>NC_140771.1:139179445-141679445 GCF_044657685.1 Stegodyphus dumicola | reverse complement strand
TAAATCATGATCAGTCATCTTTTATTGCTTGTATAAGGTATGTAGTAATTTAAAACAGAATTACTTATCAGGTTATAGTAGTGGATTATCTTGGTATATGAAGTATGTTATAAGCATTCAAGAAACATTTCCATGTTGTCATGAATAAATGGAACAGTTTATCAGATTTACAAAAAGTCATGATTATCAGGCCAAGGATAGTAGCATTTCAGGAACTGCACAGTTTATGGATTGTTTGTGTATTGCAGTGGTGAAATTGTCTCATGAATGGCAAAATGACATTATAAAATAAGCAGCATGAAAACTGCAGAGCACCTGAACCTGTAGGTAAAAGAGGTGGACACCATTTGCAATGGTGCATTTGGCTAATTGACATGCTACAATGAACAGTTTATTGCCCAAATAAATTGGTAATTACCGCAGTAATATCTAAAGTCCAAAGCACTTATGTCTTGATGAACCTTGCTGCATATAGGGCTCTACAGGAAATGAATGAGACCAGTAGTATGCTAATGACTGTTCATTGGTGAAAGAAACTGGAATTTGCACAGTAATACCAACAATGAGCCTCCATTGATTAGCAGAAGGTTAGTCTCTCAGATGAATCATGTTTTCAGCTTTATCAAATGGATGGATGTTAGCACATATGGCAAGAAATGTGGGACAGCGCACACATTTCTCAACCAACTGTAGACTAATGCGACATAAGTGTCAGGAGAATATTTTTGTGATATTCTATCCTTGCAGGTTTGCAAGTCATGTACACCCATACATACAGATTCCCCCCTGGGAATGGTGACATCTTCCAGCATGATACTGTGATGTATTTATGCAGCTAGGAATGTATGTTAGTAATTGGAAGAACATGAGGAAAACTTTACTGTCCTTCCCAGGTTCCTCATATTTACAATTCAATTTAAAACTAACTCAGAATCTATGCAATTACTTTTGGATTTTTCATTCTATCGATTCTTTGCCATGCACCTTCCAGCAGCCTTCATCTGTACTGCAGTCAGCATTGTTATATATTCCTGTGAACACTTTCCAGTGCCATATTGAGTCCCTCCCAACCATCTAGCTATGGTCTACACTGCTTATGGTGGTTATTCTGGGTATGAATGGGTGGTCACATTAATGTCACCCAACTGTATATTTTATCAATTAATAGCCAATTTCTTTCAGCTCACAACTAGGACAAGTGAAATGGACTCTTCAACAAAATATTAATAGCTTCTTTAATAAGCTACATCTTTTACTATCAGTTTATTAAAAGTAATTTAGTAATTTTAATATTTTTAGTGCAGATATGTGAGTAACTGCAATTTTTTTTTTTTTAAATAGTTGAAAAAGTTTTATGCTTTTCAAGAAATGGGCCTTTTATTAAACTCTTAAACAAATGTAATATTCAGACAAAAGTAAATTTTGTAGGTATTAATTATTTTAGTACTTCTGATATATATTTTTAAAACTTATACTGTGTATGGTCACTGCATATTTTTTAAGAATTTGCCTATGACCAGTATCTGGCATTTCCTGGAGCCACTGGTGATAACATTTCAGTAAATATGCCTTATTATTACAATTAGGAATAACTATACAGGCTCTGATCATAAACAAACTACATGGCAGTCCAGTCTTTTCCTCAAGCCTAATCCCTCCATTTATTCTTGCATTTAATTTTTTTTTGGGGGGGGAGGACCTCATAGTATGAAAACCAGTTTCCACATTCAAAGTGTATTCTCTTCTAATTATTTTGTTACTGCTTGTCAGGAATGACCATGATCGAAAGGGGTGTTTTTTTCCTGCTTATGTTGCATAATTATAGCATGTGTTGTGGCATGATTTTTGTTTCAGTGCTGTGTTGAAAAATGAAAATCCCAAAAGTTCATTTTTATCACATTATGCTCTTTTATTTTAAAAAATGTTAGTCAGATCACCCATAAAATTTGGGCTGTATATGGATGGTATGCTGTTTCTGATGACACAGTTTGAAGATGGTTTGGGGAGTTAAGCCTCAGAGATGATGCCCACTTTGGGAACCCATCCTTTGTAAACAAAAACCTGTTAAAAGAAGCTGTTGCTGAAAATATGCATTATGCAGTTCAGGAATTATCAGAAAGATTAAATACTCAAAAATGTACTATTTGTGATCATTTGAAGAAGATTGGGTTTGTAATTTGACATGACATGTGGGTACCCTGTAGTTTAACAAAACACAATATTGGTTACATGAGTTCGATATCTGATTCTTTGCTGAAGAAATAAAGAAACCCTTTTTCTCAAATGGCTAATTACTGGAGAAAATGGATGCTATACAATAATGTTACAAGAAAAAAATCACGAGATAAGAAAAAAATATCTCCTAACATCAAAAGAGATACTCTTTCCCAAGACAGTAATGTTTTATGTATGGTGGGACTGCAAAAGCATAAAATACAGTACAAAGTTCGTAATCCAGACTCGTTGGGACTTCGGCGATTCGTGATTAAGGGTTTTTCCAGATTATAGATCATCAATTTAAATCTGGTAAGATGGCATGCGGAAATTATACAATTAAAAATATGAAACCGTAATTTATGAAATAAAGAGCAATTGTGATCTAAAGGATATCAAAATTTGCAAAAAAAAAATGCTTAATATTTATTTGTTTACTTTATTAAACATTTCTTTCAATGTAAGTTGTTTAAGTTGCTTCGTTTTTTGTGCTGAACGCACATGTGTAAACATTAAACGCACATGCGTATAGAAAAAAAAAAAAAGGTTTGTGGCTTTGAGGTTCGGATTACAGACTTTGTACTGTACCATGAATTGTACTCACCGAGTTAGACATTAAATTTGGAAAAGTACTGTTCCCAAGTGACTGTTTTAAAAATAGAAATTGAGACAAAATTGACTGATGGTATAGTTGTTATCTTCCATCATGACAGTGCTTGGCCCAGTACTTCAGTTAATTTCAGATAAAGTCTAATTAAGTATGCCTGGGATGTTTTGTGTCACCCTCTATTCACTAGACCTTATCCTCTTGGATTTTCTTCTCTTTATGTCAATTCAAAATTCTCTGAACAAGCAGGAGTTAATTTCTCTGGAGACTGTCAAACACCATCTCAATAACTTCTTTATGAATGAACCTGAGGAGCTTTTTAAAAAAGGAATTTTTGAGCTGTCTTAGAGCTGACGAAAAGTTGTATAGTAAGATGGTTTATGTATAAAAATTAAGAGAGAAGAGAAACACACCAAAATAAGACATAAAATTAGTAAAGCAGCAACCTTGTGTTTGGTGTAGATTTTAGTTTAGTAATTTCGAGGGCAAATAGGTACAAGACATGAAGAGGGATTTGTACCTGTTTGCCCTCGACATTACAGAGTCTGAACCAAAATCTGTGTGAAACACAAGGTTGTTGCTTTGCTAATTATATGATGCTTATGTAATTTAATGAAATTTGCCTGTGTTTTTGTACTGTTTCATTAGCATTTATGTTTAATAAATCATAGAACATTCTGTAATTATGAAACAGTAATTATGAAATTGCAAGTTGGAAATTTAAAAAAAAAAAAAAAAAAGAGGAAAAAATAGAACAAAATTAAATATGTAATTTACCGAAGATACTTGTTACTATGGGCTACAATGACTAGTCACATAAAAATACAGTGCTAATAATTTGCAGATTATTGTCTAGTAAAATATAACCATGATTGGTATTGGTAAAGGTTTACGAATTCATTCTAAATGTCATCAGTTGCATTTCTTGTTTTGATCTATCATTGTTTTATGAGATTTCAGCTATTGTTATCGAAAATTAACGTACATTAGTGCTGCGCAGCCAGCTGTGTCTGGCTTATATTGTAAATGCAGTGCAGGGGTGGGGGGGATTGAAAATATGTTTACTTTAAAAAGCATCTTCTCATGTGTTTTAAAGAAAACACTTTCACTATTTGATATATTTTAATAGATTTTCTTTAAAAAAAAATAAAAAAAAAAAGTTCTAAAAATTGTTTAAAATGCAGAACAAACATGAATTTTCTGTTACATTGAGCGGTAAACAGACAGTTTTAAATAAATAATGTCTAATATAAATTATTTGTGATTTTTCCCCCTTTTTTACATTATTCAATTGAAAACTGCATTTCTAAATGAAATATTGGCCAGTATGCATGCAGTAATTTCTAGCTTGAAAACAAGGGTGTGTACTCAACAGTCTCATTTTTTCACTTCCCAAAGCTAAAACATCTCATAAAGAAAAGTTGGAGTTTTTTAGGGGGGGAGTACTGAAGAGATACATAAAATTTTGGCATATACACCTCTTGAAGGCCATATCAAAATTAGACTTGTAAATGGCTTCCCTTTTATTAAAAGATCTTGTCTCTTCTTGTATAGATGCAGGAATATCACATTTGGAGTAATAAGTTCTACCATTGCTTTAATATTTTCCTGTGTAATGGTGTGACATTTTACTAACAGAAGTAATTCATAATGTAGTACAGTTTGAAATTTTTAATTAATAGTTAAACATTTGCAATTTTTTAATTTCAGCTCTACACTGGAAATGACTCATGTAGTGCCCGGTAACCAAAATCTTGTTCCTGACTTCTCGCAAGGAGGAGAGAAACATGTTGTATGTTTTTTTATTTCTGACATTAATGTAAATTTGGTATTGTGTTGTTTTTAAAAAGTTTAAATTGTAAACACACCAAATAAACCAAGATTCTTATCTTTTGTATGTATAATATAATGATTGTGTTTGCATTCAACCATAAACTGAAACCAGTGAATGTTATAACATTCAGATGAAAGTTTGATTCAAATTATCATTTCTTAATCCTTAAACGCTGTTCCCCCAGTATTTGCAAATGAGTCCTTCAGATCTTAAAAGTTCTTTGCGTAGTTCATGTTTAAATTTTGTTGTTTGCAAGGAATAAATTTTAAATATTACTTTATTTTGCTGTTTAGTATTCTTAGAAACTGTTATGGCAATAAAAGTGATATTAAATAAAAATAAGAAATATTTACAAAATCTGGCTTACTATGCACCCTAAAAAGTAACAGTAATAAAAATATATTTAAACATTATTCTTCATAACAGTTATTACAAACTGTTTTGAATTCCCCCCCCCCCTCCAATGTAAAAAAGTTGCATTTGCACACTTAGAAGTATTTTTGTTGTCAGTTTTTTACACAAGTGGTATCTTCCTCATCATTTCTAGTTTTCACATCGCCTGAAGTACTAGTAATTTCCTTGCTGAACGTTTTGGGACTTTTAACAAAACCTTTAGCTCCTTTCCTTAATGTGTTATATTCTCTTGTTTCCATATGCTTTTCAATTTTTTCACTTAAGTTTTCAAAAAAAAAAAAAAAAAAATTCTTCATCAATAAAGACAGTATTTTTTTTATTTTTCCCCCCATGATGTATGTATTTTACAATGAAGTAAAAAGTGTGATATGCTGATATATCTAAAATATTGCTAAACGCAACAACTGACCAATGACCAACAATTTGTCTTTTCATTTTGCAATATATATAGCTGCCATTGTGTACAGTGTCTCTACAGCTCCTTTAGCTTTAATGTAATTAATAATGATTACTGGTTTTCTTTCAACACTTTTTTGAGTTTTTTCATCTTTATGCAATGTACTTTGCAGAACAATACATTTATTTTTCTTGGGAATTATAAGATACAAGTGTCATGTCTTCAGTAGAAGCAAAAATTGAACGGTACTTTTGATTAAATTTTGTTTTCAAAATTTCTGTAGGTATATATGGTTTGTTCCCTATAATTTACTAATCACTGTAATATTCTTTCTTAGTAGCATTTGACCTAAATCGTAGGATATGCAGAAATTATCATACATAATATGACTTCATAAACCATAAAACTATATGATAAATCAGAAACTACTCTCAATCCAGGATTCTTTTCTGGGGCTGTCGTGACCATTTTCCTCATTAAGTTAGGATATTCCACGCATTGCAAGTCTCATAAACCCATAAAATCCAAAGTTTTATACCATACTGATCAGGTTTGCTTAGCATTTAAATTACCTAAACAAACACTTTTCCCTAAAAGCAATAATTTGTGCACCAATTGTTGAATTGCAATTGCCAATTGGTACTTATCCATTTATCTTACAGTTCTCAATTAAAATCAATTTTTTATTTGATCATCATCTTTGTTATTAAATCAAATAACTCTAGATACCATTTTGAATCTTTTTTTGTGTGTGCTGCACATAAGTTAATAGACCCAGAGCTACGAAACTTAGTGCATATGTGCATCTAGACAAGAGCCTGTGCACCTCGAAGTGATTTTTTTAAAATTCAAATAAGTTTTTTTTTTTAATGTTTTTTGATGAAATAACATCAAATCCATAATTCTGTCTCATTATATCAGCAACAACAGCACACAGCCATTGTTGCGGATATATTACTGTTGCCATTGTTGCTGATATCAGCACTGTTGCCACTCTGTAAAATGAGGACGATAATTCTGTGCAGTTTTTAAATTGAATGTTTCTCTTGGATATTGAATGTTTGTCGAGAGAAGGCAGTGGGAAGTTGGTTAATTTATTTATTAGGATAATTAATATTTGTATTAAGGGCTATTGCTTATTTCATTGTAATTTTTTTTATATGTAATACATTTTTATTGAAATTTTTTTATGCAGAGTAAAATTCTGTGCAGTTTTTAAATTTAATGTTTCGTGTTCCGTTTAGGTATTTTCCCAGTACATTTAAAAGCCAGATGAAGGCTGGCTGCATAGCTGCTAGTGGAAAATAAATTTAAAACTTGTAATTTAACAATAATAAAAAAGAAAAAGATTTCTGCCGTAACTGTCTGAAAAAAATTTTATAATCGGTAAGCTTCAAAACTATATGGCAAAATGTTAATGATAAAATACTATTTGTGTAACATATAGAAGAGTGATAGTATAGTTTGAGAGTATGTAGTTATTTTAGTCTGATACTAATGTAGATATATTACATATATTGTATTTCATACCTATATATTGCAATATATAGGTATGAAATAAAATAACATATCTTGAGATGCCATGTAAATTGTTATATATTTATCTCTTGCTTTATGAACATTGCTTTACATCATTTAACTTAAGAATGATTTAGTCTTTAGTAATTACTGAAAACTAAATAATTTTGTCTGTTAGCAAAGGAAATCCAAAGAGGATTTCTGCTTTTGTATAGAAAATGGAGAAGAAAATATGATTCAGCATTCTTTTATTTAGTGGCTGCTGAAAAGTGTGACTGTCATTATGAAGTAGTGAACAGATTTAAAGATTTTATATAAACTAATGCAAAAGATAAACATCAGTTTCCAGTTCAGGCAGACAAGTGTAGGAATTGTAGATGCAAGGACTTGACAGCTGCAGATGATGATAAATTATCATTGTCCTTCCTCAAACATAAGCTATGTATCCCCCAATTCCAAATCTATAATACTCAACGCACCATTGTAATACCAACTCATTTAAGCCCATTAATTTGTTATTGTTCTTTTCAGTTTTAGAAAGTGAAACTACACATGTTGTATGCTCATTATTTCTGTTTATTACGGACTGCATATTTATCATATCTTTATTTCTTTCACGTATTTAATATTATAAGAGCTTTTTAATGTGATGTGATGTTTCTTTGAAGACCTAGGAGCTCTAAAAAATGTTCTTCATATGAGTTGTAGTTTTTTCTTTGCTGTGTGCCATTTCAACTTACAAAATATTTTATAAGATTCATAAACTGAAGGAAACCTATACCTGATAATTCACATAGTGATGATAAAATTTTGTAATTTCATAATATGACAGTTTTGAATAAAATAGTTCTAGATAGGTCAGAGAAGCTTATTTATTTCTTATTATGTATTTTATCAGTAAAATAAATTACTGTATTGAATGTAAAATTTTAAAATTCAGAATTAAAATGTAAAGATTTTATTGGATGCAATTGAAAATAATAATAATAAAAGATTATTTTTCAGATTCATGCATCTAAATAGATTATTTGCTTTTAAAAATTCATTGATTAATTGATTACTCTGGCTGTGCATGAAAATCCTCCCTGATAATTTCTGCCTATATAAATCTTATACTGACCTGTAAATTGTTGTAGCACATAGCAAAATCTAGAGAACATTGACAACATTTTTGATTGATTGCAAAGCAGGTATCAGGATATACCCATGTGATATACAAGTTCCTATAGCATACTGGGTTGCAACTTTGTCAAATATACATTTTCTCTAAGTTTAAGGAACTTGTGCATAATCTGGCTTGAATATCCTAATATCCCCTCAGCCATGAGACCTGTACCTCATGATGCTTCTAAGCATACAAGACATTAGATTGCAGTATGTCACTTAAGCTGCATTTTCTTCACTTCCATTTGGAATTCTTCCCTGACTATTTAGGTACAGTTTCTGACAAATGTGGCAAAAGATTTCACCAGAAGTTGCTCAAATAGAGAAGCGGTACAGTGGAAAATGGATCACAATCATGTTAGCGGACTACTATTAGGCCCTCAGATGTGAAACTATTCCCGACAAATACAAGCACAAAAAGATTACAAAATGAAGAATGTTTTGTAAAAAAAAGTGATTTCTTTCTTTTTTTTAATCTTTGAAAATGTATTAAATTGTGTATGGTTTGGATTTTTCATATTTTATATTCTTGCCTTTCTAAAAATTTATGGGTGATAGGTAAAAATCAAGTTCATATTTAAATTCAGCACATTAACAACACACACAAAAAAAAAGTCAAAAAATATCAGGGAGCTACAAAAAACTTCGAAATGCAGAGCTGTGTTAATAGTTTATTAGAGGAAATTAAAAAACTAAGAGTTCATATCATAATTTTTATCTACTGCAGAAAGTAGAGAAATTTAGATTGTCTTTCTGATAAGCGAAACAATAAACAAATAATATTCAAAACTAATAAATTTAAAAATGAAGACACAAACACATGCCGAATAAATACTAATTCAGAAGTCAAACAACAAAAATCAGCATTATATTTTCAAAAATTTCACAGCACTAGTTTTGATGGTTTTACCGAACCACCATCCTCAGCTGCAAAACCGCAAATGAACAAGATAGGAAATAATGATTAGATAAGATAAGAAAGCCTGGAAAAGAATAAGCAAGTGGCGCCATCTGTTGGTGAAACCAGAATTAAAATATAATTTCTTTAAAGGCCGAAGGCAAATTTTGATTGGAATTAGGATCGTTAACTAGAACAGAAAGATTTTTATGAATGTGAAATGCCTTTAGAAAATCCAGTTCTCCAATGGAAGATGTTTTTTGAATAATTTTGGCAGTAGAAAAATTAAAAGTGTGATTTTCGGACCAACAATGTTGAGCAACAGAAGACTTCTGTGTTTCCTTTTTTTTTTAACATATGCCTCATGTTCCTTGACGCGAAATTTTAAGCCTCTCTTAGTTTGGCCAATGTAAATTAAACCACACTGGCAAGGAATCCTATAAATACCCCAGGAATTCATATCCAGAATGGGGTCCTTGAGTATGGAACTCAGAATTTTATTGATGGGAGAATAAAGAACCTGAAAGTTAAATTTCTGCAAAATATGTGCAACTTTATAGCTAATTAATGGAAAGAAGGGAATGACAACAGAATTTTTATAATCTCCTAAAACAAGTTTGTGCCTTTTAGTGTGTTGAGATGAGAATTTTTTAACTGCTTGATTAATAATGTTGGATGAAAACCCCTGTCAATAGCTATTGCTTTTAAATAATTTAGTTCTTCATCAAGGGATAGTTTGAAGGAGCAAACTTGTACTGCCTTCCACCACACTTTAAATCATGTCATCCGACTAAACAAAAGTTAGCTTCATTTTATTCCTATGTCTTCCGTGCTCTTCAAGTTTGCTCCTTCAAACTATCCCTTGATGAAGAACTAAATTATTTAAAAGCAATAGCTATTGACAGGGGCTTTTCACCCAACATTATTAATCAAGCAGTTGAAAAATTCTCATCTCAACACACTAAAAGGCACACTCTTGTTTTAGGAAATTATAAAAATTCTGTTGTCATTCCCTTCTTTCCATCAATTAGCTGTAAAGTTGCACATATTTTGCAGAAATTTAACTTTTGGGTTGTTTATTCTCCCATCAATAAAATTCCGAGTTCCATACTCAAGGACCCCATTCCGGATATGAATTCCTGGGGTATTTATAGGATTCCTTGCCAGTGTAGTTTAATTTACACTGGCCAAACTAAGAGAGCCTTAAAATTCCACGTCAAGGAACATGAGGCATATGTTAGAAAAAAGGAA
This sequence comes from Stegodyphus dumicola, assembly GCF_044657685.1. NCBI lineage: Eukaryota > Metazoa > Arthropoda > Arachnida > Araneae > Eresidae > Stegodyphus > Stegodyphus dumicola. Next base: position 141,669,148 of record NC_140771.1, on the reverse strand, counting down.
ACACAGAAGTCTCATGTTGCTCAACATTGTTGGTCCGAAAATCACACTTTCAATTTTTCTGTTGCCAAAATTATTCAGAAAACATCTTCCATTGGAGAACTGGATTTTCTAAAGACATTTCACATTCATAAAATTCTTTCTGTTCTAGTTAACGGTCCTAATTCCAAACCAAATTTGCCTTCGGCCTTTAAAGAAATTATATTTTAGTTCTGGTTTCACCAACACATGGCACCACTTGCTTATTCTTTTCCAGGCTTTCTTATCTTATCTAATCATTATTTCCTATCTTGTTCATTTGTGGTTTTGCAGCTGAGGATGGTGGTTCGGTAAAACCATCGAAACTAGTCCTGTGAGAATTTTGTAAATATCGCTGATTTTTGTTGTTTGACTTCTGAATTAAATTTTAAAATGTCAGGTATTAAAAATACTATTAAAATATATCACCATTTCTCTTATAGTCAGAATGAATTAATGAAATAGAAATATTTAGCTTTCACATTTGGAAACAAGATATTATGTTAAGATTTTGTCAGCAATTTTCAATTGTTTATATTTCACTCAATTAGTTACAGCATGCATTTTTTAATAATTTACAGGCTGATGATCTGTTCCAGAATTTGGGATTGTCTTCTTTCGGCAGTCGTTATGAAAACCCCAAATCTCCCAATAATTCAACCAGTATTTTAGGAAAGGAATTACAGATGGAAAAAACACATAAAAAAGTATGTAATATTATAATTTAATAATTACTACGTTGTGACTTTTTTTAGCACTTTTGTACGTAATTTAAGATTTTGCTTAATATGTGCATTTTTCAATTCTTGAATGTTTTATTTTTGATAGGCATCCTCTATGTCCTTAGAAGAAAAAAAGACACTCTCGTGGAACCAAGAGCAGTATCAAAAATGGAATTCAACAGGTGGACGAGGAGAGCCATTAGTTTTATCTCATGATGCAACTTCGTCTCTAATTGATTCCAACCTCAAAAAATTTTGCTCAGTTAAACCAACAGATTCTCAGTCATCACTTCCATTTTGTTCCTCTCCTAACATTCCAAATAATTGGCCTTCTAATTTTGGCACTTCCTCTTCCCAGCAGCCATTATCTTTAGTCAGTAACTTTTCATCACCAATGTTAAACCCAACTAGCTCAACACGCTTACCTTTCCAAAATGTTACTCCTACTATTACTGGAAGTATGGACCTGCGTTCCCTTGACAGTCTACTTCCGAACTTAGGAGGTAGATCATCTTTAACTTTATCACAATTAAGTGGGTCTAGCATAAAACAGAATAATTCTGTTGCATCCAAAATTCCTTCCCCACCTTGCTACAGCATTCCTACGAACAACACTGCAAAGAATGAATTAGATGATCTTCTAGGATAGCAGTTTTTTAAACGATAATGCTTTTTCTAAATTTTCAATTCATATGTCATTAATATTATTCAGCAATGAAACTTTTTTTTTTTTTTTTTTCTTATTCCCTGAGCTAAGAGAAGTCTCTTTTCTTTTATATGTGATAAACAAGCTGCATTGCATTTAAAAGCTGCACAGTCAACAAAATAAATTTTTCATATTGATATTGTCTACAGAGACTTGTTTCTGTTTTTACTTTGTAACATATATATAGCAGAATACATATTCCTTACATTCCCAGACAAATTTCCATTATGAAATTCATTTGTTGGATGTAATCTGAGCATTTTAATTGTAAATTGAAGTGAATGTGTTAAGAGAGATTGTATATGTTCATTAAGAAAGCAGGTGTTGAAATATTAAGTCTTAGAACTGTGATGACTATTTTGATAAGCATTATATTTTGAAAATATATGTAGATTTAAGACATATGGAACTTTATTGTATTTGTCCATAACAACTGTGATATTAAATTGTTATTGTGACAGTATGTGTTTTTGTGCAATTAATTAAAATCTAATAAAATTCACCCTGTAAGAGAGTTTTAACTTTTTTTGTTAATTTCAAATTGAAGTTTCAGACAGCAGTGTAATAATAATAGTTAGTGTAAAACCTCATAAATGTGCAGACCAATTTTTAATTTGTTGGAACAGAACATTGAGGTAAAGAGTTGAGAGGAGTAGTTAGATATCTCAAAAATATGTATTTCTAAATAAGTTAAAACTGAATGATTGTTCCCTCTAAGTAAGTAACACTATTTTTGGTGATGTTACTGAGCTTTTATAAAGCAATGCAGACAAGTATAACAAGAAGCATGTTAAAAAAAAAAAAAAAAAAAAAAGCAAGCAAGCATATGTGATCCTGATATTTATTGTTTTCTTAGATACTATTACATCATTGATTTCTTAGGTACCAGTTCTTCTGATGTAGGCGGAAGACTTCAATTTTCGAACATGCTCTGCTAAACAAATTTACAACATATTTTTCCCAAGTTTCTCTTATTCTTTAAATTTCTCACAATTTTTATTAATTTAGCTTAATATGTCATTATTTTAACCAAAAATGTGATTAGTGGCATCTGATTCCCCCCCCCCCTGGTTAACCTATTAAAGAGAAAAAAATTATCAACCATTCGTAATGCATGTGAAAATAGATGTGCCTGTAAACATCATGAACCAGTTCTCCAAAGTTCATCAAATGTAGCTACAGGCCATCTAACTCAGTGGTCTCAAACTGGTGGTCCTTATATATGGCCTTAAAATATTTTACATGGCCTTTAAATGCATTTCAATTATGTATCTGTTGTAGATATGGTGCTTACAGTTTTAGAGATATGGACTGAAAAAATTTATGCATCTGATGTTGAATGGAAATGAAAGAAAATAAATAGATTGGGACATTGTCACTGTATGCCTCTAGACGAAGCTATTTATTTGACCGGGCCTAGGTGAGAGAACTTCCCATGTCAGTACTATCAGTAAATTTAGCATGCTTCACTATTCCGGTGTTTCTGGTTTTTCTTGTGAGTCACTACTATTTAATTAAATGAATTAAAAATATAGTCAATATAAATTTCTTGCAGGTCTGCGATGTGTACTGTTTGTCATTGCAGTCCTTCAATTTCACTTGGTGGAAGGACCAATGTGCTAAATCATATGAACATGAACAGTTTAAAATGCATTGAAAAAAAGGAGGGGGAAAATGCTTTAATGGTCATCAATGAGATCAGCACACATTTCAGTTACACACTGTAGTGTGGATGCAAATAAACCAAACTGTCATTACAAACTTACAACTGATAGATATTGCGCATGTTTGGGAAGAGAGAATTCCTTAATCCCACAACCACTGAAGGTTTAATGCAGAATGCATGTTTTCTGCCCTCTTTATTTGAACACATTATACCTCCTATTATATTGTGATATAATTTAGAAAATTGATTCTTCATAACAAACCCAGTAAGAAATATTTGGTGCAAGAATGAAAATGACTACTTTTGTTACATAAATAGGTGAGAAAAGTCTGTTGCTTGCATTAAAACAGCTCCTTTCATCCTTCTTCCCTTTCTATTGATGGAAGTAATGATACTAATAGAAAACTATATCAGGTTGTTAATTTTTTAGTCCTGTGGCTTCAGAAATGGAATATAGTGTACTTTGTGCTTCCATTTTGGAAGGAGATTCTACAGACTTTTATATAGCACAATTAATTATTAAAACTTTGAAGAAAAATAGAATTTCTCTGGAATACTGTTTAACTCTTTGTACAGACAATGTACCAGCAATAGTAGACTTGAAGATTTATTTCAGGCATCTTGAAAAAAGAACTTTGATTTGCTGATTATGGGATTTTCCTGTCACCTTAACAACTGAAAAAGGTGCAATTTCTTCACCAGTGAATAGAGAGGAATTCATTGTTGAGGTTTATTTCAAAAAAGGTTCTAAAGGTAGGTAAAAATTCTGAAACGTGTATGCACATGCTGCATATCTTGAACTTGTTTTAAAATTTTTTGGCAAAAATAGGCCTACATGGCACATGCTGTGAGCAAAATTATGATGCTTCTTTTTTAAAGTAAGCAGAATCTGCTGTTATTAGTTTTTTATTACAAAACAGATTAAACTATTATTTTTCTAAAATGATGTTTTTAATGCCTGAGTATTTTTGTAGTAATTAAATTTAAAACCTTAAGGTTGCACTTTCAAATGTTAATTGTTAGATAGTATTTATAGTTTATTTTCTTTTTAAAAGGGGGATTTCTTTTTTATATATTTTTACTGTTTTAAAAATTATTTTTGTCACTGAAAAAATTCTGATTTAAAAAAAAAAAAAAAAAAAATTCCTGAACTTTGAGCTTGATAGGTTTCTTTGTCTTCTGTGAGTTTTGCTTAAGTGTGTTTATTCTTTACCAAGTATGTCTCTGCTGCTGAATAAAAGAATAATTATAACCATTTTTTAATAGAATTAGCCACTTAGGTCAAATTTTTCAAGAACTAAATTAAATAAATATAAAATTATTAAACATCACTGCTTTATGAAATTATTATTGTCCATTATAACAATTAAATCATAAAAAAATTCACTCATCCCCCCTTTTTTCAATAAAATGGGTCATTTCAAAATTATGTTAAAAAGATCAGTTTCAAAGGGTATGTATAAGAGGTTTGTTAGAATCAATCACAGTGTAGGCAATCAAGTGTAAAAATAGTATAAGCTGTACAGTAATTGATAAATTTGGGTAATGGTGAAGACTGCTTGCTGTGGAGTTCACTTGTTGAATAATAAGATAACCAATTGCTGGAAGAGTTAAAAGTGCCTAAACGACCGAACTTCAGCTTTAAGAAATGAGTTGCTTAACCATTATAATGCTGTGCGTAAATGCAGTCAAAAAGGAAGCTGTTTTGAAATATGTAATTGTATGACCTACATTATGTAACTTGATGAGAAAAAAAATACAATTTTTGAAAGAATGAAAAATGTGTACGATATGAAATGGGCACAGTGATTGAAATTGTTTTGCTGAAATGATTCGAAGTTATGAGGCTAAAAAATTTGCAAAGCCTTCCAATGAAATCTTGATAAAAAAAAAGCTAAAGAAATTGCCAAACTACTGAAGGAATATTTTTTTCTGACTTACAAATGTCTGACAAGATAAGGAAAAGATGTTAATACCACAGCCCATTGCAAGCTTTATGGAGAGTAGAAAGATAAAAGTCAAAGAGCAGCTGAAATGTGAATTAAAACCATTTTGCTGTTAACTTTTGAAAAATTACAATACTATTGAAGCTGCATATATTTAGATAACTGCATAGATTTTTCATCAAGAGATAAAGAATTGAAAAATGAAAAGATTCTTTCGTTGTTAGACAAATGTGCAGCACATTTGAATAATATTAAATTGAATAGTAGAAATACGATATTAATATGGTATTTCTACATACAAATAGAACTTTTCTTCAATTTCTTAATCAAAGAATCATCAAAACCTTCAGATGTTATTGCAAAAATATCTAATGTGAAGGTAATTGATGTAATCAATAAAAAAAACTGAAAGTATAATAAAGGAGTTCTCTTTTGTAATCAAGTTATTTCTCTTTTGCATTCATTGTGCATGCTTAACAGTGCCTGGTAATCTGTCAATAGGCTATATATTGTTACAAAAATATGCGAATTTCCTTAAAAATACCCATCAGATGTAGTGTACCAATTTCAAAGATGAAAATATTACAATGATTAATATTTCAAATACATCAATGGAAATTTCTGCAGCAGTGTGGAAGTCTAATGTAGATACAATTGCAAATGTGATTAAAAAAAAGATAGGAAAGAGAAAATGATGAAATGTGCAGAATTTGATGCAGATGAGAATGGTATGTGAAATAGCCACCAAATCGTGTAATGCATTTCAGACTTTTTGTATGCCCTAGAACTGAAAAATAGAAATGTGAAAAATTCTAAACAATTCTTTGTAAATTCTTAAGTGAGTGGCGTAAGTGCGTTTTATTTTTAAAAATTTGTTTTTTTTTTTTTTTTTTTTTTTTTTTTAAGTTTTACGGTTTTTGCATTTTATGATCAGCAGCTTAATGTAATTAAATGGTATAATGACATATTTCGTGAAGTAACTAATCGCTCATAATTTATTTTTTCATGGAATGAGTGAAAGTGAATATAATAATCATAATCCAATTCAGTTTAGCCAATTCACTTCACTTTTTGAAATGCAAGTAGTGGCATGATGTCAATCAAAGGCATACTAAGGTCTTCCATGAAGTATATATTCCCCATGAACTTTTACAATTCATAGTCTGATTTTGGTGTTATCAAGTTGGAATACTTTTTTATAATATTGAAGTATCATTTAGAAGAATCTTTGACATGAACTAAAGAAACCATCATGAAACTATTGATCATTTAGGAACAGGGCAGAGACAAAGTAACTGAATATTTCAAGAGAGTCTTTGCACTCTGAAGACAGTTAAAAGAATCTTAGGAACTGTTAGGAAGCCATGCTTTAAAAAAAAAGTGCAACTGGTTTTTAAGATTCAATTGCAACAAGAACTTGATTTCTAGGAGCTGAGCTCTAGAAATTGCAGTTAGAACTACCATTGGAACTTAGTACAGCAAAATGTATACAGAACTCGTAACGAGAAAATTTCTTCATGTCAGGAAAACCAGTGGTTTGTTTCATTGACCTCATAGCTGAAAAAAGCTCACCGAGATTGTTGTAGAGAAACTCAAAGCTAGATATGAAGCCTGTATTTTATTCAGTGCTGAACTGCTATTCATTGTGGCATCTATATCTAAACTCATTTGATCTAGATGCAATCAGGAACACAGAAATGTTCCTACAAAACTAAGAAATATAACAGTTACAGCTATGTCCAGATGCCAGTATAAAAGAAATAACTAGTGCATATATTCAGTAAATTAGGTTTGTGTATGGATACTCTGATGAAGTGTTACAGCCTTACTAGAAGCTCATTAGAGATGTATTTGGGGATATGACCTTCCTTTTATGGATACATACATCAGCACCGAATACACTTGCTTTATTAATTTCTTGAAATCAGGCACTAAACTCAATAACTTGCTAAACCAAGACACTGAATGTATAAACTTGGAAGAGCAGGGGCACAGCAAAATTTCCTCCAAGAGATTTCATTGTCTGAAGACCATACTGGTGGAAGAATGGACTTTATTCCCCCAACTCTTAAGTAAACTTCCTTATTGAAAACTTAATTCCATTGTGATATATGTGTATAAATAAAGTTAGATTTTATTCCATATTTATACTAGTAAGTCTACATTTCTGATATGAGTCCGTTTTCTTAAAAATGTCTTCCATGAAGCCATCCATTCCCTTAGGCAGCCTTATGTGCTTTATCATATTCAATTAAAACGTATATATTTTCTTCCATGTGTTTTATTTTTTTGCAAAAATTTTATCTTTACATATTATTTTTATTATTTCATAAAGCTATAACGATAGATTAAAAGTTATTTTAAAATTCAAAGTGTATTTTTATTCTGTTTTCGGTACTTGCTTGTGCAGTTCGGTTTTTACTATTTTTCATATGACTTGGAAGGTTTTCTTACTTTAACCACGTTTCGCAAAATGATATTTTTTTAATTGAGTCTTATCAGTAAAATTGCATTAAACGTTATCGTCCATCATCTTTCCAAATCAAACATCATTAAATTTGTAAAAGCATGACTAAATCCTTTTAAAAGCAACTTACTGAAACATTTAATTAGATTTGGCTTTAAGACTAGTGATATAATATTTTATATTTAAAATGAAATTCCTGTTCTTGTCCTCAGAGGCGTAGCTAAGGTTTTCAGTGCCCGGGGACACCTAAAGATTTTGCGCTCCTTTCTCTGTTCCAAGGATGGTGTAGTGTTGGTGTATTTAATTATGGCAAAGCACACTAGGGCTATCTGCCTAAGGGGAGGGATGCCTTTCGTGGAGGACTTTCTAAGGGAAACTGGCTCGTATACACGTTACACATGGGGAAAACCACGAAAACGCCCATGCAGCCAGCCCGTTCGCGGGATTCGAACCTCGGACCGAACTACCAGTGTTCAGCGACTTTACCGCTCGGCCGCTGGTTTCATTATAAAATGTGTGTAATCAATTTGGTGCCCCCTAGATGCTACGCCCGGGGACGGATGTCCCCCCTTGCCCCACCCTAGCTACGCCACTGCTTGTCCTTTTAAATATTCAGTTATGGTTTATATGTGTAGTTATAAATTCAAAATATTACTAAATAAAAATAAATTATATGTGTAGTTAATATTTAAATAAAATATATATTAGAATTATATGTGTAGTTTTTACACAAATCTAGTTTTATCTAAACCCAATTCCATAAAAGTGGATTTCAGTGTGTGATACGCTATAGAATGAATAGCTAATTTCGTTCATATATATAAAATATTATTGAAATGCGAGTATACTAGGAGGTGATTCGGCTTGACCTTGAAATGCATGGTGATTGTTTTCCGATGGAAGAGAGGGATAGCTTTGTGATTTCTGGGTCAGTCACGGGCGGCTGGAAATTGTGTCCCAAGGCGAAAAACCGTTCGGAGTTCACTAGGCACACTTCTCCAAGCAGTGTGTTTCTTCGCAAGGTTGAAGTCCGATCATATTCTTCAATTTCCGGGTGGTGACGAAACAAGGCCACGTGACTCGTTCGCGCAAGTTCCTCTTCTCTCGATTCTCTCCTGTGGCTTGAGTTGTTGGTATCGGGGGTCCGATACGAAAACCTACTGTCCGAACTTCGTTAAAGCATGGCAACGGAAGGTAAACCAAAACATGACTTCAACACGGAATATTTCGCAACTCCCGCAGGACAGTTACGAGTGGCAGAAGTGGTAATGTATTTTTCTGTAATTATTTTTGCTGGCGAAAAAATTACTATAAATGTTAGGTTGTTTTTTTTTAACTGAAAATAAAAAAAAATATGGCCAGGTAAATTTATCACTCTTAAAACTGATGAAGTGCATATTGTGGTTATCAGTGATATAGATTAGTATAGATAAATGTTTAATCCTTTCAAAAAATTTTGGGGGGTAATGCGTTCATTAAAATGAAATCGCTGGTTAAAATTGTATAATTGTTATTAGTGTATCAGTGTAATTAGAGAATAATTTACTATAAAAATTGGCTCGAATTTTAGAGAACGATCAGGTCGAATGTTGACAGAAGACGATAAGATATATGTATATATTAAGCCTTGAGAAACCAACTTTGTTATTGTTTTGATTACCAAATTCTGCCCACGTGTTCGGGTCGCCCAAGATGATATGCCGTCGCGAAAAACTGTTTTGGGGAAAATGGTTAATATCATGGACCTTATAAGAAATAGACTAACCCAAATGGGTTTTCTCCCTCGTCTGAGGCGTTCCTGGCTGTCACCTTGATCACACCCGGAGGAGTAGGGACGACTTTCAGAAATTTAACAGTGGTTGCCTATTGCAGCGTGTATAATTGTCAAGAAAAAGCTGGTTGTAGCGCTTCATTTCACAAATTAGAATTTCTACATATTTTTATTTTTGATATTGAGATTGATTTTTAAAAATTTAGCATATTTATCAAGCATAATTAACGTTCCAAATAATTATAAAACTATTGCACGCTTTCAGAGCTGGATATTTTTTTAGCTTTTCCTATGCTAAAAACTACTTCTTTTAGAAAATAATATTTTAAATCTGAACTAATAGAAAATTTCAAACAAGCAATTTTTATGCTTTTAATTGGTGTAAATAAGTAAAAAATGTTTAAAAACGAATTTTTGAAAGTTTTGTTTAAAATTCTAAATTGTGCTGCTTTTTAAAAATTATAGATGAGTATTATATCACAATATCTATAAAGGGTTTTTATTTCAATTATATTTCATAATACATCATAGTAATAAACACTTTTGACTCCTTAAAAATTTTTATACATTTAATTCTAATATTAAAATTGTATTTAACCGTAATAATTAATTTTGCTTGTATTTTATAGTGATTAGTTTTTTAATTTATTTTTAGTTCTGCATAAGATTGTTTTTATTTACTGTTAATTTAATTTATTAGCCCAAAGGGGCGGTAGCCTAGAAATGCTGTTAGTTTCAAAGCGGCATTTTGCGCCGTTTTACTAAAAATGTCCGTGTCTCCTTGCAAATTGTTGTTACCAAATATTATCGCCCTGTATTATATTTAAAGAAATTAAATAATGAAGAATCTGCATGAATACATGTATGCTTCTCGCACTGTGACAAAAACGACAGTATCTAGAGCCATCATATTTTGACTAATGTAATCCTCCACCCGAGCATGGGCATCTGGACGGCCGCCGAATTTTGAATTTGTTTTAATCTATTTCATATTTCGTAAAACTTTAACGAATTTTTAATTAACAAACTCAACGAGTTCAGAGCGAGCACTGTACGGAAAATAACAGTTTTATCTCCAGTGCTGAAATTCTAAAAATATGCTGTTTTCAATGTATGTGGTTTACGGGCGAAGAACATATGATATTCAATAAATAGACGTAACACACAAAACGTTAAAAAAAGGTACCTTTTGGGCGTAATATAAAATCTGAGTGCTTCTAGATTTTATTTTACCTTTTTTTTCCCCCTTGATTACACTCAGGAAATTTATGCTCCGAATTTTATAAATTATTAAAATAAATATTCCACTTTAATGTTAGTAAGTTAATGATGATATATTCAAATAAATGATTGTTTTGTAATGTTATTATAGTTTTGAAAATCACTGCCTAAAAATGTTCATTAAATTTTTAAAAAATTATCAGATCTTGTTTAATTTTACCTTATTTATTTCAAAGCATCACCTACTATCAATCTTATTTAATTTTACATTATTTGTACGCATAAATTTTGTGCTTAGAGTTTTTACCGTTTTATTAAAGTAAAGATGTTTGTACAAGAATTACGCGTGAAAAAAATGCGCAAAATGCAGTAAAAAGTGCTTAAAGGAGATATATTAAATCCTATTTGGAAAAAACTGTGGCTTTCATAATCTCATCAGTATACAACGTATCACATTTAATAATTAAAAAGAGTTATGTGATACAAACGCCATAGGTTTCAGTGTTAAAGTAAACCAGATCGTCCCTACTCTTTCTTGCCGACATGTCGGTGACGCGCGCCCCGCCCACGGGGTTAGTCTATTTCTTATAAGGTCCATGGTTAATATGTGAAAAAGACATAGCCAATCACTTTTTCAAACACCGACAACCTAGGGCAAATTAGCAATGTTTCGCTGATTTAACTCCGCTGCCACTGGAAGGGGACTTTGTATTTATGGATTCCGAGTACTAAATAGTATGTTAATTTAATGGATTTTTAAAAAGCTAACCATTTTTGAAAAGTAGAACCAGTTTATTTCGGAAAATAAACCAGCGCGAAGCAAGTTTCAGAAATTATTCCGAGATCTTGAATTTTCTCTTCCTCGATTCGAGATTTTATTCGCCAGTAATATAAATTGATGCAAACAATCCGGCATATAAGTAAGTGCTAAAATTCTATAATTTCGTTGCTTGTTTATTTTTAATGCCACAATGTAATGTATTTCGAAAGTGAAAGTTGGCTTTCTTCGTCAAAAGTAAATTCCCGCTTTAGAGTTGTGCTATCGCTGTCAAGAATCGAATTAATTCTTTTATTATTTAAAATAACTCGGAACAAAGGTACAGCTTTACCGCTTATTGAAATACCAATGTTATATTAAAAATCTGATAATACCCTTCATTTTCCTGATCAGTTCATTAGCTTTTAATTAATAGATGTGCTTTTGAGATTGGATTGCAAAGTAATTACAAATATATTACTGGAAAAATGTTTAGATGTATTTTCGGTATGTGAGCGTTCTAGATTTTTAGGATTAATTAAAAACTAGTTGAAATCTAATTTTCTTAATTTAAAAATTCGAATAGCTATTTAAGAACAGGGGCTTAGCTAAAGGAGGAACATCAGTCCCTGGACGCAGCTTCCAGGGGGCGCCGAAATGATGTAACAAATATTTAGAATGAAATGTTTTCCATTCTGGCAAACAAGAGGGGCGCGAGATCATTAGTTGTCCCCTGGCGCTGAAAACCATAGTTACAGCTCTGTTTAAGAAATAACTGTTGGAGCGGAAAGTCTTTTTTCTGCATGTTTCTTAGTAGACTGAATATTGCACATCTAATTTTAAATAAACGAAGTAATGTTATCTCATATGCGTATAAAATTTTCAAGCATTTTAAGCTAGCAAAATTAGTGAAATATAAGAAATATCGTTCTTCATATAAATGTTTTATCTCAATGACTCGAAACTATCAATCTCCTGCTTTTATTTTTAAAAAAATAATAATTAATTAAATTTTTGTCATGGTTCTAAAGTACTTAATTCAGCTGAATAGTCTTTTGTATCTTAGGCAAATCAAGTAAGTATCTTTCGCCCAGAGTGTTACAAAAAATTAAAATTATCTTAAAAAAAAAAAAAAAAAGTACGGCAATGTTGTTTGAACCGGCAGTCTATCCTTTTAATGATAAAATAATACAGATTCTAAATTTCATAAGTTTGTGTGAAATAAACAGCAATGCTTACTGAAGTAATTTGCAGTGGTAAAGAATGTAAACATAACAAACATGTGTATGTATTTATGTAGTAAACCCGCCTTTCTTTGTCATCGACGCGTCAAAACCTGATAAAAATGCTACTATTAGAAAGGTACTTTTTGTAGTTCTTGACTAATATTAATTATCTTACATAAAAACATCTTCTTAAATTAATAGTTAAAAATTAAAATTAAGTGTGTGAGTACGCTAGAAAATAATGATGACGACCCAGGTCAGACATCACGGGGCTTGGCAAGTACTGCTATTTTCCATGCAGCTAGAATGGAATAGCACGAGAATTTGTATATTTGTATAATGTAATTTATAAGTAATATACATGCCGCATGAGAATCTAGTATTACTGGAGGAGACATCACGCTAAAAGACCGTAGAACCAATTAGGATTAATCATGATAAAGAAAAATATGAATGTGTTATTGTTTAAAGTGGTCGAACACTCGCAACTTACGGCATATTAGTCGGTGAAGTCTAATATACCACCGGTCATTTAGCCGTCTGTTCACCGAGAGCGGTGCGTAAGCTGTATCGTTGGAGGTGACTAATTTAATACCCGTGTAAACGGAGAAGTTCCATCTGATTTTGCTTGAAAACACCTCTGGACGGACCCGAGGGTTTCCCACCCCTCTTCCCTTACCATGTAGGTACTTCATATGAAATCACCCTATATGCGGTCAGGTCGTAAATTTAGAACCCCTTTTTTCACGGAGGGGGGCTGAAAAGAAGGGATAATCTTGCTCGTGGTCTTGAGAAAATGTGGGAATCGTTTAAACATCTAACTTCTCTACATTCAGTTTTTATACAGAGGAAAATACAAATTGAATTCTTCGAATGAATGCAATTTTGTACAATGAAAATGTATTATTGAGCTATAAACTGTAAGGTAAATAACATATTTTTTTTAAAATAGGAGTAGAAAGACAGATATTTGTTACATCAATGAATTTTTAGTAAATGTTGAGTTTTTCATTTCGAATGCTTATGCTACAAGTATGCGAAGTAGCTGAGTATCTGAGAAAGTAGTCATAACTCAAATGGCTTTCAATTTTCTCACGTACTGTTTTTCAATTACATCGTGGTCGCTGCTTTTTAGTTTATCATCGGCATCGTGGTTGCTTAATTTTCTAATGACATATAAACAATAATTGTTTTTATTTGAGACTTATGAATAAAATAACGCAAACTAGACTACAGAAAATTCTTCAGAATGAAGTTAAATAATATTGAAAAATACATTATTGGTGCTCTTTTGTGTTTTATATGTAGTAGTTAATATGGAATCCTTAAATTATATATATCTACGTATAGGTATATATAAATGGAATCAAATATAGAACAAGGTATAAAATAACAAAGAAAAATATCTTTATTATACAATGTTCATTACCATACGTATATTTACGTAATATCAATATAAATGGTTAGTTAGGTTTCGTACATATATAATTTATTTTTATATTTTGTATTATATTCAGTATTGTATACGTATCTGAAGTTTAATTTTACTTGTTCTCCTTTGGGTTACGACTTTTATGTGCCTACCCTAAATTCGTCGTTTTGATGAAAATTTTCGAAATTTTTTTTATTTATTCATTTTATAGGCCATACATTTAAGTTACCTAAAATGCTTTATTTCTTTTCTTTCTTTCTTTGTTTCTCTTTTTTTTTTTTTTTTTTTTTTTCACGATAACTAGAAGAAAAGTTATAGTATAAAAAATAAACCGGAAGTGAATTTTTGGATGCCGGAAGTTGGCATTTAAATGGTCGTAAAAATGTAAACAATAAGTTTAAACAACTCTTTGTATTTATTTATTGATTTTATTGACAGTATTTTGAAGAAAAGAGGATTTTTTTTTTGGTTGTTTTAATTTTGAGTTTTTGTACTAAGTTTTGAATATTTCAAAAAAATTTATAAGTACAGCAAATCTTTTATTCATAGTTTTATATCCCATCTTACTCAAAAACGTGTGTTTAATTAAGTTTTATGTATTTTAAAAAAAGTGCTTCGTATATAGGCACATACCTTAGAAAGAATTGTTAGGACCTTCATAGGGATTACATTATATACAATCAGTTAAGATCCGACTTTTTCTTTCTTTTAATCATTAAATATATTTGAATACTACATTATAAGTATACATAAAGTATAGCAGTTTTTTAAGCTACTTATTTATATATCTATTGTTTGGTCTGGTTTGTTTGATTATAGCAAAGCATTCGACGGCTATTTGTGTAAGGGTAAGGGTGCCTGGCGGAGAACTTTCTAAGCAAAACTGACTCTCATGCACGTTACACTTGGAGAAAACCACTAAAACGCCAATACAGCCATCCCGTTCACCGGGATTCGAACCCCGGATCGACCTGCCAGAGTTCAACGACTTTACTGCTCAGCCGCTAGTGAGCCACACACACACACACACTGTGACGAATTCGAAGGACAAGAGGTAGCGTAAATAAATTTATTTGGGTTCTTTCTAGGCTATATGCAAAAAAATAAAAATAAATAAACTTATACAATATTGTTCTCACAGTAGGGTGAATAAGTTCCTGTTTAGAACTCAGCCAAGATGAAAGTTCTTGTTTGGAAATAATTCAAGATGAGGGTAGGCTCAAGATGAGGCTGTCTTGAATTAATCGAATCTCTAAGCCGGTGGTTACCGGACTGAGCTGTGTCCGAGCAGGATGCTCTTAAGGTAGCGACGAACCCGGCTACCTCGCTGTAAATCTCTTGGCAGAGATATTAGTATCGCTTTACGCAGAGCGAAGCAAAAATTTGCTGGTGGCCGAGCTGGAAAAACCGAGAGAAGGTTTCTCTCTCTACTTACTACAACTAACTCTCACTTTTTCCCTTCTTCTCTCTCTAGAACTGAGTTCCATGATTTTGTTCAAGTTGTCCTGGGCGTGTCGGAAAAACTTCTAGGATCCTTATTTGTCGGTAATTTTTAAAAGCACCTCTTGATTGGCGAGAGCACTTTGATTAAAAACTGGATATGATGAAGACAGCCTGGGAAAAAGTCCGTGGAAACTTTTCGATTCCAACTGGGGGTCTCAAACCGGGTGGTCTAAGACACTGAACCCATAAACTGATGAAAGGGAACTGAACAATGTCTCTGGTATGGTTTGTTTTGTTTCTTTATGGTATGCTTACGTTATATAGTATATGTATGTATTATGCATTGCTCATACTCGTCAATTGTAACTTTTAATATCTTTTGGGAAAAAAAAAGGATGGGAATCTAGAATTTTTTTTCCCTCCCCTGTGAAACTTAAGATTGGTCTGATAGTGAGATACCGCTTGATCGTTGACCTGTTACTTATCGTCACGTATTGCAAACAGAGAGGAGCAGTATTCTTGAACTAAGAAATACTGCGTCATCACTCCGGAAAATCGCTTCGCGTTTAGGCCGAAACTTTAACAATGTTCAGCATATGTAGTACATATGTACTCCAGTGATTGCAAATGACTTTGCTGACTGCAGTGTCCAACTAAACTGCTGCTTGGACAGATCGTTGAATTATAAAAATGGCAAGTAGCAATCCTTATTGTATTGCGAGTGAGCTTGGGTATCTGATTTTAATCCAACAGTGTCTACAGAAACCATCAGGAGGGCCTTGCACGATGTTGTGCCACGAGTCAGAGGTATCGCAGATACTGTCAAGAAAGAGAGAATGACATTAATATTACGAATGGGAAAATAAAAGGCTATGTTAGAGATCATAAGGGAGATACATAAAGAAAGATGTTTTTAGGTCTCGTTCAGTATCACTATATTATGAACAAAAACTAGAATGGAACTACAGGGAGAGTTGTCTTCTGTTCTTTACTGTAAGTCAGTCAGTTACCAAAATATGTACATGGATTCTGTTTCTCGTTGTTCTGAATAATATTGAAATAATTTAAAGATTAAATCCGATAACCCCTTAAGATAGTTTTGCAGTCGGAAAAACGAAAATATTTCGATTAACCTTTCTTTGCTTTAATAAGGGCCGAATATCTGTTTGCCGTACACTAATTCAAATAGTGAGTAAATGTTTAATCCAGATGGTAATACTAAGCACTGATTAACATTTCCCATAACTACTTTTTAATTAAAGCTTCTTATGAATAATCTTCTTAATTTTGACTCGCAGCTTTTATTTTTAGGCCAGGATATGAGCAAAATATTAATCTACCTTTAAACAATCGTTTTTTTTTTTAAACAGTGTGACATGATAATGCTTAATAATAATCTTAGCATCACCAAGAATCATTTTCTGGATTCCCATAGTTATCTTGCACCACAGATGTTAAAAGCTACAGATGAAAAGTACGAATAACGTATATATAATGTGACGAGCCAAAGCATTTTGATCGTGCTGACATTTTTCAATGAATTCATATGCATGACGTGGTGAGTACGTGATTAAATGGGAATGGTATTTAACTGCTGCTGGAGAAGGTAAGGAATCATTCTTGCAATTTTGCGAGTGATGCGAAAGGCTGCTGATCCAAGCGAATTTGATAGAGGGCAGATTGTAATGGCCCGAAGGTTCAGGACGAGTATCTCCGAAACTTCAACACTGGGTAGGTTGTTCACGATCTACCGTTGTTAGTATTTATGCAAAGTAGATAAATGACGCTGAAATCAGCAGTAGACGCCAAGGTGTTGGACGTCCACGCGTTATCAAAGATAAATGATGTCAGAGAGGGTCCCTCTTGGTACAACGAAATCGGCGCCAAACAGTGGCTCAGCTGACAGCTCAGTATAATGCAAGTGTTTTAGAACACACAGTTCAGTGGACACAGTTGGATATGGGACTGCGCAGCAGACGTCCCACTCATATGTCTCTGTTTCCCTAGCGTCATTATCAGCTACGCCTACAGTGGACCAAGAACATCGAGACTGGACCATGGATAAGTGGAAGACAGTTGCCTGGCCGGATGATTCATGATTTCTCACTTGCGCTGACGACTGGGGCCTGCCGATTAACCAGGATTTTATAATGTCGATTGTTTAGTTTAGTTTAGTCTTGATGGAAAACCCTTCAAGAGAATGGATCCAAAGGTCTCCTACTCATCTTTCGCTACTACCAATCGCTTGATCGGATATTCGGTTTTAAGTAAAATCATATTTCGATATTTTAAGTAAAATCAGTAAAGCAACAACATTGAGTTTCCCATAGATTTAGTCAGTGTCTCAGTCAGTTTCGAGGGCAAACAGGTACAGGTCCCTCGTCGTCAGGAACAAAGAAATCTGCAAGACTGGTATTTTAAGTGTTCCCATACCGCAAAGGCATTTACAAACATCCGTATCTTCTCCGGCATCCACAGAGAGCTGCAGTAGTGTTTATATTTTATTTTACTCTGCTGAAATCAACGTAGATATACAGGTTATAAAAATCATAATCCAAACATGAAACAAACATTACAAGCAATTAAAACTGATCTCTGATCTTTTTTCCTCAACAACGAACGCTACTGCATACTACTATGCATACGCTAACGAGATTGCATACACATTTGTCTGTTCCCTAGGCAGTTGCTGCACGACGCATCATTTTACTGATACCTGATATATTAACTATGCAGCAGATTAGCGAAGCAGAGTTTAAAACTTGACAGTGTAACGTTTTATTTTCTATCCCCTTCCCCATATTCCCATCTATTTTGAAATAACTGTAATGTCTGCCTCATTGGTCCTGGTTTCTCTCTCCGTGTACTTGGTGCCCTTATTTAGACAAAACTCTTCTGTCATTTTGCGGCATAAAATTAAAATAATAAATCATATAGGCACCATTAAGCGTTTTACGAATATGCGGAGAATATTAAAAATTATTTTACAAATAAACGTTACGTTCCTTAAACATTTCATTTGCCTGAAAATAAAATATCTATTGTGGTCACCACATGACGTCCTACGGCCTATTAAATTATAGACATTTTTTGCTGCACTTCATTTAAACTTATTTGCTCGAATTTCATTAAAGATATATTTCTAATTCATTTCTCGCTTTGCGGCAAGGCAAAAATACATCAAATCTCAATTTTCATTAAAAACTGTGAAGTACGGAAAGATTTAAAACACCAAATACAGTAAAATAATAATAATAATAATAATAATAATAATAATAATAATAATAACAATAGAGCAACTTTTAGAATTAAAACTGGAGTTTCTACGCAAAAACAAGTAATTTGGCCAACGTGCATGAACACAAAATTTTCGGTGCACAAAATTGAAAGTTAACTTTTGGTCACGCGGGGCAAAAATACATTAAGTTGGTGTTATAATCCATTTTGGAAAAAAGAGTCCTTAATTCTGGTAGGAGTTCATGTAATTATGTACTCACAAGAGTACATAATTACATGAACTCCTACCAAGATACAACCAAAAAAATTTGTGTACTACTTAGCTGGTGGCTTGAGTTTCATGGTAGCAGTATCATCGTATTTGGAAAATATTATATTAGTTGTCTGTATCATCGCATTCGGAAGTTTCAGAATATTTTAAATGAATGCACGTGTTATTTCCAGGGAAAACTTTTGAAATAATACAGAATCCGTAAGGGGTTTAGGAGCTTAAAAAAATTTGGAAAAATCTGAAACTAAACACGATTAGCATAATCTTGTGGCGGACCGAAATGCGAACCATTGCATCACAAGAGTAAATGTCAGGAATGATTTTGAATTCCTTGTATTCTCCTCACTCCTTGTACCTAATAATCGACTGAAGGGATGGGAAGACGACCAATTCATGACGAATTATTGTCAATCATATTAGTTCGAGACATTAGAAGAAATTTAGGGACAGTAATCTTGGAAAATTTAGTATGACTTTGCCAGGATATCTTCAGGGCCAGATTTAGACTTGATGAGGCCCTAAGCTATTTGAGATATGAGGCCCTTTATAAGTATGTTATACAACATTTGAGTACTATATTTTACTCTTTAGGGGGGCCCCAAGAAAGTGTTTGCCCTAAGCTTTAAGAAAGTGGGTGCTACGTACGTATAAGCTGTGTAGCTTATACGTAAATCCTGCACTGGATATCTTCGATATGCCAGATCAAAATGCACTACAAGAGAGCATGGGAGAGAATACTAATCCGCGCAAAATTAAATGTTTATATGTGTGTGTGTAATAATTTGGAACAGATTCAAAAACTTGAAATCATGGTTCATAGAACACAATTTTCTTCGTTCTTAAAAAGCACAATTTTAAAATGAATTACACATCACAATGGGAGGAATTGTCCGTTCTTTTCTGCATTTGTATATTTCTTACATCTTTTACGAATCGTTTAAGGTCATGCCATTATGAAAGAAAGATGTAAAGGCTCCGAATGCTGCTGTCGCTATTAATAAAATGTTTCGGTCACTAAAGCATTTATGCAAGTGCCCGCATCCTTTTCTCGTACGAAGTAAAGGAAGTATTGTAATCGCGAAAATTTTCGTGTACCATATGTCATTAGAAATATCCATTTCCACTGTTCCGAAATCTATTTAGACGATTTCTTTGCGTGACTTTTATACGACGGACAGAATAAAGGACCCTTTTTCTAAAATGGATTCAAAAAAGATTTTTTTTTCTTAACGTCTGCACGTACCTACGTATGTATTTATCTCACGTAACTCAATAATCACGTAACTTAGAAGGTTAAAAATTCCGTATATGGGACTGCTTTAACATCTATTTGTGTCTATCCCATTTTTATAGCAATCGGCAGTACCCAAACACACACACATATATATATATACCCACCTCCTTACCTGGCTTTAATTTTCTTAATCGTTGATGGTCACAGTCATGTATACTTATAGTTATAGAAATGTTTTAAATGACGAAAATATTCATGTTTTGGTAATACGAAACTTAAAAAAAAAAAAAAAAAAAAAAGTTAATTTTCGACAAATAACGAAAACGAACGTTTTATGCGATCTCCTGGTTCCTAAACCTACAAATGAAGAAGTTTTATACTCGTGAAAAAATAAAATTATAGGAAGGTTGACTCCCGTATGGCAAAAAATTGGCCGGGTTATTTATTTTCAAAATTTCTCGTTTTTGACGTGATTTTCAGCTTGCCTTGAGGGATCGGTTAATTAAGTTAAAATAATTTTAAAAATTAAGTTTAAATCCAAAATATGTATAATTTAATAAGCTATAAAAGGAAGTCACATCAGAATTTTTTAACTTACGTGTAAGTGATGAAACTCCCCGCAAGTGACCAGTTTAAAGGGAAACAATATTTCTCAGTTTATTTAAACGTTATGATAAACGATATCATCGTGTCTCGAAACGACTAACTCCACAAAAGAATTTCTTCAGGAAACTTCGTGGCTGTCTTTACATACATATTATTCTATGTAACTGAAAATTAGTCATGTCATATAATATGCGAGTATTATTTTCGTTCTTTCTTGAATTTTCTTCTTTTGCGCTATATCGTTTTATTTTCAGGGCAAAAAAGTTAAGGAGGGGGAATTTATATTTTCTTACCTACTTATTTATTTGCATTAATATTATTATTTCATATATTATGTCTTAAATTATAATTGAGCATAAATATATACTCGATTATATATATATATACATACAAGGTAATTCTAAATTGCTTTTCCAAATTAAGAGGGGTGATAGTACCCATCCAGACGAGCAATAATTACCATAGAACATAGGGTCGCATTCCACTCTGAGAGGCAGAAAAGAGGAAAGTAGAGACGCATCGAGGAAGAACAAGGATATTTTCTGTCTCCTAAGATTATCAAGAATTAACCGTATACAAATTTTCAATGAGAAGCAGCAGCATTTTACTCTTAGTTGGTACAGGAGAAAGCCAATCAGAGCAAACGGTGTCCTTGAAAAAGACAGATCATCGCTTCAAGTATTACCTTGATAACATCGTCCGAAACTTTTCGTGAATGCTAAGGCGGAGTATACGTACAAGGGATCGGCAGTTATTCACCTCACATGCGGTGAAGCAAAAGGGAAGAGACGCGAAGTATGAAAATTGTATGAACAGCGGTTTCCAAAACCATGCAACCTCTTCCAGTGTTAAACCGAAGACTGCGAGAAACCGGTTCAAAAAGCAATGCAGTACGTTCGTGAAATGCACGAACGCCAGGAATGGAAGAGCGAGTTTTGACTAGATTTGAAGCATTTTCTTCCGGAAGTACGCGAGCGGTGGTATAAGAAATGGGTATTTCTCAGCTAATGGTGTGGCTTAATTTACATGAGGAACGCATGCACCCCTACCACGTGCAGAAAGTATAATCTTTGGACACAGAATGATTATCTCTGCCGAGCAGACTTTATGCAGTGGATGCTTGGAATGAGGAATAACGATTCACGATTTCCTGCATTAATATTATTTAGTGATGAAGCAACATTCGGCAGAAAAGGCATTTTCAACATGTACAATCAACGCGTTTGGTCTGACAGCAATCCCCACTGTACTACCCCTCATAAACAACGTCTGGGCGGGTATCCTAGGTGATTAACCTGGCAGGCCCTTACATCATGCCAGACCGTTTGACTGGCGGAACATACCGTATCTTCTTCGAAAAGTACTTCCCAGTTTTATTACAGGCTGTTCCGCTTCCCATCCAAAGAGACGTGTGATTTATGCACGAGAGCCCCAGCACATTTTACCGTCACGGTCCGTAACCTTTTGAATGGTACATATACCGCACGATGGATCGGACGTGGCAGACCTGTGTCTTGGCCTCCTAGCTCACCGGACCTCAAGCCAGTGGACGTTTTCTTCTGGGGGAAGATTAAATCTTTAGTGTACGAGACGCCTGTGGACTCAGCTAAAGATCTCATGGCGAGAATCATTCTTCCCGCGGACAAAATTAACACGACGCCAGGAATCTTCAGGAGCGTGCGCCAGTCGTTCCTTCCGATGTCAAATTTTGACCGCTATCGAATGCAATTTAACGATGTTTTTGCGTGACATCTGTACGTAAGGGCAGAAGAAAAAGACTCTTTTCCTCCAAAAAAATATAAAACTGCTTTAAAATCAATTCTGAAGAAAATTTTTCGTGACGACTGTACGTATCTCGCATAACTCAAAAACGAGTAGCGTCAGAACGTTGAAATTTTGTATA
This sequence comes from Stegodyphus dumicola, assembly GCF_044657685.1. NCBI lineage: Eukaryota > Metazoa > Arthropoda > Arachnida > Araneae > Eresidae > Stegodyphus > Stegodyphus dumicola. The sequence continues at coordinate 141,646,525 of NC_140771.1, read as the reverse complement.
TAGGACTGCTATAGCATGTAAATGTGTACCTCATATTTTGGTTCAATCGGCCCCAGAAAACGTATATAAATATATTTATATATATATCCACTAGGTTACCCGGCTCAGTGATCTCAGTTTCTTTACTCTTACATGTTTCTAAATTGTGCATTTTTTGTTTAAAAATGATTGAATTGTCTTCTTCTTATCTTCTGGTTATGGTTTTTATGCCTTTAGTAAATCTGCATGCAATATTTTTAGAGTTATCAACAATTTAAAATTTAATTCAGAAGTCAAACAACAAAAATCAGCGTTATATTTTCAAAAATTTCACAGGACTAGTTTCGATGGTTTTACCGAACCACCATCCTCAGCTGCAAAACCGCAAGTGAACAAGATAGGAAATAATGATTAGATAAGATAAGGAAGCCTGCACAAGAATAAGCAAGTGGCGCCATCTGTTGATGAAACCAGAACTAAAACATAATTTCTTTAAAGGCCGAAGGCAAAGATGGATTGGAATTAGGATCGTTAACTAGAACAGATTTTTTTTTTTTTGAATGTGAAATGCCTCTAGAAAATCCAGTTCTCCAATGGAAGATACTTTTTGAATAATTTTGGCAGCAGAAAAATTGAAAGTGTGATTTTCGGACCAACAATGTTGAGCAACAGAAGACTTCTGTGTTTCCTTTTTTCTAACATATGCCTCATGTTTCTTGACGCGAAATTTTAAGGCTCTCTTAGTTTGACCAATGTAAATTAAACCACGCTGGCAAGGAATCCATATCCGGAATGGGGTCCTTGAGTATGGTCCATCATAAGGGATACACGGCAACAATTGTCCAAAATTGAACATGAACTCTATAAGCTTCATCTGGAACTCGCTAATTCATATCCAAAAAAAAATTATGTATACGAGCCAGTTTCCCTTAGAAAGTCCTCCACGAAGGCATTTCTCCTATTAGGCAGATAGCCCTCGAGGCTTTGCCATAATCTCACACACACACACACATATCCAAAATTCACTGCCCTTGAACAAAAGTCTTGGTCTAGAACCGAGAATGCAGTTAACCGTCATAAAAACACCCTTGCAGTTAAATTCGAAAAACTTCTTTTACAGTCTTCCAGTTCAAGTAGTTCAAAATATCTTCTCATTGTAAACATTAAGCCAATAGTTAATATTTCTAATGTTAGTCTTTCAGAAGAACAAGAGAGAGTTCTAAAATATAATTTTAACTTCTCACAAACCTGTAAACCCTCGATTCCAAAGATTTTGGGTCCTATCGAAAAAGCTTTCAAGTTCAGTAAAGTTTCAGAGTTACAGAAAGAAATGATTAGGCATTTTATCGCTCATAATGTGAAAAACAATAATAAACCTTTGAAACAAAATCTAACTGCGAGAGAAAGAACTACAATGCGTGAAATTCATTCTAACCCGGATATTATCATTTCAAAGGCCGACGAAGGTGGCCAGATAGTCGTCATGGATAAGAACACTTACTTGGATAAGAACGATGGTGTCACTAAACTCTTAAACGAAGGACCATATAATCCGATCCCTAAAGATCCTTCACCTTCGGACTTGTCAAAAATAAAAACTGCGATCAAATCTTCAAAAATCATTTCAAGCAACTTAAAACATTCGCTTATCCCATATGTTGTGAATTGTGCCAGATTATATGCTCTTCCCAAAATTCATAAAAGTGGTATTCCTTTCCGCCCTATTGTGTCAAATTTAGGTACTGCCTCGTATTCATTAGCTAAATATTTAGTTTCTAGATTTTCAACTCTATTGGACAATAACATTTACACTATAAAAAATTCAATAGAGTTTGTAAAAAAGGTTAAAAACATTTCTTCTAGAAATTTACTCATGGTTTCTTTTGATGTAAAATCATTATTCACCAATGTTCCAGTGGAGGGTGCATTAAGATGTCTAGAAACCAGACTTCGCGAATTTCATTTCTCTTGCATAGAAATTGATGAGCTAATTTCTCTCACTCAACTCTGCTTGAAACAAACACATTTTGTTTCCAAAATAAATATTACAAGCAAACTGAGGGATTAGCCATGGGAATCCCTCTCAGTCCCATCTGGCTGATATCTACATGCATTATTATGAATCAAAATTGTTTGAAACTTTAAACTTCCCGGCATGGTTCCGCTACGTAGACGATACTTTTACCCTGTTTGAAGGTAATAAAAATGATTTAAATAAAGTTCTTTCAACAATGAATTCTACTGATCCTGCTATTCAGTTCACTTTTGAACTTGAGACTTGCAATTCTCTTCCGTTTCTCGACATTCTGGTCACACGTAACACATCCAACTTCAGTACTACAGTTTACCGTAAACCTTCATCGGTTTGTCTTCCACCACACTTTAAATCATGCCATCCGACTCAACAAAAGTTAGCTTCATTTTATTCCTATGTTTTCCGTGCTCTTCAAGTTTGCTCCTCCAAACTAGACCTTGATGAAGAAACAAATTGTTTAAAGGCATTAGCTATTGACAGGGGCTTTTCACCCAACATTATTAATCAAGCAGTTAAAAAATTCTCATGTCGACAAACTAAAAGGCACACTCTTATTTTAGGAGATTATAAAAATTCTGTTGTCATTCCCTTCTTTCCATCAGCTATAAAGTTGCACATATTTTGCAGAAATTGAACTTAACTCAATTAACTCGGGTTGTTTATTCTCCCATCAATAAAATTCCGAGTTCCATACTCAAGGACCCCATTCCGGATATGAATTCCTGGGGTATTTATAGGATTCCTTGCCAGTGTGGTTTAATTTACATCGGCCAAACTAAGAGAGCCTTAAAATTTCGCGTCAAGGAACATGAGGCATCTGTTAGAAAAAAGGAAACACAGAAGTCTTCTGTTGCTCAACATTGTTGGTCCGAAAATCCCACTTTCAATTTTTCTGCTGCCAAAATTATTCAAGAAATATCTTCCATTGGGGAACTGGATTTTCTAGAGGTATTTCACATTCAAAAAATCTTTCTGTTCTAGTTAACGATCCTAATTCCAATCCATCTTTGCCTTCGGCCTTTAAAGAAATTATGTTGTAGTTCTGGTTTCATCAACAGATGGCGCCACTTGCTTATTCTTGTGCAGGCTTTCTTATCTTATCTAATAATTATTTTCTATCTTGTTCATTTGCGGTTTTGCAGCTGAGGATGGTGGTTCGGTAAAATCATCGAAACTAGTCCTGTGAAATTTTTAAAAATATAACGCTGATTTTTGTTGTTTGACTTCTGAATTAGTATTTGTTCGGCGTGTTATTGTGTCTTAATTTAAAAGGTGTTTAAGTACGGCTAAGCCTAATTATTTTTGCAATGGCGGCTATGTTCATTTACATTTGAAACTTGGCAGAATAACGGATTTGTTATCAATCTACAGAAACTAAGCTTCGCAACAACAAAGATAACGCCTTCTTTTATTATTGCGAATTAAATTATGCTTAATCCATTCTGGAATTTATTCGAGGAAATAAGTGTTTAAGATTTACTTCTTAATTTTTAATATAGATATTTTGAGCCTTTTCGCGAAGTGAAAACTGAATTAAGTGAATGAGAAATACTGAGTCGTCTGTGAAAAACTGTTTCTTTTTAGTTTTGTTTCCTTAATTTCTTTAATACATCGTTCTAGATTTATTATAGTATTTGAATAGAATATGTGGCAACGATTAGATAATTCTTCAAATGATGTAAATGTTGTGCATTCTGAGTTACAATATGAACGAAATATAACGCTGTTAAGTAAATCTAGTGCCAGAGTATCGCTATGGTAAACAAATATAGTGAATTTTAAAAAGAGTGCATTTATTCTATTGTGGTTTATGTGCTATTGATGAAGTAAATTTGATTCAATAAGTTTAAATGAAATGCAAGAACAAATGCGTATAATTTAATATACCGTATAAGGAAGTCATGTGGTGTGCACATCAGGTTTTTTTTTTTTTTTTTTTTCTTCTTCCCCGGTTCAGCTAAAGTTAACACGTGTGTTATTTTTTAAATCTAGTTAGAGTTGGATCACAGGAAATTTCTGTCAATTGTTCTTTTTCTTCACGAAATAAAATTTCAAGTGCATTTGAAAAAAATGGACTTCTGTTCCAGTTTTCTTTTTCATAATCCTCGGGAAAATACACGTTAAAATTATTTATCAATGAAAAAGAATAATTTTTAATGTCGGATGCTAATTCTTTTGTTTTCAAATTATTTTTAGTTAAAAAACTTTCTAAAAGTTTAAAAAGCTTGAAATATTTTATCGAATTCTTTGATAATTACCTCGAGTTTTTTAACATTGCATTTATTTTATCACTAATGGTACACAAATTAACACCTTGTCCTTGTATTCCTAAATTTAATTCATTTATCTTTGAAAAATTATCAGCTATATATGCTAAACGTGTCAGCCATAATTCACTAAATAAACATTTTTGCAATTTAAATTTTGAATCACAGAGGAAAAATTTGAATTTCTAATCGAAGTTCAAAAAGACGATTTAAAACTTTGCCTCTGGATAACCACCTTACTTCGGAATATAGCAAAAGCGTTTCATGTTCGCTGCCCATGTCTTGGCATAAAATCAAAAATATTCTTGAATTTAAAACTTGGGTTTTATAAAATTAACAATTTTCACAGCTTGATTTAAAACGATTTTCAGGTTTTCAGGAATTATTTTGGCTACTAAAGCGTCATGATGAATGGAGCAGTGAGTAAATGCAGTTTAAGCTGGCGAGTGACCTTATTTGAGAAGTAACACCGGAATTTTCCTGTTAAAGCCAGAGCGCCATCACTGCATACGGTAATGTTTTTATTCCAAGGAATATCTTTCTCAGACATGAAATTGTCAATTACTTTGAAAATTTCATTTGCAGTTGCTCTATTGTAAAGGGATTCACAAGATAAATACTCTTCAGCAATTTGTTTATCTTCTTCGAAAAGTATGTAAACTAATAATTGAACAAAGTTCGTTATATTAGTACTTTTATCCATTTGCAATGTGAAATACTCACTGTTTTTTTTTGGGGGGGGGATGTCTTTTTATGGAATTTGCCATTTCTTCGTTGACTTACAGCATCATTTGATAACGGAATATTATTAAGTTCATTAGCCGTTTTTGCGTTGAATAATGTTAAAACGATGCCTTAACTGCTGGTAATATAAGGTTTTTCCCAATATTGTGAGCCTGTCCGGTCTTGGCAATTCTTAAGCTTACTAAATAACTAGCTTCCAAAGGCTTTTTCACTTTAAAGTACTGGTGGTTCGGCCCGAGGTTCGAATCCCGCGAACGAACTGGCTGCATGGGTGTTTTCGTGGTTTTCCCCATGTGTAACGTGTATACGAGCCAGTTTCCCTTAGAAAGGCCTCCACGAAGGCATCCCTCCCATTAGGTATCAATCACCGAAACCGAGTTAATTTCTTTCCTTATTTTTTCTTATTAGAGGGATTTGTAAAAACATATGCTAAGGTAAAGGTGAAAATTTTTGCAATATTTTTAAAGAATAAATTAAAAAAGTATTTTTACTTCACGAACTGAAATTTTTATCCTACATTTTTACACAGTAAATAAGTGCAAAAAAAAAAAGAAAGAGCTGGGGGATCACTGGGACTAGAAACTCGAGTCGAACTACCAATGTTTAGTGACTTTTTCGCTTGATCATAAGACCTTTTGAAATTAGGCTGAACAATATATTAAAGAAAATAGAAGATACAGCACGCGCAAGAACCAAAGTGGGCTGAATTAGAGATTTACATGTTTAATAAATGAGTTCCTAATATTTCATAATGGCATACCTGTATGCCATTATGAAATATTAGGAATGTAGCATAAAAGCATGATCGAAGAAGGCAATGACAATCTAAATCATTATTGTAATCTAAATGTATAACATTATCAGTATCTGATATTAAGTTCAGTACTGCTGAAAAAATTATAAATGAATTATATTATAAATCACATGAACTCGTTGCATTATAAATTACAACAGTTAGAAATATTTTTAGCGACTATCTTTGTTAACAAATAATTTCAAGTAATTAATTTTACAAATAATTCAGCCTGAAACTAGGTTAGAAAATAAGCTACATGCTGAAGATTAAGCTTTGCCAAGGTGTTAGAAACATCTTCTGTCAACTAGAGTTGTGATGCAAGAATTTGTAAAAATTATCATTTAAATATAAATTGGCATAAATACAATACAAAGTATATAAATTCTACATACATGAAAACTTGAGTACAGTGCAACAATATGTGAAAAAGGAATGGATTAAAAGGGAACTGAAAATCCCAGGATATGAATATAAGGGAGTTTTTTTGTTTATTTGTTTGTTAATTATGAAAATTCTGCAGACGCTCATAATTGTCAATTTATTAATTAAATGTGTATTAGAAATTAAATGTATGCCAAAGTACATCAGGTGGAAAACAGAATAAATATTTAAACGTTTCTAGTATTAAAATATGGAATTAGTAAGAAAGTTAAGTAACCTTAAAATAACTTCAGTGACTAAAAATGGAAAGCTTAATACGGGAATATATTGCAATAATATTACTGTGAATTTAGAACGACTTAAGAAGTCCAATTTTTAGATTTAATAAAGAGAATTTTTTTAATTAAATTAGAATTGTTAACCTAAAATGATAAATTTGAAAGTTAAAACCATTCCGCTGTCTAAGAAGATTTATTAATATTTATCTAGACAAGAAACTTATTTAAGGTGCGCTACAAATCCGATATTTGATAGGCTGATTATGTATCAGTTTTGTGTATGTCATTAATCTATCAATTTTACTATTCAAAACTGATATATATATATATATATATATAAACATATATCAGCGACTAAAATCTACAACTTGTTTTTAATTCTTACAGAGAATAAAAATGGTATGGCTCATCATTCCTTTAAGCATCATAAAACTTTAAAATGAGTGTAAAAGAAATTTATTTTTACTTTAGCACACGCCAGACTTTAAATTAATATTTTTTTTGCATGCACAATTTTTACAATATTAATAAACAAAAATAAAGGCTTGCAGTCTCAATAAAATGTCCCATTAATGGCGATAAATGACTTTTTGTAGCACCCAATCTTCTTGGGAAAGAAAGAGGGGACAGGAAACGTCGCGCAGTTCGTGGATTAGATAAGAGGGGGACGGGGATCTTCGATCAAATTTCGCGCAGTTCGTACCCTACCCCGATAATTTCTTCTTAAAAATATTTTTCAGATTTATCCTTTAAATTGGCATGCTTAGATTCAAGATGTGCTTAAAGAAACGATGGTTTTATAATTTGATTGTTCACCGCAAACAACACATTGAGGTTGAGGGTACATTTCATCTCCATTCCAAGTAAATCCAAATGATAAGTAACTTTAATTTCATTTTGTATAAACAATTTGTCTTTTCTTTTCAATATTCTTAGTGCTAGTAGATTGTCCTGGATCCGTTACATGTGAATCGTCACTTTTCCGCTTAGCGAATCCTTGAAAATCTAGGTTTGGTTTATTATTTTTTCACAAATATTTAAATGCTCAATATATTATCAATTCTTCAAAAACAGACGACGATATTCTCAAATCGCGAAGAAAAGTAAAGAGTACAAAGCAACAAGGAAACAAAACATAAAAAATGTTTTTTTTTTTTTTTTTCGTCAGTGTACATTATTCTCTTTTACCACATGCTAAGTCTTAAAACTAATTTATAACTAAATGTATCTTTATATTTTTCAGTTAATAAACCATTGTGAGTGTTTTATAATTTTCTTTTTGAATATTAATTTTGACTCACAGAACCCCAGAGTTCCGTGGATCATTCTGAAGACCACTGGCTTAAACCATTGAATGTTTATCTGATTCTGGTCTCCCATTTGCGATGATAAATCATTTTACAAAAAAGGTCTTTTTTCCAGCTGACATTAGACACCTTCATCCCTCCACTATTTTCAAACGAATATTCCTATAAAACGTTGCTGTCAAGCGATGATGTGAGAAGAGATTATCTTACTTTTTTATGCAGAAAGAAACAACAGCAGTATCTACTATTTCGTTTACCAATGGAGCAATTACATCTTAATGCCGGTAACAATTACTTCAAGTGGATTGGTATTATGCATTATGTGCTGTTTCTTTCCTAGCAAATATTTCTAATGTAAACAACAACGTATTTGTTTTATCTTTTTCATCTACTGCTTGCCATTATTTGCGAATGTTTATTGATATAAACAAATAAAGATGTTTATTTGTTTTACTTTTCATTTTAAGATGTTTTATTGTCTATTGGAATGATTCGCAAGTGATATTCTCTGACTGCTTAAATTGGATTTCCTAGAACCTACTCTTTTTAACCCAAAGGGCATTAGCCCAGAAGGCCTATTAATTTCGTTTTGGCATTTTACATTGATTCATGATAAGTGTTGTCTCACTTTTCAAATTGTTGCCACCAAACATTAGAGACCTGCATCATATTTAAAGAAACTAAATTATGAAGATTCTGCATAAATGCATATATATTTCTTGCATTGTGATAAAACAACGATACCTAGAGCCATCAAATTCTGAATAACGTAATCTTCCACCGAATATGGGTGTCTGGAACCCCTAATTTGGAATTTGTTTTATTATCGATTTCATATTTTGCAACACTTTAACGAATTTTTGAGGAATTTCAAAGCAAGCAATGACAATGCTCTACAGATAAAAACATTTTTATCTCCAGCGCGCGAGACTGTGTATCGGAAATTCTAAAGGATATGCTCATTTTATAATTATTTTGTGATATAGCTCTTGAACTGAATTTTATGGTTTAAGTGCGAAGAACATGATAGTTAATAAATAAAGGTAACACACAAGATGTTAAAAAAACGCCCCTTTGGACGTAATTTAAAATCTGAAAAACCTTTCAGATTTTTAAGGTTTTTTTTTTTTTTTTCTTTTAAACTGAAAAGATTATTTTTATTCTCACAAACCAGAAGAAAATACATTCGCATTTATTCAATTGTATCAGTTTCTTTTTTAAAGAGCTTGGTATTTCTCCTTTCTTTTCACGCTACCCAGATCTGGTCTAAACGATGTCATCGCGCAAAAGTAAAATTTAAAAGTTGGATTCCATCCAAAAGTGTAAAAACGAAACCCTATAATAACCAATAATATCAACACGATAGTGGGTCTGTTGTGAGAGTTATTTGGGAACGACTCTGTAAGTGAGCAGATGTGACTGAAATGATATCATTCCTTCCTTCCTAAAGACGTAAAACTTCACGCTCCGATTCCGTAAATAATATGAATGCGTTTTAGATTCAGAAATGTTCCTTTTTATATATTTTTCTTGTATTTAAAGAATATAATTGAGTTAATAAATAAATAAATGTGTGCAAAAGAACTAGGGTCTTATATTGTACTATAATATTAGAGGACTAACAAACATTAGCTTCTCAGAAGCTGATGCAATAATGTTTTTTCCCATGTAAAACATATTATCATGTAAGTACTTCAATGGATATTTCTTTCCGAGGTAATGTAAACGTATTGTTACGTGCTTACGGGTTCGTAAAAGATTGAATTTTTACAGCTTCGATGATAGGTTCATAAAATCTATTTTATCAAAGGAAACACTTCAGAGATATGGAACTTCCAACAAAAATAGTCGTATAACTCCTCACAATATCACAGAGTACAATTGTTAGTAACATTTCAAACTACTATGAACGTTAAACACAACGGAATGCAAAGCGCAGGTAAATAGCGAAACTAAACAGAGATAGTGCTCGAACTCAGACTGAGCTAATAGTTAATGTGGGTAGAAGCTGTCTTCGACCTTATGTGGTTTTCAGCCGGCCGCCGAGATATTTCGAGTACTTTCTGCATCTCGAAATTACTGAAATTAGAACATGAGGGTCGAATTGCAGTTAATATAGTGATCAATTACATTTATTCAATTACAATACCTATTACTCTGATACAAGGACCAGAACAAAATTTAATCAAGTTTGGCAAGTTTTGGCGATTTCTTGCCAAATTACCGAGATACCCATTTACTCAATGTTAAATGGACTTGCCCCTGTATTCTTACTTTTGCGGCATATCTTGTCTCTGTTCGATTTTTCATGTTACATTAGATTAAAGGAATACAGCAATTTCACACGCAATTACACTAAAATCATCTATCTATGTACAAATTTCGTAACAGTATTATATTTGTTTATATGCAATATACAAACATCGCTTGGCGTACTTTTCTTCGGATACTACCTAAGTTTTGCTTATAACCAAACATAAATAATGTTATGTACTATACCTAGCACCTAGCAATAAATCACGGAAAACTGTTCTCAAAAGAATTTGACCGGGGGAAAAAAAAGGGAGAATCAGATGAAGAGGGAGAGGGTAAACGAAACGGGAAAAAAGAATACTTGCAAACTAGGGCGGGCATTGAAAGCTGTGAATAAAAGCTTTGAAGTTCAAAATGTAAATTCGTTTGGATCCTTCTCTATGAAAAATTCAGTTTTACAGAAATTTATATAATGACTGAAAATTTCGAAAATGCTTTTTAAAATGTAACTTCAGAAAATAGACATGTATGATGTATATGACATGTATGACATATTTACATGTTATTTGCTTTTTATGTATTATGTCTTAGATTTTAGTGGTTACTTTTCTTTTATTGTTTAATTTATCTAGTAAAATGTATTAAAAGTGGTTTCTGAAGTTTACTATTAAATGTATATGCACTTTTTTTTTTTTTTGCTGTTATTTCCTTCTCTTCTGCTTGGAAACCCTTAATTTTCACGACAGCATAGGTATAATTCTGGCATGCCTTAGAAATGATGGAATGAGCATTAACGAAATTATTTTTTATCTTAATTAATGATGGAATGAGCATTAACGAAATTATTTTTTATCTTAATTAATTACAGTTCTTAACAGTATTCTACGAAATCTTTCATTTAATGTAGTTTGAAAAAGAGTTTTCATCATCTCTGAAAATTCATTTATTAAAAGTACCACTCAGTATGTGTTAACGAAGTAATTATAATAATTATATTCTCTAATGTATGTTTAATTGGAGAAGTTTATATTATAAAAAGACATTGTTTTCAATTGACGATTCGTAATATGTTTTTCATTTGTCTTCGGTATTATAAAAGTCCCCAGCTCATCAACGAAATTTAAAAAGTCACTTTGGTTGAGACTGTTTATTTTCTACACTGAATATCCTAAATAAAATACTTTTTTAACATCCTGTAAGAAGATTAAAATTGTTAACTCAGCTTCTTTGCAAAATTTTACACTCTGTTTCCTGTGTACACAATCGTTTACATCCCATGTAAAATCGAATGGTGACAATGAAATTTTATAATAATGCGTGAATTTTACTCTGTAGAGTAATATTCTTTTTTTAATATTTCGATACTTTTTTGATAGTACCATTTCACTTTCAAAGAAAAAAATCTGACGTGTACACCACATGACTTCCTTGTACGGAATATTAAATTATACGCATTTTTTCTTGCATTTCATTTAAACTTATTTAATTAATCTACTTAGCCGACAGCGTATAAACCACAATAGAATAAATGCATTCTTTAAAATTCACTCTATTTGTTTACCATAGCGACACTCTGGCGCTAGGTTCACTTAACAGTATTATATTTCGTTCATATTATAACTCAGAATGCACAAAATTTGTATCATTTAAAGAATTATCTAATCGTTGCCACATGTTCTATTCAAATACTATAATAAAGCTAGAACGATATATAAAAGAAATTAAGAAAACAAAAATGAAACAGTTTTTCACAGACGATTGAGTATTTCTCATTCAATTAATTCAGTTCTCACTTCGCGACAAAGCCCATCAGTGGCCGAGCGGTAAAGACGCTGAACACTGGTAGTTCGGTCTGAGGTTCGAATCCCGCGAACGGGCTGGCTGCGTGGGCGTTTTCGTAGTTTTCCCCATGTGTAACGTGTATACGAGCCAGTTTCCCTTAGAAAGTCCTCCACGAAGGCATCCCTCCCTTTAGGCAGATAGCCCTCGTGTGCTTTGCCATTATTAATTAATCCAATCCACTTCGCGACAAGGCAAAAATACATAAAATCTAAAAATATCTGTATTAAAAATTACTAATTATTAAAAATTAAATTACTAATTATTAAAAATTAAATTACTAATTATTAAGAATTAAATTATTAAAAATTAAGTAAATCTTAAACACTTATTTCCTCGAAAAAATTCCAGAAAGGATTAAGCATGATTTAAATCGCAATAATAAATGAAGGCGTTATCTTTGTTGTTGCCAAGCAACGTTTCTCTAGATTGGCAACAAATTCACTATTCTGCTGTTTCAAATGTAAACAAGCAATAGCCGCCATCAAAAAAATTATTAAGCTTAGCGGCACTTAAACAACTTTTAAATTGTTGATATTTCTAAAAAATTGCATAGAGATTTACTAAAGGCATAAAAACCTTAACCGGAAGATTAGAACAACATAATTCAATCATTTTTAACGCAAAAAATGTACAATTTACAAACATATAAGAGTAAAGAAACTGAGATCACTGAGCCGGGTAACAAAGTGGATATATTTATATACGTTTAGCGCGGCCGATTGAAACCAAAATACGCGGTGCACATCTACATGTTATAGTAGTCCTATATACAAAATTTCAACGTTCTGAGGCTACTCGTTTTTGAGTTGTGCCAGGTACGTACGTACGTACTTACATACGTTCGTACAGACACCACGAAAAATTCTCTTCAGAATTCATTTTAAAGCAATTTTTTAATTTTTTTGGAGGAAAAGAGCCTTTTATTTTGTACTTACGTACAGATATCACGCAAAAACATCGTTAAATTGCATTCGAAAGCGGTCAAAATGGATATTTTCATTGAAATATGCTGCCTGAAGCTTTTCGCGATTACAATACTTCTTTTTTACTTCGTACAAGGAAGTAAAAAACATAAAAATGTCGACATTTTTAAAATTGGAATTATTTTTTTAGTTGAAGAGTTTTTAATTTTATTCGATGTTAAGGTATAGTTTTGTAGATTAACGACAGAAGATATAAATTTTTATTTATAAAGGATAAGCGAAATATTTGTATATATATTTTTTCATTATTTGATTAAAAAAATTAATAGGAAACTTATTTTTGAGATGTTATACTGCAATCTGAAATTTTCAAATTACAAATCCTCGTTATATGCTGTAGCTTGTGTGTACTTTGGGAGACAGTGTGGATTTTAAAGGATGCTATCAGATGATGATGAAAGATACATCAGTTTGAAATGTAGTGTAGATGGTCATGAAAGCACTTCAGTATTAGATTATAAGACAATAATATTAATTTTAAATGCATAATTTTCGAAGAAAAGGAGTAATGAAAGATAATATTTTTTGAAGTGGAAAAATTACAGAATCATTAATTGAGATAATGTGCTTTTTTTCGCATAAAATTACGCTTGCAATTTGAATTTGTAACTTCTTTTCCTCATGTGATCAACACACAGCATTTCGTAGCATTTGTTAGATACGACAGTAAATGTTCATAAACTCATTTCTATCTAAATAATCTCTGTAAAAAATTTAAACAAAACAAAACAAGTTTATTCTGCAAGATATATATATATTTTTACAACTGTTGCCACTCAAAGCAGAACTAAAGGGAAAATAATACAACACTGGTTGAATGTATATGAACAATGCCATATCCGCCTTTTAATCCCACCTTTGAACAATCGCATCTTTTGATAACCGGATTTTTATCAAAACAAATATTTAATTAAACTAAAATTTAAGAGTCCATTTTAAAGTTCACTGAAAAGTTTATTTTAAAGTTAGTCTTTGAATCTAGAAGGCACTTTTATAGTTCGACCACTTCTGGCAACACTCTTTCAGTATCTCTTGAATACTTATAGGGGTATTTTCTTGTTCAGTATCTGCTTTTCAGGAATTCCTTCAGATTCTGGTTGTATTTCCAATGGATATAAGCGTTGAATTGGTTTTAGAATATCTCTATCTGATGTCTTAACTTTAACCCATGGACCTTATAAGAGATAGCCTAACCCAGTGGGCGGGGCGCGCGTCACCGACATGTCCGCAAGAAAGAGTAGGGACGATCTGGTTTACTTTAACACTGAAACCTATGGCGTTTGTATCACATAGCTGATTTTTGTTATTAAATCTGATACGTTGTATAGTGATGAGATTATGAAAGTCACAGTTTTTTTCAAATAGGATTTAATATATCTCATTAAAGCACTTTTTACTGCATTTCGCGCATTTTTTTTCACGCGTAATTCTTGTACAAACATCTTTACTTTGGTAAAAAACGGTAAAAACTCTAAGCATAAAATTTATGAACTTAATTTTGCATGAAAATAAAGTAGAATTAAAAAAGATTGATGCTTTGAAAAAAATAAGATAAAATTAAACAAGATCTGATAATTGTTTTTTAATTTAATGAACATTTTCAGGCAGTGATTTTAAAACTATAATATAACATTACAAAACGATTATGTATTTGATCATATCATCATTAAATTATTAACATTAAAGTGGATTATTTATTTCAGTAATTTATAAAATTCGGAGCATAAAATTTTTTGAGTGTAATGAAGGGAAAAAAGATAAAATAAAGTCTAGAAGCACTCAGATTTTATATTACGCCAAAAGGAACCGTTTTTTAGCGTTTTGTGGGTTACCTATATTTATTGAATATCATGTTCTTCGCCCGTAAATTCATACATTTGAAAACAGCATATCTTTAGAATTTCCGCACTGAGGATAAAAATGATATTTTCCGTACAGTGTTACTATTGCTCGTTTTGAACTCTTTGAGTTTGTTAATCAAAAATTCGTTAAAGTTTTACAAAATATGAAATAGATTAAAACAAATTCGAAATTCGGCCGTCCAGATGCCCATGTTCGGGTGGAGGATTACATTATTGATGGCTCTAGATACCGTCGTTTTTGTCACAGTGCGAGAAACATGCATGTATTCATGCAGATTCTTCATTATTTAATTTCTTTAAATATAATACAGGGCGATAATATTTGGCAACAACAATTTGCAAGGAGACACAGACATTTACAGTGAAACAGCGCAAAATGCCGCTTCGAGCTAATAAATTAAATTAACAGTAAAAAAAAAAATCTTATGCAGAACTAAAAATAAATTTAAAAAATAATCACTATAAAATACAAGCAAAATTAATTATTACGGTTAAATACAATTTTAATGTTATATTTAATGTATAAAAATTAAGGAGTCAAAAGTGTTTATCACTATGATGTATTATGAAATATAATTGAAATAAAATTCCTTTATATAAATTGTGTTATAATACTCATCTATAATTGTAAAACATAAAAATTGCAAGAGAAAATTACTTGTTTGAAATTTTCTATTGGTTGAGATTTAAAATATTATTTTCTAAAAGTAGTAGTTATAAATTTCCTTACAGGACAGGAAAAGCTAAAAAAATATCCAGCCCTGAAAGCATGCAATAGCTTTATAATTATTTGGAACGCTAATTATGCTTGATAAATATGCTAAATTTTTAAAAATCAATCTCAGTTTCAAAAATAAAAATATGTAGAAATTATATGTAGAAATTCTAATTTGTGAAATGAGGCGCTGCAACCAGCTTTTTTTTGACAATTATACACGCTGCAATAGGCAGCCACTGTTAAATTTCTGCAAGTCGTCCCTGCTCCTCCGGATGTGATCAAGGTGACAGCCGGGAACGCGTCAGACGAGGGAGAAAACCTATTTAGGTTGGTCTATTTCTTATAAGGTCCATGCTTTAAACAGTCTGACGTTATTGTCTTTACCGGGATACAATTTGACTATTCGTCCCAAAGATCAAAATGCTCGCTTCTTATCTTCATTTTCTATTAAAACTATGTCCTCAACTTTTAATTCGAAAGATGACTTCTTATTTGTTGGCTTGAGCATGAGATTTCCTAGGTATTCTACTCTAAAACGTTTTCTTAACTCTTTCCGAAGTTTGCTGGTACCGTAACCTTCTAGTTCAATTTATCTTGTCTATATGGTCAAGATCTGGCACACTAACTTCTGGAATTTCTTGCAGGAATATTGCAGGAGTAATTGGTTTTAACTCATCTAAATCTTCGGATACATAAGTTAATGGTCTAAACTATATCTTCACATTCACAAAGTAAGCTAAGCATCTCTTCATAAGTTAGTGAAGCATTCTTCAAGACTTTTCTTAGTATTTTCTTAACGATTTGGATCAAACGTTCCCAGAATTCACCCCACCAGCAAGCTGAGGATGGATTAAACTTCCATGTAATTCTTCTGTTAGCTGTTTCACCTTCAATCATTTTCCAATCAGTAACACTAAAAAGATTATTAGCTCCTGTGAAGTTCGTTCCATTATCACTATACATTACTTGAGGACGTCCACGTCTGATAATACATCATAAGAGAAAGCAATAGGTAGATAGAGAAGTTATCAGTTCCAGATGAATAGCTCTGAATACAGCGCATGTATACAAAGAAAACTAAGCTTTTGTTCCATCTTTTAGACAGAGAGGGCCTTGTAAGTCTATTTCAACGACTTCTACCGTTTATGATCCAAAATTTCCCTCGAAGATTGTTTAAGAGCATGATGTAAAATCAAATGATGTTCTAGGATGAGTAGTTTAACTAATGTATGTGTACTTGGAAATATAATTGGATATTTAAAATTTTCTAAATCGTTTCTCTCTGTTAATTTTGTCTTGACTTGCAAAATTCCTTCATCCTTAAAAGCACTGATGGACTTTAAATTTTTAATATTTTCAGATGAAAAGGAGTCAAGTTAGCTTTACTATAAATTTTTCTACCTTTTCTAGCTCATGGACATTAAGCTCTCCATACTCTCTTTCTTCTCTCTTCTTTCAAAAATTTTCTACATACCTCTACATCCACCTGATCATTCTTAAAATTGTAGTGTACTTCGAAAAGTAGCTAACAACTATTGAAGACAAGTTGTTAACATTATTCAATGCTGTTAGAACTATCTTGCGCCTTTCCGTGTCAACTCTGCCTTTGTCATCGTTTGGGCTATAATGAGGCCAATCTTTTTTCGCAACTTCAGCGACTGAGGACACTCCCTCCAATGTGATTGATTCTATTAGTTTCTTTGCTGAACAAGCTCTTGATGGGGTGTCAGCAGGATTCTCAGTGCCTAGTACAAGTCGCAACTTTGTTCGATTATGAGATTTCTTATTTTCTTACCTCGGTTCTTTACAAACACAGTCCACTTATCATCATAACTTATTCAATACAACACTGAAGTTGAATCTGTCCAATATTATTCTTCAATATCTTGGATACTTAAAGCCTTTTTCACCATATGAGAAAGACACCTTTCACCTATTGTACATGCCATTAACTCTAGTCTAAGAATTGACTTGCTTTCAGTGGTGCGATTCTCGATTTAGCAATCGCCAGTTGCACTGTAAAAAATTTAAACACAACAAAATAAGTTTATTCTAAGAAAAAAAGAAGTATATATATATAACATTTTACAACTGTTGTTACTCAAAGCAAAACTAAAGGGAAATTAATACTACACTATTGAATGATGCATACGAACAATGCTATACTTAACAACATTTATAATCAACGTGATATTTCGGGATGTTTTTGAAAAATGCTGCGAATTTTATTCCGATGAAAGAGCTAGTGAAACACGATTTCTATTAAAACTAGAGGAAATTAATTAGTTTTTATAGTGTGTATGTACGCTTTGGACATCATAAGTGTAATTGCATCCAGTATTTTTCAGTGTTTAAATTTGGTTCAAACTGATTTTTGAATACTACTCGAAGAATGTGTTTCGCAAAAAATAATAAAAAATAATTTAAAATCTAATTGTAGCTGAAGGTGAAAAGCACTTTTTAAAATTCGGTTTAGACCTACTTCTGTTTACTTCTGTGTATTTAATTACCTCCGTTTAAATAAAAAATATCCATCAGTAGTCTAAAAAAAAAGGGGGGGAATTTTACGATTTATTTAAAATTTTTTAAGACGCCAACGTAACTAAATTATTTTTCAAAATATAGTATTAAAAATCTGATCTGTACACTACATGACTTCCTTGTACGGAATGTTAAATTATACGCATTTTTTCGTGCATTTCGTTTAAACTTCATTGGATTGAATGAAATCTACTTCGTCGATAGCGCATAAACCACAATAGAATATATAAACTTTTTAAATTCACTATATTTGTTTACCATAGCGACACTCTGGCGCCAAGTTCACTTAACAGCGTATCATTTCCTTCCTTTTATAACTCATAAAACATAAAGGAATATAAGTTTTGCTAAGGTTCGATTCCAACTGCCTATTACTCAATAAGTTACCAAAAACATCTCTTCCATTAAAGATAACCAACCTTGTTAGCAATAAAAAAGATCAGCTTATTTAGTTTGCCGTATACTATTTTATACATTATTATAGACATCATTTAAAGATCACTTTTTTATTGGAGTCTTAGGAGTCGTTGTATTAACAACCATTTCTCTATCATAGTCAAAATGAAAAATGTTTGTTTATTCATTATGGCTAATGCTTTTGGTTGATCCTTTAATTATGGCATAGTAGTGATGAGTACTACACCGTAGTTCAATCAAGTGTGGGGGGGATATTTGCTGTAGAATTTGTGAATATAATAACAAAAATGCTTACTGCTTGCTATTGCTTGTTGTTCAAAAATTCTTGTTGATCCATTATGGCTTACTTATCTGTTATGGCTGATTACATGGTTGACCCCTAATGATGGTGTAGTAGTGATGATTACTAAGCCACAGTTTAGTTAAGTAATACTTGCTGTAAAAGTTATGAATGTAATGATAATAACAAATATTGCAATAATATCTTAAACAACTGGCCATCTACATATAAACAGTAACTGTTTTGACATAAAAAGGATAAACGTATTCTAGCGGTAAAAATGAAGTAGATACTTATCCTCTTTCTTCTTCATCATTATCTTTAAAAAAATAAAGAAGGGGGATCTGATGGAAAAGTCATAAATGAGTTTTAAAAAATTTTGAAGTCGTAAGAAGTTATACCCACGCTATCTATAAGTAGAAACTAAAGAAATAGATAAAAAATAAAATTTAAACACAATTTGAAATTCAAATATTTTATGGAGATGGAAAGATTTTTATGAATATAGCAAGGCTGGCCAATTTCGCTTTTTGAAAACTGATAAGTTCGAAATCGTAAATTTTCATTATAATTACAAAGGATTAATTTTTCCTGATACTCGTAATTACTTCCTCAATGATGTAATCCCCTATTTCGTTGTAATGCATGATAGACTTCAAGTAAATGCTCACTTTAAGTAATTTCCTTAATAGTATTTTGCTAAATAAACGGATTTTAACATAAATATGCCGTTGTTAAAGTTGAATCGTGTTTTATTTTAACAAGAAAATTTTTTACAACCCAGCATGTTTTAGCCACTTACTGTTTTTCAGGCGGCAAAAGTTAATGTGTTACTAAAGCACCCTCCTATTTATGTATTTTTTAAACTCTAACGTGTTACCGGCAAAGTATGAAATATGAGAATTATTCCATACTTTCCCTAGGCATTATATATAATACCTAGGCATTCTATAGAGTGACAAATGCTGAATGAAGTATGAAAATATGTCCTGATAAGGCTATCATATAAATGACGTGCATTCCTCAAAAATACAAATGTTTTTCTGAAAAAATAATGAGAGTGTCATTAAAAAAAATTATTCAAAATACGTAAAGAAAAAGGAAAGTTGTACAAAACAAAATTTATGCCTTTCTTATTAAGGGAAACAAAAGTTTCATGTAAAAAATAAGAAATTAAAATTAACGTACTTGTTGCAGCGTGGTAGGCTTGAATGGCATTTTGAATTACATTTCATTATATTTTTCACGCAAAGACATTTCATATTTTGGCACTTTCTTTTACACATACATTTGACGAATCCTTAGCCGCGTCCACTGGACTGAGCAATTGCAACTGACCGGAGAGGAATTTCCTGGTCAGGACTTCAATTCTAAGCAATTTCTTATTGCATAAAGTGAAATGTGATCTTGCATATACTTGTTTTAAAATTCCTTCAGAAGTTCCAAGTCAGTAGAAACCACCCTGTATAACATTCATTACAACTGCCAATATAATTGCGCGAATCGCCTCGTTCCTTGTCAACGTCAGGAATAAGGGACTCGCACAGTAGTTCTCAGAAAAGCAGTGGGAATTTTTTTTTTTTTTTTTTCTCTAATTCATTTTTGGGGGGGGGGTTGTATTTCCAGATTGATTTTAGAATTAATTTTACCTTCAAAGCATTTTCAGATTTGAAACAAAGGGTGCACAAAATCTCCATTTCATCATCTTTACTAGCATGCTTACAGAAGGTATGAATTTTTTGACGATACGTTTTGCATGCAACTGCATTACTCGTTTCCTTTAAATACAGAGGCCCACCAGCGGCCGAGCGGTAAAAGTCGCTGAACACTGGTAGTTCGGTCCGAGGTTCGAATCCCGCGAACGGGCTGGCTGCATGGGTATTTTCGGGGTTTCCCTCATGTGTAACGTGTATGCGAGCCAGTTTCCCTTAGAAAGTTCTCCACGAAGGCATCCCTCCTCTTTGGCAGATAGCCCTCGAGGCTTTGCCGTAATTCAATAACCTAACCTAACCTTTAAATACACACAACAGGTATCAGAAACGGAAATTTCTTCGGTAAGCAAGTCTTCATCATGTTGGTTTAATCCACTATCGAATGTAATCTCATCCATGTCTTTTGACAGCTCTTTTTCTTCCATAATCCGATTAGTTTCACCTTTTTCAATTGTTTGGAACGTTTTCTATTACCTTTTCTAGCTGATGCTCTGTATTTATATGCAAATCGGAAATGTATTTCATACTTTGCCGGTTTCTCATTTGCATTTTATAGAATGCGTAGAAAATGTGTGAAATATGAATTGTTTCTTACATTACCGGTTAGTTTTAGGCGTTCCATACAATGCCTAGGCATTCTATAGAATGTCAGATTTCAAACTTTGCCGGTAACATATACAGAGTGAATTTGGACAAGGGAGCAAAACTTTAGCGTGTGATAGACCGCAGCCATACAAGCAACATTCGTCATACAAAGTCTGGGTGGAACGCAAACGGGGAGCTGCTAGGTGGCATTGTAAATGGTATAAAAAGAGCCAGTCCTTGCACTCAACGGCTTTCTCTACCGTAGATTGCCGAGACGATGGCTTGTTATACGAACCACGAAATTTCTTGGGCGATGGACTGGTTGAGGATGTCCCATAGTTGACCACCAAGATCACCAGATCTCTCGTGTTTGGACGTTTTCCTGTAGCTTAATATACGAATGCCCCTCTGAAACGAATATGGATCTAATCGTCAGGTTCGCCGTTGTTGCCGGCGGTACTTGAAAAATGCCTGGTGTCTTCGCAAAAGTGCGTCATTCTCTGCTCATATGTATTTAGATTCACTCTCTCGTCATCAAATTTCCGAATATATTATATATGTATATATAATATCCAGACTGTAGTACTCCAGATTTTAGGTATACCAGAAAAACTGCTTGCTGTTTTGCTTTACTTGAGTTTACTTCCATAAAAGAAGTGTAGGAGGCTTTAATTAGGCTTTGCTGCGTAGACAATATTTGCGGTGGCGGTAGACGAACTGCTGTGTGGTGGAAGTGGAATGAAAATTCAAATCCGAAAAATGTATTGTCTGTTTATTAAGCATGTGATTGGAGCATGTGAATGAATTAAGTCAGTTATAAATTTATAAATATCTTTAATGAAAACATGAAATCACATTCAAGTTCTATCAAAATAACGGTCCTAAACATACATTCTTAAATGTTCACTTGGGGTTATTATACAGTAGAGTCATTAAACTCTAATTATTATTATAATTATTTAATTAAAATTATCTGCATGAGACATGAAAAATGTGCAATGCCCTGGCGGAGCTCGGCAGGGCCCTGGACCTCTCCAGTACACGTCAAGTATGCTTCCAATTACACCACGAAGGCATGCGGAAGGGAGGGAGAAAATACCTTATAATACAACTCTCTTGAAATTACCTGAATTCCTTCATATTCTTCGGATTTAAATCTTATCGAACATGTGTGGAGTGAGCTGGAGAAAAGAACAAGGTAACTTGACATTTCTTCGAAAGCTGTACTAAAAGCAGTTCTTACAGATGAATAGTACAGAACAGATCATTCTTACATGAAACAAATTAGTTGAACCCTTGTCGAAAAAGTGCATGAAAAATGTAATTTTAACTAAAGCATATCCAACAAAGCATTCCGTCATTTTCGCTTTTTTAATAAACTGTTTGTTCATTCTTATGTGACTGAATACTTATGTAAGCTCATTTTAAGTTTTTTTTTTTTTTTTTTAATGAAACGACCGCTTTTGAAACCATTTGAACAATGTTTCTGCATGACATCTGTACACACGGACAGAATAAAGGATTTTTTTTCCAAAACGAACTGTAAAATGGATTCAGAAGATACTTTTCCCTTGGCGTCTGTACGTCAAGAACGACTAGCCGTAGAACGTTGAAATTTTGGATATGGAACTGCTATAACATGCAGTTGTGCATCTCCCTTTTTCGTTGCAATCGGCTTCACCAGTCGAATATATATATATATTCCCACTCTGTTACCTGTCTCCGTAAGCTTCTTATATGTTGGTAAATTGTGTATTTTTTGCTTTAAAAAATAATTGAATTATGTGGTTTTTTTATGTTCCATTTAAGATGTTTTATGCCCTTAATTAATCTGTATGGAGTATTTGTAGAAATATCAACACTTTAAAAGTTTAAATGACGCGTTAAGCCTAACGAACCACATTATATATAACGATATTTTCATTTAATTATAACGATATTTTCATTTAAGCATCGGAACTGTCAGTACGGATTGCCTAATAGTAAATTCCTTTGTTACTTGTCTAATTATATGTGCTTCATCTCATTTAGACAGAGAATGAATTGGAGAGTACAGTCTACATGATGCTGAAATGGAAACGCTGAAAATATGCTATGCTTTTGATTTCACAACTATTATTAATTTTATACCATGCATAATGAATGGTTTTTTAGATTACTTACAGTAAGCAAATTTACATTTGACTTAATTCAATATTCTACTGTGAATTAAGTCAGTTTCTGCGTCTTCAATGCCTTTTTGCAGAGTGGGACGAAAAATAAACTTTCAGTTTTGTATACCGAAAAATCTGGCTTCTTGCGCGCTGGCCGAACTGCTTGTTTTTGCTTAGAAACTCCAATTCTGATTGTAAAAATTAACTGTTTAACTGCATTCTGTATTTTGCAACTTTTAATGAAGATGTTTTGAGTTCTTATGTATTTTCCCTTTGTCGCGAAATGAGAACTGAATTAATTGATAAGAAATATACGAGTATTTCTAATGAAATTCGAAAAATAAGTTGCAGTGAAATAAGTTGCAGTTACAATGAAATGAAGCAAGAAATGTGGAATGTAATAGGCCGTACAAGAAAGTAATGTGGTATCCACATCATATTTTTTTTGTAGTAACTAATATTTGAAAAATAAAACTGGAAAACGAAATTGTCCGAAAACAAATGCTAGTCACTATATATTAAATTTGTTAAATTAGACGGTGAACATGTGGAATATTAATTTCATATTTATTGACATGAAAATATGATGAAAGAGATGTAGTAATAAAACAAAAAGGTTAATTGTGATTTCAACAAAACGCAAACAGACACTAAATATTCCATATCTTTAGTCGCACATTTTCCACAAGCGAAAGATGCTGTTTGGTTTAAATTGCTATATAAACATAAACCATCCGTATTTTACGAATAGCTGAAAGGATATTAGCTGCTGTTTTTGTAACCTGAAACCTAAATTAGTAATTCTGAAAGCATTTATTTTAAAGGGAGAATGAATACAGTTTTCACTGAGATTACTTTTTTTAACACTAACAACAAATTTTAAGTTTAGACTTCAGATAAAATTGCCTTTTTATTAGAATTAAAAGAGAATTTAATTGCTTCAATTTAAAATATTATTTACCTTAAATTGTAACTGACACTATTTTCTCAATTTCAGAGGCATTTGTAAATAAAGAACTCAGATTTTATTTTTTTTAAAAAGCAGTTTCTGTAAGCAGTGTTATTTTTATTTACAGTTGAACTTAGATTAGCAGAATTTGGAAGAAATTTCAAGTAATCGAGAATTCATCGTATCAAGTAATGTTTAGATTTATTTGGAAAACTATCTTTCGACATTCAGTTTGGTTTATCGAATTCTAAGTTGAAAAATTCCATTGCTCTTTCGAACTAAACATTCAACAGCCTCATACTACGCTAACTGATGATTATTATTTACATACTCAGTTTGCGTATAATTCGACCGAACTACATTTCTTTCATTCAAATTTTTATATTATCTTTTCTGCTTATAAAGACAATTTTCTTTAAGTTTCTGAAATAGATTTTAATAACATTTAACATAACATTTAAGAAATTGGTGTATAAAATATCTGATTATACTATTTAACATAATATGCCATATATTATTAGCATCTTTGTTTCAGAACTCATATGTTTCGTTATGTGTTATCATCAAATAAATTTCTGAATTTATTTTTTAAAATTTTATTTAATATAATTAAGATAGCAATCCAATCCGCCAGTAATTTTCAAAGAGATTGCTGATTTATTCTAAAAGATTCCCAAGAATGTATGAATTTATGTAGTCAATTCAATAATATTTTGAATAATCAAATACCTTTTTGACCTGAATTATTTAGACATTTTCCTACCTGTTGTGAATAGCTTTGATTTTTTTCTTTTACTGTTATGTGGTGCTCTATTTTTTGCCAATCGGATAATCCGAAGAATGAGGTGACGCGTATTTTCCCCATTGTGTTTCAGCTGCTCAACTTCATTTGTTAAATTATCTCCTTCCGCTCTGAAATCCTGGTATGCAGGATTTTCAAGTAATTAATTTGTTAATTAATTACATATGAACAGCTTATTAGCAGCTAGCTGTGCAAACTACTTCTATAGGAAAGGAAACTCTTGTGAACCCATATGTGGTCTTTTACATAAATTTGAATATAATTAAATATGTTATTACGCTGATAAACATAAATATAAATAAATACAGTAGAACTTCACTTATTTGGAACTTAAATTATGTTGATCAGCTGCACTTTTTTCGAAGGCTATAATGAATACACACGCGTGTACTCCTGTGGTATAAGCGATAGCACTCCAGCAGCATAGGGAGGATCCGGGGAAGAGCTTTTTCACACTTCTCGCTATGAAAAAAATAAATCCTAATGTCTGTAAGATAATTTAAATCTAAGGTTTTTAATTAATTTATCTATGAATTTTTTTCGGGAAGTGGTGATTTAAATGATGCAGAAAATAAAGCAGATAGTAACTTTATTTTCACAGCTTCAGTATAGCCCACCCAGAATTTTAACCAAAAAATATCGCCAAGAGCGGCGATAAATGATATGATGTGGTAACCTATACTATTCGCCAAACGCAATGTAAGCAAGAGGATGTAATTACCGTTACAGCTAATATAGTAGTCAGATACATTTATTCAATTTCAATACAAATTACCGAGATATCCATTTACTCATAGTTAAATGCACGTGCCAATGTATTCTTACTTTTCCGGCATAGCTTCTCTTAAAATTTATCTCGCGCTGCATTGCACGAGGAAATACAACATTTTTTAAATTAGAATTGTACTGAAATTAACTATCTCCACAAAATTCGTAACACTATTTTCGGCGATTGTTTAAAGCTCAGATATTGTGGAAAATACTCTTTTGGAGATCAGATTTTTGCATTTAGTTATGGATTGCTCTAAACTGCTGTTAGTGATGTTGTAATTAAATATCGAGAGATTTAAAGGAAAATTTAAGGTGGGAGTTTTCAAACAAGCGTAAAAGTTTGAGAAAGCCAAGCATTCCAAACAGATATTTTATGTATGAATTAACAAGAGATATGAACTTTTTAGAGGATTTTTTGATGGATTGTGGATTATTGAAGGATAAAACTTGTTGTCCTCCCTGGTTTCTTCGAAATCTTAAAAACAATACCTATTATTGGAGTTTTTATTTTTTTTAAATTTTTTTGTTATTTTTAATCTTTATGATCCATTAATTTGGCTCTAAATTGCTTTATCTATTTATAATTTTTTTTGTTTGTTTTTTAAATTTTTTAATTCCTGCCCTTGATATTACATTTTCCAAATTTTTTTCATTGATATCTAAAATATGATTCCGATTTTTTTGTGGCACTTATCAATAAACGACAGATTAAATGACTAAAAAAAAAATAGAAGTACACTGCTAAAAAAAAAAAAAAAAAAAAAAAAAAAAAAAAAAAAAAAAAATGGGACAGTCCTATATCTACCCGATCTACTGGGCCGATTGACAAAATTCAAATTGCGTTCTTTATGTCTCGAAAGCGCGACTTAGGATATATATTAGATTTATATATAGCACTATTCTAACATAGGTATTTTGACACAAAATCGGACTTTTTCTGAAATAACATACCAATTTTTTTACATATTTCGATTCTACGGCTCAAATTATGCCAGAATACCAAGTTTTGTAAAAATCGTATAAGTAGTTTTTAAAATATTAGCTCTCAAAATTTTAGCTCTTCAATGTTAATTGAATTTGGCAAATATTTATTAATAACTCTTTTTTTATTAATTTTTTTTGATTTTTTCTCTCACATTTCAAAATTTAGGTTCATTCCAAATAAAATTTATCCATTTTTTGTGTTTTATTTTTTTAATTTCTATTTTTAAATAATTTTTATAAATTTTTCGAAAAAAATTTTGAATTATAACTTATAAAAGTTTTACCATCATCTTAAAGTAGGTGTATTTTTAAGCATATCTGCAAAAAATTAGACTTTTTTATTCAAAATTTTCTAAGATATACACGAATTTACATATTTTCGCGTTTTGAAATTTGGCATCTTTTTTTGGAGCGATAATAACGCCAAATGTGGTCTATGGATTTTTGTTACACTGAATTGCCACAGCTATTTTTAACCTTAAATTTCAAGTAAAATTTTACGGAGAATTAATTATATGAAATTTTTCCCCCAATAAGGCGTAATAAATATTTATTAATACTATATGAAAATCTATTTTTTAAATTATAGATGATATTATTCAAATTTTTAACAATTTTTTTAAATTTCTCTCTTTCTTCCTTTTTTAAAAAAAATAAGAGTACGTTTTTCTAAGAGTAAATTTTTACCTTCGGCGTTTTATCGTCTGCTACTTTACTTCGTTTAAATCGAATTGTCTAAAACTTAGAATTTTCGTTTAATGTTTATTTGAATTTAATGAAAATATTTTATGACATTAACTGCATAATTTATTTCTAAACAAACTCTTGCTTTTGAAGTGGCTGAAAGAGCGGCAGATACTATCATCCATATTTTTAAAGCACAGTATATTTTTATAGAAATATAAGATTTAGAATAATCATTTTTATAAAAGTCAAATTATGATATAAACATACAACCCTGTAGAGACTGAATTAATGGAAGTTCAATGGTTATGTAGAAATGATCTGCAGCTACTTAATGGCTGGATAAGTCAGCAGATTCTGTGGACAAGCAAGAATAATTATATAAACGACACCCAACATTCTGTATTTTTGTATTTAATGTCAATTTAATCTGTAAAAATGTATTTTTGTGCGTAGCTTATTTTCATTATATCCTTAAAATTCTAATTTAGAATGTAATTGTCAAGAACTGATTCCTAATCATCAGTAATATAATAAGTAATTATTACGGTTATTAATAAATCCTTCTTATAAAGTAATTGCAAATATTTCAAAAAACTTTCTGTCTGAATGCAAATATTTTTCTATGCAAAATTTTTAATTTATATTAATCAAGATTGCACACGATATTATTTATTTGCACTTCAATTTTTACCGTCAGCTCTAGTAGAAGTTACAAACCAATTATATTTAATTAAGGATTGGATTGGATTATTTAATTATGGCAAAGCACACGAGGGCTATCTGCCTAAAGGGAGGGATGCCTTCGTGGAGGACTTTCTAAGGTAAACTGGCTCGTATACACTTTACACATTGGCCGTTCGCGGGATTCGAACTTCCGACCGAACTACCAGTGCTCAGCGTCTTTACCGCTCGGCCGCTGGTGGGCTATTTAATTAAGGAAGACCATCTAAATTTAGAAACAGCGTACCGTAACAGCAATTCAATTATTGGCGCCGTATCTTTCATGTTACTCCCGATTGGCAAGCTACATGATTTTTAATGAGTATTCGGGTTTTGCTAGTAACTTCATTTGGAAATCGCGCTTAAACTAGGTTAGTTGGTTATTTGAACATAGAAAGAATATGGGAGCTATTTGGTTAAGATGCTTTCCTAGAGAATCTTTGTAAAGAGAACCTAGAAAACTACGAAAACCAACCATGCAAAACCCTGGGTTAGACTTCGCAACAAACAATTAGTATTTAACAATCTTCAAATGTTAGGCAATTGGTGAGGGTCCAATTTAATATTTTATTTGTAAATATTTAAAATATTGTTGTATACTTAGACACAAAAAGCAGAACTACCAAGCCGTAGTGCAAATGAATATTCATTTTCTTTTGCAATAATTGTATTCACTTAATATTCTTGGAATATGAGCTAAAGAAGGAACGTTCTCGAAAGATTAAAGAAGTGTTTAAATCCAGTGATATAAGGTTTGTCTTAGAAGCTCAGGATCAAAACGATTCTGCAATTGCCCCAGTAGTTGACTTGTAAATGGTTGTGAATTAAGCAGATGACTTTTAATCTTACGTTTTCAGTCAGACAACGTATTCCAAATGTTTTGTATTGCATGACAATGCATCTTTTCATTATTCAATAACCAGTCGGAGAACCGCTTGTGTTCCGAAAATAAGTATGTGTACTCAATCGTCCTGCATGTTTTTCAAATTTGTCTTCTTGTGATTTTTTTTCTTTCCCAAAAACTAAAGTTGCCTCTCAAAGGAAAGTTTTCTTATATTGAAGAGACAAAAGGAGTATGACATCTACTTTTAGAGGCATGTCAAAAACAGATCTCTACAAGCCTTCTCTTCCATTACATGTTGTGCAGTCAGACAAAAAGTTGCATCAGCGTAAATTCTATAATCTATTTTTATTACACTCTGATTACTTTACTAACATACAGTGAATATATACTAAATCTTTTACATCAGCTTAAGTAATTCGGAATTTTTGACGGAAT
Organism: Stegodyphus dumicola; assembly: GCF_044657685.1. Lineage (NCBI taxonomy): Eukaryota > Metazoa > Arthropoda > Arachnida > Araneae > Eresidae > Stegodyphus > Stegodyphus dumicola. The sequence continues at coordinate 141,617,200 of NC_140771.1, read as the reverse complement.
CGTTGTCGGAACTAGGACTTAGAAGATAGGTCATATTGAATATTTCGATAATCCAATAAATTCAAGGTCGAAGTTTCAATATTTTATTTTCGGAGGGAGGGGAATTTTTTTCAGTTTTGTTCCATTATCCTAAGTATATTTGCTTCGATTCTTTATTTTTTCTATAAAAGCGGAAATCTTACGCATGGTATACATATAACGCATAGCTTCAATTAAAATTTAATAATATACAGGGTGTTTATAATTAAAGTTCGACATTGAAACGGTCATAAAACAAAAACTACTGAATCAAATGTTATCAAACCTGGTAATCGTATAAAAGAGATCATAGGAATTTATTTTCCGCGAAAAAAGGGAAGTTCCAAACCTCACCACCAGGGGGAAAATGGCGCTGTATACAATATTTTTAAACGAAATATGCGTCGGAATCTAACTTAACCTTGTGTTACACGGGTTTAATATGTTGCATACCCTTAAAAAATTTTGAAGTAAGAAAATTACCATTTAAAAGCGTTAAATTCGATAAACGTCGAGTGCGTTGAGTGTAAGTGAGAAATTCGTCCGTGAAAACCACGAATTAGCGATTAGAAAATGTGAGATCGCAAATCACTCGCACAAGTGCGTAAAATCTGGAAATCGTTTTCTGACAGATCGCTAAATTGTAATTTTTTAACCCTGAATTCGGCCCTAAAACATGAAGACACTGATTCAAAACGCTTTTAATCGATTTGGGCGAAAGAAGTCCCTCATGCTATCTACCTAGTTCCATTGCATTATCTTACTGCATTCGATTGCATAGCAGTCATTCCACACCGTTTGGTGTGGAATGACAGCTAGTTTTATAACTGAACCATTTTTCTCTGAAGAACAGTCGACAGCTGGACTACTGTGATTTCAGCTCACTTAGAGTCAATGTTAAAATGTTTCGTGATACATGAACTGCAGTAACGTGGCATTTTAGATACTACGATTTTTATGCATGGCTGGGTCCCACCTCACGTGTGTCGCACACTTACTTAGGCAACATTTCACGAATGAACGTCTTATAGGCCAACACTTCCCCTCTTCCCACCAGACCTCTGTGACTTTTAGCTATGCGGTTTTCTCAAAAGCACTGTTTATGGTGATAATCTAAACAATTTGGCAGAAATAAAAAATGTTAAACACTGACATGTCCGTAACATTCCTCCCGATATGCTAAGAGCTGCTGTTGAGAATGCAGTAACAGGATTTAACTTGCTTTCGGAAAATGCTAGACGCTACATTGAACATGCTTTGTAACACGTTTCGGAAAATATTAAACACATTTTAAGCAGATGTTTTTTAGTCTTATTTCATTTAAGAATCTTGTATACAGCGTCATTTTCCCCCTGGTGATGAGTTTTTTTTAACTATTTTTTCCTCGCTGAAAATAAATTCCCATAACCTCCTTTACACGATTCCCAAGTTTGATAGCATTTGGTACGGTAGTTTTCCTTTTATGACCATTTCAAATTGGAACTTTAATTATAACCACCATGTAAATTAAACTTTAAAAATTTTACAGTTTGGTTCAAGTCCCAGCTTTAAAAATATATATATAAATATAATCTTTTATATTAATTCTCTTAGAAAGAATGTTTTAAGAAGCTAATTTTTCTCTCGCGTTATAGATTGTATAAAAAAACATGACCTTTAATATGATTTAGATTGTTTCAGCCGATATAAGAATAGGGTTACTCGGTGGTACAGAATTAACCCTGCTGGACTGTTTTATTTCTTTGTCATTTAGCAAAAATCTTTTAATTAAAATATTTATCCTTTGGACTTCGCTTTTTTTTTTATTTATAGCTAAAATGACTAGAAAATGAAAAGCTGTCTTCAGCTGAAACGCAATTCATGTAATTGATATTTTAAAAAATTGACAAGAAAGCAAAATGTATGGAAGTCTAGCAATCGAAAAATCTTAATTTTCTTGTGTGTGCACTGAAAATAACTGTAGAAGGAAAGAAGAAAATTAGGGAGAAAAGTAAGCAAAATTTTGCAGGGAAATTTGGCTGTCAGACATACCAAGATGTTTCAAAAAGTTGGACGCTTTTGAAGATACTTTCAGGATACTTCAATGAATTTAGGTGTTCAATGAAAAAACACTTGGACGTGTACACCAGCAAATACCATCAATTGAGCTTGTGGTTAACAGAAAAGACAATATGGTTTAGACTATTTGGTTGTATAAATTTAAATTACGTTATAGAACATCATATCGTATCATAAATGGAGAATCCCATGATTTTCTCATTCGAATTATTTGAAGATTCAGGAGTTTATCCAGTGATGTATGTGGATGTCACCTAAAGATGTTTTTTTTTCCTCCTGATGAAACAGCGGCCGAGCGATAAAGTCACTGAACGCTGGTAGTTCTGTCCGAGGTCCGAATCCCGCGAACGGGCTGGCTGCATGGGCATTTTCGTGGTTTTCCCCATGTGTAACGTGTATGCGAGCCAGTTTCCCTTACAAAGTCCTCCACGAAGGCATCCCTCCCCTTAGGCAGATAGCCCTAGTGTGCTTTGTCATAATTAAATAAACCAAAACCTCTTGATGAAACCAGTCTTTCCTTTCATCTCATACCTTCAAAATGCTTAGCCTCTAAAGACTGATAAAGGCTCTGACCAAATATTGATGAAATGGATTGAATTGAATTATTAAGTTACGTCAAAGCAGGGCTATCTGCCTAAAAGGAAGGATGCCTTTGTGAAGAACTTTCTAAGGGAAATCAGCTGGCATACACGGTACACATGAGAAAATCCACGAAAACGCCCATGCCACCAGCCTGTTTACCTGGATTCAAACCCCGGAGTGAACTATCAGTGTTCAGCGACTTTATCGCTCGGCCGTTTGTGGGCCTTTATGAAATGGAAGGCGATAACTTTATTTAAAATGATTGTCAGAAACATCAAGATATTTCGAAAATTTGGATGCTTTTTAATATACTTGCGGAATGCCTAAAGAAAAAGAGCAAGAATAAAGTACTCGTACAATGAAGAAAAAGTGCAAGAATAAGGTAGAATGCCTGAAGAAAAAGAGAAGAAAAAATACATTTTACGGTAAAATTTAGTATTTGCATTTTTTTTTTAATTTAAAACTTTTTAATCTTATGATATTTGATTTTTACAATTTCAAAAAAAAAAAAAAAAAAAAAAAAAATTTGATTAAAATATGAATAACATTCCAAATGTAGGATAAAATTGTGTAAAGCAATGGGCACAATGATAAAACTGTTTAAAGCAGCGTATGCAAGTCATCCTAAGTTAAAATGTCGCAATCCTAAGTTAAATGTCTCTCTTATTTATATATATTTTTTCTGAACGGAACATTGAAAGGCGTGTTAACTGTGCTTTACTGTATTTTCTCTTTTAATATACGCAGTTTTCAAACGCATCGTAGCCTGGGTTACAAAGTATTCCTCCGAAAGAAACGCAATTCAAATAAATAAAATCAAATTCTGGAAAATTTATATTAATAAATATATTTAAAATGCTCAATTCGAAGGAATAAATAGAAAATTTTAAAACAATTATCTGAAGAGACAATGCAACACAAACAATTAAAATAAAAGTTAAGAATTTAAAAATTACCTAAAATAATAACTCGTATGACAAAATATATATATAAAGAAAACTATTTGAAAAAAAAAATAAATAAATGCTGCACCTTTATTTACGCAGTTCGAATAGGTAAGTAGAAATTTTTGAAACAGTTATTCGAAAAAAAAACCCATGCGACTTAAACAATTAAAATGATATTCGAAAAAGAAAAAATTACTTAAAATAATAAGTTATAATTAAAAATATAATATAAAGAATATTATTTGGAAAAAATGAACGATGGTGACTTTTTTTCCGCTCACGGGAAAGGAAACTAGGTTGCCATATATTAAGAATTTCGCCAAGTGAACTATTCTTGGCGCAAACTGACAAAAAAGTGCCAACATAAATTTGTGAATTTATCCGTAACTGTCGCTCCAAATTTTACAAAATTTTATATTTAGGCGTAATTTGAGTCGTAGAATCGAAATATGTAAAACAATTGGTATGTTATTTCAGAAAAAGTCCGATTTTGTGTCAAAATACCTATGTTAGAATAGTGCTATATATAAATCTAATATATATCCGAAGTCGCGCTTTCGAGACATGAAGAACGCAATTTGAATTTTGTCAATCGGCCCAGTAGATCGGAAGATATAGGACTGTCCCATTTTTTTTTTTTTTTTTTTTTTTTTTTTTTTTTTTTTTTTTGAGCAGTGTACATACTTTTCTTTTATTTTATAATTGTATATTTCAATTTTTGTTAAAGAAATTAATACACTATTTTAAAAAATTGCTGAGATAATTATTGTCACATATGTTTTAATGTTAATTACATTCTATATAACGTACTTTAAAGTATTTGAATTTAAGTAATATTTTAATTCTTTTAAATGTTGGCATAATGTTTTTAATTCGATATTCAATTTAAATAACATTTTAATCTAATTAAACGTTGGCACAATGTTTTTATAGCGGTGTTTTTATTCTCTGCTATATGAAAGTAATAATAATCTTTCTTTAGTATTTTATACTCATAGTAAATGTATTTATTTACACTTGATTGCCATCTTAAAAAACGACATTTTCAACAAAAAATTAATCCATTACTTTTAACGATATTTATTTATTTATTTATTTATTTTTTAAAGTTTCGAATACTTTACTATGCGTAAAAGCAGCGTTTTTCAAGATGGCTGACGATTGTAAAAACCGCGCCAACAATTGCGCCAACGTAAATCGCCAAAAATCCGTGCAAACGTCTACCAAAGTAGCACCTCATTTTCATTAATCATTCCTTAATATTTCCTTCTTTTAAAATCGTGTATAACTGTCGTAAATTGATTTCTATTATCCACTATTTCTGGTGAAATCAAGATGGCCGCCATTTTTGAAACACGGAGTTTCGTCGAAAATCTGGATGGCAACCATTTTTCAAAACAACGTACTATTTCATGTGCTTTGGCGGCTAAACAAATTCGCCAAACTTTAAAGGTGGGCTATACTGAAGCTGTTCCCTTTATTTTAATAAATTAATAATTTAGATGAATGTGACAAAAAATAACTTTTTATGAACCTAAGAAATGCCGTAAATGCTAATTTAATTTAATGCAATAATAATATGGCATCACATATTTGGCAGATATAAAGAATATAAGAAAAGTTTATATATTATTCTTGGACAAACAGAAAAAGAGTTACCTATTTTGTGTAGATTTTTTGTTATTTTGTTAACTCTGAAAAATTCTGCAATAGCAAGCAATCACCTTATTATTTTACGTCAATTTAAATAAAATATTAATTGAATAGAAATATATTATGGATTTTGTCAGCACAAATAAAAGAAGGAAAATGCCTTAATATTTTTTTAATGTAGTGAAAATAAATTTTATACGTTTAATTGTAGACTTTTATGAATAAAATTTAATTTTAATGCTGCATACAAAATAAACGAACGAAATTTATACAGTAAATACGTATTTGGTAAGCTTTACAGCTTTACAGTAAATACGTATTTAGCCTAAGGGAAGAAAAAGGCTAATCCAAATGGAACAGAAAAAATATTGTGATTGTTTTTAATTAAAAGTTTAAGTTTATAATAGTAAAAATTTTATCAATATAAGAAAAAGAGAAAAACTTCTAGTCAGAAAAAAACATGTCTTAAAACTGCGTTCTTCTGTAAGAGCAAACTGAAATACATTAAGTGCAAATCTTCTTTAATTTCTCAGTTTCATATGATTAACGTTAATAACAAACACTAACTGTTATTAAATATAACACTAACTGTTATTGCAAATAAAAACGCAATAAATGCTTTAAACATAAAATTTATGTTAACAAAAGGTGAAATTTCACAGTTTTATCCAACATACAATGCAAAAGTAAAATTTCTGATTTCGGTTTCACTTTGAGACTTTTTTTTCGGGAGAGGGTGACTGAATGAGGTAAACAATAAAACAGAGTAGTAAATATATTGTTACGAATTTGGTATTTAAAAAGCTAATGTTAGTTCAATTATAAATTAAATGGTTTTATTTCTCGCGCAGTGCAGCGCGTGACGAATATTAAAAGAAAGCTAAGCCGGAAAAATTAAAAATACAAGAGCGCGTGCGTTAAATAAATAAATATCTCCTTTTGATTTCGAGAAAGTGCTGGAAAATTCTAGCGCGTGATTTTAAAATCTTATAAAAGGAGGAAAACATCTCAGTTTGCAGTAGTTGCTCAGTTTGTTGTTGTTTAGAAAACTGCTCTTGTCGATTGTAGCGAATTCGCGGATTAGCGTTCTTTAGCTGTTTTGAATTACGTTCTATTGGACATTTGAGTAGTTAAAAGATAACTACTGTGAGATATTGTAATACTGCATGATAATTTGAGAAAAATTTAAGCATTTTTGTTGTGATAATAATAAATTTTTGTTCATTTTTCATCGTACTTGTGCATTCATTTCATAACGAACCCGTACGCACGCAACAATTTTTGGTGTCAGAAGTGGGATTTGAATGCCAATAACAAGAGGGATGGAAGAACAATTGAGACAGCTCATTACTGTTTTTGCTGCTTTCCAAGAAAAGATGGAAGCTGGCCAAACATCTTTTAAAGAAGAAATGAAATTGGGCCAGGAATCCCTCAAGGAAGAAATGAAAACGGCACAGGAACAAATGAAGTTGGGCCAGGAATCCGTTAAGGAAGAGATGAAATCTCTTAAAAATGAGATGAAAGCAGGTCAGGACGAAATGAAAAGAGAAATTACCTGCGTAATAGAAAATAAATTTGAGGCTATGGAAGGCAGAATAGACGCGGTTGAAACTAAAGTTGGACAAATAGAAGAAAGAGTTTCTTCGGTAAAAGAACAAGTAGAAGAAAGAATTTCTTCTGTAAAAGAACATATAGAAGAGAGAGTTTCTGCCGTCGAACAACAAATTGATGATAGGGTTTCTGCTGCCGTCGCCAAAGAAGTTGACAGCCTAAAGAAGTGCATAGCGACGGTAGGAAACAATTCTGAAGGTTTCAAATTTTTATCGATTACTGCTCGTTCCGTTCTGAAACTATCTACATATGATGGGAAGACCTCCTGGCAGGTGTATAGGACACAATTTTCTATCGTTGCGGATGCGAATGGATGGGATTCCCAAGCTAAGGCCTATCATCTCGCCGCTTCTCTGAGAGCAGACGCAGCGGATATCCTGCAGACGCTTCCCGAAAATCAAAGGCTAGATTTCGAAGCTCTATCCGGCGCTTTGGAGCTGCGCTTCGGCGAGAAGTGTTTAAAAGACTACAGCAGGCTTCAACTAAAATCCCGTCAGCAGAAGCCCGCCGAAACACTTCAGGAGCTCGCCACGGATGTTGAAAGGCTGTCCCACCTTGCCTTTACGGAGTGCCCGAGAGAAACGAGGGAAATTCTGTCGCTGCAATATTTCATCGATGGCATCCGGGACCCTGAAATACAGAAAGCACTGCGAATGGCAGATGTAAAGGATGTAAAAAGCGCTCTGTTGTACGCCGTGAAATTGGAGGCAGCCCAGCAAGCAACTCTTAGGGATCGCTACCCAGTCAGAGCTGTGCGAGTCCACGACCCAGGGGACCAATTGATGGCTCGTTTAGATGATTTATCCAGACAAGTCGATGCTTTGATACGAAGTAGCAGTAAGAACAAAGTGGCTGTAAGATGTTCGAGATGTGGTTCTGAAGGTCACCTACGACGGCATTGCAGAACACCCCAGGGCACGGATAATGAAACGGATGAGTTGACAAGACCAGTGAATGCTTTAAGACGGAATAGTGGTGAAACAAAACCGACCCTAAAGTGCTGGAATTGCGGTGTTGAAGGCCACCTACGAAGGAACTGCAGAACTCCCCAGAGCACGGAAAATAAGGCATACGATTTAAACAGACAATTAAATGCCACGGGAAGGAAAAGGACTGACAAGAAACCAAAGTGCTGGAACTGTGGAGCTGAAGGCCACGTACGAAAGAATTGCAGAACACCCCAGGGAACGAAAATTGAGACAATTTCTGAGCAACGACGCAGGAAACAAATTAATGACCATATCAAGGAACGGAGGTTGCCAGATAATGAAAAACCCTGTTTTAAAGCGCTTAAGATCTCTATAGTGAGTGGCAACAATAACGGACTGTCCATCAATGGGAATATCGATGGAGTTCCTTGCAATATGATCATTGACACAGGAGCTAATGTTACCATCATTAGGAAAGATTTAGCTGAACAGTTTAAAGATAAACTTATTTGGACGCCATCCTGTGTTACCCTTCAGACTGCGTCTGGTGACAAGATCGACATAACTGGGAAGTTAAACGTAAACATCACGTTTGGAAGTGCCGCCTACCATCACACGGCATATGTGGCGGATATTACAGATCCATGCATATTCGGATTGGACTTTTTAAGAAAATACAATTTTTCCTTAGATTTCAAAAACAATAAGCTGCATAGCATCTGATGGCATGACTATCCATCCTCAAAAGGGATCCTCGCCTGGAAATGTCGACGCCTTGTCCGAAAGATCGAGCTCGGGAAGCTGCCGAAATCATACCAGGGTCGAAAAGAAACTCAAGACTACCAGCTATTCTCCATCCCAGAAGCTCTTCGGTCGAGACCTTCGTCTGCCTTGTGACCGCCTGTTTAGTCGCCCTACGGATACGCCTTCATCGCCTGAGGAACACATCCAACATGCCCAGGCCCGGTTTGAGGGGATGCACCGTTCTGCACGAAAGCGAGTCAACTTGGCGACGGAGAAAATGAAGACCAGATGCGACACAAGAGCTACTAGACAGAGATCCAACAAAGGAGACAAGGTGTGGTTGTGGAACCCAATTCAACGAAAAGGATTGAGTCCTAAATTACAGTCACCTTCGGATGGTCCATATACAGTGCTGAACACGAATGACGTCGTGGTTCGGATCCGTGAGTCTTCGAACTCTTACGACAGGTTAGCTTATTACTACGGCCATAGTACATAATGTAAATAATTGTAAATAGTATCAGACCATGGTCCTTTTTGTTTTTAAATGTGTATTTGATTTGTTTTGTATTTAGTATTTGATAGTATTTGATTTGTTTAAGTTAGTTATTGCATTTATTGTTTATATTGTTTGATATTGTAATGTAATGTTTATGTCTCAGTTGCATTTATGCCACAGTTGTAAGTTTAGCTTCCTGTCCAGGGATTGTACTGCCCGGGACGTGCAGTCCTTGGGAAGGGGGCAGTGTTACGAATTTGGTATTTAAAAAGCTAATGTTAGTTCAATTATAAATTAAATGGTTTTATTTCTCGCGCAGTGCAGCGCGTGACGAATATTAAAAGAAAGCTAAGCCGGAAAAATTAAAAATACAAGAGCGCGTGCGTTAAATAAATAAATATCTCCTTTTGATTTCGAGAAAGTGCTGGAAAATTCTAGCGCGTGATTTTAAAATCTTATAAAAGGAGGAAAACATCTCAGTTTGCAGTAGTTGCTCAGTTTGTTGTTGTTTAGAAAACTGCTCTTGTCGATTGTAGCGAATTCGCGGATTAGCGTTCTTTAGCTGTTTTGAATTACGTTCTATTGGACATTTGAGTAGTTAAAAGATAACTACTGTGAGATATTGTAATACTGCATGATAATTTGAAAAAAATTTAAGCATTTTTGTTGTGATAATAATAAATTTTTGTTCATTTTTCATCGTACTTGTGCATTCATTTCATAACGAACCCGTACGCACGCAACAATATTGAAATATTTAATTTAGATAAATGCAAAAATCTGATCGTATGATATTTCAAGAACAAAACTTCGATCTCATAAAAAAGCTTCTTCAACAGCAATAAATCAAATTTACAGTCAGATAAACCAAACGTTTTTCGGTAGCTAGTATATCATCACCGTTTAATTCCTTACAGCAGGGCGAAGATTATTTTTCCGGTTGTTCGAAATACTTCCTTGTTTATATCTTAACAATGTCTCACTTAATCTTCTTTCTTTCCACTCCACCCCCACCTTCTTTTCAAATTCTTTTTCCTTCTTTCTTTCTTTGTATTGTTTTTAAATGTCAGAATAACTAGCAAAAAAATTACTTCGATCTTTCAAAAGGAATTTTCACACTTATTTACCGTTAACTTATGACTATTAACCATATGTCACCACATTTCTTATAAATTCAATTATACTGTTACGTATTTTGTATTTAATTTGCTATTTTTAGTAAAATTATAATTAAAATTGTTTTATATCCCCGTGCAATGAAGCACGAGACTTATTTTGAGAGAAAGCTACGCCGGAAAAGTAAAAATTCAGGAGCACGCGCATTTAATAAATAAATATCTCGTAATTTTACTCTTTTGCTTTCCAGAAACCTCGAGAAAATACCAGAAGCTTCTCGTGACTGATTAAAGAGCTTATAAAAGCCAAAGAAAGACATCTCACTTTAGTTGTTTACTAAGATTTTGTTGTTGAGTGTAGCGAATTCGCGTTGACAACGGATTAGCTTTTTTTTTTTTTTCGCTTTGAATTGTGTTCTATTTAAAGTTTTAGTTTAGTTTAGTTTAAAATATAACTACTGTGTGATATTGTACGAATATCTGTGAGAAAAAATTTCAGCATTTTGTTTTATTTTTTGTAATAAGAATAAATTTTGTTAACTTTTCATCAGACTTGTGCATTCAGTCTATTACGAACCCGTACGCACGCAACAATACTGCATTCAAATTCTGATATTTCGAATTGATTGAATTATATTTTATATCCAATAGAACAGCAATAAAAAATGCATGAGTAGATTCATATTTACTCATGTTTTCTGAACGAGATTATGTGAAGGAATACTAGCTTTTTCGTAAAATTAAAGTGAACCTACTAGATAACTGGCATTTTAAGGAGCAAACTGTGTCTTTTTACTACAATGAAATTATTTTAGTGTTCTCTTCCCATGCACTTCAAATCAGAGAATAATATATTATCCTCTAACGAAATTGCTCTTTCTGAAAATAATTGTAGCGTACTTCAGATGAAAATTTCAGAATAATGAGAAAGGTGACAGCAAATAATAAATGCCATTTCAATGTCGAAGATTTTCTTACATTGATCTTTCGACAGAGCCGTTCCTAAGCCATTAGCTGCCCGCGTCTTTTCCTAAGATTGCCGCCCCCCCCCAAAAAAATGCTCAGTGATTAATAAAATTTTTATTTCACACTCACTAAGTACTTACGTATGACAAATTGTATAAAAAGTATTTACATGTGACAAGTACTTATAATGAATTTAAAATATTTAGGCATGGTATCGCGTGAGTCCGGCCGCCCCTGATTTTAGCCGCCTGCGTACTTTTACCCCCGCTAGGAACGACCCTATTTTTCGGAATTTAAAAGAGACTGCATGACTGGAATAGCAGAAGTAATAAAAAATCAAAGCAACAAATTACGAATAGCATGGACTTGAGGGCGGTGTTGCATAAGACTGGCGAACAGAAGTTTCCAGCGATGCGGTAGACAAGCTCAAAAAATTTCAGAATAGCATCTCAAAGAAAACTAAATAAAACAAAACTGCAGTAGAAAGCCATTGGTACATTATTTGGGTTTATTATTAAGTGTATAAAGTTTCTAGGGGTGCAACAATAAGATGATTTTAAATGTTGTGAAAATATTTCTATGCACTCCCCGACCCACGATTATACCTAAAAGTAACTGTTCATGAATACTTCTCTTCCCTTGTGTATCTTCCTCCGACTCAATTGGCCTCGTCCAAAATTTGAGCGGCGGTGGAAAGAAAATGCTTTCTAGGAAGCAAAATGGTACCATGTCATGTTCATTGACAAGTCGAGCTTCTGTACCAATACTGGACATGTAAATATAAGAGGCTTTAAGCTTGCAACAGAGGTAATCTAGCATATTTCTTGGAGAGTCAATCACAGAAGGAATTTTCTGGTAACATAAAGTGGGACCATAAAGTGCCTTAATTTAATAACCCTAGGTTTAGCTACTATTATGTTTATGTGGAAATGTGGAGTATATTAGTAAGCATGGAAGTTTGATTACCGTAAAATACGTTTAAAATGCATTATGACTTGTGTTGCTATTCGCTTAGAATTCTACAAAGTCAAGTTACCTCTCTCTGCCTCAGCCAACCCTTTCACCAGTTCTCTTCCTCATCAGATACGTATAAGATGCCACAAAGGGATACTTCCTATACACAAAATAATGTATTATTTTCTTTGCCACCTCACCTCATTAATCTCACTCTGCCCATATAGCTGTTCGAATAATCCGTAATTATTTTGAAATTGCTCGAATGCTAAATTAGCATTCGAGCAGTTTGGATGAACAGTACAGTACACAGAAGCAGCGTCATATTTTGTAATTCTTGTTATGACAGTTCTAGTTTATTGCCAGTTATTGTTTGCTCTTAATAATCAAATTACGTCTTAAATATTTAAAGTTTCATCGAGTAATCTTAAAATTATCCAGCTATGTTTTTCAATTAAAATACTCCAAAAATAAGAAAAAAAAAAGTGGATTTAGATTAATGAAAACAATACTGCTTAAACATCGTTGTGAATTTGCAATATGTTTAACACAAAAGTTCTTTCCAAGCGAAGAAAAGAAACAGCATGGTCTTAAATCATCCTTCCCGTCATTGTGCCTTGTTATTTGTGAGAGCTGCACAATTGTGCGAATCACTTACGCTCTCAGATATGACTTGCGAAGGTCGTGAAAATAACAGCTCCAAAGAAAATTTTCGAAACATATACATTTAATTTGCTTATGCTCCTTACTTATCCCTGCTAATTGTAAATATTCAAGACTCTGTATTACACAACACAGCTTTCATTAATATAAAAGCATGGTTTAGTCGTTTTGAATACAAATAAATTTAAGAGATGGGAACTAAAAATTCATGTGTGCTTATAAACACATTTATTAATTTTTTTATACCTCACACCTTTTGATTTCGTCTAAACTTTGATATTTATGGGATAATAACCCATCAATAAACCATTGTCTAAAGCCGCGAAACACCTAGGTTCGAATAGCGCCTGCGAATCGTGTTCATTACTTCAGCAGTTTTTCTCACGCGTGATGCGAATACAAGCTAGTATCGTTGAGAAAGTTATCTCTGAAAGCATTCCTTCCCTTTGAAAAGGTATTATTTGCCATAACCAATTTATCGCTTTGTTAAATAAATGAAATAAAAGCTTTGCTTAGTTATTTAATTGTTTTTTGATAATGTTCTTAAATGAGATAACCTTTATAAAGAAATTATTCATTTGCCAGATTTTATCAAATAATTCATTTATTTTTAATTACTGCTTTATTGGAACTCACTTTCAAAATGATTTATTAACGGCAAACGTAACATATTATGTTACAGATACAAAAGTCATGGTTTTCTCAGCGATCTGTTTTCGTTTAAGAAAACATCAGAGAATTACATGCATTGTACACATTAAACATTTATCAGTTATTAATGTCGTGATATAAACAGGTTACCACATTTGGCGAACTGTCTCAGTTAACAGGTTGGTTTGGCTTCATTTATGTGATTACAGCAAAGCCTCGAGGGTTATCTGCCTAAGGGGAGGTATGCCTTAGTGGAAGACTTTCTAAGGGAGAACTGGGTCGTATACATGTTACACATGGAGAAAACCACGAAAGCGCATATGCAGTCAGCTCTTTCGCGGGATTCGAACCTCGGACGGAACTACCGGTATATAGCGACTTTACCGCTCGGCCGCTGAGGGGGCCCCTGTTAACAAACAGAAAAGTACTTATACAGGGTGCGTCAGAAAAATGTATACACAGTTTGAACTGTTGTAAAAAATTTTGTTTCCAACCGAGAAGGTTAAATTTCTGAGAAAAAGTAGAGTCCAATATGAAAAGTAAGTATACTTTTCTTTTCAAACTGAATTTTCTAAATGGTGTTTAAGTAAATGTTCAAAATGGTGGTTTTCAGCATCGATACATTTCTAAGTACGAGTCACGACTGATTTCGTACTTCACACCAGAGTGTCCAATGGGATTTCTGCGCACACCGCTTGAATCTCATCCCAAAGTGTATCAAGGTTGCGTGGTCTATTACGGTACACTTCATCTTTGACATGGAGGTAGGAAGTAAGATGGAGTTGCCCTAAACAAATTTCTCCCGTACCCTGCCTGAAGCACCGGCGATCCCTACGTGGTGACCAAAACATTGGGTCATTTACCATTGAGTTCCATGGGATCTGATGCGTTCGGATGTAAATATTTTGTAATTACGTCCTAAATATACATATAAATGTATATATTTTCTTTTTCTACAACACTTCAGAGTCCTAAGTATGTGAAAACAACATATTTTTAAACAACATTTCATTCTGAACGGAATTAAATGCTATACTTTTCCCAGGACAGTTTCCTCAGAATGGTTTAATTTGAATGAAATATTTTCACAAGTTTTCGTTAATTACATTCGAAAAAAAAATTAAGGTAATTCGATTTTATTCGGTTAAGGTACAAAAATTAAGATCAAAGTTTATTGTATTATTAATATTAAAATTATGCATTATTTCTTTTCTATTTATAGAGCTTCTTCCTAAAATACTTTCTTAAATATGACATGATTTTTTGGCTTCTGAGGCATCTTTTAAATCGAAAAATGTAAGTCAATTTATAATTAATGCTCTATTCAGTTCATTTTAAATTAGAGAATTATTTGGAATTAGCGAAATACTTTAAATAGTACTTGACATTTTTTTTAAGTATTATTTAAAACTTGTAACTGTGTTATTATAAAATGTAAGGGGAATAATTCTTTTAATTATACTTATCAGATTTTTTTTTTTACCCTTCATTTCAACAATACATATTCCAAAACTCTTTATTACTTTCTTAAGTGCGCATCTCATAGCATTTGCTTTACAATACCTTTTAACAGATTGCTTTCCAATATGAACAATTCTTGCTTAAATAGTTTTGTAACGTATTTGTCAACAGGATTTCAATTTATGTTTGCAATTCAATATTAAGGTTATTATATATTAAGATAACATTTATAATCATTATAAATTAGATACATTTAATAATTAGATTCCTTCACAGTACTTTCGCAGTTGTTTATAAGTGAATAAATTCTTCATTTCAAATACATTTATAAATAATTTAATGAATATTTATGTATTTTGTCTAAGGCAGATACATGCTTTTTGCAATAATATGCAACAATAATATATGGATGTGAAAAAAATTTGTTTTATTTAAAACATTTTGGCGTTTGGAAAATAAAAGTAGCGAATACTCTTTCAAGGTTATCGAAAGACGTATACAAATTTAAATGTACCGTAAGATATTTTTCATTCTTTAAGCATAACATTTTTCTTAAAATCTATATTTTTGTAGTTCAACAGCTTAGAATTTTATAAAACAAATTCATAATCAAAATCGCGCTGTTGTTAGTTACCGAAAAATAACCAAGATGTGATTTTTGCGTAAATGTCACTAAACTATACAAATTGCTATTATCCATCACACTATGAATGTTTCTTTCATGCGAAAGTGTCCCTTTTTCGATTTGTATGGAACTGTCGTGTGTCGAAATACTATCAGAACCGTGTCAAGCGAGCTTCTGAATGTAAACAAAGAACACCCCATCTGGTGACCCAAGCTTCAAAGTAGTGCTGCACTTCTAGTGCGGACTGCCCCCTCCTTCCTTTCCTGCCTCCATGATCTTTGACTATGCCGCATAAAATAATCGAGCGGCGTAAGGTCTGGAGAGCGCGCAAGAAACTGTATTGGTTCCCTGCGTCCTATCCACTGGCCTGGTAAATTTTGATCCAGGTATTCTCGCACATCCCTGTGATAGTGCGAAGAGGCGCAATCTTGTTGGTAATAAAACATGGCATTACCGTACATTACAGAATATCAGGGAAAATGGAATTAGAAGCATTGTTAAGAACTTTGCTCCGAATGCATAATTTTCAAAATGGAAAAGTCCAATTAGTACCCTAGAAGACAAACCGCACTTCACTTTAGCACTACGAAAATTCACAGTTTTTTTAAAAGTAATGTGAAGATTATCTTCAATCCGGTACACACAATTATGCCTATTGACAATTCCATTAAATTTTAATTGCGTTTCATCCGGCGAAACAATGGTTACCCATAAATCCCGGTTCACGTATAACCATCTTCTGAACAAAATTGGACCCCACGTAACCTTGACAAACTTTGGGATGAGATTCAAGCGATGTGAATAGAAATCCCACTGGATATTTTGGTGCAAAGTACGGAATCAGTTCCGATTCGTACTCAGAAATGTATCGATGCTGAAGATCCCATTGACATTTACTTTAAACACCATTTAGAACTAATTAACACAAAATAACACGCTGAATAAGAATTAATTTAAAAGTCAAACAACAAAAATCAGCGTTATATGATGAAGCGCAAATGAACGGGATAACTTATCTTTGGCAGCTGAAGATGATGGTTTCGTAAAACCATCGAATCTAGTCCTGTGAAAATTTGCAAATATAACGCTGATTTTTGTTGTTTTACTTCTAAATTAATGCCATTTAGAACATTCCGTTTGACCAGAATGTACACTTATTTTTCAAATAGGAGTATAACCTTACTATTCCGAGAAATTTAACATTGTAAGTTGGAAAATAAATTTTCTATGAGAGTCCAAAGTGTGTATATGTTACCGTGAAACACCGAAATCTGGAGAATGTCGACTTTCACCGGTGAATGTCAACATTCACATAGTCTCTTGGTGTATGTCCGAAATATTTTCCAAATACTGTTATTTCTGACTTACACCGGTCAATGTCAACATTCACCATGTACTAATGGTGAATGTTGAACACATAACAATATTATATTTTCTTTTCCGTAATTCAGTCGCGAATAAACGCACTTGAAACAAGAACTTAAGAACATGAGAACCTAAAACACACAATACATTCAAAATGAGAAAGGAAAATAATAGAAGTTAAAAAATTACTTAATTATACAGTACGTTCTACATGAGAAAATAAAATAACAGTAATAAAAACCTTACTAAATTATGTGATTCAAATCTTATTTATTGCAACAACTTAAACTATTATGGCACTTATGACCTCTCTTTTCGACTTTAACCAAAGCATATCTGTGATTGTCGACATACACCGGTGAGGGTCCGAATATACAGGAATGTAGTAAAATATTCGGTCTTTCACCGACGTATTTGGTGATTTCTCCGGTGAAAGTCGACATTCTCCAATTTCGGTCTTTCACGGTAACATATACATTCTTCTGACGCACCCTGTAGTATTTTTTGAAAGATGTTTTATAGTACTTGGACTGTCTTTTAAACACCTTGACATAGTAACCACAGAAATTATAAGTAATTAAATTGAGAATTCCAAATAATAAATGAATTCAGTAATGAAGAAATCGTGGTAAGTGTTCCCAAATGGGTATATATACCAAAAATTAAGCACGTATAAGGGAAATAAAAAAATAGCTTAACCAACCAACCCTGCTAGTGCAAAAGGCGAGGAATACTTTTCAGTTTTGTGTCTGATAAGTCAGCATAAAACACATATTACGGTTGCAGTTGGCATATTTTTATTTCGAAAATTTCTAACACTAAACCAGGTGTTAAGATGGTATGAAATTCTGCATTAACAAAAAATTAGCATAAAAGGTTGGAATGATGCGTACAGAATGAAAAACAACAAAGACAGATTTTTTAAAAAGTGAAACTGTCGAATAGAAAAATTAACATGTTGAGCAGGAAATAAAAAAGGCAAGCGAAGAAAAAGGTGCTTAATTACAGACAGTCATTATAAATGTTCGATATAATCACCACTGTTACCATAAGTAATTAGCATACGACCCAGGGCTGGATTATGTGTTAAGGAATATGTGCACGTGCTTAAGGCATCAAGGAGAGGGGGATACAATTAAGCATAAATTTATAATTTAAAGGATTTATTCAACTATGTGAATCTTCATTTTGTTACATCAGCAATGGCAACCTACCAAAATGAAAAATTGGAATATTTCTTTAAGAAAGATCTTAGAGATCAAAATAATTTTTAAGCAATGAAAATGATTTTTTGTTATCTAATTAATATTTGAAAGGACAATCACTAATTCTTAAATGCAAAAATATTTATGTATAAAAAATATATCATTTGCATATTTTAATAGAAGAAAAATACTTTAAATATTTTTTGTGTTAGTAAGAATAAAATTATTTGCTTCCTTTTAGAAGCAAACATAGAAATTTTGTTGTTGTAGGTCAATTAGGCCTATATTAGCTAATAAAACTTATTCATATATTTTTAGTGCACAGATTTACATATGTTGGCACTTTCACCGTGCAGAATCAAAATATTGCAACCCATATACATTACAAATATGTCATATTGCCTTGATAAAATAATGCAAGGAAAATCATCTATGCATGATTTTTGAAAAGTACAACTATATTTAGCTTTTCGCAAGCATAACCAAGATGCAAAATTGAAAACATTTTCCAGAGTTCATAAAAATCACAACGGTGTATTGAGAATACGGCAAAGCACACTAGGGCTATCTGCCTAAGGGGACGGATGCCTTTGTAGAGGACTTTCTAAGGGAAACTGGCTTATATACACATTACACATGGGGAAAACCAAGAAAACGCCCATGCAGCCAGCCCATTTGTGGGATTCGAACCTCGGACCGAACTACTTGTGTTCAGCGATTTTACCGCTTGACCGCTGGTGGGCTCCATAAAAATCACGATTTGTAACAAAAGAACACAAAGAACAGCCTCAATCTTATTTTGTACTCCTTGGCTAATACGTACAATGACTGGTGGTGTCGTTTAATGTGCATGTTCCCACATATATCTGCTCTCGTGTGCATAGTAGTAGCACAACATAATATCTCAAAGAAATAAGGCCTTGTTTTTTATCATACAATTTTGAGGAAAAAATCAAGTGATTACAGATGCCAGAAATCACTTTTGGGGATGAAAATAATGGAATATTAAGCAAAGATACTTAGGCTACATTCTGAATAAAACAAAGCACATGAGGGTTCTGCCTAGTGAGAGGGCTGCCTTCATGGGTGATCTGAAGAAACTAGCTCTTATTTGCATTAAGCATAGAAAAAAGCATGAAAAACATATGCATTCAGCCCGTTTATCAAATTTGAAACCGGATTTAATTATCAGTGTTGTAGCCTTATCTGCTTGAATACCAGTGGCCATCAAGATACTTAAAAATCACGAAAAATTTTACGAAGAATCCAAGAATCAAGTTTGTGAGAGTGCAGTTGAAAACTGTGAGAGTTGGTACCTTCTTTATGATATTATGAAGAACATGACTTGTCACAGTTTTTTACAGGAGGGGGGAGACAGAAGTTTTATCGCAATTTCAATAACGGGCAAATCCCACTCATGTATATTTTAAAACCAAATTTAAGGGGGGGGGATATCCCACTTAGTCTATAACCATTGAAACTTGGAATATGGCAAAAAGAACACACAAAAGAATTCTATTTCTTGTTTAAAACTAAAAAACTATTATGCACACAGTTGCCTAAAGAACTGTTATACTCACAGTTGACAGAGTTAAGTGTTTCTTGAAAATTTTGCGCTCTCTAATAAGGTGATTGCACTAATACGTAATTAGATATAGCAACTGTTCCAAGCTCCATGATATTCAACGGCCATTGTTTTCCTTTTATTTTAGATGGAGTTAGTATCAAAGGTTTTTAAAATTTAGAAAATGGTACTTTTCTGTAAACAAAGTGCCAGATGCAATATGTGACAGCCTGTGTATCGCATCATGAATAGCTGCACAATGTTCAATTTATATATAATTTACATTGGCCAAACTAAGAGAATATAATTTTTAACGAATGTAATATGTTTAATGTGCATAATGCTGAATTTCTCTGCACAATTACATTACTGTTATTATTAGTTCATTTTGTTTTTAAAAGCTTTAGAATTATTAGGGTTATTAGGGTTGCTATTGCATTGAATCTACCTGAATATTGTTTCATTCAGTCATTCTCATCGTTAAATTAAATCTGACTCCAGTCCATAATTCTTTAAAATAAATATTTAAAATAAACAATTACATTTTTTTTTGCTTAAGGAAGCCAAAACTTTATTTCATACGTTTTACATACTTCAGGAAATCAAAACATTATTATTCTAATCTTTCTTACTTTTGCCAAACACCAAAAACAAAACTCCATCTAAAATAAAAGGAAAACAATGGCCGTTGAATATCATGGAGCTTGGAACAGTTGCTATATCTAATTAGATTTCAGACCAATGTTTATGTGTGTTACATTTCATGCCGCACTAAGTGGTGCAATGTTAATATAAAAGTACCTGGAAAACACCTATGTTATAATGTTAACAATGATATATTAAGATAGACAATCTGACAGTTCTGAGGGTACTTACTCGTTTTCCTGTCAACAGTGAAAATTGGCCGAAATTTCACCAAAACTGCATTAATGACTCCAATGAAAATTTGAAGCAACAGATTACTTTCTGTTAAGTAATAACAGATCTCTCTTTAATTAGATAATTAATGTAGACTATGAATATGGCATATAAAGACTTAAATAACTATGAGCTCAAGCTTTGAAATTATAGTATGGCAAGGAAATTCATTAAAACTAACTAGCTCCATTTTAGCTGCCAAAAACTCAAACTAGTATATAAAACAATAATAAAATTGCCACCTTCCTTATGAATTCGGTGATACTTAAATAACCTTAAATAAGAATCAAAATCATGTTGTGTTGTTCTGCAATATCTTTATAGTGCCATTCAACAATCTTTCATTCACTACTGCTTGCTATTCTGTAAAAGGTAAGTCTCAAACTTTAATCCATTTTACCCCCCCCCCAAATGCAAGAAAAAACAGATAAATAACAGTTAATGTCCTTACGAAGTTTAACCCGACTTACTGAAGATCACATTTATATACACCAAAGCAAAGTTTACAGAAGTGTATTGTGATATCACACTTATCAATAAATTGTGTTACTTCACTACACTGTCAAAAACAGTCGATGGCAAAATATATATGCATCATTCTGAAATATCATGTCAAATTTTGATTCATTTCATATGCAGCCAGACACTGCACATTTATTAAATAATGTATAAAACAACTGTAAATATTTGAACTAATTGAATCTACAGCTAATTCAGATAACTTATTGAAAACACTGAACTAACTTTTCTTTCTGCAAACCAAATATGTATTTATGTTAAGGTAAATGAAATATTATTTTTATTTTATTATTTATTTATTACTGTTGTTTCAAATATACTTTATTTCAACAAAGATTACAGAAATAAAAAACAAAATATTTTTCTCTCAAATAAAAATACAGAACACTTGTTTTATAAAATTAAATATGAAATTACTTTTTATTTGTTTAACCCATTTGTATTTTAACAAGCAATGAAACTGATTTTGATTTAGGTAGATCCTCCAACACAAAATATAAATTATTTTTACAGTATTATACAAAGAAAATTTTTATTTACATACAGCAAAATATAAAACAGATCAGATCCTCTTCAGCAAATATATATATGCAGCCATAAAAAAAATTGAGCTATAGTCATAAAACGTGCATATAGATATTTTCTCAGGATACAGACAAATGTTTCCACTTCCAAATCATGCTGGAGTTTTTTGAAACTAAGAAGTGAGTATTTCCATCATCACTGATTTTCATTTTATTAAGTTGTACAGTTTCTTTACCTTTGTGAAGTTATTAAACTTAATTGGAATCAATTGGCAACAGACTTTCCAATTCAAGAATTTTAATTAAATGCATCAAATTACAATTAAATCAAAGATACAATTTGCACTATTTTGAGTTACTCTTTCTCTGCATTGCGACATCTTTAGCTCAGTTGCTGCTTTGGATTAACACAAAGGCTTTCCGGCTATCAATTGGACCGAAATGAGTACGTATTGCTTTTTCTTGCCTGCTGCTGCTTGAATATACCACATCTCTTACTTCGCCTTCTTACTTTATTATCTGAAATGTAAACTGCATACACGGAAATTGTGGAGCATGTTTAGCACACATAGTGTTGTACCAGTTTTAAGCAATTATTTATTTCAGAATAATTGTTCCTGTGAAAAATAAAAATGATATTTTAACCATTATGCCAGTTGTGATTTCAGACCAGTCGTCATCTAAGCAGCAGTCTTTTCGGCCATGATTTAGGCATGAACTGGTTTCCATCTCCCACAGAAACTATAGCGTCACATATATATAAGATGAATGACTGGAGAAGTACTTGTTACAGGTGGTATGTTTATCTGGGGCCTAATTACTTGGAGAGGCTTTAATGCATAGATGGAACAAATAAGAAATAAATAAGACTTGCAGACTGTGGCCAAATTCAGCACATAATTTTATTTCTTGGTGACTTAATTTTTTTAATGCATATTATTCTTTACACATCTTCATTATGAGTATGCTATGCATCCACAATGTTCTACAGCATATCACATCGTCAGACAAATGACAAGACAGCGAAAAACAAAACGATTCATGCAAACCAAATATGTATTTATGTTAAGGTAAATGAAATATTATTTTTATTTATTATTGTTGTTTCAAATATACTTTATTTCAATAAAGATTACAGAAATAAAAATATTTTTCTCTCAAATCAAAATACAGGACACTTGTAATACTTGCGATTACACCACGAAGGCATTCTAGGAGACAGGAGAAATACCTTGTATAACCCCCTTTAAAGAGCAGCTGGGAATTAGGGAACCCAATCACCAAATCCTGGTGGTGGAGAATCATTATCCACCTTTTTTTTTTTTAAGTTCAGGTGCACTGTACAGATATTAGATTAAAGTAGGAAAGGTGAAAGAGCAATGCCCTTGCCGAGACTCAAACCTCGGACCTCTCGAATATGCGCCAAGTGAGTTTCCAATTACACAACGAAGGCATGTTAGGAGTGGGAGAAATACCTTATAAATTAATTCATTATTTTATATTTTATAGATGATTATAATGAATATAGGTTTTGTACAAACTCCTGCACATGGAAATTAGGTACAGTCAAAAGTCGTTAATTCGGACCTCAAAGCTACAAACTTTCTGCTCATGCGTCGCATTCACGCATGTGTGCAAGACCTTTACGGCTGTGAATATGCATGTGCGCATGCGCATAATACGTTTACGCATGCGCATTTAATGTATAACGGACGGTATAAGCTGAGCTAAAATTATCTAATTCAGTTAATGTTGCAAATTGCGTTGTTCCTTAATCTTCAAATTGGATCTGGCTTATTATTTCTTGCAGACTGTTAGAGCAATTTTATAAAAGTAAGCTTGAACTCTCGATTATGTCAAATAGAATTTCCGATATATATTTACTAATATGTAAAGGATCTACAAAGCGAAAGTATGTTTCGAAGTCCATTACACAAAAAGTGGAATTGCTGCAAAAAGTGGATAAAGGCATAATCCTTCGTTTCTCTAACTATTCCGAAATCTGTTTATCAATTTCACGCTGCTCTGTGGTGGCGCGGGGGAGGACGCAACGAAGTGGAAGCTGATCTATCAGCACTATCCTTATCTTCAGGGCAGATGTTTTTATTTTATTTGGCTTATTATTCCTTACTAAATGTAGTATTTCATCTCGATGTACTCTGTCTTTGATATGATTTAAATCAGATTCCTCATCATTATAATTTGCTTCCGATAGTGAAGAAAGTGACACAGAGGTTATTGAAAACGAAAAAATTTCGATTGACAAATTAGTCGGTATTCTCGACACAGCAATTATAGGACTTGAACAGCGGAACTTTGTAACTGAACAAGAAATTATGTCTGTTTATAGAATTAAAGAGAAAGTATTATCACATAAAACGAAGCAACTTAAACAACTTACATTGAAAGAAATGTTGGCTGATCTTTGGAATATGGTAACTGGTAGTTTGGCGACATTTTGAAGGCGATAAAGGTTACTACCTAGGACTTTGGTAATAATGTGAGAAGCACTCAGTTCCGATTACGCATTATTTTGTGTGAGGAAAATGAGAGATCATGAGATATGTCATGTGACATTAATGGACGAATTACAGTTGTTTAATCGGAAAAGGGGGGAAATCTGGAAATTTCGTACTTAGCTATAATTTTGTGTTGTGTGAAACGTGACATTAATGGACGAATTACAGTTCTTTAATCGGAAAAGGGGGTTAATTTGGAAAAGCTTCATTGTGTGTTGTGTGAAATAGTGTGAATTTTTGGATTGAATGGCACTATGTAAAGCGAATTCTAAATTTTTAATGCATTTATCTAATAATAATAAGTTGAGATTGTGTGAAAGGAAGGATATTACAAGTTTAAATGGCGGTGCAAGAAATATGGTGAAAATGGACATTTTGTGAAAAGGAGTGTAAGGAAGGGTACGTGGTTTGCTGAAAGTAGTTTGAGTATAGGTGAAATTTTATTAATTTCTTATTACTTGGAGAATAGACTTCCAGTTGACTACTGGATTTAGGATTTAGAAATTAGCAGTAGTACTGCAGCGACGTAATGAAGATTCTGAAGATGATTAGGTAAGTTAGTACTTTTAATCATTTGAGGATATTATTTGGTACTTTTCCGTTTCGCCGGCGCAAATCTCTCCAAGCAGACTTTATTGGCGTCAACATACAGTATACACATAAAAAATATTTAAAAAAATGTTAGTTTTAAGAATTCTTTTTTTAAAGGCATAAACATTTTAATATCGCTTAAAATTTTATAAAAAAAACGATAAATAAAGACAATAAATTTGTAAAAAGACATTAATTTAAGAATTTACTACGCTTTCATGGTTCATATCACGTGACCCGAAGCGATCTCTTCTCACGTAAACTACTCTCTACAAAAATCTAATGCTCGCAGTAATTATCTACATTAATTTCAAGTTAAATCTTAATTTGGAACACAAGTTTAAATGCAAGAAATATTTCAATTCGTACGAATAGCTTACTCAGAAATTATGTAAAACTGCAGTACTTTACTTCGCTAATGCATCCTCATTAGAATTGATGAATTTAACTCTTGACTTTACCTTTTCTATATTTTCGGCTTCGGGTAAGCGCTGTGATTGCATCCTAATTGACTTAATTACCGAAAATGGCCTTGGACATAAAACTGAACTATCTGATAAAAATTCTATGTAATTATATGTCAGTATTGAAAGAAACAATCAATCTGATAAGAAAAAGCTGCGACTTGTTTTGAAAATGAGGTGTAAAAGGTTACCAGCGAGAATATTCCGTTTGGCATCGGTTGCACCATTATTAGCGACTTTATCGCTTGCGCCGGTAAAACGGAAAAGTACCTATTATTTTTACGCATTGTTCTAAATGTAAGGAGTAATTATTTGAAAATTGTTATTAGCAATGATTTAGTTTAAAGTAATTAGGATTGTAATCTAATTTTTATTAATTTAATGTATGTACTATTTATATTTTAAGTAGTGTTTTTAGTTTAATTATATTTTAATTTAATGATCGTGATTTTGTGAGTTATATGTTTGTAGCATTTTGGAATACGTTTGAGTAGTATACGTTGAGTATTTTCATGCATTTTCGTGAAATGTTTCTAACTTATGAGAAAAAAGCAGTGTACATGGATATAGTGAAGAGTGTGCGCAATGCCATTTTTGTGCAATTCTGGGATTTTTTTTAAGTAAAAATAAGTCGACGTGTACATGGTTTAGTGATATTTTAATTAAATGATAGTTATTTTGTGAATTTTATGTTTGTAGGGATTTGGTATACGTTTTAGTTGAAGTAAACGTGCATGGAAATAATTTAAATATTTGACACTAAGTATTTGTAATGTTTGCGGTATGAATTCGTTGGTGACGTTTCTAATATAATAGATAATTTAGAGGTAAAAGTTTTTGGATATTTTATTTATTTTATACGTCGAAATGTTCATATTTAGAAAGGGTATATACTTTTTCGCGATAAGGTAATTTCATATATGTTCTTTTTACTGGGTTTAGAGATTGAGAAAATTGTCATGCATTTTCGTGAAATTTTTCTAATTTATGAGAAAAAAGCAGTGTACATGGATATAGTGAAGAGTGTGCGCAATGCCATTTTTGTGCAATTCTGGGATGTTTTTTTAGGTAAAAATAAGTCGACGTGTACATGGTTTATGTGTATGTGTTATCGTGAAAAACACACAAGGATTTTGCGATTGTGCACTTTTTCCCAATTTTGCAGTGAATATTTGTCATGATCAAGCAGTTTTGTTAGATAAAATTTCTAGTATAAGTGTAATTTGGCTAGTAGACTGTTGGAAAAAGTGTTCAGTAAATAAAAAGAAAAGAAACATGTCTTTACTTCGTGAAGATAAAATGGCGGCGGAAAAAAAAAATAGAGGGTTGCTGTAGCAGAGTTGGTCGCCAAATTTTCGCCAAGTTACCATAATCCAAAGATCAACCGAAATGTTTAATTAAGTAAACAAATAAATATTAAGCTCTTTTTTTGTGTGTGTAAATTTTGATACCTTTTAGATCATAATTTTTCTTTATTTCATAAATTACGGTTTCATATTTTTAATTTTATAATTTCTGCATGCCATCTTACCAGATTTAAACTGATGATCTATAATCCGGAATCGCCGAAGTCCCGACGAGTCCGGATTAACAACTTTTGACTGTATAAGACTCGGTGACTCTACTCTTATATGCGCCCTAAGATCACCAAATGTGGCGATATGTGTACTGCGCTGCTTTTGGCGCGATTGCGTGTTGTATGGCAACCCTTTTGATGTTGAAAACTGTTTTGCTGGAGTGATTTAATCATTGGTTCATGTTGTGCGTGTTTTGAAATGGCCTATGTTGCAATGAGAGACATAGTTGCAAGAGGGTCTGGGAGATTATTTTTAGTGGCTGTGCATTATAGAAGTAAGGAAACACTGATGCAGTGTATTAAAGAGTGGATTGAGCCTTGTACAGCTATTTTTTTGGATGGCTGGAAAACTTACAAGGATTTAGGAAAAGAAGGTTTTGAACATTTATTTGAGAACCATAGTCTGAATTTTCTGGATAGTGTGTCTGCCTGTCATATAAATATCACAGTGATTACATGGCAGCACGTTAAAGGCGGTATGAAATTGGTATTTCTGCTGTTCGAAAAAGCATTCATTCACAGTAAGTGCATTTTACATTATTCTTGTTTTGTAGAATGTTATGCTCATTGTTTTTTAGCATGATTTTCTGTCGTTATTGTTTTTTTTTTAATTGTTTGAAAGTTATTTTAGTTTATTTTGTTGATTAGTGCACAGTGCCTAGATTGTGCAACTCGTAAATGTTTTTTAAAGTTAAAACATATCGCTGTGTACATGGATTCTTGTCAAATATTTTTGGTTAGAAACTTTACGTTTTTGCTATCTAAATTTTTTGTTTTTGTTTTGGATTTTTAGCTTAAATTGTGTGTTTAAAACGTGTTTTCGCATATGCATAAACCGCATTTTTGGAGACATTTTAGGCTTAAAGTTTGAAATGTACACAAAAAATTTAGATAGTAATATGGCAGCAAGATGTTTCTCGCCAAAAATGTTTGGCGAGAAACGCTCAGGTCGCCAAATGCGGCGACCCAAGGGTGCATATAAGAGTAGTTCCGAATGGGTTTACCTTTCCTCATAGAAAAATTAATTTCAACTTTAATAATTATGGTAAATAAAACATGAAAAAAAATTAAATACATGTAACAGACAATTTTGTAACTATTTATCTTACAAAAAATTCATCACATACAATACTTAAAATGAAAAATAAAGTTCAACCATTTGCCACAGTAATTAAAATTTTAAAACTATAACCAATCTATTTACGTTGTCATAAATTTAAAATTTTGTTTCACTAATAACTACCTGAATACTTTATGACAAATGCACAACATTTAAATTTATACACCACTTTTAAATTTATATTAACCACTTGCACTAAAAAGACGTGACACACATCTCAAGATGCTTTTGTCTCAAAGTACGAGCGACGTGAACACCACGTCGATAGGCATTCATCACAAAAATGGAAATAACGTGGTGCACACATCGCCTAACAAGATTGTTTATTTCTCGTGTTACAGCTCTGGAGTGAACTTGCAGATGCGGAGCAGCGTAAATGAAACACTTTACCACTTGTTATATTATAGTGCACGGCACCGCAACCGTGAAGTTTAGTTGTAATGCAAGGGGTTAAAAAATACTGCAGTTTCATTTTAGTAGCTATTACTAATAATGACCAAATTTAATTAACATTCACAACATTTGTGTCCGATACTGTTTCTGACCATACAAAATTATTAGGGCATTATTTATTATTAAAGCATCTTAAAGACTAAAGTGAAATTTTCTAACAAAATTACTATTTTGAAGATGCAGTGAAATCTACAAATCAGAAATCTAATAAAACTGTTATTTCATTGAAAAATACTTATGGTATTTTTTAGTAAGGTGAAACACTTTTTTCTTTGTAAGCAATAATTATAATTTAATGAAATAGCATTAAAATGTCTTCAAATAATACATTTAAAATTTAATTCAGATTATAAAAATATTAATTATTTTAACATAAAATAACAACAAAATGGCAAAGAAATAAAACATCATACACAATACACCACATTAACTTTTATTTCCTTCTCTCAAGATCTGTCAAACCAGCAAACTGAAAGCTTTTTAAAGGATCTTTTTGATTCTTACGAAATTTCTTACTTGACTTACCCTCCTTCCGAGTTTTCTTTCTTTTAAACTGAGCATTTTTTTTCTTTACATTTGATGCTCGAACAATATTTTTTAATGTAGGTGGTACAATATAATCTGGTACATTTTTTAAATGGGAATCAAGTTTTACAGTATGAAGTGATTTGTCGTGTCTCAGGATCTGCAAGTCTCTAGGATTGTCTTCAAAATATGGCTTTAAATTTCTTGAGTTCAAAAGTTCTGTTTTGATTTCTTTTAATCTAGCTTCTCGCACAGCAATCTTGGTCACGGCACGAAAAGCATCCCGAGCACGGTATTTAAATCCTTCAAGTTCTTCCATTTTAAAGAGGTATGGCTGAAAATGTATCTTATCATTTCCAGTTTCATCACTAAAATGTTCTCTGACTTTTTCCAAAAGAGGCATTTCTTTGATGCTAACAAAAGACAGTGCAGTGCCTTCAGCATTTCCTCGTGCAGTACGACCAACTCGGTGAACATATGCTTCAACACTACTTGGAAAATCAAAATTTATAACATTCGATACAAACTGAAAGTCAATACCTCTGGAGATACTGTATTCTTTATCCTTCTTGTGCTTTTTAGATTTTGAACCCGGTTCGTCCACAATTCGTTCATCAGATGCTATAATAATATCATAAAGACCCATATTAAACTGGGTGACTGCATGACAACGACATGATGCAGGTAATTCAGCATTTAAAATGCAAGACCGAATCCCAAATTGCTCCAAATATAGTTTGAGACGATAACAACGATCTACAGAGCTGACAAAAATCAGAGATTTTCCTTGAATTAATCTTAATTTGAAAAGAGCATATATAAGGACAAACTTGTCTTCTTCTTCACACTTGATGTGATATTGAGTCAATTGATCACTAGCTGGAAGATCAGGTTCCTTTAATTTGAGGATTACTGGGTTGTGCAGAACAAGCTTTTTTAAATTTTTAACATCTTCAGACAATGTAGCAGACATTAAATATGCTTGGTATATGGAAGGCAAATGGGTTAAAATCCTTGATATGTCTTTCTCACACCCAAACGAAAATAACATATCAGCTTCATCCAACACCAAACTTCGTAATGTATTTGCAACATGTAAATTCTTTTCCTCCAAATGAGCCAGAACACGCATAGGTGTTCCAACGACTATATCTGGCTTTTCTAGCAGTAAAGGTTTCTGTGCTGCGAGATCCACTTGTGGAGAAACATCAAGGCAAGTTACATCCCGAGAACAATGTGTGGTAAGTTCCACGATATTTCGATGAATCTGATTGCAGAGTTCTTTGCTAGGAGCTAAAATAAGTGCAAAAACCTCTCGTACGTTAGAATGCTTTTTCTTCTGTAAAATATGTTGTAAAATTGGAATAACGAAGGCAGCTGTTTTTCCTGAGCCAGTCCTAGCACGAGCCAATATATCTTTACCTTCTAATGCCAATGGAATTGCTTTTTCCTGAATTAGAGTTGGTTCAGCCCAATTTAGACGTGCGATAGCTTCCAGAATTCGTTCATCTAAACCCATATCACGAAAACTGATTGACGAAATAACTTCCGTAGCCTCCATCTTGTAAACACGCGACACAGGTTCTTTGGTGCACGTATAACGTCTTTCTACTCGAAATGAGAAAAAACTTTGGTGAAAGAAAGAAAGAATGGATTGTAAGAGCGAACGATGTGTTTTCTAACACAGGAATTTTGATAGAGAATAGCAATTTCCGTTTTATTTGATGCAGAAAGCAGGGGAGAAGTACTATAATGCGGAATAAAAATAATCCGAATTAAAAGCGATTTAATTTATTTTAAATTAGAAATAGAATATACTTATTCTGTGAAATATATTTTTATATTTATTCTGTGAAATGGAAAAAGGTAAGGTGTTTTTTCGGTAAACTTTTCCATGCAGTCTTAAACTGCATTGTATTCTAACGCAACGCTGATGTATTTGAGAAGTAGTCTTAAAGTTCCAGCATGATGATAGAATGATGTATAGAATTACCGAAGGAGTTTAAAGTGCCTCGTTGCAGTATGTGAACAGTGTTTGTGCAATATTCAGTACATTTTTAAAATGAAAATACAAGCTGAGAAAAGAAGGGGTGAAAAGGGAAAACCTTGGTCAAAAGTCTAGACGGGGGAAGTTAAAACTCGACGGGAACTAAAGAAATTCAACCAGTCGGAATAAGCCACCGCCAGAGACTGTTTTTGGAGACCAATTTTTATGCCTGCAATTGAAGGGATTGTTTTGGATTCTTTTCCACTCGTATTCTCTTTTCGTATGTTTTGATGATATGTTTTTTGTTTAGATTTATAAACTTCCTAACTTTTACGGTCTTTTTTACGATGATCTATCGCAAAAACCAAAACGTATTTACTGTGTAAAATATTCTGTTTCATTTTGTAGCACGAAAAATTAAAGAGCGCATTTATTTTTTGATCATCAAGTAAAAAATGCACATGAAAAGGGCTTTCTCAAGTTTTTCTTGTGCAAAAGATATGCTGCTTTTTCTTTCTTTCTTTCTTATAATACTGGGTACCAAATTTAGCCCACAAAGCTACAAGCTTATATATTTTTACAGAAAATTCTTATGTAATTTGAATTTTTAGCTTTTTCTAAAATGTATTTTGCGTGATGTTTGTTTTTCAAGAAATGTAACACATTACACTGAATAAATTGATAGTAAAAATCTCAAATATATCATATTTTTTAAAAGTTAATGTATAATTATTTTAATTGTTTTATTTATTTAACAAAGTGTGGAATTCTTTCTCAATTTCAACACATACGAAACATAAATAATATATTAGAAAGATCTTCCAATTTTTATATGTAAATCTCGGTTCAATTAAAGTACTTTATTTGTATTTGATTTCCACAATAATATTTTCTCACAGAAGATTAGGTGCAATACGTTTACAAACATTACGCTCGTAATCATTTGAAAAAGAGGCCCATGAGTGGTAAAACTGCGGAATACTGATAGTTAGGTTTATACCCTAACAAATGTGCTTTTGGACACATTTTGCTCAGTTTATCTGGTCTGAATATCTGCATAAAATATTAAAGGGAAAATAAAGTATTTGTACCCAATATAATACCTGATCAGCAAAACAAGATTACTGTGGCTGTGGAGATCGACATGCTAGTGAAATTGTTATATGTCTTGTAGATATCTCACAAATAGATCAGCTAGAGTACTCTATCAAGCAGTATGAGGATAGGTATCATATAACCCAATATGCATATATCAAACATTTGTAGGTATGTATATTAAAGTTGTAGACTTCCATTATGCTTAGAAATTAGAATTTATATTTCTGTAATACATACTTATGAATCTTCTGTAAAACATACTTATGAATCTTCTGTAAAACATACTTAGCTTGCATAAATCTACTTTCAAATACTTTATTTTGATACAACGCATGGTTTAGTAAAATTAATATTGCTGAAATTAGGAAAATTCAAGAGCAGATAAAAGTATGTCATACTTAACTAACAAAAACATGTAAAGTAAGGCTAAAACAGCAGCTTAACATAAAATCTTGTATTAGTTTTAAGAATTAAGTGGCATAGGTCCGCTTCTTCAGAAAAAAAAATTAAAAAAATAAAATTAATAAATAAATAAAAAATAAAGGTTTTTAAGTTTTTTATTCCTGGGATTTTGAAGCACATATACCAGATAATTCTCGAAAATTAATAAGAATAATTCAAACTCTTCATCATTCTAAGCTTTTTTGATTAATTTTAACCTTTAACTTACAGACCTGTCAGAATTTTAAATTTTGTTACAGCTCCATGTTTTTGAGAATATGTTTGTAGGTTTATTCACACAGTATTCCAAATTCTTCGATTATATATTTGCAATGACTCTGCATGAAAAATCTACAAATTAAATTTGCCAAAAGCTTTAGAAAGTGGAAACTAATACTCTCAAATAAGTTTCTTCCTTCTGTGTGAGGAAATCAGCTTTTTCATTTACCATCAGTTATATAATGGGAACTTGCTTGACAATTACTCTGAGTTGAAAGTATCTTGAAATTTCTCAAGATGTCTTCAAATATAGTTCTGACATAAGTGAAGCCTATTCTTAGTGATATTAAGTTTTTGTAACATTAAATGAGGTACAAAAGGTCCATTATCATATCTTCAGTGGTGAACTGTGGGAAGTTTGCATGTGTACTTTGTTAAATTTGTCTCGAAATTGCAAACCCCGTGTTCTTTTTGTTTGTTTATTATTTATTCCAGGAAAAAAACACATCTTGCATGTTGTAACCATAATTTAACAAATAATAAATTTCACATTATAGCATGAACTAAAAGTAAATTATTTTGGGGTTTTCAACGAGATGGCTGTAGCATGTAAACTGCGTAAGGACATTCCTAACTGTGTAAAGGAAGCTGCAGTCATTATGGAAACTATTGCTATAAATATAGATGAAGTTAAACAAGCTTTAAGCTTGATGAACAGTATCTACTCAATAAAATTTTCTTTAAGACTCAAAATACATTTTAGATTTAAAGACAAACGCAAATGAGGAAACCTTTATTAGAATGTAAAACCTTTTTGAAAAATCTCACTTTCATTCTTAAAATTTTTCAAATGATCAACTGAGGTAAGAGAAAAAAATAGCATGTGGCAACTTCTGGCATAAATTGTGCATATCATAAAATTTATTGGATATTTTATGTAATTTCCATGCTATTCTTTATTTCAATTTTTTTATGCATAGTTATTTGTTTTCTCTTTCTGTAAAAATTGAGACATTTAATTATAATTTGGTATTTTGTTTTTATAAAATAAAGTGCGAGCTTTTTGTTACTATTGTTATGGTTTTTGTATTGATTTATTTAGTTCGCTATTTTTAATAGAATTGTTATTAAATTGTTTCATTTCCCCGTGCAATCATGCATGCGACTTATTTGAAGAGAATGCTACGCCAGAAAAATTAAAAATACAGGAGCACGCGCATTTAATAAATAGATATCTCGTAATTGCACGCTTTTGCGTTTCGGGAAGAATCGAGAAAATACCATTTTATGCTCGTGCGTGATTTCAAAAGCTTATAAAAGGAGGAAAACCTCTCAATTCAGTAGTCAGTAGTAGTTACTGAAGTAAGTAAGTTGGTGTTAAAATACGTTTCTGAAAATTTGTGACTTGTGACGCGCTTTCGAAACGCTTTAAATTACATCAGCGTATTAAGTTACTGCGGCTACTAGTAGCTAACAGCTAGGTTGGAGCTAGCCATGTCAGAAATAGAGATAGATGATTTACGGAAATATCTAGATGAACGGGTTATCCGTAACTTACCGAAGGAAAAGTTTAACCCTTTAACGGTTTGTCCCGGATTATCTCGTTCTTTTATGCAGGTCTCTTAACGGTTCGTTACGGATTATTGTAAGTTTAAATGTACCCTCGAAAACGGATCGTCCCGTGTTTTTGTATTAGCGAAAAAATGCGCCAAAAACGACTAGCCCGTATTTTTGTACGTCTTCCAACCCCCATTGCCTAAGGGGACAAGGGTCCACGCAACCCCTGACGACAATGGGTAATGGCTGTCATTATCGCTGGGAGAAGTCTTCTTGATGTTTTGAGATAAAGGCCTTACACTGACTCTAAGGAAACAAATTTATTACCAGTTACAAAGTGAATGTATATATAAAAGGAATTAAGAATTTTCGTTTGAGAACAATTATTGAATAAAATAAACAAGTTTTTACAAAATAAATTTTTTTTATGACTCATAAAATTATTAATGAATTGAAATGAGAAAAATAATGTATTATATAATTTACTGGGAACACGTGATTAATAATTCTCTTTAAAAAAATTTCGACAAATTTATATCACGAATAATTTCCTTTTCCCCCCTTACGCTTAATGACTTTATTCTGATGAATCGAAGTTATGAAAACTAAAAGCTGAGTATATAATTACAGATCTCACTAATAAATGCTTTACAAATACAACTCTTCATATTTCAGCAGAAGTTTTTGAAAACGCATTTATATAGGTTGTTGTAGAAATCGAAAAAATTTTATGCCAATTTAAAATTTTTTTCTTCCCCTAATTTTCAGTTGCTTATGAGCGTATTAAAAAAACTTTTCCGCTCAAAATTTTAACTGTTTTAAAATATTCGTAATCGCACTCGATTTGATGTTTACAGTTTTTTCCCTGCGATTTCTCTAAAAAGAAACAATTATAATTGTATTTAATAAAGAAAATTTAATGGATTTGGAATCTGCGCAAGAGAACTGAAACTATCATGGAGAGAATTTCTAAGGGGAACTAGATCTCATCCACACTGAACGTAGAAAAACCCCGTCAAACTTTCATAGAACAAGCGCATTCGTCAGGATTTGAACCCCTGTCGAATTACCAGTATTCAGCGGTTTCAGCGATTGGCCACTGAAACCCCCACAGCCCGATTTAAAAATCTTGTTTAGAAAGCTTTCATCTTGATTTAGAGTGATAGGTGCCGTAGTTTGAAGGTTAGGATTATTTGAATACAGTATAACACACGAGGACTATCTGCTTTTAAGGAGAAAGATGCCTTCATAGAGGACTTTCTAACGAATAGCTCATACTCATGTTATACATAGAAAAATACCTTACAGCCATCGCATTCGTTCGTCTGAGTTTGAATCCAAATCGAACAACTAATATTTAGCGGTCTTATCGGCCACTGATATACGGCTGTAGTATAACCAGACTTATTATTATGTATTATTAGATATGTATTACCAGACTGTATGCATCTAAATTAAGAAATTTAAAAAAATCTTCTGAGGTAATCTTCAACCCAAGTTAAGTTTTTTTTAATGATAATGAGTAATATAATTATGAAAGAGTTCACGTCATTTGCGTCATTTTCAGATTGTTAGTTAAAATTAGTGTGGTTTCAATCAACGATTATTTAAACCTGCTACAAGAAATAAAATACATGAAAATTTTCCTTTAAAATATCAGGAATTATTGAAAAAAAAAAAAAAAAAAAACTTCTGTAATTTATAAACGAGGAAACATATTTAACCAGATTTTATATGTGTGAAAAAAATAATGAATTATGATCTCCTCTAGTGGAGATCTTTATAATTATATTTCTAATTCCAACATCAAAGTGAGAAATCTAGTCGCTAAAGCAACACAACACTATCAATTTTTGTAGGCTTCTATTTTCAGCGACGGAATAGATCAGCTGCATGGAATTTTCATGATTTTTCTCTATATGTAAACCTAAATGCATGTAAGCTTTCCTTAGAAAGTTCGCCGGAAGTGGAATATTTCTATCTTAGAAGTTAGATATCGCGTGCTATCGAGTACAAAATTTGAACTCGGTAGGTTATCGAGAAAGTTAGCAAATCTAAATACAGGGTCGACAGTAATATGTTTGGGACCCTATTCTAAAAATTAAAAGTAGCGAAAATCACCCTACATCGCCCCCTTTTACTTACTTTTATACTTTTATCTAAGAATTATATATTGCATCCATAAAAAGTTCTCTAAATTAATGTTATTTGGATCTCCAAACCATTTTATGCTAAAATACATCTTTCCAGATGGTCGCTTTTACTCACTGGGAGTCGATGCTTCTTGAAGATGCCGATTCATGAGTGAAAAATTATTTTATTTCTTTTCCGGTTTCCCCTAATCGTTTACACAAAGGCTGAACTTTCAGGAGAAAACAGCCTATCTATTGGTGTTAATTCGTCAGTAAAGAGATACAGCACTGAACGGAGGAAAGTACATTCTTTTTTTTTTTTTTTTTTTTTTTAATTTGTAGAAATCTGGACTTTCCTGTTCCCTCAAAATATTCAAGCAATTCGAAAATTAAGCAGGGCTGTCATTATTCTTCTACCAACAATGTCTTCCAAATTCTAATTGAAAGAACATCCATTTGTAGCAAGATGGGGAGAATGGCATAATTCCTTATTTTTTCCCACTTATAGGGCGAAAAACAAGAAGCACGAGACTCTGTCGGCCTAATTCATGTGTTCACGAATTATCGTCTATCACGTTTCCATACATTCCGTTTTTCTGAGGAGAAAATACGAAAAATTTTCTATGCTTTCTCACGGATACGAACCGCAGACCTTCCGACTGCTAGTCCGATCTACTATCATTTACATCACAACAGCCCTCAAAAAAGAATGAGATACTTTCTTATAATTTATACGATATATATTATAATACCTATATACTTATATATATTAATACGGATATGCAAACTGATGATTCTAAAATTTTATTATCATAAGACTGGAAAAAATTAAGGATTTAATTCATTTTTAAAAGTTAAGATAAAATATTTATTAGAATGTCAAATTTAAGCATTTCAATTATTTATATAATAAAGGGTAAACTTTATATTTATAAAGAAGAATTGTTAATAATATCCCTATGAATTTAGAAATTTATTTCAAGTGATATGTTTAGCTTAAAAGTAACGGGAGCAAAACTGTGCTAAAACAAAAGCCACACATATCGTAATTCTCTCCTTTAAATTAATGATATCTATACCGCTGACAAATTGTTACTTGACATGCATAATACAATATTTACGCATAATTGATCCTTTCTAGACTAATACAAGCATAGCATATTTCTATAGAATGGTTTGCTATAGTTAATTTAAGTTTCACATACTTTCATATATAGGGAACTAATTACATAGCACTGAAGGTTACTCAATGTAACATAAAAGATATGCTATCTGATTTATGTTTAAAATGACTAAATTTAAATGTTATATGCTCACATGTACACCTACTCCAGAAACCTGACACATTTCGAAATTTAAGATAAATCAAAATTACTGGAATATTTCGTCAGAAAGCAGTTTTTTAAATTTTGGTAAATTTCGTGCGATTTTGACATAAATTAGCCTGATCAACAAAAATGCAGTGCTCATGAGGCCCATTAGAATACAAGTGATTAAGGTCATTGAACCACAGTAGTTAAACATGGCTCCGAATACTGATGAACGATCTAACTGTACGGATCTTTTCGTGATTTTCCCTCCATGTGTAACATTAATACAAGTAATTTACCCTTATAAAGTACTCCCCCAAAACATTCTTTTCTTAAAATAGAGAGTCCTCGTATGTTTCGAACTAAATGAAAGAAACGTAAACAAAATTCGGATGCATGCAATTCCCTGATGCATGAAACGAACGCGAACCAGTTTCCTATAAATCCTGCCTGAAGGCATTTTATCTTTCAGGTTGAGAGGCTTTGTCTGATTTGCCTTTATTCATTGAAATCAAACAACAGTAAACAACGTCCCCTAATAACGACTAAAACCTAACATCGGGGAAGGAAAGAGGTGATAAACAGTTCTTAAGCGAAAGGCTCTTTGTTAGTGTAAAGGTCCTACATGTGGCAGCCGAATACAGGTAGTTCAACCGGTATTCGATCCCAGGCGAAAATATTGAGCGCATGATTTGTTTTCGTGGTTTTCCACCTGTGGAATGCGAATACGAGTCAGTTTTCCTACAAAAATCCTTCACGAAAGCATTCCTCATCTTATGCAAATAGCCCTCATCTACTCTGTCATATTCTAATAGCATAACCTTTTCTACTAGACAGAAGAATCTCTTTTTTTTTTTTTTTTTTTTTAATGTATGACTCCTAATGGTGTCAAAAACTGCAGTTTTCTTTTTTTTTTTTCCCCTCTTCAATGCAAAAAATACACATCGATCAATCGATGTTACTTTACATAAAATCTACGTGAATTCGTATTTTTTCCACTATTTATTTATGTGTTGGAGAGTTTTCATATCCGTGAACCGCAACTTGACGCGGACAATAAGCTTTTCTCTATTATAAGCGCAGAATGTTTCATATTAACTTTCTCTGGAACGTTCAAAATTTAATATTTCGTGAATGTGATGGAAAGAAGTCTGCATGTAACATTAAAACATAGTCTCTAGTTTCTAGAAGTTTACTGTCACTAATTTTTCAAACAGAAATATCGTTTATAATGTACATTAAAGTTGTATATTAACTTATAGCAGCAGGGAAAGAAACTCGAAAATCATTTCATTCAAATGTTTTGATCATTTCATTCAAATTTATATAGCAACTGACACTGAAATATTTAGACGATGGCATTAAGATTGCTTGCTTATTAAAAGTTGTTAATAATATAACATTTTATTTTGTAATAAAAAAGGTTACTTTAAACTGAATAATTATAACATTATAGAATATTAAATTTTTAGTTAAAATTTTAAGTTTATGAATTAAAACTGTGATAATTCACTAAATTTTCATACACAAATACATCAGCAATCCTTGTGAAAGTTAAAACGCAGTTCTAATTTAGAACTTAAAAATTTAAAGGTAGTATTAATAAATTTGACATTTGTGAAATTTTTAACAATTATTCAACCTGAATGATAATATTGTGCATTTCTTTTGAAGCAATTAGGCATGAATCAAAGGCTGAACGATTGTAAGATGAAGCTTTATTATTAATAACCAATAAATAAAACAAAAATGCACATAATTTGACGTAATTGACATCCAACTTGGTAAAAAATATTTCCTTCTTATAACAAAAATTTTGAGGATACAATATTACTAATCGTGAAAGAAATGGGCTATGTTTATATTTCTTGATAAATTAAATAGAACAATAGTAATAAGTATAATAATTTTAGTTGTAACAGAAATAAGTGCCTTTATTTTATTTTTGACCCAACTTAATAATACTTTACACAACCAATCAGTTCGCAGGAAACATTTTTTAATATGTAGTTTAATTTCCACAAAAATCTCTACAGAATTTAATTTCAAATATTTAATGGAACTATAATCGTATAATAGACTTCTGTATTCATAAATGTTGTTATAAGAAGCATAAAATGAAAATTAAATACTATTATTGTAGGGTTTCCATAGAAACATTTATCGCTTTATATTGTAATATCTAGATTAATACACACAGAGATGGTATTTTTTATTCTCGAGTGTCAAGATGTAGAAACATCTTTTTACTCGACTTCTGATAAAGAGCAGGAGGGGGAGAGAGGGAGAAGGGTGAAAGGAGTGTGGGAGGCGGATGAAAGAGAGTGAGGTCCGCACTAGCGGCGGCGAGAAAAGGCGGGTGTCAAGTTCAGTGTCGTTATAAGATGAAGCCGTGGGTTGTAAAACCGCAGAGTCAGTTTTGCGTGAATGAGTCAATTAAGGTTGTGAATCTTATGTGGGGAGGATATCAGAAGGGTAGCGATGTTTTTCTCTGGGACGTGGGGAGTGTCTGAGAGTGCTAATAAGGCAATTACTGTGGGTTTGTACTGAATAAAAGAAGTTGACCGCTAATCGTTTAATATACTCTTGAATAAGTTCCATTCCAAGGTCTCTGTGGATATAGATGTTGGGAATATACCAAGGAGCATTGATAATTTCTCGTAAAATTTTATTTTGTAGAATTTGTAATTGCTTAGTGTTGGTTTTAGCTGCATGTCCCCAGATCGGTGCTGCATAAAGAAGAGCTGGGCGCAGTATGGAACGATATAGAATTAATTTATTTGTAGTAGATAAGTTGCTTTTTCTACCAAGAAGAGGTCGCATAGTAGCTGTGGTGATTTAAAATTTTTGTACTACGGACCGGAAATGGGTTCTGAAGGTAAGTTTTTGTCAAGGGTGACTCCAAGGTATTTGGTTTCATTAATCCAGTCTATTTCTTCGTCAAATATTTCAGGGGGTGGAGGATAGTATTTCATGTTTCCTTTACGGAAAATTATTGCCTTAGTTTTATCAGTGTTAATTTTAATCCTCCAAAGGGTAAGCCATTTTTCCAGTTTTATGAGATAGCTTTGGAGTTGGTTTCTTACGGCGATAACAGTGCAGGCTTTAGTAAGTATGGCGGTGTCATCGGCAAAGAGTGCAAGATGAACAGAAGTGTCTTTAGGGATATCTTGTGTATAAATATTAAAAAGGCACGGCGAAAGTGCCGACCCCTGTGGGACACCAGCATTGATTACTCTGGTGGTAGCGTAAGCAGTACCGATTTTGATTCTGAATGATCTGTAGCTGAGAAAAGAGGCTATTAAGCGAATAAAATGGTCTGGAAAATTGAGAGTGATTAGTTTGTAAATAAGTCATCGATGCCATACCCTGTCAAAAGCTTTCGCGATATCGAGAAATATAGCACCGGTCGGAAGCTTGCAATTGTAGCCTTCAGTGATGATGTTGATAACTCTAAGAAGTTGGTGCCAAGTGCTATGATGATTACGAAAACCGAATTGTTCTTCTGGTAGAAAATTCATGGAAGAGTGAATTTTTTGAATGTGGAAAAGTAGAATTTTCTCAGCAACTTTAGACAGGTGGCTAAGTAAACTGATAGGGCGATAGTTTTGTGGGAGAGTTGGATTTTGTTGCGGTTTAGCAAAAACAATTATTATAGCTTGCTTCCATGAGTTAGGAAAATGAGCGAATTTGATAATGTTGTTGATTATTTTAGTTAGGCAGGTAAGAGCGTTGATCGGGAGATGCTTCAGTGCTTTGGTCGAGATGCCATCGTGCCCTGAGGCTTTCTTCGTTTGTAAGGCGCTGATTGTGTTGGCAACGATGGTTGGGGTAGTCAGGAAAGTGAAGTTGTACGGAGCAGGGGTGTTAAGGAAGTTATTGACCACCTGGTTGACGCGTTCAATATGGTTATTGTTCTACGGAGTGGAATTAAGAGTGAATGTATTTTCCATATAGTCCGCAAAAGATTTAGCTTTATCTTCTTCTGTATATGAAGTTCCACTAGATCCATGGATAGGTGGAATAGGTTTATAAGGTTTCTTGAATTTGCGGGAAATGTCAAATAGGGAATTGTCCTCTATAGCTAGGTTATTTAGGAAATTGGTCCATTTTTGGTTTTTGAAGTTCTTGATTCTTCTGTTGATTTCTTTTTGCATAGAGTTTAGTTCGTGTTTGAGTTGTGAATCCCTGGTGGTTTTCCATCTTTTACGGATCCGGTTTTTCTCTTTAATCATATTTCTTATATCAGCAGGCAGGGGAAGGAAAGGCTTGTTCACATAAAAAGTATTGGTGGCTTCCTTTAAAGCAGAATTGATGCTGTTGATAAATTTTGAGACTTCGTGTTCTAAATCTTCTGTATTGTTGATGCATGGGTTACCTTGTATGGAGTTATTCGGAATTTCAGAGTATTTGATCCAATTTGTAATTCCTATACTTCTGTCAAGTGAGGGGAGGTATTGATTAATGGGGATTTCAAATACAATGGGGTTGGGTCGGAAGACAGGGCTGAAATTACAGAGACATTGCATCTATT
The DNA here is from genome assembly GCF_044657685.1 of Stegodyphus dumicola. Lineage (NCBI taxonomy): Eukaryota > Metazoa > Arthropoda > Arachnida > Araneae > Eresidae > Stegodyphus > Stegodyphus dumicola. Next base: position 141,575,103 of record NC_140771.1, on the reverse strand, counting down.
AGTAATGTTATTTGAGATGAAGAAGTCAATTGTGGTGGCGCTATTGTACCCGTAGTGGGTGGGCTCGTCTGGAGCATGAATATTATATTTGATTGAATGAGCTTAAATATGTCATTTCCTTTTTTGTTAGCAGGTCCTCTTTTCCAACAGGGTTGTTTGGCGTTGAAGTCCCCTCCGACAATGGTAGAAGTATTAGAATTAAGGAGGTGAATCAATTCTTGTGCGCTGGGATTATTATTTGGTGGGATGTATATATTCGAAATTTTGAATTTTTTATGTTCTATTACAATTTCTATTGTGTTACTTTCGAAAGTGGTACTGGAATTAGGAATTTGAGCGTGTTTTATGCTCCTTTTAACAAATGTGATGATGCCACCGCCTCTTCCTGTCTCACGATCAGTAGGGTAGGTGTTATAATTAGCATAAAGTACTTTGAGTGCTGATTTAAGGTGAGTCTCTTGTATGAGTATTAAATCAGGTTCAATTTCAATAATGAGGTTCGATAATTCATCTTTTTTATGGTAAAGACCGTTAGCGTTCCAAGAGAGGATTTTTATGTTGCATCTGTTCTTGAATTTATTAGCATTAAAGATGATTTCCTATTTTTTCAATGATTTCGACTACTGCGATTATTTTATCAAGAGGTGATTTCTTGGTTTTAATGTTTTTGAGTCCTTGTATCACTATTGTCCAGATTGTTTTTAGCGTAGAGAAGTCTAAGAGGTCTGACAGGGAGGATTCTGCGGTGCTGGTAGTTTCTTCTGTTAGAATTTCGTTTTGAATGGAGGTTTGAGCGATATTTTCGTTACGGTTTGATGTCAGCGGAGGAAAGTCTTGTCTTCTGTTAGTCCAGGGATTGGTTGCTGGTGGAGGACTGGGTTGGAACTGAACTTGTTTGTTTTTTGGTCTGGCCGGGCAATTTGAGAAGTTGGCTGGGTGAGGACCTTTGCAGTGATAACATATGGCTGGCTGGTCGCGACTACGGGTGCATTCTATAGGTTTGTGATTGCCTCCGCAACGGACGCATAACCAGTCTCTGGTGCAGTGCAGGGAACTGTGAAAAAATCCCTGGCATCTATAGCATTGTGGAGGGCCAGGTTTCTTGCGTAATGATTCTATTGTTACTTTCATATAACCTATGCGTTTGATTTTGAATACTTCCTTATTTTCTTCTGATTTTGGTATATGTACTAAGAAAAGCGGCATTGGTTTGTTTTCTTTTCTGTTTCTTAATAGTGTAATAATGTTAACCTTAAATCCTTTGTCAAGAAGTTCTTGAGTGATGGTTTGGGGATCTGTGGTGATGGGTAAGCCTCTTATTATGACTTTTAAAACTTTATCTTCGGGCAGTAAGTAGGTGTGGGCTTTAAGCTTAGTTTCTTCGACTATTTTGCGAATGAATCGATGTGAGTCAGAGTCTGCAGGCTGTATTTCTAGGCGGTGTCCTTTTAAGGTGCCAGTTATCTCTTTTCCGATTTGCTTGTTTAAGTTTTTTAAGAATTCATCTGCTTTTGGTACGTCATCTACGACAATAATTGGCACTTTATCAATTCTGCTTGTTTTGGGGCTGGAGTTTGTTTTTCTATTTGCGGGAATGGTGTCACTTTTGTTTGGTTGGTCTTTTGGGGTGGTAGTGAGCTGAGTGGTTGATTCATCTTCGTTGTCCAAATGCATGTCGTCTATTTGGTTCTCTAATTGTTTATATCGATTGCTGGTTTTGAGGGAAGGCTCCTCATCGGAGTCAGAATCCGTTTGTCTATGGCGAAATTTTCTTTTTCTTTGTTCTTTGAAACCACTAGTGGATTGAAGTATGTCGCCGAAGTTTTTAATCTCTTCAAATTGCTTAGCGAGCTTTTCGTTGGAGGTTTGTAATTCGTTTATTTTTGCATTGGCCATCTCGTTTTCCTGCATACGCAGTTGATTAATGGCTTTAACAAGGAGAAAGTTTAGTTCTTTTTGATCACTAGCGGACAAAATCACATTTGTGTCATTACGAATATCTTGGATATCTTCCACGAAGGATCTGGTAGTTTCGACATCATTGGATAAAGTAATTTTGTGACTTAATATTTGGAGAACGTTGGGTTCATCATTGAGATGTCTCATGTGAGGATTTTCTGAGTTTGGAGGTGAATTTTCCATGTTTATGTTATTATTAGTTACAGTTATGTTTGTTGTGTCATATTGATTAATCATGTGAGGCAAATAAGTTGGAAAAATGCCTAACTAGAGGCCGTACCCGAAGGTACCCTTATCAGCACGGTGAATAAAGAAAATCAGAAGAAAGAATAAAATACGACCTGTTTTATCCAGCGAAGAGTGCAGCAGTGGAGTTAAGGCGACGCTTTTGCGAGGCGAAAGCCAAAGAAGAAACAACCCAGAGCCCTTGAGGCGAGGTCGATGAACTCGGTACAGTAGCGGGGGTGGTAGCAACGCAAGGCAACAGAGAGCGAAGCGATAAGACGTCTATCTCGAACGCTGTCCCACCTCGGAATGCCTAGATTAATAGGAATACTATCTTGCTAAAACGTCGTAGAAACTCTAATCCTTAATTTTTGCTTCATACAAACACCTCAGTCATAGAATAAGTCAGGGACACGGGCTAACGCTTTTACAGAACACAAGTTGAAGGCTTTATGGTTCATCCCTGGCCCATATAACCCGAGGGGAAAATTAGGAGGATCTAAGCTTTGAGTACGCTTCAGTTTTACAACTCTCTCTTCTTGAATGCTTAACAGACGGACAACGAATAGGGGGAAGAAATGTTTTTGCTCTAGGCAAAACGATTTTGAGACACCCTGAGTCTTGGAGGCAAGCCCGTTTTGAGGACAAAAGTGAAAACTTTTGTGAGACATTATGGTCTGTTTTTGCTGTCAAAGTGAAAACCGGCAATGGGTTAATGAGATTTATAATCTGATTATGGAAAAGATACAATTAGAAAAATCAGGTTTGAAAGCAGGACCGGTTACTGAGAGAATTCAGCATATTTCAGAGCAGTTAAGTGATCTCCAGCTAAATATGCAAGCTCAGGAAACCTCTAAATTTAGGAGGACAAATTCTAAGCTTAAAAAGATAAACGTGGTCGATGAGGACGGATTTATTGCCCCTCGCAATACCCTGAAAAGAACGCGATCCGAGACTGAGATAAATGAACCACCTCAGAAAAATAAATTTGCGGATTTACAGAATGACGGCAAAATGGATAGTACAGATACTGAAGGTGAATTTATTGCCCCCAGAAAAACGGCAAACCATATTCCCCCAATCGTTTTAGACGAGTTCAGTGGCGACTGGGATAAGAGATAATAGAGGAAGATTTAAAAATTAAAAGTTACAAAGCTGGAATGAAAGGAGATACCCTAACCATTCGAGCAAAAACCCCTGATGATTATAGAGCGATCACAGGCATGTTCGCAAGTGAAGGAGTCCCTTTCCACACTTTTAAAATTAACTCAGATAGACCGCTAAAAGCGGTGATAAAAAAGCTACCCAGAACGATGAAAGTAGAAGCTGTTGAAAACGAGCTGAAGGAGTTAAAAATACCCATAGGAAAATTGAGGCAGCTGACCAGCTATAGGGAAGGTCAGGTAGTGATGCTACCCTTGTTTCTAGTTGAAACCAAGCGAAATAACGATGGAAAGAAGATTTGGAATTTGGAAAAACTTCGAGGACTTGATGTCGTAGTCAGACAGTACAAGAAGAAGCCTGGACCTGTGCAGTGTCACAGGTGCCAGCGTTATGGACACTCAAGAGAGCACTGCCATTACAGAGCCCGCTGCATGAAATGTGCAGGCTGGCATGAAACGTTCACGTGCAAAACTCCCAAGGAGAAACTACCGGCGCGCTGTGCGCTCTGTGATGGAAGTCATGTCTCGTCGTACAAGGGATGTGAAATGTATCCTAAAATCCAAAGAAATGAACCCCAACTCTCAGCGAAAGAGCGGGAAGCTAGATTTAATTTTAATAAAGATGACTTCCCCACCTTGCCGGGTGGAAAAACTGACGAAAACGCCAAAACGGCCCAGTTGGGCGAAAGGCAGAAAACCTGAAGAGAATATATTTGATTGGTTCAAAAAGCAGCTTTGCAAAGTGAAGGAACTTTTTACGAAGTTTAAGTCAGCGAAGTCCCTAATGGGTAAAATTGAAGTCGGCATGGAAACCATCGAATACATTTCAAATATTGAATATGAGTTCTAATAACCATGCTCACGTGACAAATCTGATCGATGCGACGCATTCTTACTTAAGGATATCCCTTTTCAATGCAAATGGTGTTTACTACAAGAAACTTGAATTAATGGACTTTTTATCGGCTCATGATATTGACATTATGTTGATAAGTGAGACTCATTTCAAGCCTTGTGATAAGTTCAAAATCCCAGGTTATAGCGTTATTAGAAGCGATAGGCTCAGCACTACCCGCGGAGGTACTGCAGTTGTGATCAAGAATCACATTAAATTCAACACTATCAAGCTCCCGACGACGACGAGATTAGAATACACTGCAATTCTTGCTAGCAGTACGACCAATGAGAATTACCTTATAGTAGCAGCGTACAACCCCTCGCAGGATATCAACTTACAGGACTTAGACATCATAATGTCGACGAATTTCCCTACCATACTTGCGGGTGATCTAAATGCAAAAGATCGCTCCTGGAGAGCCAGGATGGGTAACAGAAATGGTAGTCTGCTTAAAAACTATATCTATGCAAATAACTTACAGCTAGTCACCCCAAGTGAATACACTTTCTACTGTCGAAGTGGCGGAGACATACTAGATATTGCATTACTTAAAAATATTAGTCAGACTCCCTACTTAGAAGTCAAGAAAGAACTGTCGTCAGACCACTATCAAGTAGTGTGATTTTCACGGCTTTTACCCTGACCCTCCAAGGAAACGCACTAAAGTGAATTGGACCAGCTTTACAGATAAACTACGGAACATGCCTTGTAATCCCCATCTGAGAGACAGCGGGGAAATTGGAAGTGAAATTTATTCGCTGACTTCCAAAATTCAAAATGCGATTAAGAGTTCTTCGTATGCTTGCAGAGATACCTTAAGGAATAAACTCCCTGAAGATATATCTCGCGACATAAAGGAAAGAAATAGAATTAGGAAAAGGTTTAATGTTACGCAAGACCCTTCACTTAAAAGGACTATAAACTACCTCAACAGGAAAATTCAGGCCGGCATCATGGAATTCAGGTCAAGTAACTGGGATTATCTTTTAGAGCATTTTAGCACTGATACAAGCTCTATGTGGAAAATTGTGAATGCGATGAAAAAAGATAGGACGTATCACATTGCTCCAATTAGTCACATGGGATCCACCCACTATTTTGAAGAAGACAGCCAATATGTTCGCAGAGAAATTTGAGGAGACGTTTAGGCCCAACCCCTCGACCAACCCTCAGCACGAAGAGGAGGTTCAAAATGTCGTTAACATGCTCAAAATCAGCGATAATACGGATTATATAAAATTCATCTCCCCGAAAGAAGTCCATACTATCATTAAACATATCAATACCAAGAAAGCTCACGGGTTTGACGGGATCAGCAATCGTGCTCTGAAGGCACTCCCTCCAAGGTGTATAGTGCTGCTTACAAACATCTTTAATGCTTGCATAAGGACGAGTTATTACCCTCGCAGTGGAAACACTCGATTATTATCACTATACTGAAGCCGGGGAAAAACCCCTCACTTACAGACAGTTATCGTCCTATTAGCCTTCTTCCGGCTATGGGAAAAATATTTGAGAAAGCTTTAAACAACAGAATTACGGACCACATAGAAAGATTGGATCTGATAGACCCGGCCCAATTTGGTTTCCGGAAACATCACAGTACAACCCATCAAGTACTAAATATCGTTGAGATTATCACGAGAGCTTTTTTCCACAAGACTGGTGTGGCAGCATGCTTCATAGACCTTGAGAAGGCCTTCGACAAGGTCTGACACAAAGGACTGATTTACAAGCTAAATAACTTTCTTTTTCCTGTCAGCCTTGTGAAGTCATATCTCATACCTAAAAAGAAGAACCTTCCAGGTGAGAGTTGGAGACTCCCTTTCCGGAAGGAAATTCATTGCCAGCGGCGTCCCGCAAGGGTCTGTTATTGGCCCAAAATTATTCAACATTTTCGTTAACCCCCCGAGCGTTACGGGGTTTTTCAGGAAACGACTTAAAAATAATCGTGTTTTCTTACCAGGACTGTCGCAAAAGCGGCAAGCATTTTTACTCAAACTGCTTCAAAAGCGGGCCCCCCTTACCATGTGGATATAATTAAGCTAATTCTCCCCTCCGTTGAATTTAGCGAGTGAAATTAGTTTTTCTCTCTATGGTATCTTCGTCACGAGACTGGTTGCTAAAATAGTATTTTATCTCCTATTTGACTACTTTATAATTTGCACACTTACACATATGCTGTATATTACTCGTACCTTAAATCAAGATGTATGCCGAATACAGAAAGTTAGTTAATATACATCAGTAAGAGAAACTACGTAAAATGCTTTAAATTTTCAGTTTCTTTAAGGAATTGCTTCGATAATGGTGAAAAATTAATCTTGCATTTTTTTATACTTATTTTCTGAGGAAATACTTTTTAATATACAAAGGAAATTTGTGAGAATTTTTTTCTCTCGTGTTCCAATTTTTCGAATACAAATTATTCGCAACTTATTTTAGTATTATGTTTATATTTAATTTTCAAATATTATAAGTTTATTCCAGTTTAAAGTGTTAGATTTAAATAATTCTTTAGATTGCATCATAAATTTATTAGTAGTTAGTTACTTATGACACTTTTGACTTGTGAGAAATAAATAAAGTATTGTGATCACGAAACATTTCGATTTTCATATTTCAAAGGAAATTTCCATTTTGAATAGTTCCATCATGACGTTTACACGTACGTATTTCGCATAACTTAACATAAAATGTTGAAATTTTATATTTGGGACTTATGACTAGTAATTCAGAAGACAAACAACAAAAATCAGCGTTATATTTACAAAATTTTTTTTGCTTTGAAATCTTTGAGTTTGTTACTCAAAAAGTCGTTAAAGTTTCACGAAATATGAAATAGATAATAAAACAAATTCCAAATTTCAAATTTGGTCTTCCACATGCCCATATTCGTAGGAGGATTACGTCATTCAAACTTGGATGGCCTTTTTTCAAACCTTTTTTTTTATCACAATGCGAGAAATATACATCCATTTACGCAGATTTTCATTATTTAATTACTTCAAATGTAATGCGGGACTAATAACATTTGGTGGCAACAGTCTGAAAAGTGATTCGCCGTTTCTAGTGATTAAACGCAAAATCGCAAAAACGAAAACTGTATTAGTATTTAAAACAATAGTCTCTCACGGACTATTGTTTTAAATACTAATACGTCCCTTTGGACTAATAAATAAAAATATGAAAGGTTTCAGATTTTAAACTAAGGAGCGTTTTTAACGTTTTGTGTGTTACCTCATTAAATATCATGTTCTACGTACTCAAACCATAAAGTTCAGTTCAACAGCAATATCTCAAAATTATTTTAAAATGACCGTATCTTAGAGTCTCTCGCGCTGGAGATAAAAAGAGGATTTTTTTCGTACGGTGTTGAATTACTCGCTTTGAAATCGTATAGTTTTTTTAATCCAAAATTCGTTGAAGTGTTATAAAATATGAAATCGATAATAAAACAAATTTCAAATTCAAATTAGGGCTTCCACATGCCCATATTGTATGGAAGATTACGTTATTTAAATTTTGATAGCTCTAGGTACCGTTGTTTTACCACAATGCGAGAAACATGCGTACATTCATGCAGATTCTTCATTATTTAATTTCTTTAAGTATAATACAGAGCGATAATATTTAGTGGCAACAATTTGAAAAGTGATTCGCCGTTTATAGTTTTCAATGAAAAATGCCAAAGCGAAATTAAAAGTCTTCAGGGGAAATTGCCCCTTTGAACTAAAAATAAAGTAAGTAAATATAAAAAAAATAAATTTTCGTGCTTCTTTTCTTAATAGTATTTCATTTTATTTATTTACTGCGATTTTTTTAACTGAAATTTGTTACTTTTAGAAAAGTTGCGGGTTATATTTCGGACATTCAGTTGTTAGGCTGTAGGTTAGTTATTTTAATAATTTATATAGCAAAATACAGAAATTTTAACACACCTTTGCCTTTCTGCTTGTAGTTATTTTGCGTTGAACAATGTAATTACAATTATGTAAGAAAATCAAACTCATTGAAATTTTTTCTAATAAAAGTCGCATTGAAATCAATGTACATAAAAAGATTTGGAATATTTGAAATGAATTTGAACAGAACTTCATCAAACCAGTATAAGCCACGAATATTGTTCCAAAATGAATAAATAATTCGCCATTATTATTTTTGCTATCAAATTAGATTATGCTTCATAAACCCGTTAAAAATACGCTTATTATAAATTACTGTTCATGGCTAATTTTTATTTGAATTATTGTTTAATTATGTTATTCTTTACATGTAATTATATATAATTCATATTAAATGCGCTATTCGTTTCGCTCGAATAATTAAAACTTATAACTTGTCGGTTTTAATTATGTATCTATATATCCATAAGTAAATTTTTTTAAATATTTCCTAATGCTATTTTTTAATTGAATTCACGAGCATTTCGCATATTTCTGAACATTCAATTTAAAAACTAAAGGATATTTTATGAAAATGTTATCTGTTTAAAGAGAGTATTGAAAAAACATGCTTACATGCTACTTTTTTATTTCGCGAAGAATGTCCACGTTTGTTTGTTGTTTATAAACCACTACATGCTCAAGCGTTTTCTTGGCGATTAAACATATCGGTCTAAAACGAAAAAGAGCAACCCTCTTTGCCTCCTACTGAGAACTGTCATTTAGAGATCTTCAGGGTTCCAGAAATAAGGGGGGCAGGAGACATCTGCACGGCCGCTTTAAGGCGGTCATAACGCTTTCGAGGTCTTCACCACTGACCGCCTAGAACCGTCAGTAACGCTTTCGAACACTTTTCCAGTGACCGCCTAGAAGTGTCCGTAACGCTTTCGAGGTAGGCCGTCTTGACCGCCTAAACCCGGTCATAACGCTCAGAGGGTTAATGATTTACCCAACCCACTGAATGCTAAAACCCTGAAATATGCAGACGACCCGGTGATTTTATCGGAATCTAAAAGCCCCCAACTTGCTCTTACTAACCTACAGTTTCACATCAACATAGTAAGTGCTTGGTGTCAACTTTGGAGAATTAAAATTAATACCGCGAAATGTAAAATTGTCCAATTCCGTCGCTACAGAAGAAATGTCACTACGAACACGGATATCAAGATAGAGAATGAAGTGATTTCAGTTTGCTCGTCCGCAAAGTACTTGGGAGTTACCCTAGATGATAGGCTCACCTTCAAAGAGCACGTAACCAACCAAGTAAATAAAGCAAACGGAGTTTTCATGTCGCTTTATACTGTTATAGGTAGGAAATCGAAATTGAGCTTAAAAGCTAAACGCATGATCTATCTCACTATGATTAGGCCAGTTATGCTCTACGCCGCCCCAGCGTGGGCAATTGCCAATAAGACGGATAGGAGAAAACTAGAAGTCTTTCAAAACAAAATTTTGAGAGCCATCACTAATGCTCTTTGGTTTGTACGAAATAGCATCATTCATGCAGACTTGAAAATAAAGCCCATTCCTGAACAAAAACTTCATGGAGGCGCCCAACTTCTTCGAAAAAATGGATAATTCTCCAGTGCACACGTTAAGAGAACTCGGTAATTATGACCCTACGGTGGACAGCGTGGTGAAGAGACCTCGGTCAATTCACCATAATGCGCGGTGGTGATGTAAATATGTAAATAGTGTACATATGAAGTTGTGTTTTGTGCTCTATCTAACCTTATTTAACCAAGTACTGTGTTACTGCCAAAATTAGCTATTTGCCTGGAAGCAGGCTAGAGACTCTGAATTAATTATTATGTGTTAAGGACTGTGTATTCTGTGATCTCACCACGCCCACTGCTGTGGTTCTACTCCTGATTACCTGCTGGACTGCGTACCCTATCTCAGTAACCTTACGCTACTGTCCTGACCTAATGCGTCATGCAAGGACTTGAATGCTGGATGATTTTGTTTTCCAAGTACTAATTTCCCAATTTTCGTATATTCAGCTTGACTTCGCCACGGAATGATTGCACCTTGTTCTAATGTCACGACCCCGGGCGAGGTGCAGTAGCATCTTAATGTACTAAAAACCGTGAATGGCCTTCATAGGCTGCACAGATTGTACAGGTCAAAACTCAAAGTAGTTGTATACCTGAGGTGAATCAGAAATAAATAAATAAATAAATTCAGTAGTCACTAGCCTCCTACAAAAGCGTGGGAGGGATACAATATCACAGCTTTAAAGCTAATAATGAAAACCCACTAAAAGCGGTTATTAAAAATCTCCCAAAAAATTCTAATCCAGAAATAATTAAACAAGAAATTCAACAAAAAGGTATTCCTGTTCTTAAAGTTCGTCAGCTTACTACTGTAAGAGATGAAAATATTCTTAAATTACCGTTTTTTCAAGTTGAATGCAAACGAGATAGGATTAGATGTCTTTATCACCCCATATAAATCCAGAAAAGACTCCGTGCAATGCCACAAATATCAAAGATATGGGCATATACGGGAGCTATGTCATTATTCAGCGAGGTGCATGAAATGCGCTAAACCTCATGAAACTTATACATGTACGCAAAACAAAGAGGATAATAAACCTGCCTGCGATAATAAACCTGCCTGTACCCTTTGTGGAGAAAATCATGTCTCAATTTATAAGGGTTGTGTTAAACACCCAAATAATATACAAAAAGCCATCGCTGCAGCGAAAGCCAAAAAAGAAGCAGAAGCAAGCAATAAATTCCTACTTAAAGCCGCTGACTTCCCCACGCTACCAAATAATACAAATAAATCAGCTTGAACCAAAAATAATTCAAATACTGAAAATGAAAATGAAACTTCGATCTTTTCATGGATTAAAGTAACATTAATAAAGCAAAAGTATTCCTTCAAAAATTCAGAACTGCGAAATCAATAATGAGTAAAATCGAAGTAGGCATAGCCGCTTTTTATTATTTATTATTTCGAGTATCGACTTGGAATTCTAGTTTAATTTACTACAATTCCACAACTGCAATTTATTATTTCAACTCATCTTCATTCTGTATATATCATTCTTCAACTTGAAGTCTGTAAATAGTTTTATTTACATAAGATTTCTGTCGGGTGCCCGACAGAAACAAGCGAAATCTTGTCGTGGCAATACTTCATCGAGGGCATCCGGGATCCTGACATACAGAAAGCTCTGCGAATGGCGGGTGTCAAGGACGTAAAAAATGCTCTAGTATACGCCATGAAATTCGATGCAGCCCAGCAAGCAATTCGTAGAGATCGCTACCTAGTGAGAGCTGGCCGAGTCCACGAGCCAGTGGGTCAGCTGATGGCTCGTTTGGATGATTTATCCAGACAGGTGAATGCTTTGATACAGAGTAGGAGTGACAACAAACTGACTGTAAAGTGTTGGAAATAGGGTATTGAAAGCCACATATGACGGCATTACAGAACATCGCAGGGCACGGAAAATAAAACGGATGATTTGACAAGACCAGTCAGTGCCTTGAGACGGAACAGGAGAGAAAAGAAACCGATTCTAAAGTGTTGGAACTGCGGTGTTGAAGGCCAGATACGAAGGAACTGCAGCTCACCCCAGAACACGGAAAATAAGACAGACGAGTTAAACAGACAATTAAATGCCATTGGACGAAAAAGGGAGTGACAAGAAACCAAAGTGCTGGAACTGTGGAGCTGAAGGCCGCGTATGAAGGAATTGCAGAACACCCCAGGGTACGGAAAATAAGACCATTTCAAGGCAACGGCAGAGGAAACAAATTAATGACCATATCGAGAACTGAGGTTGTCAGATAATGAAAAACATCGCTTTAAAGCGCTCTAGATTTCTGCAGTGACTGGCGACAGTAATGGATTACCCATCAATGGGTATATCGATGGAGTTCCTTGCAATATGATTATTGACACAGGAGCTAATGTTACCATCAATCGGAAAGATTTAGCTCAACAGTTTAGAAAAACTCAGTTAGAAACAACAGCTAGAAAAAATATGGAAGCCATCCTGTGTTACCCTCCAGACTGCGTCTGGTGATAAAATGGACATACATGGGCAGTTAAACGTGAACATCACGTTTGGAAGTGCCGCCTATCATCACACGGCGTATGTGGCAGAGATTACAGATCTTTGCATACTCGGTCTGGACTTTTTAAGGAAATACAAGTTTCCCTTAGATTTCAAAAACAACAGATTGCTTTCAGCATCAGAGAACACAGCTATCCATCATCAGAAGGGATCTTCACCTGAAAACGCCGACGTCTTGTCTGAAAGACTCTGCTCAGAAATCTGCCGAAATTATACTAGGGTGGAAGAGAAACACCAGACTACCGGCTTCTCTGCATGCCAGATGCTCATCGGTAGTGACCATCGTCTTCCATGTGATGTCTTGTTTGGTTGCCCTGCGGATACATTTTCATCGCCTGAAGAATACGTCCAAGATCTCCAGGCCCGGTTTGAAGTGATGCAAGAGCGAGGCAACATGGCGACGGAAAAGATGAAGACCCGATACGGCACGAAAGTTGCTGGACATCGATTCAACGAAGGAGACAAGGTGTGGTTGTGAAACCCGATTCGACGAAAAGGAATCAGTCATAAATTGCAGTCACCACCTTCGGATGGTGCTTACAAAGTCCTAAGCAGGCTGAATAACTTCGTGATTCGGATCCGTAAGTCATCGAACTGTAAACCTAAAGTCGTTCATTACCCGACAGGTTAGCTCATTACTATGGCCATAGTACGTAGTGTCAGCGCCGGATCTTTGATTTTTCTGATGTGGGGCAAAAGCTAAAATTGCCGCCCTCACCCATCATCCTTTAAGTTTCTCTAACAAGTTTTAATTTGTTTAATAAATAGAGAAATAGGTAGGGTTTCAAGTAAAAATTTAAGCTCCACTTTATACTAAATTCCTTACGTGCCTTTTTTGTTTGTTTTGTTTTGTTATAAAGGAAAAATACGTACCAAAGTTACATAGTTAGAAAATCGTCCCATCCCTAGGAGAACCGCCTTTCTGGTGAGCTTACTTTCGGATTCAATCCTAATCCTAACTCCAATCCTGAAGTGCTTCTAACCCTCCAGTCCTCGAAACCATTCGTTTTTCCGCTCAAGGGGGGGGAAGGGTCATCTCCTAAGCTTCTCACTATTCCGTGTTATTGCATACTGGTTAAACTACATTAGGCTAGATTATAGACATTAGGTTAGATTATTAGATGGCAAAGACAGGAGGGCTATCTGCTTAGAGGAGAGGTGCTTTTGTGGAGGAACGTTATAAAGGAAACTGCCACGTATTCACGTTACACATGAGGAAATCCACGAAAACAAACCATACAGCCAGCCCGTTCGCCTGGGTTTGAAACCAGGCAAGGTCGAATTACCAGTATTCAGCGGTCTTAATAACTCGACCACTGCTGAGGACATTTCTCTGATTATTTACTATGTGTTTCGCCATTAGGCACTGCAGGGAAAAGGAGGAATGCCCCGTGAAAAAAATTTGTAAGGGAAACTAGCTCTTATGTATGTTACACACGGGGAAATTCCCGGAAATGCCCATATAGCCAGCACATTCACATATACTTGACCCTCGGAACGAACTACTAGTGCTCAGCGGCTTTTATTTCTCAGCCACTAATTGCATACAAAATGTGGGCTATTGCAGAACGGAAAAATTCTGAAAAGATTATACAGATTATGGGCTGTCATTCAGAATATTCGTGCTTCCTGTCTTGTTTTTCATACTTCCTATTTCATAAGTAATTTTAAGCTCTTACCTGCCTTAACGTTATAAAAATATCACCGAATTAGTAACAAAAATTAAAATTTTACTCTGTAAGCCTTTAGTTCTGCAAATAAGTGCATGGAATTGTCATAATTTGATCTGCGGTTTGATTTTCGGTTGTCAGAATAGCGAGACTTGATAAACGCTCCTGGCTCACCGATGATCGTAGATATTTTTTAATATGTTTTAATTTGATGAAACTTCGATCTGAACAGGTTGAAGTGTTCGTGATTTGTCCTCAAACAGTTCATCAGATTGCTTTTTGCGCTGTGGAATTTTTTCTTCGTTAGAATAGACTCAATTGTAATTTTTTCGGCTACTGTTTTAGACTCTTATATCCAATATTCCATAGGATTTTTCTCTCATTTTTTATAATTCCTCAGTTTTGGTCAGTTCTTTCGTTAACTACACAGAACGCGGAAGACGAATTCCTTTTGAATTTCGATATTTACTTGATTGAATTCTGGAAAAATATTAGCTCAAATTTTCAGTTTGATATTAAATTAAATTTTTCACAGCATGTACCAGATGTCCTACCTCGTGCTTTGATTCCGCATCAAGAGAAATATCTTTTAATTTCTTTTAAATATTTTAATATTTCCGGTAAATTCATTAGAAGGACTTTCACAGCCACATATTTTGCCGACCATCTTGTCTGGCCCTTTAAGTTGTATTTTGTAAATTTTTTCATAATATACCATCGAGTAGTGCATCCGAGAAAAAAAGCGAAGTATTTTCTGAGTAATTTCCAACAGATTAACTGCTTCCGGGCACAAAGAAGTAGAATGCACACCGACAAGATACGAAGAGTGATCCAAACATGGCACAAATTCCTCCAGCTTATTCATTTCTGTAATCCTATCTTGTACTATTTTAGAATTGCCAGCCGTATTAGACCCGTTGTCCTAAGACTGACACCGACATTGTCCAATGTCTAAGCCATCAAGTGTCAATTAAGACACTAATTTTCTACAATGCAGTGAGAAATAAATTCTTCTATCTTTTCACCAACTTCTATGAAATCATTTAAATTTTCTTTTATCTCACACACATCACCACCCGTTTTTACGTATTGAATAAACTGGTTCATTTTTTTTTTGTATGAGACACATAAGGAGCGCAATCGAGCATTATTACGTAGAATTTGGCTTCTCTAATACCGTTTAAAATTCTACTTCAGACTGTTTTGCCTTTAAGTTAATAACTTCATTTTGAATTATCTTTGATAAATGCGATTCCTTTACCTTTGTTTGGTGCTTTGACTGGTACTTAAGAGTTGGATTATGTTTGGCAAGCGAAGAGATTAAATTCAGAAAATTTCCTTAGCTAGGTCGAAGACATTTTGTGAACAGGCTACTTGGGATATCATCAGACCCAAGAAAAGAACGTCAGTTTGTTGAAAGATACAGTACCGCATTCATGACTATATAGAATTTCTCTGCATTTTTCTTTCTCTGTGTGAATGAGTGGCTCAGTGTCGTGATCGTTGCCTTGGCAAGATTTCATTTGCTGTACTCGAATTTTACACTTAATGATGCACCTCTGTGGATTCAAGACGTTTCGTGCTCAGTTAATTTTCCTAAAACTTTTTTCCAATTAATGAATCCTGTAGTATGGTGTAGCGGCAGCCCCGTGTTTCTGATAAATCTTGCAGAGTGTACGAAAATTTCATTCTTGTTTTTAGAATATGTAAACCAAGATCTCCTAAGCTTTTCATTATTTACTAATGTTCTGTATTACATGTCAAATGTCTGCCATCACATTCAGTGGGACTGAGGTTTACGTTTCTGGATGTTTACTGTCTAATAATACTGATTGACTGCTTATGAAAGATAGTTGGTGATCTTTTATTTTTTCTATGACCAGCTAACTGCATGGGTCCAACAAATCAAAATTTTAATTTTTCGTCTTTCTGCTCCCCGCCCCCATCTAAATGAAAACATCTTTATAAATCAGGGTTTCATGTCCTCCAGCTATTCGTTTGATGTCGATGAAGAAGGTTGTTCTTTCAAATACTGACTTGTAGATTGTTTGGGGATGATATAGGCAGTCATGTTTGGTCGTGCAAATTGCAAGAAATATTAATACCCTCTAGAATCTCAGCATAATCGGAATTGCGGCAGGGTCTGACGGTTTACTTTTTCCGTAAAGTTATTTTTTCATCTTAGCTGAAATTTGTTTTCTGTGTTTCAGCCTTATCTTTGGCTCGTTTTCTACACTGCTGGCCACCCAAATTGCAACACCAAGAAAGAAAGGAAATATCACAACAAAATTTATTTAGTAGATAACATGTTGACCAAGTATCAAATGATTAAATTTATAGACTTCTGTGAAGCGTGGTTCCTTCCAGAATCAGTAGCAAGAGAAGCCGCTATTGTTGGGGTTCACCGCTTCCACACGACTCGGCATTGATTCAAAGGGACTTTGGATGTGTTCTTGGGGTACAGCAGACCAAGCACCTTCCACACGTTGCCAAAGTTGATCTGGTGTGGCAGCTTGGGATGTAATCCGGGTCAATCGTTCAGCAACCATGACCCACATGTTTTTTGTCGGCTAAAGATCCGGAGAGCGAGCCGGCCAGGGAAGCAATTAAGTGTGGCGATTGACGAAGAACCCTTGGGCAATGCGTGCCACGTGTGGTCGCGCATTATCCTGTTGAAATATGGCTGTGGGCAAGCCCTGAAGGTAAGGAAGGACAACTGACTCCAAATCCTCAACTGGTTCGTAGCGCTGGCTGTTTAAAGTACCGGAAATGCGTATTAGAGGAGTGCGAGAGTGATAGCCAATACCGCCCCATACCATAATACCCGGTGTAGGACCAGTGTGACGGTGCATAACGCAGCCGTTCAGCATCCTCTCTCCACTGTGTCTCCAGACTCGAATCGACCATCGTGGTGTTGCAGACAGAAGCGTGACTCGTTCAAGACAATTTCATTCCATTCTGCCGTCCACATCCTTCTTTCATCTCACCATTGGCGGCGGAACGTCTGTAGTTCTGCGTCAAGGGTAGGAGAAGCAATGGACGTATTGCGGACATACCACTCTGCTGTAAACAGCGTCGAATAGTACACGCAGACACTGGATGATGTCTTGCAGACTGAATGTGCTGTGCTATGGTTCGTGATGTGACTGAGCGATCTGTCACTGTCATGCGCACAATGTTCCTGTCATCACGTGAAGTGATTCACTGAGGTGGATGCGATCGAACACGTCGGTCCGTCGTACCCTCCTGCATCCAACGGTCACATATCCGCATTACAGTTGTTTGGTTTCGTCCAACACGACTACTGATTTCCCTGAAAGATAATCCACACTCTCGGTAGCCACTATCCTTTCTCTGTTGAATTCGGATACTTGATCAAACGATGATCGCTGTTTACTACAAGGCATAATTGATCGTTTTTTTAAAAAAAACCACAAGAAAAACACAATTTCCGAACTTAAAGTCGTTGAAAACTCCAAGCCTTAAATAGCGCTTTGAAGTGGCGACACAGGCGCGCGTGATGTGCGTCTGCGCTGAAATTCTAATCATTTGCATATCACACCTCCACTAATGCATG
Source organism: Stegodyphus dumicola (assembly GCF_044657685.1). Taxonomy (NCBI): domain Eukaryota; kingdom Metazoa; phylum Arthropoda; class Arachnida; order Araneae; family Eresidae; genus Stegodyphus; species Stegodyphus dumicola. Next base: position 141,557,577 of record NC_140771.1, on the reverse strand, counting down.
TTATAAATTTCATGTTATTTGTATGCTTCCTTCAAGGTGTTGCATTTACGGTGACCAGCAGTGTATATTCTGCATTTCTCCTCTCAGCGCGCAGATGGTTCATTTTAATCTAAATGAAATTCACTATGAATAGCCTTAATGAGAATAACTAAGAATTGACGTAATTACACTGAACAGTCCTAAATAAATGGTCGCGTCTCGCTAAATATAGTGCGGGCTATTAAAAGCAAGAATATTTAAAAAAGAAAAAAAAAACCGAAAGAGTACAGAAGAGACCTGAAAACTAAAAAATAACCATAAAAATAATAAATCTAGCTTTAAAATCCAAAATACACTCCACTGTTCCGTCAAACCAAAGGTGAGCCTATGTTGCCGACTGACTGCAAAGAAATCTAAATACCTTGCTCCATATTGAAGACATAATGATGGTGTCTTGTATATACTTGACGACTATTAATTTGAATTATTTCATTTGTCCGGGATGGCCCAAGGTTAGTTTTTTTGGATTAGATCTTAGAAAATACACTCATGTCCATAAATTAAGGATAATTCGGAGTCACGCGGAAATCGAACTCTAAAATAAATATATCACCTGTAAAATCATTACACACATCTTCAAGAATCATATGCAAATTTCAGGAAGTAACCAGATGACGCCGATGGTACGTCACAATGACGAGAGTGTAAGAGAGTGATATATAAGGAATACAGGCAAAGAAGTAAAATTGTTCTCAGGCGCTTTATAAGCATTTCAGTGCAATAACCGAATAGTTATGACACAAAGGACGCATTTGGATGATTTTTTACGTGGTAGAATTATCGGCCGTCTGCAATGTGGGCGTACCCAACTGGAAGTCTCAGACGAACTTGGAATTGCCCAGAGTGTCATCTCCAGGCTTTGGCAACGATTCCAAGATGATGATAATGTGAGTAGACGTTACAGCACAGGTCGCCCCAGAGTTACAAGGCCAAATGAGGACCGGTTTTTGGCAGTTACTGCCAAAAGAAACAGGTGGAGCACAGCCTCAGACCTGTCTCGTCAGCTCTCTTCAGCCACTGGTACGACAATTTCAAGGCAGACCGTGTACAGACGCTTAGAACAGATTCGTCTATGTGCTCGTAGACCTGACAGATGCGTTCCACTTACTGCAACTCACTGTCGCCTGCGGTTAGCCTGGAGTAGAGAGAGCATGCATTGTGGACACCGCAACAGTGGGCTTGTGTGATGTTTTCCGACGAGTCCAGGTTTAGCTTGCAGTCTGATTCTCGACGGACTTTCATATGGAGAGCTCCAGGTACCCGTTACCACCAAGAGAACATCATTGAACGACACCGTTACGGTGGTGCTGGAGTGCTCGTTTGGGGTGGAATTATTCTGCACAATTTGTGTTTATGGATGACAACACCCTTCCTCACCGTGCAAACATCGTAAGCGAATGCATTCAATCGGAGAATATCACCATTATGGACTGTCCAGCATTCTCACCGGATTTGAATGCAGTAGAGCACGTGTGGGACATGCTTGGCCGACGAGTTGCAGCCCTTCAACCTCCTCCTACATTTCTACCGGAACTTCGGAGAGCATTGCATTTTGAGTGGTGTAATATCCCCCCAAAATGAGATCGATAATTTGATACTCAGTATGCCTAGGCGTTGTACGGACTGTATTGCATCGTCGGAGAGACATACAGTGTATTAACAATCATACCAGCCATGTAATACTGGTTTTTTGTAAATAGGTGTTTTTTGTAATTTGCTCCAGGGAGAAAAAATCGCTAATTTTTTTAATAATATCAAACATATAGCATCTTTTTTTTTTTTTTTTTTTTTTTGCTCTTTACCTTTTGTTTAATAAATAAGCTTTACAAATAAGTCAAATTTGTTTTGCTTCTAACTCTTCCTTTGCCTGATTTTGCATTATCCTTAATTTATGGACTTGAGTGTAGTTACAATGCTTCTCCTTTTCCGAGCAGAAGTTGCTATGGAAACCAGGCGACTCCTTCAATAAGCTATCCTCCTATTTCTCATTCTCTTTCCCTGCCAGACAGGAAACAATAGAGGGACTTCAGACGTTACTGATAGGGTCAGTCTGATTCTATCAGTGACGCCTGGAATCACTCTATTTGCGTCTTTCTGATCTTATATTTATAGTTCTAATCGGCTGTACTTGATTTTAACTCACGTTCCTTTAAAAGGATTCTTAGTATTTAATTATAAATCTTCTTAAAAGAAGTTTTCAAACTCGGCCTTAAAACTATTAACATTGTACTAAAATTAGAGAGCTGTTTTAGCGAACAACATACCAAATACGATACAGCATTATATTTGAATTTGCCGTTCACGAGAGTTTCCGCCCGGTGCAAGAACCCCGGCTTGCCCCCCCGCTAGATCCGAGACTGAGTAGTGTATATAATTGTAAATAGTATAAGACCATGGTCCTTTTTATATTTAGTATTTGATTTGTATTTAGTATTTGATAGAATTTGATTTGTGTGTAGTATTTGATTTGTTTTAAGTTACTATTGTAATTATTGTTTATGTTGTTTGTTATCGTAATGAAATGTTTATTATTGCATTTATGCCTTAGTTGTCAGTTTGGCTGTCGGTCCAGGGATTATACTGCTCGAGACGTGCAGTTCTTATAAAGGGGGCAGTGTTACAGTTTTTGTATTGATTAACTTAAGTTAGGTATTTTTTATAGAATTCTTTTTAAATTGTTTCATATCCTCTTGCAGTGTTGCACGCGACTTATTTGAAGATAAAGCTACGCCAGAAAAATTAAAAATACAACAGCACGCGCATTTAATAAATAGATATCTCGTAATTGCACGCTTTTGCTTTTCGGGAAGAATCGAGAAAATGCCAGAATATGTTCGTGCGTGATTTCAAAAGCTTATAAAAGGAGATAAACCTCTCAATTCAGTAGTTGTTTTATGAGTTTTTTTTTTTTTCTTTTTTTTTTTTTTTTTTGAAAACTGTTGTTGTTTACTGCAGCGAATTCGCGGTGAAATCGGATTAGCTTTCTTTGTTTTGAATTAAGTTCTGTTGAACGTTTGAGTAGTTTAAAAGATAACTACTGTGAAATATTACAATATTGTACGAATATTTGAGGAAATTTAAGCATTTTATTTTATTTGCTGTGATAATAATAAATTTTATTCACTTCTCATCGGACTTGTGCATTCAATGTATTACGAACCCGTATGCACGCAACAATATTTTAATACCTCACCACTAGATATTTTAATCAAAATTTGGTGCTACTTTGGTAGACGGTTACGCGGATTTTGGCGATTTTTTTTGGCGAGCGATAGTACTTATAGTAAACCCATTGCTGGACAAGTTAATAATGGTAACCGATACTTTGTTGCCATTTTATTTAAAAAATAATGCGTTTTATTATGCATAAATTCCGTGTTTTAAATATTATTTATGGCTTCTAAATGGACAAGTTAATAATGGTAACCGATACTTTGTTGCCATTTTATTTAAAAATAATGCGTTTTATTATGCATAAATTCCGTGTTTTAAATATTATTTATGGCTTCTAAATATTAAAAATCAATTTAATTTTGCATTTTTATTTGAAATAAATTTTTTATTGTTTATGATATTTTGTATAATTTTATGTGTCGGATGATGTAATCAATGACGTCACCTTACTTAAAAAGTAATTGGTTTCATTAATATCTATAAATTTAATCTGATGTTTTAAACATTATTTATGGCTGTTAAATATTAAAATAAATTTAATTTTGCATTCTTTTTAAAATGATTTTATTATGAATCATTATTTAAATAATTTTAATTCTATGCGTAATGTAATCAGCTCCCTGATTGGTTACTGAATATTTGCGCATTACCACGCCATTTTAAAATTTTATTATTCATCTCTTCGAATTCCTCATATTTCAAAAGGAATGGATATGTCCGTTTCGAAGATGAATGTTGTTATTGGTAATTATCAAGAATTATTGGTATCGGAATAAAAAAATTGCCCTTTGAGACCTTATTTTGGCCAACCTGGCTTTCCTAATCAAAGATTTATTTATAAATTGTTACAAGCGTCAGAAGAAATTCATTTTAAATTTTTGGAGGAAACCTCGCTAATTGCATCTTCAATGAAATGCGAGAGATGTGGATCACAGATGAAGTTTAAGTTTTGTTGTTGTTGTTGTTTGTTTGTTTGTACTTATCAATATACGACAGGTAAAATACTTTAAAAAAATGTAAGTACATAATTTTCTTTTACTTTATAATTGTATACTTCAGTTTTTATTAAAAAAATAATACAATGTTTTCAAAAATTCCTGAGATATTTATTGCCACATATGTTTTAATGTTAAATAATTAAATCCTATAAAACTAATTTTAAAGTATTTGAATCTAAGTAATATTTTAATTCTTTTAAACGTTGGTATGATGTTTTTAATTCGATATTCAATTTAAATAATATTTTAATCCAATTAAATGTTGGCGCAATGTTTTTATAGCGATGTTTTTATTCTATTTCTTTGCTATATGAAAGTAATAATTTAAACTTACTTTAGTATTTTATACTCTTAGTAAATGTATTTATTTACATTTGCCAGCCATCTTAAAAATCAACGTTTTCAACAAAAAATTAATCCATTATTTTTAACGATATTTATTTTTTGAAAGTTTCGAATACTTTACTATATGCGTAAAATACGTAAAAGCAGCATTTTTCAAGATGGCTGACGACTGTAAAAAACCGCGCCAACATAACTCGCCAAAAATCCGTGCAACCGTCTACCAAAGTAGTACCCAGAAAAGTTTTGAGTTTTTTAATATAGTCGACGCCACATAAATTCTATTAAATTATGATTCTAAATGGGGTGCTACTTTGGTAGACGGTTGCACGGATTTTCGGCGTTGGAACAGCTTCAGTATAGCCCACCTTCAAAGTTTGGCGAATTTGTTTTGGCGCCAAAGTACATGAAATACGTTGTTTTGAAAAATGGTTGCCATCCAGATTTTCGACGAAACTCCGTGTTTCAAAAAATGGCAGCCATCTTGATTTCACCAGAAATCGTGGATAATAGAAATAAATTTACGAGTATTATGCACGATTTTAAGAGAAAGAAATATTAAGAAATGATTAATAAAAATGATTAAGGTTAAAAGGATATAATTTAAAAAACAATACCGGAAACCTTTAGCTATTGTTGTGAAATGAACCGAAGTAATAACTGGCGCGAGGCGCTGCTGTTCGTGACGTCAGCCTGCGTGCTAAGTGTTTCGAATGGTTTGCTTGTAGACGGAACGAAAGCTGATCTCGGAAGATTGAGACTGTTTTGATGAAAATAAAGAATGGCTAATTAAGAATTTTTTGTCTTTATTCATAATGCACCCAGCCTCGGGTAGAGGCAGCCCGCAACTGAACGAACTATTTTGAATATATTTGATTTATATATTTTCTGTGTTCTTCGAATCATAGTGGTACCCTCGGCGGGACCGGGTATTATGGATTAATATTTTCTGATTGAACTTTTGATTTTGAACTTCGATTTTGAATATACTTTGAAGATGGATTTGATCGCTTTAAAGGCTCAAAGAAGAGTACTTAGAATTGCGGGTACTTTTCCGTTTTGCCGGCGCAAGCAATAAAGTCGCCAATAATGGTACAACCGATGCCAAACGGAATATTCTCTCTGGTAACCTTTTACGCTTCATTTTCAAAACAAGTCGCAGCTTTTTCTTATCAGATTGATTGTTTCTTTCAATAGTGGCATATAATTACATAGAATTTTTATCAGATAGTTCAGTTTTATGTCTAAGACCATTTTCGGTAATTAAGTCAATCAGGATGCAATCACAGCGCTTACCCGAAGCCGAAAATATAGAAAATGTAAGTCAAGGGTTAAATTCATCAATTCTAATGAGAATGCATTAGCGAAGTAAAGCACTGCAGCTTTACATAATTTCTGAGTAAGCTATTCGTACGCATTGAAATATTTCTTGCATTTAAACTTGTGTTCCAAATTAAGATTTAACTTGAAATTAATGTAGATAATTACTGCGAGCATTAGATTTTTGTAGAGTAGTTTACGTGAGATGAGATCGCTTGGGGTCACGTGATATGAACCGGCGAATCAAGATGTTGAACCATGAAAGCATAGTAAATTCTTAAATTAATGTCTTTTTACAAATTTACTGTCTTTATTTATTGGCTTTTTATAAAATTTTAAGCGATATTAAAATGTTTATGCCTTCAAAAAAAAAAAAAAAAAAAAAAAAAAAAAGAATTCATAGAACTAACATTTTTTTAAATATTTTTTATGTGTATACTGTATGTTGTCGCCAATAAAGTCTGCTTGACGAGATTTGCGCCGGCCAAACGGAAAAGTACCGAATTGCGTTTTCTCAAACCTCAAAGAAAACCGAAAGTGAGTTAACTAAAGAAGTAAGAGATTTAAAAATACTTTCGATTTTGAAGTGCCAACTTTGTGATAAATTCCAGAGACTTGACGTATGGCAGAGTGCTATCGCGCAGAAGATTTTGCAGACTGAAGATGGCGAAAAATTATTTAGTGATGATTTTCAAGAAGCGGAAGATTACCGAGATAGGTTTTTAGAACAGTGTGCTCAAATAGATGCGGAAATATAAGCCTCCTCTCTTCCAAGTAACTCCGAATCTAGGAAATTTAAATTGCCTAAAATTGAGCTTAAAAACTTCAGTGGTGAAGCTAAAGATTACCTGACCTTTTGGAGTCAGTTTCTGAAAATCCACGACGACAAAAGTATTGCTGATGAAGATAAAATGCATTATCTGTTGCAGGCCATGGAACCCAAATCGAAAGCAGAACGCCTAGTCCTTAGTTTCCCGGCAACGTCAGCTAATTATCCCAAAGTGATCGAACAACTAAGAGAGCGCTTTGGACGCGAAGATTTACTTGTGCAAATCTATGTGAGAGACTTTTTAAGCCTAGAACGCTGTAACCGGAAGAGCAAAAACTGATCTACCCTCCCTGTATGATGAACTAGAAGGAAAATTGCGAGCGCTAGAAAGTTTGGGGAGAACCCAAGAAAAATATGGGTGAAGTGTCTGGTATGCAAATGTAGGAAAATAACACTTCTCTGAATATATCTCTGAAGGAATAAATATATAGTTATAGATTTATAACTAATATAGTTATAGATTCTTATTCATAAGATTTATTTACATTTTACATGCACGTTCAATCGCGTGACAGAAAACCGAAGTTTGTTTACTTCGTTCTTCGCGGAGACTAGAAAGTGTTGCTATTCCGCTTTAACTAAATTTAATTAGAACCTTGACGGCACTGAAGTGACACTACACACCCCCTTCCTAGTGACAGCGATTATGGAAGATAATCTTTAAAGTGACTGGGGAACTTCACATGTCTGCCGGTTCTAGTAGTATTGGTTTCATGATAAGTTTCTGAATTTTCTTCAGTGTTCTTGAGTGCAGGTGTTTCCCCAAGTTCCGCTTTCTTGGAATGGGAGTTTTGGAAAGGAATATCAGAATCTTGCACTAGGAAACATGGCTTTAGTCTGTATATTGAAACTCTTTTAACTCTTTTAACTCCTTGGATTTCAATATCGAAGTACTTATCCTTTCTTGCTCTTACAGGATACGGTCCAAGATAGACAGGCTGTAGTGACGAATTATTAATGTTGTTGTATAGGAATACGTGAGAACAATTGGAAAGATGTTTAGAAACAAAGACTGTTCTATTTACATGGGTGGTGGTAGAACTTGGCTTCATAGCTCTTATTATTTTCTGAAGGTTTTGCGAAAATTCAGACTGTTTCATATGAGGTACTGTTGAAAAGCATTCACAAGGTAATGCTAAAGGGGTTCCGTATACAAGTTCTGCGGATGAGCAGCCTAAGTCTTCCTTGATGGCAGATCTTATGCCTAAAAGAACGAAAGGCAATGCTTCCAGCCATAATTTTGATTCGAGTAGATGACATTTGAGACTTGCTTTTAAAGTTCGGTGTTGTCTTTCGATCAGGCCATTGGCCTGTGGATGGTACGCAGTTGTAGTGTTTGTATGAAAACCAAGATATTTTCCTAAAGCTTGAAAAAGTTGGCTATCAAATTGCCGACCTTGGTCAGATGTTATGCGATTCGGAATTCCAAAGCGTGAAAACCAAGTATAAATCAAAGCTTTAGCAATAGATTCTGCTGACTGATCTTCTAACGGTACCGCTTCGATCCATCGTGTATAACGATCGATGATGGTTAGAAGATATTTGAATCCTTTGCAAGGAGGTAGCGGACCCACCAGATCTATGTTTAAATGCTGGAATCTGTGTGGAGGTACTTTGAATTCTCCCAAAGATGACTGTGTATGTCTGTGAACTTTAGATCTTTGGCAAGATAAACATGCTCTAGTCCATAGTTGGCAGTCTTTATTCATATTGGGCCATATGAAACGTCGTGTTATCAATTTTATCGTGGATCTTATTCAAGGATGAGATAAATTATGGATTGAAGAAAATATTTTTTGCCGAAACTTTGCAGGGATGTATGGTCGATTATAATTTGTAGAAGTATCACAGTAAATTTTCTTGTCGCTGTCCGGTATAGGGATCTGTAGGATTTTTAAGTTTGGGTTGCTTTTTAGTATCTCCAAATCGTCATCTTCTTGACAGTCTACTATAGTTTGTAAGTCTATTGCAGATGGTACAGAAATGGTGTCTATGCGAGAGAGAGCGTCAGCGACGGTATTTTCATGCCCTTGTATGAATCGGATATCGGTTGAGAACTGGCCAATATATGACAGTTGTCTAGCTTGTCGTGGCGAAGCTTTTTCCAAATTTTGTTGGAAGGCAAATGTTAGTGATTTTTGATCCGTGTGTATTGCAAAAGTTCGCCCTTCTAAGATGTATTTGAAATGTTTTACTGCTGTATAGATGGCTAAGAGTTCTCTGTCGTAGGCACTATATTTTTGTTGTGCTGATGTCAAATTTCGAGAAAAGAAACTTAAGGGTTGTTTTTCATTATTCACAATCTGATGTAAAACGGCTCGAATGGCAGTATCGGAAGCATCAGTTGTTAGCGATATTTCAGGCTTTTCGGATGGGTGAGTTAAGTTTGGGGCATGAATAAGTGCATCTTTTAAGATCTGGAAGGCGTTTCTTGTTTCTGCCGTCCAGGTTATTTCTTTTCTGCAGTTCTTTTTAATACCACTGAGCAATGTTGTTAAAGGTTGTTGCAGTTTCGCACAATTTGGTATGAATCTGTGATAAAAATACACCATACCTAAAAATCGTCTTAAACTAGTAAATGACTTTGGTTCTGGGAAATTTTTGATGGCATCAACTTTAGTTGAAAGAGGTTTAAGTCCTTCAGCTGACACTTCGTATCCCAGGAATGTAAGTTTTGTTTGACCAAATTTACACTTTGCCGCATTAATACAGAGGCCATATTCGTTTAGTCTCTCAAGGACTGCTCGTAGATGTTTTTGGTGAGTTTCTTCATCTGGAGAGGCTATTAGAATGTCATCCAAATAGCAAAACACGAATTCTAGTCCATTCAACACACTGTTCATGAAACGTTGGAGCGTTTGGGCCGCATTTCGTAGGCGGAACGTCATGAATGGGAACTCGAATAAGCCAAAGGGAGTGAGAATGGCCGTTTTCGGTATATCTTCTTCGCGAACTGGAATTTGTTGGTACGCTCTAATGAGGTCTATGGATGAGAAAACTCTTTTTCCAGCCAAAATGGAACTGCAATCTGTTAAAAATGGGAGAGGGTATCTATCAGGAATCGTGACGTTGTTTAACGCTCGATAGTCTCCACAAGGTCTCCAATCACCTGATTTCTTCATAGCGAGATGTAGTGGGCTCGACCAATTACTTTTGGATGGCCTGCATAAACCCATTTGGAGCATAAATTGAAACTCCTTTTTAGCCGCTTTAAGTTTCTCATCTGATAGTCTCCTGGCTTTAACGAAAACTGGTGGACCTCTGGTTTCGATATTATGTTCGATGATATGATTTTTAACTTTATTATTAACTACATTCAGTTTTAACAAATCCAGAAAATCGTTAATGATACGTTTACATGGATCATTTACGGCATTTAAAATCGGAATATTATTATTGTTATTTTGAAAACAAGGAGTTCCATTGGTTGTTAAGAATGTAGTACCATCAATCAACTTGCGATTTTTAGAATCTACCAAAAGTTTAAAATTTGCAAGAAAATCCATGCCTATTATCGGTTTGTTTACCTCCGCAATTACAAAAGACCATGTGAATGATCGTCTGAGTTCAAGATCAAGCTTGAGTAATTTTTGGCCATATGTTTTAATTTTCGTACCATTTGCAGCAAAGAGTTCTAATTTTGAGATGTTTTTTTCATCTGCAGGCAAGGGAAGAATGACAGAAATTTCTGCCCCAGTATCTATTAAAAATTGGGTAGCCGATTCTTTGTCGCTGATGAAAAGACGACTCAGCTGCACCCCTTGTCCCTCCGTCGTCAATGAGAGACGGGAAGCTGGTTTTCCGGACTATTTGTCTGTGATGTTGATGAGTAGTTGCAGGGTTGTTTACACTTAAATGACTTATCACCGAATTTTTTATGATAGTAACAAATATAATAGATCTGTTACCACTGTAACTCCTATCTCGTGATTTGGATCGGTTACGACAATAGGGACGACTGTGGCGTTGCTTGTTTAAAGCAGAAACTTGTAAGCTAAGTTCACTAACGTGTTTTTGTAAACTTTCATTCACTTCCGTTTCTACCGTTATGGATGATGCAGCAGCTATTTGGGGAGTAACAGGGTTTAATTCCCAAATCTTATCGGCCATTGTAGCCACTTTTGACAAATCTTCACTACTAACAGATATAATGCTACGCATATTAACGGGTAAACGTTGTAGCCAGAATGTTTTTAGGAAAGTATCTGTTACTTTATCACCCGCCAAATTACGCATCTCACATAGCAATTGAGATGGCTTTTTGTCACCTAGGTCTAACTCACTCAGTAATTTTTGGGTTTTTTGAGTCTCTGAATCAGCACATAATTAAATTAGTCTATTTTTAATTGCCTCATATTTATTATCTTGTGGTTGACTTAGCAAAATATCAGATACCTGTGACAAAATATCGGGTGCAATGAAACTTATAACATAATCATATTTTGTTTGATCTGCATTTATTTTTGCATTTCTAAATTGTGCTTCTAGTTGAATAAACCATATTTTAGGATCTGGCTTCCAAAAAGGAGGAACTTTAACGCTTACCTTGGCGACAGATGCAGTTGTTGCTTTAATTTCGGTTTCGTCTTCGTCAGCCACTGTAGAATTCGATCACGCCGGGATACACCAGTGAAGTGTCTGGTATACAAATTTAGGAAAATAACACTTCTCTGACTTCAATGGAACCAATATCTTATTCCTTACGAAGTTATAGATTCTTATTCATAAGATTTATTTACATTTTACATGCACGTTCAATCGCGTGACAGAAAACCGAAGTTTGTTTACTTCGTTCTTCACGAAGACTAGAAAGTGTTGCCATTCCGCTTTAACTAAATTTAATTAGAACCTTGACGGAACTGAAGCAACACTACAATGGGGATTTTTTGACCCCCTTAGTGGAAAGTTGCTTACCAGAAGAAGTACTGATGGCATGGGAAAGAAGCAGAAATCACGACTCCATTGAAACTAAAGGGACTCGATCCTTGCAACATTTAATGAATTTCTTAAAACAGGAAGTTAAGGGGGAAGAGATGGTTCTACTTGCAAGAACTGGTTTCGCTTCCCAACAGAACCATCAGAAGAAAGACTTTACCACGAACAGGTAAAGAAAGCAAAATGAACCCATAACAGCGTCAGCTCTAGTAAGTCTTGAAAATTCAGGTAAGAGTGTTCCGAACTGTAATTTTTGTGAAAAGAAACATTTTAGTAAAAAATGTTACTCCGCAAAAAAAAAAAAAAAAAAAAAAAAAAAAAAAAAAGACTTTAGCTGAAAAACAACAATTGTTATTGAAAAAAGGTGCTTGTTTCTCTTGTCTGAAAAGAGCGAGTCACATTAGTAAATTTTGTCCTTTGAAAGTTGTTCTATTTGCAAGAGTTGTAATCATTTTGATGTAATGTGTAATCAAAAGCTAAAAAATAATGATCAGATACGTGTTTCAAAAGAGAGTTCCCTTTCTAACTGTGGCAGAAGCGAAACTGTATTTTTGCAAACGCTTTGCGTTCGAATTCGGTGCAAGGTCGCGAGAAAATTATTCGCTGCATAATTGATAGCGGAAGCCAATAGTGAAAGTATGATGAGTCAGCTTAAAGCATCTCCTCTTAGGGAGGAGACAGTTATACGTGCACTGTTTGGGGAGGAGCGAAACGAAACCTAAACAACATGAAGTGTTTTTGGTCGAGGTCAGCAATTTAAAAGGAACGTTCGCATGTAGCTTTGAAGCACTTTCTGAAAAAAGGATTTGCGATTTTATTCCTGAGGTTAATGATAAAGAGATTTTGAATGAATTAAAAGAAAAAGAAATCGAATTTTCTGATCCATTGTGAAAGAAAATTGAAATTAACCTTTTAATCGGAGCAGATGTTATAGGAAAATTATTGACGGGAAATTCTATTGAATTACAGTCGGGGGGTAAGGGCTGTCGAAACGAAACTTGGATGGACGGTATTTGGAAAACGAAATTCGGGTGAAAAGGATAATATTTTGAAAACATTTTCAATGCATGTCAGGAGAATTCCTTTGAATGAGTTATGGGAACTTGAAAAAATAGGAATAAGCGCTCCAAACGAAACTGTTAAAATGAATGAAAGTTTTAATTTATCTGAATTTGAGAATAAAATGAAAATTCTTCCAGATGGAAGATATGAAATAGAACTTCCGTCGAAATGTGATACGACACATTTAACCGATAATAAAGAATTATCCTGGAAAAGGTATCACAAGATGATCTGATGTAGTAAATTTTTCGATGATTATCAAAATGTGTTCAAGGAATGGGAAAGGTTGAATATTATTGAACGCGTACCAGAAAACGAACTGAATAATGAATGTCATTATTTGCCGCATAGGCCTGTAATCAAATTAGGAAGTGAAACCACGAAAATTCGTCCTGTTTTTGACGCTTCTGCATCTGAGAAAGGGAAACTCTCTTTGAACGAATGTTTATGTAAAGGAATGAATCTTATTGAATTAATACCTGATATTATAGATCGTTTTAGAATGTATCCGATAGGTATTAGTGCCGATATTGAAAAAGCTTTTTTAATGTTATCCGTCGCATCTAAAGATAGAGATTTTCTCAGATTTTTTTCCCCATGCAATGAAGGGCAATTAATTTATAGGCATTGCAGAGTTGTGTTTGGAGTTTCTTCCAGCCCCTACTTGTTGAACGCATCTATAATGCATCTGTTAGAAAACTGTCCACGTCAGTATAGTGAAGTTGCTCAAAAATTGAAGTCGTCATTTTATGTGGATAATTGTTTATCTAGTGTTTTTAATATTGATGAACAGTTTACGTTTATTGAACATTCCAAATTAATCATGTCAAAAGGATGTTTTAACTTGCGTGGTTTTGAAAGCAATGTGGCTGGTACAAATGTTGACAAACATTCAGGGGATACTTCCGTTTTGGGGGTAATTTGGAATTTGGATAATGATACGCTGAGGTGTTGCACAGATACGGATACATTGATCTGTGATGCGAAAATCACAAAGAGGACAATTTTGGCAATGGTGCAGACAATTTTTGATCCTATTGGTTTATTAACGCCAACTACATTGCTTCAGAAACTGTTGTTGCAAAAATTGTGGAAAGTGAAAATTGCATGGGATGATGAATTGTCTCCAAATGATGTAAATATATTTTTGAACTGGTTTAAAGAACTTAATGTTTCGAAAGATGTTACTTTGCCTCGATACTTGTTTATTAATGACACTTCTGAACTACATGTATTTGTGGATGCTTGCAAGGGGGCATATGCAGCGTGCGTCTTTGTCCGATCAGTATTTAATTCTGAAGTAAAAATAAATCTCGTACGGGCGAAGTCTAGTGTATCGCCTATGAAACCTTTAAGCATTCCTCGCTTAGAATTAATGGCCTGTTGTATAGGTTCTAGACTTGCAAATTCTATTATCAAGGCTCTCAGTTTGACTGACTTAAAATTTACCTTCTGGTCTGATTCCACCACTGCCCTTTGGTGGATAACAGAGCAAGGCAATTGGTCCGTTTTCGTCGAAAATAGGGTTAAAGAGATTCGAGAGTTGACGCGAGGTCATTCATGGAGACATGTCCCAAGGAAACTGAATATTGCCGACTTGTTATCGCGCGGATGTTTTGCGAAGCAAATGCTTCGGTCTAGATGGTGGGAAGGCCCCTTGTGGTTGCGAGAAGTCCCTGAAAACTGGCCTACTGGTGAGATTATTTGTTTTCATGACGCCCCCCCGGGGGTTGACTCAGGAGAATTCCTGGGAGGTACTGGTTAGGATCTGTACTTAGGCAGTCTCAACCACGGGGGCATACAATCTTCACAGGACTAGAACCCGAGTATTGTACTTAGGGACCGTACTAGTATTGGCAGGGACCGTACTGGTACTGTCGTGTCTGCTGTGGTGGAGCTAATATGTAGATTTAAGTGGGTCTCTTCGATGGGGGTTTAGCCCTCATAGTACCAATGACGGGGACTGACAGAGTAAGGTGAGGCACCTATCACGAATTATCTGCTGCTGAGGGAGTGGTGCTCCGAGGCAAAGTTGACTTCGTGAATTTTCTTCGTATTTAGCTTCGTTTTTTTACCTCGCCGAGGCTATGTATAAAGCCGGGCAGGGACTGTGGGGTCTGCGCCGCCACTGATGAGTCCCTTCTAGAGCCCGTCATCTAAATTTGTACGGAATTTCCAGGTCGAAGGTTCGGTCTCTACCGCTCTCTGTTTGCATGACGAAGTAGAATTGGAGAGGTAAAAGATAAAAATAGTGAATATTGATCTATCAAAAGACGCACCTCCTTGGCAGCGAATCCGTGTATCCAATTATGATAAAATGATCAGAATATTTGCATGGATATTTAGATTTGTAAATAATTGTTAAAATGGTTCTGAAAAGAATACAAATATTGAACTTTCACAATATGAAATTGAAAATTCTGAGAAAATTTTAATTCGTTTGGTTCAAAATTATTATCTGACTGATAAGAAATCTTATAATTTTATCGAAACGCTCATTAGTGATGATGGTATTCTGAGAGTTAAAACGAGAATACTAAACAGAGATGACCATGAATCTTTTCTGTATCCAATACTGTTACCAGAAAAATGTGATTTCACTAGGTTATTAATCAGAAATGTACACAATAAGACCTGTCATGCTGGTCTTCAGATGATGCAATGTATGTTACGAGAAAGATTTTGGATAGTCAGAGCTAGAAAGGCCATTAAAAATGTCCTCTTTAACTGTATCGTTTGTAAAAGATTTAAAACTAAAGCTATGTCAAGCGAACCAACACCTCTGCCACCAGACCGAGTTACGGATTGTGCGCCATTTGAAATCATAGGGATTGATTTGGCTGGACCGCTGTTTTTAAAAAATGGAGGAAAGGCGTGGATCGCGCTGTTCACCTGCGCTGTGTACCGTGCCATTCACCTTGAACTTGTTAATTCTCTTTCTACTGATGCTTTTCTTCTGGTGCTTCGACGATTTGTTGCTAGGCGCGGACGCCCTAGAATAATCTATTGTGATAACGGGACAAAATTTCGGGGTACATCTAATGATTTATCAAAACTAAATTGGTCTAAAGTATTAAAGGAAACGGGAACTGAAAAGATACTCTGGAAATTTATTCCACCTACTGCAGCTTGGTGGGGCGGCTGGTGGGAGAGGTTGGTTCGTACAGTAAAAGAATTGCTGAATCGTACTTTAGGTAAATCAGTGTTATCATATGAAGAACTTTATACTATTATTTGTGATTGTGAAACTATAATTAATTGTAGACCCTTAACGTATATTTCTGAAGATCTGCAGGAATTAGTCCCTCTGACACCCGCCATGATTCTTATCGAGAAGAGAAATTCCAATGTTGAAGATCTTGATGAATTAAATTCGTCAAGTCTTAATAAGCGATTAAAGTATACTTAAATTATCTGAGACAACGGTTTAGAAAAGAATACCTTAGTCAACTGTTTCAAAAGCATAATGAAAAACGATCTCGGGAACCTGTAGTTGGAGAAATAGTACTGTTCGGGGATTATAACAAGAAACGTTTATTTTGGCCCTTAGCCCAAATTACAGACTTGATCCGTGGACGTGATGGAAAGATTCGCACGGTTAAACTTAAGACCCGGCATGGAACAGTTATACGACCAATACAATGCATCTTTCCTCTGGAGATACAGGCCAATGACAGAAACATAATTCTTGATAAGAAACTGAGTGCAGAGAAATCTATCAATCGGAGGATATCACCCGTATGGACTGGACAGCATTCTCACCGGACTTGAATCCATTAGAGCACGTGTGGGACATACTTGGCCAACGAGTTGCAGCCCGTCAATCTCCTCCTACATGTCTACCGGAACTTCGGAGAGCATTGCTTTTTGAGTGGTGTAATATCCCCCAAGATCAGATCGATAATTTGATACTCAGCATGTCTAGGCGTTATACGTACTGTATTGAATCGTCTGGGAGACATACACTGTATTAACAATCATACCAACCATGTAATATCGTTTTTTGTAAATATTTTTTTTTAATTTGCTCCAGGGTTAATCGCTATTTTTTTCATAATATCAAACATATAGCATCTTTTTTTGCTCTTTATCTTTTGTTTAATAAATAAGCTTTACAAATAAGTCAAATTTGTTTGCTTCTATCTCTTCCTTTGCCTGATTTTGCATTATCCTTAATTTATGGACATGAGTGTAATTTGGTAAAAGCGTAGAATAGGCTGCATCAAAAAAGTTGAGAAGGCGGAGCTGTGTGACGTCCATAAACGGGCGGGAATAAGCTTGTGACGTCACAATGTATTCTCCATGCTAAGCATAATTTCTATTTTCTCTTAAAAAAAAATAATGAATTGCTTATTATTGTAAATTAACATCAAATTCTTTAGTTTAAATTTACATTTCTGACATTTAAGCTTAGGCGTAACTGAAAATAAGTATAATACATTGTTTATATTTAAAATTACTCTGATACAGTAAGCGAATTCTACCAATTATTAAAACGATAAAGAACGTCGCAGTCTCTCACACTTGTATTTCATACAACTTCAGTATTTTCAAAGATTTTTAAGCTTCAGCATTTATACAAATAATTTTTTTAATTTAAATTAATAATCTGAAACATATCAATTTTATCATATTTACAAATTAACGTTTTGCTACATAACGAAATAATCCCTTAGATACCAGTAACTGGACAATTTTCATTATTTTCTAAAATTTTTAAACTTCACATTAATGAAAAACAGGTTCTTAAATTCCTAAATCACATCATATTCTCTGTAGGCAGGCATACTAGAATTCTACACATTAATAAATAAAAAAATCTAATTTCTCACAATGAAAGAAAATATTATAAGAAAATAAATACTACAAATTTGGAACACTACGCAATGCTTCACATACACACACACATATTATCAAAGAACCCATATTATCAAGTGCAATTACGAGAGCAAACACTACGTATTATAATAATGAGGTAAAAGTTACTTTATAGGGTCAAAGTTTACAGCTTTGCTACTGTTGAGTAGATCGTCGGGCTATCGATATATATCTTAAGTCGGAAAGCATTATAAACATATCAAAACCAAAAAATTAAAAATACAGTTTAAATGAAAAATGATGTCATAAACATAATTCACTATTAAAACAATACAAATTTAAAATACACAAACGATATGTTAAACATTGCATATGAAATACTTTACATTACAGCTTGGCATCACCTATTATCTCGTTTTCCCTTGTACATAACGATTTATTTTTCATTTAAAAAAACATCCGAGAATTGCACAAACTAGGCATCGCGCACAACCTAGGCATTGCGCACTATGTTGGCTTTGCCTATGTACACATCGACCTATTTTACACTTAAAAAAATCAGAAAAATTGCACAAACTCGGCACCTTTTTATGGGTGCCCCTTTAAGATCATAAGATCACGTCGTGATCAGGTGGGTGGGGAGCATTCCAGCAGTCTTACAAACTCGGCACCGCGCACAACCTCGGCATTGCGCACTACATTGGCTTTGCCTATGTTCACATCGATCTATTTTTCACTTAAAAGAATCCGAGAATTGCACAAACTAGGCACGGCGCACAACCTCAGCATTGGGCACTACATTGGCTCTGCCCATGTACACATCGATCTATTTTGACTTAAATCCGAGAATTGCACAAACTAGGCACTGCGCACAACCTCGGCATTGCGCACTACATTGGCTCTGCCAATGTACACATCGATCTATTTTCACATCCGAGATATGCACAAACTAGGTACGGCGCACAACCTCTGCATTGCGCACTACATTGGCTTTGTCCATGTACACATCGATCTATTTTCACTTAAAATAAATCCGAGAATTGCACAAACTAGGCACTCCGGACAACCTCGGCATTGCGCACTACGTTGGCTCGGCCCATATACAGATCGATCTATTTTCACTTAAAGAAACATCCGAGAATTGCACAAACTTGGCACCGCGCAGAACCTCGGCATTGAGCACTACATTGGCTTTGCCCATGTATATAGCGATCTCTTTTCACTTAAAAATCAGACTCTGCATTGCTCATATACTAAGAAATCTGCTTTCACTTAAAAGAAATCGGAGAATTGCAGAAACTCGTGCATAAGCAACTTCATTGGTTCGCGTTGTTAAAAAAAAATTGCTTCTAGAAAATTTGAGCTTACTACAGGCGAACCAAGATCCTAGCTTAATTGATTTCTCAGCCCTACACTTCTTGCATCTCCAATACTACCATTTAATGACTTTTTCTGACTAACTAACCAGCATGCTATCTTACATTTTTTACAACAAAGGTTGTCTTTCAATAATCGACAATCCATCAAAAAACCTCTAAAAAGTTCATACTCTCTTGTTAATTGATACATAAAATATCTGTTCCCAAAATTTTACGCTTGTTTGAAAACTTCCACTTTAAATTTTCCTTTATAATCTCCTGATACTTAATTACAACATCACTAACAGCAGTTTTAGAGCAAGCAATAACTAAACACAAAAATATCACCTCCAAATTAGCCAAAAAAATATATACAAAATAGTATTCACGGTATCTGAGCGTTAAACAATCGCCAATAACAGTGTTACGAATTGTGTATTTAGATATTAATTTTAGTAGAATTCTAATTTAAAATGTTGTATTTCCCTCTGCAACGCAGCGTGAGACAAATTTTAAGAGAAATCTATACCGGAAAAGTAAGAATACATGGCACGTGCATTAAACTTTGAGTAAACGGATATCTCGGTAATTTGTATTGAAATTGAATAAATGTAACTGACTACTATATTAGCTGTAACCGTAATTCCATGCTTTTGTTTACATTGAGACAGAAAATATCTATGACTGGTCTGCGATCACCGAGGCAAGCGGCAGCACGATCGCTGCGCTCCGTAAAAAAGTGCAAAAATTTCCTTTCCTCTTGGTGATTATCAATTAAATTTCTTTGAAAAAAAATTTTTTTTTTTTCCTACAACACCTATATTATTCCAATGAATTTCGACTCCGATGTTGACGAGAATGAAACAGCGGACAATGTAAGGATATACTCCAAAAGCCTGGAATTTTAAGATAAGTACTTTTCTTTCATCTAAACTAAATCAAATTTCTATAAATAAGTGCCTTTAAATCAATAAATCTTAATTTTTCATCAGTTTAAAGCATTAAAAAATACTTGAAATTGCCATTGCTTGTAGCTTCCTTTGTGTATCAACTCCAAATAGACGCCAACGTTATCAGTTCACGTCTGTCAACACTTATAAAGCCCTTAAGGAATCTCGAGAGAGGGAAAATTTGGGGATGAAAGGAAAAATTTGGGCATCGCGCTATTTCCCTCTCGGATCTTCTGGATTCTCTTTTCTTTTTAGATCGCTTGAATATAGTTTCGCCTTTAAATAATATTATACCTCACCGATTGTTTCTCATACTGTTCTTTGCTATCTGTTAAATGTCCATATGTAAGGGATGGTTTATTCTTCACCGCCTTAAATGAATTCTTAAAACTATAAGCTTATATAAATAACAGTGTGCCTCATTGTGTTATACTAACATTAATTAACTAGTAATAAATTATGATAGTAAAATAATTAATCTTGTAATAAATTAATAAATACTGTTTAATTTGTGTTTTTAATACATATACTAAGTAATTTACACACATAAATATATATATATTTTGGTGTGTGCGGTTGTGGTCTTGTATTGTATATGGTTCTATGTTGATAGTCTGCTGCTGTTTTTTGAAAAATGTATGAAAATGTTGAGAATGAAAGTAGCATAAGTTACTTTGGTTAAATTAATATATACTTTTGTTTGATGACCTTTGTTGATATCTCCGGATGCAAGCATACATATTACTTTATATTCCATGCTAAATACCTTAATATGAAGCATTTTAACACCGTCAATATTTGTTGTTTCCTCAGTAACACATCTATTCACCATTACCAAACACACTCACTACACACACACACCTGTGAGACACTATTTATTGTAAATGAAGAGAGTTTCTTCTCCTTTTAACTACACTCATGGACACAATCGTATTTTAGGATATTTTCTACTTCTTTTCCTTTTCTTTCTATAGGCCCTTTTTTTTCCCCCTCTATTATTTTTGGGCCATTTATTTTAAATTTTATTTTGTCCCATCTTTTCTTTCTGGCCTTTTGAACTCGTACAAGATGTACGAAGTTCCTTTTTACTCTCCTCAAATACGAAATTGCCCCTCTTTCTATATACCTTTCCTTCGCACCTATGCTTTGTTTTTCGCCCATCGGTGCAGAAAGACTTAACGGGTGCAAAACAAGACATCTGTCTACTTTGTTTGTCTGTCTGTCAGACGCCAAAACATTCGGGCGCTGTGATCACCGAGGCAAGTGGCTGCAGATTGGCAGCGCTCTGTAAAAAAGTGTAAAGTCCTTTCCCCTTAGTGATTATCAATTAATTTACTTTCAAATGGTGTGTTTTCGACAAAACCTACACGTTTTCTAAAGATTTTCGGCTCCGATGTTGATGAGAATGAAACAGCGGACATGTGAGCATATACTACGAAAGCATGGAATTTTAAGATAAGTACTCTTCTTTCATCTAAACTAAATCAAATTTCTATAAATAAGTGCCTTTAAATCAATAAAGTTTAATTTTTAATCAGTTTTTAGCATTAAATAATACTTGAAATTGCTCATTGCTATTGGCTTCCTTTGTGTTTACAATTCCAAACAGACGCCAACATTATCAGTTCACGTCTGTCAGCACGTACAAAGGCCCCACACCTTATCTTGTTTTCAGGAATCTCGTGAGAGGGAAAATTAGGGATTTGGGAAATCGCGCTACTTCCCTCTCGGATCTTCTGGTTTCTTTTTCTTTCTTTCTTTCTTTCTTTTTTTTTTTTTTTTTTAGATTGTTTAAATATATTTTCGCCTTTAAATAATATAATACCTTAGCGATTTTTTCTCATACTGTTCCTTGTTACCTGTTAAATGTCCATATGTAAGGGATGGATTATTCTTCACTGCCTTAAATAAATTCTTAGAACTATGAGCTTATATAAATAACAGTGTGCCTCATTGTGTTATACTAGCATTAATTAACTAGTAATAAATTATGATAGTAAAATAATTAATCTTGTAATAAATTATAATAGTTAAATTAATGAATACTATGTTTAATTTGTGTTTTTAATACACATACTCAGTAATTTACACACACACACACATATATATATATATATATATATATATATATATATATATTTTGGTGTGTGTGCGGTTGTGGTCTTGTATTGTATATGGTTCTATGTTGTTTGTCTGCTGCTGTTTTTGGGAAATGTGTGAAAATATTGGGAACGAAAATAGCATAAGTTACTTTAGTTAAATTAATATATACTTTTGTTGATATATCAGGATGCAAGCATACATATTACTTTGTATTCCATGCTAAATACCTTGATACGAAGCATTTTAACACCGTCAATATTCCCCCCCCCCAGTAACACATCTATTCACCATTACCAAACACACTCACTACACACACACACACCTGTGAGACACTAGTTATTGTAAATAAAGACAAATTCTTCTCCTTTTATCTACACTCATGGACACAATCGTATTTTAGGATATTTTCTACTTCTTTTCCTTTTCTTTCTATAGGCCCCCTTTTTTTTTCCTCTATTGTTTTTGGGCCATTTATTTTAAATTTTATTTGTCCCATCTTTTCTTCCTGGCCTTTTGAACTCGTACAAAATGTACGAAGTTCCTTTTTATTCTCCTCAAATACGAAATTGCCCCCCTTTCTATATACCTTTCTTTCGCACCTATACTTGATTTTTCGCCCATCGGTGCAGAAAGACTTAGAGGGTGCAAAACAAGAAATCTGTCTACTTTGTCTGTCTGTGTCTGTCTGGCGAATAGTATGGGTTACCAGATCATATCATTTATCGCTGCTCTTGGCGATATGTTTTTGTTCAAAATTCTGGGTGGGCTATGCTGAAGCTATGCCTCGGCGTTTTATGTTGGCGCAATTGTTGGCGCGGTTTTTACAATCGTCAGCCATCTTGAAAAACGCTGTTTTTACGTATTTTACGCATAGTAAAGTATTCGAAACTTTAAAAAAATAAATATCGTTAAAAATAATGGATTAATTTTTTGTTGAAAACGTCATTTTTTAAAAGGTGGCAGGCAAATGTAAATTAATACATTTACTACGAGTATAAAATACTAAAGTAAGGTTAAATTATTACTTTCATATAGCAAAGAAATAGAATAAAAACACCACTATAAAAACATTGCGCCAACGTTTAATTGGATTAAAATATTATTTAAATTGAATATCGAATTAAAACGTATCGCTCGCCAAAGGAAAAAAAAAATCGCCAAAATCCCTACAATCCTTTACCAAATCAGCACCTTTCTGCAATATTTAATGATATTTTGTAATTTTATGCCACATGTTTAGATTGTATTTCGTTTTGTTTTGATATTTTTTATTTATTAAAAACCAAAATTTGCGTTCTTGAAGAATTAAGAAATAATAAAAAAAAATTACTTTTTACAGAATTACTTTTTTTATTCCTTTGAACGCTATTATTATTTTATAATTTACTTGGCTATTATTATTTTATACTTGGCGAGAATTGGCCGAAAAAAAAAGTGGCGCATTTTTAACTGACGCTGCTGTAACGGAACTGTACCAGTGCATTTCTGATACCTTTAAAAAAAGTTTTATTATTTGATTATTTTTAATTTTAAAAATATTGTTACGAATTTGGTACTTAAATAGGTAATCTTAAATGAATTATATTTAAAACTGTTTTATTTCCCTTTGCAATGCAGCGCGTGATAAATTTTAAGAGAAAGCTACGCCGAAAAATTAAAAATATAAGACCACGTGCATTTCACATTGAAAAGTTTATCTCGGTAATTTATATTTAATTTGAATAAATGTAATTGACTACTTTGCTAGCTGTAATCGTAATTCCATTTTTTTTTCCTTTCTAGAAACCTCTAGAACTATATCGCACGACCGATTTAAAAAGCTATATAAAAAGCCAGAGACAGAACATCTCAGTTCATTTGCGTAGTCTGTTAATGCCATTTGTTTAGCTTGTTGTTAGCTGACCGATTTAAAAAGCTATATAAAAAGTCAGAGACAGAACATCTCAGTTCATTTGCGTAGTCTGTTAATGCCATTTGTTTAGCTTGTTGTTTGTTAGCATTTGTTTAGCTTGTTGCCATTTGTTAGTGAGAAAGCTACGCCGAAAAATTAAAAATATAAGACCACGTGCATTTCACATTGAAAAGTTTATCTCGGTAATTTATATTTAATTTGAATAAATGTAATTGACTACTTTGCTAGCTGTAATCGTAATTCCATTTTTTTTTCCTTTCTAGAAACCTCTAGAACTATATCGCACGACCGATTTAAAAAGCTATATAAAAAGCCAAAGACAGAACATCTCAGTTCATTTGCGTAGTCTGTTAATGCCATTTGTTTAGCTTTTCTCTTTCTCTTGAACTGCGTTATATTTTAATGTTTTTAGTAGTTCGAAATATAGCTACTGGTTGTATTGCGTTCTATTTAACATATTTTCGTTCTACTGATGATTACTGTCTGATGTTGTGAACACGAATAGCTCTGAGGAAAATTCCAGCGTTTTGTTATATTTCTTGTAATAAGAATATATTTTGTTAACTTTTTATTGGAGTTGTGAATTCAATCTACTACGAACCCGTACACACCAACACGTTTTGGTGTCAGAAGTGGGATTGAATGCCAATAACAAGAATGATGTAGAAGCAGTTAAGACAGCTGATGGCAGCCTTTGCTGCATTTAAAACAGAGATGAAGCGAGTGAAGAATCCGTTAAAAAAGAGATGTAAGCGATTCATGGAAGATGGATGTTGGCCAAGAAAAGATAGAAGAATACATTAAAGAAAAGATTGAAGCAGACCCAGAGGAAATAAAAAAGAAATTACCTACATAACAGAAAACAAATTTGGGGCTATGTAAGGCAGAATAGACACTGTTGAAAATAAAGTTCGACACACTGAAGAAAGAGTTTCTTCTGTGAAAGAACAAATAGAAGAAATAGTTTCTGCTGTAGAGCAAAGAATCGAAGGAAGGGTTTCGGCCGTGCAACAACAAATTGAAAAAAGAGTTTCTGCCATCTCGGGATAATTATATATTGAATAACAAACTGAAGACAGAGTTTCTGCTGTCGTCGCCAAAGAAGTTGACACACTAAAGAAATGCACAGCGACAGCAGGAAGCAATTCTGACAGCTTTAATTTTTTTCTAATGCCTGCTCTTTCTTCTGAAGTTATCCACATAAGACGGGAATATTTCTCCGAATGTCAGTTTTAGAAGCAAAAATCGAAGCAAAGCGCCCAGGATTGACTAATCGTCGAGGTGTTGTCTTCTATTGTGACAACGCTCGACCACACATTTCGATGAATGTTAGACGAATACTTATTGAATATGGCTGGTATTTTTTGTGTCCCCTCTCATATTCATCAGACATTATACCCCTTCGGATTTTTATCTTTTCATGTGATTTCAAAATGCTTTTAATCCAGGTGAATGGCCTGGAGTTCACTTTTTACAGAGTGTCAAACAGCACCTTCATAAGTTCTTTACAAATAAACGTAATGCTCATACAACACACATAGTTGCTGTGACGTTTTAATTTTCGTCACATTACACTTGTGACTCATACAATGTCACACTGGGATGTGGATGTGATGATCCCACAGGTGTCACACACACGCTACAGCTAACATTTAACGTGACCACGAGAAAATTTTCAGTCTCTCCACACCTTGGCCTGTCATGATCTTGTTTGCGTAATTATTCTTCAATGGAAGCTAACCCTGCTCACTGACCTTGGTTAACTCTCCGTTACTTAATGATTCTGGGCTGTAAACCCGCCTCCAATTCCCTGAGAAATGTTTAAATAAGCATTTCGAAATATATGCTTATAGCTTGCAGTTGCAATTACTGTTTTTTAGAAAAATATTAATAGTTTATAGCATGTTTTCTTTTGGTGTAATGCAGTCGTGGAACTGTATTCTATGATGATTATATACACATTCTACTCTATCTAGTGTTATCAAGAGAAGCTGATCAAAGAGCTTAGTATAGTAATTTTTTGTTTTGAGGAACTGCGCAACCATCTTTTTAGTTCTGTTCCTTCTTTTAGCTGAACATCTCGTCACTTTTAAATTTTTAGGTAAATACTATTTATTGTATATTGATGTGAATGATATCAGGAATAATGAATATAAAATAATAAAAGCATAATTTTAAAATTATTAATAAAAAGAATGACGAATTGACACTTAGTTTACTTTTATTTGCATTAATAAGAGCGCGGAAGCAAGAGAAGCAGAGAAAATTTGCTCTCATTTTTGTTTCACTGCTTGAAAATTTTAGTTAAGGGAATCAGTTTTATTGGATAGGCATTATTTAACTTATGCTACTTTTAAAGGTCATGTGAAAAAGTAATTTATTTTATACATTTTATTGCAGTGCTTTGCATCGTGCACTGTTGTTTTTCAAAATTCATTAATTATTTCTCTGCATGTTACCTTGAGTTGCATTACAAATGATGACATACTACTACCGTAACTAGACTCTAGTTATATATAATATGTTTCTGAAAGAAGTTTTGTAATTATTATAGTTTTACAAATGGTATATTACGTTTCAGTGTTAAACGTTTTTACATGCTGTTGTATATAAATTTTATGTTCTTTTCTTCCTGTAAATTTTGCCTGTTTGTTGCATACAATGCAATACACTCTCTCTTCACCGTCTTAAATAGGACCGAGGTTAAGCCGCTGAAGCGAAATTCTTGTTAAAGCAGAAATGAAAAAAAAAAATTATTTAATTCATATAAATGCGCTTTTTTATATTTAGAGTAAATTTTTATTAAACGTGTCATTTTCTTACAAAAGTTTTATGTACCATAAAAAGGAATTTAAAAAAAAATCAGTCATTTTTGTCTGCTGAAGGCTGGAAATTCGGCTACCCGCTGCATAATTTCGCCATTTTTTTTTTTTTTTTTAAAGAGTCAGATCACTGGAGAAAGCCGATGCCTATTGATCCCCATAACATAAACCATTTCCAATACTTTTGCTCCCTCTGTACGCGATATGACGGAGGTGCATTGTCGGAGTCAGCGTCATCGTAAACCACATCAGCGACAGCTCCAATGACGTCGTTTCTTGCTGAAGATTCTTGTCAGTGGTAAAGCACCGCTGGTAAGGTTTTCTGTGGAAGAAATCTATAATACACACCAACTTCATCTACATTATAAACTTGCTCGTCATGTAAAGCCTTTTTGTTAACAACAGCGTCCCATTTTTCTTTGAATTTTGTTGCGGCTTCATAATTGGCTGATAATTTTTCTCCCGAAATCGTGAGATATGAATTCCTTTTATCTTCTTCCATCTGTTAATCTACTCTTCCCTTGTATTAAAACCATCGTCTCCGTTCATGTTCTGATGAAGCAGAATAACTTCCCCACCCATATTCCGGGCTGTTTATTTTTAAATTAGCTGGGGTACCCGGCTTCGCTCAGGGAGTTAAAATTTAAGAGGTAACTTTTTTTTTTTTTTTTAAATTGAAAACATATTTTAACTTTTTACAATACTTGTTTATAAACAACATTTTGCATTCTGTTATCCGGGGTATATATGTACGAATTTTTCGAATTTCCTAATCGAGAGCAAGCTACGTATAGCTGAACCATGAGAAAAGCAGGAGTCTTTGAGTTTGATGCCGCAATGTTTTAAAGTTTCTCCTTTGTGCTTTGTTAATTGTAAAACTATAAGCTTATTTAGTATTCTGGGGATAAATACTGTGCACCTTTCTCTTTTCCAGTCATAAGTTCGGATGCTATGGTGTTATTCGATAGCTGACGACCATCCTTGTTTCATTACATAGTTTTGGTGATTTGAGATTTCTGAGTAGTATTATCGGAGATCCAATTTTCAGTCGAAGGCAATGTAATGGCATTCCTGGTACTTGCAAAGAGTTTAAAAATTCTGTAGGGAAGTTAACACTTTCTTCAACGTTTACCATCGTGTCAATCGATTTGTGTCATCTCTCTTCATCGGGAATTTTCTTTTGAATGTCAAAGTTGATATCTTCGACAATATTTTTAGTTGCCAAAATTGCCCTTTGAAATAGCTACTCCGGATTGCTATAGTTGTGAACAATGTTGGATAAATTTGGTCTTTTTCAGTAGTGGCTATGTTGCAGAAATCATTGTTGAGTTCAATGAGGCCGATCGCCTAGTCAGTAGGATATCTGCCTTCGCCTATTTGTAAGACATTTTGAGCAAATTGTGCTTTTGTTTCGTCTTTCGATAGTTCGTTCTCTCATATGCTTAGTATATGAGAGAATGAACTTGTATTTCTCTCATATTGCTCATATGCTTTGTATGTATGACCAGAAGTGTGATTTTTTAAGCATGCATTGATTTCTTCTGCTGGGATATCTGGAAGTGTTTGTCGAAAAACTCCTGAGAGTATGAGTAGAGCTCCTCCCATCACTTCAGAGTTTCCTCGCAAGTCTTGTAATGTTCTGTCCATTGCTTCAGGTGATTTTTATGTCCCATTGTGCATTCGTCCCAGAAGATAATTTTGGCTTGTTTTAGAAGCTAACCCCATCCAGATGCTTTTGAGATTTTACATACCGGGAATTGTTTTTCGGCTATATGCATCGGTAGATATAGGGCGAAATGGGCAGTTCATCCTCCTTCTATAAGTGCAGCGGCAATGCGGGATGATGTCAGTGAAAGTGCGATGTGTTGTTTAGGACGAATTTCTGCCAGCAATAGATTTCTTAGAAACGTTTTCCCGGTGCCGCCTGGTGCGTACAAGAGGACAAAACTTCCAGCCTTTATATCTTCAAAAGCACGCCCTTCAGGTAAAAAGCGGGAAACTTCATGGATGAGACACATAAGGCTACCACCTTATATAACTCCCTTGATCGTACCGGGACTCTTTTTTGAGTTTTAGCGACAAGCACATTGTACACTTACTTTTATAATATATATTGATTAAGAGGGGTGTGCAATACCGTTAATATTTCTTTTTTACAGTTTATTTATTTTTATTTCATATTTAAAATACGAAATTTTAAAATTTTTAACGTTTTGCTTATTTTTTTGTTTTTATACTTAAATTAATTACGACCGCTTAAAGCGGAGATTCGGTTAAATGGAAATCTGTTAAGAGTCTACTGTATATTTAAGTTGCATTATCAAAATAGCATAATTTATTTATTTAGAGATATAGTTAGAGAAAAGTATTTCTTAGCTTAGGTCATTTGAATATAACAAAGCACACAAGGACTATGTACCTAAAAAGAACTTTTTAAAGAAAACTTTATTGTATTCACCTTATATATTAGGAAAACCAAGAAAAACAACCATGCGAAAGTATTTCTTACTTGAGATAATAAGGGGCTATAACTGTGGTGTTAAAGTTTTAAATTGATTTAAAATTTCATTGCGAAAACGTTTGAATTTGCATATTTTAAAACATTGATTTGTTAAAGTGAAGTCTTTGCCACCATCCTACGGAAGACAAACAAAGTTTGAGGAAAACGGTAACTTCAATTCTTTCTATTATTACAACAGACCTCGCATTCTTTGCCGTATTCAATCAAATAAACTTTTTGTCAGAAATCTGCTTACAGCAGAAAATCAATTCCTGGAGTGTCCGTCGAAGTATTTGAAAACTCCGGATAATTGCGCTGCCTTTTATTATGGAACAAATAAATACTTTTTAATGCAATCGTGGGAATTTTATGTTTACGTTACTCGTTTCTACTTTAACATAAGATGCAAATTTATGAATCTGAAAAGTGAAATAGTTTTTCTCCCGTAAAACAATGTAAAAAACGTCTTTTTTTCCAACAGAATTAAGTAGTGGCATTACTTTTATTTTTATAAATACAACTCGTTTCTACACTCATGTCCATAAATTAAGGATAATTCGGAGTCACGCGGAAATCGAACTCTAAAATAAATATATCACCGGTAAAATCTACACACATCTTCAAGAATCAAATGCAAATTTCAGGAAGTAACCAGATGACACCGATGGTACGTCACAATGACGAGAGTGTAAGAGAGTGATATATAATGAATGCAGGCAAAGAAGTAAAATTGTTCGCAGGCGCTTTATAAGTATATCAGTGCAATAACCGAATATTTATGACACAATGGACGCATTTGGATGATTTTTTACGTAGTAGAATTATCGGCCGTCTGGAATATGGACGTACCCAACTGGAAGTATCAGACGAACTTGGAATTGCCCAGAGTGTCATCTCTAGGCTTTGGCAATATTCCAAGATGAATTCCAAGATGAATGTAATGTGAGTAGACGTTACAGCACAGGTCGCCCCAGAGTTACAACGCCGAATGAGGACCGGTATTTGGCATTTACTGCCAAAAGAAACAGGCGGAGCACAACCTCAGACCTGTCTCGTCAGCTCTCTTCAGCCACTGGTACGAAAATTTCAAGGTAGACCGTGTACAGACGCTTAGGGCAGATTGGTCTATATGCTCGTAGACCTGTCAGATGCGTTCCACTTACTGCAACTCACTGTCGCCTGCGGTTAGCCTGGAGTAGAGAGTACGCTTTGTGGACACCGCAACAGTGGGCTTGTGTGATGTTTTCCGACGAGTCCAGGTTTAGCTTGCAGTTTGATTCTCGTCGGACTTTCATATGGAGAGCTCCAGGTACCCGTTACCACCAAGAAAACATCATTAAACGACACCGTTACGGTGGTGCAGGAGTGCTCGTTTGGGGTGGAATTATTCTGGGTTCCAGAACTGACCTGCATGTTCAAATTGGAACCATGACAAGTCAAATCTATCGGGACGTCATTCTGGAACAACATGTACGTTTGTTTCGGGGCGCCACGGGCGCACAATTTGTGTTTATGGATGACAACGTCCGTCCTCACCGTGCAAACATCGTAAGCGAATGCCTTCAGTCGGAGGATATCATCCGTATGGACTGGCCAGCATCCTCACTGGACTTGAATCCAGTAGAGCACGTGTGGGATATGCTTGCCGACAAGTTGCAGCCCGTCAACCTCCTCCTGTATGTCTACCGGAGCTTCGGAGAGCATTGCTTTTTGAGTGGTGTAATATCCCCCCAGATCAGATCTATAATTTGATACTCAGCATGCCTAGGCGTTGTACGGACAGTACTGCATCGTCTGGGAGACATACAATATATTAACAACCATACCAACCATGTAATATTTGTTTTTTGTAAATAGGTTTTTTTTTTTTTTTTTTGTAATTTGCTCCAGGGGAAAAAAAATCGCTAATTTTTTTAATAATATCAAACACATAGCATCTTTTTTTGTTCTTTACCTTTTGTTTAATAAATAAGCTTTACAAATAAGTCAAATTTGTGTTGCTTCTAACTCTTCCTTTGCCTGATTTTGCATTATCCTTAATTTATGGACATGAGTGTATTTGAACTAAAGCAAATAAATAAAATCAAGTTTATTTGCATGTATTTCTAAAATGAAAGATAAACTTGTTTTATATTTACTCTACTAAAATTAAATGAAAAAATGAATTTTTATGTTAAACAAATCGTATAATTTATTTCTCTTGAATTAACATTAAATTTAGAAAATGTATTTTTAATTCATATCAAGTAATACAATAATAAAATCAATACTAAAGTGTGTATTAATATGATTGAAAGTTCGAAGCCGTTTATGATCTTAATTAAAAAAACAGTTCAATTCTATTAAGAAAGTATTATATTCTATTATTAAGGAGAAGGAAAGGGGAAGTATATAAGGTCAGTTTGGAAATAGAGAATTTATAAGTTTATATAGTCTATAAGTACATATAGTCTATAGTTGGAAATATGGTCTATACAGTATATAAGGAATTTTCTCCCTCCTTTCTGCATACCTTCGTGGTGTAACGATAGCACACTCGGCGCGTATTCGAGAGGTCCAAATTCGAGTCCCGGTGCGGCCTTGCTCATTTTTCTTGTTTTCTATTTCAAAAATTCTACTGACTCTACAACGTAATATTTCGTTACTCAAGAGTAATGTTCAAATACGTAGACATCCTATACGTATAATAAAAACACTTTCTTTCCGTCTAATTTTCTAACAATATAGCACATTTTCTGGAATAAAAAGAAATTTTAAAGTATGCGAGAAATGGAGAAGGAAAAATAATATTAAAAGCCAAATTATTAAAAAAATATTGCAACCAAATAAAAAAAAGTGGATTAAACGGTTACTAAAGTTAATTCGAAATTCTAAAAATCTGAATTAAGAACAAATTTCAATGTATTACTCTAAAATGACTTAATTATCTTTTCACTTTAATTCCGAAGAATAGATTTTTTCTTATTTTTTAATTTTATAAAATAATATTCAAAGTTCATTTTATTTTTAAGTGTATTTCTTTATTGCAGAGTTTCTTAAAATGTGAGTCGCTACCCCCATGGGGATCGTGCGACCTGCAGCAGGGGCAGCCAAAAATTTTAGCAGTTTTGATATTTCTTTAACTTATTACATTATAATTTTATAATTATATTAGATGATTTATTATATTATAATTATTTATTAGATTATTTATAGTTTTACAATTACCAAATATTTTTATACAATGTATCTGAAAATAAATAAAGATAAGACAATACAGACGAAGAAAAGACGAAAACGTTTCGACGCATTCTTTTTTAAATATAAACGTTCATTTTACTTGCTTTGCACGTGACGCTGTCATTTGTTACTTATTTAAAATGTTCACTTTGTTCTATCTCAAAATTAAAAATTAAAGTTAATGATCTAAAACTGCATTACAGTACAAGTGAAAAAATTGACAGTTTTACTCATATGTGTGTCTGATTTGCGGTAAGCTTATGGGGTCCCATAAAATTTTCGTAAATGTTATGGGGTCTTGAGGTCGCAGAAAAAAAATCTCAGTGATAGAAAGGGGTCGAGACTGAAAAAAATTTAAGAAGCCCTGCTTTATTTCATTGAGAAATAATGCTGTATTGTCATCCGAAAGATAAATGATAGTGTTTATGCTGAGTAGATTCGTAACAGCTCTGTTCTTTGTTCTGAACGTGATCCGAGTCGTCTGGGTGAAAAGTAAGTTATAGCACATAAAACAAATTCGTTTAGATAATAGGAAAAAAAAATCGAATCGCGAAGTGTTATTTCTTAAAAGAAGTGGTTAATAACAGCAGTTAATAAATTAAGCATAATGACATACACAAAGGTTTGAGTAATTAATTCTAGTTTATCCAAAATGTGCAAACAGTATAATGAAACTATGAGGCCCGAGCAACATGTATTTATTGGAAAACATACCTTTCGTATTTTGTAGTTGTTTTATCATTATCCCATTGCATAACATTTAATAAGCATCTCTTTTAATAAGCTACCTTAATCTGCGCATATTTAGCTTAATTGTTCGCATAAGAAAGGTAAAATGCATTTGAAGAGTCGTAAATTATTCAAAAAATATTGAAGAGATCTAAAGTTCATGCGGGAAAGAAGCTATAGTTAATGACATTCTTAAGGGGGAAAGGGAATCAAAAAAATTGTATCTCAGAAAGCAATGGAATCAAGAACAAGAATTCATGATTATGGTTGAAATGGTAAGATTGGATTGTAAAAATATTTAAAAAATGGATAACGATAAGCAACAATTATATCTTTAATAATTAATTATATGTCTTGTTGAAATCTGATTCCGTAGCTATGTCATTCCTAATAAAGATTAAGTGGCATAAACGAAATTAAAGCATTCATAGAATTCTCTGTATTTTTGCGATTGCCGTTGGACCATTATTTTAATTAAAAAAATTTTTAAGTATTCGTTTAGCTTTCAACCGTTACCCGATTTCTTGCAAATTCTTATAGCGGCTAAATTCACAAAATAATTTTAAGATATAGCAGCCTTTCTCTGCCATAATTAAGAAGAAAGCATTGTATTAATTAACAAGAAAGCATTTTACCATTACAAAAAAATCATGGATTTTTTAACCTTTTGACTACTAACGGGCCATATGTGGCCCACTAAAGGTTTAAAAGTTACCGCGTTATTCTTTTAGTAGATTGCTGTCGGTGGGTTAAAAAGTACTTAGAATCTCCTAAATGTTGGGGATCATCTTCCAATAGTTCGAAAATCAAGACGCCGCTGTGCTCGTTGTACACAAATGAACATAGAGAAGAGAACAAATATGAGTTTCCCAATGTGTAATGTTAGGTTATGCAAATTATGCTTTACCATGTACCATACGATGTAAAATCTATTTCATAATATAAAGTTTTCCAGAATAATAGGTGTGCTTATAGTAAGTCGATCGCTACGTATCGGATGTATATATTAACTATGGCTGAGACATACACTACCCAACACTGAAAATGCAACACCAAGAAAGATGGGCCCAAAAATTATGCAAATTTCAGGGTAAACTAAGGTGACCAGATTTTTAACATTGGTAAAGCGGCACACCATTTACCGGGGGGGGGGGATTCTTGATTAAAAATTTGGTCTATATGGAGCAACACAAATTTCATAAAACGATAAAATAGTATTGTAATATATATTTTTTAATTTCAACATACGTACAATTTACAAATATATTAAAAAATTATAGTATCATTTTATTCATTGGCATATTTCTCATTTGAGTGAATTCTTTTGGTACATTGCTGTCGATTTTTGTTGAATAACTTTTAGACAACTTGTGATGTAAAAGATCTGAACGAATTAATGTGATTGTTAGCATGAAAAGACATAAGCGTGTCTGCTAATGCTAATTTCTTTTCTTCGTCTCCATAAATTGATTTCCGAAAGAATTCCAGCATTTATAGCAAGATGCAGTAGTATTTAAATATCTTTTGTTTCTGTGACCCCGAGTGCTTTGAAATATTGTTTTTTCAGCCGGGCGAAATAGAAAATAGTAAAAATCCTTTCCTTATTTCAATATAATGGATATTGAACCTTGTAGGAAGAACAAAGCTAAATTTTCAGAATGAACAAAATACTTTTATTTGAATTTTAAAACAGAACCAAAAAAATAAATGCTGCAGCTCTTAACTATCAAAATTTTAAACTCTTAACTACTACAGTTAAAACTCTTACAACTATTCAAATACTAAAATCTTCAACTCTCCAAACAAAATATATCAAAAAAATCTTCCGAATCCCTTCTTGTTGCCACACCGTAAAATGCAAGTCCTTATCCTATTATTTATATTTAACGTTCTCACGTTCTCACGATCTTTACAAGTCATGATCTTTACAAGTCACGATCTTTACAAGTCATGATCTTTACAAATCATAATCTTTACAAGTCACGATCTTTACAAGTCACAATCTTTACAAGTCATGATCTTTACAAGTCCCCCCACAAGAAGCACATTCGTCACCGTAGAGACAATGCTGCTCAGAGTTCATTGAGAGAGAAAGAGCTAACTGCTAACCTTGACAAAGCATTAGCATTCCCATGTGAACTTCCTTTGCGGTATGTCACAGTCATGTTATACCGTTGTAACGCTAAGGCCCAACGAGACAGTTTAGCACCATGAGGGGCGCTTTGGGTCAAATAGGTGAGGGGATTGTGATCAGACACAATCTGCACTTTGGCACCGAAAATCCATGTGTCAAATTTTTTCAAGGCTTCGATGACACAAAATGCTTCTCGTTCGATGGTTGACCATCGTTGTTGACAGGGCGTTAGTTTCTTGCTGGAAAATGCTATCGACATTTCTTTGCCATATTGGTCGTTTTGAGCTAAACGCTGTCCAATTGCGAAAGCAGATGCATCCGTATAGAGTTGAAAGGGCTTGCTGATGTCCGGAGTATGCAGAGATGGCATTTTAATCAACTCTTCTTTAAGTTTTTTGAAAGCTGCTTCTTTTTCAGAGTACCATGGAATATTATTTGGAACACTCTTCTTTGTAAGGTTTGTTAGAGGTAAAATAATCTCAGGAAAATTCGGGATATAATCCCTATAGTAGCTTGCTAGCTCTAAAAGACTTCTGACTTCTTTTTTAGTGATAGGCTTAGACAGATTTCTGATGACTTCTACCTTCTCAGGATCTGGAGAGTGAGTGACAGAACCTATTACGTGTCCTAGAAACTTCACGTGACTCTTTCCGAAATCACACTTTTCTAGATTTGCGGTTAGACCTGCGTTTCTCAGTGTCTGAAACACTTGGTCGATGTGATAGAGGTGGCAATCCCAAGTTTCAGAAAATATTGCCACATCATCAATATATGAACGGCAGTAGTTCTTATGGTTTGCAAGCATCTTATCCATCGATTTTTGGAAGGTACTTCCAGCATTTTGCAAACCGAAAGGGAGAACTTTCCATTGGTAATGGCCGGAATGAGTGATAAATGCTGTGTAGGGTTTAGCTTCTTCTTTCATAGGAATTTGCCAATATCTCTTGGTTAAATCGAGAACTGTTATGAATTTGGCTTTCCCTATTTCGAATAGTAAATCTTTAGCAATCTTCATCGGATAGGCGTCCGGAACTGTGAAGCTATTTAAAAGCCTGAAGTCTATGCACAGTCTAACGCCGCCATTCTTTTTTGCAACACATACTATAGGATGTGCCCAGTCACTGTCACTGGGTTCTATAAGATCCCATTCTAACAGTTCTTTAACTTGACGATCGACTTCCTCTTGAAGTGAAACAGGAACACGGCAGTAACCTTGATGTCATGACCATCAACATTGGCTTGACCAGGTTTGCTACTGAAAACATCTACATAAGATTTTAGTACTTTAAATAGTCCTTCCCGTTGGTAATATTTTAAGTCGCCTTTCAAATTTTGTAAATGGGTCCAGATATCATCAGTAGATTTATTCATAAGATCTGCTGGTGCATAGTGGATATCTCCAAACTCTTCATCTTGGTCAAAAATGATACCAACGTGATCTACACGAGCAATATAAGGCCTTAACTTATTTATATGGAGTTCTCTAATACTTCCGTTTTCCATTTCGATTTTGGCAGAGTGTGGCCTGGGAAGTTTGATCACGGTAGCTGGTCCTTGCCACGTGTTGAGCAATTTATGTGATGATGATGGCATTAACACGAGGACTTTGTACGTAACTGTTCTCCTCAATTAGCATTTTTACAACTTTCACAGAATTTTTTAACATCTTGCTTAATACTAGGCCAAACGAATGAGTACTTCATTCGTTGAATTGTCTTTTCCTCACTGAGGTGGCCGGCAAGAGGGATTTCATGTACCATTTTTAGGAATTCCCTTCTTTTTTTTAAAGGTAACACAACTTGCTTAATGTTTTCACCACAGATATATTCGGAATTAAGTAATATGCCATCATCGGAAGTATATGAATTTTGATTTTTATTTGCCCATTCAAAGCATTTTTTCAGAGTTTCGTCTTGTTCTTGATGTGTCTTGAATTCTAGTCTTATTATGTTTATTGTTTTCAGAGACTCTATGTTTTCTTGGGAAATCTGATTAACAACAGCCAAATTTGTAGTATTGTCTTCAACTGGTGAGGGTTCATCATCTGTCTCTTTGTACTCTAAGGGGGATGCATCCCAATGACGATCACTGCTCCACAGTTTAATATTTCCACAGAGGGTTTCATAAGCTGAAGAACTCAATAGCAAGTCGGTAACTAGTTTTTTGAAACAGCACACGTAATGGACACTCTCGCAAGGTGTGTTGTCAACCAATTTCTCACGGACTACTGAAATTTGTGCTCCCGTGTCTACGATTCCATTTAGAATAATATCTCCACATTTAACTTTGACAAGTTTTAATTCATCTATGTTTCTAGACACGTCCACTGATTTTGAAACAGGAATAGAGATCTTGGCAGTTAGCACTTCTGGTTTTTCTTTTTCTGCAAGGGGTGCTTGTGTTTGTATTAAGTTGTTTTGTGCTGTTACAGGAGCACTTCTTGGTATCCAATTTTTGGTACATAACTTAGATGTATGACCTTCTTTTCCACAATTATAGCAAGTTAGTTTGAAACTAGGCTTTTGTGGTTCGTCACTCTTACGGGATGGGTACACTCTTGGCGTGTTCTCAGCGGACAGCGATTTATTTCTGAAAGCTCTTTCTGGAAGTGGAGAACGAAGTTGCCATTTTTCATTAGTTCTGTCTGTTGATGGATTACCACCAGTCCGTTTTGAGATATTACGAACACTGTCATATTCGTCAAGTTTATCAGCTAATTTGGTTGGAGAAACGAACTTCGCCCAGTCGTCAAGAAGATGGTCTCTTACTTCATAGGGTACTCTTTTCTTAATTTGGTCAGTAATAACCAAGTCTTTTAACGCGGCAAAGTTTGTGATTTCAAGACCATTGATCCATTCTTCAAAATAACTTGTGATTTCGTAGCGAAAATCTCTCCATGATTTTTCAGCGCTCTTTTGCATCACAAATTTTTTTCTGAAGCTTTCAGGATTTAATTTAAATCTCTTCAATAAAATGGCCTTAATGTACTCATAATCTTCAAAATTTTCTTCAGATTTCCTACCAATTAATTGAATGATTTCAGATGGCATTAAAGTCAATAAACATGAAACCCAATCTTTAGGATCAATCTTTGTCCTTTTAGCATGTCTTTCAAATAAGGATGAATAAATCACAATATAATCGTGTCTTAAATTGAATTTGGGAATATGCTTAATTAAATCA
This sequence comes from Stegodyphus dumicola, assembly GCF_044657685.1. Lineage (NCBI taxonomy): Eukaryota > Metazoa > Arthropoda > Arachnida > Araneae > Eresidae > Stegodyphus > Stegodyphus dumicola. The sequence goes on along the minus strand of NC_140771.1, from coordinate 141,519,150 downwards.
AAATTATGATGTCCATTTTCACTTGCTGGTGGAGTTTGTGTTAATCGAACACGAGATTCAATTTCGAGTTTCCTCAATTCAAACTCCATTTGCTCTCTTTTCTGCTGTGCTTCTAATTCTTCTTTACTTCGTTGTTCCTCAATCTCTTCTTTCCTTCGCTGTTCCTCAAGCTCTCCTTTCCTTCGCCTTTCCTTCGCTGTTCCTCAATCTCTTCTTTCTCCTTTCTTCGCTGTTCCTCTTCTTTTCTTTTCCTCTCTTCAATAATCGTTAAAAACACTTCTTTAGCAAATGCTTCATCATATGTATCACTTTGAATTATTTCATTTTTTATCGCCACTATTCTCATACTTGGATCTACTTGAATTTCTAATTCAGCAGCTAAAACCAGGAAATCCTCTTTTTTCCCACTTCCCATAAAAGCAATGTCTCGATTTTAAATAAACCTTATTCTTTGCAAATTTAATTTAAAAAAAAAAAAAAAAAAAAAAAAAAAAAAAACTAATTTCTTGTTAATGCGTCCTTCAATTTATCCTTAACATTAGTTACAGTATGAACTCCCTGATTGCGGTTTTCTCTTTCGTTGGGGAAACAAAAAAACAAAAAAAAAAAAAATCGTTTCTATGTGTAACACTGTAGCAGCTGGTTGACGCCAAGTACTGGTTTTTGATTTTATTCAGTCAATTTACTCTTTTATAAAAAGCAATTTTTTTTCTATTTAAATATAATTCACAATGAATTTAATTTTATTCGGCACGAAAATCAATCAGTGGAATCAATACTTAATGTGTTGTTCATCTACTCTGGCGAGTCAAACGAAATTACATTTGAACACTGGCGTATTCATTACTTTGACAAGTAAATTAACTAAGATTCCATGACGGAAACAATAATTAACTTTTCATAATCTTAACTAATTATTTTACGTTTACAAGGTAAATTGAGCTCTCACCTGAGTTATTTTGGTTCGTAATTATATGCGGGGAAACCCCGATCCTGTCGACTGCGCCAGTAAAAATCCTTTCCTTATTTCAATATAACGGATATTGAACCTTGTAAGAAGAACAAAGCTAAATTTTCGGAAGGAACAAAATACTTTTATTTGAATTTTAAAACAGAACCAAAAAAATAAATACTGCAGCTCTTAATAATCAAAATTTTAAACTCTTAACTACTACAGTTAAAACTCTTACAACTATTCAAATACTAAAATCTTCAACTCTCCAAACAAAATATATCAAAAAAATCTTCCGAATCCCTTCTTGTTGCCACATCGTAAAATGCAAGTCCTTATCCTATTATTTATATTTCACGTTCTCTTTAAGTCATGATCTTTACAAAAATTCACCATTACAGTTTGACTATTTTGCCATGTAATCGCTTTTGGTTTTTTTAAGAAAAGGAAATTCACTTCTGAGATCATCTTTGAATTTGCATCCTCTGTTTTTACTCATTATGTTAAAAATCTAAAGTACTTTTTTATAAATTTATAAATTATATTATAAATTTTTATCTATATATATTGCTTAAAAACACAGTAAGTAGGTACATAATTACATAAAAATATTTTATTGTTAGTTTAAAAATGAAATTAATTTGTTTGTTATAAAGTAACTATATTTTAAAAATTATTTAAATTTTAATCCTATATTTCTTTCTAAATAATAACAATACTAACTTGTATTATTTTTCCTCTATATTTGCCGTAACGTAAGTTGTAAGCCTTACTTTCAAGGCCGACGATAGACCTTTTCCCGCCACTATAAAATATAAATAATAAGAGTACTTACTGTCTGCTAAATTCAAAAAAACTTATGTGTTTATGAAATAAATAAATAAATAACGCACTTAAATTATCTGAATAGCTGATTTATTGACATAACTTGTTTCAGTAGCACTAGCACGCAGTATGATGTCTATCATTTAACAGACAGTTACAAAATGTTTTCGTCATTGCCAGTGCCAAAAAATGCCATTAAGTCCAAACAATGGGGGTCGAGTTCTAACAGCTGATCAACAATGCGAACTTTGATTAACAGTTCTTGATAAAAAGTTGTCAACAATAATTTGTTATTATTAAAATTTAACATTATAAAACTAAGAAAAATAATATAACACTCAACGTCTGTAATGAAGCCGGTCTCGAGCCATATGGACGACGGAATGGCACAGGGTTGTGTTCTCAGATGAGTCACACTGCTTTTCTCAATGATAGCAATGTTGCAATGATAGTCGCCGCATACGAGTGTGGCATCGTTGTGGAAACAGGTCCAATCCTGCAACAATTGTGGAACGCCCCACCGCGTGACAACGCGGCATCATCGTTTGGGGCACAACTACGTAAGGGGCATCATCGTTTGGGGCGCAACAGCGTACGACACTCTGCTCGCATCATCCAAAGTGCTCTGCAAGGTGTAAGATGCTTCCCTGACCACCGTTTTGTCCTGATCCCTCACCAATCGAACATATTTGGGATGTGATTGGACTCCATTTGCAGACCATGCCATTGCCACTTTCAGAAGACGAACTGTGACAAATGATTGACAGGGAATGGAGATCCATTCCTCAGGACACCATCCGTATCTCATTGATTTTGTACCTAGACATGTTGCTTTGTGTATCGCCCTCCAAGGTGGTCGTACAACCTACTGAGCCAGCACTGTTCTCCCTCTGTATTATGCATATCATTTTGAAATAAAATTCACTTATTATTCTTTGCTGTCTCTCTCTGTTTGCCAAATTTCATCACTTTCTGGACACTTTTTGAGATTGACTTTTCAATGTCGATTAGTGTTCCAGCCTTTGGCTTGAAAGCCGTTTGTCAGAAAAATCCCAACTGAAAATGGCGTATTTTTTAAATTTGTAGTCAAAGAGTTAAAGAAGCATTGTTTTCATAGTTTTTCGAACATTCCTCGGGATCGCGATGAAACTTTGAGGGGCATGATATCCTGTGGCCTGAATGAAGCCACTGCTTGCCTTTATCAAAAATAGAGTTATAATTATATAATTTAATAACAAACATTCATTTTAATGTATTATCAGGAATTTTAAGCTCTTATTCCTCTTCTCATCTTGATGGTTCATAATTTTAGGTGTTATTTTGACTTTTAGTTTCTGAAACTATTTCTTATCGTTGCCACCACCAAAGAAAAGTTATTTACTACTAAAACACATTTTACATCAACATTCATCTTAGTTATGTATGAGTTTTTCATTGTTCATGTTTCACAGTCAATTTTTATGATCTGTAATTTGACTGCGCAAAATAAGTGTATATATTAACTTTTTTAGGTACTGTCACTGGCTGCTCTTATCAGTAATGTTGAGGGATACTGTGAAAATGATGTTGGACGATACGGGTTTTTCTTATTTGTGGTCATTGTATCGATGTTACAAGCCATTGTTATTATCATAATTTTCGTCCTCCAGCTAGAGAAAAAAATTCCTTTTGTAAATGTCTCCTTAGTGGTAAGTATTTTAATTTGAGAACTATTTTTTATATAAAACAAAATTCTCTAATGTGTGAAATTATTTTCCACGTATAATTTTAAATCATAATTTCACAGTTCTTTTAAACTAAAAGTAAAATTTAAAATTCGAATACCTTTTGTATATTAAAAGTTTTCAGGAGAAATTAGTTTGAATTCATTTATAAGAACTATTATGATTTGATAAATATTAATGAATGAATTGAATCTAGAATTTTGTTCCTAATATGAAATATTTTTGTAAGTAATTTTTCTGTTCATTTTTTAGCTTCTTTTGAATGATTGCGTTGTCTTAATCTTTTACTTCATCACTTGCACATTAGCTATGTTATCCATAGGGCGATGCCAATATAGAGTTGCAGCGAGAATTATTGCAATGGTAAGATGTATGTTTCTTTTTCTCCAATTTTAATATGAGACACAATAAAAGAGCTTTTTATTTCGCATGAATTCCTTTGAAACAAAATAAAATGTGACCACGGTTAGCATATTTCACAAGTGCACATCTGTGTAGCCACCAAGGGAGTGGCTTCTAGGATGGACCAATGGGCATCGGTGGGAACAGATAAATAGTTCGGTGAACTTTATCGTAGTTTTCAAATTCTTCAAGACATACATTTTAATGACTAATTTTGTGAACTTGTTTAGGGATGAAATAAAAACATAAAAGATTTTCTTCTGCATAGATCACAATTATCCTTCCTGTTCCGCAAATAGGTCAGTCGTAATCATGAATGCATAATTTAAATTGAATCCAACTATTTGTGCTCATATCTGCGTTGTTAGTGGTCTGACACTAAATGCAGCTCCATCTTTTTCTATAAAGAATATAAAAAGAAAAGAAAATGTCTGTATCATAATCTTGGTACCGAAAAAAAAATCGCGTTTTTGGCAGTGCTGTTGAAATGAAATGTCTTATGAAAGGTACAGTCCGGAGAGAAAAATCTCACACATTCATAGAACGTCAGAGTGAGCTAGCTGTACGTCGGTGTAATAAGAAGATGACAAGCCAACTATATGCGCCGACCATGCATTTCAAGTGATTTTAGAGATGAGACATAGAAGAATTGGTTGAAAAAGCAATGAGTTTATAAAGTTTAGTTTCCTTTGGTAGCAGAAACTAGCATCAAACTGCCAACACACTTGGATATAACAATCGCTTCACAGAGTCTTGAAAACGTTTAAAACAACCTTTTCTTTACATCAGAACTTTAATATAAACGCACGACCGATGCTTAACAAAACAAGCACCATTTGTGGAGATGAAGCTTAAAGTAACTAAGTTCAAATTTAAAACTATTCCCAGGAGTCAAAGACTACACATTTGATTTAACGCAAAGTTGGTTGAAACTTCATCGGTGTAAAGGTTTAAATGTCGGCAGCAAATAACGCAAAGCGGAAGAATTACAGTCAAAAGTCGTTAATTCGGACACCCATAATCCGGAATGATCTATAATCCGGACCTCAAAGCTAAAAACGTTCTACGCATGCGCCACGTTGACACATGCGCATAGGCGTTTACGCGTGCGCGTAAGGCCTTCACCACTGCGCATATGCGTGTGCGCAAGCGCAGAATACGTTTTCGCGTGCGCTTTTAATGTGTAACGGACGGTATAAGCTAAAATTATCTATTTCACTTAATGTTGATGATTGCATTGTTCCTTAATCTTCGAATTGGATGCGGCTTATTATTTTTTGCAGACTGTAAGAGCAATTTTATAAAAGTAAACTTGAACTTTCGATTATGTGAAATAGAATTTCCGATGCTGGAGCTCCCAAAGGATCTACAAAACGAAAGTATGTTTCGATGTCCGTCAAACAAAAAGTGGAATTGCTGCAAAAAAGGGATAAAGACATGAAGAAGGTAACAGAGAGGTTAGTGAAAACGAAAAAATTTTGATTGACAAGTTAGTCGGTATTCTTGGCACAGCAATTATGGGACTTGAACAGCGGAAGTTTGTAACTGAACAAGAAATTATGTCTGTTTATAGAATTAAAGAGAAAGTATTATCACATAAAACAAAGCAACTTAAACAACTTACATTGAAAAAAATGTTTAATAAAGTAAACAAATAAATATTAAGCTTTTTTTTTTTTTTTTTTTTGTAAATTTTGATATCCTTTAGATCATAATTGTTCTTTATTTCATAAATTACGGTTTCATATTTTTAATTTTAGAATTTCGTCATGCCATCTTACGAGATTTAAACTGATGATCTATAATCCGGAAAAATCGATAATCTGGAATCGCCGAAGTCCTGACGAGTCCGGATACTTTTGACTGTATAGTCTTATTACAGCTAGACTTTTGACTGTATAGTCTTATTACAGCTAGATTTTTGCTGTATAGTCTTATTACAGCTAGCCAAACTTATATGGCCTCGAAAGGCTGAAATACGCTTTGTCTTACAATTCAAAACCCTCGACTTAACAGGCTGAAATTATAAATAACTGGCTAAATAGAATAATAACCCAAAAATATCCCCTCCCACCATAATTTAATTAATCGCAAAGATCTTTAACAACCTTGTTAAGATTTTAAATTATAAACCTAACTAGGAGAAAACATTTTACAAGTAAGTAATTACAATTGTAACTAAAGATAAATTAAAATTTTACAGAAGATTCGATCAGTGGACGATAAATTCATGATATCAAGAGATTCTGACTATAATCTTATCTCCTTCTAGGCATCTGAAAGTAAAAATTACTTTAGCAAAAATATTTAACTCCTTTTAAATATTTACATTCTATTTCAACTTAAAATCTTTCGTACACTTAGCATTTTCTCTATAATTTTAATTTTCTCACTCCCTGGTCTCCAGATATGTACTGTAATGTAAGAGCGTGTATACGAGTACGAAATATTTCAGCACTATCACTTGACCGAAATCCTACATATTCGTAACTTAGACGTACTAGACATCAATAAACACATTACTTTCGAAACTATTCTCATGTGCTAAGTTCAAAATTTACTAAATGTGAGTGTTGGCCGGACAGCCTAACCTTTTTAACTTTAACAGCCTAACTAACAAATTGCATTCACAGTGCTAACTTTAACTTATTTTATTATAACTTGCTAACTTACACATAAGCATTTCATTCACAAATCAGCTTTACTTTTAGACATAGTTAACAGAAAAATTTTACGTTTATAAAGTAATTTAGCAAGCATACTTTATGACATCTTTACAATTTATTGATATTTAAAAGATTACTCAGGTTGAAGTTTACATCGCAAGATACAGAAGTTACTTAAATTTATTCTACAAATACGCCAAACTTTCTCAAAACAATCTCTTGGACTACATCAAAATTTCATTTTTGTGCTAAATTAAAATCCTTCAGATAATTCAGATAATGCATAATTAAAGTACAAGCTTCTTGCTACATACAAATCTAAAATGACCTCGCTTGAGAGAAAAACGTAAAATAAGGAGCAACTGTTGCATTTAAGATATAAACCAAAAACTGAATAATACGTAAAGGAAATAAATTTCACTTATGTTTTATTTCTGTAGTAATACTTCATTTGCTTGTCCATTTTCGAATTTTTCGCTTCAGGGCTTTTTTCTGGATCCTAGTGGACCTCCTTTTCGGTTGGGGAAATTCTGGCGGTGCCGACCCCTTCCTTGCTACTGGAATCCACCCCTGCTGATTTTGCTTGAACTTGATCGGCTATGCTTTCTGTTGCTATGCCGTCGAAATCTTTCCTTTGAAACTTTCTCCGCTGCGGCGGCTCATCGTCCATCGGGGAATTTCCATGTTAATTCTGCTATAGGTAACCATACTTTCTCACGTCGCTGCGAACCTCTTTCGGTACCTGATTCCATGGACTTTGGCTTTCCACTGGTTATCACTGATTATTCTGGGCTCCCTGCGTCTACTTTATCCTTGTAACTTTCCTCTCTTCCTTAATTCATTTTTTAACCTTCGACTTAAATACGCTTAACATGATTTGCATTCTGGTGAGGAAATGGAAAGGAGAAGTGATAGTATAGGCTGAAATTATAAATAACTGGTTAAATAAAATAATAATAACCCTATAAGCGATAATGTGGATTTTTTTGCAGTAGGACAGGACACCAGAATTTCACTATCAATTGTACAAGTATAATTCCACCGCAGTAACTGTACAGCTCTGCTTTAGTTTTGATGGAGAGCATCCCATCGAAAAAATTTGACGTGTCTTCCAATTCTCTATCCCTGCCACCAAAGCTCTCAAGAGGACTCTATGGAAGAGTGTGGATCTTCGCTGTCCATTGGCGATTAAATATTCTCATTGCATTTATCAAAAACTTCGGTTAGATATAATGCACAGTAAAATTGTTCTTTTTTTTAAGACTTCAAATGCTCACCTTTCGACCGACGATCTCTGTTTAGTGTTGCCGTATATCGGGAGCTACGTGGAAGTAAGACATGCTTCTTATCACTATCACAACAACTCTGAGCTTTCCTATGTTTTAAATGATGCATTCCTGTTGCAGACACTCCATTTCTACAAACACCCATGCCCTCTCTAGAACCCGCACCCAGACTCAACGATGCAAGAGCCAGCTTGGCTAACCATTATACCGATCGATCAAGGCACCGTTTTCTTTTTTTTGGGGGGGGACAGCAGAAGAGTGGGGCGGTATGAATGCGTTGAACACTATATATCAGTGACAAGAGTAAAAATGTGGCGTAAGCGTTTTAAAAGAGAGTGATCATCTTTGTCAGACGACTAGCAATATGATTACACCAAAGCACATCACAGATGATATTGCTGCAGAGGTGAATGAGCTCAAACAAGATAGATTTTCAAGTATGGAAAAAATCGCTGACGTTGTCTGTTTTAAGTGTTGAAATAGATTATATGACTCTTAACGGAGGAAATTAAGTGTACAGCCAATAGGTACCTTGCAATGAGAATCAAGAGGTATGTCATATTGCTATACCTCTGCGGCGTCTGTAGCAATAGGCAGGAGGAATGGCTTCTTGTTACGGCTATGAGACATGTGACATTGCTTTGAGCCGGAATCAAAGCATCAATCTGTTCAGCAAACCATTCAGGTTTCTTTCCACTCGAAAAAGTCCAAAACAAATCACACTAATGTGAAAAAATTGCATTCTTCTCTGATTGGGAAGGATCTCTTCCTGTCAATTTCTTGCAGCACAAAGCTACCGAAAATGTGCAGTGTTGTGGAGAGATATTAACTTCATCGCGACAATCAGTCAAGCCGACTAGATCTTGAAAGCCTTTCAATATATTTTTTTTTCCTCCACGGTAAGCTTCTTTTCATGATTTTCCTTCATGACAAAGCGAATACGATCTATGATTACCCGAGGAAGATCAAATAGAAAATTTTGAATCCTCTTCTACACTTCGGATCTTTCTTCCTAGGATTTAACTTATTTTTTTTTTCGTAATAAAGAACGCTTTGCAAAGATAACGTTTTTAGTCGAACTTTTTTTTTTTTTAAATAATACGAAACAGAGAATTTGGTGTTTGTAAGAACAACCTAATGACTCTTATAATAACTCTGTTATAAGAATCTTTCTCTCCGGGATATATATCTAAATAAAAAAGATAAATATTTCGAGAAATATTAAATTCTTACATTATAGGACCTCTTGCTGCTTTTTTATTAAATGCGAATTGTACTTCCGATATTCATGTGTGCTAAATTTTGTTATGAAGGGCCACTAAAAAATTACTTGTCCTTTAACTTTGTAATTAGAAAATGTCTTCGATTTTATTGGTAAAGCATTAAAAAGCTATATCTTATTCTATCGATTTTTACCCTTTTGTATGAGTTGAGTTGGATTCAATTTAATTTTGAACAACGAATTATTAAAATCGTAAAAAACAACCTTATATTTAGCGTAGGTATAATAAAACACTCAATCGATTTCGAGGGCAGCTAAAGGTCCCTCCTCATCAGGAGAAAGAAATACATAGAAAGAAGAAAATAGGAGAAGGAGTCACAGAAACACATAGTGCTTATCAGCACTGCACGTGGTTATAACTAGATTTTTAATCAGAGTTGCACTGGCCGCCTACTTTTACTGAGCCAGGCTGTCTGATCAAGCATAAAGAAATATTAGCGAAGTTAAAATAGGGAGCGAGGGGCAAATGCACATTACGCTCAAAATCTGAACTTCAAATAATGGAAAGCAACCACTGAACGGATTTTTATACCCTCTGGTAGTACCAAGCGCGAGGAGGTAACGCCATCTATCGGCAAAAATAATTGAATTAAGATAGTAGAATTTTAAAGGCATTAGGAAGGACTGGATTGGACTTCAAATCATTAACTAAACTTTCTAAATCTTTGTGAATGTGAAAAGCCTCAAGAAAATCCAATTCGCCTATGGAAGAAGCCTTTTGGATGATTTTTGCAGACCCAAAATCAAAATTATGGTTAAAAGTCCAGCTATGATACGCTATTGAAGACTTGTTAATTTCGCCTTTTTTGACATAAGATTCATGTTCCTTGATACGAAACTTCAACGCTCTTTTTGTTTGGCCAATATATCTTAAACCACACTGACATGATATACTATAAATTCCCCAAGAATTCAAGACAGAAACGCAATCTTTTAGAATCGAAGGGTGAATTTTATTAATAGGGGAGAAACCGACTTGAAAATTGAATTTCTGGAGAATCCGTGCAATTTTATAGCTAACAGAAGGATAAAATGGAAGCACGACAAGGTCATTAATATTATTTCTAACAGTGGAATGTCTTCTTTGATGGGAATCAGAAAATTTTTTGACGGCTTTATCAATAATCACGGGAGAAAATCCACGGTCAATCGCAACTGCTCTCAAATAATTAAGTTCATTGGTAAGCAAAGATTCAGAGGAACAAACTTTTAGCGCGCGGAAAACATAATAGTAAAAAGAGCCATTTTTTGCTTAACAGGGTGGCATGACTTGGCATGGGGTGGTAAACAAACTGCAAAGGGTTTACGGTACACAGTGGTGCTAAAATAGGTTTCATTGCGGATTATAAGAATATCGAGGAAGGGGAGGGAATTGTTGGATTCAATTTCAAGAGTGAATTGGATGGCTGGATCAATTGAATTCATAATAGATAGAATCTCGGATAAATCCTCTTTATAACCGTCAAAAAGTGCGAAAGTGTCGTCAACATACCGAATCCAAAGACGAAAAGATAATTTATCAAATAATTTCATCTCAAAATAGTGCATATAAATGTCAGCAAGTACCGGACTGAGAGGATTACCCATAGCCAATCCTTCAACTTGACGAAAATATGCATTTTGGAAAACAAAGTGGGTTTGACTTAGAGAAACTTTAGTAAGCGAAACCAACTCATTAATTTCAGTATGTGTGAAGTGAAATTCCCGAAGCCTAGTTTCAAGACAATTTAGTGCTCCTTCGACCGGAACATTAGTAAACAATGATTTGACATCAAATGAAACCATAATGGAACGAAGTGGGGAAATATTTAGTTTCCAGATTTTCTCCTCTACTTGCTAACAATATTCACACTGTAAAAAATTCTGTTGAAGTCATTGATAAACTTAAAAATATTTCCCCACTTCGTTCCATTATGGTTTCATTTGATGTCAAATCATTGTTTACTAATGTTCCGGTCGAAGGAGCATTAAATTGTCTTGAAACTAGGCTTCGGGAATTTCACTTCACACATACTGAAATTAATGAGTTGGTTTCGCTTACTAAAGTTTCTCTAAGTCAAACCCACTTTGTTTTCCAAAATGCATATTTTCGTCAAGTTGAAGGATTGGCTATGGGTAATCCTCTCAGTCCGGTACTTGCTGACATTTATATGCACTATTTTGAGATGAAATTATTTGATAAATTATCTTTTCGTCTTTGGATTCGGTATGTTGACGACACTTTCGCACTTTTTGACGGTTATAGAGAGGATTTATCCGAGATTCTATCTATTATGAATTCAATTGATCCAGCCATCCAATTCACTCTTGAAATTGAATCCAACAATTCCCTCCCCTTCCTCGATATTCTTATAATCCGCAATGAAACCTATTTTAGCACCACTGTGTACCGTAAACCCTTTGCAGTTTGTTTACCACCCCATGCCAAGTCATGCCACCCTGTTAAGCAAAAAATGGCTTCTTTTTACTATTATGTTTTCCGCGCGCTAAAAGTTTGTTCCTCTGAATCTTTGCTTACCAATGAACTTAATTATTTGAGAGCAGTTGCGATTGACCGTGGATTTTCTCCCGTGATTATTGATAAAGCCGTCAAAAAATTTTCTGATTCCCATCAAAGAAGACATTCCACTGTTAGAAATAATATTAATGACCTTGTCGTGCTTCCATTTTATCCTTCTGTTAGCTATAAAATTGCACGGATTCTCCAGAAATTCAATTTTCAAGTCGGTTTCTCCCCTATTAATAAAATTCACCCTTCGATTCTAAAAGATTGCGTTTCTGTCTTGAATTCTTGGGGAATTTATAGTATATCATGTCAGTGTGGTTTAAGATATATTGGCCAAACAAAAAGAGCGTTGAAGTTTCGTATCAAGGAACATGAATCTTATGTCAAAAAAGGCGAAATTAACAAGTCTTCAATAGCGTATCATAGCTGGACTTTTAACCATAATTTTGATTTTGGGTCTGCAAAAATCATCCAAAAGGCTTCTTCCATAGGCGAATTGGATTTTCTTGAGGCTTTTCACATTCACAAAGATTTAGAAAGTTTAGTTAATGATTTGAAGTCCAATCCAGTCCTTCCTAATGCCTTTAAAATTCTACTATCTTAATTTAATTATTTTTGCCGATAGATGGCGTTACCTCCTCGCGCTTGGTACTACCAGAGGGTATAAAAATCCGTTCAGTGGTTGCTTTCCATTATTTGAAGTTCAGATTTTGAGCGTAATGTGCATTTGCCCCTCGCTCCCTATTTTAACTTCGCTAATATTTCTTTATGCTTGATCAGACAGCCTGGCTCAGTAAAAGTAGGCGGCCAGTGCAACTCTGATTAAAAATCTAGTTATAACCACGTGCAGTGCTGATAAGCACTACGTGTTTCTGTGACTCCTTTTCCTATTTTCTTCTTTCTATGTATTTCTTTCTCCTGATGAGGAGGGACCTTTAGCTGCCCTCGAAATCGATTGAGTGTTTCATTATACCTACGCTAAATATAAGGTTGTTTTTTACGATTTTGATTGTCACATTAGCGTGTTTCTCTTCTAGTCTAACGAATTATTACTTGAGAAAACAGTGACTCCAGTATGCTAATGAGACTGTGTTTCCAACTATTCTATTCTTATTATCACATTCTTTAAAATGCAGTTTCTTTTAGTAGGGAGAGAACGACAATGAGATAATTATTTGCGATTCTGTGTTGAAATTTAATGCAACTTTTTGTGTATAGGAAATTGTCTTTACTAACATTTTTTAGCAAGTTAAATATATGGTACACATTACTGGTAATTAAAAAAGTCTAGAACCCACTATTGGAAAACAAGAATAGCTGTTATACAAATTAAACAAAAAAAAAAAAAAAAAAAAGGGAAAATTACGATAAAAGGAATCACAACAGAGGTAAAAGAGTTAAATTTAATTAAAATTTGGCGGAAGCAATAGATGATATATTTCTTTTTTTACTTCAATTTTCAACAAGATCTATTCAAAAGTATAAACTTTTTTGTTGTTATTAAGAAGTTTTTATTTGTATTTGTAGACTTTAATACTTTTTATCATTGCAGCTTTTCTCAGTTGCACTATTTCTAGTGATTGTTGGATTGAATTATACGGGTTACAAATGGTGGAAAGAAACCAGCTCGAAAGAAAACTCCAAAGATCCCGGAACCACAATTACAGAATCATCTCCAACAGTTCTGGCTTGAAAATTTGCAAGACCACTTGCCTGAAAATTCTTGATACGATTGTTTCCAAGGGCTTTCTACTTCCATATCTGAATTTTTTCTTAAGGTCTTTGATATAAAAAAAACTGTGCTGGATTATATCTAGCGGGAAATCACAGAGTTTTATTTTTTAATTTAAATGGTTTGCTAACTATATTTGTAATGCTTTGTTCTATACTTGTGACGGTTAGTTGCCCCAGATATAGATTATTTATTGAAGACTTTATATCTAATTTAGGCTACATAATTTCCTAATACGAATGACAAATAAGAGTTATATATAAAAGTATGCAAAAGTTCGGGGAAAGGTTCCGTAAGCATTAAGTTCTAAGAGTTATAACGATGAAAATCATTCATTTTTCAAAGTAAGACCCTTTCATAATAACACACTTTTGACAGTGCCTTTACAGATCTTCAAAACACCATTCTTTGAAGTGTTTTTCAATTCAACCGGCGATTTCGTTTTCAACATTTCGCGCTGGGAAACCGACAGTCGCTAAACCAATATGTCGCATTGCGCTAAATAAAAAAAATACCCTGGAGGTGGAAGAATGAAAGCTCATATGTTTGAGCTGGATATTCGGAAACTGGGAACGACGAAATGAAACGTTTTGTTATGTAACAATTTTCGCGAATTTAATTTGCCGAATAAAATGCGCAGTTCCGAGGCCCCCAAATCGAATAATCCCTCATAATACTGTTTTTCATGTACCAGGAACCAAGAATCATGTAAACCAGGAATGCTTCATGTAAACCAGGAATGTTAGTTCTGAAGGACCCTGAAAGAATGCTATGACAAAGGCCCCAAACTGTCTTAATCTGACCCCACATCTTTCCTGAAACATCGATACTATTTGAAGACTGGTGCGGTGTTAACACCAAAATCTGCTTGAAAATTTCTAGATTTTCGTGAGACATCTGTGCAAGTATACATGAAATTTACTATATACGAGATTCTCGAAAACCGCATTTTTTACCCATCTGTAACTACAAATCATCAGGATCAAAATGTTCAGATATACATAAAAGAGCACGTAACTTGATGAAATTATCTGTTACTACTGGAGTATTTGTCTGTAGCTCAGGAGGGAAATCACAAAGGGTCTATTTTACATATCCACGTTCTCTTGCGTAGCCAATCCCCGGATTTTTTAACTCCTTCATGTAATCATAACGCGGAGTCTTTAACAACGATCTTTCACTATAAAGGTATTTATGAATTTCATGCATCATATTTTCCTGAAATTAACCAGTAAATGGGGAATTTAAACATATCATTTACTGATGAATTTTAAAGTAACTTCTGTTTTGCCTCATATGCTGCATATTTGAAAGAAATCAAAATAGTTCGATCAATTCTCATGTATCCTCATCATTCATCTTATCAGTAGATCATCGACAGAGCATTAAAAGTATTCATAATAAATAGTTAGAAATTACAGACTATATTAAATCCAAATAACACTCAAACACTAGTTAATTCTTTTTTCTTCGAAAATATATGCATGAAAGAGCAAAGTAATTCATTATTAGTATTGTTTCATTATTTAGTATTGTTTAATTTGATTAGCTGCGATAATAATTTATATCGTACAGCATCATTTTGTGTAGAAAACATTTGGGATGGGCCACCCAGAAGGGAAAGTGGTTAGTGACTCTGACTACCGGATCGAAGTGCCCGGGTACAAATCCTGGAGAAGGCATGGATGTTATTTATCCGTCTCTTTATCTGTTCAACGGTAGCTCACCTGTTATGTGCCTCCTTCCGGCCGTAGAGCAGTGGCCAACGCTTGTAAATGGCTAACGTTTGCTATTTGCGGGGGAGGTAGGAATGAATTGGGGATGATACAATAACATTTAATTGTGTAATAGTGCTTTGTACTTCCAAAGAATTGAATTTTCTAATGTTCATGTTTTATTTTTTTTACTTCCAAAATATTCATTTTCATTCTATAATCCTAAACATTTCTGTTAAAAATGAGAGAAAGGAATAGTTTCTGCTGAGTATGACTTCCAATAAGCAACCATGCTGCGCGTATTAATAAGTAGCTTAGCGTGTATGACTAAACGATTGAATTATTTATTTTATATGAAAAAAAAAGGAATTACATTTTACAAATGGCAACATCTTACCTTGATTCTATAATGTGCAAATTAATGCCACAAAGCGATTTTTTGATAATTTATATATATATATATATATATATATACCTTCATATACAAGGATAATAAAATTAGTAGACAATATGTCATCCTTTAGTAGAAATAACCACTAGAATGCACTTAGGCATTGATAAATCTTATATATATAGTTTATTTCATAATGACAAAACAATTTTTTAAAAACAAAATATAAACATGCCTAGTATTTTCGCGTATTAAGCTGCTGAAAAATGATTAGTAAAGACATAAAATAAGAAATGAGAACAAATTTTTCACAAAGATAAAAATTTGAAAATAATAATAATAAATTTAAAATAATCCTATAAATGACATTAAGAATTTAAAAATGTTAAAAGCTAAACTTTTCAAACAAGCATTGCCCCAATTAAAGAAATTTAAAGAAAAACGAACATAATAGAAGAGGAATCGGCTAATTCTTGATACAAAAAAGCAAGGATTTTTGTAGAAGAGGAATTTCAATTGATTTTAGTGTTCCTTTTCCTGACGAAGTGGCATTGAAGTTTATTGAATTCCTCTTCTTCTATTGTGTTTGTTTCCTTTAAATTTCTTTAATTTTTGGAATTGGGGTATTGCTTGTTCGAAAAGTTTTGCCTTTTAACATTTTTAAATTCTTTATTGCATTTATAGGATTATTTGAAATTTATTATTATGAATTTCAATTTTTGAGAAAAATTAGTTCTTAATTTCTTACTTTATGTCTTTACTGATATAAATAGTCTATGATAGTCTTTTGTATGTATTTATATAATATTCTATATTATATATATATATATATATATATATATATATATGTAGAATCGGTACTTACTGTCTAGGAATATGATGTTTGTAAACTTACTTCCGATGTGGCTGTCTAGGGGCTAATAAACTAGTCCGATTTATGTAAAACTTGAATATTTAATGAAACATGAAGAGTTGCTACAAACTACAAAGTAATTACGAGTACATACATAGAAGGAAATAGATGAGATTATTTACAAACGAAGAGAAGGAATCGTATTTCATAAGCAAACATCTTTGAATCGCGTCATCGTCTTAATACCGGAATCGTCTGCCTTCTATCATCGGAAAAGTAAAAGATTTATTTTCACAGCTTGTCTCGTCATCCGATTATAAATGAACGATGCCAACCCACAACTGCTCGTCCATCCTGATGGAATGCGGCCTCGCATTCTCGTAGCACCACTGTCTACATCTAGGGATCTGAAAAATAAAATTAAAAAAAACAAAAAAAGAGATTTTTAGTTACTATTGATGGAAAAGTCGTCTTAAATGGTTTATTTCAGCCATCTTTTCTCATCATCTTAACATCCTCAGAAATAACGGCGTTAGCTCTTCTTAAATGCTCTTTCAGTGTTCGTTCATCTTTAACAGTCTATCTGAATACATGTATTTTACAAACACCTCTTCCTTTGATGTTGTCTGGAACAATTCATCTTCGTATTTACGTCTTCTTAAACATCATCTGAATACGTCTTCTGAATGCGTCTTTTTAGATACCGTCTGGATACGTCTTCTGTATGCGTCTTTTTAGATACCGTCTGGATACGTCTTCTGAATGCGTCTTAGATATCTTCAAGATCCGTCAGTCGAATGCGTCTTCTCAAAATCATCTTCTTTAAGCCGTCTTCCTTTATACATTTCATCCTTAGACATCATCTTCAGTCTTCTTAAATTAGTTCACGTCTTTAAAATAATAGTCCATTAGTCAAATCGGGAGAAATTTGTCTAGTCGGGAAAAACGTCTAAATCAGGAATCATCAAAATTGGTATTTCATTATCAAAGATCGTCTGTCCATGGTTTCAGGTATTCAGCACAGGTACTAGTCTTGAACGGTCCTTCCGTAAAACCAACCTTCTCCACGTCGTATGTGTCATTAGGCTTCACCTTGGTGATTTTGTATGGACCTAAAAACTTGGATTTTAGCTTTATACCTGGCCCTAGTTGAGTGCGTTTAATAGCTACCATATCATTGATCTTGTATTTACGAGGGAGTTTTCGACTTCGATTGTAAGTCTTTCGATTCTCTTCCTGGATCTTCCGAATCTGCTCTTTCGCCTCTTTACGTAGATTTTCTCTAGACTCGATAAAGTCCCTCTGAATTTCAGCTTCTATTAGTTCTTTAATCTTCCTGTCTTTATTCGTCTTTATCTTCGTACCAAACAAAAGTTCGAAAGGTGTCGAATTGATACTCCTCTGAAAAGTCGAATTAATTATTTGCTGGACATCATTTACGTGTTTGTACCATTTCGTAGGGTCATCTATAGCCAACTTAGAAATGACTGATATGATAATGGAATTCAACCGCTCTACTTGTCCATTGGCTCTTGGTAATCCTGTTGTGATTAAGGATAGATGAATATTTTCCTTAGTACAATAATCAGCAAATTCTTGAGAAGTAAATGCAGTACCTCTGTCAGCTACTATATTGCAGGGATTTCCAAATAAAGATTTTTGAATTTCAAGTTTAGCTATTACTTCTTTACTAGAGGTGGTTTTAGTTGGATGTAACCAAACAAATTTTGTAAACGAATCAATAACCGCGAAAATGTATTTATAATTCTTGTTAGAACTCTCCAAAGGTCCTAAATGGTCTATGTGGTAAGTGTTTAGAGGAATATCTTCTTTAGGTAAAGGATGTAATAATCCTTCCTTCTTTCCAGATTTCCGGTTGGCCAGTATACAGGTAATACAATTTGCGATACATTTTTCAATTTTCTCTTTCAATTTAGGGATATAAAAATGTTGTCTCACATGTTCTTCAGTACGTTTGGCAGCAAAATGACCTCGTTCATGTGCGTCTTTAATTACTTCAATTTGCATAATCTCAGGTACTACTAGTGCTTCAATTCCATTCACCATTTTGTAAAGCACGTCATTCCGCAAACAATAATTTTCATATGGCTTAGACTTCAAAACTTCTTTTATAACTTTTATATTTTCGTCAGTTTCTTGAGCTTGAATTATTTTAAATGTTATACCATCTTGAATTACAATACATACAGGATTTCGACTAAGAGCATCCACATGTCCCATACGGGTGCCAGATCTGTGTTCGATTGTGTAATCATAATCTTGTAACATTAATGCCCATCTAGATATTTTAGTACAAATGTCTTTCTTGCTCATAGTTTGTTTAAATGCATTACAATCTGTCACGATTTTAAATGGTATGCCTAATACGTACACCCTGAATTTTTTAAGAGCTTCTACTACTGCTTTAAACTCTAATTCGTAGCTCGAATATTTACGTTCAATGTCTGTCGTTTTCCTACTCATATAATAAACAGGATGCATCTGATTATCAATTAAGGATTTCTGTAACAGAACCGCACCATAACCGTCAGCACTAGCATCAGTGTGTATTTCGGTTTCTGCTTTCGGATTATAAATACACAAAACAGGTTCTGATGTCAATATGCGTTTCAATTCGTTAAAAGCATAAAGTTCTTTAGTTTCGAATTTAAATTTAGAATCTTTCTTCAGTAAATCACTAAGCGGTTTTGCAATTAATGAATAATTAGGTATAAATTTTCTGAAGTAACCAGTTAAACCTAAATAACTTTGAACATCTTTTAAACATCTAGGTTCTGGAAAGTTAATTACTGCTTTCGTTTTAGAAGAAGAAGGATATAATTTCCCATCTTTAATTTTGTGTCCTAAAAATTCGATTTCGCGCTTCAAAAATTGACATTTCTTAATGTTTAGTTCTAGTCCATATTCCGATGCAGTCTGTAATACGCGTTTCAATTTTTGAATTCCCTGAGCTTCATTTTCGGAAGGAATAATGATGTCGTCCATATAGATTACAACAATATTCTCCTTTAAAAGATCACGAAATATATCGTAGATGTATCTTTGGAAAACACTTGGGCTGTTGGCAAGACCGAACGGAACCCTCAGAAATTCATACTGTCCGTTTTGTGTCACGAAAGATGTGTATTTTCTACTTTCTTCGTCCACTTCAACATGAAAAAATCCGTTCTTTAAATCTAGTGTTGTAAATACCATTGCTGCTTGTAATTTATCAATAACATCATCAATTAATGGCAGAGGAAAGCGATCGCGAATTATTTTTTTA
Source organism: Stegodyphus dumicola (assembly GCF_044657685.1). Lineage (NCBI taxonomy): Eukaryota > Metazoa > Arthropoda > Arachnida > Araneae > Eresidae > Stegodyphus > Stegodyphus dumicola. The sequence goes on along the minus strand of NC_140771.1, from coordinate 141,499,530 downwards.
TTTAGGCGCCGATAATCCACACAAAGTCTCCATGAGCCACATTTTTTCCTACTTAGCACAATATTACTTGCGTAATCAGAACAGCTTTGTTTAATGATTTGTTTCTCCAACCACTCCGAAATCTGTTTATCAATTTCACGCTGCTCAGCTGGGGGAAAGCGTCGCGGCGAGCAATAAACTGGAAGTTGATCTGTCAGCACTATTCGCATCTTCAGGCCTGATGTTTTTATTTTATTCGGCTCATAATTCCTTACTAAGTGTAGTATTTCATTTCTATGTACTCCGTCTTTGATATGGCTTAAATCAATTTCCTCGTCATTATAAATATCACGAATGCACATCAAATAGTTTTCAGGTTGCAATTTTCTAATTTCGACTCCTTTTTTATTTACAGTTAATTCCCCTTGCCTTATAATATCAGTACCAATGATCGCTTGTAAAAACATTTCGTTTTCTGCGATAACACAAATATTTGATCGAAATGAAGAACCATCAATTTCGAATTCACCTTCAAATCTTCCTATAGGCTTAATTTTTCCATTAGCAAACCCCGTTAACTGTAGATCTGCCTACTTAAGTTCAGGAGAACCTATCTTCTTATGTATATCTTCTCGGATTAGCGTTACTTGACTACCAGTATCTATTAAAGCATCAATTTGCAAATTCCCCAAATTAACAATTTTATGCATTTCTTTCTGACAAGTCTGAGTTATTGGAGTAACAGCTTTGGCATCTTGGATATTTTTAGATGATGTTTTCGAACAATCTACGGCTTTGTGTCCAAACAAATCGCATTTAAAACACTTAAATCCTTTACTCTTATTGTTACAAAAATTAGATTTATGACCTAAACTTCCACAATTATAACACCTCTGTTCTTTACTCTTATTAGGTACAGAGCGTGCTTTATTTTGTGTGTTATTACTTGAATAACCCTTATTCTTCGTATCTGGAACGCGAATTTTCTCATAAATTTTTAATTTCTCTTTGAATTCAGAAATAGTTTTACAACAGTACAAAACAATTTTGTTACTACTCTGATCTGGTATCCCATTTATTACATAATCAAGAATTGATGAATCATCAACAGAACCTCGACTGGCTATTTCACGCATGGTAATTAAATATTCGAAAAGTGATTCACCAGGTTTTAAGTGTCGTTTCTGTAACAAATTATGAAGTTGTGCACTGTTTATTTTAGAACCAAATTCAGATAAAAGATTTTCTTTTAATTTTTTCCATGATATTATACCTTTCAAAGACCTAATAAATACTTTAGCAGAACCAGTAAGCAATTTTTTAGCAAACACAATTTTCTGTAATTCCGATAACTTAAATAATTTAAAAGATTCTTCTAAATCACCAATGAAGGATTCAACTGGATATGTATCAGTGCCATTAAATTCAGAAACAGTTTCTAAAATATCACGAAAATGTAAGGAAATAGTGCTAGGCATTATAATGTTTTCATCCACTGAGTTATTTATGGGAGGTGATTCTGACCGAACAGAATTAATATCATCATTCTTATCAGAATCATAAACACTTTCGTTTTCAGATAACTCATCATCGTCATCACTTTCGGATTTTAAAAGCTTAAAATCACAAAGACTATTCAATATTAAATCACAGTTTTTATCAGGATTTAAATCATAATTAAGATGTAACAAATTACACACAGAAATAAAATCATTTGAAGTAAGAGTTTTAAGTAATTTTTGTTTTGTTTCTTCAATATTAAAATCAGATGGAAAACCGCAAAAGTTACGCAATCTAGCTCTATTTTTTCGATCACCCAAAGTTCCAAACACAATTTGATGTAAAAGTTTAATTGACTTAGTAGGCCCAGTCTTTAAAGAATTTGAAATTCTAGGAATAGAATTCAAGGTAGTCATCTTAATTCACAGTATCATAGAACACTATTCTTAGAAGTAACAATGTGGAAATAATCGAAACAAAACTTACTTATTTTGTAATATTCATAATGCTTCTTCCTAGGCTTATCGCGGCCTAAGCGCCCAAATCTGTAGAATCGGTACTTACTGTCTAGGAATATGATGTTTGTAAACTTACTTCCGATGTGGCTGTCTAGGGGCTAATAAACTAGTCCGATTTATGTAAAACTTGAATATTTAATGAAACATGAAGAGTTGCTACAAACTACAAAGTAATTACATACATAGAAGGAAATAGATGAGATTATTTACAAACGAAGAGAAGAAATCGTATTTCATAAGCAAACATCTTTGAATCGCGTCATCGTCTTAATACCGGAATCGTCTGCCTTCTATCATCGGAAAAGTAAAAGATTTATTTTCACAGCTTGTCTCGTCATCCGATTATAAATGAACGATGCCAACCCACATATATATAATGTAATAAACAAGTTAGAGAAAAATACCAAACTGGAAACAAAAATTTTATTTTAAAGAGGAAAATTTATTAAAAAAAATGAGAAATAGTACGGATTAAAACCAAAATAATAACAAATATTAAAAATTATAATAATCTCCTTTGTTTAACGGTTTGAGCAGAACTTGTCAAGGAAAAAGTGCTTTGAAGCCTTAAAATAAGTTGATTAACGAGTGACGATAAGCATGTTTCGTTGTAATGAATTCACTGAGACTTAAAACCGCTTTAAAGCAATCCAACTTTCTTTCCAAACGTAATTTAATTTAATAGTTTCATAAAATTCATTTTTCCGACACGTTTTCGCCTTCTTATAGTACAAAATCTATACATAAATTATTCAAAAAAATTATCTGTAAAGAATATTATATACATATATATAGAGAGAATATTCTCTCTCTATATATATATGTATATAACTTCTCTGTCACGGAATGCACTTTTATAGTGCTCTTATTCATGCGTACTTTTGTTGTACAATCCATTTTGCTAAAATGTTCCCTGAGAAAATGCTATAAGTTTTCAAACGGATTTAAGTTTAGTGAATTTCCAGGTCGATCTAGCACAATAATTTTATTTTTCAACATGCACCTCTTGACAGATTTCGAATTGCTGCATGGAACCAAGTCATGATGAAATGTTTCCACGAAGGTTTTTCAAGAATCACGCAATTAAACGCTCCGTCTAAATATTTCTATCTACTTCGATGAATTCATCATTCCGTCAATTTGAACTAGGGTTCCGGTGCCATCTGCAGTGAAAAAAAACTCCCAACACATTCGTTTTTTATGGCATTTTACGGTTTGTTGGCTATGGTGAGGTCTTATTGATTCCTGCTTGCTTCGTCTAACAACGTTAGATGTATAACCATGAACAAAGAAATAAATCTCATCGCTGAAAATGATCTTTTCCGGTGGTTTATGGCCTAAGATTTGTATTTTATGGTCACAATAATTTCGCTTCATTTGATGCATCAAAATTTAGTTTATAATTTCCTTTGTCGCGTTCTGACTAGGACTAGCAAGTCTACACCTCACGTTTGGAGGATGAATAGCAATGCCAATAGATAATAGACTTCTTTTAACGTCTTTTTTTACTTTTTGTTGCATTGATAAGGCTGTTTTGGAGTAGGAATCGAACAGAGTTTGAAGTTGTTTTCATTTTGCTTCCTAATTTAACCTTCTTCTCTGGTGGAAATGATCCAGTTTCATTGTGTCTTCCCAGAATTCGAAAATCCAACCTCAATTTTACAACACCAACCGAGGAAGCAATATTTCTTACAGTCATTGAGGTGTGACTGTTAAGTACGATAATCTTTGCTTTCTTTCTAGGCGTTATATCCATTTTTAGTACACTAAAATGAACGAATGCAAAACGTATTTAAAAAGTATGCAAAAGTGATTTCCTCTTCTCACAGAAACAAGTATAATAATTGTGCAATAATCCTAATTTATTGTCTAAAATAGTTCTAAGTAGTCGAAAGCAGACATCCAGACGACATTAAGGTAGATCAAACTGCTTTGAATTATTTGATGGCGCCAGCTGGAAACCAACTTTAAATTCTGCGAAAAAAATAGCTTTGTCCCAATTAATTTGCACACTATAGTCCAAGGGATTCTTTGTACTTCGCTTATTTGTTTCTGATATTTCATAACAGAGAAATTATATAATACTCAACTTTATTGAAACAAATTTCTTTAGACTATCAAATTTCTTCACAATTTTTAGATATCTTTCATGTATGTAAACATACTAATTAACCTATTGTTTATGAAAATAAACTGTATTTTGTAAATGAAATGTGTTTAGTTTTCACTTTCTCAAGACATTGAGTTCTATTATATTAATGAAACTTAAATGAGTGGAAAAAATGAGATGTGTCTCAACCTTTCTGATACGGGGCTATGAACGTATTAGTTACAAATGGTTTCACTATTTTTACCTTATGCACATTTTTCTCATTTTTACTCCCTTTATATCATTATTTCCATCATCTTTTGAATAATGATGTATTTCAGAGTTTCATTTTTTAATGATGAGATTTCTAATCTTTTCTTGCAAAACATTTGTTATTAACTTTGACCAGTTTAGGAAATTTTTAAATCTATGTTATATTTCTTGTGTGAAATTAATTGTAATTAATTGTATCTTGAGCGAGCATTAAATCATTTAATCTTTTTTTAATCACAGCAGTAAAATAAATTTTTTAGATGGAAAAAAAAAAAAAAAAAAAAAAAAAAAAAACGTTTTGGACGTCAATGAAACAAAATTATATTGTATTATAAGCTTTTTTTTGTTGAAGTTTATATTCATATGTTGCTATATGCCAAAGTACAGAATAACGAAAATAAAGAAATTAATAAATATTTGTCATTGATATATTATATAAAGAAATTAATAAATATTTGTTATTGATATATTATAAATGTAGATAAATTTACGAGAGCTATTTTTTAAGTAAGATCCATTTGTAAATACCGTTTGAAAATTCGCGTAGGAGTGAGAAAGAATAGGTGTGCAGGCTTCTGGCATTTTTTGTGCTTAATTTGACGCCGCTTGCATCCAAGACGTCAGTCCGTGCGCTTAGTAGTGTGGCATTAAAATGTTTAAAGAAATCGAGCGCTCCACCGACTGTGCCTGTCATTCATTTTTTTCTTGAGAGCAAGAAACATTTATTTTGATTTTACTGAAAACAGGACCTTATTTAAAAATATACCTTTTTTTGTGATATAGAGGATAAGTCAGAAAATATTACACTGATATAAATGGCTGATAGAGAAAAATACTATGATCTGTGATATATCATATGAAATATTAACTATTCAAGTTTCACATTATACATATTCTGTGCTAGATCTTTTGTGGCGCTATGTATATGCGGTCCAAAAAAATTAATGACAATGCATTCCTCGCTTGACCTAGCCTCTTACAGTTTTCTCCCTGAGCCCGTCAATAATTTAGTTAAACTCATGTTTGAAATAAAAATACTTCACACAAGAACACTACACAGTGGACTGTCTCACTAATTTATTATTTATTTAGAGAGCCGAATAATTCACATCTCTCAGAACACACTCAAAACTCAACAGAAGTGACCGCGAGGAAGCGCTACAAAACAAGCATCGGTGTCATCCATCTCGTGGCGTGTTTAGAACACAAAATATTACTCAGTTTTTCACGGATGTCGTCTCTGGTATCAACGAGCCCCTTTTTCGAGGGGCTCGTTGATACCAGAGATACTTTTTCGCAATTTCTTTCTGTAATTGCTGTACGACACTGAAGAACTCAAAAGTCCGGTGCATTATCAAGGCCTTCATGTCAATCACATCAGACATACTTTAAGATATGTGGACTGAAATGAATTATAGTTTGGATGTTTATCGTGAACAAAATCATTTGACTGTAGCATTTAAAACGTGTGAAAAAAAATTTGGTTAGTTCAATTGGCTACATCATAGATAACCCTTTAACTGTCAAGTTATTTTGATGATTTGGGTACACAAATTGTCAAATTTTTTTATTGGAAAAACCAAATGTAGCCGAAATAAACATCTCCCGATATATATTCGGGTATGACAATACGATGCACTCAAAAAAAAAAAAAAAAAAAAATTACCCCGAGAAATACTCGGGCGTGACATTTTCGAACACCAGTGCAATCTCGGGCATGACAGTTAAAAGGATAAATATGTCTAAATTAGAATTGTTACAATCATAAGCTATCAGCTAATATTCGTTTTGATTTAACATGTATAATAGAAAGTAATAATATCTAAAGCCTGTAACTAAAAATGTTATTAAAATCTGGTAGTAAATTGTTTTCTCCTCTATACTGAATTTTCAACATTCGCATTCACGATATGACAGTAAATTTTCCCAGTAATTCTGAACCACGTAAGCATATCTTTTTGAAGAAAAGAATATAAACCAAATATAACAAACATAATAAATAAAAGTTAAATTTAGCAATCCACAGTATTTTTAGTACCAACGTGATATATTAATAATATATAATAACGTCTCGCAGAATATGTAGCGAATTTTAAAGAAGTATGCAATGCGGTGTTTTTATGCATCTTATTTACCGGAATCATAACAAATCATATACATGTCATATTCCCGAAACTGATGTACACTTTAAAGCATTCTCAGAGTCCTAGAGGATGCTAAAAAGATTATGCAGTACCTTCATAATTTAATCCCTCTTCTACAACAAACGAAAGCCATGGCTGAGTGAATTAAGTAAAAATTAGTAAGGCCCGTAAACCATGAACACCGGGAACTCCAAAAAAACCAAAAACCAATGGACCTCAGTGATGATTATGTCATGAGACATTCAAAATCTCACTACCAAACTCGGTGAATAACAAGATTTTTTATATAAGTATAATGTGGATATTGCATTAACATCCCCAAGAATCAAGCATAGACTAAGAGGTGTTCTTATCTAAAGAAGATCTTAAGAACAGTCTGAACTCTTACTTTCTCGCTGAATACTGATGATGATACCATCACCAGTATTCATGAAAGCTTTCTCGCTCTTCTTTTTCGCAAGGGCTTCGAGGAGGTCCAAGTGATCAGACAGAGTCAAAATGATCGATCTAGCACACTTTTCCAAAAACCTGAATGAATCTATCTTATGTCAAGTTTTTAAAATATACATATATGTTTTTTACATATTTTTGGATGTGAAATAAAAAATACACAAAAATCAAAAGTTTTTTTTTAATAAAATATAAGTATTAAAATGACATATAAATATATGCCTTTCAGGTCTGAAAAATATACAAAAATCTTAACTTTTGGGAATAAAATACCAGTAAGACCCCGCTTAACGCTGGTCCGTTTAGCACTGTTTTGGCTTAACGCGTTTTTATTGGAATAGTGGGATTTCTTGAAAACTGCGCGCAACACTGGGTTCCCCCCAAAATCGAAAGTAATTTATCTGCATTACTTCTTCGCTGTAGTGTTACACAAACGTACTTTTATTATTTCAAACATTTGTTGCTGTTATTGTTAAGTATATAATGTAATGGATATAGTGATAACTATCATAATTTGAAATTTTTAATAAACGAAACACAAAAATAATGCGGTAACGAAAGGCATTTCTCTAGAAACTAAAATGCAAGTGCTTAAAAGATTAGATAGTGATGAACGTCAATGTCAAATTGGTGTTGCATTGAACTTGTCAACTTTAACAGTAAGGGTAATTCTCAAAAATAAAGAAAAAATGGTGTCATCAGCAACTAAAACTGGAAAAAGCTCTGCAACCGGAATAACCTGTTCTAGAAATAATATGATAGAGCGCCGGTTCTCAACCTTTTGATCAACACGTACCATCTAAACAAAAATTTAAAAATTTCAGTACCACCATAACGTTTTACAATGATTTTTTATCAGTTTCTCAATAGAAATATTTAAAAAAAAGTATTTTACTATTTGAACAATCTATTGGTTATTTGTATGAAAGATGCACACATAAAAAATGTTTGATTGAAAATTGGTTACCGTATTAATTATCTTTAAGATTCTGATTTAAGTTATACTTTAATTCTAAAATTTAGTGCGATGTTTGGGCCTCTTTAAGAGATCAATTTCCTTATGTCTGGTCTCATTTCACTTAGTTTTAAGCGTAAATTAGGATCCACTTTTAATTTTGTTCTCTATTTATTTTTTAAATATAACGTGGAAGAAAATCCTTGTTCACACAAATAAGTTGTGCAAAACGGCAATAAAAATTTAATAGCTTTATTTGAAATGCCTGTAAATTATTTTTTTCGGTCCAGCCGAAAGTTTGCAATCGTGTTATTTTTTAAATCTTCAGTTACAGTTCGATCACAGAAAATTTCTGTCAATTGTCCTTTTTCTTCACGAAATAAAATTTCAGGTACATTTGAACAAAATGGATTTCTAATAAATTTTCTTTTCCATAATCCTCGAGAAAGTACATTTTGAAATTATTTATCAATGAAAACAATGGTTTTTAATGTCGGATGATAATTCTTCTTTTATTTTCAAATTATTTTCTGTTAGAAAACTTTCTAAAAATGGTGAAAAGTTTAATATATTATTATCCAATTCTCTGATTATTAGCTCGAGTTTTTTTATTATTGGTTTTTATTTATATTTATATTTACTTCTAATGGTAAACAAATTAACATTTTGTCCTTGTAATCCTAAATGTATTTCATTTAACTTTCCATAAATATCAGCTAAATATGCTAAACGCGTCAACCATACTTCCCTAAAGAAATACTTTTGCAATTAAAATATTTAACCATAGAGGAAAATTTGAATTTCTGATCAAAGTTCAAAAAGACGATTTAAAACTTTGCCTCTAGTGCGTAGAATACGAGCAAAGCACACTAGGGCTATCTGCCTAAGGGGAGGGATGCCTTCGAGGAGGACTTTCTAAGGGAAACTGGCTCTTATACACGTTACACATGGGGAAAACCACGGGGTGTACTCCAACTGCGCTAATGAAAATCCCCCCGGGTCGAGCTATAGTCCAACTGCGCCAATCAGAATTTCTTCCCCCTGCTGCGTACAGGGTTACAATTTAACTTTTCGAAGCCAATTGTAGCCAGGAGGAAAATAAAAATAAATAAATAGAATTGCATATCACAAGACCAAGTAAAAAACTATCTAACAAGCAGGCTAATTACTTGAATAACAGTAATAAATGCGAGAGCTAACAAAGAAAATAAAAGGTATTGTAAACATACATATTAGCATTACAAACATCTTTCGTTTATTATAATAAAATCATAAATTAAATAATTATAAAGCATAAAAATTATATTTTTAATAAATTACATCAATAATAGTCAAGATGTCTGAACTAGACTGGAAAATTTAATAGAGTTCACTAGCGTGCAAAACATTATTTCATATCAAAGTGTGCTAAAAATAATTTTTGTTAACTAAAGTTATCATGTAAACGTTTTCAGAAATTAAATTTATTTAAATTCAAAAAAAGCTTAGCATGAAATCTATTATAACAACATTACTATGCATTTGGAACACTGACGTATAAACTGTAAATAAATTTAAATTATTATGCTAAGAAGTTTTTTCTAAAATTTATCTAGAAGAAAGGAATTAGATAAACAATACTGCAAATTAATATAATCAGTCAGGCCTCTCAATAAATAAAAGTTTATTTTTTTTAACCAAAAATTAAAAATTGGGATGCAAAAGTTTGAGTAATATACTTGGAAATATGTGAACATATAATTAATTAGAAATGTATAATTAAATTAATAACAAGCTAATTAACAGTAACATTAAGCTTAATTTCATTCAATGTAAAACAAGCAATCGATGAGGAGCTCAGCATAACTGAAGTTTTAATGCTATTTTACGTAGATTTGCGTATAAAATAAAAGTTGCACTTGTGAAACAAGTGAATAATGTACTGATAGTCAACAGGAATTAAAATACAGTGGTTAAAAATATAACTACTTGTCAGAAGGTATGCAAAGTTACCATGGCTAGAGAAATTGAATGGTTATAGAAAACTCATAAAGTTAAGCGCTACAGCGTGAAAAGAAAATTCTGGAATAAACATGTTAAGAAAATTAGATGGAGAAATAATCCTTAATTTATTGATATCCAATATAAACTCTATGCTTTTGGAAAATGTTACATGTAATTTGCACCGAGATATCAATCACCGAAACCGAGTTAATTTTTTTCCTTATTTTTTCTTATTAGAGGGATTTGTAAAAAGATATGCTAAGGTAAAGGTGAAAAATTTTGCAATATTTTTAAAGAATAAATTTAAAAAGTATTTTTACTTCATGAACTGAAATTGTTACGCTACATTTTTACACAGTAAATAAGTACAAACAAAACAAAAAAAAAAAAAAAAAAATGCTGGAGGATCTCTGGGATTAGAAACTCGGATCGAACTACCAATGTTTAGTGACTTTTCCGCTTGATTGTAAGATCTTTCGAAATTAAGCTGAACAATATATTAAAAAAAGTAGAAGATACAGCACATGTAAAAACAAAATTGGGCTCAATTATAGATTTACATTTTTGGTGAATGAGTTAAACATAGATAAGTATACCATACAAATAAGTATACCATTATGAAATATGAGAGATAGAGAAGATAGAGAGCCATAGAGAAGATATGTAGAGATAAGATTGTTTAAGGGAAGGAAATTTTAAGTTTCGCAGCTGTACCCTGACCCTTAAGACGGTCATCACGGAGAGTCTAGCCTTTTGCAATTCTCTTGAGAGCTCACATTTACCGAACAATATCTAGTGTAATCAATCTCACTTAGCGGAATAATTGAAATAAAATTCTGGGAGGGATGGGAAATAACAAAAGAACTGCTTGATAATTTTCAGAGGTTTAGGGTTATTTTCGCGACATTTTACGGGAAGTTCGGTCCAAAACTAGCGACAGTTTTAAAGGGATTCGCAGAAAATCACTCGACAGGCTAAGGGTTAATGCTAATAAATTCAAGAACAGATGCAACATAAAAATTCTCTCTTGGAACGCTAACGGTCTTTACGATAAAAACGATGAATTATCCAACCTCATTATTGAAATTGAACCTGACGTAATACTCATACAACAGACTCACATTCAACCAGCACTCAAAGTACTTTATGCTAATTATAACACCTACCGTACGGATCGTGAGACAGGAAGAGGCGGTGGCATCATCACATTTGTTAAAAGGAGCATAAAACACGCTCAAATTCCTAATCCCAGCACCACTTTCGAAAGTAACACAATAGAAGTTGTAATAAAACATAAAAAATTCAAAATTTCTAATATATACATCACACCAAATAATAATCCCAGCGCAAAAGAATTGATTCACGTCCTTAATTCTAATACTTCTACCATTGTCAGAAGGGACTTCAACGCCAAATACCCCTGTTGGAACCGAGGACCTGCTAACAAAAGAGGGAATGATATATTTAAACTCATTCAATCAAATAATTATAACATTCATGCTTTAGACGAGCCCACTCATTACGAATACAATAGCGCCAGTACAATTGACTTCTTCATCTCAAATAACATTACTAACAGTTGCAATATCTCTGTAATTTCAGCCCTGTCTTCCGACCACAACCCCATTGTATTTGAAATCCCCATTAATAGATACCTCCCCTCACTCGACAGAAGTATAGGAGTTACAAATTGGATCAAATACTCTGAAATTCTGAATAACTCCATACAAGGTAACCCATGCATCAACAATAAAGAAGATTTAGAACACGAAGTCTCAAAATTTACCAACTGCATCCATTCTGCTTTAAAGGAAGCCACCAATACGTTTTATGTAAACAAGCCTTTCCTCCCGCCTGCCTGCCGATATAAGAAATAGTATTAAAGAGAAAAACTGGATCCGTAAAAGATGGCAAACCACCAGGGATACACAACTCAAACACGAACTAAACTCTATGCAAAAAGAAATCAACAGAAGAATCAAGAATTTCAAAAACCAAAATTGGACAAATTTACTAAATAACCTAGATATAGAGGACAATTCCCTATATGACATTTCCCGTATATTCAAGAAACCTTATAAACCTATTCCACCAATACATGGACCTAGTGGAACTTCATATACAGAAGAAGATAAAGCTAATTCTTTTGCGGACTATATGGAAGATACATTCACTCTTAATCCCACTCCGTAAGACAATAACCATATTGAACGGGTCAACCAGGTGGTCAATAACTTCCTTAATTCTGCTCCGTAAAACTTCACTTTCCTGACTACCCCAACAATCGTTGCAAACACTATCAGCGCCTTACAAACGAAGAAAGCCCAAGGGGACGATGGCATCTCGACCAAAGCACTGAAGCATCTTTCGATCAACGCTCTTACCTGCCTAACTAAGATAATCAACAACATTATCAAATTCGCTCATTTTCCTAACTCATGGAAGCAAGCTATAATAATTGTTTTTACTAAACCGCAACGAAATCCAACTCTCCCACAGAACTATCGCCCTATCAGTTTACTTAGCCACCTGTCTAAAGTTACTGAGAAAATCCTACTTTTCCACATCCAAAAAATTCACCCTTCCATGAATTTTCTTCCAGAAGACCAATTCGGTTTTCGTAATCATCATAGCACTTGCCACCAACTTCTTAGAGTTGTCAACATTATCACTGAAGGCTACAACTGCAAGCTTCCGACCGGTGCTATATTTCTCGATATCGCGAAGCTTTTGACAGAGTATGGCATGGAGGCCTTATTTACAAACTAATCACTCTCAATTTTCCAGATCATTTTATTCGCTTAATAGCCTATTTTCTCAGCAACAGAACATTCAGAATCAAAATCAGTACTGCTTACTCTACCACCAGAGTAATCAATGCTGATGGCACACAGGGGTCGGCACTTTCGCCGTACCTTTTTAATATTTATACACAAGACATCCCTAAGGACACTTCTCTTCATCTTGCACTCTTTGCCGATGACACTGCCATACTTACTAAAGCCTGCACTGTTATCGCCGTAAAAAACCAACTTCAAAACTATCTCATAAAACTGGAAAAATGGCTAATCCTTTGGAGGATTAAATTAACACTGTTAGAACTAAGGCAATAATTTTCCGTAAAGGAAACATGAAATACTATCCTTCACCCCCTAAAATATTTGACGAAGAAATAGACTGGATTAATGAAACCAAATACCTTGGAGTCACCCTTGACCAAAAACTTACCTTCAGAAACCATTTCCAGTCCGTAGTACAAAAATTTAAAATTACCACAGCTACTATGCGACCTCTTCTTGGTAGAAAAAGCAACTTATCTATTACAAACAAATTAATTCTATATCGCTCCATACTTCGCCCAGCCCTCCTTTATGCAGCACCGATCTGGGGACATGCAGCTAAAACCAATATTAAACAATTACAAATTCTACAAAATAAAATTCTACGAGAAATTATCAATGCATCTTGGTATATTCCAAACATCTATATTCATAGAGACCTTCGAATCGAACTTATTCAAGAGTATATTAAACGATTAGCGGTCAACTTTTTTTATTCAGTACAAACCCACAGTAATAGCCTTGGTAGCACTCTCAGACACTCCCCGCGTCGCAGAGAAAAACATCGTTACCCTGTTGACATCCTACCGGTGATGCTAACCTAATCGCACCGGTGATGCTATTCGCACGACCGGTGCGATTATCCGCTTAAGCTATTCGCACCAACATTAACCACGCATGCGCATTGAGTTGTCAGGTCCGTCAATTGAAGCCCATCGAAAGGAACTGATTCTACGTACGCGAAGTGTTGTAGTGAATCTTTTTTTTAAAGGCGGGTTTTTACCTTGGCGTAGTTTATCATTTTTTAAGCGTTGGCGACTTTCAAACGTTTAGAAAGGAAAATGGGTTTCTTTTCTTATAAAAAGAAGGAACACGTTTCCTTTTATTAAAGTATATATAAAAAAGAGCTGATTTTTATGTTCGCAATGCTTATCCTTTTCCTGAACGGGTTGAATAGTTTAAATGTCTGATTTGGGGGGGGGACAAAATCTTGTTTATATTTTTTGTACTTCTTAGAATACATTTAGCTTTAAAGATGTGTTTTGCGCAATCAAGACTTTAATTCAATCCTCTTTGAAAAACGTCGTCCGATAAAAGATACTAAAAATTAGACATAGGATTTCTGTGTAGAAAATTTAGACATGAAATAAGTTAAAAGCGATTATATCAACTATTAAATGAATTATTCTGTATGCCTGCTTATTTTTTTATGGAAATACTTGGCATTTTCAGGAAACAAAAATTGCTTCAAAGAACTTCGAAATATGTATTAGTACAAACACATTAATCAATTAAATTGAAATAAATAATGGGATGTAATTTAATAGACAGAAATAATTTAATGTAAGAGATTTAAATTTAAAAATTTGCACACACAAATCATTATCAGATTTTGTAAGGTTTTATCTCATAAATAACTTTGATTTTGAAATATGGTATTTGAACCTATAAACCTCTGTGGATACTGAAAACGTGATGAATATATAAGAATATTATCATTTTCAGTAAGTTTTCTTATTGAATAATAAATTCTGACAGTTCTATGCTATAAGAATAGGGTCTAAGTTTGCATAAAAATTCCTCTGTTAAATAAAAGATTTTAAGTAATTTCTAAGCCTTCTTGTCAATACACTAAAGATTTTTTAACTAATTACTCGTCCTCGCTTGCAATTAGAACCATCATTAAAACCATATTTTATCTAATCATTTCCTGAACATTATCATGTATATAGATTGACCTCGTCTTTGTAACTGAGAATTATTACTTGCAAATTACTCTCTTGCTGGTGAACTATTAACAACATTCGCTCTGACTACCGTCTGCCTTACGGAAATCGGCCGAAAATGCTGGTGGCTGGGCTGATTGTGCGCATGCGCGAATGTAAGTGGTCTGAATAGCCTGTTAGTTATTACACAGATCGTATTTTATTCTCGAGTGTCAAGATGTAGAAACATCATTTTACTCGACTTCTGATAAAGATCGAGTGGGGGAGAAAGAGAAGGGTGAAAGGAGTGTGGGAGGCGGATCAAAGAGAGTGAGGTCCGCACTAGCGGCGGCGAAAAAAAGGGGGGTGTCAAGTTCAGTGTCGTTATAAGATGAAGCCGTGGGTTGTAAAACAGCAGAGTCAGTTTTGCGTGAATGAGTCAATTAAGGTTGTGAATCTTATGTGGGGAGGATATCAGAAGGGTAGCGATGTTTTTCTCTGGGACGTGGGGAGTGTCTGAGAGTGCTAATAAGGCAATTACTGTGGGTTTGTACTGAATAAAAGAAGTTGACCGCTAATCGTTTAATATACTCTTGAATAAGTTCCATTCCAAGGTCTCTGTGGATATAGATGTTGGGAATATACCAAGGAGCATTGATAATTTCTCGTAAAATTTTATTTTGTAGAATTTGTAATTGCTTAGTGTTGGTTTTAGCTGCATGTCCCCAGATCGGTGCTGCATAAAGAAGAGCTGGGCGCAGTATGGAACGATATAGAATTAATTTATTTGTAGTAGATAAGTTGCTTTTTCTACCAAGAAGAGGTCGCATAGTAGCTGTGGTGATTTAAAATTTTTGTACTACGGACCGGAAATGGGTTCTGAAGGTAAGTTTTTGGTCAAGGGTGACTCCAAGGTATTTGGTTTCATTAATCCAGTCTATTTCTTCGTCAAATCTTTCAGGGGATGGAGGATAGTATTTCATGTTTCCTTTACGGAAAATTATTGCCTTAGTTTTGTCAGTGTTAATTTTAATCCTCCAAAGGGTAAGCCATTTTTCCAGTTTTATGAGATAACTTTGGAGTTGGTTTCTTACGGCAATAACTGTGCAGGCTCTAGTAAGTATGGCGGTGTCATCGGCAAAGAGTGGAAGATGAACAGAAGGGTCTTTAGGGATGTCTTGTGTATAAATATTAAAAAGGTACAGCGAAAGTGCCGACCCCTGTGGGCCACCAGCATTGATTACTCTGGTGGTAGAGTAAGCAGTACTTATATTGATTCTGAATGTTCTGTTGCTGAGAAAAGAGGCTATTAAGCCAATAAAATGATCTGGAAAATTTAGAGTGATTAGTTTGTAAATAAGGCCTCGATGCCATACCCTGTCAAAATCTTTCGCGATATCGAGAAATATAGCACCGGAAGCTTGCAGTTGCAGCCTTCAGTGACAATGTTGATAACTCTAAAAGTTGCTGGCAGGTGCTATGATGATTACGAAAACCGAATTGTTCTTCTGGGAGAAATTCATGGAAGGGTGAATTTTTTGGATGTGGAAAAGTAGGATTTTCTCAGTAACTTTAGACAGGTGGCTAAGTAAACTGATAGGGCGATAGTTCTGTGGGAAAGTTGGATTTTGTTGCGTATTAGTAAAAACAATTATTATAGCTTGCTTCCATGAGTTAGGAAAATGAGCGAATTTGATAATGTTGTTGATTATCTTAGTTAGGCAAGTAAGAGCGTTGATCGAAAGATGCTTCAGTGCTTTGGTCGAGATGCCATCGTCCCCTGGGGCTTTCTTCGTTTGTAAGGCGCTAATAGTGTTGGCAACGATTGTTGGGGTAGTCAGGAAAGTGAAGTTGTACGGAGCAGGGGTATTAAGGAACTTATTGACCACCTGGTTGACCCGTTCAATATAGTTATTGTCGTACGGAGTGGGATTAAGTGTGAATGTATCTTCCATATAGTCCTCAAAAGATTTAGCTTTATCTTCTTCTGTATATGAAGTTCCACTAGGTCCATGGATAGGTGGAATAGGTTTATAAGGTTTCTTGAACTTGCGGGAAATGTCAAATAGGGAATCGTCCTCTATAGCTGGGTTATTTTGGAAATTGGTCCATTTTTGGGTTTTTGAAGTTCTTGATTCTTCTGTTGATTTTTTTTTCATAGAATTTAGTTCGTGTTTGAGTTGTGGATCATTCCGAGGTGGGACAGCGTTCGAGATAGACGTCTTGCTTCACTCTCCGTTTCTTTGCGTTGCTACCACCCCGCCACTGTACTGAGTTCATCGACCTCGCCTCACGGGCTCTGGGTTGTTTCTTCTTTGGCTTTCGGTTCGCAAAAGCGTCGCCTTAACTCCACTGCTGCACCCTTCGCTGGATAAAACAGATCGTATTTTATTCTTTCTTCTGATTTTCTTTATTCACCGTGCTAAGGGTACCTTCGGGTACGGCCCATAGTTAGGCCTTTTTCCAACTTATTTGCCTCACATTATTAATCAATATGACACAACAAACATAACTGTAACTAATAATAACATAAACATGGAAAATTCACCTCCAAACTCAGAAAATCCTCACATGAGACATCTCAATGATGAACTCAACGTTCTCCAAGTCACAGTCTCCAAGTCTCCATTAAGTCACAAAATTACTTTATCCAATGACATCGAAACTACTAGATCCTTGGTTGAAGATATCCAAGATATTCGTAACAACCCAAATGTGATTATGACCGCTAGTGATCAAAAAGAACTAAACTTTCTGCTTGTAAAAGCCATTAATCAACTGGGTATGCAGGAAAACGAGATGGCCAATGCAAAAATAAACGAATTACAAACCTCTAACTAAAAGCTCGCTAAACAATTTGAAGAGATTAAAATCTTCTGCGACATACTTCAACCCACTAGTGGTTTCAAAGAACAATGAAAAGGAAAATCGCGCCATAGACAAACGGATTCTGACTTCGATGAGGAGCCTTCTCTCAAAACCAGCAATCGATATAAACAATTTGAGAACCAAATAGACGACATGCATTTGGACAACGAAGATGAATCAGCCACTCAGCTCACTACCACCCCAAAAGACCAACCCAACAAAAGTGACACCATTCCCGCAAATTGAAAACCACACTCCAGCCCCAAAACAAGCAGAATTGATAAAGTGCCAATTATTGTCGTAGATGACGTACCAAAAGCAGATGAATTCTTAAAAAACTTAAACAAGCAAATCGGAAAAGAGATAACTGGCACCTTAAAAGGACACCGCCTAGAAATACAGCCTGCAGACTCTGACTCACATCGATTCATTCGCAAAATAGTCGAAGAAACTAAGCTTAAAGCCCACACCTACTTACTGCCCGAAGATAAAGTTTTAAAAGTCATAATAAGAGGCTTACCCATCACCACAGATCCCCAAACCATCGCTCAAGAACTTCTTGACAAAGGATTTAAGGTTAACATTATTACACTATTAAGAAACAGAAAAGAAAACAAACCAATGCCGCTTTTCTTAGTACATATACCAAAATCAGAAGAAAATAAGGAAGTATTCAAAATCAAACGCATAGGTTATATGAAAGTAACAATAGAATCATTACGCAAGAAACCTGGCCCTCCACAATGCTATAGATGCCAGGGATTTTTTCACAGTTCCCTGCACTGCACCAGAGACTGGTTATGCGTCCGTTGCGGAGGCAATCACAAACCTATAGAATGCACCCGTAGTCGCGACCAGCCAGCCATATGTTATCACTGCAAAGGTCCTCACCCAGCCAACTTCTCAAATTGCCCGGCCAGACCAAAAAACAAACAAGTTCAGTTCCAACCCAGTCCTCCACCAGCAACCAATCCCTGGACTAACAGAAGACAAGACTTTCCTCCGCTGACATCAAACCGTAACGAAAATATCGCTCAAACCTCCATTCAAAACAGAATAACAGAAGCGGTGCTGGTAGTTTCTTCTGTTATAATAATAATTATAACAGAAGAAACTACCAGCACCGCAGAATACTCCCTGTCAGACCTCTTTGACTTCTTGTCATAATCTTGTTGTTGGGCTTGTAGATTCTGGATATGCATTTAATTCCTACCGTAGACGTATCGTATTGTGGGCGTTGCATAAAACAGCCATTTTAACGGCACAAAATTTTATTAACACACAAATAAAAATAATAAGTACAAACGATTAACACACAAGTATTACTTCGTATTTTGTATCTAAGCTGACATACAGCACGTTTCCTTCGTTACTTCTCTACTACCTACCAACTACTCTTCTCTATTAAGTCTCATGAGCGAGAGGCTTTGCAAGCCGTTCAGCTAAACTGCGCATGCGTGGTCATCACATCATGACACCTCCCCTCGAAAAGATTTGATTGCGTCTTTCAATGACCTGTCAAATCCACATATATAAACATTTCTTGAAACAAAATAAAATAACATTCATAAAATTTTCGAACTTAATTAACCAATTCTTATCATTTTAAATTAAAATTACTTCAACATAAATTCAGTAATCCTATTCATTTAAAAGGATGTAACATTCAATTAACTTTTCAAACTTAAATCCTTCACATAATCATAATCATATAAGCAGTTATCATATAAACGAGACAATACAAATCAATCATTTAAAATTAAACATAATACTTTAGCAAACCCTGGCTAAATCTTTAAACCTATTACATAACGTTAGGAAAAAAATTTAGCATTTTAGTTCCAAAAACAAAATGTTCAAACTAAACAGTCAAAATGTCTTATAGTTCATAGTTCATAACGTCAGTCATGCTTCACTCACTGGGAAATATAATCATGTCATTTTAAGTCACGTCATCAATAAACTCAGCATAGTCTTTTAGTCTACACATAATGTTACGGTTCCATTTTGTTGACACATAAACTACTGGATGCACATATTCACTTTCTGATTCAACGATTAGCTTTAGCTGTAAAAGCTTATCTATTTGACGATCAACTTCATTTCTTAAAACTTCAGGTATTCGATACGGTTTCTGCTTTCTTGCCATACTTCCAGGTTTCAGTTTGATGCTGTGTTCTCTCACATTGGCGATTTTCGGAATACCAGTTCTTAGGTTCTTATACCTTTTTAAAATTTCCATAAGTTCTTTCTTCTTATGCTGTTCAAGGTGCGTAAAACCACATTCTTCATTAGAATAGTGTTCTTTTGCTTTCCGTGGAACAATTCTTGGAACATTTTCAACTTCGCCGAAATCAATATCTGTATCATATATCACACCGACATTATTCACAGCGGTATTGAACTCTCGTATCTTGTTTTCGTGCTTCGATGAATTGTCAGGCATTTGTACTATGTAACTATAATCAGTATGCTTTTTGATGATCGTAGCAGGTCCCGTCCATCTGGCATAAACTTTGTTTTGGCTATCAGGGATTAAAACTATGACCCTGTCACCTTCCTTGAATTCTTTATGACGAGTCTTTCGGTTATGGTAGAATGCATAAGCTTGTTGCTTTCCAACATCTGTAAGTCCTGCGTATTCAGGAGCTTTTTCCAATTTCGTCTTCAAATCATTCAGATAATCGGTAACTGAACTTAACTGTCCATGAGGAACAGGAGTTTCATTAGTCCATTACGATTTCAAAATAGACAACGGGCCATTAGGACGTCTTCCATAAAGCATTTGGAACGGACTAACACCAGTCGTAGCATTAGGAACTTCTCGGTAAGCCCAAAGTAAGTACGGTAGATGTTTCTCCCAATCTTTGGACTGTTCCCTAACGGTATTATATATCATACCCTTTAAAACAGCATTAAATCTTTCTACCAGGCCATTTGAACTTGGATGATAAGGAGTCGAGAACCTTGGTTACGATCCTATCCTTTTCAAAAACTCTTGGGTCAACGAAGCAGTAAAATTAGTTCCTTGATCTGAAGCAAAAATTTGAGGAATTCCTGTGCTTGAAAAGATTTGCAACAATGCATCGCATGTTGCTTTGGCATTCAAATTCTTCAATTCTTCAATAGTTTTTCGTTTTGATTTATTGCCGTGTCAAAAGAATTGTAAAATGTCTGCCACATTTCAGCATTCCCATAAAATTTATCAATCATAATCTTTGGCAATTTAACATTATAATCAGAACTTTTATCGACACCAGAAATAGATAAATTGTTACTATCATTAGAAGAACCATTAGAAACTAGCGAATTATTGCTATTTCTTTTTTATTTCAATAATTTTGTGCCTCTAAAGCTCCATTTCGTAATTTTTTCTTCGTATTCCAAGGCACTTTCGATTTCGGATTCAATGTCATTAACATCAGTCAAAGTTTTAATTTTTTCGTCTAACGCTTTCAAAGAAATAGCTTTTACTTTTACAATTTCCAGTGATTCTTCAAGGTCTTCATAGTTACCTGCTGCAATTAATGATTCAATAGCATTTGTTACTTTAGTAATGGCTGAACGAATAACTTTCCGTGCTTTCTTAGATTTCGTTAGCTCTTCAGCCAGTTATGTAACCTTGAATTCCAATTTACCACAAAATAAATTGAACAAATTTCTTACCTTTCTGAAGACTCATTTACGCCTTTATCCGTGAACTTTTCAGAATGACATATCCTCCTGTTCTGACACCACTGTCATAATCTTCTTGTTGAGCTTGTAGATCCTGGATATGCATTTAATTCCTACCGTAGACGTATCGTATTATGGGCGTTGCATAAAATAGCCATTTTAACGGCACAAAATTTTATTAACACACAAATAAAAATAATAAGTACAAACGATTAACACACAAGTATAACTTCGTATTTTGCATCTAAGCTGACATACAGCACGTTTCCTTCGTTACTTCGCTACTACCTACCAACTACTCTTCTCTATTAAGTCTCATGAGAGAGAGGCTTTGCAGGCCGTTCAGCTAAACTGCGCATGCGTGGTCATCACGTCATGACACTTCTCTTCGCTAAAAACAATCTGGACAATAGTGATACAAGGACTCAAAAACATTAAAACCAAGAAATCACCTCTTCATAAAATAATCGC
Source organism: Stegodyphus dumicola (assembly GCF_044657685.1). Taxonomy (NCBI): domain Eukaryota; kingdom Metazoa; phylum Arthropoda; class Arachnida; order Araneae; family Eresidae; genus Stegodyphus; species Stegodyphus dumicola. The sequence continues at coordinate 141,477,860 of NC_140771.1, read as the reverse complement.
AGTAGTTGAAATCATTGAAAAATTAGGAAATCATCTTTAACCCTTTAACTGCTTAAGATGTGTTTAAACGTTTTTGGAATTCCTTTAAAAATGCTTAAGACGTCTTTACACGAATTTCAAATCGCACGAAAAATGCTTAAGACGTGTATACACGAAGCGCGAATTTCGCGAAGATTGCTTAAGACGTGTTTAGACGACGCAATCTGGTCTTCCTTCCCCTACCTTTCTGCAGGCGGCTGTCAGTTGACACAAAGGTCTTAATAGGGTGTGAAGTCTCTTTGAAAAGAGCACTTTAGGAAAAAGTCCTTAGAGTGAAGTATCTTTGTCAGACAGCAGGTATGTATTATCTGTGTGCCGACTAAAAGTTTGCGAAAGAAGATAAATCGTTTTACAACTGTTTGCCTTGTGGTACTTTATACAAATGAAAGTCAAACAGGATCCGACGTTGTTATAGTACATTGCCGAGTTTTAGTAGAAACAAGAAAAAATAAGAATTGTAACGGAGGACGCCTTTATGCCTATATGTTATAGAATCAAATATTTTATTTTTGTATTGAAAAATGATTACAATTTCTGATTCGTCAGGAAAAAATATAAAATGTTGCAACCAGCTTTCTTGTTTGCCTTCGTATTTCAAATGCGCGTTATTATAATGGTATATTCTTCTTTTTGCATTCTTAAATGTTAAAACTGTGCTTTCAGCATGCCTGAGTTTTGTACTCGTATGTGTGGCTCTATGCTCCGTAGAAATGGCGAACTGACATATAAAAATTATATGAATGTTGAAAGGAAGATATTCTACTCGAAACTTCAACTAAATGGAATAAATGAATACGCCGAAGGAATTTCTAGAAATATTTGTTTTAAAAATTTTATTATTAAGATTTTAAATCCAAAATGTTTTGAAATCTAAAGAAAAAATATGTAATCCTTGAAACATTTTTGGAAAGAAATCTATCGATATAAAATCTCTTAAAATTAATGGAGTGTAAATGAATTAAAACAGTGTACGGAAGGATTAGATATACTCCGCACAAAAAATTACAGTCAGAAGATCAATTATTTAAAGATATGAATTAATTACATTAAAAGAATTTAAAATAAATTAACATCTGTCCAAATGTCAATGCTAAAAGCAATAGCACGAATGAAAGTTATTCTTTAAATTCCGAACTTAATTCATTCGTTGGTACGCAATGATTGTGTCTTTGCGATTACTTTTCTTATAGATACTACAAAAGGCCGCCAACGAAGTAGCGGTAAAATCGTTGAATGCTAATAGTTTGAAGCGGGTTCAAATCCTGACGAATGGATTGCCTGCATACCAGTTTTAGCCAATTTTTGCTGCCCGTTTAATGTGAATATGAGCCGATTTTAGTTAGCTTTTCATGATGACGTGCCTTGACTACGAGTCCTCGCTCGGGTTGTGTTTGATTTGGCTTGTTAGATTATTAAGCACGTGAAGGCGATCTGTCTAATTGAAGGTATGCTTTCGTGACAAATTTTCTAAGGGAAACAATCTCGCACTACAAAAAGATAAACCATAAAAACGCCCATGCAATCAGCTAGTTCACGGGGGTTTGAATGCAGGTCAAACTACCAGTATGTTAAGAGAAACGATTCCAAGAATGTTTAATTATTTTATTTAGTTTGTCATAAGCTAAATAAAATAGTTAAACATTCTTGACATCTCTTCACATTACTGAAATGGCAATAACTTCAAATTATACTATGCTACCACTTTTCCTCTAATATGAAATTTTGAACTTTTCCGTTATCGGACAGCCCACCAGCGACTGAGCGGAGTCTAACGGAACAACTGGTGGTTCTGTCCGGGGTTCGAATCCCGGCAAACGGGCTGGTTGCCAGGATGATATTCTTAGTTTTCCATATGTGTAACATGTATGCAAGCCAATTTCCGTTAGGCAGTCCTCGAACGAAGGCATCCTTCACCTTAGGCAAATAACCATCGAGTACTTTGCCATAATCAAATAAACCTTTATCCATAACATGCTTCAAATATTTTTATGTTGAAAAGTTCATGCGCCAAAGTTGGCCCCCGTTGAATGAAATATGTTGCTTTGTTTTTTATAACAACAATGTTCTTGTTTTCAGAATCTGAATTATCAATAAAATTCTTTTAATAATATGCGATTCTATTTTGTTTTTTGTTTAATGAAAAATTACTTTAAGCGACAAATCTCTTACGTTTAGCAAAATTTTCTATTTTCGAAACGAGTTGCTGCCAAAAGCGCATCTTCTCGTTGCTGCATATATTTATTTAAAGCAAACTGCTTGGCGCGTGTGCTTTTATATTTGAAAAGATTCAGAGAATTTTCAACATGGAAATAAAGTTATTAATTTTACTGAATTTTCTGGATTCTTTGTGTTTTGAGGTAAAAGTCAAACCATCAGATATGTGATAACCTTAAAATAAGGGTATATATAATCTGGATTTTGCGGCCAGACATTCCCAGCGAAATAAATTACAAAAAATTATCTATGTAGAATTAATGTATATTCCGTTTAGTATTTTAATTTATCAGTGTTATTACACATCAGTTTATCAGTGTAAGTTATATCGAGTTTTAGTTGTGTTCAATATAAGAATTTTATTTGGTTTATATAAATCCGATTCGTTTAATAATATTATATTTATTAAATACTATTTATTAGGTTTTCAAATCTGTCAAACCCAATCAATGGCCTCCTGGCTAAGATATCTGATTATTGCTATTTCGACTCGTATTCAAACCCAAACAAACGAACTGGTTGAATTTTGTGATTTCCCCTGTGTGTAACATGAACATGAGTACGTTTTACTTAGAAAGTCGTCCATGGAGACATTCATTGCCTTCGGCTGATAGATCTCGTTTCCTTTCCCATACTCAAAAAACCTAAAAATTTTTCAAAAACTCTAACAGATGAATATAACAAAATAAAATTAAGTAAATGCATATAAGAAAATAAATTAAGTAAATGCATATAAAAAAACTGAAGTAAATGTATATAACGAAAAAAAAAAAAAAAAAATGAGGTAAAAACAACTTTTCAATAATTTTTCAATACAGTAGTTTTTAAATTGCTTGTTTTCAAATTTTATTTCATTTTTTAGTATGTACTAATATACAGTGTATGCGTGCGAAAGTGTGCTTGTTCGACATATCCATATATATTAATTAAATAAATCTGATTTGAAAATGCATGCACTAACGCGCTATTCTCGTAATTTGAAAAACACTAAAGTATTGTCTGAGAAAATTATTTATAAAGAAAATTAAATTTCGTCTCCTTACTCGGTGCTGTGTAAAAAATTTAAATAAGCTTATTAATTTTTTCTTCTTTATTAAAAACAAATTAGTTTCTTTTCATCTATATATGAAAAATAACAAAATCTTGCTGTCAGAATGGAAATTCTTAAAAATATGAAATTCGTTTTTTTCGAACAAAAGTTTCTGAGAAATTTCTTTAGGTCAGCAGGTAGTAACAGGACCACTGACTGCTTTGTTTGAAAAACCCGATGAAGTGGATGATTTTGCCCCCAAAAGGTTTTCTTTAACAAAGCAGATGCGGTCCAAATGGCTTTTCTGAGAAGCGTTCGTATTTGAATAGCTTGAAGCTTGAAAGCTTGAGTTGGAAGATGTTCCCGAAGTCAGACAGCAATAAAATTTGTTATAGATATTTCTCTCTCTCTCTGTGTGTGTTCTTGAAATCTTGGAATGGATGAAAGTTTATTTTGTTTTACATATATAAGGAAACTGCATGTAAAGCAAAATAATTCAAGGCACCCATTGTATGTTAATCATTGTACGTCCCCTCAGCTCTTCGGTTGGGTATTAAGAAAAGAAATTCCTATACTGCTTTTGTATTACTTGTATAGTGAAAGATTTAAAAAAAATAGCTTCATATGAAAAGTTTTTCTCCGATGAACGAACACAGCTGAAACATGTTTCTGTCTTCAAGTATATCCACAAAACATGAAATAGTATTGTACTCTTTTGTATTCTAGTGCATTTTTATATTACTTCGTGGTAAATTTTTTTATTCTTAAATTTCTCTCTCTCTTTTCTTATAATACACAAGTACTCTTTCAAATATGGCTGACCTATGAACCTAAATTTTTATACTATAAAATTTTATATGAAAATTAGCCGTAATCATTAGACACAGCTTTGTGTATATTACATTCTTGAATACATGCCTGCAATTAATACTAAGAATACTATTGATAAAATTCGTGATATAATTAATAATGAAAATACTGTTTAAGCTAAAAACCGATTTGAATCTTTTTTTCATTATAGGGTAACATGAGCCAAACAATTTTCGTTAGAAATATACAATTATGCTAACTTGACACATCAGATAGAAAATATTTTATCGTCATCATCGGCTATGATAAAAGATTTATACGCTTAAGATTTTGGATTATGATAAAGCACACAGGACCTATTTGTCTAAGGGAAAGGAAGTCTTCAGGGTAGATTTTTTTTTTTTTTTTTTTTTTGTGGGAAACAAACTGTTAATTCACAATCAATTGTACTTATGAAAAACCCCTAAGCCTCCCATGCAGCCGCTAGAATTTACCGGTGCTCAGCTATCTTACCGCTTGGAGACTAGTTGGCTTTCTGAACTTACGCAATATCTATCTGAATTTGAATATTTGCATGAAAAACGAGCAAAATAAAATGACACATTGTAAATACTACATTTTACTGAAATCAAACTTTCTTTGAAAAAGGAAAATTAATTGTAAGGAATAAGATGGATGCATTTAATTAAACGGCGCGCAATAACAGCGCTGATCATATGTTTCGTATAGGAAATCATTTTCTTCGTGTTATCGTATAACGGAAAATATCCACAGATTATATTTTACAGTTTTTAAGAAGTCATGGGTTATCTGCTTTAAGAGAACACCTTCGTGGGCAATTTTCTAAATAAAATTAGCTTGAATTTACGTTACGCATTGGGAAAATCATAAAGACCACAAGCAGCTAAACTGTTCGGTTGCCAACAACAAATTACCAACATCCAGCAATCTTATTCACTCAACTATAGTGAACTTAAACTAATGTTTGTATATTATTAGTAGTATTAAAATAACGAAAATATTTATTCTAATAAAAATTTTTGTTTGAATATCCTCCCTAGTAGGGTATTTCCTTTGGTTGGAGATTTGTCAACAATAAATGCTATGTTCAAACAAGACATTTATTTAGAGCATAATGCTTCAAAAATGTATGCTAGGATCCCTAGAAAAAAAATATCGCCGGAAAATATATCTCCGAAAAAATATTTAATTATTCATATTCTTATGATTAATTATTAAATAATTAATAACTTTTATAATTATTAAATGAAATGCTTATTTTTACTTTACCAAATGTACAGCAACACTCTTTCTTTACAAAAATACCATATTGAATAAATTATATTGTAAGCTAATAAGTAACAACATTGCTTTGTTTAATTAAGATACAATAACAAGCCGAACAAACATTAAATTGGAAGTCAAACAACAAAAATCAGCGTTATATTTTCAAATTTTCACAATCTAATTTTCATTATATCTTATCTTCGTCATTTGCGCTTTTGCAGCTGAAGATGATGGTTCGGTAAAACCATCGAAACTAGTCCTGTGAAAATTTGAAAATATAACGCTGATTTTTGTTCTTTGACTTCCAGATTAATTGCTTTGTTTGTTATTAATATGTCTCATCTTTCCTATTTCAGATAAAATTTACTAGTGTTTCTTGGACAGGAAAGCAAGAATTTTTAATTTGAATTCATAAATTTATGATACACTGAAAACGGTTTCATGTTATAATTCCCTTTCTGAATATCTTGAATGTATATGAAAAAGTAAAATGCAAATTTAATATTAATATTATCACCCTTAAAAACACCCAAATATTTCGTTTATTACTCATAAAACTACGTAATAATTAAGGCAAAAAGAAATTATTTAAAATAATTATTATTTGCATGCAGTTGAAGAACATAGGGAAATGCTGAAAGTTTTAAAGATTTTTAATTAATGACAAAAATACAGAAAATCGGAAATAATACGAAATGTTTCAGCAATATTTCAGAAGGAATGAAAGTTGAATCAGATATTTGTAAGAATAGAATTTTAGTGATAGCAGTTTAATCAGTCTGCATTGAAATTCCGGTGATAATCAGTGACATACAGATTTAGGTTACATAGGTTAAAAATGCGTAATAATTAAAAATTTAACCGGGTAAATTTTAAAACCAATTTATTTGAAAACTAGCAGCTTCGCTGCCAGCCTTCGTCTGGCTTTTAAATGTACCGGAAAAATGGCTAAAGGGAACTCCAAACGTTAAATTTAAAAACTGCGTAGGATTTTACTCTGCAGAACAACTTCATAAAAAAAGTTATTACGTATAACAAAATTACAATGAAATAAGCAATATCCCTTAACACAAATATTAATTATCCTAATAAATAAATTAACCAAATTCCCTTTGCAAAATCTTAAGAACTCAAATGGTATAAAGGAGGTTAAGAACTTTGTTTCCTAAAAAAAATCAGTCAAAACTTTTCAATATCTTAAAAACAGTGAAATGAGCAATAAATAAAATAAAGGAATGCAGAAAACAAAAAATTCTGAAAAGCAAAGTATAATTAATGATATTTTATCTTATGTTTTCAAGGGAAAAAATTACAATGAAATAAGCTATATCTCTTAATACAAATATTAATTATCCTAATTAAAAAATTAACCAACTTTCCGTAGAACAAAAATCATGCAAAACTTTTCAATATCTTATAAACAGGGAAATAAGCAAAAAATAACATGAAAGCAACTCAAAAAACATAAAATTCCGCGCAGAATTTTACTCCACAAAACAACTTTATCAAAAAAAAAAAAAAAATAAATAAATAAATAAATAAATAAATAAATAAAAAAAGAAATATATTATATTTATATAAAAATTAAAATGAAATATACCAATCTCTTAAAAACAGTGACATAAGAAATACGATGAAAAATTGTTGCCAAACCCATATTTCCAAAAGAATGAAAGTATTCAAAATGATGCGATTTCATCAAAAATCTATCAACAACATTAAGACTGGAAAATTGTTGCCAAAATCACATTTTTAAAGATGTGAGATGTGAGAAGTGTACTCGGAAGCTTCATTTAAAAAATCTTTTAAAAATACAAAATATTATCATTTTTCCAAAATTCTTTTTGTAAAAGCATTCGCAAGGATGAAAGTTTAACGTGTCCAAAAATCAAAGAAAAATAAACTGTACATTTTTAAAAATAAACTTTTTTAGAAAAAATCCCATTGAAAAAGTGTTAAGCTTCCTTTGTTAAATAAATTCTTATTTAATCGATTTATTGAAACACGAAATTTATTTTAAGTTCGTAAAATAGCTAAGTGCCTACGTTTCATGACGATGTAAAAATGGAGTGTGTAGAGTAAAATCTCCCTTTCCTATAGCCCACTATGTTTCAAAATGACACGATTTCGTCACAAAACATAAAATAAAAAAAATTCGAATTCGAAAAATTCGTTTCGAAGTGCACTGGCTCTTGTGTAGATGTACCTATGTACCAAATTTCGTAGCCGTTGGTCTATTAGCTAACGCGCAGCGCGAACGAAAGGCACACACACAGACAGACTCTTTCTTTTATTATATGTAGAGAAGATATGTAGAGATAAGATTGTTTAAGGGAAGGAAACTTTTAAGTTTCGCAGCTGTACCCTGACCCTTAAGATGGTCATCACGGAGAGTCTAGCCTTTTGCAATTCTCTTGAGAGCTCACATTTACCGAACAATATCTAGTGTAATCAATCTCACTTAGCGGAATCATTGAAGTAAAATTCTGGGAGGGATGGGAAATAACAAAAGAACTGCTTGATAATTTTCAGAGGTTTAGGGTTATTTTCGCGACATTTTACGAAAAGTTCGGTCCAAAACTAGCGACAGTTTTAAAGGGATTCGCAGAAAATCACTCGACAGGCTAAGGGTTAATGCTAATAAATTCAAGAACAGATGCAACATAAAAATTCTGTCTTGGAACGCTAACGGTCTTTACGATAAAAAAGATGAATTATCCAACCTCATTATTGAAATTGAACCTGACGTAATACTCATACAAGAGACTCACCTTCGACCAGCACTCAAAGTACTTTATGCTAATTATAACACCTACCGTACGGATCGTGAGACAGGAAGAGGCGGTGGCATCATCACATTTGTTAAAAGGAGCATAAAACACGCTCAAATTCCTAATCCCAGCACCACTTTCGAAAGTAACACAATAGAAATTGTAATAAAACATAAAAAATTCAAAATTTCTAATATATACATCCCACCAAATAATAATCCCAGCGCACAAGAATTGATTCACGTCCTTAATTCTAATACTTCTACCATTGTCGAAGGGGACTTCAACGCCAAACACCCCTGTTCGAACCGAGGACCTGCTAAAAAAAATTAAATGACATATTTAAACTCATTCAATCAAATAATTATAACATTCATGCTCCAGACGAGCCCACCCATTACGGGTACAATAGCGCCACCACAATTGACTTCTTCTCAAATAATATTACTAACAGATGCAATATCTCTGTAATTTCAGCCCTGTCTTCCGACCACAACCCCATTGTATTTGAAATCCCCATTAATAAATACCTCCCCTCACCTGACAAAAGTATAAAAGTTACAAATTGGATCAAATACTCTGAAATTCCGAATAACTCCATACAAGGTAACCCATGCATCAACAATACAGAAGATTTAGAACACGAAGTCTCAAAATTTACCAACAGCATCAATACTGCTTTAAAGGAAGCCACCAATACTTTTTATGTGAACAAGCTTTTTCTTCCTCAGCCTGCCGATATAAAAAATAGGATTAAAGAGAAAAACCGGATCCGTAACATATGGCAAACCACCAGGGATCCGCAACTCAAACACGAACTAGACTCTATGCAAAAAAAAAAATCAACAGAAGAATCAAGAACTTCAAAAACCAAAAATGGACAAATTTCCTAAATAACTTAGCTATAGAGGAGAATTCCGTATTTGACATTTCCTGCAAATTCAAGAAACCTTATAAACTTATTCCACCTATCCATGGACCTAGTGGAACTTCATATACAGAAGAAGATAAAGCTAAATCTTTTGCGGACTATATGGATAATACATTCACTCTTAATCCCACTCCGTACGACAATAACCATATTGAACGGGTCAACCAGGTGGTCAATAACTTCCTTAATACCACTGCTCCGTACAACTTCACTTTCCTGACTACCCCAACAATCGTTGCCAACACCATCAGCGCCTTACAAACGAAGAAAACCCCAGGGGACGATGGCATCTCGACCAAAGCACTGAAGCATCTTCCGATCAACGCTCTTACCTGCCTAACTAAGATAATCAACAACATTATCAAATTCGCTCATTTTCCTAACTCATGGAAGCAAGCTATAATAATTGTTTTTACTAAACCGCAACGAAATCCAACTCTCCCACAGAACTATCGCCCTATCAGTTTACTTAGCCACCTGTCTAAAGTTACTGAGAAAATCCTACTTTTCCACATCCAAAAAGTTCACCCTTCCATGAATTTTCTTCCAGAAGACCAATTCGGTTTTCGTAATCATCATAGCACTTGCCACCAACTTCTTAGAGTTGTCAACATTATCACTGAAGGCTACAACTGCAAGCTTCCGACCGGTGCTATATTTCTCGATATCGCGAAGCTTTTGACAGAGTATGGCATAGAGGCCTTATTTACAAACTAATCACTCTCAATTTTCCAGATCATTTTATTCGCTTAATAGCCTCTTTTCTCAGCAACAGAACATTCAGAATCATAATCTGTACTGCTTACTCTGCCACCAGAGTAATCAATGCTGGTGGCCCACACGGGTCGGCACTTTCGCCGTACCTTTTTAATATTTATACACAAGACATCCCTAAGGACCCTTCTGTTCATCTCGCACTCTTTGCCGATGACACCGCCATACTTACTAAAGCCTGCACAGCTATCACCGTAAGAAACCAACTCCAAAGCTATCTCATAAAACTAGAAAAAGTCTTACCCTTTGGAGGATTAAAATTAACACTGATAAAACTAAGGCAATAATTTTCCGTAAAGGAAACATGAAATGCTATCCTCCACCCCCTGAAAGATTTGACGAAGAAATAGACTGGATTAATGAAACCAAATACCTTGGAGTCACCCTTGACCAAAAACTTACCTTCAGAAACCATTTCCGGTCAGTAATAGCCTTATTAGCACTCTCAGACACTCCCCACGTCCCAGAGAAAAACATCGCAACCCTTCTGACATCCTTCCCACATAAGAATCACAACCTTAATTGACTCATTCACGCAAAACTGACTCTGCGGTTTTACCACCCGCGGCTACATCTTATAACGACACGGTACTTGACACCCCCCTTTTTTCGCCGCCGCTAGTGTGGATCTCACTCTCTTTCATCCGCCTCCCACACTCCTCTTTCTGCCCCCACCCGCTCTTTATCAGAAGTCGAGTAAAAAGATGTTTCTACATCTTGACAGTCGAGAATAAAATACGATCTGTGTGTGTGTATGAGTTGTGGATCCCTGGTGGTTTGCCATCTTTTACGGATCCGGTTTTTCTCTTTAATCCTATTTCTTATATCGGTTAGCTATTCACACCGTCGGTGCGATTAGCCACTGCGCATAAGATTTTACAACCTTAATTGACTCATTCACGCTAAACTGACTCTGCGGTTCAGCGTAATTCCAAACCCTATCCCACTTTTTGAATTTTTGACGTCACGGCAATATCGACTAGTTTCACCTGGCAAGACAACGTATCCCACTTTTGAATACTACTGCGCGCTTTCGAAAGAATTGTGGTTCTGAATAGTATGTTTAGGTGCTAATTGTGAGATTTTTGCAATTTAAATTATTACGAGTGGAAATTTACGCAATATCTTTAGTGAATGGTTATTATTTATCGCCATAGTGTATTTGGGGAAAGAGGAGAGTAGTTCACTGCTGATGTATACATTAACAGTATGAAAAATCTGGAAGGTGATAGTCGGCAATAAATGTGATGCATTCATCGCAAAATTCAGCGGCGCCAGTAAAACAAACGATAGTGTTCTAGAAAATTATCCACATCTGAAGTCACTATACAAAAATTGTATGTGTGCCAACACAGATATTTTAATTAAAAAAAAAAACACTTGCAGAAAACTTCAGATCAAGGAATAGGAAAGAATTGCAGTGCCTCTGTGTGCTTAACAACTAGGAAGCATTCTGCAGACTTTTATGCCAAAATCAAGGTTGACAAATAGATTAATAAATGTTTCTTTTAGTGAATATATTTCAAAAGTATTAAAATAACTTGGACAGTTGTTTAATTGCTTAAAACAGCAATAAATTTCATTTATAAAGATATACAAGGAACTACATAATTTTAAAAATATTTCATTGCTTTGGTGAAAAACTGAAATTTACTAAATTACCTAACTTTTATAACATTAAATATCTTTGTAACTGTAGTATTATGCTCTGTTTTATAAAAGCTTAACTACTTTATTCATTTGTTATACATTAAAATATTTTCTGATTTATTTACTAAATGTGTAATCAATTATCAGGATTACTAAATGTGTTGAGAATTTGCAGTGTGATTGCATGTTTGTGTAATGAACTTTGATTTTCATGAACGAAAAAGAAATACAACCTCTGAATAAGTACTTTTTCGTTTTCAGTTCCTGTGTTAAAAGTAAATTCACTTCAAGTATGTGTCTGTGCAATTTTGACGATGTAAATACTGAAATGATTGTACAGGAAAAACTCAAAAAATATCCGGAAAGCTCTTGAAATTTTGGATAGTCGAGCATATAAAAAATGAAATACTGTAATAAGTGAATGGAAGAATAAACTACAGTCAAAAGTAAGTTAATTCGGACACCCATAATCCGGAATGATCTATAATCCGGACCTCAAAGCTAAAAACTTTCTGCGCATGCGCGGCTTTGACGCATGCGCATAGGCGTTTAAGCGTGCGCGTAAGACCTTTACGACTGGGCATTTGCGTGTGCACAAGCGCAGAATACGTTTTCGCTGCGCGTTTAATGTATAACGGACGGTATAAGCTAAAATTATCTAATTGTATATTTCAGTTAATGTTGATGATTGCGTTGTTCCTTAATCTTCGAATTGGATACGGCTTATTATTTTTTGTAGACTGTAAGAGCAATTTTATAAAAGTAAGCTTGAACTTTCGATTATGTCAAATAGAATTTCCGATGCTGGAGCTCCCAAAGGATCTACGAAAACGAAAGAATGTTTCTATGTCCATCAAACAAAAAGTGGAATTGCTCCAAAAAATGGATAAAGGCATATCCTTTGTTTATCTAACCGTTCCGAAATCTGTTTATCAATTTCACGCTGCTCTGCGCGGGGGGGAGGGGGAACGTGGCGGTGCGCAATGAACTGGAAGTTGATCTGTCAACACTATCGTTATCTTCAGGGCAGATGTTTTCATTTTATTCGGCTTATAATTTCTTATTAAATGTAGTATTTCATCTCGATGTACTTCGTCTTTGATACGATTTAAATCAAATTCCTCGTCATTATAAATATCACGAATACAAATCAAATAGTTTTCTGGTTGCAATTTTCTCATTTCGACTATGCGTAATGTATGCTTTACGCATGTGCGCGTTGAAAGAAATGTTTAATAAAGTAAACAAATAAATATTAAGCTTTTTTTTTTTTTTGTAAATTTTGATACCCTTTAGATCATAATTGCTCTTTATTTCATAAATTAAGGTTTCATATTTTTAATTTTATAATTTCTGCATGCCATCTTACCAGATTTAAACTGATGATCTATAATCCGGAAAAATCGATAATCCGGAATCGCCGAAGTCCCGACGAGTCCGGATTAAAGACTTTTGACTGTACTAGTCTAAAATCATAAAAACAGATCATCTTATTTGCATCAACTTGACAATCAAAAGCCAATATTTAATATTATGCACGATTTTGAAAAAAATGTATGCTGCTGATCTCTGGATTATGATAACAGGTGATTTTTACAATGGTTGTTATGTGGATTAAGACTGCAAATTGAGACTTTAAATATGAGCAACAGTAATCTGAAAATTTTAAGTAGTAATTTTATGTCCAACAATCTCTGCCAAATAACTTCCATGTTTTATGTAATTAAAATATATATTTTTAACCACTTTTTATTAATTTTATAAAGTACATTCTATAACTTAAATTTTACTTTCATCTATTTTAATGTTTGCCATTATAAATTGTATACTACTTTTTTAAGATTTCATAGTTGCTAATTAAACTTCCTTTACAATTTATTTAGTTATTTTATGCATACATTTATATTTTATGTAAGAAAGGGATTTATGTGCAATAGATATACAGTGAAAATCATTTAACACAAAACTGAGGGGACTGAAGTATTTTTTTGTGTTAAAGAATATTAAAAAAAATATATTTAACAAAATTAAGCTTACTAGAGTACATTTTATTTACATAGATATGTATATATGCATGCATTTAATAAAAATCGATGAAATAAAAACATCCATAAGAACTTAATGAAATTTAATACAAAATTTTCAAGTTTTTTGAAAACCATTTATTTTGGGAAAATAATCTGATATTTTTCTTTGCATTGTCTTTTTTAGCATCAAATTTTTCAATGTCAAACATTTGGTTATTGATTTCACCATTAGCGTCTAACTAATTGCCCATACTTTTTATGATGTTCCTATTTCGGATGATGTGGGAACAGGAACTGCATTATTCATTTTATTTTCGTCATCAGAATCTGCACCAATGATATTTTTTTAGCTTTGAACAAACTCCAAAATAACTTTGTCCGCCATAATTGGGGCTGTACACACATTATCATAAACTACTGCAACAAATTGTTCCGATAGTACATTAGGACAGCTCATTAATACAGAAACTTTCTCAAACATTTTATTAAGTGTCAGCTCAGTTTCAATATCCTACTTCTCTATTTCTTTCGGCGCCAAAGAATCTGATACTTTTGAGAATTGTGTGTAATGAAAATAATTTCCATGCAGTGCTGAATTCCATGCAGTGCAACATATGAGCCAAACTCACTAATTTTTACTCGCACTGCCATGAACTCGTCACCGAATTCCAAAGCTAACTGATGAGAGATGAGATGTTTGTAGAGGCGAAAAGCGAAAGTAGCATAGATAAACAAAACTGGCTCGTGTCACAGGGTATTTCAAAGCCAAATTAGCCTCTTTCCTACGAAATATGTGAAACCACCTCTCTTTCATTTCACATCCTGCTTAAATCTCGTCTGCGATGCCAGTGTTTCTATATTTTGTTCATTTCCAGAAAGGATATCTTTTCATGTTAAGCGATTTTTATTTCATGTTAAAAGAAACAAAATGCATGAAAATACATAGTAGTTTGTGGGGACTGTTGCATTATTTCGTGTTAACCGATATTTCGTCTTAAGTGTCTTCGCGTTAAACATATTCCACTGTATACAGATGCGTTTGGACTATGTATACACAAATAATTTTTTAAAAGGAAAATTTATAAACCTTCCAAAAATTTTCGTGCATTATGTTGCTAAAAATTGATCAGTAAATATATAAAGAAAGAAGTTTAGAACCAATTTTTCAGAAAGAATAAAAATTCAAATTAATTTGATAAAATTCTGTAAATGTAGAATATAAAATATTCTTTTTAGACTAGTAAAATCTTTTTAAATTGGAAGATATTTTTAATGATTTTACTCCCCCCCCCCCCAATTTTCCTTTGCTACTGCTGTTTGATAAGAGGTTCTAGTAAAGTTTTGTGTTAAGATTATTTTGAACTTTCAAAGATTTTCCACTGCAAGATTTTAATTTTTTCTACATTTTTAAGGGCATGTTTTCATTTTTTTTTTTTTTTTTTTTTTTTAAAGATTCTTTTTAGATTAGAAAAATATTTTTAAATTGGAAGATATTTTTAATGATTTTCCTTTGCTTTGAGGAGGACTAGAATTTTCGGGTGAACTATTAGACAAAAAATATATTGAAATGGTTCATCAACTGATTCTGGATACAGAAAAGCAAATTTTGTTTTAGAAGGGGAAATGTAATTAAATTTGACATACCTCCTCTTGACGATATTATGCTGAAGTTGGTTGGATTCCTCGCCTTTCTTGTTCTTTTATACTATTTTTTGGTTTTTCTTGTGATGGTTTATTTTAACATGTTGACTGCCGTGGGGGTCACCAGTGACCGGCACGACTTGGCTACAGCACTGTGGGTGCCACCGGCAATGCGACCAATAGTAAAATACATAATTAGAATAAATATCGATACTGATAAATTTTTAAATAGTACCATCGTTACTATAATGATTTGAAGAATAATAAATCGTAAAAATTTAAATTATAAATCGCAAAAGTGGTATACAGATGCCCCAGCATGAAAAATGCATTAAGCACGATTATATATAACATTATGTTCTGCCGATAATATTTCATCATAATATATATCGCATAATAAAAATTTTTAAGTTGGCGTCATGGGCAAATCACATAAAATGCGCGCGGCAGGCAACGTGTTAGTTTTTACATTTTAAAGTATTCGTATTCTACATTTATAGGATTTAATAAAGATCATTTTAACTTCAATTTTTTAGTCTTTGTGAAAAGTTGGTTCTAAATTTCTTTATATATATATATAAGAACTCCTACATTCCTAGAAAAAAAGTAATTTATATATTTATTTATCTCACATTTTCATTTTGAAATATTTTCGTACATGCTTTTCAATATTTTAAAAGTTGATTTTTTGTTGAACTGAAATATGTAATATGGAAAAATTCTATCAAAAAACATAATTCAACTCAGAATTGAAACAGGAGATAAATAGAGATAATAATAATGTAGGGTAGGCATTTGAAACATGTTAGCGTGTTTTTTCATTCAGCTGAAATGGGGCCCACCAGTGGCCGAGCGGTAAAGTCGCTGAACACTGGTAGTTCGGTTCGAGGTTCGAATCCCGCAAACGGGCTGGCTGCATGGTCGTTTTCCCCATTTGTAACGTGTATACGAACCAGTTCCCTTAGAAAATCCTCCACAAAGGCATCCCTCCCCCTAGGCAGATAGCCCTCGTGTGCTTTGCCATAATTAAATACCTGCCATTCAGCTGAAACAGTAAACATATAGATAAATTCCCACAGAAACAAAACAGGCAAAAAAATGGGTTGGCATCAGGAAACTGATTAGTCTAAAACAGGGCTTCTTAAACATTTTTTCAGTCGTGATCCTTTTTTATCATAGATTTTTCCACGACCCCAAAATATTTACAGTCAAAAGTCGTTAATCCATACTCGTCGGGACTTCGGCGATTACGGATTATAGATCATCAGTTTAAATCTCATAAGATGGCATGCAGAAATTCTAAAATTAAAAATATTAAACCGTAACTTATGAAATAAAGAACAATTATGATATAAAGGGTATCAAAATTTACAAAAACAAAAGCTTAATATTTATTTGTTTACTTTATTAAACATTTCTTTCAATGTAAGTTGTTTAAGTTGCTTCGTTTTATGTGATAATACTTTCTCTTTAATTCTATAAACAGACATAATTTCTTGTTCAGTTACAAAGTTCCGCTGTTCAAGTCCTGTAATTGCTGTGCCGAGAATACCGACTAACTTGTCAATCGAAATTTTTTCGTTTTCACTAACCTCTCTGTCACCTTCTTAATATCTTTATCCATTTTTTGCACCAATTCCACTTTTTGTTTGATAGACATCGAAACATACTTTCGTTTTGTAGATCCTTTGGGAGCTCCAGCATCGGAAATTCTATTTGACATAATCAAAAGTTCAAGTTTACTTTTATAAAATTGCTCTTGCAGTCTGCAAAAAATAATAAGCCAATCCAATTCGAAGATTAAGGAACAACGCAATCATCAACATTAACTGAAATAGATAATTAGATGATTTTAGCTTATACCGTCCGTTATACATAAAACGCGCACGCGAAAACGTATTCTGCGCTTGCGCACACGCATATGCGCAGTCGTAAAGGTCTTACGCGCATGCGTAAACGCCTATGCGCATGTGTCAACGCGGCGCATGCGCAGAAAGTTTTTAGCTTTGAGGTCCGGATTATAGATCATTCCGGATTATGGGTGTCCGAATTAATGACTTTTGACTGTATGAAAATTTTGTGGGACCCCATTGCGAAAATCCGACACGCGCGAGTGAAGCTATCAATTTTTTCACTTGTGCTGTAAGATAATATTGCAGTTTTAGGTCATTATCTTTAATTTCTCATTTTAAGACATAGAACAATGTGAAAATTTTAAGTAACAGATGAAATGACAGCATCACGTGCAAAGCAAGTAAAATTTTAAATTAAATGATTTATATTATAAAAAGAATGCGTTGAAATATTTTTGTTTTTCTCTTTGTCTGTATTGTCTTATCTTTATCTATTTTCAGATACATTGTGTAAAAATATTTGGTAATTGTAAAATTATTATATTAAGTTTAAGAAATACCAAAACTACTAAAATTTTTTGCGACCCCCTGCTGTAGATAGGGGTTGCGATCTACAGTTTAAGAAAGTCGTCTACAATAACGTTACAATATTTGATTTTGCTAAAACATTGGATAACTGAGGCCACAGCCAGTGCAGTTATGGCAGGTGTACAAAATTTTGGAATTTACAGAAATATCAAGTAGCAAAATTTTTGGAATTTAGGAGTGGAAAAGTTTTTAGAATTTAGGACCCAAAGAGATTGCATAGCACAACAAAATGTACCTGCTGAAGCTAGGACTCCAGTGCATGGTTATATTCTTGTAAGGAATGCCTGAATGCAGAGATGCATTTTGAGTCATCATCGCTAGGTCACCAGCCTACACAGCATTGTGGTATACATCATTCATGTAAATAAGGAATAAAATTGATTGCACTTTAGTTAAATAACCTAACTTATTCTTTGTATTTATAATCAAATTAGTATTATGCGAGAGTACTGTAATTGTTGAATAAGAATAAAACGCTTTCTGTTCATCTCAAATGGCATAGATTTTCTAGCAGTTATTCCAGCAGAAGTTTGAAGGAATGGATCATTCTGTATTTAGTTAGATAATCAAAATACACAAGATATGAACATAACATATTAAACCATAATTCACTTTTTACATTGGACAGCCATTGTTTATCAATTTTCACATAGGTCATACTTTCCCGTATTTTTGAAAATACTCCATTGCATGCTGTTCTGTTGAAGACACGCCCGAAACTTTTTTTTTTTTTTTCAAAATGTAATTGATAACTTGTATTGTTTTTTTACAAAATTTAAACCTGGGTGTCAAGAACAAATTTGTGTGGGGGTCACCAAATTCAAAGAAATTTATTTGACAATAAAAGGTATACATAATTTGAAGAGAATTTTGGATGTTTTTTAACATTTCCATATTTTAATTTTAATTTTATTGCTTTCCGCTTGATTTGTGTGTTATGCTTGATGATTTCCAAACAGCTCGTATCGAATTTCAAAGCAATTGCATACGCGCAGCTAAGATGTAGTTTTTTTCGACTATCTTAGTAGTGTCTTGCATGCAATTTATAATTGTAATACGCATCATTTATAAACTATGTTTCTTATTTCTAATAAAATTTGTTGTCAAGTAAGCACATAACATTTCCTAAGTATTGGAAAATTCAGTAGTGTCTCGAAGGATAATAAAAACAATTTTTAGTTGCAGTTCTGTTCATGATGGCCCAAAATAGATACCCAATGTTCACAAGAGAAACGGGATGGATGGACCAATATCAAATAAACTTTAAGAGAAAAACTATTAAAGAAAATGCAAACAATAATGAATTCATTGGCTCTCTTTCTACTTCTAAAAAAAATTGAGTAAATATCAAGAAGAGTTTATTTTATACTGTTTTACATGTTGTATTATTAATGGAAAATAAATATCCATTGTGTGTTAAATGCAGTGAAAACTTGGCACATGGAAAGCACGAAACCTGCGAAATTAAAAACACATTTAGAAACGGTACTTTTCCGTTTTGCCGGCGCAAACCATAAAGTCGCCAACAATGGTACAACTGATGTCAAATGGAATATCTTCGCTGGCAACCTTTGACGCCTCATTTACAAAACAAGTCGCAGCCATTTCTTATCGGATTGATTGTGCTGGCATAAAATTACATAGAATTTTACAAGATAGTTAAATTTTATGCTCCAAGACCATTCGCGGTAACTAAGTCAATTAGAATGCAATCACACCACTCACCCGATGGCGAAAATATAGAAAAGGCAAAATCAAGGGTTAAATCCATCAATTCTAATGAGAATGCTCTAGCGAAGTAAAGCACTGCGGTTTTACATAATTTTTGAGTAAACTATTCGTACAAATTGAAATAATTCTTGCATTTAAACTTGTATTCCAAATTAAGATTTAACTTGTCATTAATGTAGATAATTACTGAGAGAATTAGATTTTTGTAGCATAGTTTACATGAGATGAGATCAGGTGGGGTCACGTGATACAAACCGACAAATCAGGATGTTGAGCCATGAAACAGTCAATTCTTAATGTCTTTTTACAAATTTATTGCCTTTATTTATTGGCTTTTTACAAAATTTTAAAAGATATTAAAATGTTTATGCCTTCAAAATAAAAAATTCTTAGAACTAACGTTTGTTAACATTTTTTATGTGTATATTGTATGTTGTTGGCAACAAAGTCTGCTTGGCGAATTTGCGCCAGTGAAACGGAAAAGTACCTCAGAAACTAAACATAAAGATTAAGTAAATAAATCTGAAGAATTTTTTTAAGGAATGAGCTAAGAGCATGAAAAATTAAAATGTATTTTTGAAAAAATATACAACAGTTCCTGAGAAGGATTTACAGGCATCTTAAAAGTTTCATATTTAATTGCAAAAAATTTAAAAACCTCATACAATTGGAGAATCGCTCATTCTTCCTTCAGCAATTAAAATGACATCATTTATGCATACAGAAATATATATTAATGATTTAAAAACAATAGCATTAAAAAATGATACCGTTTCTCACCAAATTTCTGTCATATCAGACACTATAGAATACAAAATCCAGTCTTTACTATAAAACATGATGACACTACCGACATTATAAAAATGTCTCAATTCATCGTTTATCTGAGATACGATTTTGAAGATTACGCAGCAGAATATTTTTTATGTTGTAATATTTGGGAAGGAAAAGCAACTGGAGAGAAAATATTTGAAATTATTAACAGACATTTTGAAACGAATAATCTTACCTAAAGACACTGTGTCGCAGTTTGTACTAATGATGCTGCAGCATTAACAGGTAATTATAAAGGACTAACAGGATTAATAATGAAAATTGCTCCTCATATAATATTCCGGCACAGCTTTAGTATTAGTCCTTTTTGGCGACACTTTGGAGCGATAAATGTAAAATTATGATAACCATAGTAACCCTAAATACTGAGTTGAAAAACATGCCGCCATTTCCGTCCACGTAACTTTAAGGAATTTGGTAGGTATCGGAGCTTTGATGGCAGGAGGGATAAATTGCATGTTTTTCTTAAAGTTACGTTTGTTAGGAAAGCACAACATTTAAAATATTTTTAAAAAAGCTAAAATTTGATAGTTAAAACTGATGCTTTTAATATTACATCACATGAGTCTTGACATTTTTTCATATGTCAACTCTGCGTATTATTATAAAGTCCACCCCCCAAGAAAAAAAAAAAAAAAGCACATTTTCAGTAGCATGAGGTAAATTCTTTGTTTTCTTTGCTAAGGAGATCAAAATTACCATGATCTAAAAATACTTTTTTGCCTCATATTAGAACTATAGGGATGTGTAATTGCATGAATTCATAGGTTCAAATCAGGACCAAAATTATTGCTTTTATAACATTTTTATAATTTGTTTGACTATAAAAAATATAATGTTGCTTAAATTATGGAATATATTGCTTATAATTTACAGTTCTCAAATTGTATAAATCTTACAACCTAATAGTTGTATATGAATAACCTTTACTGAGTATATTACTTTTATTAATAGAATGTTGACGTAACAGTTTTTATTTAAAATTTTATGCTAATTTTCTACATTACTTAAACATTTTATCTAACAGAAATCTGAATTTTTTGTAATAAAAACTCTATAATAAAAGTAAGAGTACAATTTATATATAAAATTTGACTACATGGCAAGCACTTAGATACCGATTTCAATGTCATTAAAGTTTAGATATATTGTTATTAAGTTAAGATATACTTTTATTCTCTTATAAAGTTTAGATGTACAGAACAGAAGGCACACTTTGTGCTTACAACTCAGTCAAGCACTTGTGGCAAGATAACTTATGATAACAATTAAGTTCAAATGTAAAATTTAAATTCAAATAAATCAATTTAATGCAAAGTTGGTTAAAAACTTAACCGGCATGGAATTCAACTATCAGCAATTACAATGCAAGACTGAAGACTACAAATCTTATCTTATCTAGCAACCTAGTAACGTGGTCTCGAAAGGCAAAACACGGTTTGTTTTACAAACTAAAAACTTCATTTAGATTCTGGTGGGAAAATGGATGGAGGAAATTGATAGTAAAGATCCCAAGCATAAAAAACTCTGGTTACAAAATAAAGAATGTTACATTATACTTTGTGCCCTGATTAATTATTCACTACATGAAATAGTGTAATGCATTTTTG
Source organism: Stegodyphus dumicola (assembly GCF_044657685.1). NCBI lineage: Eukaryota > Metazoa > Arthropoda > Arachnida > Araneae > Eresidae > Stegodyphus > Stegodyphus dumicola. The sequence continues at coordinate 141,456,070 of NC_140771.1, read as the reverse complement.
TTTGCATCATATACAAATTATTTATTTTATTTAAATGCTGTCCAAAACCGAACAGGATTTTGCAAACATATTGACCATATTTTTCGACCTATAGATCCAACACTTCTTCGCTTCAGAAGTACGATTTAGAATTAAGAAATAAGAAAATAAGAGAGAATTATGAATAGAAAATAAATATATATGCTGGCTAGCAGAAGAAGGATGCCTTCATAAAGTACTTTTTAAGAGAAACTGGCTCAGATTCACATTACATGTACGAAAAACCACAAAAACTCCCATATAGCCAGCCTGAACTACCACTGTTCAGTGGCTTATCACTCCAACACTAGTGGATTCCAATGACTGTTCGAATTTTTCACAGAAATCATCATTTATGATGATTGTTGTATTATTACCATTGGTACAAAATTTACTCATTATGATAATTTAATTTTAGTTTTTAAATTATAAACATAAATTACTTGTAATAAATTTAGGGATTAAAAAATATACACTTCTTAATATTTTTACCATTTAAAAATTTAATCATAAAAAGTATTTCTAACGCTGCTACAAAACTTGCTCATTATAATTTAATTTCCTTTCACTTTGAAATATTTTTTTATTTTCTTTTAATAACAGAATCTAAGAAACTAAAGTAACATATACTACTAGTTTGAAATGCATTTATGAACCTCTTGTAAATTTCATTATTCATAACATAAAAATTAACCTTTTGTAAATTTAAAATATTAGCTAAGTACTAATATAATATAAATATTAACTAACTACTTGAAATATTAATGTTTAATACATTAATATTATATTTTGTAATTTAAAATATTAACCTTTTGTAAATTTCATTACTCATAACATAATCGCTGCCATAAATTCATTTACCGTAGTGTTTCAAGAATTTATTATAGCAGTACTAGAAATGTTGAAAATTAGAGAAAGACTGTTTATTCTGATTAAGAGCTTATTTAGTCTAGATCGGGTTTTGTTGACAATCCGCCATTTTTTTCCGATCTTCAAAGCTGGGTATACATTGGCGACCCAAATTTGTCGCCAAATCAAAAAATCGCCAAAAGGACCAATACTAAAGCTGTTCCAATATTCCATCACTGTATGACACATAGAAAAGCTCTTGTTGCAAATTGATAAAAAATTGCACAAGATATTGCAATGTTATTACTGCAATTAATTACATTAAAGGGCAAGATCCTAAACAGTTGTCTCTTTTTAATACCATGTAATGAGATAAGTTCTGTATATGAGACATTATTACCAAAGTCAGTTGGTTTTCACACAGAAAAATACTGAGACATATTTTTGACTATAGTTTACATATTTTTGGAAGAAAAGAAACATACATCAGCAAGTTCATTCATTAATAATGATTAATTAGGAAAACTCAGTTACATAGTAGACATTTTCTAAAAACCTAAGCATTTTAATACTGAGCACAAATATTGAAGCTTTTAAAACTAAGCTAATACTTTGGCAAGGAGAATTGAACAAAAACAACAGAAACATGTTTTTCATAATTTACTAAAGAAAATAATACAGATTTCTTGTTTAAAACAACATATGATAAAACTGACAGAAAATTTTTTGAAAAATTTCCAAATAAGGAATTAGGTTGGATCTGTGACCCATTTTGCCTTTGGTATTTTCAATTCCAATGTATTTCTAAATGAAAAAGCACAATTAATTGATATTTTAAGTGACAGAATACTGTGTGTTCAAGTGAAGTCTCTAACTTGCCAAAAATTTTAGTTATCTATTGGAAAGGAATATGCCAATTTAAAATGAATGAAAGTAAATTATTACGCTTCTTACATAAAATTGTACAGTAAACCTTTAGCTTATATTTAAAACTTCTAAAATGCTTATGTTACATTTTTCTGTTATATAAGCATTGAAAGTGGATTTCTCACTGAAATAGAAATAATTTTGCTATTGACTACTACAAACTAAAGATTAAGGAATGTTTTTTAAAACATTTTGAATTCGTTGTTATATTGATCTATGAAGTAGTAGATTAGTGAGTTTTTATTACATTACTGACAAGTATAGTTTTTTAAGAATCAAAAAATTTCCAGCGGAGATAATTATTTGTCAAATATGAATGTGTTTTCAAAGCGGAAATAAATAATAAGTGATAAAAAAGAAAAATCAGTTAGAACATTCACATTTCTAACAAAGTAATTTGCTTTGCTTTAATCTTTATAATACAATACATTTTACAATGATAAGGCAAAATACAATGTGGAATGGTTATGCGAAGATTACGATAGGACCTAGAGTATTCAGCATTTCGTATAATCCTATACCAAGATAATAATAATATTAAAATAAATTTTATCTGAATGAAGTTTTCTTATTACAGAAACAGTAAAATTATGCAATTGCATAAACGAATGCACTTTCAGACAATATACTTCATATTGTTTACAAGTTGAAGCCAAAGTTCTGTTTACGCCCTTCAGCGCATGCTCAAGAATTACCATCCAGGCGAAACTAGTCGATTTGTCCATGACGTCAAAATTTCGAAAAGTGGGGTAGGGTTTGGAAATACGCTGCGGTTCACCACCCGCGGCTACATCTTATAACGATACTGGACTTGCCATCCCCCGTTTTTTCGCCGCCGCTCAGGACTTAGAAGAGAAGGGGAAAATTGCTGGGAGCCTGTGAGCGAATGTAGCTTGTTTTTTTTCTTATGAAGAGTGGATTATTCTGGATCCGATTAGCGTTTTGTGTTATTCAGTGTGTTTCTACTGTAATTCTGGTCTTAATTATTGTGGATTAATACATTTTTGACCGTGTTTTGTGCTATGGTGTGCGTTGTGGGTGTTAAGCCTAACACGTGCTAGTGTCAGTAATGGATCCGAAGGATTACCCGCCGCTTCCTCCGCCCGAGATTGTGAACGTTAGTAAAGAAAATCTCTCTGGTTTACCCGAGGAGATATGCGCGTTTGCAGACAAGGTGTTAGGAAAAGGTTGGAGTCAGCTATTAAACAAGGATTGTTACGATGCGGAGGATTATCAACTCGCGCTTCAGCAAGTTCTGCTTCTGAATGTTGCAGTTCATGTAAATGAGCAGTTAACGGAAGATGATCTCAATACATTATCCAGTGAGGAGGATAAGCAAAAACGTCTGCATATACACCAAAAAAGGAGTGGAATAGCCAAAAGACTGGCTTTGTTATTTCAGGGTAAGTGCGACGTTTTTAGTGCCCAAAATCCTAGTATTGTAAATTTATCTTGTGATAAGTTGAATGTGAATGTTGTTAAGCATGTCCCTAAGATGCAGGTTATATCTACTGTTAATTCTGTTAACTGTAATGATACTATATCAAGTGTAAAAAATGTTAGTGATAAATCTGGTGCAATTGCACAAATTCCTAGCGGAGAAAAAACAAAAATTTTGCTTAAACGGCCTTCGAAAAAAGGAAAAAGATGCGTGAGCGAAATTCAGGATTCAGAAGGCTTTACACAGCCGCGTAATACGGCTCGGCCTGCTAAATTAGTCAAAGCTAATGCAGAAATTAATGTTAGCAATAAATTTGATAAGCTAGGTGAAAATGCTAATGCAGATAATACTGCCACTAATAATGATATGGAAGTTAGTGAAGAGAATGAGGTTATTGAAATGCAACAACCGAAGGTGAAACCGATAATGGTGAAGCCTCCAATTAAATTTTCGGATTTCTCTAAAAAACTGAGGGCTGAAACTAATTTAGACTTTGCAGCTAAAGTTACTGGTGAGTTTTTAAAAGTTTTTCCGAAAACGGAAAATGATCACCGTCAGATAACAAAATATTTGGATGAAAAAAGTGTAGATCATTATTTAATTACCAGAAAGATGGATAGGCCCATCAAAATAGTTATAAGAGGTTTACCTATCGATTGCCCCTCAGATGACATTTTTGAGGAGCTGGTTAATTTAAAGTATAAACCTCGAAAAGTTACCCAAATGCACAGAACCAAATCTAAGGCTCCTATGCCTTTGTTTCAGGTTCATTTAGAGAATGTACCAGGGGTGCAATCTATTTATGATGTTAAAAAACTGCTATGTTTCTTTGTTGAAATACATCCTTATAAAGTGCGTGGAAATGTTGTGCAGTGTCACAACTGCCAACACTTCCATCACAGTAGTGAAAATTGCAAACTACAACCAAGATGTGTGAAATGTGCAGGTGCACATCGTACTGATAAATGTAATGTTAAAAAATTAGACTCTCCTATTTGTTGTAATTGTCTGCAAGAAGGACACACCGCCAATTATCGCGGATGTCCGAAATTCCCCCGACACATAGTCGGAAATAAAACTGTGAATAAGAGTGCAAACTCAGAAAATGTAAATAATGGTGTTAAAATGCCTAGTACTTCTAATGCAAATTTGAGTTATTCTGCTGTTGCCTCCGGGCGCAGTTATGCTAGTGTAGCCAAGGGTGACGTTCAAAGATCTGTAAATACTGTTAATAATTTTAATGTTGATATGCATAAACAGACTGTCAGCAGTGGTAATGCTGCTAGTGCTACTGTTGGTTCGGGTATGTTTATGGACTTTCTCAAAATAATCAAAGAGGTGTGTGATGTTTTTAAAGGCACCACAGTTATGAATGTTTTTCAAAAAATCTCGGCAGCCATGCCTGAACTGCGGGCTGCGGAGCATTCAATCGATAAGTTGTTTATATTATTTAATGTTTTTGACAGTGTGTTTTCCAATGTTGAATAATTATGTATAGTGTAAACAATAGGTACGTAAGTATTATTACTTGGAACGCAAATGGTTTGTTCCGTAAGATTAATGAATTGCGGGATTTTGCAAGTGAGCACAGTCCCGACTTAATTTTCCTACAAGAACACAAGCTTGACCCTAAAATACCATTGTGTGTGGCAAATTACTATACCTACAAGTCGCACAGAAGTACTACCGCTCCTCGCCCACGTGGAGGTGGCACTGCACTTCTTGTCAAACGCTGCATTCCCCATTATCACGTGAACATTCCACAGCTCTCAGCCGTAGAGGCCACAGCTATCTGCATCACAACAGACACTAACACTCCATACATTTTTGTCTCCACCTACATTCCTCCCATGAGACCTGTGGCTGTCGTTCAGACATACCTTGAAATTCTACTCACACTTGGTACACATGTTATTATTGGTGGAGACTTGAACGCAAGACACCGCGCATGGAACTGCTACACTTCTAATGCAACAGGCAGACTGATTTATTCCTTGGCCGCGTCGGCACGGTTTAAATTGGCAGTTCCAAGTACCCCAACACGGTATGCTGCTGGGTCCACCGCAATTGTTGATTTTTTCTTGTTGCGGAACACCAGTTCTCCACTGGATATTTCCGTACTGGACGAACTTTCAAGTGATCACAATCCTGTTAGGATTATTCTGGACCTCAGCAGATATACTACATCAGACACCAGGGCCTTTCGTACAGACTGGCAGGTCTTTGCCAAAGCCCTCTCCAACACCCAGTACACTTTACCTACGATACACAAGGGGAGTGAAATTGATAGTTTGGTCAAGGACCTCACTGAAAATATACAAAATGCTTATGCGAAAGCACAAGTTGAAGTTAAACCTGGTATGAAACACAAGCCTCAAGAGCTCAGATTATTGATTAAAGAGAGAAATGCTGCAAGACGAGCGTATCAACGCACCAGACACCGTGATGATAAAAGGAACTTCAATCGCCTGTGCGAAGCGGTCAAGTTTCTCACAAATAAACTCTCACAAGATCGCTGGACTAACCACCTCAGATCTCTTTCTGCAGAGGATAACTCCTTATGGAAATCAGTGAAGAGGTACAAAAAATGCTATAACGCCATTCCGCCCCTTCACGGCCCTCAACGGATCCATTACACCGGAACTGAGAAAGCAGAACTTTTAGCTCAGCATCTGGAATCTCAGTTCTGCATTAACAACATTTCAGACTCAGACACTGAACAGCTTATTGCTGACTTCCACTCCAATTTTACAACACAGCCATGCACAGACAACATTATCTCAGCCATGCCATCGGAGGTCTGTCTCTATATCATGCGAATTGCGAAAAGGAAGAGCCCTGGAGTAGACGGTGTCACAAATGAGATGATCAAGCACTTCCCTGTCAAGATAATACTCTACTTCACCAAGTTAGTGAATATCATACTACGATGGCAATACTTCCCAACTTGTTGGAAAACTGCCAAGATTGTCCCTCTGCTAAAGCCCAACAAGCCTGCGACTGCTCCTGAGAGTTACCGACCAATCAGTTTGCTAAGCTCAATTAGCAAAATCGTGGAAGCAGTTATTCTACATAGACTAAACATCTTCCTGGATGAGCAGAAGATCCTCATACCCTATCAGTTTGGGTTCAGGCGTAAGCACTCGACAACGCATCAACTCTACAGAGTTGTTGAGTTAATAAGCAGTGGGATGCAACAACATCGTGTCACTGGTGGACTTTTCTTAGATGTCGCCAAAGCCTTCGATAGAGTATGGCTGGATGCCCTCATATACAAATTACACAACCTGGGACTCCCAGGCTACATCACAAACATAATTAAATCCTACCTAACCGGTAGACACTTTGTCGTTCATGTTTCTGGTTCATTATCCACAAACCGGCCTATACGGGCTGGTGTTCCACAGGGATCCCTTGTGGGCCCTACCCTATTCAATATTTACGTGAACGACATCCCCACTACACACAACACAACACTAGCCATGTATGCAGACGACACAGCGATCCTTACGCAAAGTGCATTTGTTAGTTCAGCAATACAACAGCTACAACACCACATCCACTCGCTAGAGACTTGGTTGACCAAATGGAAAGTCAAAGTGAATGTCGACAAGACACATGCCATACTGTTTACTACTAAGAAGAATTTCCCGACTCACCTGCAAATGTATGGTGTGGACATTCCCTGGGTCAAGCAGGTCCCTTATCTTGGGGTGATCCTCAGTAAATCTCTTACATGGAATCCACACATTACACATATTCTCAGGAAGTTTCGAGCTAGTAAAGCTTCACTCTTCCCCTTAATTGCTCGAAACAGTGTTCTATCTATTGATAATAAGTTGCTCATTTACAAAACCATGTTGCGTCCAATTCTTAGTTATGCATGCCCCGTCTGGGCATACTCGTGCAAAAGTTTGAGAAGGCAGTTACAAGCTGCCCAAAACGGGGTATTGCGTATGATATGTAATGCCCCCTGGTACATTCGGAATAGCCAAATTCGTAAAGAGTTAAGAATAGAGGATCTTTGTGATTTTTATTGCCGCCTATCTAGGGCATTTTATGATAAACAGGAACTTCTGGACAATCCTGTGGTTGTTAACTATTGTTATGATACTAGGGACCCCAATTTCAGTAAGCGCCCAAAGGCGATCCTAAATGTTAGTAATGTGTAATTTTGTATATGTGTTATGCAAATTGTTGCTCAAATTCTTTATTGTATATTGTTCTTTTTTCCTCCTGATTGCTTTTTGTTTTTACTAGTGGCACTGAGGCGTCGCACTTCGTATTTTGTTTCTCTTGTGTGTACATGTATTCTTCTGTGAAATTGTTGTTTAAAAATAGTTAATTATGTATGGATTAGTAATTAGGTACTTAAGGAAAAAATATGTATTTAACTATTAGCAATTATGAATTTAAACTCTTGCTCATTTAATTATTTAGCACATTCAGTTACATTTCTCATAATTCGAAACTTTTATCATGTTATTCGATGAGGGGTAGGGCTATGGCGGCCAGGCACCCTGGTGGTTAAGCACCGCAGTTCAACAAGAAGAGAAGGGCTAGCTCATAGAGCTTTTTCCCCTGAAGCAGAAAGTGAGAAGTGATGACGTAGTGAGAAGTCATGAGAAGTGATGACACTGAGTGAGCCAATATAATTCACAGCTTGGAAATTAGCGTTTTTGAACCAGCGTTTAAAATGAGCTGTGTGTGAAAGATAGCTATAATTTGGAAGAGGCAATGTTACTGCTTAATGCATTTTAGACTGAACCATTAAAAAATTTAATAATGCTAACTCAATTTTAAAATAATAGATAAAATGTGCTACTCTTTTAACATAAAGTTCCGTGGTTTTTTTTAGTCCAAAGGGATTTGAATCCCGAAGGACTATTAGTTTCGATTTGGCATTTTGCGTCGGACTCAAAAATGTCGGTTCACTTTTCAAACTGTTGCCACAAAATGTTAGAGTCCTGCATTATATTTGAAGAAATTAAATAATGAAAAATCTGCATAAATGTATGTATATTGCTCGTATTGTGATAAAACAACGGTACATAGAGTCATCGAATTTTGAATAACGTAATCCTCCAACGAATATGAGCATGTGGAAGACCAAATTTGAAATTTGAAATTTGTTTTATGATCGATTTCCTATTTTTTAAAACTTTGACGAATTTTTGATTAACAAACTCAAGGATTTCAAAGCGAGCAATGGCAACGTTGTGCAGAAAAAACATTTATATCTCCAGCGCGAGTCTCTCTATCGGAAATTCTAAAGATATGCTCGTTTTAAAACTATTTTGCGATATTGCTCATGATATTTAATAAAGAAAGGTAACACACAAAATGTTAAAAAACGCCCCTTTGGACGTAATTTAAAATCTGAAACATTTCAGATTTTTTAGTCCAAAGGGATTTGAATCCCGAAGGACTATTAGTTTCGTTTTGGCATTTTGCGTCGGACGGATAAATGTCGGTTCACTTTTCAAACTGTTGCCATAAAATGTTAGAGTCCTGCATTATGTTTGAAGAAATTAAATAATGAAAATCTGCGTAAATGTATGTATATTTCTCACATTGTCATAAAATAACGGTACATAGAGTCATCGAATTTTGAATAACGTAATCCTCCAACGAATATGAGCATGTGGAAGACCAAATTTGAAATTTGAAATTTGTTTTATGATCGATTTCCTATTTTTTAAAACTTTGACGAATTTTTGATTAACAAACTCAAGGATTTCAAAGCGAGCAATGGCAACGTTGTGCAGAAAAAACATTTTTATCTCCAGCGCGTGAGTCTCTGTATCGGAAATTCTAAAGATATGCTCGTTTTAAAACTATTTTGCGATATTGCTGTTGCACTGGATCTTATGGTTTAAGTGCGAGGAACATGATATTTAATAAAGAAAGGTAACACACAAAATGTTAAAAAACGCCCCTTTGGACGTAATTTAAAATCTGAAACATTTCAGATTTAAAAATTTTTTTTTTTTTTATTTTTATTTGCAGGTTTTTTTTTATTTAATGCACGTTTATTTCTAACCATTTCTTTATTTGCATGCTAACTGAGAGAATTTTTATACTGCTTCTAAGATAAGTATAATAGCAGCTTTTTAATTTACTGAAAAAACAACTTTACATTGACATAGGTTTAAACATATATGACATATATGGCAACATTTCTGCTAACCTACGTTTGATTTTTTGCCTAATTGTAAATTTTACATTGTTATAACTCTCTTCCAATTCAATATAATAGATATTTTTTAAATAATTTTGTAATTTATACTTATATCTATATTAAAATTAAATAAATGTATATAATATTGTTACTTTAATTTTGACAAAATAGCTTTATTCAGAGTACCTAAAACAGTTATTTAATTTCTCAAAAGTGTGAGTAAAGGAAGCAGGTCTTTTTATGCCAATCGCTTTGATGTTTTATACTATTATATTTTATATAGAATGCTAATCTAGCACAAATCTAATTAATAATTAGTTACAAAGGATATAAATAAGAATACCTTTAACAAGTACTTAACAAAATTAGTTTGTTAAATACATGTTATTCTTGTTGGTACTGTTTTGGTACTATTCATAATACTGAAGATATTATCGATTAACTCATAGAAGTCAGATGCTTTCTGATTTCCTGTGGGGTAGAGTATACCTTTTGCGGTACTTTTTGAAAATAATGTTTTCTCTGGAGCGACTTTTTGTCTCTCGTTTCCCTTGACCATTAAATAATTTGGTTTTAGTTTGTGACACAATTTGATTTCTTCTCAATCTCTATTTAAAACCTCTTTAATAATATCAAAATTTAAAACAGTTACATCTTCTAAAACAAATCCTCTATCTAAAACGCGGTTTCTCAGTAATTTGAGGCAGAGCGCGAAATGAGACCTCTGATTAAAACAAACTGCGCATTTTGAAAGTAACCAACTTAGTCCAGTTTAGAGTCATAGCAGAGTTTTCAATCTATATGCATTTCGTCGAAACTGAGAACGCATATTTTTTCTACAGAATACAAATACTCGCCTCTTTCCTTCTTTAGAGTAAGAACATTACTTTGAATTCTTGGACTACACTAAAATTTAGAAAACACTAAAAAATAAAATAATTTCTTTAATTTGATAATACTAGGTAAAGATATTCCAATTTTATTCTTAATTTTTTTCCTTTCCAAAAATCATAGCTTTAAGATGACAGAGCTCTTATGACGATGCAACTTGAAATATTTTCACTAGTCCACCTAATTTTTTTCTTCTTTTACAGTAATGCATTAATCTGCGTCTTTATAAAAATAGGCTTTAGACATTTTTCCAAATTCTCCGATTTGTGCTCCCCCCCCCAAATTTCGCTATCTGAGATTTTAATTTCTGATACCAATTTCTGTCTAGATGTCGTCCACCTTCTTTGTCGCTGAACAAACATTCTAAAATTTTTCTTTTCTATATTTTTCAATACTTTAATGCAATTTAATACAATTTTCTAAGGATATTATTTTGTTCTTCAAATTATCAATGCATTCTTGTTTATCCTTAAACATTCAAAATGATCTACATTTTCATTTGTGAGTTTTATTTCAAAATCATTAAAATTTTATTTATTATTGTCATCATAATTTACTTTTGGCACAGCATTCCATTTCAGCAGTTTCTTTTTGTGGCTATCCAAACAAGCAATTTTTCATATCATCTTCATAAACACTGCATAGAAAATGATCGCTGCAGATTTTTCCGCTCTTCACATTAATAGAATCTTCTCTTTGACATTTGTGTATCCATTCTTTCGTCAAAAGCAAACTCTCATTTGGATCCTTTGGTCCCATGAAATAAAATATATCATCCTTTCATACTTCTGTAAGCGCTACGGCACGTTACTGCAGCGCAAAAAGCCATATTACGTAAACGATACTTTACAATATAGAATTAAAAAAAAAAACTGACTAAAATTACATATAAATAAATTATTTTAAATATATACATTATTAGAAAACAGATATATATATATATTATTAAAATTAATTTGGGATATGTAACCTCTAGAACATCGTCTCGCAGCTCAATGAAACTACTGTTTTAACGCGGGAAATCAGGACAGGTGGCATCACAGTGACGTCAGATTATTGCCTGTTACGTCCCCCATTGGGCTCGCGTCGGCGAGGAGTCGAACAAAGAAATGAGCTAACCCTTCTATTTATCCCAAGGAGGTTAGAATAGAAGGAGGGAGGGTTCGCAGTTTCCTCCACTATAGGGAAATGAAACTCCGCCGAACAAGCGGCGTCCATGTTTGTGACTTCAAAACATTGCATTACGGCAGTGACATGTACGTGTTTCTAAGCTGTTCCGTGCATTTATTTTCCAGTAAAATTATGTTAAATTTATAATGAAATCCCGCGCTATTGTTGAACTTTTGTTTTAAAGTAATAAAGATGATATCCATAATTTACTATGTACAGCAAATTGTTAGGAAATAGTTCGAAATCTAAATGCATGCGCATAACATTAAAGCCTTTAAAAAATGATGTTTCTGCATATTTCACGGATTCGCTTAGAAAATAAATCTTAATAAAACAGAATTCATTGATTTCAGTTTATGCGCATTTCATATTTATTAATCTCAAAGAAGCTGCCTTTAATTAAGTTGAATTACAGAAATACACCTATATAAGTTTTTGGATACATCTTTCCACATGTTCAATTGTGTAAATATTTTACTTAATTTTATCACTATACTGCTCAAAAAATTTTGTAAATATTTTACTTAATTTTATCACTATACTGCTCAAAAATTACAAAAAATTTTTAACAACAGAACAGTTTATCTTAACTTTAAAAAATGAATAATAATTAATATATAAAGAAAAGCATTGCTTTATTTAACACCTTTACAATTAATAAAAATAGTAACAATTGATTTCTTACTTTTCATGAAAAGTTATAAAACGAAGTAACTAAATCGTTCAAATTATACAATTTAAATCCTACCATATAGCATTGTATCTTAAGGAACGAAGATACCAGCTATAAACAGAAACATTAAAATGTATTTAATATATTTTGATTATAGTTATATTAAATAACCTATTTTAAGTCCTTTTTTTCACATCTGGAAAGAAAACCACATGAAATTGTGATATTTTTTGACATAGTTGTCATATTACATAAAAAAAAAGAAAATTAATACTTACGTGTGAAAAATAATGCCAGGAATTTTTTTCGAGAATCTATTTATGCATCCATGTGCAATACAAGCTGACATGCTTCAAAAAGAAAAGAAAAAAATGTTGCAATGACAGACTTCCTTGCACAAGTCACGGTGATAACAGGAAGATGGCCGCGAAGCTTCACCGTTTGAGTTGAACCTTCCCTCCTTCTATTCTAACCTCCTTGGTTAGAATAGAAGGAGGGAGGGTTCGCAGTTTCCTCCACTATCGGGAAACGAAACTCCACGGAACAAGCGGCGTCCATGTTTGTTACTTCAAAACATTGCAATACGGTAGTGAAACGTACGTGTTTGTAAGCTGTTCTATGCATGAATTTTCCAGTAAAAATATGTTAAATTTATAATGAAATGCTTCGCTATTGTTAGTTTTTTGTTTTAAAGTTATAAAGATGATATCTGTAATTTACTAAGTACAGAAAATCATTAAGAAATATTTCGAAATCTAAATGCATGTGCATAACATTAAAGCCTTTACAAATTATGTTTCTGCATAATTTCTAGAATTTGTTTAGGTTTTATTAGCAACTTCTCTGATATACTTTCCAATTGTTTCTTTAAGAAGTGATATTTCTGATTTATTCGCAATATTATTATAATTTATTAAAGAATCATTTTTACCTGAAATTAATAGCAGATAATTATCTAAAAAAATGGTAACATGTTGCTTTTTTTTAAAATGAAAGTTTTAGATAGATTCTTTTCACAATCAACAACCTTATATCAACAAGAAAATAAATATTAATAAAATAAAACAGATTTATGTGAATTCAATGATTTCAGTTTATGCGCGTTTCATATTTATGAATCTCAAAGAAATTACCTTGAATTAAGCTGAATTACAGAAATATACCTATATAAATTTTTGGATATATCTTTTCACATGTTCAGTTGTGTAAATATTTTACTTACGTTTATCGCTATACTGCCCAGAAATTTGTAAGCTTATGCAAAAACATTTTAACAACAGAACAGTTTATCTTGATCAAATGCACAAATTATATTCGTAACAGTTCACAAAACTTAAGAATGAATAATAATTAATACATAAAGAAAAGCGTTGCTTTATTTAACACCTTTACAATTCATAAAAATAATAACAATTGATTTCTTACTTTTCGTGAAAATTATAAAACGAATTATCTAAGCGTTCAAATTATAGAGCAAGCATATAATCCTAGCATATATCATTGTATGTTAAAGAACGAAGATACCAGCTGTAAGCAAAAGCATTAAAATGTATTGTATTTAACATGTTTCGATTATTATTAAGTCTTTTTTGTCACATCTGGAAAGAAAACAACATGACATTGTGACATTTTTTTAACATATTTATGAAATTACATAAAAAAAAAAGAAAATACTTACGAGTGAATAGTAATCCCAGGATTATTTTTCGAAAATCTATCTGTGCATCCATATTCAATATAAGCAGACATGCTTCAAAAAGAAAAGGAAAAAAAAAAATGTTACAATTACAGACTTCCTTGCACAAGTCACAGTGATAACAGTAACATGGCCGCCAAGCTTCACCGTTTGAGTTGAACCTTCCCTCCTTCTATTCTAACCTCCTTGATTTATCCCTGGCCGCCGCTAGTGCGGACCTCACTCTCTTTTTTCCGCCTCCCACACTTCCTTCCCCCCCTACTCTTTCTCCTCCTACCCGATCCTTACCATCGGGTAAAAAGGTGTTTCGAGAATAAAATACCATCTGTGTGTGTGTGAAGGATCCTATCCTTGATTAAAACACCTATCCTTGAATTTTGCGCTACGGGCAGAAAGACTTATTTTGAGCAAAATAAGCCATCTGTGTGTTTAATCTGCTTTTCTTTGTGATCGGTTGTGATTCGTGTGTTGTGAACGCTATCGAATAAAAATGTCAGTTTTCTGTTCTGTGTTGATTGATTGTGTAGACATTTAATTGAATTATAGAAGGTATTTCATTCAAAGCCTTGTATACAGCTATGGGAAGCAAGAAACATAAAAAACATCATAAATCTGAGAAGAAGGATATATCTTTCGAAGGTAAAGTGTTTTAAGTATATTATTTTAATCCTAAACATGATTAATATTTAAGAGAATTGAACCGGAGTACTGAACATGACAGTTCAAATGATATATTTTTTAAATGTTATGATATATGTATTTTAATTTGATGTTACAGCGTTTGTATACTATGGTATTTATGAGTATTCATGTTCTCATTAACTGTGATTAGTTATGAACAAAATAAATATTAAAACTCTTTAAATAGTTAAATATTTCATCAGCAATAGCAGAAATTATTGTAATAGTTAATATTTTTATTAGATACCTGTATCTGTCAATTTTTATTTTCAAATATTATATACTAAATATTAATAAAATGTATTTTGTTTTCACATGTAACATCTATCATCTTTTTTAAAATCTGCTTGTTTTAAAGAAAGTTGTTCAAAACGTTTCTGGTTTAAAAAAAAAAAAAAAATTCAAAAAGTTCTGAAAATTAATTGTTCTAAGTATTTGGACATTTTGAATAAATATCTCATATTTAATAAAAACATGAAAGAAACTGGACAATCAGTAGTTCACTAGATTCCTTTTAGTTAAAATTATACTTCTGTTGCATGGTTAATCCTAGTATGCTGTACACATGGGATACTGCATACTAGGATTCAACTAATTGTACGCACTTGGATTCAACTAATTTTTTCCTGTAAGAATGCTTTGTTGTGTTCTATTTCTCCATAACAGTTACTTTTAGTAGAGCTCTCCAAGAAATCGATATTTCCTTATCCTTTTCTGCAACTCATTTCGGTAAAAATATGTTTACAGGTGCCCCTTGGCTATTTTTCAGGGTACATGGACTCAGAGTTCGTGAAATTCTCTGACTTATTGTTATTTTGGCTTTGTGTAGTGGTGATTTTTGTCACCGCTACACAAATCCAAAATTATTATTACTAAAACATAGCCTTATTGTAAAAATAGAAATATTTCGGCTGATCTTTGGAATATGGTAACTGGTAGTTAGGCGACATTTTGGAGGCGATAAAGGTTACTACCTAGGACTTTGGTAATAATGTGAGAAGTACTCAGTTCCGATTACACATTATTTTGTGTGAGGGAAATGAGAGATCATGAGATATGTCATGTGACATTAATGGACGAATTACAGTTCTTTAATCGGAAAAAGGGGGGAATTTGGAAAACTGTAGTACTATATTATTTTGTATTAAGCTTCATTGTGTGTTGTGTGAAATAGTGGAAGTGTGCGTGCCATGTAATGAAGATTCTGAAGATTAGGTAAGTTAGTATTTTTAATCATTTGAAGATATTATTTTTATGCATTGTTCTAAATGTAAGGAGTAAATAAATTAATATGGTATTATTGGAAAATTGTTATTAGCAATGATTTAGTTTAAAGTAATTAGGATTGTAATCTAATTTTTATTAATTTAATGTATGTGCTTATTTATATTTTAAGTAGTGTTTTTTAATTTAATTATATTTTAATTTAATGATCGTGATTTTGTGAGTTATATGTTTGTAGTATTTTGGAATACTTTGAGTAGAATACTTTGAGTATTTTCATGCATTTTCGTGAAATTTTTCTAATTTATGAGAAAAAAGCAGTGTACATGGATATAGTGAAGAGTGTGCGCAATGCCATTTTTGTGCAATTCTGGGATTTTTTTTTTAAGTAAAAATAAGTCGACGTGTAAATGGTTTATGTGTATGTGCTATTCTGAAAAATGCACAAGGAGTTAGCGATTGTGCACTTTTTCCCAATTTTGCAGTTAATATTTGTCATGATTAAGCAGTTTTGTTACATAAAATTTCTAGCATAAGTGTAATTCGGCTAGTAGATTGTTGGAAAAAGTGTTGAGTAAATAAAAAGAAAAAATATATGTCTTTACGAAGTAAAGACAAAATGGCGGAGGAAAAAAAAAAAAAAAAAGTAGAGGGTTGCTGTAGCAGAGTTGGTCGCCAAATTTTTTCCAAAAAATCGCCAAGTTACCATAATCCAAAGATCAACCGATAATTTAGAGGTAAAAGTTTTTGGATATTTTATTTATTTTATACGTGGAAATGTTCATCCTTGGAAAGGGTATATTCTTTTTCGTGATCAGGTAATTTCATATATGTGCTTTTTACCGAGTTTAAAGATTCACAAAAATTTCCTGCATTTTCGTGCAAATTTTTGTAATTTATGAGAAAATAGCAGTGTAGATGGATAAAGTTAAGAGTGTGTGCAACACCATTTTTGTGCAATTCTGGGATTTTTTTTAAGTAAAAATAAGTCAACGTGTAAATGGTTTATGTGTATGTGCTATTCTGAAAAACGCGCAAGGAGTTTGCGATTGTGCACTTTTTCCCAATTTTGCAGTTAATATTTGTCATGATTAAGTAGTTTTATTACATAAAATTTCTAGCATAAGTGTAATTCGGCTAGTAGATTGTTGGAAAAAGTGTTCAGTAAATAAAAAGAAAAGAAACATGTCTTTACTTCGTGAAGACAAAATGGCGGCGAAAAAAAAATAGAGGGTTGCTGTAGCAGAGTTAGTTGCCAAAAAATCGCCAAGTTACCATAATCCAAAGATCAACCAATATTTCTTTCATTCATCCAAGATACAAAGCAATTCAGAAAACAAAAGACAAAACTTACTTACTTAACTGGGTAGTGTGATGATGAATCAAAACCATTGCTGATGTATGGGAAATGAAAACTCAAAGAAGTTGATTCATCTTATTATATTATATCTGCACTACAACATAATACAATTATATTAAAATATATATATTATAACAATTTGCGGGACATTTTTCTTCTTCTTCAATGGCCAGACAGCCCAGGATAGGCCCTTGCCTTCCTCAGAATTGAATTCCAAGCTTTTCTATCCCTGGCCATGGACATCCAATTGGTTATTTTTAAAATTCTTAAGTCTGTTTCCAAACAATCGAGCCACCTAAGTTTAGGTCTTCCTCTTTTTCGGGTGCCGAATGGTCTGGCCGAGAAGATCTCTTTAGTTACTCGATTTTCATCCATTCTGCATAGGTGCCCTGCCCATTTAATTTTCTGAATCCTTAAATATTTTACTATATCTATTTCTTTAAAGGATTTATAGAGTTCAGAATTAGTTCTTCTCCAGATATTATTACATTTTATGCCACCAAAAATACTTCTCAAAAATTTTCTCTCAAAGACAGAAATGATACTTTTAGCTTTTTCTGTCATTGTGTAGGTCTCAGCAGAGTATTTAAGAATGGATCTGATTAAGCTTTTGTAAATTAAAATCTTCATTTTTCTGCTAATGAAGTTAGACTTCAAGTATTTTTTTAGACCGAAAAAGCATCGGTTAGCATCTGTGACTCTACTATGGATCTCAGGCATTAAATCATTGAGAGTATTAACTTCTGATCCTAAATATTTAAATTTGGTAACAGTTTCAAATTTGTAATTTCCAATTTCAAAATTGGGACTGCTGTTATTACCACATGGCATGCATTTAGTTTTATTTTGGTTGATTGCTAGACGCATTTTGCTGGCTGCAGCCTCTAGAGATGCAAAAGCCTCTCTAAGTGACTCAGGAGTGTGTGTGACTATGTCAATATCCTCAGCAAATGTAAAAATCTGAACAGCTTTGTTAAAGATAGTTCCACGAGTATTAATGTTGGAGTCTTTTATGATTTTTTGGAGGGCAAGGTTAAAAAGCAAGCAGGCCAGTGCATCACTCTGTCTGAGCCCACTTGAAACAACAATAAGCTCAAAAAGATTATTCTGGATTTTAACCCTAAGTTTTGTCTCAGTAAGAGTAATGGTGACCAAATTTATAAGTTCTTCAGGTATTGCAAATTCACTCATAGCTTCAATTAAATATTTTATATTTATTGAATCGTAGGCAGTCTTAAAATAAAAAAAAAAGGTGGTTTGTTGCAATGCCATATTCATTAGTTTTTTTCCAAAATTTGCCTAATGTTAAAGATTTGTTCTGCTGTAGATCTTCCTTTGCTGAAACCACATTGGTAATCACCTACAATATTTTCTGTATAAGTTACTAGTCTACTAAAAAGTATATTGGAAAATAATTTGTAGAAAACACAAAGGATTACATTTTACAAAAAGGATTACGGTTTCTCCAACTTTTAATTCACAGTCCTTTGGCCCATGCTTTTGTACTAACTCCAACATACTCCTTGCGGAAATGGCTTCGAAATTGTTCTTGGAGCTCCTGGCAGAAATGCTGATGAGCCAAGAGTTTATTTCGATCTAAGGTATCCAAATCTGCTGTACCTGAAACCTTAATGTCCTGTAAGAACATGGAAGGCGTTAATGATAGAAGATCTTCAGAGTCATTTGACACATAAGTAAGTGGTCAACAGTTTATTACGGCTTCCACATCACAGATGATGGTGAGTAACTCTTTGTAATTGACTGCAGCTTTCAATCAAATTCTTGGTTGTACGAATTGGACGCTTCCACCATTCGCCCCACCAAGCAGCAGTGGGCGTAATGAACTTCCAAGTGATGGGATGTAAAGTTTCCTGAACAGTTACCTTTACCTAGCTGACTTTTTTCAGCAATGATGTACCAATGAAATTTGTGCCGTTGTCTGAATAAACTATAGATGGCTGACCTCTTCTGGCTATAAACCGACGAAACGCTTGAATTATTTTTGAGAATCAGAGGGCCACATAAATCTATGCCGGTAACTTCAAATGCGAAAGTATCTCATACTCTGTGTAAAGGTAATTGAATGGGTGCAGTAGCTAGAGGTTTAGCTGAAAATCGTTTATAACAGATGTACTGTTTCACCACTGATCTAATTCGGCGTCTTGCACCAATGATTCAGAATTCTTCTCTAATTATAACAGCTAATGCTTGTATGCCGGCATGAGAATGCTTTAAATGGTAATCTCTAATTAAACAGTCAGCAATATAATGCTTAGAAGGTAATAAAATCGGGTACCGAAATGCATAAGAATCATCTTGTTCGGTGATTTTCGTTTTTACTCTTCTTAAGCCACTCTGATCTCGTATGGTCAGAAGACCATTGATGGAGTCTCCAGTCTCTGGAAAACTCTTGCCCTGAACAAGTGAAAGAAGTGTGATTTTAGATTCTTGTATCCCGGAAACAGACAGGAAAGGCTCTTGACAATTTTTGATAAATCTCTTTATCCAACATAAAACTCTTAATATTTGTGAAAATTTAGAGAACTTCTCACACCACTTTAACTGCTTTTGTAGTTATACTAAGATTTACATTTAAATTTATGCTTTTGCTGCACTCTGAAAAAAAAAAAAAACTAAACTTTCATTTGGCTTAATCTCTAATTTTGGCCAGCTATCTCTAGGGTCTTTGAGCCAAACAAGCCCTCTCCACCAATTTAATTCGGAAAACTGAAGAGGGGAACAACCATGAGAAGGTAAGTCAGCTGGGTTAGAATGACCCTGTACATATGACCATATGATTTGCTTTAGTGAAAATGCAAATTTCCTTCACGCGATTGCCCACACTTGTCCCCCACGCATCGTTTCTTTGAATCCAAGATAGGGCAGTGGTGGAATCGGTCCAAAAATATTTTGGGATATCATCTAATGCAAGAGCTTCTCACTACAAATCTGACTAATGTTTCTTTAGTTTCACATCTCAAAAATATTACTGTGGCACAAGCATGCTGGCTAGCATCACAAAATACAGGAAAAAGTGTCCAGGAACTATCTCCAAAACCTATACGTCGTGGTATTCTCAACTTGCTCAAAATTTGTAATTTATTGTACTACCTCAAAAATTTACTTTTTATACTATCTGGTAATGGAGTATCCCAGTCTGCTTTTATCGCCCAAATTTCATGTAGCAGTAGCTTTGCCGGCAATAAAACAGGTGTCAAGAAACCCAAAGGATCAAACATTGCGTTAATGACAAAACCTCTCTTTTAGACAAATTGTCCAAAACCAATACAGTCTTAATTTCATTATAAAAGTTATCTTCTCTTCTGTTCCACATAATTTCTAAAACTGGTACAGAATTCTCCATTGTAGACTCAGTACACAAAGCACTTTGAATTAGTTCCACATCTTTTTCTATAGGGCCATAGGTCCACATTCGTAAGTCCATTTTTGCTTCAGCTAATATTTCAGTAGAATATTTCACAAAATTCACAAGCTCCTTTTCGTTATCAACAGAAGTCACACAATTATCAATATAAAAGGATTTATTTAATTTCTGAGCAATAGAACTTTGTTCCTTTGGTACTTATGCCAAATGAACTGGAATAACCGTCCCTAATAGAAAAGGACTGGTCTTTACTCCAAAAACTACCCTTGTATGGCAGAAAACCTTCAGCACATTGTCTTTCTCCCACCATAAAAATCTTAAAAATTCCTTATCTTCTTTCCGTAATTCAATCTGTAAAAATGCACGCCGGATATCAGAAGTTATGCCAATGCATTTTTCTCTAAATCATAACAAAATTGAAGGGATTTCTTCTATTAAATTCAGTGCTTTTACTAAGTAAACATTAAGGGAGGGCGATCTATTAACTTTACATGATGCATCAAAAACAGGTCTTATATTAGTCAAGACACTGTCTGGTTTAAATACTGGGTGATGCGGTAAATTGTGCCACTTACAATTCAGTTCATCATCTAGTACTATTTCAATTACACCCTCCTCCATCCATTCATTAAAAATTCTATCATATTCTTCATATTTATGTAAAGACTTCAGTTTTCGGGTAACACTAAGCAATCTTTTTTCTGCTACATGACAATTCGAGGGCAATTTTGCGTTATATACTAGCCAACAATAATGACCATCTTTGTTTCTGGAAACAGAGTTTAAAAATTGTTCATGGGCAATTTCTTCTTCAGCAGCGTTAGTTAAATTCTGATGAGTATCTAATATTCCAATCATTTCTAAGCTCCAAAGTTCGGAGATTTTATAGTCATGGCACTAACCTTGCACACAAAATGGAAGCATCTTTATCTTTGTAATTAACAAATTCCTCTGATGCACCACAAACTGTCCAACCAAGTTTCGTACAAACTGCTGTTAGTCCTCCTTTTAATCGTTTTACAGATCCCGTGAGAATTTTTCCATAAATATCACTACTGATGAGCATTTCTATTTTTGGACAATCTGCTCCCAAATCCAACAACCAAATGTTGTTTCATTTTAACTCTTTTAATATCGGACCCTTGGGTACCCGAGGTATATCCCCACATGTTATGTCTTGATCTAAAAATTCATGTTCTAGATCTGAAACTTTGGTTCTGTTCTGACACCTCCAAATAAAGTAAGACAACATTTTCTTTGGAGACAATAGGTAACCCCGATTCAGTGGCTAATGATTTCAAAATGTAGGAGTTCTGGGAACCACAATCTAAGAGTACTCTAACATCTTTATACTTTTTGACACCAGCTACTCTTACGCATAAAGTCATTAAAGCTATGTCAGCAGTACAAGTTTGCCTGGCTGTATCATGTGTATGTTGTCTATTACTGATTTTTCTGTTGGAGGTTCAGTTTCAATATTAATTTCTGGACACAAAATAACTGAGTGTGATTTACCATAAGCAAAACACCTAACAAACTGTTTGCAGAACTTTGCCATATGATTTGGTTCCAATTATTTTAAACAACACTTTTTCTCTTTGACTTTAGAAATCCTTTCATTAAGAGATAATGAACGTGCATCGTAACAATTTTTTATATCATGCATTTTACCACAAAAAATACAAGTATGTTCTTTAGTTGTAAGAAAACCTAGGGCAGTGGGAACATTTGCCTGTTTCTTAAATTTAAATTTACTTTTTGTTTCCCTCCTCGTTTTATCATGATATCCTTCTTTATGGCTAACACCATCGAGTTCATTACGCGCCAATTTTAATCTCTCCTCACCCTTCACTTCAGCCTTTAAAAATTTCATTACGTTCGTAAGGCGAAAAAGATCGGTTCCTTTAGACTGGTTAAAGAGCGAACTCCTTTGCTGCGCCTTTAAAATATCCTCTGTGAGACACGATTCCACCGTAGGAAAACAACGATGTGTTTTCGCTAGATTTAAGACCTAAAGATTCTAAGTCTCTCAACTGAGCTTCAATTTTATCATACAGTTTATCAAGAGGTAATTTATCCTTTTGATCTGCCTTCACATTAGAAACAATTAAATTAGTTTCCTAGCATATACTTCTACTAATAAAACGTTCCTTCAAAGCTAAAATAGCTTTATCATAATTTTCCGAAGTCACCGTATAGCTTTCAATAAATATTAGCACGTGATCCAGGCTTCATACACTGAATCAAATAAGAAAATTTGTCACTTTCATATAAATCAGGGTCAGTGGGAATTTTCTCAAACTGCAACCAAAACGATAGCCAATTTATGTATGATGAAGTATGATGAGAAGTTGAGAAGTATGATGGGGATATCATACTCCTTAAGTTCGATTTTCGGAAGTCTATATTGTTTAATCTTACTACAACAAATACCAGCACCATGATTTGGTCTCTTTTCTAAATTGGTTTCATCTGAAAATTGCAATTTTTCATTAATTTGCTCATTAATTCTCATGAAATCATCAGAATACACCTTGCGACTTTCAGCATCTAAAGTTTTCCTGTCTTCAGTTAACAATCAAGAATTTTATCATCTAGTTTTTTATATCTTAATATACTTTTTGTACTTTAGTAAGTTTATCTCGTACTAAATCTACAGAAAAATCTTCTTTTACTAACTCTGTATATAAAATATTAGCAGTTTTTGTAAAAGAAGTGCGTAAACTTCTCCGTTTAAGTTTCAGAGCCTTTAAAGTTTCCATAGTTAACTTTCAAAATAAAACAAAATGCTTTACAAAATAGTTTCGATTTCAAACTTAATTATACAATACATCAAAAACTGTCTATAACCCTTAAAATAATTTTTAAAAAAAATTTATTTCTTAAAATCCTATCGCCGGAAACCATTTTATATTATTACTAAAACATAGCCTCATCATAAAAATAGAAATATTTCTTTCACTCATCCAAGATACAGAGCAATCCAGAAAACAAAAGACAAAGCTTGCTTAACTGGGTAGTGTGATGATAAATCGAAACCAATGCTGATGCATGGGAAATAAAAGCTCGAAGAATTTTATTCATCTTATTATATTACATCTACACTACAACATAATACAATTATACTAAAATATATACATTGTAACAATTTCCAGGACATTTTTACTGTTCCCTAAAGTTTTAAAACATCCCAATCCGTTCACATCACGAGGTCAAAAAGGGAAAAATCTTTTTTTTTTCTTTTCTACTTCGATGACAGCCAACACCATCTGTACCTCGTACGTCAAATGAAGAGGAGATTTATTTTTAATGTTTGTAAGATACTAGTTAGTTTCACAACAAAAATAACAAGTCAAATAATTGCACAAACTCGGTATCTATGTACAGATCGACCTGTTTTCACTTAAAAAAACATCAGACAATTGCACAAACTAGCTATTGTGCACTCCGTTGACTTTGTCCGTGTATACATCAATCTATATTCACTTTAGTCAAAGGAGCAGCCAACAAAAAATATATAATCTCAATAAATTACTTTTTAAATCAAAAAATGAAATAACATAAAAAAGGAAATTCATCACACTACACAGAGGAAATATCCACTTACCTTATTTACAAATTTCTGTGTCTTCATTCAAACAAAATTCCTTAACAGCATCGAAAACTTCCTAAAATTATCTAAACTAGAATCTGTATACTGGCATCGCCACATAAATTCACAAAAATAATAGTCAAAAGTATCCTTTGACGTTCGACCATATGCATTCCTTTCCTACAAACAGGACACTTACAATGGCTACTAAGTAAATTTTCATTTACACTCCAGTCAATTAATGCTTTTTTCCCTTTTGTTCCAAATCGTATAGAAACTTCAAATTAATCTTACCACATTCATCCATTTTACCATGTAAACCACAAAATAACAGCATACTTCTTAACCAAAATCCGACAGACAAACAAGCCTTACCAAATCTGGAACTACTCTTATATGCGCCCTCAGGTCGCCAAATTTCTTGCCAAACTTTTTTGACAAGAAACTCCACGCCACCATATTACTATCTAAATTTTTTGTCTACATTTCGAATTTCAAATGTCTAAAAAAACGGGGTTTTCACACATACAAAAAACCACGTTTTGAAGACACATTTTAAGCTAAAAATCCGAAACAAAAACAAAAAATTTAGATAGCAAAAACGTAACGTTTCTAACCAAAAATATTTGTCAAGAATCCATGTACACAGCGATACATTTTAACTTAAAAAAACATCTGCGTATTGCACATTCTAGGCAGCGAAGGAACCTACGAACTACGCACTCCTCGCTTTAATAAATTAACATAACAACAATAAATTTAAAAGAATACCATGTACACAGCATTCTGTTTAAACTTAAAAAACATCTACGAGTTGGACAATCTAGGCATTGGGCACAAATCAACAAAATAACTAAAATAAATTACAAACAACAACAACAACAATAGCAACAAAAATTCATAGTAAAAAAACAATGAACATAACATTCTACAAAATAAAAACAATAAAATAAAATGCACTTACCATAATGGATGCTTCTTCGGACAGCAGAACGTGGCTTTAACATGCCGCCGCGTACTCTATATGATATTTATATGACAGCCAGACTCGCTATCCACAAACTTGAAAGGATTTAGGATTTTACTTTGCAAACAATCTAAAATATGCGACTGAAATCTTGCCAACACGTCTCTCTTTGCAACATAGGCCATTTCAAAACATGCACAACACGAACCAATGAGCAATTAAACCACTCCAGGAAAAGATTTTTCAATGTCAACAAGGTTGCCATACAACACGCAATTATGCCTTAAAGCAGCCCAGATCACCACATTTGGTGAAATTAAGGCGCATATAAGAGTAGAGCCCCAAATCTTTTCCCATCATTTAAATTCACCACAATCATGCAACTAATTACATCATAATGGTCATGCAACCAATTACATCCATAGCATTCAGCTACTCTTCCCATAAATGAAACAACAACTTGGCGATAAATGAAAAACAACTTAGCGGTAATCCAAGGGGCACCCTTAAATCTACTCTAACCCTCATTTCATACATGTTTGATAGAATTTAAGTCTGGAGAATATGAAGGAATTCTAATAACTTCAGGACAGTTGTCCCTATATATCCACTAGTGATTATATAGGGCTATATGTTAAGGATCATTTTCCAAGTTTTCTTGTAGATGCTTTTGGATTTTCATTAGTTATATTCATATAGTATTTGTTTTTGCATTAAGTATGTTTTAGTTCCCCCCCCTTGCTTGTAGCGAATCATAATGGGACTGTGGAGTCTGCTGGCTGAAGAAAAAGAAACCATTACTTATCCTCAGAAATATTTCTTAAAGTAAAAACATATTGTTGTGTTCAAATGGAAGAACAACCACACACACATACAACACCAAAATAGTGTTGTTATTGATTATAAGTGCATAATAATTCGGCAAATCATTCAACATCTATACAATACAAGTTGTTTAAGAAGGAAATTAATATGAATTTGTATTTATTATAGTATTTGATACTATTTTGCTTGCAATCTATTTAAAATAGTATCATAATTCAACAGAACTTGTTATATGTGTATATTCATTATCGTATTTATTACAATTATGAAACAATCTAGTTTAAATAGTTACATGTATAAATGCTGGAACATTCTGTTTGTTATTTCCTTTGATACAATTTTGTTAGTAATTTATTTTTAAACTAATCTGTAAGCAGAACAGAGAATTAATTTTTTTACAGACTATCTGGTGGCCACAATTCAGCAGTTGCTGTTAATAATGGCTCAGACAGCTATAGCTCCTTTTTCCATTGATTGAAGACTGAAAATAATAAGAATAAAAGTATATTACAATAAAAATCTTTTGTATTGATGCAATTATGAAAAACAGGTAGAAACCTTAACAGCTTTTTTTTTGTACTTGCGCGAATCAGTACAGTCAAAAGTCTTTAATCTGGACTTTTCGGCAATTTCCGAATTATAGATCATCAGTTTAAATCTGGTAAGATGGCATGCAGAAATTATAAAATTAAAAATATGAAACCGTAATTTATAAAATAAAGAGCAATTGTGATCTAAAGGGTATCAAAATTTACAAAAAAAAAAGCTTAATATTTATTTGTTTACTTTATTAAACATTTCTTTCAACGCACGCATGCGTAAAGCATACATTACGCATAGTCGAAATTAGAAAACTGCAACCAGAAAACTATTTGATGTGTATTCATGATATTTATAATGATGAGGAAACTGATTTAAATTATATCGGAGTACATCGAGTTGAAACACTACATTTAGTGTGGAATTATAAGCCGAATAAAATAAAAACATCTGCCCTGTAGATGAGGATAGTGCTGACAGATCAACTTCCAGTTCATTGCTCATAGCGACGTTCCCCCCCTCCTTCTGCAGAGCAGTGTGAAATTGATAAACAGATTTCGGAATGGTTAGAGAAACAAATCACCTCTCTGTCACTTTCTTCATGCCTTTATCCATTTTTTGCAGCAGTTTCACTTTTTGTTTAATGGACATTGAAAAATGCTTTCGCTTTGCAGATCCTTTGGCAGCTCCAGCATCGGAAAATTCCATTTGACATAATCGAAAGTTCAAGCTTACTTTTATAAAATTGCTATAAAAGTCTGCAAAAAATAATAAGCTGGATCCAATTTGAAGATTATGAAACAACACAATCTGCAACATTAACTGAAATAGATAATTAGATAATTTTAGCTTAGCTTATACCGTCCGTTATACATTAAATGCGCATGCGTGCATGTATTATGCGTATGCGTAAAGGTATTTCGTGCATGCGTGAACGCATTATGCATTGACGCATGCACAGAAAGTTTGTAGCTTTGAGGTCCGGATTATGGGTGTCCGGATTAATGACTTTTGACTGTATTTGTTAATTTTTCACCTGTATAGAAATATGCCAGTTGTACTTTCTCGTCAAGGCTACTACAGAACATAAGTACCAAAAATCAATATGAAAGTTATTTTTACTCCAATCTCTATATGAATTATGCATTTAATCTTCTTGGATAAAAATAAGAATGGAACTTTTTAAGTTTTAAAACATTGCAAAAATGTGACATTAGCATAATTTCTTGTACCAACTCCTGTTTGTTTGTGAGGGATCTGCAAAACATTTTGTGTATAGTGGATTTTCTGAACATGATTATTGTCTGACTTTGTTGTATATTTTATTTTTATTATTAGGCCATTTGTCAATCATGAGGCTTAGTTTATCAGTTTTAGAAAATTTTTTGCCACATTCTTAAAGCACAAGCAGAAATTCATTAAGAGTTTGTGCTTGTGATTTAAGAATGTGGCTTGGTTTCATTTTATGAGGTGAATTTCATTTTATTGAAGTTGCTTTAAATGAATAAATGATTTTAAAAGCAGTACCTGAAATCCAATTATGGCAAAGCAGCCAGAGGATATCTGTCAAAGGCAAAGAATTCTTTTAGGGCTTTCTAAATGAAATTGGTTCAAATTAATGTGTTAAATGAGAAAACCACATGCAACCAGTTTCAAGATTCAAATTCAAATTGAATAACCAATATTTAGTGGTCTTATCCATTGTGCCACTCATGGACACTGTATGAAAGAGATGATAATATTTCCTCCCAATCTGTAAAGTTCTTTTCACTGTTTACTGAAGGTTTTTTGGTACTCTTCTGTTATCGGGACTGGATTCAGAAACGTATGTATATATGCATGTGTGTATGTTTGTATGTGTATATGTGCAGGCACACATGCATACATGCATGTAGTATTAGTAAGTTAACACAGCTACCAGAGGGCCTCACCTATGCGCCAGCAGCGAAAGCGAGGTGAAAAAGGAGTATGACATATAGACAGACAGTCATTTATCCCGCGCGAAGGTGGTAAGTAACTTGACTGCATAACAATAGCTAGTGCGAGTAGGCGCTAAGCTGCTATTTAAATTCTAAAAGTAATAAAGAATGGTGTTTATATCTAACAAGCATGAGAAGGCGCAACAGCACTTGTATTTAATTCAATCTGTAGCTTTTCTGTTATTTTCATTAAATGTCTGTGGTGAGGAAAACAATGGACTTGTTATTGACCCTAGGATATTCATCTTCAACTCCTCTACCACAGAAAATCTGGGGGCCTTGTTCGCGATACTTGGATACTTCAGAGAAGGTACTGTGAAAACTTTGCTTTATTTCTTTCTTGAAGTTAGTGATACTTCTGTTTCGTTTTTAAAACGAATTTCTTAAATAATTTAAAGAAAAGTGATTTAATAGTAATTGCGGAACAAATTGGTCCAGAAAATGCTAAAAAAGCTGACATAAAAAAAAATTATCCAAAATTCTGATATCTTCAAAATGAACGTTGAATTTGTTTGTGGCGTTGTTAAATCGATCGCCGGAAATTGGACGCCTACAACAAGTAATGAACACTATCTGTTACAGATCGAACATCTTAAATTAGCTCAAATTGAGAAGCAGATTGGGCTAGAAAATTTAAAATCGCAATCATTATCGGGTGATAGAAGAAACGCACAGACTAGTGTTGAAGATATCATTAAAAGCGTCAAAACACTAACTATAGCTGTACCCCAGAAACCTGAAGCTCTGCATTTGTTTTTTCTGTCACTTGAGAAAGCTTTTGCTACTAAAAGCGTACCACTGGAATTAAAATCAGAAGTGTTGATTAATTTATTAGGTGACAAATGTAATAATGTTTTAACGTATGTTTCTGAAGAAGAGATCGTGGATTATGATAAATTAAAAGCCTTAATATTGAAAGAATTTCAGCCAACACTGCATGAATATTTGAATAATTTTAAAAATGTGCAGAGATATTCATCTGAATCACATGTTCACGTCTCAACTCAGTGCAACTTTCATTTATTATTGTAAGTTAAGAGAGGTAGATGACTTTAAGAAATTGTGTGATCTTGATTA
Organism: Stegodyphus dumicola; assembly: GCF_044657685.1. Taxonomy (NCBI): domain Eukaryota; kingdom Metazoa; phylum Arthropoda; class Arachnida; order Araneae; family Eresidae; genus Stegodyphus; species Stegodyphus dumicola. Next base: position 141,426,594 of record NC_140771.1, on the reverse strand, counting down.
TTGTATCTGATACATTGTGTGAAACTCTTGATTCTAAACAAAGGAACATATTAATGTTCGGGAGGGCCAAAGTTTGTTCCCACCTAATCAATTGGAAAGAGAATGTAATTTATTTTATTCATCCAGGGGTAAATCTTTAGCTGATACCAGTAGCATGCGAATCAAAATTCCACAAAATAAAAAGCTTAATTTTTTCAAAAACGATCTTAGAAAAGCTCAGAGCAATTTTAAGGATTTAGGGAAGCTTGTAAATCAGAATAGTAGTAAAACAGAATGTATTTGCTATGTATGTGGGAGTAAAGGGAAATTGTTTCATTTTGCGAGAAATTGTCCCAAACATTTTGAAAAGGAGGAGAGTTTGTCTCAAAAAAAGATATCTGGGTTAAAGATTGGATCGGACAATGCAGCTAGAAATAAGTTAGAATTTATTGAACTGTTAATTGATGGTAAGAAAATAAAATGTTTAATAGATTCTGGAAGTGAACTGATAGTTGTAAAGAAATCTCTTTTTCCGAATAAAATATCATGTGGATGTATAGAACTCAAAAGTTCTTTTGGTTACTTGGTTAAAGCGAAAACGGCTAAGTTTATTTTTTCTTTATGCAAAAGCAAAAAACAAATAGAGCTACAAGCAGCAATGGTTTATGACCTAATTACGGAATGCGTTTTTCTGCCTTCGTGTTTAACTGACATCTGCTCTGACGGAGTGATGATTACACAATATGAAAATGATTCCATATCTTCAGAAAGGAATTTTTTGTCTTTTATTTCTGCAGCCATAGAGCGAAATAGATTTATCGCACATTAAGGATAAAGAGTTACACAATACTCTTTCTACTCATATTAATGAGTATAAACCATTAAAAAAGCCGTGCAGTACAGACTTAAAAAATGAAAGTAATATTAAAAGATGAAATTCCAGTTTCTCAGCGTTCGAGGAGAATTCCTTTTGCTGACCAAAAATTGTTGATGATCAAATAGATTAATGTTAAAGGATGGGATTATAAAGCAATTGTGTTCAGAATATGCTTCGCCAATTCTTTTGTGTAGTAAAAAATCGGGCAAGACACGAATTTGTGTTGACTTCAGGCAATAAAATAAAAAAGTAGTTAAGGATTCTTTTCCCATGGCACAAGTAGAAGAGGTTTTAGATTGTTTGGGTGAAGCAAAGGTTTTTTTTTGACATGAGACTTAATTTTTTTAATTTTTTTTTTTATGTTCCAGTGGAGGAAAACTGCGCTAAATATTTGGCATTCATTTTACACATGCAGGTCTGTACAAGTTTCTAAAAGCCCCTTTTGCTTTGTGCATGTCCCCTAGTTTGTTCTAAAGATTTATTTATAATGTGTTTAGAGATTTAATTCGGGATGACACTGTTGTTACTTACATGGACGATTTAATTATTCCAGCACAAAACAAGAAAGAAGGTTTAGAAAAGTTAAAACGCATTTTAGAAGTAGTCAAAAAATATGGTTTGGAGATCAATTTTAAGAAATGCCAGTTTTTGAAAAGAAAAATAGAATTTCTCGGGTATGTTATTGAGGATGGTATAATTCACCCCTCTACTGAAAAAACCAGGGCTGTTCAAAATTTCCTGGAACACAAAAACCTTAAGCAGATTCAGAGTTTCTTGGGTCTTACTGGGTATTTTAGAAAATTTATTGCCAACTATTCAAAAGTAGCGAAACCACTAAGTGATCTTTTTTGTAACGCAGCAGAATTCAAATTTGGGCCTGAGCAAAAAAATGCATTTAATAATTTGAAAGAATTTTTATCGACAAGTCCAGTTCTTCATATTTTTAAACAAGGAGCACCATTAGAATTGCATAGAGACGCAAGCAGTCATGGTTTCGGCACTGTATTGCTACAAAAATCATATGATGGACAGTTACACCCCATTTACTATATGAGTTAAAAAACTAGCCTCCAACAAGAGAAGCTATCTAGTTATGAGCTTGAAGTTTTAGCTATAGTAGAAGCTCTAAAGAAATTCAGGAATTACCTTTTAAGATCTAAGGTCAGAATAATTACAGATTGTGACACTTTCCAGAAGACTATGTTCAAAAAAAATTTAACTCCTAAAGTGGCAAGATGGGCATTACTTCCAGAAAAATTTGACTATGAAATTGTTCACAAATGAAGCATGTGGATTCGTTAAGTAGAAACGCTGTCATGATGGTTACATATTCTCAGGAAGAAGTTACAACCAAAATTGCAGCCGCGCAAAGAAATGATGAGCATCTCCAGTTGCTAAAATCCTTAGTCGAGCAACGACTAAAGAAAGATTTCCTAGTGAAGAATGGTATACTATACAAGTTCGACAGTGGTCGCGAGCTACTTGTTGTACCTGAAGCATTAGAGCTAGAAAACATATGTAGTATCCACAACAAGGGACACTTCGCAGTGTCTAAAATGGAAGATCTGCTGAAAATCGACTTTTATATTCCTAACCTTAGAAAACGAATTGAACAAGTTATCTTAAATTGTGTAGAATGTATTTTGTGTGACAGAAAACGAGGTAAGGGCGTAGGGTTGCTGAATCCCATACCAAAAGATAGTATCCCTTTGAGGACTTTTCATATCAATTTTATAGGACCATTACCTTCGACAAATAAGAACTACAATCATATCTTAACCGTGGTTGATGCATTCACAAAGTTTGTGTGGCTCTATCCAGTAAAGTCTACATCAGCTCAAGAGGCATTGCAGAAGCTGAAACTGCAACAATCAACTTTCGGTAATCCTTTGAGAATAATAAGTGACAAAGGTACAGCGTTTGCCTCTAAAGATTTTGAAGATTACTGTAGTCAAGAGAAGATACAGCACATATTTACAAGTACAGGCATTCCTAGAGGAAATGGACAAGTGGAAAGAATTCATCTCACTCTGATTCCAGTCCTATCCAAATTATTCATAGATGATCCAACCAAGTGGTACAAATATGTTGGAGATGTATAATGGATCTTGAACAGTACTGAGACCAGAAGCACAAAGATTTATCCATTTGAGCTCCTCAGTGGGTTAAAATGAGAAATCGAGAGGTATTATGAAAATTCTCGAAGAAGAAGAAAGAAATATTATGATGAAAGATTGAGAAGATATGAGAGAGGAAGCAAGGAAAAACATTCTAAAAATTCAGAAAGAGAATAGAAAACATACAAAAAGAGAAAAGAGGCACAAGTATACAATGTGAACGACCTAGTTGCCATACAAAGAACACAGTATGGAGGTAGTCTAAAGTTAAGACCAAAGTTCTTTGGTCCATACCATGTAACAGCGAGGAAAGGCAAAGTTCGGTACCAGGTGGAAAAAGTGGGACACCATGAAGGTCCTGGATGTACCACTAACAGAAGCTGATCACATGAAGCCTTGGACTGTTCCTGTTTAGGACTATGTGTGGTTCTTCCTCACTTCTATCTTTTTTTTTTTTTTTTTAAACTTATTTTTAGGTGCTGTCTTGATGAACCAGTGTCGCTGATCCATGTTTTCGAGGTCAAAAGTCAGGATCGCCAAGCTGTAGTATTTGTAAGTTAACACAGCCACCAGAGGGCCTCACCTATGCACCAGAAGTGAGAGCGAGGTGAAAGAGGAGTATGACATATAGACAGACAGCCATCTATCCCACGCGGAGGTGGTAAGATGATTCCACGTGAAAGTAGTAACTTGACTGCATATACGACAGCTAGTGTGTGTAGGTGCTAAGCTGCTATTTAAATTCTAAAAGTGATAAAGAACGGTGTTTATATCTAACAAGTGCGAGAAGGCGCAGCAGCACTTATTGAATTCAATCTGTACCTTTTCTGTTAAGATATGTCCGCGTGAAGATGGTAACTTGACTGCATATACGACAGCTAGTGCGAGTAGGCGCTAAGCTGCTATTTAAATTCTAAAAGTGGTTAACCCCTTCGAGCCGGGTAGCGCAAACGCGTGCTTACCGCGGAGGCCGGCAGTGTCTTACGCGAGCGTCTGTCCAGGGCCGGGGGCTTTTTTGCTACTAAGCCTAAATCCATGAAATTTCCGAAGTATCAACACATTGTTTAATAATGCTCTATAGAGTATTTAAATGGCTTATGCTTTATAGATATTTTTATACTACAGTCAAAAGTCGTTAATTCGGACACCCATAATCCGGACCTCAAAGCTAAAATCTTTCTGCGCATGTGCCGCGTTCACGCATGCGCATAGGCGTTTTACGCGTGGGCGCAAGACATTTACGACTGCGCATATGCGTCTGCGCAAGCGCAGAATACGTTTTCGCGTGCGCGTTTAATGTATAACGGACGGTATAAGCTAAAATTATCTAATTATCTATTTCAGTTAATGTTGATGATTGCGTTGGGCCTTAATCTTCGAATTGGATCCGGCTTATTATTTTTTGCAGACTGTAAGAGCAATTTTATAAAAGTAAGATTGAACTTTCGATTATGTCAAATAGAATTTCCGATGCTGGAGCTCCCAAAGGATCTAGAAAACTAAAGTATGTTTCGATGTCCATCAAACAAAAAACGAATTGCTACAAAAAATGGATAAAGGCATATCCTTTGTTTATCTAACCGTTCCGAAATCTGTTTATCAATTTCACGCTGCTCTGCGCGGGGGAGGGGGATGTCGCGGCGCGCAATGAACTGGAAGTTGATCTGTCAGCACTACCGTTATCTTCAGGGCAGATGTTTTTATTTTATTCGGCTTATAATTCCTTACTAAATGTAGTATTTAATCTCGATGTAGTCCGTCTTTGATATGATTTAAATCAAATTCCTCGTCATTACAAATATCACGAATACAAATCAAATAGTTTTCTGGTTGCAATTTTCTAATTTCGGCTATGCGTAAGGTATGCTTTACGCATGCGCGCGTTGAAAGAAATGTTTAATAAAGTAAACAAATAAATATTAAGCTTCTTTTTTTGTAAATTTTGATACCCTTTAAATCATAATTGCTCATTATTTTATAAATTACGGTTTCATATTTTTAATTTTATAATTTCTGCTTGACATCTTACCAGATTTAAACTGATGATCTATAATCCGGAAAAATCAATAATCCGGAATCGGCGAAGTCCCGACGAGTCCGGATTAAAGACTTTTGACTGTATATACTTTAATTACCTTATTTCTTGTTTAAAAGCATATTTTACACATTTTATTTTCATTACTCACCATTTTATGACTTTTAACATTATACATCTGAAAACTAAATATATTACTTAAAATTCTCTTTTCGTATGAAAAATTTGAAAACAGGGATCTACACACAGTCCTACGTTACATTCCTTGCAATCGTAATAACTCATTTGCCGTTTTGGAGGATTTTTCCGGGAATGTGAACAAACGAAGCATCGTCGTCTCATTTTCTTATCAGTCTCTTCTGAACAAAGTTTTGGAAAATGTCTTTCAGTCTTTCAGTTAATCTTTCAGAATCAATATCTGAAATATTTTGCATCATTTCTGCTATTTCATGCTCTGTTAAACATTTTCGACGCTTCGACATTGCAACGGTAAAAACAGAAAGAATTCACGTCTAACAAGATCTAATTATTTTCTAAAAACTGAACTACATACCGAAATACCCAACGCTTTAGCGCAAATAAAACTTCTCTACTTAAATAAACAACTACCACGTGCGAATAAAATGCGATTTAAAGAGACGTCATAAATCACGCCATTCGGTAACATTTATTTCCCCTTTTGTTTATATAATCAAAAACACGTGTATGTGAGTCATGCTTCTCTCATTTCGAGTAGAAGGTCTAATGTACATGTATCTGAAACCATGTGGACATACAGTGCCATCTTGTGGCAGAAATTATAGTTTGAAAAACGTTCCAGGACACTGGCACAAATACATGACAGTCGGTAGAGAACGGGAAAATGCTCTGGCACACCTGCATGTCGGCCGGGAAGTAAGTGTGTTTGTTGTTGGCACGTAGACGTGACAGTCGGCGCGAAGGGGTCAAGAACGGTGTTTATATCTAACAAGCGTGAGAAGGCGCAACAGCACTTGTAGTTAATTCAATCTGTACCTTTTCTGATATTTTCATTAAATGTCTGTGGTGTGGAAAATGTTAGACTTGTTATTGACCATAGGATATTCATCTTCAACTCCCCTACCACATACATATCCAAATCAAGTCCCAATAACAGAAGAGTACCAGTTTTTCTTTCTATTTTCATTTAGAATGTACTTCTAGCTCTCCAGTAACAACTTTAAATGAAACTGAATCACTGCACATTATACTATCATTCATATTTCTTCATTTCAAAAGTGATGCAATCATATTTTATTCATTTGTGATAGTGTGTACTTTTAGTGTAAGAATGGCTGTATAATTGTGACTACCTTTATAGTCACGATCCTCCACCACAAATATGCTAAATTATGAGCATTCAACTGGTTATAGTATTCAAATGGTTATTCAAGAGTCTAAATTGGCTGTGTGGTATTTGAATGCCTATCTGAAGATGAACTATTTGCATCTGCCCAGAATATAGTAAGCTGAATAAAACTATCAATAATTGAATAACACACATTATTTAAAATTGCCATTTTGTTTTAAATGTTTGTATTGTTGTGTGGCTAATTTTTATGATTGTGTATGTGGTATGTGTTTTAAATTACAGGTCTAAAAAGAAAAAGAAAAAAGAAATTGATGGATTTAAAAAAAAAAAAAATAGTACAATTAGTTCTATTCAAAAATTCTTTCATTATATGTAGCAGTTCTTTCTATCAAGTATAATGATGACACTTTTGTAAATTTTTTTTGATGAAATGTTGCAAAAGCACTACATGAGCATTAGTTTAGTATATTGAATTAAAGGAATTAAAATATTAAAAGGAATTGATGATTCTGCACAGAGATATGCAATATGTGATGTTTAAGAACATTTCTTATGCTGCAAATTATTATTCTTATTATTAATGCTGCAAATGTTCGTAATTATAAATTAGAAATATCAATTTTATCAAGTAAATATATTATTAAAAATAAAATTAAGATTTAAAATATCAAGAAATGTATTTATTGTCTTTGAATTCTCAGTTTGCTTTGTAATTTGTAATTTGAAAGATAAATTGAAGGTCTTTTTGTAAAAGCACAACACTAAGAGTAAAGTAGCATAAATGGTAGCATAAGATAATGTAAGCTCAAAAAAATTTGAAAAAGGCTTCACTAAAGATATTTCCAAAATCAAAACAATAACTTTTATATGATAAATGTTGTGATATACAAGGTATATTTATTATATTTTATGAAAATAATTGAGCCTGGGAAGAATTTTATTGTTGCTTTCCAAATGTGATAAAATTATGCCTGATCTAGAAATAGCTAGATCTGTTTTTTTGAAGATGAGAATAGGCTCAAACCCTTGTTTCTTAAATGTTGATATTCTTTATGAATACACTGCCCTCTAAAAGTTAAAGAAGAGACAACTAGGGTGGACACATTCCTTATTAGAACCCATTCTTGTAATGTTACCGCCACATTTTTCCTCAGACAACTATGATGTACTGTTTCTCCAGGATTGAATTTCTCTGCTAAGAGTGCAATTTTTTGTTGTAATTCATATTTGTGTTGAACTTTAGAAACATTCTGTGTTGCATTCATTAAAGAACTGTTTAGTGAACATGTCCTCTAAATTTCTTGTTTGTATGTGGCTTCATTCTCAAGTTAAATGAAAAAAACATGCTGTTCCTTAACTTTTGTAGGGCAGTGTATTATGAGTAACTGACAGTATTTATTGCTACCATCAAGTATTGGAAGTGGAAAATAGCTAGGAGTATAAAAGCAATTTATAAATTTAGAATAATTTTTTTATGAGCTTAACTAAGTATTTTTTTGCTTCATTTAGACCGTCAAGAGAAGCCTCTGAAGCTAGTCCTTAAGGTTGGTGGAAGTGTTCAGTCTCCTTTGCCTGCTGCAAATTCTGGCACTTCTCAGATACCTCGCATTTCACAAGAAGTTAAACCAGTGTTTGAAGAAGCAAAAATGGTTGATAAGAGCTCTAGTCATTCTCATGAGAAACATAAAAAGTCGAAAAAGAAAAAGAAGAAAAAATCAACTGAAAAAGATAAAGAACGTCACGAAAGAAAACGGAAGCATCACCACCACCATCACCATCATAGAGAACATTCACATGATCGAAAGGTTTGTATGTTCCTGTATTTGCTTTACAAAAATGTAATTTTTTCCACATTAACGCCTTACTGGTGTTATCTGAATCCAGTTTGAGCAACCCCAATCATGCCAGTTAGGAATGCATGAACAACTTCAGGCAGGAGAAAGATCAGTGTTTTTCTTCAATGAAGCTTGAAATGAGTTCGTTTTCCTTTATCAAATTCTTAATTCAATGTAATTCACTATTTTGTCAATATATGGCTATAATTGTGCAGGCTATACAGGTAAAGGAATAAAAAAAAATTAACCAACACATACAAATAAGCTAAGAATGTGATAAAATGTGTTAGATCGATATGTTGAGATCATGTTTAACACTTTAAATAGCATGTTATCCGCCAGTGATTGGCACTATACTTTCTTTTGGACAGCTTCATTTACCAGTGACTGACTATCTTATGATATGCAATTTGAAAGCTATGTTCTGTCAAATTCTACACAGATTTCTGCCCGCCAACATATTGGTCGGATATTGAGACTTTATGGCTTGAAACAACTAAGTCTTGAAGAAAAGGAAGACAAAACAGTGTAACATAGTCGTAACTTTGTCAAACAAACAAGACCTACTCTAGGCTAAATATTTACTTATATATACAACTATGTACAGATTACATTTGAGAAAAACTTTCACTACAGTAGAGCGTGCAAACCAGCTTCCGCTCATTTCTCTTCCACATTTCAATCTCTTCTTACTCCCACCTGTGACAAGGGGGAAAGTCTGCTCCTCTCTTCTGGCTGAGGCAAGAAGGGGGTTCTCTGTCTCTTCTTTGAGGGTGGCTGACCAAGTATTCTTAAGAGAAAGGAGACATTACAGCTCCTTCCTCCTTCAAAGAAACATTTTGTTCATTAAAATGTTTAAGTGTATTTGGTTGGGATAAAGAGCTAGTTACATACACATATATATATTAAAAAAAAAAAAAATTCACATAGAAGTACCATGATATCACATCAAGGCCAATGACAATTAAAATACATAAAATTCACAAAAGAATACAAGATAAGTACAAATTAAAGCCAAAGTTTTTTAAGTTGCTTGTTTTTTCCAATCTGTCCCAGCCTCCAGACATAGAGCTCATAAGAGCCGTTTGATCATTCTATGGAAACGTTTAATCAGATTTGATTGGGGGTGGCTACCCAAACTATGATTAATCTTAAAACCAAACCTGTCAAAAAATTCCAGAGTAAGTGCACTTGCGAAATACGTTCCGAGATTGGATTTCATTCGAAAAACCCAGCCGACTAAAAATATTAATCAGGGCATCCGTCACAGAAACTGAGTAATGCGAGTGCATTACTCACTTGAATAGCATCAAGGTATTTAGATGACAAACATATGGCTGTTATGTAACGTTTTCCCATTGAATTGACCAGCAGGGGGCCTACTGCATCAATGTTTAATTTAGAAAAAATTTCTTGAATCACAGGTACTAGTTTCATAGGCGCTTTCTTCCTTTCATTTGGTCTCCCAGCTCATTGACATTTGTTACAGGAACAAACATAATCTTCAATTTCCTTATAACAACCAGGCCAAAAAAAAAAAAAAAATACCGTAAAAGCCTATCCTTCGATTTTGTAACCCCCAAATGAGCCAAAGTTCATTCGTGGCATAATGCTTGGATTTTTTTCCGAAATTCTATCGGCAATACTAGCATTTTTTTCTCATTCTCATAACAATCTCTTTGAACTCGAAGCAAAAGATCGTTCTCAATACGCCATGTTTTGATGATTGATTTCCATTTCTTGAGCTAATAGAGTCGTAAATCACTTTTAATGTTTCACGTATTTTCTGGGAGTCATTAAATGTTCTTCAGTTCTAAAATTCTCCATTCCCATTGTAAATGTTAAGGATTGGAGTGGGGGACTCACTTACCCCATCTTCCCGAAATTTCGCTTTCCTCAAAACCTGATCAGCCCCTTCCTGTGGGGTTTGACTTTTCTTTTGGGCCATAGCACTCACCTCTACAACATAGTGTATATTCTGGGATCCAGAAAAGTCATCTTTCAAAGATATCAAGTTGATGTCATAAACGTGATGCTCTTTTTTTTCTGAGTTGCAATTCCCCTAAACAGAGAATGAAGATTTCTTTTTCAGCAGGTTTTAAACCTAGTTTCTGATCTGTTTCTTTAACAGTGTTGCCAGCCAATGTCGATGAGTATGCATTACTCGTAGCTACTTCCCTCCAGTCTTTAGTTTCACATGTAGCATTCGAAGCAATATTTCATAAGGAGTACATAAGTTAGGTGAACTAATATCAAACAATACTTCTCAGGTTCAAGTATGTCACCTTTTGTCTTATTTATTCCTAGAAAGTTCTGGACACATCAAGTTTGATTGTTTTTTGTTGTAAAGAACACATGATATTAGATTTCCAAAATTTAGAATGATGTCTAGTTTCCAGGCAGACAAAACAGGCCTTTTTCTTGAAAATTGAGTTTTTATACAGGAAAGCAGCCTTTACTTTCGTGCACTTCCATCACAAAATATACAATATTTTTTTTTCTTTTATTCTCTGTTGCATAAACAAATCTGCTGCTATCAGTGGATTAACAGGAAAAGAATATTTTGTTTTGTTCCTGAAATTTGTGTACCTTACTAAATAAATCGCAACTTTGCTAAACAAATACATTCTTCTTATTCAACTTGAGCTTTCAGGAACAATAATAAATTAACTTCTCCTTATAAGCATTTTCTTCAGGAGAGTCCAGTTTGTTATTAACGACAGGGTTTTTTAACCACATTTAAAAAGTCCTTTGAAATACATGATGCTTTGAGAAGAAAAAATATAGTTGAATGTGTATCAGATGTTAAACTAGTGAATTTGAGTAGTCTTAGATACAATTCTATTGTGTCATATAATTTTGATCTTTCTAATTTCCATTTTTCTTCAGTAACATTTTTTACAGCAAGGTTTAAAATTTTGCATGCATAGAAATTAATTAGCAATTCATCCCTGCTGAATCTTGATTTTAAACATGCAATAGCTTTATCATAATTTTCACTTGTTCGTGGGTAACTATCAATTATAGCATTAGCTCTAGAACCTTCAGACATACATTGTATTAAATGCTGAAATTTATCTTCTTTCTCAATATTTTCTTGTCTTCATGTATTTTTTTTTTAATTGGCTCGAAAATGCAAGCCAGTCTTTGATTTCTCCACGAATCTTCAAAAGTTCAATCTTTGGCATTTTTAACTTTCATTTTTCAAAGAATGAAGTATTCAGTTTTAAAAATTTTGTTTAAATACAGTTATACATTTAATTCTGCTTTTAAAAATTTTCATTATATTCTTCTATTATCACATACTTATTTTGATATTTTTTATCATCTTCATCTTCTAGTAATATGTAAGTCATTCAAACCATTAAAGCACTTGGTAAAATTAGCTGTTAAGAACATTTTTTAACAAACAATTTCATTTTCAAAATAATTTGTAATCTAATAAACGTACCTTTAAAATGATCATGTTATTTTGGTGGGAAACTATTTGAATTTTATTCATTCAGTTCTCCAGTAAAAAAAAAAAAAAAATGTGAAAAAGGAATAAGTAGGCAATCCACCTAAATAATCAAATAAAGGAGGCAGTTCATCTTAATATGAACATATGGCTTATTTCCATCTTTCTTTTTAATATTCGAAACATGAACTAAAAAATGGTGTTGCTAAGTCATGACAGATAACTTTAAAGGAACATTATGTTTAAGCCAAAAAAATTCCACGCACTAATCACAACAAACAAAAACCATAAACGTTTCAAATTTTAAAACTATGTTGCATAATGCAGGCACAACCATTAGAGGGTTGCCAGATAAATACACTTTTGTAAAACTTTGGTTAACCTAATTGGGTGATACAGTGCTTGGTGATTCTGGCAGGGTTAGGCAAATATACTTTCTTCGTTATTAGATACCAGTGTGCAATGCTGAAGTTGTGTGTGAAGCTATGCTTGTGCATAGAAGTGTGCTCTGATATTAAGCAAAAACAGATAGTCATGCAGGTGGGGAGAACAACATTAATGTGTCATATAATATAATACATGTAATGTTTAATGCATTATATAATTAAAATTTGTATTTTTAAATGTTAAAGTATGTTTTTTATACATTAATAATATTGACTGATTTATGATAAATATTGATAGTTTGGTGATCTTTTTAAAAAGGCAAACAAAATTGCCAAATTGCACTCAGTAATTTTTTCCTCACTGTTTTTCACTAAATTTTTACTGGGCTTTCTGGAGGCTGTGAAGTTTTGAATTTTCATTATTAAATCATTCATTTATTTCATTACTATTATTAAAAACAAATATGAGAATGTATGTTGATCTGCATGTATATTTTTTGCATATATTATTTCATATTTGGTAGTGAAAACCTTAAAAAAATGTTTCATGAACTTTTATAGCTCCTCTTTCCTTGGATAGAATGAAATGTAGTTTTCAAGAATTTCTAGTATAATGCTGTGTTTTGTGTAGGAGAAACGTAGAAAAGACCAAGATTCTAATCGCTTGTTGATGGAAGGTTATGATTCAAGAGATTCTCTTCCTCTTCGTGCTACTTCTGAAGTACATCCTCTTCCTCTTGAAAAGCCCACTCGTGATGCTAGGACATGTACTTTGAAGAGAAAAGCCCAGAAGACTCCTTTGCAGATTCTTTTATATCATCTTCTAAAAAAATTGCAGCTGTGAGTTAAAATAAAATAAAAATTTTAAAAAATTAGAATTTTCTACTATTACATAGTGGCTTGGAAAAATGTTATGATTTAATTAAATGTATATATTTTAAACATATTTTATGTATTCATAGTCTGATTTAAAAATTTTATGTTATTTAGCATGCTGTTTTATCAACTTAGCAGAAGATGAACATTTTTGAAAAATTAATCCCCTATGTAATGGGAATATTTTTTCTTGTATGATAATATTATAATTGAAATCCTGGCTATACTTCTGATTCAAAATCAAACATAGTTAGCTTCTGGAATTTTAAAAACCATTTAGCTCTTATTTCAAAGAATGTGTAATTGCAAATTTTTAATACTGAAGCTGTATGAATAATGTGGGAAGTAAATTTTAAATATTCTGTAATTCTCTGTGTTTCTCTTGCCTTCATCTTTTTTTGTTATTATCTAATGTTATACACACCATATATTCCATTAGTTGTATTGATCTAAGATCTAATAAGTTGGTTATCATTATATATGAGGGGGGGAAGGACACAGCTAACTAATAATGATAGGTGTTGGGTATTTATCTGAGATTTGATAGTCAGTTATAATGTAAATAAGATGTGTGCTTCGGAGGAATGTTTGTGTAAAACTTTTCACATAAATATAATTTAAAGATAAAAAGATATGATATAAAATTTTTGAGCAGAAAATGAAAATTGAGATTCTGTATTTTTTTTAATTCTTTATTATCTAAATTTACAGCTTTTAAATAAATATGCATATTGAACAGTAAGCATTTAAGCACAAATATTTACTATTTAAGTCTATGTAAATTGTGTACGTTAATTTTTTATCAGATGTTTTGTTATTTTTTCTCAATTACCCTCTTTCTTTAAAATATATGTGAACGAAGTTTCTAATTTTGAAGTTCTAAAAAAATACTCTGAAGTTTGCGATTTTTTAAATGCATAAAATTTCAATTTATTTTATGTAATTGTTTGAAATAATATATATTGGATGCTAATATTAGAAATCATTCTAATTTCTTCGCTCAGGAAAGATCCGCAAGAATTTTTTGCATGGCCTGTTACTGATGTAATTGCACCAGGATATTCCAGTATTATAAGCAAGCCAATTGATTTTAGCACAATTAATAAAAAAATAGATGATCGTGAATACAAATCTGTGGCTGAATTTAAAGTAAGTACATGAAACATTTTCACTTAAAATGGTGCTTTTTAATTTTGTACCAAAATTAATATTTTCTGATTTAGTATTAATTTTAAGTACAATAGTTTCATATCTAAATTTGGTCTTTTAAACGAGATGATTCATCTTTTAAGAATTCACTGAAGAATATCAGTTGATAAATTCTTCTGCTGTTCAGAAACACATTGTATAAAACTGAAAGAAAAATAACTCCCTTATTATATTCTAATAAAGCTTCATTTTGCTTTTACTGAGGCTTTTATATTTTCTTTTATTTTAATATGTTCGAGAATTATAAGAAACAACTGACACTTAAAGCATAAAATAAACAAACTTATTCTGTAACACTTCAGAAATTGTAGTGTCTAAAGAGGCCTTGCAAGCAAAACTCTAAAATTAAAGTTTTGTATAAAATTAGTTAAATATACGGATAATACGCATTCAACAGGATAAGAATGATCTTTTTCCTTGAATCCTCGAAGTGATTTCCTTTTTGAATATTTATCAGATCTTTGGACACAGATAGGTAAAAGGGAAAGATACTAAGTTGTTAAAAAAAGTTCAGTAAGTAAATTTTTGTTTAAATAAAGAATGATTGTTCATTATATAACAGTTAGATTAGCTGATACTTAGGTTTAAATCCAAAAGATATCTTGGGCTATAAGTAAAACATATTACATATTGAAACATATTACTACTATTTTATACTTCTTATAAAAATGTCAATTAAGAGTCAATTTCTTATATAAATGAAAGTCTGAAATTTTGGGGTTAGATCAATTTTAGGAAGTGTTTCTTGCATTTGCCTTTGATCTGGTACTTACTGATTATTGCTGACCCCCTGAGAAGTTGTAAAAAGGATTTTTTTTAAAATTTTATTTATTTAGTTGCTTTTCTAGCATTGGCCACTCCTAAGGCTAGAAGTGGTGGTCATTTTATTGTGGATTCAAACCTGGGCCCTTCAGTATCACAGTTGGCTCCCCTAACTACTAATGTTTGGCTGGCAATTGCCGATAAAAATTAAAAAGATATTTACAAAGCAAAGCAGTATGTCACTGAATAGTTATGTGGCAAGCCACAAGGTCACCGAAAACTATTTATGTGGCAATCCAGGTATGCATGTAGCACATGTCTGTTTTTGCCAGTCTACAATATGCCAAAATACCGAGTTTGTGTAATTTTCTGTTTTTAAGTGAGAGGAGATCACTGTGTATATAGGAAGAGCAACAGCAGCAAGATGGTTTCTTAGTGTTTTATTACCAATGTTTCATGCTTTTAAATTTTATTGATTGATTGCTCTTGCATGGAATTTTTAGTACACTACCATTTTGAAAACAACTTTTGCGTTTTATGTATTAACTTGCCAAAAAATTAGTTGCTAGCAACATTACAAATGCTTTCCAAAATTTGCACCTTACGACATTTGTTCAAGATGCAGATAATCAGAAAGTACCTTTGATTTTTATACATTCTCAGATTAAAAATATATGTCTCTCTCTCTGTATATATATATATATATATATATATGTGTGTGTGTGTGTGTGTGTGTGTGTGTGTACACAGAGAGAGATAGTAACATACATTTAATATTTATTTATTAGAAGACTAATAGTAGGTCATTATCTGCCTAATAAATAACTTAGTAATATATGGTCTGTTATTTCACATTTAAAGGAGTATCAATATAGATTACATGATTTAGCAGTTGCTAAATGAGAAAGCTTCACTATTAAATTCTTATAAATCAAATGTATCATCAGTGTTTTTTTAGAAAACTACAAAATGATATATTGTATTTTATCTCTGTTGGAATCCCCAGACTGAGACTGCAATGATAAATTTTGTCACGAAAAGAAAGGTTTGCATGGCGGATATTGATTTAAAGGTTTGCACAGTAGTTTTCAGTCAGTAATTCTATTTATTTACTTTTTATGTCAAAAACTCAAATTGGTAAAGTTCTGCCAGTTGCAAGTAGGAGTGAGTCACTGTATAGCTGTTGATTAGAATTACTACATATGTTTTTTGTGAATTTCTTTGTAACTAGCCATTCTTTTAATGAAGCTGTATGTTTCATTAAGGCTACCACTCTTAATTGGATACCATTAGAAGTGGTAAGATTACCCATACCTAATGCTAATTATATTTAATGTCAACATTTACTGGTGATAGTGGTGCCCTGTCAATTGAAAGGTACCAATATTACTTTTGTATAGAGTATAAATAATTTGCAAATTCAGAAGTGACCTTGTTTCTATGCCATTTACCTGTCTATAATAAAATAATAATTTTTTGAAAATTTTTTCAGGCTGATGTAAAATTAATGTGTGACAATGCAATGACATACAACAGGCCAGATACTGTATATTATAAATCTGCTAAAAGGATGTGGCATTATGCACAAAAGCTGATGAATCGGGTAAAATGTTTTACTTATTTTATTAGGAAGTGTTGAGTATTACTAGTAACCTATAATGGCTGTAAACAAAACTGTATTGAATCTACCTGCTTGGTCAGGTTCAACAAAAGTTAAATTGATACAATAAAAATGAATGTATAAGATGAAAGGTAAGTTTCATGTACTTTTAATTCTGAAGACCTGACTTCTTAATTTGCAGAACTAGCTGGCTTCTGATTAAGAAGACACTCACTTATTTTAAATATGTTGCTGTAAAAAGCTAAAAAGGTACAGTGCGGCAAAAAAAAGGGGAGGGTGACAGTTCTATATCTTCCGTTCTACTGGGCCAATTTACAAAATTCAAATTGCGTTTTTTATGTCCCAAAAGCACAACTTAGGATATATATTAGATTTATATATAGCACTATTCTAACATAGATATTTTGACACAAAATCGGACTTTTTCTGAAATAACATACCAATTTTTTTTTCTATATCTCGATTCTACAACTCAAAGTATGCCAGACTGCCAAGTTTTGTAAAAATCGTATGACTAGTTTTTAAAAAATTAGCTCTCAGAGTTTATCCTCCTCAATGTTAATTGGATTTGATATATATTTATTAATATCTCTTTTTTTATTAAACTTTTTTGATTTTTCCTTTCTCATTTCAAAATTTAGGTTCATTCCAAGTAAAATTCACCCATTTTTTATGATTTATATTTAAAATTTGTATAATAATTTATAAATTTTTTGAAAAAAATTTTCAATTATAACCCATAAAATTTTTCCGCCATCTTAAAGTAGGTACAGTTAGTTCTAAGCATAACTACAAAAAATCAAAATTTTTTAATCAAAATTTCCTAAGATATACACAAATTTACATATTTTCATGTTTTGAAATTTGGCATCTTTTTTTTTTTTTTTGGCATTAATAACGCCAAATGTAGTTTATGGATTTTTTGTTACAATGAATTGCCACAGCTATTTTTAACCTTAAATTTAAAATAAATTTTTACGGAGAATTAGTTATATAAAATTTTTTCCCTCAATGATGCATAATAAGTATTTATTAATACTACAGTACAAAGTCTGTAATCCGGACTCATTGGGACTTCGAAGATTTCGGATTAGGGGTTTTTCCTGATTATAGATCATCAATTTAAATCTGGTAAGATGGCATGCCGAAATTATACAATTAAAAGTATGAAACCGTAATTTATGAAATAAAGAGCAATTATGATCTAAAGGGTATCAAAATTTACAAAAAAAAGCTTAATATTTATTTGTTTACGTTATTAAACATTTCTTTCAATGTAAGTTGTTTAAGTGCTAATACTTTCTCTTTAATTCTATAAACAGACATAATTTCTTGTTCAGTTACAAAGTTCCACTGTTCAAGTCCTGTAATTGCTGTGTCGAGAATACCGCCTAACTTGTCAATCGAAATTTTTTCGTTTTCAATTACCTCTCTGTCACTTTCTTTACTATCAGAAGGAGTATTTTCTGGATCTAGAACCATACTACAGATTTCGCCGTCCGTTAATTGATTGATGATTGGGGCATTGTCGTCGCAATGAAAAGCTTCTGTTATATCATCATCATTTATTACTGCTTCTCCACATTTCTTTACAAAATCGAATAACTGGAAAATTTCACCTTTAGTTTGCGATGTCCGAAATAGATGCTCCACACAGCAGATTTTGTGCTAAAAAATTTCAAAAAGTCTTGAATAGTCTTGAAAAAGTCTTGAAAGTTAACATAGATTTCAAAAATGCTACTTTATATTTGCATTTCAGTGCTTGCACTATTCTTATATCCATAGGCTGAATGATAGACGTACAATTTGGAGAGAAGAATAATACGGATACATCATCTTTCACTAAAACTTTAAGTGAAGTATGTGCCGAACAGTTGTCAACAATCAGGTCTATTTTTGAGTTATCAGGTAAACCAACCAAATTTAAGTTGCCTAGCCTCGGGTATAAAATGATTTTCAAACCAATCATTCATCAATGCTTGCGTCATCCATGCTCTTTTATTTGCACGATATATAACAGGAAAAATCGTTATTCCTTTAAAAGCTCGAGTTCATGCATGTTTTCTGATTACAAAAAGTTTGCACTTAAGCGTTCCTGCAGCATTTGCACATGCTAAAATTGTTAGTCTTGTTTTGGAACCTTTGACACCAGTTGCAGCTTTTTCTGTAGAGGTTGCCAAGGTATTTCGTGGTACATATTGCCAGAAAAGACCAGTTTCATCAGAGTTGTAAATTTGTTCTGGAGATAATTGTTCACTAGTAATGAGTTCAATGAATTCATCTGTAAATTATTCAGCAGCTTCAGTATCAGCTGAAGCCTTTTTCACCTGAAATTTTTAATTGTCTTATACCATGGCGATTTTTTAATTTGTTTAACCAACCTGTCAAATATATGCACTCAGTGTTTAAGTTCATTTCTTCATGAAATATTTTAACTTGAGCCATTAACATGGGACCCGTCAATGACACGCCCTCGCTGCGATGCTGTCTGACCCATTCAATCATCACTTTGTCATGATCGTCACTTTTACGATCCTAGCATAACGAACTGTTTTTCTGTTATTCATTGCAAGTGGGGTGTCAGAATCCACAAAAAATTCAAAAAGTTCCTTTTTCTTTTTGCTTATGTCACATAAAGTTGACTAACCAATGTCATACTCCTCGCATAATTTTGAGACGGATATGCCTTTATCCATTTTTTTTGCAGCAATTCCGCTTTTTGTTTGATGGGCTTTGAAACATGCTTTCACTTTGTAGATCCTTTGGCGGCTCCAGAATTGGAAACTCTTTCTCACATAATCGAAAGTTCAAGTTTAATTTTTATAAAATTGCTCTAACCGTCTGCAAAAAATAATAAGCTGGATTTAATTAGAAGATTAAGGAACAGTGCAATCTGCAACATTAACTGAAATGCCTTGGAATCAGTAAAGATAATTTTAGCCTAGCTTATACCATCCGTTATACACTAAATGCGCATGCATAAAAGCATTACGCCCATGCCTAAAGCATACAGAAAAAAAAAAAAAAAAAAACGTTTGTGGCTTTGAGATCCAGATTATGGATCATTCCGATAATGGACGTCTGGATTACGGACTTTGTACTGTATATGAAAGGCTATTTTTTGTTAAAGTATAGATGATATTATTCAAATGTTTAATTTTTTAAAAAATTTTTCCCTTTTTTTAAATATTTGTAAAAGTAAGTTTTTACCTTTGCCGTATCGTCTGCTACTTTGCATTGACTGCATTTAAATTGAATTGTCTTATACTGAGAAGGTTCGTTTAATGTTTATTTTCACCGTGATTTTAAGCAAACAGGATGTTGACAGTTTGGGTCATGTCCCAGCTTTATCCCTTTCAGAACGGGCATTCGATATATGCATTCCCTAAGAACATCTCTTATAGCCGGGCGTCCCATTCACGCACCACTAGAGATTGCATTCAGAAGACGGGTGATGTGTATACGCATTTTAAGCAGGAACGTTTTTCTGAAGTCCATTAGATGGCATCCTATATCCATTACTTTTGAAATGAATGCAGTTTTAGGTTCCTGACCTTGAGTTTGATAAATTCTATCGGACTTTGGTATTTTACTCATGAACTGTTGCGAGGGTGAGGGGAGGGAAAGCGTAAACAGAGGTGGGCTCTTTAAATCACGGGGTGCTAATATAAACATTTGCGTGTCTGATTTATATCCAATTTCTTTTTTTTATTCTATTTTCCCCTCTACTAGGTACAGTCTTTTAGGGTTAATATGTGGACTTCTGTTATGTTTTGCATTGCTTTTAGATATATTTCCGTTTCTTCTCTTTATTTCGGGAAGCCTCACCTCTAGTCTATTATGGCGGGAAGGCGCTATTTATCAGAGGAAAAATACCCTCATATGGTTAATGAACCATTTACTAATGCAGATGATTAGTGATTATTCATTTTCTAAAGAGTTAGAAAGTGATACTTTTTCTAAGAGTTCGAATGTGATACTTTTTCTGAGAGTTTGAAAGTGATACTTCTCTGTGCTTCGAGATTTACCACATCAGTCTTCATTTTAAATTTTGTTACTTCTTACTATAAATAGTCTTTATTATGTTGTTTTATTAATTTTAAACTTTATTGATTAATTTTATCAATTAAAACTTTGGAATAATTTGAATAGAGCTTCCAAAAATTATTTTACAAGATAAGGAAATTTTTAAGTATATTTTCATGTAAAATAAAGAAAGAAAACCTTATTAAGTGCTAATTTTAACACATATAAGAGCCGAAGTAATAATCTAAAATGATACTAAAAATAACGATGCTAGAAGTGAAACTTTTTTTTTTTAAATATAAAATTAGGCTTAGCAATGCAAAACCTCCGTCTTGTATGGTAAATGCCTTCGATTCCCTTCTGCCCCACACAAGTGTCTTAAACAAAGGTGCGCCGATGTGAAAAGGTTAAGAAAAAAATATATATATATAAATTTTTACATTAATTCTCTTAGAATGAATATTTTAAGTACTTAATTCTAATAATGTATAAAAAACACAATCTTTAATATGATTTAGATTGTTTGCAGCTGATATAATAATCGGTTCTGTTGGTGGTACAGAATAAACACTGCTGGAGTGTTTTATTATTTTGTCATTTAGCAAAAAATCTTTTAATTAAGATATTTATCCTTTGGACTTTGCTTTAAAATTTATTTATAGTTAAAATGCCTAGAAAATGAAAAGCTGTCTTTAGCTGAAAGGCAGTCAAAGGCGATAACTATATTTAAAATAAATGTCAGAATTACCAAGATGTTTTGAAAAGTTGGATGCTTTTTTAATATACTTGCAGAATGCCTGAGGAAGAAGAGCAAGCCATTAAGAAGAAAAAAAGAAAATTTTGCGTAAAATTTAGTATTTTTTTAATTTAAAACTTTTTAATCTTATCATATTTGATTCTTGTGATTTCAAAAATAAAATATTTGACTAAAATATGAGTAACATTTTAAGAAACTAAATGTAGGATGATAAAATTGTGTAAAGCAATGAGCACAATGTTAAAGCTATTTAAAGCAATATATGCGAGTCATCCTATGTTAAAATGTTGGTTATACATCTTTCTCATTTATATATCATTTCTGAACAGAACATTGAAAGGCATGTTAACTGTGCTTTACTGTATTTTCTCTTTTAATATATTCAGTTTTCAGATGCATCGTAGTCTGGGACACAAAGTATTATTCCGAAAGAAACGCAATTCAAATAAATAAAATCAAATCCTGGAAAATTTATATTAACAAATATATTTAAAATGTTCAGTTCGAATGAATAAATAGAAAATTTTAAAACAATTATCTGAAGAGACAGTGCAACAGAAACAATTAAAATAAAAGTCTAAAAATTACCTAAAATAATAACTTTGATAAAAAAAAAAGTAAATTATAAAGAAAACTATTTGAAAAAAAATAAACGATGCAGCTTTTATTTAAACTTCGCAGTTCGAATGTGTAAATAGAAATTTTTGAAACAGTTATTCAAAAGAAACCATGCAACTTAAACAATTAAAATGAAATTAAAAAAAAAGAACTTAATAATAACAATTATAATTAATTATATAATATAAAGAACATTATTTGAAAAAAGGAACGATTGTGACTTTTTTTTCCGCTCACGGGAAAGAAAAATAGATTGCCATATATTAAGAAGTTCGTGAAGTGAACTATTCTTGGCGCAACTGAAAAAAAAGTGTCTCATAAATTTGTGAATTTCTCCATAAATTTCACACCAAAAAAAAAAAAAAAAATTATATCTAGGCATAATTTGAGTCGTAGAATCGAAATATGGAAAAAAATTGGTATGTTATTTCCAAAAAGTCCGATTTTGTGTCAAAATAACTATGTTAGAATAGAGCTATATATAAATCTAATAAATATCCTAAGTCACGCTTTCGAGACATGAAGAACGCATTTTGAATTTCATCAATCAGCCGAGTAGAACGGGAAATATAGAACTGTCCCATTTTGTGTTTTTTTTTGCGCAGTGTACATGATTAATCCTGTACAATATGACAAGTTTCAATCTGCACCATCATATGTTGATTTCATTACTATTATACTTCAAAGGATTCTCGTTAATCATGTATGCAATCTATTGATAATTAGGAGCATTTCAGTTCTAACATCTTCCTGCAGTTGATTTAATGGAAATAAATCACTTTCTGATAAAAAACAATGTTCAGTATTTTAGTCTTTTGTAAGGTTTCACTACTCTTCTTGAGTTTTAAATTATCATTTCTCTTGAAGAAAAGATCATCTCTTTCTGGTACTTCTAAATGGTATAATTGTTGAACTGGACAAACAGAACTTCCTGTTTTAGTGTAAAACTTTATCTCTCTTTCATGTCCATCTCTACTTAGTAAAAAGTGTTCATCTCTACCTTGGTCATTGGCCAATTATATCTCTTCTGATCTTCATTGTTCACTTATATCCCTTACTTTCAAGTCTTCATTTGTTATCTTCTGTTTTTTGCAAAAACTGGCTTAGGTATTTCTTTTGAAAGCAATTTGGCTATTCTTCATGTTACTTCAATAAGAATACCTTTTTCTGGAGTCTGTTGTGATCCATTGCATCAAAATCTGCTATTCCAATTTCTTTCACTTCTTGTAAGAAAATACTGCAAGTCAAAGGTATCACATTTCTCGAGTCTTTAGAGATCTGTCATAAATAGTTACTAGCACATCACACAATACAGTAGCCAAGTCTTGATAATCAAGTGCTGAATGTACTAAACTCTTTTTTAAAATTTTGATAATGTAAGTTGAGCACTTCCACCATTCACCCCATTAAGCAGCAGTGGGTGGAATGAATTTCCATTTGATTTTATTCAGTGCATTTGATATCTTTTTATTTTATATTTCTCAATGCATTGTCAGTACCAAAACATTGATACCACTATTGGAATGTATGACAGACAGTCTGCTACATTGGGTTATGAATCTTCACGGTGATTGAATAAATGCTTCTGTACTTAGAGCTGCAATAAATTTGAAGTGCACAACTCTATAAATAACACCTACGCAAGATTATCCATGTTTTAGTACGATTTCTTAGGGAAAGAAAACCACAAAAATCTATTCCGACTTTCGCAAATATAACAGCTTCTCTGACCAAGAGTAGGCAAATAGGAACAGTCTTTTATGACTTTGCAATAAACTGATATCTTACACACTTGAAATAACCTTCTTGATAGTTCTTGAATGAATGATCTAATATTTCATTCAGATATCTACTATTTCACTCTAAATCCTACAGGAGCTAAGAGAAACCCTACAGCTGCAAATTCATATTGTAGAAAAACACAACTGCATGCGTATATTGCCTTGTGGTGCAAAAGTTATACAATGACCAATTTTTCTGTTGTCCATATCCAGTTTGTCGAGGAAGCTTCAGTTCTTCAAGTGCTAATTCTTTGTACCGCTTAATATATTTTTCTTGAATACTTTCAGTTAAAGCCTTATCCCAGTTTGATTTAATAGCAGAAGCTTCTTTGATTAATAATTTACTTGGTAAACGTTGCATTAATAACTTACCAGGTGTCAAAAATCCAACAGGATCCAAAACTTGCTTTGCAAGAGATAAAATATCCCTTTTGGATGGAGATTCTTTCCTAAGTTTTAAATTGACTTGTAGAGTATAATCTTTTTTTATTCTACTGTAGGCCTAACAAAAAGGCATGATTTCTGTGGAAACTATGCCTAGCTTCAGTTCATTCATTAGCACTGTATTTCCAGTTTTGCTGATGGAACCAAACTGCCAAATTCTTGAGTATTTTAGCCTGCACAAGTATTTCTGTAAAGCCTATTACAAAATCTTTTAACTCAATTCATCATTGACTAATGAAATGCAGTTATCAGTACAAAAAGATTAGTTTCCTTGCAGTAGATTTTGAATTCTTCTGAAGCACTGGAAAAACTGTAATTAATTACAGCTTCCAATAAGAAATCATTACATATAACCCCAAAACCATTCTTTTATGTTGGAAAACATAGGTATTTGAGTTATTTTCCTACCATAAAAACTTAAATAGTCACGATCTTCTTTCAGCTCAGTTTGAAGAAAAGTGCTTCATATATCTCAAATTATTCTAATAGGCTTTTCTCTGAGTCTCATTACAACTGCCAATATTTGCTTTGTTAAGTGAAGAATTATTCACAGTTTGCATGAAATATCAAATACATGTCTTATTTTAGTAAGATGCAAGTCTGTGAATACATGTCTTATCTTAGACTATCCAGTTTGGTAATTAGTTGGTGAGGAAAGTAATGTGGTTTGGAATCTAAATTTTCTACTGGCACCTTTTCTGCAATTCATTCTTTTTCTCACGCCATCATATTCTCAATATTTATTGATACTTTTTAGTTTTCTTGTTGCATTTAAGAGGCATCTTTTTTCTATATCTTGATTAAATGGAATGTCTGCATGCTCCTCAAGCCAGGGAAGATAAACCCAACAGAGATCAACTTTGCCTTTTCAAAAAAGGATCTTGACCTTTTTCTTCCTCTGCTGACTCTGCTTCTTGGTATGACATTCTCAAGGATCTTTAATCTATTATTTTTAACTGCCAAAGCTCAGAAATTTTTAGATATCTTACAACTATACTTGCAAATATCATTGAAGAAATGTTGACATCGCTTTCGTCAGAAGTTGGCCCATAAAGAATCCAATCAAATTTAGTTTCAGAGGTGGTTAGCCATCTTCTTAATTGTTTCACTTTTCCAGTTAATAATCTTTGATATAAGAAATTCAATATTTGGGACACTTTGGTCCTAAGTCAGAAAGCCAAATTCTGTGTTTTTTCAGTCCTTTTGAAATTAGAAATCTTGGAAGTCTTGATATTTTCCCACATGTTACACTTTGGTTTAGGAATTTTAATTCTTCTATTAGTTCTGAATACTTAACTAAGAGAACATAACTGTAAGTTTTATGTACAATCACTTCAGTTCGTGAACCCTCCAAAAAGGAATGAGCTAAATTGACTGCAGAACTATACTTCAGCCTTAGGTATGTGACTGTATCATCTACTGTAAAAGATTTCTCTGGTTCGCAGCCTAAAAGTGCCCTAATATTCTTCATTCAATTTATCCATACAACTGTTACCTCTGAAGTCATTAGTGCTATCTCATTGCAGCTACTCTGGTTTAAAGTGGTGCTTCGCAGTAACTTTAAAGACTTCCCCCCCCCCCCCCGAATTCTTATTAAGATCCAAATTTGAGCAAAGAAAACTGGATGATCTTTTGAACAAATTTGACAACACATCGTACTTTTACACTGCTTAGCCAAATGCATAGGCTTAAGACATCTTTTTTCACATATGCATGGTGTATTTTTTCTGAAAGTGGTAGTGACCGAGCAGTTATGCATTCTTTACTATCATTCAACTTTTCACAGAAAATACACATTAATTCTTTTCCTATGAAAAGGTCTGCTATTGTAGGCAGTTTAGGTTCCTTCCACTTCTTATTATCTTTAAATTATCTCTTGAAGTTGCTACCCTGAAACTGTGCTTAGCTAATTGTAACCGTTCATCACTATATATTTCTCTTTTTAAAAATTAATAGGAGAAAGCCATGTGAAAATAACTTCCTTGTCTAACTGCATGAACTCTAGAGAGACCTCAATTTTTTCAAAAATTTCAAATTATGGTAATCTATCTTCACTACTAGCCCCTACATTACAATTTATTAACTTTAGCAGTTCTAATATATAATTCTATAAGTAAATCTTTTTTTTTTTTTTTTTTTGTCAGAGTGATTCCGTAATGCAGAAAATAGAGTTTTTTAATTTTCTGAGATATGTGGATAAATTTCAGTAAATTTTTTAACACATGTACCTAGCTACATGCATTGTTAAGATACTGAAACTTGTCACTATCATGTAAATTCTTATCCTCATCTATCTTCTTAAATTATGACCAGAATTAATTAATTCTATGCTGAATTTTTTAATTTTGATTTTAGGAAGTTTATAATTCTTAACCTTTAACTCTTCATAACTGCGTACTGAATTATTTTCATTCTGAATGGTGCCTGTTAATTTTAAATTTGCATGCCTATTCATAGTAATATTCTCATCATAATGTTCTTCAGTGTCATTCATGCTGGCATTAGCACTCCATCTCCAGTGTCAGAATTGAATAATGCATCTACAGTTTTTTGAACAAGGTATCTCAAATCTCCATTCAATTTTCCAATTTAGTGAGGTTATCTTGGAGCATACCTCTGTCTACTTCCATTTTATGAATTTCTTTCTAAATATTTGTGGTCTTCATAAAGGAATATCTTACACTGGTATGTAATTTTTTATTAAGCTCCATTTTATTTATAAAACTAAACTTTTATATTAAATCATTAAGCATACATTAAACAATCCTGGGTGGCTTACCATTAAATGTAAGCAAAACTATAACGAACCCATCACTTGTCAGGATTGATGAAAACAGATGTACAACAAAAATGAATGTAGATTATATGGTGAAAAGTAAATTTACTTACCTGTAATTCTGAAAATCTCTCTTCTTAATTCCGGAAACTACTTGGCTTCCAATCAAGGAGGTACATACTTTTTTTTAATATTGTACTATATAAAAAAAAACTAATAAGATACATGATTAATATCATATAATACTACAAATTTCAATCTGTGTCATCACAAAGTAAACGTTACTATTCTATTTTTAAATTCAGGAGATTCCCCTTAATCACACACATCCCTTTTATTGTTAAATGGGCATTTGAGTTTTAATAATGAATGTTACATGTGTTTCAGATGTCTTTAGCACATAATGTGGCTTGAATTGAGAGTATTCAAATTAATTGTTTAATGGTTTAATCTTATTTAATTTTTTTAAGAGGCAGAGGAATTACTTTTCATTTTTTAAAACAATGGTTTTAATATAAAATTTTTTAAGCTTATCTAATCTAAAGGATGGATTATAAACAAATAAACATTGTTTTAGTACTTGAAAGTATCCAAAATCAGAAGCTACCATAAAATGCCAAAAACGAGAATAACTAATAATGTCTGCCTTCCTATTGCAACTATATTTCTGCATTTTGTGTGTAGTACTAGAAGTATAAAACAAATCATTTTCTCACAGATAGAAATGATTATAGAGCCATATACATAATAAGAGTGAGTTAATGCATGAATAATATCCTGTAAATTGAATTATATTGTTGGTGGCTATACTACGGGCAGTGTCAGGGAAAGAACAAGTTAGCCAAACCATCACCATAATTTCCAATCTTTAAGCTATATTCTAGCTAATTTACAAGTACCAAAAATTTCACTTGGACTATTTTATAGCTTTCACAACACTGCTACACAACTGTAATATCACTTTCTGAATAGGAGGTATTTTAC
This sequence comes from Stegodyphus dumicola, assembly GCF_044657685.1. NCBI lineage: Eukaryota > Metazoa > Arthropoda > Arachnida > Araneae > Eresidae > Stegodyphus > Stegodyphus dumicola. Next base: position 141,398,724 of record NC_140771.1, on the reverse strand, counting down.
TGGAAAATTATGACAATTTTTGCTGTTTACGATAAGTCCCGTTACCATACAACTCACAAGAACCTGCATTTTTCTTAAAGATCTTATAGGAAAGATGCAGATGTAATCTGGATAGATTGTAATCTGTGTGTAAATGTAATCTGAATAGATATTTATTTTTTATTCCTTTATTATGCTTGTTATTTTGTAGGCTAATATTTGTTTAAAATTCCTGATTGCAAATTACTTGTTTACAAAGTGTTATTTATTTTTTATTTTCAAAAATATTTTCTTAGGATCAGCTGATGTGCCTTAAACGTACTTTCCCATATATGTTAGATTTAAGTGTTGATGAACTAGGTTTCGATATTAATGATGAAAGCGAAGAGTCATTACCTGGCACTGAAATAACTGCTGAACCAGGTGCTATGGCTCAGCCAGAAGCAAAGAAGTCAAAAGTTGCTCCATGGTATGTAAATATATTTACATGGTCTATAAAATATCTTTTCTTATTACAGTACAAAGTCCGAAATACGGACATCCATTATCAGGAATTATCTAAAATCCGGACCTCAAAGTCACAAACATTTTTTTTTTATATGCTTTACGCATGCGCATTTGATTTTTCCTTCCATAATAAAACGTGGAGATTTTCACTTAAAAATTCCGATTCTTAATTTCACTTAGGCACTAAATAAAATACCTCATTATGGAAAAACAATCATGTAAGCATAAATTCGTAAGATTAATAATTTGGCTCCGTAGCTGAGTATCTGCTGGGCATACATCTCAAACCAAAACATTCACCTATTTTACATTCCTGACGCCGACCTGGCAAGCCATTATTTATTATATTTTGCTTTCATCACAGCATGTTTATCAGTAGATGACAGCTTCAGTAATAACTCACGCTGTGATGTTTAAACTTAGTAATTTAATAACAAGAGTATGGCAACCTTTTATGCTAACGTTACGCTTGGCAACGATTGTAGATTTTTAAATGCTATAAGAAATGTTGACGAGGAAAAATTCAACAAAAATTCTTTTTATATGCTAAAAATAGATTTTGTTAATGAAACTCATAGGCCAAAAGATTACATTTAGTGCTATTTTAATTAAAAATAACTGATATGTTATTCATCATAAACCCAGAAGCGGCGACGGAATATGTCGGCACCGGACGGCAGAATTTAGGAAAGAAGAAATTTTTGGAATTTGGGGAAACACCAAACTACAAAATTAAGGGATGAAAAGTTTTTTACGATTTAGGGAAAGCACTGGGATCCAAATCTGGCTTAATTTCAGTACACAATAAGAGCAAGACAAAATTTAGCGAAACAACTTTGCTTTCATAGCCAATCTTGTAATACACAGCCAATAATGTATAACAGATGCTATTAAGCTAGGCTAAAATTATCTTTACTGATTCTAAGGCATTTCAGTTAATCTAGCGGACTGTGCTGCTCCTTAATCTTCTAATTTGATCCAGCTTATTATTTTGCAGACTGTTATTATTACGGCAATTTTATAAAAAATAAGCTTGAACTTTCGATTATGTCGAAAAGATTTTCCAATTCTGGAGCTGCCAAAGGATCTACAAAGCGAAACCATGTTTCAATGTCCATTAAACAAAAATTGGAATTGCTGGAAAAAATGGATAAAGGCATATCCGTCTCAAAATTATGCGAGGAGTATGTATGGCATTGGAAAGTCAACTGTATATGATATAAGAAAAAGGAACTTTTTGAATTTTTTTGTGGAAGCAACTTAAACAACTTACATTGAAAAAAATGTTTAATAAAGTAAACAAATAAATATTAAGCATTTTTTTTTGTAAATTTGATACCCTTTAGATCATAATTGTTCTTTATTTCATAAATTATGATTTCATATTTTTAACTGTATCATTTCTGCATGCCATCTTACCAGATGTAAATTGATGATCTAATATCCGGAAAAATCTCAAATCTGGAATTGCCAAAGTCCCGACGAGTCTGGATTTCGGACTTTGTACTGTATAATACAGAATTATTTATTTGCAAATGTAAATGCTGTGTTTCATGTGAAAAGTAATATTGATTTTATTTGTAATATTAAAAGATATTTAATGCATGTTTCTGTTGATTTTAATGGCTAATTAAAAATAAAAATAAATAAAAAATAATAATAAAAATAAATAAATAATAATAATAATAATAATAATAATAAAAAAAAACCTGTTTCATGTAACTTTTGTAACCATAAAAAGTTAGAAAAGGCTGATAAGGTGGAACAAGTATTTTGTTTTATTTTTTCAGTTGTTATATTGTTTCATGTAATAACCTGGAATTTGTTTCTGGAAAAGTAAATTATTTATTATTGGATAAACTTTTTAAATTTTTAGTTTGTTTCAAAGAAATATTTTCAATTTATTTACTTTTTTGTTAAAATTATATAAGTGTGTTTTAAGATTTTAATATTAAAAAAATATTTAAATTTTTGAGGTTTTTCAATTTCCTCCCATTAGTTGGAATACTGTAGAGGCAGATGATGATGATGATGAAATGAGCCCTGAAGAAATTCTACAACAAGCACAACGAGCTGCAAAAGCTGCAGCTAATCGTTTGACACTCAAAAGACCAAACAGTAAGGTATATGAGAAATAGATTTACATATCAAAGTTGTATTGTTCTGATTTCCTGTTGCATTATAATATGGGAATATGTGGTACTTAGACCCCTCCCTCCAGGATTCTTTAGTGAATTAAAAATTGCGGAATATTTTGCTTTCTAAAATTATTTTTCAACCTTCACTTACATGAACACAATTAAAATAAGCTTCATCAAGGAAATCAGTATAATTCTTTTTAATTCTCATATTCTTTTTTTTTTTTTTTTTAATTACTTTTACAAACCTTTTATACTACTAATGATCAAATCTAAAAGCTCTAGAAGGCTAAAGCCCAAGTTGCATTCTGGATCTTTGTGTATGAAATGTACTGTGAAAATGAGCACTTAAAAATTTGATGGAAGAAAAGTCATACATATAAAGGGAATATTTATTTTTGAAATCATTCTAGAATTTATATATTTTTGCATTAACCAAATAAATATGAGGCTCTTGAACATATTATCGTTGATTATTGGAAGAATTAAAGGAACATTATTATGTTATTTATTATTATGTTATTATAAATTTGCAGGAGTATATAAGGTTTGAATATAGTGCCTACTTCTTCAACTGCAGAATTGCAAGTGACGAAAAAGAAGCCAATGATAAGATCAAATAAGGTAATAAAAGAACAAGGAAGTAAGTAATGTTGCTGGTGCTTTCTGTTGATAAAAATGAAAATAACTATGAAATAATTTTCTTAAAAGCTGAGGGTAAAGACAGATTAGAATTTGGATCCTTAACTAGAACTGAAAGATTTTTAAGAATGTTGAAATGCCTCTAGAAAATCTAATTTGCCAACAGAAGATGCTTTTTGAATAATTTTGGCTGCAGAAAAATGGAAAATGTTATTTTCTGACCAATAGAATTTTGCAACCAAGGATTTATATATTTCTTTTTTCCTAACATATGCCTCATGTTCCTTAGCATGAAACTTTATGGCTCTATTAATTTTATCAATGTAAATTAAACCACATTGTTAAGGAATTCTGTGTATACCCCAGGACTTCATATCCAGAATGCAGTTTTTAAGTATGGAACTGCAAATGTTATTGGCAGAAGAGAAAATTACCTGAAAGTTGAATTTATTTATTTTGATTCATTGATTTCCCTTACTCATCTATGCCTGAAACAAACACATTTTGTTTTCCATAATGAATATTACAAGCAAGCTGAGGGATTAGCCATGGGAACTCCCTTTTAGTCTTATCCTTGCTAATATCTATATTCGTTATTATGAATCAAAATTATTTAAATTTTAAACTTCCCTGTGCGGTTCTGCTACATTGACAACACCTTTTCCTTATTTGATGGTAAAAGATGATTTAAATAAAGTTTTATCAATACTGAATTCTATTGATCTTGCCATTCAGCTCATTTTTGAACCTGAGCCATCTAATTCCCTTCCACTCCTTGACATCATGATCACGCAACATATCCAACTTCAGCAGTATTGTTTACCATAAACTTTCACCTGTTTACCGTACACCACACTTCAAATCATGTCATTTGGCTAAACAGAAGTTAGCTTCATTTTATTCCTTTGTTTTCCGTGCACCTTCAAGTTTGCTCCTCCAAATCGACTCTTGATTAAGAACTAAATAACTTAAAAGCAGTTGTTATTGACAGAGGCTTTTCACTTAACGTTATTGACAAAGTGGTTAAAAAACTCATATTGCAGCACATCAGAAAACTCAAAGGCACCTTCTCATTTTAGGAGATTATAAGAATTCTAGTGTCATTCCTTTTTTCCCATGAGTTAGTTATAAAATTGCATGTATTTTACAGCAACTCAACTTTCGGGTCATTTTTCCCTTCTATCAATAAAAACCACAATTTCATATTTTAAGGATCCCATTCTGGATATGAATTCCTGGGTTATATACAGGATTCCTTGCCAATGTGGTTTAATTTACCTTGGTCAAACTAAGATAGCCTTAAAATTTTATACTAAGGAACATGAGGCATATGTTAGGCAAAAAGGAACACACAAATCTCCTGTTACCCAATACTTGTTGGTCAGAAAATCACATTTTCCATTTTTTGCAGCTGAAATTATTTTTTAAAAAAATCTTCCTTTGGCAAATTAGATTTTCTATAGGGGTTTTACATTCATAAATATGTTTTCAATTCTAGTTGTCCAATTCTAATCCATCTCTACCCTTAGCTTTTAAGGAAATTATTTCATAACTGTTTTCCATTTTCATCAACTGAGAGCACCAGTAGTTTGACTTCCTTCCTATCATTTTTATTGCTTTACCTTACCTCATCTTATCACTGGCTTCTGGTTTGTTATTTGTTCTTTGCAATTGAAGAAGAAACTTCAAAACTAAAACTTCAAACTTCTTAATATTTTATGAATATTGCACCGATTCTTGTTGCTGTAGCTCTTACAATAATCGTTATTTGGCAGGTTATTTTAACTCAAATATTATCATTGATTAAATATGTAAAAGACAAGAAATATTCCTGTAACAAGTGATCTGTTGCTACTGAATTTCATTCTGGAAGATTCTGAGCATATTTTAGACTTTGCTGGTAGTTGCTTTAATGTATATGAGTATTAATACACAATAACACGCCGAATAAATACTAATTCAGAAGTCAAACAACAAAAATCAGCATTATACCCACAAAACTTTCACAGTTTTGTGGGTATAACGCTGATTTTTGTTGTTTGACTTCTGAATTGCATATGAGTAGTTTCAATTTCTTGTCCAATAACAGAGTTCCATTTTTCAAGTCCTGTAAGTGCTGCATCGATAATTCCGACTAACTTGTCAATTGATTTTTTTTTTTTTGTTTTCAATAACCTCTCTGTCACTTTCTTTACTATCGGTAGTGATATTTTCTGGATCTAGAACCATACTACAGATTTCACTGTCTGTTAATTGATTTATGATTGGAGCATTGACATTATAATGAAAAACTTCATCACTTATGCCATCTTCATTTATTACCACTTTTTGACATTTCACCACAGTTGGAAAATTTTACCTTTGGTTTTCAATATCCGAAAACCTTCATATTCGCGGCAATCATCTTCATCATCCTCATCATGAAATATGGTAGCTGGCCATAAGTTATGCCAAGTATTTTTTAAAGTATCTGGAGACTCATCCTCCACGATCTTGCGATGCTCTACATAACAGATTTTATGCTAAAATATTTTTTAAATTCTTTCCATTATTCAAGAAATTTAAGATGGACTTTAAAAATGCTACTTTATATTTGCATTTCAGTGTGCGAACTATTCTAATATCCATAAATGGACGTATAATTTTGGAGGAAAAAATAATATGGATACACTATCTTTCATAAAAAACTTTAAGTGAAGTGTGAGCTGCATAGTTGTCTACAACCAGGACAATTTTTGCATCATCAGGTGAACCAACCAAATTCAAATGTTGCCAAGCCTAGGGTATGAAATGATATTATTAAACCTATCGTTCATTAATGCTTGTGTCATCTATGCTCTTTTATTTGCATATATATATGTATATAAAACAGGGGTTTTATACTTCATATATATATGTTTGTTTATAGCTCAAGGTTCCATATTTTATCCAATTGTGAAAAGTTTACATCTGTGTGTTCATGCAGCATTTATGCATCATAAAATTGTTAGCCTTGCTTTGGAATCTTTGACACAATTTGAAGCCTTTTCTGTAGAGGTTGCCAAGGTATTTCACATTCATGTTGTCAGAAAAGATGAGTTTCATCAGTACTGTAAATTTGTTCTGAAGCTACTTTTCACTGTTAGTGAGTTCAACGAATTTGTCTTCAAATAATTCAGCAGCTTCAATATCAGCTGAAGCTTTTTCACCTGAAATTTTTTATTGCTTTAAACAATGGCGATTTTAAAATTTGGCTAACCAACCTGTCAAATATGTGCACTCAGTTTTAAAGTTCGTTTCTTAGTGAAATATTTTAGCTTGTGCCATTAGTATGTGACCCATCAATGGCACGCCCCTGCTGTGATGCTGTCTGACCCATTCAATTATTACTTTGTCATGATCTTCACTTTTAGCATAACGAATAATTTTTCTGTTTTTTGTTGTGAGTGAGGTGTTGGCATAAAAAAAAAAATCAAAAGTTCCTTTTTTCTGTTTTTTTATGTCATGTACAGTTGACTTTCTATTACCATACTCCTCCCATATTTTTGAGACGGATATAACTTTATCCATTTTTGTATTAATCCCACTTTTTGTTCAATGGACATCAAAACATACTTTTGCTTTGTAGATCCCGTTGTAGCTCCAGAATTAGAAACTCTTTTCGACATAATCAAAAGTTCAAACTTTAATTTTCATAAAATTGTTGTAATAATAACAGCCTGCAAAAAAATAGTAAGCTGGAAAAATCAGAAAGTTAAGGAAAAATGCAATCTGCTGTATTATGATTAATCTTTGGATTCAGTTAGGAATTAGCCAAGGATTAATCCAAAGATTACTTGGAATTCTTGGCTAATTCCTTGGAATCAGTAAAGTATAATTTTAGCCTAGCTTTATAGCGTCCACTATACATTATTGGCTATGTATTAGGAGATTGGCGATGAAAGACAAGTTGTTCCACTAAATTTTGTCTTGCATCTATTGCATACTGAGATAATTAAGCCTTAATTATATTAGTTTAGTTATTTATTATACTTACATCTATTTCTTGCATGGGTTTAGGGCTTATCTGAGTTCTGAATAAATGAATTCTCACGTATACTTAAGACTTATCGAGGGCTGGAGCTAGATATCTTACCACCTGGTGCAGTCCCTGCGAGTCCTAAATTCTGCTACCAAATGCCTAAGTTCTAAATTTTGGATCCTACTGCTTTCCTTAAATTCTAGAAATTTTGCTGCTCGTTGCTTCTTTAAATTGCAAAAAATTTATGTTCCTTAAATTCAGCTGTGGCGCCATACGAGATGCCAGACGTACGAGCTGTGGTGCAAGTTCTGGGTTTATTTGAATAACGAATCAGTTATTCTTAATTCAAATAGTACTAAATGTAATTTTTTGGCCTATGAGTATCATTAACAAAATCTATTTTTAGCACATGGAAAGAAATTTTTTGTTAAATTTTCCTCTTCATATTTCTTAGAATCATTAACTTAAATCTGTAATCATCGCCAAGCATAATGTCAACAGAAAAGGTTATCATATTCTTTGTTATTCAATTATTAATATAAAATCAAATTGTTTAGGCTTTGCTGCATGAATAATTACTGAAGTTGTCATGTGTTAGATAAACATGCAGTGATGAAAGCAAAATACAGTCAAAAGTCGTTAATCTGGACTCGTCGGGACTTCGGCGATTCCGGATTATCGATTTTTCCGGATTATAGATCATCAGTTTAAATCTCGTAAGATGGCATGCAGAAATTCTAAAATTAAAAATATGAAACCGAAATTTATGAAATAAAGAACAATTATGATCTAAAGGGTATCAAAATTTGCAAAAAGAAAAAGCTTAATATTTATTTGTTTACTTTATTAAACATTTCTTTCAATGTAAGTTGTTTAAGTTTTGCTTCGTTTCATGTGATAATACTTTCTCTTTAATTCTATTAAACAGACATAATTTCTTGTTTTTTGTTTTAATAACCTCTGTCACTTTTCTTCGCTATCGGAAGCGAATTATAATGACGAGGAACTTGTTTTAAATCATATCAAAGACGGAGCATATCCAGATGAAATACTACATTTGGTAAGGAATTATAAGCCAAATAAAATAAAAACATCTGCGCTGAAGATAGTGCTGACAAATCAACTTCCAATTCATTAGGCGCCCGCCGCCGAGCAGCGTGAAATTGATAAACAGATTTCGGATTTCAAAACATACTTTCGCTTTAGATCCTTTACATATTAACAAATATATATCGGAAATTCTATTTGATATAATCGAAAGTTTAAGCTTACTTTTATAAAATTGCTCTTACAGTCTGCAAAAAATAATAAGCCGGATGCAATTCGAAAATTAAGGAACAACGCAATCATCAACATTAACTGAAATAGATAATTAGATAATTTTAGCTTATACGTCCATTATACATAAAATGCGCACGCGAAAACGTATTCTGCACTTGCGCACACTCATATGCGCAGTCGTAAAAGGTCTTACGCGCAAGTGTGAACGCCTCTGCGCATGTGTCAACGTGGCGCATGCGCAGAAAGTTTTTAGTTTTGATGTCCGGATTATAGATCATTCCGAATTATGGGTGTCCGAATTAACGACTTTTGACTGTATAACAAATAATGATTTGCCATGTTGGTATCAGGGATATAAAATATTAGTAGGTGTAAAATCAACGATGTTTCTTTGTAGAAGTTTCAGTTTGATTTGTATGCCAAGCAGATGTGCAGCTATGGAATCAAATTATTGGTCACGCAAATTTATGCTAGAATGATTGTTTCTTCAGTAATGAGGTATTTTATTTAGTATCAAAGTGAAATTAAGAATCGGAACTCTCCACATGTTTTATTATGGGGAGAAAAAATAACATGCCAAGTGTTAAGCATACAAAAAAATTCCTTGAAAAAAGTTGGTGGCTTTGAGGTTTAGATTTTAGATCATTCCAGGTTTTGGATGTCCAGATCTCGGACTTTGTACTGTATAATATACCTTTTGTATAATAACAGTCTTTGTCCATATTAAGTTTCGTTTAAATTTATCCATCATTTTTGGAAACAATTGATCAAATGTGAAAATTCTCAAAATTTTGACCATTATTTTGCGAATTTGTGTAAATATATATCATTTGTAGTTATGTTAAAATATTTTACACATGTGAAATTATCTCTTTTATTTTTCTGAGAGAATAGCATGCATTCTTTTGTTAGAAATATTTTTCCAGTCTGTGTACTTAATAGTGCATACTTTCAGTTTGGATTTTTACGGCAGAATGAAAATGGAACCACCACATTGGCCATTATACATCCAAAATCTGGTAAGTCTCGAAATCACATTTTAAAATTATTTGTACAAGTTCAGTTGCCCAGATTTGAATTGCTTTACTGTATATTTTTAACTTGCAGGTGACAGAGAAATGAAAGTAAACTTAGAGATGCTTACAGGGAAAGTAAGTCAAGGCACTGGCACCATTGTTGGTTTTAAAGAGGATTCGAAAAATATTATTAAACCTGGTATGTATTTTTTTATACATTTTTAGAAATGGCTTACTTTCTTTTCAGATAAGTGCTATGTGTTTTAAATTATCTACATGCAGTTGATTTGTATTATAATTCTTTATTGAACTGCAGGAAAAGAAAATATATCAAATAGTTGTTGTAAAAAATGTTCCTTGAAAGTTGCTAGAAATGTTTTATGAATATACAGTAGAATTTAGATAATCTGTTTAAATGCCTACAATTTGTGATTTTCATTTATTTTTTTTTGGGGGGAAAGGGGCATGAAAATAATAAAAAAAAAATTAGAAAATTCAACATGGCAAATTGAGAGGCAGTTTCTTAGTATGTGGGAACAAACATTTTAACAAAAATATTTTTATACCATATTTTAATTGAAGAAGTGGATTTATTTTACTATTGGAAGTTACTTTGCATTTTCTGCACATTTATTCATTGTTAGTTTAATAGTTAACATGGATTATGAATCTGTAAAAAGTTTTTGTTTGAGATAAATCCTTTTGTGAGATATATATGTGCAAAGATTATTTTGCTGCTAGTTTTATTACATTCCAAGCAACAAGAAAGCTTGTTTATATCAGTTGCGAATGTGGATAGATTATCAAAAATAACACTTGTAAAGGTTTTCTGACATCAGAAATGGAAAACATGGCAAAGAAATTAGGATAAGAACGTTAAAAGTTCCAACTGCTATCCCAAAAATTGTTGCAGATTAAAACAATTATATACAGGAAATTTGCTTTCAGTACCTGCAGAAGCAATCAATAAAGACTGGGAGAACAGCAAAGTGCTTTCTCATAGTAGTGTCCAATCGGAAAGAGAGTATGCTTTTTTGAGATATTGTTGCACACATAAAAGATGCCTCAACAATATTTTCAGATTCCTGGCATGGCTACAAAACTGGAGAATTAGAAAAAGTTGGCTTTGAACATTTGAAAATGAACTATTGATATATCTTCATGGATCTGGAAACGAGGGTGCATATGTAGACCATAGAAGGCTGTGGAGATCTGCTAAATGGCAGTACAAGAAGCAAAATGCGAGACTCATATCTTGCAGAATTTATGTACCAAAGGGATAAATTTGGTGAAATTTTATTTCCAATAGCTGAGTTTTGGCCGCCACAACTTTTGTTGGAACAATATTTTTTTTCTAAGTAATGTTGATCTAACTCCATTATAATTTAAATTTTTATAAAGTTTGTATAAAATTTTTGTTGTTATTCCTGGTAACAAACAGACCACGATACTTTTGTTTTTGTTAAAGCTTATTAAAATGATTATGATTCAAATATGCTTTGAATGAATTAAGTATATAATTTCATTGTATTGGATAATGTCTTCAGTGCTCATGCTGGCGATAACTCTGGAAAGCAGTCGACAGCACATGGGCCCTTTAATGATAAGTACCGATATATAAATATCAGAAACACTTTAGTATGTGTCTATTTATTTTAATTTGATGTGTGTGATTCAGACTTGGTGTATGATAATGAAATATATTTATATTGATTTTATTGTAATTTCAAGTAATGTGTAATGCTGTGTTTCTTTTTCAGTTCATTATACTTCCTATGGATCATATAGCTCTTATGCACCTCATTATGATTCAACTTTTTCAAATTTAAGTAAAGAAGAATCAGATCTTGTTCTTTCTACTTATGGGGATGATCTGGGATTACAATATGCTGACAGGTTTGTTTTTACTTTATAGTATTAAGTATATATAACTATAAACTTCAAATTAAAGTACTGTATGGAAATTGGAGATTTGCAAACAGGGTTGTTCATAATTTTGTGAAAAATTTACAGATTTATAGCAGCTAAATTGCAGAACTAGTACCAGATTTTATTACACTGAAATCGAGGCAAATTCATTAAGAAATTCCCGACAGACAGTTCACTAAATACTTTATATAGCCATCTTTCTGAATGACAGATATCATTAAAGACTATTTATAAGAGTATCTGAATCAAAGCTTGCAACAAAAGTGGATAGTAGATACAGATAGAAAGATGGCGCATTAGTGCAATAGCCATTTCTGTTTTCAGAATTAGGTAGCTTTTTCTTGTGTGGATTTGTCGAGTTTACTTTCTTCATACCTGCGGTCTCCATTGATCTCCAGATTCTTCACAACCAAGTCATTACTATGACTCTGGTGATTGGCACATGTCACACAAAATGTATTATTACTTATCTTCTGTTTCAGCAAATGTGCATTTATCAGAAATGTAAAAAACTTAATATTTGCCTTTTTGGCAATATAATAAAATTGTACATTTGTTGCACAGTTTATTTATCATGAATTTTTAAAATGTTTCATGGAATTATGAATAATTCTGTACAACTTATTGTAAGTTTTTTTGTATATGTTCCAATATGCTGTGTATTCAGCATGCAAAAAAATAGTCAAGTGCTGCTAAAAAATACATGACTATCTATATTTTTGAAACATGCTTTTATTAAAAAATATTTTTAGAATTATTTTTACTTACTACTGAGTGATTAATTTTCATGGAACATCTGAGATTCCTGTATTTTCTTTTTAGTCCCCCCTTTTTTAGTTAAAAAAAATTACATAACTGAGTAAGCCATTTTTTCTAAACGAGTAAGCCATTTTTGTGTATGAAATAGCTGTATTAATATCTGTTTGGTTTTGGGACTATAATGAACATTTTTCTACCCAGGCAGCACGTCTCCAAAAATATGCGTATAATTTTAGTGAAATAAGGGTATGGTATTTTTTGCACGTTACTTTTACGAAATTTATACGAATGAAAAAGGCTGAAGTTACTGTTGACTCTTGATCGTTATTTTCCACACGTTATTTTTACGAAAATTATACGAATCCGAATGTACTGATAAAACTACCGCCATGATGGTATATTTTATTCGTCACTTTTACGCATATTATACGAATCCGAATGTTCTGAAAGAAACTACTGCCTTTATGGTATATTTCATTCGTCACTTTTACGGATATTATACGAAGTCTAAAAAGATTTAAAATGAAGTTTATTAATTCAAAATATTTAGTGTATTTCTGGCATTTCACTTTGTTTTCCTTGTCCACGACATGAAAAAAGGGGCATTCATATATGAGGCTAAAATTTTTCTATAAATTTTAACATGGGAGCTAAATCTTTATGTGCATTTTTGCAAAAAATTATATTTTCTTAATTCAAACATCTTTAAAATAACTTATTTATTTTCTTATATCAAATTTGTTATTTTTATTCATATCAACACTTACATTAATTTACGCAATTTAATTTCTTTTATGAAAATCCTATTACCCATTTAACTGGAATAAGCTGTATATTAAATTTGTGTACTTACTGAGTTTGGTACAATACTCGCCTTATTTTATTTAGCAAATGTGGGCAATTAAATTGGAATAAGACTAGCAAATCTTTCATGTTGAGGAATAGAATAATAAATACAGCAGAAGATGCTCGAAAACGTTTAACTTCTTGAAGAATAGTTTAATGTAGACCAAAGGATCATTAATTATAATCAAAGATATACTAATATTTTTATTTAATAATAATAATAATAACTCTACGAAATTGCAAGCTGAATCCTGATATTTTACATATATTTCAGTTCCTTTAATCTTTGTTATAAAAATCATATGAGGCTAATTTTTTTAAATTTTGTTTAATGTATGGAAAAAATGATATAGCGATTTTAATAATTTTTATATGAGGAAAAAATTAATAAATAATGTAAATAAATAATTATATTATATTTTGTATTTTTCCTGAAACAGTTAAAGACATTCTTAATATGGAGATTTACAGAATAAGTACAAGGGTCCAGTTAAATGAACTCAAAATTTGCATAGTTAATTTTACGCTAAGTTATAAAAATTAACCAGATTTACTTACTACTATACACTGAGCATGCGCATACACAGACATTTCTATTTTTCGTAGAAAAATTTAATTATTACCTTAATACAAAGATGCTGTGAATATAAATTTATATAATGCAAAAGTAAGTTTATTTCATATGCTAATTTAGAGGCTTTCTTAATATGTGTAATTATAAAGAAAAAAAAAGCGTTGCAATTCTTGTTCACTGACCAATGGCAAAGCAGACACTTTCTACTTCCGGTTGTGGCGGGATATTTGTGAAGTCAGCACTCAGCAATGGCGGTCGAAAAGAATGGTAAAGTCGCAAAGAATACTGTTTGTTTGTGGATTGGCGTTTGTGACTGAATCCATCGAAGTTACTAATTATTTGAAGAAAGTAAGTGAATATTTTATATTTTCAGTGTTTAATACTCGTACTTTTTTCACCTATATAAAATTTTATAAATAGCGTTTGTGTAGGAAATGTGATTTTCCATGTGTTGTTCTCTTGTGTACGTGCCTAATGATTCATTTTCGGGATTTGGTACTGTTAAATTTTGCACTAGTCTGTTTCTTACTGTTTGTGTCACTCCTTTTTGTATGTGTCTCACCTTTTTATAGTTATATTATTTTTACTCAAACGTTTTAATATTTATCTTAAAGCATACTGTAATTAAGCAGGAAATAGCTTTTAATGGAAAAAGAAAGGCAATATTAACATGACTAATTGTTCAGAAATCTGTTATGGAAATGTTATCTACCTTATGCCAAAAAATAAAGCGTGTAACTTTCATTTATTTATGAAATTCAAAATTTTTTATTTGCTTAGTGTTTTCCCTAAAAATAATTTAATTTCTTATTTTTGAATTTAGTTTTATAAATTTGCTTTAATATATAATCTTTAACTCAAAGATATTGTGCTATTAAAAAAGGAAATTTTATGCCATAGAAACACAGGTACTTTGTTCCAAATCTGTGTTCATTTTTTTATATATATATATATACTGAATTTTTATGCACTTGTGTAATTACTGAAATATATCCTTTCATGAATAATAAGTAAGTCCTTTCAAGAATGCATTTCTTTTTTGTTTGTTTGATTTTGTTGTTTTAAAAGATCTGCAGTTAAAGAAAGAAAATAAAGTAAGAATGCTTTACTTTCAGTTTTGAATAAATTTATTACTATTTACTGCAGCTTCAAGTTTCTCTAAACATAATTTTCGAAGTCAAAACTTGATAGTTATGTTGATTATTAGACTTGCATGAAAAAATTTATTGAAAAATTAGTATTTGATCTTGTGTACGTGCCTAATGATTCATTTTCGGGATTTGGTACTGTTAAATTTTGCACTAGTCTGTTTCTTACTGTTTGTGTCACTCCTTTTTGTATGTGTCTCACCTTTTTATAGTTATATTATTTTTACTCAAACGTTTTAATATTTATCTTAAAGCATACTGTAATTAAGCAGGAAATAGCTTTTAATGGAAAAAGAAAGGCAATATTAACATGACTAATTGTTCAGAAATCTGTTATGGAAATGTTATCTACCTTATGCCAAAAAATAAAGCGTGTAACTTTCATTTATTTATGAAATTCAAAATTTTTTATTTGCTTAGTGTTTTCCCTAAAAATAATTTAATTTCTTATTTTTGAATTTAGTTTTATAAATTTGCTTTAATATATAATCTTTAACTCAAAGATATTGTGCTATTAAAAAAGGAAATTTTATGCCATAGAAACACAGGTACTTTGTTCCAAATCTGTGTTCATTTTTTTATATATATATATATACTGAATTTTTATGCACTTGTGTAATTACTGAAATATATCCTTTCATGAATAATAAGTAAGTCCTTTCAAGAATGCATTTCTTTTTTGTTTGTTTGATTTTGTTGTTTTAAAAGATCTGCAGTTAAAGAAAGAAAATAAAGTAAGAATGCTTTACTTTCAGTTTTGAATAAATTTATTACTATTTACTGCAGCTTCAAGTTTCTCTAAACATAATTTTCGAAGTCAAAACTTGATAGTTATGTTGATTATTAGACTTGCATGAAAAAATTTATTGAAAAATTAGTATTTGATCTTGTGTACGTGCCTAATGATTCATTTTCGGGATTTGGTACTGTTAAATTTTGCACTAGTCTGTTTCTTACTGTTTGTGTCACTCCTTTTTGTATGTGTCTCACCTTTTTATAGTTATATTATTTTTACTCAAACGTTTTAATATTTATCTTAAAGCATACTGTAATTAAGCAGGAAATAGCTTTTAATGGAAAAAGAAAGGCAATATTAACATGACTAATTGTTCAGAAATCTGTTATGGAAATGTTATCTACCTTATGCCAAAAAATAAAGCGTGTAACTTTCATTTATTTATGAAATTCAAAATTTTTTATTTGCTTAGTGTTTTCCCTAAAAATAATTTAATTTCTTATTTTTGAATTTAGTTTTATAAATTTGCTTTAATATATAATCTTTAACTCAAAGATATTGTGCTATTAAAAAAGGAAATTTTATGCCATAGAAACACAGGTACTTTGTTCCAAATCTGTGTTCATTTTTTTATATATATATATATACTGAATTTTTATGCACTTGTGTAATTACTGAAATATATCCTTTCATGAATAATAAGTAAGTCCTTTCAAGAATGCATTTCTTTTTTGTTTGTTTGATTTTGTTGTTTTAAAAGATCTGCAGTTAAAGAAAGAAAATAAAGTAAGAATGCTTTACTTTCAGTTTTGAATAAATTTATTACTATTTACTGCAGCTTCAAGTTTCTCTAAACATAATTTTCGAAGTCAAAACTTGATAGTTATGTTGATTATTAGACTTGCATGAAAAAATTTATTGAAAAATTAGTATTTGATCTAAAATACCTTAAATTATTTGAATTATATTTTACTAAATCATGTATTTTGATATAACTAGATAGTTAAAAAAATTAAAATTGTAAATGTGCAGAAATACTTATATAAAACCAAGAAACCGTTTATATTTTTGTTGCTTTTTCCCTTGTAAATTAATTATATATATATATTACAGTCTGGGGAGTCAGCACCCTGCTGAATTGTAGTAAACAAGACGTCCAATCTACTAGACCATCAATGATGCAGATTTGGATTTTCTATTTCATAGTTATTGAAATCATAATGGTATGTTTGTTTAAATTAGTACTCTTTATGAATGTGATAAAAATAAATTCTGATAAGCTAAGAAATGATTTATTTTCTATTAATTATGAACTGTAAATAATGTAACCAATTTTCTTCATAGTATTTACTAAACATTTTTTTTTTTTTTTTTTTTTTTTAAGGGAGGTAGTCTTATTTATACAATTCTTGCAGAGATACCAAGAAATAAAACATTTCAGGAATTTTCACTCAGTATATCTTGATGTGTAAAATCGTGTTGTTCAATGCCATATTACTTTTTCACAGGGAAGTAATTTTATTGATCTAACATCTGCATAAATCAAACTTTTTTAAGAATGATTACAGTTTCTAAGCTAACTTAAAATTTTCAGATTTAGAAAATGTATGTTTAATGTAGCATTAATTTTCCATGGAATAAAAAAGGTTTTCAAAATGTTCAGTTGTTAGAGGGAAATAATATAAATGAGATTGTCCTGATACAGTTTCAGCTGGAAATGAAACTGAATTTTCGGATAGTGAAGATTTCATTTAAGAATTCTAATAAAACTGATTAAGGTAAATCCTCTGCATTTAAGAATTCTAATAAAACTGATTAATGTAAATCCTATGATTCATGTAGGTATTCTTCTGTTATCAGGACCAGATTCAGAAATGTGTTTTTATATGCATGCATTTTTAAATGTAGGTGCTCGTGTGTGCATGTGTATATTCTTTATGTATGTATGTGTATACTTATACACATATATGCGCATACATGCATATACACATGCTTACATATCTACAGTGGAACCCCGAGATACGAGTTTAATTCGTTCCAGCATTCAACTGGTATAGCGAATTTCTCGTATCTAGAAACAAGCTTCCCCATTGAAAATAATGGAAATTCAGTTAACCCTGTTCCATACCCCCAAAAATATCAACATTTTAATATCAAGTCAATTTTTCCTAATAAATAACACTGGTAAATAATATAACAATAGTTTAACTTTGTTACCAACATTTTAACTCCTTCTCATTAATCCACACCAACAACAGCTTCTCAACATCTAGGAGTACTTTTATGGTGCTTGGAAGCAACGATAATTCCTTTGGCTACATCAGGTTTCTTAATTTCTTCCTGCTTCTTCAGAGTAGTATAGATTTTCGATGTTGAAAGGCCGCAAGTCTTCGCCAATTCCGTCACCATGCTTATGTTTATCTATGATTTCTTTCTTGATATCGACGGCCATGGCCTCCTTATTTTTCTTTGCAGCACTATCTGAGGCAACAATCTTCTTGCGAGGCATCTTGAAATAATTATTTTCACGTTAAATGTCAAATTAACTTACAAGTGCACAAACACGTACATAAAAGAACACTGAGTGATCTGACGAAGGGATTCCCCGAGTTGAGCCGAATAGGGAAATAGCGCCACCCATACCAACAGCCTGGCTCGTTGCTCGTTACTCGAATTAATGCTCGTATTTTGCTCATACTTTCCTCGTATCTCGAGGTTTCATTGTACATTTCTGAATCCCGTCCTAATAACAGAGGAGTACCTTTGCCAGTATTGCAACAGAGCTAGAATGAATTATTATGTTAAATATGGGGAAAATGCATGCTTAAAGTACTGTTATTTTCTAAAAATATTCTGTATGTCTATTTTTTACAAGAAGAAAAAATAGCTAAAAGCTGTTAATTTACTCATATTTATTAGTTCAAAGGGGCCTTTGTCCCTAAAGAACTATTGTTTTTGTTTTGCATTGGTTCACTATAAATATCTGTTTCACTTTTCAAACTGTTCCTACCAAATGTTAGAGTCCCTAGTGTGGGATTAATACTCTCTATCTTAGTGCCCTCTATAACCTATGTTAGGGTTAACCTGTATAACCTACAAGGATTGCCAGTTTAGGCAAGATATTTAGGTAGTCATCATAATATGTACCTTATTTTTTATTATTTTAAAATTAAATTGAAAATAATAAACTAGTTTTCAAGAATAGAGTTAAACTAGATTTGCATTCAACTCTGTTTTATTGTGTTAATGATGTTTTGCTGTAACAAATATGAATTTTTTGTTTAAGTATAATAATTTAAAATATTTTTTCTAAAGAATGAAGTACTGCCACTAAGGTAAAGGTGCTAACTTGCAAGGTAATTTTCTATTGTACATTAACTCAATCTTTATGTCCTGTTACAGATATATTGGCAGAAATAATGAAAACCTCACATTCAAAAAGAAAAATAATAACGTTGAATGTAGTATATTAGATGGTTAACTGCGGTTTGGCAGCTCATTAATAATCTTACACATATTGAGTACGAATAACTTTGACAATTACCGGTATTTTCAATAGTATAAAATTAGGCAAGAAAGCAGCTTTAGCTTAGCACAGATTTTAAATACAACTCTCTTACCAATATTGGTTTGACGAAGGTAAAATATAATTGAATTTAATAAGTTGGAAATACTGTCTGTCTTTCCATGAATTAAAAAATAATTTCAAATAAAATTTCTTTTTTCAGTTTTTCATGTTATTTGTTTAATGTTATTGTAATCTGATTTATCATATTTAGTCACATATTCCATCCCTCTTTGCACTATAGTATATAATTCAAAGGACTTATCAGTTTCAGCAATATTTTTTTTTACCAGTATACATTTTTATCGTAACTCTGTTTCTAAATCATATCCTGAAAAATTAAGGAGTAAAGTACACAAAGAAGGAAAATATGCAAGTAAATAATGGCATTTAGTGTTGTTTATGTGTCTAATATTTGTACTAGATTGTAAAAGTTATAAAATTCTATTAGCTTTTTTAAATTATTCTTTTTTAAATTGAGATGCTTCTTTGCACCCAAATGGTTAAAGCCCTAGTGTGACTTTGGTACTTTGATCTAACTTCTATTCCTAATAAATAATCCAGCTGCATACAGTTTACTCAATTTTTGCCATGTGTAAGGTAAACAATATTAGCTTTTTTTAAATATATCTTTTACAACTATTCCATCAGGTAGATTTCTTTCATATTTTGCCTTAATTGAGTCATCCTGCTAATTAAGAATTTATTAAAGTTAATATGTTAAGTTTTTGTGTGTATAATTCATTTTAAGTACGTGCAAGCAAATGCATACATTAACAGTTACGTAGAATTATGTTTTGGGTATCAAATTCAGAAATTTTGGGGCTGTTTTTAGAAGATTTATTAATGATTTATACTATATTAATATTGGTAAAAAAATTCTGTGGCTTTTATATGAGAGTATATATTTTAAAATAGCTGCATGATAAGGTAGAGGTAAAAAGCTTCATGTGGATCATAAATTAATATTATGTGGCAATTTTTCATTTATTTAATAAAGAAAATATTCAAGCCACAATTAAAATTTTTTCACTGGATTATTTGCATACAAACTTTGCAGCAAATATTTCCTGCAACAGAAATGACAATTTTTATTTTGCCAAGACAGGAAATTTAGTTAGTGAAAGCAGTAACTCTATTTTGAGATGTTAAACAGGAAGGCAAATTTTTGAATTTAATTGATTTTTGAAGGAAGACTTCATTTAGTCTTGCTATCATTCTATGTGGTTCTTAACTTTTTTATGGTATTTATAATTTTATTGTTATTCAGCTTTCTGTTTGCTTAGAATGCACATGAATGTAGACTTGAAATATTTTATATTGCAAACTGAGATGCCATTGTTATCATAATTAAAGATTTTTGCTCTGATTTTGGATTTGAAATTTGATTTACTGATAATACGTTTGATTGTGTATTGGTTTCTGGTTTATTGAAATGTGTAAAATAGCCTGTTAATGCATATACATATGTTAATGACATGTATATGTTTATGAAGTATTCTGTTATATGTATATAGTATTGTGATTGGTTTTCTGCTTACTCTTTATTTAAGAGAAATTTATCTGTAAGAAAGCGAATATTCTTTACTATATGTAGGAGTAAAATTGAAAAGGCTAATGCAATATAATTAATACAAAATTAAGTTTTTTCTCATGTACTTAAATACAAACATAGCCATTAAAGACTTTCTCAACCTTGCAGTTCTAAACAAATCTTAAGTATTTTTTACTTGAAATTATAGGCATTGTGTAAGGTATATAAATGAAGCTTACTGTGCGAT
This sequence comes from Stegodyphus dumicola, assembly GCF_044657685.1. NCBI lineage: Eukaryota > Metazoa > Arthropoda > Arachnida > Araneae > Eresidae > Stegodyphus > Stegodyphus dumicola. The sequence goes on along the minus strand of NC_140771.1, from coordinate 141,377,823 downwards.
AGTATGAAATTAAATTTTTAATTACTGAAAGGTAAATTTTTAAATATGAAATACTCAGTGCATTTTATATGCATCTTTTTAATACTTCAACTATATTTAAAAACTGAAAACATTTGAAGTGTGAAATTATTACAAATTTTTCTTTTTCTTATTTAGGAGCTGTTCTCAAAACATTGGGTGACAAAGAATTCACTTTTACAAAAATCGAGCAGGATATTAAAGACAGCGAACTATAGAACAAATATGGCGAAGCTGCATGAAGTCTATGTTGAATTTTATTATTGAAAAAAATATGCTCTTCAGATTTAATGTTAGTTTTTATTGTTTAACAGTAATTGCAGTTTTCAAATACCTGTAAAATAAACTTAATTCTTAAATTAATTTCATGTGTATTTCTTATGCAAGTATTACAGTTCATAATACTTCAAACAACTTGAAATTTTTTACTTGTTAATTTATGTGGGATATGTTCATAATAATTTTATAATATAAATAACTCATTGTCATCATATGAGCATAATCTAAAATGCACAGCATTTGACAACAAATTAATAAAAAATTAGCCAACTTCTAATTGCTTTCTTTTGTCCAGTTGCCTCTTTTTAAATCATTTAATATCATAAAGCTATTTGATGAAAAAAAATAATTGGTATGTCCACATCAACATGTACATTTATAATGATGTTATAGAAAAAGTCACATGAGATAAATATTTAAAAACTTCAATATTCGTAAACAAATTAACTTTTTTAAATTTTATCTGGTATATAAGATAAAATAAAGAACATATTTAGGTAATTTTGAATTTGCATAATTTTATGAACTTATTTATGAAATTAACAGTTACATTGTAAAAGGGAACTTTTTAAAAATACCTCAATAAAGCATTTCTTTTGTAGAGGTGAACTTTTAGTACTGATCTAATATATTTATAAGATTTTAAACTGAGAAAGACAACAATAATAGATTACAATACATTGCAAGATTGACTGATAAATGTAAAATTTTTACATATCATAATTATGTGTGTAATTAAAACAGAAGTTACTCGATTAACTTGCATGCAAATTAATATTTTCTTTAACATGTTTGGGATAAACTGAATTTATTTAATAAATAAATATGTATATATTTGTGTATTATCTGAAGATATGAATAAAATATTTGTGACATTAAACATTCATCTTCAACGAAAATAACAAAGTCAACTTGGTAAACTATTGGAAAAGGTAAGTTTTCTACAATTTCCTGGTCTATATTTAACAATTTTAAAATTTAGCACACTCATTCAAATAATCTAAACGTATGATGTTTTCTTTTGTGCTACATTCGTTTACTGAATTTGTTAATTAACTATATTGTACTTTAGATAGAAATTAACGTGGATATTCCCTGTATTTTATGGTACAAAAACTTATATATTTGATAATAATTGACCTAAATCTTCCCTATGTTTTCTTTGCATATACGAATGACTTTGGTAAAAATTTAGTCCGATGTCTACTCCTCTTTACTGTGTATAAGTGCACATTTTTGGTAAAAAATTTGCATAAATCTCCAATTACCTATTTACTGCATTTTTCGTAAAATGTGCTTATTTTAATCTCTTATTTTTTATATAAATCTATGCAAAAATGTTCTGCATATTATGATTAAAAGATAAAATTAATTTAATATCAAATTTTTACATATCCTCCTTTTAGGTATGTACAGCAATATGGAATATATATAACTGGAAAATTTAAATGCAAAAAAATTAATTTCTATTAAAAAATTACATAACACTAAAAGGCTGAAAATCACTTTTAATATTTCATTTCAAAGTACTACAAAATATGCAATACGTTTTGTAAACCTGAGTTCTATGTTTTAAATCAATTAATGCTACCGTTCATTTACATGGCATAAGAAAATGTCCTTCGGAAAAGCAAATAATTTATTTAAAGTGTTATTTAGTAATAATGAATTTAGTAAACAACTGCTTGCTACAGTTTTTTACTAAATTTAAATTTATAAAATGAATTTAGTAAACAAAAATGCAAATGAACAATAGCATTAATTGATTTAAAACACAGAATTGATGTTTACAAAATTTATTGCATATTTTGTAGTCACTTTGAAATGAAATATTAAAAGTCATTTTCAGCCTTTAAGTGTTACGTAATTTTTTAATAGAAATTTATTATTATTATTATTTTTTTTTTTTTTTTTTTTTTTTTTTTTTTTTGCATTTACTAGTGCATTTAAATTTTCCAGTTGTATATATTCCATATTGCTGTACATAACTAAAAGGCAGATATGTAAGAATTTGATATAAAAATTATTTTACCTTTTAATCATAGCATACAGAAAGTTTTTGCATAGATTTATATAAAAAATATGAGATTAAAATAAGTACATTTTATGAAAAATGCAGTGAAAAGGTAATTGGAGATTTATGCAAATTTTTTACCAAAAAATGTGCATTTATACACAGTAAAGTGGAGAATAAATCGGATTAAATTTTTACCAGCCATTCGCATATGCAAAGAAAACATAGGGAAGATTTAGGTCAATTACTATCAAATATATACGATTTTGTACCGTAAATTACGGGAAATATATACGTTAATTTCTATCAAATATATACGTTTTTGTACCGTAAAATACGGGGAATATCTACCTTAATTTTTACCTAATATATACAGTAAAAAATCGGGGAAATTTACGTAAATTTTTACTAAATATATATGCATATGTGAAGCAAAAAAATTGAATACGTAAATTTTTACTAAAAATATACGTAAATCCCTGAAATTTACGTATATTATGCGTAAAAGTTGCGAATGAACAGTAGTCTCTCGCGTAAACATACCTAAATTTTACATAAAAGTTACGTATAGTATAACGTAAAAATATACGTAAATATTTAGTAATTGCCACTGGACACTTTTTATGATATTTTTACGTTCAACTTGAACGCTTTTTATACGAAAGGCCATTCGTAAATTGCACGTATTTTTCTTGTGCAATTTACGAATGCATGCTGCCTGGGTAGTTTCCTTCATTTTTTTACTGTGTACATATTGATGTTATGCATTGGTTTGAATTCTGCATGGAAAGGATTTTCTGAAAGGGTTTTATTTTTCAACATTCATTAGATTATCTTGTAGTTTGAGTCACAGAATGAGCATCGTATTTCAGTACTGAAACATTTTAGCTTAAAATATTTTTAATGTACAGGAAAAATATTAATATTTGTAAATTATCCATTATCAAGAATATGATTTAATACCAAATTTAGCATTGATTGGTATCAATAATTTTAATAACAATTATTACAAAATGTACTTTATGGTTGTCCTTTTTTTTAGCAGTGCAGACTTGAAGATAATTATGCAAACATCTTCTATATCCACTTCCAGGCAAAATTAAATTCTTGTTAGTTTTTTGTCTTTTATCTTAATTGGAAATAAATTGTACAGTTGTTGTAAATGTAATCTGGCTTTCTCTACTACTACTACCACTTCAGAACTTTTGCTCTTAATCGTGCTATCTATTTGTATTTTTCAAATTTACTTTCCAACAACATGTTTTTAGTGATGTATATATTTTAGGTTGTGGAAATTAGATCATTCTGCAAAGATGTATGATTCTGCAGGGTGGGACTCCTAGCTTTTGTTTTATTATTTTTTGACCATGGTAGAAAATAACAAATTTAAAATACTTAAGAAGCTAATAAAACTCATTATATGCTTAAAAAGCAAGCTGAAGGTAAAAGGTTGGTTGCAGCAGAGATTTACTAACAAGTTATTGCATTACTGTGGTGCTAGGTGTATTTTCTGGTAGTAGATAACACAGAAGTACTGAAATGTGCAATAATTGTGATTTTTATTCATATGTGATGGCAAATATATGTCTTTTTAGAATTTGCTATATATATGGCATTAACCTATCTATTTTACTCTTTACAGTCTTACAAGTTTTGCCAAAGATAATGATTATGTGTTACATATGGTGGATAATATTTTGGATTCGCTAACTGGGGGTGAACATTCCAAAACAGTTAAGATATTGGAAGAGGTAATTTTAATTATAATTTATAGTTTTAGTTAATATATTAAATAAAATGTTAAACTATTATATTCGAAAAGTAGATCTTAATTTTCTGTTTAATTATTTTATCAATCTTTTACTGGAAATATAATAATTTAAATTTATCAAATGTTATTTTAATAATCTCTAGAATAAGAATGAAACTGTTATGCCTGAGAGCATGTGTGTGTGTGGAGGGGGGGGGAATTCATTATTTTACAACTAATGAATTATACACAAAAATTGTTTTTAAATGTTGATTGCTATTATTATTGTGATTATTTCTTTTTACTATCATTTGAATTTGAACTCTAGTAGACTTTTGAAATCTGTTTGCATGTATAAAATATTATTGATGCTTGTTATTGTTTTTATTTAGTAGTTTTATCCACTCCAAATAAAGATCAAAATCACCAACTAACAAAGAATAAGCTATCTTATATTCTATATTTTCTTAATGTATTGTTTATCAGCATAATGATGTGGATAATTTAAAACATAATTTTATTTTTTCTTCTTAATAGTATTTTGCAACAAATATTATTTTATACCTTAGTGTAATAGGTTTTAAAACTTTTTATGCCATTGAATTCTTGTGCACACTATCATTTCTATCAAAAATGAAGTGATTAATTTAATTCAGGGAATTTTATAATCTTATATTTGAAAAGCGAAAGAGAAAAAAATGTGTATACTGTGGACCCATCCAGCTGATCAGTGTTTATATTTACAGAGCCTTAAGTGTTACCATGCTTTTTTTACCGAGAATGTAAATTATTGAAGATATCTGGATTTGTTTCAAGTATTTTCACCTATAAAAAATATTAGTGCTTGGAGTCATAAAAAGGGTCAGAAATTTTGGTTAATTTTTTTTTCTCTCTTCTGTCATGTTATTCACAGGTTATAAGCTCTATTATTATGATTTGCATTCTGCAAACTGATTTGATGTTAGTTTTAAGATATTATTAGATGAGTGTGCTTAAAGGCATGAGTTGCCTACTTTAGTTGTTATTTCCAGCATTAGCAATGGCATCAACATCTTGATTAATATGATTGGGAAGGAAGGGTGAAGAGGGAACAACATGTGTGGCATGGCCAGGTTTATCTGATCAGTGTTTGCATTTGCAAGTAATTTATTGAAAATGAGAGTAATCAAAACAGTTTGAGTGAGATCATTGAGCAGCAAAAGTTTTTAGTTTTGTCTGGGACTCAGTAATTAAACATCAATATTGAGAAGACAAAAAATTTAGTTTTTTCCTGTGCTGATAAGTTAACATCAATATTTGCACATAAAAAAATATTAAAAATAAATAAATAAATAAAAAGATTCAAGATATATCATTGGGGATTGAAAACAAGGGTTGGACATTGCACACAGGTATGTTGGTTGGTCATTTAAATTTAAATGATGTATGAATAAGCTTGGGCTATAAATACCCTGTTTTCACACATTTCCAAGGTGGTTCTAGGGTGTGGGATATAAGTTGAGACAAAATCTTATATCTTGATTTTAATTATTCCAAAGTTTATTAGCTAGCATATGGAAAATGTTTTTAGGCAGAATTTTATTTTACTAATTCCAAAGCTTAATATTTAGGGTCGATAAAAGGATTTGAGGTAAAGTCATAACATAAGTTTCAAAATGTGTCTACAACTTTAAAGCTAAATTTATTCTGTACTTTTTAATTCTCTCATTCTGATGTAATTCATAGCATAGTAAGTTTCACGTGTTTGCTTTATTCAGTTGATTAGATAATCAGGGACTTAACTAGTAACATATAAAAGGTAATCTCTAAATGTATTTCTCCTCCCGTCCTTTTTTTAAAAATTTTATTAAAACAGTAATGTATTTTAATATACTGATATTTCTCTTTTTATATTATTTTACATTCAGGGCTGAAGTAGTTACTGGAGCTTTCCTCTTTACTCATATTTTTATAAAGATTTAGTTTTATCAATTTATAGCAACATTTATTATTTTTATTTATTTGCTGGTAAAATCCACTGTATAGTCTGAAATTTACAGAATGTAAGCACCCCCCCACCCCCCCGTAAATATAGCTTTCAACATTTATCAACATTTCTTCATGAAATGTTTTAAAAAAAAATAGTGTACTGAGTTACAGCTCTCTCTCTCTCTCTCTCTTTTTTTTTTTTTTTTTTTTTCAGAAAAGGAAAGTGAGGGAAGAAGAGGCACAAGCTAGAAAAGTCTTAAAGCCTTTAAATGAAAATGAAATGGCAAAGACTTCACCATTATCTGCCCCAGTTACTGCTGATATTGAATCTTTACAAACTTTAGAAGATATTGATTTAGAACTGTCTCGCCTTGAGCATGTTGGTAAGTTGACAATATATTTGCCATTATCTCTTAAAAATTTTAGTACCTGATGGCTGTTAGTGAATAATATTTTGGCTTTATCCAAAGCTTCTGTATATTCGTCAAGGCTCATTCATACTGAGCATGTTATAAACATGATAAATTAAAATTCTAACACAAAATAGTAAATTTTGTTTTATTCATACATGCTTGAAGTGAAGTATTTCATCTGATCAGTACATGCTTTATTTATTGCATTTGTACTGGTGATAATATATCTCATCTGCTGTGATTGATTGATTCTTATTTTCCTAAAGCCTATTGTGTTTAACAAATTTCTAGCAGTGAACACCTATATTCATTCCTTTGTCAAAATTCTATTCAAATGACAAAATTCTATTGTCAAAGTTCTATTTTTCAAAACACCTTTCATTTCTAATTATATTATATAATTTTTATCTTCTGAGCCTTAATCCGAATGAGCCAAACTTTATACTAATTGAATTTATCTGTATTTATAGTTATATCTTGGAATCCAAACTTAATCCATTCCATTCAAGTTCCAAGATAATTTTTCATCTTTAGAATAATAGGAACTAGACTAATCTGTTCTTGTGTTCCATGAACTTGAATTTTCATATGGTTTTAACAGTAAATACACTGCTTTAAAGTAAAATAATAACAAATGATAATAATATTTGAACAAAAATGTGAATTAAAAAAATTATAAGTATAAAACCTGTATTTAATTTTAAAAGGACTGATGATGGAACATGAAAATCGAGAATGAGAAAGATAATTGCTTGGAAGGTGAGCCACTTTTCATAACAGCTTCAAGTAACTGCATTAGTGGTTCTGATGTCTGCATTCTTTGCCTTTTCATGCTATTTGAGCTATCAGTTGTAGAGTGCTTGGAATCACCGATCATGGTGTCTTTTGAGAGCTAACATTTCAAACTGATGTTGGCAATTAACTAGCCATTATTATTTTGTTAATTAAACAGTTGTCATTCTGTTTTCTTTTCTGTGTTTTGGGGGAGGGGGCTGAATGTATTTATTTGTTTTTTTACATTTTAAGCATTTTTATTGTTCGGTATTTTTAGTTATGAAAGGAAGATTTTTTAACAAATCAGATTTGATTTTTTGTTTTCCCTCTGGTTAGATTTGTTGAACAGTGATAAATATTTGATAATTCACTTCCAAGTTTTATTTTCAGTGACTGAGTAGTTTTGCTACATGAAGTTTTATTTATTTGGAATAAACACTTAAATGCAACAAAGACTGATGAGCCTAGAGTAACTGCAGAGTAGTGCTACTTAGGCATATCATTGATTGTGTCCATCAGTGCATACGCAAAGTGATGGATTTTATGGGAACTTCTTAAAGCTGTTTCCACCTTTAGAATGGCAAGTTTTAGTGATTTAAGCTGTTTTTAATGCAGTCTTGTAAATAAAACTTTTAAGTTTAGTCATAACATCTATGAAATAGAAGTAATTTCATTTTTCATATATAACCTTTTGAAAGAATTCCAACAAAACTTTTAATGGTAACAGTGTGACTGTGAAAAGACAATGAATTCAATGAATATTAGTTGGAGGAAGGCAGTTTGTGCAACAAGGATCCAGTATTGATTCGGATAAAACAAGCATTTAATTTAAAGTATCTACAAATGCCAATATAAGGGTGTGAAACATTCCTTACATTATATAATTATACTTGTACTGTGAATTTCCCTCAAAAAGTCCTCTTTCTTTTTAGTCAGAAAACTTGCAAGATTTGCCATAATCTAAGTAATCCAACCCATCCAATTCTAAATTCACATTTAAACATTTTTAAATAATATGTTTTTCAGTTATGTTTTAGCAAAATTGGTAAAACCAGATGCAATTTTGAATTTAGAAATGCTTTTGCATTTATGATGAAGTTAATTATATTTTCATCCTTAAAAAATTGTTGTGGATCTTAATGCAGTTTCAAATCTTTTATATATAGATAATGAGAATAAGAAGTTAGAAAATGGTGAAAAGAATCGTAGTGATCTGCTTCATTTAAAACATAAGCAGTTATTGAGTCAGAGAAGGGCTATTCAACAGAAACTAGACAATACTACTCAGTTGTTGCAAGATTTGAGAAAAGTTCAAAATGAGAGGCTGAGTTCCAATCCTCCACCCCACTTGGCTCTCATTCGACCACCATCTACTCTTGAAAATGATCTGGGTACGTATTTTGTTATGTGATGTTTATCTTCTAAAAGTGTTTAAAGTTTTAATTTCTAACATTCAGAAATATAAGGTGTTTAAAAAAGCTTGTATGATTGAATATGTCTTGGTCATAGATCTTTGGTGATTTTAAAAATGAATTAAATAATGTAATTGTGACAGTTTTGGTTTTGTGGTACATGCTAATAAAACTATAAAAAATCAATATTTTTATTCTAGAAAATAGATCTTTTCCAGTGGGTGTTTCAGTTAAGTTGTTTTTTACCTTACCTTTCTCTGGAGGAGGAAGGTAAAACTGCCCTGTAATATAAAATTAATGCTGAAAAAAAAATGTTAAATTATATGACTTAAATAACTTTTGCCTAGAGAAAAGAAAGCTCACTTAAAGATTATACTATAAAATTTAATTTCATTAAGTACAAAATTTCAGTTTTCAGTGTTTCCACAAATGCTAATTTCAAATTGACGTTCTTAAATTTAATATGGTTTTTGAAGTAATGTTTTTCTAATATGAAAAATATTTTGAAAATTTGCATTTGAAACTTCACATGCATATTAAACTTCAGCGATTATTGCATTTGTATATGTTACAGCCAAAGCCTGAAGTCAGCCAGTTTCCGAATTGGCCGGCCAATATTGCCTCACAATGACCAGCCAATGTCCGACCTTTTCTTGATTTCGGTGTTTGGCCAGCCAGTTCGCGAAAATGGCATGGGACGATCGACCAAAGTCAGAAGAAAAAGGTCATGAGCAAATTTTGGGTGTTTGTATACCGTAATGCTAATGACATTATAGCTGCCGCAAAGGAATTTTCCGACGAATCCGCCCCTTTTAGGCGCGTAGGATCGTCCTTCGGAACACAGGCCAAGGAGGTACGGTGACCCTAGGTGGGCTGTAGTCTGAAAGGAGAAGTTTTAGTGAGTAAGGATCTCACTGTACCAGAAACCTCCTGGTCTCTTATGAAAATTTCCTCCACCTTGGAGAAAACAAACAAACAAAAAGATAATCCTATTATCTACTGAATTAGTTTATTACAGAAAATTATCAGTATCATCACTTGTTACAACAAGGTGAACTTTTATGACATTTCGAATTGTACAGCAGTTTGTTATTTTTACATCTGCAGCGATTTGTTGAGCACTTGCATCAAGTGTAGCCTTGGCCACCGATTGTGAAGAGGCAACGGTTTGTAATGATTTTTCCTCTGTGCCCGCAGATGCTAATGTAAGTAGTTTCTCTTGCAAAATGGAAAACTCACTTCTGGAGTACAGTTGTTTGAGAACACCATGTTCTGTTCCTAGCTTGTAGAAAGCACCCTTGATGTTTATGCCAACTTCAAGGGTGCTTCGTGGATCACTGTGACCTCTGTCAACATCTGGTATGCGGATGCGTATATTATCTCCAACTTTTGCTGGTGGAAATTTTGCATCTGAATTTTTTAGCATCTTGACACTTTGAGTTTATAAACTAGTATGGGCAGCTGACCTTTTATTCGTATTTTCTTATTTATTATGACACAGTCTACAGGTAATTTTTCCTCCTTCGTCTGCTTCATTACCTATTCCACAAATTGCATGCACAAGCTTTCCACAGGATCCACAAGAATGGGCTGAACTACACTCTTATTGACAACATACTACAGAATTTGTTCGCGTTTTTATAGTCAGACAACTAATCTGGACTTTCCGATGTCTCTGTCGCCACTGCCGCTGGTTCGTTTGCAGAGAAAGTCGCTGTAATTACAGCATCATCCAATTAGTGATAGCTAAAGTAAAAGATTTTTTTAGTAATTTTTCTCACTGACCTTCTTTTTCTTTTCTCTCTTTTTTCCCCTCCTATATAAAAATGTAGTTTTTTTATGCATATTAACTTAAATACCTTATATGACCAAATTTGTTTTGAAAGTCTATTTTATCTAATATATTTAATAATTTATAGCTATGAGTCTGCGATCAGTTAGATAAGATAGAAATATTTATTCATGCAATATTTTTGAAACACATTATGTTTCAATCAGCACAATCTTATTCTGTTCATGTTCACTTTTGGAAATCTACTTTGCTGGTCATTAATAAGTAGTTATAAAAAATGTACGATATAAGCAATATTGAAATATTGTAAAAAAACACAATAGTCATTTGTAAGTAAAACATAAAATAGTGTTGTTTATGTTTTGTCTCTAATTTTACAATTCCAAAATCATCTTTTTTTGCAGCTGATAAAGTAACGAAAAAATTAATTGATGTATCTTCTCAGGTAAGTTTAAATTTAAACATATAATATCTTTAATTCTATATATGATGTAGTTTATGTAAATGTATTAGTAAGAGGGATTGCATTTTAATATAGTTGAAAATACTGAATATATCTACAAAGAGGAAAAATTATTTTTTAGATATCATTCACATCAAAGCAGCAATTTCATGCTATACAACATATAAATGTTATTTAATCATTACACACCAGTGAGACACTAAAAGTTTTATAAATATTTGCATAAATCACGCACATACATTCTTATTCATTTTAAATTAAAAAATTATTTAATTAATTGCTCATATACATACTTAAAAAGGTATAAATTTAGCTTCTGAGGAAACATGATGTATAATAATTTTTAAAACTTATAAATAAACAAAAATATGGCAGTGAATTCTGTTTCTAATGTAAACTTAAAACTGATTGTGCATATTAGAATTTATACATATTTATGAATTTATTAAACAGTAAATATGAAATAAGAATTTTATTATACAATAAGTAAAATGATACCCTGCATAGCATGGGGGGAAGCAGCCTTTTTAACCCTTTGAGGGGTGGTATATAAAATAATTTAAATTGTAGCAAAATTTTGCATGAACTACAACTTATGGACCCTAAGGACACAAAATTGAGACTTAAAAAAAATCTACAGCGGAATCCTGAATTTTGAGAGCCGGAATATATTTTATACCGGCGCCCCTCTAAGACATTTTTTTCCAGGTAGCTGCCAACTGCTAATTTCTGTTTTTTAAATTAATTTTGCGCACTTTTGATGTGCTTCTGTAGTGATGAGTGCTTGAATATAGTTATGTAAGTCTAAATTTAAAAAAAAAATTATGTTTTTATGCACTTTGAGGATGCAACCCAGTTGAACATACTTACGTAAAATATGGGTAAAAAGCTTTTCAAAATGATTTAAATTCAATATTATTATTTTATAAAAAAAAAACAAATATAACACTGCATGCGTAAATCGTATCATGCTGTAACTGAACTAGTATAATATTACAAGCAGATGTAACTCAGCCGAAAATTTAAAAAATTTTAAAATGAAACGCTATGACTCAGCTGAGAAAGTATGCCGCATTTTTGAAGTTGTATTTTATGCTTTAGATAATATGTGGAAAAAAACCATGTTTCATATTATGATACGAAGAATCCCCCCCCTCGACGCGTACACACTTTAGATGATTGAGGACCGTAAGTGACCCCCCCTTTTTTTTGTAAATATAGGTAGTAATATATCTTTTTTTCAGGAAGAAACACCGTTAAACAATTGTATTATTTGATACACCTCAAAGCTCTTATTCCGATTTTCAACTCCTTTGGCTTCCTAGGGGCTCCTTTTCAACTTTTGGATAAACATGGCAACTAAAACGGGCCTTAGAAATATTTTCCCTCCTTTCAACAACTGTGAAAATTTATTTTGGAAACAACCTATCTGTATCAACCAGAGGGCAAATTTCTCTAGTCTTTCATCTGAAATTAACAAAGAATTAAAAAAGAATTTCCCTAAAGAATAAAAGCATTCCTTCAAATCAGCAGTTTTTGTGATTACACTATGAGATGGAACTTAAGTACATTTCCATTTTATGCATGCTCTCCCTTTTTGTGATCTTATCACACCTCACAAAGGGAAAAAGGCGTGACTCCCGAATGACAAATTGGTTGTCAATCACCTCTTTTCATTTTCCTTGCATTCTAGGATTTTGAAAAACACGAAGCAACGGGTGTCTTTTGGGGGCTAGCATGCCACATTTAACCCCTACAACTCTGTAAAGTTTTGACCACAGACGGCAATTTTGAAATCAATGAGTCTTTCTCTTGGGAAAGGGATAAGTGCTGAAATAAAAATTTTAGCTAAACACAGATGAATGAAACTTGAGCTGAGTACACAAAGAATAAATGAAACTAATATACTTGTATTTAGTCTGGCGCAGGGTCAGTAAACTCCCCATGAAAAAATATTTAATCCTAAATGACTTATAAATTAATCATGAAAAATTATTACATCATAAACTGTTATAATACAGAAATTCTGTCATGTCACAGAGTAGAAAAGGAGAAGAGTGGTGCTGCCATTTATTGGCGTGATACCCTCAGTGTGGGCGCTATATACCGGTTTTAAAATCGTATAAATAATCTTCTGTTAATTATCACTTTTGACTGAAATGAAGTAAATATATAAGATTCAGCATGTGTACGTCATATATTCGCAGATTTTGAATTTTTTCTTTCCCCTCCAATAGAATTTATCAATCTTCCAACATGAGACCTTGGAACGAGGTATATTAATTTCATAACTGAAAAATATTGAGCATTCATAGGGTGATGCTGCCATTTAGATTCGAAAGAATCTAATGGCATGAAATTCATGAAAATAGTTCTACTGTTATGTACGGAAAAGGTTGTGTAAATATTGCTAAATTTTTGTATGCTCCTTGTAGATAAAAATTTGTATGTAGTGGAATATTCATTATAATGAGTTAAATATAGAATGGCTCCATGAGCCACTCTTCCTCACTTCCAAGAAACCATCTTTGGAAAACACTCTGTTTATAGTTTTCATTCTAAATCTTAATAATTTTACTTTTTGAACTATTTATTGGTTGATGTGCATTAACTTACATGCTATTTTTTTAGCTTCCACCAGAAAATATAGTTAGTGTTGAAGGACTTAGAAAAGCCATGGGAATAACCTATTGCCCTACATCTGGACACAACACTGCAGGTAATACAAAAGGCTCGAAGAAAAGTGATTTGACTGGACGAAATATAGAGAATGATAGGACAGTTAATGATAGCTCATTGCGTGATGAAACAGTGCTTGATCATAGTTCTCCTCCAGATGTCTCTGCAGATGACAGGCTTCGGAATCAGGACTTAGATACAGAACTACGAGAATTTCTTGAAACAGGTCCAGTCCTGCGAGTTTGTGATTCTCCCACTGGATCATGAGTATTTTTCATTGTCTCAAAGAAGATGAAAATTTTCATTATCATATTTATATTTATTTTCCCAAATCTTTGTGAATATGTCATTTTGTATGGAACAGGCTTGTTTTAGTATCCTGTAGTGATTAAAATGTACTTTTATAAATAAAGCATTTTATATCAACAAGTTAGTCTGAAGCATTTCCTAAATTAAATAAATTTTGCCATCCTTATAAATTGAAACAAAGAGGAAGCCTCAATATGTAGTAACCCTGTTCTTTCAGAAATAAATGTATAATTTTTTCACAAAAATATTTTTTCAGCATATTAAACTATAATGCTGTGGAAGTCAACATGAGATGAAAAATATTATACACTGACTACCAATAAGTATTTGGACACCTGTCATAGAAAAGAAAAACTATATTCAAAATCAATAGTTGGTAGAGCCTCCAGGAGAGGTAATTACAGCATGGACCCTCCAGGGCATACTTTCCACAAGTCTTTGTATGACAGCTAGTGGTATTTTCTTCCACTCAGCTTGGAGAAGACATAAAAGTTCCTTCACCAATTTTCACCGATCACGGATCACGGATCACGGATTCCTTCACCGATCACGGATAGTGCACCCCTGAATTCGGCGATGCAACTCGTCCCAGAGGTTCTCGATAGGGTTCAGGTCTGGACTCTAGGCAGGCCAGTCCATTCGATGAACTCCATTGGCACCATACCAAGCCTTGGTTAACGTCGAAACATGACAACTGGCATTGTCGTCCTGAAAGTAATGGGTCCAACCCGTAAAACTGCCACGACGTAGGAAGCACATTGTAATCCAAAATAGTGCAGTAGGCATCGGAGTTGAGCTTACCATGAATGGGGACCAAGGGTCCCAGCCCATACCAGAAGAAACACCTTCAGACCATAATTCCACCTCCGCCAAACTTGACTGTTGGAACAATGCATTCTGGCAGGAGACGTTATCCAGGTACACGGCAGACCCAGACCCTGCCATCCGAACGGTAAAGGGTGAACCTTGATTCGTCACTCCAAAGAACCCGTTTCCACTGATCTACGGTCCAATTTCGATGTGCTTTGCACCACATTAACCGAGCAGCGTGGTTGGACTTTGTGATCAAAGGCTTATGGGCAGCAGTACGACCATGAAAACCAAGCAGATATGTTTCCTTACGGATGGTATTCATTGAAACAATACTCCCGGATGCCTGTTGAAACTCCTCGCGGATGAGGGCCATCGGTTGGGTGTGGTTCTTCCGAATTTCTCTGGACAGCACTCATCGGTCTCTATCACCCAGTTTCGTTGGTCTGCTGACTCGGGGCACATTCCGACAATCACAGCTCACCTTCCACTTCTCAATCACATAGGCCACTGTCGATTTTGGGTACTTCAGATTGCTAGATATGTCCCTTAAGGATTGGCCACATTTGTGATACCCGATAATTATACCTTTCTCGAAATCAGAGAGCTCCGAACTGCGAGGCATCTTGCATGTGACTAAAGCCGATGCTGTTTAATACACGATATATACCGGCGGAGTCCGTGACGTACCTTAGGACTGCAGATATCGTCATTTGCATAGGTGTCCAAATACTTATTGGTAGTCAGTGTATATATATATATATATATAAATGGTGAGGCGCTCAGTAAAATTTCATGAATTAGTTGTCATTTCTGAAAATGCAATGCTTTAATTATTACAACATTTAAGATTTCAAGATGGGTTAATATTGTTGCGAATTTTGTACATGGATAGATGATTTTAGTAAAATTATATGCGAAATTGTTGTATTTTTCTTTTGTATAATATAACATGAAAATCTAAAGGAGGAAAGCTTGCCGGAAAAATAAGAATACAACGGCAGTTCTATTTAACATTGAGTAAATGTGTATCTCGGTAATTTTGCAAGATATCGCCAAGCTGACAACGGTTTTCGTGACTAATTTTGTCATCAAATTTGATCTTAAATCATGACATCAAATTTGACATAATTTAACTGATATTTAAAATGAAGCATAATAAAGTTGTTCTAAATTTTGGTTTATTTGTTTATATAAACACAACAAAGCCTAAAAGGATTTGTCTGTTCCTTTCATGGAATGCTTTTTAACAAAAATGACTCGTATTTATCTTACACATGTTAAAATCTTAGTTTTTTTTTCCTGCGTAACATGAAAACGGGTAAGTCGTAAGAGTTCTCTATTAAGGCATCCCTCATAAAACAGTGGCCATATTGAATATAATCTATATAAAATGTTCATACATTGTTTAAAGTGCATCCTATAACTATCCCTATACAATGGTATTTTTTTCTGATATTTTACAAATATATTTAGTTTTCTTTTTAATAGTGAAAACTTGAATATCCAATAATGAGTTGTTTTTGTGATGCTATTGTCTCCATTGTATGCTTCTTTATTTACCCAGCTTACTTTCAAGAAGATTCTTGTTATGGCTTTATTTGGAAACAGTTAATCACTTATGCATGCTATATTTAAATAAAATCTCATGCTTCAGATCTTTATTGTTAGATATTAAAAAGGCCTACATTTTTATTTCATGTTTTTTCAAAAATAAGAATGATTAAATGTAGACTGAATAATTTATTATTTGAAGTATGTATACATATATGGGGTGACCCAAAAGTCTGTTAACATTTGAAAATTAATAATTCACTGAATAATGTAGTTAGAGTGGTAATAACTGACATGCATGCTTGAAAGGTGTTGGGTTTGACTGAAAGTAAAAGTGCTTAAAACGGCCATCAGATGGCACTTCATATGATAACAAAAGCAATAATTAGCATAATAATTTATTTTTAGCCAAGGCTATGTTCTTTATAACAAATGTTCAACATGTCGGCTATCATTTATCAACAATACTTTTAGTCAAAGGACAATGTTGTGAACAGCACTGTATAAAATATCTGTAGGTATGGTGAGAAATTTCGTATGATGTTTTCTTTTAGTATCCCATGTGAGGTTGGACAATCATGGTAGACTTGGAATTCAGGTAACCTCACAACCAATAATCACATGGATTGAAATCTGGGGACCTGAGAAATCAAGCATGACGGAAGTGGCGGCTCAGCATTCGATCCTCACCAAACGATGTGTGCAAGAGATCTTTCATACATGTAGCAATATAGGGTAGAGTGCCATCCTACCCCATATTGCTACATGTAAAAATCATACCTTTCAACCATTGCCTAGTAAAAATCATACCTTTCAACAGATCTTTCTTAGCTAGACTATGGATGATGGGATTCTGTATCATATCAGCGTAACTCACACCCATCACAGTGACAGTTTGTACAGCAGAACATGCGTTTCGTCGAACAAAAAGAATCTGATCAGGATTGATGTGATAAATCCACATCACACCATGACCAACACCCAAAGGCGAGGATAGAAAATTGACAGTCATTTCTCATACACGATTCTCGTGCGACATCACTGACATTTTGCTGCCCAGTACCATATGTTGACTTTTTTCGCTCAACAAAACCCCATGTCATTTCAAGCATGTGTGTCCTATAATATGAATGTATGCTTCAAATTTTGATGTTGACTTTTGTCTTCCCACAGATGGGGAAAAATACATCTCCTTTGAAATGAAATATCATACCTTTCTATTCCAAGATTGGCATTTAGTTCCTAAGATTTCCCATCTTTGTAATACCACAGTACTTATTACACTTTTAAATCAGATTTATTGTGATACAGTCTTAAAATAATTGTCTTGATGCATATTGTTATATGGCAAATTTATATAACAATAAATTTATATATATTTACTGTTATACAAATTTCATTTTATAATGTACAGCATCTTTCTACAGTTGCAGTATTATGTTCTAAGAAATGCTATGTAAATGACTATGCAATACTTAAACTAGCTTTGGAAGAATTGAATATATCGTGTTAATAACTGATGGTAATGAACTGTATATGAATTCATAAAGTCAAACTGAGAAACTTAAAATTTATTTTCGCTTTCTTGTTAATACTGGGTTCTTGCTACTGCCACTGCAATCATTACAGCAGTACTCATAGGGAAAATATTCTAACTGTGATGGAATATACTGGATTTCAAAATTTATTGAGGTTCATGAAAAAATTGATAACTTGGAAGCTTATGGAATCTCTGATATTGGATTGCAGTGAACAGGAACAAAAACATGGCCAAATTCTGGAAATGTCTATGTAAGTATTACATTTGCTGACATTGAAGTCTATGTTTTAGATTTTACGCTTTGTCAATACAACAATTTAGTTTTATGTTTTTGATCTTGCAAAGAACAAGATCTATTTGCAAAATGAAAATAATAGCCCTCTGAAGTGTTAATAATTATTGGTGGAAATGCATTTATAAATGAATGAACGTAGACAGCAAATAGGCATACAGTCCAAAAACTTATTCCAGCAAAGTTTTATTCATGAATATCATTATCCAAGACATTTTTATACCTGCAACTTTCTATTACTTTTATGTGGTTCATTATTCTTCATAATTTTTATTGCCACAAGACAAATTTCATAAATTATCAGTTAACACTTAATTATAAATTAAAGGAAATAACATTTTGTTTGCAAAGTTGATAGATGGGGGGCAGGGGAAAGAATTTCATTGAGTACCAGAAAGAAACCATGGAAGACACTGAGGCAAGAATCTTGGTTTCTGCAAAAAGCATAAACTGGATCTTTGAACTAAAAATTGTCTAAAAATAGTAGAATAGGATAATATGACAATCACTAGATGGAGAGCGAAATACTAGGAAGTGCAAGTTTGGATTGAGTTGCCAACTATTATTTCCTGAAATGGAAGACATTACTTGTGAAGGTTCCGATTGTCACAAGACTGATATCCAAGCATTTGTCCTTGCATGGCATCCCAGTTAAGCAGAAGACTGCATCATCGAGCAATATTAATTCTCTAAGATTATATTCAACTTGGAGGATAATAAGTTTTTAACCATGCACATGCATTCAAGTCTTTCATTGACGGCATCATCTTTTTTTAAATTAACTCTCCAGTGAATGATCACTGCAGAGATCTCGAATGAAAATTATCAGAGGGGTGCCTTATCAATCTATTTCATCCACTGGCTATGAGAATGCACATGTTACTTGCGTTTCGACAATTTGTTTAAATGAAAAGAGAGCTTATCCTATAAGTACCACAAGGGTAAAAAAGGTAAGATTGAACATTTACAGGCATTTATTTTCCTGAAACCGAAAAAGGCCTAGTACACAGAAGCAAAGCAACTATAATGAAACAGGCTCATTTAATGCAATGATTTATTTTGTGATGGATGTTTCCTAGGCTGGGATCTAGCCAGCACTCATCAGATTAAAGATATAAAGAACTTCTTTGCAGGAAAATGTACAGATCCAATTTCCTCGGGAATAACTGTGTATCTGCCTATCTCCAGACGTCTGTTCTTGGCTGAATTCTCTTTTTTTTGGGGGGGGGCAGTGTAAGTATTTTAAGACATATAATATAAAGACTAAACATTTGTCACAAGACTGATATCCAAGCATTTGTCCTTGCAGTGGCATCCCAGTTAACAGATACCACAAGACTGTTAACATCCCAATTAACAGATACCAGAAGTTCTTTTAATTAACAAGAACTCTTGTTAATTAAAAGTGTTTAAATAAATTTGATCACAATTTTTTGATAATTGAATTAAAAAACACTCAAGTGTATAAATTCATAATGTGAAAAGATATTTTATTATTCAATTTACATGCACAAATCACTGGCTACATCAAATTGAAATGTGGCCCTTCAGAAAACAGAAGGGAAGACACATTTGCGTCTGGATAGTCTGTGGGAACATCAATAGATGATGAACTACATAAATTAAATATACCACAGGATACCCCATATATTAGAAAAAGACATCATCTGCTGCAATCACATCACTTTGAGGGGAGATCAATAAATAAATAGTTTTCATCTATTATTTTTAAGTATAAACACAAGTACAAATCTAAAATAGTGTTAAAAATTATAGTGCCTAGGTCCTAATGGGTGGAATGTTACAATACAGTTAGATTTCAATTATGAAAATTAAAAAAAATAATCCTTTTTTTTAAAAAAAAAATTTATAAAAATAAACCAGTTTTTCAATTTATATTGCTTATATCACTGATAATTAGATTATTACATAGTAAGCTTAAACTACTGCTTTTTTAATAGAAAAAGTAGTAAAATTGTAAAACTCGCATTAGTACATGTTTTCACTTTAATTCAATATTTATATAATAATAAAACAACAGTTACTTAAAACAGTAACTTAAAACTTATTCAAAAGTTTAAATTAAATATTTGTATTTAATGAAACAGTGGTATTTATAAGAAATAAATTATACATTTTATCTAATGCAAACATTTGAATGTATTCTATTGGCAATACCAAATAAGAGATAAAGAGCAATTTATAGTCACTAAGTTCACATAAATTGTCAGAAATATAACCATTATATGAAATAAATACAGTTTTCCAATTGTATGCAACACTTTATTTTGAAAAGGTTATGCACACTTGAATATCATGCAGTTTATCACAAAATTTATATGTTTATAATTATCAAAAAGCATGAAATAACTATTTATATCTGAATAATGCAATTTCTTATTTACATACGAAAATTCCTCATTCCATTAAGAAATAAAAATATTAAATAAGACTACTGCTATTTTAAGCATACAATTTCTTTCTTTCTTTCTTTCTTTTTTTTTTAGAAGTTTACAGTACTATATACAGAATAATACATTAATATTGTGTAGGCTTAACCTGATAAGCAATTTGAAAACGTTAAAAACGTGTAATTTGTTACACATGCAAAATTAAATAAAACAGTAGTCGCAAGAATTTTGTATATACATATAAGGAAATTGTTTCCTTAATCTAATTTTATAATCCTTAAATATCATTTAATTTGGAAGAATGAACACAACATAACATCTCCTCTTCAATGTTATTCCAAAAGCAAACAGTCATCAATTAAAAAGGTAACTTTAACACAGGTAAAAAACAAACAATAAAGATAAATAATCAGATATGTTTGTAAACATACCATCCCCAAAATAATATACTCCATATTTTAGCATTATTTCTTATTTTTTTTTCATTTTTGATATAGTTCTGTTGTTTTATTATATACCTGCTAATGTCAATACTGCTAAAAGGTGTATTATTGTTTTGGCAAAAGTACAATTTATGAGATGATGGTTTTCATTTTGTACTACATAAAAATAGTGAAATATATATTTTCTTATAATATTAGACAAATATGATTATAATTACATAAATATTACTTTTGCACGTAATACATATTTGCATTACCTGCTTCATTTATAATTTTATTTTTATATGAAAACTGTTGCACAGATTACCAGTTATTCTCTATTCTATTTGATTATAAATTACTGATTAAAAAATGTAAATTACCATTCTGATTTCTTCAACTACAAAGTCTTATTTATGGTGTTTCTCACAGATGGCTTTATATAATGATCCTTCAATATTACAACTATAAATTATTATATGCAATTTAATATTAATAATACATGGACTGTGAATATGACTGCAATGTTAACAATCATATATACAATTTGCAAATTAGACTTATTGCTAGCATTCAAGAAGATATCAAGAAATACCCTGACATATTTTTCTTGAGAGAAATACCTCTCATAAAAAAAAAAAAAAAAAAAACTGAAAATGTAAAACAAAGATTTTCTAGTTTAGCTTGTCTTTCACTTTCTGATAAATTTACTCTCCACTAATTGTCATCAATAGTCACATATTTAAATTATTGAATGTAATGTGTTTTAACATTTTATGTTAACTTCATAGTCATTCCAACCACAATTTATATGTTGTTTATAAATACAGGTATTCGTGAAAGGTATATAGTAATGAAAATATGTTTCCAAGAAGTTGATTTCTGCTGTAATTGAGCTATATACACCACTAATTTTCTTACCTTTAGTGCATATAAATAATTTAAATTCTTTTAGAGTGCTCAAATGAAAATATGTGCTTCTAATTAAAATAATCTCAGTCAAAAGATTAAAAATTTTTAAGTTAAAAAAAACTTTGTGATCAGGAATCAATATTCATCTTCAGATAGGTCCTAATTATCAAAATAATTATAAGAGTTTCTAAATATAAAAGTAGACACACAAATTGCATCCTTGTAAGTGCAGCATTTCAACAACATGAACTGTAGAGAATGCTGCTTCTCACAAATACATTTACACAAGTTCTCTGCCAATTTGCAGGCAAAATGCTTACAAAGAACAATTCATAAAAGAGAAGACAAGCAATTAATGCCTGGAAATCTCCCACCTGTGAATTTAATAGGCCAGCAAAGTGACAGATGTAGCTCACAGCATAATGATGCCTGCAACTACAGACAGCAGATTGTGCTTAGGACATTCATGAAACACAGAAAGTCACAGATGTTATGTTGTTTCCGCTAAAGCTCCATTGTGATTGGGAAGGTTACTAAGTAAAGTACCATCTTCCATCACCACAAGGGGCTGAGATCCAGGCACAGCTGGCATCGCTAGGATGGTTTCAGTTTCTTCTTCATCCTGGGGAGGGGGGAGGAATAGATAAATAAACAAACAATAAAGTTTTATGCTTAACATAAATTTTTAATATATTTTCCCAATTATCTATGCCAGTAGTCTTCAAACTTTGCCGACTCACACAACCCCATCTTAGAAAAATAATATTTAAAGCAGATCAATATGTTATACATACTTTATGAAAAGAAAATTAAAAGAAAAGCATTGTATTTTTTATTAAATTAAAATTAATGTAGTTTAGCATTAACTTGTGTTCCATGTATCACCTACTATTTCATTATATTTAGTGACAGAGGTGTGTTTGCATTTTTTCACACAAACTGTCCAAATCCAGCTCTACTGTGTTATTTGCAGTTGCAATTCATATCCTGCATTTAATTTTCTATATTTCGTTTTTGTTACCACATACATTGAGAAAAATGTTTCAATAAATATTTTGTTATGAATGGCACTAAAATACGATTAGCTGTGCAAGAAATTTCTGGGTATTCTGCATGAATCTACAACCGAAAATTTTAAAGCTGCTTTTGTCAAAATTTAGATTTTAACGTCAAATCTGTTGATATATCAATAGTTTGTTCCATTTCTTTCATTGGCAAGCTTTCTTATTTATGGTAGCTTGAATGGATTTTTTTTATCCTGTAATATTTAATTTTTTATTTGGAAAAATATTTGTTTATAGTTTTCTTCAATTGAAAAAGGTGTGACATGTGACAACCACATGTTAAGTTTTAAAACTAATCTGTAACTAAATGTATCTTTATATTTTTTAGTTAATAACTGCTTTTAAACTAGTGTGAGTGCTATATAATTTCCTTTTTGAATTTTTATTTTGATTCACGAAACCCAGGATTCTACGGAACACAGTTTGAAGACCACCAATCTGTGTTAACTAATGTACAGATAATGAGTAAACAGAGATAATCTAAAAACTCCCTCATACCAAATGCTGATTAAAAATGATGATAAAATGTAAAACATATTATAAGTTTTTAATCTAGAAATATATATATGATACAATTTATATAAAAATTCTATATAAATAATA
Organism: Stegodyphus dumicola; assembly: GCF_044657685.1. Lineage (NCBI taxonomy): Eukaryota > Metazoa > Arthropoda > Arachnida > Araneae > Eresidae > Stegodyphus > Stegodyphus dumicola. The sequence continues at coordinate 141,354,344 of NC_140771.1, read as the reverse complement.
GAGTTTTTAGATATACAATACAAAGTCTTTAATCCGGAATGATCTATAATCCGGACCGCAAAGCTATAAACTTTCTGCACACTATTAAATGCATTTACGCATGCGCATTTAATGTATAACGGACGGTATAAGCTAGGCTAAAATTACCTAATTATCTATTTCAGTTAATGTTACAGATTGCGTTGTTCCTTAATCTTCTAATTGGATCCGGCTTATTATTTTTTGCAGATTGTTAGAGCAATTTTATAAAAAGTAAGCTTGAACTCTTGATTATGTCAAAAAGAGTTTCCAATTCTGGAGCTGCTAAAGGATCTACAAAGCAAAAGCATGTTTTGATGTACCGCTTCCAATAGTGAAGAAAGTGACAGAGAGGTTATCGAAAACGAAAACATTTCAATTGACAAGTTAGTCAGTATTCCCGACACAGCAATTACAGGACTTGAAGAGTGGAAATGTTTCATAAAGGGAAAGTATTGGCATAAAAAACGAAGCAACTTAAACAACTTACATTGAAAGAAATGCTTAATAAAGTAAACAAATAAATATTAAGCTTTTTTTTTTTTTTTTTTTTTTTTGTAAATTTTGATTCCCTTTATATCATAACTGCTCTGTATTTCATAAATTACGGTTTCATATTTTTAATTTTATAATTTCTGCATGCCATCTTACTAGATTTAAATTGATCTATAATCTGGGCAAACCCCTAATCCGAAGTCCCGACGAGTCCGGATTAAAGACTTTGTACTGTAGCTGTAATGAATTAGAAAGGTTTATTGCATAAATAGAGTGATGAAACTTGTAGACAGATGCAACCGTAGATTCACATAATTTTATTACTGGGTGTAGCTCTTGGGATGCATGTTCTGATTCACATATTAACATGAGTGCAATCTGCAGCCAATCTTCATAACGTTCTTTGAATGAAAATTACATCTTAAGACATAAAGTGGAGGACAGAGAGAAAGAAGTAAGCAGTGCTATCTTAGCACAAAGCAAGAGAAGCATAACAGTGGCTAAGCCTCCAGTAGAAGCACGGGAAAGTCAAAATGTTTTGATTCTCAATTGAATTCTTATTTAGAGATTGGAGAAAAGGCATCTACTTTGTAGTGTTATGTAAGGTCTTATTACATAGATTAATTTCAAAATTTTAGGTTGATATGCTATAAATAGCTACTATTTTTAGGACAGACTGGAAGTACCCAAATTAAAATGAAGACTAGATGGGATACTGCAAAATTAAAGCCAGTAGTTTGCTTTCATATTATTTTATACCTTATTTACACCCCCCCTCAACCTCCAAAGAGAAAAAGGACTCAATAAAAAAAAAAAAAAACTTTTACGAAAAGGCATTAAAGCATATGAGCATTAAAGCAAATGAACATAAAGATTCTATATAATATAATGACAAAAATGAGAAAATTTTTTTCCTCAAGGTTCCTTTAGGCTTCACTATGTCCTGCCATTTTGTTCAACTCTCTCATATATTACACATACTAAATGATACATAAAAATGTAATTTAGAAGTGATAAAAAAACATAACATTACATAATATTGAAATTAAACATATATTTTGAATTTAGAAGTTTGTGAGTTCATTTTCTCTCCAAATATCATAAAGGACTGTTCTAAATTTGGGTTCTAAATATTTCAAGGATTAATTGTAAAAGTTCACAATTCTTGAAAATCGTGAGTAAAAGTATTGTATTCAATATAAGACCAAAAAATGTCTTATACATATCCACGAAATTACATTAAAAATAGTTATTTACTCATTATAAAACAATCCACATTTTCTTATTGTAAAGCAATGGATTTTAGAAATTAATACATATAAAAAAGTAATAAAATACAGTAAAGAACAAAATAAACTTTTAAAGTTTATTTAAATAAGCTCTAAAATGGGCAAGTCCTCTACAAGCAAATCAGCATAATTACTTGCCGATGACTGCAGGATACAAATACAATAGCAAATAAAAACCTCCACTCCTTATATAAGGTAATTTACCTTTAGCATTAAATAAATATATCAAAGTTATTAATTATGAATTGTGGCCCACAATTATTCTTCAATATTACATACTTTTGATATAAACATGAAAATTCAAATATCCCAAAAAATTACGACTAATAACTTGCATATTCAAGTTAGGTCTTACAAATTTAGTCAATAAAAATTTTACATTTTCACATACACAAAGAGAACAATTTTAAATGTATGCATGAATGTGCAGCGATTCTTTGTGATGATTTGTGAATGGTGATGATTGCAATTATAATATATGTTTAAGCACAGACAGAAGATGTGTAATAAAGAGTAAATCTGAAAGTCGTGTCAACAGAAGAAGACACAGTCACAGCAGATTTAAATTATATTCCTTTTATTGCAGTTAAACATTTCACAGCCACAAATGCCTTTGCACACTAATCGTGCTCATTCCAGAACATAACACTTACAAGACTGTTGTGAAAAGAAAAATGAGCAATCTAGTAAGGGCGAGGCACGGAAGCAACGTGTGATGTGTTCAAGACACAATCTTGATTCAGACTGAGTTTCAGTTCCAATGCTATTAAGTAATTAATAAATCTCTAACATTATCATTGGTTGAAGGCTTATTAAAATTTTTTTTGTCACAGTAATATGTAAAAGTCATATGATATGGATTAATACAGAAATGATGCAGTCCAAAGAAAGTTATCTTACACAATTACTATTTTTAGAAGAGATAGGGAAAATACCCAAATTAAATTTAGGGTCTCTTAATTTTAAATTATACACTGCTGGCCACCCAAATTGCAAAACCGAGAAAGAAAAGAGATATTGCAACAAAATTTATTTAGTAGATAACATGTTGACTGAGTATCAAATGATTAAATTTATAGACTTCTGTGAAGTGTGGTTCCTTCCAGAATCAGTAGCCAGAGTAGCCGCCCCCATTGTTGGAGATCACCGTTGCCACATGCCTTGGCATTAATTCAAAGAGTGTTCTTGGGGTACAGCAGACCAAGCAACTTCCACACGTTGCCAAAGTTGATCTGGTGTGGCAGCTTGGGATGTAATTTGAGCCAATCATTCAGAAACCATGGACCACATGTTTTCTATCGGCAAAAGATCCGGAGAGCGAGCCAGCCAGGGAAGCAATTCAATCTGGCAATTGATGAAGAACCCTTGGACAATGCGTGCCCATGTGGTCGCACATTATCCTGTTGAAATATGGCTGTGGGCAAGCCCTGAAGGTAAGAAAGGAAAACTGGTTCCAACACCTCGGAGATGCAGCGCTGGCTGTTTAAAGTACCGGCAATGCGAACTAGAGGAGTGCGAGAGTGATATCCAATGCCGCCCCATACCAGAATACCTGGTGCTGGACCAGTGTGGTGGTGCATAACACAGCTCTTCAGCATCCTCTCTCCACGGTGTCTCCAGACTCGAATCCGACCATCGTGGTGTTGCAGACAGAAGCGTGACTCGTCAGTAAAGACAATTTCATTCCATTCTGCCGTCCAAATCCTTCTTTCATCGCACCATTGGCGGAGGAGAAGTCATTGGTTCTGCATCAAGGGTAGACGAAGCAATGCACATCTTACGGACAGACCACTCTGCTGTAAACGGCGTCGAAGGGTACGCGCATACACTGCATGATGATGCCTCAACTTGGCACAGGAATTTATTTATTTATTTATTTATTTATTTATTTTTTTTGCTTTCTACGGTATATTCCGTTTTTTAGCCCAAAGGAGTCTTAGCTCCTCCTTAGGTATTAGTCTCGAAAGACGACATTTTGCGTAGGTTCACTTTAAATGGCGTATCACTTTTTAAATTGTTGCCACCAAACATTATCACCCTATATTTTATTTAAATAAATTAAATAGGGAAGAATCCTCACGAATGTATGTATGTTTCTTGCATTGGGAAAAAAAAGACAGTACCTAGAGCCATTCAGTTTTGAATAACATAATCCTCCACCCGAAACATGATCACCTGGAAGCACGAATTTTAAATTCAAATTTGTTTATTTATGTTTTTTACAATTTGTAAAACTTTAAATCAATAAAATTTAGTAACGATTTAGTAAACGACTAAGTTTCGAATACAATCATCGGAAGAAGAAGATTTTGGGTCTTACTATAAATAAATATGTTAACGACAAAAAGATTAAAATATACTTCATCACTTTTCATGCATATTTCATAAACCTAGTAAGGCAACGTAAACTGATCCATAACTGATCCGTTAACTAGTTCACGTAATGTAACCTATTCCTGACATATGTTGCTCAGAATACACGGAAAATAATTCATTCTTGTTTCAGGAACTGCATGCTCATATAGTAACAGTTTGTTGAAAATCTGATAGTTTCCATTTCTTATTGTATTTCAGTATTGCTGATCACCTATAGGGAAGAAATGTTTTGTGGATACTGTATGCACTTTCACTTTTTCTGTACATTTGGTACTATTCTAATAATTAAGGATACAAACTACTTTCCGAAAAATTCTTAACTATAAGGGAATTCATTCTAATTGTTACATAAACTGATACCAAGGACACAAGTCATCGTAAAGTTGTTAGAAGGATGCAGTGTTGTAGTCATTATATACACTGCTGGCCACCCAATTTGCAACACCAAGAAGGACAAGAGATACCACAACAAAATTTATTTAGTAGATAACATGTTGACCAAGTATCAAATGATTAAATTTATAGACTTCTGTGAAGTGTGGTTCATTCCAGAATCAGTAGTCAGAGCCCATTGTTGGAGATCACCGCTGCCACACACCTCGGTTCAAAGAGACTTTGGATGTGTTCTTCGGGAACAGCAGACCAAGCAGCTTCCACACGTTGCCAAAGTTAATCTGGTGTGGCCGCTTGGGATGTAATCTGGGTCAATCGTTCAGCAACCATGGGCCACATGTTTTCTATCGGCAAAAGATCCGGAGAGCGAGCCGGCCAGGCAAGCAATTCAATCTGGCGATTGACGAAGAACCCTTGGATAATGCGTGCCACGTGTGGTAGTGCATTATCCTGTTGAAATATGGCTGTGGGCAAGCCCTGAAGGTAAGAAAATACAACTGGCTCCAACACCTCGGAGATGTAGCGCTGGCTGTTTAAAGTACCGGGAATGCGTACTAGTGGAGTGCGAGAGTAATATCCAATACCGCCCCATACCACAATACACGGTGCAGGATCAGTGTGGCGATGCATAATGCAGCTATTCAGCATCCTCTCTCCACGGTGTCTCCAGACTCGAATCCAACCATCAAAAGTGTTGCAGACAGAAGCGTGATTCATCAATAAAGACATTTTCATTCCATTCTGCCGTCCACATCTTTTTTCATCACACCATTGGTGGCGGAGACGTCTGTGGTTCTGTGTCAAGGGTAGACGAAGGAATGGACGTCTTGCGAACAGACCCCTCTGCTGTAAATGGCATTGAATGGTACGTGCAAACACTGGATGATGTGTTGACTGAGCGATCTGTCACTGCCATGTGCACAATGTTCCTGTCATCAAGTGTTGAAGTGATGCACTGAAGTGGATGCGATCGACCACGTCGGTCCGTCGTACCCTCCTGCATTTAACGGTCACATATCCGCATTACAGTTATTTGGTTTTGTCCAACACGACTACCAATTTCCTTGAAAGATAATCCACACTCTCGATAGGCCATTATCCTTCCTCTGTTGAACTCATACCTGATCAAACGATGATCACTGTTTACTACAAGGAATAACTGATTTTTTTTTTTTTTTTTTTTTGAAAAAAACCGCAAGAAAAACTCAATTGCCGAACTTGAAAATCGTCGAAAACTCCACGCCTTAAATAGCACTTTGAAGTGGCGCCACAGGCGCACGTGATGTGCATCTGCACTGAAATTCTAATCGTTTGCATATCTCACCTCCGCTAATGCATGTTGTAAATTTCATGTTATTTGCATGCTTCCTTCAGGGTGTTGCATTTACGGTGGCCAGCAGTGTAATTTTGGTTTACATGTTTTTTATCTTACAAAACCACTCTCATGACTGCAGAAGCGAACTGCAATGCGTTCAGAAGAAATCTTAATTCAGAGCGAGTTTTGGCTTCAATAAAATTTTATTGGACATTTAATAAAGCTCTAAACTTTTTTTTGGTTGAAGGCTTATGTAAGTTGTTTTCAGCACAGCATTATGTAAAAGATATATACTATGGATTAATCCAGAAATGACACTGTCCACACAGTCCACCATATGCAATTACTATTTTTAGAACAGGGAAGGGGAATGCCCAAATTAAAATGTAGAATTATGGACTACTGCTAATTTAACTTAAATATTTGATTTCTCTGCTCTATTCTAAAAACAATATCTTATAATATAACTTTCTCTGTACTAGGTCATTTCTGAATTAATCCATATGACTTTGCTCTAATACAAACAACTCACATAAGACTTTAGGCAATAATTTTAGAGATTTTTAACTATCCAATCAAATGGTATTGAAACTGAAGCTAATTCCCTCTGAAATAAGATTTCTTCCAGAACACATCATAATCTGCTTCTGCACCTCATCCTAGCTAGCCTGATGATGTGCTGCTTTCTTCTTTTCGTACACAGGCAAGATTAGTTTGCTAAAATATTTGTGGCCAAAAATATTTAGATACAATAAAAGGAATATAATTTAAATCTGTTTTGACTGTGTCTTCTTACATCTATATGACTTCCGATTATATTCTTCATTACAAATCCTCTATATGTGCTCCAACATCTACTATAATCACAACTGATATTCCTAGCTAGTCATATATTTATACTACAAAGGTATTTCTCTACATTTTTCATCTCTAACATACTAAAAAAATCAATTTTCTTTTTTTTCTTTTTCTTTTCTTTTCTTTTTTTTTTTTTTTTGCTTTTGATCGAAAGATGGAAAAAAAAATGTTTTTTTTCTTTTCTTGCTTTCCAGAAAAGGGAATTTAAATTTAGCTTTGTTCATTTTTACTTCAAAAATTCTTTATTACATATGGATATAAGTATGTTCACGTACATACTTGAATCTGAATGAACAAATCATTCAAGATCAATAATAAAATTCATTGAACACAAGAGACATTAAAATAGACATTTAACATGCAATCAAACAGAGAAAATGTTATGTACTTATATTAATATAAAAACCTAAAAAAGTGAATAAAATCATTTAATGTGAAGTTTAAAAATAATCTGGAAAAAGCTTAATTTTATAGATTTAGATTCAGTTCCCAAGTTCTTGTGAAGAAAACTAAGAACGGAGAAACCTACCTTAGTATTTTCCATAATTTAGTGCTGCCAGCATTGCGGGAAGAGTTGGCACATTATTTCAGCACAATTAGGTTTTTAACGTTTAGCAATCAGGCGCACCTATATGGAGGTAGTTTGCTGACATAAAAAAATTATACTGGTCTACCCAGACTCCTGATTACAGATCACTACAGAATGAACTGCAATAATGGCTGCGAGCCAGGCCACAGTGATTCACATTGTTCACAGAACTGGCTGCTACACTTTTGCAAGACTAGCATTTATACCATTAAAAAAATTTATGAATAGATCATTAAAACTAAATCAAAATCTGCAATATTAATTTCTTACTTGTATGAAAACCAACATGTCATGGTGCTCAGATACTTCTGATCATCTAATCATATACTGCATTCTTCATCGCAAGAAAAGGGGGAAATTTTTTAAATTTTAAATCACTTGCTATGTTTCTACTGTATGAGTATTAGATTATGGCATTCTAGATTCGTTAAATTCGAATTAAAGGATCAAACTACTTTTAATCTTTTTCGTATTTTTTATAGCATTGGCTTGTGATTATATTTTTTTACAAGTCAGCAATTTACAGTTTTACACTGAGTTGTGAAATAAGAACTAGAAAATTCAAAATACTGCAAAGCTGATGAAGTGAACAATGAATGAACTAACTGTTTCAATTTCTCAATACCAAATTTGATTGTCCCTGCTGAATTATAAAATCCTTGGGCATGGGGGCAGAAAAAGGCAGTTTAATTTGAGAATATCATTCTAATAAATATTGCATGAAATTTTATCTTGCACACTATAAGGTTACGAGATAAAATAGTTCATATCCTTATCTTGAATTTTTCTACTGTTTATGTTTTTTCCATTCTATATAAAGGAAAGAAATAACACTTACACAACCTAAGCATCAATGTAAAAAAATTATGGATGATACAAAAACAACAATTTATATCTACATTAAAGCATAAACACGTAAAAGATAATAATTACATCATTAAATCCAAAACATTCAGCCATGTCTTTTTCTTTCTGTTCAAGTCTCCTTCTCTGTAACTCAGCTTCTCTCCGGGCCAGTTCTTCCATATCAGCACCTGGATCCGTAGAGTCTTCTGCTTCTTCATTATTTGCACATGTTGCCTCAGAGACAATATGGGAATCTTCTACAAGAAGACGAATTAAAAATTATCTTCAAAGAACTAAGAGAATTTGTCTCTGATTAAAGAAAGTACAATATAGTACAAAGCATAACACGACAAAAATGCATTTGACTATTTTGGAAGTTTTCACAGTCTAAAATCTTTCCATATGTTAGAAAGGATGACAAATTACAATAACTGATAGCATTCTTACAATGAGGAATAATAAATTATCATCAGTACAAGGTGCAGAGATGCAGGGGAAAAGCAACTTGTAATACAATTCAAAAGCAAAGCATTTAATACAAATGTAAATATAAGATACAGTTGCATGAATGGAATAACTGCATTCATGCATTTTACTCCATCTTAGCTAAACTGACATAACCAACGATTCAAGAGGCCTTTAAGGAAGAAGCCATGTCCCGTGCAATGGTTTTCATGTGGCACAAACATTTCAAAGATGGCTGCAGGAATGTTGAAGACGACGACTGCTCTGGGAGGCCATCATTAAGCCAAACGGATCAAAATGTGGAGAGAGTGTGGGAACTTTTAAACAATGACCATCGTCTTAGTACTAGATTAATTGCCGATGAACTGGAACTCAGTCAGAGTATGGTGTGGAGGATTGTGATGGAGAATTTGATTATGCAAAAAGTGTGTGAAAAACTGGTGCCAAAGGTTTTGTCGGTGGATCAAAAAAAACGGCGCATGACTATTTGCCAGGAAATGCTCCAACGGTTGAATGGTGATCTGAACCTTTTGGAGAAAGTGGCTACTGGTGATGAGACCTGGGTCTAAGAGTACGATATTGAGTTGAAGCATCAAAGTTTAGAATGGCACACTGCTTCCTCGTCGAAGCCTAAGAAAGCTCGCATGAGCAAGTCACGTGTGAAATGCATGCTGATTTTTTTATGGTAAAAAGAGTGATTCACAAGGAGTTTGTTGCTCATGGACAGACTGTCACATGTGACTTTTATGCTGGAGTGCTCTGCCACTTGAGGGATCAAGTCTGCCTGGCAATCGTATTCTCCACCACGACAACATGCCTGCTCACACGTCGTGCGCTGCCGCCGAAGTTTTGGTCAAGTTCAAAGTAACAACACTGCCGCAGCCACCCTACAGCCCCAACTTGGCTCCAAGTGACTTTTTCCTCTTCCCTCGAATCGAGACAGGCCTAAAAGAGAATCGATTCGACTCCATCGACGCCATCCAGCAGGCATCGATGAGAGCCCTTGACAGCATGACGCCCGAGGCCTTCCAGAAGGGCTACGAATAGTGGAAGACGCGCTGTGTTGATGCTGAAGGATCATATTTTGAAGAATTTAGTCCGCTGTACTTAAGTGTCCAATAAATTTCTAGTTCTGAGTTAAGTCTTGAAACTTTTGAATCACACCCTGTACATATGCCATTAAGTGAATGAAAGATGTAATACTGGCTGCAACCAACAAATCATGAAGTACCTACTTCAAGTGAGATTAGTAATACTTATTCAATCAGTACATATATCAGATTTAAAAAAAAAAAAAAGCATTTCCTAATAAGAAGAGAAATATACCATTGTAAAAATATTGGATATGAAATTATTTGAAAAATTATCTTTTTGGCTCTGGATTCCCTATGCAGATGACACATTTGTGTTTTTTGATGGTAATAAAGAAGATGTATCCCAGATTTTATCTGGTATGAATTTGAATGGTCCAGCCATCCAGTTCCCTTTGGAACTGAATCTGGTAATGCTTTTTTTCTTTGATATTCTAATTATCTGCAATGAATCTGATTTACTGTAAATCTTTTTCTATTTCTTTGCTTCCTATGCTAAATCATGTCACCTTGTTGAACAAAAAAATGGCCTCTTATGTATATTATGCTGCTGAAGTTTGTTCTTTCTATAATCTTTGCTTTCTAATAAACTCAGTTATTTGAAATAAGTTGCCATTGAAAGAGGACTTTTCTCCCATGATCAATGATAAAGTTTTTTTATCTTACCATAAAAGAAGATAGACATGACTGTTATAAATAACATTAATAACTTTGTCATTATTCCATTTTATCCTACTATCAGTTATAAAATTCTATAGAAGTTCAACTTTCAGATAATTTTCACATCTGTCAGTAAAGTTCTTTGTTCAATTCTTAAAGGTTCCATTCCTGACTTCAGTTCCTGGGGAATTTATAGCACCAACAAAACTAAAAAAGCATTAAAATTTTGTGTCAAGGAACATAAATCTTATATCTGAAAATGAGAATAAACAAATTTTCAATAGTTAATCATGGTTCGAAACTTAATTCTGCAAAAATTATCCACCAAGCTTCTTCAGCCAGTGAATTGGATTTCCTCAAAACTTTTCACATTAACAAAAATTTATCTTGTTTAGTTAATCACATTTATTTAAATTTTTCATATTTCATTACTATTCTTCTCAACAGATGGCACACTATGTTCCTGTTTGCTTCGCTCCACCGAATGCTTTTGATACAAATATATCATCTTTCCTCCCTTTTCTTGCAGAATTTCCTTTTACTCCTGAAGAAGAGAGATGGATGTTTCATCACCCTTCAAACTGATACAACTTTACTTAAAATCTATGCGAAATTGAGGTTGCTGTTTCGCCTAATTTTAAGCACATTTTTTTCTTTTTTTTCATGAAATATCATTAAAAAATTACCTTAACTTATTAGTAAACTAGTTTAGAATATTCTGGGGAAAACTTTGTTAAGGGGGGAAGACTGATTAATTAAAATATTTTTCACTGCAAAATTAAGCTGCTGGGTTATACACCATGGAATAATGAAATAATACAATTTTGAAAGATTAATATGAAACTAGATAAAATATTTATCACCTCATGTACAAATAGTTGAATAAATGATCATAATAATTTTTAGTTAAATATAAAGCAAGATCAAAAGACAGCATAAAATTTTTGTGATAATGTAGCAAAAAATATATAAACTAACCTTTACGCATACGGCATGTCCGCACAGGCCTTCCTCTTTTATTTACTTCACTGCTTATTTCAGTTGTTGTTTCCATCTCTGTTGTTTTACGCTTTCGATTTTGGCGCATAATAATTGGGGTGCCATCTTTGCTGTTTTCATCCTTTGGATTTATGTCTTCGACTAAAAGAATATTAATATCAAAATATAACTTACAAAATATTTTTTTTTTAAGTCTGAAGTTATAATTCAGACTTTTAAAGTTTGAATCTAGTGTAAGGTTACACAAAAAAAGTTACCGAGAAGTAAAATGAAAAATAAATACAGTCAAAAGTCTTTAATCCGGGTGTCCATAATCCGGACTCAAGGCTACAAACTTTCTGCGCTGCGCATAATACGTTTATGCATGCGCGTTTAATGTATAACAGACGGTATAAAGCTAAAATTATCAAATTATCTATTTCAGTTAATGTTGCAGATTGCATTGTTCCTTAATCTTCTAATTGGATCCGGCTTATTATTTTTTGCAGTCTGTTAGAGCAATTTTATAAAAGTAAGCTTGAACTTTCGATTATGTCAAAAAGAACTTCTGATTCTGGAGCTACCAAAGGATCTACAAAGCGAAAGCATGTTTCGATGTCCATCAAACAAAAAGTGGAATTGTTGCAAAAGAATGGATAAAGGCATATCCTTTGTTTCTCTAACCATTCCGAAATCTGTTTATCAATTTCACGCTGCTCTGCCGGGGGGGGGGGGGGAGTTGCAGCGCGCAAGGAACTGGAAGTTGATCTGTCAGCACTATCCTCATCTTCAGGGCAGATGTTTTTATTTTATTTGGCTTATAATTCTTTACTAAATGTAGTGTTTCCTCTCGAAGTACTCTGATATGATTTTAATCAATTTCGTCCTCATTATAAATATCACAAAATGCACATAAAATAGTTTTCTGGTTGCAATTTTCTAATTTCCACTATGCATAATGTATGCTTTATGCATGCACGCGTTGAAAGAAATGTTTAATAAAGTAAACAAATAAATAATAAGCTTTTCTTTTTCTTTTTTTTTTTTTTTGTAAATTTTGATACCCTTTAGATCATAATTGCTCTTTATTTCATAAATTATGGTTTCATATTTTTAATTTTATAATTTCTGCATGCCATCTTACCAGATTTAAACTGATGATCTATAATCCGGAAAAACCGATAATCCGGAATCGCCGAAGTCCCGACGAATCCAGATTAAAGACTTTTGAATGTATTATTAAAAATACCTTTTATATGCTTAAGAAGTTCTGCCTGTGGATTTTTTCTTGGTCTTCCTCTACGGCGTGGTGTAGGAGGTGCTAGAAATTATTAATAATTAAATTGACATTTTCATTTAAAATTTAATAAACTGCAGTCAAATACATCAAAGCAAGTGCATACCTGGAGAAGCAGCTGATGATGGTTCTGCTTCACCTATAGCTTCCGCAACTGCACTAGCAAAGCAGTCCTCTTCAGACACATCTTGCAATGTTGTTAATGACACAACTTCACCATTATTGTTCGTAGACATTTGATCAGTCGCACAAGTTTCTGGCTCTGGTTGTGGAGGATGTAGCTGAATGACTTCAAACACAACCACCTGGTAAAATTCATGTGTTTTAAACCACATTTAAAAATTTCAAGAAAGAGTTGAAAAAAAGGAAATTAGGAAGATTTTTAACCTGATGACCATCTTCAGTTTCCTGTACAGTTCCTTGCTCAGCTATGGTTACAGTTCCAGGAAAGTTTGGAGAATCTACATCTTCCTCCTCCTCCTCTTCTTCAACATAATATTCTTCTTCTTCTCCATCAGGTTGCTCACCAGGTCCCTTTGGTTCTCCAATTCGTAATGCTTCTTCTTTTTCAGCAACACTTGCTTCTGGGTCATGTATAGCAAGATGACGTATTAGATTGCCCTAAAAAGCAATGCATTTGTATAGATAAATATTTAAGACCAATGTTTATAACAGATCCTAATACACATGAAGAGGAATTTAAGGAATTTGGAATTATTAATATTACCTTGGACAGAATTTAAATACAAGTAGCAGCAAGTTTTATAACCTGTATACCTAACATAGTAATAAGTAAATTAAATTACACAATGACAGTTAAAGTATTTTACACTAAAAGAGTTTAATCTTTCCACAGTTTTTATCACTCCTGTTGAATTTCATAATTAAAAATAACAGAAGGATATATATTTAAAATATAAATTTCAGCTTCCTATCTCACCAGCACAATTTTTTTTCCCTCTACACCTAATTAAAAATCAGTATATAAAGGTACTAAATGAATATTTTTATTAAAAATCTCTTGATGAAATAACAGTAATGATAATACACATTTAAATTTATTCGTTTTTTTATCACAATCATATGAATTAACAGTTCAGTTCTTAAACATTTAACTGCAAATTGTGGCTGCAGCTATTTTCCAGAGGCTAATTTACATTTTATCAGTAAAACTTAATATAAGCATTCACTACAAAACAACAGAAGAGACACACAATGGCTTAAATTCAATGATTTTGCCCAAAATTCTTAATAATTTTTGAGTAACTTATATGAATAAATTTGAAAGTGCCCAGTGCACACCTTTCAGAAACATGGCTACTAACAAAACTAAGGCTAAGGAAAGTTTATGATTTCTATGTTAATCCATTTTTTCTAATTCTGATAATGTATTTTTTGCAACAAACATATAAAGCTATAAGCAACAAGTTTTAATTCTAGTTAATTGATTTAAATACTGCTGCAGTTTACAGACAATATTTGACAAAAAATTATAAAAAATAAAATCCGCTTATGAAGCACACTGAATAAATAATTTATTAAGTTTTTTTTAATGTTTCTGGCAACTTTTCTTCAAAATCTGACGGGATGAAATATCTGAAGAATCCTTCTCATGAATTGTGCAGACAATTATACAAATATACACCTTCCTCAATAGTACTTTCGTTTCATAAACCTAAATCACATCAGAAAACTAATTACATATTTTTGCAATTCACAGAAAGTCCCTGCACATAAATTGAATAAAAATATTCAGAAATAATATTTTTAAGCAAAATGCCACATGATAAATGACTGAAGGCTGAAAAAAGGGTAAAGGAGTCATGTATAAAGGAAAGTTGATGGAAACTATGTGGTTCCAAGGACAACAAAATTTAGTGATGCAAAGAGTTATGATGCATTTTGGGCAATGGATAATAAGTAAAACTCATAAATGACAAATTTAAAAAACAAAAACAACAAAAAAATGCATGATTTATTTTACAGTCAAAAGTCGTTAATTCAGACACCCATAATCCGGAATGATCTATAATCCGGAGCTCAAAGCTACAAACTTTCTGCGCATGCGTTGCTTTGACGCATGCGCGTAAGACCTTTACGGCTGAGAATATGCATGCGCATAATACGTTTACGCATGCGCGTTTAATGTATAACAGATGATATAAGCTATGCTAAAATTATCTAATTCAGTGAATGTTGCAGATTGCCTTGTTCCTTAATCTTCGAATTGGATCCAGCTTATTATTTTTTGCAGACTGTTAGAGAAATTTTATAAAAGTAAGCTTGAACTTTCGATTATATCAAATAGAATTTCCGATATATATTTACTAATATGTAAAGGATCTACAAAGCGAAGGTATGTCCGAGCGAAGGAAGTCCATTAAACAAAAAGTGGAATTGCTGCAAAAAATGGATAAAGGCATATCCTTTGTATCTATAACCATTCCGAAATTTATTTATCAATTTCATGCTGCTCTGCGGCTGGGGGGGGGCGGGGAATGCCACAGCACGCAATGAATTGGAAGTTAATCTGCCAGCACTATCCTTATCTTCAGGGCAGATGTTTTTATTTTATTTGGCTTATAATTCCTTACTAAATGTAGTATTTCATCTCGATGTACTCAGTCTTTGATATGATTTAAATCAAATTCCTCGTTATTATAATTCGCTTCTGATAGTGAAGAAAGTGACACAGAGGTTATTGAAAACAAAAAAATTTCGATTGACAAATTAGTCGGTATTCTCGACACAGCAATTATAGGACTTGAACAGCGGAACTTTGTAACTGAACAAGAAATTATGTCTGTTTATAGAATTAAAGAGAAAGTATTATCACATAAAACGAAGCAACTTAAACAACTTAATTGAAAGAAATGTGTAATAAAGTAAAAACAAATAAATATTAGGCCTTTTTTTTTTTTTTTGTAAATTTTAATACCCTTTAGATCATAATTATTCTTTATTTCATAAATTACGGTTTAATAAGTTTTATAATTTCTGCATGCCTTAAACTGATTATCTATAATCCGGAATCGGCGAGACCGGAAGTCCCGACGAGTCCGGATTAACGACTTTTGACTGTATTTAGAAGACTAGTAAAAATGTCACAAAAAGTTTATTTACCCCCCCCATTTTGGTTATTCATCATAAAAGACTTCTCTTTCAAAACAATATAACAATGAATCAGTTAGTAATACCCAGGAAAAGAAAAGCAGTACCATCAGCAGGACTGAAATAATAATTTTCCCTTTGCACACTGTTAGTTAGCAAACATATCACAATACAATAAAAAAGGAGAAACTTACAAAATGAAATACTACTCAGAGTTTTATCACTAATTTTCGTCATTTATTTCTGAGATCATATACAAAACAACTATACAGAAAGTGATACTGCTAAATATATTAAAAACTATAGCATGAGATTTGCTGAATGAATTCTTTTACTTTAACATTTAAAAATTTTAACTATAAATCAGTAAAAAATTAAAGTTGGAAGAATGCCTAGGCTCCAACTAATTAAACTGTATTTACTAAAATTATCAAATGGAAAAACAAAGAATTGGAAGAGTAGAAGAGGATTCTAGGATAACAACAACTCAGCCTGAACTTTTATGTCAAAAGAAGAAAAAGATCCTCTATAAATATTCAGAGGGTGAAATCGATGAAATCCAAAGATATTTGTTCTCTTGTAAAACACAAATATTTCACTGAATGCAATTGATAAAATAAAATAAATTATCTTAAAAAATAAGCAGATTACTAAGAATTTTCCAAACTAGAGCTAAAAGAATCCAACAGATAATATTAGAAGCAACATTTCTTTCAAATCATTTTATGAATCTCTTATATCTGATTAGGTTTTAGTTTATCAAGGAAAATAGAAGATTAGTATGATACATCAACACGCAATCCAACAACATAAAATGGGTTTGCAATTTCAATTTTACAATCGTGTAAAAAAAAAAAAAAAAAAAAAAAGAAAGAAACTTAAACTACCAATGAGAGATTATCTAGCATTTCCCAAATAAAAATTTGATTTTTTGAAAAACAGCTGATATTTCTCAATTTGATAGCATCATAGAGAAAGAAGAAACAGAAACAACAATTATTTCAACTTAAAGGAAAACGCAATTTAAGTTTTAGAGCTGAATTCCTGAACTAAAATTAGTTTTCCAATTTTCCAAACCATGTATAAAAAATGCCTTCTTTAATTAATGAGAGATTATCTAGCATTTTATAAAAATTTTATTTTCTGAAAAAACAGCTGAGATTTCTCAATTTGATAGCATCAGAGAGACAGAATTAGAAACAGAAACTATTTTAAATTAAAAGGAAAACATTATTTATATTTCAGAACTGAATTCCCAAACTAATATTCATTTTAAAGTATTTTTAATACATTCCATGCAGGTTATATTTCGCCATGGACTTAATGTGTGGTGGGCATTTTTTGGGGAATTTCACATTGGTTTGGTCATTCAGCGAGTCAATGAGTTTGGTCACTTAGTAAAATCACAATAAATCGATACACACAAACACTATACACACTTACGATACCCATCGTGTTAAGCATACCTACTCTACAGTACAAATCTACTAAATATGTACTTTTATGTAACCTATGCTCTAGTGACAGACTGCAAAAAATATACAAGTACATTTTCCACATGGAATGTGTTAAATATGTAACATATTATTTTTAGTAGTATTATATGTTTTGATTTTTTACTTACCAATGTTTAGGATTTAGTTCTTGCAACAAGCCCATTCCCTACTTTAAAAAAGAGTTTAGAGAACTTAGTATTTAGCACTTTTAAACTCTATTTGAAAATTTATATTCAGGCAACTATTATACTAAAAAACCATTACCTATTTTTCTTTTTAAATTAACAATATAGTTTAAGCCCTTGGAAGTTTAAAATTCTAATGCAGAAATACTCAGTAATAATGTTGATCATTTCCTTCAATCTTGCCTTGCATTCGTGCACCTTCACCTTCCAGAGTCCTGATTTGGTTGATGAGCACCTTGCGGCAATCATTGTTGCCAGCATCCTTGCTCAGCTGTATTTGTATGGTGCAAAGTGGCAGCTTATGGCTTGGTATGACCAAACCACTTCACATATATGGACCACATTTGAAGTCGTCCAATTGTTTATAAAGTCTTTGAGAATGTCATAACGACATTCTTGGTTGTGTCTCTAAGGAACTGCAACACTGACAATGAGAAAAGATAAACCAACCACAATTATTACTTGTTTTATACAATGCTAACTGCGCAATGGAAACACATGTTGTAAGCAAAGAAAACATTCATTGGTCTTTATCATTGGATTATTTTTTTAGGCTTCTGCAGTCCCCCCCGCACAAAAATTATACGTTCTTGAGCCTGAGATAAGATGTCACATGCAGAATATGCAGAATATCAAAAAAAAAAAAAAAAAAAAAAAAAAAATCTGAATGGTACTATCTGCCATAATCAGATTCCTACTTTACCGAATTCATGTAGTGGTGACTGCATGAAAAAAATAAAATTTAAAAAATAATAATAATAATAAAAATTTTCTTTTTGCGAAGATTTATGCAACTTTAAAGTTGCCACCATTTACATTTCATGCCAACATTTACATCTCGCACTAAGTGACACTGTGTTAATACAAAAGTACTGAGAAATCTATAAAAATAATATAACTATCCTGTAGGATTTGTGACATTAATTAAATATTAATTTATTTATTTCACATATATAAAATATACATGCAATATTATAATACAAAAACATTCATTATTATGCTACCATGCAAAGAGTAAAAGACAAGTGAGAGAAAAATAAGCATAATACAGATTAATCAAGGTAATTTTTAATAATTTAATAAGCTGAAACCATCAAGCCATATTTAAAGCAATAAATATTCTATAACTAATTCGTGTAGCTTTGGAAAGAATCAAAAGATTATTTTGAAGAATATTCTTTACAAAAAGTTTGTTATTCTAATAACCAGCATACTAAAAAAAAATTAAAAAACAAATAAAAAATCTTAAATACTACTGGACCTCAACACAGCTCTGCCAAAAATTAGTATGCCTTAACCCTTTGACGCACGATATATTATTTTTATAATTTTTTAACTAAAAACTCTAAAAATTGAATATTATGGTCCTAGAGACAAATAATATATGAATTTAAAAAAATCTACTCTTGCCCATTGTTCTGTGGGTGGTGGTCGCACTGTGAAACCACCGCACGTCTATTACTTTGAAACTTACTGAGACAGAAGGAAAAAAAAACTTACATTTCTCCATGGGCGTTTCCAATAAATGAGGAAATTTATGAATTAAAAAAAAAAATTATGATACTAATGGTCATTAAAACTGCTAAACCAAGAAGGCAGCATATGCAAAATGTCAAATCTGCATTAAAGGTACTACATTATTAGTATTACACCAAATGCACAAAAAGCAGGTATGAGTAGCGTCATCTACATTGTGTATAAAAGAAAAGACTGCTCAGCAAGGTGATCACATTTGAATATTGGTTCTTTGTCTAAATCTCATGTTATGCCTAGTGCAAGAAAGAGAAACCTTTACTAGCATATGCCAGAATGCGACTGCAGCAAGATCGTGGCCTATTGAAAATGCACTTTAGTGTTCCATGAAATGGCTGCTTGTATTAGTCAGGATCCCATTACTGTTAGGCAAATACAGAACTGATAGACCAGGAGAGCCATACTGAATGCCATGCAGGATCTCAGCAGCCCTAGGCTTCTAAAGCCCATGACGGCATACATGTTATCCTCTTAGTCTTCTAGGATGCCTTCTATGCCATAAACACTGAATCAAGGACTTGGTTCGTATGCAGGACAAGTGTCTGCACAGAGAGAGCAATGATATCTGCAGTACCACAGACTGTCAGCAGGGCAACCATTACTGCAGCTTCACTTGAGGGTGCAGAAGAGACAAGTACATCTACAGTAGCACAATGAATGATGACACTGGGCACAGGCATAGCCTCATATCTTTTCAGATTGCTCCTATTTCTGTGCATAACATCAAGATTGAAGTATCCATGTATGAAGGCACTGCAGAATATTTGATATTAATAGTGACACTCAAAGGGATCCAAATGTTATGGCAAACCTTCCTGCTTGTTCAGAATGCTTTTCGATGGGAAGAAAGAAAGCTGTTGATGGAATTTGAATGCCATATGCATATTAATTTTGGCACATAAAATTGTATATGTGAATGTTTGTAGATTTTAATTTGAAGATTATACATATTATTGTAAGTGAATACATAATAAAAGATTAAAAATACCATAAAGACTCCAGTTGAACCCCAAGATTACTAACTCATTAAGCATCAAGGAGAAGAATTGTTGCCAGTTTGCTTTTGTCATCATTATATGGGCTCAACACCTGGCATGCTGGTACAGGGTAGATATCTCAGTCACCCCTAGTCTGTATAGCTGGTAACGTGGACAGCCACCATTATACTTCTAGCATGTTAAAGAAATAGGAAAAAGTCTAGCAACCACTATAAGTGTTGCTAGGCAACCGCAGATGATTCTAATCGAAAGTCTGATATTTTTAACCATAACTTCTTCAGAACCTTTTGCCAACAAGGCCAGAAATATAAATAGCAACCTCCATAGCCTAGTAACCACTTAAGTGTTGCTAGGTAACTGTAGACGATTCCAATCAAAAGTTTGAAAGTTTTAACCATGACTTCTTCAGAACGTTTTGCCATTTCAGCATGATTTGTGTTTATGGTAAACTGAAAAATTCATCTCGGGCAAAAAATAGAATTGATTCGTAAACATTTTCATGCTATTATTTTTCAAAACTTTTGACGGGGATTATCAAGACAAGAGTACTTTGATGAACTAAATTCTTTATACAGTGAATGCACCATCCTACCGCACCGGAAAAAACTCAAATAATGAATTCAGTCATGGTCGATTTTCATGCCAGGAGGAGTTCTGTGAAGGTCATCCAAAATCGGTTGTTGTGGCAGAAAATAACGATGCTGTGGGTGAACTGATACAGCAAGATCGTCATGCGACACACTATGAAATTGAGGAATCTTTGGGCATTAGTATGACAAGCATCAATAATATATTACATGAACATTTGGCCATAAAAAATATTTGCTTGCATAGGATTCTGCATAATCTGACAAATGCTCAAAAGGAGGCTCATGTTGATTGGTGCAAGAAAATGCTGGAAAAATACGCTCAAGGTGCATCAAAGGCTGTGTATAACATCTACAAGGTGATGAATCGTGGATCTATGCGTATGAGCAAGAAAGAAAACAGCAGTCAACTGTATTGGTCTTCCAAGATGAACCAAATCCAACAAAAGTTGTTCACAGAAGAAGTACATCAAAGCAAATAGTTGTCTATTTCTTCGGCATTACCGGACATATGGTGAGAGCGGCATTACAGCAATGCAGGGACGGTCAATTCTGAATGGTGCATGACCATTTGTTTGCCAGAAGTCATCGGAGAAATTCCAAAAAAGGCAGAAGAAGCTAATCATTCATTCACACATCAGCTCAAATAAAGGAATTTTTGATGGACCAAAACATCAAGTTGATCGATCATCCGCCGTACAGCCCTGATTTGACACCCAATGCACCACCTATTTTTTTATTCCCGCACATCAAAAATAAATTATGTGGTCAATGATTTGTGACACCTAAAGAAGCGGTTCATGTATTCAAAATGCATGTTTTGGAGTTACCTTAATCGGAGTGGAAAAAGTGCTTCGAAAGTTGGTTCAAACACATGCAAAAGTGTATTGATCTTCTTGGAAAATAGTTTGGGAAAAAAAAAAAATAAACATTTGTTTTTTTTTTATTATTAAGCCAGAAATATATAAATAGCAACCCTTGTAATAGTATTGAACAAATTGATTATAATGCGTGATGATCATTTCTGAAGATTGGTATTGTAGAGGTATCTGATTTTTTTTATTGTGAGAAGATGAAAAATATTTCTTTAACTTAAGGAAATAACAGCTCAGTTTGCAGCATCCATCTCTGATGGCACTGTAGAGAAGAGTGGTGTTTATTTTTGGCTGGCAGGAAGATGCCATACTAGCAGCCAATCACAGAGCGAGCTCTTTTTGCAGAGTTTTGAATGGATGAGTCATAGGCAAGCAGAGTTTGAAGTGCACAGTTATCAAGTTGTTCAATGTTAGGAAATAAATTTTAAGTATACATAAAAACAGGTCTTATAACAGAAATAAAGAGAACTTTGTTTTTAATTGACAGATTGCTCTTTTGAGCAAATAATGGATATAACTGGGATCTGACTATCTTCACTTTTTAAGCACATTCTCAATATAAAGATGCCAGACTATTTTGAGTCCAAGGTATGACCCAGGTATTTATAACAATTACACTAGGTTAGGTTATTGTAGAAAAACTTTAAATTAATGATAGAGTATAGAAGATGGAATTGTGAAAAGATCATAGCAGTGCATTTATTGGCATTAATTTTAATTTTCCAGGTACTCAACCAAAGTATATAACCTAGACAGATAACTCTGAATTTTAGGAACAAGAAAATCCAGGCATGACAGTTGAGAAGGATGTCCACATCATCTGTATAAAGTGCTAGAGCGGCACTCAGTGATTTTGGCATGTCATTATTGAAGATATTGAAACAATATGGACTAATTAATGAACCTGAGGCAAACCTGAAAATATCTTATCTGGAAAAGAAATCATGGAATTTAACTCATACACATAGCTTGTATGTCATTATGATAAATATTGCAGTTTGCAAGCTTGGGAACTCTCCCTGGTTGGAGATTGATCTCTTGAACAAGAATAATGTCAAACCTCTTCTCAGACACATAATCTCTAAATTCGTAAAGCTTAGGTATAATACTGTTATCATTCCAGAAAAAAAAAAAAAAGCCTTTGAAAGTTTTGTTGGGGGTCGATCAGAAAACTGGAGATTTACATAACTCTAAAAAACATAGTGCACCATATGAAACCACTCTGTCAGCACCATATGAAACCACTCTGAGCTGAAGCAGTGCTGCTTTGAAAGCTAATATAGAGTAAATTTTTTTTTATTACCGTATATACCCGCGTATAAGTCGACCCCCCACTTCCGACATAGAAAAGTCGTAGAAAATAAGAAACCCGCATATAAGTCGACCCCCCACTTAGGAAATCGATCGAGAAACTTCGAAAATTTTTTTTTAAGTACTACATTTATTCAGAATCATCTGAGAAAAAAAGTAAATATACGATAAAAAATACCTTGGTAAATAAACAAAATCAAAATCCTTCAACATCCGATTCATGGTCAGATTCGTCAAACATTTCATAGAACTCATCTGTCGTCATTGGCTCGTCATCATACATATTTTCAGTCTCGAACTCTATATTGTTACAATCACTACTAGAGCCTTCGTCGTCATTTTCACTTTAAAAAAAATCATCATTTTCCGTGCCATCTAGTTCGTTGCTAATACAACATTTTTTAAATGATTTTATAATCATTTCAGAGGGTATTTCGTTCCAAGCATCTTTAACCCACTGAGCAGTTAATGTAATATTGGGCTTTTTAATGTTGCCTTCTAGAATTTGAAGTTGATCGTATATAGTAACCTTCTAGAATTTGTTCCGGAAAAGATTCGCGTACGTAAAATCTATCTGCATTTCCCCTTTTTAAAAGTTAAAAGAAATATTCAAAACTGTTCATTTATTGCGTGGGCTATTTTTTTAGATTTTGACGTGTATGCCTGTTAATAAAAGTATTTCATGAATGAACAATAACTATTATAAAGACTTATACGTACATAAAAACTATCTGCATTTCTCTTTTCTTGGCGTGTTGGTGAAACTTTTTTATTGCTCGATATTGATCGGTTGTTTGGGGCCGAAAATTCTTTGGTTTAATCGAAACTTACTCTAGTTAAAGTATGAAACTCTGTGATTAGTTCATCATATAATTTAAGTCATGAAATTACTTCAAGTAAGTGACTTATTTAATAAGTCGTCCAATTTGAGTGCGGGAAGAAAACAACTGCATTATGTAAAGAAATTTTTGAACTTCCGATTCTTTTAATTTTTTATGGCCCTGCGTATAAGTCGACCCCCCACTTTGAAGTCTTTGTCTTTTGTTTGAAGTTTTGTCCAAAATATCTTGACTTATACGCGGGCATATACGGTATATATAATAACATATATATAATACAAGGCTGATTTGAATTCTGAATAATAGCTGAGAGAATATCAGTGCAATTTAGGATCAAATTAGTTCCTGTGGAGACGGATAAATTTGGAACAAGAGAAGGAGCAACCTGTTTTTGTCAAGATAAAATACTGGAGTATAAAACTCCAGGATGGGCACTTCTAGAGTTTGATACTGCAGCTACTGGTTTAGAATTTAAATTTTCTGGAAGGATCCACAGTTAGACTGGATTTGGTAAGGTCGGTTTATTTTTGTTCTTTACTTGTTCTTTCTTTACTTTTCTTCAATCCAGGGAAATCAGGCTAATTAAGAGCAGGACCTCCAACTGGCACGATGAGAGCCACCATACTTAGCACATTTCATAGGATCTTCATATGACTTGGGACATTCTCTAAACAAGTTTCTTAAACTGTGGGTGGTGACCCCAATTAGGGAGTCACCAGAAATTTTAACAATTTTGATATTTCCTTAACTTATTTTACAATTATCAAATATTTTTACATAATGTATCTAAAAATAGATAAAGATATGACAATACAGGCAAAAGGAAAACGTTTCGATGCATTCATTTATAATAGAAACGTTCATTTTACTTCAAAAATTAAAGATAATGATATGAAATTGCAATAGTATATTACAGCAGAAGTGAAGAAACTGATAATTTCACTCATGTGCATGTCGGATTTGCGAAATGCTTCTGGGGTCCCACAAAATTTTCGTAAATACTATGGGGTTCCCACAACAAAAAGTTTAAGAACCTGATAAGTGCCCTAACCTGATAAGGCTCTGCACAATAACCACACTTCTGTGGCACGCTACAAACCTCTGAGCAGTGAAAGAAACCCTGACAATGCCAGCACTGAAATGGTTTTCTTCTTCCACGAAGTCATTCAATTTTCATAAGTGTACCCATGAGATTACTTTCATTATAGATGGAATCTGTTTTCAGGCTACTGTAGATCTGCACACAGAAAAGTGGAAGTTTCATTTTATTTTTAAACTTCTCTATATGTAAGATTTTGTGAATTTAATATCTCAGTACTTCTATAAGACACTGACAAGAGTTACAGAGGGTAAGCCTCAAACAGTAAGCTTAGAGGGACATTCAGACTTAAATTTATATGACCTATATTCAACCATTTTATGAATGAGGAAGAATTCTAAAGCATGATAATCTGCATCATTAATAGTGAAAAGTTTTAAGAAATCTCTCTTTTGGTAGGAATCATAGTAGCCTTCTTAAACTGAGGTGACAGGGGAAAAAAAAGTCAAGCCTTATGCTTAATATAGACTGGTGACAGGAGAATAGGTTTCTGTGCAGAGTTTTCAATCGACTGATGTGGAGGATGTATTGCCAAATATGGCACACCATTAAGCAGCTGAAACTTGTTGGCTAAACTATTAGTTGCTGTTCAGGATTTTTCAACAGATTTAGTTGAAATCATTTTAATAAGGTGTCTATATGGCTCAACAAAGCCTTCTGAATCTTGAAATCGGATACATTTGTTCTAATATCTGATCTGCTAGGGGTTGTACTATTTGACAGTTGAATATGACTTGGGTCAGATTTTGTTTTAAACATTGGAAGGACTGCTTACATTTGAAGCTGGAGTGAGTTTGGGACGAGAAACACTTTTAACTGCTTTCATTTACTCAAGTCTTTGAAGACATTTCTGTTGGTGATCACATGAAGGTGATTTGGTCACTAATGGAGATGCATCAACAATGACAATTACGACAGTTTATTATAAAGGTAAGAATGAGAGTTCTGCAAATTGAAAGATAATTTATTTACTGCGAACTGCAGCACTATAAATGCTTCATCACTTCACAAAAACATAGAAAATATCCAGTACCTTACAATGCAGAAAGTGATCCTTGTACTGGATAAACACAAGAGAGATTATATAAACTTCAATTTATAAGATACTCAGTGAAGAGTGACAGTTTCATATGTGAAGGTTACTTACACAAAAATGGTTCAAAGCTAACAATATTTTTTTTTTTGATTGCATACATTATTTTTAATGCAAATAATAAGTTTAAAATAAGCATTTTTTAATTTATTATTTTTTTCTGTATTTATCCCCAATAAAAGGTCACAAATGTGCAGATGAGTTTATAGTCAGGTGATGGAAGATAAACAGAACATAAAGCAAGTGAAGTCTCCCCTTTCTGGTTTAGTTTATCGATATAAATTTATATTCTGTAAATAAACTGCTTATGCATTATCTTTATTTTATATCTAACCCTTATAAATAAATATACATTTTGTTTACAGCTTCTAACTTGGTCATCTTTTTTTTTTTTTTAAATCCCAGCCAACAATTGCTCTCTCCCCCAAAGAAAAAAAGATATCCTGTTGAAATTTACACCTTAGAATCTTCACTTTTTTGTCTTCTTTTACTGAAATACAGCCAACCTATACTCTGTATTAATTTCAATATTAAAATTTTACCCTACTTTTAAAACAATTGCTCTACAGATAGAGATGATTATAAACTCACTTTGTGACGAAAAGCTTTTCCACACTCTGAACATTCATTAGTCTTTTCCTTTGGAGGTGGAGCCACATAATTTGGATCATGATAGAGATTCTTATGCCTCCGTAAAAGCTGCTTTTGTCGAAATGCTTGATCACACACATCACAACGAAATGGTTTCTGGTCTGTATGAATTAGCATATGAGATTCAAGGTGACGTTGGGAAATTGAAGCATATGGACACAAATCACACTTGAAACATTTTTCGCCTTCGTGAGTTTTTGAATGCAACTGTAATAGAGACAGATTTATCAAAACTGCAGAACAGCAATGTTTTCAACTCAAGATATTTGGATAATTAATAAAAAATATTACCCCTCCCATTTATACACAATACCGAGTAGCATATGTAACAACAATATAAAGCAGAAAAAAAGCAATTTTTTTTTTTTTTATAAAAGAAAACATTTGAAGAAAAATAAATTAATTCTGGGCATTTTCTTATGTATACACAAGATGTTAAGCAGACATCATATTAGCTCTTTACACAGAAGTTGATAGTAAATATTAATAGGCTGTTAAAAAAAGACTTATAATGAATCACCATAGCAGATTTTTAAAATTTATTATCAAGAAAAATACAAATTGTTAAACTTATTACTTCAGACTCTCAAATTATGGATTTATCTACTTTAATCAATATACATGCCTACAGATATTTAACCCTCTGACTGCTCAATTTGTGGACCGAAACTGTTTCATTGAAGAATTGAAAGATGCACTTTTTCTTTCTAAAAATATTTTTTATATAGATTTTTATTATGAGGAACTAAGTTGCTAGAAAAATTTCAGATGTTATCACAAAAAATCTTTTTTTTTCATTTTTTTTAAATAAATTTCAGTCGAATTACAGTTAATTTCTATTTGTTGCATAATATAAAAAAGTAAAATGTATAAAATTTAAGAAAATATAAAGTGCTGAGGGAAAAATACCTTAGAAATGCAGTTTAGTATCATAGAGTTCAAAACAGGATTCAAGGCAAAGTCCAACTTCACAGTCTTTGCACCAGATTCAATAAATCTAATTAACAATCTAATCAATAAATCTAATTAATAATTCAATAATTTAATTAAATAATAAAGATAATCGCTGAACGTTTTTTAGCAGCCATTTCTGTTAGAAAAAAGCAGCAAAAAATGAAGTTTGAGTGCTAATACCACGTGCCTTTAAATGCCGCAATTTAGTGGACTACTTAACGATATCTGTTGGCCAAAACATAAACTAAACGCTTAATACTGTATATAATTTATTTTAATGGTTAAACGGGGGAAAAATGGGATGCACTCCTCAATAAAGGAAGAAAAACATATGCTTACGGAAATCACGGGATGAGCAAATTTTGCTACATTTGAGTTGCCCGTGGAAATCTCGGGATAATCAGCCAGAGGGTTAATATGGAATAAAGATTTCTTTGAGACAAAAAATAATATTCTTTCAGAAGCAATATTATATAACTTACAAGTAGAATTTCCAATGCATTTAACCATATATTAGAAGAGTAGTCCTCTAACCCTTAACTTATACTATATATAACATAAATAAAATGCATCAACTTTTTACAAAATTTACATTTTACATATTGCAAAAATGGTGATAAATGTATGCACAAATAAGTAAAAAAATAATTAAATTACACTTAGAAAATTTCAGACTCAGAGTTTACCATTAAAATTTATTAAAATATTTAAAGATGTATAAATCAATTTAATGCATAAAACAATTTTGAGATAAACAGGTAATCATAAATGAATTATTATAAAAACAGGGCCTAATGGTATGAAAAAACTTGCTATGGTATCATTGCATTTTAAATTATCATTACATGAAGAAAAGAATTACACCTTGCACAAAAAAAGGGGGGAACAGTTCTATATTTTCTGTTTTACTGGACTGATTGTCGAAACTTAACTTGCGTTTTAAATTACTTCAAAGTGCAACTTAGGATATATATTAGATTTATATATAGCATTATTCTAACGCAGGTATTTTAACCCAAAAAAATTGGACTTTTCTGAAATAGCATACCAATTTTTTCCATATTTCAATTCTATGACTTAAATTATGCCTAGATATTAAATTTTGCAAATTTTGGTAAAAAATTTATGGAAAAATTTATCGTCACGCACTTTTTTTTTTTTTTTTTTTTTTCAGTTTGCACTAAGAATAATTCACTTGGCGAAATTCTTAATTTATAGTAACCAACTTACTTTCCTTTTTATTCAATTTGTGCACGAGCGGATAAAAGGTCCATCGTTCATTTTTTTCCAATAATTTTAACAATGTGTGTAAACCATATTTTTGTTATTATCGCTAATAAGCCAAATTTCAAAACATGCCAAAACGTAAATTCAAATATAGCTTAAAAAATGTTGGGGGGGGGAAACTCTTAATTTATTAAAGGTATGCTTAGAAACCCATCTAATTTAAGATGATGGCAAAATTTTTTCCAAAAAATTTATAACAATTATTTAAAAATACAAATTTTAAAAATAAATCTAAAAAAATGGGAATATTTTGTTTGGAATGAGCCTCAATTTTGAAATGTTAGATGGAAGAATCAAATAAGTGTTAAAAAAAAAAAGAAAAGATGTTAATAAATATATTCCAAATTCAATCAACACGGAGGAGCTAAAATTTTCACAGGTAATTTTTTTAAAAACTACTAGTGCTATTTTTTACAAAACTTGGCCCTTTGGCATAATTTGAGCTGTAGAATTGAAATATGGAAAAAAAATTGTATCTTATTTCAGAAAAAGTCCGATTTTGGGTCGGAATACCTATGTTAGAATAATGCTATATATAAATCTAATGTATATCCTAAAGGCCAGTTTACACTTCTCTGAGTGACTTTTGGCGAGCCCTTCATCCGAGCGTCTCAAACTAAGTGAACGGACCTGTAATCTGATAGATTGTTTACACCAATCAAAGCCAGACTGAATCATCGCCTCTATTTGTTTCCAAAATGGATACCAACGTGCAAGTTTCTGTGCTTGAAGTTTGCGAAGCAGTTTCCAACAGATTAATTTCTGCTCTTGGGGGGGGGGCGAAAGAAGAAAAGGAAATCAAAATATGACTGGGTAGCTCACCATGATGAATCGGGAGCATTAAATCAACTATTAAATGAAGTTCGGGGCGAGGATATCCAAAGTCGCAAAAACTTCACCAGGATGCGTGAAGGATAATTTGAAACTTTATTTTATGATTTAAATTAATTGGAAATGGTCACTTCACTTATTCAGGGGGGGGGAGTGTTCTTTTGAGATGCTCTGCCAGCAAAATTAAAGCCCAGATAGTGCTTCGGTTTCTGGGGACAGGTGACTCTTACAGTTCTCTGCAATATTTATTTAGAGTGTCAAAATGCGCAATCAGCATATTTATTTCAGAAGTGTTTAAGGTCATTTTCTGTGTATGAGGTTGAGCGAAAATTATTAATCTTTTGCTTGAACTCTCCAACACCCTCAAGTTTTAATATGTTAATAATAGCCTCATATCCCTTCTGTCGACAATTTTGGTTTTAATACTTCCGACTGATCGTTTATAAATAAAATCTAACTTGTTGTTCAAATAAAAAGGAAAGTCTACAAACAAAATTTTGGATTATGTTTTATTAGGTGTTATTGGCCATGAGTAACTGGTTTTTCGAAATTTATATCAATGAAATAAAAAGTTTGCCATTTCATTTATTTTTTTAATTGGAACTATATTTTATTGCATAGTTGAATAACATATGATTTAATTGTTTTTTTTTTGATTAAACAAAATTCAGAAATAAATACGTTTAAAATAAATATTCTGAATCCGAGACCCTAATTTAATTTTTTTCTACAATATCAAAAACCTAAATTCATTCTGATCAGTAATTATATTTACATTATATTTAGGTATTAGTAAATAATTGTTATAATATTCAGGTAGTGAAGTATCCCATAATACTTCACAAGATGCATACGCATTAAAAAATGCCATAGTTAGATTATGGCTCCATCTTGGCATTTTTGTTGTAACGGAAAAATTGGGCATGACATCTCTGCGAACACTGCTTGGAGTTACTGACTGTCCGGACAGATGTTCAACTGGTTCAAAGTAGAAGTAGAATCATTGACTCATCTCCCCTACGTTTCTATTCAGACAAAGTGAGCGTTTACATTGTCAAATAAGTCATAGTGAGGGGCTTGCTTGGACAGGTATAAACTAGTCTTAAGTCACGCTTTCAAGACATGGAAAATGCAAGTTAAATTTAGACAATTGGTTCAGTAGAACGGTAAATATAGAACTGTCCTCTTTATTGTGCAAGATATACCAACTGCAAGGATATTAAATCCACTTGCTGAAAACAATAAACACCTTGGAAGAAATTTCTTTAGAGGCAAAATAAATAGTAAAACTATTTCAATAAATAGGAATTCAATGCAACAACATTTTTTGAATCAAATTGAACTTTCTTTTCATGCTCTAGTATACACAAAGCCAATGCTAAATCTAAAACTAATTAAATGTGTGCATTGTTTATACATTTCTTTTTTTTAAAAAAATATATATATAACATTTATTGGTACTTGCATATTACCCCATCCATCATGAAACTGCCACCAAACAGGGCGATTTAGTGTGAATTATGGATATGGATGACCATATCGAACCATTTATTATGATATGGTCACAACACTTGCGCTTTCATTTCATGTAATTACAATTCAATAAATCACCTTTAGTTTTTGTAACAAAGATATAAATTTACTGTTATTGCTCTATTTTCCCTTTGCATTTTGGGAGGGGGAAATGCTATTTGTGATAAATTCCTGTTATTTACAGCTGGTCCGAAGAATTAACATCTGTTGAAAGGGAGGTAAGAAATGGGTATGGCTAACAAAACAGTAATTGGGGGGGACACATGCGGGAATCTGTATTAACAGCCTGTTAAACAGAGCTTTTAGTAAAGCATGCAGGTCTAACAAAATAATAGAAATTTACGAAAGGAACTTTTTAGGAAGCCCAATTGAAGAGCATTGTGCAATGACAGTGTTTTTTTCTGGGGGGGGGGCAAGAGCTACAGATAGAATGTAGCTCAGAATTCCACATGAATGACTGTTACAATGGTGGGATTTCTGTCACTTTCACAGTTCGATGGTAGACAACTTTCACAGTTGATGGAACAATATGTAAGTATCCACTTATTAACTTAAATCATTAAAATTAGTCAGGTATTTCATCATTCAAACTGTGATTTAAAGTAATTAAATAAAAAAAAAACATTACCTTATAGGAATATCTGTCAGGAAATGTTTTTCCGCAGCGTTTGCACTTCAGAGGTTTGTCACTGGTATGTAGTTTCTGCATATGAATACGGAGGTCTGTTTTACGGCCACATGTAGTAGGACAATAATCACAGTGAAAAGAAGGTTTGTTTCCTGAATGGATGAGCTTGTGAGCCTTAAGGCTGTTGGACTGAGTGAAGCGAGCTTGGCAAATATCACATTCATATGGTTTTTCACCTGTATGGATTCGCAAATGGCGCTTAAGTTTATACATGTCAGGACTTGCATAAGTGCAATGAGGACACTGGTAAGGACGCTCCCCAGTATGACAACGCATATGTCTTTTCAATTTACTTAGTTCTACACTAGCATAATCACATTCTGTGCACCGATGAGGCTTCTCATGTGTATGTCTATAACGCACATGTCGCACTAATTCTCCTGATGTTGTGAAAGATGCATCACAGTCCCGACAGCAATGAGGTCGTGTTCCTGTATGTGTATTAACATGGTTCTGTAAGGAAGCAAGAGTTTTAAAACCTCTCTCACACACTCCACACTTATGAGGCCGTTCTTCTGAATGGGACTTCATATGACGTGACAATAAATATCGCTAAAACAATTAAAAAAATTAGTTGTTAAAGATAAATTTTGATATATAGTTGTAAACAAACATGTTTTAAACTAAATTTAATTCAAATTATATAATAATTTAAACACTGAAGAAAAATAAGCTTATACATTTAGAAAATATGCACATATTATAAAGCATGGATTAAAAATTGCATGCAAATATCTACTATTTATCATTACATTAAACAGCTTAGTCACAGCTCAACTGCATTAGAAGCAGCCAAGATTACTAATCAAATTTTATCTAATTCAACAAACTATTTATTCCTATAATCAATTAATACAAATACTTTATCTTTAACATTTTCATTCCTGATGTATGAAATAGAAGTGGATTTATGAAGTAAAACCAATCACAACTGCAACAGGCCCCTAAATGTAGGCTAATTAAAAAAGAAAAAAGAAATAATACACCTTCAGATGAGATATGCTCTTACATCATAAAAACACCATGAGTATCACTTGATATGGTTCAATATCCTCTAGTATTCCCACTTTATCAAACAAGATGGAGAGAAAAATGTCAATGGCAACCCGCTACATCCAATTCAATACAGTAAAGCAGTAGTTTATTTGAATTTTTGGAAGTTAACAGATAGTGAAAGAATACAATGCAATTTGATGGTTGTTTTACAATGGTTATATTTTGTTTGATACTCTTATTGTTTTTTTCAAGCTGAGCATACTGAATGGAAGGAAATATTTAATTAAAAGTTTTGTTAGAGAATGAACCTGAAATTGATTATTAGCAACAACTCTGCATTTATAACAGTTCTGAAAAATTTGGCACATAAACATAAATGAATTACATAATGAGGAATTACACCTCATACATTTACTTGTTTCAAAAACTGTGAAATGGAACAGCAAACTGGTGTTTGGGTTCTTACATGCCTTTAATAAATTAATTTAAAATGACATAATTCCATCTTAATTTCTTATTCATTAGATAACGAAGAAAATTTTAAAATCCTGCAGAAAATAGGACCAAAACTTTCTGAGAAAGTCTAACATTTAGGTGGACAACATTTCTCAAAATGATTAAAATAATAAAGGAAAATACACAAAGGCATGCATTTTGCAAAGAAAGAACCAAACAGCAGAAACTCACATATTATTCTAAATAACAAGCAGTGTTTTAAATTATACCATGAAATGGCTTTTATTTTAATTTATTATTCATTTATTGTATATACATCTATGTAGCAATAGTAAAAAATATGCATTCATCATTTGAAATTTTCAAGTTTCTATTATACACATAAATAACCATAAGATGTTAAGTGCAATTATTATTATAATTCTGCAATTAACTTTTTTTTAACCCTAGAATGTTACTCTTTGAAAAACTTACAGGAATGGTAACCATTCATCTCCAAGATGAAGCATGCATAAGTGTATTTAAAACCTATTTTAAATGCTAATTAGAATAAAATTGTACTACCTGCAGATGCTTTTATGACTCGCGAACTTCAAATAAGTAAGAAAGTATCACTTATTTATTCTCAAAGCAGACTTTACATGTATTGGCATGATGTTCTTTGCTCAGTGCTCTGGAACATCACTGACAAAACTTGTGCATCATTCTGCACAAATTGCATGGGCAAAATGCACAAATGTTTTATTGTCAGATTGTTTGGGAGGTTGAATCTAATTTCAATAGTTCCCTTAAAACTGTTGTTGATCGATGCAAAGTTGATAAGTTGAGATGCTTCTTCATCCATGGAATAAGAAAATCTTCATTTAGCTTTATCATAAACTTTTTTCTCAATAAAGCTTTTCCAGATTTTTCAAGCCATATCATGCACATATATAACACACTAAGAGGCCATTGGCAAGTTTTTCTACTACATGACATATTGCTGCACATCTGATCCAATGTATCTACGGGCCCTTTTGTGGCTCACTCCTTTAATAAATTCAATAATACTGTGAGATGTTGTTACTGCATTGCTTGATTTACGATTTATGAATAGATGACCACTTATCTTTACCACAGGTGAATTTTTCAATTTATTTAGCACTGTCTTTTTTAGCTTCGTATTTCAGCTTCATATTTTCATCTTCCTGGGTTTGTTTTTCAAGTATAATTTCTTCTTCATCTTTACTGTCAAATCAATTTCATCTTTGTCGCTATCTGAGAATTTGGGATTTTCAACTTCAACAAAATCATCTTTCTATAATTCATTCCCCAAATTAGAATTTTCTTCATCACTTAGTACTTTTAACAGATCTTGGATTATAGCCTCAGTTCTACCCCAAAAGATTTTTTCATGAAAACGCTTTGACACCTTCAAGGCAACACAGAAATAAATCCAAGTCAGTTTCCAAAATGCAAATGATACAGCTAACCATTCGTCTCTGAGAAGAATATTGTTTTAGAAATGCCACCTGCGGAAATATTTTGGTGAGAAGGTATGTCCTAATCTGTAATGGCCAAGGTCACTTAGGTATGGAGTTGCACATCCCACTTCCTGTTTTAAGGAAGGCAGGAAAAGGTTATTTGTTGTGGATTTTGTCCAGGAGATGATTGGGTAGCATTCTAGGGGTTAACTGTACAATTCATGAATAATATACATAGCTATAAAGTTAAAACAGTATATGTTGGAATCCAGACATTTTGACAAAAGCCAATTTTATGGAAGTTTTTATATATATATTAATCTTAGCAGTGTATTGTACTTGGGGACACAGTAAAATCTGCTTATCAATTACGACAAACAGGCGAGGGTTAAGTGTCTAAACAAAGAGAGTTTTCAGATAGAAATTAGCTTGTATTCATAATA
Organism: Stegodyphus dumicola; assembly: GCF_044657685.1. Taxonomy (NCBI): domain Eukaryota; kingdom Metazoa; phylum Arthropoda; class Arachnida; order Araneae; family Eresidae; genus Stegodyphus; species Stegodyphus dumicola. The sequence goes on along the minus strand of NC_140771.1, from coordinate 141,319,245 downwards.
CTCAGTAGAAAACTCTATGCAGCACCACTTTCACAGGAACTGGGGTCAAACTACTAGTGCTCAATGGTCTTATTCGTGCAGCTGCTTGGGGCTCACAGTGAATCGGAGGTTTGCATCCACACAAGAACTCAATTCTCCCTGTACCAGATGCAAAAAAGTTTAGAATATCGATTTCAGTTATTTTTACTTTAGTGTGCATTAAATTGATTACAGTTGCATTTGTTTTAACAGTGTATTTAAAATATTGGTTAAAGCAAAATGAAATATAGAACATTCTTACCAAGCAAATGCTAGTATTAAAAAATATCTCAAGTCAATGTTTATTAATGTAGCATGACAAGTTAATTTAACATATTTAAAAGATTTTTGAGATACACATATAAGACATTTACAATTACAATAAAATAGTACAACCAATTAAAAATGTATGCAGTAATTGAAACAGATATTAGCATATACAATTCAGTATATTCAGAACACCTAATGGGAAATTCTAACTCTCACATAAACGAACAAACTTGCAGAGCTAATTTATTTTTGTTAAGTCAAGATAGTAATATACTGTGGCCACTTCTAACTTCCACTATGCAGTTGAAACAACACAGACTAGTGTTGTTATTTATAATAGACACAACTTATATACTAAAAATAATGACTATTTAACCCAAAACAAAGATCAAGTTAATTGAATACTCCACAGTATGAGGATTTCTGCTTAGAGGAATGGTAAGTTTTCAAAATAATTTATGGAAACTAGCTAATTTTGCTTTACATATGAGATAAACAATGAATGCAGCTAGGTAGCCAACTCATTCTATCACCAAGGGTTGAATTCTGGACATAACAATCAAGCAGTGTTTCTGCAGCCACCTGACCACTGATGAGTCATTACAAAACAAAAATTTCTATTATTTAAAATGCCTAAATAAATTATTTTTTGAAACGTGAAGCATATAAACATTATTTTTTGAAACGCGAAGCATATAAACATTATTTAAAGTTTTAACAATGTTATAAAATCAGATATCAATATACAAGATAATGAAAAAAAATAATTACATAACATAAATTTATATCACTATCATTATAATATGTAACAACTTCTGATATTTATGTGTGGAATGTCATCTCTCACATCCGACAGACGGCACTGCACACTGGCTGATAAAACCTTGTGAAAAAAATGCAGACAAGGTTGCTATAACAACAGAAGACATGTACAGGTTCTAAAGATGAAAGAACTTGTATCTGTTTTTCTTTACTGTAAGAGTTTTCTTGTAAATATTCATGTTCCTTTTGTCCATTTTCATAGTGTGTAAAAATCATCATTATCCTTCATTAAATATTCAAGTCAAAATGTCAATTGGTTCAGAACATTATTATTTAATTTTGCTTACTGTTAAAACTATCAATACCATAAGTTTCTTTTTTATTACTTCATTTCTAGAATTTTCATATCATCTAGACTCTTAAATCTCAGAATGTTTCAAATTCCTTTCATTAATATTATATTGAAATTAATCTATGAATAACTAACTGTACAATTATCTCTAAACATTTAAGTGAAAGAAAGGAAGAGTGACACATCACTTCTTTTTAATCTTTTTTTTTTTTTTTTTTTTTTTTTAATGATCAATTTAAAGAGAGAAAAAGTTCAGACATGCTGAAATACCAGCTTCATACAAATTAATAACTGAAAATATACCAGCAGTACAGCTTTATGTGATAATTATGGTTTCACTGCAGATACAACTACTAACAGTGCTACTAATTTATGAAAAAGAAATACTGGGACTGAATTTATTATACTAAACTTTCCTCCCCAAAAGGGCAGAGCAAAAATACAAACTACAACTAACCTTTGGACTTGTATAATTACAATAATTACACATATGAGCTTGTGTGACTATTTGACTTTTCTTCTGAGTAATTCTTATAGTCCTTGTTTTAGTACCATCAGCTGCCACTTCTTCAGCAACAATTTCACCATGTTTTTCTCCTTCATTGAAGTCATAAACTGACATATCCAGATCCATTTCCTTTGTTGGATCTTTATCATCATCTGACTGAGCAACAATGAACATATAACTGACTTCTCCAGAATTGCCATTAGTAGGAACAACTGTGACAGTTTGGTATGCATTACCGACATTCAAAATGACCTGCAAAAAATACAGAATATGTAATGAGAAGTTTTAAATAGTTAAATAACTACTAAAGTTCACTTCACTTATTTATAAGCTTGAGAACAATATTTCTGCAGGGTTTGTACACATTTCTGCATGTGAAAATTAAGTACATTTAAGAACAATCAATGAAAAAAATTAGCTATCAGCAAATAGGAACTACAGCAATTATCTAAAAACTAAAGCAATTATCTACGAACTTCACTTATGTAATTTGTAAGAATAAAATAAATATGAAAGTAGGATGCATTATTATCAAACCTAATCTAATATTTAACTTAATTATAAAACAAATTCAGGAACAGAGTCAACTTCATAATTTTTTTGGGGTATTTAGCATTAAATTGAAAAATTTCTTCAAACATTTACATTTTACATTTATAACAGTCCCACATAATTTAAAAAAGATTAGTGACTTTAATTAGTGAAGATTAGCGATTTGAATTTTACTAACAGTTAACTTTATATTGATTTTTTTCATTATGCCTCATTTTGCTGAGTCCAAAGGTTTATGTAAATTTAATGTGTGTCTAAATTGAGAAGTAAAATAATAATCAGCATGACTCATAACAGACGCTTGGCTGTTGTTACTGCGATTACCTGCTTAGAGAGAGATGTGAATGCCTGACGCTGGTACGGTTGGCAAGTGTTGAAAGTCAGCTGCACTTTGTCTAACCCAGTTAAGAGTCATAGATTCATATACATTTGGTGCAGCTGTAACGCAGTTAACACACAGTATTTAATATAAGCACCAGAGGTGCAACTGAAGCACCAGAGATATGCCATTGAAGCACCAGAGGTGAAAGACTGTTTTGTTTCCTTTTAAGACTCATTAGCTGTAAGGAATAAAGTTTTGCGTTAATTTTTATATTTTTATGTTGCATCTTGCATCCACAGTAAGGATTTAGGAAAGGTGGTAACTCACCTTAACATCTAGAAATCACTACTAAAGGTGAGCTGTTATTTATATATAATTAAATCACATAGTTAGATATCGTTAGTCATAATAGATTTACATGGTTACAATTATATTTTTTCATTTCTAAAAAATATCCATTAAAAAAGCACCAAGAACATTTTACAGCAATTATAATTTATGATAGTGATTCTAGATTTTAATATAAAAAATAAAAAGATTTAAAAAAAAAAAAAAAAAAAAAAAAAAAAAAAAAAAAAAAAAAAAAAAAAGCTTCAATGGATTTCATGATTTGGGATTTCCTAAATGGCTATTCTATTTCTCAAAGGGCATTATCCACAAAGAAAGACTACATTCAAATAATGTCTCCACGGAATTAAAACATGGAATCTAAATTAAAATGGTTATGCATAATGCATAAAAAGAAAACGTTATTTGAATAGAAATGTGGCAAAATGGATCCATATATTTTTCATTACTGCCGTATGATGATTCATTTACTTGTGAGTCCATGTCCATTGATTTTTGTGAATAATAGCTTCAGATGAATAATAACATAATCAATGACTGGAAATGATTACATATCAGAGGTAAATGCCAATTCCTTGTAGCTTGTCCTAATGTTAAAAATTGATGGATGCAACAAAATTGTGAAAACTGACGAGAGCTTATTTACAAAAAGGAAAAATAATGGAGGCCATGCCCTTCATCAAGTTTTTGGTGGACTTTGTTGAAAGATGAGAATGCTTTCTTTCTCTATTCCCAATCATTTTGAAAAAACTTTAATGGCCGAAACAGAAAAGAATACGAATATTTTATATTAAATCAATACTAACAGAAATTTAGTCAAAAGGGGAGAAATCTTGAATAGAACAAAAAAACTTTTGGTAAAACTTTTACTTTTTAGTAAAAGAAAATGCATAGTATTGAGGCAAAGGCAAACGGCAAGAATTTTTTTTTAAAATGCATCATAGCATGGCTTTAATGAAAAAGTGCCATGACTGTCTTCCAACTGCTATGCATTTATATCAACTCATTTTCCTAATCCTCAAAAACACTTTCATAAAAACTTATCTTCATCTCGACAAATTTTCATTTTTTGCATAAAGAGACTCACAATGTTCATTATAAAGCAGTAATTATAAGCACAAAAGGAAAATAAGGATAAGTTTCATAATGCAACTTCATGCAGAATGGTTAAAGATTGCACAGCCATATTTATTACATTTTTGGACACAAAACTCACAAATAACTGCAGCACTAAGAACATGTGCACTATCATGCTATCCACAAGTTATCTTAGAACCTAGAATCACAAAATCACAAATTATCCTCACACAACTCAGGTCTCAAGATAACTTGTGATTCTATGATTTGCCTTATGCAAACACTCGTATAATATTCTTTATTTCCTTATTAACAGTTTGACTAGTTTGTAGAAATTCAAAATAGGGCTACATAATTTTATCAGTTTCTTAATGCACTGACTGAAGAAAAGAAGACAAAGATGAAAATAACAAGGATGACCTTGAAGGGTATTGGAATTTGGAGACACGGTAACAGACTACATCAAAGAACAAACTGCATCCAAATTTAATATAAGACCTTTCTGAAATCTTTTGCCAATAGTCTAAAAGATGTCCACATTGCTTACAAAACAAAACATAATACACGTTTCCTAAACAAAAAACTAAAAAAAAATCTAAATCTTAAACAAAAAATCTACATTAATATAGATAAATTCTATTTTAAACAGGATACTGTATGCCATTCTCTCAAAATGCTCACAAAAGTCTTCTTTCTTTTGTTTTTTTTAGCAGTATTCATGTATTAGATTTCGAAAGATTTATTTATTTATTTGCATTATCCATGTTTTTTGGCTACTGACATGGCTGATCAGGATTTTAGTAAAAATGATAGTGAGTTATGCAGATATGCAGATGATAAGTATAAAATAAAATAAATAAAACTGTACTGGATTGTTGCCATCAGTAAGTCCACCTGAAGCTGCTTGTTCTACTATGGTTGAAATCATCTGAAGCTGATTTTCATCACTTAGCTGAACCTCCTGCCCATCATTTGTAAGCAAAGTTGGAACCCGTGATGAAGATACTGGAACATTTTGTTCAGTCTCAGAGCCATCAGGCTGCCGCAAAACCATACGTATTGTATGAACTTGAGGAATTCCAGCTTTGGAATCAGTCTGGGAATTATCTTCAGTTGTAACCAAAGTAGCAAGCTGACCCTAAATTAATAAATAACACATTCAAATGTATTTGTTTAAATAATATTAATATAATCTAAATATCTGTCATAGTTGGTAGTTCCTGATTACTTGCACCCCCAACCAAGAAGTTACAAAAAAGTATTCACAAGGCAAAGCAGTATGTCACCAAAATGCATATGTGGCAACCCATGATCCAACCAATATATATGTGACAACCCAGGTATGCGAGTAGCACATGCCTGTTTTAGCTGGTACGCAATTCCAAAGTCATATTATGTTGAGTTTGAGAAATTCTATGACTTTTCTTCCAAACAAAAACAAACTGCTGTTTACTGGAAAAAACAATAGTACAGAAAAGAAAGACTTCTCAGAAAAGGTCAGTGTTTTATTACCGACATTTCTCATTTTTATACTTTCATTACTTGATTGCTCTTGCATGGAATTCTTAGTGTATCACTGTTTAGAAAATGGCTGCTGCCTTTTGCACACTGACTAAAAAAATCACTGAGTTCACTGAATCATAACATTTCAGTTGGGGTGCAGATGATCAGAAAGTACACCACTGTTTTTTAACACGTTATTTATTTATTTATTTATTGATACAGAGTAAATTTTGAAAATTACTCTTGTAAATATGGCTTAATATTAAACTTTTTCAATTATTTAAACCACAGATTCCCAAAGTTACTTATATGGACTCCAAGAGGTCTCAGGTCAACAAAAGAAAAACTTTGGGGTACATGAGATGTAAGCAGAGGTCCACAAGACTGGATCCCATTTAAGCAGGTTACCACCAAACTTTAGACATTCTGTAAATACCATAATGTTCTTAACACTAATTTTACATAGTAGATTATTACATAATACTTACATAATATGACAGCCATATGAAATAACTACTTTTATAATAATTAAGTATATTTCATAAACTTATTAAGTCGGTACCTATTTGCTTTGTGATCACAGTACTTGTACAAACTTGCACATTTGATACCACTAGCAACATTTGCTCAGACATGCAAAGATGGTAAGACTTGTATCACCTATGCTTCTACGAATCAGTGTACTTCACTAATTATAAATACAAGTGTCAGAGATAAGCACTGCAATTGTTTTCTGAATTTTGAGAAGGCAAGCAAATATATAAGCAAATATTTTTAAAAATAAAGGTAGGTAATTTGATACAACATAAATACATGAATTTGTATACGACCAAATCTAAAAAGAAATGTAAGCAGTAAAATGAAATTTGGCTTCATTCCGAAAAATTCTTTATTCTGAAAAATCAGATGGCATGTTACAAGAAAAATTGATTGGAACAAATGCAGTTTAAAAAGGGATATCAGCACTTCTGGCTTCAGAAAGACATACCTGTTACTTATCCTGCATTATGGACTATCACAAGAAAGTTTTTAATAGCATTTCTATCTTCATACCATCTCATGGAAAGGTTTCAATGCTGTAGCTAATCTTCTTACGGAAAAAAAAAAAAAAAAAAAAAAGAGAGAGAGAACCAGACTAGAAAGCACGCTCCAAGGAGATTTAATCTTAAGCCTAACTAATTTAAAGGCACATATTAAAAACTTGCTATTAAGCGTCAGGTTCATCCCTCCTATTAAAAGCATTGACTTTTTTGTATGCTTCTTTTCTGTAAAAATGTTACTAGATTTGCGTCTTGCGCTGTTTTCATTAATTAAGATGTATAAATAAAAACATAACTCTTTTTTTTTTTATTTTTTATTTTTACTGTACAGGAAACCCTAAGTGAGTAGTTCAGTGTCAGTAGTCAAAAAAAAAAAAAGTTTGAAGTTGAAGTTAAAAAAATTCAGTATTCGATTAATGTTCCAAAATAACTTAGCTAATGTAAAATTTACCCAATAGTGCACTTGTCATGTGGCATTTACACTTTGCTTTCATCTGAGTGCTTTAGAATGCTTTGGATGAAACTTTAACCTTGGCTTCATTCTGTTCTGAAATGCTTTTGCATAAATATTACACTGCCTGACTTTATTTTGGAATGACCCCTAAGGGTCTACAAAAAACAGAAAAAAATCTTGCGAACTGTCTATGGCAGTGGTCTCAAACTGGTGGCTGTGAAAACGTTTCAATTATATATTTTATGCAGTACTGAAAATTTTCAAGATTTTGGTTCTTGGAAGTTCTCCAAGTTTATATTTTCATTTTCATAAAAACAAACATAAATAACACACCAGGAAATTAATAAATACAGTTAAGTGATTTATAGTATGATATAAATTTTATCAAAGATTTGAAAATGCAGATTTTATTAAATTTTACTTTTTGTTTCGGAATATATTCTGTATGTAAACAGCATTTTCTTCACAATTAAAAATAAGAAAAAGAATTATATTGACATACAAGCATCTACAATCTGCGATGAAGATACTTTCTAATAATTTCTCTATAAGGCTAAAACATTATCAGCAACAAAACCCTATGTGTCAAGCTATAGTAAGAAATAAAGATTTTTAGAATTAGTTACATAAAACATATACACTTGTATCCATGTGTCAAAGAAATAATTAACAATTAACAGAAAGAGACTAGGTTGTTATGATTTACTCTTAAGTTTTGTAATACCTAGTAAATTTTTCCTGTAAACTAGAAAGTTTTCATAATTTTCTTAGTTTTAGTTTAAATGAAAGTAAGCTATTTAATGATTAATTAAGCATGTTAGCATTTGACATATATGTCAGTCTTAAAAATTTAACATTTGAATTGTTGTAGTTGTGAACTAATCCTGCTTGTCTGATATATACACCTGTTGCTGGCCAGAACCTTGGGCACCATATAGGTAACTGTACGATTTTGCTCAATTCCACCGCAATTTTTTGGAAGACACATTGGGGGTTGATCTGAGGGTCTCCCAACAATCCATATGAAAGGACTTTTCGCCCGCCATATATTTAGAGTGCTCACATGCTACAAAGACATTACACACATCAAAGTCTTCTCTGGAATTTGAACACAGGCCCTTCAGTACAGTAGACAGAATCACTAACCACTATCCCATTTGGGCGCAACACATTTGAATTATAAAGTGTTACCAACAAAAGTATTTTACAGGTCCTAAAATTTAGAATTCAGTCCGAAAATAAATATAAATTTGAATGGTTTTCTTTTGATATATTATTAGCATTGTTCATATATGCTTTGTTAAATATTTAGTATGCAAAATTTAAAATTTATTTACAGTATTTTTTATTTCCTTTGAAAAATGTTATTGTTAAAAAAAATTCTGGTCTGTCAGCTGTTTTCAGATTCTGCATTTGACCTACATGCAATTTGAGTTTGAGACTACTGATCTGTGGGATAAAAGTTTGGGACTTCTGATTTAAAAAAATCTCTGTCAAGACTTATTTTGACTAAATAATAAAACATTACTTAACTATTGTTAACTAAAATGATACCACAAAAACATCACAATAAGTGTTAACTTACAATGGGAAAAGTTAAAACATGTGCATCAATAATAAAGATAAGATTATTTGCTGTATCAGAATACTTCAGGCAGCTACAATTGAATAATTAAAGATGAAAGTAACATTCAGGCTAACACAAGAATAATAAAACACTTATGAAAAGAAGAAAATAATACATAAACTTGTAAATTTAACAAAATTATATATAAACACAGAATAAAAACATACACAAAAACTGGGAAAACTGAAATAAGGAACAAGATTCAAGAAATTTAATACTAGATGTAATTAATAAGAAACAAGAATTTATGAATAATGAAGAAATTCTTAAATTAGCTCCCTTTTTTTTTAAAGGGATGATCAGATTTGTCTAAAATGCTTCTATATTTTAATTTTCTAATCTACGAATAAGTCAAAAACAAATACGAGGAGACACAGTTTATATTTCACCAAACATGCATGTATTAATCGATATGTTTCACAGAAAATTTCAAATATCATCGGCATCTCTATCCTTTCAATAAACATATTTTTATGCAATTTTACTTCACTTAAAAAAGTGGAATTAAAGAAATGGAAACATGAAACATTCAGGCTTCATCCTTATAACATGTACCACCTTTAAACCATAGCAAAGTAATATTACATAAAGTATTTACTAAGACTGCAGCAAGTAACTATCACATCAGTAATTACTATAATAATCAATTCCTTTGTTACATTTACATATTTTTGTCACATTGAAATATTCCACTCCAATCCGATGGGAGGGGAGTGAAAGGGTTCAGATTTTTAACCATTGCCCAAAAGGGCTCTTTTAACGTTTGACACAGTTTATTAGTACATATTATCAAAAGAGATAGTACTGTTGGAATTATAGGCTACTAGATGAATATACATTTGGATTAACATGGGAATTTTGCGCATTTTCTGTATATTTGAAAAAAGAAAAAAATATGTAACATAATTCTGTAAACATATTTAAAGATTTTAATTGCATATATATTATTAATCATATGCATTTTTATTTAAATCAATTAGATTAAAAAGTTTTAAAAAAAAATTCTTAAGAACTGCATCTAATGCTTTTAAACAGCTTAGTATACAGACAGATTAAATCCAAAAGGTAAATGTCCTTGATTTGCTGAATACCAATATTTAAATGAAAAGTGAAATAAGGCATTAAAATGAATCAATGCAAAATTGTGTTTCCAGACTAATAGCCCTTTGGGGCATAAAAGGAAAAAGAAATGAGAGTTTATGATCTTTGTGTTTAAAAATTTTAATATTTTATAACTTCTACTAGCAAAATCTGCAGCAGAATTTCTAAAATTTACATAAAATAAATCTGATTATAACAGTATATCCACAGAATACAATACTGCCAACAAATTAATATTCAAACATGAAAAATTCACTATAAATAATGACACTGAAAATTATGAATTACTTAATAAATAAAGATCATAAACATATAAGATTACTCAACAACCTCTCCGATGCAAGATTCTTAGCATTTATTTCAAATGTGAACATACTTGAAATATATAATTGCAGATCCAATAACTTAAAATATATTTAACTTTATACACACTCTGACTGGTTAATTAAGAGTTTTAATATTACACAGACATTTCCTGAAGATACTCACAATGTGCAAACATACTATCTTGTTAAAAGATTACAACAGCCCCTACAGTACAACCACAACAGCACTGGAAATACTACAGATTGCAAAATGATGCATTGCTAAATGATCAAATTTCTATGAAGAATTACTAAAAGTAAAGTTTACAGGCAATGGTTCTTCAAACAGTAACAAAGGTTATACTGGATGTACACATAATGATGGGAGCTCAGCAGCATTAGCCATGTATTCTTAATACAAATATTTTAAGTTATTTGAGCCAAATATAAACTGCGATTCACCATCCAGTGTGGTATAGCTATAATACATTCCAAGTTTTGTGGTTGTAATACTGAAGTAAGCATTGTTGTTGATGCTTATGAATTGGTAGCAGAGGTCACAATGGATACAAAAACCAAGACCATATTTCTCATAACAGTAATTTGTGCCTGATCCAATATGTTCAAGATCCAATACAATTTTTTTGCACAGCATTTTGAATGACAGATAACAAAGCTATCAGTATACTTACAGTTGCCCTCACTATTGCCTAACTTCACTCATCCTAAGTTAGCTATGACGGTTACGCATCCTAGTTAGATTCTCCATCAACTCTTAATGATCCTTCTAAATAGTCAATAAGTTTCCCTCATTAAGTTAATCATTTTCATAATTATAACATGACATAAGTTAAATTCATTAACTTATTTCGTAATTATAATATTGATGAAATTCATAAACTTATTTCGTAATTATAATACTGATGAGTCAAACAATAATGAAAAAGGAATTTCGAATAATTAGTTGCATTATACTCATTTTTTAAACATTTTACTGGCTGTTTTCTCTAATGATAACAATAATAAAAAGATAATCAACATTCTTAAATTTGACAATCATTTCTATCCCTTAATCAAACTGATTTACTCGAATTAAAAGGCAAAATAAAATGCTATTCAGAATACTGGATTTTTTTAGAAGTTGTTAGATCTTAAAGAAAAATAACTATTTGCTTGCTGAGTTCATTTTCCCCCTATTTAGTTCCCCCTATCTTATTAGGGGGGAAATTTTAAATATCCAAGGTAATAAGTAACAGAAATATATAAGTTAAGGAAATTTTTAAATACAAATACTTTTAAATAACTTTTTGATAAATATCCCCATTGGGATCACAGTCAGGTAAATAATAAATGTGGGAATAACATTGCAAAATATTTTCTCAAATTTTGAGTTACCTGACTTTGACCACTTTGACCATCTTCCATCTGGGAGTCTTGAGATGTACTCGCCTGCATTGCAACAAATGTTGGTTGCTCTCCAACTTGGGTTGCAGTACCTATCGCCTGATTTAGAATTAAAAAAAAAAAAAATTTTAATGTTATAAACTGAGACGTATTCATATTGATATTTAATTAAAAGAGAAAAAAAAAAGATAGAACTAATTGTCTGATAATTATAAAAATTATCAGACATTTTTAATGAAAGTCCAATATTATAATAAGTTTTCCAAAAATATCAGATTATGCATTTCATATTTAAGTGCTTCCCAAACACTTTTATTTTAAAAAATTCACTCATTTAGAAAAGAACTGAAAGAAAGAAATCCCACAAATTAGAATAAATGTCAAATTTACTGAAAATTAAAACTGGAGAGTAACATTTAATTCAGTTCACCAGAGGCAGATTAACTGAACCCAATCTTGAAAAAAAAGTTGAATTTGTTTATCGCAGAATGATAGAACAATAACTATCACAAACCATTAACATAACGCAATACCCTATATGGAAAATACAAACAGGAAAAGAAAAATGCATTGGATAAAAACTGTGACAAGAAATATGACATACTATTTAGGACCTGCTTTTATGCACAAAGTACATAATTTAGTTGCATGTAATCTGGTATACTGTAACCATTCCATAAATTTCCGATTAAAAGTAAATCTTTCAGTCATAAAGCTAAGTTAATGTTAACTTCTTTTAGTATTAATGTTAGCTTCTTTTAGCATTAATTACATAGATTTATAATTTGGTTTCTTCATTTCTAATGAAGTTTATTCTTATATTATTTACAGTGTGATCTTTTTACTTTGAATACTAATTTAATTTATGCAACCAAATTAATTTATTCTTCACATTAAACTTCTCGGTAATACATATTAAATTATCAGTAGTTTTTGTTATTATGGGTTACTATTTTTCCCACAGTTTTTAACTACCTTTGGATTAAAAGTGATTTTGAATTAACTGTGGATATGTAGAGTTTTTCTAGTATAAATAGTTAGTTCTATAGATAGTTCCACTATCAATAGTTTTTGTTATTAAGAGTTATTATTTTTTTCTCACAGTTTTTTAACTGCCCTTGGATTAAATGTGATTTTGAATTAACTGTGGATCTGCACAGCTCAGTAGCTTCCCAGTATAATTCAGATAACTAGCAGTTGAATGTACCTTGGTAAGCAAAGCAATTCAATAATTTCTGCATGCCTTATTCGGCTTCAACTTCAAAAATACAGTGTAATATACTTTTAAAGTACCATTATAAATAAGCCCAATGCTACTTTATTTTTTACACATATTACTTTGTTATAAAAGCATTATCTTTTATGCTTTTACATATAGGCTTATTAATATGAAGTATTCAATAATAAACACAATACTGCAAAATTACTGGGAATTTTTAACAACTTACATTAAAAAAATATTGGATATAATAATAACAACACAAAACTGACTTTTAAAAGTACCCCTTAAAATACCAATTTATATTTTGTCTATTTAGCAAAAAAATAATCAAACATCTTTTCTTGGATTAATATGTAATCAAAATTAAACAGCATTTATATTCCCTCAGTTCACTCCTACTTTCTTACTTTTAAAGTGGGTTATCACATCTAGCGACGGTCCCCGCTAAGCGACAGTTTTCTGAGAAACGAGATTCTGGTAGCATTGGATTAAACAGGAGGATTCCTACAAAAAATAGCTTTGCTGGAACCAAAATCCTGCCTAGCTTTAAAAATAAAAATATTAAAAATAAAATATTAATCCTTAGTAACTATGTGAAGTTCATATTTATTTAAGTAATATTTTTCTATTGCCTAAAGTCCCTACCACATATGCTTTCGCTATGCTGGACTGGACGTCGAAAGGGACATTTTTCAGAAGCCGCACATTTCCAGGAAACCTACGTAGATAGGTTACAATTTTCACTTACTAAACATACTCGAATGCCAAACAGTAATCGATTATCACTCAGATTAGGATCACATGATCCTTTAGAAGCAGAATTTTCGTCTGATATCTACCCGGTAAACAGCTGCGACAAAACATTTTCAGTGAAGTTTCAAAATATCCGTGTAGCCGGAACATCATTTCAGTAGCTAGGCAGGATTTTGGTTCCAGCAAAGCTATTTTTTGTAGGAATCCTCCTGTTTAAGCCAATGCTACCAGAATCTTGTTTCTCAGAAAAGTCTCGCCTAGCGGGGACCGTCGCTAGATGTGATAACCCACTTTAATGTTGAAAACTGATCTTATTTAATGTTATCATATTTCGTTCTGCAAAAATTCTAAAATAAAGAATGCAGCAATGAAAAGAATAAGTTAAGAAATTAAGAACATTTAGAGAGTCTATATTATGTTATTCTAGAACCATATTTTGCATAGCAAAACCACAGAAACTGTACAAAAAATACAAAAAAAAAAAAAAAAATTAGAGTGAGAAAAGCACATTAAAGTATATACTTGAGATGCCAAGGATGCAGGAATAGCAACTATTTCAGGCCTTCCTCCTCCAGCACCAGTTCCTGAACTAGCTTCACTAACAGCAAGAACTATTTGCTGAAGGCCCGCATGGTCTTCTGCTGTGACAGTTCGGAAGGCAGTTCTTTGACCAGCAACTGGCAAAACTGTCGTACCATCTGCTTGTGTTGCATAGGCAGTTATTGTGCCATGCTGGTTCGGATCACCAGTAGCTGTAGTATAATAAGTACCATCTGAAGAGGCATAATAAGTAGTTCCAAATGAAGCCTTGAAAAGACATTATATTAAGTTATAATACATATGCTATCTAATTTTATATAACACTGGATACAAACAGAATAGTTGTAGAAATCGAGAGAGCAGCAGAAGTAGTAATAGAAAGAACAGTACTTTTGCAACAATAATTATTAAACTATACAATCAAATAATTATTACTCAATCACTATTACATTAAATTTTCTATTAAGATTAACTAAGCAAATAAACACACTAATAATAACAATAAAATGTTAAAATACAATAATTATTCTTCTATTTAATTTTTTTTTTGGCAGCATAACTGTCTTCAAGAATTCTGGAAAAAGTACATACCACTAAAGCTGCAGGCTTAATAATAAGTCAAATTAAAATTAACACAGCCACTTTAATCTACTAATTGGCTATCTACAAATAAGCAACCAACCTGTCAGAATTCGTGACTCAGTAAATAATATGTCAACAATACATATATTAAAACACACATAAGCTAAATAGATATATGTTTTCTTGAAGAGGATAACACATAAAAGTTAAGTCACAGCGACAGCGATTTAAATTTTTTAAATTTAGACATAGCAAGCAATGATGCTTACAACCAAACAGACTTAACATAAAACTATATTTAAGAGATGATACTAAATTTTGAAAACTGAATCTTCTTAACATATGTTTATTATAGAAATGCTCTATAAAAATGAATCAAGCATTTTAAAACTTCATATTTTAGAAAATGCTGTTTGGTATACTGAAGACATGAAATAATTATAAATTGGTGAGTACTGAGAAAACAAGGTGGACCATATAAGCTAAATTACATGAAAATAACTGTAATGCAGTAATACAGATCTCAAGAATCACATCATAACATACTTTTGGAGTTAAATAGGAAAATTTGATTTACTGACATAAGGAAATTGAACAAAATAAATAATTAATAATAATAATAATAATAATAATAATAATAATAAACCCTGAAATAACAAGCTAAACTCACAGATTGTAAAATACAAATGTTTTTAAAAAAATTAACTATAAATGCAATACTGAACAGTACCGAGGAAGAATTTCTTCTGAACCCTAAAAGCTGGGAATTGAAAGAATTCACAGAAACACCAGGATATAAGTATATCCAAATTTAAGTAAAAATAAACACAATTATTTTTAAAGTTAGGTAAAATTGCAATCTTAGGTTGGCATGAATGAAACTCTTCTTGATTTTCAGGGCAATCAAACATATTTTCCTCTTCTTCCAAGGAAAAAGTAACAGAAAATGAAATGCAGTCAAAAGTCTTTAATCCGGACTCATCGGGACTTTGACGATTCCGGATTATCGATCATCAGTTTAAATCTGGTAAGATGGCGTGCAGAAATTATACAATTAAAAATATGAAATCGTAATTTATGAAATAAAGAGCAATTGTGATCTAAAAGGTATCAAATTGACAAAAAAAAGGCTTAATATTTATTTGTTTACTTTATTAAACATTTATTTCAATGCGCACATGCGTAAAGCATACATTATGCATAGTCAAAATTAGAAAATTGCAACCAGAAAACTATTTTATGTGCATTCGTGATATTTATAATGAGGAGGAAATTGATTTAAATCATATCGGTGTACATCGAGACGAAACACTACATTTAGTAAAAAATTATAAGCAGAACAGACTAGAGAAAGAAAGAAAAAAAAAGTTTTGCTCTGTCACAAAACAAATCTTCATGATCCTCTCCAAAGCTGTCGATATCGTTGAAGGGTCGAAGCAAAATATGAGCTGATTAATTCAGTAGTACATCACATTACAACTTTTGCATCATCTGATCCAAACCCATGTAGTGACAAAGAAGTCAGGAAAGGCTAGAAGATGGCAACATTAAACTTATACTTGATTTAATAGCATCTTCAAACAGGAAACCTACTTGCCAGGACATTCCGACCTATATTCTTACAACAAAACAATACTGGGCTCTTTGGAACTCATTCGGTAAGTGAACTGCTGTCTTGTACCGGACGTTTGAATCAGGACAGAAAGACATTCCGATGGCTGCTGATACTTTCAAGATCCCGGACATCCTTAAATAATTACATAGCAGTCTAAAAGAAGGCTACTTTAGAATAATGAATACTTTGCATAGAAAGTGACAGCATTTCAACTGGAGTAATGTAAGGACATACATGCAAAAGTGGCCCAATCATGCGATGATTGTGTGGGTCAGAAAGAACAGAAGAAATGCAGCTGAGGGAAGCTGCAATGTTGCAACATAGGAGCTTCTTTTGAATGTATTATGTTTGACATCTTGGGACCTTTGCCACAAACTGCTGATAGCAACAAATACATTTTTGTTGTCATTGATTACTTCACAAAGTGCCCAAAGGGTACCCTAGCCCTGATCAACAGGCTGTCACAGTATCAGAGGTAATGATACAGAATTCGGAATTTTGTCTTCCCTAAATTCTGCCACCTGGTGCAGCTATACGAGCTCTGATGCCGGTTCTGGGTTTAAGTGAATAACATATCAGTTATTTTTAATTCAAATAGCACTAAATGTAATCTTTGGCCTATGAGTAACAAAATCTATTTTTAGCATATGAAAAGAAATTTTTGTTAAATTTTTCACCGTCAACATTTCTTAACCCATTTAACGTAAATCTAAACATCACCAAGTGTAATGTCAGCATAAAAGGTTGTCATACTCTTTATTATTCAATTACGAATATAAAAAAATTTTTAGACATCATTGCATGAGTCATTACCCAAGTTGTTGTGTTGATAAACATGCGGTGAAGAAAGCAAAATATAATAAATAATGATTCACCAAGTTGATGTCAGGGATATAAAATACTAGTAGGTGTAATACCAATGATGTTCTTTTGTAGAATGTTTTGGTTTCAGATGTATGCCAAGCAGATATGCAGCTATGGAGCCATATTATTGATCTCACAAATTTATGCTAAAATGATTGTTTCTTCAGTAATTTCAATAAAGAGATAATTTATTTAGTGCCTCCATAAAATTAAAAATTGGGACTCTCCACAGGTTTTATTATGGGAGGAAAAAATCAAATGCATATGCGTAAAGCATACAAAAAGAAAAACTGAAAGGTATGAGATTTTAAATAACGTCCAAAAGAGAGTTTTTTAACATTTTGTGTGTTACCTTTATTTATTAAATATCATGTTCTCCGCACTTAAACCATAAAATTCAGTTCAAGAGCAATATCGCAAAATAATGTTTAATTGAGCATATCTTTAGATTTTCCGATACACAGTCTCGTGCGTTGGAGATAAAAATGTTTTTTCTGTACAACGTTGCCATTACTCGCTTTGAAATCCTTGAGTTTCTTAATCAGAAATTCGTTAAAGTTTTACAAAATATGAAATCAATAACAAAACAAATTCCGAATTTGGGCTTCCAGATGCTTATATTCGCAGAAGGATTACATCATTCAAAATTTGATGGCTCTAGGTACCATTGTTTTATCACAATGCGAGAAACATACATACATTTCTGAGATTGTTCATTATTTAATTTCTTCAAATATAATACAGGATGATAATATTTGGTGGCAACAGTTTGAAAAGTGATACAGCTTTTTAAAGATTTCAACGCAAAATGCCAAAACAAAAACAATAGTCCCTCAGGGACAAAGCCTGTGGCACTTTGAGGTCAAGATTTTAGACCATTCCGGATATTGGATGTCCAGATCTCGGACATTTTACTGTACTATATTATCATGCAGATTTATTTTGATAACAATTATTAATTATTGCATTAATAATTTTTAATTTGTTTGTTCTAAAGATCTTTTTAAATAGTTTTATAATGGCCCCCTCTATTTATTTTTGTCAGAGCATCTCTTAAGCCAATAACAATAATTTCATCCACAGTTTTAAATCCATAAGGGAAAAAAAAAAGATGCTTCTATCTATCGTCACAGCTGCAGAGATGATTAATTAAGGTACACTAGTATATGAGAATAAAAACATTTTTTTTAAAGTGAGATGCACAGAAACAGCTTGGTTTTAAAAAGTTCTAAAGAAGCTTCCATGAGTGCCAAAGAAGCTTATAAATGCATGCGCATGGAATTCCTCCAATACTTGCCCATATTGGTTATACCAATTCATGATAAAGCATAAAAAGTTTTAGATGCATTTATAAGCATTTTTTTACATAAAAAAAAGAAATGCAGAATAGTTCATAATGAACTGGAAATGTTATTCATTATCATGTATAAAAAGTTTAACAAAAAACTTTTAAGACCATACCTCGCCTTGTTCATACTGAAATCCTTCTCCTCCAGATGTCCCAGGTGTTGCCACAAAAAATGTAGTTTCTGTGCCTTGCCCAGTTGCAGGATCATCTGCAGTGGTATCCAACTGAGAAG
The DNA here is from genome assembly GCF_044657685.1 of Stegodyphus dumicola. Classification (NCBI taxonomy): domain Eukaryota; kingdom Metazoa; phylum Arthropoda; class Arachnida; order Araneae; family Eresidae; genus Stegodyphus; species Stegodyphus dumicola. Next base: position 141,300,446 of record NC_140771.1, on the reverse strand, counting down.
TCTGAGCAGATGCCCCTGTTGTTCCTCCATCTTGGATTTCTTTATTAAATGAGGCTAAATAGTTCTGTATATCAGTGATAGTTTCAGCTCCTTCTGATTCTCCTGTATTTTCATCCATTCCTGTGCGAAGAAATTAAAATGAAGAACTTATTTTTTTAAATTATGATCCAAAAACTTAATCAATTTGAATTAAAGTTAAATCATAAGTTGCTTATAGTACTTATATCTTAAGGAAAAAGACCAACTATTATTACATACTATTACAGAATGAAATTATAATTTTTCTTTTAGGGAAGAAGTTAATACTGAGGAAAAAAAAGAGAGAAAAGACAATACACAGATAATTAACAGCACAAAACAACAGGCAACATTTTTTTTTTTTTTAAATTAAGCTGAAAATTATGCTATCAAGTATTGTAAAAGAGTTTTTAAGCAATTTTCTGCAAAGGAATTATTGGAGTCATTTAGCATCAAAAGCATACTCGGAGTAAATCAGTTTTTATAGTACTTGTAAATATATTTTACTTAGCAATGCTTGATAGGTTAGTAATGATTTTCAAGTACAGCAAATGCTTATTTTGCATGCTATATATTATAAAAATAATAAATTTATAACATCTGGATGAAATGGAGAAATCAGTTCTGCTTTTTAATATGTTTTATTATGGTCAGAAAATAATAATTTAATTTTTACTCGGAATTTAATACCTGGAAAAACTTCAAAATTGAAGGAAAACTCCTAATTTAATTGAATATCTTCTTATCACTATTGGAAAATTATTGAACACCTCCTCTTCTTTAAGATCTCATATAAAAATGTCCCTGGAAAGCAGTTCATTTCTTGGGGGGCATTCTAAAATTGACAAAAAAAATGTTAATTTTTAACTCAAACAATATTTCATTGATTCAGTATAACACATATTATGACCACATTTCTTTTTTATCTATAAACGAATCCATTATGGCTATAAAAATACATACTAATTTGAACTTTCAAGAAACGAAATTAATTTTAGTTGAGCATTAGAAAATGAGTACTTTGATTATTCATAGCCCCACTGAAAATTTATGAAAAAATATGAATGAGGCAAACCACCACACTGCTGAAAAGTATTAATGTAGCAAGACAAGTATGCGCACAGCATGCCCATGTTTGCGTACATGTGGATTTGTACTTTTGGTATTTAACAATCATTTTTCCAATTCTATGCCCAATGGCCAATTCCAATTTGGTATTTGTTTTTCCTATTTCTCCTTAATTTCTATTCCTCTTTTTCCTATTCCTTTGATATTTCCCATTCCTCCTTAATTCTATGCCAATTCCAATTGGTATTTCTTTTTGAATTGAGCAAATTTGCTTTTATTATAATGAATCACAATGAAGCTACGGAGTTTTCTCTCTTTTATTTCCATTACATTGAAGTTTCCACTGTAATGTAATCAATGCCGGCATTGTTTCGCAAAAACCAGATGCCAGTTTTAAGTCTGAATACACTTCAACCCAAAAGTTTCATTATCAAGGCTTTCTGTTTCTGTTATGACTAGACCTAGAAGTCAGAAACTATTTCATAATCACTTACTTATCGGTCTAACAAAGTTTTTTTCCATATTCTGAAATGACATCAGACAAATTATATATTATTTCACCACAGCAAAAAAAAAAAAAAAAATGTAAGTTCCTCTTTCAAAATACATTTAAATTTCTTTGTAATGTACTTCCAGAATACCTAACAATTTTTGCGGCCTCTGCAACAATAAAAATTAATTAGCGATGTTAATGCAACATGAAGATTACATGTCTATATGATGACACAGAACATATGACTTCAAACATTACACAAACAAGAAGATAATTTCTCAAATCCGGAATTTTCAGATTTGGAGAAGTAAAAGATCCAGTATTCCAGCTATATCCAGATGACAATCACTTGTAGATAATCTCACAAAAAAATTACTGCAAAAATACTGATTGTTGAAATAAAAAAAAAAAAAAAAAAAAAGATATGTATTGTCATAAAAAATGAATAATAAATTCAATTTAAATAAAATTATATTGAGGTTTAATTACATTTATTAAATTTGTTTGGTTTTTCTTGCTTCGTTGTTTGCTAAATAATTTTACATAAACTACTTAGCATAATGCCATGATTCTGATCCTTCACTCAAGTTGCATAATTATAAAACTGGATAGTTGTTTTATACCTAACAACGCAAAAACATTAAACATAAATAAATAAAAAAATATTGACCTTAACTTCCCGAGTACAAAAATAACCTGCAAATTTCTACTGATGTTATGAAGATTACAAGAAAGTTTTATTCATATTTTTATTACTACTGAAAAAACATACTGAAAAGATTCCTTCATTTCTAATTCTATAATTTTCGTGAATAAAACTCATTAAATGACACATGTAGAAAGAAGCCTTGGTAGGGAGTTTACTTTCTGTGTGTTGTGTTTCTTCAACATATTTTTAATCAGCATTAAAAAAAGAAACATTCACATCGGCATATCTATCTATACTATTAAAATCTGTGTGCCTCTGTCTGTTTGTGTGTTTGTAACATCATCTCCTCGGGAACGGGTGGGTGTAGAGCTTAGCGGAAGGTACCGTTGGATTCAGAATGCCCGTGGCTCGCCGGATTGACCATCGGCATCTTCGTGCGACTTTAATTAGCCGAGATATTAATTAAAAACTGATTTTCTCCCTACATTTCCCTACGTTTTGCACTTTCTTTCACGGGTTCCCCTATTTTAGGGATTTGGCCGTGTGCCAAATTCGTTTTTCTCGAATATCTGCGGAACGGCTCCGAGTTGCGATTCGAAACGCATATCCCCGTATTTGAAAAAAATCAACGAATCCATCGATACCGGTCCCATCTTCGTACGACAATAATCGGCGGAGTTATTAATTAAAAACTGCGAAAACGTTATTTCATTTTTCGGAGTGGCAACCGTCTCGGAATTAGCTGAGATAAAATTGCTTTTTCGAAAGCGCCGGGGGGATGACAATTGCTTCCGCTCGAGATTTGTGCTGGCGATAGGTCACGTGTCAATTTCTTTTTTCTTAAATATCTATGGAACGGCGCTGAGTTGGAATTCGACGCAGGTGTCTGCGGATTCCAAAAAATTCTACGAAACCAATGATATCATTCTCATCTTCGTAGGACGTTAATCAGCTGAGATATTAATAAAAACTGTGAAAACGCTAATTTTCGGGCTCATTTTTCCGATTGCAACAGTTTCTTGAATCGCCGCAGATACAAATCAAGGTTATATTCTAAAGTTGAATAAAGCACGCGATTGCATGTTACCTAACTGTATTTTAAAAATATTTCGTTAATGTAGGCATTTTAAATAAACAGCTACTTTTCACAATTTTTTTTAAATTTCAGGTTAGGATGATTGTCACGTTAATTCTTTTATTGATATTGAATAAAAGTTATTATATTACATTAAATTTAAATGATGACGTTCTTGAAGTTGTACAACTTTAATCAGCTGGGATATTAATTAAAAAATCTGAAAAAGCTATTTTTTAAAAATATGTTGTTATTTTTTTAATAATAAATTTGATTTTTTGGAATAATATATTTTTTTTATGTTATTAGATACGTGCACTTAATTTAGATATTATCTTTTAATGCAAATGATATTTTAAATAAGTTCGCACCAATAAAAATTAAATTCACACTTTTTTTTTTTTTTTTTAGATTAAAGATTTTTCTTTGCTCCTTTGAGATGGTATACGGTAACTTTCGAATCCCGGTGAGCAGGCAGGCTACACTCATGTTTTTTGTGATTTTACGCATATCTGTTGTGTATGCAGTGTCTTCTGGATGCATAAATGAATAAAGCTGAACTCTGGTAGTTCGGTCCTAATTTCGAATCCCGGCGAACGGGCTGGGTCCATGGGTGTTTGCGTGATTTTACGCATGTGCCTCGTGTACGCAGCATCTTCTGGATGCATAAGTGAATAAAGCGGCCGAAATTCGCTCAAAACCTCTGATTACTGGTAGTTCGGTCCAACTTTCGAATCCAAGCGACCGTGTTGGCTCAATGTGTGTTTTCGGGATTTTTCGCATGTGTAACGTGTATGCGGTATCTTCTGCATGCATACTTGAATAAAGCGGGAGCAGCCCGCGCAAAACTACAGAACACTGGTAGTTCGGTCCAACTTTCGAATTCCGGGGTACTGTACATAAAATTTGGTCGCATACGTGAATACAGCTCGCGGATACCGGGTAAAACCGCTGAACACTGGTAGTTCGGTCAAACATTCGAATCTCTGCGAGCGGGCTGGCTGCATGGGTGTTTTCCTGATTTTCCGCATGTGTATAGTGTATAAAGTGATTTCTGGATGCATATGTGATAAAAGTGGGCGCAGCCTGCTCAAAACCTCTTAACGCTGGTAGTTCGATCCAACTTTCAGTGTCGGCGAACGAGCTGGCTCCCCGGGTGTTTTCTTGCTTTAACTCATGTGTATCGTTTATGCAGTATCCTCTCCATGCTTATGTCCTCATTCCCCCAAAATAGGATGCCATTTTGTCTCACAAAGCCTTTACTTACAACACAGAGGAAAATGGAGGTGAAGATAAAAAAGTAATATGAAGGTGTTTTCCTTTATCTTCACATGGATGGATCCTAATATCCTAAGTATGAATGAGTATAGAGGTAGTATATCTCTATATACACAAGCAGACATTTCTTTGAACAAATTTCCCTCAAAGATATGTCACCTTACAGCATTCTGTCTACACAGAGAGATTTTGCATCCAAGTTGCTCTGAACTACTAAGCCAATCAGAGCAGCCAAAGCCCTCCATCGATCTCACAATAATTTGGAAAATTTTCAATGCCTTTCATATTTCAGGACTTAGGTTCTGAATAGTTAAGTATAGAGAGAAAGGTACCCCTTGTATTATCGCACAGTTGTTGATTCATTTATGGTAGCCTGAGTAGTGGAATGTTATGGAAACCTATTATGATGTAATTGGCTGCATGCATACTTGAATAAAGCGGGAGCAGCCCGCGCAAAACTACAGAACACTGGTAGTTCGGTCCAACTTTCGAATTCCGGGGTACTGTACATAAAATTTGGTCGCATACGTGAATACAGCGCGCGGATACCGGGTAAAACCGCTGAACACTGGTAGTTCGGTCAAACATTCGAATCTCTGCGAGCGGGCTGGCTGCATGGGTGTTTTCCTGATTTTCCGCATGTGTATAGTGTATAAAGTGATTTCTGGATGCATATGTGATAAAAGTGGGCGCAGCCTGCTCAAAACCTCTTAACGCTGGTAGTTCGATCCAACTTTCGGTGTCGGCGAACGAGCTGGCTCCCCGGGTGTTTTCTTGCTTTAACTCATGTGTATCGTTTATGCAGTATCCTCTCCATGCTTATGTGTATAAAGCGGGCGCAGCCCGCTCCACAAAATCGCTGAACACTGGTATTTCGGTCCTACTTTCGAATTCCGGGGTACTGTATATAAAATTTGGATGCATACGTGAATACAGCGCGCGGATACCGGGTAAAACCGCTGAACACTGGTAGTTCGCTCAAACTTTCGAATCTCGGCGAGCGGGCTGGCTGCATGGGTGTTTTCGTGATTGTTCGCATGTGTATCGTTTATAAAGTATCTCATGGATGCATACGTGAATAAAGCGGGCACAGAATACTGGTAATGCGGTTCTGGTAATGCGGTAATTTCGAATCCCGACGAACTGGCTGGCTCCATGGGTGTTTTCGTGATTTTACGCATGTGTATAGTGTATGGAGTATCTTCTGGGTGTATATGTGAATAAAGCGGGCAGAGCCCGCGCAAAGCCACATAACACTGGTAATTCGGTCCAACTTTCGAATACCGGCGAACAGGCAGGCTCCATGTTTGTTTTCGTGATTTTACGCATGTGTATCGTTTATGCACCATCTTCAGCATGCATACGTGAATAAAGCGGGCACAGCACGCGCAAAATCGCCGAAAAATTGTATTTCTTTCCAACTTTCGAATCGGCAGCGGGCTGGCTGGAGGGGTGTTTTCGTGATTTTACGCATGTGTACGGTGTACGCAGTATCTTTTGCATGCACACGTGAACACTGTTTTGGCGGGCTCCCGCCCAAAAGCGCTGAACACTGGTATTTCGGTCCAAATTTCGAATACCCGCGAAAGGGCTGGAAGCATGGGAGTTTTCGTGATTTTCCGCATATGTATAGTGTATGCGGTAACTTCTGGATGCATAGGTGAAAAAAGGGGGGAAGACCGCGGAATGCCGCTAAAAAATGGTAGTTCGGTTCAACTTTTCAATACCGGCCAAATTTAACATAGGATATCTTTTAAAAACGAACAATGATAAGCGGGCTTCAGCCCGCTCAGCTGGCGGGCTTGCCCGCTAGTCTATACCTATTAAAATCTGTGTGCCTCTGTCTGTTTGTGTGTTTGTAACATCATCTCCTCGGGAACGGCTGGATGTAGAGCTTAGCGGAAGGTACCGTTGGATTCAGAATGCCCGTGGCTCGCCGGATTGACCATCGGCATCTTCGTGCGACTTTAATTAGCCGAGATATTAATTAAAAACTGATTTTCTCCCTACATTTCCCTACGTTTTGCACTTTCTTTCACGGGTTTCCCCTATTTTAGGGATTTGGCCGAGTGCCAAATTCGTTTTTCTCGAATATCTGCGGAACGGCTCCGAGTTGCGATTCGAAACGCATATCCCCGTATTCGAAAAAAATCAACGAATCCATCGATACCGGTCCCATCTTCGTACGACAATAATCGGCGGAGTTATTAATTAAAAACTGCGAAAACGTTATTTCATTTTTCGGAGTGGCAACCGTCTCGGAATTAGCTGAGATAAAATTGCTTTTTCGAAAGCGCCGGGGGGATGACAATTGCTTCCGCTCGAGATTTGTCCTGGCGAAAGGTCACGTGTCAATTTCTTTTTTCTTAAATATCTATGGAACGGCGCTGAGTTGGAATTCGAGGCAGGTGTCTGCGGATTCCAAAAAATTCTACGAATCCAATGATACCATTCTCATCTTCGTAGGACGTTAATCAGCTGAGATATTAATTAAAAACTGTGAAAACGCTAATTTTCGGGCTCATTTTTCCGATTGCAACAGTTTCTTGAATCGCCGCAGATACAAATCAAGGTTATATTCTAAAGTTGAATAAAGCACGCGATTGCATGTTACCTAACTGTATTTTAAAAATATTTCGTTAATGTAGGCATTTTAAATAAACAGCTGCTTTTCACAATTTTTTTTTTAATTTCAGGTTAGGATGATTGTCACGTTAATTCTTTTATTGATATTGAATAAAAGTTATTATATTACATTAAATTTAAATGATGACGTTCTTGAAGTTGTACAACTTTAATCAGCTGGGATATTAATTAAAAAATCTGAAAAAGCTATTTTTTAAAAATATGTTGTTATTTTTTTAATAATAAATTTGATTTTTTGGAATAATATATTTTTTTTATGTTATTAGATACGTGCACTTAATTTAGATATTATCTTTTAATGCAAATGATATTTTAAATAAGTTCGCACCAATAAAAATTAAATTCACACTTTTTTTTTTTTTTTTTAGATTAAAGATTTTTCTTTGCTCCTTTGAGATGGTATACGGTAACTTTCGAATCCCGGTGAGCAGGCAGGCTACACTCATGTTTTTTGTGATTTTACGCATATCTGTTGTGTATGCAGTGTCTTCTGGATGCATAAATGAATAAAGCTGAACTCTGGTAGTTCGGTCCTAATTTCGAATCCCGGCGAACGGGCTGGGTCCATGGGTGTTTGCGTGATTTTACGCATGTGCCTCGTGTACGCAGCATCTTCTGGATGCATAAGTGAATAAAGCGGCCGAAATTCGCTCAAAACCTCTGATTACTGGTAGTTCGGTCCAACTTTCGAATCCAAGCGACCGTGTTGGCTCAATGTGTGTTTTCGGGATTTTTCGCATGTGTAACGTGTATGCGGTATCTTCTGCATGCATACTTGAATAAAGCGGGAGCAGCCCGCGCAAAACTACAGAACACTGGTAGTTCGGTCCAACTTTCGAATTCCGGGGTACTGTACATAAAATTTGGTCGCATACGTGAATACAGCGCGCGGATACCGGGTAAAACCGCTGAACACTGGTAGTTCGGTCAAACATTCGAATCTCTGCGAGCGGGCTGGCTGCATGGGTGTTTTCCTGATTTTCCGCATGTGTATAGTGTATAAAGTGATTTCTGGATGCATATGTGATAAAAGTGGGCGCAGCCTGCTCAAAACCTCTTAACGCTGGTAGTTCGATCCAACTTTCAGTGTCGGCGAACGAGCTGGCTCCCCGGGTGTTTTCTTGCTTTAACTCATGTGTATCGTTTATGCAGTATCCTCTCCATGCTTATGTCCTCATTCCCCCAAAATAGGATGCCATTTTGTCTCACAAAGCCTTTACTTACAACACAGAGGAAAATGGAGGTGAAGATAAAAAAGTAATATGAAGGTGTTTTCCTTTATCTTCACATGGATGGATCCTAATATCCTAAGTATGAATGAGTATAGAGGTAGTATATCTCTATATACACAAGCAGACATTTCTTTGAACAAATTTCCCTCAAAGATATGTCACCTTACAGCATTCTGTCTACACAGAGAGATTTTGCATCCAAGTTGCTCTGAACTACTAAGCCAATCAGAGCAGCCAAAGCCCTCCATCGATCTCACAATAATTTGGAAAATTTTCAATGCCTTTCATATTTCAGGACTTAGGTTCTGAATAGTTAAGTATAGAGAGAAAGGTACCCCTTGTATTATCGCACAGTTGTTGATTCATTTATGGTAGCCTGAGTAGTGGAATGTTATGGAAACCTATTATGATGTAATTGGCTGCATGATTGCAGTAAATTCGTAAGGGCTTGTGTGTGTGTTGGTTAGGAAGTAATAGGGGGACCGGAAAGTAATGTCGTTTCTGCGCATGTCAACAACAACATGCTAAGGGCAGAAGTGGAAGCAAATCCATGTCAAACACTCTTAAGCAACCTTGGTCGACCATCCAAGAACATTTAAAGCAGAATGGAAAAATAAGCAAAGCATGCGTTTCAGTCCCCCCATAATCTGTCCGAAAAGAACAAAGCCAAACTATCTACCACATGCAACATATTGCTTCAACGGCACCATACAGAACCATTTTTTGATCGTTTGATTAATGGAGACAAAAATATAAGTCCTATATGATAATCCAAAACTCAAAAGGCAGTTTTAATAGGGGTTACAAAGGGTTTACACATCTCGAAAAGCGCTTCTGGGTGTTTGATGGAGTTTTCGCGGATTGTTAATTTTGAATTGCTGAAACCTGGAAAAAATGATTATTGTGAACAGTATTGTGAACAATTGGATCTAGTGAACCAATCTTTGTGAACAATTGGATTATTATTGTGAACAATTGGATTGTGAACAATTGGATCTAGTGAACCAATCTTTAATCGAAAAATATCTGGCGATTGTCAACAGAAAAGGCATCATTCTGCAACACGACAAAGCAAGACCGCACTGTGCAAGACGAACACTGGAAAAATATAATTAATCGGGGTGGGAGGTACTGCCTCACCCACCATATTTGCCCGATATCGCACTCTCGGATTTCCATTTATTCCGATCCCTACAACATTTTCTTAGTGAGAAAAAAATTTGAAAATTTGGATGATGTCCAAAATGCCATCTCGAGATATTTTACTCAAAAACCAATTGATTTTTATCGGTCTGGGATTGAAATCGGCATACTAGATGGCAAAAGGTTGCTGATAATGAGGGTGATTATATCATTGATTAAAAATAAAAAGTTGTTACAAATTTATTCATTTGAATTTAATGCAAGAAAGCAATATTACTTTCCAATCCCCCTATTATATTCCTTGTTTTGTGGTTTTGGACGGTTACAATGGCTAAATGTGGTATGATTAATTTGAAGTTTCTGTATGATTTGGAAAGAAAGGGGAAAAGAGCATTACTTGACTGGTGTGTACATGAAGGTTTACTTAGCTGCCATTACTAAGTGTCCTGTTTGTAGAAAGGAAATGCGTATGGTCGGACGATAAATGGCACTACTGAGGATATTTTTCACTCTTATTTTGTGAATTTATGTGGTGATGCCAGCATACAGATTCTAGTTCAGATAATTTTAGGAAGTTTTTGGATGATGTTAAAGAATTTTGTTTGACTGAAGACATGTTAATTTGTAAATAAGTTAAGTGGATATTTCCTTTGTGTAGTGCAAAGATGAATTTCCTTTTTTATGTTATTTCATTGTTTGATTTAAAATGGAGTTTATTGAAATTATATATATTTTTTGTTGGCTGTTCCTTTGACTTTTTAAGTAAATATAGTTCGATGTTTACAAAGCCAAGGAAGTGCGCAATGCCTAGTTTGTGCAATTTTCTGATTTTTTTAAAATGAAAATAGATCATTGTGTACATGGATACTGAGTTTGTGCAATTCATTGTCTTGTTATTTTGGCTTTGTGTAACGGCAATTTTTGATGCAAAAATCACCGCTACACACGCCAAAATAACAAGTCAAAGAATTGCACAAACTCAGTATGCATGTACCACCAAAAATCGCCATTTTCACCAAGGGGTACCCATAAATATATTTTTACCCAGGGCTTAATTTTTTAAATAAGTTATAATAATAATAGTAATAATAAACAGCAAGCTTAATAGTAAAGAAAGTAACAGCAATTAAAAATGCCAATAAAAATGCAGAATATGAAAATAATAATACAAAATTAAAAAAAGAAAAATCAATGACATGGTTAAATGAAACCACTTAATTGTGAAATTCTTTTTATTTACATAAAAGAAGAAAATAAATTGATTACTTCATATATAGTTTAAAATGGAACACACACTGCTGATAATTAGTTTCATAATAAAGCATCATTTTAAATACATAAAAAAGAAAAAACAAATTTTATCACTTTATAAATAATATTAAAATCTAATTATTATATTTACAAAATTAATATAAAATTATTATATAAATAAGTAATTAAAATAGCATAAAACTACCATATGTTACACGTAAAAATTTTAATAACTTTTATATCAACAGAACACTCTGTCAAATACATAATAACAGAAACAATAAAGCATTTATTTTTAGTAGAAAAATCAGAAAATAGCTCAGATGGATTCAGACTCACAATCTGCTGGTTCATGGAAAATTTTAAGCATTTTGGTAAATGCGCCACGCAATTGAGCACAAAAATTGAAAAATCATTAACAATAGGAAATCAGAAATATAATCAAATGCAAACAGGCAATAAATTAAGCTTTTCTTGTTTGTCAAACTTCTCAGAATATAAAAAATATAGTAATCTTAAACAGGAAAAAATATTCTAGTAGATTTATTTAATGCTAACGCACAAGGAAAAAACATCGTTAATTAGCTTGAAACAGCAGATCAGTACTAAGGTGAAAAATATTCTATTTATAAAGAAATCAACCAGAAATTATGATTCAAAAAATGTACTGCATCATAAATTAAAAACTCTAAATGATTTATGCCACATGTTATTCATATCACTAAACACTGAGAATACCAACATTGCTTTTCAGGCATGTGGTTTCTATATGCAGTTTCACTGGCTGTCATCAAATATGTCTCCGGCAACAAAGTAGTTTGTCATGTGCAATTATCATGACTCAGTGCAGGTACAGTAGACAATAAAGTTAATCCTCAAACTGTTAGAAGAATCAATGGGTGATAAGGAAAGAAATTTTTCAGCAAAAAAATTTTTAAAAAAAGGGGGGGAAATATGTTTAGCTTTTGCAAAATCCATGTTAAGCAAGGAAGATTGATTAAATTTAGATTTAAATAATGTTACATTTGCAGACGAGTCAAAATGCTATATATCTGGCTGCAATGGACGAACTATTAAGTAGAGAAAGGCGAATAAAAAATTGAATCTGAAACTTTCTGTCTACCGTTAAAAATGTAGTGAAGGGATAATGATCAAAATCGTAAAAACAACCTTGTATTTAGCGTAAGTATAATGAAACACTCAATCGATTTTGAGGGCAGCTAAAGGTCCCCCCCCCTCATCAGGAGAAAGAAATACCTAGAAAGAAGAAAATAAAGGAGAAGGAGTCTCAGAAAACGTGGTCTTTATCAGCACTGCACGTGGTTATAACTGAATTTTTAATCAGAGTTGCACTGGCCGCCTACTTTTACTGAGCCAGGCTATCTGATCAAGCATAAAGGACAAGAAAAATTAGCGAAGTTAAAATAGAGAGCGAGGGGCAAATGCACCTTCACGCTCAAAATTTGGACTTCAAATAATGGAAAGCAACCACTGAACGGATTTTGATACCCTCTGGTAGTACCAAACGCGAGGAGATAACGCCATCTATTGGCAAAAAAAACTGAATTAAGATAGTAGAATTTTAAAGGAATTAGGAAGGACTGGATTGGACTTCAAATCATTGACTAAACCTGCTAAATATTTGTGAATGTGAAAAGCCTCAAGAAAATCCAATTCACCTATGGAAGAAGCCTTTTGGATAATTTTTGCAGATCCAAAGTCAAAATTATGGTTAAATGTCCAACTATGATACGTTATTGAAGACTTGTTAATTTCGCCTTTTCTGACATAAGATTCATGTTCCTTGATACGAAACTTCAACGCTCTTTTTGTTTGGCCGATATACCTTAAACCACACTGACACGATATACTATAAATTCCCCAAGAATTCAAGACACAAACGCCATCTTTTAGAATCGAAGGGTGAATTTTATTACAAGGGGAGAAACCGACTTGAAAATTGAATTTCTGGAGAATCTGTGCAATTTTATAGCTAACAGAAGGATAAAATGGAATCACGACAAGGTCATTAATATTATTTCTAACAGTGGAATGTCTTCTTTGATGGGAATCTGAAAATTTTTTAACGGCTTTATCAATAATCACGGGAGAAAATCCACGGTCAATCGCAACTGCTCTCAAATATTTAAGTTCATTGATAAGCAAAGATTCAGAGGAACAAACTTTAAGCGCGCGGAATACATAATAGTAAAAAGAAGCCATTTTTTGCTTAACAGGGTGGCATGACTTGGCATGGGGTGGTAAACAAACTGCAAAGGGTTTACGGTACACAGTGGTGCTAAAATCAGTTTCATTGCGGATTATAAGAATATCAAGGAAGGGGAGGGAATTGTTGGATTCAATTTCAAGAGTGAATTGGATGGTTGGATCAATTGAATTCATAATAGATAAAATCTCGGATAAATTCTCTTTTATAACCGTCAAAAAGTGCGAAAGTGTCGTCAACATACCGAATCCAAAGACGAAAAGATAGTTTATCAAATAATTTCATCTCAAAATAGTACATATAAATGTCAGCAAGTACCGGACTGAGAGGATTACCCATAGCCAATCCTTCAACTTGACGAAAATATGCATTTTGGAAAACAAAGTGGGTTTGACTCAGAGAAACTTTAGTAAGCGAAACCAACTCATTAATTTCAGTATGTGTGAAGTGAAATTCTCGAAGCCTAGTTTCAAGACAATTTAGTGCTCCTTCAACCGGAACATTAGTAAACAGTGATTTGACATCAAATGAAACCATAATGGAACGAAGTGAAGAAATACTTTAAAGTTTATCAATGACTTCAACAGAATTTTTTACAGTGTGAATATTGTTAGCAAGTAGAGGAGAAAATCTGGGAACTAAATATTTGGCCAAAGGATATGAAGCAGTACCTATGTTGGAAACAATTGGTCGAAAAGGAATACCGGTTTTGTGGACTTTCGGAAGAGCATAAAGCCTAGCGCAATTAGTAATATGTGGAATAAGTGATTTCTTCAACTGAGTTGGCAGAATGTGGGCAGATTTAATAGCATTTTTAACTTTAGTGAGGTCTGAAGTTGAAGGATCTTTAGGGATCGAGCAGTATGGGCCTTCATTTATCAGTTTAGAGACTCCAGTAATATATGTGTGTTTGTCCATAACAACGATCTGTCCGCCCTTATCATCTTAAGAGATAATGATATTAGTATCAGACTGAATTTCATGCAAGATCTCATTTTCCTTTTTGCTAAGATTTGAACCCAAAGATTTGTTGTTAAAATTAACGTTATGAGTAATTAGGTGGCGGATTGCATCCTTCTGCGTTTCCGAAATTTTGGAGAATTTAAAGGCTTTCTCTATAGGGGTGATGATTTGAGGAATTGAAGGTTTAGATGTCTTTGAAAAGTTGAAATTATATTTTAATACTTTTAACTGATCCTCCGAAAGATTCCTATTGGAGATATTAACGATGGGGTTAACGTTTACAGTGGGAAGATCAGCTAGATAGGTGGGACTATCCGACTGGTGTGCGAGTTTAAGGAATTTAGAAATAAGCACATTTTAATGCCGTTGACAAACGGTATCGGTTCTAAACCAAGATGTATGTTCAAATGAGGAAAAATTTTCAGTTGAATTAGCAATTTTTAAATGGAGGTAATATAATTCAAATTCAATTTTAGATAAACGTTTGCGCGTGTCCCTTATAATATGACGAAGAAGTGCCAATTTGAATTTATGCAAAATTTTTGAAACGTGAACGGAAGCTTTAAGGCTATATTTCACATGTATAAATTTGGGAATGATATTTTGATGTTTGCATTTAAGTAGAAACTGAAGATGATTCAAGAATTTCGTACGCTTAAGGCGTAACTTACAAAATCGATTCCTGTCAGTGGACATATTGTGAAAAGGGTACAAGCAAGAAACAAGTGAACAAAAGAAATATAATTCCGAAAGTCCAAACAAGTAATTACTTATAACATGAAAAAACACCAATAAATAATGAAGATAATTTTCATCAACATATGACAAAAACATTCCAAAAGCAGAGAAACATCCAATACTGAAAACCAATAGCCACGTGGAAAGAAGCAACGAAAGTCCAAATTGTGCACGTGGTAAACCGATAAAAAGTAGAATTTCCTCGAAAATGCCGGTTGACAGCATAAACCAAATCCGAAAAACTAATAGCCACGTGGAAAGAAGTAAATAAAATGGTGCACGTGGTAAAACAATAAAAAGTAAAAAATAATAAATGAAGGGATAATGGTTTGGGATTGATGTTTGCATTTAAGTAGAAACTGAAGATGATTCAAGAATTTCGTACGCTTAAGGCGTAACTTACAAAATCGGTTCTTGTCAGTGGACATATTGTGAAAAGGGTACAAGCAAGAAACAAGTGAACAAAAGAAATATAATTCCGAAAGTCCAAACAAGTAATTACTTATAACATGAAAAAACACCAATAAATAATGAAGACAATTTTCATCAACATATGACAAAAACATTCCAAAAAGAGAGAAACATCCAATACTGAAAACCAATAGCCACGTGGAAAGAAGCAACGAAAGTCAAAATCGTGCACGTGGTAAACCGATAAAAAGTAGAATTTCCTCAAAAATGCCGGTTGATAGCATAAACCAAATCCAAAAAACTAATAGCCATGTGGAAGGAAGTAAATAAAATGGTGCATGTGGTAAAACAATAAACAGTAAAAAATAATAAATGAAGGGATAATGGTTTGGGATTGATGTTTGCATTTAAGTAGAAACTGAAGATGATTCAAGAATTTCGTACGCTTAAGGCGTAACTTACAAAATCGGTTCTTGTCAGTGGACATATTGTGAAAAGGGTACAAGCAAGAAACAAGTGAACAAAAGAAATATAATTCCGAAAGTCCAAACAAGTAATTACTTATAACATGAAAAAACACCAATAAATAATGAAGACAATTTTCATCAACATATGACAAAAACATTCCAAAAAGAGAGAAACATCCAATACTGAAAACCAATAGCCACGTGGAAAGAAGCAACGAAAGTCAAAATCGTGCACGTGGTAAACCGATAAAAAGTAGAATTTCCTCAAAAATGCCGGTTGATAGCATAAACCAAATCCAAAAAACTAATAGCCATGTGGAAAGAAGTAAATAAAATGGTGCATGTGGTAAAACAATAAACAGTAAAAAATAATAAATGAAGGGATAATGGTTTGGGATTGTTTTGCTGCCTCTATGAGAGAAATTATAGTTTTTATAGAAAGTAATACGGATTAATATAAATATTCGTAATACAAACCTGAAAGCTTAGAATGCAAAATATATTCAAGTTCTATCAGGATAATGATCCTAAAGATAAAGCCTTAAAAGCTCACTAGTGGTTATTATACAACTGTCTTGAAGTTGTAAAAACTTCTCCAGACTTAAATAATATTCAACACATAAGGCATGACTTTGACAAAGAACAGGGAAACATGACATTTCTTCCAAAACTATACTAAAAGCAATTAATATGAAGGAAGAGTACAAAGCAGAACATTCTCAAGTGAAAAAATTAGTTGATCCATACTAAAATGCATGAATAATGTACTCTTCGCTAAAGGATATTCAACAAAATATTATTTAATGTCCCATTATTATCATATTTTTATTAAATATAAACAGGGCCAGTACTAGGCATTTTGCTGCCCAGTGCAAATTAAGAAACTGCAAAACTGTGCCACCAGTTTCCTTTCCGAAAATTTTGTCACTCCTGAATTCTGCCACCCCAGTGCAGTTCCACCAGCTGCACACACTTTGACACTGGCTTTAAATATAAACTGCTTATTCAAAGTGTCCAAATAATTAAGCAAATTCATTTTTAGAACAGTTTGAATATATTTTTGTAACCAAAAAGATTTTGAATAACTTTTTTTTCAAAACAAGCAGGTTTTAAAAAAGGTGATTGATAATATACAGTGGGTAAAAAAAAGTATTGGCAATTACGTATAATTGATCAATCTAGCTAACAAAGGGAATGCTTGACAATTTTAGATGGATGTAATGAACACAGGAGGCAATAAAGACACAAACCTGATGGAACTTTCGTTTCAATATGCTTTTTACACAAAATATACGACAAAAACGTAAATGTGCATGTAAAAAAAAAATATTGGCAAGATCGTACAAAATGTGGAAACAAAATTTGTATTCATACCTTTTGCATTTATAACAGCTTGCAATGTATTTCTCATAGAGAAAACGGTTAATCTTTGGATTATGGTAACTTGGCAATAATTTGGCGACCAACCCTGCTACAGCAACCTGCTAGTTTTTATTTGGACACCTTTTTTTTTTTTTTTTTTTTTTACTCAACATTTTTTTCCAACAATCTGGTAGCTGAATTACGCTTATGCTAGAACTTTTATGGAACAAAAGTGCTTAATCATGATGAAAATTAGGTGCGAAATTGGGAGAAAGTGCAGAATCGCAAACTGCTTGCCGCGTTTTTAAGAATTGCACATACACGGTATCCATGTACACGTCGACCTATTTTCACTTAAAAAAACATCCCAGAATTGCACAAAAATGGCATTGCGCACACTTTTGACTTTATCCATGTACACTGCTAAAGTCCCAGCTAGTAACCTTTATTGCCTTACTAAAATGTCGCCAAACTACCTGTTACCATATTCCAAAGATTAGCCGAGAAAAGTCCTGTTGGGAATTTTGGGCTAATCTTTGGAATATGGTAACTGGTAGTTTGGCAACATTTTGGTGGCGATAAAGGTTACTACCTAGGACTTTGGAAATAATGTGAGAAGTATTCAGTTCCAATTATGCATTATTTTGTGTGAGGGGAGATCATGAGATATGTCATGTGACATAAATGGACGAATCACTGTTCTTTAATCGGAAAAGGGGGTAATTTTGTAAAAATATCTGCTGTACTTTATAGCATTAGTTTCATTTTATGTTCTGTGAAACAGTGTTGTTTAATATTTGGATCTCATGGCCCTATATAAAGTAAATCTGAAATTTTTATTGTGTTTATGTGTAATTGAAAAGAATTGCTTAATTGCTGATAAGTATGAATGTCCAACATGTGGAAATGAAATGAGATTGTGTGAAGGGAAGGATATTACAGATAAGTTTGAATGGCAGTGCAAGAAATCTGGTGAAAATGGACATTTTGTGATCCGCCATGCACTCAAGATTCTGTAGAAGATTAGGTAAGTTAGTATTTTTAATTATTTGAGGATATTATTTTTATGCATTGTTCTAAATGTAAGGAGTAAATAAATTAATATGGTATTATTGGAAAATTGTTATTAGCAATGATTTAGTTTAAAGTAATTAGGATTGTAAGCTAATTTTTATTAATTTAATGTATATGCTTATTTATATTTTAAGTAGTGTTTTTTAATTTAATGATCGTGATTTTGAGAGTTATATGTTTGTAGTATTTTGGAATACGTTTGAATAGAAGTAAATGTGCATGGAAAGAATTTAAGTATTTGGAACCATTTTTAATGTTTGTGTTATAAATTGGCAGGTGAGGTTTATAATAGATAATTTAGAGGGAAAAGTTTTTGGATATTTTATTTATTTTATACGTGCAAATGTTTATCCTTGGAAAGGGTATATACTTTTTAGCAATCAGGTAATTTCATATATGTCCTTTTTACCGAATTTAAAGATTCACAAAATTTTCATGCATTTTCGTGAAATTTTTCTAATTTATGAGAAAAAAGCAGTGTACATGGATATAGTGAAGAGTGTGCACAATGCCATTTTTGTGCAATTCTGGGATGTTTTTTTTAAGTAAAAATAAGTCGATGTGTACATGGTTTAATTATATTTTAATTAAATGATAGTTATTTTGTGAATTATATGTTTGTAGCAATTTGGTGTACGTTTGAGTGGAAGTAAACGTGCATGGAAATAATTTTAATATTTGACACTAAGTATTTGTAACCATTTTTAATGTTTTGTTATGAATTCGTTGGTGACATTTATTATAGATAATTTAGAGGTAAAAGTTTTTGGATATTTTATTTATATTATACGTGGAAATGTTTATCCTTGGATAGGGTATGTACTTTTTCGCAATCAGGTAATTTCATACATGTGCTTTTTACCAAGTTTAAAGATTCACAAAATTTTCCTGCATTTTCGTGCAAATTTTTGTAATTTATGAGAAAATAGCAGTGTAGATGGATAAAGTCAAGAGTGTGCGCAATGCCATTTTTGTGCAATTCTGGGATTTTTTTTTAAGTAAAAATAAGTCGAATATAAATGGTTACTGTGTATGTGCGATTTTGAAAAACACGGCAAGGAGTTTGCGATTCTGCACTTTTTCCCAATTTTGCAGTTAATATTTGTCATGATTAAGCAGTTTTGTTCCATAAAATTTCTGGCATAAGTGTAATTCGGCTAGCAGATTGTTGGAAAAAGTGTTGAGTAAATAAAAAGAAAAGAAACATGTCTTTACTTCGTGAAGACAAAATGGCGGCGAGAAAAAAAAAAAATAGAGGGTTGCTGTAGCAGAGTTGGTCGCCAAAAAATCGCCAAGTTATCATAATCCAATGATTAACCGAATTTTGTGCCATTCTTGCAGGAGTATACACTTAAGTTCATCTTTAAACACAATTTTATGTTTCCTGACTTCCAAGTCAAATTTGTGCCATAAATTTTCAATTGAATTTATGCCGATTGTCTTTAACTGGCAAGGAGCATTATAGAATAACTCTTGCCAGGTGGTGAAGTGCCAATCATGTATCCTTAGGATCATTGTCCTGCTGAAACACAAATAATATTCCTAAGCCAAGCTTTTGGGCACTGAATCTCATGTTATGGGACAATATGTCAATGTACGTATGTGCTGTCATAATACCATCAATGAAGCACAGGTTACCAACTCCATTTGGGGGGGGGGGCTGTCCCAAACTATAAGGCTCTCTCCAACATGTCGGTGTTAAATGTTGGTTTTCCAGTTCGGTGTTAGGCTTTCACCAAACATATTGTTGTCCATCACTTTCGAAAATGGGTTAAACTTTGATTCGTCGGACAAAATAACCATGTTCCAAAATTTGTCTGATAAATTAATTCCAGATTTTCCAAAATCCAATCTTTTCTCCTGTTTATTTCCAATCATTGTCCTGTTGTTTCTTTCTTGCTACCCTTCCATAATAACTTCCACTATGTCGTACATTCCGTATAGTCTGTACACTAAAAGTTTTATACGAAGTATTAGTAACATCTTTGGTTAACTCGGGTGCACTTATTTTAGGGCTTTTCTTAACCTCTTTAATAATGCCACGTTTTATCTTGCAGAAAATATTCGAGGCCGTGCACTTTCAACCTTACTTTGCATCGATCCCGTCTTTTTGAACTTTTTTACAACACTTCTAACAGTAAATAAACTTATGTTCAATTGTAAATCCTAGAGCACAATAAATTAAACCCTCATTTTTTAGCTTAATAATCATGTTTTTAGCATTAACATCCAACTCCTTCGAAGACAGTTTATCACAGTATTAGCAACATAACGTTTTAAACATTTTGGAGTAGCTCTGCAGACTTTATATTAACAGCGTTTCTCAGTCTAAAGCCATGACCTCAACATAATAAAATTTACTTAGCAGTTAGAACTTTGCTAATACTTTTTTAACATAAAAATTTACGTTTCTGTTGTATATTTTGTGTAAAAGGCATATTAAATTGAAAGTTTCATTAGATTTGTGTGTTTATTACCTCCTGCGTTTGTTATGACCAGCTAAAATTGTCAAGCATTTCCTTTGTTAAGAAATATAATCAATTATAAGCTATTGCCAATACCTTTTTTACCCAGTGTATGTGAAAGAAAAATAAAAGTAATTTTGCTTATATTTAGTAATTGGTATTTTCAAATTAAATTGTAAAAAACAAGTCTCTGTGTCAAAATAAATGTGAGCCACTGTATAGTCTTGGCTACAATGCTATAATTGGGTAAAGCCCACTTATTTGTTTGGCGCTTGTTACAAGAGTAAGAATTGGATTTTTGTCAATTTTCATTGACTTTTTAAGTGAAAATAGGTCGATGTATACATGGATACCGAGCATGTTCAATTCTTAAAAACGCGCCAAGCAGTAGGTTATTCTGCACTTTCCCCAAATAGAATGTGAAAACACATTTACAAATATAAAATGAAAAGCACTGCAAGACCAACTCCTCTGATATTTTAACATAAAAATGCAAAATATTATGCTTTTCTCATCTTTTACTATATAAGTACTTCCAGTAATTAATTGTCAACAAGCATTCACTCATTTTTTAATATTCAAAGATTTACAGGGGGAATGATATGAATTTTGGAAGAACATCTGAATTTTATCTAATCAAACATTCCACTTATGTGAATTAATATTTTAATTATAACTCCAGGATTTATTTGAAAATTCTTTTGCATTTCTACTATTTTGCAATACATTACAAAATAATGAAAAATATTCATTTCAATAAATTCAGGTTTACTAAAATTAACGGGATAATTTATCTGAATTTCATATACATATCAAACATAAATTTGTTCAGATAGGCAATACTACATTTTCTTTACTTTTCTTAACTGCACATTTTGTTGGTTATGACAGTGTAACAAAATTTTCACTTATTTTTAACTGTGGAAATAATTGGGTATTATTAATTGGATAATTACATTAATATTGGGATTAATTGTGGGTAATTACACTTTTTTTTTTTTTTTTCTGTCTAGTAGTAGTAAATATTAAACCTTCGTAAGAAATCCAAGTACCCAAGTACAGATTTTAAATAAAATGCAAATCCGTTTTTATACAAAATACACAAATACTTTCATTTGTTTATTCAAGTCAAAAATACGAAATGTAAAGGATTTAAAACAGCATTTTAAGGGTAACATAAAATCAATATGCTTTAGTATGTCAGCTATCTATTACGATTACGCCATTTCCTCCCTTCACTATGATTGCACAAAGGTTATGTATGAGTGTAATAATTTACGGTGTTTTTCTCATAATAATGTATAAATTAATGATGTTTCATGAAGAATCTCTGCATAAAAATACCTTAAAGCGCCATACATTTTTCTCGCAATTAGCGCCATCTATTTTCCGGACCGAGGGCTAAACATTTAGATGCGGTCACTTCCCTGAGCACTAAGAGGAGGTACGCCATATTTGCTGATAACTTGTGTTCAAAACAGAAGTGATTGAAGGTAATTTTTAGCTGAAACGGTAAAAAACACAATCATATATGAAGCTTTAGCATTATTAGGGTGATTACTTGCTGAAAACTTTTTCCCAAGTCTCAATTCGGGGTCAAAAATATATTCTCAGCAAAATGTGTTAATAATCGCAAAACGTAAATATTAGGACGCTTAGAAGTCCATTAAAGCGAATATCTATCAACATTTACTTCCCAACATAAAACTGAAAGCATATACTTCATAAAAATAAATTTATTGGTCGAATAAAACATGTAATTTATTATTTAATTATTATTAATGTAATACTTACCTAAAATTTTGACAAAACTTAACACTGGATGGCGTTAGCGATTTCTACCTCCATGAAGCAATTTTCTGCGTTACGATTCATGATATCGTTTAATCAAAGATATCGTATCGTAATTAAATTGGATGTCCTCACTTAATATCAACTAATTAATAAACAGTAAAATTTTATTATAGTAACTTTTTAAGCGCAATTCCTTTTACGATTGAAAGCTTTGAAACAATTGCACGGCTGTTTTTGAAAACTAATAACAGCGGAGGAAAGAATGCGCCTTAAGACCACAAAGTTCCTCCTTGAAGTGATAAAAAAATTGCAAATATATTTCTTTATGTCGGTTAAAATATTATTATGATTTTACTTTGATTTATTTGCACATTTTGTATATTGTTTTTAATCTATTTTGTATTATTAGACATATATATATATATATATATATATATATTGTTTGTTTATTCTTTACTGTGCATTATTTTATTAAAATTTGGTGTTTCTCTATTTGCAACATTTTTAATTCATGGGAATTTAATTTATTTTTGAATCTATTTTATTATAAAGCAACACATTCTAAGCAATTTTTTCTAGAAAGATATGTGCGCAAACTTAATATTTTTAGCAAGAGAACATACTTTTGTCATCAACTCACGCTTACAGTAGTAAAATTTTGTAAATATAAAGAATATGTCGCTTAGGTTAGTTATTATAATAAGCAAAAAACGAACTGGAATAGCACATTTTAACAACTTCTAACAGACAATACTTTGAAAATCAGAAAGCTTTTATAAAGCAAGAAACAGAGGCATCTGAAATGAAGCGCTCTGTATAATATATGATCATTCTTAATTGCAATACAAGATGTAGCCTACTTTGTTCGAGATCATAAATTAATTCTTAAGGAATCATGGTTCAACATTCTTTCAGCGCCACTCGAAATCTTTGAGAACACTTGATAGCTTACTGTTAGAAATTTTCGGATAGCATCTCATGTATTCAGCTGAATTTAGGTCTGGGCAACCATGTGACAGTAATTTCACTCCAAGGAGGCTATTCTAACCACTAGACCGTCAATCCCGGAATGGCTGCTTTTGTTAGCTGGGCGAGTTCAATTTACGCGGATAAGAGGAAGAAAAAGGGAAGTTTCCGGAATGGCTTGCATCGGAAAGAGTTTAGATCGCGGAATGACTTTTAAATGGGCACTAGAGATATGCTCGTTGGGTTATTCCTAAACCGTGGAAAGAGTTTCACTGCGTTTTTTTGAGCTCTGTGTTTTATTGAACATTTCGTTCAAGGACGGATAAATTTTTATCAATTCATGAAACAAAAATAATATTTCGAAGAGAAATATCTGTTTGAAATGTAAAATTGTACGCATTGTATGCTTATTTCAAATTTTCTTAAAGCATAACGTTTTGGAGAAAGTACATTATTTCGATAAAATAACTGAGTATTACATGAAGTTACAATAAGTAGCTGTAAAATTTTTATTTACTTGAGGTATTGTAGAAAATTGTAACTGTAAATTTTTGATATTTATGATATTTACCGCTAATATGATCCGCGATTCAATTCACCAATAGGTGGCGTTTTCGCACATTGGTGTGGCGGATAAAAACCGGTATTTTGATATGTGATCTGACTTCTTACATCCACAAATAAAGTTGCTTAGCTTTTTGTAAATGTTTGATTTTGTTCAAGGACGCGTAAATTCTCGCTGTATTACTTAACATAATTATTTAACTTTTTTTAAATCTGGTACACGAAATAAAGAATGTGTTTCAGTATGATATATTTTGATAGAGCTTTAAAAGGCCTGTCTTTATACGAAAAGAGTATTGTATTCACTAGTGAAAGAACAATTTAGTTTTAATACCATTTTGTATAAAGAACATGCAATATTTCTTTCTACATCTTATTTAAATTTAGCGCAGAATTTTTAAAATTACGTAATCAAAATTAAAAAAAGAGCAAGCGATCGATAAAAATAAGAATAATAAATATTATATTCGTACTAACGAAACGCTAGCTGCACCGACAGTCGGCTGCACTCATAAAGCACTAGCCAGAAATGATGTAGCATCGCCTTTTCCTCTCCTCCTACCTCATTCCTACTTTCAAGTACAGAACCTATAAATCTTGGACTCTTCCAGCACACAAAAGCAGCCGTTCCGAGTTTGAGCGTCTTCTATTCGAACTTCCTTGTTTCACTTTTCAACAACTCAGAACTGCTGCTAAGTGTAGCAATATTGTGCAGGAAGAGCTCTGGAAGAGATGGCCGATGCTATTCACGCCACCAGGGCGATTAGCCGCTTAAGCTATTCGCACCAACATTAACCACGCATGCGCATTGAGTTGTCAGGTCCTTCAATTGAACCGCATCGAAAGGAACGGATTCTACGTACGCGAACTGTTGTTGTTAGAACTCGAACGAGAAATGAGCGAAAGTTTCTCTTCTGCCAGTGGTAACGAGGAGTCGGTTTCTCTCGATAGAATTTAATACGAAGGGGGGATAATCCCCATCTTTTGATTTTAAATTAATCTCGAATTATGTATATATTGTAATATTAAAGATGCGTGTAAATAAAAGTCATTAAGACTTAATTGAAGTAGTGATTTGAATCGAATATACAAATCGAAAGCTCTCCCAAATAGAACTATGGATTATAGAAATAACATATTTTAGTGGTGCCTTCACCAAGGGACTTTTGGATTAGAATTTCGAAGATTAGCAAGTGGATTACCTGTAAGCAGGTAAGCAATTCCTTTTTCTTTGAAAATTTGGAAAAAAAATGAGTTTCAATATTGTGATTAGTCAATTTTAAACATGGAAGCTTTAGACAAATTGAAGCAGAAACGTACGAATGATCGCAGTAGCGTTACGAAATTAATTACAAAAATAGAATCTTTGTTATCAGAAAATATCGAAAGCACAATCATTGAGGAATTGCAGGAGTTGAATGAAACTATTCTTGAAAGAGAAAACACGTTGAAAATGTTGAATTCACAAATCGAAACTAAGTTAATAGATGCTAAAGAATTTGAAAAAGATATTTCTGCAAGTGATAAATACAATGAACAAATTATGTCTGCAAAGTTTAGAATTAAAATAAGATTAAATAAATGTAATGAAAATTTTGTCTGTGAAAAATGCATCAGATGCAAATTCTTTGAACACTTCTGTTTCTGAAATAAATGTATCGTCATCGGCTATGAAATTGCCAAAGTTAAATATTCCGAAATTCTCAGGAGATGCAGGAAAATGGTTAGAATTTTCTAACAGTTTTCAAACTGCGATTGATCGAATAAAGCTAAACAAAGATTGAAAAATTCGTATACTTGAAATCATTATTGATAGGGCAAGCATATAATGTCGTTGAAGGATTTCAATTAACCGAACACAATTACGATTCGTGCTTAGAACTTTTAAAAGAACGCTTTGGAAAACCAGAAAAAATTATAAAATCACATATGAATAATCTTTTGGACATAGAACCAGTTAAAAATTCTTCGAACTTAAATGATCTAAGACGATTACACGACGCTTGTGAAATAAACATTCGAAGCTTAAGTAATTAGGAGTAACTTCAGGTTCGTACGGACACTTGTTAAATCCGATATTATTGAAATTATTGCCTCAGATTTGATTCTCGAATATCACCGAAAGCGTGATCCAAAAGAGGAATCTGATGTTACAGGTTTAATTGCTTTTTTAAAAAACGAAATTGAATGCCGCGAAAAAACGTACGCAGTTAACAAACCGGAACCGAAACTCGTTCCATTGAATAAACACTTCAACAAACATAAAAGTAATTATAAATACACAAACAATAAGTTTAACTCTAAAGTTAACCCCTCGTCGGCGGCAGAATTATTAGCTCCTGTAAAAGAAGAAAACTGTAATTTTTGCAAAAATAACACACATAATAGTGAAAAGTGTAATATGAGTGTAAATGAAAAGCGAAATGTACTGAGATTACAAGCTCGATGTTATGTTTGTCTGTCATCGATTTTCTGATTGTTCTGAGAAAAACTCTTGTGTTACTTGTGTTGTGTATACTGCCACAAAAAACATAATGCAACCCTTTGTTACAAAAATGAGAAAAAACCCGAAGCATCGCAATCAAAAGGAGTAGAAAATTCAGCGTGCAATTACATTAGCATCGGTAGGAATAAAATATTTTTACAGACGGCGACAGTAGAACTTAAAAGTAGGTCACGCAATAAATTAGTTCGTTGTTTATTTGACAGCGCTAGTCAACGCTCGTATATTCAGAAACGTCTGTCTAAACAACTGGGATTAAAAGTAGTGGGAAGGGAAGAAATAATGATTCATACTTTCGGATCTCAAGTTCCTACCAAACAGAACTGTGCGCGAGTAGAAGTAAAAATAAAAAACATTTTCGATAACCAGGAATTAATTATCCAGGTTTTAGAGACTGATGAAATATCGAGTGCTGAACTAGACTATCCTCTGCAAAATATAAGGAGTTGTTAAAAGATAGGGGAATAAATTTAGCGGATGTTGATCACGAATCTTTAGATAAAAACAACGTATCTTTACTCATTGGAGCTGATAATTAATGGAAATTAGTAAACGACAAAATTGAACGTTTGAACTCAACATTACTTACAATGGAAACCAAAATGGGTTGGATTTTAATGGGAAAATTATCTGAGCATACCGACGATAAGGAAAATGTGGCTAATGCCGTCGCAGTGACTTTTTTATTAATTCACACATCGAAGATTGAAAATTTGTGGAAATTAGATTTATTGGGGATTCGAGATACTGTTGAAACAAAATGTGGAAAGGAAATGGAAATTGCCGCATTGAATCATTTTAATAAAACTGTTACCTTTAAAGAGGGAAGGTATGAGGTTCATTTGCCTTGGGTAATGGAACAAGACCGTTTAAGTCAATATTTCGATATTGCTAGACAGCGTTTAAACAGTACGACACACCGGTTGATACAAAAGGGCAAATTCTAGGATTACGAAAATGTTTTCACAGATTGGTTAAATGAAGGAATTATAGAAGAAGTCCCTGAACACGAAATGAATAATCAGTGTCACTATTTACCACATAAAGGGGTATTCAAAGAAACTTCGACCACGAAATTGCGACCGGTTTTTGATGCTTCCTGCAAAGACAAAAATTCCCGCTCACTTAATGATTGCCTAGAAAAGGGTCCAAATTTGCTGGAACAAATTATTCCTATAATTTTAAGATTTCGCAAGAATAGAATAGAAGTTATTTCAGACATAAGAAAGGCTTTTTTGCAAATGTCAGTGAATAAGAGTGATCGAGATTTCTTACGATTTTTATGATGGAAAGACTTTGACAAGGAGGAACTTAGAGTTTTTAGACATAAACGCGTTGTTTTTGGTTTGAATTGTGGCAACGAGGAGTCGGTTTCTCTCGATAGAATTTGATACGAAGGGGGGATAATCCCCATCTTTTGATTTGAAATTAATCTCGAATTATATATGTATTGTAATATAAAAGATATGTGTAAATAAAAGTCATTAAGACTTAATTGAAGTAGTGATTTGAATCGAATATACAAATCGAAAGCTCTCCCAAATAGAACTATGGATTATAGAAATAACAGTTGTAGTGAAACTTTTATTAAAAAAACAGGCGGGTTTCTACCTTGGCGTAGTTTATCATTTAAGCGTTGGCGACTTCCAAAAGTTTAGAAAGGAAAATGGGTTCCTTGGGCAGATTTTTGTGTTCGCAATGGTTATCCTTTACCTGAACGGTTTGAATAGTTTAAATGTCTGATTTGCGGGGGGGGGTGAGACAAAATCTTGTTTACATTTTTTGTACTTCTTAGAATACATTTAGCTTTAAAGATGTGTTTTGCGCAATCAAGACTTTAATTCATTCCTCTTTGAAAAATTTCTTCCGATAAAAGATACTAAAAATTAGACAGAAGATTTCTGTGTAGAAAATTATTTAGACATGAAATAAGTTAAAAGCGATTATATCAACTTTTAAATGAATTATTCTGTATGCCTGCTTATTTTTTTTTATGGAAATACTTGGCATTTTCAGGACACAAAAAGTGCTTCAAAGAACTTTGAAATATTAGAACAAACACATTAATCAATTAAATTAAAATAAATTATGGAATGTAATTTAAAAGACAGAATAATTTAATGTAAGAGATTTAGATTTAAAAATTTGCACACACAAATGATTTATCAGATTTTGTAAGGTTTTATTACGTAAATAACTTTGATTTTGAAATATGGCATTTGAACCTATAAACCTATGTGGATACTGAAAACGTGATGAATATATAAGAATATTATCATTTTCAGTAAGTTTTCTTATTGAATAATAAATTCTGACAGTCCTGTGCTATAAGAATAGGGTCTAAGTTTGCATAAAATTCCTCTGTTAAAAAAAGAATTTAAGTAATTTCTGTAGCCTTTTTGTCAATACACTAAAGATTTTTTAACTAATTACTCGTCCTCGCTTGCAATTAGAACCATCATTAAATCCCTATTTTATTTAATCATTTCCTGAACATTATCATGTATATAGATTGACCTCGTCTTTGTAACTGATAATTATTACTTAAAAATTATTCTCTTGCTGGTGAACTATTAACAACATTCGCTCTTAATACCGCCTGCCTTACGGAAATCTGAGTAAAATGCTGGTACCTGGGCTGATTGTGCGCATGCGCGAACGTAGGTGGTGTGAATAGCCTGTTAGCTATTCGCACCGTCGGTGCGATTAGCCACTGCGGGAAGAGATGTACGTTAAGCAGAAGAACCTTGAAACAGTAGCAGTCAACAATAACTGAACCTTTTTGATCCCTTCTTCCTCTACTTCCTTTTGGAAACAGAGCCTTCTTTTTGGAGTTCCATATGACTACCAAGCATTACACTTGTCGCGTCAGGATTAAACTCCATGAAAGGTAAGTTTTTTCTATTACGGAATGGCAACGAGAAAGATTGTTGTTCGAAAAGATGGGTGACCGAATTCCGTTGTAACGATCATTTTGTGGATGTTGCGTATTGCAAAATAGTATTGTGCTAAATAGTATTAAAATGCTATATATTAAAATATCTTTCATCTAACCTAATTTTCAACAAATCGCTCATTATTTTCGCTATAACTAACAATGATGTTCATAACAACACTTCCACAAATATGGATTCTATCATTTCCAAACTCATGCCTTTTGATGACATTACAGCATGGAGCAGGAAAAGAAAAATCATACGGGACACTAGGATTTTAATATATGAGGATACAGGTATTGTCCCGTGTATCTACTGATACAAAGAATCATCCTACAAAATCAACGTGCTAAATTTCCAAAACAGTTTCATGCAGTTATTACTTTATGGGGGGGGAACACTAAAATAAAAGCTTTTAACTATTCTAAATAATAACTGCATCTTTGCTTTCTCCAAGTGAATACATGTCTAGAATCATTGGTAAAAATAATTGAGCTGTTTCTGATAACACAAAAGTATATGCTTGTATTTATGCAAATAGATCCAGTATTTTGGTAGACTGTTCTTTTAAGTAATAAAAAGAATGTTTTGATCCTTATCGGTTTGTTTTCCTTGAGTATAAAAGTGCTGTGTTCTATCTTTCGAATAGGAGTTTTGCATTCTTTATGTCTTTCGAAATATGTCAGTATTCTTTTTAAATGTTATTAAATCTTTGTACGCATTGCGCGTGGAAAGGCATAAATGTCAAATCCACGGCTCAATGAGCGTCACCTAGCGGCCGCCGGGGAAAAACACCGGCCAACAAAGACTATAGCCGTCAGTCGATGTACTAGACTCAAGACACTAAGCATGGTGTTCCTCGAGATTTACTTTGTTACTTGAATGTGTAATTATAACGCCCTTGATTTTAATGTTTTATCTTAATTGTGTTTTGTTAATTAAAACTATTTAAAAAGGCCAAGTGAGTCTTTTGTTTATGGTAGTTTTGGTTATAGTTAGCTACCCAACGTGCGGCTCGAATGATTTATCCAGTTGAGAAATAACAATGTTCAAGATTCCAGGACATTGACTCATATTACTTTCTAGGTTTTAGGTATACTGCTTCCACCAGCGAAGTGCATTTGGAAACTGCACGACGAAGTATCGTGTTTATCTTCACGCGAAAGGTTATTTTGAACATTGAATGGTTCCATCTTTACCCGAAGATAACAGATAAGATATTTTCACTTAATAAGATTTAACTTAATAAGATAACAGATTTTCACTTAATAAGCAATATAAAATTCTAACTATAACGTCGTTAATACTTTAATAATATGGAATAAAATGTGTCCTTAAAAAGGAAACTAAATCATATGTAAAGTATATATAAGTTCTAGGTATTTCCTTTTAGATATATTGCACTTTAAGAATTTATATTGTCTTATATTGTTTTAAATAATATATTTTTATTTGAATTTCCTGTGTTTTACTTTTATGTCCTAACTGAAGATTAATTTTGATTTCACTGGAAGTTAACACAAGTTAAATTTCGTTTCGGTTCTGAACGAAAAGTGTTTACGTGGCAAAATGTTATTTTTATTCTGATTGGTAAATGTTTCCGGTGTGAATAATTATTTTAGTATTTTTATAATTGTATTGCTATCTATGAATGAGTTGTATGTTTTGTTTTGTTTTATTTCAAGAATAATATTAACAGATATTTTCTTATCCTCTTTGACAATAGAAATGATTTAAAAGTGAAAAGGGTTTTATCTAGTATAGTATTTAAACTGTGCCACTGCTTGTTTTTATGCAATAAGCATACTTCTTTTGAATTAATATTTTTGTTGCCATTATTCTGAAAAGGCATTCTAATATTTGCTGCATTTTCGAATTGTGAGTTTATGAAAAATTTTTCGTAACAGGTTAGAGCAACTTATATATCTAATTGTGTTTTTCAAAGAGAACTATAGTCGAAAATTGATTTCTTAGAGCATTTAGAATTTTGTAGACATCAGATGCATTACTATTAGAAGATTTATCAAAGTTAAATTCTATTTTGGGGATTTTATGTTTACTAAATTTGTGTATTTTATAGTCCATTTGGCAAGTGTACCAATCCTTGTAAAATGTTAGTTTCGTTTTCGATGTAATCTCAGATTAGTGATTTTGTTCGATGTTGAATTTCAAATATTATGTAATTGTTAGGGGCAATTAAGAAACTCATAAATTTCTTAACATATAATTTTTCTTTAAACAAATATTGAACCTTTCAATGGACATTGAAAGTACGATAACATGTATTTTTGGGACTAACCAGAAAAAAGATCTGCAAGTGTTAGCCACAGAACTGTGGCTGCCCGTCTCTGACAATTTGAAAGTGATTCAATTCAAAGAGCTAATTACGCACGTAGACAAAAAATTCCATAAATTTCCAATTAAGTTCTGAAACATCCACTTGAATGAATCTTCGAAGTGACGAGGGTAAACATCTACATACAAAACGGAGTACTCAAATCTCTTATTGCAAAAATTCAAAAGAACTGCTTCGAACCAGGAGAAGATCCAACCCCATGTAGTGAGCTTTTCTAGAATCATCCTCATTCTATAAATTTGAATGAATCATCTTGATTCAGAGAAAGTATGAAGGGAATCATCATGATTCTGTGTTGTGAGATGAATCATTCCGATTCAATGAAGTTTGAAGAGAATCATCCCAATTCAAGAAGTTTAGACTGAATCATCCCAATTCAAGAAGTTTAGACTGAATCATCCCGATTCAATGAAGTATGAAGAGAATCATCCTGTTTCTATGTTGTGCGATGAATCATCCTGAGTAAATGAAGTTTGAAGTGAATCATACGGATTCTATGGAGTTTCGAGTGAATCATCCCGATTCAATGAAATATGAAGAAAATCATCCTGATTCTGTGTTGTGTGATGAAACATCCCGGTTCAATGAAGTTTGAAGTGAATCATCCCGATTCAACGAAGTTTGAAGAGAATCATCCTGATTCTATGGAGTTCTGAGTGAATCATCCCGATTCCATGAAGTATGAAGAGAATCATTCTGATTCTATGCTGTGTGATGAATCATCCCGATTCCATGAAGTATGAAGAGAATCACCTTGATTGTATGTTGTGCGATGAATCATCCCGATTCAATGAAGTTACGAAAGAATCATCCCGATTCAATGAAGTTTGAAAAGAATCATCTTGATTATATGCAGTTTTGAATGAATCATCCTGATTCAATGACGTTTGAAAAGAATCATCCCGACTCAGTGAAGTAGGAAAAGGATCAGCCTGATTCTATGGAGTTTTGAATGAATTATCCTGATGATTTATTGAAAGTTGAAGAGTATCATCCCGATTCAGTGAAGTTTGAAGAGTATCATCCTAATTCTGTTCTGTGCCATGAATCATCCTGATTCAATGAAGCTTGAAGAAAAACTTTCAGATTCTATGCTGCTGATGAATCCTCCCGATTTAATGAAGAATATGGCAAGCAAAAAGTATATTATGTTCATCGACGTCAAAAGGTTTCTTACGAACCAGGTGATAGAGTATAGGAAACGAGGCAGAGCAAAGAAACATATTTCTGGCTTTTCGTCGAGACGAGCCAGAGGGCGAGTCTGTAACCCACGGGCTCAAGGAGCGCCACCTAGCGGCCGCCGGGGAAAAACACCGGCCAACAAAGACTAGCCGTCAGTCGATGTACTGGACTCAAGACACTAAGCATGGTGTTCCCCGAGATTTATCTTAATTGTGTTTTGTTAATTAAACTGTTTAAAAAGGCCAAGTGAGTCTTTTGTTTATGGTAGTTTTGGTTATAAAACATTATTCTGTTTGATAAGCAAACAAACTTCCACTCGGCAATTTGACAGTCACGTAAAGTGTGATTCTTCATATTCCCCTGAACATTGTATGCATGTAAACTATCCTGTAATTTGGATGTACAGTCGGCCACAAAAGTATTCGAACACCGGTACCCATTCAGAAAATTTACTTTTCCGTTGAGAAACAAAATTGTCTCCAGAGTCTATCTTGGTTCAGTAGACAAAAAAAAAACACAAAAGGATGGCTCATGTCCAAAATTGGCTAGGTGCATGAAACAAAATACAACATGACCTATCTGGGTGAGATGGGAAACAAAATGGCTGCTCACGTAATCCATTATTGCGCTCATAGAAAACGCAAAGTGTCGCTGCGGCTCGTCTCTGTTCGCGAAGAGTGAAAACCCAAAACGGTCTGCAGTGTCTATCTTTGTTGAATAAGAAAACAAAAGGATGGCTCATGTCCAGTTTATTTAGGTGTGGGAAAACATATAACGTGACCTATCTGGATGAGATATCTCCAGCGATCCAGTATAAACTTTTTCCCCATCTGCAATAGATGACATCTATAAACAATTCCATTGAAATCTCCTCGAAATATAAGAAACAGCTAGCTCGTGAAATTGTGAAGTATTCCCAAAAAATTCCACTTCTTGAAGAAGGAAAAACACCCTAGCTGCAGATGAGGTAGAGAGAGAAAAAGCATGTTGCACCATGGAGAGCCCGCACGGTTCTGAACAGAAAACGTGGAATGCTTTTATAGAAAAGAGTTGAAAGTGAAAGTAAAAGCCGATTGGAAATTTTTCAATTGGTTGCCGACTGGGAAAAAATTTTCAGAGCTCAGAAAAAAAAATCTGAGATGTAAAAAAAAAAAAAAAAAAAAAAAAAAAAAACTTTTTGTTAATTTGTTAATTTTTATCATGTCTTCTAGACATGATAAAAATTAACCCTACCCCCCTTTTGTGTGGGAATGTTGTCTCACTGTTTCTAAAAATAGACCATGACTCATTCTAGGAATTATATGTTTTAAAAAGGATGAGTTTAAAGTTTATAAGATATGATAAGTTTTTAAAAAGGATATGTTTTAAAAAGTCTTTGGGTTTCTCCATTCCAAAGTAAACAAAGTGAAGACATCAAATTAATAGAAAAAAAAGGAAGAGTTTTTTTTTTTTTTATAGCTCTGGAAATATTTTTCCAATTCAACAGCCAAGAAATATTTCCAACCAATACAATTTCATTTTTACTTTCACTTTCAATTCATTTCTTATATCTATAAGAACATTTCATGTTTCTGTTCAGATCAGTGTGGGTTGTTCAAGATGCAGCAACTCTAATCCATCCCACAACCAGGAAAAAAAGATGTTCTTTCATGAGATGTTCTTTTGGCTTTCGAAAACAATGATGACATGATGATTGTAATACATTTCGGTTCTCATGTCCCATGCTTGAACTCAGAATTATTTACAAAACTCTGAAAATTTTTATTAGTCAGCTCGATAACCCAGCTTTCGTATATTTATTTTTTAAGCCACTCGAGTTTCGACTTCCCATCCGTGTGTGCTGTGCATTCAACCTGGAGACACATTCCCTGAGCTCTAAGAAAATGTTTCCCAGCCCACTCAATCCCTGAAATGGATTAAAAAAAATTCTTTCATACATTTTTAAAGCTCAAGAGTGTTAGGTGTCAAGGAAAGAACCTTTTTTTCCCCTGAGCTCTAAGAAAATATTTCCCAGCAGACTCAATCGCTGAAATGGATTAAAAATAAATTCTTTCATACATTTTTAAATCTCAAGCGTGTTAGCTGTCATGGAAACAGCCTTTTTTTCCCCTGAGCTCTGAGAAAATGTTTCCCAGCAGACTCAATCGCTGAAATGGATTAAAAATAAATTCTTTCATACATTTTTAAAGCTTAAGCGTGTTAGCTGTCATGGAAAGAGCCTTTTTTTCCCCTGAGCTCTGAGAAAATGTTTCCCAGCAGACTCAATCGCTGAAATGGATTAAAAATAAATTCATTCATACATTTTTAAAGCTTAAGCGTGTTAGTTCTCATGGAAAGAGCCTTTTTTTCCCCTGAGCTCTAAGAAAATGTTTCCCAGTCCACTCAATCGTTGAAATGGATTAAAAATAAATTCTTTTATATATTTTTAAAGCTTAAGCGTGTTAACTGTCATAGAAAGGGCCTTTTTTTCCCCTGAGCTCTAAGAAAATGTTTCCCAGTCCACTCAATCGCTGAAATGGATTAAAAATAAATTCTTTCATACATTTTTAAAGCTCAAGCGTGTTAACTGTCATGGAAAGGGCCTTTTTTTCCCCCAGCCCACTCAATCGCTGAAATGGATTAAAAATAACTTCTTTCATACATTTTTAAAGCTCAAGCGTGTTAGCTGTCATAGAGCTGCAGATGAGGTAGAGAGAGAACAAGCATGTTGCACCATGGAGAGCCCACACGGTTCTGAACAGAAAACGTGGAATACTTTTATAGAAAAGAGTTGAAAGTGAAAGTAAAAGCCGATTGGAAATTTTTCACTTGGTTGCCGACTGGGAAAAAATTTTCAGAGCTCAGAAAAAAAAATCTGAGATGTAAAAAAAAAAAAAAAAAAAAAAAAAAAAAAACCTTTTTGTTAATTTTTATCATGTCTTCTAGACATGATAAAAATTAACCCTACCCCCCTTGTGTGTGAGAATGTTTTCTCCCTGTTTCTAAAAATAGACCATGACTCATTCTAGGACATTCCAAAGTAAACAAAGTGAAGACATCAAATTAATAGAAAAAAAGAAAGAGTTTTTTTTTTTTTTTTCTTTTTCAGCTTTGGAAATATTTTTCCCATTCAAGAGCCAATACAATTTCATTTTTACTTTCACTTTCAATTCATTTCTTATATCTAGAAAAACATTTCATGTTTCTGTTCAAATCAGTGTGGGTTGTTCAAGATGCAACATCTCTACTCCATCCCACAACCACGAAAAAAAGATGTTCTTTCATGAGGAATTTTTTTGGCTTTCGAAAACAATGATGACATGATGATTGTAATACATTTCTGTTCTCATGTCCCATGATTGAACTCAGAATTATTTCCAGAACTCTGAGAATTTTTCCTAGTCAGCTCGATGAACCAAATTTCGTATATTTATTTTTTAAGCCACTCGAGTTTCGACTTCCCATCCGTGTGTGCTGTGCATTCAACCTAGACACACATTCCCTGAGCTCTAAGAAAATGTTTCCCAGCCCACTCAATCGCTGAAATGGATTAAAAACAAATTGTTTCATACATTTTTAAAGCTCAAGCGTGTTAGCTGTCATGGAAAGAACCTTTTTTTTCCCTGAGCTCTAAGAAAATGTTTCCCAGCCCACTCAATCGCTGAAATGGATTAAAAATAAATTCGTTCCTATATTTTTAAAGGTCGAGCATGTTAGCTCTCATGAAAAGGGCCTTTTTTTTCCCAGCCCACTCAATAGCTGAAATGAATTAAAAAGAAATTCTTTCATACAATTTTAAACCTCAAGAGTGTTAGTTCTCATGGAAAGAGCCTTTTTTTCCCTGAGCTCTAAGAAAATGTTTCCCAGCAGACTGAATCGCTGAAATGGATTAAAAACAAATTCTTTCATACATTTTTAAAGCTCAAGCGTGTTAGCTGTCACGGAAAGGGCCTTTTTTTTCCCAGCCCACTCAATCGCTGAAATGGATTAAAAATAACTTCTTTTATACATTTTTAAAGCTCAAGCGTGTTAGCTGTCATAGAAACTGAAATTTATGTCATGGTTTGTGTCTCACACGTCGTCAACGGTATGGTTTGAGGTGAAAATTGAAAACCCGGTATGAAAAATCTCTTTAAGTTCACTTTAGAAGAAGTTGTGGGATAGAGAGATTTCGTCATGGAAAAATGTCTTTCAATGTCTTTCAATGTCAGTCATGGGAAAATGTCTTTCAATGTCCGTCATGGAAAAATGTCTTTCAATATCATGACATTTCTTTTCAAATAGGATTGAAGGATTTTTCTTAAACTATGTTGAAATCTTGATCCATCCAAATTACAGATGGGAAATTCTGATCCATGGATGGATCATCGAATTTCGCTAGAACCTGATAAACGGTTGCTGATGAAATCCAAACGAGGGGTCCTAGCTTTTCAAACAGGAAACATTTTCCCGTAAACGTATTAATGATTTCTATTCTGTGAGACATTAAAAAGTGGAAAGAAACTTGTGTTCACAGAAGCTCTTTCTATATGAGTGGTCCTAGGTCCAGATGAGATAGAGAAAGAGAAAAAGCATGCTGCACCTTGGATAGCCCGCACGGTTCTGAATAGAAAACGTGGAATACTTTTATAGAAAAGCGATGAAAGTGAAAGTAAAAGCCAAATTGTCTTGGCTGTAGAATTTTCACTTGGTTGCCGACTGGGAAAAATTTTTCAAAGCTCAGAAAAAAAAAATTGAGATGTTAAAAAAAAAAAACAAACAAAAAAAACAATCTTTTTGTTAATTTTTATCATGTCTTCTAGACATGATAAAAATTAACCCTACCCCCCTTTTGTGTGGGAATGTTGTCTCCCTGTTTCTAAAAATAGACCATGACTCATTCTAGGAATTGTATGTTTTAGAAAGGATGAGTCATAGTCTTTGGGTTTCTCCATTCCAAAGTAAACAAAGTGAAGACATCAATTTAGTAGAAAAAATGAAAGAGTTTTTTTTTTTTTTTTCAGCTTTTGAAATATTTTTCCCATTCAACAGCCAAGAAATATTTCCAGCCAATACAATTTCATTTTTACTTTCACTTTCAGTTCATTTCTTATATCTATAAAAACATTTCATATTTCTGTTCAGATCAGTGTGGGTTGTTCAAGATGCAGTAACTCTACTCCATCCCACAACCAGGAAAAAAAGATGTTCTTTCATGAGGAATTCTTTTGGCTTTCGAAAACAATGATGACATGATGATTGTAATATATTTTTGTTCTCATGTCCCATGCTTGAACTCAGAATTATTTCCAGAACTTAACGTATATTTATTTAAGCTACTTGAGTTTCGACTACCCATCCGTGTGTGCTGTGCATTCAACCTGGACACACATTCCCTGAGCTCTAAGAAAATTTTCCGAGCCCACTCAATCGCTGAAATGGATTTAAAATAATTTGTTTCATACATTTTTAAAGCTCAAGAGTGTTAGGTGTCATGGAAAGAGCCTTTTTTTCCCTGAGCTCTAAGAAAATGTTTCCCAGCCCCCTCAATCGCTGAAATGGATTAAAAATAA
Source organism: Stegodyphus dumicola (assembly GCF_044657685.1). Taxonomy (NCBI): domain Eukaryota; kingdom Metazoa; phylum Arthropoda; class Arachnida; order Araneae; family Eresidae; genus Stegodyphus; species Stegodyphus dumicola. The sequence continues at coordinate 141,262,054 of NC_140771.1, read as the reverse complement.
ATTCTTTCATACATTTTTAAAGCTCAAGAGTGTTAGGTATCATGGAAAGAGCTTTTTCTTTCCACAGCCCACTCAATCGCTGAAATGGATTAAAAACAAATTCTTTGATACATTTTTAAAGCTCAAGCGTGTTAGCTGTCATAGAAAGGGCCTTTTTTTCCCCAGCCCACTCAATCGTTGAAATGGATTAAAAATAAATTCTTTCGTACATTTTTAAAGCTCAAGCGTGTTAGCAGTCATAGAAAGGGCCTTTTTCATCCCAGCCCACTCAATCGCTGGAATGGATTAAAAATAAATTCTTTCATACATGTTTAAAGCTCAAGCGTGTTAGCTGTCATGGAAACTGAAATTTATGTCACGGTTTGTGTGTCACACGTCGTCAACGGTATGATTTGAGGTGAAAATTGAAAACCCGGTATAAAAAATCTCTTTAACTTCACTTTAGAAGAAGGTGTGGGATAGAGAGGTTTCGTCATGGGAAAATGTCTTTCAATGTCCGTCATGGGAAAATGTCTTTCAATATCATGTCATCTCCTTTCAAATAGGATTGAAGGATTTTTCTTAAACTATGTTGAAATCTTGATGCATAAAAACCACGGATGGGAAATTCTGATTTATGGATGGATCATCCAATTTCGCTAGACCCTGATAAACGGTTGCTGATGAAATCCAAACGAGGGGTCCTAGCTTTTCAAATGGGAAACATTTTCCCCTAAAAGGAGAAATGATTTCTATTCTGTGAGACGTCAAAAATTGGAAAAAAGCTTGTGTTCACAGAAGCTCTTTCTAGAAGACTGGTCCTGGGTCCAGATGCAGTAGAGAGAGAAAAAGCATGCTGCACCTGGGATAGCCCGCACGGTTCTGAATAGAAAACGTGGAATACTTTTATAGAAAAGCGATGAAAGTGAAAGTAAAAGCCAAATTGTCTTGGCTGTAGAATTTTCACTTGGTTGCCGACTGGGAAAAATTTTTCAAAGCTCAGAAAAAAAAATTGAGATGTTAAAAAAAAAAACAAACAAAAAAAAAACAATCTTTTTGTTAATTTTTATCATGTCTTCTAGACATGATAAAAATTAACCCTACCCCCCTTTTGTGTGGGAATGTTGTCTCCCTGTTTCTAAAAATAGACCATGACTCATTCTAGGATTTGTATGTTTTAGAAAGGATGAGTCATAGTCTTTGGGTTTCTCTATTCCAAAGTAAACAAAGTGAAGACATCAATTTAATAGAAAAAAAGAAAGAGTTTTTTTTTTTTCCAGCTTTGGAAATATCTTTCCCATTCAACAGCCAAGAAATATTTCCAGCCAATACAATTTCATTTTTACTTTCACTTTCAGTTCATTTCTTATATCTATAAAAACATTTCATATTTCTGTTCAGGTCAGTGTGGGTTGTTCAAGATGCAGTAACTCTACTCCATCCCACAACCAGGAAAAAAAGATGTTCTTTCATGAGGAATTCTTTTGGCTTACGAAAGCAATGATGACATGATGATTGTAATACATTTCTGTTCTCATGTCCCATGCTTGAACTCAGAATTATTTCCAGAACTTAACGTATATTTATTTAAGCTACTCGAGTTTCGACTACCCATCCGTGTGTGCTGTGCATTCAACCTGGACACACATTCCCTGAGCTCTAAGAAAATTTTCCGAGCCCACTCAATCGCTGAAATGGATTTAAAATAATTTGTTTCATACATTTTTAAAGCTCAAGTGTGTTAGGTGTCATGGAAAGAGCCTTTTTTTTCCCTGAGCTCTAAGAAAATGTTTCCCAGCCCCCTCAATCGCTGAAATGGATTAAAAACAAATTGTTTCATACATTTTTAAAGGTCAAGCATGTTAGCTCTCATGAAAAGGGCCTTTTTTTTCCCAGCCCACTCAATAGCTGAAATGAATTAAAAAGAAATTCTTTCATACATTTTTAAACCTCAAGAGTGTTAGTTCTCATGGAAAGAGCCTTTTTTCCCCTGAGCTCTAAGAAAATGTTTCCCAGCAGACTCAATCTCTGAAATGGATTAAAAACAAATTCTTTCATACATTTTTAAAGCTCAAGCGTGTTAGCTGTCATGGAAAGAGCCTTTTTTTTCCCCAGCCCACTCAATCGCTGAAATGGATTAAAAATAACTTCTTTTATACATTTTTAAAGCTCAAGCGTGTTAGCTGTCATAGAAACTGAAATTTATGTCATGGTTTGTGTCTCACACGTCGTCAACGGTATGGTTTGAGGTGAAAATTGAAAACCCGGTATGAAAAATCTCTTTAAGTTCACTTTAGAAGAAGCTGTGGGATAGAGAGATTTCGTCTTGGAAAAATGTCTTTCAATGTCTTTCAATGTCAGTCATGGGAAAATGTCTTTCAATGTCCGTCATGGAAAAATGTCTTTCAATATCATGACATCTCTTTTCAAATAGGATTGAAGGATTTTTCTTAAACTATGTTGAAATCTTGATCCATCCAAATTACAGATGGGAAATTCTGATCCATGGATGGATCATCCAATTTCGCTAGACCCTGATAAACGGTTGCTGATGAAATCCAAACGAGGGGTCCTAGCTTTTCAAACAGGAAATATTTTCCCCTAAACGTATTAATGATTTCTATTCTGTGAGACATTAAAAAGTGGAAAGAAACTTGTGTTCACAGAAGCTCTTTCTATAAGAGTGGTCCTAGGTCCAGATGAGATAGAGAAAGAGAAAAAGCATGCTGCACCTTGGATAGCCCGCACGGTTCTGAATAGAAAACGTGGAATACTTTTATAGAAAAGCGATGAAAGTGAAAGTAAAAGCCAAATTGTCTTGGCTGTAGAATTTTCACTTGGTTGCCGACTGGGAAAAATTTTTCAAAGCTCAGAAAAAAAAAATTTGAGATGTAAAAAAAAAAAAAAAAAAAAAAAAAAAAAAAAAAAAAAAAAAACAATCTTTTTGTTAATTTTTATCATGTCTTCTAGACATGATAAAAATTAACCCTACCCCCCTTTTGTGTGGGAATGTTGTCTCCCTGTTTCTAAAAATAGACCATGACTCATTCTAGGAATTATATGTTTAGAAAGGATGAGTCATAGTCTTTGGGTTTCTCCATTGCAAAGTAAACAAAGTGAAGACATCAATTTAATAGAAAAAAAGAAAGAGTTTTTTTTTTCCAGCTTTGGAAATATCTTTCCCATTCAACAGCCAAGAAATATTTCCAGCCAATACAATTTCATTTTTACTTTCACTTTCAGTTCATTTCTTATATCTATAAAAACATTTCATATTTCTGTTCAGGTCAGTGTGGGTTGTTCAAGATGCAGTAACTCTACTCCATCCCACAACCAGGAAAAAAAGATGTTCTTTCATGAGGAATTCTTTTGGCTTACGAAAGCAATGATGACATGATGATTGTAATACATTTCTGTTCTCATGTCCCATGCTTGAACTCAGAATTATTTCCAGAACTTAACGTATATTTATTTAAGCTACTCGAGTTTCGACTACCCATCCGTGTGTGCTGTGCATTCAACCTGGACACACATTCCCTGAGCTCTAAGAAAATTTTCCGAGCCCACTCAATCGCTGAAATGGATTTAAAATAATTTGTTTCATACATTTTTAAAGCTCAAGTGTGTTAGGTGTCATGGAAAGAGCCTTTTTTTTCCCTGAGCTCTAAGAAAATGTTTCCCAGCCCCCTCAATCGCTGAAATGGATTAAAAACAAATTGTTTCATACATTTTTAAAGGTCAAGCATGTTAGCTCTCATGAAAAGGGCCTTTTTTTTCCCAGCCCACTCAATAGCTGAAATGAATTAAAAAGAAATTCTTTCATACATTTTTAAACCTCAAGAGTGTTAGTTCTCATGGAAAGAGCCTTTTTTCCCCTGAGCTCTAAGAAAATGTTTCCCAGCAGACTCAATCTCTGAAATGGATTAAAAACAAATTCTTTCATACATTTTTAAAGCTCAAGCGTGTTAGCTGTCATGGAAAGAGCCTTTTTTTCCCCAGCCCACTCAATCGCTGAAATGGATTAAAAATAACTTCTTTTATACATTTTTAAAGCTCAAGCGTGTTAGCTGTCATAGAAACTGAAATTTATGTCATGGTTTGTGTCTCACACGTCGTCAACGGTATGGTTTGAGGTGAAAATTGAAAACCCGGTATGAAAAATCTCTTTAAGTTCACTTTAGAAGAAGCTGTGGGATAGAGAGATTTCGTCTTGGAAAAATGTCTTTCAATGTCTTTCAATGTCAGTCATGGGAAAATGTCTTTCAATGTCCGTCATGGAAAAATGTCTTTCAATGTCCGTCATGGAAAAATGTCTTTCAATATCATGACATCTCTTTTCAAATAGGATTGAAGGATTTTTCTTAAACTATGTTGAAATCTTGATCCATCCAAATTACAGATGGGAAATTCTGATCCATGGATGGATCATCCAATTTCGCTAGACCCTGATAAACGGTTGCTGATGAAATCCAAACGAGGGGTCCTAGCTTTTCAAACAGGAAATATTTTCCCCTAAACGTATTAATGATTTCTATTCTGTGAGACATTAAAAAGTGGAAAGAAACTTGTGTTCACAGAAGCTCTTTCTATAAGAGTGGTCCTAGGTCCAGATGAGATAGAGAAAGAGAAAAAGCATGCTGCACCTTGGATAGCCCGCACGGTTCTGAATAGAAAACGTGGAATACTTTTATAGAAAAGCGATGAAAGTGAAAGTAAAAGCCAAATTGTCTTGGCTGTAGAATTTTCACTTGGTTGCCGACTGGGAAAAATTTTTCAAAGCTCAGAAAAAAAAAATTTGAGATGTAAAAAAAAAAAAAAAAAAAAAAAAAACAATCTTTTTGTTAATTTTTATCATGTCTTCTAGACATGATAAAAATTAACCCTACCCCCCTTTTGTGTGGGAATGTTGTCTCCCTGTTGCTAAAAATAGACCATGACTCATTCTAGGAATTATATGTTTAGAAAGGATGAGTCATAGTCTTTGGGTTTCTCCATTGCAAAGTAAACAAAGTGAAGACATCAATTTAATAGAAAAAAAGAAAGAGTTTTTTTTTTTCCAGCTTTGGAAATATCTTTCCCATTCAACAGCCAAGAAATATTTCCAGCCAATACAATTTCATTTTTACTTTCACTTTCAGTTCATTTCTTATATCTATAAAAACATTTCATATTTCTGTTCAGATCAGTGGGGGTTGTTCAAGATGCAGTAACTCTACTCCATCCCACAACCAGGAAAAAAAGATGTTCTTTCATGAGGAATTCTTTTGGCTTACGAAAACAATGATGACATGATGATTGTAATACATTTCTGTTCTCATGTCCCATGCTTGAACTCAGAATAATTTCCAGAACTCTGAGAATTTTTCCTAGTCAGCTCGATGAACCAAATTTCGTATATTTATTTTTTAAGCCACTCGAGTTTCGACTACCCATCCGTGTGTGCTGTGCATTCAACCTGGACACACATTCCCTGAGCTCTAAGAAAATTTTCCGAGCCCACTCAATCGCTGAAATGGATTAAAAATAAATTCATTCATACATTTTTAAAGCTTAAGCGTGTTAGTTCTCATGGAAAGAGCCTTTTTTTCCCCTGAGCTCTAAGAAAATGTTTCCCAGTCCACTCAATCGTTGAAATGGATTAAAAATAAATTCTTTTATATATTTTTAAAGCTTAAGCGTGTTAACTGTCATAGAAAGGGCCTTTTTTTCCCCTGAGCTCTAAGAAAATGTTTCCCAGTCCACTCAATCGCTGAAATGGATTAAAAATAAATTCTTTCATACATTTTTAAAAACTCAAGAGTGTTAGGTATCATGGAAAGAGCTTTTTCTTTCCACAGCCCACTCAATCGCTGAAATGGATTAAAAACAAATTCTTTGATACATTTTTAAAGCTCAAGCGTGTTAGCTGTCATAGAAAGGGCCTTTTTTTCCCCAGCCCACTCAATCGTTGAAATGGATTAAAAATAAATTCTTTCATACATTTTTAAAGCTCAAGCGTGTTAGCTGTCATAGAAGGGGCCTTTTTCATCCCAGCCCACTAAATCGCTGAAATGGATTAAAAATAAATTCTTTCATACATGTTTAAAGCTCAAGCGTGTTAGCTGTCATGGAAACTGAAATTTATGTCACGGTTTGTGTGTCACACGTCGTCAACGGTATGATTTGAGGTGAAAATTGAAAACCCGGTATAAAAAATCTCTTTAACTTCACTTTAGAAGAACCTGATAAACGGTTGCTGATGAAATCCAAACGAAAACCCTAGCTTTTCAAACAGGAAACATTTTCCCCTAAAAGGAGAAATGACTTCTATTCTGTGAGACGTCAAAAATTGGAAAAAAGCTTGTGTTCACAGAAGCTCTTTCTAGAAGACTGGTCCTGGGTCCAGATGCAGTAGAGAGAGAAAATGCATGCTGCACCTTGGACAGCCCGCACAGTTCTGAACAGAAAACGTAGAATACATTTATAGAAAAGTGTTGAAAGTGAAAGTAAAAGGCCAATCGTCTTGGCCGTAGAATTTTCACTTGGTTGCCGACTGGGAAAAATTTTTCAAAGCTCAGAAAAAAAAAATTTGAGATGTAAAGAAAAAAAAAAAAAACTTTTTGTTAATTTTTATCATGTTTTCTAGACATGATAAAAATTAACCCTACCCCCCTTTTGTGTGGGAATGTTGTCTCACTGTTTCTAAAAATAGACCATGTATACCAATATACTACAAACGGACTTGAACGCCTGTTCTCAGTATGTAGCTATACAAATTTGAAGGTAAAATTAAAAAAAAGACATCTTTTTGGGGAAAAGGGAGTAAATTTGTATAGGAATATACTACAAACGGAATTTAAGGCCTGTTTTCAGTATATAGCTATACAAATTGGAAGGTAAAAAAAATAAAAAAAAAGACATCTTTTTTTTTCGGGGGGGGAAGGCAGTGAATTTGTATAGGAATATACTACAAACGGACTTTAAAGCCTGTTTTCAGCATATAGCTATACAAATTGGAAGGTAAAAAAAATAAAAAAAAGACATCTTTTTTTTTTCGGGGAAATAATTGAATTTGTATAGGAATATACTACAAACGGACTTTAAAGCCTGTTTTCAGCATATAGCTATACAAATTGGAAGGTAAAAAAAATAAAAAAAAAGACATCTTTTTTTTTCGGGGGGGAAGGCAGTGAATTTGTATAGGAATATACTACAAACGGACTTTAAAGCCTGTTTTCAGCATATAGCTATACAAATTGGAAGGTAAAAAAAATAAAAAAAAGACATCTTTTTTTTTTCGGGGAAATAATTGAATTTGTATAGGAATATACTACAAACGGACTTTAATGCCTGTTTTCAGTATATAGCTATACAAATTGGAAGGTAAAAAAAATAAAAAAAAAGACATCTTTTTTTCTTCGGGAAATTAAGTGAATTTGTATAGGAATATACTACAAACGGACTTTAATGCCTGTTTTCAGTATATAGCTATACAAATTGGAAAGTAAAAAAAAATAAAAAAAAGATATCTTTTTTGGTGAAAAGGAGTGAATTTGTATAGAAATATACTACAAGAACATCAAGAAAAGAACATCATGGGTCCAAGAATTGAAAGTAAAAGTCCAAAAAGGAAATGTTAACGACTGGGAAGAAAATTTTCAAAGCTGAAAAAAAAAGATTTTTCTTTTTCTTTTTTTTTTTTTAAGTGTTAAAATTTTTCCAGAGCTCTGAGAATTTTTCCCAGTCGGTTTCTAGAAGCAACTCGTTAATGTATTTAAACCACTCGCGTTTCAGTTTCAGATGAGTCTGTGCTGTGCACTCAACGTGGATACACGCTTCTCACTCTCCTGGGAAGAGCTTCTGTGAAGGTATGTGAACATTTTTTTCTTACTCTTTTGTATTTCATAGACTACAAATATTTATTGAGTCACCCATTTTATAGAAATGTATTCTTATTTCCTTTCAATACTTTGAGGTAGGGTAATATTTTCCCCCGTGCTACTGTTTTTGCTTTTCAAGGCTAGAAATGTTTTACTCAATAGCTGTTTTTATAGAAAACATGCTATTATTTCGTATACTGATATATTTTGTGAAATTTTAACAAATTCCTTTCAAGAAGCCAAGATCATGTGATCCACAGCTGGCTAGACCCGTCAGTGTAATCGGATCACGATTGTTCCATCCTATACTGATATATTTTGTGAAACTTTTAACAAATTCCTTTCAAGAAGCCAAGATCTCGTGATCCACAGCTGGCTAGACTCGTCAGTGTAATCGGATCACGATTGTTCCATCCTATACTGATATATTTTGTGAAACTTTAACAAATTCCTTTCAAGAAGCCAAGATCTCGTGATCCACAGCTGGCTAGACTCGTCAGTGTAATCGGATCACGATTGTTCCATCCTATACTGATATATTTTGTGAAACTTTAACAAATTCCTTTCAAGAAGCCAAGATCTCGTGATCCACAGCTGGCTAGACTCGTCAGTGTAATCGGATCACGATTGTTCCATCCTATACTGATATATTTTGTGAAACTTTAACAAATTCCTTTCAAGAAGCCAAGATCTCGTGATCCACAGCTGGCTAGACTCGTCAGTGTAATCGGATCACGACTGTTCCATCCTATACTGATATATTTTGTGAAACTTTAACAAATTCCTTTCAAGAAGCCAAGATCTCGTGATCCACAGCTGGCTAGACCCGTCAGTGTAATCGGATCACGATTGTTCCATCCTATACTGATATATTTTGCGAAACTTTAAAAAATTTCTTTCAAGAAGCCAAGATCTCGTGATCCACAGCTGACTCCATTAGTCAGGAAAAACGGATCAGGATTTTATCAATCGTATACTGATATATTTTGTGAAACTTTAACAAATCCCTTTCAACAGGGCAAGATCTCGTGATCCATAGCTGGCTAGAGCAGTCAGGATCAATGGATCACGATTGTCCCATCGTATACTGATATATTTTGTGAAACTTTAACAAGGCAAGATCTCGTGATCCACAGCTGGCTAGACTAGTCAGTGTAATCGGATCGCGATTGTTCCATCCTATACTGATATATTTTGTGAAACTTTAACAAATTCCTTTCAAGAAGCCAAGATCTCGTGATCCACAGCTGGCTAGACCCGTCAGTGTAATTGGATCACGATTGTTCCATCCTATACTGATATATTTTGTGAAATTTTAACAAATTCCTTTCAAGAAGGCAAGAACTCGTGATCCAGAACTGACTCAATCAGTCAGGATTAACGGATCACGATTGTTCCATTGTATACTGATATATTTTGTGAAACTTCTTTAACAAATGACTTTCAAGAAGGCAAGATCTCGTGATCCACAGCTGACTAGACCCGTCAGAATTAACGGATCACGATAGTTCCATTGTATACTAATATATTTTGTGGAACTTTAACAAATTGTTTTCAACAAGGCAAGATCTCGTGATCCAGAGCTGACTCAATCAGTCAGGATTAACGGATCACGATTATTCCATTGTATACTGATATATTTTGTGAAACTTCTTTAACAAATGACTTTCAAGAAGGCAAGATCTCATGATCCACAGCTGACTAGACTTGTCAGAATTAACGGATCACGATTGTTCCATTGTATACTGATATATTTTGTGAAACTTCTTTAACAAATGACTTTCAAGAAGGCAAGATCCTGTGATCCACAGCTGACTCCATCAGTCAGGATAATGGAGCATGATTTTTTTTCAATCGTATACTGATATATATTTTGTATATTTTGTGAAACTTTAACAAATCCTTTTCAAAAAAGCAAGGTCTTGTGATCCACAGCTGACTCCATCAGTCAGGATAACGGATCATGATGGTTCCATCTTATACTGATATATATTTTGTGAAACGTTAACAAATGACTTTCAAGAAGGCAAGATCATGTTATTCAATAGAATTGTTCAATCGTATACCTGGCATATTCTGATAAAACAACAGAATGATCCAATTTTGAATACGATCCGAATATGTTTTTATAAAATCCATTTCATATTTTGTTAAACGTGAACGACTGACTTTCAAGCTGGCTGCATGGGTGTTTTTTTTCGTGGTTTTTCCCCATGTGTAACGTGAATACGAGCCAGTTTCCCTTCCAAAGTCCTCCACGAAGGCATTTCTTAAGGCAAATAGCCCTCAAATGCTTTACCGTCCTCCAAATCGACTTGACCTCTCTCCAACTTCCACGGTGTCATTTGATCGATCGAGTCGGCTGTTGGAAAAAAATGTCTGACAACTGAAAACAATATCTCCACACACCTTCACAAAACCTCTTTCCAGGAGGAAGAAGCGTGTATTCAGCTCCAGTGCACAGTACAGACTGATTTAAAGCAGAAACGCGAGTGGTTTAAATAGATGAGAACCCTCTATAGAAATAATTTGAATATATCTGGTTTTGTGAATCAAGCCGACTGGGAAAAAATTCTCAGAGCTCAGAAAAAAAATTCTGAGATGTTAAAAAAAAAAAAACAATCTTTTTGTTAATTTTTATCATGTCTTCTAGGCATGATGAAAATTAACTCCCTTCTCTTTTTGTATGGGAATGTTGTCTCCCACTTTCTAAAAATAGACAATGACTCATTCTTTCTAAAGAATAGAAGTCCAAGAAAAGATTGGATGAGTCATGGTCTATTTTTAGAAAGTGGGAGACAACATTCCTATACAAAAGGGGGGGTGAGTTAATTTTATCATGTCTAGAAGACATGATAAAAATTAACAAAAGATTTTTTTTTTTTTTTTTTTTTTTTACATCTCATAATTTTTTTCTGAGCTCTGAAAATATTTTCCCAGCCGATCTCATTTCGTTTTTCGACTTTCACTTTCAACTCTTCTCTTTTCTATAAAAGTATTTCGAGTTTCTGTTCAGAACACTGTGTGGGCTGTTGAAAAGGCAACACGTCTCCCTCTCTACATTAATTGGGAATACAAGATGTTCTAAAGAAGAATTCTTTGAGAATCTCTTAACCTTTCTAAACTTTAGACGAGCTAGCTGGATATTTTTTCATTTCTTTTTCAAGTATGGGTTCAAAGGATTCTTTTAAATAGTTGCAAGTAAGACGTTGTATCATTTTCTGTTGATCATGAATCTATTAAAAAATTTCAATGCCTAATTTTAGGGCTACCTATACCCGGCATGATTCATATGTTTTACTCTACATTTTAGATGAGACCCTCTCTTAAAAACACTATTTTCCTATTCAGAGTTGAAATGAGTTTCTAAAAGCATGATTCTTTTAAAAAAACACGTGTGTTTGTGTAGGTGTGGTGGGACGGTTAGATTTCTTCTCTTACGAGACAGTCATCTCCACCCTCTCGTGGTCACTGAAATCTCGTGATGGCTCAAATGAAAAGAGTTCATTTATTTTGACTCACAACCACGTTATATTTGTTTGGATATCTCCTCCAACGACTCGTGGAACTCTTTTCCCTGAAATGAGGTATGTTTAGCAGTGCACGCCCTCTGAAGTGAAGCTCGGAATACTTTGACAAATCCTGTCGAGTGGATTATGAAACCATTTTTAAAGGACCTCAAAGAAACACCCATGAAGACGATACCAACGTGTCGTTTTTCAGAAAGCATGAAGTTGGTTCATGGTGAGAGATGAGATGGTAAAATAGTTTTTTTCTTAGAAAGTTGAAAAAATGGAGAGTAGTAAGACACAGTCTCTTTTTTTCGAAAGTGAGTAGGAGGGTCATTTTGAGATGAGCTGGAAAATATTTTCTGAGAGATTTGAAAAAAAAATTTTAAAAATAAAAAATATATATATTATATAATATATATATTATATAATATATATTATAAATACTTTTTGTTCATTTTTATCATGTCTTCAGACATAATAAAAATGAACGACATCTCTCTTTTTTCTTTGAAACCTCTTTCAACCTATCTTGTCCTGTTTCTCAAGTAACATTTCTTTCCTGAAAAGCTAATTTCTTTAGAAACCTAAGACAACTCTTTTCCTGAAAAGCTAATTTCTTTAGACACGTAAGACAACAGGTAGAGACATCCTTCGAACCAAAAAGAGAGTAGATATCCTTTTGAATAATGTCGAATAGACAAAAGACGGCTAGCCATTTCAGTTCTATGCTTTTTTTTTCCTAGGGACGATCCACGAAGGGTCCTCTTTTGTTCACGAAGCGTGGTTCACCCATGAATTAAACACGTAGACTCGAAACTTTCTAACATCTCTACCTCCACGGTGCAGTTTGAAAGGAAGGTGACCCACCCATCACCCCAGCTATGAAATGAAACGTCAAAACAGTGCACACGTTCTAGAATAAGAACCCTTGTAGACATTTGGGGGCTCTACAGCACAGACTCAACAGAAACAAAACGATAAAAACTTTCATAGATCCCAGAGAGTGGATGTGCTTAAAAATAAGGTGATGTCTCGTCGATCAAATCAGCTGTAAATAAATGTCTAAGAGCTGTGAAGAATGGATGGCCTACCTTCACAAAAGCTCTTTCTAGGAGGGAAAAGTATGTATCCAAGCAGAATACACAGCACAGACTGATGTTAAGTCGAAACTGGAGTGATTTCAATACACAAGTATGAATTCGTTCTAATAACACTTTAGATAGGTCTTGTTTGACTCATCGAGTCGAGGGGGAAAACATTCACGTGTTGCTTTTCCAACAGCCCACGCTGTTCTGAACAGAAACGTAGAATACTTTTATAGATAGAACAAGAATTGAAAGTGAAAGTAAAAAAACGAAATCAGATCGGCTGGGAAAATTTCTGAGCCGAGAAAAAATTCTGAGTCAGAAAAAAAAAAAAAACTCTTCCTTTTTCTTTATTAATTTGATGTCTTCACTTTTTGACTTTCTACAAGGTCAAAAGAGTGAAGACATCAAATTAATAAAGAAAAAGGAAGAGTTTTTTTTTTTTTCTGACTCAGAATTTTTTCTCGGCTCAGAAATTTTCCCAGCCGATCTGATTTCGTTTTTTTACTTTCATTTTCAATTCTTCTCTTTTCTATAAAAGTATTCCACGTTTTTGTTCAGAACAGTGTGGGCTGTTGAAAAGCTAACATGTCTCCCTCTCTCTTTACCCAAATCTGGAACCCATGATGATCTTAAGAAGAATTCTTTAAGAATTTCTTACGATTCCTGAATCTTAGACAAGCTGAATGTTTCTTTTTCGTATTTCGAAGCTATTGATGGATCAAAGAAGAAGATTTCAATGGAATGACTTCATCGTTCTAGGATAGAATATTTTTTCGAAATCTCTTCCTACTTTCGTCTACACAGAAATACTTTCAACGAAAGTTAGGTCCTCTTTTACATTTCCTTTTTAAATAATTGTTCAAAGGGATTTTCGTTCTGCTGATTCAGGTTTCCCGCGCTTCACGCTACCCATCCTCACCCATTCCTAAAGGATCTCAGAGAAAATTGAAAGGGAGATCGCGAAAAAGAAATATCCTCCAGTGAACACAGTTCCAACGACAGTGGATAGATTTTTTCGATCCTTCCAGAGATATCCCCGGTGACCGATAGGTTGTTCAGCCACATGGGTGTCACGAAAAGGCACACCATGCCTGTTTCCCTCCCTAAAATGTTTCTTCGGAAAAGGGAAAGTTTTATTCCCACCCCTTTGGAGATTCCTTTTCCGAATCGATACCCAAACCCATCGGCCAGAAAAATAAATTTTTTTAAGAACTTGCCGTTTCTGAAATATATTACAAATATACGTATTCATTCTAATATTGTTAACAAATTGGATGAACTAGTCTGTAAACTCTAAATTTCTTAACTGATTCCAACAACATGAGACTTTAGTGTTATTTCATCAATCTTTTAAATACTATTTGTGTCTCGTCAAATCCTTTTTATTTGAGATGGATCATTGCTAAACAAAATGGTTGAAATAGCATGATAAGAAGGAAACGAAACACGTGTTAGCAAATATTTACGTGACATAAATATTATCTAATTATTTCCACAGATCCAGCTAACTCAAACTGCCTATATATTAATTGTTTTGGGGAGTTAAACTCATCTTGTCACAGGCTTTAGCTAAATACACAATGTATTAGAAATTCCTTAGAAACTTTAAACAATATAGTTGTAAGAGGTTAGAAGAAAGAAATAATAATACGGTTCTTCCAAGCTACTTTACGTAAGATTCACGAAGCATTGTAAGAAACAATAAATAACCTCGTAAAATACATGTATGCATAATTTATTAAAAATATTACAATGAATACGTATCTTATATTGGGTTTCAGGAGTAGAAAGGTTCTTAAAAAAATTTATTTTTCTGGCCGATGGGTTTGGGTATCGATTCGGAAAAGGAATCTCCAAAGGGGTGGGAATAAAACTTTCCCTTTTCCGAAGAAACATTTTAGGGAGGGAAACAGGCATGGTGTGCCTTTTCGTGACACCCATGTGGCTGAACAACCTATCGGTCACCGGGGATATCTCTGGAAGGATCGAAAAAATCTATCCACTGTCGTTGGAACTGTGTTCACTGGAGGGTATTTCTTTTTCGCGATCTCCCTTTCAATTTTCTCTGAGATCCTTTAGGAATGGGTGAGGATGGGTAGCGTGAAGCGCGGGAAACCTGAATCAGCAGAACGAAAATCCCTTTGAACAATTATTTAAAAAGGAAATGTAAAAGACGACCTAACTTTCGTTGAAAGTATTTCTGTGTAGACGAAAGTAGGAAGAGATTTCGAAAAAATATTCTATCCTAGAACGATGAAGTCATTCCATTGAAATCTTCTTCTTTGATCCATCAATAGCTTCGAAATACGAAAAAGAAACATACAGCTTGTCTAAGATTCAGGAATCGTAAGAAATTCTTAAAGAATTCTTCTTAAGATCATCATGGATTCCAGATTTGGGTAAAGAGAGAGGGAGACATGTTAGCTTTTCAACAGCCCACACTGTTCTGAACAAAAACGTGGAATACTTTTATAGAAAAGAGAAGAATTGAAAATGAAAGTAAAAAAACGAAATCAGATCGGCTGGGAAAATTTCTGAGCAGAGAAAAAATTCTGAGTCAGAAAAAAAAAAAAAAAAAAGAAACTCTTCCTTTTTCTTTATTAATTTGATGTCTTCACTCTTTTGACCTTGTAGAAAGTCAAAAAGTTTATTAATTTGATGTCTTCACTCTTTTGACCTTGTAGAAAGTCAAAAAGTGAAGACATCAAATTAATAAAGAAAAAGGAAGAGTTTTTTTTTTTTTTTTCTGACTCAGAATTTTTTCTCGGCTCAGAAATTTTCCCAGCCGATCCGATTTCGTTTTTTTACTTTCACTTTCAATTCTTCTTCTATCTATAAAAGTATTCTACGTTTCTGTTCAGAACAGCGTGGGCTGTTGGAAAAGCAACACGTGAATGTTTTCCCCCTCGACTCGATGAGTCAAACAAGACCTATCTAAAGTGTTATTAGAACGAATTCATACTTGTGTATTGAAATCACTCCAGTTTCGACTTAACATCAGTCTGTGCTGTGTATTCTGCTTGGATACATACTTTTCCCTCCTAGAAAGAGCTTTTGTGAAGGTAGGCCATCCATTCTTCACAGCTCTTAGACATTTATTTACAGCTGATTTGATCGACGAGACATCACCTTATTTTTAAGCACATCCACTCTCTGGGATCTATGAAAGTTTTTATCGTTTTGTTTCTGTTGAGTCTGTGCTGTAGAGCCCCCAAATGTCTACAAGGGTTCTTATTCTAGAACGTGTGCACTGTTTTGACGTTTCATTTCATAGCTGGGGTGATGGGTGGGTCACCTTCCTTTCAAACTGCACCGTGGAGGTAGAGATGTTAGAAAGTTTCGAGTCTACGTGTTTAATTCATGGGTGAACCACGCTTCGTGAACAAAAGAGGACCCTTCGTGGATCGTCCCTAGGAAAAAAAAAGCATAGAACTGAAATGGCTAGCCGTCTTTTGTCTATTCGACATTATTCAAAAGGATATCTACTCTCTTTTTGGTTCGAAGGATGTCTCTACCTGTTGTCTTACGTGTCTAAAGAAATTAGCTTTTCAGGAAAAGAGTTGTCTTAGGTTTCTAAAGAAATTAGCTTTTCAGGAAAGAAATGTTACTTGAGAAACAGGACAAGATAGGTTGAAAGAGGTTTCAAAGAAAAAAGAGAGATGTCGTTCATTTTTATTATGTCTGAAGACATGATAAAAATGAACAAAAAGTATTTATAATATATATTATATAATATATATATTTTTTATTTTTAAAATTTTTTTTTCAAATCTCTCAGAAAATATTTTCCAGCTCATCTCAAAATGACCCTCCTACTCAGTTTCGAAAAAAAGAGACTGTGTCTTACTACTCTCCATTTTTTCAACTTTCTAAGAAAAAAAAACTATTTTACCATCTCATCTCTCACCATGAACCAGCTTCATGCTTTCTGAAAAACGACACGTTGGTATCGTCTTCATGGGTGTTTCTCTGAGGTCCTTTAAAAATGGTTTCATAATCCACTCGACAGGATTTGTCAAAGTATTCCGAGCTTCACTTCATAGGGTGTGCACTGCTAAACATACCTCATTTCAGGGAAAAGAGTTCCACGAGTCGTTGGAGGAGATATCCAAAAAAATATAACGTGGTTGTGAGTCAAAATAAATGAACTCTTTTCATTTGAGCCATCACGAGATTTCTGCGACCACGAGAGGGTGGAGATGACTATCTCGTAAGAGAAGAAATCTAAGCGTCCCACCACACCTACACAAACACACATGTTTTTTTAAAAGAATCATGCTTTTAGAAACTCATTTCAACTCTGAATAGGAAAATAGTGTTTTTAAGAGAGGGTCTCATCTAAAATGTAGAGTAAAACATATGAATCATGCCGGGTATAGGTAGCCCTAAAATTAGGCATTGAAATTTTTTAATAGATTCATGATCAACAGAAAATGATACAACGTCTTACTTGCAACTATTTAAAAGAATCCTTTGAACCCATACTTGAAAAAGAAATGAAAAAATATCCAGCTAGCTCGTCTAAAGTTTAGAAAGGTTAAGAGATTCTCAAAGAATTCTTCTTTAGAACATCTTGTATTCCCAATTAATGTAGAGAGGGAGACGTGTTGCCTTTTCAACAGCCCACACAGTGTTCTGAACAGAAACTCGAAATACTTTTATAGAAAAGAGAAGAGTTGAAAGTGAAAGTCGAAAAACGAAATGAGATCGGCTGGGAAAATATTTTCAGAGCTCAGAAAAAAATTATGAGATGTAAAAAAAAAAAAAAAAAAAAAAAAATCTTTTGTTAATTTTTATCATGTCTTCTAGACATGATAAAATTAACTCACCCCCCCTTTTGTATAGGAATGTTGTCTCCCACTTTCTAAAAATAGACCATGACTCATCCAATCTTTTCTTGGACTTCTATTCTTTAGAAAGAATGAGTCATTGTCTATTTTTAGAAAGTGGGAGACAACATTCCCATACAAAAAGAGAAGGGAGTTAATTTTCATCATGCCTAGAAGACATGATAAAAATTAACAAAAAGATTGTTTTTTTTTTTTTTTTTTACATCTCAGAATTTTTTTTTCTGAGCTCTGAGAAATTTTTCCTAGCCGATCCCATTTCATTTTTCGACTTTCACTTTCAACTCTTCACTTTTCTATAAAAGCATTCCTCGTTTCTGTTCAGAACAGTGCGGGCTGTTGATGAGGCAACATGTCTCTCTCTACCCAAATCTGGAACCATCATAGTCACGAGAGAATATGAGACTAAAAAAAATAGTTTAACTTATTGATTTAAAAAATGTCCCATGCTAGAACTCAGAATTATAATCAGAGCGGGGCTTTCCAGTATCCAGTGCCAAGATTTTAGATTTGCCATGGTGACATGTTTCCAAATTCATAAATTCTTCAATTATAGTCCCCTTCTTTGACAAATGGCTAAGAAATTCTTAAAGAATATCATGAGATTGGGTAAAGAGAGAGACTGGAGAAGATATCCAAAACACATCTCGTGGAGATGACTATCTTGTAAGAAAGAAAGCTAACCGTCCCACCACACCTACACAAACACACATGTTTTTTTTAAAAGGATCAAGCTTTTGGAAACTCATTTCAACTTTGAATAGGAAAATCATGTTTTTAAGAGAGGGTCTCATCTAAAACGTAGAGTAAAACATATGAATCATGTTGGGTATAGGTAGCCCTAAAATTAGGCATTGAAATTTTTTTAATAGATTCATGATCAACAGAAAATAATACAACGTCTTACTTGCAACTATTTAAAAGAATCCTTTGAACCCATACTTGAAAAAGAAATGAAGAAATATCCAGCTAGCTCTTCTAAAGTTCAGAAAGGTTAAGAGATTCTCAAAGAATTCTTCTTTAGAACATCTTGGATTGCCGATTAGGGTAGAGAGGGAGACGTGTTGCCTTTTCAACAGCCCACAGTGTTCTGAACAAAAACTCGAAATTTTACTTTTATAGAAATACTTTTATAGAAAAGAGAAGAGTTGAAAGTGAAAGTCGAAAAACGAAATGAGATCGGCTGGGAAAATATTTTCAGAGCTCAGAAAAAAATTATGAGATGTAAAAGAAAAAAAAAATCTTTTTGTTAATTTTTATCATGTCTTCTAGACATGATAAAAATTAACTTACCCCCTTTTGTATGGGAATGTTGTCTCCCACTTTCTAAAAATAGACCATGACTCATCCAATCTTTTCTTGGAATTCTATTCTTTAGAAAGAATGAGTCATTGTCTATTTTTAGAAAGAGTGAGATAACATTCCCAGACAAAAAGAGAAGGGAGTTAATTTTTATCATGTCTAGAAGACATGATAAAAATTAACAAAAGGATTTTTTTTTTTAACATCTCAGAATTTTTTTTCTGAGCTCTGAGAATTTTTTCCCAGTCGGCTTGATTCACAAAACCAGATATATTCAAATTATTTCTATAGAGGGTTCTCATCTATTTAAACCACTTGCGTTTCTGCTTTAAATCAGTCTGTACTGTGCACTGGAGCTGAATACACGCTTCTTCCTCCTGGAAAGAGGTTTTGTGAAGGTGTGTGGAGATATTGTTTTCAGCTGTCAGACTTTTTTTTCCAACAGCCGACTCGATCGTTCAAATGACACCGTGGAAGTTGGAGAGAGGTCAAGTCGATTTGGAGGACGGTAAAGCATTTGAGGGCTATTTGCCTTAAGAAATGCCTTCGTGGAGGACTTTGGAAGGGAAACTGGCTCGTATTCACGTTACACATCCGGAAAAACCACGAAAAAAAACACCCATGCAGCCAGCTTGAAAGTCAGTCGTTCACGTTTAACAAAATATGAAATGGATTTTATAAAAACATATTCGGATCGTATTCAAAATTGGATCATTCTGTTGTTTTATCAGAATATGCCAGGTATACGATTGAACAATTCTATTGAATAACATGATCTTGCCTTCTTGAAAGTCATTTGTTAACGTTTCACAAAATATATATCAGTATAAGATGGAACCATCATGATCCGTTATCCTGACTGATGGAGTCAGCTGTGGATCACAAGACCTTGCCTTTTTTGAAAAGGATTTGTTAAAGTTTCACAAAATATACAAAATATATATCAGTATACGATTGAAAAAAAATCATGATCCATTATCCTGACTGATGGAGTCAGCTGTGGATCACAGGATCTTGCCTTCTTGAAAGTCATTTGTTAAAGAAGTTTCACAAAATATATCAGTATACAATGGAACAATCGTGATCCGTTAATTCTGACAAGTCTAGTCAGCTGTGGATCATGAGATCTTGCCTTCTTGAAAGTCATTTGTTAAAGAAGTTTCACAAAATATATCAGTATACAATGGAATAATCGTGATCCGTTAATCCTGACTGATTGAGTCAGGTCTGGATCACGAGATCTTGCCTTGTTGAAAACAATTTGTTAAAGTTCCACAAAATATATTAGTATACAATGGAACTATCGTGATCCGTTAATTCTGACGGGTCTAGTCAGCTGTGGATCACGAGATCTTGCCTTCTTGAAAGTCATTTGTTAAAGAAGTTTCACAAAATATATCAGTATACAATGGAACAATCGTGATCCGTTAATCCTGACTGATTGAGTCAGTTCTGGATCACGAGTTCTTGCCTTCTTGAAAGGAATTTGTTAAAATTTCACAAAATATATCAGTATAGGATGGAACAATCGTGATCCAATTACACTGACGGGTCTAGCCAGCTGTGGATCACGAGATCTTGGCTTCTTGAAAGGAATTTGTTAAAGTTTCACAAAATATATCAGTATAGGATGGAACAATCGCGATCCGATTACACTGACTAGTCTAGCCAGCTGTGGATCACGAGATCTTGCCTTGTTAAAGTTTCACAAAATATATCAGTATACGATGGGACAATCGTGATCCATTGATCCTGACTGCTCTAGCCAGCTATGGATCACGAGATCTTGCCCTGTTGAAAGGGATTTGTTAATGTTTCACAAAATATATCAGTATACGATTGATAAAATCCTGATCCGTTTTTCCTGACTAATGGAGTCAGCTGTGGATCACGAGATCTTGGCTTCTTGAAAGAAATTTTTTAAAGTTTCGCAAAATATATCAGTATAGGATGGAACAATCGTGATCCGATTACACTGACGGGTCTAGCCAGCTGTGGATCACGAGATCTTGGCTTCTTGAAAGGAATTTGTTAAAGTTTCACAAAATATATCAGTATAGGATGGAACAATCGTGATCCGATTACACTGACGAGTCTAGCCAGCTGTGGATCACGAGATCTTGGCTTCTTGAAAGGAATTTGTTAAAGTTTCACAAAATATATCAGTATAGGATGGAACAATCGTGATCCGATTACACTGACGAGTCTAGCCAGCTGTGGATCACGAGATCTTGGCTTCTTGAAAGGAATTTGTTAAAGTTTCACAAAATATATCAGTATAGGATGGAACAATCGTGATCCGATTACACTGACGAGTCTAGCCAGCTGTGGATCACGAGATCTTGGCTTCTTGAAAGGAATTTGTTAAAGTTTCACAAAATATATCAGTATAGGATGGAACAATCGTGATCCGATTACACTGACGAGTCTAGCCAGCTGTGGATCACGAGATCTTGGCTTCTTGAGAGGAATTTGTTAAAAGTTTCACAAAATATATCAGTATAGGATGGAACAATCGTGATCCGATTACACTGACGGGTCTAGCCAGCTGTGGATCACATGATCTTGGCTTCTTGAAAGGAATTTGTTAAAATTTCACAAAATATATCAGTATACGAAATAATAGCATGTTTTCTATAAAAACAGCTATTGAGTAAAACATTTCTAGCCTTGAAAAGCAAAAACAGTAGCACGGGGGAAAATATTACCCTACCTCAAAGTATTGAAAGGAAATAAGAATACATTTCTATAAAATGGGTGACTCAATAAATACTTGTAGTCTATGAAATACAAAAGAGTAAGAAAAAAATGTTCACATACCTTCACAGAAGCTCTTCCCAGGAGAGTGAGAAGCGTGTATCCACGTTGAGTGCACAGCACAGACTGATCTGAAACTGAAACGCGAGTGGTTTAAATACATTAACGAGTTGCTTCTAGAAACCGACTGGGAAAAATTCTCAGAGCTCTGGAAAAATTTTAACACTTAAAAAAAAAAAAAAAAAAAAAATCTTTTTTTTTTCAGCTTTGAAAATTTTCTTCCCAGTCGTTAACATTTCCTTTTTTAACTCTTACTTTCAATTCTTGGACCCATGTTGTTCTTTTCTTGATGTTCTTGTAGTATATTTCTATACAAATTCACTCCTTTTCCCCAAAAAAGATATCTTTTTTTTATTTTTTTTTACCTTCCAATTTGTATAGCTATATACTGAAAACAGGCATTAAAGTCCGTTTGTAGTATATTCCTATACAAATTCACTTAATTTCCCGAAAAAAAAAAGATGTCTTTTTTTTTATTTTTTTTACCTTCCAATTTGTATAGCTATATACTGAAAACAGGCATTAAAGTCCGTTTGTAGTATATTCCTATACAAATTCAATTATTTCCCCGAAAAAAAAAAGATGTCTTTTTTTATTTTTTTTACCTTCCAATTTGTATAGCTATATGCTGAAAACAGGCTTTAAAGTCCGTTTGTAGTATATTCCTATACAAATTCACTGCCTTCCCCCCCCGAAAAAAAAAGATGTCTTTTTTTTAATTTTTTTTACCTTCCAATTTGTATAGCTATATACTGAAAACAGGCCTTAAATTCCGTTTGTAGTATATTCCTATACAAATTTACTCCCTTTTCCCCAAAAAGATGTCTTTTTTTTAATTTTACCTTCAAATTTGTATAGCTACATACTGAGAACAGGCGTTCAAGTCCGTTTGTAGTATATTGGTATACATGGTCTATTTTTAGAAACAGTGAGACAACATTCCCACACAAAAGGGGGGTAGGGTTAATTTTTATCATGTCTAGAAGACATGATAAAAATTAACAAAAAGTTTTTTTTTTCTTTTTTTTTTTTACATCTCAGATTTTTTTTTCTGAACTCTGAAAATTTTTTCCCAGTCGGCAACCAAGTGAAAAATTTCCAATCGGCTTTTACTTTCACTTTCAACTCTTTTCTATAAAAGTATTCCACGTTTTCTGTTCAGAACCGTGTGGGCTCTCCATGGTGCAACATGCTTGTTCTCTCTCTACCTCATCTGCAGCTCTATGACAGCTAACACGCTTGAGCTTTAAAAATGTATGAAAGAAGTTATTTTTAATCCATTTCAGCGATTGAGTGGGCTGGGGAAAAAAAAGGCCCTTTCCATGACAGTTAACACGCTTGAGCTTTAAAAATGTATGAAAGAATTTATTTTTAATCCATTTCAGCGATTGATTGGACTGGGAAACATTTTCTTAGAGCTCAGGGGAAAAAAAGGCCCTTTCTATGACAGTTAACGTGCTTAAGCTTTAAAAATATATGAAAGAATTTATTTTTAATCCATTTCAGCGATTGAGTCTGCTGGGAAACATTTTCTTAGAGCTCAGGGGAAAAAAAGGCTCTTTCCATGAGAACTAACACGCTTAAGCTTTAAAAATGTATGAATGAATTTATTTTTAATCCATTTCAGCGATTGAGTCTGCTGGGAAACATTTTCTCAGAGCTCAGGGGAAAAAAAGGCTCTTTCCATGACAGCTAACACGCTTGAGCTTTAAAAATGTATGAAAGAATTTATTTTTAATCCATTTCAGCGATTGAGTCTGCTGGGAAATATTTTCTTAGAGCTCAGGGAAAAAAAAGGTTCTTTCCTTGACACCTAACACTCTTGAGCTTTAAAAATGTATGAAAGAATTTTTTTTAATCCATTTCAGGGATTGAGTGGGCTGGGAAACATTTTCTTAGAGCTCAGGGAATGTGTCTCCAGGTTGAATGCACAGCACACACGGATGGGAAGTCGAAACTCGAGTGGCTTAAAAAATAAATATACGAAAGCTGGGTTATCGAGCTGACTAGGAAAAATTTTCAGAGTTCTGGAAATAATTCTGAGTTCAAGCATGGGACATGAGAACCGAAATGTATTACAATCATCATGTCATCATTGTTTTCGAAAGCCAAAAGAACATCTCATGAAAGAACATCTTTTTTTCCTGGTTGTGGGATGGATTAGAGTTGCTGCATCTTGAACAACCCACACTGATCTGAACAGAAACATGAAATGTTTTTATAGATATAAGAAATGAATTGAAAGTGAAAGTAAAAATGAAATTGTATTGGTTGGAAATATTTCTTGGATCTTGAATTGGAAAAATATTTCCAGAGCTATATAAAAAAAAAAAAAAAAAAAAAACTCTTTCTTTTTTTCTATTAAATTGATGTCTTCACTTTGTTTACTTTGGAATGGAGAAACCCAAAGACTATGACTCATCCTTTCTAAAACATATAATTCCTAGAATGAGTCATGGTCTATTTTTAGCAACAGGGAGACAACATTCCCACACAAAAGGGGGGGTAGGGTTAATTTTTATCATGTCTAGAAGACATGATAAAAATTAACAAAAAGATTGTTTTTTTTTTTTTTTTTTTTTTTTTTTTTTACATCTCAAATTTTTTTTTTCTGAGCTTTGAAAAATTTTTCCCAGTCGGCAACCAAGTGAAAATTCTACAGCCAAGACAATTTGGCTTTTACTTTCACTTTCATCGCTTTTCTATAAAAGTATTCCACGTTTTCTATTCAGAACCGTGCGGGCTATCCAAGGTGCAGCATGCTTTTTCTCTTTCTCTATCTCATCTGGACCTAGGACCACTCTTATAGAAAGAGCTTCTGTGAACACAAGTTTCTTTCCACTTTTTAATGTCTCACAGAATAGAAATCATTAATACGTTTAGGGGAAAATGTTTCCTGTTTGAAAAGCTAGGACCCCTCGTTTGGATTTCATCAGCAACCGTTTATCAGGGTCTAGCGAAATTGGATGATCCATCCATGGATCAGAATTTCCCATCTGTAATTTGGATGGATCAAGATTTCAACATAGTTTAAGAAAAATCCTTCAATCCTATTTGAAAAGAGATGTCATCATATTGAAAGACATTTTTCCATGACGGACATTGAAAGACATTTTCCCATGACTGACATTGAAAGACATTTTTCCATGACGAAATCTCTCTATCCCACAGCTTCTTCTAAAGTGAACTTAAAGAGATTTTTCATACCGGGTTTTCAATTTTCACCTCAAACCATACCGTTGACGACGTGTGAGACACAAACCATGACATAAATTTCAGTTTCTATGACAGCTAACACGCTTGAGCTTTAAAAATGTATAAAAGAAGTTATTTTTAATCCATTTCAGCGATTGAGTGGGCTGGGGGAAAAAAAGGCCCTTTCCATGACAGCTAACACGCTTGAGCTTTAAAAATGTATGAAAGAATTTGTTTTTAATCCATTTCAGAGATTGAGTCTGCTGGGAAACATTTTCTTAGAGCTCAGGGGAAAAAAGGCTCTTTCCATGAGAACTAACACTCTTGAGGTTTAAAAATGTATGAAAGAATTTCTTTTTAATTCATTTCAGCTATTGAGTGGGCTGGGAAAAAAAAGGCCCTTTTCATGAGAGCTAACATGCTTGACCTTTAAAAATGTATGAAACAATTTGTTTTTAATCCATTTCAGCGATTGAGTGGGTTGGGAAACATTTTCTTAGAGCTCAGGGAAAAAAAAGGTTCTTTCCATGACAGCTAACACGCTTGAGCTTTAAAAATGTATGAAACAATTTGTTTTTAATCCATTTCAGGGATTGAGTGGGCTGGGAAACATTTTCTTAGAGCTCAGGGAATGTGTGTCTAGGTTGAATGCACAGCACACACGGATGGGAAGTCGAAACTCGAGTGGCTTAAAAAATAAATATACGAAATTTGGTTCATCGAGCTGACTAGGAAAAATTCTCAGAGTTCTGGAAATAATTCTGAGTTCAATCATGGGACATGAGAACAGAAATGTATTACAATCATCATGTCATCATTGTTTTCGAAAGCCAAAAAAATTCCTCATGAAAGAACATCTTTTTTTCGTGGTTGTGGGATGGAGTAGAGATGTTGCATCTTGAACAAACCACACTGATTTGAACAGAAACATGAAATGTTTTTATAGATATAAGAAATGAATTGAAAGTGAAAGTAAAAATGAAATTGTATTGGCTGTTGAATGGGAAAAATATTTCCAAAGCTGAAAAAAAAAAAAAAAAAAAAAAAAAAAAAAACTCTCTTTTTTTCTATTAATTTGATGTCTTCACTTTGTTTACTTTGGAATGTCCTAGAATGAGTCATGGTCTATTTTTAGAAACAGGGAGAAAACTTTCTCACACACAAGGGGGGTAGGGTTAATTTTTATCATGTCTAGAAGACATGATAAAAATTAACAAAAAGTTTTTTTTTTCTTTTTTTTTTTTACATCTCAGATTTTTTTTTCTGAACTCTGAAAATTTTTTCCCAGTCGGCAACCAAGTGAAAAATTTCCAATCGGCTTTTACTTTCACTTTCAACTCTTTTCTATAAAAGTATTCCACGTTTTCTGTTCAGAACCGTGTGGGCTCTCCATGGTGCAACATGCTTGTTCTCTCTCTACCTCATCTGCAGCTCTATGACAGCTAACACGCTTGAGCTTTAAAAATGTATGAAAGAAGTTATTTTTAATCCATTTCAGCGATTGAGTGGGCTGGGGAAAAAAAAGGCCCTTTCCATGACAGTTAACACGCTTGAGCTTTAAAAATGTATGAAAGAATTTATTTTTAATCCATTTCAGCGATTGATTGGACTGGGAAACATTTTCTTAGAGCTCAGGGGAAAAAAAGGCCCTTTCTATGACAGTTAACGCGCTTAAGCTTTAAAAATATATGAAAGAATTTATTTTTAATCCATTTCAGCGATTGAGTGGACTGGGAAACATTTTCTTAGAGCTCAGGGAAAAAAAAGGCTCTTTCCATGAGAACTAACACGCTTAAGCCTTAAAAATGTATGAATGAATTTATTTTTAATCCATTTCAGCGATTGAGTCTGCTGGGAAACGTTTTCTCAGAGCTCAGGGGAAAAAAAGGCTGTTTCCATGACAGCTAACACGCTTAAGCTTTAAAAATGTATGAATGAATTTATTTTTAATCCATTTCAGCGATTGAGGCTGCTGGGAAACATTTTCTTAGAGCTCAGGGGAAAAAAAGGCTCTTTCCATGAGAACTAACACGCTTAAGCTTTAAAAATGTATGAATGAATTTATTTTTAATCCATTTCAGCGATTGAGTCTGCTGGGAAACATTTTCTCAGAGCTCAGGGGAAAAAAAGGCTCTTTCCATGACAGCTAACACGCTTGAGCTTTAAAAATGTATGAAAGAATTTATTTTTAATCCATTTCAGCGATTGAGTCTGCTGGGAAATATTTTCTTAGAGCTCAGGGAAAAAAAAGGTTCTTTCCTTGACACCTAACACTCTTGAGCTTTAAAAATGTATGAAAGAATTTTTTTTAATCCATTTCAGGGATTGAGTGGGCTGGGAAACATTTTCTTAGAGCTCAGGGAATGTGTCTCCAGGTTGAATGCACAGCACACACGGATGGGAAGTCGAAACTCGAGTGGCTTAAAAAATAAATATACGAAAGCTGGGTTATCGAGCTGACTAGGAAAAATTTTCAGAGTTCTGGAAATAATTCTGAGTTCAAGCATGGGACATGAGAACCGAAATGTATTACAATCATCATGTCATCATTGTTTTCGAAAGCCAAAAGAACATCTCATGAAAGAACATCTTTTTTTCCTGGTTGTGGGATGGATTAGAGTTGCTGCATCTTGAACAACCCACACTGATCTGAACAGAAACATGAAATGTTTTTATAGATATAAGAAATGAATTGAAAGTGAAAGTAAAAATGAAATTGTATTGGTTGGAAATATTTCTTGGCTCTTGAATTGGAAAAATATTTCCAGAGCTATATATAAAAAAAAAAAAAACACTCTTCCTTTTTTTCTATTAATTTGATGTCTTCACTTTGTTTACTTTGGAATGGAGAAACCCAAAGACTTTTTAAAACATATCCTTTTTAAAAACTTATCATATCTTATAAACTTTAATCTCATCCTTTTTAAAACATATAATTCCTAGAATGAGTCATGGTCTATTTTTAGAAACAGTGAGACAACATTCCCACACAAAAGGGGGGTGGGGTTAATTTTTATCATGTCTAGAAGACATGATAAAAATTAACAAAAAGGTTTTTTTTTTTTTTTTTTTTTTTTTTTTTTTTTTTTTTTTACATCTCAGATTTTTTTTTCTGAGCTCTGAAAATTTTTTCCCAGTCGGCAACCAATTGAAAAATTTCCAATCGGCGTTTACTTTCACTTTCAACTCTTTTCTATAAAAGCATTCCACGTTTTCTGTTCAGAACCGTGCGGGCTCTCCATGGTGCAACATGCTTTTTCTCTCTCTACCTCATCTGCAGCTAGGGTGTTTTTCCTTCTTCAAGAAGTGGAATTTTTTGGGAATACTTTACAATTTCACGAGCTAGCTGTTTCTTATATTTCGAGGAGATTTCAATGGAATTGTTTATAGATGTCATCTATTGCAGATAAGGAAAAAGTTTATACTGGATCGCTGGAGACATCTCATCCAGATAGGTCACGTTATATGTTTTCCCACACCTAAATAAACTGGACATGAGCCATCCTTTTGTTTTCTTATTCAACAAAGATAGACACTGCAGACCGTTTTGGGTTTTCACTCTTCGCGAACAGAGACGAGCCGCAGCGACACTTTGCGTTTTCTATGAGCGCAATAATGGATTACGTGAGCAGCCATTTTGTTTCCCATCTCACCCAGATACGTCATGTTGTATTTTGTTAAATGCACCTAGCGAATTTTGGACATGAGCCATCCTTTTGTTTTTTTTGTCTATCGAACCAAGATAGACTCTGGAGACAATTTTGTTTCTCAACGGGAAAGTAAATTTTCTGAATGGGTACCGGTGTTCGAATACTTTTGTGGCCGACTGTCTGATTATACTATTACAACCACGAAATCTCGAAATGGATGGGTTTTACAGTTGACTACGGTAAGACGCAGGGAGACCTGTCATCCCTAGCTCCTCCTAGGAATTCTGAAGATACTATTACAACCCCCAAATCTCAAAAATGATAGGATTTACAATTGACATCGAGTCCCGAAACCAATCGAGCTGACCCTAGAGAGATTGGAAAGTAAGATGGATTCGATGGGAGGGAGATTATTCTTCTTTCGGGATGGAAACAATATTCGTACTACTTTTCTTTCAAGAGGGAAAGGGGCATCCAATCCCACAACCTGTTGAGTGGACCCTAGAGAGGTTGAAAAGGCAGACAGATTCGACTGGGGTCGGTTTCGGATTAAAAAGAAGAGCCGTTCCGCTTTTCTTCCAACATGGAAAAGGGTATCTAGTCTCACAACTTACAAACGCATCTTCTTTCAAAAAAGTTAGAAAGGATTTTAAAATAGGTTGGGAACTATTTTCTTCTTCAAAATTCGGAAAAAACAACAACATACGCTTGGGTTCCAAAAAAACAGTTAAAGAAGGCTAAATGAACAGCCCGTCTAAAGTGAAATTCCGAAGAGAATAAATGGGTAAGGACTCATCCATCGAGTTGTCTGGGCAATGGTTTTTTTAGAAATTGAAACGGTCCACAAATAAAAAACGTGGTAAACAATATCAACAAAATGGTAAAGCAAATCTATTGAGCTGGTCTCTCAAATCTCACCCCTCAAAATATTTTAAACGTAAACAAGTCAACAACATAGTAAATATCATCAATAGAATAGGATAATAACATCGGCTAGAAGGGGAAAAACCTGTCAGAGAAGCAAAAACACAAAAGAGTGGAAGAAAAAACGTTAACATACCTTCACAGAAGCTTTTTCCAGGAGAGAGAGAAGCGTGTATCCACGTTGAGTGCCCCGCACAGACTGATTGGAAGCTGAAACACGAGTGGTTTAAATAGCTAAGTGAGAATTCTTTCTAGAAACAATTTGGAAGTCTTATTTTGATCATCGAGTCGACTGGGAAAAAATTCTCAGAGCTGAAAAAAAAATTCTGAGATGAAAAAAAAAAAAAAACTTTTTGTTAATTTTTATCATGTCTTCTAGACATGATAAAAATTAACTCCCTTCTCTTTTTGTCTGGGAATGTTGTCTCCCACTTTCTAAAAATAGACCATGACTCATCCTTTCTTAAGAATACAATTCCAAGCAAAGAATGGGTTGGGATCTATTTTTAGAAACGGTGAGACAACATTCCCAGACAAAAAGAGAAGGGAGTTAATTTTTATCATGTCTAGAAGACATGATAAAAATTAACAAAAAGTTTTTTTTTTTTTTTTTTTTTTTTTTACATCTCAGAATTTTTTTTTTTCAGCTCTGAGAATTGTTTCCCAGTCCACTCGATGATCAAAACAAGACTTCCAAATTGTTTCTAGAAAGAACTCTCATTTAGCTATTTAAACCACTCCAGTTTCAGCTTCAGATCAGTCTGTGCTGGGCAGTTCACCTGGATATAGGCTGTTTCCAGCCGACTCGTTTTAACTTTCCCATTCAACTCGTCTCTGATCTATAAAAACATTCCGAGTTTCAGTTCAGTTCGGAACGGGCTGTTGAACACGCAATACAACAAGATGCTTCTCCTCCAGACCTGGAAAATACTTCCGTATTAGGAAAATAGAGATACGTAAAAGAATAAGCTGTTACGTTATTATTGATTCCATCTCCTTTTTAGCTTCTTCTCGTATGTGTTTACGATACTTTGTAATTTTCATAGAACGTTTAATGATGGTATAGGAAGGATTAAAAGATCGATACGGGAAATACTTTCGAAAGAATCGTTTTAACCTTCTCGAGAAACTATCTAATCTTCGAGGGAAAAGGGGGCCGGCAATAACCCAAGCAAGAAATTCGTACAAAAATCGATTACGTTGATCCCATATATTGGACGAAGCCAATTTCTTTTCTGCATAATGTCGTCGAAGATCTGTTTCGTTGAGAAGTTTTAAAATTTCAGTTGCTTTTAAGTCAGTTTCAAGAATGACAAGAATAAATAAAGCCATCTCTTCATATTCATAGCAATCTATAACTATTTTTCTAAGTTTTTTGAGGTCATCGAATGTAAGCAGAGGACCTTGACATCTTTTAATATTGGATTGTTTTGGATGTTCCCATTTCTCACTTAACAAGCGATACAAAAACCAGAGTTTATTCTTCACTTGATTGCGCGATTTCTTCTTTACTTCAGTTAGATACTTTTCATATTCCTCTAATGCTCTCTTATAATGATATTTAATGCCATCACCATGTTTTCGATACCAGTCATAGAATTCATTAAAATAAAATTCATAGTTAGTTCTTGTTGCTTCCGAAATATTCATACGTTTAATAATAATTTGACATTCCTCCATTGTCGGATTTGGTATGAATACTGTACTGTCATGCTTGTGTCTATGTTTAGGAAGAGAGTTTTCCAAACATTTCCACCGTCTCATTCGTTGGTATTCCCTCTCTTTGAATCGAACATTTGGATCTCTTCTCCTTTCTCGTAATCTCCATCGATTTGCTTCTTTTACTCTTTCCAATGACCAATAATGTTTCATGTAGGCCTTCTTTTTCCTTTTCCTTTCAGATAAAATTGTGGATTCCTCATTATTCATCTTGATTCGAACCCTTCATTATTCATTATTATCTATGTTATTTTTGATTCCGTCTTATATTTTTTTTAATCTAGTCCTTTTTTGGTACCTAAAAATTAAATTGATTAAAAAAATATAGGGATTCTATAAACCTTTTGAATATCCTTTAACCGTAAAATAGAAAAGAGAATAAAAACCTAACCCCTTTCATATTAACCCATTCCTCGCTCAAGGCACCTTGATCAAGTAATGGGATAATGATAGAAGGGTTAGGACTTTAGGATCCTTTTTATTTCACTATAAATTGATAAAAAAGATTTATACTAAAGGATTTCAAAATTTTATTAATGATATTAAATTATTATTAATGATTTTTTGAATGGGTGTCAGGATCTGACGATATTGAAAAAGAAATAACTTTATCAATAATATATATGTTTGAAAAATGAATATCATGAAGGGAGGAAAAAAAAGCATAATTTTTCCTAATATCTAGCTTGTTGTGTTTGATAAATCATGTAAATGGTCAAACAAATCACTAATGTAATGACAAATAAACAGTAAAGCTGGACAGTATGAATGAAAGACATAAACTTACCCCTTTTCAATTTGAAGATTTGAAAAGGATAGAATATGTTATCTTCTTTAAGTGGAAAAGATTCCGGCTATTATATTTCACCTTGAACTGTAGATTGGAAATCTAAATACTTCTATCGATAACAATGAATCCATTGTTTTTTTTTTGGAAAAAAACTAGCAGTGACACACGTCGGCTGGAAACATTTAGCCTTCTCCATATAAACTCCTTGCATGTTTAGAAGTGATTTTTCTTTCTCCCATTTCAATAGCAAAACAAAATTGTTGATGATAACGTTCTCCTTTTTCCAATATCACTTTAAAGAATATCTTTTGAGATCTTTTACGTATCTCTATTTTCCTAATAGGGAAGTATTTTCCAGGTCTGGAGGAGAAGCATCTTGTTGTATTGCGTGTCCAACAGCCCGTTCCGAACTGAACTGAAACTCGGAATGTTTTTATAGATCAGAGACGAGTTGAATGGGAAAGTAAAAACGAGTCGGCTGGAAACAGCCTATATCCAGGTGAACTGCCCAGCACAGACTGATCTGAAGCTGAAACTGGAGTGGTTTAAATAGCTAAGTGAGAGTTCTTTCTAGAAACAATTTGGAAGTCTTGTTTTGATCATCGAGTGGACTGGGAAACAATTCTCAGAGCTGAAAAAAAAATCTGAGATGTAAAAAAAAAAAAAAAAAAACTTTTTGTTAATTTTTATCATGTCTTCTAGACATGATAAAAATTAACTCCCTTCTCTTTTTGTCTGGGAATGTTGTCTCACCGTTTCTAAAAATAGATCCCAACCCATTCTTTGCTTGGAATTGTATTCTTAAGAAAGGATGAGTCATGGTCTATTTTTAGAAAGTGGGAGACAACATTCCCAGACAAAAAGAGAAGGGAGTTAATTTTTATCATGTCTAGAAGACATGATAAAAATTAACAAAAAGTTTTTTTTTTTTTTTCATCTCAGAAATTTTTTTTCAGCTCTGAGAATTTTTTCCCAGTCGACTCGATGATCAAAATAAGACTTCCAAATTGTTTCTAGAAAGAATTCTCACTTAGCTATTTAAACCACTCGTGTTTCAGCTTCCAATCAGTCTGTGCGGAGCACTCAACGTGGATACACGCTTCTCTCTCTCCTGGAAAAAGCTTCTGTGAAGGTATGTTAACGTTTTTTCTTCCACTCTTTTGTGTTTTTGCTTCTCTGACAGGTTTTTCCCCTTCTAGCCGATGTTATTATCCTATTCTATTGATGATATTTACTATGTTGTTGACTTCTTTACGTTTAAAATATTTTGCGGGGTGAGATTTGAGAGACCAGCTCAATAGATTTGCTTTACCATTTTGTTGATATTGTTTACCACGTTTTTTATTTGTGGACCGTTTCAATTTCTAAAAAAACCATTGCCCAGCCAACTCGATGGATGAGTCCTTACCCATTTATTCTCTTCGGAATTTCACTTTAGACGGGCTGTTCATTTAGCCTTCTTTAACTGTTTTTTTGGAACCCAAGCGTATGTTGTTGTTTTTTTCCGAATTTTGAAGAAGAAAATAGTTCCCAACCTATTTTAAAATCCTTTCTAACTTTTTTGAAAGAAGATGCGTTTGTAAGTTGTGAGACTAGATACCCTTTTCCATGTTGGAAGAAAAGCGGAACGGCTCTTCTTTTTAATCCGAAACCGACCCCAGTCGAATCTGTCTGCCTTTTCAACCTCTCTAGGGTCCACTCAACAGGTTGTGGGATTGGATGCCCCTTTCCCTCTTGAAAGAAAAGTAGTACGAATATTGTTTCCATCCCGAAAGAAGAATAATCTCCCTCCCATCGAATCCATCTTACTTTCCAATCTCTCTAGGGTCAGCTCGATTGGTTTCGGGACTCGATGTCAATTGTAAATCCTATCACTTTGAGATTTGGAGGTTGTAATAGTATCTTCAGAATTCCTAGGAGGAGCTAGGGATGACAGGTCTCCCTGCGTCTTACCGTGGTCAACTGTAAAACCCATCCATTTCGAGATTTCGTGGTTGTAATAGTATAATCAGACAGTCGGCTACAAAAGTATTCGAACACCGGTACCCATTCAGAAAATTTACTTTTCCGTTGAGAAACAAAATTGTCTCCAGAGTCTATCTTGATTCGATAGACAAAAAAAAACAAAAGGATGGCTCATGTCCAAAATTGGCTAGGTGCATGAAACAAAATACAACATGACCTATCTGGGTGAGATGGGAAACAAAATGGCTGCTCACGTAATCCATTATTGCGCTCATAGAAAACGCAAAGTGTCGCTGCGGCTCGTCTCGGTTCGCGAAGAGTGAAAACCCAAAACGGTCTGCAGTGTCTATCTTTGTTGAATGAGAAAATAAAAGGATGGCTCATGTCCAGTTTATTTAGGTGTGGGAAAACATATAACGTGACTTATCTGGATGCGATGTCTCCAGCGATCCAGTATAGACATTTTCCCCATCTGCAATAGATGACATTTATAAACAATTCCATTGAAATCTCCACGAAATATAAGAAACAGCCAGCTCGTGAAATTTTAAAGTATTCCCAAAAAATTCCACTTCTTGAAGAAGGAAAAACACCCTAGCTGCAGATGAGGTAGAGAGAGAAAAAGCATGTTGCACCATGGAGAGCCCGCACGGTTCTGAACAGAAAACGTGGAATGCTTTTATAGAAAAGAGTTGAAAGTGAAAGTAAAAGCCGATTGGAAACTTTCAATTGGTTGCCGACTGGGAAAAAATTTTCAGAGCTCAGAAAAAAAAATCTGAGATGTCTTCTAGACATGATAAAAATTAACCCTACCCCCCTTTTGTGTGGGAATGTTGTCTCACTGTTTCTAAAAATAGACCATGACTCATTCTAGGAATTATATGTTTTAAAAAGGATGAGTTTAAAGTTTATAAGATAAGATAAGTTTTTAAAAAGGATATGTTTTAAAAAGTCTTTTGGTTTCTCCATTCCAAAGTAAACAAAGTGAAGACATCAAAGTAATAGAAAAAAAGGAAGAGTTTTTTTTTTTTTTTTTTTTTTTTTTTATAGCTCTGGAAATATTTTTCCAATTCAACAGCCAAGAAATATTTCCGACCAATACAATTTAATTTTTACTTTCACTTTCAATTCATTTCTTATATCTATAAAAACATTTCATATTTCTGTTCAGATCAGTGTGGGTTGTTCAAGATGCAGCAACTCTAATCCATCCCACAACCAGGAAAAAAAGATGTTCTTTCATGAGATGTTCTTTTGGCTTTCGAAAACAATGATGACATGATGATTGTAATACATTTCGGTTCTCATGTCCCATGCTTGAACTCAGAATTATTTCCAGAACTCTGAAGATTTTTCCTAGTCAGCTCGATAACCCAGCTTTCGTATATTTATTTTTTAAGCCACTCGAGTTTCGACTTCCCATCCGTGTGTGCTGTGCATTCAACCTGGAGACACATTCCCTGAGCTCTAAGAAAATGTTTCCCAGCCCACTCAATCCCTGAAATGGATTAAAAAAAATTCTTTCATACATTTTTAAAGCTCAAGAGTGTTAGGTGTCAAGGAAAGAACCTTTTTTTTCCCTGAGCTCTAAGAAAATGTTTCCCAGCAGACTCAATCGCTGAAATGGATTAAAAATAAATTCTTTCATACATTTTTAAAGCTCAAGAGTGTTAGCTGTCATGGAAAGAGCCTTTTTTCCCCCTGAGCTCTGAGAAAATGTTTCCCAGCAGACTCAATCGCTGAAATGGATTAAAAATAAATTCTTTCATACATTTTTAAACCTCAAGCGTGTTAGCTGTCATGGAAAGAGCCTTTTTTTCCCCTGAGCTCTGAGAAAATGTTTCTCAGTAGACTCAATCGCTGAAATGCATTAAAAATAAATTCTTTCATACATTTTTAAAGCTTAAGCGTGTTAGCTGTCATGGAAAGAGCCTTTTTTTCCCCTGAGCTCTGAGAAAATGTTTCCCAGCAGACTGAATCGTTGAAATGGATTAAAAATAAATTCATTCATACATTTTTAAAGCTTAAGCGTGTTAGCTGTTATGGAAAGAGCCTTTTTTTCCCCTGAGCTCTAAGAAAATGTTTCCCAGTCCACTCAATCGCTGAAATGGATTAAAAATAAATTCTTTCATATATTTTTAAAGCTTAAGCGTGTTAGTTCTCATGGAAAGAGCCTTTTTATCCCCTGAGCTCTAAGAAAATGTTTCCCAGTCCACTCAATCGCTGAAATGGATTAAAAATAAATTCTTTCATATATTTTTAAAGCTTAAGCGTGTTAACTGTCATAGAAAGGGCCTTTTTTTCCCCTGAGCTCTAAGAAAATGTTTCCCAGTCCACTCAATCGCTGAAATGGATTAAAAATAAATTCTTTCATACATTTTTAAAGCTCAAGCGTGTTAACTGTCATGGAAAGGGCCTTTTTTTCCCCAGCCCACTCAATCGCTGAAATGGATTAAAAATAACTTCTTTCATACATTTTTAAAGCTCAAGCGTGTTAGCTGTCATAGAGCTGCAGATGAGGTAGAGAGAGAACAAGCATGTTGCACCATGGAGAGCCCACACGGTTCTGAACAGGAAACGTGGAATACTTTTATAGAAAAGAGTTGAAAGTGAAAGTAAAAGCCTATTGGAAATTTTTCACTTGGTTGCCGACTGGGAAAAATTTTTCAAAGCTGAGAAAAAAAAAATTTGAGATGTAAAAAAAAAAAAAATCTTTTTGTTAATTTTTATCATGTCTTCTAGACATGATAAAAATTAACCCTACCCCCCTTTTGTGTGGGAATGTTGTCTTCCTGTTTCTAAAAATAGACCATGACTCATTCTAGGAATTATATGTTTTAGAAAGGATGAGTCATAGTCTTTGGGTTTCTCCATTCCAAAGTAAACAAAGTGAAGACATCAATTTAATAGAAAAAAAGAAAGTTTTTTTTTTTTTTTTTTTTTTCAGCTTTGGAAATATTTTTCCCATTCAACAGCCAAGAAATATTTCCAGCCAATACAATTTCATTTTTACTTTCACTTTCAGTTCATTTCTTATATCTATAAAAGCATTTCATATTTCTGTTCAGATCAGTGTGGGTTGTTCAAGATGCAGTAAATCTACTCCATCCCACAACCAGGAAAAAAAGATGTTCTTTCATGAGGAATTCTTTTGGCTTTCGAAAACAATGATGACATGATGATTGTAATACATTTCTGTTCTCATGTCCCATGCTTGAACTCAGAATTATTTCCAGAACTTAACGTATATTTATTTAAGCTACTCGCGTTTCGACTACCCATCCGTGTGTGCTGTGCATTCAACCTGGACACACATTCCCTGAGCTCTAAGAAAATTTTCCGAGCCCACTCAATCGCTGAAATGGATTTAAAATAATTTGTTTCATACATTTTTAAAGCTCAAGAGTGTTAGGTGTCATGGAAAGAGCCTTTTTTTCCCTGAGCTCTAAGAAAATGTTTCCCTGCCCCCTCAATCGCTGAAATGGATTAAAAATAAATTCTTTCATACATTTTTAAAGCTCAAGAGTGTTAGGTATCATGGAAAGAGCTTTTTCTTTCCACAGCCCACTCAATCGCTGAAATGGATTAAAAACAAATTCTTTGATACATTTTTAAAGCTTAAGCGTGTTAGCTGTCATAGAAAGGGCCTTTTTTTCACCAGCCCACTCAATCGTTGAAATGGATTAAAAATAAATTCTTTCATACATTTTTAAAGCTCAAGCGTGTTAGCTGTCATAGAAAGGGCCTTTTTCATCCCAGCCCACTCAATCGCTGAAATGGATTAAAAATAACTTCTTTCATACATGTTTAAAGCTCAAGCGTGTTAGCTGTCATGGAAACTGAAATTTATGTCACGGTTTGTGTGTCACACGTCGTCAACGGTATGATTTGAGGTGAAAATTGAAAACCCGGTATAAAAAATCTCTTTAACTTCACTTTAGAAGAAGGTGTGGGATAGAGAGATTTCGTCATGGGAAAATGTCTTTCAATGTCCTTCAATGTCCGTCATGGGAAAATGTCTTTCAATATCATGTCATCTCCTTTCAAATAGGATTGAAGGATTTTTCTTAAACTATGTTGAAATCTTGATGCATAAAAACCACGGATGGGAAATTCTGATTTATGGATGGATCATCCAATTTCGCTAGACCCTGATAAACGGTTGCTGATGAAATCCAAACGAGGGGTCCTAGCTTTTCAATTGGGAAACATTTTCCCCTAAAAGGAGAAATGATTTCTATTCTGTGAGACGTCAAAAATTGGAAGAAAGCTTGTGTTCACAGAAGCTCTTTCTAGAAGACTGGTCCTGGGTCCAGATGCAGTAATGAGAGAAAAAGCATGCTGCACCTTGGACAGCCCGCACAGTTCTGAACAGAAAACGTAGAATACTTTTATAGAAAAGTGTTGAAAGTGAAAGTAAAAGGCCAATCGTCTTGGCTGTAGAATTTTCACTTGGTTGCCGACTGGGAAAAATTTTTCAAAGCTCAGAAAAAAAAATTTGAGATGTAAAGAAAAAAAAAAAAAAAAAAACTTTTTGTTAATTTTTATCATGTCTTCTAGACATGATAAAAATTAACCCTACCCCCCTTTTGTGTGGGAATGTTGTCTCACTGTTTCTAAAAATAGACCATGTATACCAATATACTACAAACGGACTTGAACGCCTGTTCTCAGTATGTAGCTATACAAATTTGAAGGTAAAATTAAAAAAAAGACATCTTTTTGGGGAAAAGGGAGTAAATTTGTATAGGAATATACTACAAACGGAATTTAAGGCCTGTTTTCAGTATATAGCTATACAAATTGGAAGGTAAAAAAAATTAAAAAAAAGACATCTTTTTTTTTCGGGGGGGGGAAGGCAGTGAATTTGTATAGGAATATACTACAAACGGACTTTAAAGCCTGTTTTCAGCACATAGCTATACAAATTGGAAGGTAAAAAAAATAAAAAAAAGACATCTTTTTTTTTTCGGGGAAATAAGTGAATTTGTATAGGAATATACTACAAACGGACTTTAATGCCTGTTTTCAGTATATAGCTATACAAATTGGAAGGTAAAAAAAAATAAAAAAAAAGACATCTTTTTTTTTTTTCGGGAAATTAAGTGAATTTGTATAGGAATATACTACAAACGGACTTTAATGCCTGTTTTCAGTATATAGCTATACAAATTGGAAGGTAAAAAAAATAAAAAAAAGATATCTTTTTTGGGGAAAAGGAGTGAATTTGTATAGAAATATACTACAAGAACATCAAGAAAAGAACATCATGGGTCCAAGAATTGAAAGTAAAAGTCCAAAAACGAAATGTTAACGACTGGGAAGAAAATTTTCAAAGCTGAAAAAAAAGATTTTTTTTTTTTTTTTTAATGTGTTAAAATTTTTCCAGAGCTCTGAGAATTTTTCCCAGTCGGTTTCTAGAAGCAACTCGTTAATGTATTTAAACCACTCGCGTTTCAGTTTCAGATCAGTCTGTGCTGTGCACTCAACGTGGATACACGCTTCTCACTCTCCTGGGAAGAGCTTCTGTGAAGGTATGTGAACATTTTTTTCTTACTCTTTTGTATTTCATAGACTACAAATATTTATTGAGTCACCCATTTTATAGAAACGTATTCTTATTTCCTTTCAATACTTTGAGGTAGGGTAATATTTTCCCCCGTGCTACTGTTTTTGCTTTTCAAGGCTAGAAATGTTTTACTCAATAGCTGTTTTTATAGAAAACATGCTATTATTTCGTATACTGATATATTTTGTGAAATTTTAACAAATTCCTTTCAAGAAGCCAAGATCATGTGATCCACAGCTGGCTAGACCCGTCAGTGTAATCGGATCACGATTGTTCCATCCTATACTGATATATTTTGTGAAACTTTAACAAATCCCTTTCAACAGGGCAAGATCTCGTGATCCATAGCTGGCTAGAGCAGTCAGGATCAATGGATCACGATTGTCCCATCGTATACTGATATATTTTGTGAAACTTTAACAAGGCAAGCTCTTGTGATCCACAGCTGGCTAGACCCGTCAGTGTAATTGGATCACGATTGTTCCATCCTATACTGATATATTTTGTGAAATTTTAACAAATTCCTTTCAAGAAGGCAAGATCTCGTGATCCAGAACTGACTCAATCAGTCAGGATTAACGGATCACGATTGTTCCATTGTATACTGATATATTTTGTGAAACTTCTTTAACAAATGACTTTCAAGAAGGCAAGATCTCGTGATCCACAGCTGACTAGACCCGTCAGAATTAACGGAT
Source organism: Stegodyphus dumicola (assembly GCF_044657685.1). NCBI lineage: Eukaryota > Metazoa > Arthropoda > Arachnida > Araneae > Eresidae > Stegodyphus > Stegodyphus dumicola. The sequence goes on along the minus strand of NC_140771.1, from coordinate 141,222,140 downwards.
CACGATAGTTCCATTGTATACTAATATATTTTGTGGAACTTTAACAAATTGTTTTCAACAAGGCAAGATCTCGTGATCCAGAGCTGACTCAATCAGTCAGGATTAACGGATCACGATTATTCCATTGTATACTGATATATTTTGTGAAACTTCTTTAACAAATGACTTTCAAGAAGGCAAGATCTCATGATCCACAGCTGACTAGACTTGTCAGAATTAACGGATCACGATTGTTCCAATGTATACTGATATATTTTGTGAAACTTCTTTAACAAATGACTTTCAAGAAGGCAAGATCCTGTGATCCACAGCTGACTCCATCAGTCAGGATAATGGATCATGATTTTTTTCAATCGTATACTGATATATATTTTGTATATTTTGTGAAACTTTAACAAATCCTTTTCAAAAAAGGCAAGGTCTTGTGATCCACAGCTGACTCCATCAGTCAGGATAACGGATCATGATGGTTCCATCTTATACTGATATATATTTTGTGAAACGTTAACAAATGACTTTCAAGAAGGCAAGATCATGTTATTCAATAGAATTGTTCAATCGTATACCTGGCATAATCTGATAAAACAACAGAATGATCCAATTTTGAATACTATCCGAATATGTTTTTATAAAATCCATTTCATATTTTGTTAAACGTGAACGACTGACTTTCAAGCTGGCTGCATGGGTGTTTTTTTTCGTGGTTTTTCCCCATGTGTAACGTGAATACGAGCCAGTTTCCCTTCCAAAGTCCTCCACGAAGGCATTTCTTAAGGCAAATAGCCCTCAAATGCTTTACCGTCCTCCAAATCGACTTGACCTCTCTCCAACTTCCACGGTGTCATTTGAACGATCGAGTCGGCTGTAGGAAAAAAATGTCTGACAGCTGAAAACAATATCTCCACACACCTTCACAAAACCTCTTTCCAGGAAGAAGAAGCGTGTATTCAGCTCCAGTGCACAGTACAGACTGATTTAAAGCAGAAACGCGAGTGGTTTAAATAGATGAGAACCCTCTATAGAAATAATTTGAATATATCTGGTTTTGTGAATCAAGCCGACTGGGAAAAAATTCTCAGAGCTCAGAAAAAAAATTCTGAGATGTTAAAAAAAAAAAAAAAAAAAGAAAAAAAAAATCTTTTTGTTAATTTTTATCATGTCTTCTAGACATGATAAAAATTAACTCCCTTCTCTTTTTGTATGGGAATGTTGTTTCCCACTTTCTAAAAATAGACAATGACTCATTCTTTCTAAAGAATAGAATTCCAAGAAAAGATTGGATGAGTCATGGTCTATTTTTAGAAAGTGGGAGACAACATTCCTATACAAAAGGGGGGGTGAGTTAATTTTATCATGTCTAGAAGACATGATAAAATTTAACAAAAAGATTTTTTTTTTTTTTTTTTTTTTTTTACATCTCATAATTTTTTTCTGAGCTCTGAAAATATTTTCCCAGCCGATCTCATTTCGTTTTTCGACTTTCACTTTCAACTCTTCTCTTTTCAATAAAAGTATTTCGAGTTTCTGTTCAGAACACTGTGTGGGCTGTTGAAAAGGCAACACGTCTCCCTCTCTACCCTAATCGGGAATCCAAGATGTTCTAAAGAAGAATTCTTTGAGAATCTCTTAACCTTTCTGAACTTTAGAAGAGCTAGCTGGATATTTCTTCATTTCTTTTTCAAGTATGGGTTCAAAGGATTCTTTTAAATAGTTGCAAGTAAGACGTTGTATTATTTTCTGTTGATCATGAATCTATTAAAAAAATTTCAATGCCTAATTTTAGGGCTACCTATACCCAACATGATTCATATGTTTTACTCTACGTTTTAGATGAGACCCTCTCTTAAAAACATGATTTTCCTATTCAAAGTTGAAATGAGTTTCCAAAAGCTTGATCCTTTTAAAAAAACATGTGTGTTTGTGTAGGTGTGGTGGGACGGTTAGCTTTCTTTCTTACGAGATAGTCATCTCCACGAGATGTGTTTTGGATATCTTCTCCAGTCTCTCTCTTTACCCAATCTCATGATATTCTTTAAGAATTTCTTAGCCATTTGTCAAAGAAGGGGACTATAATTGAAGAATTTATGAATTTGGGAACATGTCACCATGGCAAATCTAAAATCTTGGCACTGGATACTGGAAAGCCCCGCTCTGATTATAATTCGTAGTTCTAGCATGGGACATTTTTTAAATCAATAAGTTAAACTATTTTTTCTAGTCTCATATTCTCTCGTGACTATGGTTCCAGATTTGGGTAGAGAGAGACATGTTGCCTCATCAACAGCCCGCACTGTTCTGAACAGAAACGTGGAATGCTTTTATAGAAAAGTCAAGAGTTGAAAGTGAAAGTCGAAAAATGAAATGGGATAGGCTAGGAAAAATTTCTCAGAGCTCAGAAAAAAAAATTCTGAGATGTAAAAAAAAAAAAAAAAAAAACAATCTTTTTGTTAAATTTTTATCATGTCTTCTAGACATGATAAAAATTAACTCCCTTCTCTTTTTGTATGGGAATGTTGTCTCCCACTTTCTAAAAATAGACCATGACTCATTCTTTCTAAAGAATAGAATTCCAAGAAAAGATTGGATGAGTCATGGTCTATTTTTAGAAAGTGGGAGACAACATTCCTATACAAAAGGGGGGGTGAGTTAATTTTTATCATGTCTAGAAAACATGATAAAAATTAACAAAAAGATTTTTTTTTTTTTTTTTTTTTTACATCTCAGAATTTTTTTCTGAGCTCTGAAAATATTTTCCCAGCCGATCTCATTTCGTTTTTCGACTTTCACTTTCAACTCTTCTCTTTTCTATAAAAGTATTTCGAGTTTCTGTTCAGAACACTGTGTGGGCTGTTGAAAAGGCAACATGTCTCCCTCTCTACATTAATTGGGAATACAAGATGTTCTAAAGAAGAATTCTTTGAGAATCTCTTAACCTTTCTTAACTTTAGACGAGCTAGCTGGATATTTTTCATTTCTTTTTCAAGTATGGGTTCAAAGGATTCTTTTAAATAGTTGCAAGTAAGACGTTGTATCATTTTCTGTTGATCATGAATCTATTAAAAAATTTCAATGCCTAATTTTAGGGCTACCTATACCCGGCATGATTCATATGTTTTACTCTACATTTTAGATGAGACCCTCTCTTAAAAACACTATTTTCCTATTCAGAGTTGAAATGAGTTTCTAAAAGCATGATTCTTTTAAAAAAACATGTGTGTTTGTGTAGGTGTGGTAGGACGGTTAGATTTCTTCTCTTACGAGATAGTCATCTCCACCCACTCGTGGTCGCTGAAATCTCGTGATGGCTCAAATGAAAAGAGTTCATTAATTTGACTCACAACCACGTTATATTTTTTTGGATATCTCCTCCAACGACTCGTGGAACTCTTTTCCCTGAAATGAGGTATGTTTAGCAGTGCATGCCCTCTGAAGTGAAGCTCGGAATACTTTGACAAATCCTGTCGAGTGGATTATGAAACCATTTTTAAAGGACCTCAGAGAAACACCCATGAAGACGATGCCAACGTGTCGTTTTTCAGAAAGCATGAAGGTGGTTCATGGTGAGAGATGAGATGGTAAAATAGTTTTTTTTTTCTTAGAAAGTTGAAAAAATGGAGAGTAGTAAGACACAGTCTCTTTTTTTCGAAACTGAGTAGGAGGGTCATTTTGAGATGAGCTGGAAAATATTTAGATAGGTCTTGTTTGACTCATCGAGTCGAGGGGGAAAACATTGACGTGTTGCTTTTCCAACAGCCCACACTGTTCTGAACAGAAACGTAGAATACTTTTATAGATAGAAGAAGAATTGAAAGTGAAAGTAAAAAAACGAAATCGAATCGGCTGGGAAAATTTCCGAGCCGAGAAAAAATTCCGAGTCAGAAAAAAAAAAAAAACTCTTCCTTTTTCTTTATTAATTTGATGTCTTCACTTTTTGACTTTCTACAAGGTCAAAAGAGTGAAGACATGAAGTTAATAAAGAAAAAGGAAGAGTTTTTTTTTTTTTTTTTTTTTTTCTGACTCAGAATTTTTTCTCGGCTCAGAAATTTTCCCAGCCGATCTGATTTCGTTTTTTTACTTTCATTTTCAATTCTTCTCTTTTCTATAAAAGTATTCCACGTTTTTGTTCAGAACAGTGTGGGCTGTTGAAAAGCTAACATGTCTCCCTCTCTCTTTACCCAAATCTGGAACCCATGATGATCTTAAGAAGAATTCTTTAAGAATTTCTTACGATTCCTGAATCTTAGACAAGCTGAATGTTTCTTTTTCGTATTTCGAAGCTATTGATGGATCAAAGAAGAAGATTTCAATGGAATGACTTCATCGTTCTAGGATAGAATATTTTTTCGAAATCTCTTCCTACTTTCGTCTACACAGAAATACTTTCAACGAAAGTTAGGTCCTCTTTTACATTTCCTTTTTAAATAATTGTTCAAAGGGATTTTCGTTCTGCTGATTCAGGTTTCCCGCGCTTCACGCTCGCTACCCATCCTCACCCATTCCTAAAGGATCTCAGAGAAAATTGAAAGGGAGATCGCGAAAAAGAAATACCCTCCAGTGAACACAGTTCCAACGACAGTGGATAGATTTTTTCGATCCTTCCAGAGATATCCCCGGTGACCGATAGGTTGTTCAGCCACATGGGTGTCACGAAAAGGCACACCATGGCTGTTTCCCTCCCTAAAATGTTTCTTCGTAAAAGGGAAAGTTTTTTTCCCACCCCTTTGGAGATTCCTTTTCCGAATCGATACCCAAACCCATCGGCCAGAAAAATAAATTTTTTTAAGAACTTGCCGTTTCTGAAATATATTACAAATATACGTATTCATTCTAATATTGTTAACAAATTGGATGAACTAGTCTGTAAACTCTAAATTTCTTAACTGATTCCAACAACATGAGACTTTAGTGTTATTTCATCAATCTTTTAAATACTATTTGTGTCTCGTCAAATCCTTTTTATTTGAGATGGATCATTGCTAAACAAAATGGTTGAAATAGCATGATAAGAAGGAAACGAAACACGTGTTAGCAAATATTTACGTGACATAAATATTATCTAATTATTTCCACAGATCCAGCTAACTCAAACTGCCTATATATTAATTGTTTTGGGGAGTTAAACTCATCTTGTCACAGGCTTTAGCTAAATACACAATGTATTAGAAATTCCTTAGAAACTTTAAACAATATAGTTGTAAGAGGTTAGAAGAAAGAAATAATAATACGGTTCTTCCAAGCTACTTTACGTAAGATTCACGAAGCATTGTAAGAAACAATAAATAACCTCGTAAAATACATGTATGCATAATTTATTAAAAATATTACAATGAATACGTATCTTATATTGGGTTTCAGGAGTAGAAAGGTTCTTAAAAAAATTTATTTTTCTGGCCGATGGGTTTGGGTATCGATTCGGAAAAGGAATCTCCAAAGGGGTGGGAAAAAAACTTTCCCTTTTCCGAAGAAACATTTTAGGGAGGGAAACAGGCATGGTGTGCCTTTTCGTGACACCCATGTGGCTGAACAACCTATCGGTCACCGGGGATATCTCTGGAAGGATCGAAAAAATCTATCCACTGTCGTTGGAACTGTGTTCACTGGAGGGTATTTCTTTTTTGCGATCTCCCTTTCAATTTTCTCTGAGACCCTTTAGGAATGGGTGAGGATGGGTAGCGTGAAGCGCGGGAAACCTGAATCAGCAGAACGAAAATCCCTTTGAACAATTATTTAAAAAGGAAATGTAAAAGAGGACCTAACTTTCGTTGAAAGTATTTCTGTGTAGACGAAAGTAGGAAGAGATTTCGAAAAAATATTCTATCCTAGAACGATGAAGTCATTCCATTGAAATCTTCTTCTTTGATCCATCAATAGCTTCGAAATACGAAAAAGAAACATTCAGCTTGTCTAAGATTCAGGAATCGTAAGAAATTCTTAAAGAATTCTTCTTAAGATCATCATGGGTTCCAGATTTGGGTAAAGAGAGAGGGAGACATGTTAGCTTTTCAACAGCCCACACTGTTCTGAACAAAAACGTGGAATACTTTTATAGAAAAGAGAAGAATTGAAAATGAAAGTAAAAAAACGAAATCAGATCGGCTGGGAAAATTTCTGAGCCGACAAAAAATTCTGAGTCAGAAAAAAAAAAAAAAAAAAAAAAAAAAAAAAACTCTTCCTTTTTCTTTATTAATTTGATGTCTTCACTCTTTTGACCTTGTAGAAAGTCAAAAAGTTTATTAATTTGATGTCTTCACTCTTTTGACCTTGTAGAAAGTCAAAAAGTGAAGACATCAAATTAATAAAGAAAAAGGAAGAGTTTTTTTTTTTTTTTTTTTTTTTCTGACTCAGAATTTTTTCTCGGCTCAGAAATTTTCCCAGCCGATCCGATTTCGTTTTTTTACTTTCACTTTCAATTCTTCTTCTATCTATAAAAGTATTCTACGTTTCTGTTCAGAACAGTGTGGGCTGTTGGAAAAGCAACACGTCAATGTTTTCCCCCTCGACTCGATGAGTCAAACAAGACCTATCTAAAGTGTTATTAGAACGAATTCATACTTGTGTATTGAAATCACTCCAGTTTCGACTTAACATCAGTCTGTGCTGTGTACTCTGCTTGGATACATACTTTTCCCTCCTAGAAAGAGCTTTTGTGAAGGTAGGCCATCCTTTCTTCACAGCTCTTAGACATTTATTTACAGCTGATTTGATCGACGAGACATCACCTTATTTTTAAGCACATCCACTCTCTGGGATCTATGAAAGTTTTTATCGTTTTGTTTCTGTTGAGTCTGTGCTGTAGAGCCCCCAAATGTCTACAAGGGTTCTTATTCTAGAACGTGTGCACTGTTTTGACGTTTCATTTCATAGCTGGGGTGATGGGTGGGTCACCTTCCTTTCAAACTGCACCGTGGAGGTAGAGATGTTAGAAAGTTTCGAGTCTACGTGTTTAATTCATGGGTGAACCACGCTTCGTGAACAAAAGAGGACCCTTCGTGGATCGTCCCTAGGAAAAAAAATGCATAGAACTGAAATGGCTAGCCGTCTTTTGTCTATTCGACATTATTCAAAAGGATATCTACTCTCTTTTTGGTTCGAAGGATGTCTCTACCTGTTGTCTTACGTGTCTAAAGAAATTAGCTTTTCAGGAAAAGAGTTGTCTTAGGTTTCTAAAGAAATTAGCTTTTCAGGAAAGAAATGTTACTTGAGAAACAGGACAAGATAGGTTGAAAGAGGTTTCAAAGAAAAAAGAGAGATGTCGTTCATTTTTATTATGTCTGAAGACATGATAAAAATGAACAAAAAGTATTTATAATATATATTATATAATATATATATTATATAATATATATATTTTTTATTTTTAAAATTTTTTTTTCAAATCTCTCAGAAAATATTTTCCAGCTCATCTCAAAATGACCCTCCTACTCAGTTTCGAAAAAAAGAGACTGTGTCTTACTACTCTCCATTTTTTCAAATTTCTAAGAAAAAAAAACTATTTTACCATCTCATCTCTCACCATGAACCACCTTCATGCTTCCTGAAAAACGACACGTTGGTATCGTCTTCATGGGTGTTTCTCTGAGGTCCTTTAAAAATGGTTTCATAATCCACTCGACAGGATTTGTCAAAGTATTCCGAGCTTCACTTCAGAGGGCGTGCACTGCTAAACATACCTCATTTCAGGGAAAAGAGTTCCACGAGCCGTTGGAGGAGATATCCAAAAAAATATAACGTGGTTGTGAGTCAAAATAAATGAACTCTTTTCATTTGAGCCATCACGAGATTTCAGCGACCACGAGAGGGTGGAGATGACTATCTCGTAAGAGAAGAAATCTAAGCGTCCCACCACACCTACACAAACACACATGTTTTTTTAAAAGAATCATGCTTTTAGAAACTCATTTCAACTCTGAATAGGAAAATAGTGTTTTTAAGAGAGGGTCTCATCTAAAATGTAGAGTAAAACATATGAATCATGCCGGGTATAGGTAGCCCTAAAATTAGGCATTGAAATTTTTTAATAGATTCATGATCAACAGAAAATGATACAACGTCTTACTTGCAACTATTTAAAAGAATCCTTTGAACCCATACTTGAAAAAGAAATGAAAAAATATCCAGCTAGCTCGTCTAAAGTTTAGAAAGGTAGAGATTCTCAAAGAATTCTTCTTTAGAACATCTTGTATTCCCAATTAATGTAGAGAGGGAGACGTGTTGCCTTTTCAACAGCCCACACAGTGTTCTGAACAGAAACTCGAAATACTTTTATAGAAAAGAGAAGAGTTGAAAGTGAAAGTCGAAAAACGAAATGAGATCGGCTGGGAAAATATTTTCAGAGCTCAGAAAAAAATTATGAGATGTAAAAAAAAAAAAAAAAAAAATTTTGTTAATTTTTATCATGTCTTCTAGACATGATAAAAATTAACTCACCCCCCCTTTTGTATAGGAATGTTGTCTCCCACTTTCTAAAAATAGACCATGACTCATCCAATCTTTTCTTGGAATTCTATTCTTTAGAGAAAATGAGTCATGGTCTATTTTTAGAAAGTGGGAGACAACATTCCCATACAAAAAGAGAAGGGAGTTAATTTTTATCATGTCTAGAACGCATGATAAAAATTAACAAAAAGATTGTTTTTTTTTTTTTTTTTTACATCTCAGAATTTTTTTTTTCTGAGCTGTGAGAAATTTTTCCTAGCCGATCCCATTTTATTTTTCGACTTTCACTTTCAACTCTTCACTTTTCTATAAAAACATTCCACGTTTCTGTTCAGAACAGTGCGGGCTGCTGATGAGGCAACATGTCTCTCTCTACCCAAATCTGGAACCATAGTCACGAGAGAATATGAGACTAGAAAAAATAGTTTAACTTATTGATTTAAAAAATGTCCCATGCTAGAACTCAGAATTATAATCAGAGCGGGGCTTTCCAGTATCCAGTGCCAAGATTTTAGATTTGCCATGGTGACATGTTCCCAAATTCATAAATTCTTCAATTATAGTCCCCTTCTTTGACAAATGGCTAAGAAATTCTTAAAGAATATCATGAGATTGGGTAAAGAGAGAGACTGGAGAAGATATCCAAAACACATCTCGTGGAGATGACTATCTCGTAAGGAAGAAAGCTAACCGTCCCACCACACCTACACAAACACACATGTTTTTTTAAAAGGATCAAGCTTTTGGAAACTCATTTCAACTTTGAATAGGAAAATCATGTTTTTAAGAGAGGGTCTCATCTAAAACGTAGAGTAAAACATATGAATCATGTTGGCTATAGGTTGCCCTAAAATTAGGCATTGAAATTTTTTTAATAGATTCATGATCAACAGAAAATAATACAACGTCTTACTTGCAACTATTTAAAAGAATCCTTTGAACCCATACTTGAAAAAGAAATGAAGAAATATCCAGCTAGCTCTTCTAAAGTTCAGAAAGGTTAAGAGATTCTCAAAGAATTCTTCTTTAGAACATCTTGGATTCCCGATTAGGGTAGAGAGGGAGACGTGTTGCCTTTTCAACAGCCCACAGTGTTCTGAACAAAAACTCGAAATACTTTTATAGAAAAGAGAAGAGTTGAAAGTGAAAGTCGAAAAACGAAATGAGATCGGCTGGGAAAATATTTTCAGAGCTCAGAAAAAAATTATGAGATGTAAAAAAAAAAAAAAATCTTTTTGTTAACTTTTATCATGTCTTCTAGACATGATAAAATTAACTCACCCCCCCCCTTTTGTATAGGAATGTTGTCTCCCACTTTCTAAAAATAGACCATGACTCATCCAATCTTTTCTTGGAATTCTATTCTTTAGAAAGAATGAGTCATGGTCTATTTTTAGAAAGAGTGAGATAACATTCCCAGACAAAAAGAGAAGGGAGTTAATTTTTATCATGTCTAGAAGACATGATAAAAATTAACAAAAAGATTTTTTTTTTTTTTTAACATCTCACAATTTTTTTTCTGAGCTCTGAGAATTTTTTCCCAGTCGGCTTGATTCACAAAACCAGATATATTCAAATTATTTCTATAGAGGGTTCTCATCTATTTAAACCACTCGCGTTTCTGCTTTAAATCAGTCTGTACTGTGCACTGGAGCTGAATACACGCTTCTTCCTCCTGGAAAGAGGTTTTGTGAAGGTGTGTGGAGATATTGTTTTCAGCTGTCAGACATTTTTTTCCAACAGCCGACTCTATCGTTCAAATGACACCGTGGAAGTTGGAGAGAGGTCAAGTCGATTTGGAGGACGGTAAAGCATTTGAGGGCTATTTGCCTTAAGAAATGCCTTCGTGGAGGACTTTGGAAGGGAAACTGGCTCGTATTCACGTTACACATGGGGAAAAACCACGAAAAAAAACACCCATGCAGCCAGCTTGAAAGTCAGTCGTTCACGTTTAACAAAATATGAAATGGATTTTATAAAAACATATTCGGATCGTATTCAAAATTGGATCATTCTGTTGTTTTATCAGAATATGCCAGGTATACGATTGAACAATTCTATTGAATAACATGATCTTGCCTTCTTGAAAGTCATTTGTTAACGTTTCACAAAATATATATCAGTATAAGATGGAACCATCATGATCCGTTATCCTGACTGATGGAGTCAGCTGTGGATCACAAGACCTTGCCTTTTTTGAAAAGGATTTGTTAAAGTTTCACAAAATATACAAAATATATATCAGTATACGATTGAAAAAAAATCATGATCCATTATCCTGACTGATGGAGTCAGCTGTGGATCACAGGATCTTGCCTTCTTGAAAGTCATTTGTTAAAGAAGTTTCACAAAATATATCAGTATACAATGGAACAATCGTGATCCGTTAATTCTGACAAGTCTAGTCAGCTGTGGATCATGAGATCTTGCCTTCTTGAAAGTCATTTGTTAAAGAAGTTTCACAAAATATATCAGTATACAATGGAATAATCGTGATCCGTTAATCCTGACTGATTGAGTCAGCTCTGGATCACGAGATCTTGCCTTGTTGAAAACAATTTGTTAAAGTTCCACAAAATAGATTAGTATACAATGGAACTATCGTGATCCGTTAATTCTGACGGGTCTAGTCAGCTGTGGATCACGAGATCTTGCCTTCTTGAAAGTCATTTGTTAAAGAAGTTTCACAAAATATATCAGTATACAATGGAACAATCGTGATCCGTTAATCCTGACTGATTGAGTCAGTTCTGGATCACGAGATCTTGCCTTCTTGAAAGGAATTTGTTAAAATTTCACAAAATATATCAGTATAGGATGGAACAATCGTGATCCAATTACACTGACGGGTCTAGCCAGCTGTGGATCACGAGATCTTGGCTTCTTGAAAGGAATTTGTTAAAGTTTCACAAAATATATCAGTATAGGATGGAACAATCGTGATCCGATTACACTGACTAGTCTAGCCAGCTGTGGATTACGAGATCTTGCCTTGTTAAAGTTTCACAAAATATATCAGTATACGATGGGACAATCGTGATCCATTGATCCTGACTTCTCTAGCCAGCTATGGATCACGAGATCTTGCCCTGTTGAAAGGGATTTGTTAAAGTTTCACAAAATATATCAGTATACGATTGATAAAATCCTGATCCGTTTTTCCTGACTAATGGAGTCAGCTGTGGATCACGAGATCTTGGCTTCTTGAAAGAAATTTGTTAAAGTTTCACAAAATATATCAGTATAGGATGGAACAATCGTGATCCGATTACACTGACGGGTCTAGCCAGCTGTGGATCACGAGATCTTGGCTTCTTGAAAGGAATTTGTTAAAGTTTCACAAAATATATCAGTATAGGATGGAACAATCGTGATCCGATTACACTGACGGGTCTAGCCAGCTGTGGATCACATGATCTTGGCTTCTTGAAAGGAATTTGTTAAAATTTCACAAAATATATCAGTATACGAAATAATAGCATGTTTTCTATAAAAACAGCTATTGAGTAAAACATTTCTAGCCTTGAAAAGCAAAAACAGTAGCACGGGGGAAAATATTACCCTACCTCAAAGTATTGAAAGGAAATAAGAATACATTTCTATAAAATGGGTGACTCAATAAATATTTGTAGTCTATGAAATACAAAAGAGTAAGAAAAAAATGTTCACATACCTTCACAGAAGCTCTTCCCAGGAGAGTGAGAAGCGTGTATCCACATTGAGTGCACAGCACACACTGATCTGAAACTTAAACGCGAGTGGTTTAAATACATTAACGAGTTGCTTCTAGAAACCGACTGGGAAAAATTCTCAGAGCTCTGGAAAAATTTTAACACATTAAAAAAAAAAAAAAAAAAAAAAATCTTTTTTTTCAGCTTTGAAAATTTTCTTCCCAGTCGTTAACATTTCGTTTTTGGACTTTTACTTTCAATTCTTGGACCCATGATGTTCTTTTCTTGATGTTCTTGTAGTATATTTCTATACAAATTCACTCCTTTTCCCCAAAAAAGATATCTTTTTTTTATTTTTTTTTACCTTCCAATTTGTATAGCTATATACTGAAAACAGGCATTAAAGTCCGTTTGTAGTATATTCCTATACAAATTCACTTAATTTCCCGAAGAAAAAAAGATGTCTTTTTTTTTATTTTTTTTACCTTCCAATTTGTATAGCTATATACTGAAAACAGGCATTAAAGTCCGTTTGTAGTATATTCCTATACAAATTCAATTATTTCCCCGAAAAAAAAAAGATGTCTTTTTTTAATTTTTTTTACCTTCCAATTTGTATAGCTATATGCTGAAAACAGGCTTTAAAGTCCGTTTGTAGTATATTCCTATACACATTCACTGCCTTCCCTCCCGAAAAAAAAAGATGTCTTTTTTTTTAATTTTTTTTACCTTCCAATTTGTATAGCTATATACTGAAAACAGGCCTTAAATTCCGTTCGTAGTATATTCCTATACAAATTTACTCCCTTTTCCCCAAAAAGATGTCTTTTTTTTAATTTTACCTTCAAATTTGTATAGCTACATACTGAGAACAGGCGTTCAAGTCCGTTTGTAGTATATTGGTATACATGGTCTATTTTTAGAAACAGTGAGACAACATTCCCACACAAAAGGGGGGTAGGGTTAATTTTTATCATGTCTAGAAAACATGATAAAAATTAACAAAAAGTTTTTTTTTTTTTTTTTTTTTCTTTACATCTCAAATTTTTTTTTTCTGAGCTTTGAAAAATTTTTCCCAGTCGGCAACCAAGTGAAAATTCTACAGCCAAGACGATTGGCCTTTTACTTTCACTTTCAACACTTTTCTATAAAAGTATTCTACGTTTTCTGTTCAGAACTGTGCGGGCTGTCCAAGGTGCAGCATGCTTTTTCTCTCTCTACTGCATCTCGACCCAGGACCAGTCTTCTAGAAAGAGCTTCTGTGAACACAAGCTTTTTTCCAATTTTTGACGTCTCACAGAATAGAAATCATTTCTCCTTTTAGGGGAAAATGTTTCCCATTTGAAAAGCTAGGACCCCTCGTTTGGATTTCATCAGCAACCGTTTATCAGGGTCTAGCGAAATTGGATGATCCATCCATAAATCAGAATTTCCCATCCGTGGTTTTTATACATCAAGATTTCAACATAGTTTAGGAAAAATCCTTCAATCCTATTTGAAAGGAGATGACATGATATTGAAAGACATTTTCCCATGACGGACATTGAAAGACATTGAAAGACATTTTGCCATGACGAAATCTCTCTATCCCACACCTTCTTCTAAAGTGAAGTTAAAGAGATTTTTATACCGGGTTTTCAATTTTCACCTCAAATCATACCGTTGACGACGTGTGACACACAAACCGTGACATAAATTTCAGTTTCCATGACAGCTAACACGCTTGAGCTTTAAACATGTATGAAAGAATTTATTTTTAATCCATTTCAGCGATTGAGTGGGCTGGGATGAAAAAGGCCCTTTCTATGACAGCTAACAAGCTTCAGCTTTAAAAATGTATCAAAGAATTTGTTTTTAATCCATTTCAGCGATTGAGTGGGCTGTGGAAAGAAAACGCTCTTTCCATGATACCTAACACTCTTGAGCTTTAAAAAGGTATGAAAGAATTTATTTTTAATCCATTTCAGCGATTGAGGGGGCTGGGAAACGTTTTCTTAGAGCTCAGGGAAAAAAAAGGCTCTTTCCATGACACCTAACACTCTTGAGCTTTAAAAATGTATGAAACAAATTATTTTAAATCCATTTCAGCGATTGAGTGGGCTCGGAAAATTTTCTTAGAGCTCAGGGAATGTGTGTCCAGGTTGAATGCACAGCACACACGGATGGGTAGTCGAAACTCGAGTAGCTTAAATAAATATACGTTAAGTTCTGGAAATAATTCTGAGTTCAAGCATGGGACATGAGAACAGAAATGTATTACAATCATCATGTCATCATTGTTTTCGAAAGCCAAAAGAATTCCTCATGAAAGAACATCTTTTTTTCCTGGTTGTGGGATGGAGTAGAGTTACCGCATCTTGAACAACCCACACTGATCTGAACAGAAATATGAAATGTTTTTATAGATATAAGAAATGAACTGAAAGTGAAAGTAAAAATGAAATTGTATTGGCTGGAAATATTTCTTGGCTGTTGAATGGGAAAAATATTTCCAAAGCTGAAAAAAAAAAAAAACTCTCTTTTTTTCTATTAAATTGATGTCTTCACTTTGTTTACTTTGGAATGGAGAAACCCAAAGACTATGACTCATCCTTTCTAAAACATATAATTCCTAGAATGAGTCATGGTCTATTTTTAGAAACAGGGAGACAACATTCCCACACAAAAGGGGGGTAGGGTTAATTTTTATCATGTCTAGAAGACATGATAAAAATTAACAAAAAGATTGTTTTTTTTTTTTTTTTTTTTTTACATCTCAAATTTTTTTTTTCTGAGCTTTGAAAAATTTTTCCCAGTCGGCAACCAAGTGAAAATTCTACAGCCAAGACAATTTGGCTCTTACTTTCACTTTCATCGCTTTTCTATAAAAGTATTCCACGTTTTCTATTCAGAACCGTGCGGGCTATCCAAGGTGCAGCATGCTTTTTCTCTTTCTCTATCTCATCTGGACCTAGGACCACTCTTATAGAAAGAGCTTCTGTGAACACAAGTTTCTTTCCACTTTTTAATGTCTCACAGAATAGAAATCATTAATACGTTTAGGGGAAAATGTTTCCTGTTTGAAAAGCTAGGGTTTTCGTTTGGATTTCATCAGCAACCGTTTATCAGGTTCTAGCGAAATTGGATGATCCATCCATGGATCAGAATTTCCCATCTGTAATTTGGATGGATCAAGATTTCAACGTAGTTTAAGAAAAATCCTTCAATACTATTTGAAAAGAGATGTCATGATATTGAAAGACATTTTTCCATGACGGACATTGAAAGACATTTTCCCATGACTGACATTGAAAGACATTGAAAGACATTTTTCCATGACGAAATCTCTCTATCCCACAGCTTCTTCTAAAGTGAACTTAAAGAGATTTTTCATACCGGGTTTTCAATTTTCACCTCAAACCATACCGTTGACGACGTGTGAGACACAAACCATGACATAAATTTCAGTTTCTATGACAGCTAACACGCTTGAGCTTTAAAAATGTATAAAAGAAGTTATTTTTAATCCATTTCAGCGATTGAGTGGGCTGGGGAAAAAAAAGGCCCTTTCCATGATAGCTAACACGCTTGAGCTTTAAAAATGTATGAAAGAATTTGTTTTTAATCCATTTCAGCGATTGAGTCTGCTGGGAAACATTTTCTTAGAGCTCAGGGGAAAAAAGGCTCTTTCCATGAGAACTAACACTCTTGAGGTTTAAAAATGTATGAAAGAATTTCTTTTTAATTCATTTCAGCTATTGAGTGGGCTGGGAAAAAAAAGGCCCTTTTCATGAGAGCTAACATGCTTGACCTTTAAAAATGTATGAAACAATTTGTTTTTAATCCATTTCAGCGATTGAGTGGGTTGGGAAACATTTTCTTAGAGCTCAGGGAAAAAAAGGTTCGTTCCATGACAGCTAACACGCTTGAGCTTTAAAAATGTATGAAACAATTTGTTTTTAATCCATTTCAGCGATTGAGTGGGCTGGGAAACATTTTCTTAGAGCTCAGGGAATGTGTGTCTAGGTTGAATGCACAGCACACACGGATGGGAAGTCGAAACTCGAGTGGCTTAAAAAATAAATATACGAAATTTGGTTCATCGAGCTGACTAGGAAAAATCTTCAGAGTTCTGGAAATAATTCTGAGTTCAATCATGGGACATGAGAACAGAAATGTATTACAATCATCATGTCATCATTGTTTTCGAAAGCCAAAAAAATTCCTCATGAAAGAACATCTTTTTTTCGTGGTTGTGGGATGGAGTAGAGATGTTGCATCTTGAACAACCCACACTGATTTGAACAGAAACATGAAATGCTTTTATAGATATAAGAAATGAATTGAAAGTGAAAGTAAAAATGAAATTGAATTGGTTGGAAATATTTCTTGGCTGTTGAATTGGAAAAATATTTCCAGAGCTATAAAAAAAAAAAAACTCTCTTTTTTTCTATTAATTTGATGTCTTCACTTTGTTTACTTTGGAATGTCCTAGAATGAGTCGTCTATTTTTAGAAACAGGGAGAAAACATTCTCACACACAAGGGGGGTGGGGTAATTTTTATCATGTCTAGAAGACATGATAAAAATTAACAAAAAGTTTTTTTTTTTCTTTTTTTTTTTACATCTCAGATTTTTTTTCTGAGCTCTGAAAATTTTTTCCCAGTCGGCAACCAAGTGAAAAATTTCCAATCGGCTTTTACTTTCACTTTCAACTCTTTTCTATAAAAGTATTCCACGTTTTCTGTTCAGAACCGTGTGGGCTCTCCATGGTGCAAGATGCTTGTTCTCTCTCTACCTCATCTGCAGCTCTATGACAGCTAACAGGCTTGAGCTTTAAAAATGTATGAAAGAAGTTATTTTTAATCCATTTCAGCGATTGAGTGGGCTGGGGAAAAAAAAAAGGCCCTTTCCATGACAGTTAACACGCTTGAGCTTTAAAAATGTATGAAAGAATTTATTTTTAATCCATTTCAGCGATTGAGTGGACTGGGAAACATTTTCTTAGAGCTCAGGGGAAAAAAAGGCCCTTTCTATGACAGTTAACACGCTTAAGCTTTAAAAATATATGAAAGAATTTATTTTTAATCCATTTCAGCGATTGAGTGGACTGGGAAACATTTTCTTAGAGCTCAGGGGAAAAAAAGGCTCTTTCCATGAGAACTAACACGCTTAAGCTTTAAAAATATATGAAAGAATTTATTTTTAATCCATTTCAGCGATTGAGTGGACTGGGAAACATTTTCTTAGAGCTCAGGGGAAAAAAAGGCTCTTTTCATGAGAACTAACACGCTTAAGCTTTAAAAATGTATGAATGAATTTATTTTTAATCCATTTCAGCGATTGAGTCTGCTGGGAAACATTTTCTCAGAGCTCAGGGGAAAAAAAGGCTCTTTCCATGACAGCTAACACGCTTAAGCTTTAAAAATGTATGAATGAATTTATTTTTAATCCATTTCAGCGATTGAGTCTGCTGGGAAACATTTTCTTAGAGCTCAGGGGAAAAAAGGCTCTTTCCATGAGAACTAACACGCTTAAGCTTTAAAAATGTATGAATGAATTTATTTTTAATCCATTTCAGCGATTGTGTCTGCTGGGAATTTTCTCAGAGCTCAGGGGAAAAAAAGGCTCTTTCCATGACAGCTAACACGCTTGAGGTTTAAAAATGTATGAAAGAATTTATTTTTAATCCATTTCAGCGATTGAGTCTGCTGGGAAACATTTTCTCAGAGCTCAGGGGAAAAAAAGGCTCTTTCCATGACAGCTAACACTCTTGAGCTTTAAAAATGTATGAAAGAATTTATTTTTAATCCATTTCAGCGATTGAGTCTGCTGGGAAACATTTTCTTAGAGCTCAGGGAAAAAAAAGGTTCTTTCCTTGACACCTAACACTCTTGAGCTTTAAAAATGTATGAAAGAATTTTTTTTAATCCATTTCAGGGATTGAGTGGGCTGGGAAACATTTTCTTAGAGCTCAGGGAATGTGTCTCCAGGTTGAATGCACAGCACACACGGATGGGAAGTCGAAACTCGAGTGGCTTAAAAAATAAATATACGAAAGCTGGGTTATCGAGCTGACTAGGAAAAATTTTCAGAGTTCTGGAAATAATTCTGAGTTCAAGCATGGGACATGAGAACCGAAATGTATTACAATCATCATGTCATCATTGTTTTCGAAAGCCAAAAGAACATCTCATGAAAGAACATCTTTTTTTCCTGGTTGTGGGATGGATTAGAGTTGCTGCATCTTGAACAACCCACACTGATCTGAACAGAAACATGAAATGTTTTTATAGATATAAGAAATGAATTGAAAGTGAAAGTAAAAATGAAATTGTATTGGTTGGAAATATTTCTTGGCTGTTGAATTGGAAAAATATTTCCAGAGCTATATATAAAAAAAAAAAAAAAAAAAAAAAAAAAAAAAACACTCTTCCTTTTTTTCTATTAATTTGATGTCTTCACTTTGTTTACTTTGGAATGGGGAAACCCAAAGACTTTTTAAAACATATCCTTTTTAAAAACTTATCATATCTTATAAACTTTAAACTCATCCTTTTTAAAACATATAATTCCTAGAATGAGTCATGGTCTATTTTTAGAAACAGTGAGACAACATTCCCACACAAAAGGGGGGTAGGGTTTATTTTTATCATGTCTAGAAGACATGATAAAAATTAACAAAAAGTTTTTTTTTTTACATCTCAGATTTTTTTTTCTGAGCTCTGAAAATTTTTTCCCAGTCGGCAACCAATTGAAAAATTTCCAATCGGCTTTTACTTTCACTTTCAACTCTTTTCTATAAAAGCATTCCACGTTTTCTGTTCAGAACCGTGCGGGCTCTCCATGGTGCAACATGCTTTTTCTCTCTCTACCTCATCTGCAGGTAGGGTGTTTTTCCTTCTTCAAGAAGTGGAATTTTTTGGGAATACTTTACAATTTCACGAGCTAGCTGTTTCTTATATTTCGAGGAGATTTCAATGGAATTGTTTATAGATGTCATCTATTGCAGATGGGGAAAATGTCTATACTGGATCGCTGGAGACATCTCATCCAGATAGGTCACGTTATATGTTTTCCCACACCTAAATAAACTGGACATGAGCCATCCTTTTGTTTTCTCATTCAACAAAGATAGACATTGCAAACCGTTTTGGGTTTTCACTCTTCGCGAACCGAGACGAGCCGCAGCGACACTTTGCGTTTTCTATGAGCGCAATAATGGATTACGTGAGCAGCCATTTTGTTTCCCATCTCACCCAGATAGGTCATGTTGTATTTTGTTTCATGCACCTAGCCAATTTTGGACATGAGCCATCCTTTTTTTTTTTTTTTTTTGTCTATCGAACCAAGATAGACTCTGGAGACAATTTTGTTTCTCAACGGAAAAGTAAATTTTCTGAATGGGTACCGGTGTTCGAATACTTTTGTGGCCGACTGTACTTAGGATTTGGCTCAGTGTTTGTTATCTGTCTTTCTTCGTCTGTAGGGCACTACACGTGTCTTCATATCTTATCGTGGCTGCTTGTAGAGGACTATTAGCAAACCTTCGGATAGTTTTTCCCATCTTTCGAAATGTTTTCCAAGGTCTTAAAATGATACTATGTGCTATCCCGTGCTCCTTTGCCCCACCAGTCACACTTCGACTTTCTTTCAACTTCCCAATGATTCTATTTGAGATAAATGCATCATTATGAGGTACTGTTAAACTGCACATTACGACAATACCTTGATTTGTTCAAACGTTTGTGTATTGTGCAATAGTTTCCACTGAAATATTGAGCACATACTGTCCTTGTGCTTAATATAGATTTTATACATTTACAGTACGTCATGCTGCTTACATTCACATGCTTTACGGTACGAGACCTTTGGTGATCTCTTGCCTGATCTTTTTGCTGCTTTTTCCTGTTCGTATTCTCTGTTACGTTAATTTCTGCATTTATTTTTTAATTTTTACATATCAGCGTAGAACTGATCAAATAACTTAGGCTATGGTTCCCAAAATCATAATGCCTTTAAGTGGAGGAAACGTGTTATTAACAAGCAAAGTTGGACCAGAGAACTGCAAAATTCAGACCTCATGATCATCTGTCCCCTAGTTGAAGTAATACTCATCGTAAAAACCATACATCGCCAATCGGGAACCTTTTGTAATGATTTATGTTGAAAACCATTGTAAAGAGAACTACAAACGCTTTATTATTTAAAGACAGCTCATATAAATGGCTGTGAGAGCTGAGAGGTTCGCAGACACATAGAAGCCGCTATATGTTGTACTGTAGAGTGGAGCAGGTTAGCATGGGATCTCTAAATCTACTATAAGATATCCTGATATATAAATTCCTTCAATCTACTTTATAAGTGTTTGTCCAGTATGGAGCTGATTTGTCATCATGCATCTACTATTCCTAATGCTATTGGTACGGTCTAAATGATCCACGCAGAAGTATGCCGACACCCTATTATTTTGATGCCATTGATAAGGCCTTCTTGAAATAAATCAGCGTCCGCTGGATACTTTTCTTCATGGCAGACTTTTGCTTGCATCTATTGCTGCTGTTTGGGTCCGTTGTAAGGATCTTAAGTTTTAATAACGTTTATTTTATTTTAAATCTTTACTATCACTTCTTATTTTCTACTTCCGGCCACAATTAAAAGCGTTAACTTATTTATGTAAAATTTGTCTGGCGACCGCCAAGTACTTAAGTTGTGGCTAATTGCCAAGCGAAGAAGAGGAAGGAGTTAGTCGAAGCAGGCCGCTTACCTTAGAAGTTTTACTCAGTGGCTGGTTGCCTTCCAGGCCAGAGGTTTAATCCTCTTGATAATTTTAAACGTATTGTAGTGTTAACAGTTCTCTGTACTACATACGGCTTCCTGTTAATATAAGGCCAATCTTCCACGTTTATTATTTCAAAGTTAAATTAGAGTTTAGTTATATTTTTATATTTACGTTAGACCGCAAGTAGTATATACGTTTAGACCACAAGTAGTGGGTCTTTGTATTCCGAAGTACGGAAATTATTGTAAAGAGAGAAAAATAAAGGGTTTTGTATACCCTTCTTGTGTATCCTGTCTACTTCCCACAGTTATTGAACATAGCTTTAGTAAGCTCTCTGTTCCGAGTCAGGTCCTTGCATGTTCCCAAAGAAAGTAAGACGGAACATTGAACCTGATTGTGGCGCCCAACGAAGAAGAATAACCATGGCCGAGTTTCAAGAAGAACCTGTGCTGCCTGCAGAAGCGGCTCAGAATCCAGAAATGCCAGCTGCCGCCCTGGAAGGATTTGGTTACATCGTCCAGACCATGCGCGCTTCGATGAAACCAGAAGCAACATTTAATGGAAACTCACCGGTAACCAGTGTTTTGGAAAAATTGGATGACCACTTCATGCTCTACCCCGTGCACGAATTTCAAAAAGTTACCTTAGCTACCAGCGCTTTGAGGGGCCAAGCGCTTAATTGGTTCAAATGTATAGGCAGAAGTCTCTTGAATCAAGCAGGAAGTCCCACCCATACTTACGAAAATTTCAAGACTGCCCTACTAAAAGCCTTCCCTGTTGTAAGGGATCGTGCGAAATTAGAAACGGAACTTTTCAGTATATATCAGCAAAGAATCGAAAATCTCTCAAGCTTTATTTTAAGAAAAATTCACGTCTTCAAACTCTTGTATGGAAACCTTCCGGATCCTGAGATAATTCAAGTGATTTTCCCGAGGTTACTGCCCCAAGTGCAAGACTTTATTGAATTAAGAAATCAGACTACTCTGGAAAAGTTATTTGAGCTAGCAATCCAGTTTGAAAGTAGAAGAACGGCGGACATTGAAAGAAGACGCCAATATCAACAGCGAAACCAATTTGGTGCACCAAGACTACAGCAAACTCAAGCACACGGCTACGGAAGCAAAGCGAATCAGTGGGCAAGGAAACCCGAGCATTCAAAAACAGCCGGCGAACGTCGACAGTTCAATAGCAATCCAGGAAAAAAGTCTCAAGGCCAGTGGAAAAAGAAGAAAGCACGGAAATGAAAAATAACTTAAACTAAAACGGATTTCTGCTGACGGGAGGGTGCGGAAATTCGAAGGCCACGAAAACCCCTCTTCCTTCAAGTTAAGTACAGTAATGGTGAAAAATTTGACTCTTCCGAAGATTGAAGTGTTGGTGAATAATATCCCAGCCACCGCACTCCTGAATACAGGCGCGCAGTGTTCCTGTGTGGCAGAAGATTTTTTTAGGAAGTATTTTCGGAAATATCGTATATATAATTCGGATAATACGACAGTGTTAGCGGCGCAAGGAGAAAGATGTAAGTGTATAGGTAAATTACTGCTGTATGTCCGTATCAAGGACGAACAAGTAAAGGTTATGTTTTTCATAGTAAAGTATCTGCAAGCACATATAATCTTAGGAATAGATTTTCTTTCAGAGGCACAAGCAACGCTAGATTTTAATGAAGCGTCCCTTAAGCTGACAATGAAACCAGTTCGAGAAGAAAAGGCTGAACCGCCGATGTTAAACCTTGACCACCTGCCTAATGAAGAGCAACGAAGAATCCGACAAGTGGTAAGTGAATTTGCTTCGTTATTTAGTGATATTCCAAGATTTACTCAGGTTACTAACCATAGTATTGATACCGGAGATTCAATGCCAGTTCGCCACAAAGCACAACGGTATGATAAGAATAAGGAAAAAATTATAGAATGGCATATCACCGATATGCTACGTAAAAAGATCTCAAGTAGTTATGCTAGCCCGGTGGTTTTATGTAAGAAAAATAATTACTATCCTTTGACACATCCAAAAAGGTGGAGATTCGCAATTGACTACCGTAAATTAAACTGCATAACTAAATATCCGTTATATCCGTTACCTATTATTGAAGAAATTCCAAGGAACATAACATCCACCAAATATATGACGACTTTAGACTTAACATCTGGTTATTTTCAAATAGGGGTGAGGCCTGAGGACGTGCCTAAGACTGCTTTTATAACCAAGTCTGGCACTTATGCATTTTTGCGTATGCCGTTTGGCCTTTCAGGGGCACCGGCAACATTTCAGCGATGTATGGACATTGTGTTAAGGCCTGTTCATGGAAAGTCCACATTTATCTATTTAGACGATATCATTATTACTAGTGATAATCTGGACCAACATGTACAGGATTTAAGACAGGTGTTTTCATTATTAAATGAGGCCGGTCTAAACGTTAATGTCGAAAAGTGCAAATTTGCAGCCCCTGAATTAAAATACTTAGGTTACAAAATATCTCAGAAAGGAATCGAGACAGACGAATCAAAAATAATCGCTATACAAAAGTATCCGACTCCAAACACGGCGAAGAAGCTCTCTTCTTTTCCAGGACTTTGCTCATATTATAGGTCCTTTATAAAAGATTTTGCAACTATTGCTGAACCATTGTTAAAATTAAAAAGGAAAAAGGCAAGATTCTCGTGGACGGCCGAAGCCAATAGTGCTTTCGAAAAATTAAAACAAGCATTAACGCAAGCCCCTGTGTTGAAATTTCCTGAAAAGGATGAGAATTTAGAAATTTTAGCGGATGCTTCGGATTATGCGGTAGGAGCGGTACTTTCGCAAAATCAACAGCCCGTGGCATTTTTTAGCCGAACTTTAAATCAAACACAAAGAAACTATTCCGCGACCGAGAGAGAGGCACTTGCAGTTCTGTTAGCATTGCAAAAGTTCCGAGTCTATTTTGGAAAGGCGCCAATAACAGTGTACTCTGATCATGCGGCGGTAACTAGATTGTACTCAGGGAAAAACTTATCCCCAAGGTTAATAAGATGGGCACTCAAGCTACAAGAATATAATCTGGTAATCAAGCATACCCCCGGAAAGGAAAATATCGTAGCAGATGCCCTATCCAGAATTAAAATAGATGAAGAAGGTAATACTGTAAAGGTGGCAATGCTCACAGCATGTACAATAAATTCCCGAGAAACTGTAATAACCGAACTGGGTAAGGATCCTGAGTTTGGAAGCATTTATGAGTATTTAAAGGATCCTGAAAATTTTTGCCACCAAGATATTGTGGCGATAAGAAATAGGGCGGCCCATTACGAACTAATAGATGGTCTATTATTTTATACAAAAACTACGAATTCCAACAACGAATTTCGACCTGTTATCCCAGCTAGTCTTAGATTAAATATCCTGCAGGAGCTCCATGACAGCCCTTTAGCTTCTCATGCTGGTATTTGAAAAACTATCCAACGCGTACGCGAGGCAGTCTATTTTCCTGAACTGCAAAAGTTAACAAGGGCGTATGTCCAGTCCTGCCCAACATGTCAAGCAGTTAATTATATTAATTTCCGCCCGGCCGGGTTTCTAAATAGTATTAAATCCGAATTTCCAAATGAAATAATTGGCATCGATTTATTGGGCCCTTTCCCAAAAAGTCAGTTAAATAAAAGTCGCTATCTCCTTGTTATGGTTGATCATTTTAGTAAGTGGACCGAAATTGTTCCCTTAAAACGAGCCTCCGCGAAATTAGTTACTGATTCTATTTTAAATAAATATATTTTAAAATACGGGGCGCCCCTAAAATTTATATCGGATAATGGTCCTCAATTTGTAAGTAATGTATTTGAAGACATGTGCCAAAAACTGGTCATACGTCATTTAAAAATGGTCCCGTATCGGCCGCAATCAAATATAGCGGAACGGGTCAATAGAAATATAGTGAAAATTATCCGTAGTTATGTTAACAATTTTCATAAAAGCTGGGATAACTATGTCAATGAATTAGCTTTCGCCCTTAGGAGCGCAAAACATGATACAACGGGCAAAACTCCTGCTGAGTTATTTTTAGGCAGAAAGATTATAACGCCGTTAGATAAATTATTTTATGTGCAACAAAGAGCCCCAGAATTTAAAATGGGTGATATAGAAAAACTAATTAAAGAAGCAAAAAAGAATACTGAAGTAGCACAGAGAAAACAAAAGCTGTATTATGACTTGAAACGACGGGGAGTAACTTATAAAGTAAGGGATGAAGTATTAAGAATTAAGCATTCACTTTCTTCAGCACCAGAAGATAAAACTGCCAAATTTTTTCCACGATTTGAAGTACCATATGTCATAGAAAAAATAACTCACGCTGTAGTAGTGTTAAAAGCCAGGAATGGTGAAACCTGCTCCGCAAACATTGATCAAATCAAACCCTACTATGATCGTAATAAAATGCAAATATTTACAGATCTTTTGCAGGATCCGGCACGGCAGACACGGCAGGCACAAGCTCCAGAGGTGGAACAACGACAAGTACAAGGGCAAGCCATTAAGACGCAGGAGCAAGTGAAAAGAAAGTTTCCCCGCGGGAAAATTGAAGGTAACAAGAAAAAGAAGCCGTTCCACCGTCCAGAAAAGAGAGCTCACCAACACCCCCAGAATGAAGAAGGGAGAAGGACGACGTATGCAAAGAGAGCCAGGAGAAATGACGGCAACTATAACCCGGCTCTAAAACGGAAGATCTACTCATCCGACAGGACTCTCCGCAGCAAATGTCGCCGAACTGCGGAAGGGCCACTAGCGGCGGAGGAAAAGTTACAAGGAAAATTTAAACGGCCAGCAACGAGGTCCAAGCAGGAACGCGAAAGAAGTTTCCCGGTTCCGCCAAGACCAGCTGCCATCAAACGGCCAAGACCACAGGCAGAGGCGAAAAAGAAGGTATTCAAGGGTGACCGAACTGGAGAAAAAAGAAAGCTTCTAGACGAAGGCACTGAAGGGCGAGCCCGCACACGAAGGAGGATAAATCAAACGAGAATCTACGCTACTTTCCAGGACTGGGCTCAGAAAAGAATGTCCGAATATCACAAAGATAAGTAAAATTTTATGTTACTTTGCAAACTTAAGTTAATCTTTCATTCTTACTGCAAGTGGCAGATTTCAAGAAGTTTTACCTCATGCGAGGTCTACCTTTATCGCCAAAAGGGCGAGAAATGAGTTATTACCGATTTTGGTATTATGTTTTTCAATTACTCGCGCGTAAAACTAAAGTTGATGTATAATAGGAATATGTAAAGACTTAAATATTGTAAAAGTTATTGTATAAATTTTATTTAAAACATTCTGGCAAGAAAGAAGTTTTAGTTTGAAAGACTTTTTGAAATGTAGTATTTCAATGTAGAAGAATTGGCACTTGCTTTGAAAAGAATAGAAGTTAACAATGTACTACTAATGTATGTTTTCAAATGCGTAAAATTAACGGCATGTTAATATGTTCTTATATACAATGTGAACTGTTATTTTAAATGTTAAGAAATACCGTGATATGGTAAAAGTGAAAGTAATGTTAAAATTTTTTTTTATTCGTGTGACTGTAAAAAGACCAAATCATGGTGAATATGTGTTAAAGGTTGAATGAATGTAGTTAGGCTCTCTGACGCTACACTTCAGAGTTAGCCACTTTCAGAATAGTACCTCAGGGTTTAGAGTTGAAGTTAGGGTGTGTTAAGAGGTCTTGGTATGTTGAATTTTTAACACGTTAGTGTTTTGATTGTGGGAGGAAGTGTTGAACACGTATACATAAACACATTCGTGTTTGGTGTTCTTTTACAGCACATGTCAGAGAGCACGGGAACAGATAATTAAAATAGTCATGAATGAAATAAGAATGTTAAGAGAAATATAATTATACATGTTACTTGCATTTCATTGTGTAACATTTCATTAAACTAGCTCTGGAAGGAACCAGATTTGAATAAAAGCTCCTGTTTAGATGCAGTACAGATGAAAAATTGCGTGTCCTTGGAGCTGCTATTGTAAAAACAAATTTCTTTTTTTTTTAATTTCTAGTTTCTAGTGAGAAATTTTTGTAAAAGATTGGCCTCGCGTTAGATTCTAGAGCTAAAAGTTTTCAACAAGGTAGTTTTAGACCTCAGTTTCAAACTAATTAACTCTGGCGGGAAGTATGTAAGGATCTTAAGTTTTACTAACGTTTATTTTATTTTAAATCTTTACTATCACTTCTTATTTTCTACTTCCGGCCAGAATTAAAAGCGTTAACTTATTTATGTAAAATTTGTCTCGCGAACGCCAAGTACTTAAGTTGTGGCTTTTTGCCAAGCGAAGAAGAGGAAGGAGTTAGTCGAAGCAAGCCGCTTACCTTAGAAGTTTTACTCAGTTGCTGGTTGCCTTCCAGGCCAGAGGTTTAATCCTCTTGATAATTTTAAACGTATTGTAGTGTTAACAGTTTTCTGTACTACATACGGCTTCCTGTTAATATATGGCCAATCTTCCACGTTTATTATTTCAAAGTTAAATTAGAGTTTAGTTATATTTTTATATTCTTACGTTTAGACCACAAGTAGTGGGTCTTTGTATTCCGAAGTACGGAAAGTATTGTAAAGAGAGAAAAATAAAGGGTTTTGTATACCCTTCTTGTGTATCCTGTCTACTTCCCACAGTTATTGAACATAGCTTTAGTAAGCTCTCTGTTCCGAGTCAGGTCCTTGCATGTTCCCAAAGAAAGTAAGACGGAACATTGAACCTGATACCGTGAGAATCGATTACATGCCCATATTTAAGGTATGATTGATTTTTACAGCTCGATTGTACAGTCATGCTTAGAGGTATAAACTTGAACTATATAGTCTCTATATATAACTATATAACTATATAGTCTCTATATATAACTATATAACTATATAGTCTCACAAATGTAGAACATGTACGCAAATTTCACATTTTCAGTTAAAATACTCTACCAAGATGTTAAAAAGCATATTAAACACTGCTAGAAGGTTTGCTCTAGGAACAGAAAATAAAGTTAAAAATCCTGCTTCTGAGAGCATTGTAAATGGGCATTTATCCATTAACATACAGTGTTAAAGTTTAAAATAAATGGTATTTAAACCACCCCCTTCATTCGAAAATTTAAGAATAATTCTTTATAAATTATATTTTTTAATGCATGTTTAGCTGTTTAATTAATTAAGAGAATGATCGTGAGGGCTATCTGCTTAAAGAAAGGGATACCTTTTTGAAGCACGTTTTAAATGAAAGTGGCTTGTATTCACACTAAGCATTAAGAAAATAGAGTGCAAAAATACACATGCAGCCAACCCATATGATGGAATCCAAACCTATATTGCATGTTCAATGATCTTATCCACTATCCAACTGGTGAGCTTTTCCTAATTGATGATTATTTCCTTTTTACGTAATAACATAGTACTCATACAACAGATCATTCAGACATATAGTTAAACATAATTTGAAACATTGTCTTAACAGTGAATAAATTGAAAGTGATTGATATCATACAAACCTCAGGCGCAAAAGCTGAACAAAAATATACTTTATACATAGAGAAAGCATAAACTAACATAATACTTTTGGATGAACACTATTCATTAAAAATTTTTACCAATAAACAATTAAAAATATTTTCTCTGAGTTAATGAAAGATTTTTGCTCATCTTTCAAAGAAATATTTAGCAACACTACTCATCGGGATGTATTCAAATTAAATGAAATACATGAATTTTTAAAATGATGAGCAAAGATTAAAAAATACAAAGAAAACTGGCTAAATAAACAGAGTAGAAAATCCAAAGTATGCCCAAAAGCGCCTCCCCGCCAATGATAAAACAATATTATACATGGAATTTTATATATTTTCCAATTGAAAACAATTCAATGATATACAGTGGCAATGATGTGCAGTGACAGTGTTGTATTTAAATGAAGAAAACAATTATATATGCCACATTTTTTACTCTTGAATATGTGGAGAAAATCACTGCAATCAATATTATTTGGTATATATTTTTATACTGCTACTTTACTTAAAGAACAATTCTAATACATGGCATATTTATTTCGTGTCTGTTAATTTTTAACATACCTGTCCGGCCTTTGTTAATTTTTTGCAAGATGTTCATGCTTTTTCAAGCAATTAGTTGAAAAATATTCCAATTAAAAGGAGGGGTATAGGAACCACCAGCCCTCGTGCCGCATGCGACCCCCGAAACAATAGTATGCGGCCCAAGAACACATTTTATTCGAGTACCTATTGTAAATATGGTGCCAAAAGTTTGAAGTTGAATAAGGTTATGGAACAATAGTAAAAACAATAAACTTTATCCACAGATGAGCTCTGAATCACTGATTTTCCTGCATTGCTTGCAGTAATTGAAAGTGAGTTCAGAGCAATTACTGGGTATAACGATGTGAGGTTAGTGCTGTTAAGAAGCTATATTAAAGTAGTTTTTCTGATTTAAATCAGAGTTTCAAATTAATAGATAATATCACCAGTGAAGTTATGAGGTGTTTCTCCGCCTTCTTAGCATGCCTTCGTGATGTAGTAGTTTGCACATTGTGCCGGTATTCTAGAGGTCCGCGGTTTGATTCTCGGCGAAGGCGTTGTTAATTTTTCATCCTTCCTGCTTCCAAAAAATACCTAATGACCCTAGAATGGCGCCCGAACTAATAGGGTGTTGGATGAGGATTCTCCAAATCCAGGATTTGGCGATTGGTTTCCCTAAAAACCCCAGTCGCCTTTTAAAAGAGGGAGTATATAAGGTGTTTCTCCGCCTCCTTACGTGCCTTCGTGGTGAGTGGTTTGCACACTGGTCCGGTATTCCAGAGGTCTGCGGTTCGATTCCCGGCGAAGGCGTTGTTAATTTTTCATCCTTCTTGCTTCCAAAAAATACCTAATGACTCTACAAAGTATTTAAAATATGTAAGTAAAGTATGGATAACAGATTTAGCATTTCTGGTTGATTTAATTAAGTAAAGAATAAACTTATCGTTGGCATGCATGCTTGCATTAAAACTTTTGAAGTTAAATTACAGTTACGGGAAAACACAATTTGCATAAAAATATTTTGTATATTTCCTACATCTTAAATCCTGCCTTATTATGCAAAATTAAAATCTCAAAAATATCTAAGAAGAATAGCATAATTATGATAAGAATTTGAGGATAGATACACTGATGTTAATGATCTGGAATTCAATTAACGCCATTTTCCTTAGCATTAAAACGAACATGAATAACGTACTAGAAAAAAACTACAAATAGAGCTAATTAATTTACTAATTGTGATACAAATATTTGTCAAGGATCTGAAGATACAGATTTTATTAAATTTTGTTTGTACTTGTCAAAAGATAAATAAACTCAGTTATGATATTTTCAGTAGGAATATTCGAGTCATTTGGGTTGTTTTTTGACAGTTGAAAATTAATAAAGTTGGAGAAAAGAACCCGATGACCCTATCAATGAGTATCTACAGTTCGTGTGAGTATAGTTTCTAATAATTTTTCCAACGCTGCAAACTTTATCAGAATTGAAAAGTGATCAAGTGTCAAGTTGTAGTACGAAATACATACACACACACACACATATATATATTATTATAAAAGTTTTTTTATATATCATCTCTAAGGAACATGAAACAGTGTCTAAAAATTTAGAAACTCTCAATAAAACCCTCACAAGCTTCTGGGAAATCGAAGTAGAACCACGCAAAACTTGTAATGACTAATTAAATTACTGCAATGAACACTTTGCGAAAACACATTATAGGAAACCAGACGGTAGATGTGTGGTTGAAATGCCACTCAAGCCAGAATCTTCGGAAAAAATGTTAGGAAATTCTAAAGAAATCGCATTGAAACGACTAGATTAGTTGTGGACGCGCTTGGAACGGGATCCTACTTTGAAAACATTTTACGTAGAATTTCTTAATGAATATGAAAATTTGCATCATATGGAGGAGGTGAAAGAAGATATACTTATAGATGACGGGTATTATCTACCACACCACGGCGTACTGCGTCCCACCAGCAAAGCAACTAAACTACGTGTGGTCTTCAACACGAGTTCGAAAACGTCTATCGGGCATTCCTTAAATGATTTATTGTGCAAAAGAGGAGTACTTCAAGAAGACCTCTTCTCGATTCTAATTAGATTTAGAAAGCACATTTTCGCCTTTACTGCTGACATCAAACAGATGTTCAGAATGATTGAAGTTAATCCTTCGCAAACTAAGCTTCAAAAAATCTTATGTAAAGATAGTAAATTCGCACCAGTTAAAGTTTACCAGTTACGAACTGTAACGTATGGAACCGCGTCTGCCCCATATTTAGCCACTAAGATTTTACAACAACTTGCCCTAGATGAGGGAAAGGACTTCCCTTTAGCTTCAAGAGCAGTCCTTCAAGATTTCTACATGGACGATTGCCTTTCTGGTTCTTCAGACTTCAACGAGCTAGAAAAACTGATGTTAAAGCAGCTTTTCCAGAGGGGAGGAATGAATTTGCACAAGTGGTGCTGTAACAAGGCACCAACTACTGAACTGCAAGAGTTCACGCTTGATCGAAATTCTGAAGAAATAATAGTTAAAACGCTAGGAATGTTTTGGAATAGTTTAAGCGATTCCTTTACATATAAAGTAAGCATAAGCGCTAATTCTAATTTCACCAAAAGAGATGTACTTTCCCAAATAGCACGCATCTATGATCCACTCGGACTCTTGGGTCCTGTAGTGTTAAAGTAAAAATCTTTATGCAATAGTTATGGTTGTTTAAGCTAGTAGACTGGAATGAAACACTACCTCCAGTTGTTGCCGAACAGTGGGAAAACTTCATTAAAATACTACCGCATTTGGAACACATTCATGTACCAAGATGTTTTTTAAACCGATACCAATTTGGTAGTACTCCAAGGTTTCTCAGACGCATCTTACGGTGCAGTGATATACATCCAAACTGTGTCCAGTACCGGTGAAGTAAACAGTACACTTCTCTGCAGCAAATCACGTGTTGCTTCTACAAAATGCATTGCAATTCCACGTCTGGAGCTTTGTGCATGCCTTCTTCTCGCAAAACTAACGGAAAAGGTCCTAACAGCTGTTAACCTTCAAATAGACTCCGTGAAATTGTACTCTGATTCTACAATAGCACTAGCATGGATCAAGACTCCTTCAAATCTGCTTAAGACGTTTGTAGGCAACCGAGTATCACAAATCCAGCAGATATCTAAAGACTTCAAACGGCATCATATACCTTCAGAGTTCAATCCAGCAGACATGATCTCCAAGGGACTGGAAGTTAAAGCACTTGCCGCTTGTGAACTTTGATGGAAAGGACCAGACATTTCGAAATTAAATTTACCTATTCCTCAGACTTTGCAAACTCCCAGTAGTTCAACTGACAAACTTTATAATGATGAACTCAAGACTGTTTCTAAAGTGACATTCAGTTTAAATAATGACTCTTTTTTCGATAACTTACTTAATATTAGTAACAACTTTCATAAACTAATTAGAATTTTAGGCTTTATTTTTAGATTTTGCAGAAGGTGTAAATCTCCTAAAACGCCTACAAGAGAGCTCACGTCCGAAGAATATGAAAGAGCAGAAAATTATTTGATAAAACATTTACAGGTAAAGTATTTTCCTGCGGAGATATCAGCTTTATAAAGAGGATCTTCAGTTCCACCTACCAGTAAGCTTAAATTTTTTAATCCTTTTTTAGATCCATCAAGCGGATTAATAAAAGTTGGTGTTAGACTTTCACATTCAGATTTAAATTTCAATCGTAAAATCCGTTTATTCTGCCAGCTGGAAATAAATTAGTAACTCTAATATTTCAATACTATCACAAACGAGATTTTCACGTAGACCCTCAAGCCCTACTAAATACTGTTCGTTTTAAATATTAGCCACTTAGTGGCAGAAGTACAGCACGAAAAGTCGTTTATGAGGTGTGTGGAATGCTTTAAGAATAAACCAATTGTTGCTACCCAGATTATGAGAGATCTTCCCTCAGAACGAGTAACGCCTAGTTCCCCATTTTTAAATGTAGGAATAGATTTATGTGGACCCTTTGAAATTAAATACAAAGGCCAGAGAAAGGGTACTTTTCAAAAAATCTATGTAGCTATATTTGTACGTATGGCGACTAAAGCTATTCACATAGAATATGTGTCAGATCTTACTTCAGCAGCTCTAATTGCTGCTTTAAAGAGATTTTTTGCACGACGCGGCAAGAGTTCAATAATTTTTGACGATAACGCAACGAACTTCACTGGAGCTTCCGCGGAGTTAAAACGTTTTCATAAATTAATGTTAAACAGTGAGGACATTTCGAGCCTGTTAGCCTCAGAAGATATCAGGTTAAAATTTTTGCCTCCTAGAGCACCCAATTTTGGCGGCCTTTAGGAGGCGGGTGTAAAGGCCTTCAAGTACCATCTAAAGAGAGTCGTAGGCTCCGCTAGGTTAACTTTTGAAGAATTTTTAACAGTAATAGTTCAAATCGAGGGCATCCTCAATTCGCGGCCACTCTCACCCTTATCTACTGATACAGATGATTTTCAAGCATTAACTCCTGGACATTTTCTGATAGGGAAACCGATAAATGCCATACCAGAACCAAATTTAATTGACAAAAGAGATAATCTTCTAAGTAGGTGGCACAGAACTCAAAAATTAGTTCAAAACATTTGGAAATGCTGGCAAAACAGCTATCTAAGCAATCTGCAACAACGCTCTAAGTGGGTGCTTAAAAAGCCAAATATAACTCCTGGCATGCTCATTTTACTAAAAGACTCTCAACTTCCCATTTGCAATTGGTCTTTGGGTCGAATTATTAAGGGGATCTCAGGTCCTGACGGAAATGTCAGAGTCATAGACGTACGCACTCCAAAAGGTGTTTTCAGAAGACCAATTTCGAAAATTTGTGTTTTACCTATTCTAG
This sequence comes from Stegodyphus dumicola, assembly GCF_044657685.1. Lineage (NCBI taxonomy): Eukaryota > Metazoa > Arthropoda > Arachnida > Araneae > Eresidae > Stegodyphus > Stegodyphus dumicola. The sequence continues at coordinate 141,188,327 of NC_140771.1, read as the reverse complement.
ATAACAATATTTCTAGTGTTGGATAATTTTTTTGTTTAATTGAATTATTAATTAGTGTATTTGCTGTATGTTGTGTCATTATATGTTTGTATTCATACTTTTTTTCTTTAAATTTTAAATAATGTAATATTTCAACGCCGGGCGGGATATTTCGTACTTGTAACTTTATCGTTTGGCTAACGGAGCACTTTCCCGTCGAATTTTTGTTATTGTGCATTTATGTTAATTTGTTACATCTGGCAACGAGAAAATAATGTAAAGTTTAGTCTCTGAGAATTGGCAACTGAGATACATTATTCTACTACGCAGTAGAACGCTCACGCAACAGGTATCCGCTGAATCAACGCTGTCTCTGTTCTCGCTAAGAATAAATGATTAAATTATATTGTTAATAACGCATCTAATTTCTTACTACGCTAAACAACGTTCACTACATCGCACAAAACATAAATTTAATTAATGTGATGAATAATTGGAATAAATTTGAGTCAGTATTTTAAGTATTAATAACTTAGATTTCTATTGTAATAAAATATTTTAATAAGCTGTATAGAAATATTATTTTAAACAGGAAATTGAAAGGTACAGTTTAAAGTATTCACAAGTTAAGAAATGTTATTGACCGTAGATTAATTGACTTGTCAAGGGAAAGAAACGACTTCACTATCAAATAACAATAACTAAATTAAATGAGAGTGTTCCGTCTTTTTTCCAAGTAAAAATAAAAGTAGTTATTTTGCTAGAGTTAAATCATAAGCTACGGAGAAAACTCAAAAAAGAGAAAGATAATTTTCTTGAACCAAAGTACTTGTTATAAACAAGCCAAAAAAATCAGTAAGATATCCTTTTTAATTTAAGGTACTTGTTCAGAATTTAATTAAGGGAGATCCTCGCTTTAGAAAAATATTCCCCGACACTCTCACAGTGTAGTAAAAACAATAAATATTAATTGAGTAATTGAAACATGTACAAAAGATACTTGAAAACAATAGAAATATGCGCAAATTAATATATTCTTGTAGATTTGTTTATAAAAACTGTTTTTTTTTTTTTTTTTTTTTTTTTTTTTAATTATCAGAAGAAGGTATCTCTCTAAATTTACATGCTTGTCATCTAGTGGATCAACAATTTATAAATTCAATGTTAGACGTACGAGAATATCGGGGAATGTTTTATCTAAAGTGAGGATTTCACTTGATTCAGTTCTTAACAAGTACCTTAAATTAAAAAGAAAATCTTGTTTATTCTTTTTCGGTTTGTTTATGACAAGTATTTTGGTTCAAGGAGAATAATTATCTTTCTCTCCTTTGAGTTTTGTTCGTAGCTTATGATTTAACTCTAGCAAAATAACTGATTTCATCCTTACTTGGAAAAAAGAAACTTTCTTAGTTATTGTTATTTGATAGCGGATTGGTTTGTTTCCCTTGATAAGTCAATTAATGTACTGTCAATAACAATGGCTACTGTTTTTAGTACTTTAAACTTTGTTTTAATTATACTTTTTAGAATTTTTTCGATTTAAAAATACTATTTCTATTCAGCTTATAAAAATATTTTTACTACAATAGAAATGTAAATTACTTATACTTAAAATACTGACTGAAATGTATTCCAATAATTCATTGCATTAATTAAATTTATGTTCTCTGGAGATGATATATAAAAAACTTATCTAATAATAAATTATTGATTTATTACTTACCCGCTTTAGTGCAAGTATTCGGCTTTTTAAATTACTCTTAATTACTTATACTTATATATACATATATAATTGTTTACATACAAATATATACATATTTTCTGCATATGCCGAAGAAATAAATAAAGGAAAGACGACTGTCATTATTTATTCTCAAACTTTCTTCCAGTATGAAAGTTTTATCTAGATATCTGGAAAATTTTGGTAAAATTTATTTATTTTAAAGTAAATTATTTAGTTGATAATTCAACATATCAGGACTATTTGAAATAAATGTAAATCTAAAAATTTAACATTTTCTGGAACTTCGTTTGAATTGTGAGGTGTAACTAAGAGAAATTTCTTACAAATATCGACATTTAAGTTTCACATAGAAAATAATTTTTTTCCTTTGCATTTTTATTATTATTGTTGATCATGTTTTGATATATATCGAAAAGGAATTAAGTAGCTACAGAAAATGGGGGGGGGAGGGAAGCTTCTAATTGAAAGAAAAGCATAAAGAAAATATTGTAGAAAATACAAATGGATATTACTGAAACATATTTTCAGTTAAACCAAGTTTGAGACAAATTAGGTTTTAAAAATAAAACTTCCAAGCATAATGTAAAATTACATGCAACCCGCCCCCTCACACGTCAGGCGAAATATCATGTTACAAAATGGTATATGTACTACATTAGGAGTATATGCGTCTTAATGCATATGTATATATACAGTATATATCTCTGTATACATAGTATGTAGTAAGATAGACAGATACGTGCACATACAACACAACATAATAGATAAATATACTTATAAATTCACAGTCATTTTGTTAAAAATATTGCAGTTCGCCAGCTTCTAGAACCGGCATTCAGCCTGTGTACAATTTAAGTTTGAGACCACAGTCTTAGTGGGTTTGCAATGCTATTACATTACACAAGTGAGCTATAAAATACCAGTTTCTGTCTAATTTCACTGACAGTATATTAATATTATCGCAGCTTTTGTTTACGGAATATAGAGAAATTAATCTCAAGGCTAGCTTCAAACTACGTTTCTTTCAAATTAAAATTTTCTAATGTGAACGTTTGTATGAACCCATTACCCTGACGTTTAAAGTTTCATCTGTACTCAATAGATGGCAGCATGGGCAACATATTACCGCATTTAGGATTGATTGTTCCTGAGGTACGGTGTTTGGAATTTTAATTTTTCGATAGAAAAGCAAATATTAGTGTTATCTTGCAAGATAAAATGACAGCATGCAAAAAATATACCTAACATTAGTGATAATTTCTTTTGATTTCAATTTTTTATTGGGGATAATGAATTAGTTTTTAATACGCAAAAGAATGAATGCTTCTATTTTTGATTTTATTACTAGTTATATTAATTTAATTATTAAATGGGAACAAATTTTTTTATTGCATTGTATTTTCTTTTCTAGCGTTATGTTCGTAAAACAAACACGAATTTTGTATTTGACTCTCTGCAGTCTGCCTATTCCTCTTTTGTGTGTAATATCATTCGTGAACGAAACGTTCGTTTCAATGGCCGCCTGGACAGGGCTGGCTCACATCATGCATCTGACTTTAAATTTTTTAAATTTAAAATTTTTTTTAAACTTATAATTAGTTTCTAGATTGTGGCTTTTCGAAAGTATAATGTAATTGAAGAATATTTACCGATTTCAGTTTATGGAGGAAGTTTATATATTATGTCTCATTTTTGTATTTAAAATAATTACGCTCACCACAGTCCTCATTAATGTCAACTTAGTTAGTTGACTGAAAGAAAGTATTAGGAATTATATAGAAAACTATTTTTTTCTTCAGCATGGTGAAGTAATTTTTTAACGGAAATATGCTAATGATTTCCTACTTAGAAATAAGTAAATTATAGATAGAATATAATTTCATTTTAAGCTTTTTTGTGGCATATGCGAAGAACATATTTTTAAGTAGAAAACTTCCACATGCCTGAGCATAGAAAAAAAAAAAAAAAAAAAAAAGAAAACGATAAAATATCTTTAGTATAGCTTAACTTGTTATGGATAGGCGTACAATACAGAAGTGTTTGAAACATTTCTGGAATGAGTCTTTCAATTCATAGATTTCTTTCATCAACTAATTAAGTTTTCATCAACTGACTAAGTCTTCGTAAGAAATACAAGAAATTAATAATGATCAGCTATGGTCTTTTCCTTTGGATGTCATTGGAAGGCTTCTGTAAGCTTTCTTTGGACACACAAATGAAATTCCGTTCCTATAAATGAAGCTGGTATATTGTATTTCAGCTTTAACAGTACATATAGTTAAGAAAGATTAAAAAACTTTTATTTTCTCTTAGATTCATTAATTTTTGTTTAACTGATAAAATTTGTCGTTTAGTAAAGTTCTAGAATGAGCTTAGCATGACTGAATGACAGAAAATGCTAAGCATGTGATGTTTTATCCATAGTTAAGTTTGTCAGTTCGTGACTTCGAAGATTTTGTATGTATAAGAAGAAACCAATAATCCTTAAACATATTGTTCGTATACAATCTGCCAAAGACAGTGTTCTTCAGGAAAACTGGAAACCAAATTTGATTCCTTTTTATTCATCATCATGTCAAAAGAAATGAATTACGAATAGCAAACTTTCAAACCAAATTATTTGGAAATTTGATTGCCTTCGTTTTGATTTATGAAGCTGACCAACAGCCGATCGAATAAGGAAACTGAACACTGGCAAGCTGATCAAAGTTCAAATCCAGTCGAACGGGCTGGTGTACGAGAGCTTTTGTAATTTTCCACATACGTAACTTGAATACGACTCAATTTACCTCAGTAACAAAGACATCCTTCTCTTTAGGTAGATAGCCCTTGTGTGCTTTCTGTTAAACAATTAATCCAATCTAAAATTTTTAATGCTGATTGGATACTATATCAAAATAGCTGTAGCTAAAAATATCAGATCACATTTTTATTTACGTTTTGTGGTGTGTTACATGCGTTCTATCATATTTTAAACTATGAAAAATCTCATGAACGTTTCAGAAGTGTGCTTATTGCCTTAAATTCTCTTGTTCTTATATAATTATATTCTGCCATAAAAATCATACTCTTTCCTTTGTTTCTACTTATGACAGTTTTTTAAATTTAACTACAGATATTTTCTACGATATTGTACAGATGCACATTTTGATATGTTTCTTTTTGATATTTAAATATAATATTAATTATTCATACTTTTCGTGTAAATAAACTATTAGATACTTTTACCATTTTCTAACATCTTTTTAAAGTTGTGACCGTTAATTCTATGTTCTGTGAACGTCAATTCGCTTAAAAACTCGTCTACAAAAGCCTACCTTGAAAGGGAAATAGCCCTTGCATCCGTAACTATTTATTAAATTTGTCAACCATATAGCTGTAAATTTATGCAAGCATTTCTGCTTATTATTAGATTGTATTTTGGTCTTTATGTATTTTTACCAGTGGTGTGTATAATTTCTTCTTATGTATTTGCTTTTTTGATGCATTTTAGGGAGCAATTTAATTGTGCATTTTTGAAACCATATTTATGGCTATTTACTGTATTTGCAAGTACTATTTATTTATATATTATATAGCAGACTTTGAAATTTTTAAGCGATCGAAGTTTGAATTGTGAAATAACTCATTTAAAAGCTACTAGGTACCACAAAGATTGCTTATGATGTACAGAAAGAAATTTCTTGACGGGCATTAGCTATATTTAGAGATTTGTAGTTAATTTGTTGAAATTCTGGAAGTTCCCGAAAAATGTCTTTTTGAAGCTTTCAGAGCTATTTACAGAGAAGTTTCCAGAAGTGCATAGCAAACTTACCTCTCAATATTTTCTTAAAAAATTCGAAAGAGGTTACCGGGAAAAAAGTGGTATAGTTGAAAATATAATTCCGAATAATATTATGAATTTTGTTTATGATATTATAGAAGAGGAAATGACGAAACAATGAAGAAAATTATAACGATAGATCAGTTTGATAATGAATATTTGTGATAATGAAAGCTGACGAATTTTTTATTTGGCATTTGTTAATATATCTTCCTTTCAAAATAGAAAACATAATATAAATATATTTGTTTTAAAAGTGCAACTGAGGACAATGTTTTAGACAGATACCTTTTGATTAAGAAAAACACATTATATAGTTTAAAACAGAGGTCGGCAACCTATGAACCGTGGGTCACCGAGTGACCCATTTGGTAATTTCAAGTGACGCACTTTAGTTCCGAAAATAAAGTATAAGATATACAAACATTTTTTTCTTTTTCCCAAAAAAATTTTGTCGCAAAGTTATGAACATACCAAATTTGAATCCAGTATAACATATAAAAATATCAGTTAAAGCCCCACCCCTGCCTGACTGGATATGGAATCGGCCGATAGTATGCGGAATGCAGCGACATTGTCTGAACAAGGGTGTGTGTGTGATTATGGCAAAGCCTCGAGGGCTATCTGCGTATATTGTCTGAACAAATTGTACCATTCCTGGACGCGCGCTCCACCCCCGCCTGACTGGATATGGAATCGGCCCATAGTATGCGGAATGCAGCAACACTGTCTGAACAAATTGTACCATTCCTGGACGCGCGCGTCGTTATCTCAATTGTATGTCAGTTATAGTTATAGAACGTGTAGTACAGTAGCACAATAATATTGACCTAGTGAAATAAATATTATTATTTAAAAAAATTACCATGAAACAAAAAGCAAAAAAGAGATTATTTCAAGATGTGTGGACAGAAAAATATGGGTGTATCGAAAATGGTGACAAATTGATATGTACTTTATGTACAGATATAATTACCGCCAGGACTTATAATATTGAGCGACACTTTTTTTCAAAACATAAAGAAGTGAGTGAAATGGCAAATGAAGATAAATATGAATACATTGCTAAACGTGTATTAAATTTTAGAAAACAAAATAAATTCTTAAAGAGTTTTGTTACCAGCAACAATCACGCTACGTCTGCCAGCTTTGTTGCAGCTCTTAGCATTGGTACCAACGGAAAACCATTTACAGACGGCGAGTTTTTGAAAAACGCATTCATAAATTGTTCCGAACACTTATTTAATGACTTCGCAAACAAAAAACAAATAATTGAGAGAATCAAAGAAATGCCATTGTCAGCTAGAAGAGTCCAGTGTCGCGTTGAAGATATGGCCAAGAATATTGATGAACAGGTCAAAAATGATTTGTTATCTTGTGACATAATTAGCATTGCAGTTGACGAAAGTACCGACATAAACAGTATTGGTAGGCTTGCAATAATTATTAGATTTGCATCAATAAATAGCTCGAATGTCAATGAAGAACTATGCGTTCTTGCTTCAATGAATGACACCACCAAAGGCACTGATATTTTTCGTCAAGTACAAGAGTTTACAAATTTCAAAAATGGGCAAGTATTGGATTTAAAAAGTAAATTGTTTTCCATAACAACTGACGGTGCTCCAAGTATGAGAGGAAAAACTGTTGGATTTGTAAAACTAATGGAAAATGAACTTGGCCGTTCACTTTTATCGTTTCATTGTATCATACATGAAGAAAATTAATTTGCAAAGGCATCTACATAACTTAAGGATGTAATGGAAAAAGTTGTTAAGATCGTAAACATGATAATAACGCGATCAGCATCAATACACAGGCGCTTTAAAGCTTTTTTGGAGGAAATTGAATCGAAATATGGAGATTTGTTATTACATTCTAAAATACGATGGTTAAGTCGGGGCAAAGTTCTTAATAGATTTGTAGAGTTTTTGATGATATACAAATATTTCTTCACGAAATCGGTGGAAATGATCTCGAACTCAATGATAAACAATCGTTTTTAAGACTTTTGTTCTTAACAGACATAATGAACCATTATAATGACTTCAACGTACGACTCCAAGGAAATAACCACACAATTTTGAAAATGTATGAGGAATAGAAAAGTTTTACTTCAAAATTGATATTATTTGAAACTGACATAAAAACTAAAAAAATTCATTTCATTCCCTTGTTAAAAAGGGAACGAACGCAACCTAAATATGTTCGAAACTTGGATTTCGGTCATTAAAAGTGAATACGAAAGTCGGTTTCAAAGTCTTAAGAAACATGGAGAAATGTTTACATTTATAATAAAGCCTGATGAAATAGAAGAAAATATTATAAATTTGCAGTATTTTGAATATCTAAGAATTGACAATTTTAGTTTAGAAATGATTGATTTTAAAAGTTCAACATTATGGACGGATAAATTCAAAAAATTGCGGAACGATTTGGAAAATACAGAATATAATCATTTTCTCATGATATCAACATGTTGGGCATCACTTCCTACGAGGTTTTCATCATTTAAAAAAATTGCGTTTGCCATTTTGTCCACATTCGAGTCCACTTATAAATGTGAGCAAATATTTTCACAAATGAAATTTATTTTAAGCAAAAACAGGAACAGGTTAACTATTGAAAATTCAGATGCTTGTGTTCGACTTAAAACGACTAACTATAAACCAGACTTGACTAAACTGACGTCACAAGTTCAACATCAGGGGAGCCATTGATATCGTAGAGAAAGTTTATAAATAAAGTTTATTCAACTATGTTTGTAATTATTTTCTTAATAAAATATATCTTATTATTTACTAAAATGCTGTTTTAATACGAAAATATCTCTGACCCAAACGTCCCTTTAATACTCCCATTTTGGTTGATTTTGACACGCGGTCAAAAAAGGTTGCCGACCCCTGGTTTAAAACATAGAACAAAAAATGGAATATGTGAATCCCACTCGTTTCTCTTATTTCAAATAAAAGTATAGGATCAACATAAAACTAATTTAAAACTTATTTAAAGTACATTTTAATTATCAGTACCTTTTATTCATCTGAAGTCAAGAAAAATAATATCTTCTTCAACTGCACATCTAATCCGTCCTCCACCTACTCCTGCTTTCTTCAAGTTTTTCTAGAACGTTATTCTTCTTAAAATTTTCTCACTTTGAGTGATATCTTCTTTCTAGAATGTTCCCTATTACAACTCCTTATTGTCCTTACCAATGTCTGAAAAGATAATTTAATCCAGATTTTTACTTGTATCATCAAATATATCTCCTAATATACTAAGAGACAAGTTTTAGATGGCGCTGGCAGAGGCCATCGCCAGGTTATATCTGACACTACATTTGCTGCCCCAGTCCGAGGTATAAGAACTTCAAAAACGTCTTGGAATTTCAAAAACGCCAACTGGAACGGTTTCAAAGAGCTATTAAACCTTGTGCTTAATCCCAATAAATTAAATTGGAAAGTTGGAGTTGATTCATTCACCAAACTTATTACTAAAATTACTCAAAATATTCTTCTATCATTCAGGAAAACATAAAATCTTTCATTTATCTTTTTAATTTAACGAATCTGCAATTGCTTCATAAATTGAGTGGTTTAAAAGAAATAAACACATTTTTGAGTAATTTAAATCTTTATGTTGCTTTTTTTTTAAATGAACCTAATTGTTATTAAAATATCTGAAATTTACGATTTATACAACGAATATTTATAGGCATCTTCAGTTTTGTCGTAATTAAAATCATATCACCATACCACTTATATTATTTACTACATAACTGGTACAGAATTAGTTTTCAAAAAGTATTCATTATTGTTTAAATTTCAAAAGTATCTTCTAAAGTCTTGAGAAATTTTAGTGGCAGACTATTGCTTAGGTGTTAAATCGTAATCTGAAGCTTTCAGATTGCAAATGTTTTGGTTAGGCACTAACCTTTTTAGTAAAAAAATTTATAACGCATTTCAGTTTCTGTTTTTTAAGCATTAGAATTCATTTTTAACTCAAGGCAATTATTTTGGGTAGCCGACTGGCAGCAGCTTTAGCTCAATAGGACTGTTCCATAAGTACGAAATATATATAGTCAATCTTCGATAGGCTTAAAATGGAAAACTATTCTCGAAAATTCGATTTTCAAGAGATGTGACCATTAATTTGCATTTCTTTTCAAGTTATTGAAATTTTGAGGTATTCATTTTTATTTTATCTATTATACACTGGAAATATTTTACAAAGCAAAGTTTTAATTTGTGGTCTTTCGGGTAAGTTTAATAAAAGTTCCTACTGGTGTTTCTATTCTTATGTTTTTTCTTTGTGTAAGAAAACATATCAGATTAATCAGCTTCTGAACAAAATATTAGGACAAGTTTATACCTGTATAAAATAAAACACCATTTATATGTCGTTCAAGAAGCCGGTTCAAAAAGAGCAAATTAATGAAAAAGACATATAATCGAAATCTCAGTTTAAGAATATGGTACTACATTTTATCCGTACATTTTTAATGCTTCTATTATTGCATAAATTTAATTTTATTACCCTGCTTTAAGTTTCTTTAAAATGCTATTTGTACATTTTGAAAACTAACAATATTTCATTTTTAAAATTGAAAGAATTCAAACTGCATAATATTTAACATAAAAATCTGAATGACTCTACTTTTATTTCAGTTGCTCATCTTTTCCCTAAAAATTGAATTAATATAGATGCAAATTTGAATTTTTCCGGAGAAAATATTTTCAATGGCCGTCTTTTTCATGTTATCAGGTTCAATGTTCCGTCTTACTTTCTTTGGGAACATGCACAGACCTGACTCGGAACAGGGAGCATACTAAAGCTATGTTCAATAACTGTGGGAAGTAGACAAGATACACAGGAAGGGTATACAAAACCCTTTATTTTTCACTCTTTACAATAATTTCCGTACTTCGGAATACAGAGACCAACTACTTGTGGTCTGAACGTAAGAATATAAAAATATAACTAAACTCTAACTTAAATTTGGAATAATCAACAAGGGCCTACGTGTAAGATTGGCCGGATATTAACAGGAAGCCGTATGTAGTACAGAGAACTGTTAACACTACAATACGTTTAAAAATTATCACGAGGATTAAACCTCTGGCCTGGAAGGCAACCAGCAACCGAGTAAAACTTCTAAGGCAAGCGGCCTGCTTCGACTAACTCCTTCCTCTCTCTCGCTTGGCAAAAAGCCACAACTTAAGTACTTGGCGTTCGCTAGACAAATTTTGCATAAATAAGTTAACGCTTTTAATTCTGGCCGGAAGTAGAAAATAAGAAGTGATAGTAAAGATTTAAAATAAAATAAACGTTAGTAAAACTTAAGATCCTTACAAAGTCATTAATTCCTAAGCAAAATAAGAAGAATTTAGTTCAATGTTTGTGTAATCACAGAAATGAATTAATAATTCATTCAGAACTACGTAATGAATAAGGCTAGTATAAGGCGGGCGGATTTTAGAGGAAGAGTGGGAAAATACCGGTTCACTGATAGGATTTCAAACTCACAGTCGTAATGAGCAAACGTCCCCAGGCGGGGAGCCAGCTGACTGATAAGAGAAAGGACAGAGATGAGAAATTAACAAAATAATCTCAATTTAATGAGAAGATATTATCCCAAAGGGCCAATTTGCCGGAAGAGCTATTATCGTTTTGCCACATAAAAGCCGAATCACTTTTTAAATTGTTGCCACTAAATATTAGAGTCCTGTATTATACTTAAAGAAATTAAATAATGAAGAATCTGCATAAATGCATGTATGTTTCTCGCATTGTGATAAAATGGTGGTACCTAGAGCCATCAAATTCTGTATAATGTAATCTTCCACAGAATATAGGCATCTGGAAGCCCTAATTTGGAATTTGAATTTTCTTTTTAATAACGATTTCATATTTTGTAACACTTTAACGATTTTTTGATTAACAAACTCAAAGATTTCAAAGCGAGCAATGGCAACACTGCACGGGAAAAAAAAAAAAAAACGAATTTTTATCTCCAGCATTTTTATCCGTGCGAGATTGTGTATCGGAAATTCTAAAGATATGCTCATTTTAAAATTATTTTGCGACATTGCTGTTGAGCTGAATTTTATGATTTAAGTGCGAAGAACATGATATTTAATAAATAAAGGTAATGCACAAAACCCTTTGGGCATAATATAAAATCTGAAAACGTTCAGATTTTTTTTTCATTTTATTTTATTTTATTTTTGATTGATTAAAATGAGCATTTTTAAACATGTAGCATTTTTGTCAAGTTATTCCTGATAAAAACCCTTTTTTAAATTAAGACTCTTTCTAACAACAAGATATCAGTTACGGTAAACAAATGTTATTTATTTTTATTCTATTACAAAATGTAGTAAAGTTCGCCTAGACGGCAAAACAGAAATGCTGAAACAAATCTAAATAACACTTATTTCTAAATTTGTTGAATACGGATGAATATTTCAAAAATTAAAAGAAAGCTAACAGTTAAAAATTAAAATCCTCTTTGCTTTATTTTTAAAAGAGGTGTTATTCGGATTTGCGTTTAAATCGATATATTATCTAGAAAGGAAACTGAGTAATAAAAAATGGTTAACTTTAATTCTAAATGGCAAAATAATTAGGAGTTATTAAACCAAACTGAAAAACATTATGTAATTTCTAACATGAATTATCTTCCTGCTGCTTACGATTCTGTTTACGCTATATTAAAGCTTCAATAACTATGAAGTGTTTCGCAGGTCTAATCTATGACCAGGAGAATATCAGCTCACGATTTTTAACTGCTAGTATTTAATTAAAAGGGAGCAGTCAGGTTTACAAATGTATTCAGGATTCTAATAGTAACATTAAAGAAACAGCACATTTTATGATGTAATTAATTTATCCGTGTCTCTTACAAATACTGATATTTTTAATCGGCCCTTTTGCCGAGCTATTTGCAAGGCAGATATCTGTTCCTTTGGAACAAATATAGATTCAACTCTCCTTTATAAGTAACTGCGCATTACAGCGCTTTTGATAATTTCGGTTTTAATTATGCTTCTCGTCAGTGTTTGATAGTAATTCGATGGAAATGGATATCGATTAGAGGACCGGAATAATCGCTATCTTAATAACGAACGCCACAACACATTCCTAGTCCCTCCATACGTCTGAAAGACTTTGACCTCAAAAGGATGCCTCTCTTAGGTGAGGAGAGCAGAAATGAAAGTAAACTGCACTATCTAGCAGCAATTAGGGAGTTATTCATTCTGAGGTGGAGATGAGGGAGGACGAAGTGCTCTCACGAGAGCGTTCTCTTCATCTGGCTAATGGCATCAAGATTTTCAGAGAGGACTCGTTCACAAATGTCCACTTTCAGATAAATGTTGAGGTCCATTAACAGCGATGTTCTCTAGTCGCTTCGGGCAAAAATGGTCATAAGGGATAATGGCCATTTTTACGGATGTATGCTATTCTTTTTTATGAATTACGGATATATTTATTTTAATTGTGCCTGTCTTCTTTCTGTAGATGTATTTCTTGAAGCGAGAAATACATGACTGCAATTTAGTTATGAAGCTTTTACAAAGAAAACTGGTTAAAAGCTCTAGTTTTAAATAATATGCGAGAAATCTATTATGATCTTTTCATTTCTGCCACAGAATTTCGTTCTAATTTTAAAGAATGTAATTTTCCTTGTCTGAGCCTCAGAACTTATTCTTATTTCGACATTCAAAAATTAGTACAATGAAATACTGTTTATACGTTTCTTATTATATGTCTTTTACATTTATGAGTCGTTTCATCTCTCTTCTATCCTGTAAGTAATGAAATGTTTCATTTATGCGACGCATAACTTCGGTTATGCGTCGTTTTATCTTCTATCTTATTAAGTGACGTTTCTTTTCGCCGATCACATAATTTTTCCGAAAATCATTTCTTTCTATCGGTAGCATTTGGAAATTGCACATTGCAATAGAGGGACAGCCGGGATATCTCAAACTGGATAGAAATTCAAATCCCGCTGGTGAATAGAAAGAATAGAACTTGGCGAGGCGGAATATACACTGGTATCTGTTGACCAGATGAGTTTGTGAGTGGAAAACGTTTCATTTCTATGTTATTTGGTGAACATGTTTTAAATGGATTGTAGTTTTTTACCAGCTCAAAATCAAATGGCGATGTAAACATTGTAAGGATCTTAAGTTTTACTAACGTTTATTTTATTTTAAATCTTTACTATCACTTCTTATTTTCTACTTCCGGCCAGAATTAAAAGCGTTAACTTATTTATGCAAAATTTGTCTGGCGAACGCCAAGTACTTAAGTTGTGGCTTTTTGCCAAGCGAGAAAGAGGAAGGAGTTAGTCGAAGCAGGCCGCTTGCCTTAGAAGTTTTACTCGGTTGCTGGTTGCCTTCCAGGCCAGAGGTTTAATCCTCGTGATAATTTTTAAACGTATTGTAGTGTTAACAGTTCTCTGTACTACATACGGCTTCCTGTTAATATCCGGCCAATCTTACACGTAGGCCCTTGTTGATTATTCCAAATTTAAGTTAGAGTTTAGTTATATTTTTATATTCTGTTCAGACCACAAGTAGTTGGTCTCTGTATTCCGAAGTACGGAAATTATTGTAAAGAGTGAAAAATAAAGGGTTTTGTATACCCTTCCTGTGTATCTTGTCTACTTCCCACAGTTACTGAACATAGCTTTAGTAAGCTCCCTGTTCCGAGTCAGGTCTGTGCATGTTCCCAAAGAAAGTAAGACGGAACATTGAACCTGATAACTTGAGCACAATGCATTAAAATTGTGAGGAACTAAGCAAATATTAGTTATTAATTCACTAATGTCAGAGTCTTTGAAAATAACAAGTGCAGGCGTTTCTCTGTTCCATGATTCATCATAGATTTCAAGAATCATCGCCGTTTCAGATCGGCACTTTTGGACTGATGAAATGAAAGCTAATAAGTCTAAGCATAAGAATTAAAGTTCTATGAGAGATTCCTGTAAGTATTTAAAAATTCACTTAAAAAAAAAAAAAAAAACAAATATAATGCAGGACTCTAACATTTTATGGCAACAGTTTGAAAAGTGAACCGACATTTATCCGTCTGACGCAAAATGCCAAAACGAAACTAATAGTCTTTCGGGATTCAAATCCCTTTAGACTAAAAAAAAAAAAAAAAAACCGGAAATTCCATTGTTTCCAGGCCTTCTAGTTTCCGACGTGTACATGAATGGGATTTTTACATTATTAAAATTTAAATAATCGCATAAATTTATTGAAAAGTAGTTGCTTGCAAAAAATATGTTTTTGATAAATAAACAATGTACTGAAAGAACTTTGTTAAGATCTTGAAAGTTTTTAGGCAGCAGACTTGAAGAAGAAATCTAACCGGTCTGACGTGAGCAATTACTTGTAACCGAAGCTCACAATTAAATTGTATTTTGCTTCACTGTAAATATTTGTATATGATGTTTTTCTAAATAAAATAATTAAAAACGAAGCAGTGAAGCTGGTCCGTCGATAAAAAATAACCTTTAAGAAAAATAAGTTTATTCATATGTAATATAATGTATATAAGAAATAAAAAAAAAAGAAAAAGAAACAGTTTTTCACAGACGATTACAATATTCCTCATTCACTTAATTCAGTTCTGACTTCGCGATAAGCCAAAAATACATTAAAACTCAAAATATATATATTAAAAATTGAAAGGTATAGAAAACATGAAACATCAAATATAGTTAAAACAATTAAAACATTTTTTTTACAATTAAAATTACACTTTCTACGCAAAAACAAGCAATTCGGCGAGCCGGCAAGAAGGCAGATTTTTTGGTGCACAAAAAAGAAAGTTTACTTTTGGTCTCACTCGGCAAAAAGACACTGAAGGCGTAGAAACTGACTTAATTTGTTGTAGACGCTATGCTGAGCCAATATATGAGATAATTTAATAACTTAAATGATAATTCCAGAACGGATTAAGCATAATTTAATTCGCAATAATAAAAGAAGCCGTTACTTTGTTGTTGCAAAGCTTAGTTTCTCTAGATTGGCAACAATTCTGCTAAGATTCAAATGTAAACAAATATGGCTGCTATGGTAAAAAATTAGGCTTGGCCATACTTAATCAACTTTTAAATTGTTGATAAGTTTACAACTATAACATGCAGGTTAACTAAAGGCATAAAAAACGTTAACCAGAAGATAAGAACAACATAATTCAATCATTTTTAAAGCAAAAAATGTACAATTTACAAACATATAAGAGCAAAGAAACTGAGATCACTGAGCCGGGTAACAGAGTGGATATATATATATAAATATATTTATATACGTTTGGCGCGGCCGATTGCAACCAAAATACGAGGTGCACATCTACATGTTATAGTAGTCCTATATACAAAATTTCAACGTTCTGAGGCTACTCGTTTTAGAGTTATGTGAGATACGTTCATACGTTCGTACAGACACCACGAAAAATTCTCTTCGGAATTCATTTTAAAGCAGTTTTATAATTTTTTTGGAGGAAAGGAATCTTTTATTCTGTCCTTACGCACAGATGTCACGCAAAAACATCGTTAAATTGCATTCAATAGCGCTCTAAATGGATATTTTCGTTGAAATATGGTACCCGGAATTTTTCGTAAATACAATACTTCATTTACTTCTCACAAGGAAGTAAGAACGATCTTTGGCTTAGAAATATGGCTCAGATACTTGTAAATTTTTAAAATGTAATTTTGTTATCCTTTTTTCTCGTACAGAAGTTGAAATCAATTTGTAAAATATTTCAACAAAGTAATTTATTATTTTTTTCTGAATACAGCAACTAGGTATTTTATGATCTTTTTATTATTTCAGTAAATTTATTTTCTATTCATTTCATGATAACGTTTTTGAGGCACTGCAGCTTTATTCCCTAGGATACATTTTTTTGTAATTATTTGCTACGAGGTTTTGTATTCACCCAAATCAGTTTAGGCACTGTTTGTTGTTCAGCAAATGATACAGTTCATGTCAGAATTCTAGTCCTAATACACATAACAGTAAAACTAAAATCAGATTGAATTCTGAAAAACTAATGAGTCTGAAAGGTAATAAATTTTAATTTAAATATATAAAAACTAGAACAAACAAATTATTTAAAGAGTTTTACATTTTTTTTTCATAGTCGTAGAAAAAAATTGTTAATTATATAAATCACGCTAGAAATTTATAATTATCTACTATTTATTTCAGGTCTAAAAATTATTAGTGAACAGTAACAATCGCAAGAGAAATGCAGGTATATTTGAACAAGCAGATTAAAAGATAGAAAGAAATAATACAGTTTGAGATTGTGATAAAATTAAATGATTCAGTCACAAGAAAGCGAACTATCTGATAACGGTGTTTCTGTTTTCGAGATTATTATTATAATAATAGTAATATAGGAATATATATATATTGGATAATATTTGAGCTCTTAGGCGAATGAGTAAGAATTTCTTATTTTAAGCTCTTGTCGACTCAGTTTTTTTAGTATGTGATTTAGCTTTAATCTGGTAAAGAGTCAAATCAGATCTATTGATTAATACGAGTCCTTTGGTTTTTAGAGATAATTTTACACTGGTGGGAAAAATTAAAGGAGCAAATATAAAAGGATGCTCTTTGTCAATTCTATTATGTGAATTTCGTGTAATGATTGTCGGTTGGTAGCTTTATGCCAACGTTAATACGTAGTTCATTGGGATTAATCTTTGCCGAAAGAACCGAAATTGAAAAATTTTGCAACCGTTGTTTCGGCATGTGGGGAAAAGAGGGCAAGGGGTAGTTAAAACCCTAATTTCAAGGATTGTGCGAGTATTTGAATAAAAGTTTTGCATGCAAAAAGCGGAACATATTGCTGAGAAAGCATCTGAATGATTGTGAGAAATGCCTTGCGTTCGGAGGAACGGAAGGATTACAGATACAAGTGTGTAAAGATCTAAAAATAGCTAAAAGCATTCTATTAGGGGTATGGAAATAGTTTAAAGACACTGGTGATGTATGCAGACAACTAAGTAAACGTTGAAAACGTCCCAAAAAAGACTAAAAAAACCTTTATTTGGCAACGACTGCTAAATGAAACAGTCAGCTGATGTTAGCCTACGTTACAAAAGACATCGTTGCAACTGCAACAACTCCATTATCCAGATATACTTTCAGTGACAGGCTGCATAAAAGAACCTTGAACTTAAGAAAATCCATTTTCGTGTTTTACTCATTTGGGCTACGAAATTCGGCCAGTTGCAATGGGGCAGAGATCTCCGTGACTAGGCTACGACGGATTGCAACTGAGCTCTCTTTACTAATGAGTTTCCTGTTTGTTTGGAAAGTGACTCCATATGTGCTACAATCTCGAGGGATCGAAGCACACGAAATAAGTTTGAAAGCATTTATGAAAATCATTGGTACAAAGGTGGGGGGATTATGACTATAAATGGGCATCATTCTGAATGACTGCACTGATTTAAACATTTTTATCAATGTAACTGCGGATGCTGAACTACGTAGAGATGCGAGAGTCTCTTGATCCTTATGTCAAGTTGCTGAAGGTGCAATCGGTATTAACATTCTTCCAATGGTCAATAATGCTGGTTCACATCACGCTGCACTGATGACTGATTATCTTGAGGGCGAAGGAATCTAGCGGATGAAAAGGCACGCACATTCTTCAGATTTAAATTCGATAGCATATTTATGGGACGGACTGCACTCACCAGAACTCCAAAGCGCTATTCATCATGGATTGATTTGATTACCTCAGGCACTCCTGGACAATCGCTATATGGCTTGCATTTCAGTCAGGAGGCACTATATTAATTTTTCGATTCTTATTAATTCACAAATTTTCTCCTCCCCACTTTATATGGCATTTACCGTGTCTTTATTTAAATTTAGTTTCTGCAGAAATACGCAATCTTAATTTTGGACTTATGGCAGTTATTACAAAAGAAAGATCTTGTGGAACTTCCACGTTTTTAGCTGCGAAATCATTCAAGTTGCATGAACTTTTTATAGTTGTTTCTTTATTTTTCCCCACCATTGTTTGTAGGATGACAGTATATGTTTGCTTTAATGGATTTGGTAATTTTCCCTTAGTTCAAAATAAACTATGCTTCCCATATCCCGCAGCATGCATACCTACTTTGGATGCAGTTTTAGGTTTTCCGAGAAACTGGTTCCACTTTTGTTTTCAACCGTTGTATTTTGGCTAACATTAGCGTAAATAATCCTTTTTTACGATTCCAGTAATACACACTTTTAGAAAGGCTTCTCGCATTGCTTTTGAAGAGAGAAAAATGCAAATTTATGCTCCTTGTTTTCGGCTGTGAGCTCACGTGCAACAAAAAGCATTAGCATGAAAACACTTTTATATTCATTTCAAGTGATCTATTGCTGTACGCTGTGACCAAGTGAAGCCTCTCCGTTGTTTCATTACTTATGATACATGGATTTGACTCTGCAATCATCTTCAGCTCATCATTTCTCACTCTCTTCGGTCTCCAGATTTTAGGCTTGACTTGAAGCTTAAAAGGCTTATTTTCGAACTCCTTTAATTTCTCTTGGCATTAATATTGCCTGATGGCACCTGCGTATGATGAAAAAAATCTCCAGATTGGCTTTTGCAGCATTTCCTTGCAGGCGAAATTTATAAATGTTATAAATGTTATGCAGAATGTGCAACTTATTATATGGCATCATTTGTGTCTAAGAAAACTAATGAAACGTTAATTCAATAGAGGCGAGGAAAAAACGACGAAGTAATATAACATAACAGTATAATAACAATAAAATATTTCGACTGCAAAATAACTTAAACATTCTTCTATGACCTCGAATTTTGGCAAGCCCAAATCCTGCATTATTAATACCTAATACATATAGAAACTTAATGCATCAACGTAATACAAATAGATGATTTTAATTTCTACTGAAACATTATCAATTTATTGAACTGTAATTTTTATCAAAAGTACTTTTAAGCGAATATCCTTTAGTAAATTTTGTTGTTACAAATATTATATCAATTTGTTTTCATAATGTTTTGTCCATAAATGTAGCTGCACACTGTATTAACTGCATTCTCATAAATGGTTTGCAAGCTGAGGTTTTGAAGTCGATTGCACGCGTGAGGAGTACAAGCATATATTTTCTCAAGTATCAGTACACGGCCGTGCTTTTGCAATTTAAGCGAGAACATAGATTCTTACCATATTATTACCTTTTCCAAGCACAGACTTGTGCTACTGAAAGTAAGTTCAGCAGCAAAATAAATTTTATATAAATGTACTTAATTTCTGTTGCTAGCGCTTGATTGCTTTCTACTAAACACATGTATTTTTGAATTGCAAGTTTCATCAAAAATGATTTTAGAAAGTATCTTTAATTTTTGTTCTAACAAATTTTTTACTTTCTGCCATGAAAGACTGTTTTTGACCTGTGACATATAGAAAACAAATGCATACAAATTCCTGTTGTTCCCACTTTATTATTTTTGGTTAAGCACTGACATTATTGAGTTGTAATTTTCGGAAGAACACTTGAGTAGAGGAACAGCTGTATTGAAATTAACATAAATGCGAACGTTTGAGATTTAATTCTCTGTAATAACAAAACTGAAGTAAACCATTTTTCTTTGGAAAATGTACTTTAACTGGATAGGTGACAAGACAAAATCAGTGCACTGATTAAAAGTGACCTGTATCTTATTTACAGAATAAACAAATTGTCTGCAGGCTTAAATTAATTCATTCTTCTTCAAGACATAAATACACTACATTAGTATTGCGACCTACTGGTGACTATGATGATTTCACATTCCCTAATCTTAAATAAATGATTAGGTGTATCAACAAGAGTCTTAATTAAGTCGTGACTGAACGCAAACATGAAGGATATAGGTTTTGGAAAAGTAGATTTTTAGAATTTATTCCCTCCTACTTTTCGTAACGCGATAAACCTCTTATTTTATCAAAATGCAGATGAAGTAATTATTATTTCATTTACCTAAAATGAGAATTTGGGAGTATAAAATTACTTAGCCATTTATTGATATATTTACAAGAAAGACATAAAAAAGGAAGTCCAATAATCAAAGCTTTGGGATGGAGAACATGAAGAAAGATTTGAGAGAAGCTCGGAAGAGAACGTAAAAGAAAAACAAACATTCTTTCCTTTTTCTGCGATATGTAAATTTCCCACATCTGCGACCAATAACCTCAACAGATGAAAAAAGTTGTCGAACTCAAACGTAAGTCTTCCTGAAGGCAAAAGTGAATTTTCGGATGCGTTGAAATTTGCTCTTGGCATTTCCCACCTCTCCCTCTCTCTTTTCGTAACTAAATCTTTGAAAGCGGAGAATAAAGCTGAACGTTTCCAATTGGTCGGAATATTTTATTTTGGCTCTAATCCATACTGCGTCGGATCGGAATTGGGATTAAAGAACGGAAGAATCATAACAGAGCTTAATGGGCTTTTTGAGGAATTACGTATTCACTTTTAGAATTATCAGAATTAAATTAATGAAAATTATTAAAAAAATTACGTAACTCTTGAAAGTGACATTATTAATGAAGTGAAGATGGAGGACGGGATGATCCAATGAATGTTTCTGTTGGTTTATAGAAATGGTATTTAATTTCTTTATAGTGAAACTAATTTTTTAAAAGGGTTTTGGTTAACAGAAGAAAGAAATTATGAATTATTTTATCAGATTTTATGAAGAAATTGTTACCAGTTGCTCACACTGTATATCTCAAAGAAATTCAGAGAATGAAAGTTCCAGGAATTTAAGAGATTAAAGGTTTGGTTCTCTATATCGGTGGTTTCGATATGGATTATTTTCCAAAATCTGTAAAAACTGATTAAGTGTAATTAATGACTAAATTTTATGAAGAAAAGAATTAATAAATATGTCATATCTATCAACAGAAGAAAATATTATATAAATGATCATATTTAAGTGTCAGTTATAATTATTATTATGGCCAAGTTATAGATCTTTTATTTCTTCTCCTCTTTTTTTTCCTCAGTTCACCGCAATTTTACACGACAAATTACTTAGCATAAAAGGAGTATTATGGTTTCTCAATGCACTATGCTTTCCTCCTTCGTTCTTATTCTTTGGAATTAGACCCAAATTATTTTTTCTTACTGGATATGCCTCCTCTCGTTGTAAAGCTATTCTGACTGTAGAACTGTTGTTCTAACTCAGTAACCAGAATCCTGAACACGTGCCTTGATCCATTTTTCCGTTTCAGCAATTGTTTGCCCAAAAGATGGCGCCACTACACTTTGTGAAAGTATTGGGTCAAGAACAGACGCAAATTGCTGTTTATTTTTGCATTTTCGGAATTTCAGGGAAATTTGGAAATGTGATACGACTCCTTACATTCCATGCATTTTTACTATAAAAAATGATTTATAAGTGGAATATTAAATCTTTAACATAATATGCAGAAGTTCGTGAAATCACTCTAAGGAACAAAGATAGCGAAGGAATAAATAAACAAATAAAAATGAAAAAGACCAATAAAATGATGATAATTCAATTTGCTTTTAAATATAGAAGCTGGAAAACTGTGGGAAACGGATATTTGTGCTATAATAAAGCGATTATGAATTCGTTATTTGAAAAAGTGCAACTAATGCAGAAAAGATTTATAAAATAATTCAGAAAAATTGCAACTACAAGAAGACACTCAAACTACTACCATTATCAAGATTTATAATAATCATGATCTCTAACTATACAAGACCACTGAAGTCAAACACACAACTCGCAGAATATTTTGGAATACAACTTTAATTTTTCCATCGTTTGAAAACATTTAAAACACTTTCTAGAACATTCTCTGCATTTCTGTACGCTTAGAAATCAGTTGTAACTCTTCGATTTGCCCTCAGGAAACTGGGTGCTTTCAACTTTTTATGCCTTTTAATTGTCTTATTTTATGAAAACTACTTCCATTTTTTTTCCTGTTCTTCATTTAAGGAGGAGCCCACCAGCGGCCGAGCAGTAAAGTTGCTGAACACTGGTAGTTTGGTTCGGGATTCGAATCTCGGCAAACGAGGTGACTACATGGTTTTTTTCGTAGTTTTTTCCCATGTGTAATGAGTATACGAGTCAGTTTCCCTCAGAAAGTCCTCTACGGAGGAATCCCTCTCCTTAGGCAGAGAGCCTTCGAATCTTTTGCCATAATTTAAATAAACCAAACCAAACTTCATTTGAGAAAAAAACGTGAAGTCACATGAAATGAGAGAAGCTGCTTCACCATGTATGTTGTCTCTTGATGAGCCATACCCTTTGACCCTTTGATGTCCATACTTAGCTGCAGCGGATTGACAACAGTGTGTTTTTCCTTCTCTCGTAAGACAGCGGTATGTAAAACTATAATTAGTAACGAACCTACATTTTCTTTAAATAAATTTTTTTCCTTGCCACGTATCACAGAACTTAACTCAGTTGCGGTTGTTTTAACCAAAGTAAATGATCGCAGGGTTTCCATAATAGTATATGACTTCAAAGCGACAGGATATTATTTGTAAACATGGAAAAGATCATCAAATCGAGGAAGTGGTAAGTTTATTCACGAGAATTATTAATGAGATATATGAAGACATCAACAAAGAAGATCTTGATGATGTGATCGAAGTGTTTCCGGTAAGTTTATATCTTACCGGAAAAAAATTGACGAATTACAAAGTTTGGACAATCAAATGGACGGAATGTTAGAGAGAAGACTCAGATAATGAAAGTAAGTGTGTTAAACATTACTTCAATAATTATTTTGAGATTAAAATAATTTTAGATAAGAAAAATAAAGAAACTGACGTTAATAGTGCAGCACAGTGTTTCCCAAACTTTTGACATATGTGTACCTTTAACTCTGCGTATAACTCTGAATACCCCTTGTCAAAAAAATGGATGTATTTTAATACCAATCAAAATATATTTATTTTTTCGCGATCTAGACAAAATAATAAGAAAAAAATATTCAAAATAAAATATAAATAAAAGTAAGTTATATTATAAATAACATTTGTTTGGATTAACGAGAAGGATGACATTGT
This sequence comes from Stegodyphus dumicola, assembly GCF_044657685.1. Classification (NCBI taxonomy): domain Eukaryota; kingdom Metazoa; phylum Arthropoda; class Arachnida; order Araneae; family Eresidae; genus Stegodyphus; species Stegodyphus dumicola. Next base: position 141,164,689 of record NC_140771.1, on the reverse strand, counting down.
TTGTGCTGACATGATAGATCGTCATAATTTTGGTTCCCTGGTTGTTAGTTTTAATCTGAGAGGCGGTTCCACGTCCAATAGTCTGTTCCTTTTTTTCGTATTAAAATCTACAAATGTTGAAAAAGAAACTTCACATAAATACGAAATTGGAAAAGGCAAGATGAATTTCAAAACTTTTTCTGTTAAAACGGGATACACATGTTGCATTTCTAACCAGAATGATGTTAAAGTACACCCCTTATGTTTATTTTTCAAGATTCCGTCTAAAGCCAATTCCAACAATTGCTCTTCTTCCGCATGCATCAAATCTTAAGGCATGGATGTTGTGTTAATGCTAAACGGATATTCTTATCCATTCAATATTTTTATTTAAACGAGGAAAATTGTTTTTCAAGCCCACTTGCAAACTCTCCAAATGCTGTGTTATGCATTTCAGAATATCAGCATCAATTTTTATAGTTGAACTTGTTATAAACTCATGAAGAGAGGGAAACGAGTTTACTTCTCCATTACCAACTCTCTTTTGCCATAAATTTAGTTTTGCTATGGCAACGTTCATTTTAACTTGATCGTGAAACAATGAAATTTCTTTGCTGTGTAACGATAAGTTGAGTCAATTTAGAACAGAGAAATATATCTGCTAAGAATGCTAGTTTACAAAGCCATTTCTAGTCATGTAAACAATTTCTCAACTCAAATCTATGATTAAGAAAACATTGAAGTTGATGTTCAAACAATTGATTTAGAATTTTTCCTCGAGATAGCCAACGAACATCGGTATGAAAAAGAAGCTCAGTATTTCCCATTTCTTCACATATTTGCGAAAAATGTCGTACATTCAAAGGATGGCTTTTAATGTAGTTAACGATTTTCACGCTTTCATCCAGAACTTACTGTAGATCAGCAGACATCTTACGTGTTCCCAAAGCCTCTCTGTGTGTGCAACAATGTGTGGGTATGACATTTGGGGCAGCATTTTCAATTCTTGCAACGAGTCCTTTATTAATTCCGACCATACTATTTGTTCCATCTATGCTTATTCCAACACATCTATTCCAATCAATTTTGTTCTCTTGCATAAATTTATTCATAATATTAAAGATATATTATCCTGTTGTGTGACTTAATAAAGGCTGGCAAAATAAAAAGTCGTCATGAATTTCTTGATTTTTTTCGTATCTAACAAACGCCATAAGATTTGCAAAATTCGCAATATCAGTGGACTCATCGACTTGCAATGCATAATAACGACTTTAAGAAATATCAAATAATAACATCTGTTTCACATTATTAGACATATCAATGATTCGTCGATCTGTATTATTTAAGGGAGAAAATGCAGTCAAAAGTTTGTTTCGCTCTATCTCCTATCAGTACTTTTACCGATCTTGGCTGCGGGCTTGATTAAAATTTCGCCAATGGTTTCCGCTGCACTACATTTCGCAATTAAAAGCGACATGCGATACGAAGTTTCTAGTACTTTTTGATTGTCACCTCCTGTCAAACCCTGAATTACTTTTCGAGGCATTTAAATCGTTAAGTTTATTTTTAAAATAACGTATGGGTTTATCTCTGATTATGGTTTGTCTCATAGCGTTTTAAGTTGGATTGTTTCATGCCTTCCTTTATTAGATTTTCAAAACAAATGACGCAAAGTGGATAGGCTCAGTTTCATCTACAGTCCATGAGAATCCAAATTTAAGATATTCTTTGTCTTACTTGAAATTTTTCCTTGCTTTTTTCATAACAGGTTCCTACAGAATTGAAATTCATTCTTTGTTAATTTCATTATTTCCTGTTAGTTGATTGCTACTATAATTATTTGTTTCTTTCGTTGTAGTAGTTCCAGATTTCAACCAGTGATCCATAACCTATGTTAGGTATAAAAATAATCAAAATCAGTGAGACTTACTAAAGCACATAACAAACATTTCCTGTAAGAAAAATTGCACAAAAGCTAAAAATACATAGGCTCCTAGACAAACCACTAACTATTAACGAAGCGTGATATTTTCCCGTCGTGTCACACCGGACCATCTCACGCCTCACAAGATGGCCTTAATTTGACTCATGTGAACGTCAAATTAGGCCCAGCTAAACACGGTGCAGTCCATACCCCCACCAGACTCCAGTGCGAAGCGTACCCCCACCAAACTCTTCCCGTAACCCTGCGGGTATGCTTACCCAACGTTGGGAAACACTAGTTTAGCAAATTCTTCTGGTAATGTAAATAATTCGCAAAAATGAAAGTTTAAACTTCCGCGACTTGAGTTAAAGAAATCTGATGAAAATATTAAAGAATGGTGGTCATTTTGTGCCTTATTACAATAAAATACACGAAGTTACAATAAAATACATGAAGTTACAATAAAATACATGAAGTTACAATAAAATACATGAAATACAATACAATGAAAATACATGAAAATGATAATATAGATCCTACCAATAAATTTTAGCACTTTATTTGTGCAACTATGATAAATTCTCGTGCTTAGAGAATTAGTAAATAGTTATACCGCAACTGCAGATATTTATTTATTCGGAGGTAACAGAAGCAAAACTGTTTTATTAATACAAATTTATATTAGAGAACTTTTGTCATTAGTCCTTCAAAATACCACGAAAAATTCCACTTTTTACCTTTTCACTTTGTATGATAGTTTGTAATCTAATATTATTATAAGCGATATGCAAAAGGATCCAAGTCTTATTGAAATATTAATTGCATCAGATATTGCAAGAAAACTCTTATAGGCCAAAGAAAAGAATTTAAAGGAGATTTAGTTACCATGAAAACTAAATTAGGCTGAAAATAAATGGGAAAAGTTGCTGCAAGTCAAAATAGAAGAAATATAAATATGACAGTAACTTCACTATTTGCAACCGGTATGAACATTTCAAATTTATGGGATTTAGAAGTTATAGATGTTAGGGATCCTATAGGGTAGAGCATAAAGATAAGATTAAAAAGGCTACAGTGAAACATTTCCTAGAAACTGTATCTGTAAAATGCAATGGAAGACACATAGCTCATATGCCCTGGCAAAAAGTTCACCGTCCTTTACCTGACAATTACCAGTTGGCTTTGAAAAGCCTGGATACCGCGTATCGGAAGCTGGAGAAAAGATGGCTTTCTTTTAGAATATCAACAAGTATTCGAGGAATAGTTGAAAGAAGATACTGTAACTGAAATAGTTCCAGAAGCCCAGCGTTTTTTACCTAAACCTTATCTCTCACGTCATCCCATTTTAGAGGAAAATAGTACAACTAAAACCAGACCAATTTCTGATGCATCAGCGAAGGTTCCTAAAAGCCCTGCATTGAATGATTGTTTGGAAACTGGAATAAATCTAATGGAATATATACCCTCTAAATACTGGTGAGACTTTGATATCGTAAAGTAGGAGTCACATCAGTCACAAGAAGAGCATTTATGCAGGCTTGTGTAAATGAAGGAGATAAGGATTAACTCCCTTTTTTTTTTTTTTTTTTGATTTGACACAGAAGAAAATCTGAAAATTTTGAATCATAATCGATTAGTCTTACCTGCAATCGTTACCTGCAGCCCTTTCCTATTAGGAGCAGTTATTAATCATCACTTAACAAAGGAAGTTAAGCTTATTGAACAAGGTGGAAGACACTGGGTACATTCGATTTCAGAAAAACTGAAACGCAGTTTTTATGTTGATAACTGTATTAACAGTGTAGAAGTCAAATCAGAGCTTAAAGTTTTTATAAGATAAGCGACCGAGGTTATGAAACGGGCACAATTTGATTTGAGAGCTTGGGAACGCAGTTTTTTAGAAACTTCCGTACTTGAAACCAACAAGTCAAAAGTTTTGGGACTGCTATGGGACAGAAAAATGGAAACTCTAGAGATTAACCCAGAAGTCTTGGAATTTAAAGAAGATGAAGGGGTGACTAAAAGAAAAATCCTGGCGGTTCTAAATCGAGTTTTCGATCCTGCAGGATCGTGCGGTGTGGCGTTGTATCCTAAACTTCTGTTGCTATCTATTTGGAAGACAAAGAAAACATGGAATGTTGAAGTGAATAATGAGGTAAAAGAAGAAGTTCTGAAGAGGAGGAAAGGACTTACCATATTTAACCAATATTAAACTACTCATATGGTTTGTTGCGAGCACAGAGGTTGAATAAAATACACACGTCAGTAAAAGTATTAAGCTTGAATACCAGAGGAAAACGAATCTCGTTACAAGTTCTGCAATCAGTAGAAAATCTTCATCTTGTTTTATTTAAATAATCAATCATCTTTATGTTAATTCTTTTATTTATTAAAAAAATTTCTATTAACTTTCACCAGAATTATTATTAAATAACGCGTGTAACTGGTATTTAATTTGTTTGCGTTGGCCACGTTTAATAACTGCTTATCTAGTGTTTAACGTGAATTTGTTTTGCGTCATGTTAACTATGCTTCTAAGTTGCTGATGCAACGTTAGAGTGATTTAATCATTTATTAGCAGTTGAACTGGTGAGAGCTGGAAGCTATTTAGGAATTAGGAGGATTAATACTTATTCATATTTAGGCGTTGTTTAAACATTTAGTTTAATGTTAATAGGGGTGGATAAATTTTAATTTCGCCCAACAATATAAAATTGGAATACATAATTAGGCTTCTTCTTTAAAAGAAAACGTTATAAACTAATTAAAGTAAAGTTAAGAAATCAAAGTTAATAACTAAGCTTTTGAAATTCCTTCGACTTTTTGAAATTCCTTCGTCAAAGATTAATGTGCTTTTGCACATTAATCTTTGACGAAGAAGCGGCAAGTTTTTCTTGTAGACTTAAAAACCGGGAGATTTGATGATCTACCAGGAGATGTGCTGAGAAACTTGGAAAATGGAAGAAAATGCAGCTATGCATAAGAAAAAGAATACAGATCAATATCTAATTATTAAACACGAAATTACAGATTTACATATTCTTTGCATCATCTTAAACATTGCTTGATTCACCAACTGTTACCATTTCAGAATCTTTCAAAATTATATATAAATTACTATGTGATATTTTTTGGTACTTTATCATCTAAAAAAACCCAGGAACTAACTTGCTTTTTATCTTTTAAAATACAATTCTTCTTTTAAATGTTAAAAGAGAATTCTTGATTTAGAGTTTTTTGTGTTTATGAAACATATTGAACATTTATACCTGTTTTCTTCTTGTAAAACAAATTCTCTTCGCAGTCTGTTTTAACTTTCTGTTTATCAGTATGCATAATAGTGACAGTAAAATAAAGAACCTGTTGGCTGTAATTCCCAAACAAAATCGCTTGCACAGGAAGTTTTTCAAACAAGAATTATAAGCTTGTTAGGAGGGGAAGTTTTAATTTTACCAATTATAGTAAAATATATTATATTGACTTAATTATTGAATCTTTGTAATAAAAAGAAGTGTAAAAAACTGATGAATAGTCATTTTTGAAATCCCAAGGCCAAGGATTTAGCAACCTTTCGTGCGTTTGATTATCGCTTTCCTACAGATAACCATATTGCTTTTGTCAGAAACACGCACCCAAGGTTTCATAAGATAAGTTCAATTTATACTCATATTATTTAAGTTTTAATCGCCTTAATGATTAATTTGTTACTTGTCATATATTTTTAAATGGAAATCGACTGTTTTTACTATATTTTTTCAAAAGTCTGAATTTAATTAAAATTCTGACATTTTTTAAAGGCGGTAAAAGCTTTTGATTTTTCAGAAATATTGCTTTTATATACTATAAGATTTATATAATTACGTATTTTGATATTAATTCTTTCTCAATCCTTTCTAGATTAAATTTAGCTCACGAATGAAACTCATATTTCAAGAAACGTGAATTCGCAATGCTAGTGTTCTGTTGACCAAGCGATTCAGCAGTCTCTTGAAGTCATATCTCAGCTGTCGTCCTGTTGAAAATTGGCCAGAGATTATTTTATTTATCTGTTAAGAGCCAGTTTTAGGCAGAAGAAAGCGATTTGCAACCGAAACTTATAAGTATAATATTAGAATCGAAATTGAAATTGCTACTGTACTTGTTCAAGCTAATGAAAATAGCTGTAACTTTATTATATGAGAAATAGTTGATTACCTTCTGCGGTAATAATGAAGAGTTTTAAGTAAAAATGCCACCAGAAAACCAGAATCCAAACTCCTGTCCAGTGAGAAATTTAAATTTCAATATCATTGTTTGCGAAATGTAATTTTTACATTTAAAAAATGCAAAATTAAAAAATCAAACATGAAAGTTTTGCATTTATTTGCAAAAGGGAGGGAATACAAATAAATTTTAATTTTCGAACATGCTATGCAATGAACCACTGCAATACTATGGAAAAAGTAACTGAAAGCTAATATTGTTATATTTTCAATATTCTCTTTCTTCAGACTTTGTCTTATATCCCTAACTACAATATTTTAGATGCTAGGATGTCTCTCAGTATTCATGCTATTAACGGGACTGTGAAGGCTTCGAATAGCCAGCTGCCTTCGAAACATTTTTGTGAGAGAATGTTGTTGCTTTAAATGTGTATGACATCAACGCGAGTATCGTAATTGATTACTGCAAGAAGTTGATTAAATTATTATGTATAGCAACGTGTTCGTCTCTTTAGTTAACGAATAACATTAAAAGTCAAAGCCTGGGAGTTCTCAAGAAATTTTTCTTAGGCCTGCCAACATTATACCTGCAAACAATCAAAGTGCACTCGCCAATCCACTGACGCTCTGAAAATTTCGGGCAAATGAGAATAAAGGAAGTCTTCCCGACACGTACAGAGAATTATGAATAAACACAATGAACACAGTCCAGATATGGTGAAACAGAGGGATTCCTTCTATTGACATTTCAGCTAAGCCAAGAGTATTTTCTGTAAGCTCTGTCAAGAGCGTCTTTCTATACTTCTGCCAAGAGATCTGGTAACTGGTAGCTGGCTATCCGCTACCAATCTGAGAGCAATTTACTTAGAACGGCCAACTGCGGACAAGAGAGACAAAAAAAAAAAAAAAAAAAAAGGCTGTCTTACTCAAGAACCTCATCCCGCAGAAGACAAAACCCTAATCCGACTAACGGATAGGAATTTTCATTGAGAATTTGTGAATTTTTTTCAAGGTAGAAAAAAGAAAAATTAACTTTGTAAATTATTTAAATATAGCCTAAATTTCAAAGAAATCAAAAGAAAGAAAATCTATCCCCTTTGGTTTGTATCAACTCGTTGCAGTCTTCGCATCGCGAAAAGCGGCAGACTCTATGCTATAGATGATATCTTATAATTCTAGTTACAAAAGATATAGATAAAAAAAGTTAAGTGAAAAATTATTTAAGGAGATTGATTTAATATTGCCCTCAAACGAAACAATTACAAGTGGAATCAATGACATAGCTAATAACATAGAAGCTGGAGTTATCAGTAGAATAAAAATCTATTTTACTCACTTCAGGTAGACGAAATAACAGATGTTTAAATTATGCATAGTACACTTGTTATATCAGATGTGAATTTAATCCTGACATTCATGAAGCTATGTTATTTTCGAAGACTCTGCCAATTTGCACAGCTGGAGAAAAAATTTTTAAAAGTATGAGTTTAAATTTTTAAAAGCTCTTGCATAGGAGCTTGAAGCTGAATGGGAAAATGTGTATGTTTTTGTTTGGATGGGGTTCGATAGGCATAGTGACGTTGTAGCTGAAGTTAGAGCTGTGGTTACCTAGACCCATCTTTTTTAATTCATAAAAAAACCTAAACGACCAGAGCTATGTCATATAAACTCAAAACCATGTTAGGAGACAGCAGATAGCACTCAGATAACTTTCTTAAGGCAAAGCCTCTGAATGACCATATAGTTTAATTACTCTGACACTGATAACGAGCACAAATGCCTTCTTCAAAGGAGTTCACTGACTTCTTCAAAGGCAAGTACTCGCAAGACTCTTAGAATTAAGATAGGTAGTCCTGTTATTTTTAAACATTGACGAAGATTTTACACCATTTTTTGCTGATGACATGTGATTAAGTACACTGGATGTCTTTCAGATGCATTCACAAAATTAATGAACTAAATCTCTGTGTACAATTTAATTCCTTGACAGGTCTCAATATACATGAGAAAATAAAGAAGTTTGAGAGGAATCTTGATTTGTGAATTGGTAGTTTTTTTAAAAAAGAAATGTTTTACCTCTTCCAGCCTTATAATCTTTATTAGCAGAAAATGATACCTTTATCGCGAAAGAATTATGCAGTGACATACATTCGCATCTTGAAACTCTGAGAGAACAATTTGAAACCTATTTTCCGCAAGGTAAATATAACGAATTTTCATGGGATCACGATCTTTTCTATTGCGATTTTGAAAATAACAAACTGCCATTGAATAGATGAGAATAGTTAATTGATCTTAGAATGACACCGGATTTTGAAATTCCTAGCAGAATGTACGGCTTATTTCTGGACCTCATTACCAGTGAAAATAAAGCAAAATGTACAATGATGTTTTAAAATTATAATTCCGTTTGCTTCTACATATCTGTGTGAGAAAGAGATTTCACCACTGAATCAAATAAAAGCAAAGTAAATTCAAATCTACTTGATACATGTGCTGGTGATGCTCTCAGATTTAAGCTTATCCTTGTACATCCAAATATACAGCAGCTATAAAACAAACGTCAGGCCAATTTTTTATTGCTGTTTAACTTTACACAAGCGTTTCTCACTCTTGTCTTCGCAATAGAAAATGGATTTAAAACATTGTAACTGTACTGCTTCTTACTAGTGTACATCCAAACACAGAACAGTTATGGAAGAATCGGGAATGTGCATACCAGCATTCTTTTATTATTCAGTTGATGAAATAAAGAATATTCAAACTCTCATATCCTTTAATTTTTTAAAAGGAATGTAATTTTTCTTCTATTAACTTAATTATTTATAAACTTAAATGAATTTTTATTAATTGTATTTTAAATATGTAAGCTTAATGATAGAAATACATTAAAAAAATTCCTTTAAGGGGAAAACAGGAAGGCGGTTCGTAGAAAATTCTAAGTTACAAAAGTGCCCTCTACCTGAAAAAAGTTTGAGAAACGCAGTCTAGGCTTAACATATTGATTGAATTCAACAATTCGAAGTCAAAAAATGTTTATTATCTTTTTAGGTGTCGCTTAATGCGAAACATTTTTGTCAGGAAATTACTACTAAATACGGATATACGAAGATCTTTGTTATTATTAGTGGAAAATCATTAGGTGATGGATAAAACCGTGTTTTAAAAGTCTATTTATATTACCTATAAATAAAGCTCCAATTTACACTTTCTATTTCTGAAAGTCAATGCACTGAAAAGAGTTGCTCTTCCTATGCATCGAAATTTACTGCAAATTTTGCTAAAGGAAGGTAAAGTATATATATATGCGAAAGCAAGTTAAAGTGGTAAGGTATTTATTTCTGCCATAATAGTGTCACTAATTAATTAGTTACCAACTTAATCTGTCATGTACTATATACTCGAACAGAATACAACCAGTTAAATATCGTAGAAAATTTTATGTGCTTGAAAAATAATCTACCCTTGATGAGTCCATTTTCAAAATTATAAGCCTAAAGAATTAGTCTGAGAATTTATCGCAATCAGTACGATGACTTATAAAAGAAAGTTTTCTTACCTACACTTATGAAAATGGCTTAATGCAATCAAAGCATATTTTATTAAATTGTTTTCAATAAAAGAAGATAAATAATCTAATCTCAAGAGCAACAAAGTAATAAAAGCATGGTGTAGTATAAAGTTTTTAAATTAATCCCGTGGGAATTGAATCAAGCTTAGTAAATCTCATTTATAAAGCCAGAGAAATATATAATAAACATGGCAATGGAAAATTGATTGAAGCGCCACTATTATCTTTAAACTAAAGGAAGCATCGGTACTCAGATTACTAATGCAGGATTTACGTATAAGCTATACAAGCGATAGCTTAGGGCCCCCAGTATAAATATAGTATAACAGACACATAAAAGGTCCTATATCTCAAATAGCTTATGGCATTATCAAGTCTAAATCCGGCCCTGAAGATTACAGCTGCTTATGATTTTTTAAAAACATTTTTGGTGTCAACATACGTGATATAGATGAAAGAAAGAGAATTTTCCCGAAAATTATACTGAAAAATTTCTCAATCTTTATGCATTTAATTATTGCTGTTTCCTATACATATACATTAAAATAACAATAAAGGGTGATTTTACAGGAATTTCTCTAGTCAGTTCGGATTTCTTTTCTTTAATCCCGTGGCATAGTATTCTAAACGGAAGGAAATGACACCTGTAAAACTTTCTTGTAGTATACATTAAGTTTGCAAACAAATTTTACTTCTCTAAAAATGTCGGGTAAACAAACTTTACTGAATTTATTAGCAGAATTCTTCCGGTTACCGTTTCCTCATCATCCTCATCATAGTGATGTTAAGTTCGGCCATGTTGTCGGTGTTGATCAACGTTGCCAATGTGTGTTGCAACAATGAACTTTGCTCTTATTCCATTCAGATTAACTTTCAGTTCGCTATACTGTTTAGAAAAAAACATCTCAAAAACGATATTGATCAGATTTTGTACTGTACTCGGAGTATTCTATGTCAAAATTGGGCAGGAATCTTAAGAGTTAACTAGGTTCAGTGATACCTCAGTTACCCGTTATACTACAGAGGTGTTGGCCTAACTTATACCTATGCCAGTACCCATGAGATCTATTTGCAGTGTAATTATTTAACCACTATCAGTGACGTGGAAATTCGATTTAAACTACGTGCAGGAAAAATATTTTTAAGTTATATAAAATCCGAACTGAAATTCTGGTAATCGTGTAGCAAATGGAAAATTTTGTTACTCCAATATGGTTCTTCTTATCCTTGATAACTTGCATCAATTTCGATTATTTACGAAAATATTACGGCATCTATATTTGAAATGTCATCTATAATATGTGTTACTCTCTGTTCCTCAAAAATAGCATACCAGTTGCAAAGAATGACACATAATTTTTATTTTCTTCCTGGGAAGTTATCTCCTTCTGAAACTTACCACTATGTATTGTATCTTTTGAAATTTCTGCTCCAAAGAGAGTTTTCTTCAGTTTAGGTATGGCATTTAGTTAACCTAATTAAAGGCTTCATACTTAGAGTTTTTAGATTTTTCCTTACCCATGAGTTTTTAATTTTAAATATTAAATCTACGATCGTAATTTTAGCAACGAGAGATGGTAGGCCCAAAACTAAACCTTTCCTAATCCCCCATTATTGACTTGAAAGCAAAATTAGTCACCTGTTCCTGTGCGTTAGGGTTTCAAAATTTAATACACTGTGCATTGAACTGTCCGATATCAAATGTGCGCTGGTTAACCCTGCTATTATGAATGTTGGGCTAAACGTAAAGAATTTTTACTACTGACATTAGTCGTATTTTAAGTTGACTGCTTACGTGTAAGTCGTAAAATATGTTGATTGAATCTGGAACAACTTAAAAACTAAATTGTTCGACTGAATTTATTAGCAGAATTCTTCCGGTTACCGTTTCCTCATCATCCCCATCATCAGAGAAATTTTTAGCCGCGAATGATTCCTTATTCACTCAAAACCTGAAAACTTTATTATGGTTTTCTGCATTTATCCATTCCGAAATGTCATTCCTTTTATCACATGAAAGTCTTCGAGTTTATCGTCATTTAGCGTTGCTTTTACTTTTTACACATGGTATAGGACATTTTGAACAGTAGTGTACAACAAGGTCATCTAATGACGCATCACTAATAAAAAAGAGAAAACAATGCATCATCACTGATGAAATGATCGAATATTACTGGTTTTCCCTGTACCTTTTCTAATATTTCGACATTTTTCCAACTATTTCTTTGATTGCCTTTTCAGTAATCAGAGACTTAATCGCATTTAGTCAGAAAAGCATTTTGATACGTTTAAGCATTCCTTCAGAGGTATGTAAACGATGCTCTATTTGAATAAGGCTTTATATGAGTGTTTCTCTTTTGCTTAACTTTTCTTTTACTACAAATGAAAACAAAATTTTCAATGGATCAACATTTGAATAACTTTTTGAAGAAGATAATATTTTAACTATAATTTTTCGTGCATATTTAAAAATTTTTTGTGCTGTGGCATATTGCGTATTCTGCATAAGACGTTTTACTTTATTCCAGAACGTTAATCTTTTATTTGAGGTTAAAGTCATGTTTCAAAAACATTGCTCTAGTGTTCTTTATTTCAGATTAATATATATGTTGTAAAAGTGCAAGCAAGCGAAACGCTGGAGCGTTGGATCACTAGGTTGAAATCTCTGATTCTAAATTAGTTCATTCAAGGCACAATTTATAATGGTGTGATTTACTTATTTTACTTTCATTTATTGTAATTTGTTTATTTATTTTACATGTAAGTAAAAGAATGGAAATGGAATTAAAAATTTCTCCCCGAATCAGTTTTTTTTTGTTTCTTTCTAAATTTTAAGATAGGTAATCTATTAAATCATTATTTTGATATAATAATGCTGGGGCCAAATTTAGTAGTGGAATTTTTTGTTTGATTTCCATAAAATTAGATGCTGCCAATTTAGAAATTTTATTACTTTCTTAATTTTGGCGCATATTGAACTAACGTAAAGCAAAACAAAACAAAAAAAAATTATGAGATAAATGTAATATCTAGTAATAAATTATGAAGAATCTGAAAACATGTAAATATACAGGAATGTCCTCGCACAACGGAAAGATGGCAGTACATAAAGCCATGAAATTTTGAACTCACATAGCCATTCATCCGAACACGTTAACCTCAAAACCCTAATTTTGAATTTGTTTTTAATTTATTTTATGTTTTGAGTGAACCTGATGAAATTTCGATTAACTTTACATTACTTTTACAACACATTACTTTACAACACATTACTTTTAAATCGCTGTGTTTTTTCACAGCGATTTAAAAGTAATGTGTTGCCACTCGGTAAGCTATTTATCTTTCAAATTTAGTCAACAAAGTTCGTGATTTAAAAGAAATATGCTGCAACTACTCGAAATAGAATATTTTTATCTTTAACTGATCAGTGTGTTGCAGTTCGGCAAAGCGTAAGATGTTTAATTTTCCTTTCAGATTTAATCTGTCTATTACAGATTAACAAACTAAACGATTTCAAAGCAATAAGTTACGGATTTGTATTTAGTTACTATTTTTAGTAGAATTGTAATTAAAATCGTTTATTATCCCCGTGCAATGCAGAACGTGACGAGTTTTAAGAGAAAGCTACGCCGAAAAAGTAAAAATACAGGCGCACGCGCATTTAATAAATAGGTATCTCGTAATTTATATTTAATTCGAATAAATGTAATTGTGTGTTAGCTGTAATTGTAATTCTACTCTTTTGCTTTCCAGAAATCTCCAGAAAATAGAAATTACCAGAATATTCTCGTGACTGATTAAAAAGCCGGAGGGAAATATCTCAGTTCAGTTGTTCAGTTGTTTTACTAAGTTGTTAATGTTTACTTAGCTGCTGTAAGTTTGAGATCGGATTAGCTTTCTATGCGCTTTGAATTGTATTCTATTTAACGTTTTAGTAGTTTAAAAAATAACTACTGTGTGGTATTGTGATATTGTAAGAATATCCGTGAGGAAAAATACCAGAATTTTATTTTATTTCTTTTTTGTGATAAGAATAAATTTGATAAACTTTTTTATCAGACTTGTGCATTCAATCTATTGCGAACTCGTACGCACGCAACAATATTTAATTTTTTTTTAGATTTAATTTGTCTATTATGGATTAACAAACTAAAAGATTTCAAAGCCATCAACGTATTTTTTTAAATCTCTATTATTGTTAATTACCAGCTGGACTCGGCGGTGTTTCGCGCAAGCGTCGTTAGTTTGAAAAATAACAAACATTGTGAAGAAAAACAAGTTAAAATCACATTAACATTTTTACATTCTATCATAATTACGTACTTACATTAGAAGGAGTTACTAAAAAAACTGCAAATTTTTGGAAGAGTAAAAAAATTGGGGACCCTTGATTTAACTTATAATATCATTTTGGGGATCGAATTATTTACAAATCATTTTGAGCTTGTAAAATCGATTAATTTCAGTAGCAAAAAAATTCTTGGCTTACACACGGAACTACACCGTAATCCAGTGTTTCGCGATCTGTGATTAGCGAACCAAAAGTGGTCGTCGGTAATTCGACCTAAGGACTTCCCACTCTAATCTTAGCAACAAAAGAGGGACTTAGCAACAAAAGAGCGCTACGATTGTGGTGCTTCTTACCCCTATACATCCAAGCATAGAACACCTATGCAAGAATCGGCAGGGTCATTGTCTCAATTAATGTGAGTACGAATATTTATTTAACTTTCAGTTAATATGATACAGATTAACCAAAATCTATTAACATTTAGATTATTAAAAATTAAATTATTAAAAACAAATATAATTATTTATTATATTAATTATATTTGTTTGAATTATTAAAAACAAATATAAATTTTTATATGTTAACTTAATTACTTAATGCAAATATAATATTAAATGAGTTATAATTATTGTATTTCAAAAATATGTGTGTTTTGGTAGTAACATATTCTAAAATATTGCTTTCGAAGGGGATAACAATAAGGTGGTTCGCAGAACATTTTAATTTATACAAGTGGTATCTATTTGAAAACAGTTTGAGAAATGGTGACATAATTGTGCAGAAAGTTGAGATTTTGTTCTGTTTTATTGCGATTTGTGTAGTTCCACGAACGGTGTTTGGAGGTGAAGTCTTCGGAACTATAGCTTTATAAGCATTATTAAGTTAACAATACTGGTTATCAATATTAAGGCAATTTTGAGGCGGATTATATGTTGAAATGGACAAAAATATATCAACATTTTTATTTGAATTATAGATTAAGACTGCAATAACTTTTATTTTAAGATTTAATGTATAATGAGAGTATTTTATTTGTTTTTATTTTTAAGCAGAATAGCCGCCTCGCCACCTCCACTATGCATTCTGTCACAGTATACTTCATTGTTAATTCTAATTTTAAATTTATCAGAGAGATTTAAATGTGTTTCGATTAAAGTATCTGAGCTAGTTTAGAATATCACTTTTTTGTCGAAGGGCTCTATTTGTAGAGACATTATGTACTTTGCAAGCAGGCAAGATGAAAAATGAGCAATCGCCTTCGCCGGGAATCTAATGGCGGACCTCTGGAATACGCGCCTAGCGTGCAGACCACCACACCACGAAGGCTCGCCAAGAGGGTGGGAGAAATACCTTATACATTAGCATTGAAAAACGTGATGCTTGAATAGCAGTTTGCCTGACAACATGGCTTTTGTTTCTTAATAGTTATTGGCTTACGTGTATTTTTAGGTAGCTTGACGTCGCTAAATTTTCCTTCGGCTGAATCTGGTATTTTCCTTCGCTTTTTTTTCTTCTGCTGAATTTGATAATTCAAACTATTCGCAGTTTGCTTTGGCTGCATCTAATAATTCAAACTGTTCATTTATTTCATTTTCATGATTTTTCATACTTTTTTCTGATATTACGAGCATCTTTTTGTAACAGCTAATGTAATTTCTTCCGCAAAAGGTATATTTAGCATCATCGTTTTCTTTTTCAAGTGCACAAATTGAAATTTGGTGTGGTTTGGCACATTTCATGCATCCTGTAGTGTTGAAACATGAATCATGGGTACGGTCGTAGCGCTGGTAATTACAGTATTACATTTGACGCCGAGTTGGATGGTAGCTCTATACGTATACATTGAGATTATAAAGCTATTCAAGTTTTTTCGGGGTTAGAAAATGCGAAAAATCATCTATGACGTCACCAGAATTCGAACCGCGTATCTTCCGATGTTAAGCAGATGATCTATCAGTTACACTATGAGAGTAGACAGAGAAGAAGGCGATATTTTTTGACTCTTGGTCACTTAAAGGGCGACAATGGAGACAGGAACGAGACCCAGTCGGTCAAATCAGGGGGTGAGGAATTATCATTCGCCATATTTTAGTCGGGCGACATTGTAGAAAGCGTGACTGTTTCAGAGCCTGTCAAGCGTGATTGTTTCAAAATCTGTCAAGAGTGATTGTTACAGAACAAGAAATGCGAAACTTCAGATTGACTTCCTCGGGATTCAGACTCCGGGATTTTCCGAATGTCAGCTGGATATACTAAGAATTACTTTACAAGAACACAGAAGAAAGCAATAATTTCTCATAGCAGTTGGCAACTATTTGATTTTAATAACAAGAATACTAATTTCTTTCCTTGGCAGATGCTTGATTTCAATAAGAAGAATATTATTTTCTTCAAGGGTTACGTCAGTTAGCATGCATGTAGGTAGTTTCATTAAAACAACTATAACTTCTTTCAATTTATATTTATGGAAGGGACATTTTTTTTTAAATTTAATTTTTTTTACGAAATTTTGCAGCCATTTTTCTTTAATTTTCAACTGTAAAAAGTCTTATGTGGAAATTTTCTTCTCTCAGATTCTTTTTTATTTTACCTATTCAGAGATTTTTTAGTTCTCTTTTAAAGCCTAACCGTTTAGTTATGTTCTAAAATCATTATTGAGGGAATTTTATTCCAGTGTTTTAGTGAAAGGAATGAAGTTATTATTAAGTATCAAATCCAGTTCCACTTGTGTCATTATGAAAACGTAAGGTTTCAACGTAAGGTCTATAAATGTGTTTTTATAACTTAAGTATTAATTTAAACTATGCAAATAGGCAGTGAATAGTTTTTGATAATAGTAAACTTTCTTGTTTCTATTCATTTCATACTGAGAGAAATTTCATTTTCCTGTACGTTATTTCAATGAAGTGAAAATTCGATTCTTGTCAATAAAATGCTATCTTTGATGTTGCCATTGCTGCAAAGCTTAACTCTGTTTCCTTTTTTTTTTATAATTTATGATCTTTGCATAACTTTAGTCAGATCTTAGAACATCTTTTTATTCTGATGTTGCCATTCCGGAAAAGCATAACTCTGTTTCCTTTCTTTATAATTTATGATCTTTACAATAATGTAGAGTTTTTAGTCCAAAGGGGAAATTTGCTCTGAAGGACTATTAATTTCGCTTTGGCATTTTGCGTTGGTTTGCTATAAATGTCGGTTCACTTTTCAAATTGTTTCCACCAAATATTATCGCCCTGTGTTATATTTAAAGAAATTAAATAATGAAGAATCTCCATAAATGTATGTATGTTTCTCGCATTAGGATAAAACAACGGTACCTAGAGCCATCCAATTTTGAATAACGTAATCTTCTACCGAATATGGTCATCTAGAAGCCCAAATTTGGAATTTGTTTTATTATCGATTTCATATTTTGTAACACTTTAACGAATGTTTTATTAACAAGCTCAACGATTTCAAAGAGAGCCATGGCAATACTGTACGGGTAAAAACAACACATTTTTAGTTCCAGCGCGAGAGACTGTGTATCGGAAATTCTAAAGCTTTGCTCATTTTAAAATTCTTTTGCGATATTGCTGTTGAATTGAATTTATGATTTAAGTGTAAAGAACATGATATTTAATAAATAAAGGTAACACACAAAAACGTTAAAGAAACGCCCCTTTGGGCGTAAAAGTAAAATCTGAAAGCTTTCAGATTCTTTTATTGTGTTTTATAAATATTACTAAAGTTTTAGATGAATTTTATCTTTGTGTTGCACTTTATTTTGGAATATACATGCCAAGTTCAAGGTTTAATTAGGCAGTTCAAAAGAAGCTAAGTTAGACCAAGCCTTATAATACCAACTCATTTTTTAATCATGGCAAACATTTTTAAAATGCACGGTCGCCTATAATTTAAACCTGGAGCCATATCATACTAAATAGTCTGAATATTTAGTTACTGCCTGGTTATTTAATTAAAATCAAAACAAACTAGCGCTACCTAATTTAAGCAGGATGCTTCTGTGGAGGGTGTTTAAATGGAGACCGAATTTGAAAACGGTTCGAATGGTCAAAGTTCATCGTTTTAAGATCTTAGCAGCTGATGAGATCTGAAAAGATGAGTATTTGTAATTCAAAACATAATGAGGGCTCGAAATGTCTGAAATTAAGCGCTTGAAAAAATCAACATCTGGGACCACCTTTCATATGTATTATGTATTGCCTTCAAAAATAGTGAACCGATCTTATGGTATGTAAGAGTAAACTAATCACTAGCGTTTTATTGTTTTTAGATGGCTCAAGAACTAATTGTTTCTCCAGAGGAAGAAAATATAAAAAAGCTTTAACATAATTTATGTGACAAATCAAAATCAGCTAGTAAAATAAAGCCGAATTATATTGTATTGACTGACGAACCTCGTAGAAAAGCAATGCGTAGAAACGAATTTTTTTCGTATTCTGTACATTATTCCTTGGTATTGCTTTCGAATTTCACGAAGCTTATAAGAGTTGACAGAATTTTTACATTTTCTTAACATTATGAGACGACATACCTATAACATGATTTTAAAAAATTAGCAAAAATAATAAAGGTGCAAATGCAAATATTTGCGTAGCCTTTTTAATCGTTTTACTATCAATTGATTTCTATCATTTGGGAAAGAATTGAAAGTGAAATTTATGGTGATATCTTTTTTAAATCTACTAAAACAAAAATTGAGCTGTCAAGTAAACAACCGATGTAGCCGTTACTTAACAGAAAATAAATACATTATTTTATTTCCGATTACTTAAATCTTTTATGACAGCTGCATAATATAGATAAACTAAACATTCTATGTAAAGTTTTTTATTCTATTTTTGAATTTGAACATCTTAAGAATGAGTTTTATAAAGACAGGGCAGCTTAAAAATTTAAATGTGTTTCATTGCAAATTCCTTTTTTTTTAATGAACAAATAAATCAAAAATTTTTAATTGAGGAATCAAATGTGTAAATGTGATACATTTACTGTTTCAGTAAAAAATAAAACAGGAAAGTATTTTCAAACACCGTTTTATTTTAATATTCTCGCACTTCGTTTATAATCTCTAAGTATTCACATCTGATTTTTATGATTTTTATTTTGATTCTTGCAAAATTTAATTTCTATTCTCTCAAATAAGAGATGATTTAGAGCAAAAACAATTCTGATCTTATTTCCGGCAAATTTTTCAGCATGGTGGGTCAAGGAAATACAACTCTCACTGTCAAAAACCTAGGAAACCTATGGATAACAGAACGACTTAACTCACATAACAAATGTTAAAGTTACCCCATATGCTGCAAAATGAAAAAGTAAAATTAAAACCCAAACACATTTTTTTGACTCTCGGTGGTGGAAGACAGAGCAACGTAGCTGCTTTGACTACGGTGCATATTATTGTTGAAAGTAAAGTTATACCAGCAGAACTAACTGTTTTGTCTGAAGTAAAAGGAAACAAAAAAATCTCATTTAAGAATAGACTTTCTCCAGTCTGCTAGAATTGTGCTGGATATCCTCAATGGTAATAATGATTGTTTTGCCTGAAGTAAAAGGAAACAAACAAAAAAAAAATAACTCCCTTAAGAAGATACGTTCTCCAGTCTGCTAGGATTGTGCTGGATATTCTCAATGGTACTTGGCATTTCTGTGAAATTCTTCTACAAAGAGTTTTCCAAGAATGGAAATTCTACATCCACTTCTGACTCAGAAAAATTTTGCAGAAATTTCCAATTCAGCTAAAGCTTTTGAAATGCCCTATTTTGTGGATATTCAAAGTGACAGAGGTAAACACTTTAATGCATAACAACGTATTCAAAAAGACAATTGTTGGAAAAAGAATTAGATTATCTTTTGACTAATTGTATAAATGAAGATTGCTAAATTCCATATGCCAATGTTGTTGCATTAGTACCTAAACCAAACGATAGCATAAGGCTTTGCTGTCGCAAAAGAAATGCCACTGACATTGCAGACACGTACCTTTACCTCGCAAGCGAAGCCCACGGCCACTACTCAAACGATGAAGTGATTCTTGGAAGAAATAGAATCATCCTGATTCAGTAAAGTTCGAATAGAATCACCCTGATTCAAATTTTATCACCCTGATTCCATGCATTTTTAAATTAATCATCTGAATTCACTAAAGTTTTATCCAGATTCAGTGAATCATCCTGATTCCATGTTAAATGAATTATTCAGATTTAGTGAAGTTTGAACAGAATTAACCTGATTCTAAGCCATTTTAAATGAATCGTTCCAATTCTTTTAAGTTTTCAAGAATCATACGGTTTCCATGTCGTTTAAAAGAATATACGCGATTCTGTGTAGTTTGGCAGGGAATTAAGAATAAGAGATGATATTACGTATGACCCGTGAACAGTAATTGACAACGATGATCCCCATTTTCAACCGATTTGCTTGTTTTACAGCAGATATTAAAGATCACTTTGAACAGAAGCAAGACAAGAGAAAAACATATTATGATCGTCAAAGACAAAAGGCTTCCTATAAACCAGGTGATAAAGAATGGGCGACGCTACATCCTGTTAGCAGTTCAAAAATAAAAATAGCTCAAAATTCATGCCCAAACGTGAAGGACTTTATTTAAAGATCACTGATCGTTAACCCACTATGTATGACATTACTGACCCAGATAAAGCCAGATAAAGTCCTTGGGACTTAGCTCAGCCTTATGAGCTTATCAACTGCCCGTTTCACGAGACAGTGGGAATGTAACACCTGTCCGAAAACGAGGCAGACCAAAGCTGCTTTCAAGCGCGTGATCACAGCAAGACAGAGTTTAGAAAATGGTAAGTGGCAACAGTAAGAAAAAAATTAAAAGAAAGAGATTTTAGAATAACATTTAATGACAAAATATATAAGGAAAAACAACTTTTTAATGAGGTTGAAGTGGACAGACCCTGAAGGGTAAGTGTCAACGATGAGTCAGGAGTTCTGTGAACATTTTATCTTCTGAAAGGGGGTGGGCACTACCATATATTGAATGCTACTAAGATTAAAGCAAACTTAAATCCTAATTGCATAGTAATATCTTGGCATCAAAGTGCCGCCACCTGTCACATTTATGCGGTCTTAGTGAATGGTGGACAATTCGCCTAAATGCGCTGGTTCTACCATGCTAGGCCACGTTCCCATTGAAGACGGACCCATGAAAATATGAACATAACGAAAGCAATTTAGCATCATGAAAATATAGCTTTAATGCGAGTGTTTGGGGCGATTCTTTATTGAAAAATGTGAACTGCAAGCTTCTAAGAAAAATTCAAAGAAGATATGTTTTAAGAATTGTCCGGGCATACAGAACTATTAGTTCCTTTTTGCTGTTGTTGGTTTCTACCCATAGGTATTGAAAGTTTGAGCAATATTGCGATGAAGAAAAGAATTTACAGGCACTCCTCATCAAATTTTCCTTTCTGCAATCTACTTTTTTCTCTGTCGCATCCTTTTAACAGGAATCCTATGCCAGTTGTTGGCTGTTCGATATTATTCTTGAAGAGTACCAATTAATTTGTTTTAGAGACGGAAGTAGGATGACTGATAAAATTGGCATTGTTAATATTTGTTTATGAAGATTAATTCAAACAGTGTAGAATTATTGACAAATGCGCTTTTTTTTTTGTGGTTGAGTTGCTATGTTTAAACTTTGGTGTGAAATGGAGGTAATTCTTTCATTTTATAAATGTGAATAATAAAATATGAATGCATTTTAGCAATAAAGTTTTGCTTTACAATACCAACACACATACTTTCAGTGTAACGTTAGTTTTAAAGGAGGAGAATAAAATATTTAAGAATTTAATTAAGGCATTTTCTCCCTCCTTTCTGCATGCCTTCGTGGTGTAACGGTACTCGGCGAGTATTAGAGAGGTCAAAGTTCGAGTCCTGGTGAGAGCGTTGCTTTTTTTTCAAACTTTCCTGCTTTAAAAAAACTTAATGTCGCTACAACTTATTTTAACAATATTTACGTTTATGACATTTTGGTTATACCTAGAATTTTCGCTTAATAATTAAAAAAATTAAAGAAAATCAACTAAAAAATATGTAATATATATATATATATAAAACTGAAAGCTTTCAAATTTTATGTTACAACCAAAGAGGCGTTTTTTAACGTTTTGTATGTTGCCTCTATTTCTCATGTTCTTCGCACTTAAACCAGAAAATTCAACAGCAATATCACAAAATATTTAACAGAGCATATCTTTAGAATTTTCGATACATTATCTCGTGCGCTGGAAACCGCTGTTTTATCCCAAAGAGAAAAACATACATACATTTATGCAGATTCTTCATTATTTAATTTCTTTAAATATAACACAGACATCTAATATTTTGTGGCAACAATTTAAAAAGTGATTCTCCATTTATAGTGAATCAACGCGAAATGCCAAAACGAAATTAATAGCCTTTCTAGGCAAATTACCCTTTGGGCGGAAGAAAACATAGAAATTAGAAAACAAACTATTCTGCTACTTTTGGGTAATGTGGGGCGTTTAAAATATTTTTCATTAACCGCAAGAACACTCTATCGTTCACTTTGTTAATCAATAACAGAGTTATTAAAGTTTTGAAAGATCAAATTACAGTATTAAAGCATCAAATTTACAGATCAAATTACAGTATTAAAGCATCAAATTACAGTATTAAAGCATTAAATTTGCAGATCAAATTACAGCATTAAAGCATCAAATATCCTATGCTTTACCGAATGGAAATATTTTGAGAGTCGCATACACGTTCCGTGGAAATACATTAAAGACAAGCATTGGCAACACTTGCCAAGAGCTGTTGCTAGATTTTTTTTCATTGTACTCACCATAATTTTTGGAAACATAATCATTTCAGTGGAATTTATCTTGCCAAGATAGATTTATATGTTGAGCTAAAACATACACCTTCATTGAAGTGCGAACAAAAACGTAATGACCTTTGTAATCTACATATATATTACAGCAGTGTTTATAAATATAACTTCTTTTAATTTTGATGCAGGTTTTCAGATTGATCAATTACAAAGAAATTCTGCAGAGTATTTTAAGCAAATGTTTTGACTGTTAATAATATCTTTTTCTGTTTAAAAATATGAAATAGCATTCAAGAACATGCGATGCGTTTTTTTTTTGTGTCCCATTTTAAATACACAGCTAAGTAACACTCTATTACGCGAGATGAAAGATCTTATACCTAGTGGATTAGCAATACTTTTCCATTTGTGGAACATAATGTGAGCTGAATGAGAAAAAATAATTGAAAAGTCTTTCAAGTCTTAATAATTCACACAAGAATTCAATTACTAGTGAAGTTGAAAGCGTTTTAATTAAATTAAAAGGGGGGAATTCTTATTTTTAAATGGATTAAAGCACACTTGAGACACAAGAAAGACGAAATCATTAGGGATAGAAGCACCTGAAAATAAAGAGGCTAATGCAGGTAAGTACATTTTATGAAAAATAACTGCAAATATTATGGGAAATGATGAAATAAAATATGGTGACAAAAAGAGAAAAATGAAAGACATAAAAGTTTTCAGAAATTCTCCTGAAAGAATATTATTAAATTCTCATGTCTTAAAAAATTTTCAGGGTATTATGATTTTAATCTCTCAGCGGGTGTGATGAGTATTATTAAACATTAATGGTTTTCATTTTTTATTAAGAAGAGCTATCTTCAGTTTATAATACATATATATATATAAAGTGCAATGAATGAAATACAGAGGAAAGAGACGGCATTTTAGCTTGACACAAGGAAAGTACGACAGTGCAACGCATTCAGAAGAAAACCTGTAAGAGAGTCAAAAGGTTGTAGAATCGTTAGGTTATTTTGAAGCAGGAGACATGAAAAATGGGCAATGATGTCGCCGGGACTTGATCCTAGACTTCTCGAATAAGTACCAAGTGTGCTACCATTACACCCCGAAGGTATGTAGAAAGAAGAGAGGAAATACCTTATAAGATTAGGGTTTCTAAAAAAGTTTTAATTTCAGTTGAAATCTTATCCGCTGTAAAACGTACCTGCATTATGTAAGATCGTATGATATAGATTAATTTGAAGTGATGCAGTTTGGATAGAAGTATTATAAAGAGTTATTATTTTCCGGACAGAAAGGAGAAGTACCCAAATTAAAGTAAAGGGGCTAGTGCCGATTAATATTTGAAGTTTGTTTCATGCATTTTTTCATCTTACATGTACACATACACACTCATATACGATAGTTTTGTATATGACTTGAGCAATGACCAGGACCATGAAAATAACATTGATGACATTGAGGATTTAAAGACTGCATATACACTTAAGATGGCACAACAACGAGGAAAATGTTGCAGATGTTAGCGTAGATAACACGACAACTTTATTTTTTGATAAGTAGTTCTGAGAACACCTACACATCATTATGGGTGCAACAAGGACCCCACAATTCTATATAACTGATCATATCTCGAGGTAGTAGATGAAGCGGAAAGCAGAATAAAACGTGCAAACAGAGCGAAAGGAGAGAGCAAGGGGTGAGCCTATTTCATCAAAGGGTTATTTATAGAATTCATTCCTTTGTTTAAATTTTGAAATGTAACTGGACAGAAGCTTACCTCATTGCAGAATAAATAAGGCGGCTGCAGATTAGTTTTCCAGATGATGCATTTTAGGTTCCAAGAAAAGGAGGCAGCCAAATTAAAATGAGGAACTAAAGGACTATTGGTAAATTAAAGTTAGCAATTTTGCTTCACATTTTATATCTCACATATTCCTTTAAAAGGAAAAAGGCTTGGAGATGTAAAAGCCATTTTAGAAGAAAAGTTAGAGCTTTACCAAGTGAATATAAGTTTGTACAATATGTGCTTTCTCAATTAGAAAGAAAATTATTGTCTTCGAGTACATAGACTGTAGGTTCCATTATGCTCCGTCAGTTTGGTTACGAACTTTCTCATATCTTAACATGCAAAATGACATATAAAAGTAGAATTTGGAAGAATTACAAAAATATTATATAATATCTAAACTAAATGTACAGTTCAATTTTTAAAAGACTGTAAATTTTTTTTTTTAAAATATAATTTCTTGAAAAGTTCACCCCAGATATTATAGAAATTCTTTTAAATTTGAAATCAGTTCTTTCAAGAAATATTAGTAAATTTTCACAGTTCTTGAAATCTGTGCTTCAATGTCATCAATGTAATTTTCATAGTTATGGTTTTGTGTAAAAACTGTTGTAGTTAATATAAAAGCAAAGTACTTCTTTTAAGTATTCATTAAATTTTATTAAAATTTGTAAGGTTTATCCTAAGTTTATAACAGTTATTTTAAGTTTGTTACACTTTCGTATCTCTCCTAATTTCAGATTACAATTCCTTACTAGTATGAGTTTTCAGAATTGCGTTAAATGCAAATAAGAAGGAGTAGTATTTAAGTCGAAGTTCCACTGACGTCGGGAGAGACAATTAAATTTCCTGAATACCGCGCGTTTGCCTTTTGGCTACGTCTCTGTAAGCTGTTACTACACTCGGTCGTATTATGCGCCCTTGATAGCTTCTCTAACTAATTTAATATTAGGGGCCAACTAGTTAGAAATTGTGTTAGCTTCGGCTAAATACCTTTAGTTAGTCATTAGTTAAGTTCTTATTTTTTACATTATTAAGTTTAAGCTTAAGTGAAGGCTTTGCTATACGTCTCGAGAAAGAGACCGTCTGTACATTTTTATTGTGAGTAATAAAGAAAATTAACGCTTGAGTTTTACGTTTCTGTTTCTGGACTTAAGCGATTATTCGCTTAGTAGTATACTAGGTTCCTCCACACTTAGTTAACAGATAAAACGGAGGATCCCTACATTGGAGCACGAAGCAGCTTGATGAACTATGCCACACAGAAAGCAGGAAATTTACGTTAATTCTTCCTATCTTTCAAGTCCCTCAGCCACCATCAAGCCCTATGAAGAGATTGTGTTTCATTGAAGAAACCATGCGAGCAGCCATAAAGTCAGCTGAAACATCACCGTGATGATCTTCCTAGAGCCAGCTGAACCTACATTTCACGTCACATACCTTGAACCAATTGCAGAAAGTGACAATTGCTGCGGCTAATAAAGGCCAGGTTCTGAGTTAGTTCAAGGGTATCGGAAAGTTCCTGTTGGCGAATACAGGAATGGAAACCTGCACATGGAAAAACTTTAAAACCGCGCTAATGGTGTATGGTGTGGTGTATTTAATAATGGCAAAGCACACTAGGGCTATCTGCCTAAGGGAGGGATGCCTTCGTGGAGGACTTTCTAAGGGAAACTGGCTCGTATACACGTTACACATGGGGAAAACCACGAAAACACCCATGCAGCCAGCCCGTTCGCGGGATTCGAACTTCGGACCGAACTACCAGTGTTCAGCGACTTTACCGCTCGGCCGCTGGTGGGCCCGCGCTAATGAAAGCGCTTCAAAGGCCGAGCGAAGCTGGAGGCAGAACTGTTTAGTAAATATCAGACGAACGTCGACGATTTGATAGACGTTATTCTTAGAAAAATTCAAATATTTAATTTATTATATGGAAAGAGGCCGGATGGCGAAATCATTGAAGTGATTTTGCCGCTTCTACGTGCCTGGATTCAAGATTTCCTGGGGTCTGGGGTAAGAAAACCCCAGACCTTGGAAAATCTGTTTCAGCTGGCCGCAGACAAACCGATGAAACGCGTGTTAGGAAAATTTACGCCAGTATTCGAGGTTTTCGCTTCAACAGAAACCACAAAGTAAACAGAATTCCTATCGGGCAAGCGGGAAAAGTTGAAAAAGCAGATAACAAGAAGACGGTTCAGTCCAAAGCATATAGAGATCGCATTAAGAAGCAGCAGAAGCAAGGTGCAGAAGCTAAGGCTTTAAACTGACCAGGGTGGCCGAGAAGAGGGCACGATCCCCCCTGGGAAGAAACATTCCTCGGAAATTAAATTAAATACCGTAGTTGTATAAAATCTGGCCTTGCCAGAAATTCATATTTTATTGAACAATGTACCTACTACCGCTTTACTGGACACAGGAGCGCAGCGTAGCTTCTTGGCGCAAGATTTCTTTAAGAAAATGTTTTGCCGTTACAAATTGTTTAAAACTACGGGACAGAGCGTAATTGCAGCCCAAGGAAAACAGTGTGTCTGCACTGGAAGAGTAGGGATGCTTGTTCAGATAAAGAATGGGGCACAAAGTATAAATTTTCTGGTAGTGAAAGACCTATAAACTTCGGTTATTTTGGGGGTCGACTTTTTACGCGCAGCAAGCGCAAAATTAAATTTTAAAATCCCTACCTTACTGAAGATGGATACTGTTGAAGAAAAAGAGGGGGCTATGCCAGACGTGGATCTCAACTATCTCCAGGAAAAGGAGAAAAAGAAACTGGAAAAATTGGTAAGACAATTCTGTAAATTATTCGATGAGAAACCTGGCTTGTGCAGCAGGAAATAATAAAAATAGGAGATGTCCTCCTCCCAGTCCGGTCTAAGTCGTATCAGTATGACAAAGTGAAGGAAGAGATATTGTAACAGCATATTAAAAATTCTAGATAATAAAATAATTGTTCCGAGTAGCAGCCCCTACGCAAGACCGGTAGTTTTATGTAGAAAGAGAACAACCGCTCACCGTCAGATCCGAATTCACGGAGGTTCGCCTTTGATTTCCGTAAACTGAGTAGTATAACTAAATAATCCAACGTATCCCCTTCCGAAAATTGATGAAATAATAAGAAAAATCCGGTCTACTACGTATATGACTTTGCTAGATCTGACGTCAGGCTATTTTTAAATTGCAGTAAAACCGGGGATGTCGAGAAAACAGCTTTTATAAACAAGGTCAGGCTTCTATGGTTTTTAGAGAAAGCCGTTTGGCTTAAGCGGAGCTCCGGCTACATTCCAGAAAGCCGTGGATATCGTATAAAGACCCATTTTAGGCAAAAGTACTGTCATCTATTTAGATGGTATAATTGTGACGAGCGAAACGATAGACGAGCATGTTAAACATCTGGAGGAAGTTTTTACGTTATTAGATGAAGCTCGCCTCAAGGTGAATCCGAAGAAATGCCAGTTTGCGACCAAGGAACTTAGATATCTTGGTCGTAGAATCTCAGAAAAAGGAATTGAGACCGATAATTCTAAAATATTAGCACTTAAGAGTTATCCACCTCCTAATACCGCCAAAAATTATCATCATTTTTGGACATGTGCTTGTATTATAGAGTATTCATCAAAGGCAAAGAATAGCTGAATCTTTGCTGGTTCTCAAACGAAAAAAAAAAAAAAAAAAAAAAAAAAAAAAAAACACGTAGACCGCAGAGGCGAATACTGGGTTCGAAGAATTAAAGCATGCATGAATTAACGCCCAAGTTCTCAAGTTCCCGGAAGGGGACAGGAATTTAGAAATTGCAGCATACGCCTCTAATTTCGCAATTGGCGCTGTCTTCTCCCAAAATAGACAGCTAATTGCCTTTTTCAGTAAAACGCTGAATCAAACTCAATGGAACTACACCGCGACAAGAAGAGAAACTCTCGCTCTTCGAAGTTCTCCAATGAGGGTAACGCCAGGCGAAAGACACCTGGAAATGACAACATGCCCGCTTCTAAATATTTATCAGTAATCTGCATCTTCAGCAATCTGGATCTTGGGAAAATAATTTTCCAACAAGGAGAAAAGTAAGCGACAAAATTAAAACAAAAATCTCCCAGAACTGATTGTCAAGGAAAACGCGGAACTTAGCCCCATTTATACTAACATAGATGCCGAAAAATGTCATGATGAGAGCCCGTAACCCACTCGGCCCAGTTCCCGCGGCCGCTCAAGACATGGAAGGTAGGAAGTAACCATTTCCTACCTCCATGGCTCAAGACACGGGGAGGCGGTAAACTAGACCCGCAGACTGCGGTCGGCCCCAGAGGCAGCCGAGTTACGGTCGAACCTTTTCTCTCACGCCTCTCTTCTAACAGTACATTTTTAGAAGATGAAAAAACTGCAAAAAATCTGCTCCTGCCTCTCGTGCAACTAAGTGACCTCGGTGAAACTAAGTAAAACCTCGGTGACGTTCAAATTACGAATCACCTTTATTACAGCATTGGCTCAAAATATCAGTAAAATTAAATCTACCCAATCCAACACAAAACGTGAACTCCCTCTAACTAGCTAGAACAAAGAAAATAATTAACATCCAAAATTCAAAGAAAAGCAGACCTACCTTTTAAAGACATACCCTTTCGCGCGCAAAGAACAAGGGATTTTTCAACCAATAATTCTATTAAGTTGCTATGCCCGTTAGAGCTATTCACCACCAAACGAGCAAACCACATGTTCAGTCTCGAAAGATAGGAGGAAAAAGCAGCTGGCCGCCGACCTTTAACTAGTGGTCATTTCATGAGAAAAGAAAAAAAATTACCCGCATTTAGCTGTACAAGACTTTCCTCTGACCAAATAACAGCTTTACCGTATTCAAATGCATAAATGAGTTTAAGCAATAACAATATTAAAATCTAATTCTCAAATATGAACATTAAAATTTCACTATTCACTGTCAATTATTATATTAACTAAGCACTGTAAAATAATACATAACAATTCTACACAACATAACTTATATTTTCAAGTTAGGTCTCACAAATGTAGTGAATAGAATTTTACATTACCCTACAATAACAATAAAAAAATTCAAATGTATGTAGTGTGTGTAGGTGTGGTAGCATTTTGTGCTTAAACTATGGCTAGAGGAATGGGACTAGTAAAACACTCAGCCTGTTCAAAGCTGAAAAAATTTTAAAAATTACAAAATTATCTTTAAAATTATCTTAAAAATCTCTTAAATTATCTTTTAAATTTATTTACTTAAAAAAACTAATTTCAATATTCGGGGTCACCTAGGGGAACATTGGGTGTGCGCTATCACTGCATCTTCACTAAAGAAAGGATGCAAGGAGTAATATAAATTATGGGTTCTCGGGTCGGAGTACAGAAAGATATACTTACCTCTTTTAAGAATTTGGTATTCTGGCAAGACTGCAGAACGTGGAAAGCCGTAGATGAGAACAATATAAGAAGTTTTGAATGAAAAAAAACACTGGAAAGAAGATAAGAGGTAAGCCAGGAAAGGAGTCAGATTGAAAAAAATGTCAGATTCGGAAATAATTTGTTGTAATATTTCGGGTTCAAAAGCCATACCAAAGTTACCAATACTTTTAAAAGTTTAAAGCATTTTATCGAATAATTTGGAAAAAAAAATTAATAGCAACAGGCATTTTACTATTTCTAACAGTTAATTTAAATTCAGTTGCTGCATTAAAACATCTGAGCCTATAGAGTTTGGTTTATCCATTTCAAAAGTAACTTCAGATTATTGTTTCAAAATTTTACAAGAGACTGAAAAAGGAGGAGAAAGTTTTCCGGTGTTAGGATATTAAAATTAATCATACATTACTAAACAATCAGGTTAAAATTACTTGCTTTATTTTGAACCAGGAGACATGAAAAAATGAGCAATACCCTCGCCGGAACCCGAAATTTGACCTCTCGAATACGCGCCGAGTGTGCTATCGTTACACTACGAAAGCATGTAGAAAGGAGGATATGCAAGATTTGAGTGAGGAAAATGCAAAGGCAAGAAGATATGTTAGGAAAATAGTGAACGTTATTAAAATGAATAAGAAGACTATTGGAACAGAGAACAAGATCTAGTTTTATTCTTATTTTATTTGGAGTGGGCTATGTATGTGTTTGTGGTCTGTGACGAGTTTTATTTAATTTTAATCTACTATATTTAAATTTTTTAGGCTCGTTATGCGTGAGTGTGGCTTTCATTGATTGGCTTTACAAGCTTTTGCTAACAGTAATTTTGAGTTTGCTATGCTTTTTTTTTATGTAACTTCTTTTTTTTTTCCCTGTTACTCGACACCCTGACCTGGTTTCTCTGGTGCTAGTTTAATTTTGTTGATTTGATCTTTTCTTGGGGGAGGCGTGAAGCCGGGCTGATGGCTTCCTCGTTTTTGGTTGGATCAACCAGTTCTACTTTTAGTCATATGGCCCGTTTATCCTGGGTAGGTGGACCTGGGACTGCGCCCGTTAATACTAATACCTTATAAGCCTAGCAAAATGGGCAATATCTGAATTCATTTTAGCAAAAGAATTTGGTTTATGCATTTCAAAAGTAACTTCAGCATATTGTTTCAAAATTTTACAAGGGACTGAAAAAGGAGGAGAAAGTTTTCCGTTGTTAAGATATTGAAATTCCTTATACATTACTAAACCATTAGATTAAAATTACTTGCTTTAAAATTGGTGTCATATCTTTGCTTTTTTACATTATTGTAAGCATCAGACCTTTCCTAGATTTTTCAGTTGTTGAGTTTCAGTTGATTTTCGATTAATAGATCACATGGTAATATTCCATACATTAAAATCAGATGGTCCGAATTTTGTTACAGAATATAGTGCATTGTTATATTCTTCAGTATCTTGAGGACACAATTTTATTCATGCTGTATTAACTTGATTAGAATTAAATTTATATTTTAATCTAGTTATAAGCATTTAGTTGGCTATTTCTACTTCAAAATTAGTTTGTGGTATATTAGCAATAGTTAATAATCGTGTAGCGTTATAGGTTTTTAAAAAATTCTTAAATTTTGACGATGTAAATACAGTATTTCTAGGACATAAAAATTTTTTTGGGACCTTAATCTAAAAAATTTGTCTTAAATAGTTTACGTAAATATTAGCAGTTACTCTTTTAGAAGCAAATTATCATATATACCAAGTAGAATCATTTATAATAATGTGAACATATTTTTTAGAAGAATTACAATAACTTAAATTACCAAGAATATCAATAGAAAATAATTAAAAAATTTCTCTTACAGATGATAGTGCTTTCATTAAACCAAATTT
Source organism: Stegodyphus dumicola (assembly GCF_044657685.1). Taxonomy (NCBI): domain Eukaryota; kingdom Metazoa; phylum Arthropoda; class Arachnida; order Araneae; family Eresidae; genus Stegodyphus; species Stegodyphus dumicola. Next base: position 141,132,801 of record NC_140771.1, on the reverse strand, counting down.
CTTTTATGCGCTTTTTTATTAAACTTGTAAGGATCCTAAGTTTTACTAACGTTTATTTTATTTTAAATCTTTACTATCACTTCTTATTTTCTACTTCCGGCCAGAATTAAAAGCTTTAACTTATTTATGCAAATTTGTCTTGCTAACGCCAAGTACTTAAGTTGTGGCTTTTTGCCAAGCAAGAGAGAGGAAGGAGTTATTAGAAGCAGGCCGCTTGCCATAGTAGTTTTACTCGGTTGCTGGTTGCCTTCAGGGCCAGAGGTTTAATCCTCTTGATAATTTTAAACGTATCGTAGTTTTAGCAGCTCTCTGTACTACATACGGATTTTGTTAAATAACGGCCAATCTTAAAGTTAAGCACTTGTATATTAATCCAAAGTTAGTTTTAGTTAGAGTTTTAGTTAGTAGTTTTATATTCTTACGTTCAGACCACAAGTGGTTGGTCTTTGTATTCCGAAGTTCCGGAAATCTCTGTGAAGATGGAAAAATAAAGGGTTTCGTATACCCTTCCTGTGTGTATTGTCTACTTCACAATTTATTGAACATAGCTTGAGTAAGCTCCCTGTTCCGAGTCAGGACAGTTCATGTTTCCAAGGCAAGTAAAGAGGAATACAAGTCCTGACAGTGGCGCCCGACGAAGAAGAATAACCATGGCCGAGTTTCAAGAAGAACCTGTGGTGCCTGCAGAAGGGGCTCAGAATCCAGAAATGCCAGATGCCGCCCTGGAAGAATTTGGGTACATCGTCCAGACCATGCGCGCATCGATGAAACCAGAAGCAACCTTCAATGGAAACTCACCGGTAACCAGTTTTTTGGAAAAATTGGATGACCACTTCATGCTGTATCCAATCCATGAATTCCAGAAAGTCACCTTAGCTACCAGCGCTTTGAGGGACCAAGCGCTTAATTGGTTCAAATGTATAGGCAGAAAACTTTTGGGTCAAGTGGGAAGCCCCACCTATACTTACGAAAATTTCAAGACTGCCTTAGTAAAAGCCTTCCCGGTCGTAAGAAATCGTTAAAAATTAGAAGCGGAACTCTTCAGCATATACCAGCAACGAATTGAAAATCTATCAAGCTTTATTTTAAGAAAAATTCACGTCTTTAAACTCTTGTATGGAAGCTGCCCGGATCCTGAGATAATCCAAGTGATTTTGCCGAGGTTACTACCCCAAGTACAAGACTTTATTGAATTAAGGAATCCGACTACACTGGAAAAGTTATTTGAGCTAGCAATCCAGTTTGAAAGTAGAAGAACGGCGGACATTGAAAGAAGACGCCAGTATGAGCAACGAAGCCAATTTGGTGCGCCAAGACCACAGCAAAGGCAAGAACACGGCTACGGAAGCAAATCGAATCAGTGGGCAAGGAAACCTGAGTATCCAAAAACAACCGGCGAACGTCAACAGTTAAATAGTAAGCCAGAAAAAAAGTCTGAAGGCCAGTGGGAAAAGAAGGAAGGCATGGAAAGGAAGAAAAAGAATTTAAACTAAACGGATTTCTGCTGATGGGAGGGTGCGGAAATACGAAGGCCAAGAAAACCCCTCTTCCTTCAAGTTAAATACAGTTAATGTGAAAAATTTGACTCTTCCAAAGATTGAAGTTTTGGTGAACAACATCCCAGCCACCGCACTCCTGGATACAGGCACGCAGTGTTCCTGTGTGGCAGAAGATTTTTTTAAGAAGTATTTCCGTAGATACCGCATATATAATTCGGATAATACGACAGTGTTAGCTGCGCAGGGAGAAAGATGCAAATGCATAGGTAAAATACCATTATATATTCGCATCAAGGACGAGCAAGTAAAGATCATGTTTTTTATCGTAAAAAATTTACAAGCACATGTCATTTTAGGGATAGATTTTCTTTCAGAGGCAGAAGCAACCAAGCGTCCCTTAAGCTGACCATGCAACCAGTTCGGGAAGAAAAAAGAGAACCACCCACATTAAATCTCAATCACCTGCCTAAGGGAGAGCAACAAAAAATTCGACAAGTGGTAAGTGAATTTCCTTCGTTATTTAGTGATATTCCCGGATTTACTCAAGTTACTAACCATAGTATCGACACAGGAGATTCACTGCCAGTTCGCCACAAACCATATCGGTATGATAAGAATAAAGAAAAATTATAGAGTGGCACATTCGAGATATGTTACGTAAAAAGATCATAACGCTCGTCTCAAGTAGTTATGCTAGCCCGGTTGTGTTATGTAAGAAAAATAATGACTATCCAGTAACACATCCGAAAAGGTGGAGTTTTGCAATTGACTATCGTAAATTAAACTCCGTGACTAAATATACGGTATATCGGTTACCTATTATTGAAGAAATTTTAAGGAACATAACTTCTACGAAATATACGACTACGTTAGACTTAACGACTGGTTATTTTCAAATAGGTGTTAAACCAGAAGATGTGCCTAAGACTGCTTTTATAACCAAGTCTGGCACTTATGCATTCTTGCGTATGCCACTTGGTTATTCAGGGGCACCGGCAACATTTCAGCGATGTATGGACATTGTGCTAAGGCCTGTTCTAGGAACGACCACATTTATCTATTTAGACGATATCATTATTACTAGTGATAATCTGGACCAACATGTACAGGATTTAAGACAGGTGTTTTCATTATTAAATAAGGCCGGTCTAAAAGTTAATGTCGAAAAGTGCAAATTTGCAGCCCCTGAATTAAAATACTTAGGTTACAAAATATCTCAGAAAGGAATCGAGACGGACGAATCAAAAATAATCGCTGTGCAAAAGTATCCGCCGCCAAATACGGCGAAGAAGCTCTCTTCTTTTCTAGGACTTTGTTCATATTATAGGTCCTTTATAAAAGATTTTGCAGTTATTGCTGAATCATTTTTAAAATAAAAAGGAAAAAGGCAAGATTCTCGTGGACGGCCGAAGCCAATAGTGCTTTCGAAAAATTAAAGCAAGCATTAACGTAAGCCCCTGTTTTGAAATTTCCTGAAAACGATGAGAATTTAGAAATTTCAGCGGATGCTTCGGATTATGCGGTAGGAGCGGTACTTTCGCAAAATCAGCAGCCCGTGGCATTTTTTAGTAGAACTTTAAATCAAACACAAAGAAATTATTCCGTGACTGAGAGAGAGGCACTTGCAGTTCTGTTAGCAGTGCAAAAGTTCCGAGTCTATTTTGGAATCGCGCCAATAACAGTGTATTCTGATCATGCGGCTGTAACTAGATTGTACTCAGGGAAAAACTTATCCCCAAGGTTAATAAGATGGCACTCAAGTTTTAAAAATATAATTTGGTAATTAAGCACACCCCCGGAAAGGAAAATATCGTAGCAGATGCCCTATCCAGAATAAAAATAGATGAAGAAGGTAATACTGTAAAGGTGGCAATGCTCACAGCATGTACGATACATTCCCGAGAAACTGTAATAACCGAACTGGGTAAGGATCCTGAATTTAAAAATATTTATGAGTATTTAAGGAATCCTGAAAATTTTAGCCACCAAGATATTGTGGCGATAAGAAATAGGGCGGCCCATTACGAACTAACAGATGGTCTATTATTTTATACAAAAACTACGAATTCCAACAACGAATTTCGACCTGTTCTCCCAGCTAGTCTTAGATTAAATATACTGCAGGAGTTACACGACTCCCCTTTAGCTTCTCATGCTGGTATTCGAAAAACCATCCAACGCGTACGCGAAGCAGTTTATTTTCCTGAGCTGCAAAAGTTAACAAGGGCGTATGTCCAGTCCTGCCCAACATGTCAAGCAGTTAATTATATTAATTTCCGCCCGGCCGGGTTTCTAAATAGCATTAAATCGGAATTTCCAAATGAAATAATTGGCATCGATTTATTGGGCCCTTTCCCAAAAAGTCAGTTAAATAAAAGTCGGTATCTCCTTGTTATGGTTGATCATTTTAGTAAGTGGACCGAAGTTGTTCCCTTAAAACAAGCCTCCGCGAAATTAGTTACTAATTCTATTTTAAATAAATATATTTTAAAATACGGGGTGCCCCTAAAATTTATATCGGATAATGGTCCTCAATTTGTAAGTAATATATTTGAAGACATGTGCCAAAAACTGGGCGTACGTAATTTAAAAATGGTCCCGTATCGGCCGCAATCAAATATAGCGGAACGGGTCAATAGAAATATAGTGAAAATTATCCGTAGTTATGTTAAAATTTTTCATAAAAGCTGGGATAACTATGTCAATGAATTAGCTTTCGCCCTTAGGACCGCAAAACATAATACGACGGGCAAAACTCCTGCTGAGTTATTTTTAGGCAGAAAGATTATAACGCCGTTAGATAAATTATTTTATATTCAACAAAGAACCCCGGAATTTAAAATGGACGATATAGAAAAATTAATTAAAGAAGCAAAAAAAGAACACTGAAGTAGCACAAAGAAAACAAAAATTGTATTATGACTTGAAACGACGGGGAGTAACTTATAAAGTAGGGGATGAAGTACTAAAAATTAAGCATTCACTTTCTTCAGCACCAGAAGATAAAACTGCCAAATTTTTTCCACGATTTGAAGGACCATATGTCATAAAAAAGTAACTCAGGCTGTAGTGGTGTTAAAAGCCAGGAATGGTTAATCCTGTACCGCAAACGTTGACCAGATAAAACCATTTTATAATCGTAATAAAATGCCAATATTTTCAGATCTTTTGCAGGATCCGGCGCGGCAGGCACAAGCTCCAGAGGTGGAACAACGACAATCACAAGGGCAAGCCATTAGTAGACAGGAGCAATTGAAAAGAAAGTTCCTCCGTTGGAAAACTGAAGGGAACAAGAAAAAGAAGCCGTTCCATCGACCAGAAAAGAGAGGGCACGACCACCCCCAGAATGAAGAAGGGAGAAGTACGACTAATGCAAAGAGAGCCAGGAGAAATGGCAGCAACTATAACACGGCTCCAAAACGGAAGATCTACCCATCGGATAGGAGTCTACGCAGCAAATGTCGACGAATTGATGAAGGAAGACCAGCTGCAGATGCAAAGAAGCAAGAAAAATTTGAACAGCCAGCAACGAGATCCAGGCAAGAACGAGAGAGAGTTGTCCCGGTTCCGCCAAGACCAGCTGCCATCAAACGGCCGAGACCACAAGCAGATGCTAAAAAGAAGGTCTTCAAGGGTGACCGCACTAGAAGAAAAAGAAAGCTCATGGAGGAAGGAACCGAAGGGCGAACCCGCACAAGAAGGAAGGTAAACCAGACGGTAGTCTTCGCTACTTTCCAGGACTGAGCAGAAAAAAGGATGTCTGAATATCACAAAGATAAGTAAAACCTTATGTTACTTTGAAACCTTAAGTTAATTTTTCATTCTTACTGCAAGTGGCAGAATTCAAGAAGTTTTACCTCATGTGAGGCCTTATCGCCAAAAAGGCGAGAAATGAGTTGTTACCTATTTTGGTATTATGTTTTTCAATTACTCGCGAGTAAAACTAAAATTAATGTATAATAGGAATGCGTAAATACTTGAATATTTTAAAAGCACTGATAATCTTTGAGAAAGGTACCTTAAGAAAATTGTAAAAATTATTGTGGAAAATTTTATTTAAAAGATTCTGGCAAGAAAGAAGTTTTAGTCTGAAAGACTTTTGAAATGTAGTATTTCAATGTAGAAGAATTGGCACTTGCTTGGAAAAGAATAGAAGTTAACAATGTACTACTAATGTATGTTTTAAAATGCGTAAAATTAACGGCATGTTAATATGTCCTTATATACAATGTGAATTGTTATCTTAAAAGTTAAGAAATACTGTGATATGTTAAAAGTGAAAATATTAGAGTAATGCTAAAAATTTTAACTTATTCGTGTGACTGTAAAAAGAGCAAATTATTGTGAACATGTGTTAAAGGTTGAATGAATGTAGTTAGGCTTTCTGACGCTGCACTTCAGAGTTAGCCACATTTCAGAATAGTACCTCAGGGTTTAGAGATGAATATAAGGTGTGTTCTGAGGTCTAGTTATGTTGAATTTTAACACGTTAGTGTTTTGATTGCAGGCGGTAGTGTTGAACACTTGTACATAGACACGCTCGTGTTTGGTGTTTTTCTTTACAACACATGTCAGAGAGCACGGGGAGATAATTAAATAACGTCATGAATGAAATAAGAATTTTAAAAGAGAAAAATAAGTATTCATGTTACTTGCCATTTGATTGTGTAACATTTCATTAAGCTAGTTTTCCTTCCAGATCTCTGGAAGGAACCAGATTTCAACTAAGAAACTCCTGTTTATAGATGCAGTACAGATGAAAATTACTTGTCCATGGAGTTGATAATGTAAAAACGACTTTTTAATTTCTATTTTCTAGAGAGAAATGTTTGTAAAAGATTGGCCTCGCGTTAGATTCTAGAGCTAAAAGTTTTCAACAAGGTCGTTTTAGACCTCAGTTTCAAACTAATTAACTCTGGCGGGAAGTATGTAAGGATCCTAAGTTTTACTAACGTTTATTTTATTTTAAATCTTTACTATCACTTCTTATTTTCTACTTCCGGCCAGAATTAAAAGCTTTAACTTATTTATGCAAATTTGTCTTGCTAACGCCAAGTACTTAAGTTGTGGCTTTTTGCCAAGCAAGAGAGAGGAAGGAGTTATTAGAAGCAGGCCTCTTGCCATAGTAGTTTTACTCGGTTACTGGTTGCCTTCAGGGTCAGAGGTTTAATCCTCTTGATAATTTTAAACGTATCGTAGTTTTAGCAGCTCTCTGTACTACATACGGATTTTGTTAAATAACGGCCAATCTTAAAATTAGGCACTTGTATATTAATCCAAAGTTAGTTTTAGTTAGAGGTTTAGTTAGTAGTTTTATATTCTTACGTTCAGACCACAAGTGGTTGGTCTCTGTATTCCGAAGTTCCGGAAATCTCTGTGAAGATAGAAAAATAAAGGGTTTCGTATACCCTTCCTGTGTGTATTGTCTCCTTCACAATTTATTGAACATAGCTTGAGTAAGCTCCCTGTTCCGAATCAGGACAGTTCATGTTTCTAAGGCAAGTAAAGAGGAATACAAGTCCTGATAAACTGACATACTTCACAGTGTTTACAATAACTTCTAATATCTTCTATTATTCCGGCACAATAATGTTGAGGAGATAATAAACTAATACTAAAAATATACCAATATGATCCAACTCAATATGAACGTTTTCAAGTAATTTAGTGAGAAGATATAATGGTATTACAATTTTTTACAATTGAATTCTTTTTTCTTTATAGTTAATACATTATTAAATTTTTTACAATTCTTTTTTCTTTCTAGTTAACACATTATTAAATTTTTTATACTTAGGGTTTTAAACATTATTACATTTGGACAATCATCAATTTCTTTAAATCATAATAAATTAGTTTGTACGCACAAATATTGACAAGTAGGATTTCTAGTTAATATATCAGCTTACACATTAGAAGAACTCTTCTTAATATAAAAATGATACACAGATAATTTTAAGACAATTGAAATAATCTACCTGTAGGATGTTTTGCATTCTTAAGCCAAATTAAAGCAGTGTAATCAGTATGTAGAGAAAATAATTTCCAAATTTCCATGCAAATAGTAATAGAATTTATCTATAGCAGCTACAATGGCTAAACATTCCAATTCAGTAACTGCATAATTTTTCTAATAAGATCTTAATTTTCGAGAATGGAAAGTTATGAGGTGTAAGTTACCATATAGGTGCTCCTGGTTTGAAAATACACTAACATTGTCTTAAGACGCATAGACAAATACATTACAGGGATATTTCGGATTAAAGATTGTTAAATAGAATGTAAAAATAATATGTTAAAAATATAAATTTATGATACATATTTATGCTTCCAAGAAATTGTTGTAATTCCTCAACATTTTTAGGGGTCGTAATTTTTTAATAACTTCATTATTCGCATAGGTTGATAGCTTGCTGCTTGAGCTTCATACCCTAGAAAATTTATTTTGCTATAGCAAAGTGGCAGTTTGAATGTTTTATGTTTACATTTTTTCACATATGTCAAATATTATTTTCGGATGTTCTAAATGTTCTTAAAAATTTTGGGAAAATACTGTGATATCATCAAAATAATTTAAAGCAAGCTGAATTTTATATGTATTATAATTTATATAAGAGATATGCCAATAACGAGATATTAGCGTTATGTAGCTGAATTTGCAGTTAGGGTTAAAGAAAGTTCTCTTAATACGGAATGTAGGGGCTCTTTTTTAAGAAATTACTACGAAAATAGAAAGTAATAAAGTGCATGAAATACTAAAGTAATGGGCCCAATAATTTTATTTTTGTTGTTAATGCAGGAGTCTTTAAACGAGTGCATATTATAATGTACAGTACTTGATAGACTATGAATTTTGTGGAAAGATAGCATAATAAATTTAACTTTTATTAAATTGAGTGAATGTTGCTGAATTAATAGATTTCAAGGTATTTGAATGCAACAGTTTTGTTTGTGAAGTGTTATGTGGCTAATTTATATGATCATTCTTCAGACATTTGTCTGCTAAAATTTATTTGGAACATTTTAATCCTTTGGCAATACGATCTTGAGAGATTTATGCGTTTTATTCAGTTTGATTTAAAAAGCACACGCAGCCCAAATTTATCATCTAACAGTTGCTAATACTATACCCACATCTCCATTAATTTAAAACAGTATATCAACATCACATATAACGGAATATCATCTATGATTGCAATACTTTAAAAGCAAGGCCTTTCTTTATTAATTTCCATCATCTTAAAGCAGTCAGTTTCAGCTGGAACACCAAGCTTCCCTTTTACTTTGCTGACTTTATTAAATTCTCACCCTTCACTTCAAAAGCTGACAAGTATATACTTACAATACTGAAAAGAAGCCTGTTAATTTGAGATAGAGAAATCTATTTAATAGAATAAATTTAAGTAAAGTTGTTTTTATATAAAACCATTACCAATATAAAGATGAATTTTATTTAAGCATATCCTTTCTTTTGACATTTATGATAGAATGATAAAAATGTGCTTTATCTTTACAATGGGATGCGCACTGCATTTCGCGCATTAGATCGCTAAGCTGCTGCTTTCTGTTTCAGTGACTTAACACTGATACATGGATTGAGTAAAAAAATCACAAGCACTTTTTTTTATTTAGAGTCCAGTTGATTGAAATTTATATGGCTACTTTATATAATTAGTTAAGATAAGCTATAAATATTTTTAATTCTCTTTGAAAGCGACGCTGAATTGCTATGGATGTTTTCCTTATTCCGACGGTAGACGCTTATTGAATAGTACAGCTTACTTACGTTATCTGATTAATTTTATCGATGTTTATTAACATTATTATAAAATGTTTTTAAAGATTTTTCAAACATTCAAGTTTCAAACAGAAGTCGGTAAAGTAAAATAATGTATACCGTATTTACGTGCATAATTTTCCCACATGAAACATTTTCGAACCTTGTATTAGGCTCTGAAAATTTTTAAGTATCCTTGTAATTTTCTCTTCTCAAGCGTTCATAAAGCAAACTTCCTAAATTTAAAAGTGGATTTGTTCATGCAGTGTTAGCTTTTGTCTTACTAACAGGGGCTCTAATTGATGAATCAATAATAGTAAGAGTTTCAAGAAAACGGGGATATCTGTTACTCTTGATGTTTCTGAAGTTCATTGCACGTAGAAAGACAGATTTTAAGATGACATTCGGGAAGATGGCGACAACGTACAAGCTGTAGCAGAGGACATTAACAGCAGCTACAGCAGCATTAAATAATTTGAGGTGTAGGGAACGGTAGTGGATAATAATAAGAGCAGGCAAGATTCAAGATACAAGGAAACACAGAAATGAAGATATCTTTTTGGATATTGTGATGTTAATATTACTATATATTCTTATGGAATGTAGGTTTCTTTTAGATAAATAACATTGTGATAGTTACTGATAGTTCATCAATGGAATAAATTTCATTTGTTGTATCCGTATTGTAACCGGCTCCTTCGAAATTCAACTATTCACACAATTTTTCCATCCCGACTTTCGTATGATAAATTTAGTAAATAAAAAAGTGGGGTTACGTGAGTATTTGGTACTAAAATATGGTGTATACAGTGGATTGGACTCAATTATTTTAGTTAGTTAGTGCTTGACACTTAGTTTTCTAAGCTCAAATCCTGTTTTGAAAGAGGGCGCACGAGAAGACTGAATTCAAGGGTCTTGTATATCTTTTAACCTTTATCACCAAACGGTTAGAATATACTCGTACAACAGAAAGTGCGGTTGGGCACTGGAATGTAATTTTTAAACTATAAATATAGCCGAAAATTCTCTTTTAAAGGTAGCCAATATTTGCCTTCTGAATTTTAGAAGTTTTAAATTTTTATTTCGTCATTTCCTTCTTTGTACGAAAACGTATATCTTATATTATTTATGTTTTTATTATATTTTACAATAGTAAACACCATTCCAATTTTTTCCTTTAAAGTAAATGGATGGAAATTTGACTTCGACCACAAATGTTTTATAACCAATTTGCATGGTATTTTCATATATTTTGTCTTATGATTTTGTAGACTTATTCGCGGTTGATTATATTGCAATGACATGGATCAATACCTTTCTTAAACACTTTTCATGTTTCAATATATGGTCATTATTTGATTAAAAACTAATTTCTGTGAAAATGATCGTCAACTTTCTGTTAATATTATCAGAATTTAAATTTTCTTCGTCAAGTGAGACTTATTAAAAATAGCTTTTCTTTCTCAAATATATTAATTGTAGCATTGCCGAATACAGTTTACTACCAAATAATTAAGTGAAATATTTTTGTTCACGCAAATTATGATGACTTGAAAAACATAGCAAAGTACGAAATATTAGTGACTTTTTATTTATGAATGTGTCAGCTTTAATTTCCCTTTAAACTATATATAGGAATTTTTACTAAAAACCTACTATGAAATACATTACTCCGAAGCTTTCAAACTATTCGGTAAGTTTGTTAAGAACGTAATTGTGTTTGTCTAGGAACTTAAAGATATTTTTTATATAGATATTTAGTAGATTATTTAGACATTGTACATAAAATAAAGAAATTCATGATTCTAATTGTATAGTTTGTCTTAAAACTGTGATTCATAAATGTATTCTAATTTCACAAAGAAATATAACTTTATTAAACAAATGAACAGTCTTTTTTAATTTGAGAAAGAAAGAAACGCTTTTCAGCGTATCAGTGAAATAGCAAAGAAAAGTAATTTGCACTTATATTGCTGAGTCCAAAAAATAAATAAATAAATAAATAAATGAATGAATAAAATTAAAATAAAAATAAAAATAAAAAAATGGTGTTTTGGAACATCACGTTCTTTAGCTTCAAAAAGTATATGAACTCAATTCAGAGGTACGTTTTTAAACTTATTCTCAACACGACACGTTGCCAAATATCGCTTTTTAAGTGGAAAGAGAAAAATGTGGAGGTTTTTATATCTCTAGACATGAATAAATTGAGCAGTGTCCGTTTCAGGAATGACTCCTGTCAGGATATAATATCCAAAAGTGGAGATGAATATCTCCACCGAGAAGTGCTAAAAAGAATATCCGGTTTGAGAGAAAATTTTTTATGAACTTCTACGAAAAGTTAATATTTCTAACAAACTTCTAAAAGAATTATAGTGCTTTGAAGGTACTTTTAGTTACTAAAAATTTTGTGAATATTTAGATACAATTTTTGAGTTCAAATTCTAGTATATATGAATTTATTGCTTTGTGTCAACTTTCTCAGAATTATTTTAACTAACACGTTAATTTTTAAGTTGAATGTCTATTGTATATCTATAGTTTCGTCTGTTCTACAAAAAATAAAATAAAATAAAATAAAATAAAATAAAATAAATAAAATAAAACAAATAAAATAAAAAAATAAAATAAAAATAAAAAAAATAATAAGGAGACAGAATCTAACTTTTCAGAGAGTGCTTTGGTAATTTAGGCCTGGAGGCTGAACTGTTGTGCTGAATGGTGTTGAGAAAATACTAATTAGTTGTCATGAGAAAGCGCATTAATATGGGAGTTAGGTTCTCTTAGCCTTTAATAGTATTTCTCTGTACGTATTGGGCCTACTACTCAGACAGCAAGCAGGGGAAGTTCAGTTTCTGCTAACTTCCCAAATACAACTTCGAGCTGAAATACCAAAGTCTCTTTTATACGTTTATTGTTAATAGTTTATATTGTAGTATTTTAAGATACGTAAGACTGGAGAAAATTTGTTTAGTGGTCTAGTAATGTTACTAGTAAGGAGTTAGTGTGTAGAAATTAGAGTGCATGGTGGCAAACTGAACTTGACTTACCCTTGAAATTAATGAAGCCAGAAAATTCGAAATTGGTTACAATAAAACATACTGATTTGTTGTATTAATTTTCATCAACAATAAATCTTGATATTTGGTATAATTTCCCTTATTCACTATAATATGTAGTATATTTATATTTTATTATAATGTAAGTTTCATCTACAAATGTAACTAAATAACAAAAATTTAATAATTTTTTTAATTCTAGTTAAAGTGAACTGGTTTTCAACAGGTTGGATATGGCGAAAACAATACGGGGGGGGGAAGGAAATGATGAAAAGTTTTAGATTTTAACGTTAGCCCAAAAGGCTTGCTAAGGTTTTTTACACTCCCGCTGTGCTCGCAGTGTACTAGTCAGCTATTGCACTAAATTATGCTACACCGCTCTCCCTTTTTTCTGTATTTTTAGTTTAATTAAGCATCCTTTTCTTCGCAATTACACCACACACAGTTCAATTACAAAACTATTAGTCCCAGATCAAGTAAAACCCCACAGAAGTTTCTGTGTTGAATAAAATTTTGTTAAAAAGCGCCGTCTGTTGAAAGCAATTTCAAACAGATTTGTTTTGGTATTTTTCTCCCATTTGCTCTAAGCAACCTATATGCCTATGCTAAGTTTGATTGGCGTATGTTCATTAAGAAAGGTTTCATAGGATTCTGAATGAGGAAACTTTATTCGTAACCAGTGTTTACTTTCATACCTCTCGCATTGATTTATACGTTTTCGTTGCCCTGTGTTGGGAAAACATTTTTGGATTTCATCGGCGGTAGAATTCGGTCGCTAGAATGTAGCCAATCTATTAACTGTTCTAATACTTATTTTAAAACCTAAGTGTGTTATTGGATTATTAGTAGATGTTTACATATGTATATTTTATTATTATGTGTTTACAGTTTGGATTTGAATAAACTGAGAGTAGCTGAATGTATTAATGTTATTTCGAACTGAAATTACTCTTTCGATTTCTATGCCATTTGAATATAGGAACGTAAACAAATTGCAGCCCCTGCAAGATTCGAACTCGCGATCTCCTGTATATCGTATAAATATCATAAGGAACATTGTTCACTGGATTCTGATATAGCTCCTAATTCGAGTTCGAAAGTCTTAGGGCGTTTTTGGAACTCAATTACGGATAGCATTAGTTTTAAAGCTACATTGCAACTCAACGCATCTATAAGAAAGAGACGCATATTGGCGAAATCTACTTGCATTTTTGATCCTTTACATCTCCTGAATTCGATCTCTTTTGAACACGTAAAGAAGTTTAATTCTGAAAGTTATGCTTGGCTGAATTCCAAAGTAGTTCTGTCTTAGCTATCGGCGCATCCATGTAAGTGGAAAACTTTTGTTGCAAATAGAACATCTTAAATTATAGAAGTGATACCTATTAAACATTGGAATCATGTTTCTTTAAAAAAATCCTGCAGATATTGCTTCTAATGGTATTGAACCTCAGTTCCTACCCCCATGTACTTTCTAGTGAAATGGTCCACCATGACTCTGTCAGGAAGAGGAAAAATGGCTTAAATATGAATTAAGATCTGAAGAAAATACAGAAGTGAAGGCTGGACAAAGATCTGATCCCAGTTTTACTTTTAATATACGTGAATTAAATGATTTATTTGTTAATTTATTCGAATATTATTCTTCACGTTGCTAGATTGTTCGCATTCTGGCTTACTACCAAAGATTTATTACTAATTGTAAGAAACATTTTGTTACTCAGAACATTTCACGGAGCGGTATTAACTTCAACTGTCTTATGCCGCTAACATTTCTAGAGATTCGAATAGCAGAAAAGATCATTATTCGTTGGATATAGAAGCATTATTTCCAAGATGATTTGCAATGTAGTAAGGGAAAGACACCTTTACCCAAGAAGAGCTAATTACGTTCTCTTTACCCATTCATAGACAAAAATGGTCTTTTACGTGTGAGAAGACGTCTTCAAAATTCATCTTTAGCATTTAACGTCAACCATCCTATAATACTTCCTTCTCAAGATAAATTTAGTGAATTACTAGTGAAAGAACTTCACATTACTTACCTTCATGCTGGCCCGTCTTTATTTATCCCACCTCATTAGGTAATCTTACTGGATAACTGGAGGGAAAAGACGAATACGCAGTTGTGTCAAAAACTGCTTAATATGTCATCGATTTAAAGCTGCTTCGACTCTGTAACTGATAGGTGACTTACCTGAACATCGTGTAACTTTGAGACAACCTTATTTCGCCTCTGGTGTGGACCATGCTGGTGTTATTACCATTAAATTCAATAAGGGTCGTGGTTCTAAAACAACAAAAGGTTATACAACTTTGTTTGCTTGTTTCTCGACTAAAGCTGTGCATATAGAAGCAGTCAGTGATCTGACGACGGACTCGTTTATTGCTGCACTTAGACACTTCATTTCGGTCGATGAAAACAGTATCAGTTTTGTGGCAGCATGCCGAAAATACAGGAATTGAATCAGATTTAATTTTCTTTGTATGCAACAGAATCAGAGAAGAATCAGAGAAGAGAACTAATTCAGTCATCTATTGAATGATATTTTTACCTCCTGCTTCACTACATTTCGGAGGAATTTGGGAAGCTGGCATTCGCTCAGCGAAATTTTATCTGGGAAGAGTATTGAAAGAGACTCATTTGGCCCACGAAGAATTATTAACGCTACTTACCCAGATTTGAATTCGCGTCCACTTACTTACGTGAACGAATCTGATATTGACTCTATTAATGTTTTAACTCCATCTCATTTTATTACAGGTGATACTTTGACTTCCATTCCGCCCACCAGCGGCCGAGCGGTAAAATCGCTGAACACTGGTAGTTCGGTCCGAGGTTCGATTCCCGCGAACGGGCTGGCTGCATGGGCGTTTTCGTGGTTTTCCCCATGTGTAACGTGTATACGAGCCAGTTTCCCTTAGAAAGTCCTCCACGAAAGGCATCCCTCCCCTTAGGCAGATAGCCCTAGTGTGCTTTGCCCTATTCTCAATACACACAATACAATTGACTTCCATTCCAGACTCGCATACCCTTGCTCGTTCAGTGAGTTCTAGGTGGGAACTTATTCAGAACTTTCGATATGGATTTTGAAATTAGTTGGAAAAACGAACATTTGACTCCTCTTCAGCAGCGATCCAATTGACAGCGCATCAAACCTAACCCGAAGATTGACATCGTGGTTTTTGTCGTAGAAGATGGATCTCCACCGTTAACATGGCCTACAGGACGTATCATCGATGTCTATCCTGGCAAGGAGGGATTAGTTCGCGCAGCTGCATTCAAAACTAAGAATAGCGTCTTCAAAAGACAAACTTAACAAATAAACTTTCGCCTTTACCTTTTGTATCAGGACTCAAACTGATAGGGTGGGAGTATGTTCACTTCCATGATTCTTGAATTAGTTTATACCTTTTCGTTGCCGTGCGTTGGCAACAGTCTTTTGGATTTTGTCGTCGGATCGCTAGAATGTAGCTGACCTATAACTGTTCTAATGTTTAAAACTTAACAGTGTTATTGAATTATTACTGTATATTTACGTATGAATGTTTCATTATTATGTATTTACAGTTTGGTTTGAATAAACTGAGAGTGGCGGAATTTATTAAAGTTATTTCGAACCGAAATTCCTCTTTCGATTTCGGCGCCATTTGAATATAGGAACGTAAACACACTATGAGAGCAGTTATTTGGACTTCGGTATTACATCGATAGAAATCAACGGTGAAAGAGGCAATGGGGTATATGTTCTAAAGTTCTGGCATCAAAGTGTAATCTGCCAAATAAGTTGAAACGTCATCTAGAAACCAGGCACAGCATTACATTTAGCAAATATTTTGAGATATTTTTGATAGAAACCTAGAAGAGTTGAAACACTAAAAAGGTATGTTTCTTAGCAATGCTTTATTACTCTTTTAAACAAGGTAGCATTTAAAGTTTTGAAATGTAAAGAATATCGCAGAATTAATTCTGCAATATGCTGAGCAGATAGAAAAGCTTTATGATCGATGAATCTGATGGTAAGATATGGCCTTGGTTAACGTACTTGCGGTTGATAGATAATAATAACATTGTAGAAAACATTCTGATTTGCGAAATTGTTAGTCCGAAAACAAACCTCAATACTTTTATGCTGGAAATAATTTAAATTGGATTAATTTTTTAATGTGTATACTGATGCCCTCATCCGGTTGTTATGGTTACAAGCATTTAAGTTCTTGATGCTTTGATCCTTTGTATTATACACAAGGAAGTACTTTTGTCAAACTATCTAAATTCTAGACGAAACCAGGTCCTAGTAAGTCGGTAATATAAAATTCATGCATTAGAATATTAGAATACAAGATTTCTGAAAGTTGTGAGAGGATATGACAGCCGAGTTCGTGTCTTTTCAGGACAACATTTACAGCAGTGTAAGATCGACGTCTTATAATAAAGCTTTTCTCAAGTGCATTTGAATTGTGGCAAGGAATGTATATTTTTATTAAAAAATAGCATGAATATGCTGAAAATCTTGTAATTTACATATATTTTAGTAAAATTAGTATGTTTATGTGTTTATGAAAAACTGAAAATTTTAATTTTTTCTCTGTAGGGAAAAAACTTACATCTCTCTTTCCCCCTCAATGTTTTAAGCCTGATTTTACAGAAAATTGAATTTGAAGCGAAGAAAAATGAAACAAAATGAGACAAAGATTATTTAATGAAAATGAGACAGTTTTTGACTTCAAATGGTGATAGTTTCTCTCAGAATATAAAATGTATTTTTGAAGAATATTTGACATAATTTATCATATAGTTTGAAAAATATTTTTAGAATGGTAATATAAATAAGTATGCATGGATATAACGTCCATTTAAACCAATGCCCCATCCGAATTTATTTTCGCAGAGGAAGACAAAATTATTGAATTGCTTTTCAATAATGCGGTGAAAGCGAAATTGAATGGCATGAAACCCGATTGAATTTTGAATTTCAATGAAAGATATCTTTTTCTGACAGGTAAAGCTCAGCGGAATTTTATTCCATTTTCGACGTTGTACTTATGCGAATCTGGCTTTCAGCGGTTATTGTCATAAAGAAAGAGAGCGAGAGGAAAGCTTCGTGAAAAAGGAAATAAAGGTAGTCAGTGTCTAGTATGGTTTCAAAGGACCTTTAGAAGATGTGCAAGTGATTTTCAGGATCATCTGTCTTGTTAATCATAATTTGTCGAATTTGGTACATAATTTAGTTGCCTTCGCACGATTATTAAATTTTGTGTATGTTCAATACATGATTTATTTATTTTTATATAACGCTAATTTATTGCTGTTTGGCATTTGTTCATTTAGGACACAGAGCCACAAAAAATCTTGGTCCATCAAAGAAGAAAATAAAAGAAAAAGTTTTAAGAAACACTGCTTCAACCATCCACTATGATAAATACGTTAAAGCATCTAAAATTATCATGTATCTAAAATTTCTATTTCTTGTAAATATACAGTAAAATTAGAAACAAACTGCTGATAAAATTTAAGCAAATAAATATTTTCGTTACAGCTTGATAAAAGGAAAACTATTAAGAAATTTTCCCTAACTTTTTGTTCTTGTTCATTCACTAAATTATAAATAATTTCATACAATGAGCCTGGAATAGTGCCGAAATTCCGGAAACAACTGTTCGACCATCCCCTCAATATATGCAGCCATAAGGCTGAGAACATATTTATTAATCGCACTCTGCTGGAAATTTTGTTAACTTAGTCACTGAGACACACTGGTTCTTTGTTAATCATGTAAAGTAATACAATAATGGAGTAAGAAAGGAAAACATGTGCAAGCCATATAGATGGAAAGACGACTCGACAAAATTTTCTCTTGCTGTTGCTTTTCATAAATATATATAGGACATGTCACAATTTCTACTTGCTTTTAAATACTTGTTCATTCACTCATATAATATGATTAATAATTATTTATAACCACTGTGCTTTTTTTTTTTCAATAATACATTTAATAATTTGTTGAATAGCAAACACACACTTTGTATAGTAGAATAAATCTTTTACCGGCCACCCAAGCGGGATAGTGGCAGTGACTCTGATTGCCGTATAGAAGAGCCAGGAGAGGGCATGGATGTTTGTAAATGCATAGTAGTGTCTGTGCGGCATGGGGGCATTCTAAATATGAGGCGAGCAGAAAGTCCGCTAGAGAAGTTGGGGGTAGGGAAAAAGGGGTGGGAGACCCTTGGACCCGTCCTCTTTGGGTGCTTTCCTTCAAAATTGGGGGCGGAAGAGCAAAATCCTACTACCATCATTTATGGTGACTAAGGCTCTTGCCAACGACAGGCGTAATCTTGCACTCCTTGCCAAAATGACTTTCGTGGGCTTCTTCTGATGTTATTGTCAGACAAGTGATAAAAGTCACACTAACAACAACAACAATCTTTAGAGGGAATAATTTGTTGCAAATCTTAATCAAAGTTAATTTTTTTATCAAGTACGAACCGTAGCTATTTTAATGTGTCATTATTTTGAATAGAGACATTCTTCCATCGTAACCTGGGTAGATTCTTAGCCAGTTTTGAACCTTTAGGAAATATTATCATTTTTGTTGTAATGCTACTAAAACTAAGTTTATAACGACGATGAAAAATTAGCATATGCTTGGAATCATCGGCATTAGCTTGGAAAGTGATATCATTTCCTAAGTCTAACTTTAATGCAGTATTAGCCACAATATCAATAAAAACCTAAATTAGATTATTGAGGTGGCCTTCGTAATGATTTTTGAAGAGAATCCATCTTTTTTATAAATAACTTTTCTGTTATGAAGGTAATTCTTCAGTAAATTGTGGAGATTTGCTGAATAATTAAGATCTTGGAGTGTAGCGAGTAACCCGGCCACCAAAAATTAATACTTAAAGTATACATTATAGCAACAGATGTTCTAAAAATCCTATTTGGTACCACGTGACTCAAGGAAATTTCATGTCCTTTGGATTCCACACAAATACAGATGATCATAAACACAATGCATTTACATTAAACTAACTCGCATTTCTAGAATATTCTAATATTTCTAAATATCGAGTTTTAAGTTGAAAGCAACTTATATGTAAGTTTAGTTGTCGAAGTGCTTAATTATTTTTTCTCAGCCTGCACCAGTGATCTAGTGGTTAAGACCGCTGAATTCTTTTAGTTCGTCCTGGTTTCGATTCAAGCCCAGGCAAACGGACTGTCTGCATGGTTGATGTTAGTAGTTTTCCCCTCGTGTAACGTGAATAAGGGTCAGTTTTCTTCAGAAAGTCTACGAAGATATCACTACTCTTAGCAGATAGTCCTAAATGGCTTTGCCATATTCAAATCATTAATAATAAACTAAACTAACTTCTTCACAGTAACATGCGAGAAAGATCTAGGTAAAAGTCAGGTAAAATGTTTAGGTTCAGCTATCGAAGTGTGTAACATTTCGTGGCATTTTTAAAAAATTTTAATTTGATTTCTCGGGTCTTTAAAAACTGTATATTTCAGGGTTATGCAGTTATCGAGTTCTCTTGCCAAAATCCAAATCCAACTGCTTTGAATTTTATGTTTCTAATGTATATGAATAAGTAAGGAAACAATTTTAAAAACTGTAATCTGAAAGCTTCCGATAACATTTTCACACTTCTTCTTCTTCATTCAAGTTGCAAAATGTTAAAAATAATTTGAAGTTAAAAAATATCAAAATCATAAGATTAAAAAGAAATTGCAGTGCGAATTCATCTTAGCAACTGAAACATTTTCATGTTAAACAGTTACGATAGGTATTAGCTCAGAAATTTAAGATATGAAACAAATCTTATATCAAAATGTGCTGGTCAAAATGGCGAAGTTAATCAGTAGAAAAAAAAATGCTGTGATATTATTTCATCATAAATTATCTGTCGCGCCGATTGTTTACTTATTTAAAAATAATAAAAAAATTTCTTTAATCATTTAAGAAATAAATCGGCATGTTTTCCATTTGCACATAAGGCTTTCAACAAATATTTCCCTCAAGTGGCGATACTTTCTGTTTTACTAGGAAATTAAATCCACGAATTAAAAACAATACGATTCTTGATGAGTTTTCTTTGGAGGTATTTAATAACTGGTTATAATTTTATTTTCGCCCACCAGCTGGCGAGGGGTAAAATCACTGAGCACTGGTACTTCGACCTGGGCTCGATTGTAGACAAACCGGGGCGTACATGATCGTTTTCGTGCTTTTCACCATGTGTAACTTGCATATGAGCCATTTTACCTTAGAAAGTCTTTCATGAAGGCGTTCCTCCAGGCAGGCATATAGTCCTCGCGGGCTTTACCATAATTAAAATAAATTAATTAACCTGTTTCCAGTTAACATCTTTGCGATCTGGCATATGCACATACTTGCTTTCTTATTTTAATTCAAAATAGAACTTGCTGAGCTATTATTAATCCCTTGCGCCTGAACGGAGGAGGAGCAAAAGATGCACAAATTACGTTATCATATTTTGTCCGAAACCACTTTAAATTTCGCATTATTGTAAATTTTAAAGCTATTCTTATTTCAAAGAATCATACTATTTATTTAATTTAAGGTTATATTCCATCAAATTGAGCATATAGATTTTTCAAACGATATTGTGCTTATGCTATATGTATTTAAAATTCTCGCAATCCTTATTACAGAATGTATCGGTCCAAGGAGATTAAAAAAAGTAGAAGTTCTGCATAACTCAGCTACGTACGAAATTTAGCATGCCTAGGATTTGTCAATGGTATTCGTTATATAAAAACATTCTTATACATCTTATTGGGTTGTTGATTTCATATATATTTCTAGCGTAACATGGGTTTTACAGTTTGTTTCAGTTTGCACAGAGACAGAGGGAAATTGCTAGAAAAATGAGAAAATGAGAGGCTGCATTGATTACCATTTTGACATTGACAAAGTCGTTCATAGCCTTAGTTAATGCCAAATCAATCATAGCTCTTTAAATAGCTTGTTTACGTTTTTAGAGAAATTATACTTGCATGAGTCTTATGATTATTTTTCTTTCAGATCCTTCAGTTTCTTTAACATTTTTATTGCTCGAAATAACCTAGCAAACTTTTGAGCAGACATTACATTCTATTACAGCAGTTACCTGAATCTAAATAAACGTCGATTTTTTTCATCATTTACTTTGATATATAAAATGAAATCAATGATTGCTTCGTGCATGAGCAGATTTCAAATTTTGCCAGCCTTGCATTGATTTACCATTTGAATTCCTAGCAACTGAAAAAACAGCACGTGACATATGCGTCCGCACGTCATTTACTTCACTGCCTACCGAAAAGAGAGTCATTCGGATTCAGTCTGTATCAAAAGGTTTACCAGCAGCAACCTATGAAACTCGCAACGCCTTCCTTGTTCCAATATGTCTCTAATTCGGGAATTCTAATCTCGTATACTGGATCAGCTTGTTTTCTCTTTCTATATTCTAATTCGTTAATCGTATAGCACGCTTAAAGCTTTCGTTAAAAATGTGCTTTTATTTCTTCTTGCACCAGATCAATTTTAATGTTTTTGCGTATGAGCCAATGGTGTTGAACTACGTGATTATGAAATTGTTTTCGTTTTGCGAGAAATAGTAAACTGGCCTCTTCGCATTCGTCTTAAAAGCTTTCTAATTAACTTATATATTAATACACTGTTAAAAAAAACGCCCCTTTAGGCGTAATATAAAAATGAAAGCTTTCAGATTTTTTTCTTCCTTTTAAGGAAATAAAATCGACATTAATGATTTCAAAATCTTCTGTACTATTTAAGTTCTAATAGAGATATCAGAAATTTGTTTTGGACCAAACGCAGATGTTGCATATTTCTATTTGTGAGATGTAAAGGAAATATTGTAATCGCGAAAAGTTTCGGGTATAATATTTCAAAGAAAATATCCATTTTGACCTCTATGGAATACCATTTAAGAATGTTTTTGCGTGACATCTGTATGTAAGGACAGAACAAAGGACTCTTTTTAACGGATTGGAAAATGAATTTAAAATGGATTCAGAAAAGATTTTTTTCGTGACGTTTGTACCTACGTAAGTATGTATGCATCTCGCATAATAATAAAACTGAGTACCCTCAGAACGTTGAAATTTTGCATAGGGAACTGCCATAACATGTAGCTGTACACCTGTGTTTTTGGTTGCAGTAGACCTTTCCAAACGTATATAAATATGCATATATATCCACGCTGTTACCCAGCTCGGTGAGCTCAGATTTTTTTATTCTTATATGTTGGAAAATTGTGCATTTTCTGTATTAAAAGGGATTTTCATAATGTTATTCTTATGTTCCGATTAAGGTTTCTATGCCTTTAGTTGATCTGGATGCAGTAGTTGTAGAATATCAGCAATTTAAAAGTTGTTTAAGTCTTGTTAAGCCTAACGAAGCCACAATTTATTTACATTTGAAACTAAGCAGTTTGTGGTGTCTTTTTTTCCGAGTGGGACCAAAAGTAAACTTTGAGTTTTGTGCACAGAAAAATCTGTCTTCCTGCCCTCTGGTCGAATTGCTTATTTTTTTCGTAGAAACTCTAATTTTAATTCTAAAACATTTTTTAAATCTTTTTAATTGTCTTTATTGTTTTGTGTTTTTCTATATTTTATAATTTTTAATGATGATGTTTTTGAGTTTTTACGTATTTTTGATTTGCCGCAAAGTGAGAAAATTTATTGAATGAGAAATATATCGATAATGAAATTCGAGGAAATAAGTTTAAATTCAATGTAGCAAAAATGTGTATTATTTAATACGCCGTACAAGGAAGTCACATCAGATTTATGTTATTGTTTTAAATTTTGTGAAGCATCTTTAATGCTAACAACAGTAAATGGCAAATTAAAAATACATCGCACTCAATTTAACACTTAGCTAAATATTTTTTTTTATTTTGTTAATAAAAGATCCCTGTTTTAAAATTCTGACTCACTGGTTGTTTTCAGATTATGCATTCGGCTCGCATACAGTTTGACTTCGAGACAACTGTCTTAAAGAAGGCTTTTGTAGGAAACATTTTAAGAGAAACAGGCTCATTTTTTAATTTCTCGTGGAGAAAATAATGAAAACACCCATGCAAACAACTTATTTCCGCCATTCGATATTAGGTTAAATTCTTTATTATGCGTGTAGCTTTAATATTTATTAAAAATATTTGACTGCGAAGATTTATTTACTTTTAGTCTCTCTGAAGTATTAAATTCCAAGAAGATGTATATAAAATTTTTAACTGATTTGCTTAAAGGTGCTATTAGGTTCAATCTATTGTAAAGCTTTATCATATGACGCCTTACATAAGTTTGAACCTTCTATAAATATAAAATGAGGATAAGGAATTAAAAATTATATAAAATGCATAAAGATTTTTTTTGTCCCATTTCAAATATCAAATCTCTAATAATTAATTATATATTTGATTTAAAAAGCGCTCGAATTGCGTAAGTGCCCAAGAATACGGCTATCGTTTTATTGATTTTAAAAACGGTGTTTCTCGATACATTTCAAAATTAAAAGTTAGCTGACATAACTTATTTTTTAAGTACATTTCTAAAATTTCGCCCCTTCTAGTCATTCATCTGAGACAAGTGCCTCACTTACCTCACCCTTGCTCCGCCCTTTGTTACAATTACCAAAAATAAATAACTGAATAAATATGCAAAACATAGGGAAGGCAACGCAAGAGAAGTTTTTTTTTCTTTCCCGTTTCAATCAGTTTTTATTAGTTTGATTCTCTTTTATTGCTTGCGATTTCACATACTCTCAGTAATGATGATTATGCAAAATAACCAACAAAAAAGAGAGAACCGTTATAAGCAAGGATAAAGGAAAGGCTTAACTGCAACCAAAAATAATTATTTCAGCTGGCTGATACTGAGGAACTGAGATCAAGTTAAGCGATGGGCATTTTCGTGTCTCCGCTTGCTAACGTTCACTATTTAACTTAAGTGGAAGAGAGCTCTAAAGTGGTAAAGTTTTAATGATCTGTTTGGCTGCTTGGTGAGAGGAATTAATCAGAGGCTGTTACCTGACGCGCACGGTTCCTGAAGGTATAGTTGTGCTGTCATTGCACAAGAGTTAGATTATTAGAAGGTTTAATTGCACAAGCAGGAGCCGATTTATGTTTAAATAAGAAGTAAGTTGCTTATTATTCAATTGCAATTACAAGTTGTAGCTGAATGCAGTTGTACTTGATTTTATCTAACTATGGTATTCCTTTATTTTGAAATTTATTTGGTAGCTAATTGACTGCTGATTATTCGCTACAAGTAGCATTCTAACTACTGGTGTCTATGGTAACCGATTCAGAAATAAGTTGATATTTTTAGGTGTTGCAAATATATTAAAAGTTTGTTTCAATATCTTTTCCTTAAATTATAAATTTAAGAATTATTTTCCTGTAAAAAAATCTTCATAAATTTAATAATAATGTTATTTTGTCAAGCGCTCACCCAAATATTTATATTTCATGTAACCATATTAGCAGTTGCCTTTTTGTGGTATTCAATTCACTTATTAATATTAGCAGCAGAAAAGTTAAAATTTAAAATGCTGGGATTAGAGCCGAAGTACTCGAAGGAAAAAAGAAACCAAACAGAGAATGGTAAGAGGAGTTTTATGGGGTTTCTGAAATGAAAATATTTATGATCACTTAAGTAGAATTTTCTGATCATTCTTTGCTTCCTAATTTCATTGTGGACTCTAACAACTAATAAAATGCATGAAGACTTTCTAGAAGTAGTTTCTAAGAAACATTTATTCATCTTTGACATCTGATGCAACTACGTTGCAATATCCTTCTGTATCTAGATGAATGATATCCATCCTAAGCATTTTCGAAGCAGAGGAATGGACATTTATAATCATAAATTATCTTCAGCTTTTATTAAATTAGAAGACTTTCATACTTATAAGAGCATCGGAGTTATGCAATTATTTATTGTGCAATTACGCAAATATTTTAAGGACGACTTATTGATCAAAGAATAGTAGTAAATAGGGAGTTTTTAATTAGAGCTACAACTATCTGCTAGAAACCTTTTTTAAAGTTGAGACAGAAATCAATAAAACGTTATCGTAATTCACATATCTTCTCTAATAGTACCTTCGGTAGAGGCCACAGCAAATGCTCAATTATCTTACATATTTGTTAAAAGAATAAAAGTATTTTTACCTTAATCGAAAATCAACATTAATTATTAATCGATAAAGGAAAAAAATAATCATTACGCACATACACATACAAAAAAGATTACAAAGGCTTATGCTAGACAAAGTAGGGGTGCTGTACGAAAATCCAAAATAGAGGTGTATTACGAATCCGAAGTAAAGAAAGGTGCATTATGAATAAATTAGGACTTAAAATTACTGTTATGAGATGAACCATTTCTAACCACTCATACAAATTTAAAATACGCGCAGTGTTCAGGAAAGGTGGTTACATGTTCCATTTTCTTCTCTCTTTAATTCCATACTTTTAAACAGAAGTTTTTCCCAAGTTAGACAGTTTTATGAGAACAGTGTCAACATTGGGAATGGCAGGACTCTGTAAATATAAAATGTAACTTTTTATATGATCTCTATGAAGCAAAAATATTATTAATGATGCTAAATTTAGTTAAAAAGAAACAATTTACTCTTACACGCAGTTACAGCCATACGATTGTCACTGTACATGATGGACATTGGAATGTAGACGACATGGTTTTGAATAAGTACAGGCATGGGTAATATATTATATGGAACTGACAATGATATAGGATCAGTAAAACTTAGGATCGACAATCGACACCGACATATAATCGACAATAGCGACGTTAGCAAATCTTATATTTAGCAGGAGCACGTTATCAAGAGGAAAAGCATTTAATTAATTTATTATTTTTTGAGTACGAGCTGTAAGATTGATACAAAAATAGGATCGAAACCGGATCTGGAGCTGTCGGGTCAATAGTTTCAGCAGAGAGGCTGTGCCCCATTCTCTTTTAGTTAGGCTAATATAAGGAGTTCCTTCTCCATTGTGTTCTCATGGCGCAATGATCAGAACATCCAGGTAGCAACTGGAAAGTATCGAATTTAATTTGCTCGAAACAATACTTGAGTTTTTAGGGCTCCTGCTATAAGGTATTTCTTTCACTTCCCTAGCGTGCCTTCGTGGTGTAACGGTAGCACGCTGGGCCGGTATTTCAGAGGTCCATGGTTCGATTTCCGGCCAAGGCGGTTGCATATTTTTTCATCTTTTCTGCTTCCAATTAACTTAATCATTCTACAAGTGGCGCCCGAACTAAAAGGGTTGTGGATGATGATTCTCCACACTCAGGATTTGGAAACTAGGTCCCCTAAAACCCCAGTCGCCCTTTAAAAAGAGGAGTATATAAGGTATTTCTCCCACTTTCCTAGTGTGCCTTCGTGGTGTAACGGCAGCACGCTGGGCCGGTATTACAGAGGTCCGTGGTTCGATTCCCGGCGAAGGCGGTTGCATATTTTTCATCTTTTCTGCTTGCAATTAACCTAATGACTCTACACTGCTTATAAAAAACGTAATCACCCAGCAATATCACTAATTTTGCATCGAATAAAAAGTATGTGAGAATTTCAAATCATTATATCACTTACGTATCATTCTGAGACTTATTAACGAGCTGAAGAGGAGTATCAGTTCAGTTTTAGTTTCTTTTCGAAAAACAGGAGTGAGAGCATTATGCAATAAAAAGGCACATTGGCGCTTTGGCACTAGCGTTGCCAATATTACTCTGTTCTCAATTATAGTGACCATTCTCAGGCAAGCACAAGATTTGTTTTTATCCCTAGATTGTGCTGTTGTTTTAAAGAGTAAAATAGAAATCTAGTCTCTTCTATTATACAGTACGAGAGGTTCGGGCACTAAAGAAACACGTATTTTGTTAGCTTAAAGCTAAGCATTTGCTGAAAAATACTTTTCCTGACCGCTGCTATGAGCAGAGCTGAAAATGATATTACCAATGAAAGGGGTTTTAAAGGTGTTATAATGGACAAACGGAGGAAGACCGCGTTCACCCGGACATGCCTTTAATAAAGAGAAACCTTTGAGAATTGTGCTAAAATTATCACTCCATATAAAGAAATTGAATTAATGTATATTAATACTAAGTAAAATAAAAATAATTTTTGAGTTATTTAATATATAAAATCCCTTTTGGGAGGAATTATTTGTAAATCATTTTGAGCTACTATCGCTGGCAGAGTTCTATTTTACAAGTATATACGAGTTGAAGCTTCTATCAGATAATTGTGTGAAACTGTTTTAATTAATCTCTACTGCTGTATTCACGCAACTTTTATTCTTCTTTTTGTTTTGTTTTGTAGCATGAATATGCAAAGCGTAAACAAATACCATAGTCAGATAAAATATTAAAAAAATAAACATACAGAATGTGAACATAAATCTGTAAAAGGCTTTTAAAATGGCTGAAGTTCAGTGCTCAGTCTGGCTGTTCTCAAACTCAGATAAAATGTAATAACGCTGTTTATGTCTTTGTATTAGCTGTAAGGGATGTAGCAAGAATATGAGAGAAAATAAAAACACAAAAGTAAAACCAAAGCAAGAAATTCATTCAGGAAGTCGTTCATGTGATAAACGTAAATATTCTTTCAGGTAAGACTTTTCCATGCAGTTCCTTAAACGATCTTCAAATATCAAAGTAGAAACAATAATTTTACAGCTGCAGTAAACGATATTTGCAAAAGAAATATAAAAACATGCTAATAAATTAAAACTTTACTTTATAAATAAAAATTACCCAAATACTACTAAAATTCATACTAAAGAATTGATGGTGGTAGGGGTGTCATACCGATGGAAACCCAAAATTTATCACAAAGGTTCACGTGTACACAAAACGAAACCATATATCTCAATGATGTCTCCATGGAAGAAATGGTTGCCAAAGCCTCATAGATCCATGGATGGTTCATGGATGATATTTGGTTTTCCTTCTGCGATCCAAAAGAATCCAATGAAGGCATTTCGCCATTCGCAACACAGAGGACGTGCTCTATAGAAATTTCAAGCTTCACCGAGAGATAAAGATTTGATAAAATAAACTATGTTTCCTAAGAAATCTGTTATATGATTAGTTATAAAGGAGGGATGTTTATGCATCATGACAAATTTTAAATAATTGATAAAATTTTTATAGATAGAATTAATGCAATTAATTGTGCATTTCTAGATAATTAGATTGTAATTAAAAATATTTAAGAATTAGGGTTTCTTCAGAAGAAAAAGGTATACGTCATAAGAAATTTTGGGAGAAAATATGATCAAGAATGTTTTCATGATCATTTAATTTTTTTAGAGTTAATCATTGTTATGGAAAAGCAATAAAAATCATACTTACACGTTAAGAGAAATCAAATAATCCGCTCTACCACAATATCCATCTCTCGATTATTACCGTAATTGTAAGCTGAAAAACTATGAAGGGCACAGCAATTGTAATGTGGAATTAGGGAAATTTATACTGAATGTAAAACGAACTTCTTTTATTTTTAATTGCGTTGCAAGAATCGTAAATGAAACAAGGTCTTTCTCCATTTGGATTTATATTGCATTTTGGAGCAATATTATAGAAAACTTTAATTTAAACCATGCATCGGAATAAATTGTGTTTTAAGCCTTAACTTCGATTCTTTGCCCTTTAAAATTTTCTACCAAAATATTAAAAAAATTTTAAAAACATTCAGTCTTTCTCTCATTTAGATTATGAAATTTATTTAAGTAGTTTCTTTGTAAAAATCTTATGTCTCTCTATCTAACGTATTTGAACATATAGGCATCTATATGTCATTTGTAATTTCTGAGCAGTGAGAATTTGTCTTCGAATCAAACAGAGATATACAAATTTACAGTAATGCTGTAATCTCTGTCTTTTTGGAAGCATAAATTGTAGACCCTACGTAGAAGACGAAATAGCGAATTCTCGCTATGTCTTTGGGGAACAGATACTACAGAAGAAGGTTTAAATAACCTTTTTCTTTGAAATAAAGTAACAAGATGCACGCACTCGGCGCTTACAATTCACCGTCACTTGTGGCTAAATTAAATTGAACCGAAAATAAAATGTAAAATCACAATAAATTAGGACTTTTAACGACTGGCACCTTAGTTAGCTAAACCGTTAAATCGGTTGCACACAGCAAAGGCGAGCCTAGAATATCAGTATAATCTGAACGATGTCTAATACCAACTAGAGAGCTAATTTCAAACAAGCAGAACTAACTCCGCTACTACTTCTCATGAGCTCTTGAAACGCAGCTTAAATACTGCTTTTGAACACACTTAGATTTTGCATACTAAAATTTACATTCCGGAAGGAAACTGAAATCAGAGGGGAAAGAAAAGTTGAACTAAAAATAATTGGGAAAATAAAATAAGGTCTTTACAATATATTCCTAAATTTTATTACATTGGCATTTAAAATTTTTCTCTTTGAAATTATCTGCCTTTAGTAATAAAGTATCCACTTGGGGAGCGCTAGGTCGGGCAGTCAAAGGAACGGGCAACTACCTCGAAGACAGCAAAGGCAAAAAGTCTTGAAGATTCTTTCTTATCACAATGTAAGAACCATTATTTCCAAAGATCGCTAAACAAGTCCGGTTCCCCAAAGTTCCAGTGAATCGCTCGGTCGGGAAGCATAATTGCAGCTGTTCGCTCTTAACAACTGAAGAACAAGCAACGACACCGAAGACAGCAAAGTAGAAAGTGACCTATACACGAAAATCCTACACACGATCACAGGTGACAGGTGAGAGCAGGGTCCGGACACCCGGGCGGCTTTCACTGACTATTCGGGTATCGTCCGAATCCCGCAAATGTCCAGAAAAAGAATATTGCAAACAGGGGCAGATGGTGGAAAACAGGGGTACTGCAGATTCCTACAATAATAATGCTTACTATACAATATAAAAATACTTACATCAAAAAGTGCTGTTACTATGTTGAATTACCACAATAGTAATACATCGTATTACATTATACTGCATTAATAATGCACTATTATAATAGTGGACCCAGGGACGATAAATTAATGCGTATAAAAATAAAATTTCCCGAACTCTACAGATATTGCAGAGCGGTATCAATGCGCATTGTATAACCTATAGCTATATATATTACACATTAATATTACATGCATGCACACAAAACAGGTACAATTAAAATTTACAAACACAGTTTTGTGTGCATGCTTTTGTGTTGTTTCATTGTACCTGTTTTTGTGTGCATTATTTTCTGTTCAATTTAAAATTTTTAATAAAAAACATTTTATTACATTTGGGGGCTGTTTTAAGTAATTTCTGCTTTGTGATTCTTAGTAGATAGACAGGCAGATAAAATATGTATAGATGATATGCAAAATTATTTTAATATTTGGGTATAATTAACCATGTTTTAACGGAAGTAATATTAATTTCGGTACGCTGATATGATTCGGTTCGAAATTTGGACAAGTGAGGAACATTTATGACTATAGGATTATTGCAAAATTGGCACAATGTTAATGATACGAAAGTCATTTTAAGCGGACGGTAGTAAGGAAAGAGGGGATACCATAATCTTTAGCTTATATACATGGATACTGCTGATCAGAACTGAAATGAAACTGCACGCGTAGCCTTTGTCTTCTTTAATTATTTAAAAATGAAATTAATTATTCACTTAAATGTAGGTTATTATAATTTGGATAACATTTTGTATCTTAACATTACTTACATTAAGCCGAAATGTAACTGCTGGATGCTATGGATCGACCCTCAGTTTTGAAAATTATTCATTGAGCCATAACTATTGCTACGAGCCATAACTACGAGACACATTATGTTACCGTTACATTATTTTCTAATTTCATTCTCTGTGCTGATACAGCCCATCAGCAGGCGAACGGTAAGATCATTGAATGCTGGTACTTCGACCCGAATTTAAATCTCGGTGAACGAAGTAGTTACATGGTAGCTTCCCAGCTTTCTTGGGGTGTAATGGGAATACTAGCCAGTTTTCCTCAAGACCCGCATAAAGACGTCTATTTTCACAGACCATAGTTAATTAACACAACTTAACTTCTGCTCAGATATGCGAAACGAAGGCACAAATTTTGCTACACGTAAACAAAATCTATCCCAACACTGTTTTTAAAATTATTTTTAATGTTTTACAAGGTAGATGCCCAATAATGATTTAATTGCGTTTTTACCAATTGAGAGAGCTTTATATACATCTGATATATAATGTTACTAGCTTCTTCGCTTAGTCATAAAATAAAATTTAAAAAAAAAAAAAAAAAAAAAGCGTCTTTTTCAACTGCTAAGGAAATTTTAAGAAATCTTTTTATTCTACAGAATTGCTTTTAAAGAAGAAAAAAAAAGAAAGAAGCAGTTAACGGCCCTTAATGACTGAAAAGATTATCAAATTAAGTATTTTGGGGAGCATTTTTTGAGATTAAGCAGTTTGCATGCAGCCTTTAAGTGCTCACTTCTCAGATGAGAGTTAGTGGTACTAGACTGTTTTTTTATTTTTGATAAATCTGGCGTGTGGGAGAAAAAGAACCCTTTGAGGAACGTCATCAATTGTCTTTTTTAATGAATTCGTTTAATTAACTTTATGAAGATATTAGAGCAATATCTCTCAATTAAGCAGTTTTTTTCAACTGCAAACACACCAGCTGTATTTTCTTTAGATAAAATATGGCAGATTGTAAAAGAATGATAAAATAAACATATATCTAATTTAAGATATCCTTATAGACATTAGATCTATGAATCAATAATCGCGAAGCTTTCTAATAAGTGATTCTTTGTAATGAGCCGGACCCTGGTTGTATATCCCTGATTGCATCCCTCTTTATTAGATCATTGGATCCTTGGTCCTCTTTAGGTGAAGGTACATCGAGACAGAACCAGGGACCTCCTACCTGCCCCCAAACATCCGAGAAAGAAACTAGTATTGCAATGGTTTGATGGTCTGGACAGATATTATGCTGGACGGGCTCACAGAACTTCATGTCCTTGTCAGAGGCTCTATGACTGCAAGGTATGAAGAAGATACTTTAGAGCCATATTTTTCTCTTTAATGAGTGCAAATGATCTAAGCTTATTTTTATGGACGACAGTGCTCAGCCATAAAAGACTAATTTTGTGGCTGATTTTCTGCAAAAAGAGGTAAAGGTAAAGGTAAAAGTACGGGGGACACCAGCGATGTACCATAGGTCAACTGGTAATGCCTTCCCATACTAACTCTTTGAAAAAAAAAGGGGGCTAATTGCAAGTTTTATAAGAATTTGCATAGGTTG
The DNA here is from genome assembly GCF_044657685.1 of Stegodyphus dumicola. NCBI lineage: Eukaryota > Metazoa > Arthropoda > Arachnida > Araneae > Eresidae > Stegodyphus > Stegodyphus dumicola. The sequence goes on along the minus strand of NC_140771.1, from coordinate 141,100,110 downwards.
AAGCTTTTCAAAAGTTCTAGCCCATTGCCGGTTTTCACTTTGACGGCAAAAACAGACCAAAATGTCTCACAAAAGTTTTCACTTTTGTCCTCAAAACGGGCTTGCCTCCCAGAATCAGGGTGTAAGGATCTTAAGTTTTACTAACGTTTATTTTATTTTAAATCTTTACTATCACTTCTTATTTTCTACTTCCGGCCAGAATTATAAGCGTTAAGGTTTTATGCAAAGTTTGTCTGGCGAACGCCAAGTATTTAAGTTGTGGCTTTTTGCCAAGCGAGAGAGAGGAAGCAGTGAGTCGAAGCAGGCCGCTTACCTTAGAAGTTACGCAGTTGCTTGCTGCCTTCCAGGCCGGAGGTTTTAATCCTCTTGATAAATTTAAACGTATTGTAGTGTTCACAGTTCTCTGTACTACATACGCTTCCTGTTATTATAAGGCCAATCTTCCACGTTTATTATTCTAAAGTTAAATTAGAGTTTAGTTTTATTTTTATAATTTTACGTTTTGACCCCAAGTAGCGGGTCGGTGTATTCCGAAGTACGGAAGTCATTGTAAAGAGAGAAAAATAAAGGGTTTTGTATACCCTTCTTGTGTATCCTGTTTACTTCCTACAGTTTTGAACATAGCTTTAGTAAGCTCTCTGTTCCGAGTCAGGCCTTGCATGTTCCCGAAGAAGGTTAGAAGGAACATTGAACCTGATAGTGGCGCCTAACGAAGAAGCATAACCATGGCCGAGTTTCAAGAAGAACCTGTGCTGCCTGCAGAAACGGCTCAGAATCCAGAAATGCCAGCTGCCGCCCTGGAAGGATTTGGTTACATGGTCCAGACCATGCGCGCTTCGATGAAACCAGAAGCAACATTTAATGGAAACTCACCGGTAACCAGTTTTTTGGAAAAATTGGATGACCACTTCATGCTCTACCCCGTGCACGAGTTTCAAAAAGTTACCTTAGCTACCAGCGCTTTGAGGGGCCAAGCGCTTAACTGGTTCAAATGTATAGGCAGAAGTCTCTTGGGTCAAGCAGGAAGTCCCACGTATACTTACGAAAATTTCAAGACTGCCCTACTAAAAGCCTTCCCTGTTGTAAGGGATCGTGCGAAATTAGAAACGGAACTTTTTAGTATATATCAACAAAGAGTCGAAAACCTCTCAAGCTTTATTTTAAGAAAAATTCACGTCTTCAAACTCTTGTATGGAAACCGTCCGGATCCTGAGATAATTCAAGTGATTTTGCCAAGGTTACTGCCCCAAGTGCAAGACTTTATTGAATTAAGAAATCCGACTACACTGGAAAAGTTATTTGAGCTAGCAATCCAGTTTGAAAGTAGAAGAACGGCGGACATTGAAAGAAGACGCCAATATCAACAGCGAAACCAATTTGGTACGCCAAGACTACAGCAAACTCAAGCACACGGCTACGGAGGCAAAGCGAATCAGGGGGCAAGGAAACCCGAGCATTCAAAAACAGCCGGCGAACGTCGACAGTTCAATAGCAACCCAGGAAAAAAGTCTCAAGGCCAGTGGAAAAAGAAGGAAAGCATGGAAACAAAAAAGGATTTAAACTAAAACGGATTTCTGCTGACGGGAGGGTGCGGAAATCCGAAGGCCACGAAAACCCCTCTTCCTTCAAGTTAAATACAGTAATGGTGAAAAATTTGACTCTTCCGAAGATTGAAGTGTTGGTGAATAATATCCCAGCCACCGCACTCCTGGATACAGGCGCGCAGTGTTCCTGTGTGGCAGAAGATTTTTTTAGGAAGTATTTTCGCAAATACCGCATATATAATTCGGATAATACGACAGTGTTAGCGGCGCAAGGAGAAAAATGTAAGTGCATAGGTAAAGTACCGTTGTATATCCGTATCAAGGACGAACAAGTAAAGGTGATGATTTTTATAGTAAAGAATCAGCAAGCACATATAATCTTAGGAATAGATTTTCTTTCAGACGTACAAGCAACACTGGATTTTAATGAAGCGTCCCTTAAGCTGACAATGAAACCAATTCGTGCAGAAAAGGCTGAACCGCCGATGTTAAAACTTGACCACCTCCCTAATGACGAGCAAGGAAGAATCCGACAAGTGGTAAGTGAATTTGCTTCGTTATTTAGTGATATTCCAGGATTTACTCAGGTTACTAACCATAGTATTGACACCGGAGATGCAATGCCAGTTCGTCAAAACCCATACCGGTATGATAAGAATAAGGAAAAAATTATAGAATGGCATATTACCGATATGCTACGTAAAAAGATCATAACGCCCATCTCAAGTAGTTACGCTAGCCCGGTGGTTTTATGTAAGAAAAATAATGACTATCCTTTGACGCATCCAAAAAGGTGGAGATTCGCTATTGATTACCGTAAATTAAACTCCATAACTAAATATCCGGTATATCCGTTACCGATCATTGAAGAAATTCTAAGGAACATAAAATCAACCGAATTTATGACGACTTTAGACTTAACGACTGGTTATTTTCAAATAGGGGTGAGGCCTGAAGACGTGCCTAAGACTGCTTTTATAACCAACTCTGGCACTTATGCATTTTTGCGTATGCCGTTTGGCCTTTCAGGGGCCCCGGCAACATTTCAGCGATGCATGGACATTGTGTTAAGACCTGTTCTTGGAAAGTCCACATTTATCTATTTAGACGATATCATTATTTTTAGTGATAATCTCGACCAACATGTACAGGATTTAAGACAGGTGTTTTCTTTATTAAATGAGGCCGGTCTAAAAGTTAATGTCGAAAAGTGCAAATTTGCAGCCCCTGAATTAAAATATTTAGGTTACAAAATATATCAAAAAGGAATCGAGACAGACGAATCAAAAGTAATCGCTGTACAAAAGTATCCGACTCCAAACACGGCAAAGAAGCTCTCTTCTTTTCTAGGACTTTGTTCATATTATAGGTCCTTTATAAAGGATTTTGCGGCTATCGCTGAGCCATTGTTAAAATTAAAAAGGAAAAAGGCAAGATTCTCGTGGACGGCCGAAGCCAATAGTGCTTTCGAAAAATTAAAACAAGCATTAACGCAAGCCCCTGTGTTGAAATTTCCTGAAAAGGATGAGAATTTAGCAATTTCAGCGGATGCTTCGGATTATGCAGTAGGAGCGGTACTTTCGCAAAATCAGCAGCCCGTGGCATTTTTTAGCCGAACTTTAAATCAAACACAAAGAAACTATTCCGCGACCGAGAGAGAGGCACTTGCAGTTCTGTTAGCAGTGCAAAAGTTCCGAGTCTATTTTGGAAAGGCGCCAATAACAGTGTACTCTGATCATGCGGCGGTAACTAGATTGTACTCAGGGAAAAATTTATCCCCAAGGTTAATAAGATGGGCACTCAAGCTGCAAGAATATAATCTGGTAATCAAGCATACCCCTGGAAAGGAAAATATCGTAGCAGATGCCCTATCAAGAATTAAAATAGATGAACAAGGTAATACCGTAAAGGTGGCAATGCTCACAGCATGTACAATAAATTCCCGAGAAACTGTAATAACCGAACTGAGTAAGGATCCTGAGTTTGGAAGCATTTATGAGTATTTAAAGGATCCTGAAAATTTTAGCCACCAAGATATTGTGGCGATAAGAAATAGGGCAGCCCATTACGAACTAATAGATGGTCTATTATTCTATACAAAAACTACGAATTCCAACAACGAATTTCGACCTGTTATCCCAGCTAGTCTTAGGTTAAATATCCTGCAGGAGCTCCATGACAGCCCTTTAGCTTCTCATGCTGGTATTCGAAAAACTATCCAACGCGTACGCGAGGCAGTCTACTTTCCTGAACTGCAAAAGTTAACAAGGGCGTATGTCCAGTCCTGCCCAACATGTCAAGCAGTTAATTATATTAATTTCCGCCCGGCCGGGTTTCTAAATAGCATTAAATCGGAATTTCCAAATGAAATAATTGGCATCGATTTATTGGGCCCTTTCCCAAAAAGTCAGTTAAATAAAAGTCGCTATCTCCTTGTTATGGTTGATCATTTTAGTAAATGGACCGAAATTGTTCCCTTAAAACGAGCCTCCGCGAAATTAGTTACTGATTCTATTTTAAATAAATATATTTTAAAATACGGGGCGCCCCTAAAAGTTATATCGGATAATGGTCCTCAATTTGTAAGTAATATATTTGAAGACATGTGCCAAAAACTGGGCATACGTCATTTAAAAATGGTCCCGTATCGGCCGCAATCAAATATAGCGGAACGGGTCAATAGAAATATAGTGAAAATTATCCGTAGTTATGTTAAAATTTTTCATAAAAGCTGGGATAACTATGTCAATGAATTTGCTTTCGCCCTTAGGACCGCAAAACATGATACAACGGGCAAAACTCCTGCTGAGTTATTTCTAGGCAGAAAGATTATAACGCCGTTAGATAAATTATTTTATGTGCAACAAAGAGCCCCAGAATTTAAAATGGGTGATATAGAAAAACTAATTAAGGAAGCAAAGAAAAATACTGAAGTAGGACAAAGAAAACAGAAGCTCTATTATGATTTGAAACGACGGGGAGTAACTTATAAAGTAGGGGATGAAGTTTTAAAAATTAAGCATTCACTTTCTTCAGCACCAGAAGATAGGACTGCCAAATTTTTTCCACTATTTGAAGGACCATATGTTATAGAAAAAATAACTCACGCTGTAGTAGTGTTAAAAGCCAGAAATGGTGAAACCTGCTCCGCAAACATTGATCATATCAAACCCTACTTTGATCGTAATAAAATGCAAATATTTTCAGATCTTTTGCAGGATCCGGCACGGCAGACACCGCAAGCACAAACTCCAGAGGTGGAAAAACGACAAGTACAAGGGCAGAAGAAGGTTCCCGAAGAAGGTTAGAAGGCAAGCCATTAAGAGGCAGGAGCAAGTGAAAAGAAAATTTCCCCGCGGAAAAATTGAAGGTAGCAAGAAAAAGAAGCCGTTCCACCGTCCAGAAAAGAGAGTTCACGAACACCCCCAAAATGAAGAAGGGAGAAGGACGACGTATGTGAAGAGACCCAGGAGAAATGACGGCAACTATAACCCGGCTCTAAAACGGAAGATCTACTCATCCGACAGGACACTCCGCAGCAAATGTCGCCGAACTGCGGAAGGGCCATCAGCGGCGGAGGAAAAGTTACAAGGAAAATTTGAACGGCCAGCAACGAGGTCCAAGCAGGAACACGACAGAAGTTTCCTGGTTCCGCCAAGACCAGCTGCCATCAAACGGCCAAGACCACAAGCAGAGGAGAAAAAGAAGGTATTCAAGGGTGACCGAACTGGTGAAAAAAGGAAGCTTCCAGAGGAAGGCACTGAAGGGCGAGCCCGTACAAGAAGGAGGATAAATCAAACAACTATCTGCAATACCTTTAAGGACTGGGTCCAGAAAAGGATGTCCGAATATCACAAAGATAAGTAAAATTTTATGTTACTTTGCAAACTTAAGTTAATCTTTCATTCTCACTGCAAGTGGCAGATTTCAAGAAGTTTTACCTCATGCGAGGTCTACCTTTATCGCCAAAAGGGCGAGAAATGAGTTATTACCGATTTTGGTATTATGTTTTTCAATTACTCGCGCGTAAAACTAAAGTTGGTGTATAATAGCGTTGTGTAAAGACTTAAATATTGTAAAAAGTTATTGTATAAATTTTATTTAAAACATTCTAGCAGGAAGGAAGTTTAGTCTGAAAGACTTTTTGAAATGTAGTATTTCAATGTAGAAAGAATTGGCACTTGCTTTGAAAAGAATAGACGTTAACAATGTACTACTAATGTATGTTTTCAAATGTGTAAAATTAACGGCATGTTGATATGTTCTTATATACATGTGAACTGTTATTTTAAATGTTAAGAAATACCGTGATATGGTAAAAGTGAATGTTAAAAAGTTTTTTTTTTATTCGTGTGACTGTAAAAAAACTAAATCATGGAGAATATGTGTTAAAGGTTGAATGATGTAGTTAGGCTCTCTGACGCTACACTTCAGAGTTAGACACTTTCAGAATAGTACCTCAGGGTTCAGAGTTGGAATTAGGGTGTGTTACGAGGTCCTGGCATGTTGAATTTTAACACGTTAGTGTTTTGATTGTAGGAGGAAGTGTGGCACACGTAGACAGAAACACATTCGTGTTTGGTATTCTTTTACAACACATGTCAGAGAGCACAGGGAGAGATAATTAAAATAGTCATGAATGAAATAAGAATGTTAAAGAGCAGTATAATTGTATATGTTACTTGCCATGTCATTGTGTAACATTTCATTAAACTAGTTTTCCTTCCAGATCTCTGGAAGGAACCAGAATTGAATAAAAGCTCCTGTTTAGATGCAGTACAGATGAAAAAAAGATTGTTGTATATCCTGGGAGCTGCTATTGTAACAAATTTCTTTCTTTTAAATTTCTAGTTTCTAGCGAAGTTATGTTTGTAAAAGATTGGCCTCGCGTTAGATTCTAGAGCTAAAAGTTTTCAACAAGGTCGTTTTAGACCTCAGTTTCAAACTAATTAACTCTGGCGGGAAGTATATGTAAGGATCTTAAGTTTTACTAACGTTTATTTTATTTTAAATCTTTACTATCACTTCTTATTTTCTACTTCCGGCCAGAATTATAAGCGTTAAGGTTTTTATGCAAAGTTTGTCTGGCGAACGCCAAGTATTTAAGTTGTGGCTTTTTGCCAAGCGAGAGAGAGGAAGCAGTGAGTCGAAGCAGGCCGCTTACCTTAGAAGTTACGCAGTTGCTTGTTGCCTTCCAGGCCGGAGGTTTTAATTTTCTTGATAAATTTAAACGTATTGTAGTGTTCACAGTTCTCTGTACTACATACGCTTCCTGTTATTATAAGGCCAATCTTCCACGTTTATTATTCTAAAGTTAAATTAGAGTTTAGTTTTATTTTTATACTTTTACGATTTGACCCCAAGTAGCGGGTCGGTGTATTCCGAAGTACGGAAGTCATTGTAAATAGAGAAAAATAAAGGGTTTTGTATACCCTTCTTGTGTATCCTGTTTACTTCCTACAGTTTTGAACATAGCTTTAGTAAGCTCTCTGTTCCGAGTCAGGTCCTTGCATGTTCCCGAAGAAGGTTAGAAGGAACATTGAACCTGATAAGGGTGTCTCAAAATGGTTTTGCCTGGAGCAAAAACATTTCTTCCCCCTATTCGTTGTCCGTCTGTTAGGCATTCAAGAAGAGAGAGTTGTAAAACTGAAGCGTACTCAAAGCTTAGATCCTCCTAATATTCCCCTCAGGTTATTTTGGCAGGGATGAACCATAAAGCCTTCAACTTGTGTTCTGTAAAAACGTTAGCCCGTGTCCCTGACTTATTCTATGACTGAGGTGTTTGTATGAAGCAAAAATTAAGGATTAGAGTGTCTACGACGTTTCAGCAAGATAGCCTTTCCTATTAATCTAGATATTACAATATAAAGCAATAAATGTTTCTATGGAAACCCTACAATAATATTTAATTTTCATTATATGCTTCTTATAACCACATTTATGAATACAGAAGTCTATTATACGATTATAGTTCCATTAAGTATTTGAAATTAAATTCTGTAGAGAATTTTGTGGAAATTAAACTATATATTAAAAAATGTTTCCTGCGAACTGATTGGTTGTATAAAGTATTATTAAGTTGGATCAAAAATAAAATAAATGCACTTATTTCTGTTACAACTAAAATTATTATGCTTATTACTATTGTTCTATTTAATTTATCAAGAAATATAAACATATCCCATTTCTTTCACGATTAGTAATATTGTATCCTCAAAATTTTTGTTATAAGAAGGAAATACTTTTTACCAAATTGGATGACAATTACGTCAAATTATGTGCATTTTTGTTTTATTTATTGGTTATTAATAATAAAGCTTCATCTTAAAATTGTTCAGTTTTTGATTCATGCCTAATTGCTTCAAAAGAAATGCACAGTATTGTCATTCAGATTGAATAATTCTTAAAAATTTCACAAATGTCAAATTTATTAATACTACCTTTAAATTTTTAGTTCTAAATTAGAACTGCATTTTAACTTTCACAAGGTTTGCTGAGGTATTTGTCTATGAAAATTTAGTAATTATCACAGTTTTAATTCATAAACTTAAAATTTTAACTAAAAATTTAATATTCTATAATGTTATAATTATTCAGTTTAAAGCAACCTTTTTTATTACAAAATAAAATGTTATATTATTAACAACTTTTAATAAGCAAGCAATCTTAATGCCATCGTCTAAATATTTCAGTGTCAGTTGCTGTATAAATTTGAATGAAATGATCAAAATATTTGAATGAAATGATTTTCGAGTTTCTTTCCCTGCTGCTATAAGTTAATATACAACTTTAATGTACATTATAAACGATATTTCTGTTTGAAAAATTAGTGACAGTAAACTTCTAGAAACTAGAGACTATGTTTTAATGTTACATGCAGACTTCTTTTCATCACATTCACGAAATATTAAATTTTGAACGTTCCAGAGAAAGTTAATATGAAACATTCTGCGCTTATAATAGAGAAAAGCTTATTGTCCGCGTCACGCTGCAGTTCACGGATATGAAAACTCTCCAATACATAAATAAATAGTGGAAAAAAATACGAATTCACGTAGATTTTATGTAAAGTAACATCGATTGATCGATGTGTATTTTTTGCATTGAAGAGGGGGAAAAAAAAGAAAACTGCAGTTTTTGATACCATTAGGAGTCATACATTAAAAAAAGAGATTCTTCCGTCTAGTAGAAAAGGTTATGCTATTGGAATATGACAGAGTAGATGAGGGCTATTTGCATAAGATAAGGAATGCTTTCGTGAAGGATTTTTGTAGGAAAACTGACTCGTATTCGCATTCCACAGGTGGAAAACCACGAAAACAAATTATGCGCTCAATATTTTCGCCTGGGTTCGAATACCGGTTGAACTACCAGTATTCGGATGCCACATGTAGGACCTTTACACTTACAAAGAGCCTTTCGCTTAAGAACTGTTTATCAACTCTTTCCTTCCCCGATGTTAGCTTTTTGTCGTTATTAGGGGACGTTGTTTACTGTTGTTTGATTTCAATGAATAAAGGCAAAGCAGACAGAGGCCTCTCAACCTGAAAGATAAAATGCCTTTGGGCAGGATTTATAGGAAACTAGTTCGCGTTCGTTTCATGCATCAGGGAATTGCATGCATCCGAATTTTGTTTACGTTTCTTTCATTTAGCTCAAAACATACGAGGACTCTCTATTTTAAGAAAAGAATGTTTTGGAGGAGTACTTTATAAGGGTAAATTACTTGTATTAATGTTACACATGGAGGGAAAATCACGAAAAGATCCGTACAGTTAACTCGTTCATCAGTATTCGGAGTCAGGTTTAACTACTGTGGTTCAATGACCTTAATCACTTGTGTTCTAATGGGCCTCATGAGCTCTGCATTTTTGTTGATCAGGCTAATTTATGTCAAAATCGCACGAAATCTACAAAAAAATTTAAAAAACTGCTTTCTGACGAAATATTCCAGTAATTTTGATTTATCTTAAATTTCGAAATGTGTCAGGTTTCTGGAGTAGGTGTACATGTGAGCATATAACATTTAAATTTAGTCATTTTAAACATAAATCAGATAGCATATCTTTTATGTTATATTGAGTAATCTTCAGTGCTATGTAATTAATTCCCTAAATATGAAAGTATGTGAAACTTAAATTAGGAACTATAGCAAATCATTCCATAGAAATATGCTATGCCTGTATTAGTCTAGAAAGGATCAATCATGCGTAAATATTGTATTATGCATGTCAAGTAACAATTTGTCAGCGGTATAGATATCATTAATTTAAAGGAGATAATTACGATATGTGTGGCTTTTGCTTTGGCACAGCTTTGCTCCCGTTACTTTTAAGCTAAACATATCACTTGAAATAAATTTCTTTCTAAATTCATAGGGATATTATTAACAATTCTTCTTTATAAATATAAAGTTTATCCTTTATTATATAAATAATTAAAATGCTTAAATTTGACATTCTAATAAATATTTTATCTTAAGTTTCTGAAAAATTGGTTTTCTTTTAAAATGTATAAAAATGAATTAAATCCTTAATTTTTTCCAGTCTTATGATAATAAAATTTTAGAATCATCAGTTTGCATATCCGTATATATTATAAGAAAGTATCTCATTCTATTTTGAGGGCTGTTGTGATGTAAATGATAGTAGATCGGACTAGCAGTCGGAAGGTCTGCGGTTCATATCCGTGAGAGAGCATAGAAAATTTTTCGTATTTTCTCCTCAGAAAAACGGAATGTATGGAAACATGATAGACGATAATTCGTGAACACACGAATTAGGCCGACAGAGTCTCGTGCTTCTTGTCTTTCGCCCCATAAGTGGGAAAAAATAAGGAATTATGCCATTCTCCCCATCTTGCTACAAATGGATGTTCTTCCAATTAGAATTTGGAAGACTTTGTTCGTAGAAGAATAATGACAGCCTTGCTGAATTTCCGCATTTCTTGCTTCGAAAAATTCCAAGGTCCGCCTATTATTTCGCCTTTCGCAAATTTTTCAAATTTACTTTTTGTGGTATCGCTTTTCCATTACAGTATATTGATAGGTGAAACAACCGCGTAAAACGTTTTTTACATAATTTACATTCAAGTTACTTTGAAACACAATTTTCGGAATTAAACTTCCTACATACGGGTTCCCTCTTTTTTGATACTTCTAGTAAATTTATATTAAGAGATAATATAATCAATATTTCTTTAGTAAATAAATTATTATTATCTTACTTTGCGCAAGTATTAGAAAAACTTGTTTTGAGCTAAGTGAATTTTAGATCATTCAACATTATACCTTAGAGAGTATATCTTTTCTAGTAGATTTCGTATTGCTTGAATTTTGAGGGAAAAGGAAAGTCCAGATTTCTACAAATTAAAAAAAAAAAAAAAAAAAAAAAGAGAATGTACTTTCTTCCGTTCAGTGCTGTATCTCTTTACTGACGAATTAACACCAATAGATAGGCTGTTTTCTCCTGAAAGTTCAGCCTTTGTGTAAACGATTAGGGGAAACCCGAAAAGAAATAAAATAATTTTTCACTCATGAATCGGCATCTTCAAGAAGCATCGTCTCCCAGTGAGTAAAAGCGACCATCTGGGAAGATGTATTTTAGCATAAAATGGTTTGGAAATCCAAATAACATTAATTTAGAGAACTTTTTATGGATGCAATATATAATTCTTAGATAAAAGTATAAAAGTAAGAAAAAGGGGGCGATGTAGGGTGTTTTTCGTTACTTTTAATTTTTAGAATAGGGCCCCAAACATATTACTGTCGACCCTGTATTTAGATTTACTAACTTTCTCGGTAACCTACCGAGTTCAAATTTTGTACTCGATAGCACGCGATATCTAACTTCTAAGATAGAAATATTCCACTTCCGGCGAACTTTCTAAGGAAAGCTTACATGCATTTAGGTTTACATATAGAGAAAAATCATGAAAATTCCATGCAGCTGATCTATTCCGTCGCTGAAAATAGAAGCCTACAAAAATTGATAGTGTTGTGTTGCTTCAGCGACTAGATTTCTCACTTTGATGTTGGAATTAGAAATATAATTACAAAGATCTCCACTAGAGGAGATCATAATTCATTATTTTTTTCACACATATAAAATCTGGTTAAATATGTTTCCTCGTTTATAAATTACAGAAGTTTTTTTTTTTTTTCAATAATTCCTGATATTTTAAAGGAAAATTTTCATGTATTTTATTTCTTGTAGCAGGTTTAAATAATCGTTGATTGAAACCACACTAATTTTAACTAACAATCTGAAAATGACGTGAACTCTTTCATAATTATATTACTCATTATCATTAAAAAAAACTTAACTTGGGTTGAAGATTACCTCAGAAGACTTTTTTTTAATTTCTTAATTTAGATGCCATACAGTCTGGTAATACATATCTAATAATACATAATAATAAGTCTGGTTATACTACAGCCATATCAGTGGCCGATAAGACCGCTAAATATTAGTTGTTCGATTTGGATTCAAACTCAGATGAACGAATGCGATGGCTGTAAGGTATTTTTCTATGTATAACATGAATATGAACTATTCGTTAGAAAGTCCTCTATGAAGGCATCTTTCTCCTTAAAAGCAGATAGTCCTCGTGTGTTTTGCTGTATTCAAGTAATCCTAACCTTCAAACTACGGCACCTATTACTCTAAATCAAGATGAAAGTTTTCTAAACAAGATTTTTAAATCGGGCTGTGGGGGTTCCAGTGGCCAATCGCTAAAACCGCTGAATACTGGTAATTCGACAGGGGTTCAAATCCTGACGAACGCGCTTGTTCTATGAAAGTTTTCCGGGGTTTTTCTACGTTTAGTGTGGATGAGATCTAGTTCCCATTAGAAATTCTCTCCATGATAGTTTCAGTCCTCTTGCGCAGATTCCAAATCCATTAAATTTTCTTTATGAAATACAATTATAATTCTTTCTTTTTAGAGAAATTGCAGGGAAAAAACTGTAAACATCAAATCGAGTGCGATTACGAATATTTTAAAACAGTTAAAATTTTGAGCGGAAAAGTTTTTTTAATACGCTCATAAGCAACTGAAAATTAGGGGAAGAAAAAAATTTTAAATTGACATAAAATTTTGTCGATTTCTACAACAACTTATATAAATGCGTTTTCAAAAACTTCTCCTGAAATATGAAAAGTTGTATTTGTAAAGCATTTATTAGTGAGATCTGTAATTATACACTCAGCTTTTCGTTTTCATAACTTCCATTCATCAGAATAAAGTCATTAAGCGTAAGGGAGGGGCGAAAAGGAATTTTAAAGAAAAGATTAATTTTTAAATGACTCAAAATTTCCTGAGCTAGTATAAGTAATTATGTAACTCAAGTAATTAAATATTTGCGAAAATTTTGTTGACCTCTCTCGGTCTTACCAATATTTCTGTATAGATATAGAACATAATTACATATCGCTAATGAGTATCATAGACAGTGGAGGATGTAGAACATCACATTATATAATTGTGCTTGTCGCAAAAGCAGCCACTTTAATAAATGAACATAACTGTCTGGAATCGCGTATGAATGTCACATACATGCTTTACAATACCAAGAATGTTATAAAAATGACGATTATCTGATATCAACATTTACCGAACTTTCCAAAATGTTTAAAAATATAATATTTAAGACTCGCCAAGTTTGTTTAAAAAATTGTATGCATTTCAATCACGGTGTTTGTCGCTATAATCAGAAGCTCGTCATCGATATTTAGACTATTTCTCGATAACCTACCGAGTTCAAATTTTGTACTCACACCGTTTACAGATGGAAATACGCGTGGTAAACCGAGTTTTATAAAATTCGATTTAGAGGTCTTAAAATTTAATGTTGAAAAAAATTTTGCGCATATTTCCATTTAAAAAATAAACTAAAAATCTCACAGATTTTAAGTTTGCATCACTTTACAGAGCGTAAAATAGTTTTTGAAATAAAATTTGCATAAAATTAATATAATTTCTGATTTTGGGCGAATTTTTAAAACTTTATACTTTTATGAGGTAAGAGGAATTTTGGAAGTAAAAAACTGTACCAAAAGGAGAAAAATAATTTGTCGTACAGATTAATGGGAGTAAGAGCCCCTTTAGAAAAATGTACAGTTTTATAAGAAGCCTGTACAGTTTTATAAGAAGAATAATAGATTCTTAAATAACGAGATCAAATATCGAATCGCATTGTCAAAAAGTATAAGATTGATAAATTTATCAAGAGATAAATTTATAAATCTTATACTTTTGACGCACGTTTGTTATTCGTGATATAAATTTGTCGAAATTTTTTTAAAGAGAATTATTTAATCACGTGTTCCCAGTAAATTATATAATACATTATTTTTCTCATTTCAATTCATTAATAATTTTATGAGTCATAAATAAAAGTTTATTTTGTAAAAACTTGTTTATTTTATTCAATAATTGTTCTAAAACGAAAATTCTTAATTCCTTTTATATATACATTCACTTTGTAACTGGTAATAAATTTGTTTCCTTAGAGTCAGTGTAAGGCCTTTATCTCAAAACATCAAGAAGACTTCTCCCAGCGATAATGACAGCCATTACCCATTGTCGTCAGGGGTTGCGTGGACCCTTGTCCCCTTAGGCAATGGGGGTTGGAAGACGTACAAAAATACATGCTAGTCGTTTTTGGCGCATTTTTTCGCTAATACAAAAACACGGTACGATCCGTTTTCGAGGGTACATTTAAACTTACAATAATCCGTAACGAACCGTTAAGAGACCTGCATAAAAGAACGAGATAATCCGGGTCAAACCGTTAAAGGATTAAAGTCTGCCAATTATGGTACATCGTGAAATTCCACAGTACGCCCCGCATCCAGTATTTATTAAAAATAATGGTGTAGGGCATAAGTAGATTACAAAATAGTCGGAATACAATTTGAGATTCACAAGATAAATTGAACATCTGATTTGGTGCAACAAAAATAGGAGATAAACATAATTAATAAACAGATAAACATAATGAGATAATTATAATTATTACTGCCAACACAATGTTAAAATGAATTGTTATAATAATGCTAAAGAGGTGCGTGTCCATGGGTTATTTCAGATATATTGGTTTATTGCAATTTATAAAGTTCACGAGCGGAGCCATTTTGTCCATAATCACAGCATGTAAAAGTTCACTAAGTTTAAGCAGTATGTGGACTTACACTTGACAGAGATCTAGGCAGGAAGAGAGTCGTTGCATAATTTTCTGAAACTTTGGATATTGATGTTTATCTTTAATTAAAAACCTTTGGAATGCCAGGAGAACAGTTCTTAGGGATTTTATGTAAATTAAGTAAATTTTATGCAAATTAAGGAAGACCTTTAGCAAAAAGAGGATATTACTAGATGGCCTGGCAAGAAGATCGCCAGAAACGCAACATGATACGTCTGGGACGCTCTTGGGAGTGTAATTGTCACTCGCCTTTCTTACTTTGCAGAATCCTTCAGGATATGAAATCAGAGTTGCGCCGGAATAGGAACGACTGCCGCAATGACTCATAAACTGCTTCATTTCCGGTATGAAGTCACGCTATGAGAACTGTATGATCGTTAGAGGGAATTATTGCCACCATTAGCTACCTTTTTTGTTTGATCTTGCTACCTCTGTTTTAGACCTTTCTACGCCGATGAACCTCACACACGATTCTACATGACTGTTGTATAGTATAGCCTTTATATTACATCGAGCTATGACTACACCAAATTTCATTGAAATCTGTCTATCAGGAAAATAATTGATCCAATGTAAATATTATCTTAACTGTGAAAACCGTTGCAATAAATTTCTTTTTTTTTTTTTTTTTTTTTTTTTTTTTTTTTGATTATTTACATAAAGAAATAAAATGAAATAGATACCGTTAGGAAAGAATTTTTATTGCTTATTAACGCATACGAATGCATAATGAATATGATTAATAATGTGTTATGAATAATGAATATATTTGCATATAAATGTTGTTTAATAATTTATAGAGTCAACTTGATTAACTCCTGTGTGAGAACTTTAAGAGTAGTAACTGCAAAAAAGAAGGCTTAAAAGTACCCTTTATTAACCATTTAAAATTTACAATGCGTCATTTCAACGCTAACATACTACACCTCTGCTTGGACGGTAAGTGAAATCAAAGAACTAACTAAAGTTTTGAAGATATGTAGTACAAGTAGTAGAACTAACATATAGGAGTCAGATAATTGCTATTTTTTAAACCCCCGTCGAAAACTAGTGGCAGAAAGTAAATGCAGTTAAGCTACGCGAACTAGCAATAACTCTGGGCAGAGATGAAGGCAACAGAGATGAAGGCAATAGCCTAACTCTCTCTCTTTCCTACTAAACTTCGGTTTTAAACTCTTTTTTTCAAGGTAGAATCTGCATGTGCGCTACCAAATTTACATATTTTGGCATTGGCAATTAGGGGAATGAAGGCTTAAAGGAAAGACCTTCCTTCATAACAGATTAAATTTTAAAAAATGCATGAAATAAATGTTCAAAATAAAGGAAAATTTTATTTTAAAGGAAAATTTACTGAGGAAATAAATAAATGCCTTAAATAAAAATTATGTACACTGCTCAACAAAAAAAAAAAAAAAAAAAAAAAAAAAAGGGGACAGTCCTATATCTCCCGATCTACTGGGCCGATTGAAAAAATTCAAATTGCGTTCTTCATGTCTCGAAAGCGCGACTTAGGATATATATTAGATTTATGTATAGCAAATTTCTAACATAGGTATTTTGACACAAAATCGGACTTTTTCTGAAATAACATACCAATCTTTTTACATATTTCGATTCTACGACTGAAATTACGCCTAAATATGAAATTTTGTAAAATTTGGAGCGAAATTTACGGAGAAATTCACAAATTTATGTTGGCACTTTTTTGTCAGTTTGCGCCAAGAATATTTCACTTGGCGAATTTCTTAATATATGGCAACCTAGTTTCCTTTCCCATGAGAGGAAAAAAAGTCACCATCGTTCCTTTTTTCCAAATAATATTCTTTATATTATATTTTTAATTATAACTTATTATTTTAAGTAATTTTTTCTTTTTCGAATTTCATTTTAATTGTTTAAGTTGCACGTTTTTTTTTTTTCCGAATAACTGTTTTAAAAATTTCTATTTACCTATTCGAACTGCGTAAATAAAGGTGCAGCGTTTATTTTTTTTCAAATAGTTTTCTTTATATATATTTTTCGTCATAGTTATTATTTTAGGTAATTTTTAAATTTTTATACTTTTATTTTAATTGTTTGTGTTGCATTGTCTCTTCAGATAATTGTTTTAAAATTTTCTATTTATTCCTTCGAACTGAGCATTTTAAATATATTTATTAATATCAATTTTACAGAATTTGATTTTATTTATTTGAACTGCGTTTCTTTCGGAAGAATACTTTGTAACCCAGACTACGATGCGTTTGGAAACTACATACTATATTAAAAGAGAAAATACAGAAAAAAAAAAAAAAAAAATTATCATTGTGCCCATTGCTTTACACAATTTTATCCTACATTTGGTTTCTTAAAATGTTATTCATATTTTAGTCAAATATTTTATTTCTGAAATCGCAAGAATCAAATATCATAAGATTAAAAGGTTTTAAATTTTAAAAAAATACTAATACTAAATTTTACGCAAAAATTTATTTTTTATTCTCTTTTTCTTCAGGCATTCTACTTTATTCTTGGTTTTTTTCTTTAGGCATTCTGAAAGTATATTAAAAAGCATCCAACTTTTCGAAATATCTTGATATTTCTGACAATAATTTTGAATAAAGTTATCGCCTTCCATTTCATAAAGGCCCACAAACGGCCAAGCGGTAAAGTCGCTGAACACTGGTAATTCACTCCGGGGTTCGAATCCCGGTAAACGGGCTGGTTGTATGTGCGTTTCCGTGGTTTTCTCCATGTGTTATGTGTATACGAGCCAGTTTACCTTATAAAGTCCTCCACGAAGGCATCCTCCTTTTAGGCAGATAGCCCTCGTGTGCTTTGCAATAATTAAATAACCCAATCCAATCCTTACTTAAATATAATTGATTTGTAACTTCTACTAGAACTGACGGTAAGAATTTGAAGTGCAAATAAATAATATCGTGTGCAATCTTGATTAATATAAAATATAAAAATATTAGCATAGAAAAATATTTGCATTCAGACAGAAAGTTTTTTGAAATATTTGCAATTACTTTATATGAAGGATTTATTAATAACCGTAATAATAATATTTTATTATATTACTGATGATTAGGATTCAGTTCTTGACAATTACATTCTAAATTAGAATTTTAAGGATATAATGAAAATACGCTACGCACAAAAATACATTTTAGGATAAAAAATGAGTTGATTTTTTATGTTTTAAAACTTCTTAAATTCATTTAATAAACATCGTATCCTCGTTGTTAATTGAATCCAGAATGTTGGGTGTCGTTTATATAATTATTCTTACTTGTCCACAGAATCTGCTGACTTATCCAGCGATTAAGTAGCTGCAGATCATTTCTACATAACCATTGAACTTCCATTAATTCAGTCTCTAGAGGGTTGTATGTTTATATCATACTTTTATAAAAATGATTATTCTAAATCTTATGTTTCTATAAAAATATACTGTGCTTTAAAAATATGGGTGATAGTATATCTGCCGCTCTTTTAGCCACTTCATAAGCAACAGTTTGTTTAGAAATAAATAGTGCAGTTAATGTCATAAAATTCAAATAAACATCAAACGAAAATTCTCAGTTTTAGACAATTCGATTTAAACGAAATAAAATAGCATACGATAAAACGCCGAAGGTAAAAATTTACTCTTACAAAAACTTACTCTTAATTTTTTAAAAAAAAGAAAAGATACGAGAGAAATTAAAAAAAAATAATTAAAAATTTGAATAATATCATCTATAATTTAAAAAATAGCCTTTCATATAGTATTAATAAATATTTATTACGCATTATTGTGGGAAAAAATGTCATATAATTAATTGTCCGTAAAATTTTACTTGAAATTTAAGGTTAAAAATAGCTGTGGCAATACAGTGTAACAAAAATCCATAGACCACATTTGGCGTTATTATCGCTCAAAAAAAAAAGATGCCAAATTTCAAACCGCGAAAATATGTAAATTTGTGTATATCTTAGAAAATTTTGAGTAAAAAAGTCTAATTTTTTGCAGATATGCTTAAAAATATACCTACTTTAAGATGATGGTAAAAATTTTATAGATTATAATTCAAAATGTTTTTCGAAAAATCTATAGAAATTATTTAAAAATAGAAATTTAAAAAATAAAACACAAAAAATTGGTAAATTTTATTTGAAATGAACCTAAATTTCGAAATGTGAGAGAAAAAATCAAAAACGTTTAATAAAAAAAGAGATATAAATAAATATTTGCCAAATTCAATTAACATTGAGGAGCTAAAATTTTGAGAGCTAATATTTTAAAAACTACTCGTACGATTTTTACAAAACTTGGTATTCTGGCATAATTTGAGTCGTAGAATCGAAATATGTAAAAAATTTGGTATGTATTTCAGAAAAAGTCCGATTTTGTGTCAAAATAACTATGTTAGAATAGTGCTATATATAAATCTAATATATATATATCATAAGTCGCGCTTTCGAGACATGAAGAACGCAATTTGAATTTCGTGAATCGCCCCAGTAGAACGGAAGATATAACACTGTCCCATTTTTTTTTTTTTTTTTTTTTTTTTTTTTTTAGCAGTGTACATGGTTTAATTAAATTGAACGGTTCTTAACTTACATGGTATTAATTAGATACATCAAAAATTAAAAAAATATATTTTGTAGCTGTTACAAGATTTTTGATCGTAAGTCACTAAAAAGTGAAAGACTGTTAATATTGACATGTTTTAACTAAAATTTTTAAACAGAAATTTAAATCAATAGATGCTGATATGTAGAAGTGTTTACAGTTCCATTGTAATTATTGCAGTTTTACATACACTGCTGGCTACCGTAAATGCAACACTCTGAAGGAAGCAGGCAAATAACATGAAATTTACAACATGCACTCCTCTAATACGCATTGCCGGTGCTTTAAAGAGCCAGCGCTACATCTCCGAGGTGTTTGAGCTAGTTGTCCTTTCTTACCTTCAGGGCTTGCCCACAGCCATAATTCAACAGGATAATGCACGACCACACGTGGCACGCATTGTGCAAGGGTTCTTCGTCAATCGCCAGATTAAATTGCTTCCCTGGCCGGCTCGCTCTCCGGATCTTTCGCCGATAGAAAACATGTGGTCCATGGTTACTGAACGATTGACCCAGATTACATTCCAAGCTGCCACACCAGATCAACTTTGGAAACGGGTGGAAGCTGCTTGGTCTGCTTCACATCCAAAGTTTCTTTGAATCAATGCCGAGGCGTGTGGCAGCGGCGATCTCCAACGATGGGCTGCTACTCTGCCTACTGATTCTGGAAGGAACCACACTTTACAGAAGTCTATAAATTTAATCATTTGGTACTTGGTCAACATGTTATCTACTAAAAAAATTTTGTTTTGATATCTCTTGTCTTTCTTGGTGTTCAATTTGGGTGGCCGGCAGTGTAGATTAAACTGTTAAATCGTTAGGCACTTTAAAAAGTACTAAGTTTAAGATGGATTGTTGAACTTGGTTATTCATATTCAAGCCCCAGGTTTCTGACCATTTAATTACCTTGTAAGGATCATGCTAATTTTATTAACAGTTAAATTTTAAGTTCCTTTCCTGTCAAATTCTTAACTTCAACTTACTACTTCCGGCCAGAACGTAGTTTTGGAATCTTGCTGACTATTTAATAAGGAGGAGCGGTGTTTAAACCACGAAGTTACTTACTGAGTCAGAGAGAATCAGAGTTTCTGATTTACGCGCGTCTGCCTTTTTTGCCACTCTCTCTCTCAAGCTGTTATTACGCTCGGCCGTACTCAGGCCCTTGCTAAGCTTCGTAGTCAAATAAGTTAAGGGGCCAACTCGATTTGAACCTTGATAGCTTCGGCTATACTTCTTTAGTTAATCTTAGTTTTAGTTTAATTCTTAGTCTTTTAAGTTCAAGTCCAAGTGCGGGCTTTGCTTGTACACTCCTAGGCGGAGTTTTGTTAAATCTTATTGGAATAATAAAGGGTTAGTTACCCTTCTATCTTGTTGTTTCTTGTCACCGAACTCAAGCGATTATTCGCTTATCAGTTCTTAGATTCTTCACTTCCAACATTAACTTAGAATTCTGAAGTGAGGAACTCTACAACCTGAAACCACAAATAATTTGATAACTTATAATTAGGAAGAAATAGCTTATTTAATGTAGATTTTGAACAAAACGCTATCGATTTCTAGGGTAATCAGGGATAGTTAATTCTTTTAAGGAGGAGGAAATTTTTCAATAGGTGATTATTTACTTAGCTTGCTAGGATAATGTAATTTAAACATATTTAAGTTTTATAAGTAGTGGATCAAATCGTATTTCGCTTACATACATAAATGCAAAATAAAGAACCATTTCAATTACGTGGATCAACAAAACATATGTGAGACTTTTTTTCTCTAGATTATCGTCGATGAAGCGCATGATCTCCCTTTCAGTTTATTAAATCTACACTAATAATTCACATAATAAAAATAAATTTGTTCAACATATGTGAGTCAAGAAGATTGGAGATTTGATACAAGCAAACAAAAAGAGAAAACATCCTAAATAAAACTGTGTAAAAGTATTTTTCCTCTGAATATACATCTGCGATGATATAGTAGGGGAACATTCGGTATTCATGGAGGCCTAATTAAAAAAGAATTCTCTAGATGAAAAATGAAGAAAGAGAGTTAAAAAATCCAATTTTTGGCAATCCAATGGCAACACAAAGTTTTTAAATCGCTGAGTATTTAATCAAAAGTTTTTTAAATTAATATCTCTAATACAAGAAAGCGTGTCTGTGTGTGTATGTCTTTCGTTCGTGCTTGCGCGTAAGCTCATAGACCCAGGGCTACAACATTTGGTACATAGGTGCATCTAGACAAGAGCCAGTGTACCTTGAAGCGATGTTTTCAAAATTTGAATCAGATTATTTTTTATTTTATCTTTTCTGATGAAATCGTGTGATTTTGAATAGCTTCATTCTTTTAGAAATGTGGTTTTGGCAATAGGTTTTCATTCAATGCTTTGTATACTGGACTGCTGACTGTTGAAAATATGAGATAAAATATTATTAAATATATTTTCCTTTTTAGAATTTTTTGTGTTTTGTGTTTCTTTCATGTTATTTATTGCTTATTTCACTGTTTTTAAGATACTGAAAAGTTAAGCATGATTTGTTTTTGCAACGGGAAGTTAGTTAATTTATTTATTAGGATAATTAATATTTGTATTAAGGGATGTTGCTTATTTCATGCTGCTTATTTTCTTTTGATTTTTGGATACGCAACACGCACATCGCAATCTTCTTCTTCCAACGCGCATGTGTCTCGCGAGGCACAACAGAAAGAATTTCCTTTATTTTCTCTCCCTCTCTTTATTAGCTAATGGCAAAGAGGTTTGTATATTTTGAATTATGTCATCCACAAAGCACAATTTTGCCTGGTTATTGCTCTCTAATGATAGTTTCATTCTTTTAGAAATATGGTTTTGGCAACAGTTTTTCATTCATTGCTTTGTATACTGGACTGCTGACTGTTTTCTGTTGAAAACATGAGATTTATTGCTTATTTCATTGTAAAGTTTTTATATTATGTTTTAATTATATATAATTTTAATTATATAAAAAGTTTTGCATGTTTCCTTTTGGAAACAAAGTTCTTAACTTCCTTTATACCATTTGAATTTTTATGATTTTGCAACTGGAAGTTGGTTAATTTATTTATTAGGATAATTAATATTTGTGTTAAGGGATATTGCTTATTTCATTGTAAATTTTTATATATAATACATTTTTATTGAAATGTTTTTTCTTTTTGTTGTTGTTGTTGTTTGTTTTCTTGATAAAGTTGTTTTGCAGAGTAAAATTCTGTGCAGTTTTTAAATTTAATGTTTGGTGTTCCCTTTAGGCATTTTTCTGGTACATTTAAAAGCCAGATGAACGCTGGCCGCGTCGCGACTAGTATATATATATAAAGTGCGGATCCCGTGAGTTGGTTAAAATGGATACCAGTTTTTATTTGACCTTCGGTAAGTACATTGATCTTTGTACCATTTAATTATTTGCTTGATTCAACGATTGACGTCCGATGGAAGGAAAGAAGATCGATGTTAATGGAACCCTGATTCCAACAATTGAATTTGTCATACGCAGAATCAGCTCTCTTAAAACGGCAAAGTTTTTCAACAACTCGCAAATTCATGATGAAGAGCCTTAATAAAACAATCTAATCCGTGTCAAAAAAGCCTAGGATTACGACATTAAACTCAACAACCTGAAATTACTCATAGCGGAGCTACAAAAACCACAAGATGATTCAATTCAAATTAAAACAAATAAAAGCTTAAAAGCTAATACTATCACTGTGGAAAATGGCCTGTCCACTTTTCAGACTAATCAACAGCACAAAAAACGCGCTTTCCCTGGTAGTGAGGGACTTATATCCCCAAGTAATTCTGTCAAAAGACCACTTTCAACTCCTCCGCAAAGTGAGATAAAACAATCAAATAAATTTGCGAATCTCAACCAAGACGACAATATGGTTGATAAAATTCGGAGCAACCTCCATTTCAACCCAAAATTAACATTCTTCCTACCATCACGGATGATTTTTAGTGGGAACTGGGATGCAATTAAGGAAGAAATGGAAAATAATAATATCAAAAATTACCACACTAATATGAAAGGCGGATCATTAACTATAAGGTTTTACGATAACGATCATTATCGTTTTCTCACTAAATATCTCCAAATTAGAGGAATTCAATTTCACAGCTTCAAGCTGAATTCATAGAAACCCATAAAAGTTGTTATTAAAAAGCTACCTAACATCACTAATCGGGAACTAATCCAACAGGAACTAATCAGTAAAAAGATACCTGTTTTAAAAGTCAGGCAACTTACTTCCGTAAGAGATGGCAATTTAATAAATGTTCCAGTTTTCCAAGTTGACTTTAAAAGATCCGCAGAAGGGAAACGAATTTACAGAGTGGGAACCATTAAAGGCTTAGAAGTTGCAATTGGAACTTATAAATCGAGACCGGGACCCGAGCAATGCCATAAGTGCCAGCGGTAGGGCACTCACGGAAACTCTCCCACTATAAGCCTAGATGCTTAAAATGTGCACATTTTCACAAAACGTACACATATACACAAAAGAAAGAAGACAATAAACCTTCTACTTGTGTATTAGTGGCGAAGCACATATTTCGTACTACAAAGGTTGTGCCAGACACCCAAGAAACATTCAAAAAGCTATTGAAGCTGCAAGAAACAAAAAAGAATCATTAAAATCAGGAAAACAAAATAAATTCACATTATCGAAAGAAGAAATCCCTTCTCTACCAAACACCAAAGAACAAAATTGCTCATAAAACGCTTCAGCCTGATTTAGAAAGGAAATACAGCAAGGTACCAAAGAAAATGAATTATTCTTTTTTGAATGGGTAAAAATTCACTTACAGCAAGTCAAAGAATTCTTTGCGAAATTCAAAGCTACCAAATCTATTATGGATAAACTTGAAATAGGAATTTCCGCAGTAGACTATTTTTCAAACATTAGTTTTGATTTCTAGTCTATTAATTTTAATTAGCAAATGCAACTTTTTAGTTTAATTCACTTCAACTACGGTATTTGACCCTCATCATCATCTCTGTTGAAAGGACTTTGTGTTTTTATTTTATCTTTTAATATTACTTAGTGTATTTAAACTTATGATTTTTCATTTTGTATTTGCGCCTCTGTGCGATGACGCAGTTTATAAATAGTGTATCCTATTTGTGTAAGCAAATGTTAATGCACATTCTTAATTACACTGGTTAAAACTCTTAGTAGTTGTATGCCAGCAATAAAGTGATATACCTGTGGGTTTGGTTTTTGAGAAATCTTATCTAGACAACTACGTTCCTCTGGTTTGAAGATCAAGTGTATCAGATTTCATCAAGATCGGAATACAACTGTAGATGTGTATATAAGACAAACGCACGGACGCTCTTTTTTATTTATATAGATATAATTAGGATGTAAATCGTTAAGAAGTTTTAAAAAATGAAATGAATGCACAAACATTAAAAAGTACGTAAATTACTTAAAATACAACTGTACATGTGTATATAAGACAAACGCACGGACACTCTTTTTTTATTTATATAGATATAATCAGGATGTAAATCGTTAAGAAGTTTAAAAAAATGAAATGAATGTACAAACATTAAAAAGTACGTAAATTACTTAAAAATATCAATTAGTTAAGCAATATATTTCTTAATGGGTTTAATGATAGAAGAAGAAACAAGAAAACCAAACGTTTCTATGCCAGACATACGTACTACATAATGAATAACGTTAGAAACATTTTTTATTAATAGCAATGTCTTTTCAGATATTTGTATTTATATCAATTAAATATATCATTTAAAAATAAAATAAAGTTTTACATTGTTAAAGAGAAGCGTTTATTGCTTTTAAATCACTCACTTTGTTCAGCAGTTACAGATTAATTAGAGTGGAAAGATACCTTAGATTTGATAGAACAGGAGCATTTCTAGAACCAAAGGACAAATTAAACACATTTTATTTCACGCAGTGAAACAGTTGCTAAGGGCAATGGATAATATATCCATGGTAGTGTAACGTACTTAAATAATTGGAATTGTTCGATTGCCTCTAAAAATAAATTTCGTCTCCGCATTAAATCGAAATTCAAGTAAAAGTAGTTATTTTAATTTGTTACTGTTTTCACATTATACGGGTAGATAACAGGCAATGGTTTACTTTTTTAAATGTTACAAGTAGCTTAGTCTTCTGAAACGAAAGAGGTAACTGTAGCTATTGTTTTACCGAATGCGTTGCAAAGAAAACAGGAATGCATTATTATAGATTAAAGTAATATTCAATACGATATTTAAGTAAAAAGAAAATAACCTTGTGGAGTTAAACAGTAATAAAAAGATTCTGAAGTGTGTTTCTCTTTCCTGTGGTTATCTTTCTACATCTTTAGTAGTACGAGGTATAAAAGTCTTTCGGAGCTTTAAATTTAAATCTTCCAACTTTGCTTCTATTTGTCTATCATTTAAAACACAGCCCTTTCTCTAAATTCTTCAAACAATTTCCGATTAGAGGCAGGAATTTCCTGATTTTCTTTAAACATCTATAAAAAGAAGAAAAGTGAGAGAATATCAGATCTTCATTCTTTGGATGTTTATAAAATTTCTTTTAAACGCTGTTTTATATATGTAGGACCAATAAGCAGGTCTTTAGAACTCAAGCTTAGTTATATGGTCTGTTAAACAGATGGAAGTGAAAAAGGTCTCTAATAGTTTCCCATTGTTGAAACAGAAACCTTGAAAATCCAAAATTATTTCTCACATTAATCTGCTGAGAAGTTTTCGTTTCTTAGATGCTTGTAAAGCTTTCTTGTACAGCAATCTCATGAGCGGTGCAACTTTCACTTTTTCCGATTAGAGGCAGGAATAAAACTTGTTCTAAGCCCCAGCAGTCTAATTTCGACCAAACATTCAACTTCCACGGCAAGCGCTCTAAATTCTGCATTGATAACAGCAAGGCTTTGATGAAGTTGGACTAACGTCCAGAAAAACTGTAGTCTCCATAAATATTTGCTAACTGCAGTTTTTCTGGAGACATTCCACTGTTAGAAATAACATCAGGTTTTAGAAATAATATTAATTATAATTGCATACTTCTTTCAGTTAAAACAAAGGATTCTTCACAAGTTAAATTTTTAGGTCCCTTTCTCATCTATGAATAAAATTCATTGTTAAGTTTTCTGTCCCTTGGGGAATTGATACTTATTATTTCTAACACTTGGAGAATTTATAGCAATTCTTGTCAGTGCGATCTGAACTATATCGATGAAATTAAAAGACAATTAAAATTTTTTAAATGTTGAGTCAAGAAACGCGTATCTTATGTCTGAAAAGGAGAAATAAACAAATCTTTGACAGCCAATGATACAGAGGTTGCTTACACATTTTTGAACGATATTGATGAAGTATTAAAAGTCAAATGATTTGGGATAGAAGTTTTTGGCAATACCTTGTTATATGAAATAAGAAATATCGCAGGCTATTTTTAAATTTATTCTTCTTTCAGAATGTCGCACATAAACAAGCTGTGGTTTGAAAGATGTGATTCTGGGCTTTCCAAAAAGAATATTCTTATTCTATAATTAAGAAACGTTCTGAAATGCATGGTTTTAAAATTTTTGTAAAGGGAAGAACCACCAGTCTTTACTTCTATGTGAAAAGAAGGCTCCAAATGAATACCCGAAATAGGTATGTGCTGATTCTAATGTTTCTGAAGTTAAGTCATTGGTTAAAAGAAGAAATGCTCTCATTCAGAAATCCATTTTAAAGTCTTTAAATACTTTTTCAGGGAAAATGTATAAAATATTAAACCAAGATTTACAACTTAAAAAAGTAATGTTCACCAGCTTTTACCGAGGCTTGTGGCTCAACGCAGAACAGTTTGTAGAACACTGTATGAAAGTAATTTAGCTGGAGATAAATAGAAATACATTCTGATTTTTGATGAAACATGGGTTTACCTAAATGACTCCAACAAGAAAGCATATTTGTCATCTCAAACAAAGAGAAAAAGTGTACAAACCTGATTCCATTACTGCAAAGAAATTTTTAATAAGAAGTTTATGATTATCGCAAGTTTCGTTTACAATGGGGAATTAAAAATAAGAAGAGTATAGAAAAATATTAAAAAATATCAACATATTATCAAGTGAAAGTTTTACTTTCGTTTTTTACAGAAGAAATTCAATTTCTTTATTCTAGTGACTTTCAACGAGTGAAACGTTATCAAGACAAAACAGTAAGCAATTCTTCGAAAATTAGAAGATTGATACAGGTATTGCAGACACTAAGTTTTTAACGTATTCTTGCAAAATCCCCTGACGTTTCAGCTGAGACTACCGTGCTTCTGGCCTCTCGAAAAGAACTCTTTCTAAGCACAAATCCGTCACGATTGATGGAATCTGGTAAGTAGAGGAAGTGGAATGGAAATCACGCCCCCTGGAAATTTTACGTAAAGCTCCTTCTATCATGGAAGTCGCTATGCCGACTTATAGTTTAGCAAATATGCTATCAGATCAAACATTTAAGAAATACTCTTCATGTTTTAAACATAAATCAAAAGGAACAGAAATCCTTTTAAAAATGTGCACACACCTTCTCTAGTTAGAAACCTAATCAAAATTTTGACTGCTAAGATTTGTCACCAAGCTTCTGCAGCTGGTCAATTTGTGGATTTCCTTGAAGCTTTTCCCATTCGCAAAATTTTATATTCTTTAGTTAATGACAATAAATCCAATTTTGTCCTTCATAATGCTTATAATATTCTAAAATCTTAGTTTCTGAAGCTTTACTATGATTTCCTTCTTCAGGTAGCTCTGTTTCCTTGCTCACTTTGCTCCGCCCAGTACTTCGATATAATTACAGTCGTCTCTCATCCTATTTGGCAAAATTATTTTCCTTCTGAAGAAGAAGCCCTGTCTTTGATTGCCTTCGAAATCAAGAGAGTTTTATTTAAAATCTATGTCAAAATAAGGTTACAATTTTGCGTAATTCCAAATTGTAGATTGTCTTGTTTCTCTTCCAGTTTGATGTGTTTGATCATTTGTATTCTCTGTCGAACGTCTTCATTTGTTATTATTGAATATGACATTATGTTTAGTGTAATTGGTAGTTTGTTTTATGAGATGAAGAATAAGCGGGAAGCAACGAAAGGAGCATGCGATTGCATGCATTTTGGATGGTAACCTGGGCACCTTTAAAGTTTCACTCGATGTCATTAGGGAATTCTTTATAAATCTTCCACTTCTATCTCCTAAAAAATTGCTTGTCTCTATGGTTCGAACCATACTTAACAGAGTTGCAAGGCTACCATGAAAATCGAAAAAAGTCAGGAAATTCGAAAATTGACTAAAACATTCAAGGAAAAGTCAGCGAATTTAAGTCAAAATCTGGAAAAGTCAGAGAATTTCATACGGCGATCCCCTCCCCCCCAAAAAAGCGAGTTTTGCTTGCTTGTGTCGAATGGAAAGAGAGTGACACCGCGCGACAGCGCCCTTTTACTCTGCATTAGATAAAAGAATGTCTGGAACAGCAAAAGGAAAATATGAAGAATCAAGATGGTAGAATGGGATATTTCACTTGGACGCCATCAGTCCGCGAAGAAAGATGAAATGAATGAAAATAGACCAGCAATGTGAAAAAAAGTTGGATTAGTAAGATAGTAGGTACTTCAAATAATTAACAAAATGCTAGGTTAGAGTATCCGAAGGATATTTGTGTTTTGCTCTAGGAAAAAGTGAGCATTGCAAAGAGCTGATACAGCTGTTTGGATGTAATAGTACAGAAAGGAAAAAAGTTGTTACAAGTTTTTTGATATAATTTTGTATAGTATCAATTTGAAGGTCTCTGTGAATATATGAATTTGGATGAACCAGGGTGCATTAATAATTTCATGAAGAGTTTTATTTTGAATAACTTGGATCTTTTTTATGTGGGTTTTAGAGGCATGTCCCCATACCGGACTGGCGTAAAGTAAAGTAGGTCTAAGGATGGACTTATATAAAATAAGCTTATTGTTGATAGTCAGATTGCTATGTCTGCCGAGGAGAGGACGCATTGAGATATTGAATTTCCTGGCAGTTTCGTGTAAATGTTGGCGAAAAATGAGTTTTTTGTCAAGTGTGACTCCGAGATACATCACTTGATCCGTCCACTGAATTTCGTCGTCAAAGAAGATGGGATTAGGCGGAAGGAAGTTTATTTGTCCTTTTCTGAAAATAATGGCTTTGGTTTTGTCAGTGTTAACGGCAATTCTCCACAGCGTCATCCAGTTTTCAAGAAGCTCCAAATAGTTTTGTAGAAAAATTTGTATAGTATTGATGGTTGAAGCTTGAGATAGGACAGCGGTATCGTCGGCAAATAAGGCGATAGTAATATGAGATTCTTTTGGAATGTCTTGAGTATAAATATTGTAAAGAAAAGAAGAGAGAACGAAGCCTTGAGGGGCATCTGCAGTAATATTTCTAGTAGTTGAGAAGGTGTTTCCAACTTTGACAGCAAAAGTGTGATTTTTGAGGTAAGAGGCAATAAGTCGAATAAAGTGGTTCGGAAAATTTAGCTGAATTAGTTTGAATATAAGTCCTTGGTGTCACACTCTGTCAAAGGCTTTACTGTTTACTTACTCTGTCAAAGGCTTTTTGTCAAAGGCTCTAAGAAAATTGCGCCGGTAGGAAATTTGCAATTGAATCCATCAGTAATATAATTGATAACGAGGAGAAGCTAATGATTGGTGCTGTGCGGATGTCTGAATCCAAATTGTTTATCAGTAGTATAAGAGCTAGGAGGCATGATTCGATTAATATAAAACAGAATAACTTTTTCAGCAATTTTAGAAATTTGATTAAGTAAACTGATAATTTTGAGGAAAAGTAGAACTTTGATGAGGCTTGGGTTAGGTTAGATTATTAAATTATGGCAAAGCACACGAGGGCTATCTGCCTAATGGGAGGGATGCCTTCGTGGAGGACTTTCTAAGGGAAACTCGCTCGTATACACGTTACATGGGGAAAACCACGAAAACATCCATGCAGCCAGCCCGTTTGCGGGATTCGAACCTCGGACCGAACTACCAGTGCAGCGCCTTTACCGCTCGGCCGCTGGTGGGCGATGAGGCTAAAGGAAGGCAACAACAACTGCATGTTTCCATACTTTTGGGAAGTAAGAGAGCTTGATAACTGAGTTACTTATTTTAGTTAAGCACGTAATTGCATTAATTGGAAGATGCTTAAGTGCTTTGGAAGAAATGCCATCACATTCAGCAGCTTTTATAGTTTTTAAAGAGCTAATAAAATCCGCAACAATTCTCGGGGAAGCAAAAAAGGTGAAATTAGGTGGTCCAGAGCTATTAAGGAAAGAATATACTGTGTTATTGAGTTTGGTGATATGATCATTATCATATGGGGAAGCATTGGGAGTAAAGGTATCTTCAAGAATGTCAGCGAAAGTATTGGCTTTAGCTTCATCAGAATAAACAAGTCCATTGCAACCATGAAGTGGAAGAATCTGCTGGAAAGGCTTTTTGAATTTAAGAGCAATGTCATAGAGGGAATTGTCTTCAGTAGCAAGAGTGTTTAAGAAGTTGCTCCATCGTTGAGATTTAAATTCCCTGATAACTTTTTTAATGGTCCTTTGAAGAGCGTTTAAGTGAGCTTTAATTCTTGGGTTTTTAGTAGATTGCCGTAATTTCCGGATGCGATTTTTATATTTAATATTTTGCCTGATGTTATTCGGAAGAGGAAGAAAAGGATGATTACTGATGAATTTATTGGTAGCAGAACTTAAAGCTTGTTCAACATTGTTGGTAAAATTTTGAATTTCCGTGTCTAAGGGTTCTTTACTGCTAATGCAAGGATTTCCTGGTATAGTTTCTGTCAGAATTTGAGAATATTTATTCCAGTTGATAATTCCAGTGCTGCGACCTAATGCAGGAAGGAAACAGTTGATAATAATTTCAAGCAAGATAGGATCATGATCAGAAGATAAAGCAGGAATAACAGAAGTTTGACTATTGTAACTGAGGTTATATGAAAGAAAAAAGTCAATGATGGAGGAGCTATGGTAACCAAAATGTGTTGGTTCATCAGGAGCATGTATAACATAATTTTTATCCTGGATCAAATTGAAAATTTCAGTACCTTTTCTATTGCTTGCACCAGGATTCCAACATTGATGTTTCGCATTAAAATCGCCACCTACAACAGAGTCCAAAAGATGTTCAATTTCAGCCATAATTGGTCTATGATTCGGTGGAATATAAATATTGGAGATTATGAATTTGTTAGCTTCAATTTCAATTTCAATAGAATTACTCTCAAAAGAAGTAGATTGGTTTTGTTTAAGTTGATGCTGTATACTCCTTTTAACGAAAGTAATAATTCCACCTCCTCGCCCTGTAGTTCTTGTTGTTTCTGTATCTGAAAGTAGCATAATTTGCATAAAGTACTTTGTTTGCAGGTTGTAAGTGAGATTCTTGTATTAACAGAACATCCGGTTCTAATTCAAGAATAAGATCACCCAATTCATCCTTTTTGTTATTTAAGCCATTTGCATTCCAGGAAATTATTTTAAAGCTTCTCATATTGACGTTTTTAGGCATATTAAATGTAACTGCAGACTTTATCAATGATGTTAACTATGCTGATTTTGACAATAGCAGATTTTTGTTTTTTCATTTCTTTTAGGTCTTCGGTTATTGTAGTTCATATAATTTTTAAAGATCCAAGATTGAAAATTTCTGAGAGCGAATTATTTACTTCTTGGGGTTCAGCGATGTGCGCATTTTGATTATTTTCTAGATTTGTGCTGAGAGGAGGGAAATCTTTATGCAGATTTCATGGATTTCTGATAGGAGGTTGGCTGGGAGTAAATTTTGATCTATTTTGCTGAGGTCTTGCTGGGCACTTAGAGAAGTTTGCCGGATGTGGTCCTTTGCAGTTTTACGTTGCAGGTTTATTCCTGTCAACAGGACAGTTTTTGGGTTCATGGTTATCTCCACAACGTACGCAAACCCAGTCTCTAGTACATAGAAGCGAACTATGAAAAAATTGCTGACATCGGTAGCACTGGGGTGGGCCGGGCTTCCGTTTCAAGTATTCAGCAGAAATATCCATATGTCGGATGTGTTTTTTAGCTCAAAGATTTTCGTGGCAGAGTCCGTTTTTGGAATGTGAATTAAAAAAAGCGGCATTGGTTTATTTCCTTTTCTATTACGCATTAAGATTATATAGCTAACTTTAAATCTTGGTTATTTAATTCTTGGACGATATAGTTAGTGTTCATCGTAGTTGGTAAACCTCGGATAACGACTTTGAGCACTTCTCGAGTTTTGCGCCGACGTTGGAAGCGATCATTTTCTTGGCGCATTGTCTATCGCATGAGCGTCATTTGGGCAGCTGGCATAGAGCCAAATTTTACAGCTCCAATTACATTGTCTTTTAGAAAGGCAAAGCAAGTTTCCAGCAGCTTTTGGTTTCCAGTAGCCTAGAGAATCGCATGTGCAATGCATGTTGAACTAAAGAGAGTACTTTTTCTGGTATAAAACAAAATGGGTCTAATCTTAGTGTACGGAACCATGGAAATTAGAATCAAAGAATATATATTATAAAGAAGGAAAACCTCCCTGCAACAGGCGTGGAACCGTTCCAACGTAGAGGGAAACAGCTGCGCATGCGCGATTATCTGCCGCCAAAGCTCGAAGCCGGTGTCAAATTTCGAAGGTCACATCATCAAGGGTTCATAAAAGAATATTGTTTAAAATTTCTTTAAAGGAAAATAACTTTAAAGGAAAAGAATATATTTTTCTGCGCAAGTAAATTAATTAATAGATTAGTTATTTTGAAAAAAAAAAAAAAAAAAAAAAACCTGCGAAAATCCGTTTTTAAACTATTGCAAAAAATAAAAAAAGAAACGTTTTGCCAAAGAACGTTTCTTCTTAACACGTGCACCTCAATTTCCTGTACACATCGCGGAGAGGGAAATTCTGGCCGCCAGGTTTCCTCGCAAAATCCCCTTCCAAATTTTCCCTCCGCTTTCTAGCGGTGTAATAGCATTACGTCTATGGAACATTTTATTCTTGACATAGACGTTCTTTTGGTTAGAATAACCTCCATGTATTCTAACCTACGTGTACGGTACACACGGTATTTGGAGACATTATGATGAACAGTAAACGGGTCATTTTGGTGTTGGCGACAATTTTCAAAATCGTGCCAAGGCCTTAACATATACTAGGATTTTACCGCAAAATCTTTTAAACTTTTTTTTTTTAATAAATGCCTTATTTGGCATTTTGCAGTAAAATAAAAAATATTAATCAGTCATCTAGGCTAACGATATAATATAACTATATTCGCTAAAATATCGTTGATTATTCTAATTCAATTTATTTTTATGTTATTAGTATCATTTAAAATTGCTTCTTCCCTCTAAATTTATTTACTATTGTAAATAATACTTCTAAATTTCAGGAAATTTTCTCTGGCATAACCCTGAAATTAATTCTAGCAGTATGATGACATACCATCACGAAATTTAATGCACATAATTTTTGCTTATGTATGCTACGAAATAAATATAAAATACCTGAATTTATTTTAAAAATATCATTAAATAGATGTCTTTCTTTTGTTTAGCTGTAAAATGTCTGCAAGAAAAGTCTTCTTTTATTCCAGATTGGGCAGATTCTAATCTCAATCTTCAGTGGAGAAAACAACTCCTATTATAATTATAATAGTAATGCTTTGGGGACATGTCATATGTAATTCGCAAATTTTTGTGTTTTCAAGTAATATCATAATTAACTTACCTCTTAGCGCAGCCAGCGTGCATTACGCGAATAGACTGGAATTTTCTTAAAACACCCCTGGGAAACCTGAAAAAGTCAGGGAATTTCATTCTCCTGTTTGAGTGGCAACCCTGTTTACACCTATACTTAATAGAATCTATTTCACTAGACTTAAAGGTGTTTGGAATTTAAACAAAGGGAAAAGAAAATAATTCTAAAAAAACTTAATTGCCCTCAACAACTTATTACCCTTTTAAGAAGTGTTACGCAATAGAATTTTCTTGTTTTATGTAAATAACAGTAAGAAGATCTTATTCTTTTCTTCACGCATGATTATAATGTCCTTTTGAAGAAACGAATACTAGAAAGTTTAGGATGATTAAAATGTTCCAAACTAAAGCTTATATGAGTTCATACTGCTCAGTAGGAAATAAGATCTGCATAAAAAAGTAAGTTGCTAGTCTTAAAAAATAAGATCAACAAGCAGATTCTATTCAGAATTGTATTAAGGAATCCATGCCTTCTGTTAGTTATTGAGTTTCCTTCAGAGAAAAACTGCCAAAAATAATGTTGTATAATAATATTATCTAAAGTCTTATATAATATTATTTACCAAATTTATACAATGAATCTAAAGAATATTTCAGTTATATAAGTAACGTTTAAATGACGAAAATAATGTCTAAAGAAGACGTTGGTCATTAGTGACCTGCAGGTTGACATTTACTGAAGGGCAGTGGATACGTCACCAACGTGAAGCAGTGTAGTAAATTTAGATAAGTTCCAAAGTAAAATGAAATGAAATGAGAAGGGTGGCGGTATAATGCTGATTGCAATGAACTGCAAAAGAGGCGTAAAAATTTATGCTTACTTTGATTCTAGGGTGTTTTCTTTTTATATGATAACTATTAACGATGCATAACACGTCTTTACTTCTTGTAGATTTACGAATAGTAAGAAAATAAATGTTGTCTTATACAATGCTTGAGTTAAATTCAATTTGCAGGTTCCCAGATGGTCATGAAAGAGATATAGGACGAGAAAATATATGCTATATAAGATTTCAATATTAGAAATTTAAATTTGGAGATTTAAAATTTCTTTGGTTTTACTGTGAAAGCAGCTAGTAACTAATGCTTACAGGTTGGTTAATCGGTGACTTATGCTTATTGGTAGTCTATTTATGACACTGATGTGGCACAACATAGGAAATTTAGATCAAAAATTGAAATTAACCGAAGGATACCATAGATCAGGGCTTCTTAAACGTTTTTCATTCGCGACTCGTTTTTATCACTGAGATTTTTTCGCGAACCCAGGATCCCATAATATTTACGAAAATTTTATGGGATCCCATAAGCATTGCGCGAATCCGACGCACGCGTGAGTGAAACTATAAGTTTCTTCCTTTGTACTGTAATATACTATTGCAGTTTTAGGTCATTAACTTTAATTTGTAATTTTAAGACAGAACAATGTGAAAAATTTCGTGCGAAGCAAGAAAAATGAACGTTTAAATTATACGTATAAAAAGACTGCGTCGAAACGTTTTTGTTTATTCTTTGTCTGTATTGTCTTATCTTTATCCATTTTCTGATAGATTGTGTAAAAATATTTCGTAACTGTCAAATTAATTTAATAAGAAATATCAAAACTGATAAAAGTTTTGGCAACCCACCTGCTGCAGGTCCGCGACCCACAGTTTAAGAAACTCTGCCATAGATCATAACGGAAGCAAGCGTCAAAACTTGGTCATCGGCGAACCTCAAGACAACTGGGCGATAGTAACCCTCCGATGTTCAGTTCCCTTTGTAGGGCAGTGCAATATTGGTGCACTAGGAATATTTGTCAAAGCAATGGACAATAAATACTTAATAGCACAACATGATATAACATAAAATTCCAATGATTCGGGAAAGACTTTTATGACATTTCTAGTACCAATATTAAGTAATACATACTGTTGCGTGCGTAAGGGTTCGTTATGAAATGAATGCACAAGTCCGATGAAAAATGAACAAAAATTTATTATTATCACAACAAAAAAATGCTTAAATTTTCCCAAATTATCATGCAGTATTACAATATCTCACAGTAGTTATCTTTTAACTACTCAAATGTCTAATAGAACGTAATTCAAAACAGCTAAAGAACGCTAATCCGCGAATTCGCTACAATCAACAAGAGCAGTTTTTCTAAACAACAACAAACTAAGCAACTACTACAAACTGAGATGTTTTCCTCCTTTTATAAGATTTTAAAATCACGCGCTAGAATTTTCCAGTACTTTCTCGAAATCAAAAAGAGATCATTATTTATTTAATGCACGCGCTCTTGTATTTTCAATTTTCCGGCTTAGCTTTCTTTTAATATTCGTCACGCGCTGCACTGCGCGAGAAATAAAACCATTTAATTTATAATTGAACTAACATTAGCTTTTTAAATACCAAATTCGTAACACTGCCCCCTTCCCAAGGACTGCACGTCCCGGGCAGTACAATCCCTGGACAGGAAGCTAAACTTACAACTGTGGCATAAATGCATTAATAAGCATTACATTACAATAATGAACAACATGAACAATAAATGCAATAAATAAAACAAATCAAATGCTATCAAATACAAATCAAATGCTATCAAATACAAAATACAAATCAAATCAAATACACATTTAAAAACAAAAAGGACCATGGTCTGATACTATTTACAATTATTTACATTATGTACTATGGCCATAGTAATGAGCTAACCTGTCGTAATGAACGACTTACGGATCCGAACCACGACGTCATTCAGCCTGTTTAGGACTGTGTGGTGACCATCCCAAGGTGATTGTAATTTAGGCCTGAGTCCTTTTCGTTGAATCGGGTTCCACAACCACACCTTGTCTCCTTTGTTGGATCGATGTCCAGTAGCTCTCGTGTTGTATCTGGTCTTCACTTTCTCCGTCGCCAAGTTCACTCGCTTTCGTACGAAACGGGGCATCACTTCAAAACGGGCCTGGACATCTTGGATGTGTTCCTCAGGCGATGAAGGCGCAGCCGTACGGCGATAAAACAGGCGGTCACAAGGCAGACGAAGGTCTCGACCGAAGAGCATCTGGGCTGGAGAAGAGCTGGTAGTCTTGCGTTTCTTTTCGACCCTAGTATGATTTCGGCAGCTTCCCGAGCTGGATCTTTCGGACAAGGCGTCGGCATTTCCAGTCGAGGATCCTTTTTGAGGATGGATAGTCTTGCCATCAGATGCTGAAAGCAGTTTGTTGTTTTTCAAGTCTAAGGAAAAATTGTATTTCCTTAAAAAGTCCAATCCGAGTATGCATGGATCTGTGATATTCGCCACATATGCCGTGTGATGGTAGGCGGCACTTCCAAACGTGATGCTTACCTTTAACTTCCCAGTTATGTCGATCTTATCACCAGACGCAGTCTGAAGGGTAACACAGGATGGCGTCCAAATAAGTTTATCTTTAAACTGTTCAGCTAAATCTTTCCTAATGATGGTAACATTAGCTCCTGTGTCAATGATCATATTGCAAGGAACGCCATCGATATTCACATTAATGGACAGTCCGTTACTGTTGCCACTCACTGTATAAATTTTAAGCACTTTAGAACAAGGTTTTTCATTATCTGGCAACCTCCGTTCCTCGATATGGTCACTAATTTGTTTACTGCGTCGTTGCTGGGAAATGGTCTTATTTTCCGTAACTCGGAGTGTTCTGCAGTTTCTTCTTATGTGGCCTTCAACTCCGCAATTCCAGCACTTTAGAACTAGTTTCTTTTCACTTCTGTTCCGTCTCAAGCCACTGACTTGTCTGGTAAAATCATCTGCTTTATATTCCGTACCCTGGAGTGTTCTGCAATTCGGTCTTAGGTGACCTTCACTACCACATCTCCAACACCTTAGAGCCACTTTCTTCTCGCTCCTACTCCGTATTAAAGCGTCGACTTGTCTGGCTAAATCATCTAAACGAGCCATCAGTTGATCCACTGGCTCATGGAGTCGAACAGCTCTAACTGGGTAGCGATCTCGACTAGTTGCTTGCTGGGCTGCCTCGAACTTCATGGCGTACAACAGAGTGCTTTTTATGTCCTTTACATCTGCCATTCGAAGAGCTTTCTGTATTTCAGGGTCCCGGATGCCATCGATGAAATATTGCAGCTACAGGATTTCCCTCGTTTCTCTCGGGCACTCCGAAAAGGCGTGATGTGACAGCCTTTCAACATTCGTGGCGAGCTCCTGAAGTGTTTCGGTAGGCTTCTGTTGACGAGATTTTAATTGGAGCCTGCTGTAGTCTTTTAAACACTTCTCCCCAAAGCGCAGCTCCAAGGCGCCGGACAGAGCTTCGAAATCTGATCTTTTGTTTTCGGGAAGAGTCTGAAGGATATCCGCTGCGTCTGCTCTCAGAGAAGCGGCAAGATGACAGGCCTTAGTTTGGGAATCCCATCCATTCGCATCCGCCACTATAGCAAATTGTGTTTTATACACTTGCCAGGATGTCTTCCCATCATATGTGGATAGCTTCAGAGATGGACGAGCAGGCATCGGTAAGAATTTAAAACCATCACTATTATTCCCTGCCGTCGCTACGAATTTCTTTAAAATATCCACTTCTTTGGCTACTGCAGAAACCCTATCATCAATTTGTTGTTCGATTTGGTGTTGGACGGCACAAACTCTTCCTTCAATTCGTTCCTCCACAGCAGAAACTCTCCCTTCTATATGTTCTTTTACAGAAAAAACTTTTTCTTCTATTTCTTCTTTCACCGAAGAAACTCTTTCTTCAATTTGATCTCTTACGGAAGAAACTCTTTTTTCAATTTGTCCAACTTTATTTTCAACTGTGTCAATTCTGCCTTCTATAGCTTCAAATTTATTTTCTATTATGCAGGTAATTTCTCTTTTCATTTCTTCTTGACGTGCTTCAATCTTTTTTGACCAGCTTGAACGGCTTTCATTTCGTCATTAACGGATTCCTGGCCCAATTTCATTTTTTCCTTAACGGAGTTGACGGCCCCTTCCATCTTTTCTTGGAAAGCAGCAAATGCAGTCATCATTTGCCTGAATTGTTCTTCCATCGCTCTTGTTATTGGCATTCGAACCCCACTCCTGACACCAAAAATTGTTGCTTGCGTACGGGTTCGTTATGAAATGAATGCACAAGTCCGATGAAAAATGAACAAAAATTTATTATTATCACAACAAAAAAAATGCTTAAATTTTCCCAAATTATCATGCAGTATTACAATATCTCACAGTAGTTATCTTTTAACTACTCAAATGTCTAATAGAACGTAATTCAAAACAGCTAAAGAACGCTAATCCGTGCATTCGCTACAATCAACAAGAGCAGTTTTTCTAAACAACAACAAACTAAGCAACTACTACAAACTGAGATTCCTTTTATAAGATTTTAAAATCACGCGCTAGAATTTTTCAGTACTTTCTCGAAATCAAAAAGAGATATTTATTTATTTAATGCACGCGCTCTTGTATTTTTAATTTTTCCGGCTTAGCTTTCTTTTAATATTCGTCACGCGCTGCACTGCGCGAGAAATAAAACCATTTAATTTATAATTGAACTAACATTAGCTTTTTAAATACCAAATTCGTAACAATAGTTTCAAATAAAGTAAGATATACAAAATAAGCGCCCACCAGTGGCAGAGCTGTGAAGTTAATGAACACTGGTAATTGGAACTGTGTTTAATTTCAGGGTAACGTGCTGGCTGCAGAAGTTTCGTTGTTTTTCCCATGTGTAAGGTGGATACGAGCCAGTTTCCCTTAGAAAATCTTCTACGAAGATATCCCTTTCATTTGGCAGATAGCTCTAGGTTACTGCCATGATCAAATAAATTATACATAAAAGAAGGTAGCTTATTAAACATTGCTAATGTAAACGAATACATCAGTAAATTATTTATGCACATATAATTACAAATAACAGTTATTTGCAGCAAGATATTTGAGATCACAATGCTGAAGAACATGAAATTTGTTACAAAATATTATAACTTGTAAAGTTGCGTGCTTCCAACCTGCACGCAACAATAGTGGTGGCTGCTGAGAACTGGAAAGGAGACCAAAGTCTTGAGAAGGGTTTAAACCCCTTTTTATTCAACTTTAGAAATTACAAATGCGTGCTCTTGACGCTCACAAACTACGCCGACCCGGCGGTAAAATAAAAATAAGAAACTGAAAAGAGATAATAATAAGTGACTAACTACGAGGCTCTCTAAACCTAACTAACCTAACCGCGTTCTAAGATACCGCTGATACTTCAGCAAACTTCTGAATATTACGTTGAAAGATTAACAAACTGCGAGGCAAGCACACAGGCCGAAACGCGTGGTTCTTCAATTTCTAATTAGCCACCTCCACGCTCGTGAAGCAAGAAAGCACACCTTCGAACTCGTTTCCCTTCTATTTAACTCAGCATACTTCCGCTGATAATTTGAATCCTTGCGCGTTCTACTAAAATTTACATACTCTGGCATTGGCAATTCCAGGGGAAAGTAAGGCTTGACAGGAAAGATAGTTTAAACTTAAAATAAATGTTAGTTAAGATAAATATAAACCCTACAAAATTATAATTTATTTCTAGTATTAATGAATACCTTATTTCCAGTCTATACTAAACTAGGGGGCTATCTGAAGAAACATAAGAGCCGTATTTTTGATTCTTTATTCAAGAGCTTACTACGGTTCCAATGCATGCCATTAAACTTTCAAAGGAAAATAAACAAAGAAACAACAAAAAAGAACAGTTACGAAAGACTGCATACCGTTTTCACCATAGAGGATAGGTATTTACTTTAGGGTTTCGAGAAAATCTGCTTTTGGGATACATTCTATAAGAAATTTTATGAAAAGTGGATTGAAGCGTATTTTACTTACATCAATGAAAAATAAAGGTACATTTTTTTAGGTGGGCAAAGAGTGCGTGGGCTAGGTATTAGGCACATGATCTCCTTTTCACTTCGGATATCTTTAATCTAGGACAGTGCGTTTGAACTTGTTTGTGTACAGTGCTATTTAAACGTTTTGGAAGCAACTAGAAACACAGAGGTTCCAAACGTTTCATAGCAAAGTGTACTAAAAGCAAAAATACTGATGATTCCGGTTAATACACTTCGCTTGAAACACACTTTATTAATTCCGATAATGCTGAACATTTTTATAAAAATTATCAAATGGATACATTATTTGAAATAAAATAAAGATTTAAATTATTAAGAAGTGAGTTTATTGTTTTTAGATTGCTTAAGATCGTTTCAATTTGAAAGTTTGAATGATAAAAGTTCGTACGCTTTATTTAACAGCTGCATTCTGAGAACTCATTTTTTCCTTAACAAAGCCGCCTGATAGTTAAGGCTATTTCATAAGTTAAAATCTTATCTTCACGTAGTAGCACCTTTTGCAAAGTCGCGAGTATAATAAATTCACGATGGCGTAATGTAAAATAAAGTAATTATATTTAATGCTTACATTTTTACGCAAATTGCTAACTCTACTAATGTTAATTCATATTGTGTATTTAACTTGCTTTTAAATTCTGTTTTTGTTGCCATATACGGTAAGCAAAGATTTTTAGTTAATTGCGTTATTTCGGACGCCATATTTTTGCATGCACATCAACTGAACAAATGAAAAACAATTCTGGTGGGGACACCACATCACTTCCTTGTATAGCCTATTAAGTTATACACATTTTTTTGCTATATTTCAATTAAATTTATTTTCTCGAATTTCATTAGAGATATAGTTGTCATTCAATTAATTTAGTTCTCACTTCGCGGCAAAGCAAAAATGCATGAAAACTAAAACATCTTCCTTAAAATTGTAAAATACAGAAAAATATAAAACACCAAATATAATCAAAACAGTTAAAAAATGTTTGCTATTAAAATTAGAGTTTCTACGAAAAAACAAGGAATTCGGCCAGCGGCCATGAAGGCAGATTTTTTTCGGTGAACAAAGCTGAAAGTTTACTTTTCGTCCTACTCGGCAAAAAAACATTGAAGGTGCAGAATGTGACTTAATTCGCTATTTTACTGAGATTCCAATGCAAACAAATAGCCGTTCTTTAGGCTTAACTCGCCAATTAAACATTTACATTGTTGATAATTCTACAACCATTGCCTGCAGATTAACTAAAGGTATGAAAACCTTAACCGGAACATAAAAACCACATAATTCAATCACTTTTAAAGCAAAAAATGCACACTTTACCAGCATATGAGAATAAAAAAACTAATCTCACCGAGCCAGGAAACAGACGGAGAATATATATTGTAGAGTCATTAGGATATTTTTGTGAAAGCAGGAAACATGAAAAATGAGCAATGCCCTCTCCGGGACTCGAACCACGGACCTGTCGA
This sequence comes from Stegodyphus dumicola, assembly GCF_044657685.1. Lineage (NCBI taxonomy): Eukaryota > Metazoa > Arthropoda > Arachnida > Araneae > Eresidae > Stegodyphus > Stegodyphus dumicola. The sequence continues at coordinate 141,057,637 of NC_140771.1, read as the reverse complement.
ATACGTGCCGAGTGTGCGACCATTACACCACGAAGGTATGCCAAGAAAGCGAAATAAATACCTTATAATATATATATTTATATATTGTTGGTGAAGCCGATTGCAAGAAAAAAGGGAGGTGCACAATTATGTGTTATAGAAATCGCATTTACAAAATTTCAATGTTCTGCGGCAACTCTCTCTTGAGTTATGTGATATACATACATATATACGTATAGACGTCAAAAAGTCTCATCTGATTCCATTGTAAATCCATTTTACAATCCTTTTTTTGTCAAAAACAGTCCTTTATTCTGTCTGTACGTACAGATGTCACGCAAAAACATCGTTCAAATGGTACTTCGTACAAGGAAGTAAAAATGATCTGCTCTTGTACTTACTTCATCGCTGACACCGTCATCGGACAATCAATTTTCAAAAATAACTAAATGTATATTTATATATTATAGTTAATAAGTACTAGTCAACTAATGTGAGCGCTTTATAATTTTTTTGGCGAATTTTTACTTTGACTCGCTGAAACCAGAGGTTTGATTCGCAGAACTCCGAGGTTTCGCGAAGCATAGTTTGAAGTCTACTGCTTTAGATTAAGAAATAATGAAGGTAAGGTTTGCAAAAGTTCTTAATAAGAACTAGAATCATGTTCTTTTGATAGCGATTTTTTTATTTTAAGATTTGTAAACGGCAAATCAAAATCTTAATGTTAAAAATGATCTATCCACTTCTAAATTGTTTTTCAAATTTGAGCCTAAGGAATATGAGCTTTGTTTCAATGACTTAAAATTTACAGACCAAAATATCTGATATTTAATCATTTGATAACCTCTGTATTTTCATTTACTACGCAAATTTAGAGATCAGAGGTGATTTCTGAATGTTTGCTTTTTAAATCATTGAATAAGTTACTTAACAATTTAACAAAAGAAAGGAATTTCTAATCTTTTTTGTCAGTCCAAAGGGGCAATTTACTCTGAAGGACTATTGATTTCGTTTTGGCATTTTGTGTCGAAAACTTTAAAAGGCTGTATCACTTTTCGAATCGTTGCCACCATGTATTATCACCCCGTCTTATATTTAAAGAAATTAAGTCATGAAGAATCTGCATAAATATATGTATGTTTCTCGCATTGTGATAAAATAACGGTAGCACTAATTTGAATTTGACATTTGTTTTATTATCGTTTTCAGATTTTGTAACACTACAACGAATTTTTGATTAAAATATTAAGCGATTTCAAAGCGAGCAATGGCAACACTATAAAAAAAATTCCAGCGCGCGAGACTGTGTATCGGAAATTCTAAAGATATGCTCGTTTAAAAATTAATTTGCGATATTGTTGTTGAACTGAATTTTATAGTTTGAGTACGTAGAAAATGATATTTAATAAATAAGGGTATTTATTAAATATCATTTTCTACGTACTACAAGGCTAACACACAAAACGTTAAAAAAACGCTCCTTTGGACATAATTTAAAATCTGAAACTTTTCAGAATATTTGTCTTTTTGTTGAAATTTTTATTATCTTTTCAGTTTTTAAACTAATCATCTTTCACAGACGATTTTCATTAGTTTACACAGACTTTTAAATCATCGCTTAAATACATTTCTTCATAGTGCGAAATTGCAACTAATTAAAAACTTGTTTAATTGAATCTTCTGATGTAATTGAACACTTCCAAGCACTTTTTCAAATCTTGAAATTTTTGAAATTACCGCAGTATTTTGAATATTTTCATCTAATTTTATGTGCATTTTCTTTCTTTTCATTCACTTTTTTCGAAGTTACTTATTTTAAACTTATGATATATTTTGCAACCTATCATTCAGGTTCATCACAAATAATTGTACATTTGCCTTGCATTTTTCCTGGAGTATTATTACCCTTAGATACCTATTTTTCCCTGTAGGTTTTGAGGTAAATAATTCACATTCCACGGATCTTATCCATAATACATCTTTGCGACTCTCCATCTTTGCTGATAAAAGTAACCAAAATATAAAAAGTTAAAAGTGAGTTTTCCAAATTATTTAGTAATTTATCTCTGTAGGTCTTTAAGTGATAGCCTTAAAGTCCAACAATCTGTCCAGACTGTGGCCATAACCAGACTGTTGGAATTTAGTGTAATTTTCTGTATACTTGGAGACAATGATCAGTTGTTTATAACAACAGGCACTGTAACCAGAGCTGACGAATAACTCGTGTATTAGGGACGCCTAAGAATAATAAATCGAATATATGAAATTACTTCTAAACTCCTCGCCTTTCAGGCTAAACTATATGCTTGAAATCTAGTAATCTGATTTCGGACGCAAGTTACAAGGGAACAGTTTCAGCGGTAATAAGACCTTGAAAGCTTTAGGAAGTTTGTCTTCAATTTAATGCCAATAAGTTTTAAAGATTTAGTCAAATGTGGATAATTTTCATTAGCTTGAAATATTAGCTTGAATTTTGAAAAATTTCAATAGCTTGAAATTCATTTCATACTTTAAAAATTGCTTAAAAGAGTCATACAAATAACTGAATGTTTCTGCACAGTTATAAGGATTATGTTAATTTTATTAACAGTTAAATTTTAAGTTCCTGTCCTGTCAAATTCTTAACTTCAACTTACTACTTCCTGGGCAGAACGTAGTTTTGGAATCTTGTTGAATATTTAAGGAGGAGGAGCGGTATTTAAACCACGAAGTTACTTACAGAGTCAGAGAGAATCAGAGTTTCTGATTTACGCGCGTCTGTCCTTTTGGCCACTCTCTCTCTCTCTCAAAGCTGTTATTACGCTCGGCCGTACTCAGGCCCTTGCTAAGCTTCGTAGTCAAATAAGTTAAGGGGCCAACTCGATTTAAATCTTGATAGCTTCGGCTATATTTCTTTAGTTAATCTTACTTTTAGTTTAATTCTTAGTCTCTTAAGTTCAAGCCCAAGTGTCGGCTTTGTTTGTACACTCCCAGGCGGAGTTTTGTTAAATCTTATTGGAATAATAAAGGGTTAGTTACCCTTCTATCTTGTTGTTTCTTGTCACCCGAACTTGAGCTATTAATCGCTATCTAGTTCTTAAGACTCGTCACTTTCTACAGTAACTGAGATTTACACAGTGAAAGTCTTACACAATTATAGTGTTTGCATGAAATAATGCAAGCATCAAGAATTTAAATTCTAAAAAAGTAAAATGTCTTTGAAATGCAAGTTATTATGCAATTAAAAATGTCTTTTAGTAATTAATGTTCTTTTTCTTTCTAATTAAATGTGATTTTCATTCCTACCATTTTCCCGTTGTGTATACACGTGTGCGATTTTTCATTTTCCGAGCTCAAATTTATACATGTTCCATGAGATATTCTTTCATTTGTACTTAAGTACTTTTTCTTTATTAAAAATAAATACCGATATACGGGTACATTTGCTAATTTTATAGCTGAAAGAAGAAAAGCAAAATGTCAGGTGTTGGAGTGATAGTGCTCATAACTACAGATAAGGTATGAAATGTCCTATCTTTTGTTTTGTTTATTACACATTTATTTATGATCCAAATGTTGCGAAATGAGTGCACATTTAGCTGTCTGAGCATGGAAAGTGAGTTTAGTGAAGACTACGTTCAACGTTTCCACCCTATTGTTTCACAACTTCTTGCAGGTAAAACTTTACATTTGTTATAACCTTCCTCATCTGTCTTTCTAACTTGTACTGCACATCTGATTGATAAGAGCCCTAAGTTGTGCTATATTTGTAGGCTTCCTTGCTAATATCTTCAAAAAAAGAAAAAAAAATCAAATAAAATGAACTGACATCCCGCATAAGCCCGATGTTAATCACATATGAATTAATACTAAGGCTAAGCGGGGCCACTGACTTCCACATTTTAAAGATCAAAAGACCGTTGCGACATTTTAATCGCATTAAAATATTACAAAGGAAATCCAGAACAATGTTTGCAGTGTGTGGGTGGGCTTCGTCCTGAAGGAACCACCGAATGTGTAAAGGGAATTTGCTCTTTTTAGGTGTGTGGATATACTTGATAGGTGCTATCGTTTCTTTTCTAATAGAAACCTAGATTTCTCATAATAGTATGCGAACGTCCTCTTTACAAACAGCCCATCTTGTACAAAAATATGCACGAAAACGTTTTTGTGTCACCACCAAACTCTTTGCTTCTTCAAAAAATATTACTAACTTTCACCTTTTTTTCAGCACTCAAACACCCGTTATCCGCCATTTTAAAACTGGTGTTTCACAGCATGTGTCCGATACTGATTTCTCTTGACATATACCGGATTTTCTATGAACAAAAATTCCCAAGTAGGGCTTTTTAATATTCAGTATATAACATTGCAACTACGGGAGAAGAGGTATGACATTTCAAGCACTCCTCCTCCTGTATTTGGCCACCTCAAACCGTAAATTCTCATCTGTATTCCTTTCTGGCGAATCTAAAAGCCATGGAAATAAAAGGGATTCTGGGAAACCATTCATTAACTTATATTGCAGCTTGGCATGGAGTGCTTGTTGAAAGGTCTCATTTCAGTAAACATATTAGTAAAATTAAAAGAACCTGCAATATTTATTCTAGTCCGTCTAGAATCTAGAGGGATTAGGTTAAGGTGGCACATAAGCTCATCCGTCTACATACTGTGATATGAAAACAAAATTTGTCTGATCGTGCTTAGACTCCCTCAGTCCGTCGCTGTGATTGAAATTAAGATAATATCATCCAAAAAATATCTCCTATTGTTGGCTTCCGCTGAATTTTCGCATCTATTTAGATTGCTCCAATTCATGAAAAAAAATTAAAAAGTTAAAACATCCGTCCTTTTCGCAAACGAAGTACATCCGTTTTGACCCAATGTTTAAGCGAAACAGAATACTAAATGCGTTACGTCGGAAAATTATATAACCGTGTTTACAAAATACCTCATTCGGATTTAATTTTCGCAGCTGTTAGCCGTAGAAATATACTTCCACTTTCAAAATTATTCATGTTCTGCAGTTTTTTAAATTAAAAAATAAATTTTCTAAAACTTACAAAATGTAACTTGTTTGCTCATTTGTATGCTTAGAAAATTTTTACTCATTGTAAGAAAGCAAAATACAAGAAACTAGACTCCTGTGCGGTTAAAATTAACTGAGACATTTAATTTTTTGTTACAACTAGTATACTGAAAATTTTTTACATATGTAATCTATAAGTGTTCAAATGCTATCCATGAAGTCTTATTACTTTAGAAATATAATCTAATAATCATACAAACAACATTTTATTGAATTAGGAATATTTTTAATTTTTAATTTATGCACATAATGATACCAGCTGGTTATGTGCCAATGCTAAAGCTTCCCAGCTGTTGTAGAACGCTAATTCCTTAAGATTCTGGGAATAAGATCTCCTGTTTGGAAATATATATGTAATAAAAACAAAGGAAGAAGTAACTGAAGAGCAGAAGGAGGAATTTGGATGGCGAAGGCAGATTTAAATTTTTTTTATTTTAGCTAACATGTTGCGGCGATAATCAAGTTGGCACATTAATTGTGCCTATTCCAAGAGATTTTACATTTTAGATAAATTTGCAATAAGAGAGAAAGAGCACCCAGACTGCAGTGCGGCCAGGCCAAAGCGTGGAAAGCAAGTGCGTAATGTTGAAATCTGAAGTCAAACTGAGTTAGTTCTGGTTCTCAAAGCATTCTGACTGGATAGTTAATATTGCTGTAAAATTACTATTGGCTGGTTGAGTTTTAGTTCAATTTACATCACCAGAATTACGTAAGAGTCATATGACATAGAATAGTCTCGAAATGACGCAGTGCAGAGAGGGGTTACTATTTTTAGAATAGTGTGGTGTAGTGTTAATGCTTCAACGGTGTGGTGTCGAACACCAATGAAAACTCTAATGATGGAACACCGCATGAAAATTTTATTGAGCATTCAAAAAAAAAAAATGGCTACATACAATCCACTAGAGAAAAACCTATCTTTTCTTTTAAAAAATCAAATTCTATACATTTTACGTGCGAGAGCAATACGTGGTTCTCGAGCCTGCGTTCTTAACATTGACAACAATTTAATATTATTTTAATAACAATTTTAACAACTATTGAAAACGTATTCGGAAGTTAAATAATAATAATTTTCATCTTATGCTCACGAGACATCCTTGGCCATATTAATTTTCAGTTTTTTCTTCCTTTATGCGACCTTATCACAATAGAGAAGGGAAATTTACGTTGCTAATTTAATCTTTTATATATTTTTAATTTTTTTTTACATATATATATATATTCATCAATACCTTTCACGACAATCTACGAAAGAATGTTCTTCACTTAATCGATTAAAACAGAACCTTTTTTTTTTTTTCTGAATTGATATTTTATTTTTAGTGAGGTACAAAGATCCCTCTTCTCAATTTGTGTAAGATCCCTGAATATGATCTCCAACTTTAGAATGAAATATCTCAGGCAGTTTGCGTAGAATAAGAAGCACAAGTTTTGAAATTTATGTTTTGTAATGAGTATAAAACTTTCCTAAATGTAAGTATACAAATCGGGAGGGGGGAGTATAAAATGTTAGGTTTCATAATTTTTACAAACCTGACTTTTTAATTATAATAATAAAACTAATAAAATAATAAATAAATAATAATTAATAAAATTGATAAATAACAATAAAAGTAAATTAATAAATAATTTATTTTTAATCATTTTTTAAGTCGTTTATCCATAAGGTACCTGTTTAAATTATGAATAATGATTGTATCTTTTAAATAAAAGGAAGAAATGTCATGACAAAAATTTTTTTAAAATTCACCAAGCTTCATTGTTAATATTTTTAACAACACTGATAAAAATGTGCTGTTATAATTAAGAATAGTCGGTTAATATCAACCATTAAGCCCCCAATTCTCTAACGAATGAAAAATCCTTTAATTTCAAATGACCAGCCATGGCTGTGTTGTACAATGTACAACGCTCAGCTCTTGTGTTCAATCCCCAATTTGTTTCGAATATTTTGTTTGATGTGTTAATAATAGTGTTAACTTTCGTCGAGCGCACGGAGAGAACTAAACATTTTTATCTACTCAGTATTGATGTTGATTTGTCCAGCCCACAGAGTGAACTAAAATTTTTTGATTGCTTAATGATTCCTCTCAGATTTGATTTTTATTACTCTCATTTTTCATTCAGTTTTTGATTACTCTCATTTTTGAAACATTACTTATAACTATATTATTTCGTAAACATTGGTCAGCTGAGTGCTTCTGTCGTGGCTTAAAATCGAAATATCAATTTATTACTAGTTCGGAACGGCAACAACAACAAAAGAAAACAGAAGAAACAAAGCATTTAAAATAAAGTGTATTATTGAATGTTCGATTTTGGAATGTTTCTTTTTACAAAACAATAAAGTATGTAATTCTTATTTTTTTGAACGTTGTTTTCTCTTCGTCCTTCTTTTCCTTACACTTTTTCTGATTATTTTTTCTTCGCCTTTCTGAATCATATTCATCAGGATGCTGATGTCACTACTAACGCTAGGAGTAATAACAAGAGTAGTCAACTCATGCCTTAAAACTCATTCATCTCATAATATTTTAAAACTAACATCAAAACAGCTCACATAATGCAAATCATAAAATTGGATCATAATAACAGTATAAAACATATAACACCCTATGGATTCTATTATTGGAATTTTAAAATACACAATTTAAAAAAATATAAAAATAACATTTTATCTGTTTTTCAAATGAAAGTCCATTTTAAATTGCTGTACAAATTGTTGCCATCCTTAGTTTCGAAACAAAAACTATTTAAATTAAAGATTTTGATATATTTCAGTGTTTTTTGATACTGAATAAGTATTTTTGTGTGTTAAGAGTTCATATAAACCTTGTGAATAAGCATGCCAGAAGAGAAAAAAAATTAAACAAAAATTTGAAACTTTTTTTTAACAAGTCTAGCTGTAACAATTTTTACAGCTGAAGATATCCAAAGCAAATGAATTGGATACATTCATCTGTTTAAATATAATAAATATAATAAATTAGCGAATATAAAAAAATTATCAGCTGACTTACGTCCATGGCACATACATTCGCCTTTTCTAATAAAAGATACTAACGGAACTCATCATATAGACCATAACATATATTGCTGAAAATTATGCAACTATAATAATTTCTTTCCCTTCTAATCTATTTCTTTTGCCGACAACTGCATCAAATAAGAGCTATTTTTATCCTTCAACTGATTCCATTTCCTTCTATGTGCAGAAGTAAATTGTTTTTATCAAAAGCTTTCCTTTATTCGTGTAAAAGGGAATAGAATCTAAAAGCATGTGTGTTACTTTTAAGTTAAATTTTAAAAGTGCTGGAGAATTTGTATTTTGTTCTGGCAATTCTCTAAAGGAAAAGTGCAGTTTAAAAATGTTTTTCATGTGTGTGTACTTTGTGAAATAGGAAATCAAGAACTCATTTCGCCATTAATTGAATGGTACACATAGCTCGAATTTTGCTTAGAAATCTTTAAATTTTACTAATGTAGGACATGAAGCGATATTTTTCAAATTATTAAATTAAGCGTAAACTATTCAGCTATATATATATATATATATAGTGTGTCACCAAATAAAAAAGTCATTCATTTAGTTTAAAAAAGTATTAAATGTTTGAACTTTATTTTTAAATACTTGAATTAGACTTGATTAATAATTGGAATAGCTAAAGCCGTAAAATAACATTTACTGCTTTAACTATTCCAATTATTAATCAAGTCTAATTCAATGCTTTTTGGGAGGTATTCAGTAGGTGGTGTGGTGTATTTAATTATGGCAAAGCACACTAGGGCTATCTGCCTATGGGGAGGGATGCCTTCGTGGAGGACTTTCTAAGGGAAACTGGCTCGTATTCACGTTACACATGGGGGAAAACCACGAAAACGCCCATGCAGCCAGCCCGTTCGCGGGATTCGAACCTCAGACCGAACTACCAGTGTTCAACGACTTCACCGCTCGGCCGCTGGTAGGCCCTGAAGGTATTCAGTAGAAATTAAATGATATTGAAAAACTGCACTTAATTTCATTACTTGCATTTACATTGACAAGCCACTTACCAGGAAATATTCAAAGTTACGAACATACATAACATATATAAAACATATAAATTTATTACTTTTTATGTTTCATATAACATCTGATTTGCTTTAATTGATCTTGAGTTAAAAATCTTGATTAAAGTAAGAAATAATGCACTATTATTTATTTATTTATTACAGATAGACTTTTTAAAGCAGCTCTGATTTCTTGAAATTTTCCCAAAGTGAAAAACATAGAAATTAAAATCAGCTAAGCTAAATATTCAGAATATTTATTTAGCAATTATTTAGTGAAATCATAGAGATCTATGAATCATAAATATATGAACCTATACTACAACCGATTTCATTAGTGAAAGAACTTTGCACGAACAAGATGTGAATGTGAAATGGGAATTTTTCCACTCTCTCGCAAAATGAAGACTATACAGGCAAAATCAGCAATATTCTCTTCTAACTGAATAGTAATTATACAATTCAGTAAATTTTTAATTACAGACGATAACAACAAGAGTAGCCATTTTACAAGTGGGCCCACCAGCGGCCGAGCGGTAAAGTCGCTGAACACTGGTAGTTCGGTCCGAAGTTCAAATCCCGCGAACGGGCTGGCTGCATGGGCGTTTTCGTGGTTTTCCCCATGTGTGACGTGTATACGAGCCAGTTTCCCTTAGAAAGTCCTCCACGAAGGCATCCCTCCCCTTAGGCAGATAGCCCTAGTGTGCTTTGCCATAATTAAATACACCACACCATTTTACAAGTAATAGAAAAAAATCGTGCTTCACCTGAATGGAAACATACCATGATAGACACATTTTTTTTTAAGTGTAATCAGTTAATTTTATTATTACGCTTTATAAACAGCTAATGTTTACGTGCTTATGAAAATATTCAATAAAATTGTGTCAGTTATGTTTAAAATTGTGATTTTAAAGAAACACTACAGCCGGAAGAAATGTCTCTCCATGAAATAAATTCTGCGATAGTGAAACAAGGGGCAAATAAATAAAATAAAAAAATGCTTTAAATTTATCTTATAAGAGATTTAGCTACCTTTATCAACGATATGCTGCCTTTCTTACGGAAATTTTAGATGAATTTGCTGATCCCTCACCCAAACGTGAATTTGAATTTACTGATGAAAGAAAATATTATTCTGTTCTCGAATATAACCTCGGCTATTCTAATTGTTTTGCATTAACATAACTCGAATCCATCATTAATGATGACATTTGGCGGAGATGGCAAGAACACGAATAACATTTTTCAAAAATAATACATTTAACTGTTTTTATTTCACTCACTCTAAAAATAAAAGTTCCTTATATGCACACAATTTAAACTCTCGAATTTCTAGTTACTGATAATTCCTATTCTAAAGAATGCAAACTATTTAATTCCGTCATCTCCCCATATGAACATATATTAAATAGCTCGTCAATTTATTCTGACGCGGAAAGTGTTCCATGGCGGAAATAATTTCGGAAACACGCGGCTTAAAACTATTTGAAATTTACTCCAAAACATCGGACGGTCTGCGTCATGGAATGACTGGAATTCTAAAATGAGTTTGTCAAGAAAGATGTTTTCACCATCTACTATTTTCGAATAAATTTTATTTCTGTTCATTTGACGTCTAGCATATCTACGCTTTTCAGCGCTGTCGGGTGTATTCCCTTAACAGTTCTCGTTATATTTATCGAGTTAATTTACAGCTCTCACCCCAGCATTTCATTTGCTAACCACGGGATTTGAAAATAACGCAATCAGCTAGCTAGTTGGAGCATGTTGTTTTAAAATATTAATAATTTTTGGGGCGGAAATTTTAGTACTCATCAGTTGTTCTAATTAGAAATTCTCAATGAAGGGTGGCACGCCCAGAGTCATCTATTACCATGTTCCGGCTGGAATTAATAATCTGCATGTTACAAAATGGCAGCTCTGCGATATTAGCAGAAATAAGAGCAGAGTTCTGTTATTTATTTAAGAACACTTAGAGAATTTCAAAACCTAACGTCCGAAGAATCTACAATTATTTTGATAAATGTGTATAATTCAAAAGATATAAACATTCTTATTTAGCTTTTTAAGCACATTAAACTAATAAAAGCGAAGAAAAGAATTCTGTTGAATATTTGCGCCAAAAAATTGATTTAACTATCTTCGAAAAATCCTTTAGGAAGGAACGATAATAGAAGCACATGCCCAAACAGGATGCTAATGTTTTCGCAGTGTTTAGGAGGCGGATAACTCTTGATTGCTAAAATTTTAAAATGTGCTTCTATCCCTTTTTTCGAAATTTTATATCCAAGGAATCTAAGTTCCTTAGCCACGAGTTTGCATCTTGTGGGATTCAGCTTGAGGCCGGCTTCATTTAATTGTGGAAAAACTTCTTTAAATTATCTATGTGCTTGTTGATAGTTTCACTTGTAATAATAACATCATCAAGATAGATAAAAGTACTTTTGCTTAGGACGGGTCTTAAAATGATATCCATAACCTCTTTAAATGCAGCCGGAGCTCCGCATAAGACAAACGGCATTCTCAAAATAGTAGACGGTTTTTCTACATCGTCGTGTTTTAGAGTTTAGATTTAGTTTTAAGTTTAGCTATCTGAAAATATTGTGACGTCAGGTCAAGCTTTGTCATGCAGTTTGTTGATTTTATTTTCCGAATAGCTTCCTCTATAATCAGCAGGGGATAAACCGCATATTTCGTTTTACTGTTTAATTTGCGGTGGTCCACGGCGAATCTCTAAGATTTCGAATATAAGGGCGGGAGACAGAGTATCTTTCTGCATAAGACTACCAGAATCACGTAGGGGCTATTACTTGGCGGGGTTATTTTATTTGCTAACATGTTTTTGATATGTTGTTCTCTTATATTTTCTTTTATTTTGTCGTATCTAAATGGTTTCAACCTCACCGGAGAGGCATCGCCAACGTTTATCTCATGCAAAACCACCTGACGGAAGCCTGGTTTCGTATCAAAAAGTTTATACAAGCTTCTTACCAGGGCTTCAGTTTTCTTCTTATCATCTTTCTGGAGGTGATTCAGATCTACTTTTGGTGGTGCTATCACCTCTTCTATAGCATCTATTTGTAACTGTAAAGTAGAATTCTTAAAAGTTCAAGGTCACGCTTCCTGCGCGTAAAACGACGACCCCCAAACTTACTGATGTTAATAGATCTTTAAGATGACTTTTTGGCTTTCATTCTTAATCTGCATCTGCGATCTACTTGGGCTTTTAAATCAGGATAAGAAAATAAGAAACTAATCTAATGCTTAACTAAATAAACTTAGGCGAAGCTAGACACAGCTTTTAAACCAGGATAAGAAAATAAGAAACTAATCTAATGCTTAACTAAATAAACTTAGGCGAAGCTAGACACAGCTTTTAAACCAGGATAAGAAAATAAGAAACTAATCTAATGCTAAACTAAATAGACTTAGGCGGAGCTATAATGTTCTTCGGATACTTTGTGGTGTTGCGTGGCCCCAACTTGCCCGCAACAGTAGTAGTGACTGCTGTGAACTGGAAATCACACAAACTCTTAAGAAGGGTTTAACTCCCTTTTTATTCCACTTTAGAAGTTACCAATGCGTTCACTTGACGCTCACAAACTACGCCGACCCGGCGGTTAAATAAAAATAAGAAAGTACAACTAAAAATGAATAAATAACAAATCACTACCTACGAGGCTCTATAAACGTGACTAACTTAACCGCGCTCCAAGATACAGCCGAGATTTCAGCAAACTTTCCGAATAAGAAGTTGAAAGATTCAACTAACTGCCGGAGTAGGCACACAGGCCGAAACGCGCGGTTCTTAAATTTCTACCTAGCAACCTTCACGCTCGTGAATCAAGAAAGAACACTTACAAACTCGTTTCCCTTCTATTTAACTCAAATTACTTCTGCTAAAAATTTGAATACTCTGCGCGTTCTACTAAAATTTACATACTCTGGCATTGGCAATTCCAGGGGAAAGTAAAGGCTTGACAGGAAAGATAGCTTAACTTAAAATAAAAGCTAGTTAAAATAAATATAAACCCTACAACTTTTCTAGATAAAACGTCCAGAAACCTAGTGAACTGAGTAGCGAAATATCGCTGAGTTCGAATAGTTGCTACAGAGACGTGAGAAGGATTAAAATACCCTTTTATTCACTCAAAGAAATAATAACAGATGGCCCCTTCTCGGGCTTACGGAAAAGCCTCCACTTGGTCTTTTAAATCAGGATAAGAAAATAAGAAACTAATGTAATGCTAAACTAAATAGAACTTAGGCGAAGCTAGACACAAATATCGAACGTAGTTGGGCCTTAAACTAGCCGGCGATTCTCAACAGGCACGTACAATACGGCCGAGAGTAATAGTTTCAAGAATAAAGTAGACAGAAGGCAATCATGCGCCACTAAGGATTCTCCCAGTTTCCTAGCGTGCCTTCGGGGTGGAGTGGCTCTGCACGCTGTGCCGGTATTCCAGAGGTCCGTGTTTCGATTCCCGGCGAAGGCGGTTGCTAATTTTTCATCTCTCCGGCTTCCAAATAATCCTAGTGTCTCTACAGTGACGCCCGAACTAAAAGGGTGTTGGATGAGGTTTCTCCACACTTAAGACTTGGCGATTGGGTCCTTTGGAAGCCCCAGTCGCCCTTTAAAAAGGGGAGTATATAAGGTATTTCTCCTATTTTCCTAGCGTGCCTTCGTGGTGTAGTGATTCTGCACGCTGGGCCGGTATTCCAGAGGTCCGTGGTTCGATTCCCGGCGAAGGCGGTTGCTAATTTTTTATCTCTTCCAAAAAATCGTAATGTCTCTACAAGGACTCCTAAGCACTCTCGTTCTAAGTAAGTCAAACTTCCTTTAAATACTTTGTAATGTTGCGCGCTTCCAACCTGCACGCAACAATAGTGGCGACTGCTAAGAACTGGAAAGTAGACAAAGTCTTGAGAAGGGTTTAAATCCCTTTTTATTCAACTTTAGAAATTACAAATGCGTGCTCTTGACGCTCACAAACTACGCCGACCCGACGGTAAAATAAAAATAAGAAACTAAGAAAAGAATAGTAACAAGTGACTAACTACGAGGCTCTCTAAACGTAACTAACCTCACCGCGTTCTAAAATACCGCTGATAATTCAGCAAACTTCTGAATATTACGTTGAAAGATCAACAATTTGCCGAAGCAAGCACACAGGCCGAAACGCGTGTTTCTTCAATTTCTAACTAGCCACTTCCACGCTCGTGAAGCAAGAAAGCACACTTTCGAACTCGTTTCCCTTCTATTTAACTCAGATTACTTCCGCTGACAATTTGAATCCTTGCGCGTTCTACTAAAATTTACATACTCTGGCATTGGCAATTCCAGGGGAAAGTAAGGCTTGACAGGAAAGATAGTTTAAACTTAAAATAAATGTTAGTTAAAATAAATATAAACCCTACAACTTCTTCTAACTCATTTGCATTAAACGCGATTCTAAAAGATCATTCTGGTAGGGAATTGAAAAATTAAAAATAACTGTATAATATTAAAATGAACCTTACAACTTGTTGAATATATTTGTAAAATTAGGAAGTGCGCAAAACTATATAAGTGAATACTTAATTTTTTTTTTAAACATATGAGAAAGATTTGAAATGACTAAAAGTTATTTTTACAAGCTTTTATTCAATTTACTCATGGTATTTCACTCTGGTTGGAATTTTGCCATCGATCTTTTAACCTGCTTCCTGATAAGCTATGGAATTCAAATTATGTACACGCACTATTGGTCGATAACAATGTAAGAATGCAATGTGGCGAAGAGATAGTTTCAAAATTCGATTTAAATCTTTTTATTTGATGCTTAGACGTTTTTTTGCCCGCATCTTTTTTTTTAACGAACAAACTAAACATAGAAGGAAACTGGGAATTTTACTGCTTTCACCATCGAATAGAGCGGGAAAAAAGTCTTTTTCATGAAACTTGTATGAAAACTGTAAGTTAGTTTCTGAAATTTTAGCAAATTTTTGAAAATTGTTCCGATTTATAGTTTAATGGGAATAACAGATTAATTAATTCTATTTACAGAATTCATCTACAATTTTATATTGCGAATAATAAAAGCGCAATTAAGCTAATAGAAGATTAAAAGAGATAATGGCTATCTATTAATTAATGGAAATCTATTAATTAAATAATGCAATTTAATTAATAGATTTCGCTAGTCTTGCGCCCCACGCTTTTATTATTCGTGGTATAAAATTGTAGATGAACTCTGTAAATAGAATTATTTAACCTATGATTCCCATTAAACTGCATGATAAATTATTTTTGTCCTTTTAGAGCCTTAATTGCCATATACATTTTAAATAAAAACTTAATGTATGAAAAGCTTTTCTTAAATTGAACTTCCTTAGATAAATATTGTTAGACATTTCGTATATAGATGATTTTAGTACAGTTACTTGTGAAATTAGAATTACTGTATTTTTTTGTGTAATGCAACATGAAAAATTTAGAGAGACAAGCTGTGCCGGAAAAGTAAGAATACAGGAGCAAATCGATTTAACGTTGTGTAAATGGGTATCTCGGTAATTAGGCGAAATATTGGCAAGCTAGCAAAGGTTTTGGCGACTCATTTTTATCGCCAAACTTGGAAAGAAATCGCCAAAACTCGCAAACTTGGCGACATTTTGGTCCGGTCCCTGTATTACCGTAATACGTATTGTAATTGAATAAATGTAATTGATCTCTGTTGTAACCGTACGTCGACCCTCATATTACCTTCCAGTTATTTCGAGAAGCAGAAAGTACTAGAAATGCCTTGGCGGTCGGATAAACATCTGCTCTCAGTTATTGTTGTTAGCTGTTAACTAAGCGTGAATTCCAAATACTCTCTCCAACTTAGTTTCGCTTTGCATTGCGCTGTGTTTAACGTTCTTAGTAGTTTGAAGTGTAACTGCTGATTGTACTCTGTGATACCGTGGACACACCTGTATGATTATTTCTGTGCAAATTCCACAGAACTCTGTTGTCTTCTTTTGATAGAATAGAATAAATTTTATATACCGACCATCGAACCTGTGTATGTTCAATCTATTTCGAAAGCGTACGCACGCAACAATATCTTTCTCGGGTCTCGCTAAAACGTATGGTACCGTATCTGATTCAGGAGATATAATCGTTTCGGAAAATTGTTATTTTAGTCATAGATGCTCATAAAATTATTTCACTCTTTGGTTAATATAGCCCTAGAATGGCAATTGCACGAAGGCTCTTTCCTCTAAACCGGAGGTAAGCATAGGTTTCATTCTCAACCGCAGGTACGCATATGACTGATGGTACGGAAGAAAAAAATAGGTGGTACGCAAAGAAACAAAGTAGTTTTAACTATTAAATTCAAAAATTAAATACGCAGACAACCTAGTTTTTCTCTAAACCTCGTAAATTTATGCTATATGAGCTATGCTTAAGATAAATAGCACCTCATAGACTTTAGAAAAATAATCAATTTTTATTCTCACAAATATTGTTTTAGCCCCACACATAACAAAATTTATCATAAATGATGTTTTTTAAAAGGAGTAATAGAAACGGATGTTGTATTTAAAATAGCATATAAAAATAAGTTCCTATAAAAAGATCTCATTAATTCTTTTAGAGTATCTTATTAACTCTTTTTTAAAGTTGGCTGACTTATTAGCATGTCTACACTTAATGTAGCCACCATTTCTGGGCTCATATTGCTTTATTTTCAATTAGAATGATTTTTTTACATCGATCTGCTGTCTCTAAAAGCAGATATTTTGTTTTCTTGTTACTTCGTATTCCTTATTTTTCTACGCGATGTGAGAATATTGTCATTTGTTTTTGAAGAACTCCTAATAATGTGTGTATTTAAATATTTGTGAAAAATAATAAAATAAAACAAACCTAGATTTTTCAAAAAATGCAAAAATTACTAGGATTGACTAAGCGGGAAAACGGTGATTCACAGGTGATGGATCCACGACAATTTACTAGAACTAAGAACATTGGAAAGGAAAGTAAAATTGTTTACAAATAATATAAGGAAAGTTATTTATCATTTGGATTTACTTGGAATGGAGATGAAAGGGACCTTACACTTCAGTTTGTTGTTTGCGGTGAATTATTATAAAATCGAAATGTAAAACATCGTTTCTTAAAAGACTTGAATCGTTTCTTGTTTATCGTGCCAATTCAAATGCATGCCAATTTAAAGGATAAATTTGAAGAATATTTTAAGAGCAAATTATCGGAATTCAAAAATAGTAAAGAAGTAATGAAAGTTTTTGTTACTTCAAGGGAAAAAGCTTTGGAAGCTTAAGAATAGCAAGCAACCTAGCAAGCCTAAGAATTGACAAGACTGGGCAGGCTCACACTATTGGAGAAAACATTGTTTTACCAGCAGCTAAAGATATCGTTTAAACACCATTCAACAAAAAAAATCGGCTAATAAACTTAATAATATTCTGTTATCAAATGATACAGTAAGTCCACAAATTCATGAAATGGCAAATTCCATAAAAGCAACACTTATTCAGAAAATAAAACACAGTGAATATTTCACTTTGCAGTTGGATGTAAATACTGATATAAATTATTTGCTCAATTATTAGTTTTCATATATTTCGAAGAAGATAAACGATTTGCAAAAGAACATTTATTTTGTGAATCTCTTTCTGATAGAGCAATTGCAAATGAAATTTTCAAAGTTATTGACAATTTTATGTCTGAGAATGATATTCCTTCGAATAAGTGTATTGCGTGTATTGCTTATGCAGTGACGAAGCTCGAACTTTAACAGGAAAACATTCCGGTGTCATTTCTCAAATAAAGTCATACCTGAAACTAAATTTACTTACTGATCGATTCATCTTAAATCTTTAGTAGCCAGAACAATCAGCGAAAACGTGAAAATCGTTTTGAATCAAGACAGACAGACTTGCAGACAGACGTGGCGTCGAATTCAACATAATTTTATTATTGAATAAAGCAACTGGAGACATAACGCTTGATTCACATATGATTATCACACAGTGCAATATTCGTCCTACAATTTTGTATGTAGAGTTGAAAAAGCCACGATGGCTATCTGCCTAAGAGAAGGGATGCTTTTGTGGAAGACTTTCTGAGGGAAACTTGCTCGTATTCACCTTACACTTGGGGAAAGCTTGAGAACCAACCATGCAGTCAGCCCTTAAGTCACCATCTAATGGCATCTGCTATAGCATAAGAAGATGAAGTTAATTGGCTTTATTCCTGAAGTTCAATTCCTGTAATTTCTACATTTTTAGAAAAATTGAATGTAGAAAAAACGAATTTTTTAATAAGTATTTTGCATCTAAAAATCCTGAAAAGATTATTTCTAAGAGCTGAATTTACTTTTCTGTAATTTAAAGGTACATTTTAACATTATTTGCAGATACCTGTTCTTATAAACATCTCTATAGCCAATTATAATTGTTAATTGTAATGTCTTTTGCAATCTTTTTTGCTCTATTTCAGATTAAATTGTTCCTTTTAGTATCATAATCTGTCTTCAGTAATCACGTAAACCAGTGGCTGAGTGTTAAAGGTCGCGAAATACTGGCAGTTGGGCCGGAGCTCCAGTCAAGCAGAAAGGGCTGTACGCATTGTTTATATTTGTTGTTTTTTCTGTGTTTAATATGAATACGAGCCAGTTTCCCTTAGAAAGTCCTCGACGAAAAGATCTCTTTTCTTAGGTAGATAGTCTTCGTGTGCGTTGCCGTAAACGAGAAACCTAATTTAAACAGTTATAATGTTAGTAAATAGGATGTGCGCTTATAGTGAATTCTGTGTGTGAACACGGGAATTGAGCTTCAGTATTGTTTTATTGTGCTATTTATTCAACTGTATTGCTTATTCAACAACATCAGAGTCAACAACGATAATCTATGAAAATTTCTTCATGCATCTATTTTCCTCAGCATTTTCCACGTCACCATCTAAAGTTTTATTACATATATATAAACATACACACATATATGTGAACATGAATACGTATTTGTGCTGAAATCTGCGTCTGTCTCGCATTTAAATATTTGTGAATTCTTTCAGTTTTAAAGACCAAAGTGTTATGTACATAAAATATTCCAAATTTCTATTTCTCAACTAGCATTTTTTTTTCAGTTTTGGTTTTAGGTACTATGAGCTTCTTTAAGTACTACGAACTTTTAGGTACTATGAACTTTTAGGTAATTTTGTTTTATATAAATTTAACAATTTGTAAAAACATGTAAAAATTTAATATCAAATAACTTTCGAATAAGGTTTTTAGAGATTTTATTATTTGCTACATTTTGAAAAAGTGTCTTGCAAAAGAGCTTATAATAATGTAGTACATTCATTTTTAACTTTATTTTCAGATGTTTCCTGCTAATATTTATTTATTAATTGAATAAGTTTTAACTTTCATCTTATTACAGTGATAAATGTTGGAAGTGAAGCATTTTGCCTTTCTCTTCATATATGAGAAATGCGCCAATCTATGAAATATTTCTCATCGAAAATTATTTTTCTTGTGTTATTGTTCTGATTCTGTTGAAGCTCAGTAACAAATTTCTTTTTCTTGTTCACGTTTTATTTCTAATGTACATGGCAGGAAAGAATACATTTCCCATTTCTGAGAGAAATAATAATACTCTTTTTGAGTCTATCAATCATCCCTTCTTAGGAGTTTAGCAGTTTTCACTACGTGCAACATTTTTGAAGCCCATCAAAACGTTTTCTTAATTTTCTGCTGGACATTTTTTTTTTACTTATTTCCATCTTATTTTGTTTTGAAATTTCTTCTATCTCAAATGGCAATACTGAGGCAATGTTAAACCGGAACTTCCCCCATTTTGAGTTTGAAGCTGTTTCTACGACGTGTTTTCTTTTTGAAAAGGAGTAGAGTTTAGAACGAAAGTTTTCAATTTCCTTGAAACTAAAATCGATTTTTGTGTTTACTCCTTTTGTCCATAAAAGAAGAAAGTCTTGTAATTACCAAATATTTCGTGAGTTTCTTGATTCTGCTTAAGTTCGAAATAAAAACTAAGATACATTTTTAAAATTTGATTTTGAAGTAATGTGTCAGAAGACAAATATGTAAGACATTTGCTACGCAAATATCTTAATTTTTGTTTAACTTAACTTGTTTATCTGATACAGTAGTATATTCATGAATATACTAACTTAATCAGAAACAGTGCAGTTTAAACAAAATTGTTAGTCATCGTATTTCTATATTTTGTGAACGTTTTTCTGCATTTTTTTACCAGTTTTGATAGCTACTATTATACATAGTTTTATGAAGTACTAATGGCTATTAACTTACAGCAGAAGTATTCTTGTGTAAAATAAGTAAAGTGGGTCAATTATCCTTAAGAAGTGCTTCATCAAAGCATACCTGTCCAAAAGCGATTAACGGTAGTATAATTTACTTTGGCTAAATAATCGAAATCCTTCTAATTATACCATAAATAATGTTATATTAATAATTTTACTGTTTTCTCATTTATTTTTACTTTTAAAAATTTACTTAGAAAAATATGTGCTTAAGAAAAGCAAAAGTATATTTACTATTTTGCCACTATTGAAAAAATTATTCAAACTGAATTGTACCTCCTAACAAACTTGTTAGTAAAGGACAGGCAAACAATTATTCTGCATTCAAAACAATATATAGTGTATTTATATAGAATGCCGCCCGTTCCACCAAAAGATAGCGTTAACATGACAATCTTGCTGGGAAAATACACGTTGAGTACACACTTAGTCGCCGCCGAGGAGAGACGCTCGTGAAAGAGCAAGATGCAGGACCGTGTGTAGGTAGCCAAAGAATATGTATTGTTAAGAAGGAAAGCTTCGTCAAAGTAGAAGTGGCTCCATTATATCGTAGAGGGAAACAGTTGCGTATACGCGAAATAGCTGTCGAAGAAATTTCAAGCTTCATACCGTTTTGAGCATGCTCGGTATAGTTGTCGAATCTCAGTCGAAGGTCGCAGGTCACGTTTCTCAAGAAGTCATACCTTTTATAACATTTTTTTCCCTTGCATTCATATAAATAAAATCAGTGATCCGCGCCAGTTGATTAATTAAGGGATTATTTATTCTGAATAAAAGAAAGCTACGAAAATCTGAGTTTAAATTATTGCGAAACGTTTTGTCAAAGAACGAATCTTATAAATACTTTGAATTTGTATCATATTCCTTAGTTTACTGTACACCTGGAAGTTTGGCGACGAGAGCTGGCAACAAGAATTTGTCCCTCCTCGATATAGTGGTGCAGTAGTCAAATTGGTTTATGTTAAGTCTATGGAAGCTTTCCTTCTTTATGTACATTGAATTCGAAAAGTTAAGGAACAGCATGTTTTTCAAAGCTTACCATTACAAAAATCTCAGTAACGTTTAAATTCACAGTGCATATGCATGGCAGTAACGAAGTTTAAGAAAATAAATGCGAAAACAATAGCTAAGCTTTTATTTTATAGAAATGAATAACTACATAGGAGTTGGAAACAAAATGCAGAAATTGTAATTTTTGTTCACGAGTGTTGATCTTCAGTTGTTATTACAATTTCGTGGACGATATCCAGGAGAGTCTATCAATACCCAATCGTTTTGCCGATTAGTTGAGGTGGCGGGCGACCGGATGAATGGAAGTGGGGATATGATAAGATGATGCTTCTAGACGTCTCATTGTCTCTCGTAGTGTAGTCCACCGATTAAGGAATAAGTTTGAATCCGAGGATTCTGGGTCAAGAAGACATGTTCCAGGCAGACCTAGAATTACAAAACCTGCGGGAGACCGTTATTTAGCTCTTTCGGCCCGAGTGAGGAGTAACATTACTGTTTCTCAGCTCGTGGCAGATAATTTAATAGCAAGAGAAACAAGAATCTCAGCTACTATGGTGCACAGACGCCTGCAAAATACAAGTCTGTATGTAAGACGACAAGTTGTTCCCTTGACACGAGGACGTAAAGGTGCCTGTTTATGTTGGGCAAGAGAACACGTCTGGACCAGTCAACAATGGGCGTTTGTTCTCTTCACAGACGAGTCCAGATTCACACTGGAGAGTGATTCAGGTCATCAGCTGATCTGGAGGGAACAACGCACCAGATAAAATCAATCCCATTATGTGGAAAGACACAGTTAGAGAGGTGGAGGAATAATAGTTTTGGATCTCTCTCCGTGGTCACATTGACCAGCATGGGTTCCATGGAGGAATTTTGACGGTGTGAGCTATCGAGACGAGATCCTTCATCAATACGTCCGCTCATATGCTGCTGTTATTGGTCCTGTATTTCTTATGATGGACGACAATGCGCGACAACAGAGAGTTCGGGCTACCGAAGAATATCTTGAGGGTCATTGTATGGAGCGGACGGAACGGCCAGCTCAATCCCCAGATCTTAACCCGATAGAGCATCTTTGAGACTTCTTTGGGAGACGATTTGTTGCTTTAAGTCCTCTCCAATATCGTTAGATGGGCTTGAACAAGGATTACTCCGTGTCTGGTCGTTACTTTTCACTGACCTACAACCATTTCACTGACCTACAACCTTTCGTCCGGTTGCTTACTGTTTCACTGACCGACAAACTTCCGGTTACTAATTCAGAAGTCAAACAACAAAAATCAGCGTTATACCTACAAAATTTTCACAGGACTAGTTTCGATGGTTTTACCGAACCATCATCTTCAGCTGCAAAACCGCAAATGAACAAGATAGGAAATAATGATTAGATAAGATAAGAAAGCCTGGACAAGAATAAGCAAGTGGCGCCATCTGTTGGCGAAACCAGAACTAAAACATAATTTCTCTAAAAGCCGAAGGCAAATTTGGATTGGAATTAGGATCGTTAACTAGAACAGAAGGATTTTTATGAATGTGAAATGCCTCTGGAAAATCCAGTTCTCCAATGGAAGATGATTTTTGAATAATTTTGGCAGCAGAAAAATTGAAAGTGTGATTTTCGGACCAACAATGTTGAGCAACAGAAGACTTCTGTGTTTCCTTTTTTCTAACATATGCCTCATGTTCTTTGACGCGAAATTTTAAGGCTCTCTTAGTTTGACCAATGTAAATTAAACCACACTGGCAAGGAATCCTATAAATACCCCAGGAATTCATATCCGGAATGGGGTCCTTGAGTATAGAAGTTGGAATTTTATTGATGGGAGAATAAACAACCCGAAAGTTAAACTTCTGCAAAATATGTGCAACTTTATAGCTAATTGATGGAAAGAAGGTAATGACAATAGAATTTTTATAATCTCCTAAAATAAGAGTGTGGCTTTTAGTGTGTTGAGATGAGAATTTTTTAACTGCTTGATTAATAATGTTGGGTGAAAAGCCTCTGTCAATAGCTATTGCTTTTAAATAATTTAGTTCTTCATCAAGGGCTAGTTTGGAGGAGCAAACTTGAAGAGCACGGAAAACATAGGAATAAAATGAAGCTAACTTTTGTTTAGTCGGATGACATGATTTAAAGTGTGGTGGAAGGCAAACCGATGAAGGTTTACGGTAAACTGTAGTACTGAAGTTGGATGTGTTACGTGTGACCAGAATGTCGAGAAACGGAAGAGAATTGCAAGTCTCAAGTTCAAAAGTGAACTGAATAGCAGGATCAATAGAATTCATTGTTGAAAGAACTTTATTTAAATCATCTTTATTACCTTCAAACAGGGTAAAAGTATCGTCTACGTAGCGGAACCATGCCGGGAAGTTTAAAGTTTCAAACAATTTTGATTCATAATAATGCATGTAGATATCAGCCAGGATGGGACTGAGGGGGCTTCCCATGGCTAATCCCTCAGTTTGCTTGTAATATTTATTTTGGAAAACAAAATGTGTTTGTTTCAAACAGAGTTGAGTGAGAGAAATTAGCTCATCAATTTCGATGCAAGAGAAATGAAATTCGCGAAGTCTGGTTTCTAGACATCTTAATGCACCCTCCACTGGGACATTGGTGAATAATGATTTTACATCAAAAGAAACCATGAGTAAATTATTAGGAGAAATGTTTTTAACCTTTTTTACAAACTCTATTGAATTTTTTATGGTGTAAATGTTATTGTCTAAGAGAGTGGAAAATCTAGAAACTAAATATTTAGCTAAAGGATACGAGGCAGTACCTAAATTTGATACAATAGGGCGGAAAGGAATACCACTTTTATGAATTTTGGGAAGAGCATATAATCTGGCACAATTCGCAACAGATGGGATAAGCGAATGTTTTAAGTTGCTTGAAATGATTTGCGAAGATTTGATCGCAGTTTTTATTTTGGATAAGTCCGAAGGTGAAGGATCTTTAGGGATCGGATTA
The DNA here is from genome assembly GCF_044657685.1 of Stegodyphus dumicola. NCBI lineage: Eukaryota > Metazoa > Arthropoda > Arachnida > Araneae > Eresidae > Stegodyphus > Stegodyphus dumicola. Next base: position 141,033,223 of record NC_140771.1, on the reverse strand, counting down.
TATGGTCCTTCGTTTAAGAGTTTAGTGACACCATCGATGTAAGTGTTCTTATCCATGACGACTATCTGGCCACCTTTGTCGGCCTTTGAAATGATAATATCCGGGCTGGAATGAATTTCGCGCATTGTAGTTCTTTCTCTCGCAGTTAGATTTGGTTTCAAAGGTTTATTATTGAATTTCACATTATGAGCGATAAGATGCCTAATCATTTCTTTCTGTGAATCTGAAACTTTACTGAACTTGAAAGCTTTTTCGATAGGAGCCAAAATCTTTGGAATCGAGGGTTTACAGGTTTGCGAGAAGTTAAAATTATATTTTAGAATTCTCTCTTGTTCTTCTGAAAGACTAACATTAGAAATATTAACTATTGGCTTGATGTTTACAATGGGAAGATTTTTTGAACTACTTGAACTGGAAGACCGTAACAGAAGTTTTTCGAATTTAACTGCAAGGGTGTTTTTATGAAGGTTAACTGCATTCTCCGTTCTAGACCAAGACTTTTGTTCAAGGGCAGTGAATTTTGGATATGATTTAGCGAGTTCCAGATGAAGCTTATAGAGTTCATGTTCAATTTTGGACAATTTTGTTTTGACACAAACAAACACATTTTGTTTTCCAAAATAAATATTACAAGCAAACTGAGGGATTAGCCATGGGAAGCCCCCTCTGTCCCATCCTGGCTGATATCTACATGCATTATTATGAATCAAAATTGTTTGAAACTTTAAACTTCCCGGCATGGTTCCGCTACGTAGACGATACTTTTACCCTGTTTGAAGGTAATAAAGATGATTTAAATAAAGTTCTTTCAACAATGAATTCTATTGATCCTGCTATTCAGTTCACTTTTGAACTTGAGACTTGCAATTCTCTTCCGTTTCTCGACATTCTGGTCACACGTAACACATCCAACTTCAGTACTACAGTTTACCGTAAACCTTCATCGGTTTGCCTTCCACCACACTTTAAATCATGTCATCCGACTAAACAAAAGTTAGCTTCATTTTATTCCTATGTTTTCCGTGCTCTTCAAGTTTGCTCCTCCAAACTAGCTCTTGATGAAGAACTAAATTATTTAAAAGCAATAGCTATTGACAGAGGCTTTTCACCCAACATTATTAATCAAGCAGTTAAAAAATTCTCATCTCAACACACTAAAAGCCACACTCTTATTTTAGGAGATTATAAAAATTCTATTGTCATTACCTTCTTTCCATCAATTAGCTATAAAGTTGCACATATTTTGCAGAAGTTTAACTTTCGAGTTGTTTATTCTCCCATCAATAAAATTCCAACTTCTATACTCAAGGACCCCATTCCGGATATGAATTCCTGGGGTATTTATAGGATTCCTTGCCAGTGTGGTTTAATTTACATTGGTCAAACTAAGAGAGCCTTAAAATTTCGCGTCAAAGAACATGAGGCATATGTTAGAAAAAAGGAAACACAGAAGTCTTCTGTTGCTCAACATTGTTGGTCCGAAAATCACACTTTCAATTTTTCTGCTGCCAAAATTATTCAAAAAACATCTTCCATTGGAGAACTGGATTTTCTAGAGGCATTTCACATTCATAAAAATCCTTCTGTTCTAGTTAACGATCCTAATTCCAATCCAAATTTGCCTTCGGCTTTTAGAGAAATTATGTTTTAGTTCTGGTTTCGCCAACAGATGGCGCCACTTGCTTATTCTTGTCCAGGCTTTCTTATCTTATCTAATCATTATTTCCTATCTTGTTCATTTGCGGTTTTGCAGCTGAAGATGATGGTTCGGTAAAACCATCGAAACTAGTCCTGTGAAAATTTTGTAGGTATAACGCTGATTTTTGTTGTTTGACTTCTGAATTAGTATTTATTCGGCGTGTTATTGTGTCTTAATTAAACTTCCGGTTGTTGCTTCAAACTTCACTGACCGACCGATTGACTGCATAGAATGTCGCTGCCACCAATGTATTGCAGCTAGGAGTGGACACATTACTTATTAGAACCCTTTCTTGTAATGCTACCACCCCATTGTTCCTCAAAAATACAGTGATATACTCTTTCTCCAAGCCTGGATTTCTCTGCCAAGATTGCAATGTTTTGTTGTAATTCTTGTTTGTGTTGAACTTTAGAAACATTACATGTCGCATTCATTAAAGAACTGTTTAGTGAACATGTCCGATAGATTTATTGTTTCTATGTTCCTTCATTCTCAAATAAGACACAAAAAACATGCTGCTCCTTAACTTTTAAAAAGCAGTGTACATATTCATTGTAGATAGACTTCGATATTTCAATCTCCCTCACAATTGAATTAATTAGTGACAGTATTTGTGCCATGAGATTTTAAAAGTTATTGACTCTAAATAGGTGTACAGATATCAGTTACGATCGTATCTACGTTTACCCTACCTTGTAATGTCTCAAACATTCATCATATTACCTTACCTTGTAATGTCTCAAACATTCTCAAACATAAAATTTAATAAATATATCTGTTTACAAGTTGAATTTCTTCCTTAATAATCTTAGAAGATGTTAATTGAAACATTTGGGGTTGTGATAAGGTCACATAAAAGAAGAAGAGACTGAAGATTAATATGGACAAGGATGCCTCGTGAGAATAAGCTGAAAATTATTATTTTTTTTTAACTTACAAACACGTTTTCAATAGTTGTTAAAATAGTCTTTATTAAAATAATTAAATCGTTGGCAATGTTAAAACCGCAAGCTCGAGAGCCACGAATTGCTCTCGCACGTAAAATGTATAGAATTTGATTTTTGATATATATAGGTTTTTCTCTGCAGAATTGTATGTAGCCATTTTTTTAGCATTCAATAAATTTTATTATGCTGTGTTTTGTTTTCAACTTGATGTCACAACCCAGGGTTAGCATAGCGGTTTCGGCCACTACACCACAGCAGTAAATATTAAAAGTTGGTGGCAGCTTTTAGGGATTGTTCCTGAGAGTAAATTTAGGAACGGACTTTTTCCGCCTGTGAACAGTCAAGACTTTCTTCTCTTCAAGAACGATCTAATTTTGCGTGCAAGGACAGTTCGCGTGGTGAAGCCTTTCCAGTGACAAGTGACAGTGTGTCAGAAGGGAACGCCGGAGGAAGCGTGATCTAGTGCCGTAAAATAGTGAAATTTCCCGGAAGAATATCCAAATAGTGCCAGGAGAGTCAATCGAAGGCGTCTTCAAAATTGGTGAGTACCATTTTTGTGATTTTGGAGAGGTTATGCCAGTTATTCGAGACTAGGCTTATTTTGGATATAGAGCAGGAAAAGGTTGTCTCTTAATTAGCATTTTTTTATATACGCTTTGTTTGTAGGCATAGGTATTATCATTAAGTGTTGTAAGGCAATTTGTGTTCAGAATTGTTAGGGAATTATTCAGTTTTGGAGAGATAGACCTGTTGTTTTAGTGTTATTGTTTTTTGGGGTAGGTTATTTTTCTTTAATTTTCCATAATGGGTGAGTTTATGAGGAAATTTACTAAAGCTCTGCTATTGGAGTTAGCGGAGGAGTTTGAAACAAATGTGTCTCAGGCAAATAAAGTAAGAGAAATTAGGCAGGCTTTTCTAAATGCCGAGGACTATGAAGAAGAAGCTGCGAAAGAATACGCGGCAAGAATTTGGGCTGCGGCTGAGCAGAGAAAAGCAGAAGAGCGAGTTTTTGAATTGGAAAGGTTTAAACTGATGAATGTGGTTAAGACTAATAGCCTAGCTTCCACGGTTTCAAAAGTTGAACAATCTAGAGAAAAAAGGTTAATTTGAAACATCTAGTACCGCGTTTTGAACCGAGTAATATAGATATTTCATTATTCTTTATGCTATTTGAGAAACTAGCTCAAAAAGAGAACGTTAATGAGATTGATTGGGTCTCGCAATTAATTCCTTTATTACCTTACGATGTAGCCCAGTTAATAGTGAAAGAACCAGCGGATAAAGGGGATGATTATCAGCATGTTAAGAAATTACTCATGCAGAGATTCAAGCTTAGTTCTTGGGCACTAAAAACAAAATTTGAAGAACATTCTAGAAAAAACGGAATGTTATGGGTGGATTTAGTGTATGAATTGAGAGTGTATTTAGAGAATTGGTTGGATTCAGTAGAAGTTAAAGATTTTGAAAGTCTTAAGGAACTTATGCTCACTGAGCAAATTAAGCGGCGAGTCCCTCTAGAAATAAGAGAGCACTACTTAGACAATTGGGAAGAATTTAAAACAGCTTCCATTTTAGCAGAGAAATGCGACAAGTATGAGGCTTTGCGGTACTTTTCCGTTTCGCCGGCGCAAATCTCGCCAAGCAGACTTTGTTGGCGACAACATACAGTATACACAGAAAAAATAGTTATTCTAAGAATTTTTATTTTTATTTTGAAGGCATAAACATTTTAATATGGTTTAAAATTTTGTAAAAAGCCAATAAATAAAGACAATAAATTTGTAAAAAGACATTAATTTAAAAATTTACTATGATTTCATGGTTCAAAATCCTGATTCGCCGGTTCGTATCACGTGACCCCAAGTGATCTCATCTCAAGTAAACTACGCTACTAAAATCTAATTCTCTCAGTAATTATCTACTTTAATTTCAAGTTAAATCTTAATTTGGAATACAAGTTTAAATGCAAGAATTATTTCAATTCGTACGAATAGCTTACTCAGAAATTATGCAAAACCGCAGTGCTTTACTTCGCTAGTGCATTCTTATTAGAATTGATGAATTTAACACTTGATTTCGCCTTCGGATGACCGGTGTAATTGCGTTCTAATTGACTTAATTACCGTGAATTGTCTTAGGGGATAAAATTTAAATATCGTGTAAAAATTCTATATTATTGTATGCCAGTATTGAAAGAAACAATCTGATAAGAAATGGCTTCAACTTGTTTTGAAACTGAGGCGTAAAAGGTTACCAGCGAAGATATTCCGTCTGGCATCAGTTAAACCATTATTGGCGACTTTATCGTTTGCGCCGGCAAAACGGAAAAGTACCGGCTTTGTGAAGAGATATGAGGAAGTTAGAACAAAGAGCGGGGTTAAAGAAACCATTTGAGAAAGATAGAGAGCGGTATATAAATTCTAACTGTAGTTATAATCAGAAAAGTAGTGGTCATCAAAGAATTAAATCAGAGGAGCATAGAAAAGTGGAAGCTCCTAAAAAAAGCAAGTTTTCAATGAAGCAGGTTTCGAGAAACAGCGTAAAATAAGGTGTTATAAATGTGGAAAGGACGGACATATCCGACCTAACTGTCCATCGCTGGAAAAGAATAAGGCTAATCTGGTGAATAATCTAGGAACGGAGAGTTTAGGAAAATGTTTTGAGCCGTATTTCAAGAAAGCAGTAATTAATGGGATAGAGAAAGAATATCTGAGAGATACTGGAGCTGGTATAGATCTGTGTAATAGTACTTGGATTAATACTAATGATTTATTAGGGGAAACTGTATGGGTGAAACAGCCTTTGGACACAGAATGTAAATGTTTACCTCTGGCGAAAGTCACCATTGAAGGTGATTTTGGTGTGGTCACCACAAAGGCCGCGGTTACTCCGGTAGAGTTAGATAAAGAGTACTATTTGTTAGGGAATAAAACTGCACAGTTGATTGAGGAAAATAGGGAACGACCGGTTCTCGTGAATGCTGTGGAGACTCCTAGTCAGGCGCATGCGCGCAGGAGTTTAGAGAGAGCGAGTGCAAAAGACGTAGATTCCAGATCGGAAGAAAAGAAAGAGATAGAAAATGAAAGGCCGTCAATAATGAGCATTCGGAAGAAAGGAATTTAACCAGTAATACGGAGGAGACAATTAAAATTGCAGACATCAGTTTAGAAGAAAGGTCTATCCTTGCGGATGTTTCGCCAGCAGAATTCTTGGAAGCACAAAAAACTTGCGCTAGTTTAGCGACCCTATGGAAGAAAGGGGAAAGTGAAAATGAAAAAGAGTTTATAATAGTCAAGGAAAGACTATTCAGAGTGGCAGTTTCTAAAAAAGGGGAAAATAAGGGTCAGCTGTGTGTGCCTCTCGTTTTTAGGAAAGGGATCTTGAAGTTATGCCACGAGGAAATCTCTAGTCATTTAGGGGTAACAAAAACCAAGGATAGAGTTTTGACACAATATTTCTGGCCTAATTGCTACCAGGAAATTGAAGAAAATAAATACTTAATTACGTCTATTTGTGTTGCTTACAAATATCCAGATGCCATTCCTGTACAGAATTTAAACTCTAAATGTGTGATTCAAGCCTTGATACAAATCTTTTCTAGATCAGGTTACCCTAAGGAAATTCAGTGTGATTTGGGTAGATCGTTTACCAGTGAACTTACATCTGAGTTTTTTTTAGCAAGTTCGGAATTAAGGTGTATCATTCTTCTGTGTGTCACCCTCAAAGCAATTCTGTTGAAAGGTTGCATTCCACCTTGAAAAGGGTATTGAAGGCTTTGTGCTTGGAAAACGGGAAGGACTGGGAAGAATGTTTGCCATGTGCTTTGTTCGCTCTCAGAACTGTTAGCCATGACAGCACAGGTTTTAGTCCCTGCGAGTTAGTACATGGAAAAAAATTGAGAATGTCTCAAACGATTGTGTATGAAAACTGGCTAGAGGAAGAAAGTTTAGACCCCACTGTGGTCGAGTATGTTCTAGACTTAATAAACAGATTAAAGAAGTGTCAGGAGCTGGCTGTAGAGAGGATGAAAGAGTGTCAGAGTAAAAGGAAACTATGGTATGATCGCAACGCTGTTACGAGAAGGTTTAAGGTCGGAGATCTCGTGCTTGTTTTAGCCACGTCTAAACCACACAAAATGGCTCTGAACTGGATAGAGCCAGGTAAAGTAACTAGTGTGATTTACGAAACCCATTATACGGTAGAGATTCCGGGTAAGCGTAGCAGTGACACCATTTATCACGTAAATTTGATGAAACCTTATTATCAGCGCCCCGAGTTTGTGAATCTTTTGATGGAGGAGGTCATGGAAGATATTGAGGGAGAAGTGGATATTCCTTATCCCTTGGATGATCCAGCTCAGGTAGATTTTTGGAAAATAGTTGGAGATAGTAAGCTAGAAGAAAGAGCTTCGGCAGAGGAAATAGGAAAATTCCAAGAAGTTATAAGGAAGTATGGAGCGGTGTTTTCGTCCGACCCCGGCTGTACGTTTTTGGTTGAAATGGATATTAAATTGTTGGATGAGACTCCGGTTGGAGTCAGGACTTACAGAATGTCGGCGAGACAAACCGACATCCTAAAAGAGGAAATTAGGCGGTTGCTTGAGTTAGGAGTCATAGAAGTCGGGCAATCTGATTATGCTTCGCCTATGATCTTAGTAGAGGTCCCAGGTAAAGATCCTCGTCCTTGTATAGACTACAGAAAATTAAATTCAAAAACTATGACCGAATTTTTCCCTCTTCCCAATATTGAAGAAGTGGTAGAAAAAGTCAGCGCAGCTCCATTTATCACAATCATGGATCTAACCAAAGGATACTTCCAGATACCACTCACAGAGCGTGCACGGAGGTATGCCGCATTTGTGACACCTTTTGGATCTTTCATCCCGAAGAAAATGATGTTTGGGCTTTTAAATGCGCCTTTCTATTTTTGTAAATTGATCGTTCAAGTTTTAGGAGGGCTGGACAAATTTGTTCTACCGTATATTGACGACATCGTAGTCTTTTCGCCGACTTGGGACAGGCATATGAAGGATTTGGATGTGGTTTTAGGTCGCCTTCAGGAGGCTAAATTGATTGTTAAGCCCTCGAAATGCAAATTCGCACATGACCATGTGAAATTTCTGGGTCATGAAGTAGGGTGTGGGAAAAGGTCGCCTAGTGAGGCCAAGATTCAAGCAGTCAGAGACTTTCCGATCCCCACTACTAAAACACAGATACGTAGCTACCTTGGTACTGTGGGCTACTATGCAAGGTACATAAAAGACTACGCTAGTATTGCGGCACCTTTGACAGACACTTTGAAGGGGGAAAACAAAAAAGAAAAAGTGATTTGGACAAAAGAGTGCGACGAGGCTTTCAATAAACTGAAGACCAAACTAGTAAAAAGTCCGGTTTCATTTGCACCAGATTATTCTAAAGAATTTATTGTGAAGACAGATGCCAGCTTATATGGTGCGGGTATTGTGTTGTCTCAAATTCAGGATGGGGAGGAACACTCTATACTGTATCTTAGCAAAAAGTTTACTAAAGCGGAGCGAAATTATAGCACCATTGAAAGAGAACTAGCGGCCATTATTTATGGACTGAAGAAACTAAGTCATTATTTAGACGGACAGAAATTTAAGATCCAGACGGATCATAATCTGTTGACTTTTTTAAACAAAATGATGGGATCAAATTCTCGTTTGCCTCGCTGGGCATTGTGTCTCCAACAGTACAACTTTGAAATTGTTCATAGGCCAAGCAAATTACACGGTAATGCAGATGGCTTGAGTCGTGGCCTAGTCCAGTGACTGAATATCACTAGTAGATACAAAGTAAGGTAAAAAGTAATGGAAATGGGTGAAAATGATTTTTGTAGAGTTTTGGAATTATATTTGTGTAGATTCAAAATTGTTTGCATTGTGTGTTTCATTTTCAAAAAAAATGTTAGAATTAAATGTTTGATTTTAAGTATTAGCATTGTGTAAAATTTGAGGAATATGCTTTGTATAAGGCACACATTAGGAGTAGTTTAAATTTTTTTTGCTGTATTTGTGCGGTTATGTTATCTAAAAATAACTGCAGGGTAATGTAACTGGCTTCTCTATTATCACTTAAATGTTTACCACTTGTTTTTTGAAAGCAGTGAAATGTATTTAAAATTTTTCCTTCCATAGTCAAGAAAAATTTCTTTATGAGGACAGGAGTTGCGATAAGGTCACATAAAAGAAGAAGAGACTGAAGATTAATATGGACAAGGATGCCTCGTGAGAATAAGCTGAAAATTATTTTTTTTTTAACTTACAAACACGTTTTCAATAGTTGTTAAAATAGTCTTTATTAAAATAATTAAATCGTTGGCAATGTTAAAACCGCAAGCTCGAGAGCCACGAATTGCTCTCGCACGTAAAATGTATAGAATTTGATTTTTGATATATATAGGTTTTCTCTGCAGAATTGTATGTAGCCATTTTTTTAGCATTCAATAAATTTTATTATGCTGTGTTTTGTTTTCAACTTGATGTCACAACCCAGGGTTAGCATAGCGGTTTCGGCCACTACACCACAAGGTCTTGTCTGGGATTAAGGTGCCCGAAGACAAAGAGCTACGTGAGGAAATTTGTTTTGTGATTAACAGTTTTCCTAAATTGTTTGCAAAAATGCAGAAAGGTGATTTATTAAAAGCGAGTGAGGAAATAGGCCTAGACGTACCTAATAACCCGAAATTAATAGAACTGCGAAATCTAATAGAGAGTTCTGATGTATTTACAACCAAATTTGAAAGAGAAACCGCGAAAACACAACACCTTCAGTCAACTTCTGAATGTTAGAAAATGTCCACTCAGGGAATATTTTAGACGCGTTATATTTATTAGTTTATATTTTTCCGTTTGCATATCTGCCAATCACCTGAGTCTTGGCACCATGCTTGTCCATAAAGAGACTGATAACATCACTCCTAGCTCTGATAACGTTCTGCATTTCATTTCGGTAGGTGTAGAGGGGGATGATATAGATTTACTTCACATAGTCAATAGAAAATTGCGTAATGCTGTTTGCTGTTTAATTAATGATTAGAAGCTGGAGAAAAATATCCCTAGTTTCTAGTTTAAAAATGCATATTTATACTATCAGAGGACGTAGCCGTATGTCAAAATCCAAGAAGCTTCGCGGCTAGAAGAATGGACAATTCAAAAATGGGCTTCGCGAAATAGAGGATTGTTGATAGACAAATCAAAGAATTGTTAGATAACTGTATAACCAAAAACAGGTTTTCGAATGATTCTGCTCTGGTAGTCTTGTGTAAAAGGAAGGAAAATTCGTACCGACTACGTAAGTGTTGACTATAGGAAATTAAATACTCGTAAAAAGATTATGAAGGATATATTTCCACTGCCCCTTTATATCAGATGTGTTAAATTGTCTTGAACAAGCAAAAGGTTTCATCACTTTAGATCTAAAGTGGGTTTTTCCATGTGGGACATTGACTAAAAAGCGCCAAATACACCGCGTTTGTAACGCATAACGGCATATATGAATTTTTAAAAGCTCCTTTCGTTTTGTGTATCTGTTCCAATGTATTTCAGAGGTAGAGTTGTTGGAATAAATTAATGACACTTTTGCATAATGAAACTTGGCAACGTAAAACACAAAGATATAGCGCCAAACGATATACATTGGCGAGAGAGGATTCTACCTTTGGTTTTTAAATGAAGAAGTCGTAAAAGGATTTTTTTTTTGTGTTAACGTTGCACTTGAACTTCTTTCTTTTTCAGCATTGTTACGTTCTTTTTTGGAATATACTCCTTATATTGTTGCCTAACAGGTAAGCCTGAAGATATTTAAAACTTATAAATGAACCTCTTGTAAGATCTATATTCATCAAATCAATTTAAATGTTTATGAAGACTGTTAACTTTGATTTGTGTTCTATTTGAATTAAGTAAACTCTTTAACATGTTAAATAAAGATTTTATAGTTATTCTAACTTATGATTCTTTTATAAAATGTGCTGATTAGAGGACAGTGTTCTTAAACGCCTTAACTGTGTTAAATGCACGACATATCAACTTTTATGTTTAGAGAATTACTGAACTACAATTCCTTTGTAGGTATTTATATTTATTTTAAATAACCAATTTTATTTAATTTGTTATTCTTTACTATAAGCCTTCATTCCCCTAATTGTCAGTGGTACAATATATAAATTTGGTAGCGCGCTTGAAGGAATGCAAATTCCATGTTGAAGAAAGAGTTTAAAAATCGACATTCAGTAGGAAAGAGGGAGTGTTAGACTATTGCCGTCACCTCTGTTGCTCAAGCTTCTCATACCCGCAGTTATTGTTGGTTCGCGTGGTTTAATTGCATTTACTTGCTGCCACTGGTTTTCGACGGGGGTCTAATATACAGGAATTATTCTGAGCTCTGTAGTTTGGTTCGACGATTTGTACGTATCTTAAATCTTTAGTTAATTCTTTTTGATTTCAGTTACCACCCAAGCAGAAGGGTAGTTTGTTAGCGTCGAGTTTGCGCATTGTAAATTTTAAAGAGTTAGTAAATAAAGGGTACTTTTAACAATTTTTCCGTACAGTTACTACTTTTACAGTTTTCACAAAAGAGTTACTCTAGTGGACTCTACACCTTAATTATTTATATGTATGATTTAATTATACCCTTAAAAGAGGAAGATGAAGGTATAAAAAAGTTAACGTAGGGACTTCAAAACAGCCTCAGAATACGGATTGCAGGTAAGTTTTAAGAAATGTCAATTCTTCTTAAGTTTGACTCTTAGGGATACGTTTCAGAAAATGGAAGTATCCAAATATTCCCATCCAAGACAAAGGCTGTTCAAAAATTTCCCCAGCCTGGAAATTGTAAGCAGTTACAGAGTTTTTTTTTGGACTCAACGGGATATTTTCGTAAATTCGTGGCGTAGTTTTCTAAAATAGCAAGCCGCTTAGCGATTTGCTGAGGAACGGTATGGAATTTAAATTGGATTTAGAAAAGCACGAAGTATTTAGTATATTAAAGGGAATTCTTTATCAAACCCCTGTTTTACATATTTTAGACAAAATTATCCCTTGGAACAACATACACATGTTAGCAGCAAAGGGTTCGGCGCTGTGTTATTCCAGTTATCCGACAATGACAAGTACCACCCAATTCAGTATATGAGTTGTAAGACCCTGCTGCAGCAAGAAAAACGTTGCTGCTATGAACTCAAAGCTCTTGCAGTTATTGAAATTCTTAAAAAAAATTAGGCTTTACTTGTTAGACTCTAAATTCAAAATTGTCACTGACTGTAATCCATTCAAAAAAGCTTTAGCTAAAAAGGCCGTTACTTTGAAAATCACTTATATGGGCAATGTTTATCTAGAAATTTCATTATAAGATTGTTTACCGGTCAGGAAAGCATGCCGATGCTTTGAGCAGAAATGCTTTAGTTGAAATTTCATACACTGATCAGGTAACTTAAAAAATGCGCCTGGCTCAACAAGAAAACTGGAACGAACAGTTAAATTTAATTAAGGCTTTAGTTGATAAGGGTGAAGAAAACGGTTACATTTTAAGAAATGATGTTTTATATAAATGCAAGAATAAAAAGGATCTTTTAGTCGTACGAGAAACGTTGCAAATGAAATAATATAAAAGGTGCACAAGAATTATTTTACCGCAGAAAAGACAATCAACGTATTGGAACAAGAACTCTACATCCCTAACTTGAGAAATAAAGTTGAAAAACTGATTGAAAATTGCATTGAATGTATCATACATAACAGGAAACTCGAAAAATGTTAAGGTATTTTTTAAATCCTGTACTGAAGGAAAATACTCCGTTAAGGCTTATCATGTTGATTTTGTTGGACTCCCTTCCGTCGACGAATAAGCAATACCTACATATTTTCACTATAGTTGACGCATTCACTAAATTTACTTGGTTTTCCCTGTGAAGTCTCCATTCACACAGGAAGTCATTGCCAAGTTAAAGCAGCAGCAGTGCTTGGAAACCCTTCCAGAATAATTTCTGACAGAGATGCAGCTTTTACGCCGAAAGCGTTTGAAACCTGTTGCATTGAAGAAGGAATAGAATGCATAAAGATTAGCACCGGAATACCCAGAGGAAATGAACAAATAGAATGCATTCATGGAATTCATGGGATTATGCATGTCTCATTAAAATCTGATTAAATGATTCAAGTATGTTGCAGACGTACACAGAATCGTAAACAATACAACTACTATAAGTACCAAATATATGTCATTTGAACTGTATATAGGTACTAAAATGAAAAATAAGGAAGATGTATAAATCAAAGAAATGTTAAACGAAGAATCTTTGAATCAGCAAATGCAAGAAGGGGAGAATATGAGACCCGATGCTAAAAGAAACATCTTCAAATTGCAAGAAATAAATGGAAAGCAATTTAAAAGCAGATAAAGAAGCCTAAACAATACAAGATAAACGACTTAGTCAATCTAGACAGGGAGTATCTAAACAGCTAAAAAGATTTTTAATAATTTAAAACAAATTTTTATTTTTGCAGTTTTATTTAAAAAAGTAAAATGAGCTGGAGTAAGACGTTGCGGAGTATTTGAAATTCAAAGCGTTAAATCATCGCGCTATTTCCGTCATGCGAATCATTAAAAGACTTTAAGAGTTTTAATGCAAAATTTCGAAAAGATTATGAATGGCCATTATAAGCATTTATTAAAAATAAAACAGAATAAAATTTTTATACAATAAGCTTTTATTTAAAATGAATAAGACAATTAATATATGAAAAAGCGAGAGCTAAAATGAAAAAATCTGATGTGTACACTATATGACTTCCTTGTAGGGAATATTAAATTATACGCATTTTTTCTTTCATTTCATTTAAACGTATTGGATTGAATTAAATCTACTTCATCCATAGTGCATAAACCACAATAGAATAAATGCACTCTTTAAAATTCACTATATTTGTTTACCATAGCGACACTGTCGCTAGGTTCACTTAACACTTAACAGCAACATTTCGTTCATATTATAACTATGTCTATGTCTATGTCTTATCACTCAGTAAGAGGCAATCGACCATTAACGGCCTTTACCAATATATTAGACTTGACTTTTAAATGCTTGAGGGAATCGAGTAAGTTGTATTCAATAATATGGAAGTACTTGTGCACATGCTGTGCTAGAACTCAGAGATTACTAGCGACGGAGGCTCCTGTGCCGCCGTCAGTTGAATAAACAAACTTGAACAAATGAGGCGCCGTCTATTAGTAGGGATGAAAAGCATTTTAATTGAATGGAGCTCTGGTTGCGCCATCTCTTGCAGGATGTATTGTAAGGCATTTTTAAAATTTCATAAAAATCATTCTTCTGATAAGCAATAATTTGAAAGTGAAATGATGAAAAACACAATTTGCAGTACATTGAAACGTTTCACAAGCGTAAAAAGTATTTACATAAAGTCTACTTGCTTTGGCAGGAACAAAGTCCATAGTCCATTGTAATTTGATAAGTAAATCTATATGTAAAGAAAATGAAGTAAATCTTGGCTAAATAAGAAGAAAACGAAAATATATACATTACCACCGACTATTACGGTGAATAGTGCGGGGCCTCTTGTGGCGTTGTTCAACAGTGAAACCATAATTTCCTAGTTTTTTGATGATATTCTGAGGATGACTGTCACATTTCATAAAAAAGGAAAAGCTTTTAGAATTTCAGAATCCGTGGGTTTAATTTTTAAGTCATTGTGAAGAGTGCTGTTTCGTACTAACCAAGGCGAATTTGTAATTATTCGGATGGCCTTGTTTTGAATTCTTTCTATTTTTTCGCGATGAGTTCTTGTAGTTGCACCTCACGATAGGAAGCATACAGTAAAATTGGGCGGATAGCTTGTAGATAAATAACTCTTTTTGTAGCCAAACTAAGTTTAGAATTTCTCCCTGTGAGTGTATAGATACTGCCTATTGCTTCATATTATAACTCAGAATGCACAAAACTTATATCATTTGAAGAATTACCTAATCGTGGCCACATGTTCTATTAAAATAGTATAATAAATCTAGAACAATGTATAAAGGAAATTAAGGAAAAGAAACAGTTTCCACAGACGATTCAGTATTTCTCATTCAATTAATTCAGTTCTCACTTCGCGACAAGGCAAAAATACGTAAAAACTCCAAATATCTATATTAAAAATTTTGAAGTAAATCTTAAACACTTATTTTCTCGAAAAATTCCAGAAATGATTAAGCATGATTGAATTCGCAATAATAAATAAAGGCGTTATCTTTGTTTTTAAGTGTGTGTGAGTGATATTTCTCCAGATTTTTGTGTTTTAGTGCTTCTAACAAAAGAAAATAGGCAGTCGCAATTTACCGTGTTTTTGTTTACCACTTCTGCCACTACAGCAACGGAAGGGTCCCGCCTAGCTACCACGTGGTTCCCCTGGTAGGCCTAGGAAATCAGCCAAATATTCCATGTCCAGAAATTAATTTTTAATTAAAATATATGTATATATCTTCGGATCCATTGCAACCAGGAATTTCAAGAACTGGTATGTTTATTTTTTTTTCAAAATGTTTAACATTTTTACAGGATTTGCATAGTTTTTAATTCCATCGTTTTCATCTTCAGTTTCGACATTATAGCTCTCGTCGTCGAATAACTTTTCGATAACTTTGAACACTATTCGACAAACTCTAAAAATTTAGTTTTAAAGCTCTAGTTGCGTGCTTTTGATGTGTTTTCCATGAGAACTGATCTTTATGCATTCTGTATTTTACCTTTAATTACTTGAAATGTTTATTTAATCTTTTAATTACTGTATTAATTGCTGTATTTTAATTACTTGTATTTTTATGTTTCTACTTGCACTTAAAAATCAGTCAGTTTGATTGTATTTAGAGAATTTTTAGTCATAGTTGATCTGTTAATTATGTTTAGTACCTTACTTATTCTACTACATGTTTTAATTACTGTAATTTCTTGTTACTGGGTGTGAAAGGGACCTATTGTTACCAAATTTTATCATATATTGGTTGTTATACAGCAATAAGCAATAGCTATTTTACGTTAAGTATTTGATAAAGAGTTACACTACGAGTGTGATAATTTGCAACTCTGAGAAAGTTCTTGGACAGCATGTCCTGTCAATCAGTGATTCCAACTGCCGGTGATTCCGCACATTCACAAAGTGACGTAGACGCCACTAATTCATTGACCTCTGATTTGCCTTACGCAGAGAAAGTAGCTATTTTGTATGAGGATATTAGACAGGTAGCGGCCACCACCAGAAGTACTAAATATCTTTTACCTACAGTTCTTCGCACCAGACTATTAGACTCCCTGGTTGCGTTGCAGACGCTGGCCTTACAAGGTGCAGAATTAGCAGCCAAGCCAACAAAGATAGACACAGGTGTTAATACATCAACAGTGCTTTGCTGTGAATTGGCTCGCTCTCAGCCTCTACCGATAGCACAACAACCACCTGATTTACAGGCACCTCCACTTTTGCCAACAGCTTCTCGACCAACTTTTGCAGAGATTATAAAGAAACATAAGAATCCAAGTCTATACATACGTCCCAAAGCGGACGTCACAGAGACTGAGCTAAAGGCGCAGCTAAACGCTAAAGTACCACTTTCCAAGCTACAGGCAGGTATAGAAAGAATTTCTAAGCTCAACAAAGGAGGTTTCGAGGTTGTCTGTAAATCCACTGAAGATGTGGAAATCCTCGAACAAGAGCTTCAACAACAAGATATCCCAGCGGAAGTCACCCGTCCATGGAAACGTAAGCCAAGATGCACCGTCCATGACTTGCCGGTATCCACACAATCAGAAGAAGTACTCGCAGAACTCAGCGGCGTCACTGGAATGCCTAGCACCACCTTTAAACCCCTATTCCGATTACAAGAACGTCGTAAAGGCAAAATTAAGTGGGTTTTTGAGTGTGAGCCGACAGGCTTTGCAGCCATCATGCAGCACAGAAAAATCTTCCTCGGCTGGCAGGCTCATAGAGTCTCAGAGCATATTGGCCTCCAGCGAGGTTTTAGATGCCAGCAATATGGGCATAAGCAAGCTGACTGCAGAAGTAGAAAACAATATTGCTCCTACTGTGCAGAAGAACATGGGAACCGTGATTGCACAGCCCAACAACCACAGTGTATCAACTGTGGTGAGGTCAACTCCCGCTATGGCACCAAATACAGCTACTTCCATCCAGCCTATGCTCCAGAATGCCCACAATATCAGCGCAAGGTACAGTCAATCCGAGATAATACAGAATACTGCTAATCTTGATTTATCAAACGTCATAAATAAAGATACAATATGCAGTACATTATCTATCAAATGTATACAAATAAATTTACAGCGAGCAAAAGCAGCAGTTGCTCAACTAGCACAATTTGCAGCAGAATTTGGTGCTGACCTGATAATGGCTCAGGAACCTTACACGCGAGACGGAATTGCAGTGGGATTTCCATTGCAATGGACAATTTATCAACAAGGAAATGTAGAATATCCTCCTAGGGCCATTATTATTAACTGCAACAAAAAATGGTCTCCGGCTATCGTTGCAATTGAACGCGATAATGTTGCAATCATTATAGAAGCACAAGAAGCATCTTTACTGTTTATCTCACAATACTCTCCTCCTTCTGCAGATATTTTGGCTACTACACAGTTTCTTACAGATACCCTGCAAAAGATTAAAATTCCTCTTAAAATAATTACAGGCGATTATAATGCCCACAACACGGTTTGGGGGTATGCTTCTACGAATGACAAAGGAAGCCTTCTGGAGGATTTTCTGTCTGCTAATCATCTTGTTTTACATAACACAGCAGACGCTCCTCCGACATATGACAGAATCTACGCACAAGGTTGGCCTGATTTGACGGTCAGCTCAGCCTCAGCTGCGCCATTAATACAAAACTGGAGGGTTAATGATGAAATTAGCTTAAGCGATCATCGTTACATTACTTTCTCAATAGAGCAACCGACGACAATTAATATTATTCGTCGTTACAACCTACCTGGTAGGCGTAAACGTGCTTTTACTACTAGAGTCAAGAATTTGTTTGAAGGTATTGAACAACAGCTAACTCAAGCGAACTCTAGAGACGAATTGGAGAATTTCACAGTGACTCTACAAAAGTGTATACAGGAAGCGTGTGATGACATATTGCCACAGCGTAGTACTAAAAAACTGACTACGATAAATTGGTGGAGTAGTGAACTTCGTATTCAGCAGAGGCAATGTCGCGCATTACGTCGAAGGTTAAAGACTGAGCGTAGACTAAACCTTCCAGCTAAGTCCCTCCCAATTTATCAACAGGCAAGAGCGAAGTACAAACGTTCAATTTTGCAGGCTAAAATCAATTCATGGCATGCTTTTTGTACAGAGTCACAAAACATCTATGGTATTCATCATAAGATTATGACTGGAAAGCTGTTTAGGCCTGCCCAGTTACACATCCCTACACGAATAAATGTTACTCAGGACTACACAAGGGAAACATTAATACAGATCCTGGATTCCGTCTTCAGTCAGGATGACCCAACCGAAGATTCTAAGCAACAAGCAACTACACGTACAGAACAAATGTCTACCAACGTGCCACCGGATAGGGATATTACATTGAAAGAACTAAAACATATATTAGCGCATTTGCCAAAGAAAAAGGCCCCTGGCCCTGATGACATTGATTATGCAATCGTTAAAACAGTCGTTTTGGCCAAGCCAACAATCTTTGTTAGCTTTTTCAATAAATTGCTAGCTACGGGTACATTCCCGAAATCGTTTAAAATCGGACAAGTGGTGTTGTTTTTGAAAAAAGATCGCAATCCAGCGGAACCCACATCTTTCCGACCAATCTGTTTACTTCCGGCTCTTGGTAAACTGTTTGAAAAACTCCTTATGACCAGACTACGCTATTATCTACACGTTAATAATATCCTCAGTCCCAGGCAATATGGATTTAGGCCAGGAACTTCCACTTTACACGCTTTGCATGATATCAAAGAGGCTATCATGGACAACAAATATCACGGTCTCCATACAGCACTCATCAGCTTAGACCTGAAGAGCGCATTTGACAACTTATGGTGGCCAGCGATCTTGCAGGCTCTAAGAAGTTCTGGCTGCCCAAGCAATATCTTTAATACTATAAATCATTATCTACAGGATCGAAGAATAATGATTATACATTCAGCGGGAATTATTGAAAAGTCACAGACGAGAGGATGCCCGCAGGGTTCCTGCGCAGGTACTCAACTCTGGAATTTAACCTTCAATAAGCTACTCAATGCTTCCTGGCCTGCGCATACGAACATTTTTGCCTATGCCGATGACGCGGCCTTGGTTGTCAAGGGACATTCTCGTGAAGAATTGCAAAAGAACTGCAATGAGGCCTGTCAAATTTTCCAGCGAAATTGTGACGAAATGAAATTAGTCATAGCAGAAAATAAGTGTCAAATTTTACTGGTGCCTAAGAAGGGAGGCTCTTTGGCAAGAAGACCGCGTATTGTACTCAATGGTCAGAGGCTCAAAACTGTAAAAGAATTAAAATATCTTGGTGTTACCTTTGATGAAAAACTTACGTGGATTCCTCATGTTCTCTCTATTAAAAAGCATACCCTGGCCATCGCCAAACAACTAAGACAATTTTATGGATACAAGTGGGGTTTGAACCACCACATTCAAAAGATCTTATACACAACGGTTGTAGAAAAGTTAGTAACTTATGCAGCAGCAATTTGGGCTCTCCCTATGCAGAGGAGAAAAATCAAGCATCTCTCTACTATTCAGCGCCCTTTTGCCTTAGGAATAACTCGGGCATATATTACTACTTCCACTGATGCAATAAATGTCTTGGCTGGTTTGCTCCCACTGCATATTAGAACTGAGGAGGAAGCAGCACGACAAATGTTAATACAGCTACACAAGCCAATAACATTTGCTGAAGAAAATTTTACTTCGGATGAATATGAAACCAAACTAACATCTGACAGCATTCACTCTGCGGATTATGGTGTTGGCATTAGACTACATGTCCCGCCTACAGAATACCGTAGCCCCTCGAGTATAGTAATTTATACGGATGGATCTAAAATTGAAGGAAATGTGGGGAGCGCATTTGCTGTTTTACAAAAAAATAGTGTCATTGCACAATGGAAGGGCCATTTGGCTAACAATAACAGTGTCTTTCAAGGGGAAGCAGTAGCAATAGCGCAAGCTATTCGCTACTTGCTAACCCACCAAATCCTAAAGGCTACTATAAAGTCTGATAGCCTTTCAACTATTTATGCGATTAGTAATCCAGAACACCCATCCAACATCATTAGAGATATTCAACAAGACCTTAGAAAACATCAACGCCATGACATCCACTTAGCTTGGATAAAGGCACATATGGGTGAATATGGAAACGAAGTTACAGATACTCTCGCCAAGGAGGCCGCTTTTGGAATTGCTGCTGAACAAATTCACATACCTTGGCCGCATTCACATTTGAAATCTGCATTACGTCTCAAAGCAATCAGTAAGTGGCAAGAAGAATGGGATTATAGTACCACTGGTCGTCGTACTTATTACCATATTTCTTACGTTACACAAGATAGATGCTGTGGAAATCCCCATCTGACACGTTATATTTCAGGGCATGGCCCTTTTCCTCTTTATTTTGAGAGATTTAAAATAAGCGATTCCAGCTTTTGCACCTGCGGAGAGTTAGGCTCTCCGGAGCATTACCTTGAGAAATGCCCTCTTACAGAAGGCTTACATATCAGATTCCCTTCGCAAAATCGTCAAGCCTTTTGCAAATTTCTAATCAAGCAGAGGCACTTGATTAATAAAATTAAGAAGGTTATGGAAAATGTGAAAGGTCTTGGAATAGACCTATGCCAGGTGTAGCATTTATAGGCATAATGCATTGATGCAAAGTACATAATCTTCGTGGTAAACTCTGGTTTAATGCTACATTTATAAATTTTAGTGATATTCTTATAACGGACTGATCTAATGAAATGATCATTGTACTGTATCTTATGCACCCCCTATGAAAAACAATATGTTTACTTTGCTTATTAGTTACCACAGTCTTAACGTACCCTTTCAAATAGTCACTCAGTACAAATTCTATCAAATTTTGTGTCTCTGAAATGTAAAAGTAAAATATTTCATAAGAAATTACTGTACCAGTGTAGTGTATTGTAGCAAATATGAGGGTACACCATTATTGGTTTTTGTTGTTCCAGAATGCTTACATTTGTATGAATGATACTTATGGCTGAATTTGTGAAGCACATTTAGTATGTACTTTTTAGTGATCCTCACGACTTGATCCTGTATTTGTATGATCCTATATTCCACATTCTGCTCCTAATGTGTATGTGTATTATTTTGTATGGCATATTCTATGTATATATATATATATATATATATATACAGTGCATTATTTATTTACTTATTTTTATTTATTTGTTTATTTATTTTATTTATTTATTTTATTTATTTTTTTTGAATGTTTTTATGTATGAATAATATAATAATATTTAATCATATAATTAATTGATACTTAGTATTTTGCATTTTAACCTTTTGCATTTTAAATGTACACGCACCAGCATTATGTTTTAATAATCCTGTTTGATTATATACTGTATCATGCATATGTAGGATATTGTATTTTTTTTTTCTTTTTTTTTTTAATTTTCTTTCTTTCTTTTTTTTTTATTTTATTTTTTTTAAGGTTTTTATGCATGAATAATATAATATTATTTAGTCATATAACTTAAATCGATACTTAGTATTTTACATCTTAACTTTTGCATTTTAACTGTATACGCACCAGCATTATGCTTTAATAATCCTGTTTGATTATATACTGTATCATGCATATGTAGGAAATTGTATGGTTTATTTATATTGTACGATATCGTAAGTACTGTAAAGTATGACCTGTAGTCCCACTAGTCTCTAGATAAGGGTGGACGTGGTGCTATTACCAATTAACCATAACGGTAAAGGGATGGTGCCCACGTCCTCCGTCACTAAACTAAACTAAAGGCTTAAAAACCTTAACCGAAAATACGAAAAACATAACTCAATAATTTTGAAAGCAAAAAATGCACAATTTACAAACATATAAGAGTAAAGAAACTGAGATCACTGAGCCGGGTAACAGAGTGGATATATATATAAATATATTTACATACGTTTGGAGCGGCCGATTGCAACCAAAATACGAAGTGCACATCTGCATGTTATAGTAGTCCTATATACAAAATTTCAACATTCTGAGGCTACTCGTTTTTGAGTTATGCGAGATACGTACGTACGTACGTACGTACAGACACCATGAAAAATTCTCTTCAGATTTCATTTTAAAGCAGTTTTATAATTTCTTTGGAGGAAAAGAGTCTTTTATTCTGTCCTTATGTACAGATGTCACGCAGAAACATCGTTAAATTGCATTCGATAGCGGTCAAAATGAATATTTTCGTTCAAATATGCTGCCTGAAACTTTTCGCGATTACAACACTTCCTTTTTACTTCGTACAGGGAAGTAAAAATGAATATCGCAAATTCGTCATGATGGTAAGTGCGACAAGATGGCAAGCTTCGTCATTAAGTAAAATGATAAATTCAGTAAGATGGTCATTAAGTAAAATGGAATTTACTAAGATGTTAAATTCAAAGCAATATCTCAGCGAGAAACGCTTTTTTCTTTCTTCTGTTTCGGACTGCAAAACACTTTTTGAAAAAGTATAGAAAATAGCTTTATTAATATTTTTTATCATTCTTGTTTCAAAAGAGGGAGAAATGTTTATTTTATAATCTGTGAAAATTTCAAAACTTTATATCTGATACATTTTTATATATTGAAACTCTAAAATCATGAAAGTCAAATAGTCTACAAAATCGTGGCATTTTCAAAAATTCACTAACATTTCAGAAATTAAGTTAGAATTTTCATTGAAAAGATTTTTTTTTTTCATTCTAATATGTGAGGCAAATAGTAAAATTCTGATATGCTTATTAATTTGTTAGCTAAACGAAATTATGCTCGAAGAGCAGTTTAAAAATTAAATAAAAAAAATCTAAATGGAATTTTCAAAAAAAAAATCTCTTCATAACATTGCATTGTCGTGTACAAAATGTGAACTCGATAGCGTATCAAGAAGGTTAAAAATCGATGGAAAAATTCCGCTCAGGATGTAACACCATGAGAGAATTAAGTAAGAGCTTATAAAAAGACAGTGCTATTGCTGCAGTCTCAATGGTCATGGATAACCAATATTTTCCCATAACGATTTCGAATTCCTTAGCCTAAATTTTCTGCAGCTAATCTAGCGTTCCATTTTTAGTGTTTATGTATGTTTATTCCGTATTCCAAGAAATATAGAGACGAACTTGCAGCTTTATTCTTTTTAAGCTTTATGTACAAATGTAATTAAAAATATCAGATTTTAGAAGATTTCCCATATGACAGTGATGTCTTTAATTTAGAATTTTATTTAAAAACATGTCCATTTTAAAAATGTTGTAGAATGCATTTGATATTAAGTTGCAAACTTATATAAGCATATAAATATTTCAAATAAATGTACTTTCCAGTCTGAAAAAGAAGTATTTGAAGAAATGGTGTCCTGGATTTTATTAATTCATTTACACATAAACTTTTCAGAAAACTAAAAGCTCTTTCATGTCTTCAACCAAAATATACTATAATGTCAAAGTGAAACAACTGTATTGTTTGTTGGATTTACTTAACTACTACTTCTAACGAGTTTATTTCCAATACACTGAGTTGTCCTTTTTTTCTTCACTCTGGCTTTTACGAAATTAAAATGATGTTCTTTTTCATTTGAAACTAAACATTGTCATCGCACTCTTATGGCAAATGTCATTCGTATTTCAAGTGGCTGAAAGCTTTAAAATTCCTTAGATTATCAGTCATATCATTTCATCGGTTTAAGTTTGAGAAGCTTGTAAACCATATATTTATTGAATCTCTTTACCGTTTGTAAGCCGAGTACGAGAGGGATCTTATTTATATGCTTCTAGTACACGTTTTGTTAATGGCCGAAGAATAAAACAATTCAGGAAAGTAGATATTTTAAGCTGTTGGAAAAAAATAAAAACCGATTAAAATGTAGATGAATCACATTTCTGTGTCAAAGGAAAGAACAAAAACAGAGATTAAGATACATAATACTTAAAAGAAAATATTAAAAAATAGGAAAAAAAAGGAAATCAGAGAAATAGGTAGTTAATTATTAAATGCGAGTTTAAAAAATTTTTGTAGTTGTGATATTAATACCAAAATTAAACCTATGCTAAAACAGAGATTAATGTGTGGCTAAATAATAATCTATTGACATTTAAATGGTAGGTAACATAAAAATGATTTAATAGTTTTGACTAAACAAAGCTGAAGCAAACACCGAGGTTTAGAGAAAGAAGAAATATCTTTGTGACATATATTAAAATTTAAGTGACATCTAAGTTTTAAAGGTAAGAGATTATTGGTTTCAAAAGTAGAAGTGATAGTAAAGCAAGAAGAGTAGGCGAAACTGCTGACGACGTGCTGCCATGATGTGCTAACGAAACTGAACGACTTGCGGCCATGTAGAGAGAATAAGCTTCAGAAAGTTCTTTAAATATTACTTTGATATTTCTCTTTCCTTTATCATTAAGTATGTAATCTTTTCCTTTTTCTGAATAATTTAGTTGTACAACAATATCTTCTAGAGCATTAAAAGTGAATTTTTATTCTTGGAAAGACTTTTACTAAGCAAAGTTTTCTAATGCAGTATCTATTATCCATTCATTTGACTTTAGATTTCAACACTTGTATTATAGTCACAATAATAACATGTAAATATTGAAAATAATGTTCAACGATTAAATCGTTTCCTTCATAGGTTTTTAAGCCTACAGAAAAATTTAAATGGAAATCTTTCATTATTTACACTCACATCCCTGCTACTGTAATGCAAAGTTATCGTGATGTTTTAAAGAGATCCAACTTTAAATTGTCACTACAACTACAAACGAGTAGACAGTGAAGCGAAATTGAATTCTTCAATGTAATTACATTTCTTAGAATAGCACCTAAATTTTAGGGTAATTAGAAGATAGACTTCATTCTATCACAGCAAAAAGTCTTTTTGAAATGGATATTTATGGTATCCTGAATATTTCTCTAATTAGGAGAAATCGCTAATGATTAAAATTAATTCACGGCCTACTCGATTGAAATTAAGATTTATTAAACTTCACGGGTAAAAAAATTTTTGTCATCAAATAAATGTGAACAGTTGCGGATCTTAATAAAAACGTACCAATCATTTTATGCTATTTATTTCAGCATTAATTATTCTCTCAAAATTCAAGAGCTATTTATTACAATGAGTTCGGAAACAGTACTCATGAAATATATCAAGGCCTCCATTACGGATTGTTTCGATGACAACGTTTTATTAATTTCATGCCACCCACTACTGTCTGCTTATAGTCTGGTAAAGAATTTCATTTTCCTTCGTACATTTAAATACGTTGTGTTGGAAAAACATCCTTTCATCACAATTTCATGACTTAGCAAGGCCCACCAGCGGCCGAGCGGTAAAGTCGCTGAACAGTGGTAGTTGGGTCCGAGGTTCGAATCCCGCGAACGGGTGGCTGCATGGGCGTTTTCGTGGTTTTCCCCATGCGTAACGTGTATACGAGCCAGTTTCCCTTAGAAAGTCCTCCACGAAAGGCATCCCTCCCCTTAGGCAGATAGCCCCAGTGCGCTTTGCCATAATTAAATACACACTGATGACCTAGCTCTACTCCTTTTACTATTTATCTGAAGAGTTTTATTTCCTTTTTGCAGTTGTATTAGTCTAATTGCTTTGTATTATACATTGCGTAGTCGATCATAATTTTGTATTTAAACTAGTTTCTCTTACTCCATTTTTTAACTTCTATATTTGTTCTCTCCGAATGTTTCCATTTAAGTCACAGAGGCAAGGTGGGAATACACAACTACTATTAGCGCTTCATTTGCAGTATTTCCTTGAAGTTCCCCTTTTTACTTTATATTTTCCTCTCAAATTTCGCTTTCTGCTCCCTCAAACTAAAGTTCCCACAGTGGCTTATTTACTAACTTGTTTATTACGGTTCACAAGGACAAATGAGCATATCCATGACGTATCGACATATCAAAATATTTTTTACACTAAATGCAAACAATCCATTTCCACAAACTAGTATTAATTTATTTTCTCAAAATGTAAAGTTGTGGACAATAAAAGTGCGTCTTAGTTTCATTAAGGATTAATCTTGTCTAAAATAATATAATCTCAAATAAAAAAAGCTGTAACACGTTCCAGACAGACCAGACAAAATAGTTCAGGTGCCAGTAAAGCCGCAAATGAAAAAAATAGAGCATTTATTCGTTTAGATGTTTATTTTTGTTTTGTATTAAAAATAATAGGGCATTTCTCTGTTTTCAAGCTTCCATATTGCTGTTTTGCATCCAAGAAGAAAAGATAATAAAGACAATAAAACTGATAGAGAAAAAGAAAATCCTGTCTGAGAAGACTTCGTTCAGACTTAAAATAACAGAAAAAGAAAAAAAAAAAAAAAAAAAAAGAAGAAACAAGTTACTCCGAAATGTTTAAAGCAATAATGCAAAAAGTAGTGCAGCAAGAATTAGTTATTCAGAATTTTTTTTTCTACAAGTTAAAAATCACAAGAGGAAAAATAAGGCAGCTGATTCGAAGCGTACGAACTTTTGTCACCTACCGGTGATTTAGTGATTAGATAATACCAGTAAATGCAGGTAGTTTGTCACAGAGTCATTCCACTTGACAGAACGTGTTGGCTTCATTAGGTTTTGGTCTTATGGGTACTGTGAGTTCTAATCTTGGGTTTCATAGGACATCTTCTGTAGTCTGTCTGAGGTAGAGGGTACTGCTAATACATACTGCTATTTTAATAAATCTGATTAAACCGAATGAGCATACTTTTATACATGAAAGTACTTATATCATGGCCTGATCTTCAGTTTACCTTTCATTCAATTTCCTAAAACGCGGTAAATAATTATGCCATCAGTATTTCGAAAATTTAGTCATATATATTAATCATCATTACTCGTTTCATTTGAAACTGAAGCATAAGGACTTTGCCTTCCCTTCCTTGCGGATTAATATTCTATTAGAAAACTAGTGTTATTATCTAGTCTTCAGATTCATTTCTCCAGATTTATTTTAATCACAGTAGTAATTTAAACACGGATAACAATAATATCTAGTTCTATAAAGAAAACACGTTCTTTGCAAAAAAATAAATCGCACTCAAGAAAGTGTCGAACTGAAATGTTATTCAAAAGGCACTTACCTACACTACAAAATAAAATGATTAAAACTTTGTGTGATATGACAAATATTTATTTTGGAAATTACAGGAATGTTATACTTTCAGTAGGATGTGGCTTGCATCCGCTATTTCTAATCATTCGGCCACATGTCGAGTCATAAAAATCATAGAGGTCCTCTATGTAACTGTCACCCATGCAAATTAGATTACGTCTCGCCATTCTTGTAGATTTTATGGAAATAATGGAATCTTGAGAGGGAGAGGCATATAGCGGTTTGGCCATAGCAGGAAGGCCCATGGTTGCAAAGTAAGCAAGTGAGATGCCATCAGTATTAATGATCACTAGGTTTATCCTCATAGAAAGCTTCAGGATTAATGCCAAATGTAGTGGAATTTCTTGACAGAAGAGTTGAAAAATAGGGATACGAGCGTTAAGATGTAGGAAGTTAAAGAGTTAGATTGTGTATAAAGGATCCTTTTGGACATCCGTGTCTACTGCAGAAAAAGAGAAGCAGAATACCTGCTGTTGCCTTAATAAGAAAAGCGAACAGAAGGGGTTCCTGACGAACGAATGTGCGCTTTGAAAGAAAATTCAAATAATCGTAAAGCCAAAAAAGGAACGCTGAATGGTTATTCCGTTATAGCAGACAGGAGACAGACTTATCAAGGGGAAGTTGCATCCAAACCTAATTCTTCAATTACTCAATTCGTGTTTCGTCATCCATATAGGCAAGGGTAAATGTAAAATTCAATATCGAAAGTAAAAACAAATGTTGTGAATTACTAAAAACAAAATTTGAACTAGTAGGAATTTTGAGAAAGGCAGATTATAAAGTTTGGCAACATGACCATTTATCGCTCCCTATTGCGAAATCAAAGAAAATATAACAGCGATTTCATGAAATGAAACTAGGATCTAAAGATGTATTATTACAAGATAGTGAATATTGGATATTTTTGTAACAGAGTTCATGCCTCATCTGAAAGTTACGAATTGTAAAGCAAGGCGTCTTCATTTTGCCTGAATGCAGTGGAAAAAGTACCCTTACTTCTGAACATACCATTAAATAATGGCTTAACTTAGTTCTCTTAGCTTTAACTGATTTAAGATTTGTCTATTCCTTATAACATGCATTACTAACGTTTTCATTCTTATCGTTTCAAGGTCTCAAAAACTTTTTATTGTTTATATTTCAATTACTTATATATCATGTTTTAGTCTGTATATCGCTCTGAGTGTAAACATTTTTGTCCATACCCCCTTGTTATATATAATTACATGTTAGCGTCTAATTGTATTTTTCTGTTTTAATAAGAAAAGCGTTTTATTATCAGGTATTTAGTCTTAGTACGAAACGTATTTATGTCTTATATTACGTTGCTGGATTATATATTGTCAGATAATAATCGTTGCTAGATATGCAAAATATTTTGTGAGATAAATGTAAATCATTTGTTAGTACTAATATTTATATTAATAGTATTCTGTCCACACATAAAAATTGATGTGCA
Organism: Stegodyphus dumicola; assembly: GCF_044657685.1. Taxonomy (NCBI): domain Eukaryota; kingdom Metazoa; phylum Arthropoda; class Arachnida; order Araneae; family Eresidae; genus Stegodyphus; species Stegodyphus dumicola. Next base: position 141,004,710 of record NC_140771.1, on the reverse strand, counting down.
TTTTACGTTTTTAAAATTTAGCGTATTACGTGTTTTCATATTTTTCAGTACCTTTTATATTTGAATCACATATTAGTTTCCTTGCGTACTACGATCTTACTATTTTTCCACGTATGTATTTTCCACTTGTTCTTACTAATTTTCCACATCCTAATTTTTCACATATGTAAACATTACTGACTTTCTGTTTTATCATACGCATGGTAGCTGTTGTATTTATTCTTTAATTATAGCTATTTAGTTTTAACAAATTTTATAGTGCTCTTTCAGATATATACTCAGGGAGATGATTTAGTACCAAACGAATTTTCTATTCAAGGTAAGATGCAAATGCGTTGAGGTAAACGACTAGAAAGTTCCAGAATTTACTTCTTCAGTACTTAGGTAGGTGAGAGGATCCACCTTCCTGGGATCGAGTAATGCCCATCAAAGGCCTCGAGCCTGAGTTTAATTCGAAATCCATAAAACAAGTATTTTTTTTCTGTCGAATCTGGTCCGTCCGCCCAATAAGAAGTACATCTCAAAAGAGGGCGACACCGTAATTGTCTTTACTAGCAGAAGTATGCACACAAGCTTCAGACACATTTTCTTTCGGCAACGCTTGTTGTTAGAGTGTGTGTTTTCCGCTCTCTCATAAGTGTAAAATCCATCCTCTGCGACACACTCTGGGCAGTCCTTCGAGTGATGAGATGAGTAAATGATTGATGAGTTCGTACAATCTGGGCGAATTCTTAGGGAATAAGTGTCCGGACATTCGCCAAAAAATTGTTCAGTAAATTTGCCCGTTGTCCTATTAGTCTCTGCACATATTCAGAATTCCATTTCAGAATTCCGAATTTTAATCTACCTACTGAGATACATACTTCTGTGAAATAACTGAGAGCACTGAACTATTAATACAGTTTAAAACATTTAGTATAGTTATAATATTTATGCACCACAGTCATTTCCCACAGAAATAAAAAACATAAATGGAGTTTACATAAAAAAGAATGATGCAAAATATTCAAATGATCTCTTATGTTATGTTATCGGAACTTGACTTCAAAACCATTTGCGTTGTTTTGATGATTTTAGGTTTGTGATCATTTATTTGTACGGAAAGCTGATTTTCTTCTAGCAGTTATATTTTTATTTGGAATTATTAGCACTTCTAAACTACCTATCGCAAAAAAACCAAAGCTTACGAAAAACAGATAGCATCGAAAGGTATCGGATTGTTTTATTTCCGAAAGAAACATATTTTTATTTTTTATTCAAAAGATACTTGTTCATCATTTCAAAAAATGATATGTATCCTTTAAATTTCCGCCGAGACTCTGTCATCCAGACGGGAAAATGACGCTGACTGGCATACCGAAGGACACGGATCCGAATCCAGGAGAGCGCACGGATGTTTATAAATGTATAATGTATGTGCGGTATGGAGGCACTCAAAATATATGGCGAACCGCATGTCCTCTCGAGAGGCTGCTGATAAAGGAAGAGAAGTGCGAGATCGGACCCGTCCCGCGGGGTGCTCTCCTTCAAAACTGGAGCGGAACTAAGCAAACTGCAAATTCGCACTGTCATCTGTATGATGCTTGAGGCTCTTGCCAGCGACGGACGCAATCTCTTATACTAATTGTCATGATGAAATTCGCGGGCTTGTTCTGATTAGGTCAGACGAGTGAGATAGTCAGAACAACACAATAGTCTTTAATATCAACGTAATTCTAATTCCGAAGGTAAGAGGAGAAATTTTAGAGAACTTTTGTCATGTGTAGCTTTTGCTCATGCAATCGCAGTGTACATGCGATAATGAAGTTATTAAATCGTGAAAAAGTTCATCAGCTTGCTCAAATGTGTGATCGAAATAATCAAATGAGTCTGCCCATAACTCTTCAATTTACCAGAAATTTAATACTCCCTTTGCTTCTTATTCTTTGTCTAAATTTGTCGGAATACATTTTCACTTTATATAAATCAAATAAAAGTAAGTTTGCTTTCGTTCCAGAGAAAGTATTTGGTAATTTCATGTTATCCTCAAGATCTTTTCGTTATCAAACTTTAAAATAATTCGCTTTCTGGACCTAACAGAAAATATAAAAGAAAGGGAACGTTCATTCATTTTCCCCAAACTCACTATCTTAACCAAAAAATTAAAATAAGCATATCGTAAACGCCTAGCAGCGACCTCTGAGAAATAAATGGGAAATTTGATGCTAAATTAATATGTATATTATTTAAGTCTTCTATTATTGAAAGATCAGAAAGCACAATTTATTCATGTGTTTAATCCTAATATTTTTATACAGTGAATATTTTAATCATAAATTCAATTTATCAGTTGCAAATATATTTGGCTACAAAAAAATTATACAGAAAAAATTCCTGGAAAAAATTATACAAAATAAATGGAAAAACGTTCTTTTTGAACTGTAATACAATTCTTTTGGTGTCATTTCTTAAAATTATTAATGCAAAAATTTCTTTTAAAATAAGATTACATAAAGAGATTTCATATTACAGATGAAAAAGAGTATTGTCGAACAACTGGATTAGAATTTGGGACACTTTTTCTAAAGCGTTATAAAGTAACATTCATGTAACTGAGTTCAACTGCGAATGTATTACTTTAAATAATATGAATGTTATGTAGACTTTTAGCCTAGTTTTTATTCCTTCTTTTCTGAGGGATGTCGAATGGACGGTTGAAAATGGACGGTTCATTTTAAAATCATTTTTAATTATGAGAAGTTTGCGTGAAATCGTGGTTCAGCATCAGTACTCCTTTTTGTGAGATTTAAGCAAACGTTCTGAACATGACTTTATATTCAAGCTCTTTCGTCTTCTGTTTTGTGATTGGTGTTGAGAGATTTTACAATGAATGTAAACACATTTTCAAACGCGATTTTGAAATTTTATTTATGTGAAATTTCTTAAGAAGCAATATTATAATTCTTGCAATTAGAAATTACGATTTAATTTTAAACTCCTAAAATAATAACATTAACTTAATATTTAAAATGATATTTAATAAATGCAAACATGTTTGCAAAATTCAAAAGATGTCAAGCTGTTGGAAGTTTTTAAATAAAAAGATGAGCCTAGCTGAAAATTGCAAATAAAAGGAACCTTATTATACATATTATTTCTCGGTAATTCCTCATTATAGCGGCCTCCAAGATTGAAATGCTAATATGGCCACGTGTTCTTATACCTCACTACATATTACGTTTTGCTCGGTATTTTTGTATTAGCGTCGTGTATTAATTTTGGTAAGGGTTTCGAATTTACACTAGCTTTTTAAAAAATATTTCTTGCCTTTTTTTGTGAATATGCGGTTGGCAATCTTTAATTTGCTAAATAAAGAGGTGGATGCCGTATTATTTTCTTTATGAAAGAGGTCTTTTACTTGGCAAGCGAGTATGCCAAAATAGCAACAACATGAAACTATATGTTAACTTCAAAACCATTTAGAGGTTCAGTATTAAAAATAATAAAAGAAAAAGGGCTTTTCGGTGCTGGAAATTGGTTCAGTGGTTCAAGAATATCATTCGTCACTGTTATTAGATTTATGTATCCTTGGCTAAAGGAGCTGACATCCATCAAATGGTGCGAGGAACAGTGTAATATATGTGAAAATGCTGCAGTTTTCTTTGGAAAAATTACATGCGGGAAATGTATTCCTTACATCTGAAACAAGGGCGAATAGTCGGTACCAATAAAATAGCTGAAATCTATGTAAGTTTGTTCGTCCGACCTAAGAACAACAGTGGCAGAGTACTTCCACAACAGTCCATTTTTAGAGGAACATGCCGGAAAGACGGCGAGCGTTCAGATCTCAAATAAAAATGCTGTTTCGTTTATACTGAAAATTATTCAATAAAAACAGCAACAAAAAGGATGGATTAACTACCAAGATGAATTATTCAAAATAGAACGACGATCGATTCAGATTGCTGGAAGGGATACAAAACGGAGTAACTCAAAGAAGCTGGTTACAATCACTTTACTACGAAACATAAGTACAGTCTTGTAGATCCAACAACTGGTGTTCACACTCAAAATGTAGAAAGAACGTGGGATTTAGCCAAGTGACTAATAAATAACAATAGGGCGTGGCTCTACATCAGCTCGAATCATATCTTCCGGAATTTACGTTGAGAGAAAAAAATGATGTTTTTAATAAATTCTTCAAAGCGATTTTGGAAATATGACCATGTCATAACGATTATTAATAATATTCTTAGAAAACAACATGTGAGTATTGTTATTATTGCATATTGCGTCGTTTATCTTTGCGCTTCATGAGCTGACGAGATATCTCAGTTAATTAGCGATTCAGTCTTGCGTACCCCTGCAATAATAGGAAGTACCTATTTTTTTTAAAAACAACCGAAGTAATATTTTGATTGATTTTTTAATGTCAAATGAAGTCATACTATATGGCAAAGTTCAAAATTCCTTTGTTATTGCATATGAAGTGAATTCATTTTCCAACGTAGTAGAAAGAAAGGAAATAATGCGAAAATATTTAGAGAAGAAACTGAATTATTAATAAAAGATGGTATTGATTTAACTCAATTGCTAGTTTTATTGCTCGCCTTGAATAAATTACTCCAAAACTGACATAAAAAACCTAGATTTTCGAAGGATGGAACTAGCGAGATAAAAAATGCAAATAAAATGATGTTCCTACAAATCCCCGATTGATCTTAAGTTAAAAAGTCTAGCTCTTCATCATACTTCACATCTTCCTGATAAAATACTCGTATAATTTTAAGATATGCTTATACTCAAAATAGAGATTTTTCGTATTTTACATTCTTAAATGATGATTTAAAGTATTTAATATACAATACCTTGAACTAAATAGTTTCTATTGCCCTTTTAGTCGCTAACACTTTCGCTTCACAAACTATATTTTCGGGGCGCTATCGTACTTTCCAGGGAAATTTTAAATTTCGGGCTTTATAGAAAACACAAGCCGATCCTACGTTTTCATCTATTTTTGATTGATCTGTATAAGCTATTGATTACGCACAGTTGTGCAGTCAATTTAATTCATTAAATCATATTCCATATTTTTGTTACGCACTTAAAGAGTAACCTTTAATTAGGGGTAATATTTAATTTGTTTACGCTTAGTGGAAGTTTAGTGGAAGTTATTGTGGAAGTTTTCATTTTATTAAGTCAGATATTCCGCTTTAAGTTTTACTTAACTCGGTTAAAAGAAACATGCGTCATAAGTAATTTCTGAATATTATTGTAATATGAAGACGCAAGTTATTGATTTAAGAATTAGAAGTTTAAGCACATTGTAGAGTAACATTCTGAAGTTCTAAGGAGCTTATATTTGTTAATTAGTTGAGAAATTATTTGCAAATAAGTATGTATTTTCATTATAAATAGCAAGGAATTTTCTTTCTTTCAAAATCTACTTTTTAACGCTGTTTCAAGATCATCAAATTCAGATGTTTCTGGTTTTTTACAGGCCCTGCTTCCTGTTTCTACGCTATTGGATAGCGTGAGAAAAGGATTACTGTTTTTTGGGGGGGGGAGAGGGGGGATGATTGGCGCTATCCAAGAAAAGAGGTGGAAATGAAAGATAGAAAAAAGTGCACATTTTTGTATGATTTTGTTCTCACCGTGGGTGCTGAAAATTCTTCTTTTGAGGCATTATCTGGAATGTAGAGCCTTCAATTTTCAAAATGGGTTACACGCTGGAGAGAGCTTTCTTACCTAACCAAGCTTCCGCTTTTAGGCGATTCGCCAGGAACATTACAGCCAAGCGCCGAAAGGCCCAAATTTTATCTCAACGGGTAAAATTGATCCTCGCGCAATAGACCAGAAATAAATTATTATATTAATATTCGTATTCCTAGAGAGCTCTCTGATTCGACTGCATTTTCAGCGCCCCTCTCCTGGTCGCTTGCAAAGAAAAAAAAATGATAAACTAAGATTGATAACGACCGATGCATTGATACCCGATGGTTAAACTCAGCAGAGGAGTTGTTTAATGGAGAACGTTTAAAATTTAAAATTTTCTTTTTCCTGCTATGGAGGATATAGTAGCCTTCTTCGTCTGCGAAGGCATTTTTTCATCTGCCGAAGATGTCTTCCTGCGTCTGCACCATCCAGAGACTCCGAGCCCTACCTGCTTAATTCATATTTAGTACCATCGAAGGCTGTTTATCTTCTGGGGCTTTACCATCCACCCGACTTCCTTGCTATGATTCTTCAGAAAAATGTTCTCACTACGAAGCTGGTTCTCGTTGTTTTACCATCACGTGGCCGTTTCTGAGGAGTCTTCGCTTTTTTATCATCATCTAACCATTCTTGCGAGACGCCAAGGATACATCAATCTGCTTCTTGTTAAATTCATACGATACACTCCACTCAGTAGATTGTTTTCCTTTCCAAGCACACCCTGCCTCTGATATACGTACACTTCGTCTTATACACAATATATTGTCACTTAAAAAAACTGCTATTTTAAAAAGCCAATGATGAGAACCAATGTATTATTGTCCTTCTTATTCTTTTCTATAAATGTCACTCTGTTTGACATACTTTTTCTTGTCGCTGAAAATGTCTTTAAAAATAAATTGTATGATTGATTAAAATAAATTAGTAGCTTTTATTTGTTTTCCACCCACATATACACTCTTCCTAACCAGGGTTGTTGCCAAATGTTAATATTAATTTCTTTAGAACACTACGCTTGGACTTCATTCACTTCAAAAGGTTGTTAAATGGTTTGGAGCTGTTTCTGCTTTCTTTCTATCATAAGACGTTGCTATTTCGGCTATCATAAGGATAGCCCAGGTAGCAACTCTGTAATTAATAATTTTCTCTATCACTGAGATGACCATTAACGTCTGGATATGAGCATTTAGGCCTGAATCATAACCCCCTTATTTTTTGCATGTAAATAGTTATTTTTGAAGTTTTCATTATAATGCCTTGAATGTGTTCAACGCATTTGAGCTATAATGAAATTGTTGCCTTTGCGAAGGGTATGAAGTTTATTCTGCAAGCGCACCGGTTTTGTTCTTTAATCGTACTAGCGCATGGCGACAGTTGTAATCTATTTTTGAATTGTCTACCTTCTTCACTACAGCTTTCAGAAATACTCTGACAAATTAAAATGTATTTCTGTAAGTACATATTTAATAAGTATTCTGTTGAAATCATATTTCAGCAAATTTATAATTCATTTTCAACATGTAGGTTCTTTGTTTCAGGTAGCTAAGGAAGATTGAGATCTCACCAGTTCCGCCTAATACTGCATATTTAGAGAGGTTCTTAAAATAAACGTATTTGTGCACACACAGACAGCGAGAGAGAGCCTTCCTTTCAGAAATAAACCAAAAAATGGAGAATAAAATTCTAAGTAACTTTCGCATTACTTAATCGTCTATAGCCTAGATGAGTGTTGCATGGAGCCAAAAATTCAGCTGTCGTCTGATTTATATTGTGCAATTGAATCAACATAATATTATTTTATTCTGAAAAACCATTTTGTTATAAGAAGTAAATTTAATGCAAAAAATAAAGTATTACAAAACTTTGACATAAAAATTAATTTTTCATTTATTTTGTTCTAATATACAGTATTCAAAAAAATTGCATACGATTGACAAATGGTATTTATCATAAAAACGCTCAAACTATAAAATATTAACATCAGAAAACATAAAATAAGTGATGGTTTGTCACATCTTCAATTTTCGTCAAAATAACTTTCCTTAAAAATTTAACAGATAAAAGCATTTCTATTAATATTAATAATAATCCTTCCCACGTATACACTGCTTAAAAAAAAAAAAAAAAAAAAAAAAAAAATGGGACAGTGCTATATTTCCCGTTCTACTAGGCCGATTGACAAAATTCAAACTGCGTTTTTCATGTCTCGAAAGCGCGACTTAGGATATATATTAGATTTATATATAGCACTATACTAACATAGGTATTTTGACACAAAATCGGACTTTTCTGAAATAACATACCAATGTTTTTACATATTTCGATTCTACAACTCAAATTACGCTTTTTCGGGCTTTTTCTGAAATAACTTACCAATTTTTTCCCATACTTCGATTCTACGATTCAAATTATGCAAGAATACTAAGTTTTGTAAAAATCGTACGAATAGTTTTTAAAATATTAGCTCTCAAAATTTTAGCTCCTCAAAGTTAATTGAATTTGGCAAATATTTATTAATATCTCTTTTTTTCATTAAACGTTTTTGATTTTTTTCTCTCACATTTCGAAATTTAGGTTCATTCCAAATAAAATTCACCCAGTTTTTGTGTTTTATTTTTTAAATTTCTATTTTTAAATAATTGTTATAAATTTTTCGAAAAAAATTCTGAAATATAACCTATACAATTTTTACCATCATCTTAAAGTAGATGTATTTCTAAGCATACCTGCAAAAAATTAGACTTTTTTATTCAAAATTTTCTAAGATATACACGAATTTACATATTTTCGAGTTTTAAAATTTGCCATCCTTTTTTTTTTTTTTTTTTTTTTTTTTTTTTTTGAGCGATAATAACGTCAAATGTAGTCTATGGATTTTTGTTACAGTGAATTGCCACAGCTATTTTTAACCTTAAATTTCAAGTAAAATTTTACGGAGAATTAATTATATAAAATTTTTTCCCTCAATGATGCGTAATAAATATTTATAAATACTATATGAAAAGGTATTTTTTTAAATTATAGATGATATTATTGAAATTTTTAACTATTTTTTTTAATTTCTCTCTATCTTCCTTTTTTAAAAAAATAAGAGTAAATTTTAAGAGTAAATTTTTACCTTCGGCGTTTTATCGTCTGCTACTTTACTTCGTTTAAATCGAATCGTCTAAAACTGAGAATTTTCGTTTGATATTTATTTGAATTTTATGACATTAACTGCATAATTTATTTCTAAACAAACTGTTGCTTTTGAAGTGGCTGAAAGAGCGGCTGATACTATCATCCATATTTTTAAAGCACAGTATATTTTTATAGAAACATAAGATTTAGAATAATCATTTTTATAAAAGTCAAATTATGATATAAACATACAACCCTCTAGAGACTGAATTAATGGAAGTTCAATGGTTATGTAGAAATGATCTGCAGCTACTTAATCGCTGGATAAGTCAGCAGATTCTGTGGACAAGTAAGAATAATTATATAAACGACACCCAACATTCTGGATTCAATTAACAACGAGGATACGATGTTTATTAAATGAATTTAAGAAGTTTTAAAACATAAAAAATCAACTCATTTTTTATCCTAAAATGTATTTTTGTGCGTAGCGTATTTTCATTATATCCTTAAAATTCTAATTTAGAATGTAATTGTCAAGAACTGAATCCTAATCATCAGTAATATAATAAAATATTATTATTACGGTTATTAATAAATCCTTCATATAAAGTAATTGCAAATATTTCAAAAAACTTTCTGTCTGAATGCAAATATTTTTCTATGCTAATATTTTTATATTTTATATTAATCAAGATTGCACACGATATTGTTTATTTGCACTTCAAATTCTTACCGTCAGTTCTAGTAGAAGTTACAAATCAATTATATTTAAGTAAGGATTGGATTGGGTTATTTAATTATTGCAAAGCACACGAGGGCTATCTGCCTAAAAGGAGGATGCCTTCGTGGAGGACTTTATAAGGTAAACTGGCTCGTATACACATAACACATGGAGAAAACCACGGAAACGCACATACAACCAGCCCGTTTACCGGGATTCGAACCCCGGAGTGAATTACCAGTGTTCAGCGACTTTACCGCTTGGCCGTTTGTGGGCCTTTATGAAATGGAAGGCGATAACTTTATTCAAAATTATTGTCAGAAATATCAAGATATTTCGAAAAGTTGGATGCTTTTTAATATACTTTCAGAATGCCTAAAGAAAAAAACCAAGAATAAAGTAGAATGCCTGAAGAAAAAGAGAATAAAAAATAAATTTTTGCGTAAAATTTAGTATTAGTATTTTTTTAAAATTTAAAACCTTTTAATCTTATGATATTTGATTCTTGCGATTTCAGAAATAAAATATTTGACTAAAATATGAATAACATTTTAAGAAACCAAATGTAGGATAAAATTGTGTAAAGCAATGGGCACAATGATAAAACTGTTTAAAGCAGTTTATGCAAGTCATCCTAAGTTAAAATGTCGCTTATACATCTCTCTTATTTATATATTTCTTTTCTGAACGGAACATTGAAAGGCGCGTTAACTGTGCTTTACTGTATTTTCTCTTTTATTATATGCAGTTTTCAAACGCATCGTAGTCTGGGTTACAAAGTATTCTTCCGAAAGAAAGACAATTCAAATAAATAAAATCAAAGTCTGGAAAATTTATATTAAAAATGCACAGTTCGAAGGAATAAATAGAAAATTTTAAAACAATTATCTGAAGAGACAATGCAACACAAACAATTAAAATAAAAGTATAAAAATTTAAAAATTACCTAAAATAATAACTTTGACAAAAATATATATAAAGAAAACTATTTCATAAAAAATAAACGCTGCACCTTTATTTACGCAGTTCGAATAGGTAAATAGAAATTTTTAAAACAGTTATTCGAGAAAAAAAAAAAAAAAAAAAAAACATGCAACTTAAACAATTAAAATAAATTCGAAAAAGAAAAAGAGACTTAAAATAATAAGTTATAATTAAAAATATAATATAAAGAATATTATTTGGAAAAAAGGAACGATGGTAACTTTTTTTCCTCTCACGGGAAAGGAAACTAGGTTGCCATATATTAAGAAGTTCGCCAAGTGAACTATTCTTGGCGCAAACTGAAAAAAAAAAGTGCCAACATAAATTTGTGAATTTCTCCGTAAATTTCGCTCCAAATTTTACAAAATTTCATATTTAGGCGTAATTTGAGTTGTAGAATCGAAATATGTAAAAAAATTGGTATGCTATTTCAGAAAAAGTCCGATTTTGTGTCAAAATACCTATGTTAGAATAGTGCTATATATAAATCTAATATATATTCTAAGTCGCGCTTTCGAGACATGAAGAACGCAATTTGAATTTTGTCAATCGGACCAGTAGAACGGGAGATACAGAACTGTCCCCTTTCTTTCTTTCTTTCTTTTTTTTTTTTTTTTTGAGCAGTGTACCTCGCAACGTTAAATAGATTCGCTTTTTTCTTCATTTATTATTATATTTCCCAAATTATATTATAAAGGAAAGTTTTAATTTATTAAATCATCATTCGTTCAGTATAATCGACGTCAGAACGACTTTATCGTACATCATTCGTAAATAAATTTATTAATAAATACGGAGTTACATTTCTTTGCAATAAGTTACAACAAAATTAAATTGTTTTTTATCGAAATTTTTTGCAGCACATCCTTTTTTACACTAATTTATTAAAAGTAATTTTTATACATAAATTTCATTTTAAAATAAAATGACATTAAAAGATATAATAACACCGATTAATACAGCCGCAGGCGGTATTTGAATTTCAAATTAGAACATTGGTTTGTGAGTCCGTACGATAATAATTAGCCGAACGGCGGATGCTGGAAAGAGAAGGAATTCAAATAATGTAACTATTATTTAGAATTTTAGCCTCAGTATTTTCGCTTCTGTTTAAAAGGTGCATTCTCTCTCTTCACAAACACATTCACTTAATATTCCTTTATAATTATGCAGAATTTGAGGGAACTTCGGTGATACAAACTTCACTAGTACTCCTTGAAATGTCTAAGGCTAAATTATAAGAAGAAAGTTTTCGTACATTTAGAAACTGTAACCAATTTCGTTCACAATTTATGTTGGAGAAGTCTCGGGTTACATAAAAAACATTCATAAGCTATTGTTGTATAACACGAATTTACCTTATAATTTTTACTTTACTCTTTTAGGCATATTGGTTAAGATATCTATTTTAAAACCTCTAGGTGGACTGAGGATACATAAATTAACTTACAAATGCAGGTACAAATAAAAAAATATCAGTTCCTTTGGTTCTCAGTTCGATCTTCACGTGTTATCTAGAGTTGTAATAGCGACTTAAGCGTTACTTTGAGAGCTGAGCGTTTATAGTATAAAGCATTGTCAATACTTTGAGAGCTGAGCGTTTATAGTATAAAGCATTGTCAAATGTGCATGAAATTCTTTTGTAAAACTAACACAATAGTGCCATACAGTTGGCGCAGATGGAACCAATGAAATTTAAAAAAAAATAGCTAATAAATACGTAAAAAAGCAATATTCTATAAAAACTATTACTAACTATTTTAATACTAATGTGCTAGACTGGCACAGATTGAAGTTTTGGGATAAGGCTAAAAACTGGCAGATACAGTTTTTTCTCTTTTCTAAATAAGATTATTGGCAGTTCACAGTTCTCGTCAGAAGTTTATAGCTCCTTCCAATATTAAGATACGTCACAGATTTTCTTGACCCAAAATTTAAAACTAACAAAAGTTCATACAGCGAAATCGTTTTGATAATTTATAAAAATGCAATTTAATTTACATATTTTTTGTTTCTGTTCCGATAACATTACTAAGCTGACAGTTTATCGGTTATTACATATTTTTGTACAAAATATAATTATTGTTGCTCAAATTGGAGTGCATCTTTTTGTCAAATTTCCTTGGATTAGTGGTTTCCAAAATATAATTATCATCAGCGTATTTATTACTCTTTAGACTAAAAGTAATTTAATTGTGTAAAGCGAATTTACTTGTATAAGTTTTATAAAGCATAAAGCAATTAAAAGGAAACTAAGCAGATTAGATTTTTACTCTCCTAAAAAAGCTTAAATTCTAAATGTCTTTCTTTCCAGTAAAAGACTGGAACAAATACACCCTATTTAAAATTATGTTTAATTATGAATATTAGTGAATTTATTTTTATTATCAGAATTTTATGGTAGGGTATTGTCTTGAAGGACATTCTGACCTGAATGATAAGCAATGAATATTTATATGTTATGTATGAATGTGGTAATACATAAACTAAAGGAATGTACAACCTATCGCATTTCAACAAATGCTGTAAGGGTAGCCTGCTTTTCTGTAGGCACATAGAAATCCGACGTTCCATGTTTGCGAATATTTCAAAGAGTGGAATTAGGACAAAATCTTCAATTTCAATAACGACATTTCTGCCAGTTTTTACACTGTGCCAATTGTTACACAGCTATAAGATCTGGCAATCTTGATAGACATAATTCTTTGAAGGTACTCAATATGAGCCAATTTATTAATCAGTACTTCAATGACGTTGCCGTACATGTCCGTTTATGAATAGTAGCGCTTAAGGCGCTTCCAAAAGCTTTTGATAACTGTAATTGGATTATTCAAAAATTATATTATCCACAGCGAACAGTGCTGCAGACTTCCCTATACCGATTTCTTTAGACCTACTCTTACAGGGAATATTGGCGAGAACAATTTAAGCCAATGAAACACTCATAACCCAGAAATTGAAAGTGAAGAGCCTAAGGTATTTTGTAGCAACAGACTGACGGCAGATGGAAATGTGGTTATTTTCATTATTTATAGTAATGCGACTGGTTCAACGTAACTATTAAATTAGATTCGCCTACACTGCATATGAACACTGCAATAAACTACAACTTTCGGGTCTCATACGAGTGAATTGATCTGTAGTATGATGAACTCAATTTACCTCTTTCATTCTAATTATTTCAGGTAGTATATTGCCAGATTTAATTATTACTTTTATGTCTGGATCTAGAGTTTGAAGCCACTGTAAAGATTGTAAGGTTCCTTTATATTAATTAACCAGTTATTTTATGTTTTGGATTTTTACTATCACTTCTCACTTCCGTTTTCTCGCCAGAATGCAAATTAGTTTGCGTGTATTTAATGTTTTTAGATTCTAAGACAGAGCATGTTCTGCCTCTCGAGCCCCGTTACGAGAATGCTAGATCAGAAAAATTTGTAGTCTTGCTTATAATTATTGTCAGTTGAATATCCACGCCAGTTAAGGTTTGAACCAACTTCGCATTAATTGATCTGTATAACCTTTCGCAACTAGCTTATTTAAACTAAATTTTGCATTTGACTGTTGCCTTAAGTTATCTCACCACAAGTGGTTGGCTGAGTTGCAAGCACTTCTCATCTTATTTAGATTTAGACAAAGGATCTTTCATATCATTTTCAAGTTTCAGTTGTCTTTTTAGGCGATTGTGTTTTTAATTCTGTTTTCAGCGATAATTCGCTGTCAATTTATCTAAAGCTTATGATACTAAAATGATACTAAAATTATTAAACTTCATAGGGTTCATAAGAACTTATTTTTTTCTGTTATATGCATTAGGTAGATAAACATGAAATTATCTTATGTTTGTTACATTTGCAATTGCAAGTAAAGCATGTGAATCACATATTATTATGAATGTGAAACATATATATTGAAAGCTACCGTCTTTTTCCGAAAATAAGACACTGTCTTATTTTCTTTTTTTGGTCCAAAATACGCGCTAGGGCTTATTTTCGGGAGAGGTCAAAAATAAAAGTATATTTATATATTTTTATTTAATATTTATTTTACACAGAATACAGAAATTTAAATTTATTCAATTACAGACATGTCATCTTCTTCTGGAACATCGTCATAAATAAAATTATGAATTATATTGATTTTCTTCCAAATCCATTTCCTGTTGAATCCTTGGTCCGACTCTCTCATGTCTTGCGATATAGCTATCGACGCTGCGTCGTATGGGTCTCGGGGGTTACGGTTCAGCCCAAATTTCACCCCGATGAGAGTCTGCCGACGCTAACGGATGACGATGCCTTTCCTGTGAACGTACCTCTCTCGGGGCAAACAGTGAACTGGTTAAGATAAATTCCAAGAATTAATTTGAAATGAACTGTAGAGGTAAGCAATTAATTTCTCGGAATATTTTGTTTCAAACATTTCTCTGAAATACGAGTATTAGGAAAGCTAAACATATTATTACTTATACTTAATAAACCAACAGCATTTTTTAACGAATTCTTTTTGTCACATTATTTTAACTAGGGATTATTTTCGGGGGATGTCTTATTTTACAAAAAGTTCCGAAAAAAACGATAGGGCTTATTTTCGGAGGATGTCTTATTTTACAAAAGGTTCCGAAAATCACGATAGGGCTTATTTTCGGAGGATGTCTTATTTTCAGAAAAAAAACGGTAGTAGTGAATTTTGTGCATTTATAAATGAATAAAATAAAGCAACTGACGAGATTCATTTATTGAGACGTTACATAGATGTTTTGTTGACACACAGCTAAGAGACGACATCATTGTGTGTGCAGGAAAAGAAAACTTCAAAAAATACTCCAATTCAATGCAAAATAGAGAATCTTCATCGCAACGCTTATTGCTTAAAACTTCCAATGTCTCATATGAACAAAAATGCCAGCCGAAGTGCAATACATTGTCAACATTTTAGCCATATTTAATACTTATTTTTTTTACAATATTTTGATGAAATTTTATATTTCTTAACTGAAATCATTTGATACTAATGAAATAAAAACAGATTACATCAGATATGTAACTAGGTACTGAGACTAAAAATCGACTGAAATTTAAAAACCGGAACATCATGTAAAATTGGTAAACTCTTTTTCTCTTCTGGCCAAAAGTCTTGAATATATTTTTGCAATTTGAATATTGTTTATATGCAGTATAAATATAATAAAACTAAAAACTGATTAACAATAATGAAATTACCTAATAAAGCATTCACAATAGATAGTCATATGTGCTCAAAGATTTAAATATAATTTTGAATAACATTTTAGACATGTACGTGATCTTACTAATTATATTCCAATAAGTCAATCCTAATCCACGAAGAATATTTCATCTGGGTGTCAAAGTTCTTATTGTCAGACGTAGTATAAAATCAAACTTCAAAAAGCAGCAGACATAGCAAATTTTTGCCTTGAATTTGCTTTTAGCGATACTGTGAATTAAAGAGTTTCATACTAAAAGCACTGAGCGATCGTCTTATTTTAAAATTCTTTTAAGGAACTTCAGCGAGAATATTAAAATTACAGTGGATAATTTGTATTGACTTCTAAAAAAATATTATCTTGATAATTCTAGAACTCGAATCTTCTGAGGCAAAGTCAGTTTTAGATTTTTTATTGAAAAGTCATACAAATTGCTGTTTTATCTAAAATAGTTGCTTTGGTTCAATAATTATGATAAAATGGATTTTTTTGCATCCAACAAGTGAAGATAGTTTTGCTAAGAGTACTCTTGATTTTCACCAGGGCTTGATTCACAGTTTCAAGAAATCTGTACGAATTCGAAATTGAGCAGGAAACACCCCATTTGTTGGAAAGATTATTGATATCGCCATTCTCAAAACTTGAACGGAAATAAGCTCCACTCTGTGATTGCATTAGGGAGAAGCTTTGGATTGAGATGACATGTTATTAGAAGAATCACGAAAAGCGTGAAATAATTTGCAACTCCGGCCGGCTACTAAAACTAATCTTCGCCTCCTATTCGCTAAGAAGAACAGATGAAAGAAGACGTAATAAGGCAACAGACACACAGTATAAAAAAATAAAAACCATCCCCAACGGAGACAATAAAAATAACGCATTTGCTAATTTATATATTTATTTTTTTTCCATTTCGAATAATTTCTTTCATTGCATAGACCAAGTGTGCCATTGACACAGAACACGTCCAGAAGACACCAAATGAAGGGTTGAGACATCGGAAGAGGAATGAACCTACTATAAACAAGCTGATTTTTGTCAGTTTATACAGATCACAGAAGAGAGAACTATAGCAAGCATGCAATCAAATGGATATATCCTAAAGTTTTGTCCAACAGAACTTAGGAGTTTGAATTTAAGAACTTGCAACATTTTGATGCTTATATGTTCTACGCTATGTCTGTTGCATACTTGACACAGAACGAGGTTTTGATTTATTGATAAATAAACTATTCATAAAATTGTAAATTTTATACATTTTAATATGCACTGTTCAAATTATCGAATAAATATCTCAATATTTTCAACATCTCAAATTAAATATATTCAAAACATTTAACAATATCATATAAATGCAGAAAATAATTATATTTGTTTCAGTAATCAATTAAGAGTTCTGAACATACTTTTCAAGATTCGTGTAGGAATCTGAATTCACTAGTTTCTGAAATAACTCGTTTACAAAACGAACAAGGATCACTGACCTATTTAGAATAAAGGAGATCTATTTTTTATGAATTTCTGACGTGCTTACATTAATGGTAATTAAACTGAGTTAGACTAAATGTTAAATATATAATTATTGAATTGCAGTCATCGTATAAAATACGATTCAATGGTACATGCTGCGTGTAAATATTAAATTTTAGTGACACAAGATTAATACAAACAGATAGAAACAAATCAGCTTGCTTATCCCTTACGCATGCAGTTCTGAGATTCAATTGAGGTTCACCTCTCTTCATTGAGGTTGGGGATAAATATCACGTTCCGGCCCTCAGGTATATGAGGAACCTCTATGAGTCTACTTTTAAAAGGGAAGGGACTACAGACAATCGTGGTCCACGATATCTAATTTTAAGGTAATCTTACAGAATATCATTCTTTATCAATGTAGATATTTATATATGTATGTATAATATATGTATATATATATTTATATGCAACGAACATCGTCTTAGAATGAGAAATGCAGGCAATGACGATTAACAACAATGAAAAATATTTCCAGCATCCAAAATATTCATCTGACTATTAAAATAATATTTGGTGACCTTCTTCGAGTGTGCTAAGAACGCTGCTGGAAACCACAAAGAAACACTTGCCCCTGAATGGAGCTTGAAAATACACACAGAGATATGTGGAGGAAGAATAAAGGCGATGTTAGGGCTTCTAATTCGTATCGAGGGCTACATAAATCCTTTGCATGATGGCTTCTTCTGCAAAAAACGATAGATTCGAAATTTTTAAAGCAATGTTTTATAACATTAATATTTGTGAGCAATAATAATGCAACACAATTTTTCGCGTCTAGTTAATAGATCACATACATCCTAGAGAGTTATTGATACCATTGTTTGTTCAGTATGTCCATACAGCAACCATAAAATGCAAAATATCTTTTAGAATAGTAGTTAATATCAACTCAAATAGTAGTTAATATCAACTCAAATAGTAGTTAATATCAACTCAAATAGTAGTTAATATCAACTCAAATAGTAGTTAATATCAACTCAACAAATTAAAACACTTTAAATGCATACACAAAAACGGGAGCGTTACTATTTAAATGACTTCCAGAAAATCCTTATATATTCCAAGTTTTTGCTAGTAACAAATTTAAAAGCATCTGCAGACATAATCAAAATTTGCCCTTTTTATATGAGAGTGAATCATGATGAAATAGAAATATGTGGCTGAGAAATGTTTGCTTGAGTTTGGCAGTGAAGGCATCTCCTATAAGTACAAGTTTTATGTAAAAAGTACCTAAAACTAAAGTTAGCAATTTGCGATTTATCTTTACACATACAGAGACAAGCAATTTCGTCTCAGCAATATCAGTTGCACATGCATATGATACTTGTAGAAAATAAGTATTGCAAAGAAAGAGCTTTAGACAAAGGTCTATATCGTCTTGTCAAAGAATCTGAAGTGGAAAGTTTTGCCCTGATTAATAAAAAAAAGAGGACTCATCTTCGCATGCAAGTTGGCTAGAAGTTTCCAGCATCATATAATATATAAATAAAATAGCTATATAATACAATGCTTTTCAAATGTAAAAATCACATACTGAAAATTGAAGCTATGGATTATACTGAAAGATGTAGCTACCGAGTCTTATATTAAGTAAAACTATGCAGATGAATACTGAAGAGCAATGGTATTCGATAATTAGCCTTTAAAAATTTTAATTCCTGAAAGGAAAATGATTACGCTAGTTTCCAGATTTTCTGAAAAATCGGTGTTTGACTTAACAGACGAATCAGAAGATACCACCATTGCAAAGAATGTCTAATCCATGAAAATGAGAAAAGCATTTTCCCGGCATCTAATTTCTAAAAGAAAAACAAAACAACTATGTGCCTAACTTTAGGTATGGTTGGGTACTGGGAGTGTTCTCACAATCCTATTATTTACCACTTTTATTACCTACAACTGCTTTGAAATGTTCTGTGTATGTTCTCCATTATTTCCAACAACATAAAAGAAGATCTTAATGATAAAATTTAATGTTAAAAGAACACTCCCATTTCCCGCGCATATTATTACAAACAGCAAGTTATTCACTCACACCGATGTAGGCCATCTGACATTTTAACAGCTAATGTTTTTCACAGCATCAGAGAATTAACTGATAACATATCTGTGTGGATTTAAAATTTAAATCATATGTTTCAATACCTAATTTTGTAATATTTGTTAAATTTACTTTCAATACTTACAAACTGGATGCATTGAAAGAAGTTCAAAAAGAAAAGTAGGTGTAATGAATCATGATCATTAGAAATTTTGGTTTGTTTCCACCAATACCAAAATTCTCAGAAAAAAAAATAATGAATCAGGTCCTTTAGAAAAGTTTATTAAACAACATAATTTTAATAATCCCCTATGATAATTTTGTAGTTAACACGTAGAATCTTGTAGTGATAATGAAATTTATGACGCCCTGCCAGTAACGTTTTTAACTGAGAGAAATCAGGAAATTAAACAAATATGCATCTTAAGCTGTAAATCTATATTGACAATTAATAAGTTAATATTTTAAGTATTTTCATTATGACCTGATATTTGTGTCACATGAATGAGGGACGTAAATCGATCTTTAGAGAGTTTTGGTATAAATAATATAAAAGTATCAAATTAATGTAATTTTTTATTGATATTATATATCATTAAAGTTGAACTGGTATTTACACCAAATTTTATTTCTTCGCCATTCTCTGATAAATTTATACACTCTTTATATGTACGTATAAATCTATATACTTCTTTTTTATAGTAAAAAATTTCTATTTCATATAAACGTGAGCGAAAAATATACATGAACCGAATTGAAAAATTATTATTTTTTGTAATGAAGCGGTGGAAGAAAAAGAAACACTCCGTCACCTCCGTAGCTTCTAAACGAAGCAGTACAACAGCCATGACAAGTATAAGCGGGATACTTGCTTCGTAATAGTTTGCATAATTTACTTAGCACACATGTCGAAGCTTAGAGATGAGAAAACGTCTAATCACAAGTAACAAAACTAAAGATAGCATGTGACAGACAAGCTGAGTTATGCGGCCTATTTGGCAAAAATTTTCCGGCATTCTCTCACGAGGCACTTCATGCGCTATTTACACAGTACAAAATAAATAGGAGTATCTTTTTTAAAATATGGAGATAATTTTTCATAAATAATGATTTATTTATTAAGATATATTTCAAATTAAAAGATTCCTTTTTACCTATTGTTTGACTCAAATTAATTACAACATCTTGAATATTACTGCTAATACCTTCAAATGCACTATTTACAATGCTTTTATACAGTAAAGTAATCAAGTCTTTTCGTTCTGATACGAAAAACGATAAAAACAGTTAAAAATGAACGGTAAGTTTTCTTAAGAGCCACTTTCGTAAAAAATGCTTCATGCATTTAAGGAAAAAAATTGTTTTAAGGTAATATATGTGATAATAATCGATAAAAGCATGACTGATGTTAAGATTTAAATAGTAAGTTATTTTTCCTTTGTGTTGTTTTTTTTTCTTTCTAACCTATTAAAATAGAATAGCGTTTATACGTTCCCCGTCAAGAAAAAGAAGTAAACATTTAAATTTTGCTTTAAAAATTAACACTTTCTTATTTTGACGCAACCAGCATAACACAGCTTCTTTAATGTCTGAAAGCCCTTAGTGTTCCAACAATTTAATTACTGGTTCAATATTTTCAGAAACAAATAATTGCGCTCCAGAGGAAATTTTCTGTTAATTGCATAATTTCTCGATTTTCGAATTTTAACTGGCTACCGAGATCGCTAGATTAAATGGTCGCAAATTTTGTGTGTCTACAAATACCTAAAATGGATTTACTTCTCTAGGATTACTGCTACAAATAAATAACGAACGGTACAGCAGCTTCAAACTAATATTGAATGAAGGATTAAAGCTTTTAAACTGGAAAATTCTAACAAAAGTTGGGGACATTTTCCTACAAAACGATAGGTAACTCAAGGTGAAGCTAACTGCCACTCGCTAAACATTATTTTTAAAACAAAATGTAAACATAATTCCTAAATTTTGTCTTAAAAGGGGGAAAAATAAAGTTGAAAAAATTAGTCTTTTTACTTCCTTGTATGAAGTAAAAAAAAGTATTGTAATCGCGAAAAGTTTCAGGCTGCATATTTCAACGAAAATTTCCATTTTGACCGTTATCGAATGCAATTTAACGATGTTTTTGCGTGACATCTGTGCGTAAGGACAGAATAAACGATTCCTTTCCTCCAAAAAAGTTATAAAACTGCTTTAAAATGAATTCTAAAGAGAATTTTTCGTGGCGTCTGTACGTACGTATTTCGCATAACTCAAAAACGAGTAGCCTAAGAACGTTGAAATTTTGTATATAGGACTGCTATAACATGTAGATGTGCACCTCGTATTTTGGTTGCGATCGGCCGCACCAAATGTATATAAATATATAAATATATCCACTCTGTTACCCGGCTCAGTGATCTCCGTTTCTTTACTCTTATATGTTTGTAAATTGTGCATTTTTTGATTTAAAAATTATTGAATTATGTTTTTCGTATCTTGCGGTTAAGGTTTTTATGCCTTTAAGTAAATCTACAAGCAATATTTGTATAATTATCAACAATTCAAAAGAAGTTTAATTGCGATTAAGCTTAATTTTTAAATAATACGATGGACATGTTTGTTTACATTTGAAACAGCAGAATAATAGATTTGTTGCCAATCTAGAGAGACTAAGCTTGGCAACAACAAAGACAACACCTTCACTTAATATTGCGAATTAAATCATGCTTAATCATTTCTGGAATTTTCCGAGGAAATAAGTGTTTAAAATTTACTTCGTAATTTTAATATAGATATTTTTTTTTTTTTTTTTTGTTTGTTTTGTTTTGTATTTTTGCCTTGTCGCGAAGTGAGAGCTGAATTAATTGAATGAAAAATACTAAATCGTTTGTGAAAAACTGTTTCTTTTTTGTTGTTGTTGTTCTTTGCTTGATTTCTTTTATACATCAATTTAGATTTTTTATAGTAATTGAATAGAACATGTGCCAACGATTAGATAATTCTTTAAATGATATAAATTTTGTGCATTCTGAGTTACAATATGAACGAAATATAAGGCTGTTAAGTGAACCTAGCGACAGAGTGTTGCTATGGTAAACAAAGATAGTGAATGATAAAGAGTGCATTTATTGTATTGTGGTTTATGCGCTATCTACGAAGTAGATTTAATTAAATCCAATAAGTTTAAATGAAATGCTAGAAAAAATGCGTATAATTTAATATTCCGTACAAGGAAGTCATGTGGTGTACACATCAGATTTTTTAGATTTTTGACATAAACTATGCGCCAGCATAAAATAGCGTTCATAAACTGTGTTCCTACAGTTCTGGATAACTTCAAAATCCGAAAGGTACTGTAAAATAGTGAATTATCGATCGTTGCGTTTGAAATACTACTTAATAAATTTATAAAACTTACTGGTTTATCGCTGTAATTTAATGTCTGATTTGTCACAATTTATATCAAAGAAAATATATAATAGTACAAAACAGCTAACTCAATGTGTTGTGTGTGAGCAGGAAGAAAAACCATATAAATCTGCCAGAATCTATTCCAAATGATATTCCTTGAATGAGCATTAAAAGCTCGAAATAGAGACAGCAGTTGAAGTGTGCCTGCACAAATGCTAAATTCTAGTGAGTTGTAATGGATATGGTATTCGTTCAAATGGACTGCAAATTACTTGCTACTTCATTCATTTCAGACGGTTTCTTCAGGGAGTGTCAAACCAGAATTTTTCATCACAATAGGGTGACATTCTTTACTTCAAAAACCTTTCCTCGAATTCTAGAACAAGATGGAATCGATAAAGTTAACCATTTATGTTGTCCAACGCATGGCGTGAACTTAAACGTCGTTTATTTTTAGAATAAATCATTAAAGGGGCACCTTTGTAAGCTGAAATTCGGATGTGCAAGAAGCACAAACTCGTTGAATTGGTGTTTTGAACAAATAGAGAAAATGAATCAAATTTTACAATGGTATATGAATGATAAACTTTAAAACGTCGCAGGATTTTATAGATATTCCATAGCAGGCATACTTTCCATTACAGAGAACTTTTTTGTGTGTTTTTTGTTAAGTGGGTTTATTAGACTCGTGAAATTACATCCGATTACTCAAAAATTATGAAAATATACTTTAGAAACTTAATCATACTTAGGAGGATTATTGCTTAGACTTATACAAAAGATATTAAAATTAAACAATGCTTTTCATGTTCTAGTTAGAATAAAATTCATATTTGGTTAAATGCAAGCAAATGAAAAAGATTTATAACCAATAAAGATTTAAATCTATCGAGTATATCAGTAGCACTGGCATCGGTGGAGTGTCGACAGAGGAAAGGAACATGATCTCCAATCACATACGTTTAAGGAAAGGAGAATAGAAAAAATTGAATGTAGATTTTTCACATTGGAAGTGTAGGATGCAAACATTGACTGGCAAGCCACAGCTGGGGAAGCCTCTTTTTCTCGCTGCGCCCCAGGATAAAAGGCGCGGATGATTTTTTTTTCTGACTCTTCAAAGAGTTGGAATTTTCGGAAGGTTCGTGGAAAAGTGTGCGCGCTCGAAATGGGTTCCTGAGACGTAGTTGTTGCTGCTTCTGCTGTTCTTTGTTCCCGAGAGAATTTGGAGGCTTCCGAAGCTGCCCGCCGAGAGCATTCAGCGCTCAGGACAGTCATCCGAGAGACGTTTTAAGGTCCGTGGTATCCACAGATTTGTCTTCAGCTGGGGGCTGTTGTCGCATTTCTTCCTCTTCATCACGAATATCAGCCTATAAAAGAAGTTGCATTAAAAATAAGTCAAATAGTACTTCATAATTAACAATTTATAACACAATTCAAAATACAAATAAAAAGAATAAATTTTTTACGACTTATTACGAATCAATAATCACGACCACTTATACTATACTAGCTAAAAAATAGCAGAAACCCTAGTTTTCTAAGATGCCTTATTAACCGTTATTATTCTAAATGAATATGCAGATAAATGAAAGCATAAATTAAGTACATAACCCTAAGTGATATATATATTTATCTTATTATCTATCTATCTGTATATATATAAAGCTATTGATTAATTAATAATTAAGTCATTTGATTGAAGTTAATGATGCATGCTTTGGCAATCTGCTGTTTAAAAAATAACAATTTTTATTCAAAATAACATTTTCTTCCAGTTGTTGTTTTACAAAACAATTTCAAGTTCATGAATTTATTTAATGTCTTTCAACATATTTAATAAAACTTAAAATGTATTTTAAGAAGGGAAAGAAATAATTTCTCATCTTTACTGCACCTATGAAAATAAACGTTTACTGATTTTCAATAACACATAATTAATCATTGATACACATTTTTTATTGTTTATTTACATATCAAAGGACATTTGCTAAAATTTTTGCAATAAATTTATACATAATTTTCTGAGTTGTTCACATCTAACAAGAAAATTTCTTATGCTTTCATAACAACATAATAAAAGCAAGGGGAAAAAGAACAAATTATGGTCTAAGAGAAATTTATAAGGCATGTTACAGTGCTTATTAGATGATAGCTTAGGTTTTAATTTTTATCTGTAATATTTTGAAAATTTCTTGCGGGCTATGTGAGCGCATATGTCTGTATGCAAATGTTTTTGCATTTTAGTATCTATGGCATAGGTTTTGCATTTAAGCCAACGGGAAACGGGATGCTCACGACGTTTTATAAAGATCATAAGATATGATGCCTTATAAAAAATTATTGCACCCTTCTTGCATATTTTTGTGATGTAAGTGATCACCAAATTCAGCAAGTAATTTTAAAATCTGTAGTTTGAGTTCTTGTGACAGCACAGTTTCTACTGGACATTTCTCGTTTGCGAAAGCCTAATGGTGCTGAAGTGTTACCTGAACTAAAAATGTGGTGATGATAACTTATCATCACCTGTACTGGATCGGCTGGGGTCTTCCCATTGAACCATTAATGAGCGCGAATGCAAAGAATTATTGCATCTCCCTCTGTGCGCTGCAGTGATATCAATGATTAGAAGCCAAGCTAACTGTTGGAAAGATCCGTGGTTCAAATCCTGGAGACACCAAGTTTGCTTTTTCACATTTCTTGCTCAAGACATAATGGCACTACAGTTTCCTGAGAGGTAAACAGAAAGTATGCAAAAATTAAGCTGTCAATGAGTGACAATACAATTAAAAAGAAATCTAAGGGTATTTTATGGATAATCCTTCTTAAAGTGATCACTGCACTTTGTAACCAAATTAGGCATCCCTCAGTTTGCATGTGAAAATTTCAGATGGTACCAATGTTTATGTGAAGGATATTTTCCTTCTTTAACAAGGAAGTAAGTACCTGTTTAAAATTTATTTTAAATTATTTTGAAGTTAAAATTTGTCTTAATATAGTGTTTGCTGTACGACTGATTTATGAATGAATTACTTACACAGGGTTGAAACAAACAATCATCTACAGAGAGAAATTCAGTTTATTTACTTTTCTTGTGTCAGTAATTAAAATTGTTATGTATAAGTAGGTTGTAATTCATACTCAGATTACAGATAAAAATACTTTATGAATGAATTACTTGATGCTAATCTAACTATATCGGTATATGTTCTTTATGTTGTAAGGTATTTCTCCCACCTTCGTGGCTTAGTGGTCATCACACTGAGCCGGTATTTCAGAGGTCCGTGGTTCGATTCCCGGCGATGGCGTTGCTAATTTTTCATCTCTCCGGCCTCAAAATAAGCTAATGTCTCTACAGTGGTGCCCTAACTAAAAGGGTTGTGGATGATGACTCTCCACATCTAGGATTTGGCGATTGGGGGTCCCCTAAGATCCCCAGTCGCCCTTTAAAAAGGGGAGTATGTAAGGTATTTCTTCCGCCTTCCTAGCGTGCCTTCGTGGTGTAGTGGTCAGCACACTGAGCCGGTATTTCAGAGGTCCGTGGTTCGATTCCCGGCGAAAGCGTTGCTAATTTTTCATCTCCCCGGCCTCAAAATAAGCTAATGTCTCTACAATGGTGCCCGAACTAAAAGGGTTGTGGATGATGACTCTCCACATCCAGGATTTGGCGATTTGGCGTTGCTAATTTTTCATCTCTCCGGCCTCAAAATAACCTAATGTCTCTACAGCGTAATGATGTAGACAAATATGGAAGTACGAATTATTTTGATAACACTTTTTCCTCTTATTTATTCATTTTTTATTATAATTTTTCGACATTTTTAAATTTGGATTTTAGTTTGGAAGTTGTTAATTTTTTTTTTTTTTTACAGATAGGAATAATTCTTTGGTTTTAATAAAATTCAAAGCAATCGCAAGTTCTTCTGAATTCATTCAAAATCAAAAGCGAAGATAAACACGCCGAATTAAAACATACAATTAGGCAAAGCAACAACTTCAACTTCTCACCAAAAAAGTTGAAGTTGTTGTAATCTATGTTAAAGACAAAGTTGTTGCTTTGTTTCACATTCCAATTCAAAACACAGTGGGAAAAACTGAATCAATCCGCAGTTTTAATATAATTATATGTCCTTCAATCTTTTATTCGTAACCTGCAACTGAAACTGGTAGATATTAACAGATTGCAGTTCGCCGTTTCGAAATAAGCACATCTAGATGTACATGCCTACCGAGTGCATTACAGTATAAAGACTAGAATGGTTTTAAAATATTAATGAAAGTTTAAATTTCAGCAAAAGCAAAATTAAGTTTTATGAAGATTTTCGAATTGAATTTTCAATGATATATGGGAAATCAGAATATCAACAATAATTATTTGCCTGAAAATAGTAGCATGAGATAAAAAGGGGTAACCATATTTGAAAAACGGATAATGCCCTGATTAGAAATACAGAAAAGAAAGCAGTCTTTCAGTGTAATTATGGAGACAGTAAATACAAAAATGATTTCTTACTTCTGTCGCTGCATCTCTTTGTTCCTCCCAGCAACAATCTTGGGTGAGGCTGGTTCCATTTCTAGAGTCGGCAGTGCTGCAGTTGGAGCAAGTAGAATCCTCCTCCTCTCCTTTCCCGTGGTGGCTTTCCTATCGAAACGATACTAGCATTATGCCAACATAGAAAATACCGATAAGTAACAGATAACAAAAAGTTCCTCTTTAATTTTGCTTATTCTTAGAAGATTAAACCATTTTCAGACATGCGATAAATGGTACTTGGAGTTAATAATATCATATGTTCACTGAAATTGGTTCTATTAATTGTTGCTGCGGTACATTAGTGACTTCTAGAGTTCGTAGCAGATATGTGTGTGGTAAATGAACAGTACGCTTTAATGTATGAATAGTATACTCAGCAAGTTTTGATCTTATTTGATGCAGGCAAAAGCATAATAGGAGTTAAAGTGGGCGCCGTTTAATGTGATCATGTTTCTTGATGACTATTTTTAAAGCATTTACCGAATATTAACATTAAGCGATGACAAAAATATATTTTAAAATATCACTGGAATTAACTAATTTAATACGAGTATAAATATAATCAGAAGCATAAAAATACTTACTTTAATAGAATTTTAATAAGGAAATAGTTAATTCTCTGAAAATGCGTGCGTTCATTTATGAACTGTACATGTCTCTAGAATTAAATTGGCCTTTGCTATATCCCTCAACTTAATACACTGGTTAACTCACAAAATCACAAAGGAAAAATCACAAAAATGACGATTGCTCAAAAAGTTACATATAGAATTTAATGAAACTGAAACATAGTATATAACAAACAGTGAGGTATAAAATTACCAGACAACTATGGTGTTAGAAAAATTAGTATACGTATAAAGTGAACAAATCAGATGTATCACTTTGGTACATGAAAATTACCTTCAACACGGAGTTTGATCTCCCTAAGAAGCAACACAGTACATGCAGCGATATGTGATGATATGAATTATAAATCTGTTAGTTCCATAGGAAGTGAGAGCCATTGCTCTTGCAGAGAAGTTGCAAGCGTGACAAGGATCTGAAGATGATTGACAGCAGCTATACGTCTTCCTAAAGCATCCCAAACATGCTTGATAAGGATGCAGGTCCAGTGATCGATCTGGATACTCCATGCACTGTATTATTTGCACTAAAGATAATCATCCACGATGTGAGTCCTGTGCGGTCTAGCGCTGTTGTCCTGTAGCAGAAATTTGCCCCAGCATTAGGGCGAACATAAGAATCGAGGATGTAATCTCTATAGGCCTGAGCATCACGGTTTCAAGTGGAAAGACATGAAGGTCTATGCATCCACCCAAAGATATATCCCCAAAATACAGACCCTGCAGGAAGGGAGAATCTGAGTTCACTCGGAGATGCGGTTCTATTCCTTCGAGTGTATAACAAAAATATTGGTCATCGGCGCTCGTCGTAGCGGTTGGATGCCGAATCTGTAGTTAGAAATTGTTACTAAAGTCTATGAACCACAGAAAGTCTCATATTTAGCCATGTGGTTAGTTTTGTCTAACTTTATCTCGCCTCTAGTCTCCCAACAGCTCTTCATCGCAGTTCTTCGGGCACGGGATGCCTGGAGGTTATTCTTATGAATTGGCTATCTCAGATTTTGTGTCTGAATATCACAGCGAAATTTACAGGATTTCTCCCAAACATGCAATTTTATGCTCCTCGCAGATGACGCATTCGATTGCAGCGCCACTAATTTGCATACTACAGTTGTACTCAATAACTCTTGTTTGATAATATATTCAAATTTTATACCGATTGGCATATGTTTGAACGAGGTATCTCTATTTTTGTGATTTTTCCTTAGTTTTTGGAAACCAACTTACGTATAGACATAGGGAAATACACAGATTTCATAATCTTCTTCACGACGCTTATTATATGATGTGCTTGGATTTGTTTCGGAAAGCGACAGGCAAACATTTTCTGTCACTGATGCAGCAAGTTGTGAATTTTCATTAATACACGCGTTAAATTCTTCATAGTTTCTGTTAGTTGGAGACGTTTCTAATATTTCAAGTTCTTTTATTTTAACGATTTTATGGCTTCCAAAAGTTATGCATGTAATGTAAATTCGAAAATTTTGAAAGCGTAGTTGAATTTGAGCTGCCGAAGTTTTTATTACTTTTGATTATATTCGGTTTCTGTGGCTGAAAGAAGAAGGATAGCAGACATTAAGCGTTGGTGCGCTGTCGGATAGATTGAAGCAAGGCAGTCAATTAAAAATTTCGCTCTTTTCTTTGGTGTTGATCTTTTGGTAATTTCTCGAATGTGGAACAGCTATAAAAAATCAAAACGTTTGGACTGCTTTCGGTCGACAACGGTTACCACTCCTTTCGAAGATTGTTATATTGCTATAGTAGCTAAGCGGAATCAAGGAGCAACCTTCACAACAGTTACATCAATAATTGCAGCGTTACTTACTAAGACAATATCTGTCAGTATTATGGATCGAAAGCTTCACATTAAGGAACACTCGAGTACCAAGTGTTTATGTTTATAATAGCCCAGTTCAGAGGCAAGATTAAAAGTGGTGTTGTTGACATCTCAATTGGATTGCATCACACTGGCGCCATGTCCAATTAACGGACGAATTTAGATTTTCTCTGGAATCAGATGATAACCATGTAAGGGTCTGGAGAGAATAGGCATACTGAATGAAGCTCAGAACATCATCGAACAGACCGCATTCGGAGGTGGAAGCATCATGGTGCGGGCAAGAATTTCAAAACAATGTCCCATTCAGCTAGACGGTTCTGTGACGGCTGTGCGGTATCGTTATGAAGTCCTGCACACCACTGTGAGATTCTACGCTGCAGTTACTTCTGATTTCCTCCTTATGAAGGATAATGCACGTTTATATCGAGCCAACATTATTAATGATTACCTAGAGAGTGATGGCATTTCTCGTTGGGAGTCGCTGCTGTATACAGCCGAACTTAATGCGATTGAAAACATTCGACATGATTTTGGGCGTGTTGTCTTTGCACATTTATTTCCTTCAACCAGTCTAAAACAGCTGAAAACTACCCTATTAAACGAATGACTATCGCGTGCATCTGAAATGGTTAATCACTTCACTGAAAGCATGGGAAACCATTGTAAAGTTTGTGGGACGGTCTGGGGATGACTATATACCTTATTAATGTAATAAGTTTTGATGTTTGCTTTTAGCTTTAAACATCAGTTTGTTAATAAGCTAAACGTCATTAACAAACTGACGCCATCATATAATTGACAAATTTAAATATTGTTCTCACCTTTATATATAATGTTTGTTTTCTGTCATGCATAAACAGTTTTGCTACCTTTATGTGCAGTTTGGCACTTTTCATTTTTATTGATTTACCGTCGCGTGCTTAATTTTTGGAAGCTGGTGTATTCAGAAGTTAGCGCGCTGAAGATAGATTTTTAATTTCTTTTCTGAGGTATGATTCCAATTAAAAATCTATTCTACAATACTTTCGAAACATTAACCGATTTGTTGATCACAGTAAGCGATATTTTCCATTCAATGTTTTCCTATAGAAATGAGCGTGGATTCGGGAATTCGATTACACTATCCTAATGAATGACATTAAGCGCCGTCTACTGCATATTTTTATGGCAATGGCAGTTCATTTTTGTAACATTAGAGTCAATCTGCTACGTATATCCCTGGAAGTGTCTTCGAAGCTGAACTCTAGGTCGTAATGAAATGAATGTACTATATGATTAACGGGGAAGGAATATAATTAGAACAGAACAGAATGCTGTAATTGGAGGTTGTGTAGATTGATCCGTTTCTGTGCCGTGTCGATTACTATCATTTGTTTGAATCACGTTTGTTACAGTTTACAATAAATAATCAAAAGGCACTACGTGTGAAGTAAATTATTCAATACTTCGATAACGAAGACAATATAAACTCATGAGTTCCTTTGAAATTCGAATTCCTTCTTGTGACAATAGAATTCTTTATGCTGCCATGTTTTTCCCTAACATGTCGCAAAAATATGCAGCCTTCGTCGAAATATCGTGTATAACCTTCAGCATTATTCTTTGCGGTATTTTCTTAATGGCTTCAGAATGGAAACTAATACTGTGAAGCAAGTTTTTGACTTTCACAGAGCAGAGTACTCGAAGCGGAACTATAAAAGAATTAGTCGAATTTATATTGTGGTTGGAATGGACATAATACTGGGAGAAACTGCCCCATTATTCCTTGAAATATCTTAAAAACGTTTCTCTACAAATGGATTTATGTAAGTTTATATTTAATTCCGCTGAGATTCCGTGTCTATGTGCACTATTATCAGCAATTTCATTAGGAGTTACACGTACTTATGAAGACTTATTTCTACCGTTTGTAGCTATACGTAAGTGAAATTGATAACCACTAATATTATATCATAATTTAGCGAATATTGATATTATGTCATAATTTAGCGAAAGCATTCTCTCTACTTATTTTTTTTACGGATTTTAATCAGCTTTCAGAATTAGGGTATCAGAAGAAGGGAATCAACTCTGCTGGACATTCAAAGGAAATTAACTTAATTCTTCCAAATTTTAAACACTAAAACTTCTTTGAAATTGGATATAGTGGCTCTCATTAGCATGTCATCTGCCTAAAGTGCATTTTTTTATTAGAAGACAGATTCATTTACCAAACCCATAGGGTTTGGTTTATTAAGATTACGGTAAAGCACACTAGCACTATGTGCCTAGGGGAGGGATGTCTTCGTAGAGGACTTTCTAAGAAAAACTGGCTCGTTTACACCTCGTTACACATGGGGAAAACCACGAAAACGCCCATGCAGCCAACCAGTTTGCAGAAACCTCGGACCGAACTACCAGTGTTCAACGACTTTACCGCTTAGTCGCTGGTGGGCCCTCCAATGCATAGGGACAATCATTGGTATTGACACCTGTGTAATGCATATCGCTTTGCGGATAAAAAGCAGAAAGCACACAGATTTTTTTAAGACTTTTTTGGAGAGGCTATTTGAGGAAAAGTTTCACATTATGCATAATTTTCGTTTCAGAAATATGCTCATATGTTTGAGAGAAATGCTACATATTCTTTTCAATTTTATTTTACCTGCAGACTGCGGAAGTAGTAGGCGTAATATATTTTACAAGGAGGGTCACTTTGAGCACCAGTCTTCATTACGGGTTTTCATTTCAGATAAGCTGTTTAATGAGGAAATTAGTAATGCAGTAATAAAAATGTTTTATCATTCTCCTCAAAGAAAAATACGTAATATGGTTTCATGTAATATGGTTGAAATAATACCTTACATCTCTGGTATTTGAAATAATCTTAACAAGGAAAAAAAAACCTTAGAATTGCATTTATTGTAAAGATGTCCCTTACTGGCAAATCTTTAACTTGTAATTTTGTTTATTGGACACGATTATTGAATATTTTGGACACGAAAATCTTCAAAATAAAAACACATCAAAATTAGATCTCAAATATTTTCCATTTTATTCAACACCACCATAACGAACACCATAAGACAACAAAAATGACAACTTTATTTATCGAAACTGTTCTTTAATAGGTTAATTTAAAGACATTTAGGAAAGCGATTTTAAATTGAAAATGAAAGAAAAAATGAGATAAAAATGGCTTCGCCTGAATTTATGGACAAACTGTAGATAAAATGCTTCAGTAAAAAAAGCGGTAAAAATATGATTTAATTAATAAAGGTATACCTAAAACATTTTTATTTATTTATTTTTTGTACAACCGTTTTATTCTTAAATCAGCATAGCTGGATTGACAGTTCTAACCTTTAAAGCAAAACTCAGAAATAAGTGCTCCAAATACCGCTCTCACATTAAATTTTAATGTAGAGTTTTTAATTTTGGGCTACGTATCATTGTTTACTAGAGGCATTACTTGCTTCACCGTTATCGTGGATCTGCAAATTAATTATACATTATTTTCTTTATGAATATCAATTTACATTTATATCATATATATTTCTGAATTTATAGAAATATTTTATGATTATTAATTAAATTAATAATTTAATCAAGTATTTAATTAATTAAATTTAATTAATTAATTTTATTTGTAGATATAGATTTATGTCATATATATATATATATATATTTCTGAATTTATAGAAGAAAAAAGATATTCAAACGTATAGTAAAGAAATTAAGATTTAATTACAGATTGTAATAAGAATAGTTTCGAAACACTTCATTCAGAATTTTGATTCAGGATTTTACGGTTACAAAATTGTTCTTTAGTTTTTATATATTCTGTATTTTTAGTCCAAAGGGGCAATTTGCCCAGAAGGATTATTAATTTCGTTTTGGCATTTTGCGTTGAAATGTGAGTTCACTTTTCAGATTGCTGCCACCAAATATTAGAGCCTTTTATTATATTTATAGAAATTAATTTATGAAGAATCTACATAAATGTATGTATGTTTCTAGCATACGTTTATGCAGATTTTCTTTTTTTGTATTAAAACAAAAGTACCTAGAATCATCAAATTTTAAATAACGTAATTCTCCACCGAATATGGGCATCTGGAAGTCCTAATTTGGAGTTTAGAATTTGGTTCATTATCTATTTCATATTTTGTCCGACATTAAAGAATTTTTTATTAACAAACTCAAAGATTTCATAGCGAGGAATGGCAATACTGTACGGAAAAGAAAACATTTTTATCTCCAGCTCGCGAGACTGTGTATCGGAAATTCTAAAGATATGCTCATTTTAAAATTATTTGGCGATATTGCGATCGAACCGAATTTTAAGTGCGAAGAACATGATATTTAATAAATATTGTTTCATAAGAAAATAGTAAAGTTAAATTAAATTTAAATAATTCTCTTGCGCTATTGCTGCAAGGAATGAAATTTGAATTTAACAAATATTCTCTATTCGTATAAAGCAAATATAAAATTAAAATTTAAAATTTAATTAAGAAATTTTGATTGCAAACGAATAAAAATAAAAATAATTATTAATGTTGCGAACTAATTTACAATATCATTTAAATTCTCAGAGCATATGAAAATTAATTGCACTTATTTAAAACCAAGAAAAAATATATTATTCCAAAATATTAAATTTATTATTCCTAAAAATTGCACACTTGAATAATCGTTGAGCAGACAGGAGACAGACGTATCAAGGGGAAGTTGCCCCCATACCTAACTCTTAAATTATTCAATTCGTGTTTCGTCATCCATATAGGCAAGAGTAAAAGTATAGAATTCAAAACCAAAAGTAAAATCAAATGTTTTGAATTACGAAAAAAAAAAAAAAAAAAAAAAAAAAAAAAACTTTAAACAGTGGAATTTTGAGAAAATAGCAAGTAAATGACTGGAGTTAACGTTAAATTAATAAAATTAAATTAATGAAGTCAATTAAGAGTAGTAAACCAAATTTTTTTTATAACCAAAGTAATTTAGAAATTCTTTACAAAACCAAAGTAATTCAGAAACTCTTGCCCACAGGAAACTTTCCCTACACGAATTATGCATATAAACCTAAAATAAACTATATAAAACAATCAAAGGTAACACGCAAAACGTTGAAAAAAAGGCTCCTTTGGGCGTAATGTAAAATCTGAAAGCTTTCAGATTTTTTTATCTCCTCCCCTTTCTCTCAAAATCTATTTATTTTGCAAAAGCAAGCCTGATACATTTGTTTATTTATATATTCCTTTGTTTGTGTGCATGTTTATATGTATTCAAAATAGTTCAGTTTATAAAATTTTTCATTTATATTTTGCTTTCATACAGGAATAGACTGCACTATTAAAATATCGGTCCTCTCATACCGTCAGTCAATTCTCATTAATTCGGAATTCTTCAAAATTTGCGTTTAACTTCAATCTTACACAAGGAATTTGGTATTTTTATTTCATGAAGTGTTGTTAAAGACCTATTGTAAGGACCACTATCTTTGTTAAAACTAAAAAGACGTGTCGAAAAGATTTCTCTCTGTAGCATAAAACTATATTTGCCCGATATATAATATGCCAATGACAAACTTTGCTTTAAGTTGCAGTTTCCAAGCTTTCGACTAATGATTATCTTTCTTGTTTTCTAGAAATGAGGATGATAAGTTTTGTCATTAAAAGTTGATCATGCCAAATATAATTTTATTTTTCCTCTAACGAATATTAATATTTTCTGAAAACGTGTGATGGTCTCCTTTTTACAAAATCGCCTTCATATGCTTTTTCAAGGAAACGAATTCCGTTGAAATTACCTGTTATCTCAACTAAGAACTCTCTGAATTTGCGCTATTTATTGTGTGAATATGTTTTTGGAAGTTTGTAAATCAAGCAATTAGCAAGCAAGAAGCTCCTTTTCAAATGCTGGAGAGCCTTTGAAGAGAAGAGGAATGAGCTCTGGGTCACAAACTGGCAGCCCGTGGGCCGCATGCCGTCCCCGAAACAATTTGATGCCACCCGCGAAGCTATTTCAATTATGTATTTATTTTATGTTATTACAAAGATTCCATTATTTTAGTGGTACTTAGGTATCACCCCGTCTGTCGTGAAACTGGCACCAAGCAACGAAATTTAGCTTAAGAACACATTCATAATACAGGCTGCGGCAGGGAAACTACCTTATTTTAAAAATGAATAACACAAACAGTATAAGCGATATCAGTTTAATTTTTTTCAAGTTATAGAGAGACACTTAAAGTTTTTTTTATTATGGTTTAAAAGTAATATCATTAAAGTGGCATCCGTACTGGTCAATGCATTGAGATAGTCGAGTTTTGATGTTTTTTTCCACTTTTACCGGCATATCAACGGGTATGTTGTCGATAGCAGTTTTAATATTGTTCTTCAGTTGAGCCAGGGTCTTTGAACATTAGAGATTTCAGATAGCCTCACAAAAAGAAATCATACGGGGCTAAATCAGACGAGCGCGCTGGCCGCTGAAGATCGCCTCGTAAGGAGATAAGGCGTCCAGGAAAATGCTCTTCAAAAAACCATGGTCCATTGATGCTTATTCTGGACAATGCACACCAAACAGTCACACGTTCTCTATGGAGGGGCTTCTCATGAAGTTCTCGGCCAAAAAGATGAAATTGCGCCTCATCGTTAAAGAACACAAGGGAATAATGAGGCATATTTTAAAGAGTGGTATAGCATGCATTTTTTTGTCAAAGAAAATCGCGTGGATTAAGTTTTTGCCCCACTGCCAATTTATATGGATGAAAATGCAGTACGTTGAAAGTACGATTCCACGTCGAACGAGGGCTTCTCTCTCTTGTCCACCGCATGATCGGTACTAAACCTGCATGACATAAAACGTTAGACACCGTTCTTTTCAATGAGCGCCACCCCCACTCTTCTTGGAAGAAATGTCACTAGATGGTGCGCGTTTCTAATAAAGAAGTTTCCCTGCCGCACCTTGTATATGCGCTTTCGTTTGATGTACGCCCGGTTGATTCTCTATAAGCCATGCTACAAAAATACATTGGAATAATTATCTGCGAAAAATTTGTATTCACAGCGTTAGAGTTTCCTATAAAATTAGACAGTTTAACAAAATAGCAGAAACCGGAGAAAGCCTTTTTAAGAAGCGCCAAAACGTTTTTCATAAATTAAGAGGTCTTAGTTCCTTCAGAATTCTGGAGGGATGATTTATGCAACTTTGACGGGATGTCTGCCAAAGCTCACTTTCACGATCGACGGGATAATACGTAAATATCATTTTAGTTATCTGAAGTCTGAGTTTATATTATTTTAATTTCCCTTAAAAACAAGCAAAAATAATACATCACAAAATCTATAAATGAAGATAATTAATTTGCAGGGTGAAATAAATTTTATTCGTAGATGTTGCAGGGATTTATATTTATTTTCACTAATAATTTAAAGTTTTATTTTAAAATTTCCTATAAGCCTTCATTCCCCTAATTGTCAGTGCCAGAATAGTTAAATGTTGTAGCGCGCGTGACCGAATGCAAATTTTCTACTTTGAAGGAAGTAGTTAAAAGCCGAGTTTCGGTAGAAGGAAAGGGAGAGTTGGGCTCTAGCCGCCGTCTCTACCGTAGGTACGTTTGCTTATTGTTGGTTCAAGTGGCTTAATTGAATTTATCTGCTGCTACTAGCTTCGAAGGGGGTTTAAGTTACGGGAGCTCGCTGAGCCCTGTAGTCTAGGTCTATCGTTTGTTAATATCTTCAAATTTTTGTTTAATTACGTGATTTTCAGTTATTGCCAAACAGAGGCGAACTTTGTTAGCGCCGAGTTGACGCATTGTAAATTTTCAAAAGATTTAATAAAGGGTATTTTAACCCTTCTCTTGTATAGTTTCCTGCTACTCCAGTCTCAGTTAGAAGTTCACCCACCTGGACTCTACAATGTAAAGACAGATATTTTATTAACTTGTATTCGCACTTATTAAAAATAAATAAGCTTAGTTATGAATTTTTCCCACTAAGAATAATCGATTTGTTTTGGAATAGATTTATATGTTGCAAGGTATATCCTAATTTTAAGTTTATGACACTTTCATATCTCTTCTAGCTTCATCTTACAATTCCTTACCAGAATGAGTTTTTAAAATCGCGTTAAATGAAATGAGAAGTAGAAAGTATGTAATAAAAATTTCTGTCACATTCTTGCCACTAGATGGCGGGCATCTCTTCCTTTACTTTTGCTATAATTAAGTTCCGAGAACCAGTCGAGATTAGAACCGCTCGCTCTGAGGAGCGTAAAGAATCAGAATTAAAAATGTACTCTCTAAAAATAATTATCACCTACTTTGTAAATAATGTATGTTAGTGTCTTATTTCAATAATATGACCAATTAATTATAATAGACAATATGACCTGTTAATTATAATAGAAACTCTTACTGGAAAACGTGATTATTAGACGCCTGGCGTTGAGAACACTGAAGATGCAGCAGGTAAGGAATTTTACATTAATTTTATTGTAAATAGAAGAACCTGATGCAACATTTTTAAGGCGCCCGAACAGGGACGCCAGGTTTTTTGAAAAGTTCTAATAAAGTGAATTCAAAAGCTGAATATTAAAATTGAAGATTTTAATACTTGTTCTTGAAGTATTCAGCAAAAGAATAATTTTGTTTTCTAAGTAAGAGTTAAATATTTGTTTTTCATGAAACGTACATTTTTTGTGTAAGTGTTTGAATCTAAGAAAGATAATGGCAGAAGTAGATAAATTTAAAAAGAAAAGAAGTATCTTAAGAACTGCCGTTACAAAACTATTTAAGAAAATCGAAAGTGAATTAAATAAATCTGAAGGTAGTATTAATGAGCTCGAAGAATTGTTAGAACAGCTTAATGCTAAAACCGAAACGCTATCTAATGCCGATGTGGAAGTTGAACCAATTCTGAGTGTAGATGAATTCGAAAATGAATTCGAAATTACAGAACAATATCGCGAGAAGATAATGTTATGGAAATTCAGGCTTAAGAAACGGATTAAGGAACTTAATCATGACTTAAATGCACCGAACACACAGCAAAATATAAAAGATACACTTAATGTTAAATTACCAAAACTTTCGATTCCCGTATTTTATGGGAACAGTAGTCAATGGCTTACTTTTTGGAATAGTTTTGAGTCCTCAATACATAATAATGAATCATTGAACAAAGTAGACAAATTTAATTACCTGAAAGCATATTTAGGAGGAACAGCTGCTAGTTGCGTTCAAGGACTTCCGTTATCGCCAAAACATTATGATATAGCAATTCAAATCTTACACGACCGTTTTGGAAGGAGAGACATTCTTATTAATGCACACATGAATAATTTGCTGAATGTTGAATCATTAAAAAATGCGAATGACATAAAAACATTTCGTAATTTGTATGATAAAGTACAAACACAGATTAGATGTCTCGAAGCGTTAGATGTTGTATCGGAATCTTACAGCGCTTTGCTGTGTCCGATGATTTTGAAGTTATTGCCTTCAGAATTAACGCTTGAATTTCATAGAACACAAAATGTTGACACCGATTAACATAAAAGATTTAATGTCATTTTTACACGCAGAACTCTCATCCCGCGAACGCACAAGGTCAACGGTTTCTCAACAGCAAAAAGTATCCTATCGGCGACAGTCTTCTTCCCCCCCCCCTGCAACGAAAAGCGCATATGTCTCTCAAATAGACATAATAAACCAAAGATTCCGACCGCTACAGATTTGTTTACAAAATCCGAATGCAGAGAGGAAAATATGAACTGCGTCTTCTGTAATTAATTCCACAAGACTTATGACTGTAGTTTCGTTTCCGGCTTATCATTACAAGAAAAAAGGGACATTTTAAAAATGAAATGTGCTTGCTATAAATGCCTAAAATTACACCATTTGGCTCAAAACTGCAGAAAAAAAATAACTTGTTCTATTTGTAAAAAACAACATGCAACTATTATGTGTAATAAACGAAATCCTTCTGTCGAGGTTTCGGAGATTAAAAAAGACGAAGAGATAGAAAATAAAGTACTTTCAAATCAAGCAGGATGTTCAGAAGTGTATTTGCAAACTTTAGTTGTTCGCATATATGGAAGAGGGAATAACCAATTTGTTCGAGCGATAATTGATACCGGAAGTCAAAACTCATACACAAGCAGGTATGCAGCAGAAAGGTTACAATTAAGAAGCTTAGGTGAACAAAGTGTAACCCACGGACTTTTCGGTGGCATAGAAGTTTCAGAAAAACATAAACGTTATAAAATAAAATTGGGTAGCGTAGATAAACGGTATAATTGCGAAATCAATGTATTGGATGAAAGAAAAATATGTTCTTTGATCCCTAAAATCAAAAATATACACTGGATTAGGGAACTTAGAAGAAGAAGAATTTACGTCAGTGATGTTTCTGAAAATGGAAATTGTAGATTATTCCAGGAGAACCCCCAAGAGATTCATTTGTTGTTAGGGGCAGATGTTGCTGCAAATTTATTTACAGGTAAAATCGAAGTTCTTCCTTGGGGAAGATTAGTTGCTGTAAGCACAAGACTTGGGTGGACAGTCATGGGAAAAGCGAACACTGACAATTATGAAATAGAAAATTCCTTTTCCACGCTTTCGTTATCTCTATGCCCCGCTGTCAGAACTGTGGAGGCTTGATGTTATCGGAATAACAGATCCATTTACAAAAAAGGCTAGAGAGGAAAGGGATTTGCAAGCAAAATTGCAGTTCGAAAATTCTGTATCTCTAAACGAAGAGGGGCGTTATGAAGTCGCACTTTCGTGGGCGGAGAATCATGTACCACTCTCCACCCACAAGGATTTAGCGTTGAAACGTCTACAATCTACCACCCAGAAACTTCTATCTCAAAATTTATTTTCTTCATACAATGCAGTTTTTAATGACTGGTGTAACTTAGGAGTGATCGAAGAAGTTAAAGAAAATATAGCGGTTGACTATGGATATTATTTGCCACATAGACCGGTGATCAAAGAAAATAGCTCAACACCAATTCGACCGGTGTTTGATGCGTCTGCGAGGAAACAATCGTCTCCTTCTCTAAATCAGTGTTTGGAGTGTGGACCAAATTTGATAGAACTAATTCCTTCTCTTTTGTTGAGATTTCGGGAAGGCAAGTTTGCTGCTATAGCAGACACTGAGAAGGCTTTCTTACAGATCAGTGTAAGGCCTCAACATAGAGACTGGCTTCGGTTTTTCTGGTGGAATGATGTGGAAGAAAGGAAAACGAAAATATTTCGTCATACTAGAGTAGTATTTGGGGTTAAGAGTAGTCCTTTCCTTTTGGCAGCTGTTATAGAATTCCATCTACAAAAGTACATGAAAAATTCTTCATATGATACGAAGATGATAGCTAAACTCTTGCGTAGGTTCTACGTAGATAACGTTGTTGCCAGTTTTGACAAAGAATCCGAGATGATCCAGTTCATCGAAAAATCTCGAGAAATAATGAATGAAGGAAAGTTTAATCTTCGAGGTTGGTTACATAACGGAGATAACTTGAAACAGGAAACTATTTCACCCATATTGGGTCTGTTATGGAACTATCAGAAAGATAATTTAACTTTGAATCTGAATTGGTTAGAAGATTTTGAAATGGGTATAATAACGAAGAGAACAATTCTCGCTGTAACACACAAAATATTTGATCCTGTTTGGAATTGTGAGTCCTGTTCTCTTGTATCCTAAAATATTGTTGCAGAACCTATGGAAAACAGGAATTTCTTGGGATACTGAAGTCGACGAGAGTACAAAACAAAATTTTGTGAATTGGTATAAAAGCCTTTTTCTCTTAAAAGAAATAGCTCTCCTACGTTGGATACAATCCAGCAAGGACAATAGGAAATTCTGCAGCATTCACACATTCTGTGATGCTAGTAGTAATGCGTATGCTGATGCAGTTTTCTTCAGAACTGTGACGAATTCTGGAGTTGAAGTTCATCTGTTGGCATCGAAGTCTAGAGTAGCTCCCGTGAAATCTATTACGATCCTTCGTCTGGAATTGATAGCTGCCACGATAGGTGCCAGACTATGCTCTTCTGTTTTAAATGGTTTACAATGGCAAAATGTGGAAACGCATTTTTGGACGGATTCTACAACAGTTTTGACATGGATTCAAAGGGAAGAGATTGTCTGGGCTGTCTTTGTGGAAAACAGAGTCAGGGAGATTAGGAAACTGACGGATCCAAAAACGTGGAAACATATTGCTGGAACAAAAAATCCAGCTGACCTCCCATCAAGAGGTTGCATCGCCAAACAACTTCTAGTAGTTAGATGGTGGAAGGGCCTCGACTGGCTGAAGAAAAATCAGGAAGAATGGCCTAGACAAAGGGAAATAACGAATATGGAAATAGTGAATTCAGAAAAAAGGAAATCAGTCATTTCTGCACTAAATACGCAAAGGGTAGAACATTTTTTTGAGAAATATTCATCTTACCATAAAATGTTAAGAATAACTGCTTGGATATGCAGATTTATCAACAACTGCAGAAGACCAGATTCTAAACAATCAGGAGAACTCACGGTCCCTGAAATAGAAACTGTAGAAAAGAAAATATGCAAGATAATACAAATAGAAGCATTTAGCAAAGAATTTAAAGTTCGAAACCTTTGTACTTTTTTTGACTCAGACGGCCTTATTCGGTTAAAGACCAAGATTACTAGAAGAGAGGAAGAATAAAATTTTCTCTGTCCAATTGTATTGCCCTCAAATCATGACTTAGTTCATAGGTTAATTTTAGATTACCATTTGCGACTATCCCACGCTGGTGTGCAATTCGTACTAGCCAATATTCGACAGAAATTCTGGGTCCTGAGAGGAAGAAAAACAGTACGTAAAGTTCTTATGAAGTGTGTTCGCTGTAGAAGATATAGCGCAAAGAATATAGAGACTCTTCTTGAAGATCGAGTTCGAAATGCTGTGGTGTTTGAAGTGACCGGAGTCGATGTAGCCGGTCCACTTTATTTAAGAAAAGAAAAAAAGGCATGGATCTTGCTCTTTACTTGCGCAGTCTATCGCGCGATACATCTTGAGCTGATAGAAAGTTTATCAACAAATGCGTTCATCTTGGGATTAAGAAGATTTATTGCCAGAAGAGGTCGTCCAAGTATTATTTACAGCGACAATGGCACTAATTTCGTTGGAACTGAAAATCTGTTAAAATCGATAGATTGGAAAGAAATAGAATGTCATTCAACTAGTATGAGAATACAATGGAAGTTTAATCCCCCAACTGCTTCATGGTGGGGCGGTTGGTAGGAGAGGTTGGTACAAACAGTGAAGATGTTGAGAAGTGTTCTCGGAAAGTCCTGTGTCTCTTACGAGGAAATGTTGACTATACTTTGTGATATCGAATCAGTGATCAACTCAAGACCCCTTACGTACCTTTCAGAAGATCCAAATGATCTTACGGCACTAACTCCTTCAATGTTTCTACAAGATGTGCATGACGTCGGAGTGCCTGACTTAGACTACCTGGATACCATCAATCTGACAAAAAGATACAAGTTCTTGCAGAACTTAAGAGAACACTTTCGCAAAAGATTTCGTGATGAATATTTGGCTATCCTAGTGCAAAAACCATCTAAACGATCTACTCGGACTATCAACAAAAATGACTTGGTGTTTGTCGGCAGCGACAACAAGAAGAGAATAGATTGGCCAATAGGTCGTGTTGTAGAACTATATCCTGGGAAAGACAACGAAGTACGTGTTGTCAAAGTGAAAACTG
Source organism: Stegodyphus dumicola (assembly GCF_044657685.1). NCBI lineage: Eukaryota > Metazoa > Arthropoda > Arachnida > Araneae > Eresidae > Stegodyphus > Stegodyphus dumicola. The sequence goes on along the minus strand of NC_140771.1, from coordinate 140,961,241 downwards.
CAACGGGTGAACTCCTAAGACCTGTGAAACGTATTTATCCTCTCGAATTTGTTAGACCTAACTTGTTTAGTGACTTCTTCACCATGAACAGAAAAAACTCTGCCGATAAGTGTGACAGTGATATGAACTATCAAACTAGATATGGACGTAAAACTGTAAAACCTGTTACATATTTTTAAATTGCTATACTAATTTTTGTTTCTTTTCAGTATTTTAGAAATTTAATTGTCCTAACAGTAGTCAATTGGAACATGTTATCTGGATATGGTATGAATGTAATGCATCAAATGTTTAGATGTGTAACCTTCTTTGTAAGTATTACTTTTAGAGCATTAGTTACTTTTCATATTTGTGAAAGTTGTACTTGAATTTTTGTTTGAATATTGATAAATTTTGTTTTGATTTTCCAATCTTATCGAGGTAAAATCAAAAGGTGGGAGGATGTCACATTCTTGCCACTAGATGGCGGGCATCTCTTCCTTTACTTTTGCTGTAATTAAGTTCCGAGAACCAGTCGAGATTAGAACCGCTAGCTCTAAGGAGCGTAAAGACTCAGAATTAAAAATGTACTCTCTAAAAATAATTATCACCTACTTTGTAAATAATGTATGTTAGTGTCTTATTTCAATAAATAATTAAAAGACAAGATGACCTGTTAATTATAATAGAAACTCTTACTGGAAAACGTGGTTATTAGACGCCTGGCGTTGAGAACACTGAAGATGCAGCAGGTAAGGAATTTTACATTAATTTTATTGTAAATAGAAGAACCTGATGCAACAATTTCCACTGACTTCGAGAGAGAGAGTTAAAATAATAATTCTGAATAGCGCGCATTTGCCTCTTGGCTACGTCTCTCTAACTGTTACTACGCTCGGCCATATTGCGTGCATTTTGATAGTTTTGCCGGCTAGTTTAATATTACGGGCCAACTAGGTTAGAATTGTGTTAGATTCGGTAAATCTCTTTTGTTAGTAATTTAGTTCTTATTTCTTACATTTTAAGTTAAGCCTAGGTGGAGGTTTTGTTGTACACCTTGAGAAAGGAGCCGACTGTATACATATAGTTTGAGCAAATAAAGTGTAATTAACCCTTCTTGAGTTTACCTTTCTGTTCTTGGACTTAAGCGATTATTCGCTTAGTAGTTCATTAGGTTCCTCAACACTTAGTTTTGTAGAATAAAAGGGAGGAACATTACAATGTGAACAGTCATTTTTCACAGTTGAAAATAAATAAGAAACGAACCCGATTGACAGATGAGCAACTACAATTCATCTTAACAAAAATTTCTGTTAATTTCTCTTTAGGACAGAAAACCATAATCGAAACGCCATGAAATGTCAAGCTAGAGTAAGGAATAAAGAAATTTATGATTATTTACATATGTACATATGTATATTATATGTACCTTTTTTATGCGTCCAAGAAAAATTTATATGAGTTTATTATTTTTTCTCAAGTTTAGTTCTGCTTGGAAACTTTTCTCTGAAAACTTAAAACGTTTTCATAATTTGTTTATTTTTAGTTCATATTAAAGTAGTCCTTTTGTGATTAATTAAACATGTTAGAATTATTTGAAAGGAATGTCAGTTTAAGAATTTAATGTTTAGCTGCCAATATACAAGTATTTTAATTACAAAGCATAATTAACAAAAATCCTTTACAGTTGTCAAATTTTCGATTTTAGGTAGAAAATAAACGTAAATTTGAATTTTTTTAAAATTTCATTTAAGATATCATTATTGCTTATGTACGTTTAAAAATATTTAATGAGCGAAATTTAAAATTTATTAAATTTTTTTATTTTGTTAACAAAATTTGCAATTTAAAAAAAAAAAAAAAAATTCGTGGCCGGTCAGCAATTTTCAGATCGTACATTCATTCGGCCTGCACCCAATTACGTTTACCCCATTGGTAAAGTTAATGACAGTTGGGTAAATAATGTAAATTTATCTTAAAGACGCAAAATTCACGGCATTGAATTTCATTAGCAGTACTTGTTCGCTAATTTCTAATTCAGTATGTAAAGATTTTAAATAATAGTATTCTGATAGAAAGAAAAAGTAATACGCTTCTTGTGGTTTTTAGACTCATACTCGAAAAATATTCTTCTATATTGCCACAATGGAAGAGAACGAACTTCTAAGCCTATCATTAATCGAAGAATGTTATTGATTGTACTTTATTTTGTTAAGAAACCTAAATGGCCTTTTTATAAAATGACAGTCCAAATGAATGCATCTTGGGCAATTCTGAAATCTTTTGTACGGAGAAGGAAACATCTACTTTAAGTTGACATTAAGTTTACCCTTCAAAGTACTGATTTATTGTCAGTGTTTATTTACTTCTTCTTATGACATGATTTATATCCGTGATGGTCCGCTGGATGTCTATTACGCGGCGTGTTAAATCTTACTCTGTAGTTGAGTTAAGAAAATATATTATCGTTTCCGTTACTGATCGCAGAATTTTTTGAGGCATTTATATTTTCGTATAATTTTTGGTTGATAATACACAGTACTCAGACATACTGATATCAAATGCGTGAGGAGATTTCTTATACTGTAAAACTGAAAACTGAGTTTAAACGCTCTGGTTCGTTAAGTGCGATATTTTTCTGTTTAACACATATTACATTTTAAGTATTAAAATTTAAGAACATAAACACTTTAGTGAAAAGGCATGTTTGAAAGCATTTTGAACTTCGTATCTTATATTTGATCTCGTAGTTGCTATATCTGTACGATTGTTTACATAGATAATATGTAGTAAACACGGCGATACTTCTTTATTATAGTGTATTATTATTTTTTCGTACTTTTTTCCTTGTACAATATGAATACAAGTCAGTCTCCCTTAGGCACTGTTGAAGTAGATAGCCCTTGTGTAAGTCTAACTTCCTTATCACAGTGGCCAACGCATTGACTTTTGGTGACAGAATCTGAAAATCAACTAAGTTGCATATTACATAATCTGTCACTTAATCGAAATGGCAACTTTAATGGAAGTACCGGTATAATTCTGTTTTGCCTCAACTGCTTAATAAGTAATCCTAAATACTATTTAAGCAAACGTTAGTGTACAACGCGCAGTGCAAACACATATCAATGTGGCCGTTGTATTGATCATTTCCGTTTACTTTGGTTTCTTTTATTATGACAAAGCACGCAAGCGCTATTGCCAGAGGAAAGGGATGATACCTTCATGGAGGAATTGCTAAGAGAAACTGACTAGTATCCACGTTACACATCAGCAAAACGACGAAACTTCCCATGCAGTCAGTACATTTGTCTGGAATCGAACTCAGGTTGAACTAAGAGAGTTTAGCGATTGTGCCACTCGGCCGCTGGTGAGCAGCTATTCATTTATTATTGTAGGTAAAATGAGCATAGCGAAGTTATATTTGCAGCAGTTTTTTGGTTTAATTTGTAGGGTTGTACTTGATCTTTAAGCGCTAACAGTCTAGTAACCGTAACAGACATAAAGGAATTATCAGTAGATCTGGAGTAACTACAAAGTAGTGAGAAGGTTTAAATAACCTTTTTATTTAAAACAGAATTTAGAACACCAACGCACACTCTTGTGCTAACAATATCAGCCACAGCTCGTGGTGATGCAACAAAAGGAACAGTTACATTCAAGTTAAACTTAAAATAGTAGTTAAAGACTACATAGTTTAAATATAATCGAAACTACATCTATTATTCTACCTGAGCATCAAAATCAAAGTATCAGCAACGATATAACTTAAAGACGAATAATTACAACTATCAGAACTGGCAGGAACTAACCGTAGCATTCATGGGGCAGCCAGAAACATGCTCTATCTTAAACTTCAAAAATCGCATTTTAAATACTGGCTATCTCATTTGCAGTCAGGTGAGGAATATGGAAAAGAGAAGTCGAAGAAAAGACTGAAATCATAAAAAATGGTTAATTTAAATAACCTTATAAATTAATTTCGCCGACCTTTCTGATTGAATATCTTCTCTGTTAATTCCATGAATCAATTGATCAAGCAAGTCATCTAAAAAGTTACAAAGTTTTGAAAACTGGATTGAGTAATTAATTCTGCGTATTACGCATTCTCTGTTCTGGAAAATGCAAGAATCTTGTATCGTGTTTGAAATGAATAGATAAGTAAACGTTTCAGAAGATTTTAGATAAAGAAAACCAGGAACAGATAGATATTTTAACTCCAAATAACATTTGTTATACGAATTTTATACCTGCCATTAAGTAGTATAAATTTTTCTGAATATTTGGTATAATTTTGGTATGCCAAATATGAGATTTATTTTGAGCTTCATATAGAAAGGCCTCTAGTGACATGTTTAAGTCAACTGCCGTCTATTTAGCAAAGAACGAATCAGAAACAGGATTAAAATGTATCCCATTTAAAGAAATATCTGTAAAATGACTTGACGCTTCTCCTGTGGACTTCTATGCTTTTGGTTTATTAAAACTAGCCTTAAAAAACGACATTCATTATTTTGAAAATAGATCCTAAAACTGATAAATGAAGGTTACGTAAATACACCTTCTGAGGAAAAATATTCAAATCAACAAATTGTAAACCGGTGCAAAAACTTATGTTATTGCAGTTCACAGAAATGTATTTTGAATATATTAAATTTGAAAGGGAAAAAGCATCTAGCTGAAAGTAAGAATGACATAATGGCCGCAAAACCGCGTCCTAAAACTGTCGAATCAAGTAAACATAAAATAAGTGAAGTCTCTGATCTTGAAATAAAATCTATTGACACAGAGAAGCATTGCATCAGGACTGGGAAAATCTTCTGGCACTGTAAGTAAAATTATTCATAAAGATCTGAAGTTTAATACGGCTTTAAACTTGAAGTTCATCTACTTTTGAGAAAGCAAATCACGAAAAGAAAAATAATATCTAGAAAATTGTATATCTAGTTGCTGAAAAATGGAAATCTGTGGCAGCATTCGATGATGCATCTGTACATCACTGTAAGAAAAATGCTGTGTGGCTGTAATAAAAAAAAATGATGAATTTTCTATTGTTCAACTGACGAAACTGACCGTAAAAACGACTTCGTCAGTATACAGAAAAGTTCCTCGCAGGATTTATGATAGTTTCAGGATTAGGTTACACCGGGAAATTAAAACTCAAAAAGTTCCAAATAAGGCTACATTTAATTCACTGTATTACCGTCAGAATATTTTAGAATCAATTTTTGAAGAAGAGTTTAAATCCTTATATGGAAAGGACTTGAATACATTTGAGATACCTATGGAAAAGCCTCTAGTTACACGTCTAGTCAACTGCTAGCAAAGAAAGGATCTGAATCAGGAGTAAAATGTATCCCATTTAATGAAATACCTATAAAATCAATTCATGCTTCTCCTATCGACTTCTTCACTTTCGATTTGCTAAAAGGAATATTAGAAAACATTTATTTTCATGGAAATTTCCTGCTAGATCTAGGAGCAAAAATCAAGGCAATCAGATAGAAGCAAATCAGGCTCTTTAAAAGTTAATTATCAAACTCCCACAAAGTGTGAACGATCTGCATTACTTTACTACTTCATCAAAAAATCAGTCTTTTGAAATAACTACTACCATAAGTGAAAGAAAAGAGAAATTTCAGAATCTTCTCTTACTTACCCTGTTATGGAGTTATACATTATTCCAAAGCAGGCATCTAATTATAAAATTAAAAAAAACTGCGCAAAATATTACATAGTTGCGTGTCAACGCAAATTCAAATTAAAACTATGGCATAGAACTATTTTAATAAATAAATATCTGTTAGTCATAAAATCTGCAGAATATAAGTTAATTCATCTGCTTAAATTAAGTGCATTCATCCTTTAGAACCGTGGCACACAGTCACCTCTATTAATCGGTCTGTCTCAAATATCAGAGAGTTTGTATTATCAAATTCCAATTATTGGTTTATACCGACATATTCAAATTACCTCGAGCAGATAAACATCTGTTCAGCCTATAATGCATTTAATCAGAACTTCCCATATATTTGATGCATACACATATATAAAGCGTAGAGCCGGATTATAGATATAACTTATCAGATATGTCAAAAGGAAACCTGCTAAATACAGTTAATAATTTGAAAGGGCGCAAATAAGGGAAACTTAAAATGAAAAATGCAATGTTCAGCTGAGTACTGGAAACGGGAGAATACTTTTAAATTCCGAAGGCAGAACACAGGCTAAGAATTATTGAATTTACATTCGTTTTCTTTTTTGGATTTCCTAAATGCGTAAATACGCATACATAATTTAAAGGAAGGTTTACACAGAGAATAGTCATTTAAACTCTGTAAATTACAGGGGTTCGTCATCTAAAATTATTATTATTAACATAGCGAATTTGTGAAAAGTACATACACAATTCAGGTGAAGAGGCATGATATCCAAAGGTAATAGGATCATTTATATTTATATATTCATACTTAGCCTAGTGCAGAAGTGTAGCTAGAAATACAAATATGTAATATAAATTGAAAATAAAGTTATCTTTCTTTAATGGTAATAATTAAAAACTTCAGAATGAAATTGAACCCATTTGTCGTACAGTAAAATTTTATTAATAAGTTCATCAACGCAATAGTTTCTCCTGTATGATTCTTATACACTGCCCGACATTGAAAATGCAACACCAAGAAGGTGTGGCCCGAAAATTATACAAATTTCAGGATATACGCACGTCACCGAGTTATGAGAATGATGTGAAATGCGCAACTCTCCAGCGCACGTTGAAAAAGATATAAAGGAAAGAACCTACAGAACGATCAAATTTCGTGCAATTATTTCCGCTAGAGAAATCATCGTAAAAATTTTTTTACTCATCTCAGAGGACGCGTGTAATAGCAGAGAATGTCAGGCCGTCGTCAACGGAGGCAGTTCTAGCAGACAGACAATTTTACAAGGGGTATGGTGATCGAATTGAGAAGGGCATGTTGGTCCATACGGCAAATCTCAGCTGACACATACCTGGACACAGCTGAAGCACACCATATACTCAGCTGACACACACCATAGTGGCCCGGCCGCGCACGAGTGTGGCGTCGGTGTGGAGACAAGCTCAATTCGGTAGCAACTGTGAAGCACCCCACCGCGCGATAACGCTGAGCATCAGGGTTAGGGGCGCATTTGTGCCCGTTGCTTATTGCGAATTTCCGATTTAATTTTCTCAAATTAAATTCAAACGTAATGCAGTTCAGTTTCTCATATAAGTTTAGTTCAGTACCTTTGAATGAATAAATGAAGTATTTTAAAATCTAGCCTTAAATTCAAATTTTTACGTTTTGAGAAGTAAAAAATTCCAATCTAGGACCTGAGGTATACTTGATAAGTTCAAAAGTTAGCAATCTTGATTAAAAATTCTAATCAATCTGCGAATTTGTGCTTTCAAACAAAATAATTATATTCCCAGACCAAATATGAAAAATGTACTTGCAGGTTCAAAGGCATACACTTCCACAATAAAAAGCATAATATTTATACGCATGTCAGAGGATCAGTGGTGCAGTGAAAGTTATAAATCATTTCTTATGTAAGCATATCAATATACTCATGCATGTTAATTCGCATCTTAATACGGGTGATCAGCGAATAAGCCCTGATTTCAAAATTAAATATCTCTACAACAAAGATCCATAGAATTATGCGGTAAACTGTACGTTTATTAGAAAAACTGTACAAATGGTGTACAAAAGTTTAGAAAATTTAGTTACGAAAATCGTTAACAGATGGCGCTCTAATAATAATGACTATTAATAGCCTTTAAAAATGAGCTTCGAATTCGAAGGCTAGCGTAGAAAGTAAAATAATGTAGTCCATTGAACAACGTGTTTTTTTTTTTTTTTTTTTTTTTGTTGTTGTTTCTGGAATTTCACCAATTAGAACAGGTTACAGGTTACGGAGGACGGGGACGCCTGGTGTTTAACATAGGTAAACAGGCGTATGTCCTGCGCCCTCCACTATCTAGAAACATCAACTGCCTGGAGCCCCACGAAACACAGTCCTACGGCAACACGTCGCAGATTTCAAAACCGATTCAATGTTCCAGTTGAACCCGATGCGAAACCCATTCGCATGCTCTTCGCGGAATTCGGACGGACTGGCAGCGTGGCTGATGATCGAAAGGGAAATGTTGGGCCTAGGCAAACTGTAATCACTCCTGAAAATGCAGCCAAAGTTTCTGGAATTGTTCAGTAAAAATCCTAGGAAAAGCATCCGACAGATTGCATCAGAAACAGGTTTGAAGTACACGAGCACGCAAAAAATATTAAAAAATAGCCTACGGCTGTTTTCATACAAAATCCAAAGTCATCGGGCCATACCCATGAAAGCTGTACAACAAAGGGTTGACTTTGCGAATCAGATTCCAACAATGGTCGTGTTTACGTACCTCGTATTAGAATGGCGCCGACATGGATGACGCAGTTTCGACTTTGATAATACTTAATAAATTCAGTCACTCTCGGTCTATTTCAACCAAACTGAATACATTTAATAATATAACATTCACACGTAAACATTTAGTAATATTTCAGGAGTACAGATAAGCATAAAATAAGAATTACAACAGTTACAGGCCAGCTACGCTTTTAGCGACCGAATCCTACGAGCGACAAATCTCAAAAGCGTGTTGCCAACGCAGGGCAGCGAAAAGGTAGAAATTAATTCGACAGGCGTGGAAGTGAACATACTCCCACCCTATCAGGTTTAGTCCTGATACACAGGCAACGGTGAAAGTTTATTAATTCCTCTTTTGAAAACACCAGTTTTAGTTTTGACAGTGGCTACGCGAGCTAAGCCGTCCTTGCCCGGATGGACATCGATGATCCGTCCAATAGGCCAAGCTAGCGTTGGAGATCCATCTTCGATGATCTGGGTCTCTGGAAAGGAAGTTAAAGTATCACCTGTAATGAAATGAGAAGGGGTTAAAACGTTAATACAGTCAATATCAGTATCGTTCACGTAAGTAAGGGACGTGAAATTCAAAATAGCCTCGATCTGGGTAAGTAACGTTGACAACTATTCGTAGGTTAAAAGAGTCTCTTTCAATACTCTTCTCAGATGAAATTTCGCTGAGCGAATGCCGGCTTCCCATATTCCTCCGAAGTGGGGCGAAGCAGGCGGTATAAAATGCCATTCAATAGATGACTTAGTTAGTTCTCGGGAAACCGATTCCGTTGCATACAAGGAAGACCAAATCTGATTTAGTTCTTGTAGTTTTCGGCATGCTCCCACAAAATTGGTACCGTTGTCACTGTAAATGTACCGTGGTGCACCGCGACGTGAAATGAAACGTCTAAGTGCAGCGATAAACGAGTCTGCCGTCAGGTCACTGACTGCTTCTATATGCACAGCTTTAGTCGACAAGCAAACAAACAGAGCTATATAGCCTTTCGTTGTTTTAGAGCCACGATCCTTCTTAAATTTCATGGTAATAGGACCAGCGTAATCCACACCAGATGCGTAAAAAGGTCGTTCCAAAGTCACACGATGTTCAGGTAAGTCACCCATCAATTGCGGATTTGAAGCATCTTTAAATCGATGACATATTAAGCAATGGTTGACACAACTGCGTATCAGTTTCTTTCCTCCAATTATCCAGTAAGATTGTCTGATGAGGTGTGATAATAAAGAAGGACCAGCATGAGGGTAAGTGATATGAAGTTCTTTCACTAGTAATTCGCTAAATTTATGTCGAGAAGGAAGTATGACAGGATGTTTGATGTTAAATGCTAAAGATGAATTTCGAAGACGTCCTCCCACCCGTAAGAGACCATCTTTATCTACGAATGGATACAAAGAACGTAGTTGGCTCTTCTTGGGTAAAGGTTTATCTTCTTTAATACATTGTAAATCATCTTTGAAATGATGATTCTGAATCCAACGAATAATGAAATTTTCTGCTACTCGAATCTCTAGAAATGTTAGCGGCATAAGGCAGCTGGAGTTAATGCCACTACGTGAAATGTTCTGAGTAACATGATGCTTCTTGCAATTAGTAATAAATCTTTGGCAGTAAGCCAGAATACGAACAATTTTACAACACGAAGAATAATGCTCGAACAAATTAGCTAATAAATCCTTCGATTCACGTATATGAGAAATAAAAATAGGATCAGATCTTTGTTCGGCCTTTACTTCAGCATAATCTTCAGATTTTAATTCATATTCAGGCCATTTTTCCTCTTCCTGACGCAACCATGGTGGATCATTCCACCACAAAGTACAATTTGGTAGGAGTTGAGGTTCAATACCACGAGAAGCAATGTCTGCAGAATTCTGTTTAGAGGGAACATGATTCTAATGTTTAATAGGTATCACTTCTATGATTTGAGATGTTCTGTTTGCCACAAACGTTTTCCACTTACGTGGATGAGCTGATAGTCAAGACAGAACTACCTTAGAATCCGTCCACGCAAAGATTTCAAAATCAAACTTCTTTAAAATGTTCAATAGAGATCGCATTAATCTGGTCAACAAATACGCAGCACAGAGTTCTAATCGAGGAATGGATACTTGCTTTATAGGCGTGACTTCAGTCTTTGATACCAAAAGATTAACCTTAACCGTACCATTGCACCTTTGGCGACAGTAAATGGCTGCTGCATAAGCCTGCGAAGATGCATCAGAAAATCCATGTAGTTGGATAACACTGTCCGTTGTAAGTATGACACATCTCGGAATTTCACAATTATTGATTTGACTGAATGTCTCTTGAAATTTAAACCAATCATCTGAGATATGCTGGGGAACAACTGAATCCCAGTCGCCTTTAACTAACCACAGTTTTTGATAGAATATTTTAATCAATATAGTGCAAGGAGATAAGAGACCTAAAGGATCGAAAATGCGAGCAGATTCTGCTAATATGCGTCTTTTTGTTATAGGTGCGTTGATGTGCAGTGTAGCTTTAAAACTGAAGGTATCAGTAGTTGAATTCCAAAAAAGTCCTAAGACTTTCGAACTCGAATTAGGAGATATCTCAAAATCAGAATTCAATGAACAATGTTCCTTAAATTCAGTTAAGAATTCTACAGAATTTGAATTCCACTTCCTCAAATCGAAACCACGTGCATGTAAAATTGAAGATATTTTCTTGCAGACAATTACTGCATCATCCACTGTATTTGCACCCGACAATAAGTCGTCCATATACATATCCTCTTGCAATATACGAGATACATCTGATTCCTCTTTAGACTCTAAAGCTACCTGCTTCAGACATCGAGTTGCTAAAAATGAAGCAGAGGAAAGACCATAAGTAACTGTTTTCAACTTGTACGTGCGCATTTTATCACTGGAATTGTATCGCCAAAGTATCAATTGATAATTCTGATCTTCAGGAGCTACCATCACCTGACGATACATACATCTTCTCCACATCGCCTGTGAAAACAATTTTAGGAAATCGAAAATTAATCAAAATCTCAAAAATATCTCTTTGTAATTTCGGACCTACCCCTAAAAGAGAATTCAATGATATACCATTTTCAGATTTGCAGGATGCATCAAAAACTACTCTTAATTTTGTCGTTGTGCTAGAAGGTTTAATTACCGCATGATGAGGAAGATAAAACTTTTCTGTATCCGATCTGTTAGATAAATCATCATTAATCACAGTCATATGTCCTAACTGTTCATATTCACGTATGAAATCTTTATACTGTTTTTCAAATTCCGGGTTATCTTTGAATTTTCGTTCCATGCAACGCAACCTAGAAATTGCTGCCGGTTTTGAATCACCCAACCTCAAATGCGATTTATAAAATAGAAGTTTTACAACAATTCGCCCATCTGAATTAACAGCATGAGTGTTTTGAAAATGTGATTCACAAAATTGTTCCTCAGGTGTCAGAAATTCCTTCTTCCCAACATCGACAATATCCTCCATTTCCCAGAAACGTTTAAGTTCGTAATCAATATTTATATTATCTTCTAACTTTATGAAGTGTGCATTTGCTGTTTTTGGGCCTTCCATATTATTTCCGACCTTCCCAGCAATCACCCAACCGAAAATTGTATTTTGAGCTACAGGCTCATTTTTCGAACCATATATTTGGCCACATCTTAAAACGGAGAAAAAATAATCAGCTCCTAAAATCAAATCAATTTCTTTGGGTTGAGCAAAATTCGGATCCGCTAACGGAATCGATTTAATGTATTCTATATGCTTTACATTAATCACTTGTTCCGGCAATGGCAAAGTTAACCTATCCAAAATGTATGCGTTAACATCAATTACTTGATTATTTAATTTTGACCGAACTTTAAAATCAACAGAACCACGAGTTTTGGAAGCTGGCACTCCGCCAATTCCACGCAAAAGTAACCTTTGATTTGTTCTTTTTAATCCTAATCTTCGAACAGCTCGTTCAGAAATAAACGAACTTTCACTTCCGGAATCCAATAATAATTTAATTTCGATAGTTTCGCCACTGGATGAAAATGCGAGTGCGAGAACTGTAGGCAAAATCGCCGAGCTGCAATTTTGAATCGTATTACTGACAACTACCTGACCTTGACCCTCGCATGATTCATTCGAAATTCTCTGTGGAGTTCTTTCGTTTCCATTTGGCGCTTTTAAAAGCTGTACGTTGTTAGCTTTAATATCTTCATGCAACAAACTACTATGTGTTTTTGAATTACACAAATTACACTTTAACTGTGAATTACAGTTTTTGATTAGATGTGAATTTAAACATAAAAAACACAATCCTCGTTTTTTCACAAAGTTCTTTCTAGCAGTAACATCCAAATTCTTAAATTTAACGCATTTATATAACGCATGAAGTCCGTTACATTTCGAACATTTAGTATTACTAAATTTAGAATTCTGTAATGTTTTAGATCTAACATTACTACTTTTATCAACAACTTTAGCTTCCGCTTCTTTATTTATGAGAATTTCGAGAGAAGAACATCTTAAATTTAAAAATTCAAAAAATGATTCCAATGTAGGAAAATCATCTTCCGCTGTTTTCTGTGTCCATAACTTTCGACATAAATATTAACCATGGATCCCTAGAAGTTGCTTTGTCACCAAGAGCTTTTAAACCTCTGATAACTTCATCGGAAGTATCAACTAATTGCCGTAAATTAACATTATCAACCTGTGAAATACATTTTTGATCCATAAATGTTTTAATTAACGATTGTACGATTTGTTTCTTTTTATCGTACCTAGCGAGCAATTTTGCTCATGCTTCTTCATAAGAATTATTTGATAACGGAATATGTTTATATGATAAATAGAAGTTGGTTCATCAGCAAGTGATCCGATTAAATACTGAAATTTCTGTATATTCGATAAAGAAGTATTATGCACTGTTGCAACAAACAAATCTTTAAAATTCATCCAGTCATTAAAGTTACCCGAAAAAATAGGAATATTTAACTTAGTTAACTTAAAGTTACTAATATTAGAATTTCCTGTAACATTTCGCACATTAGCCACATTTAATACATCTAATAAATTTTGATACTGAAGTTTCAAACCAAAATACTTCGATTCAAAATCTTCAATTTCTGACTGTTCTTCTGGTAATTGGGCATCAAATTTATCAAAATCTGAATAAATCCTTTCTAAGCGCTCCAGATGCAAAATTACTTCATTTTTAGATAAATCGGAAGAAATAGTATTCTGAAGCCTTGTGAAGGCCGCTTTTGCCCTACCACGCAATCTAATGACAGTAGCTTGATTCATAATAAGTAATCGAAGTATTCAAGTTCAAAATCAAAATCAATACAAAATAGATATAAAACTTCAAGAATCAAATTTAGACGTAAATCGAACTAAAATATCACTTATCTGTACTTGAATTGCTGACGAATTCTTGATCTGATCTCGTCGGCGTGCCTCCAAATGATGTTTACGTACCTCGTATTAGAATGGCGCCGACATGGATGACGCAGTTTCGACTTTGATTATACTTAATAAATTCAGTTACTCTCGGTCTATTTCAACTAAACTGAATACATTTAATAATATAACATTCACACGTAAACATTTAGTAATAATTCAGGAGTACAGATAAGCATAAAGTAAGAATTACAACAGTCACATGCCAGCTACGCTTTTAGCGACCGAATCCTACGAGCGACAAATCTCAAAAGCGTGTTGCCAACTCAGGGCAACGAAAAGGTAGAAATTAATTCGACAGGCGTGGAAGTGAACAGGTCGACAACGACAGATTTCATGTGAGCTGCATCTGGTTCACGGATGAAGCACATTTTCATTTGAATGGAATCGTTAATAAAAAAAAATTGGAGATTTTGAAGTTCCGAAAATCCTTATTTGTGTTAAGAAAAAGCACTGCATTCGCCTAAAGTTACTGCATGGGCTGAGGTATGCGCCAGAGACATTATCGGACTCCTTTTCGTGCGAGAAACAATAACTACTGAACCTTACGTTATAATTTCGAAACAATTTGTCAGTACTCGACTAGCGTTGGAGGATCGACCAGGTATTGACTGGTTCATGCAAGATGGGGCTCGACCACATCGAACAGATAAAGGTTTTCGCTTTCTTCATGAATACTTTGGAAATAGAGTAATTGCGTTAGGTTATCCGCAATTTACTGACACAGGAATAGCTTGACCTCCATATTTTCCCGATCTGAGTCCTTGTGACTTCTGAGTCCTTGCATTAAAAGACACTGTCTATCGAAGCAATCCCGCTACTCTAGATGAGTTTGAATCGTTGATTGGTATTGCATGTGATTCCATTTCCGTTGAGACATTGTAAGACGTGATGTCAAATTTCATTGTTCGTTTAGGCTATCTCATTGTTACAAACGGTGACGATTTTGAAAAAATTGTATTTTGATTGCAAAGGCTGCATTACGGTTTTTTTTTTACTCCTGTCAGGAAAAGAGTTTTCAGCGCAGAGCGCCATCGATTTTCGTAACTAAATTTTCTAAACTTTTGTACATCATTTTTACAGTTTTGCTAATGAGCGTACAGTTTACCGCATAATTCTATCGATCTTTGTGGTAGAGATATTTAATTTTGAAATCAGAGCTTATTCGCTAATAACTCATTTCCGTTCGCTTTAAGAATGGTATTTAACATGACATGAGCCTATACTATTTTAACTGTAATCGTATGAAGATTTACATATAGTGTTATGAATTTTGTACATAAATACTTGGTTTTAGTGCAGTTATATTTATGATTGTTATACTGTTTTCGGTATAACGTAACCTAAAAATCTAAAGAACCGATGGTCGTCCGGAAAAATAAGAATACTGGAGCAAATGTATTCAGTAAATGGCTATTATAAATTTTATCAACCTATCATCGAACCTGTATGCATTCAATATGTTACGAATCCGTAAGTACGCAACAACAACATTATAGTACTAATTTCGAGAAACTTCGATTCTTTAAACTCAGTTGTTTAAATGAAAGAATGCAGCAGCTGCCTATCAGTAGTTTTACATTTCATGTTAGGTACTGTGAGCGTATTTATTTCTCTCCTAATGTTTTTACAGCATTTACATATGACTTAGTTCTTTACAGGCAGAAAGCTCATCAAATAATGAAACAGTTAGCACTGTGGCCTGACTTTGAATACGTTCGAAGATATGTGTCCCAATACTGTGTCCGGAATAGAGAATTATTATTCCAGTTTCATTCTCAAAGGGAGACGGAAAAGGAGAATTTAGTCTCATACTAAAAAGCGACATCTTCGCGAAAGGGAAATAATGGCATATCGATTAACTAAGAAATACTAGAATAGTAACTTAGAAATAACAAAAATAATGATATATTGTAATTGAATAGTTCGATTACACCAGCTTTTGAACTTCATGAAACGTGCAATGGAATTTTTCGATAAGGACGACTGTTAAATGGCTTAGCTGCTTTCGTCTAATTAGATGTCCTGTCCAAGAAATGACTATATCAAAAACTGAATTAAAAATCCATATCACTGTATCTCCATGCAGATGAACCAAGAGAATGCTTCCCACAAAATAAAATTTACGCCTTCAGTTAAGGGTTACGATAAATCTAAATTATGCAATCAGTTACTAACCCTAGAAAGTAAAGCAAACAACGTGTTTCTTTGAAAAAACTTACCAGATCTTCATCTTTTATGTAGAGAATTGTATTGTGCGCTGTCTGAATATGTTGCACGAGATCCCACCAATTGTTTTGTCTTGACTGGCACTGGGCACATACCGGCATAGCAGGAGCTCCTTTTAAGAGAAACATAAATAAATATCTTGACAGAAACAAAAAACGGAAATTAATATAAATTTCATTAAATCATATTCTAAATGGATTTCAGGAAGACTCAAATCACTTTTGTTAAATGTGCCACAATGACAACTTATATTGAACTATCATAATTGAAATAAAGTGTCTGGTAGTTTTTGTGAACAGGGCATCACTCAGAGCCATACATTAACGTTGGCTCGAAGTTTAACTAGAACATAGCAACCCTAACGACATACAAAGACTCATGAAAAAACAATTGTGCTTGTAACAAGAATAATGCATCATATAAAGCACATGTGCGCAATGCCGAATTTGAGTAAATCTCTGATATTTTTTTTTAGTTAAAAGTATCGCAGTGTGCATAAGAAGAATTTTATTATTATTATTAGACTATTATTCTCTCCGACTACGCGATAATCTGTTTTCGCGTAAAAAAATCAGAGAATTTCACAAATACTGCATTGCCGACAACCTTTGCATTAAACTGTCGCTACTGAGCCAACCTCTAATAAATTTTCGTCCATTACGAAACGTTAACGAACTGAAGTTATACGGTATTTCTACCGCCTTCTTAGCATGCCTTCGTGGTGTAATGGTCAGCACGCTCGACGTGTATTCGAGAGGTCCGTGTTTCGAGTCCCGGCAAGGGCATTGCTCATTTTTCATTTCTCCTGCTTTCAAAAAATATCTAATGGCTCTTCAAATTGAGCTGGAGACAGAAATAAACCAGAAAGACGGCAGAGTCACAAGTGAATGAAAACAAAAAATGAACACTTCTTGACTGTATACTATAACTAATTTCCCTTGGAATCTAAAACTCATTTGTTTTATTAAAAAACAGCCTTTTGTTTTCGGACTACTGATGAAGAATTTCTTCAGGAGCGGCTCATTCTGAATAGGGAAGAAAAAATAAACATTACCTTTTAATATTATTTTTGATCTTCTGTAATGCACAGCTATTTATTGCAGACCTATTCATGATGTGACATAGACAGGTTACCACATCTGTAGCTTTGCCGCACATTTTGCGACTGGAACCCCGTTAAAAGAAAAGTAACAAATGTGCTTGCTCTCTTATAGCAAACATCATTGCTTACTTATTTAATATTTAACTAGAATTTTTCTGTTCAAATATTCATTCACTTGAAGTTTGAATTATTACTTTTCTTTAAAAGTTAGGAAAAGCCTCATTATTATACAGGGTGTTCGGGATAAATTTGACATATTTATAATTGATTACATTTTCCCGTAGGTTGGAAGTATTGACACACACTACTCGTCATTTAAAATTGTGGATCCTTCTTCATTCATATACAAGATGTCAGAAAGAATGGATGACTGGAACCCACCTGAATCATGGAAGATAATAACTTGTATCATGATGATTCGTGCCGGCCATCAAAAAAATGATATTATGACTGCTGCAAAATGCTCCCTGAACACAGGAAAAACAATCAGGCATGAACTAGAGACTTGCAATGATGACTACGAGGATGTAGCAAGAAGAAAGATCCATAGCAGATGATCTGATTGCGTTCGTACAGAATATCCTCGCAAATCTGCAGGAACAGGTGTTGAAGAACCCTGGCATTGGAATTCGGGCTTTGTCACGTGAAATGAATGTTGCAGCCTCTACTATGAAGCTTGCACTCAATGAAGACCTTCGCTACTACTCATACAAGCGGATTTTCTTTTCCCTTACGAAACTGTCAAATTTATCCCGAACACCCTGTACTTGTAATAAAATGCTTTTCACAGAATAACAGCACTCTTGAAGTTCCATTTTCCAGTGATCGAAAAACATTATGCATTGAGAACTTGTCAAGTTGCGAATGCTATGTATAAAAAAATCTTTTATAAAAAAATTATCCAATCCATTAACTATAAAATAATTTTATATATTATTAAATCATAAATAATTGTTTATGATCCCGTGTATGATCGATTTTTACTAGTCCATTATTTTGATTTCAGATGATTATTGTTGAACACATATATGAGGATATTCAATTTCAGTAACAGCACAAGCGTGTTTAAAATATCATATATATGTAATGAACACTTTTATTAGGAACACTGAAGTAATATTAATTTTAGTTTATCAACAAACAGTGTATAAACAAATAGAAAATTATTTGCAAAATAAAAAGCTAAATAAACCTCATGCAACGAAGAAAATAAAATTGCTGAAAATCCACCATACAAAACAATTCAAGTTTTCATTTCTAGAAATTATTTTTTTTTAAATACACAAGCAACTGACTGTTACATGGAAACATATATGAAATTATTCCTTTTCTATGTATTTAGGAGTATGCAAAGAACGATTGGCATAGATGCAAAAATGTGAACTAATTTCATTTTGAAGTCCTGACTAGATATGATTTATATAATATTCACTCAATATTCCAGGGTTTAAAACATTCATTACTGTTGCAGAATTTTGAAATTTCAGAAAGAAAGCAGAATTCAAATGTTATATGGGATTGTAAAATTTTCCGAAGCTTCATGAATAAATTTAACTCAATTTAAGAACTTAAAGGAAAGAATTTATAAACTATCCGTGAACATCATCATTAAAGACGTGCTTTTATAATGAAAAGGAAACCGGAAGATGATGTGAATAGTTATTAACTAGAGATGGCTATCACAATGACGGAGACGAAAGGCATCCCTCCCTTTAGGCAGATAGCCCTCGAGGCTTTGCCATAATCACACACACAATGACGAAGAAGTAATAATTTTCGTATACAACTTCACACTGTTGACTTGAGGGGCAAATTTGAATGCGAAATTATCATAACATATAGGATAATCTTACTACAGTCAATTGTTACAATCTTAACAATTGACTACCAAATGATACAGAACTTCATCGTGACATTATTCAAATAACTTTCAAAAAAGGACACGCATATGTTGGATGCACAACAGAATAGAGGTTCTCAAATATTTTAATTTCTGTGCAAAATAAATAAGATAAAAGTATATGTACACCCAGAAGCGCATTTTCCAATTATGCATTCTAAATGGAGTGTCAAATCAAAGAAAAAAAAAGTTTAAAATTAATATTATTTAATATCTATTCGTAAATGAAACGTTTGCATTATAAAAAAAGATAAATATATGCTACGACTCACCAAGATAAATTATTTAATTAATAAATTATTAAAGTCTAACTTATTTAAAAAAATCTGATGTGTACACCACATGAATTCCTTGTATGGAATATTAAATTATACGCATTTTTTCTTGCATTTCATTTAAACTTATTGGATTGAATTAAATCTACTTCGCCGACAGCGCATAAACCACAATAGAATAAATGCACTCTTTAAAATTCACTCTAGTATTTGTTTACCATAGCGACACTCCGGCGCTAGATTCACTTAACAGTATTAATAATTATATAACAGTTAACTTATATAAGAATTATATAACTGAAACTAAGTTAACTGTTATATAATCCAATAATTATATAACAGTTAACTTATATATTTCGTTCATATTATAACTCATAATGCACAAAATTTATATCATTTAAAGAATAGAATTATCTAATCGTTGCCACATGTTCTATTTAAATACTATAATAAAACTAGAATGATGTATAAAAGAAATTCAGCAAACAAAACAAAAAAGAAACAGATTTTCAAAGACGATTGAGTATTTCTCATTCAATTAATTCAGTTTTCACTTCGCGAGAAGGCAAAAATACATAAAAACTCAAAATATCTATATTAAAAATTACGAAGTAAATCTTAAACACTTATTTCCTCGAAAAAATTCCAGAAAGAATTAAGCATGATTTAATTGGCAATAATAAATGAATGCGTTATCTTTGTTGTTGGGAAGATAAGTTTCTCTAGATTGGCAACAAATCCACTAGTCTCCTGTTTCAAATGTAAACATCAATGGTCGCCATAAAAAAAGGCTTAGCGGAACTTAGACAACTTTAAAATTGTTGATAATTCTAAAAATATTGCATACAGATTTACTAAAGGCATAAAAATCTTAACCGGAAGATAAAAACAACATAATACAATCATTTTTAAAGCAAAAAATGTACAATTTACAAACATATAAGAGTAAAGAAACTGAGATCACTGAGCCGGGTAACAGAGTGGATATATATATATATATAAATATATTTATATACGTTTGGTGCGGCCGATTGCAACCAAAATACGATGTGAACATCTACATGTTATAGCAGTCCTATATACAAAATTTCAAAGTTCTGATGCTACTCGTTTTTGAGTTATGCGTACGTGCATACGTTCGTACAGACGCCACGAAAAATTCTCTTCAGAATTAATTTTAAAGCAATTTTATAATTTTTTTGAAGGAAAAGAGTATTTTATTCTGTCCTTACATACAGATATCACGCAAAAACGTCGTTAAATTTCATTCGATAGCGGTCAAAATGGATATTTTCGTTGAAATATGCTGCCTGAAACTAGCCGATGCGTTAACTTTGCGAATAATTTTAGGTGTAGCAGCGCAAAGCAAATGATAGCAGTTTGGAAGGACGTATATATACGCCTGCGGCAGTTAACGCATCGGCTGAGCAAGGCGTATATATACGCCCGCGGCAGTTAAGGGGTTAAAGGAGTGCTAGACAGTGAACTTATAAAGGCCTCTTGTTCCTTGATTAAAGGCATGTAGCCTTCTTGAACTGCGTTAAAACATTTCATGATGCGAAAAAAAAAAAAATTAAAACCTGATTTCATTATATAATACTTTTTTTCCAAGAGGTGGAGCCTTCTAAGTTTATCTTAAAATTTCTATCTCTGCATACAATTATTTATTAATTATAACAATATTCAATATTAAAGTTTTATTATTTTAAGACACAAAAGCAATACTTCCTTTTTACTTCGTAGAAGGAAGTAAAAAGAATACATATATAAAATATTAAACTCAAAATTACTGACTTTAATTTGGCTACATCCCCTTTCTTCCTTAAAAGTACTAATACAGTAATCTAAAGTCCATCATCCGCAAATTTAATCCGCGAATATGTTGCATTGCAGTGAACTCTCAGCCAGTCAAATTAAACATATTTTTGCGTATAAATACCATTGCAACTATTGAGTAACTCTTTTAGCTCTACTCTGCTCGTTGCTGTTGTTTATAACGGCTGTTTGCCGCAGTGCTTTGTCTCCATTGTCGGAGAATGTAGGCTTTCAAAATTGTGTGGTAACATATCGCACCCGTAATAATAATATGTCAATCAGTACTGTACGTCTGGAACTGCTTTATCCAGAATAAAATCATATTTAATTATTTTATGAAATAATGAAACACTTTATGGTGTCAAAAGATTTAAATTTTTAATTATATTTAATAAATTGAGTACCAAATTTAAAGAACAGTAATTATTTTATTTCGAGAAGGTTATTAAAAATTACTGAAATAATAATTAGAGATCTGGATTACTGTTTAAAAATTTTGAATCATTCTTTAAAAATTTAATAATGATTTTGAGAATGATTTGAAAATGAAAAGTAAATCATAAAGTTTGAAAACATTGGAAAAGAAAAATGTAATAAAATTTTGCTTTTGTGTCTTAAAATAATAAAACTTTAATATTGAATATTGTTATAATTAATAAATAATTGTATGCAGAGATAGAAATTTTAAGATAAACTTAGAAGGCTCCACCTCTTGGAAAAAAAGTATTATATAATGAAATCAGGTTTTAATTTTTTTTTTTTCGCATCATGAAATGTTTTAACGCAGTTCAAGAAGGCTACATGCCTTTAATCAAGGAACAAGAGGCCTTTATAAGTTCACTGTCTAGCACTCCTTTAACCCCTTAACTGCCGCGGGCGTATATATACGCCTTGCTCAGCCGATGCGTTAACTGCCGCAGGCGTATATATACGTCCTTCCAAACTGCTATCATTTGCTTTGCGCTGCTACACCTAAAATTATTCGCAAAGTTAACGCATCGGCTGCGCATCTGGGGCAGTTAACGCATCGGCTGAGCAAGGCGTATATATACGCCCGCGGCAGTTAAGGGGTTAACAAATGATGAATTATCTTAGATCAAATTAGTTAATGTGAATTTGCCTAGCAAATGTATATGTTTGTTCTTGAAGAAAACCGTAGGGTCCTACAGTTTTGTGTTAAATAAGAAAATTAGAAATGTCTTAATAATAATAAAAACCATAATTTCAGTAATACTATTTCAAATGATGTCAAAAAGTAAGTAATAATAATGAAAATTAATAAAACATTTTTGAAACTTGTTGTGACTTTTTAAAATAAATAATATTAATTCAAAATTTTTATATTTTAATAGTGTGTGAGAAGTTTTAAAAAGCCTTCCCTAAAAAAAAACATAATTTTGAAGATTCAAAACCACAGTTGTGACAAATTGCTGTCAAACTTGATTTTCTCTCAATCTGGCTTCTTTTCATATAAAAGTTTTCCTTTATATAATTGTTATAGGGTAATATAAAATTTTATTTACTAAATTTGTAAACGTAACTTCAGTATATAAGTTATTTGTCCTTGAATTTTAATGTTTGCGTGTGAATTTTAATGTTTGAATATTTATTTATTATCATTATTTTTTAAATTTCAGTTACGCAGTTGGGAGATTTTTATGGCCATAAAACATGAATAGAAACTTTGATATCTTTATACAATGTTAAAAGTCAGTTATCTTATAGTATAAAGAGGTTTTTATGTACCATTGTCTATGAGCATCCCAGTACTTACGCTGATTCGACTGAAAAGGACCCGCCCTTTTTCTATCAAAGCTTCGTTTATTATTTCATTGTACTCTGTTAGTTTACTGTTTATTAATTTCTAAAGTCTATTTTAAATTGCTTTACAATAAGAAAAATGTTTTTTCGTTTTATAATGTGTTAACAATTATTAACTTTAGCAGAATTTCATGAATATGCACTAGAAATATTTTGGTTTTATATTAACGGAAATAGTTTTCCAGAAGACTTACAAGACAAGAAATGTAAAATTTTCATTATGATATTCTAGCAAAGATATTCAAGGCCTGCGAAATTTTATAATTATTTCTTGCAAACGTTTCAAAATTGGACTGCAAATTTCAATAGAACTGTTAAATTTAGTCAAAAATGTTATATTTAAAATTTAAATACAAATTTTATGGTTTCCTTTCAAAATTATACTTCTCTTGCTTTGCTAACTCTCTAATGTTTTTTCGAAAAAGGCTTTTCTACCACCAAAGCCTTTTTTCTCTTTGAAAGGGAGAGGGGATTTACCAGATTAAAAAAAAAAAAAAAAAAAAAAAAAAAACTGAAACTTAAGATTGCTAACTCTAATTTGGCTACGTCACCTTCTTGTCTTAAAAAATACAAATATATGAATCTAAAGTGTGTCATCTGAAAATTTAATCCGTTTTGTGTTTATATAAATATGTTGCAATGCGGTTAATTCCCAGCAAATAAGATTAGACAATTTTTTTTCTATAAATACCGCTGCTATTTTTAACTTTGTATTCTGTACTTCAGTGGCTTCTGTTTATATGTCCTGCTTTGTCCAGCTGTTGGAGAATTCAAGCTTTCAAAATTGGGCTGGTGCATATCGCACCCATAATAATAATATGGGAATCAATACTGTGTCCCTGGAAGCGCTTTATCTAGAAATAAAATTATATTGAATTTGGCCACGTCTGTCTGATTATGTCATCCTTGTATCTACGCTATCCTCCAGTTATCTACAAAGAAACATCGCGCGCACACACACACACACACACATATATTAAGATATCAAAAAATCACGAAGAATTTATTTCCAAATTAAACTTAACTGGAACAGTCCTTTAAACTCTTAATTTTAATTGACATATCCTCTTTTCAAGGCTCCATATTGCACCATGTTATATCACGCTTTCTCTGCAGCAACCGCAATGCGAAATCTTTTGCCCAGACCCTGCGCAGGATTAAAACAAAAATTGTCAAGGCTTATAAATAGCACCACAACTAACTACACATCCTAGTTACGCCGTTTGATCTTCCTACTGGCAACGTATCACTTAACCTCTGCTAACTGTTCTCCTTTACACGTACACTACGTGTCTAAAACTGTGGCGCACATTTATCAGGTTCAGGTTCAGGTGGAAATGTAGTGGGACACCCAATGTTTACTATAAGTAATGTAGGTATAGTCCCACTACACTTCGGTTTATTTTTAAAGTAATATTCAAAATAGTACATAGTATAATATAACATAATATAACAGTATAAATAGTATGTCGATATTTTGATTGATATATCTATTAAATATAATTATAGTAGTTATAATAGCTATGATAAGAGTAAGCTAACAGTCATAATTTATAATAGTTCTTAATAGTTCCTTGAGATAAAGTTTATTATATGAATCTGTATCTTCTTCTTCTTTTTCCCTTTTTTACTATATCATTATTATTGCAAGGGTTTGTTTTTAAGATAATTAGATAATAAAAGTTTTAGATGAATTGCAGCTTCAAAAATGAATTTTGACATTAATTACATTAGTGCTCACATAAAATTTTGCCTATTGAAGATAGATATTTGATTGTATTTTCTATTTTACTTTTTAAATGTTTGTTGGTAATTGCAAAACTAAGGAAGGCATTGATATTTGAATTAGGCAATTTAATATGAGTTGACTTTGTTAAGGGACATTGAGTAATATAATGGATTGGATCACCTTTATTTCCACATACACATTGCTCAGAGTTAGAGATGTTGAATCTGAAGAAGTATGTGGGAAATGGCCCATGTCCAGTTAAAAAGCGGTTTATATAACCATTGACCATTGTACATGTATCATTTACATGAGGTGCTATTTTATTTAATTGTCTTCCTGTATTTATTGTTGTCCATTCTTCTTCCCACATTTGGAGGCTGATTTTATGTAGATATTTCTTGAGGTATGATTTCGGCCAGGAGATTTTTCTTGAAGGGATATTATTGTTGGTAGTAGCTGATTTGGCTGCTGAATCGGCTTCTTCGTTACCAAGAACTCCGACGTGAGCCTTTATCCAATAAATGTTTGGTGATATTTGAGGATATTGGATAATTTTGTTAAAAATATCTTGAATTATTTCAGATGTGTGTTTGAGATTTTGTAGAGCTAGTATTGCTGATTGACTATCCGAGAAAATATTGATTTTTTGTAAATTGTTATCGATAGAGTATTCTATTGCCATTCGAATTGCGTGTAATTCTGCTTGGAAGATACTATTTTCCTTGGAGAGACGATTTTGGAGAGTTATTTTCTGGGTTTGATCAATTTGTATTATACATGCACAGCCAACTCCTAAGTCCATTTTCGATCCATCTGTATATATTATTGGTGGAGATATATGATTGGTTGGAGGTTTTACTGTGCTATATATTTTAGGATTAGAGGCAGGATGTCTTCTGTAGGGATTGACTGAAATTTCAAAATTGTTTGGATTAAATATTTCATCATGTAATATGCAGGATTTTTTTAATTTGAGAACTGTGGCTTTTGCATGTTCAGTTTGTGCTAAAGTATGAAGAGGTGCTATTCCTGAAAGTACACATAGGGCAGCATTTGATGTTGTTTTATAACATTTTGTGATCCGGAGAAGGAATGGACGTTGTATTACTTGCAGTTGTTTTTGTTTCCGAACAGTCATAGGCTGCGCCCAAATTTCTGCACCATATAAGACTATTTTTGTTATTACTGTATTGAACAATATTTTTTGAATATGAGGATTTAGTCCCCAATTTAGTCCTTGGACATAACGTAAGTTGTTTGCTATTTTTTGTGTTTTAGTTCTGATATATTTGAGATGTTCAATCCAGTTGAGGTTTTTGTCAATGATTATGCCTAGAAATTTAAGTTTTGGAACTATTTTTATTCTATTATTTTCTATTGAAAATTTTGGTAGTCGAGTGATTTTTTGAGATTTTTTATGGAAAATTATAGCTTTTGATTTTTCTTCACTTATTGTCAGTTTCAATTTGTTGCTTTCAGTTTTAAAAAGATGAAGAGTTTCATTTACATTATTTTCCAGAATATTTCTTGTTCTAGCACTGATCACAAAAGCTGCGTCGTCAGCAAAAGCAACACTTTGTGTATGGGTTGGCCATTTGAAAGATGTTATTGAGTTAAATGTAAGGTTCCAAAGGTCAGCACTAAGGCAGGAACCTTGTGGACAACCTCTTTGTTGGGCATATTCTATTATCTTATTGTTGCATATTATAAAACTTTTTCTTTCACATAGATAATCTTGAAGTAAGTTAAATATATTTTTTGGACAATTTGCTTTTCTTAATGCTTCAAGTACAGATGGCCACCATAATGAGTCAAAAGCTTTGGTTAGATCCAGGCAAATAAAAGCAGAATGCAGATTATTGGAGTTATTGATATGAATTTGGTTTAAAGCTGAATCTATGGCATTCGTTGTCGATTTATTCGGGATGAATCCAAATTGATTATTGCTGATAAGTTCTATTTTTGTTAGATGATGTCGTAGGCGATTATTCTTTCTAAGACTTTTCCTATTGCCGGTAATAAGTTGATTGGTCTGTATGACTTAAGAGTATTTGTATCTGCGCTTGGTTTGCTAAACAAAATGACTTGACCAGTTTTGAAATGAGTAGGAAATGTGCTTAATTGTAGGCACTTATTACTGAGATATAAGAAAATAGTTCGATCAATAGAATGAATAAGTTGGACTATTTGGTTAGGTATTCCATCTGGTCCTGGTGCCTTATTTCTTGCTAAATTTTTTATTATATTAGAGATTTCCTTTAATATAAATGGAAAGTCATCCATTGTATCTGGAGCTGTATTATTATTTCTGATGTACGATTGTTCAGGAGTATCTTCTTGAGAGGAGTCTTGTAGAAAAACTTGTTCCATGATATTAGAAAGAGTTATTAAAGTTGCATCTTGATCTTGATGTTGAGATTGATTGAGGTTTGAAGTAATGGAGATTTGGGTTGGTTTAAAAACTTTGTTCATACAGATCTTGTAAATATTTCCATATCTTTCTGTGTTTTTGGTACAATAATCTCTCCAGCATTTATTTTTAGCTGATAGTATCATTTTTTTATACATTGCTTTTTGTTGTGAGTATATAATGTAAAATTTATCTTTCAGTTCTTGAAGGGAGGCTTTTTTCATTTTCCTATAGAATGCTCTTGTTCTGTTTCTCTGTATCCTTAATTCTTTAGTCCACCAGTTTGGCGCACATTTATCGTATTAAAGGCGATAAATGTGCGCCATTTATCGCACATTTATCGCATTAAAGGCGATAAATGTGCGCCATTTATCGCACATTTATCGCATTAAAGGCGATAAATGTGCGTCATTTATCGCATCAATTATTCTACCAATTAAGAAAATATGTTGTAAGAAATTCGTCATCGAAAAATAAATGATATTTAACTACAAGCTGGTCGCGCTTCTTCCAGAATTCCATCCAGTCATCCACTACAGTGCAGTTTCCAGCCAACTAAGCAGCAGTTTTCTCAAACCATGATTAAAAAGTGAATTGGTGCATTTCCTAATCAGGCTATCACCTAATATCAAGTTATCTACAATGAAATAAATTATCTCATATGTATGTGTGTGTGTGTATGATTAAAAATAAAAAGTGAAAATGGGTGCCTTTTACATATCGTCTAGAATGCAATGTACCATTGAGAAACTCCGTCATAGAAGGCATTTCCATGAATTCCTATTCTCAGTGATTACGTTTCGGTAATATTTAACTGATCATGTAATCCGAAAACGTCATGTTATCTCACGCATTCATGGAGGTAAAACTAAAAGGAAGCGCCAACCCCGCACTCAGACTGACACAGGGCTCCCAAGCTCCAGAGAGAGTGTTTTTTTTTTTTTTTTTTTGTTTACGTCGAGAATATCCTTGACAGCTCTTTGGCAGTATTTCCACACCAATCGAAAATCGGGTACACTTCCGCATAAAAGAAATGTTGTGTAGAGAATTTGTCTGATAGCGTTATTAAAACTAGGTGAATGATTTTCTGATTTATGGAAATCTTAATTTTATTTGATTCTGAATTATTTATTTTAATGCTTTAATTTTGGGGAAAAACAGATGCTTCTGGGAATATTATTTAGTTTAAAAGAATATTATTTATTTTTCTTTTATTTGCAATTTTTGTACAAGCTTTGATTCATTGTGAAAAGAAGCAGGGAAACGGAGGCAATTTTTCTAAGTCATGATTTCGCGCGCTTTGTCCTTTAAAATGTTCTAGAAGGAATTTCATTGTGCAGTTGACCTTAGGACAGGAAGTACGTGACAGAAGGGCCAGAGGTTGCCACTTGACTTTCGATGTAAGTCATTCAGGTTTTGGCGAGTGACGGTCCGGTTGTTGGCTAAGTGAAGAAAGGCGCGCATGCGCGATCACCCTTATTTCTGCATTCAGGGGTTGAAAACGCAAATTTTGCGAAAATTAAGGGGACGATAATTGAAGCCATAGTGGGAGCCCGCGTTTGTGAAGGACAGGAAGAAAATTCGAGTTTGAATCTCTTTTTCGTATGAGACTTTTCGTGCGAGACTTGGCGAGACTTGCTTGCGGAACTTACTTTGGACGTTACTCTTGAACTTGCTCTGGGATTGAGCCTTCGAAACGATGTAATTTACGAAGAGAGATGCTCCCCGGCCGCGTTTTGACTAAGAGGCGAGAGACTTTACTCACTTACTCTTCTTACTCTTGGAATCACTTACTGGGTGGACTTGCTTACTTTTGGGCTAAGATTCTAACTTCGAGCTTGCTCTTGGGATGAGCGAGAAAAGGCCTAGAGAGATTGTAATTGCCTAGAGAGATGTTTCCGGCCGGAAGCTGCAAACATGTTCCCCTGCCGCGTTCTGGTTAAAAGGCGAAATTGAACCGGGCGAGTGACTTAAGACTTTCAAGACCAGGCGGATAGCTGTGCTGGGCAGCAGTGTTCCTGTTTCTGTTTTCCAGAGTAAAAATAGCTTCGTCGTTATGAAAACCAGTTACCTGCGTGTGTGTTTCGCCAATAGTGCCAGGACAGGACGATGTCTTCTGAAACTTCCATTTGTGACCGTAAAAATCAGCCCCGCCGACGTCAACGCTTATTAGGATACGAGTCCTCCACTTCAAGACGTCCTTACAAGATAAGTTCTATTTTTTTGTGTTTGAACTTTAAGTAAGGTTTTAACGACTTCCTTGGAATGTAAAATAACAACGTCGAATCTTAAATTAATTCTCAGGCTTTCAATTGTTTCCCTTTCCCCTTCTAAATTACCGAGACAAACCTTAAGGTTTTTATATGAATTAGGATGTAATAATTTAAGTTGTTTGTGTAATCTTCCTTAGAACAGATGTGAATTGCAAATAATATGTTTTCCTTAACCTCTTAGAAATTATAGAACGGGTACCCGTTAAATTAAAAAAGTCATGTAATAGATTTGCAAATCATGAATTTAAATGTAACAAAAAGTAAATGACAAATTGAAGAATTCCCCTGTGTCTAAAATAAGTAAATTAAAAGGTAACACAAATAAAAAATGATGGATAAGATGATGAGGATAAGATTTAATTTTTATTGTGAGGAATTTGAATAAACTGATATTTAATCTGGAAACCTATTACTTATGTGTTCTTCTGTTATGTGTTATGTGTCTGTTATATCTGTTATATGTTTTCTTATATATTTATTGATTTTACATGTTGTTTATTCGATCCTCTCACGGCGCGGTCCCGGATGCATTTTCACCACGCAATGCATTAAAAATTCACTTATACGATCACTAAAAGGGTGGTAATTAGCAAACTCTTAAGAGTTCAGTGTCTCAGTTGATATTTAGTTAATTACGGTTTCACCTGTCTGTTTCTGCATTAGTTTCCTCCCTAAGAGGAAGTAGTAACACTGCATTGGTGCCCATGATTTTTAGGCAAAGTATGGTAACAAAACATAGGTTTCTCTCTCAGAAACAGAACATTAGTGTAGTAGCTTCATAACAGAAATATTCATTGTTGGATGTGCAATAACAGTGTGTGTAGTTTAGTGGCATTTACGAAACAATTACATCTTGGTTACTTTTCGATAAATTTCAACACTGATTTTGATTATGAATTTGTTTTATAAAATCTAAGCTACTGGACTACAAAAATATAGATTTTAGAAAAATTTTTATGTTATGGGTAAAGAATGAAAAATACCTTACGCTACTTTTAAAATGTCTAAATGTCCCAAAAATATAACACATTTTAAACCTTAATTTCCTTATAGCTAAGTGGTATAAGCGTGGAAATTTGTATACTTCTTTCGATGCCCTTGAGAGAGTATTCGCTACTTTTATTTTATGTTCCAGATATCAAAATGTTTTAAATAAAATGCATTTTTTGTCCTCCACATAATATTGTAGCATATACTTTTTTAAATTGTTAGAGGAAAGGCTTATAGTTGCTCATTTTAAACTCACCATTTCATTTTTATATCACTGAAAAATAATCACTTTGGGTTCACTAAAAATGAAATTACCACCAAATGCTGTAATCCTCGTAAAAATTAATAAATATATAGGCAGATACACTAATAAGTTAACTCCTTTTTCATTTGTAACCACACTATTTTGAGGTTGCTGGTTAGACTGTATACGAAAAACAACTTTACAACAACAACTACCAATTTTATTTTGTGGACTGTAATATTACTAAAATCTAAATCGAAAATGATAAATTCCCGACCATTAAAGGATCAAAACATGTGTGCTACGTTAGGAGTTCGAATCTTAACTAACTGAAATTGCGCAGAAACAATGCGCTGTACATAACTTTGAAGTTGCGCAGAAACAATGCGCTGTACATAACTTTGAAGTTTCGCAGAAACAATGCGCTGTACATAACTTTGAAGTTGCGCAGAAACAATGCGCTGTACATAACTTTTATTGCCTCGTAAGAGGCAACACACACATTTGGGTAAAATTATATACAGTTTTGCACAGATGTATGGAACAGAAGTCAGAAACATTTGCAAATTCGGCAGAAGTACCATGTGTAGTCAAGATGACGTGACCATGTGAACGTGTCACATCATCAAAACAACTTATTAGAATCTGAAAAATAGGGTGATCGATGGAGGTGAAAATATTTGTGTACTCTGCCAAAGAAGGTCCGATCGTGAATTGTCCTCTTATTGATTCCAGATTGTTAAATGTTTCCCATGAAAGGTTTTCTTCCCGGAAATTCGAGGATCATGCTCTTTTCTTAACCACTTAACTGTTTTGCCCGAAAACCGTTCGGGTGACGCGAAAAGGGACTTTTTTGATTTGCCCGTGTACCACTCGGGCAGTGTATTTTCCTACACCAATTCACTGATTGTTCTGGCCTTTTTCACATTTTTCACTTTGCATTGTTTCTGATAGATGTCTCTATTGGTCCAGGAGAGATTGTATTGTGAAATCATTTCAAAGAAAAATTTTCCCGCTTTTCATTAGGCGACGAAATTTAACGAGTTTGTTTGCACGTGTTCAGTATATTAGGCTTTGCGGATAGGTATTTCTTTCCAGTTTTGTCATGAAATGAAAGAACAATGGGCAACACTAAATGGCTTATAGCAAAATATAATTCTGATATTTTATCAGATAGCAAATCTAAATTTTCTATAAATGATTCTGGTAGTTATGTAAGTTCTTTATCGGAATTCTGTAGTGATAATGGGGAAACGGAAATTCAGATGGCATAATTCAAGTACGGAACTTTTGTGAAATGGATACTAGTAATCCCCCTCCACCACCGCCACGATTTCCTTTCACAACGAATTCACTTCTTTCACATTTACCTCCTGTAAAGTGTTCTTGCCAGTTCCGCAGTTTCGTCAGAAAAAAAGCCAAATTTAAATAAAAATGCTTTAATTTCGCCGTAATTAAAAATCATATTAAATTAATAAATGCAATACTTGTAACAGTTTTGCCTGCAGATTTGAATTCATATAATCGATTAGAATACAAAATTGTTTATACAAAATATACTTATTTTTGGTCACAATATGACAGGAAAATGAAACAGTTAAGTGGTTAACTTACGCAGGTCTTATTCATAGACAAAAAATGGTTAACTGGAGCATATTACATTACTTACATGTTACAATAAAACTATTTAAGCAAGAATTTTTCGTACTGAAAAGCAATCTGTTAAAAGGTGTTGTAAATCAAATTCTATGAGATGTGCTTTGGGAATATTGTACTTAAGGAAGTAGTAAAGAAGAATTTTAGAAGATGTATTTTTGAAATTAAGGTTAAAAAAATCTGAGAAATGTTAAAAGAATTATTATTAATTTATTATATTTTATAATACAGTTACAAGTTTTAAATAATATTAAAAAATAGTCCTTTTTTATTCCCTTTCAGAAATATTCATAGAAAGTTAAATACATGGAAATCAGCAGCAATATTTAAAAAATTTCAGTATTAAAATAAAAGTTGCTTTAGCTTGAAATGAACCAAACAGAGTATTAATTATAAATTGACTCTAATATTTGATTTAAAATATGCCTCAAAATCTAAAAACACCATCTCATATTTCAGAAAGGAAAGGAAGGAGGAAGAAGGTCAAGAAGAGGCTCTGTAAATAGAAAAGAAGTAATGCATAATCCTTAACCGAATGAAATCGAAGTGCCTTAAATTTTTTTTCTAATGTAATTAATGAAAATTGTGAGAATATTTCATTCAAATTAAGCTGTTCGGAGTAAACTGTTCTGAGGAAAATGTAGCATTTAATTCCGTTTAGAATAAAATACTGTTTATAATTGTATTCTTTTCACATACTTGTAGAAAAAGAAAATATATACATTTTATAGGTATATTTATGACGTAATTACAAAATGTTTACATCTCATCATGTCGTAAACCATTGATCCCCTTAACGGCAAGTCACTGAATGTTTTGGTCTCTACGATGGGATCGCCACTGCTTCAAAGCAGTGCATGGGGAAAAATAGTTAGAGCCTCTCCTCTTACCTCCATGCACGCTACTGTGATTTCCATTGAACATTCAGTGAACAATGGCAATTTTTTGCAGTAATTTAACATATTATATAAATGCAGTCTTTAGATACTTCGAACAGCAAAGTAAATAATATAGCAATATAATAATCTACATATACGTTTCCTTTTCCTGCGGGAAATTAAAGCAATAAATAGAATCACGTAATATAACTAATCGAGATACAAAACGTTTAAGTGTATTTTTTAGATAGGAAATGAATTTTGGCTATTAAGAAAAATAAATCAGATAATATGCATCATACAAAACCTGCCTTTAGGTATACATAAAAAATGTAAAGTAAAATTAAATTTATATTTTCATATTTATACTCGAAATATGATGCAAGAAGTCAAGAAACAGAGTACATGTTGTATATAAGGGATTCTGTTATGCACAGAAAAGTCACAATGTAGACTTGCGTTAATTTGAGTTGTTATAACAGAAAAATAAATAAAACGTGCTTCAGCAAGAAAGAGATAAAATTCT
Source organism: Stegodyphus dumicola (assembly GCF_044657685.1). NCBI lineage: Eukaryota > Metazoa > Arthropoda > Arachnida > Araneae > Eresidae > Stegodyphus > Stegodyphus dumicola. Next base: position 140,927,514 of record NC_140771.1, on the reverse strand, counting down.
AAATAGATACAGTATTTATGACATGTAAATATTGAACAACACTAAATTTCGGTTTACATGAAAAATCGTATTCACCTGGAGGACTAGAAGTATGCTGGCAACGGCAAGTGAATCGCAGTTTGCAGCTCTGTTTCTTGTGCTCGATTAGTTTGTGGATTCCTGGGAAGACTTCCTTACAATTTCCACAAATAAGAATATCTGGCTCTCCTGCAAAGAAGAAAGAAACCTTCAGAGATTAGTGAGAATGAAAAATGTATAATAATAATTTAATCCCCGAAGGTTAATAAAGCGAATGATATACGAGCACTATACATCATTATAAGTTTTGTCGGATACTATATCATCTATCATTAACTCACCTTCACTGATCGATGAAAGCAACCGATGACATATTTTGAGCATGGATACGAGTTTTGTTGGCAGGAGAGTTAGATCGAATTTTAATTTTCTTAGTTATAAACTAAATACCAGTCAGTATTTCATAGATAGCATCTCTTTCAAAGCAGATCATCAAAATACAAGCTGTCGCGAACGACGCACGCTCCGCTCTTGGGAAACGGATTGAGCCTACAGACCGACGAGATTCGAAAAAGAAAGTTTGTTTTTTGAGAACTGGCAACGATGAGTGCATACTTTTAGAACAGTGACGCAGTAGAATAATGACGCTTTTAGATATGAATAAGAATGATGCTAAGTAGTTAGAAGTGTATTTGATGTTGTAATGATTTCGAAATTGTTTCGCTTTTGTGTGAAATGTCAAATAAAGTGATTCATACAAAATAGTGCCAATTTTAGATGAGTTTGAAACCAAATCGGAGTCTACAAAAGCGGCGGACCAGAATCGAAGAATGCGGATCATAAAGGTAAGCAACCTTTCTTCATTTGCTTATCTAGAATTTTGAATGATCTGTTTTATACTGAATTGAAATGATACAAGCAGCTGCTTTGGAGTAGTCCGATTAAAGTTTTATGACCGATTAACATGGGTAAAATAATTTCTATATAACTATTTATTCTCTTAATTGTAACATGAGAATTCTTTTCAAATCCTGATAATTAGTGTTTTAGCATAACGTCATTCGGATCAAACCTGTTTGCGTGCTTTAATTAATAGCTGAAAACTATTTAGCAATTTTAACGAACTTTTTTCTGAAGTTCGAGAAACTCTTGCATATTCATTTATAGAGCATTTTCACCTCTCCGTCAAACTTATAATTGGTAGCTATCTAAGTTTTGGTTTTTCATTTCGAATTTCTGTGCCAAGTTAAAGCATTGACATAGTAGGGCTATGGTACATTTATTATGCGTCCTGTTAAGCTGATGGGAATAAGCATAATTAAATAGATTTGAGCCAGAAAACTTAAATGGATGAACGCAATGTTTGATGTTCTGTTTTAAGTTCAAGTTTTTACAGTTGCATGCTGATGAGCACTTGCATTTTCTCTGGTAACAAGATAGTCATCAAGATGATTCTTCATTCATTTCCACTCGTAAAGTAGTGTAGTGAAGTATTTGTAGTTCATGAATCTGTTCAAGGAATCCGAATATTGTTTGTAATTTTCCCGTTTCTTGGCTTTAGAAACTCATATCATAGTAGTTGTCCAGTTTGTTAGTTGTCCTATTGTAGTCCAGTTTAGCCTTAAAAATTAGCTGAGCTTTTTGGTTTGCTTTATTTGATTACGGCAGGACACACTAGGGCTATCAGGTTATAAGGAAAGATACCTTCCTGGAGGATATTCCAAAAGAAACGGGCTTGTATCCACGTTACAGATGAGGGAAAACCATAAAAACGCCCATGTCCCTAGCCCGTTCACTAAGAATCGAACCCAGGGCGAACTGCTAACTTTAGCGACGACTTTGTGTGTTATTATGTATATAACCTTAGTACTATTCAGTGTAAGCACGTAACGTACTGTGTTATCAGGTTTAGAAATGGCCATCACAGAGGATTTAAAATTGAGAGGATAGAAAAACCTATAGAAACTGTGATAACTGCCCGGACAGGTAACTGACAGCAGTACACATTTTTGATTGTCCGGTCGTCTTTGCTGAATTTTAAAAAACTGGAGTCTTCTTTACAAGACAGAATCTCTACGATGATAACATTTTGCAGATTGCCAGGGCTGTCACCTTCGCCCATAGCATTATTTGTATAGGCTTCATCACAGACAACAACAACAATTACCTTGTAGAGTCTCACCTTCTTTGGTAGCCTAAACTGGTGAACTCTAGGAAGACTGCAGAGGAATAATCCTCTTGTCTTAAACTGCAAAGAAACAAAGTCAGAAGAAGATTGTAAATAACCCTTTTATTCGAACGCAATATTAACAATGACCCAACGTGGATTTACACAAGCCAAGCACGTCTGGCTCAACAGAAATAGGTAATGTTTAACTAATTCAAATGTGGTAGATTAGCCTACCGGCTCACAGAATAATTTAACGCGCAGGAAAGGCTCTGCTTTGCAGACATCAGTGAGATAAGCCGAATAGCTAGAAGCACTCAACGTCACAGAATCAAATCGCTAATAAATTACAGCGCAACGTGGCCTGAACTAGGAAGACACGCTCTAAAAGTAACTTGCGTAATCTTCACTTAAATACTTCACTTATTTCTCCCTAAATCTGATTAAATGCTCGCTATCTCATTTACATTCTGGCATGAAAAGCATGGGTGAAAAAAGAGTGATAGGAAAAAAATCATTAAACTTAAAATTAACTGTTAGTTAAAAATAAATGGATAAACCTCTCACCCTGATTTAAGACAATGTTATATATCACAGGATTTTCGCTGAAAGTCAGGTTTAAGTTCCTCGCACTATCCCTTATTTTGCATCTCCTTAACTAGATACAAAGATGTAGTTATCAAACTAACTATCATTAATTCAACAATTCTGTATATTTATTACAAAATACTATACAATAAAGAAGAGCATTGGGAAAATTTAATTTATCTTTTTTATTGTTGTGAGAAAATGAAAGAAATATATAGAATGATCCAAAGTTAATAGAAAAGTTAAAAATTTCATAATTCGAAGAGTTACAAACTAGACTAGGATAAAAGTTTTACAGAAATACAACAAAATCTTTGTATTGTTTATAAAAAGGACAAATTTTATTTTCAAAAGAGTATTGTATTATTTTCAAAAAGGACAAGTTTTACTGTCAAAAGTGTGCCGTGTTCAGTAGGACCAATAAAGCAGAGGTCGGCCGGCTTTATTGGCCCTACTGAACGGTATCACGTGACAGGAATAACAGCTGAATCTTCTTAGATGTTGTACAGTGTGTGAGTCATGTCATATCTAACAACTATCCTCGTAAATTGTGGCCGACACACTGAACATTTGTAAACCCAGCTGCTTTGCAAACTGCGCTGCACCACTGTGTGAACTTTCTACACAACTGAAGTAAAACCTGTCGATAAGATACGTTATTATTCTGGGCAAGCAAACAAACTTTTGGTAAATAGACAGTGTTCAGCGAGGAGGTCGGCGGGCTAGCTTGGCTTTTGTCTTCTTGGAATTATTATTATTGTTTTTCTTAATCTTTACATGACACTTAGTGTTAAGTAATCCATGTTTCATACATATTGTTGTGTGTACTAGATGGCTTATTTCTTATAACTGATAGATATTTAAATTGACGCCACAGTAACCAACCTACGCAGCCCTTATGATCTGAATTCAATTGAAAGAAGACTGGTTTTGCGCATTTTTTTTTTGTCGTGACTTCCCCCCCCCCAATAATGTGGTACATGAACTGAATTCCAGTTTCAAAGCAATTCCCAAAAATACTACTTACACATAACTGTTTGTAATTAGAAACTGGTTATTTGTAACTACATAAATACCAAGAATAGTATCTCATTTTTGGTCCTGAACTTCAACATATAGGCATATTAAAGTCACACACATTTTCCATGCAAAGTGTTTTAAACTTTTAAAGAAATGTCTAAGAGCTTCGCAATTAGTTTAGGTTAAAAGATTTATAATGTAAGCGAGGAACAAAACTGTCCTTATCCTTCCCTAATTAATATTTCACTAAAATCACTTACTTTATTCTATTTTTGTACAGTTTCCTTAATATTTATTTTTAACTTTACTTCCGTTGGGAAATCTGATGAAGACTACTGTGGAAAAGTGCTCTCATTCGTGATAAAAATATGTTACTGGATGTATCCACACTTTGAACAGGAAAACTTTTGAACGGAATTTCAAAAACTTCTTAGAATTAATTTGCCGTGCTCTATAATTTTGGTCAGAAAATTCTGTGGTAAATTTGTTCTATGGCATGAGAGAGAGAAAGAAATAATAATAATAAAAAAAAAATGAAAGACTTCTGAGACATGGGAGGACAATAGTTTTCAGTGGTTGCAAGATAAGCCTTCTCTGCGGAAGACCTTTCTCCAAGGTGGTGAAGCGAGATAAGTGTCTGCAGGCTGCTAACGAGGTCCATTGTTCTGCTCCAATTGTGCGGGGCGCCTTATTAGAGCAAACGACTAAGTTATCGACTGATTTTGGAAGTACCGCACTCGAACAGCACCCTCAAGAACATCTCCCGCACATTCGAGATTCCTTCAGCGGATGACAGTCATTATGAGAATTTTTGATCTTTTTATGTTCGTTTCAATTTGTGTTTATACAAATGTGCTGAAAATAGATCGGTATTATAACAGTATCACAATAGATATTTCTAGCTAAATTGCGGTGTTGGGCACGCTCACACATTTAATAATTACATAAAGGAGATGAAATATGGAAATTCATGAACACTAATGGCGTATCTTTCTGATTCACCAAATTCTGTTGTTCTTTTCCAATATAACTAAGCGAAATGTCTATTTGCCAGAAATTAAAAGTAAAGGTGGATAGAAATGATTTCATGTTTTTATTCACTTGATAACTTGGTAGACTGAACCACTATTCATTTGACGACTAACATACAGTAAGACAGATCGAACATATTTTCGAAATGGTCTTGTTTTAGAACCTAAAAGGTGCGACAGTTTGAAGTCAAGGATTCTCAAAGTTTTTCGGAATACTATATATATAATAGCCAGTTTTTGAAGTCGTAAATTATTCTAAAATTCTTTTCTTTGCTTTCTGAAGACATAGGTACTCTACACACGAGAAGAAAAATGATAGAAATGTTTTAAGATTTTAGGAAATCTGAAAGTTGAATAAATTCTTATACCCGACATCTAACAGATGAGCTTTGGCATACCGACGCGATAAGGTATTTCACTGGAAGAAGACAGGGTAAGAAATATGTTGAATTCGTACAAAGTAAACTTATTATTTCATCTTTTTCATAATAAATGAGAAATCAGAAGTAGGATGAACAAGAAGCGATAGAAATATGAATGCCGCCAAATGAAGGAAAAATGGGAGCTCTGTATAACACAATCAAATTATTAGTCTCCATTACCCATTTTTTATCTGTAATTAGTCTCCATTACCCATTTGTAATTTTTTTTCTCACAATATCGTTATACATCAGCAAAATTCAGTATTATATATATATGATTAGAAAATATATATTACTCAAACTATGTGAAGTAAACACAATACATAAGGTTAAAGAAGTTTTACGAAATTTTAAACGTGTCATTCATATCAATGAAAATATTTCATGAATGTTACATTTAGTAAATACTAAACCTTTTATGGTAAATACTTCAGTAAACGTTAAGAAACATCACTCGAAATCAACGAACCTAATCTAGTTCTTAAAATTTGGAGTGAGACATTGAATTTTTGACCTGGACTCAAATGCAAAATGACCAGTTGCGGGGTAAAATGAATGAAGAATGGGAACACTAAGAAACTAAGTACCATAATCAAATCAATTTCCATGTCACTTTCTATCTGTAATCAATCGTTTCTACCTACCTGTAATTTTCATTGTACAGTCATTAGGTTATATTGAAGCAGTAGACGAGAAAAATGTGCAGTGCCCTCTCTGGGATTCGAATGCTGGACTTCTTGAATATACGTTGAGTATTCTTGCAATTACACCACGAAGGCATGCGGAAAGGATGGTGTGTGCGTGATTATGGCAAAGCCTCGAGGGCTATCTGCCTAAAGGGAGGGATGCCTTCGTGGAGGACTTTCTAAGGGAAATTGGCTCGTATACACGTTACACATAGGAAATACCACGAAAACGCCTATGCAGTCAGCCCGTTCGCAGGATTCGAACCTCGTACCGAACTACCAGTGTTCAGCGCCTTTACCGCTCGGCCGCTGGTGGGACGCGGAAAGGATGGAAAAAATGTCTTATATACTTCCCCTTTTAAAAAGGGGACTGGAGATTAAGGCACCTAGTGTCCAAATCCTACTGGTGACGAATTATCGGCTACCATCTTTTTTTTTTTTTTTAGTTCGGGCGCCACTTGTAGAGTCATTAGGATTTTTGATGCTGGAGATGTGAAAAATGCGCAATACTCTTGCCGGAGCTCGAAACCCTGAACGTCTCGAATACACGTTAAATAAGCTTCTAGTTACACCACGAAGGCATTGGGAACGGAGGGAGAAAATACCTTATATCATTCTCACAATAACTTTATATACCAGCAAAATTCAGTATTATATAAGATCAGAACAAATATATTACATAAACTATATAAAGTGAGTACTATATACAAGGCTAAATTAATGTACGATCAATGAAAATATTTTATGAAATATACTTTTTTATTATTTGGTAAATATATTATATCTTTTATTGTTATTACTCTAATGAACTTTAAGAAACATAGTCAAAAATCAACGATCTGGTCTTGTTTCTAAAACTTCTGGATGGGACAGCTGAAGGTTTTGACCTCTGTTCATGAAGCTGGCGAATGGCCTAGCATCATAAGAGCTTCCGTCCTTTTTCCCAAGTATAATATGAATACGAGATAGTTTCTGTTTAGAATATCCTTTACGAAGGCATCCCTTCTCTTCGTCAGATAGCAGCAGAGTGCTTTTCGTTAATTTAAACAATTAATTTCTTAAATTGTTTTTAATGAATGCAGATTTAAAATTTTGCTTTAACTGAAAAACTTTTAAATTAAGCGAAGTAATTTTTTCCACTTTTCCTTCTTTTTTATGAAGGATGCGAGAGGTTTCCGATTTTGAAAGTTTCCAGATATTCAAGAACGTAAGGATTCGGATACCGATTTACGAAAATTTATCATTCGTACCAGCTCTATTAAAAATTAAAACTTTTAAAATCTAAACTGATAATTAAAACTTAATTCGATAACTTCCAGCCAAACGCACTTTGTAAAATTTCATTACCATATCTGGCCGTAAAATCTTTCAATATAGTACATTCTTGTATCTTTAGAAGAAAGAAACAGATTAAAGAAAAAGAAAATTAGGCCACGCGACTCACGGATTGATAGCATCATCAGTTGTTACCATTCTCTAGTGTGTTCTCAAACTCTTCACTTACAAACACTGCACTGTTGTTACACGTGATCATGATGATATTTAAGAGTGCATTCTTTTATTCTGAGGTTTGCAAAACGTGCCTTTTAAAGAACAACGCAGAATTTTCTCGCAATACAATATGAACGAAAGCAATCTTCTTAACAGAACCAAGGCATATCCCTTGGGGATCTCCTACGCACGATTTGTTTAGCAGAGAGCAAACACATCTAGCCTTTTAATCTGTAAAGCCATATGATTCCGTTAAAAGCCTACTGCATTTTACGTCGATAAAACTGTTCACGTCTTTCAGCTTACCTTGCTTAATTATATTGTATATATATATATATTTATATACATTCTGTATATATATATTATTTCACATATATATTGTATATAATATTGTATATATTCGTGTATTTCTAAGATTATCCATTATGTATGCTGCTTTCAGTAGCATTAAAGTTAAAAGTAATTTTTTTTTTTTTTTTTTTTTTTTTTTTTTTTTTTTGTTATCGAAACCACAAAGAAATTTATCGAAACCACAAAGAATTGTCACAAGATGACAATGATAGTCACAAACAATAATACATTCTTTCGAGGTTAGATAACGAATGCGAAGTGTAGGATCTTATTTTCACAGATCGTATTCCCTTGAGCACTCGTGATTTTCCATGTTGTAGACCGTAAAATATTACATTTTTTTTTTATCTCGGAGATCCAATCATCAAACAGTTATCTGAGAAGATTCTGCTGATGGTATTAACTTATATAATTATTGGATATTAACAGCTTGGTTTGAATTTTATGTTCAACATTATTTTGGTATCTCGTTAGATATATGTATTTATACCTAAAATTTATAAAAGTTGATTCGCAATGTATGGGATTAAATTGAATGGGATACTATTTATTAAATCTTTTTAATCATAAGTTTCTATACGCCTCCCATTAGTATAATATTTCACAAATGTTTTAGCCAGACAAAAACCTTTGTTCCTTTATTTCCTGGACTATTCTTTAAAATTTCATATTTATCGCGTTATAATTTTAAGACATGCCTTGTGATAATTTTAAGACATACCTTCTTCACTTGTATTTTTTTAAAAAATCCTTGCGGAGAATTATTATAGGCGATAGTATCAGATGAAAGTGATAATCATATTTGATAAGGAAAGTAACACATTGTTTTTGTCATTAATAATAGATATATTTAGCATTTGTAAGTTTATGAAGCAGAAACAAAATTACGTCTCCAGAACTTCCTACCTCTTACTCTCAATTCGAGCACATATGGAAAAATAAAAATTAGCAGCACTGACAACAGAATTAAAGTTGATGAAATTGAAGAAGAGTTTACAGAATTTGACATAAATATTACAGAAAAGGGTTTTGAAAATGCTGAAACTTTCCTACTAGTATTAACATATATGCATTAAACATATGAGTCGAGGAGGTTTGTTATGCCTTCGAGCCGATGTTGTTACTGTAATTATGTATAATTACGTAACAGTTCAAAAACTTCTGTCAGTGGACAACGAACAAAAATTTTTAGAAGGCAAAATTCAGAGACAAATAGCAGTGAAATTAACTTTACAAGATTTGAAAGACTTTGATGCATTTACAGATGCATGTGAAGTCGGTCATTCGGCTGATATTGTAGAGACATTAGGATTTTTTTTTTGGCAGCGGGAGAATTGAAAAATTAGCAATAGCCTTCGCCGGGAATCGAACCACAGACCTATGGAATACCGGCCCAGCGTGCAGAACCACTACACCACGAAGGCACGCTAGGAAAGTGGGAGAAATACTTTATAATATGATAGTAAAATATTTAGTAATAGCGGCAAGAAATTCTTTATTAAATGATTATTGCAAAAAATCAATAATTGCCTAAGCCTGTAGCTAAAAGGCGCAAAATACAAACTGTTCAAAGTAAAATTTGAATTTTTACCTGCTTCAGAAGAATGCATGCATTTCTATATATCTGCACGCATCAAAATTTACGAAATTCTGAGTTTCATTTCTTTTTTATCAAAGGTATTCATTATGTATTCCCGCTTCATTTACATGTATAGTGCAATATCAATGCAACTTTTATATGTGTATATGTTAAAATTTACACATGCCTTTAGAAAGAATTTAAATTGTAGTCTTTATGAAATATCATGCCATACATTTTTATTTGATGAAATGCAGTATATTATGAAAAAATTAATATTTATCGTTTGCCGTTTATAGACAGTTTTGAATAATTCTGAATTGACTGCAAAGACAATTTCGATGATTTTCTTCTTTCTCTTCTCTCTATTGGAACAATCTTTCCTCTTTGAGTTGACTGAATTGAAAATAAGCAAGTACATATTATCTAAAGTATTTCTGTATTAATTGTTTAAAATTGTAATGTATAATTTAGTGCATCGCGAGGGCATTATATGTTAGTAGTTTTATTCGACAGCAATAATGCAATGATAATGGTCTTTTTCATTTGTTGTGTTCAATATCCCAGTATAGGATTTGCTACATTTGCAGTCCACATAATATTGCTAAATCATGTTATAAAATTTCCCTGTAGATATCAGAGGTTTGCTATTTAGATCTATATCAGACTTTTATCGGAGGTTTGATATTTGGCATATAGAATGTAAAATAATATATAATTCTCTCTGTGCAACTAATGTCTCATAATTTTGAAAACTTATTTAAATCGTTGCAAGCTTAATGTTATTTTTTCAAACAAGAGTATTTATTATTATTATTATTATTATTATTATTATTCGGCAACATATGTCAAAAGTAAGATATATTACTTATACTTATCAAAGATGTTTATTTGTCAAGGCATAAATCGTGGTAATTACTTAGAGCCTTGACCAATAAATAGCTCTGTTTAATTATATTTGTTTTCAACTAATGATTTTATGTTGCTACATGATTGAAGGTAAAATAGCTTCCTAATTTAAATGAGTTAGGATTTAGCTTAATTTTTTAGGATCTATATCCTACCTTCATGTCTTAAATCGTCTTCCGATTCATTAAGTGTGAAGTTTTTGTTAACAAGAGTTTTTCACCTATTAAATTTGGTAAAATCAGTAATAACTTTTAACAAAATTAAAAATTCTAGTTATTCGTATCAAATATATTCTAAAAATTAAAATCTCGGTTCTTCACATTTTAATGAAAGGAAAGTATTTTTCAGATTTATAAACGATGGAAATTAAATATGAAAATTTAAGTTCAGTTTAATTATAAGCCTGCCAAATGGATATTTAAGAAGGCATCCTTAAAGTTAGTTAGGACGAAAGTATCGAACTGCGCGCCGTGGCCTTGAGTTAGTCCTAGGCAAAGAAAGTCTGTGTTGCATGAACTCGATTGAATATGTGTGGAATGCGTTTGGGCATCGAATATCTACGCGCTAAATTCCTCCCCGGAAACTCCAGGAGCTAAAAAGTGCACTTTTAGAAGAGTGTCGTATAATTCCACAAGACTTCATCAACATTTTTGTGAGTCTATGAAATCAAGATGTGAGGTATACATATCTATTAGAGGTGATTAAACACCATATTACAGAAAACTTTTTACCTCAAGAGTGATTTAATGTTGTTACCATTTTCCGATTTCCATAAATTTTGTTTTAATTTTAATATTTTGGAAATAATTAACTTCCAAACATTGAAATTTATGTTAGCTAATGCTTTTGTACAAATTTCTATTAATAATTTTTCATTAAGTATGATTTACATTTTATTTCTTGTCATTATCCTGTAATTTTGATGACCAGCGTATTAAATTGCTAGTATTAAATGCAGATATGCATACGTGTATTTCTCCGTTTCTAAATGTTGATGATTAAATTTTCGAATGGCAACACCCACGTTTTCCCTGCGCAAATTGATAAGCGCATTGAAAAACCATACACAGAGTTGGAACGATACACTTACGGCGAAAATTGTCGATGTAAAGCATTCGAAAATAAGAGTATTGTAAAGGGCCAATGAGAATACGAAAGAGGAGAGGGAAAAGAACCTATATTGGAATTATAAGTTTTCAAAGTGTTTGCCATCGCAGACAATAATGTAGCTGATGCGGGAGACAAATCTTGTCTATTTGATGTGTACACCGCAGATTTCAGAACTTCAGAACGAGAAATCCAACGGAGTGAGGTCGGAGGATCGCCCTAGCCATGACATTGCGAAGTTACGGGAGATCACTCTATCTCGAAATGTTGTACATATTGAAACCTTTTAATTTCAATAAAAATATTTTCACCTCTATTCTTTTGTGTTGTTATAGGTCCTTTACAATTTTTTTCTTTGCAAATGCAACGCCATTAATGGTTTTTCAATGTGCTGGCGAATTTACACTGAAAATGAGTATTATCACTCCAAAATTTTAAAAATTTTTTTACTGTTACTGTAATTGTGAGAGCTATATTCTTTTATATCATGACAGTCTCGATCCCATATCTTCAAATAATAATATCTGGAATTTCATTTCGATTAGCTGAGTGGATAGAACGGCTAAGGGTATATCGGGGAAGTTTTGTTTTGTGACCACCCTGCACGTTTTATTGCATTTAAACATTTAGTTAGCCGGTTAATACTAATTTACCCGTGCATTTTTCCCAGTATGCTCTGAAAGCGTTATTATGTCAATTACCTCTTTATATATATTATGTACCTTTCAGAATATTCAACTCTAATCGCATTTTATTATATAGAGTAAATATGAACCATTTATGAACTTTTGTGATTCTGAAGTGGAGTAACATTAAATAATAAAAAAGAAGGGGCAATATTTTATTACCATTTTTTAATTTTAATTACATGCATATCACCTACTTACAACAGCTACATGAATCATTTACATGTTGCGTGCTAATAGAAATGGATCAACTCTTTAAGTATCTTTGTATCACTGCATTAATATATAGCACACGAGTGGCGGGATAAATGGCATACATGAGAATTCTAGTACATCCTTTAATTGTAGCGAGTTTAATTTCCTTATGAACGCCTTCATGAGAGCGTCATCGAACAGATTAATTTTTCCTTCTTTCTCTGTGATACAATCACTTATTTACCTACCACTCATCCTATGCACATTCCTTCCGGTTCCATTAAAAGTTACCACAGTTAAACTCTATAACATTTTGCATATGTATAGTATAAGCCTGCCTCTTCAAAGTTTCAGCAAAATATGTGCCTTATTTTATTCCTTCTTTCATTGCTGCTGCATTCTTTTTGTATCTAATCCTTTTAATGGGAAAAAAATTAAGGAGACAGAAGAATAATATTTTTATAAAAGTTTTCTATGAACGCATGTTTGAAAAACATATAAATGTTTAACTTTAAAATGGAGCATAATTCACAAATGCAAATGACATAAGTAGGGCTGCTTTTTTAACATTTAAATTATGCTGCTGCTGTCGTTTTGAAGTAGTTTTCTTCAATGTTATTATAAATTGAGTGGTGTTACGGCAGCAAATATTAATACGGAAATCAAAAAGCTACTACGAAAATGATTCACTTCTGAAAATGCTGGAAAGGGGAAAGTTAAAATGTATGTCCGTAATGAACAAATGTTATTTAGATAGGTACGTACACATTCCGTTGTGTTGAAGCAATAATCCAAATCTAAGGAATGATGAAAATCATCTTTAAGCTATTGTTATAGCATAGAATAATACATGTACTTATTCTTTACACTGTGCGATGCCCATAAGAAACATAACTACGTTTCACGCGTGATAATTTATTGGCTAGTAGCTGCCTAAAACTATTCATTATGACCATGAAAAGACTGCTGAAAACGCAAATACCATCACCATATTAACAGTTCTTGTGAGTTCTATCATATTGACATACTGCATTAAGATTATGACGCCAAATAGAAATCGTAACTTATTCTCATAAATACTGTATTTACCAAATCTTGAATAAGGTAAAACAGGTGAAGAGATCATTTCATTGAAAACACATCGATTATTTCTTACGCAGAACGATAGAACTTTACCCTATTAACTGGCTGGATCGGACATCAGTACGGACATCAGTACATGGCGAAAGATAATGGCAAAGCGTGGCCGTCGCAGAATACACCTTTTCTGTGGTAAATAACGTTTCTTTATTGCAGGATGAAGATGCTCGAAGATAATTATTGAGGTTTCTTGAAACCATTCATTTACTTACTTTTTCCATGAAAAATTACAAGCTTAAAGCGAATTTCGATACACGATCAAACACAGGTAGCGGGAAGTGAAGAGCGGAAACACCCTCACCCTTGCTGCCCTCCATCCAAAAGAGAAAGAAAACCGATTCGACGAGAAATTTAAGTACTCGCTGAACGAGTTCGGTAAAGAGTAAATAATCAAAAAGTTCAAATGTGAATTCTTGAGTTAACAAATACTTTACATTCGATCTCCATGCATTATTTCATTAGTTATATATATAATTATTATTAGATGATTAAATAGGAAAAAAATTAAATTATACATAATTATTATTAGGTGATTAAATAGGAAAAATTAAATTATATTATAACCCTATGCATTATAAAAGATATTGATTATATCTAAAAAATATGATATCGGTTAATTAATACATTTCGTTTTAACATTATAAAATCGATAGAATCTCATTCGGGAAGACCTATTAGCCTCCAAATCATTCGAACAAATACCATGTAGCAATAACGCATTTTAGAAAATGTAACTTTTCCTCGTAACCTGAGAATGTCAAGGGAATCTGATTTAAGGGCTTAGAAAAAAATCCAAAAATACAGCAAGATAAAATATGGAATTAAAAAAAAAAAAAAAAAAAATTTGAAATGTTTCAGATTTTAAATTACGTCCAAAGGGGCGTTTTTTAACATTTTGTGTGTTACCTTTCTTTATCAAATATCATGTTCCTTGCACTTAAACCATAAGATCCAGTGCAACAGCAATATCGCAAAATAGTTTTAAAACGAGCATATCTTTAGAATTTCCGATACAGAGACTCACGCGCTGGAGATAAAAATGTTTTTTCTGCACAACGTTGCCATTGCTCGCTTTGAAATCCTTGAGTTTGTTAATCAAAAATTCGTCAAAGTTTTAAAAAATAGGAAATCGATCATAAAACAAATTTCAAATTTCAAATTTGGTCTTCCACATGCTCATATTCGTTGGAGGATTACGTTATTCAAAATTCGATGACTCTATGTACCGTTATTTTATGACAATGTGAGAAATATACATACATTTACGCAGATTTTCATTATTTAATTTCTTCAAATATAATGCAGGACTCTAACATTTTGTGGCAACAGTTTGAAAAGTGAACCGAAATTTATCCGTCCGACGCAAAATGCCAAAACGAAACTAATAGTCCTTCGGGATTCAAATCCCTTTGGACTAAAAATAATATTAATAATAATAAATAAAAAATAAATAAAATAAAATATACAGCGGCACTTACATTCTAAATTTATGCTCCATTTTACTTTTCTGTAAACTAAAATTCATCTCGTTTCAATGATATTTTGCATTTGCGTTTTACTTTAGAAACACCCGTAGTTTAATCTTTCTAATTCTGTGTCTTTAGTAAGCTCACAGTGCATTTTTCATCACGCGACTTAAAAAGCATTAAGTATTTTTCAAGACACAAGGCCATTAATTTATAATGAAGGTCACCTATAGGAGATATATAAAATTGAGAATAGGAATAGTTTTCAGAATGTTGCCTTTCAACAGAGCTAGTGTCATACAGCTTACAATACTTGACACAATACTAGCGCTGTTCATATTAGAATACTAGTGCTGATTTTTATGAAGTTCCAATGAGCCTTTGAATGAAGGTTAAAAATTAATGTGTATTAAAGCTAAATACCACTAATATGTTTTCATCATTTATCTTAGTGTGTTCTCATTCCAACCACTTCTGTTCGTATTATATCTGTGTGAACTGTTCAGTGCAGTGGACGGTTCCATCAAGTGAGAGATTAAACTGAAGGACTAACTGTAGTTGAAATTTATCGCAGGCATCTATGGGAAAGTTGCATATATAATAGTTCTTCGTGTAAATAGCACCAGAAGTTTTCAAAAAGAACGAAGGGAATTCCCTGATGAGAAAGATATAAGTCTTTGAAGCTTTTAAATTACCATATAGGTAGCTCAAGGACCCGACGGTAAGCTTTGTGTGACTAAGGCCGTACAAAAACTGATGATGCACTATGGCAAGTGTCTTGACAGCCAAGCGCACTGTGTGAAAAACATCATCTTTGCTTACATAACTTTTGTACGCATTCAATATTTTTTTTTCAGTCATTACAGGCTTTCCGAAATTTAAAACCAGCCGTTTTATAATCAACTGGTAATGCTTATGAGCATTTCCGTCATCATTGCATTTAAAAATAAGTGAATGTATGCAATATATTGCGCACCTTATAACAGAATAATCGTTTATATAGCATATAACGCTCAATTTTGTATAATTATCTGTTATAAGATGTGAAATAACAGATATCCATTTCTAAGGAAGAATAACTGCTCAACTTCGAATTTAACCATTTCATATTTTATGTACAATTTGTATATCACCAAAAGTTTTAACACATTTAACCTTTGAACTGTGTATTCCTTAAATTCTGCATTTACGGAAGCATTCTCTTTTTTTAATCCCTACAGATGGAAACATCTCGATAATGTAGAATACGTTTTATGAATAAGCACATAATTTTAATGTAGAATAAGTTTCGTTTCCAATATATTCCACATTTGTTACGTTAAGTGACATTCTACAGTAAAAGCGCCTTTCAGCTTAAACTCATAAAAGTTCTACTATCAAGCGTCTTTTTATAGCATTAAGTAGAAGGTCACTATGGTTATACCATATAAAGGAAGATCCAAATACCTATCAGTTTGCTTAGAATCTAATAATATAATAGCAGACCCTTAAGTAATTTCAGACCAGAATCGCTTAGAAAGAAACCAATATCATATTTTATCTTCTATAGTATGCTTCCTAATATTGAAAATTAGAAAATTAAAGATTACCGCGTTTAGTATTTCGTTTTGCACACAGAACTGAATGTTGTGTCAAAAAGTTATTTGAGGAAATCCAAATTCCTTTATATTTGAGAAGAATATTATGAAAGTATTTCCATCGAAATTTAGACACCAAATGAAATATTTCGAATGCTTTTGAATATAATCGAACTGACTTACAAAATGTTTTAGCAAGAGATGAGATTTTAGCATAGAAAATATTGATCAATTTGCTCAGAAGGACTATTAATTTCGTTTTGGCATTTTGCGTTGATTCACTTTTCAAATTCTTGCCACGAAATATTATCGCCCTGTATTATATTTAAAGAAATTAAATAATTAAGAATCTGCATAAAACACACAAAATGTTAATAAACGCCCTTTTGTACGTAATTTAAAATCTGAAACCTTTCAGATGTTTTTAAATATATTTCTAATCGATGTTATTTTTATAAAACTCACCCTAAAATTATTATTAAATGTACTATTTTACATTACTGAAAATTTTGTGTTAAATAACTTTTCTCGAATTTTAAAATGACTTCTGAATATTAATTAGATCCAAATAAAGCTATTACGGATATACTATATAAGGATATATACTAACTAGAAATTGATTTCAAATTTCAGTATAAGAGGAAAGGCAATTGACAGGAATACCAAATGAAACGAAATTAGAAAAATAGTATTTTTTGGAAAATATTCAAAATATTGCTTTTTTATTAAATCTTTCCGCCATTGGTACTTCACTCCGTAAAAAAAAAAAAAAAAAAAAAAAAAAAAAAATAATACGCAGCTATTAAGGTATCACGAAAATTTGGTATCATTGTGGTTTTACAGTTATAGTTCTCTCATTAAGCAAGTGCTTAAAACAACTGTATCCTTCAACTCTCAGGTCGAACAGAAAGTAATCAAAAATCGGATCGAGACAAAAATGAATGAATAAATAAATAATGATTAATATATGAATAAAAAATGTGAAAGCTTTCAGATTTTATACTATGCCCAATGTGGCAATTTTTTTCATTTACGTATACATATACGTATCGAGAGCACACGCCCCTTTGGGCTAAAAATATTTAAAAACAGCATATCTTTAGAATTTCCGATAGACATTCTCGCGCGCTTGAGATAAAAATATTTTATTCCGTACAGTGTGTTGCCAATGCCCGCTTTGAAATCGTTGAGTTTCTTAATCAAAAATTCGTTAAAGTTTAAAAAATATGAAATATATAATAAAACAAATTCGAAATTCAATATTCGGGCTTCCAGATACCCATATTCGGGTGGAGGATTACGTTATTGAAAATTTGACGGCTCTAGGTATTGTTTTTTCTCCAATGCGATAAACATACATACGAGTACATTCATGCAGATTCTTCATTATTTAATTTCTTTAAATATAACAGAGAGCGATAATATTTGGTGGCAACAGTTCGAAAAGTGATGCAGATGTTTACAGTGATTCGATGCAAGATGCCGTCTCTAGACCAATAGCCAAAGGGTTAACGCCCCTTTGGGCTAAAAATATGTATTTGGTACACAAATGTAATCTTTAATATAGTGTCCACAATTTTCTAGGACTGTTCCGGGTAACATTTCAATTTCTTGTTTAAAGAATTATTTTGGTCTTCCAACAAAATATTTATATTACATTTTCGATCTCATGTTTTTTATGACAGAAAGAATATCCTGCAGTAACATGAATATGTAATAATCCGAGAGGGCAACACCGGACGTTTAGGTGGATGAAGTGGTGGTGGAACATTTCTCATCTAAAAACATTTTGTCGCGTCATTCTTGCTGCACGGGGTTTAGCTTTATCCAACTAAAGCATCACACCACGTCTGCTAATAAGAGCAGATCGCTTGGAGATTAAGAACCCCTTCAGATTATCTAACTGATAATAAGTGATGCATTAATATTAATTTGCTTTTTTTCCATCAGTTCAAAATTAATAATAATTTCTGTAATTCATCACATGTGACGTCCTCATTGTAAATATTTCTATTTTACTATGAGCCTTGTGTTCTCATTTGGACTCACTCACCTCAGTAATATTAGCACGAAAAATTAATTTTTTATTTTCGATCACATGATGTCTTAATAAAAGCTCTACTTCATTTCTTATGACCCGAAAAAAACGAACTGAAACTTGTTGTTAACAGTTTTCAATTGTGAATTTACATGGAAAAAAACACCAGACCAATAAATCTTTGTTCAAATAATCTGTTGCTCACATTAAAGTTCTACCATATTTCTGCATATACGATAGGTGGATTTGATACCAGTATTTTTAGGCGTTATAATACTCCTGCCTTAGCCGATCACATGAAGTGAATCGTCTCGTGAAGAATAAATTTTCCACTTCGTTACGTCTTTTGGTATGGATATTAACTCATACCGTATACATATACCGTGTTTATTCGCGTAACAGTCGCCCTCGCGTAATAGCCACACCCCCATTTTGGAGCGGAAAAAATCGCCAAAAGTGTAGAATATTAAGTACTGGATTTCCCTGCATAATAGGCGCACCAAGACTTTCACAATGAAAAATTAGCAAAAAAGGACGACTATTACGCGAGTAAATACGATACTAAAATCTTGAGATTGCTTCTGCACCATTTCCAATTACGAAATCACTTTAGGGTATAAGTTGGCAAGCTAAAATTCTGCATTGCTTTCCGTTCAACTGTATATCTTAAACAAATGTATATTTGCATTCACGTTCCCTCTGAACTAAGAAAAGCCTCAATATCCTAAACCTACTTTTCACCAAAACTTTAGACAATATGATGAAAAACTTCAGAAAATTGTATTGTTACCGTTATCTTCGGGATTTCTTAACGAGCCTGCAGTTTAAATTTCATTAATCTTGTTATCGTTTATAGATTGCAATTCTTTCATACCATAAATCAGTTCAAAAGAACTTCATCGTTGTAGATCAAGAAATTTCAATTTATTCATCATTTGCATACACCAGATAGACAATCTAATATTTAAATTTATTATATGGTTTTGCAAATATTTAGAATTATTTTAGTATCTTCATAATTTTATATTATCACTCCATGCAATATTGCTATAGTTCATACAATTTTGAACTGCTTATCTCGTAGCTAAAGATTTTTGGATACATAAACACAAAGTAGCTAGCCTGAAACAGATAATTTCAAGATATTATATGTACTACTGTCATAAAGAATTACCAAATTTCCTTCTGCTTTTGTTCTCACTGTAAATAAATTTTCAATATACGAGAGAAATTTAACAAGTTCTGTGTTTTTCCATTTTCCGCACATATCGTAATTAATCCATTAAAAGGCTATATAGCATTTTCAGCGTTTTTGAAGATCATTTACAGCATATTGAAATTACTTACACACGTTGAAAATTTTGTAAAAAAAAAAAACTTGCAAATTATTAACATCTAAAATTAATCATGCATATAAAATAATTGTTGTCATCTATAATGAGTTATCTTCCGCGAAATAACTAAATAAAATTCTAATTTCTATATGCCTAATTTGCGCTAATTTCATATGAATAGCTTGAGTAAGCTTCCAAAACAAATTCTTCACAAGAAGTTCCAGAGGAAAAAAATGTCTGCTTGTTTCTCAAAATGCATTTACACTTTTAATTTAAAATTAACGCTGAATGTAAGCGAAATTTAATAGTTATTAGAATTTCATTGATACATATCTATTACCTCTTGTTATTCCGGCATGCGTCTGCGCTATTAC
Source organism: Stegodyphus dumicola (assembly GCF_044657685.1). Taxonomy (NCBI): domain Eukaryota; kingdom Metazoa; phylum Arthropoda; class Arachnida; order Araneae; family Eresidae; genus Stegodyphus; species Stegodyphus dumicola. The sequence goes on along the minus strand of NC_140771.1, from coordinate 140,907,335 downwards.
TAGTTATTAATACATAGTTTACCAGTGCCGCTAAAACACATAAGCTACCAGTGCAAATGATTTAAAAATATTTTTTTAATTGGAACTAAATGCAGTCACTTTCAATATATAAACTTACAACGGCTTTGCAGATAACTGAAAAAGATATAAGAACGGCCTTCTTTATCTTCATCTGCAGTTTTTATCAAGAACCTAGTGTAACTCAGAATAACTTCAAGAACTCTTGCTTTAATAACACCAATCTTAAAATAAGATTTAAATCTTTCAAAGAGTTATTTAAAGCCCTTTTCTGTAAATCAGATTAAGTTGATATTTCTTCCTTACTGTTTACTCTGTAAATATCTACATTCGTATAAAATGCATTCGTAAAATACAAGTTCGAGATAAAATCTATTTCATTATCATCAGTCACTTTTCACAATAGAGCCGGTGTCTTAAATAAATATCTTATTTGCATTCGGTTAGTAGGATTTAGAATCACAGACTCAGTCTTACTCCCTAATTGAATATTCAGATCTTCCGCAGCATTATTCGTATTCAGTTCTTTCACAACTATCCCTTGGATTCCTTAAATTCGTAGAAGGTTTATTTGTGTTCTCGCCTCTATTTTCTTTCTTTATTGAAGCATATAAATGAAAAAGCTTTGAGAACACAGACAATTTAGAAATTTACTCAGCAAGAAATCATAGAATATCATGCTGATTATTTTTATCTTTAAAGATGTTTTGCTAAAATTTGAGGATTAACTTACTGTATAGCAAAATAAATGTTTTTAATCATTTATGTTGCTTTAATAACACCAATCTTAAAATAAGATTTCCGATTATAAAACATGCTTTACTTGGTTTGGCTATCGAATATATTTAAAATATCTTCAATTGTACAATTTTTTACTATTATTAAATGAAACGAATCTCCTCTAGGCTATGCCTCAGCTAAAAAGAATTAGTCTTAGTAACATGATAGTATGGAATACTTACCCTATGTTTTATCATAAAACAACAACGTCCTAAAGGCAAGACACATGTCTATCTGAATAGCTACGATCACATGTTTTTTTCACTATAAATGCCGACATTCATAAAAAATTTATAAACGTTAATAATATATTCTTTTCACAGCGCAATATTGCTGCAATTTTTATAATCATTATTTTATATATTTTTAGGTATTAACTCATTTCCTTATAAGCTTAGGCCATTAAAATTTACATTCCTTAAAGCAAGCATTCAGCAGACTGAAATGGTTTTGATACGTACATTATAGTTCAGCATAATAGTGTAGAACATGTGCGCCTAATATGCTTAGGAAAGCCAACGTAAAAGAGAGGAGAGAGCGGAGTTTTTTAAAATATCATTTCTATTCGATATTGGCTAGAAGATCTAAATATGCTCTGTATAAGAATACAAAACTTAAATCAGCAGAATTGTTTAGATTTCTTAGTTGTATAGCGCAAATGTTTGCAAACGCACTATTACACTCTAAAAAAACAAGTACATTGTGATAATGAGCTCACAATGACTTATGAATAGCATGATATTGTCTTTTCAGATCACTCGCTTTTTCATGCTATAGCTTACAAGAACCAGTTCTTCGCAGCCCGTGCTGTTATCTAATTTGGAACCGTCTGTAAAAATCTTGAGAGAAGTAGCAGGTGGGTGTTTGTCTTCTTTTAGGTAGATATTGACATCTTGTCCTTGCTGGGATGGGTGTAGGTCTAGATGTTGCAGTGGTGTCTCATAGTCCGTTGGGGAGTAATTTATTTCATCCAGAAAGGCGGCGCACTGCAGCTGCTTTACCTTCTGAATGGTAACTTCCTGCAAGGCTTTGAGATGTAGTGGGACTATTTCTGCAAGGACGTTGAGTGCGTTGGTTGAGGTGGTACGATATGCCCTTGTCATGGCCAGTGTAAAGGGACGTTGCAGGCTTTGCAGGTGCTTTATTTTATGTCCCTGCATTGGAATAGCCCAGACTACTGCTGCATAGGTTGCAATTTTGTCGATTACTGTTAGGTACAGAGTTTTTAGTATATGTGGCTTCAGTCCCCACCGATAACCCTGCATTGTCTGAGTTTGGCAGCTATTATTGTAGTCCGTTTTTTTGTCTCTATCACGTGCTGGATCCAGTTTAATTTTTCATCGAAAATTAACCCCAGGTATTTAAGCTGTGGTGTGATTTTTAGTCTGCTGCCATTTAAAAAGATTCTGGGTCGCCTGGCCAGTGAGCCACCCTTTTTGGGAATTAAGAGAACCTGAGACTTCTGATCGGCAATTTGTAGCTTGATGGATGTGCATAGTTCATAGAATTTTTCACAGGTTTCCGTAGAATATCGTCTCTTGTTCTCCCTTTAACAATGAGAGCCGCGTCGTCTGCGTAGGCCAATATTTGAGTGTGCTCTGGCCAGTCTGCCTTCAGAATGCTATTTAATGTTAGGTTCCATAGGTCAAGACCGGCACATGAGCCTTGAGGACACCCTCTGTTATGTAGCTTGCTGACGACGCAGTTGTTACTTACATAAATTAAGCTTCGATCAGAGAGATAGCTGTCAAATACCCTAAAGATGTTCTTGAGTCGTCAGTGAACAGAACGGTCGCCCATTGCTCCGTACTCCAATCACTATGCTGCCTGCACCACGCTAATCAGACTCTACTGTCCGTAGACGTGAGCGGGATTCAAAAAGCCGGTCTTCTGACAAACAACCCTCTCTCATTCAGGCTTTTGGAAAGAGTAACTCTTGTTACACGGGTTTCTGTGGCTGCATACAGGTCCCGAGAGAGCTGAGAAGCTATAGCTCCTCTGTTACGCCTCGCTAAAATGGACAAACAGCGATTTTCTCTGGCCGTCGTAGCTTTTGGATGACCTTGCACAGGCTTTCTCTCGATGGATCCAGTATCCTGGAACTGTTTCCATAGGTTATACACAGATGCTGAGCGTTAAATTAAACTCTCTGCATATCTGTACTTGCGATTGGCCTGCCTCTAGCCTCCGCACAATTCGCCACCTCATTCCATCATCTAAATGTTGGTGGGTACTCATTTTTACCGTTCCAGTATGAATTTAACCGATTGCTGCAAGATAACACCATGCAATTCGTCTTACCCTCCACGCGCTTATAAAGCCTGTTTTTCTGCTGGCTCCCCCTATGCACACGTGTACGCTTACATATTTGCCGTACAAGATTTGCGTTTTTATCTAGAAACAGTGGTTTTTCCTTCAGTTCAGTTATTTTCATGCAATTCGTTAAAATATGCAAATTCTCTTAATTTATTTCACGAGTGTAGACTGTTTTACTAATACGGCACCTGCAAGTGTAATATGGTTATTGCTACTGAATGCGAGGCTCGCTAACATTTAAAATGAACATATACTTTAAAAAGCCACTGTTTAAATTCTATATATCGGGTTGGCCGGAAAGTAATTTCGGTTTCCACAAATCGATAGCGTAATGTTCATTTTGCTGTTTGTTATTCTTATATTTTTTTTTCTTTTGAGATTTGGTAGATGTCATTTTTAGGATTTTTTGTTTAAAACTGTTAGTTTATGGTCAATTTTAACGCGGGTTGCAAAAATAAACATTTTCAGCATGTTTATTTTTTTATTTTCATAAAGGCGAAAAAAAAACGCTGAGGTTCACCAAGAGGTATTTGAAGCATATAGTGCTGATTGCTTAATAAAGCGCATGTATCAGAATTGGTTTGAAAAATTACGTTCTGGAGATTTTTCACTTGAAGTTGATCATGGTTTTGGCCGGGATTCTGAAGTTGATGATGACAAAATTAAAGACAGACTTGAATTGAATCGTCATATTACTGAGCGAAAGATTACAAAGAGGGGTTACGTGTATGACACGCAACAATTGAAAATCACATAAGATATCTTGAACTTGATAAGAAGCTCGATATTTGGATTCGACAGGAATTGAAAGAAATTCACTTAACACGACGAATCAATATTTGTGATAAGCATTTGAAAGGTAATACAATAGCCCTTTTTTTCGAAATGCGTTATCACTGATGACAAAAACTGGATCGTCTACAATAACATTGCTCGGAAAAATCATAGTCCAGGTATGATGAATTAGAAAAAATCATGTCGCAAGCTAAATTGTATCAGAAGATCATGCTTTCAATTTGGTGGGATTACAAAGGTGCTGTGTATTTGAGCTGCTTCCAAGCAACCAAACGATCAATTCCGATGTTTACTGCCAAATAACTTCTAAAACTGGAAAAAAACCAGAATTGGAAAATCGTAAAGGAATCGACACCACGACAATGCAAAGCATCACATATCTTAACATACGAAATTAATGGAGCTTAGCTGGGAAGTTATGTCGCATCCCCCATAAGCCCGACCTTGAACTATCGAATTATCTTTTATTTAGAATTTTATTTAATTTCTTAAATGGTAAAAATTGCGGTAATAATGATGACTTTCAAATCGCACTTGTTTCAGGTATTTGCTGATTAAGTCCAGATGTCTTATGAGCACTAAATCATTAAGTTCGCAGAAAGATGGCAAAAGATCATCAAACGGAATGAAAGATATTTTACTCATTAAAGTTCCCTTTTTGTATCGAAAATATTTAGTTTTATTTTACACTAAATACTGAAAATTACGTTCTTGCCAACCTGATACTTCTTCTATATATTCAGTGCCTCTATAAAGCCACCTATCAGATGAACTATGCGAGATTGCACATCACACGTACAATTTAAAATTTCTTCGATGCACAACCTGTTTAGCTTCCGTGCTGTGTGCAGCTTTTGCCTACATAAAGTTCAGGCTATTTATATAATCAGTAATAATTTAATAGTATTTAGTATGAAATTAGTAACACTACAAGTATAATATATTTGTTTTGAAATGTTTCGAAAAAGAACTTTTATATGTTTGCTAATGTAAATTTAGATTTTAACTAAAATTTAAATAACCAATTTGCTGTTAAATTATAGTTTATCTATAATCATAATAGCATACAGCTGCAACTTACATTCTAATCTCTAAATAAATACTAGCGGTGCCCGAGGCCACTGAATAATAGGATTTCAATTACCTGTTCCATTGTAGGCGAATAGGCTGGGTTACTTTGTTGTGTTTCGTGATTTTACCCATATATAATGCGAAAATGGTCCAATTTTTCTCTACGAAGGCATTCTTCTTTTAAAAAACATCAGGTAATCTATGTTGCTTATGACTTCCAACATTGCGGTATTGTCAGTATTATTCCACAATGAATATTTCCTTAAAATAATAATAAAACTATAATTACTATTATTATTATTTTAAACTAAACAATTTTTATTATTTAAACAGTTTTCTTCAGGTTTTTTATCACTAATATAACCTTTTAGAGCCGCGCCCAGACGGTATAGTGGTTGGAGCCTGACTGCGATACCGAAAGGCCTGGGTTCGAGTCCCGTAGAAGGCGTGGTTGTAACTGTCCGTCCCTTCATAGGAGGCAAGAGTGACCCACCTATTAGATACCTCCATAATAAAGAGACCACCACATCTGGCCTTAATATAGATTAATGGACTCTGTTACAAAACTGTAACTGTTCATAATCTGCCATTGGGGAGGGGAAAAATATAACCTTTTAGTGAAAACATCTAAAATAATTAAACGTTTTAGAAACTTCCAATGTTGCTGTATTTTCAGTATTATCCCAAATCGATATGTTTTTGAAATAGTTATAAAAATTTCAGTTTGTTTGGAAATTAGGTCTTCAAGTTCCGAAACTCTTTAACCTCTCGAAAAGAGAAGATACATTTTAAAGTATTTACATATTTAAAACTCCAGCAAATTATTCTATGGCTTTGTTGCAATAAAAGTTGAGCAAGAAATATTGCATTTCATTTTATAGATAAAGAGTTCAGCAAAAAAAACTAGCTACAGAAGATGAAAATTATAAGCGGAACAATAGCAAGCCATAATAAAATTCTCTTGAGTCGTTCCATATCCGCTGCCTTTAATCAGAGGGATAATCTGCGGAATATCGCCTAGTCAGGAAGAAAATGTTGTTGGGTTAGTCAATTTCTCTTGGAGTCCATGCATAAACTATATAAAACACAATTCATAAATAGTGCAATTCAGATTTGCTTGCTTAAACGCATTGTCTTGACTCATCTGAATAGCGTCATTTTCCTTAGGATTGAAATGACGATGTTAAATAAACCACTCTCATTGGAGTATATAATTATGACAAATACTCGATAGCAAGCCGCCCAGACGGTATGGGGAGCCTACTGTGGTTACGAAGAGACCGCGTTCGAATCCTAGAAAAGACATCGATATTTTAAATGTTTAGTACCTTTGCGGCATGGGGCACTGTAAATGTGTGGCTAGCCGAAAGTCCTCTCGTGTGGATTGGTGGCAGCGGAAAGGAATGAAAGACCCTAGGACCTGCTTACCCCCCCGCGCGGTGTTCTTCCTCAAAATTAGGGTAGAAATTGAAGTTCAACCTCCTTGAGGCGACCATTCTTACATGAAATTCATGGACAAGACAACAAACAACAATTCGATATCAAATTTTCGTTGGCTCAAATTAGAGTGTGAAGTCTTTATGGAGAACTTACTAAGAAAACCTAGCATAAAGGAAAAATCACGAAACTACTATTTATGCAATCATAATGTTCTTATGACAATAATCAAATTCTCATTTAAGTATTAATATTTTATAGCTTTATCTGTCCAGTCACTGCCGAGTTATATTATCAATCTGTAAAAATGAATTTAATTTAAAGGATTTTAAGCAGCTGGTCCCGAACCTTAATGCTCCTTCATAAAATCTGAAAGTTTAATCAAGTCGGTAGATAAACTCGGTAAATTTCCACTGAAACATGGTTAAATGTTTGCTTTCTGAAATATTAACAGGTGCGATCTTTCTAAACTGACGTGCACTGAATATTAAATTAGAGCCGTAAGAGAGACTTCCCTTTTATGGGTCTTCTCTTATACAGTATAGAGGACATAAAGTCTCACCGTTGTTGTAGAGAGAGTCGATAGATGCTTGCTCTTTGTCCGTGAATCGGGGCAAAGAAGGTCTGGCCCCCAGCAAGTCAGTCTTTGCCCTCTTAAGAGGGGGAACAAGCCCACCACTTCGGACATTGAGGAACCTGAAAAGAACAAAAGAAAAAGACATCATTTTGGAGGAAACAGATTTTCGGATAAGAGTGATATTTATTTGTAATTTAAATATATTTGAAACCTTTTGAACACACTATTCAAAAGTTCGTGTATTGGTCAATAAATAGATAAGCACACATGGATTTTCATATCTTTTACTTAGCATCCCGAAGATTTTAATAATTTGCACATAAATGAGGAAATAACATCACATTATTATAAAACAAGATATGGATAAGAAGTTATCAGTGTGGGCTTTGTTTCAATAACGAAATAAATCTACAGGCTTTTAAACTAAAAAACATCGTAAAAGTCTTCCGAATAAGATTAGAAATTAAAAGAATAGCAATTAACGCGATTGAATGCATCAACACTTCATGAAACATAAGTTTAGGGATTATTAATAAACCATGTACCTAATGTTTCCATTAGGAATGTTTTCATATGATTGCAAAATTTACGGTCAGATTGATTATGAAGAAATGCAATTAAGTACTAGTTTAAAGAAGAACATTATAAAAGTTATTAACATTATAAAAGTTATTATTAAGTTATTAGAACATTATAAAAGTTATTATCTCATATATTCGCTTTAATCTCTAACGGAATGAAACTTATATCACTTAACTTTCATAATCAGACTAATAAGGAATGCATTTACTTATTTATTCATTTTTTTGTGTTTATGATCATGATGCATGTGATTAGAAATGCTACAATAAACACTAGGTGCGAGCATTTTCAGTTGCCATTTAGAGGGAATTGTGAATTTCATAGCTAGAATAGATACGAATAGTGCTCCTCTTTAGAGTACTTGTGTATAAATTTAGGCAAAAAATTAGAGCGAAAAAAAAACGTTTATTAATTGACAATGTAAAACTCAATGACTCTCACAGTTATGCATTCATTTCCCGACATTGGTTGACGATTAATAACTCTGGGATATTCAACAAGAAATACCCATAGAATTCAGATAAAACACATAGGAAAGTTGCTTTACAAAAGCGATATTTTTGATAAAACAGAAATGGATACAAGTAAATTAAATTTATCATGGAATACAGTGAACACTCTCTAAGACTCTCTAAGAACGTAGTTTTAGAATCATCTTTGAATGCAAATGAGTAAGAGCGTATTTAACAGCGAAGTTCTACTGTTTTAGTTACAGAGAACCAGCGATTCTGGCTAGCACGCGTCCGCCATTTTAGGCTACTATCTCTTAAGCTATTATTACGCTCGGCAATACTTTAAGCCCTTAATAGCTTCGTAGTCGATCAGCGTTAAGGGGCCAACTCCGTTAGAAGTTTGATAGCTTAGTCTCTTAAGTTTAAGCGCGAGTGTCGGCTTTATTGTACAACTCCAAGACGGAGTTCTGTTACACCTTATTGGAATAATAAAGGGTTATTTCACCCTTTTTACTTGTTGTTTCTTATCCCACGAACTCAAGCGATTATTCGCTTACTAGATCTTAAGATTCTTCACATTCAACTGTAACTTAAAAATACACAGTACAGAATTTTACAAGTAAAATGCATGACTCTTAAACTCGGAAACCGAAGAATATCACGCAATGTTTGCAGCTGTGACACTATGACATGAAAAATTAGAACAAATGACATAGCTCTACTCTATCTAATATTTTTCTTTTGCCCTATCTAAAATTCGATAATAGAATGATGAAAAATAGTGAGAACCATCAGTTTTGTAATGTGACAGAATAATGCATTCTAGGTATACGTAACAAGTATTAAGTGCATAATTCATTTTATGAACTTAATATTTATCATGGCACTTTATTTTAAAGATATGTTGGCACTCAAAATATTCTAAAGACAGGTAAATGTTGAGAAGTATCGAAAGGTTTCGTCTTTAAGAGATGTCTGGAATAGGAACTGATGAAAAAAAAAGTTTCGTTTTTACATGACATACTAGGAAACCTCTAAACTCTTACATAGGCAGTTTATTCTGAGTTCGGAAATCGAATTCCGGGTGGTGGCTTGACCTAAGGTTGAGAACTAAGTTGCTGAACGTTGGTAGTTCAGCCTGGGTTCATCTCTAAGCAAAAGGACTGGCTGCATAAGCGTTTTTGTGGTTTTTCCATGTTTCCTTTACGAGCCAGATTCACTTTTTAAAGTCCTCCAGGAAGGAATCCCTCCCCTTAGACATATATATATATATATAGATACAGCTCTAGTTGCTTTGTCATAACTGAAACAGAATTACAGATGAAACTAACAGCATTCCTAATATTCGATCATTGGTAGCCATTCTGGGCTAGAAATAAGTTAAACGAACAATATTATTGGCGAAGCCAATCTGAATAATTTTTGGAAATTATGAATAAATATAAAGTTTCACTCTTTTATTTTTAATTTTGTGCATAGATGTTTGATGCGTTTTAAAAGGTTTGCTTCAAGTGCTTCTAATCCAACTAAGACATTTCAGGCACGCACAATTGCATCACCGTTGTTCAACATATCTTCCACCTTTAACAAACTCAGACAAATTATACTGAATAAGATTAGTTTTTGATAAAAAAATAAAATACATAAAACTCTCCACGTAATAACAACTCTTGAATACTTCCTGTGTTATATAATACCTTTAACAACACTTCTTGTAAGGAATTTTCTCATTTTTTTTAAATGTCAGTAATGGTGGGAATTAAGAGTAAAATAAAATTAAAATTAATACAGTATATTCTGTATCTCAATATCGATATCTCCAACTACTCTATCTAATCGATACTCCAGCTACTCTATCTAAAACATCAATAAAATTTTTAAAGTAAACGAGCAATGACGTAGCAGCAATTACAGCAAGCCGTTTCGAAAGAACTTCAATATTAAGTGCAAGACTGAACGATTATTCTGAGGCAGTAAATTACATATGACCTAATATACTGCCCGAATAAAATAAGATGCTTAAAATCTATATTTTCAGTCTTCTTTGTTGTATTAAACTTGAAATGTTATCATTTACTTGGGTTTCTTCCATTTTCTGCAATCTGAAAGATAAACATTAAAATTATATTTTAGAGCTTTAGTTGTATATCGCAGCTTTCCCAAATGTAGTAGTTATAAGAAAGAGCACTCCTCTACTCCCCTGGTTTCATAGTGTAAAGTGTCAACACATCTAGGTGGCAAACGGAAGATCCACGGCTCGAATCTCTGTGAGGGTACAACTGATATTTCATGTCTCCTCGTTTCGAGAATTCTAATTATTTCTACAGCGTTCAAATGCGTTATTCAGTTCTTATCAAACATTATTTTGTTCGGGTACTGTAAATTCAGAGTACTTCTTAAAAAATTGAATTCTTTAAATGAAAGCATTGTACACGGAATGAACATAGTCACGTCTTTTACATAATTAAATTATAAAACGTCCTACATTTAGAATTAGAAAAAAAAACAGTCTCCCGTTTCTTTAAATGACAGTATAAAATAAAAAAATACAACGAATAAGAACCTTATTTATATCATTAAGTTAAAAAACTGAAATGTTTATGCTGTCTGAAATATGTGGAAAAAGAGAAATAAAACATAATAAAAATCAAAGCATCCTGAAAAATGTCTCCTATTTTGAAAGAATAGCATACCGTGTTTTTTAATAAATATCAGAAAAATAGCAATAATTCATGATTATACAGCCTTCATCTGAACTTTGAATAATTGTTATCGCTTTGAATTTAAAAAGTTTAAAACTGAATGTTACTGTTTTCATTTTGCGAAGTATATTTATAGTAATTTTTATTAGATTATTAATCACTAATCATGGTTCTGATAGAAACATTTTGGAATTAATATGGTTTATTAAGTGAAACCTGCTTTCATTTAATATCAGTGAATTTCACTTAACAAGGAGAGAATAGTATTTTTAAAAATATTTCAATACTAAGTAAACACATATTTACCGATCTATACCTGTATCACAAGAACCAGTATTTCGTCATGAAATAAATCACAAACAGCTCAAGTAGAGCCTGTATATAAAACAGGAGTTAAAGGTTTATTCTTTGAAGTTTTAATGGACTGTCAAATAACACGTAGTTCCTCATAATGCTGCTGATGCCCCTAAAATGCAAGAAAATTCAGGATTTGAGATCGCCTGTATGATGTACTTATAGCGTATCAAACTCCTGTTAATTTCGAAAGCAGACATACGCGTTTGTGCAGAACAGGGTCCACCAGACCACTACGCAGCAACCTTCCACTCACTTCAGTGGTTTACGTTTTAAACAACGAACATCAGCACTTGCAAAAGGAATATTCTCAAGAATCCAATCTTGTGGCAACGACTTCACGAAATTATCATTATCTTAACGTTTCTTGGACAATAAATTATTGCCACACAGTAAGTCCCAGCTCCTCCTTTGCTTTGCCAATGTGCAAATGTATAAACCTGAACAGTAGTAATAACTATCGTACAAGCTAATTATTTCATTTTAATATACATGGTTGTAAATTCTATCATGTGCCACCAGATCCAAGCATAATTAATCTGAACATAATTTTTTATCTGTGTCAGCATGTTAATTATCGGGCATTTAAAATAACAGTAAATTTAGAAAGAAAACATAAGTGCATACTTCAGTTACGATACAAATTAGTATTATTATCATTAATGTATATAGTATAAATATTGTATGCAAATGCATTGCCATCATATTGTTTATTATTGTCACTGTATGCAGATGCATTGTATATGTGTATCTATGTATTGCCACTGTAATGTTTAAAGCATCAGCATATTAATTGTCATACGTAAACAATATCTACCAACTGTAAACAAAAATGCCGCTGCATCACAATATATCATGGTTAAATTCTATTTACAAAGTGGCATTTGGGGAACCGGTAACGAGTTGTTTCTGGGTAGGAAGAGGTAAAGGGCAAATACCTTAGGCCCACCAGCGGCCGATCGGTAAAGTCCCTGAACACTAGTAGTTCATTCCGAGGTTCGAATCCCGCGAACGGGCTTGGCTGCATGGGCGTTTTCGTGTTTTCTTCATATGTAACGTGTTAATACGAGCCAGTTTCCCTTACGATGTCTTCCACGGAGGCATTCCTCCCTTACATGTAGTTCCTTAGGGCGGAACACGTAAATCATTATAATAATAAATACCTGATTACCAACGTTAAAGACCAAATATTCTCGTCTTCCGCCACCTGTACTTCTAGTTTAATCGGGCTCATAGCACAAGAAAGGAATTTTTAGCAAAGATACCTGAAAATATTTTCATGGGAATAAAAACAAGGCAATTCGAACCCAATACTAAGAGATGGGAAAAAAGAAACTTTCCGAAGTGAAAAGAACTTCGAGCAGTTGCAGAAATGTTTCGCATTTTTGAAAATTTGAGAACAAAAAAATATGAGCTTGGATAAAGTTTGTAAACAGGCATTAAATTCACCAAACGATTGGAAATGCGCTGAGCTGCTCTAAGGAAAAGTATGAAGAAAAAAGAAAATAAAAGCGTATTCCAAATATTTCAGATAACTTTTTATGTAACAAAGAAGGCGTAGGTTAAATTTTTCTTGTACACTAAAAAATTCTAATTTTTGTGTGCGTTTAATTGTAATCCCTTTTATTTTTGTATGAGAGATTGAAGAAATTACAAAAGGCGTTGACAAAAATACTTGGGTGAATTGCAGCATTCTATATATAGTTGCATATTGTATTAGATGCCCAACCGGGATAGTGGTTAGTGACGCTGACTGCTGTACCGAAAAACGCGGGTTCGAATCCCGGAGAAGGCGTGGATGTTTAAATGTATAGCATCTGTGCGGCAAGGGTGCATCCTAAATATGCGGCGAGCCGAAAGTCATCTTAAGAGGTTGGTGGTAAATAAAAAGCGGGTGCCAGAACCTCGAACTCGTCTACATTGGGGTAATCTCCACCAGAATTGAGGGCAGAGCTGAGCTAAATCGAACTATCATTCATATAGTGCTCAGGGCTCTTGCCCACGACAGGCGCAATCTTGCACTCCTTGCCACGATAAGTTTTGTATTTTGAATCGATAGTTTTGTAGTTTGCATTACTTGTTTGAGTCTGTAACGTAATTTTTTTATAAATTTACGAAATGTGATTATATTATATAAGTAATAACGCAGTTGTGTTTTCTCTAATGAATAAAGTACAAAGTAAATAAATAACGTTAATGACGTTACTGTATTTGGAGATACTTCAAACAGAATAAATATGAAACTTTATAACTCGTTCAAACTATTATATTTATTCCGAATTTTAAAATTAAATAGTAATTTATAGAATTTAATGATTTAACAGGAGAGAGGGCAATTTAAAATACTAGCACTTTACAACTTAAACGTTAAAATATTTGTTGTTTGCTTTCCGCGTGCCTTCGTAGTGTAACTAGCATTGCATTATTATGTAATTCTAATTAAATAACTTTATGGAGAAAAACATTTCAAAGCAAAATTCAAAAAAATGTCTAAAAAATGCACAGTTCTATGAAATATTCAATACTAGATACACCACTAAATGCATAGATTTCCTTAAATAATCTTAACAATAACCGGTTTGGCCTTAATTAGAAAGTACAGAAGTACTATAGAAGTTATTTAAGTACTATAGAAGAATTTTGAATACGAATTTTATAATTATTCTAAAAATAAAGATGTTAGAATAAGTGAAATTATTACAGATATGTAATATGGAGTAATGGTAAATGCATGTTAAAATTTATGGGTTATTGTGTGTTAATTATAGTATGATGAGGGTGTACTGGTTCCTTCAACAGAGGCCTGTAATTACCTCTGTACAGTTGTTCCCTTCACCCTCTTCAAGTAAGATAATGTTGGAGGCTCTCATTTTATGAGTGTTTGTAATTTTTTTGTATTATTATTATATTTTTTTATTATGGAATGTATTAGTGCAGTTCTCAAAGGCCAGTTATCTTAAGGCAAGGAACGGAGGCCTTTTCAAGTAACTGCTTAGGCACCCTGGGCCACCAGTGCAGAGAACACACTGGTTAGCTCAAGAGGACAGCCCTATTGATGGATACGTTTGTTTAGAAGTATTGCGAGGCTTCCAGTTTGGGAAAATCAGGAATTGTAAATGAAAGATGATAACGGTGAAACCATAAATTCTGAAAATCTTAATCCTATTATTTATCATGTTAAATTATAATTTATCAGTATGGAAATGGAAATAAGTATCATAAATATTTATGTGCATTGCATTTTATTATAAGTAATGATTGTGTAAAAGTTTATTTTGTGATATTCTGTAATAACAAGAACCTTCCCTGAAGAATTATGATTATGTGAATTCTCAAACAAAAAGACTTTTAGACTGAAATGCTGAAAAATTCAATAGGACTCTAAAAATTAAAAATTTATTAAAAAAAATTGATATTTGTAAATTATACTTTACAGGACCAAACTTTTAATCGTAATAACTTCTCTGCATTGCGTCATTTCTAGATCACTCTATGGCCCGCGCAACTCCGATGACGTAATAATTAAGAACTGAAACTGTCGTTGTAAACCAAAACTTTTCTCTTCACTTGCTTCCATCTTTCATAACTACGCACTTTAGCTTTTGCTCGCTACTGTGCTAAGATGTGATTTCGCTGGCTTGCTTTCTATCCCAACAATATCAAAAATGTAAATCTTCTGTGGAAAGGCACGACTAGAGTGCCAAGTGATTGTGGCCACAAATATCAATTGGAAATAAAAATGGAAGTAAAACTGCCTCGACTGCCAAGTTCTTTAAATACTACGCAATCAAAATTCTTCAATATGGATCTAAACTCGCATCGACACTGCTCCGTCTTTTCCTTTTCCTGTGCTTTTAATATTACATATATATATATATGAAATTTCTAATACTTTGTTTCTGACATTTTTCGTATTCCTGTAGCATATGATGTACGGTCTTACCGTTTTCCACGCGGCTTTAATTTTTTCGTATTTTTGGGAGATCTTTTTATCTGTGTATGATTCTCCATTTCTGTTGTTTCCCTTCGTTTCAAAACTCGAAAAAAAAAAAACATATACATTTTTGTAAATTATTTTTTAATGTGTTTTATAAATGAAACAAGAAGACAAAGTACAAAAAGTGTTTATAAATATCTAAACTTGAACAAAAGTAGTTTTTATATCCATAAATTAAAGCTAAATACTTCACAGGCAAATAAAAGGCTGACTGCATTCCCAAATAAAAATAAAACCAAATGAGGAAAATTTTGACAGTGACTCGGAAACGTTTTTGTAAGATGTGGGTAACATCAAGAGAACGGAAGTTTTCTAGAAAGATTCCAGAAATCTTCACCCCCACCACTTCTCCGTAAAAGAAATGTAAAATAGCTGTTAGTGAAGATAATAACGGTTAATAGACAAGAGTAGTCAATCTGCAGATTTGCTCTTTATTAAGAAAAACTTACCATTTTAGTACCGTTTTTTGAGATCGAATGATGCTCATTTTCAAGCTGAGTTTTCATTTGATAGGGTCCTTAGAGATTCCGAATTTGGAACTAAAATTACGTAATATATTTTTATTTGCTACAGAATGTTTCGTCGCATTTTTAATTACTACTAAATAAAATTTTTAATTACTTTATATTGTTAAAATTTTTAATTACTAAAAAAATTTAATATTTTTCTTTTTAATTATTAATTATGATCATTTTGAAACTTTCTTTACCATCTGCCTTCTTGCAGTTAAAAACAGTGTTTCGCAATCCCTTTTCCGCATGCATAGTAGAAACGCATGTCGGTTTTTACTACGCATGGTAGAATCATGAAAGTTCGGTATCAACGTGTTTCAGTAATCGCTTTTAAATATCAGATATATTGAAGGAATTTAGATCCGTGTGGCGCGGCTTCATTTGAGATACAATACTGATTTTATTCAAGGATTGCATTTACTAGTCCTCAATTTTCTTTATTAGGACTCAAGTTAAGGAACAAATCCGAAGAATATCGAAATCCGGTGTCGGATTTATACTACATTTATAGGAATTCTTAAAACGTGTAGCTAGTTTTATTGATTAGGGTAGTTCACGAGAGGTTTATGAGCAGAAAATTATTTCTAGAGGGTTTCATGGGAAGTTTACAGCATATTGCATTAGAGAAGAAATCCAAGCTAGTGGCAGGTACTGGAGGTTTAACGCGCAAATAAAGGTTTATGTTTGTTCAAAATTAAGTAAACAGTTTGTTTTTAATTGTAAACGCTAATTGTTAAAATACATCGGCAAAATACCGTTTTAAAATAATGCAGAAATAGACACACGATTTAAATATATCAGAATAAATCTTATTAAAATAAAAATATCAGAAACTACAAAATTATTAATTTAACCATTCTACGGTATGATCTTTTTATCCGACACGTTAATCCGTAGTAAAATATTTATTAATTTATATTTACATTATAAATACCAATCATTACTTCAAATTAATGTGTAGAAAGTTTGGAAGCCTAGGGAAAAATTTAAAAATAACTTCAGAAATATATAAAATTAAAATAATTTAATTCTTATTCATTTTAGCCAGTTATAAACATGAGAATAGACTTCTGACATCAGAAAATGATATTAAAGTACTCGAAGAACCATCAAAGATATTTTTGCCGTTGCTATACTACAAGATTTTACGTAAATATTCTGTTTTAATTCTCCAAATATAAGCATATGCCATTCATTAGAATACATCATAAATTCCTTATAGATAAGTTTTATTATCCCTATTAAAAATGTTCAGTAATAAAGTTTTCGAAACGCATTCTCAACGAGCTCATATGCGCCCCGTATTATTATGAAGATAAAATAAATAATGTTAAAACAAAAGTACCCACTTCATATGCAGTCAGGAAAGTAATAAATTAATAATCCATAAAAGGCAAATATTAAACAGCAGCTTCTCTTTAATGTTAAATAAAAAGTACATAAATGTCATAAAATAATATTTGTGCGATTATCCGCTCGAGAATTACAAAAACACTAATTTAAATTCAGTAACAGATAAATATATATATTCTTAACAGTTATTGATAACTAATTCTGCAATATAATACATTCTCAAGGGAAAAGATTACGAAACTGCAGCTTATAAAGATTTGAGTTTTTAATTAGCTCAATTTGCGTTTTCCTTTGCTTAACAATTATTAAGAGAGTAGAATAAAAATGAGATAGTTATTATGCTATTCAATAATTAACTAAAATTAATTAGTTTTACTTTATAAAAATTAAAATAAGTTTCAGCTTAGCCGTTTTAATTAATAAACGTTTATGATATCAGAACAAAAATCACAGAAACGGATACTCTTTTTATTTCATTAATTAATAATTAATTACTATGTTTTTAAATTAAAACTTTAATTAAGTACAGTATTTACATTATTATAATAGCAACATTGTTGCATTTGGTTATTACAGACAAATTTTGTTTTATATGAGGTTACCACTTAATAATTCATCCTACTATACTTAAGTGTGTGTGTGTGATTATGGTAAAGCCTCGAGGGCTATCTGCCTAAGGGGAGGAATGCCTTCGTGGAGGACTTTCTAAGGGAAACTGGCTCGTATACACGTTACACATGGGGAAAACCACGAAAACGCCCATGCAGCCAGCCCGTTCGCGGGATTCGAACCTCGGACCGAACTACCAGTGTTCAGCGACTTTACCGATCGGCCGCTAGTGGGCCCCCTACTATACTTAAGAAAACAAGTAATGTATATATTATCGCAAACAGTTTCATAATAAAAACAGTCATGCCATCATATTGTTGCGTGCGTACGGATTCGTTATGAAATGAATGCACAAGTGCGATGAAAAATGAACAAAAATTTATTATTATCACAACAAAAATGCTTAAATTTTCTCAAATTATCATGCAGTATTACAATATCTCACAGTAGTTATCTTCTAACTACTCAAATGTCCAATAGAACGTAATTCAAAACAGCTAAAGAACGCTAATCCGCGAATTCGCTACAATGAACAAGAGCAGTTTTCTAAACAACAACAAACTAAGCAGCAACTACAAACTGAGATGTTTCCCTCCTTTTATAACATTTTAAAATCACGCGCTAGAATTTTCCAGTACTTTCTCGAAATGAAAAAGAGTTATATATTTATTTAATGCACGCGCTGTTGTATTTTCAATTTTCCGGCTTAGCTTTCTTTTAATATTCGTCACGCGCTGCACTGCGCGAGAAATAAAACCATTTAATTTATAATTGAACTAACATTAGCATTTTAAATACCAAATTCGTAACACTGCCCCCTTCCCAAGGACTGCACGTCGCGGGCAGTACAATCCCTGGACAGGAAGCTAAACTTACAACTGTGGCATACATGCATTAATAACCATTACATCACAATAATAAACAACATGAACAATAAATGCAATAAATAAAACAAATCAAATGCTATCAAATACAAATCAAATACAACTCAAATACTAAATGCAAATCAAATACTAAATACAAATCAAATCAAATACACATTTAAAAACAAAATGGACCATGGTCTTATACTATTTACAATTATTTACATTACGTACTATGGCTAACCATAGTAATGAGCTAACCTGTCGTAATGAACGACTTTAGGTTTAGAGTTCGAAGACTTACGAATCCGAACCACGACGTAATTCAGCCTTTTTAGGACTGTGTACGGTCCATCCCAAGGTGACTGTAATTTCGGACAAAGTCCTTTCCGTCGAGTCAGATTCCACAACCACACTTTGTCTCCTTCGTGGAATTGATGTTCAGTAGCTCTTGTGTCGTATCGGGTCTTCATCTTCTCCGTCGCCAAGTTGACTCGCTCTCGTGCAAATTTGTGCATCACTTCAAACCGGGCCTGGAGAACTTGAATATATTCCTCAGGCGATGAAGGAGCATCCGGAGGGCGACCAAACAAGAGATCACAGGGCAGACGAAGGTCACGACCGAAGAGCATCTGTCATGGGAAATAGCCAGTAGTCTCGTGGACAGCACTGCGGTAAGCCAGTAAAAACAGTGGTAATTTCTTGTCCCAATCCTGTTGGTTTCTGGAAACCACTAATCAGAGGTTATTAAGGATGGTTCGATTGAACCTCTCTACCATGCCGTCCGACTGGGGATGTAATGACGTTGTTTGGGTTTTGTCAATGCAGAGTAGTTTACATAGTTCTTTAATTACTGCCGAGGTAAAATTCCCTCGCTGATCTGAATGTAACTGAAGAGGCACTCCGAACCTGGAAATCCAGTGCTGTATCATCACCTCAGCTACTGTGACAGCCTCTTCATCAGGAATAGAATACGCTTCAGGCCACTTGGTGAAGTAATCAATGACAACGTATTTGTTGCCATCAGCAGTTCGTGGCAGAGGTCCCAGGATGTCAAAGGCGATACGTTCAAAAGGCGCCCCTACGTTGTAACGTTGCAGCTTGCCTCGGCTGCGTCTCCTCGGTGCTTTCCGACCTGCACAGGCATCGCAAGATCGGCACCACTTTTTGCACGTCATCCTCTGCATTATTCCAGTAAAAGCGCTCACGAACTCTCTGTAAGGTCTTAATTATTCCAAAGTGACCTCCCGTAGGGCTGTTATGTAGTTCTTTAAGGACATCAGGAATGCGGGATCTTGGAAGTATTAGCTGCCATCGGAACGTCTTCCCATCATCCGATTCGAATTTCCGGTATAAGACGCCGTTTCGAATGTGAAGTGAATCCCAGAGTGCCCAATACTGTTTGGTTGTAGGACTACAGATAGAAATGTCCTGCCAGGTAGGTTTTCTGGTTGATGACTCCATTAAATCAATTATGGGTTTAATGTCGCGGTCTTCCAGCTGGTCTTTCCTGACTTCATCATCACTCCACGGTTCTCGATCAGCCGATGTTGATGTTGTAATTTGTCTTGCGACCGGAGTCAGCAGCTCGTATTTCGCTTCCACCCTGGAACAATATCGGCAGCTTTCTTGGTAAGGTCTTCTAGACAGGGCGTCGGCGTTTCCGTGTGATGATCCCTTACGATGACGGATGGTGATGTCATATTCTTGGAGTCTCTGTATCCACCTGGCTATCTGACCCTCAGGATTCTTGAAATTTAAAAGCCAAGTCAATGATGCTTGGTCGGTGCGGAGCAGGAATTTTCTGCCGTATAGATAGTGATGGAACTGTTCTACAGCTTTAACTATGGCGAGCAACTCTTTCCTGGTGACACAATAATTCCTCTCCGGTTTAGACAGGCACTTGCTCCAGTACTCCACTACACGTTCTTTGCCGTCTATTTCTTAGGACAAAACAGCACCGACACTTTCATTGCTCGCGTCGATGTCGAGAATAAATGGTCGGTCGAGCTGAGGATACGTCAGGATTGGAGCAGATGTTAAAGCCTCCTTTAAGTTGTTAAATGCATCCTTGTTAAATGTATCCTCGTATCTGTGGTCCACAAGAACTTTTGGTTGCTCTCTGTCAGCTTGTGAAGGGGTCTTGCGATGGAAGAAAAGTCCTTCACGAATCTCCTATAGTAGGTACAAAGCCCTAGGAGGCTTCTCAGCTGATGGACATTTTCGGGACGTTTCCAGGATTTAACCGCTGATACCTGTTCAGGATCCGTGCGCACACTTTCTGCAGAGATGACATGTCCCAGGTAAGTCACTTCCTTTCGGAACAATTTGCGTTTAGCGGAACTCAGCTTCAGATTGGCTTCTTTCAGTTTCTGAAGCACCTTCTTAAGATTTTCTAAATATTCTTCAAAACTCTTTCCGACGATGATGATGTCGTCCAGGTATATCAGGCAGGCTTTGTAGGAAAGGCCTTTCAAAACAGTCTCCAAAAGACGTTCGAATGTTGCCGGCGCATTACACAGTCCAAACGGCATCACCTTGAATTGCCAAAGCCCTTGTCCCGCAGTAAATGCCGTCTTTTCTCGGTCTTCAGGCTGTATTTCTACCTGACAATACCCATTCTTTAAATCAAGTGTTGAGAACCACTTGCTTCCAGAAAGAGTGTCTAGAATGTCGTCAATTCTAGGAAGAGGATAACTGTCTTTCTTCGTAACCTCATTCAACCGGCGATAGTCGACGCAAAATCTTGTTGAGCCGTCTTTCTTTCTGACTAGGACGATGGGAGATGCCCATGGACTTACTGAAGGCTCGATGACATCGCCTTCTTCCATATCTTTTAACAGTGTTCGCACCGCTTCCTGTTTAGCAAACGGTAGATGTCTTGGATGTTGCTTGATCGGGGGATGATCGCCGGTATTTATTCTATGTTGTGTCAAACTAGTTCGACCCACGTCAGAAGACGAGCGGGAGAAAACAACTTGAAGATCTTTAATGACGCGATCGGCAGCATTCCTCTCTTTATCGTTTAATAGCGCATTCTGCAATAACTCCGATGTAATGCTCTCTGAGGACACGGATTCTTGGATATTGCTCTTTCTTTCAACGCTGGTTACTGGAGTACATGCTGCAACCACTTCACCTTTCTTAATAATTCTCCCCTTCTCAGTTACATTGGCGACTCTCACCGGGATAACCGTTCTGGATAGGAAGACGAGTGTTGAGGCTACTAGTACTCCTTTTGGGCTATTACAGTTATTGGGATATTCTATGATGCCGTAGCGGAAATTTCTGTTTTCCGCTATGGATCCAGGAAGTAAAATTTCTGTTCTTGCCGGTATTGTGATATTGTCTTGTGCTATGATTTTATGAACAGATTTAACTTCTTCATCATTAACTCCAAATAACGCTATGTCCTCAGATGTAGAATGCAATTCGTTATTTTTAAAGTCCAAGGAAAAATTGTATTTCCTTAGAAAGTCCAATCCGAGTATGCAAGAATCAGTGATCTCTGCTACATATGCCGTGTGATGGTAAGCGGCACTTCCAAACGTGATGTTAACATTTACTTTTCCATCGATGTCGATCTTCTCACCGGACACAGTCTGTAGGGTAACGCAGGGCGGCGTCCAGATAAGTTTGCTTCCAAGTTGTTCAGCCAAATCTTTTCGGATGATGGTAATGTTGGCTCCTGTATCTATCGTCATATTGCAGGGAACTCTAAAAATGGCACAGCGTCCATATTTGCAGCAGTAGGTCGCATTTTCGTCGCTTCTCGTGTTTCGTCTTTAGCAGCGGAAGTTTTTATTTTCAGGTGCTGAAACAAGTTTTATTATTTAGGCCACATCAGTAGGAATTCGCAGACACTAATGTTTTGGTTCTACGACCAACGGTTCATTAATTACGGATTCATTAATTTCTCAGTTTAACATCCAACGGGGCTGAACCTTAAATTGTTTTTGAGCGACCGCCGGAAGCCGAAAAATATTGAATTTTATATCGCTGGAAAGAGGACCTTACAAGGAGTATTTACAGACCAGTTTCAAGACAATTGGTTAATTATACCGCTAGTAATTAATTTTTAAATTAAGTGATTCTGCAGCCACGAGGTGTCCGTGACCCTTGACCTTTCAAGCGATCCAATGACCACCTGCAGTCCAGCGACCCCCCGGCGTCGGCGACTTCCTTTCAATCAACAAAGGGGAAAGAAGACCAACAAAGGGGACTGTGTTTTAAATCGTCTTTTCGCTAATTAGGCAACTAACTGAAGTAGCTCTTCGGAGCCTTCAGTTTTGGACTCCTCATGTGACAGGGATTACAGGGATATAAATTTCAAATTTTTTGGACGACTACAACCCGAGTTTTCATTTTTTGTGACTATTTTAGACAGGATTTTCACCTTCGCGCGACTGTGTTTACGTACAGTGTTTACCTGATTTATGTCCATCTCTTGGATTACACAGTGACAATATTTGAACGATTTCTGCAGAAACTCATTATACAGAAGAAGAGCAGAGAAAATAGCAGCCAAGTGTCAATTCGCTTACCGCGGCTGCTTATAGATAGTACAGAGAAGGTTAGCAACCAAGGTAGGATTGCCTATTTCTAATTAAATCAATTAGTTTAATTAAGAATCGCATTACTTATGGTTAGACTCGGCTAATTTTAGTCATTAACTTCATATTATAAAATAGGCTTCAGGTATTACACCGGATACTGTATAATTATCAAACTATGTCAATTTGTGTCATTTTGTGCTATCTAATAATATCTATTACTGCTATGTTAATTTAATTACAGTTTCTAACGCTACAATTTTGCTGTGATCGTGTGCATTTAATTTGTACTCTGCACAGAAGGCTCTAGCTCCCATTACAAATCTGTTTTATTTACTGCAGTTCAAACTGGCTCATTAATTATATTAATCTCCAGTATAATTCTCTTGTATCAGTATTTGATAATATGTTTTTACGGAATGCATAAACAATAGCATTTCTTATCAGAGCATTATGATTAAGTTTCCCTGTACTTTATTCTAAATTTTTATGTGTGGTAATTGTCTTACCAACGTGTTCTAATTAGGCAGTAATTAAACACAAATAGTAATACTATATTATTTGTGTGTATCCCTGTGCATATTATTTATTCCGTGAATGTATAATAGTACTATTACATCATTCTGGTCACCTTTCGATTATTCTATTTTATTAATTAGCATTAATTAATTTGTTGATCATTACATATTTCTTCGAATAAGAGCATTAGCGTTACTTAAAGTGCAAGTGTGTGTGAATTACGAGCAGAGTTAGTGTCACAGTGAAATTTTACTGCAATAAAAGTGAATAAGTGATTATTAAGTGCTTACAGTGATAAGTGTGCAAGTAATTAGTGCACAAAAAGTGCATTAGTGATTAGTGCTGATTAGAGTTAGTGTCACTGTGAAATTTTATTACAGTGAAAGTGAATAAGTGATTATTAAGTGCTTACAGTGATAAGTGTGCAAGTAATTAGTGCACAAAAAGTGCATTAGTGATTAGTACTGATTAGAGTTAGTGTCACAGTGAAATTTTATTACAGTGAAAGTGAATAAGTGATTATTAAGTGCTTACAGTGATACGTGTGCAAGTAATTAGTACACAAAAAGTGCATTAGTTATTAGTGCTGATTAGCACAAGTGCATTTACGTTCAGTGAGTGAATTTACGAGCAGAGTAAGTGTCACAGTGAAATTTTTACTACATTGAAGTGTATAAGTGATCTTTAAGTGTAACAGTGATACCTGTGAAGCGACTTCTGTGTGTCTCTATGTGATTTTACTCTTTGCATCAAATTCAGTGCGCCATTTCAAGTCCACAATTGTTTCTCGCATTGTATAGTGCAAGTGATTGCTACTATGACACGGCCATCAACCTCAGTGGCTGAGTACGACAATTCTAACTGCGACTCTGATCCGGCAACTCTTGCTGGCTCAGAATTAGACTATCACACAAAAATCAATAAGCTCTGCGAAAGTCTTAGAAAAACAGCCTCCATACAAAGACGAGGCAGATACCTTCTTCCTTCAGACGTAAAGGTATCTCTCCTGGATTTGATAGACGCAGTGCACACTTTGGCACTCGAAGGTCCAAATTACATACCGAAACCAGAAGCAGCAGGCGCCTGTACCAACACTCCCTCCATACTCTGTTGCGGTTCATTGCACGGCACAGCTCCCAACGATTCATCAGCGCTTAGCGATACCGTCGTCAGAGTCAAAACATACGCGCAAGCAACCAGACCGAAGCCAAAACATACGGTTTTAATTTTTCCCTCTGAGGGTACTGCACAGGGTAATAAGGACCTAAAAGCTGTCCTTAACGAAAATTTCCCTATTCAGAAGCTTGGAGTTAAAATCTCCTCCATTAGAAATCTACAGAAAGGAGGACTAGCTGTAGACTGTGTTTCCAAAGAGGACGTGACCAAGCTCACTACTACTTTACAAAGCACGCAGGGACAAGTAATAGTCAAGATCAAGCAACCACTGACTAGACTACCACGAGTGGCTATCCACAACGTCTCTCCTGACGTCCAGCCAGAAGAGATAGAAAATGCACTCGCCTCAGAACTCCACCTCACCAAAACAACAGCCAAAGTCATGTACCGACTCAAGGACAGAGGAAACACCGTCAAATGGATATTTGAATGTCAACCAGCGGCATTTAGAAGCCTCCTCCAGTTATCCAAGCTCTTCATTGGGTGGAGAGGACATAGGATTGCTGAGCACTTCGACACAAAAAGATGTTTCCGATGCCAGGAGTTTGGCCATCTGCAGCAAACATGCACCAATAGAATCTACTGTGCCTTCTGCTCTGGAAGTCACAATGTTATGGACTGTCACGCCAGCAGACCAACATGCATCAACTGTTCAGACGCCAACTATAAAACGCGCAGCACAATGCCATGCAACCATCCGACCTATGATACCAACTGCCCAACGTATGGACGATACATCGAACGCGTCAAAAGGAGCACTCTCTATGAATAATGAACAAGAGCCGAACAGCACGACAACAGAACAAGCGATACGCGGGCCAACCCAAGAAACTTCAAGTGCGGAAGCTAATTCTAATCAAGCACAGATAAAGTGCACACAAATTAACTTACAACGGGCGGTAGCCGCGACCACGCAGGTAGTCCAGCATGCTATTCAATATAACTTAGATTTCTTGATCATTCAAGAACCTTATTGTCGCGAGGGCCAAGTGGCAAGCCTACCACTGGCATGGAAAATTTTTCAGAAGAAAGCCAATGCAGAACAAGCACCACGGGCAGCCATTGTCTGCTGCAACCCCTCCTGGTCTCCATACGTAGTAACCACAGAAAGAAACTTCGTTACTATTGTAGTCATCTTTGAAGAGCAGCAATTCCTCCTAACCTCCGTCTACTCCCCGCCCACGGAAGGTCTTACGGATGTGACTTGCAACTTTATACGAGTGAAACAGAAATGTTCAACAGTACCTCACGTCGTTGGAGGAGATTTCAATGCACATAATATTATATGGGGCTACCAAGACACAACGCCTAAAGGGCGAGACATGGAAGACTTTATGGCCTGTCACGATCTACATTTACATAATAGTCAAGGGGCACAACCAACCTATGAATATACTATCATAAAGGATGGCCTGACCTTACGCTCTCAACTACTAACTTTGCCAACAACTTTAGCTCATGGGATGTTCTAGATGATGAGAGTAACTCAGATCATCGATACATCCACTTCACACTAACACTTGAAGACAGCATTAATATCCTCCAGAGATTCAAACTACCGGGCTGAAAGATACGACGACTGAAGAATGCCTTTCAGGAGCTGCTCATCAGAGAAGAAGACATACTAGAAGAGCTTACCAACCCCCAAGAACTGGATGATTACACAGACCACATTCTGTCATTACTCAGAGAAATATGTCAGCAGATCCTCCCTACAAGGACCGCCAAAAAACTCCAAGGCATATCCTGGTGGATGGGAAGACTGAGAGAGATGAAACAGAGGTGCAGAGCTCTGCGCCGCCGCCTCAGATCTGCTACCAACGAATTTGTAGCTTCCAACATCCGTACGGCCTTTCGGCAAGAAAGGGCCGCCTACAAGAAAGCAATTCTTGAAGCTAAAATTAACAGCTGGAGATCTTTCTGCACCAGTAACAGTAATCCATATGGAATTTTACACAAACTGCCAACGCAGAAGATCTTCCAACCAGCGCAAGTACCAGTTCAACCAACAGCACCACATACTATGGACGTAGCGGCCTCCACCGCCAAGGAACGTTTCAATGCTATCTTTCCTACAGATGATACACAAGCAGATACTTCAGAACAGAGGAAAATTAGAGAAGATACAAGCTCGCCATGCACACCGAACGATATACAGTTTTCTGCACAGGAGATACGTAATATCTTCCGGTATCTGCCACTAAAAAAGGCTCCGGGTCCAGACGGACTCGATTACGCAATTATCAAAGTTGCATATCAGGCACGACCATCCTACTTCCATAAATAATACAACCAGCTTTTGCATTAGAAAATATTCCCAACAGCTTTCAAAAAAGGCAATGTGGTATTATTTTTAAAAAAGGATAAAGACCCCCTAGTATCGAGTTCCTTTAGGCCAATTTGCCTTCTGTCGGCGATGGGAAAGATTTACGAGAAGCTCATCGTCAACAGGCTAAAATTTCATCTACATCAATACCAAAGTATTAGCCCAAGACAATTTGGCTTCAAACAAGGCAGTTCTACCACTCATGCCCTGCAGCGAATCCATGAAGTCATAATTCAGAACAAATCGCAGGGCTACCAGGCGGCTTTTATATCGATAGATTTGCAAAGTGCGTTCGATACCCTCTGGTGGCCTGCCATCAGGCAGGCCCTCAGAGAGGCAAGATGCCCAAGAAATATCTATCAAGTTCTGGACAACTATCTGGCAGACCGGCAACTGATGATCTCTAACAACAGTAGTACTGTCTCAATAACACAAGTGAGACGATGTCCACAGGGGTCCTGTGCAGGGCCTCTGCTATGGAACCTCACCTTTAATAAAGTCTTAGAGGCAAGGTGGCCACAACATACTGTGTTAGTTGCATACGCGGACGACGCGGCATTACTGGTCAGAGGCCGCACACGCGCTGAGCTTGAAGCAGGCAGTGAGTCATGCACTATCTTTGCCCATGGCAGTGAGTCATGCACTATCTTTGCCAACCTCTGCGAAGAGCTAAAACTCAAAATATCCACCACAAAGTCCACTGCTATCGTCTTTCCAAGAAAGGGTACAAATCCAACACGTAGCCCATGTATCAAACTACAAGGCCGGAATATTAAGGTCGTAAAAACTTTAAGATACCTTGGGGTAATATGGGACACAGGTCTGACTTGGCTTCCGCATATCCAGGCACAAAAGATTAAAACATCTGCAATTGCCAGGAGATCACGACAATTCCAAGGCCGGAACTGAGGACGGAATCCCCACATTCAAAAGGTACTTTATAAAACTGTAGCTGAGAAGGTGGCACTCTATGCGGCAGCTATATGGGCACAACCCATGACCGCACGCAAGGTTAAGCAACTCCTATCACTACAGCGCCCATTCGCCATAGGCTTATGCAGAGCCTACCGCACCACTGCAACTTATGCAGCATTCACCTTGGCAGGCATCATACCACTTCATATCCAAGCGGAGCTAGAGGCCACATACACTAAAATAATACATCTACAGAAAGACGCAACCTTTGCAGGCACCTTACATAGCCTTGCAAATTACGAACATCCCTGTACTCCTCTCCACACGCACGCAGCACACAAGGGACTTGGCATTCACACTATCCTCAAACCGTCACGAAGTCAACCAGAAGGAAACCCTAATATGCACGCGTTCTACACAGATGGTTCGAAAACTGCTGAGGGTGTAGGTAGTGCCTTTATGTACTACAGGCAAGGCCATGCTGCACACCATTGGAAAGGGTACCTCAATCCAAATAATAGCATTTTTCAAGCAGAAGTAGTTGCCATAACAACTGCCACTGAATACGTGGCGCTCAACAACATCACACATGTGCAGCTTTATACAGACAGTATGTCGACACTTCTTGCTCTTGATAAACATAGTCACGCCTCCCCGCTGATCATACGACTGATCCTAAAAGATAATCGGCACGCACATGTTGACCTAGTATGGATTAAAGCCCATGCAGGTAACATGGGTAATGAGAGAGCGGATGAACTCGCTAAAGAGGCTGCTTCGAACCAAAATGCCAGACCGATATCAGTATCAGCACTACCATGTTTCCTCAAAAGTCAACTGCGAAATGCCGCTATCCAGTGGTGGCAAAGAGAATGGGATCAGGGCGACACGGGAAGGAGAGCGCATAGCTTCTTGCCAAAAGTAACCACGGAGCGCCTTATGGCAATTGCTCCCCTTACCAACTTCATTACTGGTCATGGTCCCTTCCCGGATTACTTCTACCGCCGCACCATCTCAACCACGGATCGCTGTGTTTGCGGGGTTGAGGGGTCACCGGACCATTATATCTTTCAGTGCCCACTCACGGAACAGTTCCACTTCCCGATACCAGCCAATATCTCAGCATTTCACAAGTTCCTAGCCAAAAACAGAGCGGCCATAAATAAAATCTGCAAAATAATAACCACCATTGCAGCATATGGCCAGGACCTCTGTCAACCAGAGTAATAGGGCTTACATGCATTACTTGCACTGACATATGCACTCTAATGCTCTACCATCTAATCTCTGACTGCATAGGGAGCAGAAGAAAATTGAACACCATTGTTATAACCTATTAAATGTTTTTTTAAATTTTTTTATCTTTTTATACCGTACCTGTATGTTAATTCAAATGTACTTCAAACGCCAGATGTTAAACAGTCGCCCCTGTATGGCCATGTATCCACACTTATAACTATTAAATAAACTCCAGGGGAGGACGCGGGACATATGCCTGTTAACCTCTGTTAAGCTTCAGGCATCCCCGTCCTCCGTCACCTGTCACCTGCAGGGAACTCTATTAATATGTCCTATTATGAAAAGTCCATTACTGCCGCCTCTCACTGCAGAAATCTGAAGCGCTTTAAAGTAGGGCTTTTCATTATCTGGCAACCTCCGACCCGCGAGATGGCCACTAATTAGTTTCCCTGCTGTTTGTTAGGAGCGGTCTTGTTTCGTCGTATGTGTCCTTCAGCACCGCAGTTCCAGCACTTAACGGTCGGTTTCTTCTCACCAATATTTCGTCTCAAGGCGTTCAGTTGTCTAGTTAAATCGTCTAGACGAGCGGTGACTTGATCCCCTGGCTCCTGGACTTGAGCGGCTCTGACTGGGTGGCGGTCTCGACGAGTGGCTTGCTGGGCTGCCTCGAATTTCATGGCGTACACTAAAGCGCTTTTCAAATCTTTAACATCCGCCATTCGCAGTGCTTTCTGTATTTCAGTGCCCCGGACTCCATCGACGAAATATTGCAGGGACAGAATTTTCCTCGTTTCTCTCGGGCACTCCGTAAAGGCGAGGTGGGACAGCCTTTCAAAATCCGTGGCAAGTTCCTGGAGTGATTCGGTGGGCTTCTGTTGACGGGATTTTAATTGAAGCCTGCTGTAGTCTTTTAAATATTTCTCGCCAAAGCGCAGCTCCAATGCGCCGGATAGAGCTTCGAAGTCAAGTCTTTGGTTTTCGGGAAGCGTCTGCAGTATATCCGCTGCGTCTGCTCGCAGAGAAGCGGCGAGATGACAGGCCTTAGCTTGGGAATCCCATCCATTCGCATCCGCAACTATAGAAAATTGGGTCTTATACACTTGGCAGAATGTCTTCCCATCATATGTGGATAGCTTCAGAGGTGGACGAGCAGGCATCGGTAAGAATTTAAAATCATCACTCCTGCTCCCTGCCGTCGCTACGAATTTCATTAAAGTATCGACTTCTTTCGCAACGGCTGAAACCCTATCATCAATTTGTTGATCGACGGCAGAAACTCGCTCTTCTATATGTTCTTTTACAGAAGAAACTCTTTCTTCAATTTGAACTTTTACGGAAGAAACTTTTTCTTCAATATGCCGAACTTTATTTTCAACCACATCTATTCTGCCTTCCATAGCATCGAACTTGGTTTCTATTATGCAGGCAATTTCTCTTTTCATTTCGTATTGACTTTCTTCAATCTTTACTTGTACGGATTTTATTTCTTCTTTAACAGATTCCTTAACAACTTTTATTTCGTCTTTAAACGTTCATTGACCAGCTTCCAACTTTTTCTGACCAGCTTCCATCTTTTCCTGACCAGATTTCATCTCATCTTTCATTTCTTCTTTAAATGCAGCAAAGGCTGATATCAGCTGTCTTAACTGCTCTTCCATCGCTCTTGTAAATGGCATTCAAATCCCACTTCTGACACCAAAAATTGTTGCGTGCGTTCGGGTTCGTTATGAAATGAATGCACAAGTCCGATGAAAAATGAACAAAAATTTATTATTATCACAACAAAAATGTTTAAATTTTCTCAAATTATCATGCAGTATAACAATATCTCACAGTAGTTATCTTCTAACTACTCAAATGTCCAATAGAACGTAATTCAAAACAGCTAAAGAACGCTAATCCGCGAATTCGCTACAATCAACAAGAGCAGTTTTCTAAACAACAACAAACTAAGCAACTACTAACTACAAACTGAGATGTTTTCCTCCTTTTATAACATTTTAAAATCACGCGCTAGAATTTTCCAGTACTTTCTCGAAATGAAAAAGAGATATTTATTTATTTAATGCACGCGCTCTTGTATTTTGAATTTTCCGCCTTAGCTTTCTTTTAATATTCGTCACGCGCTGCACTGCGCGAGAAATAAAACCATTTAATTTATAATTGAACTAACATTAGCTTTTTAAATACCAAATTCGTAACAATATGTAAAGCAGTGGGAGAATTAAATAAGCAAATAAATCTTCAAACTAAGATTTTTATTATTTCATTTTTTATAATAATAATAATTTAAAAAGAACAAGCTTCCCTCGCGAAGTGATTACAAGATAGTTGTTTTTGGTTTTTCACAGTCTTTTACATCTTAGACTTTCGTTTATTTAACAAATCGTGCATTGCTGTAATTATTTTTCAATAATAATAGGCCTCACATGGCAGTGAGTCATGCACTATCTTTGCCAACCTCTGCGAAGAGCTAAAACTCAAAATATCCACCACAAAGTCCACTGCTATCGTCTTTCCAAGAAAGGGTACAAATCCAACACGTAGCCCATGTATCAAACTACAAGGCCGGAATATTAAGGTCGTAAAAACTTTAAGATACCTTGGGGTAATATGGGACACAGGTCTGACTTGGCTTCCGCATATCCAGGCACAAAAGATTAAAACATCTGCAATTGCCAGGAGATCACGACAATTCCAAGGCCGGAACTGAGGACGGAATCCCCACATTCAAAAGGTACTTTATAAAACTGTAGCTGAGAAGGTGGCACTCTATGCGGCAGCTATATGGGCACAACCCATGACCGCACGCAAGGTTAAGCAACTCCTATCACTACAGCGCCCATTCGCCATAGGCTTATGCAGAGCCTACCGCACCACTGCAACTTATGCAGCATTCACCTTGGCAGGCATCATACCACTTCATATCCAAGCGGAGCTAGAGGCCACATACACTAAAATAATACATCTACAGAAAGACGCAACCTTTGCAGGCACCTTACATAGCCTTGCAAATTACGAACATCCCTGTACTCCTCTCCACACGCACGCAGCACACAAGGGACTTGGCATTCACACTATCCTCAAACCGTCACGAAGTCAACCAGAAGGAAACCCTAATATGCACGCGTTCTACACAGATGGTTCGAAAACTGCTGAGGGTGTAGGTAGTGCCTTTATGTACTACAGGCAAGGCCATGCTGCACACCATTGGAAAGGGTACCTCAATCCAAATAATAGCATTTTTCAAGCAGAAGTAGTTGCCATAACAACTGCCACTGAATACGTGGCGCTCAACAACATCACACATGTGCAGCTTTATACAGACAGTATGTCGACACTTCTTGCTCTTGATAAACATAGTCACGCCTCCCCGCTGATCATACGACTGATCCTAAAAGATAATCGGCACGCACATGTTGACCTAGTATGGATTAAAGCCCATGCAGGTAACATGGGTAATGAGAGAGCGGATGAACTCGCTAAAGAGGCTGCTTCGAACCAAAATGCCAGACCGATATCAGTATCAGCACTACCATGTTTCCTCAAAAGTCAACTGCGAAATGCCGCTATCCAGTGGTGGCAAAGAGAATGGGATCAGGGCGACACGGGAAGGAGAGCGCATAGCTTCTTGCCAAAAGTAACCACGGAGCGCCTTATGGCAATTGCTCCCCTTACCAACTTCATTACTGGTCATGGTCCCTTCCCGGATTACTTCTACCGCCGCACCATCTCAACCACGGATCGCTGTGTTTGCGGGGTTGAGGGGTCACCGGACCATTATATCTTTCAGTGCCCACTCACGGAACAGTTCCACTTCCCGATACCAGCCAATATCTCAGCATTTCACAAGTTCCTAGCCAAAAACAGAGCGGCCATAAATAAAATCTGCAAAATAATAACCACCATTGCAGCATATGGCCAGGACCTCTGTCAACCAGAGTAATAGGGCTTACATGCATTACTTGCACTGACATATGCACTCTAATGCTCTACCATCTAATCTCTGACTGCATAGGGAGCAGAAGAAAATTGAACACCATTGTTATAACCTATTAAATGTTTTTTTAAATTTTTTTATCTTTTTATACCGTACCTGTATGTTAATTCAAATGTACTTCAAACGCCAGATGTTAAACAGTCGCCCCTGTATGGCCATGTATCCACACTTATAACTATTAAATAAACTCCAGGGGAGGACGCGGGACATATGCCTGTTAACCTCTGTTAAGCTTCAGGCATCCCCGTCCTCCGTCACCTGTCACCTGCAGGGAACTCTATTAATATGTCCTATTATGAAAAGTCCATTACTGCCGCCTCTCACTGCAGAAATCTGAAGCGCTTTAAAGTAGGGCTTTTCATTATCTGGCAACCTCCGACCCGCGAGATGGCCACTAATTAGTTTCCCTGCTGTTTGTTAGGAGCGGTCTTGTTTCGTCGTATGTGTCCTTCAGCACCGCAGTTCCAGCACTTAACGGTCGGTTTCTTCTCACCAATATTTCGTCTCAAGGCGTTCAGTTGTCTAGTTAAATCGTCTAGACGAGCGGTGACTTGATCCCCTGGCTCCTGGACTTGAGCGGCTCTGACTGGGTGGCGGTCTCGACGAGTGGCTTGCTGGGCTGCCTCGAATTTCATGGCGTACACTAAAGCGCTTTTCAAATCTTTAACATCCGCCATTCGCAGTGCTTTCTGTATTTCAGTGCCCCGGACTCCATCGACGAAATATTGCAGGGACAGAATTTTCCTCGTTTCTCTCGGGCACTCCGTAAAGGCGAGGTGGGACAGCCTTTCAAAATCCGTGGCAAGTTCCTGGAGTGATTCGGTGGGCTTCTGTTGACGGGATTTTAATTGAAGCCTGCTGTAGTCTTTTAAATATTTCTCGCCAAAGCGCAGCTCCAATGCGCCGGATAGAGCTTCGAAGTCAAGTCTTTGGTTTTCGGGAAGCGTCTGCAGTATATCCGCTGCGTCTGCTCGCAGAGAAGCGGCGAGATGACAGGCCTTAGCTTGGGAATCCCATCCATTCGCATCCGCAACTATAGAAAATTGGGTCTTATACACTTGGCAGAATGTCTTCCCATCATATGTGGATAGCTTCAGAGATGGACGAGCAGGCATCGGTAAGAATTTAAAATCATCACTCCTGCTCCCTGCCGTCGCTACGAATTTCATTAAAGTATCGACTTCTTTCGCAACGGCTGAAACCCTATCATCAATTTGTTGATCGACGGCAGAAACTCGCTCTTCTATATGTTCTTTTACAGAAGAAACTCTTTCTTCAATTTGAACTTTTACGGAAGAAACTTTTTCTTCAATATGCCGAACTTTATTTTCAACCACATCTATTCTGCCTTCCATAGCATCGAACTTGGTTTCTATTATGCAGGCAATTTCTCTTTTCATTTCGTATTGACTTTCTTCAATCTTTACTTGTACGGATTTTATTTCTTCTTTAACAGATTCCTTAACAACTTTTATTTCGTCTTTAAACGTTCATTGACCAGCTTCCAACTTTTTCTGACCAGCTTCCATCTTTTCCTGACCAGATTTCATCTCATCTTTCATTTCTTCTTTAAATGCAGCAAAGGCTGATATCAGCTGTCTTAACTGCTCTTCCATCGCTCTTGTAAATGGCATTCAAATCCCACTTCTGACACCAAAAATTGTTGCGTGCGTTCGGGTTCGTTATGAAATGAATGCACAAGTCCGATGAAAAATGAACAAAAATTTATTATTATCACAACAAAAATGTTTAAATTTTCTCAAATTATCATGCAGTATAACAATATCTCACAGTAGTTATCTTCTAACTACTCAAATGTCCAATAGAACGTAATTCAAAACAGCTAAAGAACGCTAATCCGCGAATTCGCTACAATCAACAAGAGCAGTTTTCTAAACAACAACAAACTAAGCAACTACTAACTACAAACTGAGATGTTTTCCTCCTTTTATAACATTTTAAAATCACGCGCTAGAATTTTCCAGTACTTTCTCGAAATGAAAAAGAGATATTTATTTATTTAATGCACGCGCTCTTGTATTTTGAATTTTCCGCCTTAGCTTTCTTTTAATATTCGTCACGCGCTGCACTGCGCGAGAAATAAAACCATTTAATTTATAATTGAACTAACATTAGCTTTTTAAATACCAAATTCGTAACAATATGTAAAGCAGTGGGAGAATTAAATAAGCAAATAAATCTTCAAACTAAGATTTTTATTATTTCATTTTTTATAATAATAATAATTTAAAAAGAACAAGCTTCCCTCGCGAAGTGATTACAAGATAGTTGTTTTTGGTTTTTCACAGTCTTTTACATCTTAGACTTTCGTTTATTTAACAAATCGTGCATTGCTGTAATTATTTTTCAATAATAATAGGCCTCACATGGCAGTGAGTCATGCACTATCTTTGCCAACCTCTGCGAAGAGCTAAAACTCAAAATATCCACCACAAAGTCCACTGCTATCGTCTTTCCAAGAAAGGGTACAAATCCAACACGTAGCCCATGTATCAAACTACAAGGCCGGAATATTAAGGTCGTAAAAACTTTAAGATACCTTGGGGTAATATGGGACACAGGTCTGACTTGGCTTCCGCATATCCAGGCACAAAAGATTAAAACATCTGCAATTGCCAGGAGATCACGACAATTCCAAGGCCGGAACTGAGGACGGAATCCCCACATTCAAAAGGTACTTTATAAAACTGTAGCTGAGAAGGTGGCACTCTATGCGGCAGCTATATGGGCACAACCCATGACCGCACGCAAGGTTAAGCAACTCCTATCACTACAGCGCCCATTCGCCATAGGCTTATGCAGAGCCTACCGCACCACTGCAACTTATGCAGCATTCACCTTGGCAGGCATCATACCACTTCATATCCAAGCGGAGCTAGAGGCCACATACACTAAAATAATACATCTACAGAAAGACGCAACCTTTGCAGGCACCTTACATAGCCTTGCAAATTACGAACATCCCTGTACTCCTCTCCACACGCACGCAGCACACAAGGGACTTGGCATTCACACTATCCTCAAACCGTCACGAAGTCAACCAGAAGGAAACCCTAATATGCACGCGTTCTACACAGATGGTTCGAAAACTGCTGAGGGTGTAGGTAGTGCCTTTATGTACTACAGGCAAGGCCATGCTGCACACCATTGGAAAGGGTACCTCAATCCAAATAATAGCATTTTTCAAGCAGAAGTAGTTGCCATAACAACTGCCACTGAATACGTGGCGCTCAACAACATCACACATGTGCAGCTTTATACAGACAGTATGTCGACACTTCTTGCTCTTGATAAACATAGTCACGCCTCCCCGCTGATCATACGACTGATCCTAAAAGATAATCGGCACGCACATGTTGACCTAGTATGGATTAAAGCCCATGCAGGTAACATGGGTAATGAGAGAGCGGATGAACTCGCTAAAGAGGCTGCTTCGAACCAAAATGCCAGACCGATATCAGTATCAGCACTACCATGTTTCCTCAAAAGTCAACTGCGAAATGCCGCTATCCAGTGGTGGCAAAGAGAATGGGATCAGGGCGACACGGGAAGGAGAGCGCATAGCTTCTTGCCAAAAGTAACCACGGAGCGCCTTATGGCAATTGCTCCCCTTACCAACTTCATTACTGGTCATGGTCCCTTCCCGGATTACTTCTACCGCCGCACCATCTCAACCACGGATCGCTGTGTTTGCGGGGTTGAGGGGTCACCGGACCATTATATCTTTCAGTGCCCACTCACGGAACAGTTCCACTTCCCGATACCAGCCAATATCTCAGCATTTCACAAGTTCCTAGCCAAAAACAGAGCGGCCATAAATAAAATCTGCAAAATAATAACCACCATTGCAGCATATGGCCAGGACCTCTGTCAACCAGAGTAATAGGGCTTACATGCATTACTTGCACTGACATATGCACTCTAATGCTCTACCATCTAATCTCTGACTGCATAGGGAGCAGAAGAAAATTGAACACCATTGTTATAACCTATTAAATGTTTTTTTAAATTTTTTTATCTTTTTATACCGTACCTGTATGTTAATTCAAATGTACTTCAAACGCCAGATGTTAAACAGTCGCCCCTGTATGGCCATGTATCCACACTTATAACTATTAAATAAACTCCAGGGGAGGACGCGGGACATATGCCTGTTAACCTCTGTTAAGCTTCAGGCATCCCCGTCCTCCGTCACCTGTCACCTGCAGGGAACTCTATTAATATGTCCTATTATGAAAAGTCCATTACTGCCGCCTCTCACTGCAGAAATCTGAAGCGCTTTAAAGTGGGGCTTTTCATTATCTGGCAACCTCCGACGCGCGAGATGGCCACTAATTAGTTTCCCTGCTGTTTGTTAGGAGCGGTCTTGTTTCGTCGTATGTGTCCTTCAGCACCGCAGTTCCAGCACTTAACGGTCGGTTTCTTCTCACCAATATTTCGTCTCAAGGCGTTCAGTTGTCTAGTTAAATCGTCTAGACGAGCGGTGACTTGATCCCCTGGCTCCTGGACTTGAGCGGCTCTGACTGGGTGGCGGTCTCGACGAGTGGCTTGCTGGGCTGCCTCGAATTTCATGGCGTACACTAAAGCGCTTTTCAAATCTTTAACATCCGCCATTCGCAGTGCTTTCTGTATTTCAGTGCCCCGGACTCCATCGACGAAATATTGCAGGGACAGAATTTTCCTCGTTTCTCTCGGGCACTCCGTAAAGGCGAGGTGGGACAGCCTTTCAAAATCCGTGGCAAGTTCCTGGAGTGATTCGGTGGGCTTCTGTTGACGGGATTTTAATTGAAGCCTGCTGTAGTCTTTTAAATATTTCTCGCCAAAGCGCAGCTCCAATGCGCCGGATAGAGCTTCGAAGTCAAGTCTTTGGTTTTCGGGAAGCGTCTGCAGTATATCCGCTGCGTCTGCTCGCAGAGAAGCGGCGAGATGACAGGCCTTAGCTTGGGAATCCCATCCATTCGCATCCGCAACTATAGAAAATTGGGTCTTATACACTTGGCAGAATGTCTTCCCATCATATGTGGATAGCTTCAGAGGTGGACGAGCAGGCATCGGTAAGAATTTAAAATCATCACTCCTGCTCCCTGCCGTCGCTACGAATTTCATTAAAGTATCGACTTCTTTCGCAACGGCTGAAACCCTATCATCAATTTGTTGATCGACGGCAGAAACTCGCTCTTCTATATGTTCTTTTACAGAAGAAACTCTTTCTTCAATTTGAACTTTTACGGAAGAAACTTTTTCTTCAATATGCCGAACTTTATTTTCAACCACATCTATTCTGCCTTCCATAGCATCGAACTTGGTTTCTATTATGCAGGCAATTTCTCTTTTCATTTCGTATTGACTTTCTTCAATCTTTACTTGTACGGATTTTATTTCTTCTTTAACAGATTCCTTAACAACTTTTATTTCGTCTTTAAACGTTCATTGACCAGCTTCCAACTTTTTCTGACCAGCTTCCATCTTTTCCTGACCAGATTTCATCTCATCTTTCATTTCTTCTTTAAATGCAGCAAAGGCTGATATCAGCTGTCTTAACTGCTCTTCCATCGCTCTTGTAAATGGCATTCAAATCCCACTTCTGACACCAAAAATTGTTGCGTGCGTTCGGGTTCGTTATGAAATGAATGCACAAGTCCGATGAAAAATGAACAAAAATTTATTATTATCACAACAAAAATGTTTAAATTTTCTCAAATTATCATGCAGTATAACAATATCTCACAGTAGTTATCTTCTAACTACTCAAATGTCCAATAGAACGTAATTCAAAACAGCTAAAGAACGCTAATCCGCGAATTCGCTACAATCAACAAGAGCAGTTTTCTAAACAACAACAAACTAAGCAACTACTAACTACAAACTGAGATGTTTTCCTCCTTTTATAACATTTTAAAATCACGCGCTAGAATTTTCCAGTACTTTCTCGAAATGAAAAAGAGATATTTATTTATTTAATGCACGCGCTCTTGTATTTTGAATTTTCCGCCTTAGCTTTCTTTTAATATTCGTCACGCGCTGCACTGCGCGAGAAATAAAACCATTTAATTTATAATTGAACTAACATTAGCTTTTTAAATACCAAATTCGTAACAATATGTAAAGCAGTGGGAGAATTAAATAAGCAAATAAATCTTCAAACTAAGATTTTTATTATTTCATTTTTTATAATAATAATAATTTAAAAAGAACAAGCTTCCCTCGCGAAGTGATTACAAGATAGTTGTTTTTGGTTTTTCACAGTCTTTTACATCTTAGACTTTCGTTTATTTAACAAATCGTGCATTGCTGTAATTATTTTTCAATAATAATAGGCCTCACATGGCAGTGAGTCATGCACTATCTTTGCCAACCTCTGCGAAGAGCTAAAACTCAAAATATCCACCACAAAGTCCACTGCTATCGTCTTTCCAAGAAAGGGTACAAATCCAACACGTAGCCCATGTATCAAACTACAAGGCCGGAATATTAAGGTCGTAAAAACTTTAAGATACCTTGGGGTAATATGGGACACAGGTCTGACTTGGCTTCCGCATATCCAGGCACAAAAGATTAAAACATCTGCAATTGCCAGGAGATCACGACAATTCCAAGGCCGGAACTGAGGACGGAATCCCCACATTCAAAAGGTACTTTATAAAACTGTAGCTGAGAAGGTGGCACTCTATGCGGCAGCTATATGGGCACAACCCATGACCGCACGCAAGGTTAAGCAACTCCTATCACTACAGCGCCCATTCGCCATAGGCTTATGCAGAGCCTACCGCACCACTGCAACTTATGCAGCATTCACCTTGGCAGGCATCATACCACTTCATATCCAAGCGGAGCTAGAGGCCACATACACTAAAATAATACATCTACAGAAAGACGCAACCTTTGCAGGCACCTTACATAGCCTTGCAAATTACGAACATCCCTGTACTCCTCTCCACACGCACGCAGCACACAAGGGACTTGGCATTCACACTATCCTCAAACCGTCACGAAGTCAACCAGAAGGAAACCCTAATATGCACGCGTTCTACACAGATGGTTC
Organism: Stegodyphus dumicola; assembly: GCF_044657685.1. Taxonomy (NCBI): domain Eukaryota; kingdom Metazoa; phylum Arthropoda; class Arachnida; order Araneae; family Eresidae; genus Stegodyphus; species Stegodyphus dumicola. The sequence continues at coordinate 140,867,126 of NC_140771.1, read as the reverse complement.
GAAAACTGCTGAGGGTGTAGGTAGTGCCTTTATGTACTACAGGCAAGGCCATGCTGCACACCATTGGAAAGGGTACCTCAATCCAAATAATAGCATTTTTCAAGCAGAAGTAGTTGCCATAACAACTGCCACTGAATACGTGGCGCTCAACAACATCACACATGTGCAGCTTTATACAGACAGTATGTCGACACTTCTTGCTCTTGATAAACATAGTCACGCCTCCCCGCTGATCATACGACTGATCCTAAAAGATAATCGGCACGCACATGTTGACCTAGTATGGATTAAAGCCCATGCAGGTAACATGGGTAATGAGAGAGCGGATGAACTCGCTAAAGAGGCTGCTTCGAACCAAAATGCCAGACCGATATCAGTATCAGCACTACCATGTTTCCTCAAAAGTCAACTGCGAAATGCCGCTATCCAGTGGTGGCAAAGAGAATGGGATCAGGGCGACACGGGAAGGAGAGCGCATAGCTTCTTGCCAAAAGTAACCACGGAGCGCCTTATGGCAATTGCTCCCCTTACCAACTTCATTACTGGTCATGGTCCCTTCCCGGATTACTTCTACCGCCGCACCATCTCAACCACGGATCGCTGTGTTTGCGGGGTTGAGGGGTCACCGGACCATTATATCTTTCAGTGCCCACTCACGGAACAGTTCCACTTCCCGATACCAGCCAATATCTCAGCATTTCACAAGTTCCTAGCCAAAAACAGAGCGGCCATAAATAAAATCTGCAAAATAATAACCACCATTGCAGCATATGGCCAGGACCTCTGTCAACCAGAGTAATAGGGCTTACATGCATTACTTGCACTGACATATGCACTCTAATGCTCTACCATCTAATCTCTGACTGCATAGGGAGCAGAAGAAAATTGAACACCATTGTTATAACCTATTAAATGTTTTTTTAAATTTTTTTATCTTTTTATACCGTACCTGTATGTTAATTCAAATGTACTTCAAACGCCAGATGTTAAACAGTCGCCCCTGTATGGCCATGTATCCACACTTATAACTATTAAATAAACTCCAGGGGAGGACGCGGGACATATGCCTGTTAACCTCTGTTAAGCTTCAGGCATCCCCGTCCTCCGTCACCTGTCACCTGCAGGGAACTCTATTAATATGTCCTATTATGAAAAGTCCATTACTGCCGCCTCTCACTGCAGAAATCTGAAGCGCTTTAAAGTGGGGCTTTTCATTATCTGGCAACCTCCGACCCGCGAGATGGCCACTAATTAGTTTCCCTGCTGTTTGTTAGGAGCGGTCTTGTTTCGTCGTATGTGTCCTTCAGCACCGCAGTTCCAGCACTTAACGGTCGGTTTCTTCTCACCAATATTTCGTCTCAAGGCGTTCAGTTGTCTAGTTAAATCGTCTAGACGAGCGGTGACTTGATCCCCTGGCTCCTGGACTTGAGCGGCTCTGACTGGGTGGCGGTCTCGACGAGTGGCTTGCTGGGCTGCCTCGAATTTCATGGCGTACACTAAAGCGCTTTTCAAATCTTTAACATCCGCCATTCGCAGTGCTTTCTGTATTTCAGTGCCCCGGACTCCATCGACGAAATATTGCAGGGACAGAATTTTCCTCGTTTCTCTCGGGCACTCCGTAAAGGCGAGGTGGGACAGCCTTTCAAAATCCGTGGCAAGTTCCTGGAGTGATTCGGTGGGCTTCTGTTGACGGGATTTTAATTGAAGCCTGCTGTAGTCTTTTAAATATTTCTCGCCAAAGCGCAGCTCCAATGCGCCGGATAGAGCTTCGAAGTCAAGTCTTTGGTTTTCGGGAAGCGTCTGCAGTATATCCGCTGCGTCTGCTCGCAGAGAAGCGGCGAGATGACAGGCCTTAGCTTGGGAATCCCATCCATTCGCATCCGCAACTATAGAAAATTGGGTCTTATACACTTGGCAGAATGTCTTCCCATCATATGTGGATAGCTTCAGAGGTGGACGAGCAGGCATCGGTAAGAATTTAAAATCATCACTCCTGCTCCCTGCCGTCGCTACGAATTTCATTAAAGTATCGACTTCTTTCGCAACGGCTGAAACCCTATCATCAATTTGTTGATCGACGGCAGAAACTCGCTCTTCTATATGTTCTTTTACAGAAGAAACTCTTTCTTCAATTTGAACTTTTACGGAAGAAACTTTTTCTTCAATATGCCGAACTTTATTTTCAACCACATCTATTCTGCCTTCCATAGCATCGAACTTGGTTTCTATTATGCAGGCAATTTCTCTTTTCATTTCGTATTGACTTTCTTCAATCTTTACTTGTACGGATTTTATTTCTTCTTTAACAGATTCCTTAACAACTTTTATTTCGTCTTTAAACGTTCATTGACCAGCTTCCAACTTTTTCTGACCAGCTTCCATCTTTTCCTGACCAGATTTCATCTCATCTTTCATTTCTTCTTTAAATGCAGCAAAGGCTGATATCAGCTGTCTTAACTGCTCTTCCATCGCTCTTGTAAATGGCATTCAAATCCCACTTCTGACACCAAAAATTGTTGCGTGCGTTCGGGTTCGTTATGAAATGAATGCACAAGTCCGATGAAAAATGAACAAAAATTTATTATTATCACAACAAAAATGTTTAAATTTTCTCAAATTATCATGCAGTATAACAATATCTCACAGTAGTTATCTTCTAACTACTCAAATGTCCAATAGAACGTAATTCAAAACAGCTAAAGAACGCTAATCCGCGAATTCGCTACAATCAACAAGAGCAGTTTTCTAAACAACAACAAACTAAGCAACTACTAACTACAAACTGAGATGTTTTCCTCCTTTTATAACATTTTAAAATCACGCGCTAGAATTTTCCAGTACTTTCTCGAAATGAAAAAGAGATATTTATTTATTTAATGCACGCGCTCTTGTATTTTGAATTTTCCGCCTTAGCTTTCTTTTAATATTCGTCACGCGCTGCACTGCGCGAGAAATAAAACCATTTAATTTATAATTGAACTAACATTAGCTTTTTAAATACCAAATTCGTAACAATATGTAAAGCAGTGGGAGAATTAAATAAGCAAATAAATCTTCAAACTAAGATTTTTATTATTTCATTTTTTATAATAATAATAATTTAAAAAGAACAAGCTTCCCTCGCGAAGTGATTACAAGATAGTTGTTTTTGGTTTTTCACAGTCTTTTACATCTTAGACTTTCGTTTATTTAACAAATCGTGCATTGCTGTAATTATTTTTCAATAATAATAGGCCTCACATTTAAGTTAAAATAAAATGAAATAATACAACTAAATCAAAAATTTATAAGAAAGGGGGGAAACCAACAACAATAAAATTGTAAACGTCAAAATCTGAAGTCACAGTTTACAGTTTAACAGTTTTAACAATTTCAGTTTAAGAATTATAATTATTATAAGTTATTACTAAATATTAGCAGGTAATTACTCAAAGATATAGAACATAAATTCTTACATTTTAAAATGAGCTGATAGAAATAATTAAACCCAAAGGACTGAGAAAAATTGTTTTGATATGATTTCATGGTCTTGCCCAACAACGTAAGAAAAGTTGGTTAATTATTCAACGCTTACCTGCGCATTTACTTATTTCTTTGAAACGCTTAAGCATGAAGCTTGCATTAAATATTTCCCTGAAGAGTGCCAATACGTCCTGTTTTGAAAAGACACTAAATTTGCAAAAACGAAAGCAATAAACACCTTAAAGAGGTTTCTTTACAAAAGTGTAAGAATGAAAAAAAATAATAAAAAATTTCATTAAATTTTATTATTCATGAACTATTTGGAAAACTTCACATAACAGTCCACAGCTCAGGAACGGATTATTTATTTATGATGAAACATACTAAGACTATTTGCCTATGGGATGGGTTTTCTTTATAGAAGCCTTTCTATAAGAATTGGTCAATATTTATGTTTCAATAAAGAAAAGTATTTCTTGCAGCAAACTCATACTGGAAGCGAATAGATTCCAAGGCCGTTCTATAGCTGTTTAATGCGGCGGAAGAGATGGCAACAAAATTATACTCCAAACAAATGCAGAGGGGAAACAAAATACATTTTTTTTACTTAGAAAAAAAATAGATTTTGGATTTAAATGAATTTAATCAGAAATTAAGTTTTGGCAATTCAAATTACATTTATTCTTTGGCTGATTATAAATTAATCTCAAATCTATTAAATTTTGGCTTGCATTAGGATTGCCAAAAACAGTGTATTTATTAAATGCATTCTTTTGCGCCAAAATACGTTAATTTTTTTTCTTAGATTCTATTTTAAATGGGATTTTGCTGTTAAACAAAAGTAACATTCAGTAATAAACTTTTGGTGTTAAATTAAAATGAAACTCAGACATGAAAAGGAAGCTTTACTTTTGAATGTTTTGCCTTTTTATTAATGCTTTCTTTTTTTAATGTAAAATGGTATAAACAGGAAAGCTGAAAAGCATTGAAAAAAAAAAAAAAATTACCGTTTGAAAATAAATATTACCTTCGAATAAAATAAAATTAGGAAAAAAAAGAAAAGAAATACACGTTATAAAGGATTTGTAATTTGTATGCTTCTAAAATTTCATTCCTGCCATTAGATTTTACATTTCGAAGAAAACACAAGAAATATTGTACATAAGTGAAGTTAAGCTTTTGTAATGGGAACATTAGGCGATATAAGAAAATACGTTACTTTTTTATTATACTAATGGTATAGTATAACATTTATTGCAAAATGTTATTAAATACAGAAGTTATTTTTAAATTTTCGATCTGCCAAATTTCTTTTAAACCTTCTTCAAAATGATTAGCTATGTACTTTTCGTATAACAGGAGAGAGATGAAAGACACTAGGCTTCGCTGACTGGCAACAATATTTGTGTTAGGCCAAAAACCGCCAGACAAACATTACACCTTTCCAAGATTTAGAGAAAAAAGTAACGTTCTTCGGCTACAGAAAGGATTGGATTGGATTGGATTATTCAGTTAAGGCAAAGCACACGAGGGCTAGCTGCCTAAAGGGAGGGATGCATTCGTGGAGGACGTTTTAAGGAAAACTGGCTCGTATACACGTTACACATAGGGAAAACCACGAAAACGCCCATGCAGCCAGCCCGTTCGCGAGATTCGAACTAGCAGTGTTCAGCGACTTTACCGCTCGGCCGTTGGTGGGCATAAAATGAGCAATCGACTTCGCCGGGAATCGACCCACGGACCTCTGGATAAGCGGCCCAGCGTGCAGAACCACTACACCGCGAAGGCACCACAGAAAGGAAAAACGAGAATTTTTATCAAAAGCAACATTAAATACAAAAGTTTTAGATTATTTGAATAAGTCAAAGTACAAAAAGGGTATCTGCCTAAGGGTAGGGATGCTACTTTGGAGGCCTTTCTAAAGGATACTGGCTCATATTTACATAGCACTCATGAAAACCAACCAAGCAACCAATCCGTTCACTTGGGCTCGAATCCGGGTCAAATAACCAACATTCAGCCGTCTTAAACACACAGTCACTGATACTTTAAAATTACATTTGACAAATTGACACTTTAAAAAAAAATTATTTTAAAATTATGTGCTCTAATAATTTCGATCAAAAATAGAAAATTTGCGGTTTAGCAAGAATAACTAATTAGTAATTATTAAACGTTTTTGACAAACCAAAGTCTCCTAATAACCGAACAGAGATTACACTTGGATCTCTAAAGGAATGAGGCAAACAGTATCTTTTGCCAAACTTAACATAATTAATTTTGTAACTAAATTCGTAATTTTGATGTTTTTTATTTCGCATTTAAAAAGACAGATTAAAATTTGATTTATGTGAGGTAATAAAATTTAAGCATCTAGAAACGGAGAAATACACGGCTTATGATCTCAATAAAAGAAAAGAAATTTAACTCCCAGCATGCATATATATATATATATATAATACTAGTATATTTAATACATTTTACATGGTTACACGGTAACGTTTGTGATCATTTTAAATGTTAACAACGCATATAAATCAGGTTTTAAGGGAATATCGTTTTTCCCTTAAAACTATCGTGCTGCACATCCATCTAACAGCTGGAAAATTGGTGATTCAAATCCTGGCGAAAACAAGGCTGATAATCATTTTGCGTCATAAGTGTATTAATGATACAGCAAACCCTTTCCAAACGCGAAGGCTACGTCATTAATGCATTGCGCATACGGCAAAATCGCGTTCCACAAAATTAACTATTTTATGGAAAAAATGCGTCAGAATAAGAATATATGTATAATTTTAACAAATCTAAGTATTGTTGTAATTAAAAAATTAAACTAATGTTAATGGAAACGATTTCTATTGCTGCTTAACAAGTACCTGACACAAATATTTTCTTAAAAACTTGATGATTTTTGCTTGGAACATGGACGCAGTTTTTTCAAAGTTTTGTGGTAAAAAGACCAGAGTTTTTGGAATGGTTGTCATAAAGTGTCCTTTTCTTCCTCGGCCTCCACTGGCTTCATTCTCAGCTGATGTAAAACCTTTAAAAGTAGTGATAACATCTGGCCAGAAATGATGCCAGCAAGATTTAAGACTAATGAATGAACGTTGAACTGCGTGTGAATGAAATTCTAAGATTGTGCAAATTAAAGTGAAATAATTACGATATCACATATATACGAAATTGAGTTGTGCAAATCCGCACTCGGTAGGGATTTACTGTATTAAAAATTATATAAATTTAATATTTCAACAAATCAGTAAATAAGACGTAGCAAACTGGTTTTGGAATATTGTAATTTTTATTAGCAGTTTTTGTGCTTTATCATTTCAATCGATAGAAGAATTTCACCATAAAAATTAAAATCATGTTAAAGGGGTTCTGATATTAAAGTCTGAAATATATAATGCATTGCAGATTCATTAGGTAAATTATTTGGTCCAATACGTTACACGGAGGACATTCAGTAAGTTTTAGGCTTAACGAACTTGTTCAAGATTAAGGTCTAAAATTATTTTTTCAGCCTTAGCAATTTGCTAAATGTTGTATTCTAGTAGAAAACGGTTTTATAGCAGCCGTCAAACATTCTTGAATGTATTGCTTCAAATCAGAAAACTACCTGGAGCCAGGTCTGCTGAGTAGAAGATGAATGGATAATGAAGAAGCTGAAACTGTCATCTCTGAATAGTAATCTGGGAAATTTAAGCCTTATAGGCTGGAGCGTTATCGTGAAATGCCACATTTTTGTATTGAGTTTGCTATGTCGTTTTACCTTTATATCTTGTTGGATGTGAGTCAAAAGGATAAAATAACAAACACACATTATTGTGTATTATGTGGCATATAATAAATAAGTTGTAGTATCTGAAGCGTCACTTTAACATACTTCTGGTTTGCATTCATTAGAAATGTCATTTGGACACAAAACTTTATTGATGACACTAAATCCATAACAAAGGATTTACACAAGGCGACAAATTTACGTACAATATTATGTAAAAACAAGTATTAAAATTACGCAGAATAACAAATATTACACTAAAATAAACTATTAACAATCTTAATACATATATTCCGATGAATCCATCGGAGTCTTTCCTTACCTCCGTGTTCTTATTACAACTCACTAGTGGATAGCACTATCTCGACTGTTTCTAGTACCGTTTCATTCCAAAAAGGGGTGCCCAAAATCTTTCTAGCAGAATTCTGGGTTTTGAAATTACGGCGTCGGGGGAGATCCGCTGTATTTCTTGTTTCGTTATCGTGTTACACTGAAGCCCTGTTTCATCTTTATTTAATGTTTCGAAATTAAAATATACCTTACTATGTGTAGCCGCGCATAAAAGTTTTGTCGGCGTTTATCATGAAAAACAGTTCTCAGGAATACTCTATCCAATGTTTCTTCATTTCCGGGGCGAACATGCTAGAAAACCGTTTATTGCTTCGCTTTCTATACAAAAGTTTCACCACTTATTCATCGCGGATGCCTATTTTCCCAGCAGTGTAAGAAAATGAAACTCGTTTATCTTAACATATTCTTCAACTTTAATGCACCTTTCCTAAGTAATCACAACCACTTTGAGGCCTGATTTGGAAACATCTTCGAGTGACTCTCTTCTCTCTCTAAACATCGCAAGGCATATTTGCATGATGATAAAGGGAAATGCTGTATCATCATAGATTATAGCTACGCATTCATGAATATTTGTCAACTTTGATCGGTTTCTTTTGTCAGAAATATAATCCTGAAATGCAAATAATTACAACTGCTTAACATATTTTTCCTTTTCACATTTCCAAAGATTGATGCATTCCTTTTATCACATTTATCCCAAAAGTAATACATCATACTTAGGCTTAACGCATTGAACGTTCCTCTTATTTTCCCCAAAAGAAACACACACTGGTATTCAAACAATCCTGCAAACAATTTTTGGAAACAGTAAGAGAATATTTTGAGCGACAATATTCGCAATGAATATTAAATCAGGTGAATAACTAATTACAGAATTCATTTGAACGAAATTCGATATCAGGAAGAAAAATGAGCAACCAGAAATAACGTAAAGTAACTAAATTTATTTTATTCCGACTGAAAGAAATCAAAAGTCGATTGCGTCTCCTCCTACATCTCGAAAAATGTAGAAAAAATTAAACCACTAAAAGAAGGTTATTTTTTTTTTCATCGTTCTTTTAAAAGCTTCAATAAAAACAATTATAAAATATCAGCTTATTTAACTTAACGCTGGATGAATTTATAATTGAATAATTTAATTTTTTAGTACGAAACTGCTTCATAAAATAATTCGAAGCATTAGAAAAACATTTTTGATTCGGCAAACTTAAACATGAAAAATCTGATGTGTACACCACATGACTTCCTTGTACGGAGTATTAAATTATACGCATTTTTCTTGCATTTCGTTTAAACTTATTGGATTGAATTAAATCTACTTCGCCGACAGCGCATAAACCACAATAGAATAAATGCATTCTTTAAAATTCACTCTATTTTTTTACCATAGCGACACTCTGGCGCTAGGTTCACTTAACAGTATTATAATTCGTTCATATTATAACTCAGAATGCACAAAATTTATATCATTTAAAGAATTAGCTAATCGTGGCCCCATGTTCTATTCAAATACTATAATAAAGCTAGAACGATGTATAAAAGAAATTAAGCAAACAAAACAAAAAAGAAACAGTTTTTCACAGATGATTGAGTATTTCACATTCAATTAATTCAGTTCTCACTTCGCGACAGGGCAAAAATACATAAAAACTCAAAATATCTGTATTAAAAATTACGAAGTAAATCTTAAACACTTATTTCCTCGAAAAAATTCCAGAAAGGATTAAGCATGATTTAATTCGCAATGCGTTATCTTTGTTCTTGCGAAGCTAAGTTTCTCTAGATTGGCAACAAATTCACTAGTCTGCTGTTTCAAATGTAAACAATCAATGGCCGCCATAAAAAATCATTTTTAATTCATTCAATAATTTTTAAAGCAAAAAATGTACAATTTACATACATATAAGAGTAAAGAAACTGAGATCAGTGAGCCGGATAACAGAGTGGATATATATATAAATATATTTATATACGTTTGGCGCGGCCGATTGCAACCAAAATACGAGGTGCACATCTACATGTTATAGTAGTACTATATACGAAATTTCAACGTTCTGAGGCTACTCGTTTTAGAGTTATGTGAGATACGTTCATACGTTCGTACAGACGCCACGAAAAATTCTCTTCAGAATTCATTTTAAAGCAGTTTTATAATTTTTTTGGAGGAAAAGAATCCTTTATTCTGTCCTTACGTACAGATATCACGCAAAAACATCGTTAAATTGCATTCGAAAGCGGTCAAAATGGATATTTTCGTTGAAATATGCTGCCTGAAATTTTTCGCGATTACAATACTTCCTTTTTACTTCGTACAAGGAAGTAAGTAAAAATACAAACATTGTTTTAAATACTGTACTTTGTATTGGTTTAATAATAGATTTATTTTAATATTTTTATGGATGGCAACAATATCAAAATAAAACATAGAACGTTCTCCATGCAAGAAATAAGTATGATATCCATAAGCATCTCTTTTAAGGAAGAGTACCTGTTTGTTTGTAATTCATACAGATATACAGTTTTATTCCGATCTTCAAGAAATGTGGCACATTTGACTTTCAAAACGAGAGGAAGGTCACTGTCTTCATATGTTTTCGAAAAACCACCCCACGCTTTATAAATATAAATTTTGCGCAAATTTAATGAAATTTCGATTCAAAACTCATCCGATTTGAAAGCTTTGTGTTGTCATTCTGTAAAGCATCTGTTTCAAATTTAATCAGAAATCTCGAAAGGATAAATGAAATATGTTGCCACGCGATAAAAAGTAAAATAATTGCTTTTTGAATTTAATTAACAAACTCAATGGTTTAAAAGGATTGTGTTGCCACTGTCGGAATTAAAATTTTTTAATTTTCCACTGAGTAATGTGTTGTCGTTTAGTGATGCGTAAGATATTTAATTTTTATTTCAAATTTATTCTGTTGTTAATTTGCGAACTAATAAATTTAAAAGCAAAAAGTGCAGATTCATTTCGTTTATTATGTATTACTTGCTGGACCAGTGAAATGACACTAGCCGGATCCTTTAAAATTATATATAAAGAAGAGTGTCCGTTTGTTTGTTGTATGTGTTATTTATAAAAATCTACAGTTTTATTAGGATCTTTGAAATTTTGTTCAGTTTATTTTCAAAATAAGAGGAAGATAGTTCTGTACGTAATATTTCCAAAAATCATCCCGCAGGTTCACACTTAGGCCGTATATATTAGAACGTTGTGCTGCTGACACTAGGTTCACGTCGCCGTTGTTGCGTTCTAATTAAGTTTTATATGCTTAGCAAGGAATTTATAGCTCTTTTTTACAAAATGAATAATAAATAAATATAAAATATAAAATACATATTTCTGTACTGTTTCAATTTTAAAAACACATCACTTATCTTAGGGTCACGTCGTCATTGTTCTGTCCCGCTATCGGTTCTCACTGAAACATTTAGATAGTGCCATGCTCCTTTACTATTTAGAACAGTGCGCAGCTTTAGAGAACAGTGTAGAATGTTTTAAGCAGAATTCAAGTATGTCTTAGGCTATATTGCATTTCTTTACATTTTTACCCGAATGCAGTAAATGCAACTGAAATAAGGCATTTTCCTTTTTTGTACTGAATTAATACTGGGACAATGAAACGTTTAATGACGTATGGTTATATTACAATACATAACTAAAACATTATTTAAATCCCCTACGAATGAAAATCTTTAAAATGAGAATGTTTCGTGGTCAAGGTTTTAAGCGTTAAGTAACTATTGCCGTTTAATCTTCAACAATTTAAGCCCGATAAAATTTTTAATGGTTCTCTATCATTTTATTTGCTTAAAAAGAAATTGATTCAAGGAAAAGATTATTGAAAAATTTGACTAGTTAATTTTAATAATAAAAATTTGAAGATGAATTATTTCTCTTTTGAAACGTATGAATCATAACGAATTCAGTATTTTCACCCCTTTCTTCGTTACGCGATTTAATAAATTTTGCCATTGCATGAACGATAAGACTTTTAATTTACCTTTCACATTGGCAGAGATATAGCCGGATTCTAGTAAACCCATTCAGCATGTTATAAGTCATAAAATTAAAATACATATCAAATTGATAACTGTGAACGTTTTCAAAATTAAAAGAAAAGATTTTTCTGATGGTACGTATTTCGCATCATCCTAACAAAACCTTTAGTTTGCATTACCTATAATTAACGATTTCTGATTCCAAAGAACAATTTTTAGTCGTATAATTTAACAATGTACCAAATTGATATAATTTATGACGCACTCAACTGATAATACTAAAGCAGGTTCAGCATAATACTAATTAATAGAATATGTTTCTTTATATATTAGGTTATTACGTATTACATATCCAGCAACAGAAAGTTTGCGTTCAGTATTTGAATTTATATTTCGGAAATGTTTTTCCAGAAAAAAATATCTTCAATAAGCACAAGAAACTTTGCACTCCATATGCAAAACCGAAAAGAAAAATAGAAGTGCAGCTATACTAGATGGAGCTGTTTAAAATGCCTGACAGCTCAAATAAAAAAAAAAAAAAAAAAAAAAAAAAGAGAGAGAGAGAGAGAGAGAGAAAGAGAAAATGCATCAGAAAATCCGGATACATTCCATTAAAAGCCATATGACAGGAGAATACCAGAATGTATATGCCAGCTTGTAGGAGGATGCTCTGTTATGCATGAGAAAATCTACTTCTCTGAACTTACAAATTCATATTTGAGAAGGAAATCGAACAATGCTATTTTACTAGTTGCCATTTATTTATTTGTTTATTTATTTATCCCCTATTTTTGTAGCGTTTGAGGATTTGAGAGTTTAAGAGCATAGTTACTTTTGGCCAACGGACTTCAAGAAATTCTCTCGGTTGAGTTTATAGAACTGCTGTAAGAAATTCAGATAAACAATGTTCTAAGTTTTAAAGAATCTTCTTATTGTTCAATAAAATAGAGGATAACGGCAAATTTTCATACGGTTAAAAACCCACGAGGTTTTTCTTAAATTTATATTAAAAATGGTACATTTTGAAAATTACTTATAAACCAATTTCTTTTCGGTGGCTGTATATAAAAGACGAAAAAATTCCTTTCTAATTTAGAATTGATTTCCAGTAAAATTGTTTAATGAGTTTCGACAGGTGAACTGATGCTGTAGAGCTATTGGGTTATTTTTGAAGTAAGAAAGGTGTGAAAAATGTACACCGTCCTCGCCGGGACTCGAAGCCTGGACCTTTCGAATACGCTCTACCGTTACACTACAAAGGCCCCTTGCAGAAAGGAGAAAATACCTTATATACTTCCCCTTTTAAAGGGCAACCGGCGATTAGGGAACCCAGTGGCCAAATCCTGGTGGTGAAGCATTATCATCCACCACCTTTTAGGCGGCACTGTACATTCATTAGGATTTTTTAATGCAGGAGACATGAAAAATGAGCAATGCCTTCGTCGGGACTCTCAAATATGCGCGGAGTGTGCTTATGTTTCACCATGAAGGTATGCAGAAAGGAGAGAGAAAATATCTTATAATGGGCCCTCTCTTCTTTGGGAACTAAATTATGAGGTTGATTTTAATCAATATGTTTTCCCCCTTTATTTATTTACTTTCTTTTTGTGTATATATGTGTGAGATTTTTATCTGAGCTTCTACTTTTTGTTTTAGTGCAAATTAGATTGGCTTTAAAGGGTCAGATACCTTTAGAAAGACCTCCAAATTGAATTTTGTTGTAGTTTTGTATTTTTATTCGGTTTTCTGCAAGCATTTCAAAAAAATCCATATTTAAATTCGTTCAACCAAAATTTTGATAAAAAATAATTCTAAACTTTTGCCACTTAAAGAGCCTGATGCCTAACTTACATTTGAATTTCAATAAATTCATCTAATCAAATCAGAGCTACATATACACAGGGTGATTCAAAATTAGAGGAGCAAACATCTAGGACGGGTAGGATGCATCTCTAGGACTCGGAATTCCATAGCAATGCAGGGTCGGAGATAACAATTCTAACGATGGGGGAATGTTAGGGGCTGTCGCAGGAAAATCGATAACATTCATCCGCAGAGGTGTTAGGATGGAAAATATGAGCATATCGTGATTGAAAATTGACAATTAAAGACCATCAAAACAAGTCCTGACTTTACTTTTGATAAAGAAACCCGACATTTTTTAGCCTGCCGTTCTTGGAATCTTGAACGTCTTGAAATGCACTGCTTGTTTTGAAATAGCGCATCTTCGAGGGATACCACAAATTACTCGGCAGATGAGACTCATCTCCAAAGTAGCTTTTGACTGGATTCCTCACCCCGTGCCTGAGTTTGGAGTTGTTCAGTTGAGATCCAAATCATGTAGTGACCAAGAAGTCGGAAAACGTATAAAATTGTTATTGTTTTAAGCTAACGTTAGTTTTCGATCACGATGTATTCATATTTTCTATCCTTATAACTTTGCGGGTAATTGTGGACGGTTTTCCTGAGACAGACCTTAACAACCCCCTATCTCATTAAGTTTGCATTTCCAACTCTATATTGTTATAGGATTCCGAGTCGCCTAGTTATATACACTGCCCCTCATAGAGGTCTGTTCCTCTAAATCTGAATTACCCTGTGTAATGCTTCTGTATACAGTTGTATATAAACATTTACTTACGCATGATAGAATAGCTGAGTATTTTAGCTATCTGTAGGTCTGTTAATTTTAAGGCAATAAATATGTATACAAGATTTCAAGGTAATTTAATTTTTCAATTAAAATTTCATAAAAATTCTGCTCGCGTATGTAATTTTCTAAACTGATTCGCATTTCAAGAATTTTTTATTAACTGTGTAAGGATTTTATTCGTATAAAAAAGACAATTGCTGTGCTTCTGATATTAGAGCAAATACAAATATTAAATTTAAAATTTGAAATCACATGAAAATTTCAACTCATAATTTTTTATTGTTCCTATTATGATGATTTTATATGTAACACTATTTAAATATATAATTATTCCTACTTACAGACTTTAATTTATAAATTTATTTATTTCATTATTAGTATTGAAGTGTGGATTTACAATTTTCAAATGTAACTATAGTTTTAACTTACGATTTCTCAAAATTATAATTTCCTGCTTTATGCGGTTGATTTACTTGAAACCATCTGTTAAAGGTTAAAGAAATTTTGACCAACTGTGTAAACATTAATTTTATGTTGATGATGAAAAATGCAGTTTATTTTTATTCTATTTAAAATGTTTTAATGTTTTAATGTTCGTACGTTAGTAGTGTCAACGTACGAGCAGGAAATATATTATCAAGGATATCTAAAGATGTATGTAAAATTTCACGATCCTAAAAAGTTAGCTGAAAATATATTTAGCTGTAAAATGTTGTTTATATTTGGCGTATTTTGAGACTTTAAAAGCACTTGGCCCCTTGTATAGCCCGAGATTAAATTTCTAGTTCTTGAAAAAAGACATGCTATATAGCATATTTTGCCTGAGATAAAGAGCCTCTTACCTATAAGCTTGTGTGTTGGTGAGTCAATTTCATATACAACGGCGGAAAAAAATCCTAACACCAAGAAGGAGTTGTGCTAGATATTGGTGGGCGTGTTTATACATCTGAAAAATGGCATCCGTTGAAATTTCATGCTCTGCGCATAAGTGTGGCACTATTGCTTTCAGCGATATTGCAGAAGGATCTTCGCAGGAATGCATCCATTATGCATGATTGTTGCAACAAAGGGTCAAGTGAAGGTACTGGCTCAAAAAGAGGATTCCGGACAACCACGTGTCAGTATTGAAAGGGAAGACCTCCTGTTCGGCGTATAGCTGTGCTTCATCGTACTGCGCCTGCAGCAGAAATCCAAAGTTGGCACCACAGTGCCATAACAAACTGTTAAAAAACGGTAACTTGGAGGACAGTTCCAAGCCAGACGCCCTGTAGCGTGCATTCTACCAACTTCAAACCACTAACGTTTGCGATGTCAGTAGTGTCAAACTAAAGCTTATTGGAAGAAAAAAGTGGAGATCTGATATGTTTTCTGATGAAAGCCAGTGATGGTCGTGTGTTGGATAAAAGGATGCCAGGTGAGCGCCAACTCATCTGCGGCTTAGACAGAGTGGATCTACATCTGACGTTATGGTCTGGGGAGCAATTTCGTATCACCGCATGAGCACTCTCTTGGCTATCTCACACAAATTATTACATCAGTGTGGTGGTTCAGCCCGTTCTGCTGCTATTTATGAATAGCTTTCAAGAGGAGGTTTTTCCAACAGAAATAATGCTCACCCTCACATCGCTGTTGTATCCCGAACGCTCTACAGAGTCTCGACGAAAATTGACATTCGGCATGCTTGCATTCAAAGTTCTGGCGGTTACACCGGTTATTAATGTAACATCATTTCACATCTGAAGTGGCTGTTCTCGCGCTTGCGTTAACCTCTGATATTGAAAACATAGTCAATTAAATTAGACAAATATATTGCCGAAATTTCATTACGATACAATTTTTTTTTTTTTTTTTTTTTTCATTATTGGGATTTTTTCCCGTCAGTGTATGGTGCAGCTCAGGAATTCAGTTGTTCTCGTGGCTTATTGTTGATCTCGTGGCTTACTCATTTAAATACTTACGATAGTACTCATGATACTTATAATTTAAATATAGTTCTTGAACCTTAAAATAGATTTGAATAGCATTTTATAAGTTTTGGTGCAACTTCAAAAAGTTGTTTTGATCAAACCTTTACGTTTTCCCTCTGTGTTATTGCAGCTTAGCTAGATTTCTGTCCAGGGTACGTTTCCGTTTCGCCGGCGCAAATCTCGCCAAGCAGACTTTATTGGCGACAACACACAATAGACACATAAAAAATGTTAACAAATGAACTAACTAAGAATTTTTTTATTTTAAAGACATAAAGATTTTAATATCGTTTAAAATTTTGTAAAAATACAATAAATTTGTAAAAAGACATTAATTTAAGAATTTGCTATGCTTTCATGATACAACATCCTGATTCACCGATTCATATCACGTGCCCCCAAGTGATCTCATCTCACGTAAACTAGGCTACAAAAATCTAATTCTCTCAGTAATTATCTACATTAATTTCAAGTAAAATCTTAATATGGGATGCAAGTTTAAATGCGAGAATTATTTCAATTCGTACGAATAGCTCACTCAGAATTTATGTAAAACCGCAGTGCTTTACTTCGTTAGTACATTTTCATTAGAGTTTATGAATTTAATCCTTGACTTTGTCTTTTCTATATTTTCGCCTTCGGGTGAGAGGTGTGATTGCATCCTAACTGACTTAATTACCGCAAATGGCCTTGGGGCATAAAACTGAACTATCGGGTAAAACTTCTATGTAATTGTATACCAGTATTGAAAGAAACAATCATTCTGATAAGAAATGGCAGCAACTTGTTTTGAAAATAAGGTGTAAAAATGTTACCAGCGAGGATATTCCGTTCGGCATCGGTTGTACCATTTTTGGTGACTTTATCGCCTGCGCCGGCAAAATGGAAAAATACCCTGTCCAGTTTGTAAAGATTATTATTCGTTGAAACAAGACGAATTAATTAGTGTAAATTAGATACCTACTTAAATTTAACCTTATAAGGTTTTTGCGAAATGTTGTACAGCAATAATTGTTTCAGATGGACTTATGCTTCCTAAAATTAATATTACAAAATCTAGCAGATGAATTACGTACTTCTATGTTAGCATATCAATAAGTGCAGAACAAGTTTTTTTAATGTCTTCAATAATAGGTAAAGTATAGAAGTTGTAGCATTCAAATGTAACATTCAACGAAACTGCAGTCATCAAAAAATTCCATCAAAAATGTTTTGCGCTGCTTAAGTGCTTCGTTTCATTCATCATTAATTTACTATTAATCTGTACGTAATTATATTACCCATAAAATTTTATTAAGATGAGCTGTTAAATATTGTTCAATGGCATATTGTTATTTTACTATAATTACGGAATTTGTCGTGGTTTATTTGTACAAAGTAATATGGTAACGTATGCTGTTAATAAGTATTTAGAACATAATATGCATAATTCATAATGTACATTCTGCATGCACACCCATAGACACACACACAAAAAAAGTACGGGACAAATCTTTATCTCTCAATTTGCTAGGCCGATTGGCGAAATTTAATTTGCGTTTTTCATGTCCCTAAATCGCGACTTAGGCTATATATAACATTTATATATAGCATTTTTTAATATAGGTATTTTGACACATCGGACTTTCTTTTCGAAATGACAAACGATGTTTTTCCTTATTTTGATTCTACGACTCAAATTATAACTAAATATTAAATTTAAAAAAATGGTGAGAAACTTACCGAGAAATTTAAAAATTTGCCTTCACGCACTTATTTCGGTTTGTGTCAAGAATAATTCACTTGGCGAAATTTTTCAATTTATAGTAACCTATTTTCAGTTTCCTTTCATTGTGCAGGAGCGGAATAAAAGGTGCATCTTCATTCTTTCATATAATTTTAACAAACTGTGTAAACCACATTTTGCGTTATTATGGCTTATAATAAATTTCAAAATGCGTTAATATATAAATTCACTTATATCTATATCTATTTATCTCTCTCTCTCTATATATATATAAATATATATATGTAAGGTATAACAAATGCGATGGCTGTGCTAAAACTGCTGAACTCAG
Source organism: Stegodyphus dumicola (assembly GCF_044657685.1). Taxonomy (NCBI): domain Eukaryota; kingdom Metazoa; phylum Arthropoda; class Arachnida; order Araneae; family Eresidae; genus Stegodyphus; species Stegodyphus dumicola. Next base: position 140,848,844 of record NC_140771.1, on the reverse strand, counting down.
AATTAACTATTCTAAATTTGGTGTTTTCCCCCTTAATTTCATCTGATCCACCAAATTCGAGATCTTTCCATGTTACATAACAACCTAAAATTAACCAATCGCAGATTAGCTGTACTTATGCATCATATGTAGTATAAATACTCTTCACAAGCAACTACGTCATTCCTTTTCCTAGCTTCCGCCATGCCAACAACTCAATGATGCTATGCCCTCATCTGTTCTTATTCTAAGATGACGTAACGTGCATATAAAAATTATTGTAATTGCTTATAATCTAGAAGTCCCCCCGGGGGTCGAGGTAGAGACTTCTGCGAAGCTACTGGCTAGGATCTGTACCACGGGTCATCTTGGCCACGGGGTATACAATTTATGAACTTGGTGGTTCTGAAGGCCCTGGGAAAGGTCACTTATTGGCCGGCCTCGGGGTCTGGCATGTTCTGAGCGGTGTGGATCCGTAAACGGGGGGGTATTCCCCCGGTTTGCTGGGTAACGGCCCTCTGCGACTGGCAGGTAGCAATTGACGACTAGTGCTGCCTGGAGATTTTTCCAGGTGGTGCGCCGCTCCATTGGAAGGGTAATAGTGGAGGTTGAACCTCCCCGATGTGCTCAAAGGAAGAGTGGACCTGTAATGTGATTGAGTTCACGAGGCAGGGCAGCCAAAATTGCCCTATAATCTAGAAGTATCTTATCTATTAAGAAATGCTTTGATATGTGCGAAAATACAGATTGGTGATTCGTAAAATTCCAGTTTTCTTATCATCCTCTGTATGCCTTTCCACTCAGTCCTGTATACAGCCATAAGTTAAAAGTACCGAATTCCTCCTACGCAATTAAAATACTATATCTATCTATCTATTTGACAGAATAAATACTATATCTATCTATCTATCTTAACAGGCTCTGATCAATCATATAGAGATAATTAAATGAAGCAACAAGCTTTGTAAAACTTGTAAGGCTAATGCTACTCCACTTCCCACCAATACTAATAAGACACAATCACTATGAAAGACTTTCAATTGTATTTACCAAATCACCTGTAAAGAATGTTCTCTCACATATATAGGTCAGACAAAAAACCCTCTCAACCTCAGAATTAATAACCGTAGATCTCATATTAAAAAATTTAAAAATAATAGCAATAATCTCACAAAAAATAATCAGCATACAGCTATTCTCGAGCATTATAATATGCATAATTTTGTTAACATAGAAATTATATTGTACCGAATACGAAACTTAGACTTTTTAAGGAATCCATATACATACTTCAAAAAAAGTCACTTTACCCTTACGGACTGAATGCTTATCTGAGTCATACCAAAAACAGACAGACAGAAGTCTCAATATATGGACAATTCAGATTTTTTAGCAATATAACGACCAGAGGTACCAGAGGAGGTGAATCCAAACACAAAAAATTTTTTTCTACTCAAGATCTGAATTTAATAATTAAAAATCTTCATTCCTTCCTTGAACATAATGAATTTGCTAAGAATGCCATAAAACTTCTACATACATTTAAGAATGTTACTTTGTGGAATCTAATTAAAGTCGTAAATGAAAATTTTAGCTGTTTACAAATCATAAAAGACTTAATTATTGACTTCTGCAATTTTAAACTAAAAAATAGCAATTTTTTTCACAAAAAACTGTTTTGTACGGTACAATTCAAACACCCTTCTTACGATCAACTAAAAATACCTAACATTTTAAAAAAATATCAACACTTGCTTCCTGAACAACAACTCCAAATTAAGCCCTGCTTTAAATTTGAAAAGAACTTAGGTCAACTAGTTATCAACTACCACGAGATTCAAGAAAATAGCATGTGTCATTGCCAACAGGCTCTTTACCAAAAATATGTCGATCCTTTCCACCAACATGTGATAACAGGAGATCTTAACATCATTGAAGACTTAGAATTACGAGACTTTTTACAACTTGGCACCAAATTTCGTCCTACTTTTAGAATCAATAAACATCTTTGCCTCAGACAATTCAATCAAGATCTTGATAAATTTATCATGTTAGTTAGTAATAAATCCAATTTACCTACTACCACTTTTCTTGAATGGAAAGCTGCACTGATTACAGAATTTCAACATTCACTCTTCAAGGCACCTTCTTTCAACTTTCTACACAATAAGAAACGACTCTTTGATCTAATCAACAAACTGCAAGATAATTTTATCATTACAAAAATTGACAAAGCTAGCAACAATTTTAGTGTTCTCTGAAAAAAGTTTTATTTCGACCTTCTGCACTAAGAACTAAATAGTAATGGCACTTACCAAAAAATTACCACCAACACCAAAATTCTTATCAATAAATTTAACGCACTACATAAAAGACTTAAGATACATCCACAGAAATATAATAACAGATTTGCAAATCTCTATGCCCTTCCAAAATTTCATAAGTCACCTATTAAATTCAGGTTCATTGCCAATAGTACCAAAAGTTATCTTAAATAAATAGATTATCTTTTTGCAAAAAAACTTCGTTTAATACGTGACTTGATTAATAACTATGATTTTCAAGATCTGCATTGCAACTGGATGATTTCAAGTAACGAACTCGTAATTAAGACAATTAATTCAATTAAAATCGACCATATACAATGCTACCATTTCGAAAACCTTTATACTACCTTACCGCTTGAAGAAATTTATACCAGCTTACTTGCTCTACCAGATATAATTCCTCAGATCTCTACAATAATTGATAACGAAAAATGGCAACTTTTTCTTACGAGCATGCTTTTCAATAATTATATTCTTTTTAACAATTGTATCTTCAAACAAATACAAGGGATCCCAATGGGAGGAAATTTTTCGAGCTTCGTCTGGGAATTATTTCTTTTCACAAGAGAATTGACATTTTTCCGTTCTCTGGACGTAGCAGAACAAAAATTTTTTCAACACATTTATCGTTACATTGATGATATAGCCTTTAACAACCATAACAAAATAGAAGCAGCTAATATCTACCCAACTAGCTTAAAGCTAAATAAAACAAATACGGTGCAAAATAATGTAGTATACATTGACCTTAATATCATTGATTACAATTTTATTAAAGTCTACGACAAGAGGAGAGAATTCACTTTTTCTACACTAAAGTTAACAAACTGGAATTCTAATATTTCCAAAAGAATCATCATTAACACAATTTTTTCACAGCTTCTTAGAATAAAAAGGATCTGTAACACTACAGAACACTTACAAGAAGAAATACTTTACTTCGTCACAATTTTGAAAAATAACCAAATTCCTCAGAAAATAATTAAAAATACCTTAAAAAAAACTGGCATTAGCCTTACCAGTTTTTAGATAATTTGTTTTGGATAATGAAATTTTCTGCTTGAAGCCTACCGGACGGCAGATGATGGATGGCTAATTCAGATTATCTAATGTAAAAATTGTATAAATGTAAATGTACAGTTAATTCTTCTACAAACATTTTCTTTCCTCTTTTTTTTTGGCACTCTACTTTAATACTATTATGTAATAGTTTTAAACTACTTAGAAGGCCAGACTCTGCTTTTATTAACAAAATCGGGCCTTTTCATTTTTCGTAGTAGCTTGACATCCCTCTAGCTTGAAGAATGACGACTTTTATTAACAAATGATTATTTTCCAATTTACACTTTCTTTTGAGGCCAAAAATAAGTAATTTTAGCTGAATTAGCCATTTTCACTTATTTTTAACAGTTTTGTTCTTCCTACAACTTGACTGACGCCATTTTAAGTTTTTTCCGTGTCTTTTCTTATCTGTCACCCCCTTCTGTAAAAAAGAGGGGGACAAGACTTCCCGCCAACTTACTCTCTCAGCCCATTGGCCTCTTCAGTTTTAATAGCTTCGCACGATGACGTCATTTTACGATAAGGAAGGTTGGTTTGGACAAGAAGGGATTTTGCGCCCTTTTCCAAAAATTTTTTCGAAAGCTGAGGACGGAACCTCTCAGGTCAGTTTTTTCGTTTCTTTTGTATAAGTTTTTGGTCCTAATAAGACCCTGCGACGGTTTTTACTTACTAAATTGAATACATTTTTTTACTTACAATGTTGATTACATTTTTATCTGTTTACAGCACCTTTCTTCTAATAAAAGTTACAAAGTCTTTAAGGTCTAAAGGACCAGCTCGTACGTTGATGTGTATTTTGACTAATAGCAGACCGCTATTTATTTTATTTTATTATTTTTCTACTTTGATTTTGATTTTTATTTTACATAGCTCGGAATAATAATAGCCTTTGTCACCTTAATGTGTTTTTCAGCGGACGCGTCGGGAAAAAGAGACAGAGCAGTGGAGCTACAAAAAAGGATTTATTCCAGTAAAAATTGTTTCGAAAATACTAATATTCTTTTATAAAAAAAATTTTTCGCATTAAACAAGAGCTTCGATGGTCTGTTTCGGCGAAACGCGTAATGGTATTTAGCCTATTTCGTAGAACAGTTTTTTCCCTTGAAAAGCCAACTGAGAGTACGAGTGGCCTAATTTACCATTTTTCCGCTATTTAATTATTGTTTTTGTAGCTAGTTTTTGATGCTTTTTGTGTCTTTATTATATTTTTTTAAGATTTTGATTTTAATTATGTATAGGCATATTATATATTGGCAATTTTTAATTTTAATTTTTTATGTATAGGCATATTATATATTGGCAATTTTTAATTTTAATTTTTTATGTATAGGCATTTTATATATTGACATTTATAATCCATGTTTTTTGTAACTTCCCTATATATATATATATATATATATATATATATATATATATATATATATATATTTCCGTCCATCTATTTTTCATGTGAGTTAACTTTTCACATTTCACAACGGTCAGATTCATTAATTTTTTTTCGTGCATTAGCAAGTCTTCCAGCACTAAAATTTGGCAGTTTTATCGCGCTTATACAGTTTTTCCAGTTTTACCAGACAAATTTCTTATTGTTTATGTAGTACTATGTTACAACATTTCGTGGAGCTACAGCTCCTGGTAACTTTTTAGCAAGGTTGCTGCAATGTTCCTACCTACTACTATTCTTTCAAATCTTTTTGCAGCATTATGCGCAAAAGTTTTTGAGACCAGATAGGTCTTACGTCTAATTACCAGTTAGCTTTACATTTTCTTTTTCAATTATCTATCTATCTGTATATATATATAAATCACGTATATCACGCATCACCGAAATTTTGAATAAAATACTCTAATTTTTTTGCAAGTATGCCTAGAAATACATCTACTTTAAGGTGATGATAAGAATTTTATAATTCAAAAATGTTTACAAAAAATTTATACAAATTACTAAAACCTAAAATTTAAAAAATAATTCAGAAAATAACTGAGAATTTTATTTAGATTGAACCTAAATTTCTAACTATGAAAGAGGAATTAAGTAAGTTTAATAAAAATATATATGAATAAATTTGTGCCAAATTCAATTAACACTGAAGAGCTAAATTTGTGGAAGTTAATTTTTTTAAAAACTACTCGAGCGATTTATATAAAACTTGACACTTTGGCATAGTTTGAGTCACAAAATCTAAATACGGAAAATATCGATATGTCATTTCAAATAATGTTCGATTTTGTGTCAAAATACTTACGTTTGAATAATGCTACTTATAAATGCAATATATATCCTAAGTCGCGGTTTCGATACAGGAAAAACACGTGTTAAATTTCGTCAGCCCAGTAGGTTGAGAGGTATAAAATTCTCCTTCTTTTCTTTTTTTTTGAGAGGGGGGGGGGCGGAGTGTATACAGATGTTTTATTTCGGAATGAAAAATCCAAAGATGCCAGCGAAATTTACGTGAAATTGGTGAAACGTACTCAATATATGATAATACACATTACATACTAAGGAATTTGAGTAACGTCTCGAGTTTTCCAATTTGTATTCTTTCGTTATTGGAATGGAGATTAGTTAGTAAACGTTCTATAGTATGAAATAATTCGCAACAAAAATTCGGTACATAGGTACTGGAACAAAAACCTTGGCGAATGCAAGTTTTTCCACTGTAGCGAAATCCCATAGATGCATATTTTAAAAATGAGTTTAAGGGATAAAATATCACGATTTGTGTATATTTACTTTTTGAATTTGGAAAACAAGCAAAGATAACGGATACGAAAATGATAACATTGATTGTAAATCTAAAGAAATTCAGTCTAAAAACTAGCAAAAATAAACATAAAATTTATTTTTTATTGCAAAGAGTATTTTTAATACACTTTTTTTCCCATCACAATCAGGCATAATAGTAACTCATAGTTTTCAAAATTCAGTTTCTGTAATAAAAAATATCATTTTATGGAGATATAAAACACATTTAGCATATTGTTGCGTGCTTGCGGGTTTGTGATGGATTGAATGCACACAGAACCGATGATAGCTTGATAGAACTTGACAGATTTGGAACTTTCCACAAATGTACTCCTACAGCTTTTCTAAATACGACAGAGCACAATCAGTAGTTACCATTTCAAACTACTAAAAACGTTAAACACAACGCAATGCGAGAAGCATCTAAAGAGCGAATCTCGCACAGAAATATCTCAGTACTCCTAAACTCAAAAACTGAGAACTGACTCTCTATAGTCTCATATAGTTTGTCCCCGGCCACCAAGAATCTCTAGTACCTTCCATTTCTTGAAGTTACTGGAAGGCATATACGGTTAAAGTTACATATAATGCCCGGATACAGTTACATATAACGGCAGCAGTGCAACATCTCATAGATTGCCAGATCCCACGAGCAAATATCTATACCGATAGCCTTTCAACTTTACTTGCACTTGAGAACCATCATCATGTCTCACCTCTCATACTCAGTCTCCAACATCTCCTTATGCAACACCCTCATTACCATCTCAATCTAGTCTGGGCTAAAGCCCATGCGAATAATGAGGGCAACGAGGCTGCTGACACGTTGGCCAAAGATGCAATTTCCAACCCGACAGCCCAACCCATCACCGTACCTGCGCCCTGCTCTTATCTAAAGGGCCTCCTACGAGAGCAAGGAATGCACCAATGGCAACGTGAGTGGACCGAATGCGAGACAGGCAGACGGACTTTCACCTACCTTCCGAAAGTTTCCGCCGATCGACTCTTTGCCGTAGCACCTCTCACCTACTTTATCACGGGTCACGGCCCGTATCCCAGCTATTACAATCGCCACGGCATCTCAAATACAGATATCTGTGTCTGTGGATCAGAAGGGTCACCAGACCATTACGTATTTGAATGTCCTTTGACGGCTGCACAGCATCTTCCGCTACCTACAAATAATAGGAACGCCTATCACCGGTTCCTTATAACGCATAAAGGAGCGGTTAATTCAATCTCCAGCATCATGAATACCATCGCGGCATTGGGCACAGACCTTTGCCTACCGTGCTAAAATGACGCTATGGTGTACTGACGATAAGCTCTAAGACTAGTCCAGTGAATTTTACAATATCTGGGCTTCACCACAACTGTGTGTTTAAGCTCCCCTGCCCACAATCTAAAGTGGCAATACTAACAATTCGCAAATATATGGCATCTCCTTAGAGAGATGTGTTATGCCTCCATAATGATACGTGTGTAATCCCTTCAACAGCATGTGAACAACATCTTCTTACGCAGTGTTAGTGAACGCTTGTGTGCCTCACGCTGCACACATTGCTGGGGCACTGCCCAATAATTAGTGCTACAACATCCTCGTGCCTTTTATCAGTGTTTTTATCTATGTTCTTAGCGATGCTACAATAATCAACGCCTTAGCAATCTAACCGCACTCTTCTTCTGCACACATGAGTATTGTGCTCCAGCTTTCATGTGACTTCATGTACTCCATTTATATTTTTGTGCCTTAAGTGACTATGTGTATGTACCTGTTTTTTGTGCTCTCTGTTTATGCATTTTACGCATTGTGCTTTGTGTATTGTTGCCTATGCATTTTTATGTCTTTTTATGCGTATGTCTTATTATCCAAGTATTTTTAGTTTAACTACCTACTATCTGTAACACCACAGCTTGCCTCTTCAAACTGTAATACAATCCTACTAATGCCCTTGTAAGGCCATGTACTTCCCTTTTGACAACCTCAATAATCTCCTGGTGCAGCCTCGTGTGGTTCCAGGAAGCTTTTGCCGTAGTTAGAGGAGGGTTTGGAACACATGCCTGTTTACCTCTGTTAGACACCAGGCGTTCCAGTCCTCCGTAACCTACCTACCTACCTACCTACATATAGGGATCAATTAGAGTTATTCAGTTTTAGTACCAATTGCAGTTATACAGGGACCAGACCAAGTTATTTCCAAATGATCGCCAAGCTTGGCAACTTCTGGCGATTTCTTGCCAAGTTTGGCGACAAAAATTAGTCACCCAAAACATCGCCACCTTAGCGATGTTTCTCCAATGTAGCAAGATAGACATTTATCTCAGTGTTGAATAGACTTGCCCTTTTATCTTAATTTTCAGGCTAAGGTTCCCTTTCTCATTAGCTGTTTATATTACATTATGCAAAATTCGTAACAATATTATTTTATGCATATGTAACATAAGAAATCCAAACTGCAGTGCAGGCGTTGTATGTTTTTAGATTTGAAGCATTGATTATTTGATTGATTGTTGAGAATTGGCGTTTAAGAATCAAATAGAGTGAAAGTATAGAATAATAATATTGTGTAAATCATGGTATGTACGTTGAGTTCAAAATGCGTTAATTTGACACCATATATATATATAGAAGAATTTCTGTTGCATTTGGAAATCTTTCTGATATTTTAATGTTTCTGCTGTTAAATAATAATTTAACGTTTTTCACTTTAGCCTATAATAATACAAATATTAATCCTTGAACGCGGAGTTCAAAGCGATGTTTAAGCACGTACGTGAAGCATTATTTTGAATCTTCCTATTCTCATATAATTTGGAATGAAAGCACTATCACTGGAATTGCTATAAATTATTATAACTATTGTCTCTTTGTTTCTCATTACAAAGGTAAAGAATGCAATTTTAGGAATTTCGCTATCATCTGTGAACGATTCTTCTTGGAATGCCATTTTTCTCTCGGCATAGCTGGTGTGACGAGAGGAGAAATTATTACAGAAGAGAAACGTGAAAGAATGCATTTTCTGGGATTTCAAAAGCTGGAATTTAACTAAGCAAGCCGTACACTTAAGTCGTGACTGAAATAAAATTCTTTAATTCTGAGATAAAATTCCACAATTTTGTTATGAATTTGTTTCTTTGGTAAAAGCTAAGCTGGAAGCTTTTTAAGATGAACTACGTATATTCACTATAACTATAACATTTTTCAGTCTATTTAGATACGTGAATTTCAAAAAAGTGTTTTGTAAACATGCGCTACTCGATGCATATATTTTTAAATCTGAATACCATTCAGTACGAGTAAAACAAGTGCGAATTGTAAATGTTTGTTGAATTGAATTGCTGAATCTTTATCGGAACTGAAGAAACGAAGACAGACAACATAGTTTATTCCATAACGTAAAGCGAATTCTTGAACTTCACGATGAGCCACTGGTTCTTATTTGACCGGTATTGTGTTCTTATTTGACCTGAGGTCGCAGTGGTTCTATGTGGCTTTTTATATTACGCGTACGGCATAATAAAATTAAAATTATAATTAACTCCTATTTTAAATATTTAAAAAGTTAAATACTTATTAAAATGATTACGTGTGGGATGAAGCTGTCATAAAGTAGTATGAAGAATGAAGAGAATTACACGAAGTTGAAAGATTCTGGAATTTTTCATATTCTTTATATAAGATTGATACTAAGAAAAAAGAAAAAAATCTTTTACTAAAATTATTTTACAAGTTTTATTTAAAGCAAAACGTGATATTCACATTTAATGAAAAGCAAATTTAAGAATACAGTTTTCCAGAACACATCTATATTTATTTAGACGATAAAAATAAAATTTAGTAAATGTAGACTGCATTATTGAAACATTTCATTTTGAATATAAACTGGAAAGTATGTTTGAGTTTCGCAAAATATACAATTTTACATTTCTCCGCAATATTACTAGTTAAAATAAATGCTGAAAAAAGAGGGTCATTTAAAGAATTAATGTAGGTAAGACATTAAGTTATCTCTAGAAAATTAAAGAAAGTAATAATTTGTGATTCATGTTTTCTAACATTGCAACAATCGCCTTCTTTTTGTAATGAGTGTTTCAAATGGATGACGATAAAACCAATCTTTTAAAACGTTTCAGTTATGCTTAACAGGATTTACGAAGAGACGCGATGATTCAAGATTTCGAAACTTCTTTGAAGTTTCAAGATTCGAATGTAAGCACCTCTAAAAAATAATCTACTTTTTCATAGGAACACTTCTCGGAAATTTCAATTCTCACTACAGGCAGTGCTAGAACTGACTCCTTGCTGCCTACTGTTAATTTCTACAGTCAGACTAGGCACAAGTCAATTTCACTGCGTGAATTCGTAACAATATTATTTCACTAAACTTAAGGTGAGATTATTTAATACGCCAAATCAGGCTATTCGCCTTTCTACTGCCTGAAAGATCAGCAATGTATTTCACAGAGCGACAAAAAGTAGTAGAACGTCACTGGCAATGGTTTTTTTCCAGACACAATATGCCGCATTACAGTTGCAAATGATTGACAAAGAGGCGTTGCTGCATTTGATATGCTAAACGGCGTAATACACAGGCAGATACAGTTTACAGATGGAGAAAAGTTTATAACCAATGTATTTCCAAGCAGTTGCATATATCAAAATCAAATGCTACCATCTCAAAAGAAACAAGTAAGAATCTTGCTAGAATCAAGATTTGAAAGACAGGTAACATCCGTGGGTCTGCACGTACTAAAAATGCAGCAGTTTCTGTAATATATTAACACATTTCTTTCGTAAGATTTCTTCATTTCTTTCCTCATATTAACATATTCATTCTAACATAATATATTTTTTTAGTATTGTGTATGAACATTTTAAGGTTTATGACAGGAGACGATAGATGCAAAACTAATGTTGTTCCTAATTATTGGAACTAGACGTATTAATGTTTAAACTTGAATAATGGGACACACCGAAAGCACAGAAAATTATATAAGGATTTTCATGGAAAAGTAGGCTTTGCCTTGGATGCATCTTTGGTAGTGTTTTAGTTAGAAGCAACTTGGACTTTTGGTAATGATATTCTTTAGCCAGGAAAACGAAGTTGGGCTTCTGGATTATCATGAGTTCAGTTTCGTATATAATCTTCAGAGTTAAACACAAAATATCTACTGTAGTGAACCTGAAAACAGCAGGACGTACATGGCATTGGCGTGGTCGTCATCTGGGAATTTTCTCATATTTCAAATGATGCCAGGAATTGAGATATTTAAACATGAAAAATAAAACTGCAGATATATCTGCATGAAATGCCAAAAGAACCATTTTTCCAGTTTGGTTGCTCTGTAACTGATGGTAGAAGTATGGATGGAGACTCGCATGGTCTCCATTTGCAAACTGAAGACGTGCAGGCGAAGCAGAATATAAGTTGTTTTATGGCTAACAGAGGAGTTAGATACTATTTTGCAAGATTTCGGCAATGATAAATATTAATTTCAGCACGTTTGCAATGTAAATGAGTAATATTGCCGTAAAATTTTAGAAGTTTGCAAAAAAAAGAATTGCAAAGAATAAAACAATTATTTGTTAAAATTAGAAAATGTCTTTTGAAGTGAATAGAAAACTTAATAAATAATGACATGCTTAGATCACTTATCAACATAGATATTTGTTTTTCCTTTCTTGAGTATATATTCCTTTCTTGACTATATATTTCTTGAGTATATATTCCTAATACTATCTTATGATCAAACATATTAGTCTGATATTTGTAGTCACTGGTCTATTTCAGTAATTTTGTAAAAAGACATATCGAACATAGTAGTTAATTAACTACGAAAACGGCGTAAGAATTGTCTATCTTCACTAATACTGCTTTCACGTTTCACAATGGTCTTGTTAATTCCTGATTTTAAATGTACATGAATAAAAACTACTAAAACTCCCGCACTCGGGACGCTTCCACAGGGAATCACATGTGTAGCAAAATAACGAGTGTTCAACAATTTAATTATCATGCTCACTGATGAGATAATTTAAGAAAATGGGGAATATATGTTTAAAAAATATGATGATTTATAAAATGTAAAATCGCTATGTAAATCACCATTTGTTAGTTGGATGACGGTCTATGAAATTAACTTCGTATTTTATCTTTGAGCAATAACATGCATATTTTGTATCCATTTTTATAAAAATTTAAGCTAGTACCACACAAATATTTTATTATTTCTTAAACAGAAGAATAAAAAGGAAAAAAAAAAGGTAGTAATTTAAAGTAAAACGCATTTCACTTGCGTATTAAATATTTTACGAACTCGTAAATAGTTTCTCGAAACTTTGATTTTAGCAAGGTTACAGGATACTTACAACCCACGCATACAAAACTGCGGTTTTAGTTAACATCTCTTCAGGGCAAAGAGCTTTATGCTCCTTGTTTAGGAGGAGATTTTTCGCAAAGCGCACCTTAAGCTCCATTTTTCATCTCCCTTTCCCCAACTCTCCACGCGACTTCTCCAGCTCTTGGCAGAGTATGAAAATTAAGTAGACTTTCTTATCGGGGAAGAACACAGGAAAGATATTTTTCGGATGCATGGAGGGGGGCTTGAGAAGCAAGGCACTCATGGGGGGATAGGTAGGATATCGCTTGCACAGGCTCGAGGAAGCTAGCGAAAAGAAGTAAAAGGAGAAAATGCCTAAAAAAGGAATTTTACGAAGAATGGATTTCTGCTCAGATCCCGAGAGAAAGAGTCTTCTTCACTCGCCAATGAACGCTATTTTGTGAGGAGGAATGAATTCCACCGTAAACAAAGGCGAAATCTCCCCCCACCCCTTGCCATGAGCTGCCTGTTTCCGCTAAGGGGTTTTTGTTTCGTAAGGCATTTATTTCTCTGTGCGTACTTTTTCACTCGGAAGGATTTTTTTTACGACATACGAGTGGTTCATTTTTTGATTTTCTGTTTCCTTTTCTTTTAAAGAAGTATATGATCATAGGTGGAAAAATGAAACCAGAAAGGGACACGGGATTCTCTCGAGGAGTGCGTATTATTGAATAAAAGTTGCTAGATTGGGCTATGTCTGCAAATTTAAGGATTAATACCGAATTTCGCTTAATCTTTCCTTAAACGAATATTAGCAGCCTGGAAACTTTTAAAAGTCCCAGTTCTAATTTTTGGGCATTTTACTACTATCCCGGCGATGGTTACATTAAAAAATGAGAGAGAAAGAAATTAATAAATGACGTCTTTGAAAGATACATTTAAATTTATTAAATTCGTTTGCATAAGCTGATCTAGTTCTATAAACCTTCTAATTCTTTTATTTAATAAATTAGAATAATTTAAATAAAAAAATTCATGACTGCATTTGCTTAAAATATTATTCTATGTATTTGTTTACAGTATAGTACAGTACACAATAAGATTGCGGAAAATCTTTAGTGTGAGGTACGAATTGGATCTGGCGAATGTTATCGACAACTGGGATTACTGGGGACATGTTTCTTCTCCCAACATTGAAGTAAGCTGTCATATGTATCTGATTATCGCCTTTATAACTGCCAACAAATAAATATTTTCCCAAAATCATGAACGTCGTATCATCAACTGAACATTTACAAGACTGGTTGTTAACAAAAACGATTATTTGTTATGCTGTGACAATGCTTTCAAACATTATTTTATGCAGATAGATCGCCTTAACTTAAAATACAAATTAGTGCATTATTATTGGAATGCTACATATTGAAATTCCGAAATTAGATACTTTTGTTTAAACGATTCGATCCAATCCGAGCATTTTATGCCGAGATATTGCGCGGCAGCGCAACGTGTCCGGCTTAATAACAGAAATTTTTGCCTATATGGCACTTAATGTGAGCCTTACATGACTGCGATAAGCCAAGGGAGGACTAAGGAGGTGGAAAAGGGGGTCTGGCCAACAGTCACAAGGCCTGTGAAACAAGTAAATTCGGAAAATGTTTGTTTAAACATGGATGCGTTAAAGCTTTTGCTTCCTAAATTACAATGCGCAGAGTGGTGATTATTTGCGACTGGAAGGAAGGATTGGAAAACTTTGGAATGTTGCCTCCTAGATAGTTTTTAATAATAGATGAGATAACGCATTTTTAGGAAAGTTGCATCTCTTTGAAATTAATTCTTTATACAAAAAATGTCATACCTCTGTTGTAATAGGTCTTTAATTTCTGTACGTAGTTCTGTTCAGATAACACTATTGCAAAGTGTATAATTTTATGCAAGGAATAATTTTTCTCTTTTACATGCCACTGAATTATTAAAATTGAATTCGGCTCCTAAATCAACTCAAGTAAACTTAACCAGTACGATCAAGCTCTGGTAAGAAGTACTGGAAGACTAAGACTTTAAACAAAGAGTTTGTTCATTCGGGTTATGGCAAAATAAAGAAGGGTTATCTGCTTAGTATGCTTTTGTGAAGAAGGTTCTATGTACCCCTGTTACCTCACGTAAGCTATTAATGTTTCGAAGCCAATAACGGGTTCGATTTTAACGATAAGAAATTAACTATCTAACGTGACCTAAGCAAATAAGTCCTCACAGACTAACAAATGTTATACCAAGCACTGATAATTCGATCAGGCTTTGAACTCCTATGAACGCGTTTGCTGTGTAGGCATTTTCGTAATTTTGCATGTGTGTAACGTGAATACAAGCCATTTTCCGCCAGGAAGTGCTCTACGGAGACATTCCTCGCCTTGGGCTCCTTTCGCATGCTTTGCCACCACTGGTAAAGCACTTTGTTGTTATATTGGCGAGAGGGAAATCTTTTTTACGTTGAAAGACAAATGAAGGATTTTAGCTGGCAGTTTGCGCACATGCATGAGTAAATGTATTAAGGCAAAGAAAAAAATAAGTAAGAAAGGTGGAATGGTAGAGCAAGCTTTTTAAAGTCATTAATCATAAAGTATAATTAAAATGGAATACAAATGCTCGAGACATCTCTTAGATAGCCAAAATGTAACAAAATTTATATATGTGCGAAAATGAAAACTCTGGGGCAGCTTCAACATTTAGTTAATAAAACCCGAAGTAGCTAATTTCAGGTCAATAATGGGCTGATAAAAAAGAAAGAAAATACTAATTATTTAAAATCATAATTGCACTTAAATTCGGTTACCATATTTATTTAAACTGGGAATATAATGTTCTGCAGCGTAAAAGACTGAGACGAAGATATGAGAGAAATTTGAAACGAAGAAAGGAAAACATAGACTGAAAAACCTGCTCTAATAGGCACAATATATATGTCAAGATGCGCCCCATAATTTAAGATATGCTTTTACATCTAATTAGCTAGCAAAGGCTAAGCGACACGCTGTCAGCAGGCAGGCGAAGAGGCGAAAGATAGAGAGACTACGCAGTTAGTAGCTATTTATACTAGGTAGGTGCATGTGTACAGCTAACCTGCGATTGGTTAATTTTAGGTTTTAGTTCCCTTTTGCAAGCAGTGTTATGTAACTTAAAAAGATCTCGAATTTGGGATAAAAGATGAAATTAAAGGGAGAACAAAAAATCTAGAATAGTCTATTTTGAGGCTGTCAATCTTTTTTTAGCGTAGCAATAGTATTTTATTATATCTTACATGTCCCCTTCTTCAAAAGAAAGTTGGGAGAGCATTTTGAGAGAAAAAGCATTATTGATAATAGAGAAGAAAAAATTATATAATATTCACAATTCTATTGATTAAACTAATGATTTGTTTCAAGATTAATTTAGAAATCTAAAGATATAAAAACATTAATACACAATAACACGCCGAATAAATACTAATTCAGAAGTCAAACAACAAAAATCAGCGTTATATTTACAAAATTTTCACAGGACTAGTTCCGATGGTTTTACCGAACCACCATCCTCAGCTGCAAAACCGCAAATGAACAAGATAGGAAATAATGATTAGATAAGATAAGAAAGCCTGGACAAGAATAAGCAAGTGGCGCCATCTGTTGGTGAAACCAGAACTAAAACATAATTTCTTTAAAGGCCGAAGGCAAATTTGAATTGGAATTAGGATCGTTAACTAGAACAGAAAGATTTTTATGAATGTGAAATGCCTCTAGAAAATCCAGTTCTCCAATGGAAGATGTTTTTTGAATAATTTTGGCAGCAGAAAAATTGAAAGTGTGATTTTCGGACCAACAATGTTGAGCTACAGAAGACTTCTGTGTTTCCTTTTTTCTAACATATGCCTTGTGTTCCTTGACGCGAAATTTTAAGGCTCTCTTAGTTTGGCCAATGTAAATTAAACCACACTGGCAAGGAATCTTATAAATACCCCAGGAATTCATATCCGGAATCGGGTCTTTGAGTATGGAACTCGGAATTTTATTGATGCTATAAATTAGCTATAAAGTTGCACATATTTTGCAGAAATTTAACTTTCGGGTCGTTTATTCTAACATCAATAAAATTTCGAGTTCCCTACTCAAGGACCCCATTCCGGATATGAATTCCTGGGGTATTTATAGGATTCCTTGCCAGTGTGGTTTAATTTACATTGACCAAACTAAGAGAGCCTTAAAATTTCGCGTCAAGGAACATGAGGCATACGTTAGAAAAAAGGAAACACAGATGTCTTCTGTTGCTCAACATTGTTGGTCCGAAAATCATACTTCCAATTTTTCTGCTGCCAAAATTATTCAAAAAACTTCTTCCATTGGAGAACTGGATTTCCTAGAGGCATTTCACATTCATAAAAATCTTTCTGTTCTAGTTAACGATCCTAATTCCAATCCAAATTTGCCTTCAGCCTTTAAAGAAATATGTTTTAGTTCTAGTTTCCCCAACAGATGGCGCCACTTGCTTATTCTTGTCCAGGCTTCCTTATCTTATCTAATCATTATTTCCTATCTTGTTCATTTGCTGTTTTGCAGCTGAGGATGGTGGTTCGGTAAAACCATCGAAACTAGTCCTGTGAAAATTTTGTAAATATAACGCTGATTTTTGTTGTTTGACTTCTGAATTAATATAAAAACATGTTAAAAGTAATTTCAAAGATATAATAATATATTACATAATCTGTGAATTAAATTTAGAGTCCAATTTTAAATACAAATTTATAAAGTTTTTGAGGTGGCTTAAAGATCACATGTGAAACTTTACTCTTGTGACAGTCATAAGGTGTATGTAATCAAAATACTGCCTTTAGACATCTATTAAAATCAATATTTGTTTACTTATTACAAAACACAGACATTATTATCGTAGAGCAATGTAAGAATTAAGGCAGAAAACAAATACAACAGAATATAATAATAAAATAAACCTTGATTGAAATGGGCAGGTCATTTGACTAAATTGGATTGAAATGGGCTCAAAAAGCGAATCAGCGTGACAACTTGCTGATGGCTATGGGATGCTTATATACAGCGAAACCTAAAAGCCTCCGTTGTTTATAAAAGTAACTGGCCTTTAGTATTGTATGGAAAACAAAAGTTTTTATTCATTCGTATGCCCGTATGGCTTAAAATAAAAAAAAAAAAAAAAAAAAAAAAAAAATTGTTAAAGACACAACATTTAAAATCCAAGTTAGATGAAAAACTTGTATGATCAAGTTATGCCTAAGAAATTTAGAAAACAAAAGTTAACATTCCCCACAATAATAATGTAGTGAGCCCTATATTTTTGTTATCTCAGCACATTTTCAGTGAACAAAGAAGGTAGTTGCAAACCGTCTTGGCAGAGGAAGCGGAAAACGAAGAAAGGAGGGAGTCAAAAAGTTTCAGTTCCAGTTAAAAAAGCTTTGGTTTACAATTATTTACTGATTGGGGCAAGAGGTATCTGCATTAAGCGTTACGTAAGATCACATGATTAATTTAAATGAAGCAGCTTAGACTTATAGCGCTATTTTTAAGACAGAGGAAGGAAGTCCCGAAATTAAATAAAAAATGTAAGAGGATATCGCCAATTAAAATTAGAAGTTGTCTTGTAAGGATCTTAAGTTTTACTAACGTTTATTTTATTTTAAATCTTTACTATCACTTCTTATTTTCTACTTCCGGCCAGAATTATAAGCGTGAAGGAGTTTATGCAAAATTGTCTGGCGAACGCCAAGTATTTAAGTGTGGCCTTTTTGCCAAGCAGAAGAGAGGAAGCCGTGAGTTCGAAGCAGGCCGCTTACCTTAGAAGTTACGCAGTTGCTACTTTGCCTTCCAGGCCAGAGGTTTTAATCCTCTTGATAAATTAAACGTATTGTAGTGTTCACAGTCTCTGTGCTACATACGCTTTCTGTTATTATAAGGCCAATCTTATTCTAAAGTTAAATTAGAGTTTAGTTTTATTTTGATATCTTTTAAGTTAGACCCCGAGTCGAGGGTCATTGTATTCCGAAGTACGGAAGTCATTGTATATAAAGAAAAAAATAAAGGGTTTTGTATACCCTTCGTCTGTATCCTGTCTACTTACTACAATTAGTGAACATAGCTTTAGTAAGCTCTCTGTTCTAGTCAGGTCATTGTATGTTTCCGAAGAAGGTTAGAAGAAACATTGAACCTGATAGTGGCGCCCGACGAAGAATAACCATGGCCGAGTTTCAAGAAGAACCTGTGCTGCCTGCAGAAACAGCTCAGAATCCAGAAATGCCAGCTGCCGCCCTGGAAGGATTTGGGTATATTGTCCAGACCATGCGCGCTTCGATGAAACCAGAAGCAACGTTTAATGGAAACTCACAGGTAACCAGTTTTTTGGAAAAATTGGATGACCACTTCATGCTCTACCCCGTGCACGAGTTTCAAAAAGTTACCTTAGCTACCAGCGCTTTGAGGGGCCAAGCGCTTAACTGGTTCAAATGTATCGGCAGAAGTCTCTTGGGTCAAGCAGGAAGTCCCACCTATACCTACGAAAATTTCAAGACTGCCCTACTAAAAGCCTTCCTTGTTGTAAGGGATCGTGCGAAATTAGAAACAGAACTTTTCAGTATATATCAACAAAGAATGGAAAACATCTCGAGTTTTATTTTAAGAAAAATTCACGTTTTCAAGCTCTTGTATGGAAACCGTCCGGATCCTGAAATAATTCAAGTGATTTTGCCGAGGTTACTACCCCAAGTGCAAGACTTTATTGAATTGAGAAATCCGACTACACTTGAAAAATTATTTGAGCTAGCAATCCAGTTTGAAAGTAGAAGAACGGCGGACGTCGAAAGAAGACGCCAATATCAACAGCGAAACCAATTTGGTACGCCAAGACTACAGCAAACTCAAGCACATGGCTACGGAAGCAAAGCGAATCAGTGGGCAAGGAAACCCGAGCATTCAAATACAGCCGGCGAACGTCGACAGTTCAATAGCAACCCAGGAAAAAAGTCTCAAGGCCAGTGGAGAAAGAAGGAAAGCACCGAAAGAAAAAATAATTTAAACTAAAACGGATTTCTGCTGACGAGAGGGTGCGGAAATCCGAAGGCCACGAAAACCCCTCTTCCTACAAGTTAAATACAGTAATGGTGAAAAATTTGAAAAAAAAGATTGAAGTCTTGGTAAATAATATCCCGGCCACCGCACTCCTGGATACCGGCGCGCAGTGTTCCTGTGTGGCAGAAGTCTTTTTTAGAAAGTATTTTCGCAAATACCGCATATATAATGCGGATAATACAACAGTATTAGCGGCGCAAGGAGAACAATGTAAGTGCGTAGGTAAAGTACCTTTGTACATCCGTATCAAGGACGAACAAGTAAAGGTGATGTTTTTTATAGTAAAGAATTTGCAAGCACACTTAATACTAGGAATAGACTTTCTTTCAGACGCACTAGCTACACTGGATTTTAATGAAGCGTCTCTTAAGCTGACGATGAAACCAGTGCGTGTAGAAAAGGTTGAACCGCCAAGGTTAAATCTCGACCACCTGCCTAATGACGAGCAAGATAGAATCCGACAAGTGGTAAGTGAATTTGCTTCCTTATTTAGTGATATTCCAGGATTTACCCAGGTTACTAACCATAGTATTGACACCGGAGATGCATTGCCGGTTCGTCAAAAACCATACCGGTATGATAAGAATAAGGAAAAAATTATAGAATGGCATATTACCGATATGCTACGTAAAAAGATCGTAACGCCTATCTCAAGTAGTTATGCTAGTCCGGTGGTTTTATGTAAGAAAAATAATGATTATCCTTTGGAGCATCCAAAAAGGTGGAGATTCGCTATTGATTACCGTAAATTAAATTCCATAACGAAATATCCGGTATATCCGTTACCGATTATAGAAGAAATTTTAAGGAACATAAAATCAACCAAATTTATGACAACTTTAGACTTAACGAATGGTTATTTTCAAATAGGGATCAGGCCTGAGGACGTGCCTAAGACTGCTTTTATAACCAAGTCTGGCACTTATGCATTTTTGCGAATGCCGTTTGGCCTTTCAGGCGCCCCAGCAACATTTCAGCGATGCATGGACATTGTGTTAAGACCTGTTCTCGGAAAGTCCACATTTATCTATTTAGACGATATCATTATTACTAGTGATAATCTAGACCAACATGTACAGGATTTAAGACAGGTGTTTTCTTTATTAAATGAGGCCGGTCTAAAAGTTAATGTCGAAAAATGCAAATTTGCAGCCCCTGAATTAAAATATTTAGGTTACAAAATATCGCAAAAAGGGATCGAGACAGATGAATCAAAAATAATCGCTGTACAAAAGTATCCGACTCCAAACACGGCAAAGAAGCTCTCTTCTTTTCTAGGACTTTGTTCATATTATAGGTCCTTTATAAAAGATTTTGCGGCTATCGCTGAGCCATTGTTAAAATTAAAAAGGAAAAAGGCAAGATTCTCGTGGACGGCCGAAGCCAATAGTGCTTTCGAAAAATTAAAACAAGCATTAACGCAAGCCCCTGTGTTGAAATTTCCTGAAAAGGATGAAAATTTAGAAATTTCAGCGGATGCTTCGGATTATGCGGTAGGAGCGGTACTTTCGCAAAATCAGCAGCCAGTAGCATTTTTTAGCCGAACTTTAAATCAAACACAAAGAAACTATTCCGCGACCGAGAGAGAGGCACTTGCAGTTCTGTTAGCAGTGCAAAAGTTCCGAGTCTATTTTGGAAAGGCGCCGATAACAGTATATTCTGATCGTGCGGCGGTAACTAGATTGTACTCAGGGAAAAATTTATCCCCAAGGTTAATAAGATGGGCACTCAAGCTGCAAGAATATAATCTGGTAATCAAGCATACCCCCGGAAAGGAAAATATCGTAGCAGATGCCCTGTCACGAATTAAATTAGACGAACAGGGTAATACCGTAAAAGTTGCAATGCTGACAGCGTGTACAATAAATTCCCGAGAAACTGTAATAACCGAACTGGGTAAGGATCCTGAGTTTGGAAGTATTTATGAGTATTTGAAGGATCCTGAAAATTTTAGCCACCAAGATATTGTGGCGATAAGAAATAGGGCGGCCCATTACGAACTAATAGATGGTCTATTATTTTATACAAAAACTACGAATTCCAACAACGAATTTCGACCTGTTATCCCAGCTAGTCTTAGATTAAATATTCTGCAAGAGCTCCATGACAGCCCTTTAGCTTCTCATGCTGGTATTCGAAAAACTACTCAACGCGTACGCGAGGCAGTCTACTTTCCTGAACTGCAAAAGTTAACAAGGGCGTATGTCCAGTCCTGCCCAACATGTCAAGCCGTTAATTATATTAATTTCCGCCCGGCCGGGTTTCTAAATAGTATTAAATCCGAATTTCCAAATGAAATAATCGGCATCGATTTATTGGGCCCTTTCCCAAAAAGTCAGTTAAACAAAAGTCGCTATCTCCTTGTTATAGTTGATCATTTTAGTAAATGGACCGAAATTGTTCCCTTAAAACGAGCCTCCGCGAAATTAGTTACCGATTCTATTTTAAATAAATATATTTTAAAATACGGGGCGCCCCTAAAAGTTATATCGGATAATGGTCCTCAATTTGTAAGTAATATATTTGAAGACATGTGCCAAAAACTGGGCATACGTCATTTAAAAATGGTCCCGTATCGGCCGCAATCAAATATAGCGGAACGGGTCAACAGAAATATAGTGAAAATTATCCGTAGTTATGTTAAAAATTTTCATAAAAGCTGGGATAACTATGTCAATGAATTTGCTTTCGCCCTTAGGACCGCAAAACATGATACAACGGGCAAAACTCCTGCTGAGTTATTTCTAGGCAGAAAGGTTATAACACCGTTAGATAAACTATTTTATGTGCAACAAAGAGCCCCAGAATTTAAAATGGGTGATATAGAAAAACTAATAAAAGAAGCAAAAAAGAATACGGAAGTAGCACAAAGAAAACAAAAATTGTATTATGACTTGAAACGACGGGGAGTAACTTATAAAGTAGGGGATGAAGTACTAAAAATTAAGCATTCACTTTCTTCAGCACCAGAAGATAAAACTGCCAAATTTTTTCCACGCTTTGAAGGACCATATGTTATAGAAAAAATAACTCACGCTGTTGTAGTGTTAAAGGCAAGAAATGGTGAAACCTGTTCCGCAAACATTGACCAGATAAAACCATTCTATGACCGTAATAAAATGCAAATCTTTTCAGATCTTTTGCAGGATCCGGTACAGCAGACACCGCAGGTACAAGTTCCAGAGGTGGGAAAACGACAAGTACAAGGGCAAGCCAATGAGAGACAGAAGCAAGTGAAAAGAAAATTGCCCCGCGGAAAAATTGAAGGTACAAAGAAAAAGAAGCCGTTCCATGTCCAAAAAACAGAGTTCACGAACACCCCCAGAATGAAGAAGGGAGAAGGACGACGTATGTGGAAAAGACCGGGAGAAAGGACGGCAACTATAACCCGGCTGTGAAACGGAAGATTGACTCATCCGACAGAACTCTCCGCAGCAAAAGTCGCCGAACTGCGGAAGGGCCATCAGCGGCGGAGGAAAAAGTACAAGAAAAATTTGAACGGCCAACAACGAGGTCCAAGCAGGATCACGACAGAAGTTTCCCGGTTCCACCAAGACCAGCTGCCTTCAAACGGCCAAGACCACAAGCAGAGGACAGAAGGAAGATGTTCAAGGGTGGCCGTAGTGGTGAAAAACGGAAGCTTCCAGAGGAAAGCACTGAAGGGCGAGCCCGTACAAGAAGGAGGATCAACCAAGCTACGGTCTGCAGCACCTTTAAAGACTGGGCCCAGAAAAGGATGTCTGAATATTACAAAGATAAGTAAAATTTTATGTTACTTTACAAACTTAAGTTAATCTTTCATTCTTACTGCAAGTGGCAGATTTCAAGAAGTTTTACCTCATGCGAGGTCTACCTTTATCGCCAAAAGGGCGAGAAATGAGTTGTGACCGATTTTCTTATTATGTTTTTCAATTACTCGCGCGTAAAACTAAAGTTGATGTATAATAGCGTTGTATAAAGACTTAAATATTGTAAAAAGTTATTGTATAAATTTTATTTAAAACATTCTAACAAGAAAGAAGTTTTAGTCTGAAAGACTTTTTGAAATGTAGTATTATTTCAATGTAGAAAGAATTGGCACTTGCTTTGAAAAGAATAGAAGTTAACAATGTACTACTAATGTATGTTTTCAAATGTGTAAAATTAACGGCATCTTGATATGTTCTTGTATACATGTGAACTGTTATTTTGAATGTTTAGAAATAACGTGATATCGTAAAAGTGAAAGTAATGTTAAAAAATTTTGTTATTCGTGTGACTGTAAAGATTAAATCATGGTGAATATGTGTTAAAGGTTGAATGATGTAGTTAGGCTCTCTGACGCTACACTTTAGAGTTAGCCACTTTCAGAATAGTACCTCAGGGTCTAGAGTTGAAATTAGGGTGTGTTAAGAGGTCTCGTATGTTGAATTTTAACACGTTAGTGTTTTGATTGTAGGAGGAAGTGTTGAACACATAGACAGAAACACATTCGTGTTTGGTGTTTTTACAACACATGTCAGAGAGCACGGGGAGAGATAATTAAAATAGTCATGAATGAAATAAGAATGTTAAGAAAAGTATATTCTATATGTTATTTGCAATGTCATTCTGTAACATTTCATTAAACTAGTTTTCCTTCCAGATCTCTGGAAGGAACCAGAATTGAATAAAGCTCCTGTTTTGATGCAGTACAGATGAAAAAGAAAAAAGATTGTTGTATATTCCGGGAGCTGCTATTGTAACAAATTTCTT
Source organism: Stegodyphus dumicola (assembly GCF_044657685.1). Taxonomy (NCBI): domain Eukaryota; kingdom Metazoa; phylum Arthropoda; class Arachnida; order Araneae; family Eresidae; genus Stegodyphus; species Stegodyphus dumicola. The sequence continues at coordinate 140,824,551 of NC_140771.1, read as the reverse complement.
TCTTTTAAAATTTTCTAGTTTCTAGCTAAGTTATGTTTGTAAAAAGTTTGGCCTCGCGTTAGTTTCTAGAGCTAAAAGTTTTCAACAAGGTCGTTTTAGACCTCAGTTTCAAACTAATTAACTCTGGCGGGAAGTATGTAAGGATCTTAAGTTTTACTAACGTTTATTTTATTTTAAATCTTTACTATCACTTCTTATTTTCTACTTCCGGCCAGAATTATAAGCGTTAAGGTTTTCATGCAAAGTTTGTCTGGCGAACGCCAAGTATTTAAGTGTGGCCTTTTTGCCAAGCAGAAGAGAGGAAGCCGTGAGTTCGAAGCAGGCCGCTTACCTTAGAAGTTACGCAGTTGCTACTTTGCCTTCCAGGCCAGAGGTTTTAATCCTCTTGATAAATTAAACGTATTGTAGTGTTCACAGTCTCTGTGCTACATACGCTTTCTGTTATTATAAGGCCAATCTTATTCTAAAGTTAAATTAGAGTTTAGTTTTATTTTGATATCTTTTAAGTTAGACCCCGAGTCGAGGGTCATTGTATTCCGAAGTACGGAAGTCATTGTATATAAAGAAAAAAATAAAGGGTTTTGTATACCCTTCGTCTGTATCCTGTCTACTTACTACAATTAGTGAACATAGCTTTAGTAAGCTCTCTGTTCTAGTCAGGTCATTGTATGTTTCCGAAGAAGGTTAGAAGAAACATTGAACCTGATAGTCTTTCATAAGTCTTATCTTACATATATACAGTTGAGAGTAATAATTAGAAATGGAATATTAGTACCTTAAAATCTCAGAAATCTTGCGAAAGTTCTACACTCCGAAATTCGAATCTTCGAGATTTTTTTGCCATTATTATCTTTTGAGGCCTAACCTAAAAAGAACCTTTAAATATTTTAATTCAAAACTTCAAAACATTTATTGATAGCCAGTAGAAGAGTTAATTAAAAAATGCGATTCTTGCAATTTCATTTCCCAGTATCACCTCGTCATATCTCTAAAGACCCATTCTTAGTTGTCTGGAAAGATTTTAGCATTTCATATCAAGTGTTTATCTTTGTTAACTCTTTAAACAATCCCATCATCTTGCTCTAATTTAAAAAGTTTCTGAAAATGTTAAAAATTAGAACTGTTAATATATTTTTGTCCAATGGTGTTCAAAACAAGAACCTCATAATTCAAGCGTTTTAATTACGTACTTCATTTAATAAACTCATTTGCATTTTTTTAAAAAATCGTACTCGTACATTTGGTATTTTTTTAAACAATCTTTAATCAAAATATTTTAGTACTGACACTTTTTCGGCCTTTTTTCTTAAGTGAAGTAGTCGAAAGTTTCGAGAGGATCAAGAACTATATGGGATTCGAATTCCGCATTGTGAAAATTTAGGATTCCTCCTAATATTTAGCAATAGTTTTTATTATAGACGATAATATTTATTTATTAACTTTAATGAAAGACGGTATTTGATCTTTGAGACCCTAAATTCGCAATCAGAGTATTTCTGATACTTAACTTTATCCAGATTTCAGTTCATTATGAGGCAAACTGCGAAAGAAAGATGTCAGCTCTTTTATCAAAAAGCAACAAAAAATAGTTTTTCTTAGAGAGCAGCCATTAAGGGATATTAATAACGCATAAATTACCGTTAATCTTCCTACGGTCGCGGTTATCGCTTATCTTCCTTCGACTGAAAGAAAACCGCAATTTATGTAACAGGTGTTAATTCCTGCATTAAGTATTTTACAGTGTTGACAGAATGTGATTTCTTTTGCAAAACTTTCCTAAAGCGAAAGGAGTAACAGATGTCACGTGATGAATTCTCTGATTAATAAGCTGACTTGAATCAGATAACGTCTTCATTTTCTTTGAAGCAAAACAACTAAATACGATGTATGCATTTTTCTTTCAAGACTTTCATTAATTATGCACCCATTCTGTTTATTTTAAATTGTCTTTTAGAACAAAAGTTTCCCCATGTATTAGTGTTTTTCAGAGTATTAATTGAAGATTATACTTTGACCTAGATTATTAATCTTTCAAGCCTGCGCAAAATTTTTATTCGACATTGTTTTTAGAGTTCTTTAAAAAGCTGCAAATAATGTTCAAGTAATACATATTCAATAAGAGAAAATTAAAAATTATTGATTTAATTACTTTTTAAGATAATCAGTATAATATTACAGTTAGCAATATCTTTATTAAATAATTAGCTCGGTAAATGACTGACTGATAACTTATAGCCAGAATACCACTGAGATCAGTAGTTTATCTGGTTCAATCAAATTTATGCCAGATGGGCACAATAACATAGAATGTCTTCACATAATGTCCGCCGTAAGGAGGAGCAAAGACGGATAAAGAAAAGGAAGACCAGCAACGCAAGAGCTCACTAGCAAGTAACCGGCCCGGCAAAGGCGTGACTAAGTGGGAGTAATAAAATGAGTGTAGAATGTGAATAAAACTAGTGAATTTAAGAAATACACAGTACAATAAATGAGTAAGATACAAAATTAAGAATGCTAAGAAACACATTAGGTACATTATTTACAGGTGGGCACTAGGTGGTTTCGGTCCCTGATAAGGTGCGGGTCCCTGATAAGGTGCGACGCAAGTGGGCGCAGTTTGGCGTCCTCATATTTCGTAGGTAAAGATATCGAAATTTCTCATATGGTCACAGTTCTGAGCTTTCGTGAAGAATTTCCTGTTGATCTTATTTAGGTGCTCTTCTAGAGTTTCCAGTTTTAAGTCATAGTGCAATGTAGCATTGCTCACAAAAATGTGAGCATGGGTGATAAACCTTAAGACTTTGTTTTGCATTATTTGAAGTCTTTTTATATCCTCCTTGGTAGCCGTGCACCAGGCCGACGACGCATAAGTCATCAATGGCCTAATTGCCGTGATATATACTAGCCTCTTTTTCCTGGGATCTAAGCTAGAATAATTACCCAATATAGGGATGAGACTATTTACAACAGTGAAAATTTTTCTTCTGACCTTTGTTATATGATCTCCCCATTTTAATCTTTCATTTAGCATTACTCCTAAATATTTCGCCTTACTAACTCTAGGAATCTCTTCCGAGGATAAGAAGAGCTTGCTATTAATAGTCAACTGTGTATTTTTCCTCTTTATCATTAATAATTGCGACTTGCTGGCATTAATAGCAATCCTCCAAGTCGTACACCACTTTTCTACCACTGGTAGAAGCTCCTGTAACTTCTTGATTGCATGGTGTGCGTTTGCGGACTTTACGGTTAATGCGTATCGTCCGCAAAGTGATTTCTGTCAATGTGAGCTCTAGGGAAGTCATGAACATAAAATAAATACAGGACGAGCCCTAAAATGGACCCCTGTGGGGTGCCTGCATTCATGGTGCGTAAACTGGAGATGTTCTTTCCAGTAGCCACAGTGAATTTCCTATTAGTGATGAAAGACATAATTAGCTGAATCAGCTCTCTATCCATAGGGAGATTTATAAGTTTATAAATAAGCCCCTCATGCCAGACGCGGACGAATGCCTTCGTCACGTCTAGCATGAATAAGGCGATATTTTGTTTCTTGTGGAGCGCATCCCCACAAGACTCGACGAGCCGAACCAGCTGCTTCGTTGTTGAAAGCTTTCTCCGGAAACCAAATTGGTCCGGAGGCAGTAATTCAATATAGCTTTTTAATCTGCTGTAGATTATTCTCTCAAAGACCTTTCCTAGTCCCGGATGCAAGCTAATGGGCCTGTACCTATCTGGCTTAGTGTTATCTATGCCGGGCTTAGACAATAAAATAAATTTTGCGATTTTCCATTTTGTGGGAAAATAGCATTGACTAAGACACGCATTGATAATACTCGTGAATTTTGCAAATTTTGCCACAACATTGCAGGGCAGATTTCTAAGTGCGTGATTATTAATACCGTCTATGCTAGGGGCCTTTTTGACTCTAAGCTTCTGTGTGATTTCTTTGATCTCACTGGGGATAGCAGTGGCCATGTATCTCTTAGCAGTGTGGGCATTAAGCCAATCCCTAACAATGTAGCATGCCTCATTGACAAAATTAATGTCCATGAGCGTCATGTTAGGTCTGAACTGCTCTTCTAAATGGTCCGCAAGGACCGTCGATTCGTCTTTATTATTGAGAGCAACAGAGTTTTCAGTATAAATCGGCTTATTGCATGTACGCTGCCTTTTCAGGTTACGCATGAACGTCCAGAGAGTGCCATTATTCGGACTAAGATTCTGAATTTTTTCCTCCCATACATCTCTCTTATGCTCATCTATTTTCTTTTTAATTAACTTATTTAATTTGTTCATATCTCTTTTAACGTGAGGGCTCCATGTAAGGTGCCACGCTTTCCTCATCCTATTCCGGTCCTTAATCATCTCTCTAATTTCCTGTGGCAAAATGCCAGCGTTATTATTTCTTCTCACGTGTCTAGATGCATTTTCAATAGCATTATTGATTGAATAAGTGAGGGTATCAACTGCATCATCTATATCTTTCCGCGAATTCAGAGTATCAGAGATGGGCAGATTCTGACTGAGAAACTTCTGGAACTTACTCCAGTCAGTCGTGCGGATCATTTCATTTTCTGCCTCTTTAGTAGTGCCTAGGTAAGCAATGACCGGTATATGGTCAGAGCTCAATTCGTGCTTTACTTCAGTATAAATAGGGATTGAAGTATTTGTCAGAAGAATATCAAGAAGGTCTGCATTTCTTGGGTTCTGTGGTCTGTACGTATACTCCTCAGTAACATGCAGGGCAACTGGGTGATTATTTATAAATTCATAGAGGACCTTACCGTTTTGGTTAGTTTTACGGCACCCCCACTCGGAGTGCTTTGCGTTGAGATCACCCGTTAGGATATACTTATTAGTGTCAGAGAGAAGTTTGGAAAGAACACTTTCCGTCAATAGTTTCCTGGGCGGATTATAAAATGAAATGAAATTTAAATTACCATATTGCGGTAAGTACACTGAGACTGTGACCATCTCATGTCCGTCGTTTCTATCTTGGCTAATCAAACAGGACTGGAGCGAGTTGCGCACATAAATTGCGGCCCCCCCACCCCGGTGACTCAAACGATCACACCTATATGTGCGGTAATTAGGCAAATTTATACGCACGCATGGCGTGGCAAAAGTCTCTGTTACAAGGGCAATATCAATATTGTGATTGTTAAGGAAGTTTAAAAAATCCCTCAACTTGTTCTGAATGGCATGAGCATTCCAGAATGCTAATTTTATAGGATCTCCTTGTGTGGTGTACCTATCCTTAAAATCTTGATTTATGGTAGTTTTGTCCTTATGCGTAGGTACATTTTGTCCTATTTGCTGCGTTAAAAGAAAGCCGGAGCTCTTAATGACCGATACAAGCTCGGCCAGGTGTGCAAAAACAGTTTTTGCTTCCTTGATTGTGTTTGCACACAAACCAGGAGACAGGGCTTGTGCAAATGATTTATTTTCTATAACCCTACTAGTATAGACTTTTGGCTTATCCTGTTTCTTTTTAGGGAACATCTGACACCCCCTAAAGTTCGAGGTGTGAGATTGTTTACAGTTCGCACAACGTGGTGGCAAGTCAGAATTTTTATTAGGGCATTCAAAGAACAAATGTCCCTCTCCTCATCTCACGCACTTGGGTGCATAGTTACAGCCAGTTTGCGTATGATGAAATCTTTGGCACCTATAGCATTGTAGCGTGCCTGATCTACCTTTATAATTTTCGACTTTAATTCCTAGGTCACATAAGTGACTTGTATATATCTTTGCTTTTTATATACTTTTATATATCTTGTTGTATATATCTTTGGATTTGGGTTTCTTAGGCAGAGTAACTAAAAATAGCGGGAGTTTAATAACCTCCCCGTTTCTTCTGCGCGTAAGTTGCTTAACTGATTCAACTTTGTATCCTAAATCTTCTAACTCCTCTTGTATTTCTACCGTATCTGTATCTCTTTTAAGAGACCTCTTATCACTACTTTTATGTCTTTATCCTCAGGAAGCGTGAGTGATGTTCCACTTTCGTGTCTTTTAAATAAGTAACAGTCTGCCTGTAATGTTCAGGGTTTCTGATGAAAATTTTAATCCCATTATTATTCTTATTAGAGTTAAACTCAATGTTTCTCTGTTTAAGTGCCCTAGCTATGTTTTTCCAAGTAGGGTAATCTACTTTAACAGTTATGGGTGGTATCCGTGACTTTTTCACAAATTCCGCTTCTATGTTTTCATCTGAGCTTGTATTTTGTTTAGATGTACTAGTGTACGTGTCCATAATATTGTTATCCTCACCATTAGTGGCATTTTCACTAAGTCTCTCCTCCATGGAGTTCATTTGAGTTGCGCCAGCCTGGGGAATATGAGCGTCAGTTCGCCCAGTCGGGCACGTGACCTCATCTGGATAACTGACTGGTCGCGCTGCGTTTTCGGTTTGAGACTTACTCGCTGCAGCCTGTTTCTCAGTTCCTTCACGAGATGGCGCCACATTATCGTGGCTGCTGACCGCAAACTTTAGAACTCAATGTATGTGTAATTTTACTACCTATGTCCTGACTAGGCGAGATTTTTAAACTTTTGGGAGCCTTCGGTTTGAGATTTCGTTTCAATCTAACATCACCTTCATGTCTGGTACTGTGCGTGTACTGTTCAGCAGTGAGTGCGGAGTCATCATCAGCTATGTTCGCAAGAACATCAAATTTGTTTTGCACCTCAGGAGGGTCCGATTCAGTATCGCTCAGAGTATGTTTCGTACTTTTGGTAACAGCAGTCCAATGCATATCGTGGTGGGAGACATCAGCATGATGGGGATCAATTTCATTAGACGCTATCCGGTTAGAACCGACTTGCGCTAAGCCTAGTTCAGAGCCACGTGCAGAGTTCAGACTGCCTCGTACTTTATCCGATAGTTTAGGGAGAAGTTTTAATAGAAAATCCAGATCAATTCTTTCATCCTCAGTCAAAGGTAAATCCTTCTCTTTGGAAGTTAATTCCGCATATCGAGCGAAGATTAGTTTGACCAGTGACATGTTGATCAAGTCCTTAAACCAGTTCAGTCATTAGGGGAAAATGGATGCAAAGAATCAGTAATATCGCACTAAGGCCTTTTTACTAAGGCCTTTTTACTCAATTAAAAAACCTTTTATGTTTTTATGAGCAACCTTTTATGTGCTAACAACTGATCGTAGAAGAAGAATCAAATCGACTTGGTAAAACCGAGAGCCGTGCTAAGAGAACCTTCACGTGCGACTGCTCGAACCCTTGGTAAATGACGCTAAACAACTTTATTATGCTGAGTATTTTCTGATTTTTATGTCATTATCAAGCGGAATACTGATATTTAAATTTTATACTGCATATGTTTCTTTATTTACAGTGTTTACATATTAAAAAATCTGATGTGTGCACCACATGACTTCCTTGTGCGGAATATTAAATTATATGCATTTTTGCTTGCATTTCATTTAAACTTATTGGATTGAATTAATCCAGCGCTTCGTTGATAGCGCATAAACCACAATAGAATAAATGCACTCTTTAAAATTCACTATATTTGCTTACCATAGCGGCACTCTGGCGCTAGGCTCACTAACAACAAGCGTCTAGATCCCAAACCTGACTTTTGCTCATAACCGGTTTTTTCCTTTTCTGGGATATGAGGAAAGGAAAAGGAATTTTAGTTCACAGTGTTGTTTATACTGCGTTCCTGTGAAATCACTGTTCAGAAAATGTATTAACGTATCTTTTGAAATAATAATACGACCTTTACAGGGACAAGTAATTTCGCATCGGAAAATCAGCCGATACCCTTGGAAACAATTGAAAGGTCTTTTTTTAGAGACAAATATTCCTGACACGCAAAATCAACTGTTGACTCTTCAATGAATTACGGAAAAAAGATAGCTACATTTTTTAACTGAAAAAGACATGGCAAGTGGTCATCCCATAGAATTACACGATTTAAAGCGCAAGAAAGAATGTAAATTTAAAAGTATGCGTTGCCAAATACATTTTGCGGATATTATGGGTTGCCTATTTTGGCGATATAGCACAGTGTTTGGTGAATTCTTTTTATGGTTGAGTAGATAATCAAATTTGCATATGTTATGTAAGTGTTTCAATATTTGTATTTTCGTTTAGTAAAGCATACCATCCCATCATAACTTACTAAGATGTTGTATGTAGTTTATTCAGATGTTTATCCTATAACAATGTAATATTTATCTACACTATGTTCATGTACTGAATATAGTGATACCTTTCCTTTCTATACGTAAGATAATTCACAGTTAATTTTATTGTAAAATATCTAAGATATACAAAAATAATAAAAAAAAAAGATTACATGGTTAAATGCATTGTAAACTAAGAAATTTACAAATTACTACTCTTCTGTAATTTTAATGTAACTTATTATGATCTTTACATACTTTTGGTGGTAGTTTTTGGTATGTAAAAATAAAGGAAAAACAGTTTTTCCTAACATCAGCATTTTAATCATTGACAAACTATTAATAAAAAAAGAAATTGGTAATAATAAATGTCTGATTATTTTATTTTTATGTAATTTACTATAATTAATAAATTTAACTGCTATATGTTATATACCTGATATAAATAGATTGATTTATGATCTTAAATAGAAATTGTTTTGTATAAAGTAGTGTATAGTTTTCATTTTTGTATATAGAGGAATATGTTGCAATATGCAGAAAATCCTCTCATGCATACCACACAGGCAATCTTTGTAAATAACTAGTATTTATGAGAATCGTTTTTTTAAATGGGGACTACCAGCTCGACCATGTGCTTATTTTTGGGGTGCATGTTTGGCGGATACTTTGACTCAGGGTGTTTCACTTATTTACATATTTTCTTGGAACCTTTTTTATAGTCACTTACAGATCTGTTTCTAGGATATACATTCAGAAAAAATACTTTTTTGATGGATCAGGTACTCTGGTGTTGCACTACCTGCATTAATTCCCCTGAAAGTTTCAATTTTCATGTTGGAAGTTTAACTATACATACAAGTTTACTAATAGATCCAAATAGATGGAACACAGTTTAGCTCAGTTTTTAGCAGTGGAATTTTATTCTAGGAAATAAAAGTGCCAAGCATCAGAAGCTCACAGTCTTGAAATATAGACATTATCATACCAAGCAATGGGCTAAAACAAATTTTCATTGATAAAGATACATCAGACACTGTTTATCATATTTTCACTTTCATAAAAATGGTAATCTTGTACAAAATACATGCTTAGTGAATGAAAATGTTTATTTTATGAGATAATTCACAAGCTTTGATATAATAAATGTGCACAGCTTTTTAGTCTATTATCGTTCCTGAGAAAGATTGTTAAAGCTATTCTAAAATGACTAAATCTTACATTAATATAGGTTAAGACCCAAATTCTCAATTTGCCTATTAATCAATTATATATGAACTCTTCTTTGATATAGTCAAGGTCTCAAGAGTTTTGTTAAATGCTTAGGCTTTACAAAATATATCAAAAATATAATTGTCCTATCTTAGAAGTTTGTAATGCCATGCCATCCTAACAAGCACGCATTTCCCTTAAGTAGTTTACAGGCTCTCGTTAATTATTGTTTGGAAGAATGATATTTAGGACATCTAAAGGTTATATACAAGTTTATTTGGGATAATTAACATTTTAAATTAATTTTTCTATGGGTTTTAGCACTGCCACAAGATTTTTCTCCTTTCCGCAAGAAGTTACAGATGGTTTGTTTTCCAACCAAATAAAGTCGACCATCAGTATCGAAGTAATCATCAATCAAAACAGTTTTAGTGTAGTTGTTTTATATTATGCCAAATCAAAAAAGTTGCACCAAATAGTTTGTCTTCGAAATCTTATTATCGTGATATTATATTCATATAGCCATTTCTGCAGGTGAAAAAATGCGATTTTCTCGCATAAAAAGCATCACTTAGTCTATTCATATAAATTGTTGCAAATACACATTTATGTATTAGAAACTACACAACAAATGAAAAATTATATTTAATGTAAAAAGGAATTTGCTGTTCACAAGGAAAAAAGAGAAAATGGATAGAACTTCAAAATCTATAACATAATCGTTTTCTGGGTGGAGTGCTCCATTTATCTTGGGACAATTTTCATTTCTAAATTAACAAGGAAATTACATAATACATGTGCTCTCACAAGATGCCACCAAAATTTGATTAAGTATTTTAAAAATTCTTGATGACTGAAACATATTGCAGTAGAAGACTACAAATGGAAGAAGCTACAGCCGAGTTCTATTTCCATATTATTAAACTTCCAGAAACTATGAAATTCTAAACAGTATTTTACAATATTTAACGAATATTGTAAACATAACATGAAAAATCTGGCACACAGAGAACTTGGAATTTTTATAAAGTATATCACCTAGGTCTTTTACACACGATATAAAGGCTATGTATTTTTTACAAAATATGGATTATAAATAATATTGATTAGATATTATCAAAATGCATATATAAATCTCAAATGTCCAATTTTTCATGAGTTTTCTTTTTTTTTAACACGAGTGAAAATAATATAAAAAATAAATAGCTATGGAATTGATGTTACACACAATTCATGGACCAACTTCAGTATCAATTGTCAAGAAGTGTGATTATCATATTAATCATATATGATATTCATATATTCATATATATTTTATTATAATTAAATAAGCTATAAGGTATTTCTTCCACTTCCCGAGTGTGCTTTCGTGGTGTAACGGTAGCACGCTCGGTCGGTATTCCAGAGGTCCGTGGTTCGATTCCCGGCGAAGGCGGTTGAATATTTTTCATCTCTCTGGCTTCCAAAAAATCCTAATGTCTTTACGAAGCAATGTATAATTTTAATTTAAGATGCACTACAATGAATAAATGTCTCTAAGAATGTTATTTCCCAAAGTAGCATAGATGATAAACTAACTAAAGATCTCACAGCAAGTATTATTATGCCGTGAGCTTTGGATTCTGGCAGCTTAATGGAATGTAACAGCTAGAAAGAGTAGGAAGATTACAATACAAATACTTCTGATGATAACATTTTATACCTTTTTGTTGCCTTTTCTATCCTCGTCAATATTATAACACATATGCTATTTATTTCTTTAGTTACTTTTAATGCAACTGTTTAACTCTTATAATGTTTTCTCAATTCTTACTTTAGGTATTGCTGTAGCAATATATAAACATACTTTTGTCATTTTTGTTTTGATGTGTACTTGTATTAAAATAACATAACAATTTGTATAACGCATGCTTTCAGTAGACCAATTTCACTACTCTTATTCTATTTTTTTTCTTTTTTCTTCTGGTAATGAACAGTCATGTGGTTTATGTACATGGAATGGGTACTAAATAATCTTAGATTTTAGGAGGGATACAGTCCATCACATATTTAACGTTAAAAGATGTTGAGGGCAGGGAAGAAATATCAGATAAATTTCTCCAAACAGGAAACTGTTTGAAAATCTTTCTTTTCATAGAATATGTGTATGCAATTAATAGTTAAAAAAATATGAAGCATTCTATAAAATGAACTAGCAAATGTTTATGAGAATTATTTTTTTGCAAAATGCCTGAAAGTCAATATTAAATTTGCCAAACCCAACCAAAGATAAGAGGAAAAATAATTTAAAATATAGCCTATTATTCCTCCTTTAAAAAATCTACTTATTTACAATCAGTTTCAATTTTTTCTTAATCATTCTTTTGTGCATAAAGACAACAGCAGCTGATCCGTGCTTGCATGCACCACACATGAGTTTCAGGAACTAAATACCGTGCTTCATCTAACTGTGATTTTGCAGAACAGTACCTACCTGCTCTTAAAATGTAAATAATAGCCATAAAGGTTATTCTTTTTTCACACTCAATTTCCTGTTTATTTAAGAACAGAACATTGCCTTTGAGCCATAAAATTAGCCACACAATTTTTGACAATTTACAAAGTCGTCAATTAGTTGAATGAATTAGAAAATAATAAGCGTAAGATAAGAACAATATTAAATAAAATAAATGCTGAATAGCTTTGAAAAAGTTTCAATCTCGTACAAAGAATGGTATTTACATTCATAAATCAAAGCTGCTAATGAAAAACTCTTTATTAGCAGCAAAACTCTTTATTTTCCTCATTCAAAAGTCCGATAATGCCTTTATTTACCCATTATGGAGATGAGATTTACATTAATGTAATTAACAATTAATTAGCCAAAATATAAATAATAGTCACTTGCTGCATGGGATCGCCTGCTCATATTGGATAATATAAATATGCGAAATATTTGCATTCAGACAAACTTTTGCACAATTTACAAACGGAAATTTTACACACAATTAATCTTGCACAGTATATTGATTGAAATTAGCCTCTTTATTTTTAAGAAAACTAAGAGAAATAAATATAGCACCATTAACACATATCCGTTAGCATTTCAAGCGATAGTAACATAAGCACTTGTCTTCGAACACGAGCAATTCCGAGCCGCATGGATGAAATTCAACATGAGCATTTGTGAGCGCTTGGACGAAATTCCCTTTTACTTTTTTATTTAATAAAAAAGTAAAAGCTTATGTTACTATCGCTTGAAATGCTAACGGATTTTTTATTTACTACTCAATTATTCCGAAACCCGGGCGATGAGCAAAAGTGAGGTTTGGGGTCTAGACGCTTGTCACTTAACAGCGTTACATTTCGTTCATAATATAACTCAGAATGTACAAAACTTATACCATGTAAAGAATTATCTAATCGTTGCACATGTTCAATTTAAATACTATAATAAATCTAAAACGACGTGTAAAAGAAATTAAGCAAACAAAACAAAAAAGAAACAGTTTTTTACAGACAACTCAGTATTTCTCATTCAATTAATTCAGTTCTCACTTCGCGACAAGGGAAAATACATAAAAACTCAAAATATCTACATTAATTATTTATTATTATTATTATTCACGCATTTTGCACTCAAATTACAAAGTAAATCTTAAGCACTTATTTCGTCAAATAAATGCCAGAGGGGATTAAGCATGGTTGAATTCGCAATAATAAAAGAAGGGGTTATTTTTGTTGTTGAGAAGCTTAGTTTCTCTAGATTGGCAACAAATCCGCTATTCTGCCAAGTTTAAACTGTAAGCAAACATGGCCGCCGTCGCAAACTTATTAGGCTTAGCCGCACTTAAACAACTTTTAAAGCCGCAATTAAATTTCTGATAATTCTACAAGTATTGCATGCAGATTCCCTAAAGGCATAAAAACCGGAAGGCTTAACCGGAAGGCTAAAACTATAAAAACCAGAAGGCTAAAGGCTTAACCGGAAGATAAGAACAGTATAATTTAATCATTTTTAAAGCAAAAAATGCACAATTTACAAACACATAAGAGTAAAGAAACTGAAATCACTGAGCCGGATAACCGAGTGAATATATAATATATACATATATTTATATACGTTTGGTGCGGCCGATCGCAACCAAAATACGAGGTGCACATCTACATGTTATAGCAGTTCTATACAAAATTTACACTTTCTGAGGCTACTGATTTTTGAGTTATGCGATATACGTACGTACAGACACCACGAAAAATTCTCTTCAGAATTAATTTTAAATCAGTTTTATAATTTTTTTTGGGAAAAAGAGTTTTTTATTCTGTTCTTAAGTACAGATATCACGCAAAAACATCGTTAAATTGCATTCGTTAGCGGACAAAATGGATATTTTCGTTGAAATATGATGGCTGAAACTTTTCACGATTACAATACTTCCTTTTTACTTCGCACAAGGAAGTTAAAATGTTGTTTAATTATTCATTAATATTGTAAAGGAGGGCAAATATGTATTTGTATTTGTTTCACATAGCCATCGATTTGCTTACCTTTGTATTTTGCATTGATGTAAATTTGAGAAACTGTGATTCGTATTCATAATCATATTATTTATTATGTTCGAATGTTGAAATCTTGTGTTAATAACTTATTTAGAACTTGTAAATAGCTTTAGTTGAATTCAACATGTCGGATTTACGGAGCATCAGTTTAAGAATATTAGAGAAATATTGTCAGCATTTTGTAGTGTATGTTGAATTCTATTTTTTTTTTCTTTGAAATGTTGTGCTATGTTGCCCTCGATTTTCCTGTTATTTGGACTATTTTTGATTTGATATTTTGTTCTAATTCACAGAGTATTGCCCAATACTATCTCTAGCAATAAAGTAACTACAATATTTACCTTCTGTGTTTGAGTTCAATGTAATTACTCTGGAATTTGATTGGAATTCAAGTATTTCATACTAATAGACTATTTACTACAAAAGTAAATTAAAATACAAACATATGACAGTACGTTAGATGTAAATGTAAAGTAAACCTCATGACAAAATTATTTGAAGCTTTTTGATCAATATATTTAAATAAATTTTAATTAACTTGTAAACATAAATGCACAAATAAACGAAAATGAAACCTATACATCAAGCTTCCTGCTACTTTAGACGGGTATATATGGATATCCAGAAAGAAACGAAACATAACGTAGAACCAAAAATCAAATTTTATTAAACAATAAATAAAAGTTAGTACACATTTTAGTTCTTAGTCTAGAAAAGTCTGTTATATTCCGTCTTTTCACAAAATATGTCTTGGTTTTACTTATTTATTAATTTCAAGAATATATAGGATCACTTTTGTTTGTGAGAAATATTTATCATCATTTGTTTAGTTATTCCTTTGATAAGCAATCTTTTTGAGAGATGTTCTTATGTAAAATATAGAAAATGCAGTGAAAGGTATAATCTCGAATTGCTGCTGAAATCTCAGTCTGTGACCAGGTTTTCGGTCTAATACCTTATTTACTGATTTTCAATGTCTTACCTTTGCTTTTTGACCTCTACCTTTAATTTCGTCTTGCGGAATGTGCATTGGTTTATTTTTAGTCACAACATTCCTCCCCCCGTTTTGCTTGTGAAGCTTTTAAATTTTAACTGGAAGTGCATTACTATGATGAAGGAAATAAAGCCTGTATGCTCAATATATTCTCACTCATGTAATACACAATTCGAATTTTATAAATAGGAATAAGTGATGCAGAATAATCCTATTTAAAAAAAAAAGGAATTAAGCATTTTACACATCAACCAATTTACCTCAAAAACAAAGTTAACCTAATCTAAATTTCGGTTAGCTTTTTAGAACTTGAATACTATAAGCAAAACCAGCTGTGCGAGTGTATGTGAGAAATCTGCGGCATCTTAAATATGAACACTTAACTTTATATTCAAGGATTTCATGAAATTGTCACAAAATTTACATGCCTACTTAAACTGCCCCTTTTTGGAAATATACTATTTATTGCATTAGCCCAAAGGCCGTTAGCCCAGAAGGGCTATTAATTTCGTTTAGGCATTTGCGTTGAAATGTCGGTTCACTTTTTAAACTGTTGCCACCAAATATTAGAACCCTGTATTATATTTAAAGAAATTAAATAATGTAGCATTTGCATAAATGTATGTATGCTTCTCCCTTTGTAATAAAACAACGCTACCGAGAGCCATCAAATATTGAATAACGTAATCCTTCACCGAATATGGGTATCTAAAAGACGTAATTTCGAATTTGGAGTGTGTTTTATTATCGATTTCATATTTTGTAACACCTTAACGAATTTATCATTATCAAACTCCCCGATTCCAAACAGAGCAGTGGCTACACTAAATGAAAAAAAAAAAAAAAAAAAAATCATCAGCGCGCGAGACTGTGTATCGTAAATTCTGAAGATATGCTGATTTTAAAATTATTTCCCAGTATTACTGTTGAATTGAATTTGATGGTTTAAGTGCGAAGAACATGATATTTTATAAATAAAGGCAACACACAAAACGTTAAAAAAACGCTCCTTTGGGCGTAATATAAAATGTGAAAGCTTTCAGACTTTTTTTAAAAGTTTATAATTTTTATGCTAATTGTTGGAAATTTGTAAGTTTTATGATATTAGTTTTTTTTTTTTTTACTTCCTTGCACGAAGAGAAGTACTGTAATCGCTAAAATTTTTGGGTATCCTGTTTCAACGCTATCGGATGCAATTTAACGATGTTTTTGCGTGACATCTGTATTTAAGGACAGAATAAAAGACTCTTTTTCCCCCAGAAGTTTATAAAACTGATTTAAAATGGATTCTGAAGATATTTGTTTCCTGGCGTCTGTACGTACTTACGTACCTATGTACGTATGTATGTATCTCGCATAACAAAAAACAAAAAAAAAAAAAGAGTATCCTCAAAACGTTGAAATTTTGTATATAGGACAGCTACAGGATGCAGCTGTGCATCCTGCTTTTTGGTGGCAATCGGCAGCACCAAAAGTAAATAAATATATACATATGTGCATATATCTACTGTGCCAATCGGCTCAGTGAGCTCAGTTTCTTTATTCTTAATATTTGTAAATTGTGCATTTTTTTACTTTAAAAATGAGTGCATTATGTGTTTCTCATCTTCCGATTAAAGTTTTTATGCCTTCAGTTAACCTGCATGTTATCGTTGTAGAATTATCAACAATTTAAAAGTTGCTTAAGTGCGGCTAAGCCTAATTTATTTACCGTAACAGCCACGCTTGTTTACATTTGAAACTTAGCAGAATAGCCGATTCGTTGCCAGTCTAGAGAATCTAAGCCTCGCAACAAAAAAGATATTGCCTTCTTTTATTATTGCAAATTAAATCATGCTTAATCCATTCTGGAATTTATTCGAGGGAATAGGTGTTTAAGATTTATTTCCTAATTTTTAATATATATATTTTGAGTTTTTATGTACTTTTGCCTTGCCGCGTAGTGAGAATTGAATCAATTGAACGAGAAATACTGATTTGTCTGCGATAAACTATTTTTTTGTTTTGTTTTTTTGTTTGCTTGTTTTTTATTTGTTTGCTTAACTTCTTTTATACATCGTTTTAGATTTATTATAGTATTTGAATACAACATGTGACAACGATTGGATAATTCTTTAAATGATATAAATTTTACGCATTCTTAATTATAAAATGAATGAGATGTAACGCTAGTAAGTGAACTTAGCGCCGAAGTGTCGCTATGGTAAATAAATATAGTGAAATTTCAGAGTGCATTTATTCTATTGTGGTTTATGCGCTATCGACGAAGTAAAGTTAATTTAAAATTCGTTAACTGTTAATTCAATATGTTTAAATGAAATGCAGGAAAATTGCGTATAATTTAATATTCAGTACAAGGATGTCATGTGGTGTACATATCAGATTTTTCAATTTTTCTTTACTTTTGCTTTTTACTTTCTTCAGCGCCTTTCTGATAAGTTAAATTATAAATAACAGCATAATTTTTAAATTATTTTGTTTTAATTATGTAAATTTATAAATGCTTTTAGAATCTGAGAGAAGGTTTTCAGCTCATATACAAAGTAGTAATTCCATTAAGATGTTAACAATACGTTAGTACGTAATAGACAGCATGGGAATCAAAACTATATGGTACTTATATTTTGTGTCTTCTCAATAGTTATTAATATGGAATGTCTCCAGTGGTTTTTGCTCTGTTAATAATTTAAAAGAAGTTTCACTTCAGGGTTCAGATTAATAGGATGTTATTTTATTTTTTCCCATTATTTCAGAAAGCATGCTACTTCTGTTTATTTGGTACGACCACAATATTTTTATGGATGTCACGGTAATTGTGTTTTATATCGTAATTAGATCTAATTATATCCCGTATCCACACGAATACGAAAGATTTTGCTTTCGTTAATCAGTTTTATTTTTTCAAGGTAAGTATCATCATCGTCATGTTGCTCAATAAGGTTACAGCGCCAGACAAATTTGAACTGCGTGTGGTGAGTACGCTATTGTTGAAAAGACAGCCTTTAAGGAGTATATTGATCGGTTTCGTGGTAAAAATGTTGACCAGAACTAATCGTTTATCCTACTTTCATGAGAAACGTTTGATCAATGTTATCGATCTTGATCTACATCAAACCACTCGCGAATTTAATGTAGGATACTTCACCGTGTTCAGCAGAAACATTAACAAAAACGGCAAACAAATGACATGTCATCATTATCATCCGCTTAGACTTGATGGATAATACCAGACTGCAAGCGTAACACATGACAAAATGTGCTATTGAGATGTTTACCTGTCACAAAGTTTCGTTTCTACAGATTAATTCTACTTTCCTTCAGGTTTGATTTCTTCATATTATTACCCTTCCATATCATTGTCAAATGCACTCAGTGGAAGAGCTACCGAAAACTGTGATCCCTTCCAAGCATTTCCGGATGATGTTTATGCATCCAAATCATCGAAAATCGACACAGATGATGCCATAAAAAGAAAACACGTCGTAGATAAACGCAGGGGAATATCAATGATGTGTGTTTAGCGAATAATACGTTAAATGGAAAAAAATTACATTGGTCATAAAGCGGGATAAAAACAGAATCAAACCAATAAAAACTAGTATTAATTTGTGAATTGTAAGAATTAAATACCAACATAAAATTATCAACTCTAGGCACTTATTGATATTTCCTTTTTAAATATACATATACACTTAAAAACATGCATAAACACATGCATCTTCACCTATCTTAAAAACATTTTCTGTGTGGGACATATAGCTACTCCCATTTATCTAAACATCTTTGAAGCCTCATTTTAGCGATACTTAAATAAGCTGCGAGTCTTCGGAGACTTAAACTACAAACTGCTCGCTATAAAATACAACAGAAGGTGACAAATGCTTTGTACACTTTTTAGTATATAAATGCAAAACAGCTATTTTTCTCCAAACATGTAAAAAATACTTCAGATATCACATGTACCAGCCGGCTTAATATATATAGCAAAACGGCTGAGCATCCTTCGGCAGTAAAGAGAATGAGTAGTTTTTCACAAAGCAAAAGGAAATTTCAGAATGTTAATAACATAACAAGATTTTATGAGTTAAAAGGTTAAAGATGAATGCTTCAAATTCTGCACTTTTAAAACTAACGAAAGAACAATTACGAATCAAAGCACAAGTATATAGCAGGGCTAATTTCAAATACAATTTATGAATAATTTAATTGAAGAAGAGGAAGAAAAGCAGTCTGTAATAATAAGCATAAAAATTCGAGTAAAAGTACCTGCTTTTAAAATTCCTTTTAAAGTTTAAAATGTAAGTCTGATTCTTTAAAGGATGAAAGGTTTCAATCTTATCGAGAGAATTACGAGTCTCAATATGGAAGGCTTTCTCAGAACTCGCTCATTTTCTGGCAATCTCTTCTTTCGTTTAATAATGCAATGAATCATGTGTTCTGTTTATGTATATCTGATTCTGTTATAAATTGTTGGAGTCATCTTTAAGAAAGCGTATTTTTAAAGGACATTATCATATTGCTGAAAGTGTCTCTGGTATGAATAATATTCAAATTGCTTAAAGTAGGGATGGGCTTTTCCGATACCCTAACCTAAAGGTGAGAAAAAGATTTTTAAACATTGAATCAATCCTCCTGCTTCTTTCATTTGAGTAGTCTGAACGGTAACGATTGTTGCTATTTCGCGATTGTTGCAGTTTCAGATCGCTTTCAAAGATCACAATAGTTGCAGTTTCGGTGGTTTTGGATCAATATTTTCACTTAGAGACTAACATGAGTTACCACTCCCATTCATCTAGCGACATCTGCCGAAATTATCAGGTAATAGATATGTGCGCTCGCGAAAGTTCTCGAAACTAATTCTCAAATTGTCTTGATAGTTTTGAAGATAGAAATGTTATTGCTTATAAGTCTTATTAAATGTCTTAGATTTTATTAAATTATTTATTATTTTTAAACTATATTTATTTATTTATTTATTTATTTATTAGTCTGTTTCAAAAACTAAAGTTATTAAAAATTAAATTTATTCAAAGCAAAAATACGGGGACGTTATTTTCTGAAACGTTATTGCTTATATCTACATTTTAAATGAGTTTGGGAAAGTGCACAGATAATTATGTCTGTATAGAAAGAAGAAAAAAGAAAAGTATATTTCAAAATATGTTTTTAGCTTTCGTAAAAATATCAAATTTCCAGTTTCCGTCCGTACTTTTAGTTTTCATATCTAAATCAATAATTACTTCTAACATTGAAATTTTATAAATCTGCTAATTGTTATTTTAGAGCATTTGTTCATTTTAAGCTATAGATATAAGTACGTTAAAGTATGAGATCTGGATACTTTATGCTTCTTGCCTGAACGGTCCATCTAATGAAAATGTCTAAAATACTTAAAATTGTTTCTATTTGTTTTACAAGAATTTATTAAGATATAAAACGTCAGAAAGTTGAAAAGAACATTGCAGCTTTAAGGAATTAACTTTAAACTAATGTTAATTTTGAAAAAAAAAAAAAAAAAAAAAAATAGAATATTATCAAGGAAATACTACCATCTACGCTGTCATGCGGAAACTTTATTTTCTACTCTCAGAAAACTCAGGACTCAGCATGACCAGGAAAAAGCGTATTTATACCACAATCATCCCATCGTTTTATATGCCTCGCCTGTCTGGGCAAATGCAAAACGCAACGAAATTAAAAAACTGCAAACGATCCAAAATAAATTTTTACGACTAATTACTGGAGCACCCTACTTCATCAGGAACAAAAATCTTCATAGAGATCTGAACATCGACTACCTAAAGACCCACCTCAACAAATTGAACGAAAGTTTCTATCAAAAAGCCATCCATAACAACTTTGCTGATTTTTCCGACGTGCTTAAACTATGAAATAATCGATGACGACTACTTTGCTCGGCCCTTCACAGCTCATGTCTTTAATATGTTAAGTCAAAACAGCTAAACCTATCTCATCCCATGTCGGACTTTGGACGCTTTCTCCACGCAAGTTTCTAATCTGCTTCTTAGTCACTTCATGTTTTCGCAAGCATCGAGCATCAGTAAAGTACCGCACGGATAGAGCATAGACCTACAGATCCGCAGATCGTCAGTTCGATATTCAGTGGGTAACGACTTTTGGAAGTACTGGTCTTATCCAAGATCTCTAGCAGATTCTTCACTTCCCCAAGCCATGTTTTTGGGTCATTTACGTTTTTTGAATAGTGATATCCCATCTTGGGATCTACTCATGTAAACCTCATCACCATGCCCATTGTGGAAACATCTCAGGTTGCAGGGAAGTACTGCTGCCGCAGTAGAAACCCTGCATAATCACGTTTGTATCAAAGTAAGCCAGGAGTCGAACGACACTACTTCAGAGAGTCATGCAAGTTCGCATGATAATTGCGGCATATCAGTGGAACTAGCAACTAGGAATATCTGTACTATACCTGTACAAAATTGTTTCTCTCTTTTGAAACTTATTTTTATGCTCTTCACAGTCTTTATGCCAAATAGAATTTCTCTCAAGAAACTATCTCAAGGAAAATCTACTTCTTCAAAGTTATGCCATTGCTTTATCCCATGGCATCAGATGGCGCCACATAAACGTCACACCAACGATATGCCATTACTGAAGATTCTAAAGTCAACAGATGGCGTCGTACTTCTTTTTCTTATGAGACCCGCATCCAATGCTTTAAGACTTTTCGCTTGTTCGGATTTTTTTCTCATCTTTATGTCATTAAGAACTTAAGAAATATAGACCGGATAAAGGCCTCAACAAGCCGCATGCCTTTTACGCAAATGATGATCTGTGATCTGTGATTCTCTGTTCTGCTTCTTATAAACAGCATCTGAGGATGGAGCATTGGATACTTTATAAGAAGCATAGAAAGTGTCTCTGAGACGTCATATGAAATTTTCACCCTTTAAAAGTTTGGAGGCTTGAATTTTCCATTCCTTGAAAACTGAGACTTCTTCATTCTATATAAGCTCTAGCCGTGGACGCATTTTAATATATGGAAGGAGTGGGCTTAATCTCTTGGACAGAGATTTAAAACCTTTCGAAACTAAGCATGTATATTGTGAAGTTTATACAGTTATTTTACATGGAATCTACTGTATCGTTGTTTTCTACTCCAGCGCAAACCCTGTTTATTTTTTTATTGTTTTTATTCTTCTATACACAATGATTCTTAACTGCGAAGTTATCTTATCTGTCTACAAGACATTATTCAACTTTCTCTAAAAATTTATAATTTTTGCAGTCGACGGTACTAGTATTCAATCACCTGCTTGAAAATTTCTCTTCGATATCAACCGTTAGAGAAAGTAAGGAAGATGCTCTTATGATAACAAGCGAAGCAGAAGATTCTTTTATAAGAAAAGAGATGCGCTTTCCGATAAACGCCTACTCAGGAAATATGGAACTCCGAATAAACACGTTACAAAATATTAGCTTCTCCCAAGAGCCCTCTGATATCTGCTGATATACACGAGGAAGAAGCCAACAATATTATTTCCAAGGTGCGGGGGTTCTCGAACAATTGATACACATTGTTAGGAAATCCCTGCATTATTTGAAAAGGATCATATTTTTATTTAATGTCCACAATATTTTAAAATTTGAATTTAAAATATTAGCATTGCTAGAAAAAATATTTATAGGCAAACTTTAAGCATTTTATTTCATGCATTTTAATTTAAATCTTGAGTTTTCATAATTAATTTAGTAACTAGAGTTTCGAAGCTGCATTCGTTAAAAGACGTAACAAGTAGTTAGTTTCATAAAATAATTTATAAAAGGAAGCATCACTAGCTAGCTTTAAAATATGCCCATAAAAATCAAAATCACAGATTGGAAGATTGGAGTAGGCTTCTAAACTTGGTGAGAATATCAACAGACTATTCAACATAAAGACTAACCACAAAGTTATCTTAACCTATTGAAGAGAGCGCTATCACCTTTAGAAATTATTTTACCATAAACATACAAAAAAGCAAATTAAAATATAATTAAAATTTATTAAAAAAATTCTGGCAAATTACTACTACTTGCTTACAAAAATTAAAGCAATTAAGTACCTTATACACAATACTATAATAGAGCTACGATTAAGATTAACCTCTTGCTTTTAAACTATGACGTATGCTATTGAATTTCTATAACTTAATGGTTTTAGCGATTATTGTGACATGAGCCAAAAATTTGTAAACCACCTGCTTAATAGCAAGGCGAATTTAAACATTTGAGGAAAGCTGGTTCGCATTTACTATCCACCAAAAAAAGTGAATAACAGATAGTTATCCGAATATTTGAATAATATTTGAATTTTAAACGCGAAAAACCCAGCAACGTTGTGATAACGTTAATTTTGAGCCAGTAAAATGTATATGGAGACAGCGTATAAAGAGTAAATGATCAAACTGTAAAAAATTGAAAAAGATGGGGAGCACTTTAAAACTTTTTTTGTGGCAAGAGTTTGGTAAAAACATTAATCCAACGAAAACGGTAGTCAATTGTACGAAGAATGCAGGTTGAGACAGAAGTTTTAAAGATTAACACGTTCCAGACATCCATCAACTATTGAGCAGATTCTAGACTAAGCTTTATTGAATGCCTAGTATGCAACTGTTGAGGAATTAGCAGAAAGGTTATACAGTAATAGTTTAAAGGCGAATGCACGTATTTAAATTCATCACAAACCTGCATAAATGCTTTTCACATCAG
Source organism: Stegodyphus dumicola (assembly GCF_044657685.1). NCBI lineage: Eukaryota > Metazoa > Arthropoda > Arachnida > Araneae > Eresidae > Stegodyphus > Stegodyphus dumicola. The sequence goes on along the minus strand of NC_140771.1, from coordinate 140,800,920 downwards.
CTTTCTGAAAAGCAACGGCAGGTGCGAATCAGTACCTGTCTTTGCCCACTTTTGTGTTCCAGAAATGAACGTTTTTTAAAAATGAAGTGTATCGGGTGTTGAGAAATGGGTACTGCTATCTTAATGACAAACATTAAAGGATAGCTTGTCAAGTAGCTGAGTCTATTCCAGCCATGTAAAAAAAAAATAGCATTCTGAAGTTGCATTCTGAAAAGGTTTTATTAAGTGTGGGAGAGTATAGTGGGGATATAAAGGGAATAATCAAGATAATAATATGCTCTCAGATAACTAAACCACTAATACTGACATCTGTTCTCAATGGTTAGACAAAGTGAGGCAGAAACGGATACGCAAGCAGCAGGCGCTTGTCAATTGTAACGCCGCTATATTTCAGCATGATGACGCCAGACGTCATGCTAATTTAAACACTCGAAAAAAAGTGCTTATAGAATTCCTTGGCTCTTCAAACATTGAACGATGAGAAACTAGAATAATTACATAAATGTACTTAGTTGCACTGATTATTACTGACGAAGAATTACTTTACTGCAAGGCAAATGGCATGAGGTATACTAAATGATGCAAATTGCGTAAATACATATGTACGCTACCTTTTCTTTTCTTTCATTTTTCATTTAAGAAACTGGACGAAATTTTGCATCAGACTAATAAAAGTGATTAGATGTTTAAGTGATTAGATGGGTAGTCAGTAATACGTTATGCGGAAAACTTGGTATTATAGAAGTGCTAATATACAAGCACTGAGCGTAGAATGGACTAAAAACAAAAAAGTTTCTTTAAAGTCGGCTAATCAGGACAGTGGTTAACGACGCTGACTGTTATACCTAAGGGTCCGGAGAAAGCAATTACGGGTTTCAATCCCGGAGAAAGTAAGGATGTTTATAAATGTATAGTGTCTGTGCGGCATACGGGCACTCTAAATATGCGGCGAGCCGAAAGTCCTCTCGAGAAATTACTTGTTGGGGAAGAGGGGGGATGACCCTCCGACCACAACTTTAATGGAGAGCCGGAGTGCTCTCCATTAAAGTTTGGGCCGAAACTGAGCAAAGTCGTACTGTCACCTGTATGGTGCTCTATCAACGACAGGCACAATCTTGCACTACTTACCCCGATGAATTTCGTGGGGTTGTTCTGATGTTACTGTCAGGCATGTGGGAGAAGTCACAACAACAACAAGTGTTTTCAATAATATTTGCCATATTTTATTAATAAAACTATTAAACATGGAAAGGAAACGCTAAAAGGAACATCAAGAATTTGACTGCAGATGTTTTCTTTCTTTAGTATGTCTGATGAAGGACATAAGATAGACGGAAGATCTCACAAATTAATAAAAACATCAAGGTTGTAGAATTGATTCTGATCGTTTATTAAAGCCATACGAAATTTACTACTGATATTTATACTAATATTGCATTCTAACTGCTCCGTGTTCTTTCAAAGACTATTGTATTATGTGGGTTTAAAATAAATAATATTAATTTAAATATCTTGTTACTGCCGGTTTTAATTTAAAAAACCGCAACGAGCTTGGATTTAAAGAAAACAAACTATAAACAGGTATGAAAATTGAGCGTTTCTCAAAGCGTTACTTCTACTATTCAAATAACCACTGAAAAATTAAACTGCACCTGTGGCGTTAAAAAAGGCCAAGGCAAACTAGGAGTTACGTGCATTGTACTAAAAATTTAAATCGAAGGATTTCTTCAAAAGTAATGAACTATTTCATCTAATGAAGCACAAATTTTATCACACATTTAAAACATACGAATTATACTAGAACCATCTCTATTAAACAAAATTCATAGCAGATGATCCATAATTTATTTGACGAAGCATTTTTATCGAAGCACAAGGAAAAATTTCATAATTTATGTATTTAACTAAACGCATTTTACATCAAAAGACTTATAAAATCTCATTTGCTATAAACTGCAAGCTTGATAACCAGACAGTTTATAAAAGAACTCGTTTTTATGAATTCCTAGGTCTTTTTTTTTTATGAAGTACTAAGAAATATCAATGTTTAAATAGCGTATTATGCAGGAAATTGCGAAAGCTAGCTTTAACATCAATGGCTTAGAAAGGAAGATCTTGATTGTCTTAAAATCCAAATTAGCTTGAAAAAACTACAACTGATTTGTGTGCCTTCAAAAGGAAAATATGAATCAAAATCAGCTGCGTATGGATAATCTGCTTATGGGTTAACCTATGGATAATCTAAAAACATTATACTGACAGCTAGCTTTTTGACTTGGTTAAGTATGAAGGCAAACTTCCTTTCTGATAGCCAAATGGAGAACTAATTTGGCAGTATTTTAAAATTTTGGAATATTGCAATATTCGCCAAATATAGCTATTTGAATATTTTAAGTATCAATTTATTGGGATTCTGCTGGTAATTTTGTTAACATTGTATACTTCCAGGTGCGTAGAATTGTTTGCAAATTTTGTATATCGCTTATAAATTCACGGAATTTAGAATAATTTTATTAACACAAACAAGTTCACAGTTTTATCTAAATTTCTTCGTTATGTTTCCCTAAATCTGCTTTCTTTCTTTAAAGTAAAGTCAACTATTCACTTTTATGAAAGTTAGTGACTGTTTATTAGTTACTTCTACAACAGAAAACTGTTACTTCAATAACTTGCGTCTGATATTGCAAAGTGAAGGTTTTTACGATTCTCAAAGTATTACGTTTTATTTAACTCAGTATATGTAACTGTTGTAAAGTATATCATTGTCTGGTTATTTCTTTACTGTATTGTCATCTATTATACATTTAACCTGTAATAAGTGACTGTCACATAAAACGCATATTACACAGAGCGAAGCAACTTTTTGCGATAGGATGAGTTGAATTTGTTGCATTTTTTTAATAACTTTAATTTTTTTTCTTTTGAAATGTATTATATATTAGTTCATAATGAATACCTTCATCCATGAACATTTCTCAAAGCGTAAACAAACATGTCTGAAAATAATGCTTGAAACATGTCTGAAAAGTAATGAAATTAATACTTAGACAAATGCATGCAAATTAAGAATTTCCATACACCTATTCGTTTCATAGTTATACAGGGTGATTCAGAATTCATTATCAATATTTGGTGGGAAAGTAGGGAATAGGAAAAGAAGGATATTTCACATAGGAATGCATGGGCGCATATGCCATGTAGTAGGGCAAAATGACCCCAGTTCAATGATGGAAAGGACACATAAAAGGAAGTAGTAAGGTGGTGGTGTATTTAATTATGGCAAAGCACACTAGGCCTATCTGCCTAAGGGAAGGGATGCCTTCGTGGAGGACTTTCTAAGGGAAACTGGCTCGTATACACGTTACACATGGGGAAAACCACGAAAACACCCACGCAGCCAGCCCGTTCGCGGGATTCTAACCTCGGACCGAACTACCAGTGTTCAGCGACTTTACCGCTCGGCGGCTGGTGGGCGGAAGTAGTAAGGAAAAAAACATTTATTATCTTATATGTAACATTTCTTTGCATCGGTTTTACAGACTTGCAAGAGGTGCTCGAACTGCTGACCATGTGCTAGAATGCATGACTCATTGCATGGACAACCGGACCTTCTGGAATATGCCTGGCATTTACATGAATATCTGCGAGTTCATTCCACGTATACCGGTTCATGTTACTTCTGCAAAGTCACCTAGTCGAATGACGACTGGCTGCACACGTGAAACAGCTGTGCTTATATGCATGGAAGTTGTGTACACACAGCGCCTTCTACATCACCATGCGTTCGTCTGCGCCCATACTTTCCTATATATAAAATCTCCTTTATCTCCTATTCCCTACCTCCCCTCCAAATATTGATGATGAATTCTGAATCACCCTGTATTTTTATTCCAAATTTTGATCATCTGGTAACCTAGAAAGTCCCATTTAAGAATTCAGGAAAATTGCAAAATAGCGCTACATCGCCAAATACTATTACGCTCTACTTATTTTTATTTGCTTGTCTACAAACTTCTAGAAGACAATGTGCTATTAGATGAAAGCAATTACGAATTTAATATTTGTTTCGAAATGTTGAAAATTCTAGACTGGCACTCCTTCCTCACAAGAAAAAAATAATTAATTAAAGTGAAATGAGAACAAAATGTAAAGCAGCTCTAAATTATATAAAACAAGTGCAAATAGAACACCTCAGATATTAATCATGAATATAGTGAGAGCTATATTTTATTAAAAGCACTTCCACATTATGACATCCACATGAAATTTGATCAAGATTATTTTGATAAACAATTTGACTATAAATTTGGTCCCTCCTTCAGCGGTCAACGTTATGACATATAACGTTTAATTAAGTTACAAATTCTACATGGAATATGTTAAAATATATTTTCTTATATAATAAAATTTAGTGTAGTTACAAAATTGATATCATTTCAGTAAGCGATTTGTACCATTTCTGGCGTCTACTTATAATAATTCTGGTTTAACTGAGTAATTTTTAAGTACGTTTGCATGATTAAGGTCAAACAGTGTAATATTATTCCCAAAAAAGTAATTTATAGGCATGCCAAGCATACAGAATTCATAATGCAAAATCAGTAAATAAAATAAAATCTGTCTTCATTTTAGTAATAAAAGCATCGGCGTTTCAAAGCGTAAAACAGGAATATCGTAGAAATAATGTAAATATTTTAAAATTACCTATAATATACTATTCGTGTATCAGTCTGCTAGTCGTGTATCAGTTTTGTGTTCTTATCGCTCAAACTCAACAATCCTGATTAGACATTAACATTTAGTTCCTGTTAGCCTTTTGGAATATTAATCATGCAATTTTCTTCTTTTCTTCTTGATTTCACAGTATTATACCGTTTACACCGGTTCTTCTGCACAGATTGACCATATTAATTAATCCCTGAAAATTTACGTATTCCGAATTTTTTAGTTCTGTCATTTTTGAAGTAATAACATTAACAAATTGGTAACATTATTCTCTGAGAAATTTAATTTTTTTAAAATAAGAATATTAAACTTCATGCTAATTACTTTAGAAATAAATATAGTATTTAATGACAGCAGTTAGTTTTTGGAAGGATGACATTAAGCAAGTATAAAAGAGATTAGCTAGTGAAAGTGTTTCTTTTTTTCCAACTAAAGCGTTTAAATGAAAATGCAAATTTCTTTCAACTTTATAAACGTTGTGAAATAAGTCTCCTAAAAGATACCTAAAATGATCTTAACTCACAAATTGTGTGTGTGATAAAAATACAAAGAGTTGTTATTGTTTTCAAATTAATTAACTTAGATAACTGCACTGAATCATTGTGCTAAAAGATCTGCTCCCTTCATTCAAAGCTTTCTTCTCAAATTAATTTTTTATAAGTAAACTTTTATCAAATTCCAATCAATGGCTTGTTGCAATCAATGGCAATTGACTTCACTTACAAAAACACTCTAAAGACTCGAAACGATGTATTCTTGTGTAATTCAGACTGTGGCACTGATAAAAGCAAACCACCGATTGTTCTATCCCTTAATCATGAAGTGGTGAAGCGATCTAAACATTGTTTGAAAGGAATTGCGAATCTGTTGATATTGGGCAAGTGTAGAATCAATTGAGGAACCGCGAAGATGAGGGGCCGTCCCCGAAAAGCATCGCTTGGAAGCGGCCCTGGACGGATCGATGTCCGCTTATTGCTTCTATCGATTCCGAGATCGAGCTACGGAAAAGCGTCGCTTTTCGACCTCCCCTTCTCAATGATTCTCTCGACTTTTTTGGCTCTCACCTCTCCTAATGGATAGGGATGCGTGGGATGGATTACTTTGAAGACCATCGAAGGCTCCAGAATGGAGCGTTGATAGCTGTCTCTCCGCCAAACATCACTCATATCGGGGACCTCAGAAAAGTGGATTTCTCGTTTAGATAGTGACTGGAACACGCTCAATTTTTTGTTCGATGGCCAGGGAAAATCCGGATTTATCACCGAGCTTTAACACGCTAGAGAACAAGTTTAGTGTTTATGGCCCTCGACTTTTCAAAATTCCAGCGGCAAGTCATATATTTTCATTTTTCGGTGTTATGATTTGACAGTTTATGATCGGCTTTCAAAACGCAATATGGATAAAAATATTATTTCACGGTGGAGAAATAATTCAGTTGTTTGTAAACTGGTCTAAGTTCAGGGCGTTCAATACCGATTATCTGAAGGGCTTAAATTAGTAATGGCTCCCAGATGAGGAACTTAGAGTATTGGATAAGGAATTTTGACTCTCTTAAAAATAAGGTTAATTCGACTAATTTTATCAGCAGTGCACTGGTTATCATTAATTAAGTTAAAATCACAAAAATTACGATTACTCAAAAAGTTACCCGTAGAATTTAATGAAACTGAATCATAGTATACAACACATACTAGTAAGGTATAAAATAACATGAAAAGAAATTAAAGACAATTATGGTGTTATAGAAATTAACATATGTTTAAAATGAGCAAACAGCATGTGTCAGTTTCGGATTGGAAAATTATCTTCAGTATGGAGTAAGATTTCCTCTAGAAGCTATAGAGCACATGAAGCGATGTGTACTGCTGTCAATTACGCGGTTTTTCAGTTCCGTAGAAATGAGAGCCATTGCTCTTTTAATGCAATTTAAGATAAGAATCAAGACTGCCATGTCTATAGGCATTCATGGTTCCACGTGCATGAAATGGGTTCCAAGACATGAAATGGGTCCAACTTTTATGGGTTCACCCAAAGAGATATCCCCCAAAACACAGACACCACTTCCACCGTATGCATCTCTTTCACAGATGTTTGATGGATGATAACAGGTTCCAAGTTCTCTCTAAATCAAATAACGTCTAATAACGCTTTGAAGTCTAAACATGAACTCATCTGTAAAGTGAGCCACCCTCCACTGATCAGCCGTCCAGTGGACATGTTGACGTACTCACCTCAAACGTTCCCTTCTATTACATGACACGAGCGACATGTATGTGGCTGGGCGCCTCACTTACAGAACTCCTTCATGAAGCCTTCTAGTCATGGCTGACGCAGGTACCAACCTTCCGGTTTTTGCAGCAAGGGAAGTTCTGAGTTGAATCGGAGTTGCAGTTGTAGTCCTTCATGCGCATAACAACAAATTTCGGTCACCGGCGCTCATCGTAGCGATTGGCTGTCTTTGGCTGAGCCTCCTGGATGCCGAAGCATTGGTTAGAAATTGTTGCTAAAGTCTATAAACCACAGAGAACTCATAATTAACCATCTGGCTACTTCTGTCTGTCTTTGTACTGCCTCTAGTCTCCCAATAGCTCTTCATCGCAGTTCTTTGGGAAATGATGCCGGGAGGTCATTGTTACGAATTGGCTACCCCAGATATCTTATTTGAGTGTCACAGAGAAATTTGCAGCTTGGCTCTCAAATATGCAATCCTACGCTCCTCGCAGATGACTTATTCCAATTGCAGCGCCATAATTTGCACACTCCAGTTTTACTCAGCAGCTCGTATTAGACAACATATTCAAACTTTATATGGATTGACTTATTTTTGAACGAGTTATCACTATTTTTGTAATTTTTCCTTAATTTTTGGAAACCAGTGCATGTTAGGTATCTATTTTTCACAGTGTGTTTCAAAATATATATTATTACAATATCCTTTTTCTAATTTCCGAGTTAACTATAAAGGTAAAAAGATGGCTGCTTGTGGACTTTTTTCTTATGTTAAAATTATGCTTTAGGTAACTTTACATGGTTTTTACTGTTAATAATTAGTTCGTTTAAGTTTCTTTTCTTTCGTGTGATTCATATTTCATGCCAGACCTGTCCATAAGCTGAATATTAACTGAATAGTTAAGAATAGGTAGTAAACGTCAATAGACAAATTTGGTACAGTTTCTATTCTCAGTAGAATTTGAATTTTATGACAGGCTCAAAGTAAGCTAGGCATAAAGTGGATCTTTATTAAAAATAGTTTGTGTTCATACTTATGAGACATATATAACCTACAATTTAATGTTGGAAATCACGTCCTTCTAATTAAATACATTTATCTGCAAGTTTTACAACGTTTCTCACACACACCATTATGTACTTTTATCTGGATGGCAGCAGTGGTGTTTTATTTTCAACTACTCCAGGGTGTTGGTATTGCTTATGAACACAAATAGCTTTAAGCATCTGCACAAAATGTAGTTTACACTGTCAAGAGTTGGTGATCTCCGCGTCCATAGTATCTCAAAAGGAGTTTGTAGCCAAAACATTCTTCTAGCATCTTCAAGGTGAAATTCACTGAATGAAATTTCGCAATATCTAGTTACACAGAGGAGCGATATTCATTTTGCTGCTATAAGATAATAATAATGTTTTCGTAAGCTTAAATTTTCAGAATTGTTTTAAAGAACATGTGTCCAATGATTCGTCTATTTAACATGGCACATTCAACAACAAGTTTTTTTCAAAACGCAGACATACTCGTAAATACACTCATGTCCATAAATTAAGGATAATTCGGAGTCACGTGGAAATCGAACTCTAAAATAAATATTTCACCTGTAAAATCACTACACACATCTTGAAGAATAATATGCAAATTTTAGGAAGTAACCAGATGACACCGATGGTACGTTACAATGACGAGAGTGTAAGAGATTGATATATAAGACATACAGGCAAAGAAGTAAAATTGTTCGCAGACGCTTTATAAGCATTTCAGTGCAATAACCGAATAGTTGTGACACAAAGGACGCATTTGGATGATTTTTTACGTGGTAGAATTATCGGCCGTCTGAAATGTGGGCGTACCCAACTGGAAGTATCAGACGAACTTGGAATTGCCCAGAGTGTCATAGGCTTTAGCAACGATTCCAAGATGATGGTAATGTGAGTAGACGTTACGGCACAGGTCGCCCCAGAGTTACAACGCCGAAAGAGGACTGGTATTTGCCAGTTACTGCCAAAAGAAACAGGCGGAGCACAGCCTTAGACCTGTCTCGTCAGCTCTCTTCAGCCACTGGTACGACAATTTCAAGCAGACCGTGTACAGACGCTTAGTGTAGATTGGTCTAGATGCTCGTAGACCTGTCAGATGCGTTCCACTTACTGCAACTCACTGTCGGCTCATTTGGGGTGGAATTATTCTGAGTTCCAGAACTGACCTGCATGTTCAAATTGGAACCATGACAAGCCAAATCTATCGGACGTCATTCTGGAACAACATGTACGTTTGTTTCGGGGCGCCATGGGCGCATAATTTGTGTTTATAGATGACAACACCCGTGTTCACTGTGCAAACATCGTAAGCGAATCTTTCAATCGGAGGATATCACCCGTAAGGACTGGCCAGCATTCTCACGGGACTTGAATCCAGTAGAGCACGTGTGGGACATGCTTGGTCGACGAGTTTCAGCCCGTCAACCTCCTCCTACATGTCTACCGGAACTTCGGAGAGCATTGCTTTTTGAGTGGTGTAATATCCCCCAAAATAAGATCGATAATTTGATACTCAGCCTGCCTACGCGTTGTACGGACTGTATTGCATCGTCTGGGAGACATACAATGTATTAACAATCATACCAACCATGTAATATTGGTTTTTTGTAAATAGGTTTTTTTTGTAATTTGCTCCAGGGAGAAAAATCGCTAATTTTTTTAATAATATTAAACATATAGCATCTTTTTTGGCTCTTTACCTTTTGTTTAATAAATAAGCTTTACAAATAAGTAAAATTTGTTTTGCTTCTACCTCTTCCTTTGCCTGATTTTGAATTATCCTTAATTTATGGACATGAGTGTAGATGAAAGTTTTCAGAATTCAGTGTTAGGTAATTTTGACCAGAAATATATCGACCTCAATGAAATTATATCTCAATGAAAAAGAAAACTTCATATAAAATGGAAATTTTGTTCTCTCTTCCCTAAAGTTCTAACTCTCTTCCCCTTAAAAAATAGTCAAAGTCGTGGCGTAGTTCAGCACTTGATTTCCACAAAACACTCTTTCCGCTTTGAAACATTTCTCCTACCCACAAGCCATAAGTAAATGTACACACGTAGACTATGTGCAGCGACTCATATAGTATTTGCATACTTGTATTAGTCGTAGACAATGTTTATGTTTCATGTGTATGTTCTTGTATGTGTTCTTATGCTACCCATGTTAATTAATGTTATGCATGCTATGTAATCTATACAGAGTTCTATCATGTAACCAGCAGAACCTGCATATCTTTTGTACACTAACAGCACCTCTGCAGCCCTCGTTTGGCAGGATACATGTAATTACAGTTTCTCCACTAACTCTCAGTGGGAGCCTTAACGAGAGGCATTGTTCCTATAGTGGAGTCGAGGGATATCAGCGGTAGCCATCATGTGTCCGCGTCTGCCCTCACCTACCAACTTACCTACCTACCAAACTGATTTACCAATCTCTAACCCACAATATAACAATATAGGAATCAGAGAGTTATACAGTCAAAAGCGCACAAAATTGCGCGCCATTTAAATATGCGGTCTACTTTCAACCTGTATATCAGTGCTCCGCAACCGGTGTGCCATGAGTAGGCTATAGCTGTGCCGCAATCAAATACATGTATTTGACATTTTGCAATTTTTTATCATGTACTTAATACTCAATGACAATTTTTTTCCTTAATAATGTCTATTTTAAATGTTTTTATATATTTCACTGCTGTGTGGTTGTAAGTGCGTCAGCATTTGAATTTTTTCGGCACTTCCTTGATAAATCAGAACTCAAAAATATATAACTTTTTTTAAACATAAATTTAAACGAAATATATTGGTTTCAGACCATTTTGATTAAAAATAATAGCTCTAAAACTGTTTTTTTAAAAATTTGAAATAAACCAATCAAATTGAAGAATTTTTATTTTTTAATTTTTTTAAAAAAAGAATATCCTCATATTTCCGAAAAAGCAATTTTAACATTACTTCCATTTTCTACGACATATTTATGTGAGCAAAGTTTTTCAACTTCATTATTAATTAAAAATGATAAGCGGTCATGCTTAAAAGATCTTGACCAAGAACTTCGTGTTGCGTTGTCAGATATTGAGCCGAATATAAAACTTTTGTGTTCATTGAAGCAAGCGCAGGTATCACATTGATAATTATTATGATTGCATATAAATAAATATGTTATGGTTTTATAATTGTATATTTTTCAAATTAAAAACAAAAATTTATTTTAAATTTTGTGTATAAATCAATACATATATACATTAGCTTTTGGTGTGCCACGAAATTCCAGAAAGATTTTTTGTGCGTCGCAGGTGAGAAAAGGTTGCGGAGCACTGCTGTATATGAATTGTACTTTTATGTCTTCATTTAAATGCAGCTCTACTGATCTTAGATTTGCCTTGCAAAGTGCAGGAAATATGTGACATGAATTTCCTTAGAAAAAACATTAAGAACACATTTTTATTTTAGCATTCATGCTTGAATTAGAAAAATTTACAATAATATCGAAACCCCCCTAACAACCATAGACTGTTTTGGGTTTGGTTTATTTGTTTATAGCAAAGCACTTAGGGCTATCTCCTTAGAGTTATCTGCCTAAGGAAGAGGCATGCCTTCGTGGAGGATTTCCAAGGCAAACTAGCTCATATCTATATTACATATAAATAAAAAGACTCCCATGCAGCCGATCATTCCATTCCCATCATTCGATTGAGCCGAATGCATGTCGAACTAACAGTACTCACAGGCTGTTGTTGGGTCTGAGACCATAGACAGTGAAGAGGTGATAGCTTAAATCAAGATAAAACTCTACAAATGCTCAAAATACGCATACCAAATTAATTAAAAATATAGAGAAAATAAAAGTAATCCAAAATGAATTCCAAAATACAATAATCTCAATCTAGATTTAAAATAAATCTTCTGTAACTCTTTATGTCACACATTTAGGAAAATTATTTTTACTTTTAAAAATAGTAGAAAAGGTTAAATATTACGAAACTGATAAATTTTGTAAAATTGTTTTATTCTTGCAAATTATTCATTGCTGTAACTCGAAGAAATCTTTAGTTTTACTGTTATACCTTGCATTCAAATTATATACTTCAACATTAAGTTACAAATTATTAAGTCAATCACTGTTATATTTGCGTATAATAAGCGAAAGATTTGCTGGAGCTTCATTAATTACAACACTTGCTTAATAAAGTAAACGGAATAGATAAAAAAAAAATTTCAAAATAAAATTCGTCTCAGAATTTGAAACGTTCCTGCTAAGCTAAATAAAATCTCAGATCACAATATTAAAAAGCTCCAAAATACTTACTAAATAAATAGTTACCAGAAGGGAAATTTAATTTAATTACTACTCTGCCAACATAATTTCCAACTGTTTTTAACTAAATATTGGCATTTCCATATTTGGGACGCTTTAATAATTCGCAAATTGCCTACCAGTTCTTTCACTCACATGTAAAAATTTTAAAGCAAAATTAAGTTTTATTAGATTTTTTAGCCTAAAGGAGCGTTAGCCCAGGAGCGCTATTAGTCTCGAAACGCCATTTTGCGTCGATTTACTATAAAAGGTGTATTACTTTTTAAATTGTTACCACCAAAATGACCCTATATTATATTTAAAGAAATTAAATAATGAATATGATGCATGAATGTATTGTATGCATGTTTCTCGCATTGTGAAAAAACGACAGTACTTAGAGCCATCAAATTTTCAATAACGTAACCCTCCTCTCAAACATGGACAACTGAAAGCCCGAATTTTGAATTTAGAATTTGTTTTATTGTCTATTTCATATTTTGTAAAACTTTAGAGAATTCTTGAGTAACAAATTCAACGCTTTTAAAGCGAGCAATGGCAACACTGTACAGAAAAAGATTTTTATTTTTTTTATCAAGACTCTCTATCGGAAATTCTAAAGATATGCTAGTTTGAAATATTTTTAGCCTAAAGAAACATTAGCCCAAATGTTCTGGAAACGCGTATGTGTGTAAATGAAAAACAAAAGTCCGTTTGGGCGTAATATAAGATCTGAAATCTTTCAGATTTCTTTTTTTTTTTAATATACTCTTTTTTTTCGACACTTAAACTCGGAATTTTCACTAAGAGTATATTATTGAACTATGATATGCAGTAGCGTAGAATGAAAGATGTTGGTTCTATTATTTCATTGTTAGCTCGAGCTTATTTGCGCTGTGAATACTTTTCATCAGTGAGTTACCTTAGATTTTAGGGTTTTATTGAAACCAGAATTAATAGGTATTCGGAGACTACTCTTCAGTTGCCTTTCACTAATTACTTTATCCACTAATTAACATTTGTATATACTTCAGATTATATAAAAGGTAAAATTAAAGCGTAAAGAATGAAAACTTTGTATTTTATTGTACGGGTGAAAAGGTATAATAGCATCTCCTAATTTTAGGGATGTTAATAAGATTGTAGTCGACTGGGTTAATTTTCAAGAGCAGTTAAAAAGCCAAAAGGCAAACTAAAAGATACAGCAAGTGATTGTTCAATTATAATAACACCAAACGATTCTGTACCAGATATCTAAATGTAAAAAGTCCCGTATGTATTACAACAATATATTTTATTGTACTAATCTATACTCAATAGATATATTATTAAAAGGAGGATTAAATTCTAAAGAAATACATTTATTGCTTTAAATTTCTTAGATTTTTAAGAATATGTTTGTGATTAAATTTGAAAGATAAAACTTAAAATCTTACATTTTGATGAATATGAGACTTGATAAATGCGTGTGACGAATAGAGGAAAAATTAAACCATTTTTAAGTTTCGTGCAATGGCAACACTTACGAAGGCGAATGAATGATATATTCTCGGAAACGAAACGTACATATATTATCAGCAAAGAATGTAATACTCTCTAACCACTAAAACCAGTTTTAAAATATGAAAATGTTCCAATCCTACCCACAAGTAAAAAGTCAGAAGCAAGCAGATAAGTCAAGAACTCTAAAAGAACCTTCCATTAATCCTGAAGAAATCAAAATGGTTCCAAGATCGAAGCAGTAAGAATTTCTTTCAAGAAATAGCACAAATGGTAAACGAAGTAAAAAATGCAAGAAATCCCTCAGAAAAACTCACAGAAGGCTTCAGGGCTGCAGAAGTGTTCATGCGATTTCCAGTGGAAGAATAAAATTTTAGCAGGCTTGAATACAGGAATAGTGTGGAGGGATAATACTCAGTGTCAGACTTGCAGTTATTGTGCTCAAAGGCTCGATATCAGCTCCAGAAGGATTGTTTCTTTCATTAAATTTTCAGAAAGAATTGTTTAGGAACTACAAAAATTTTCTCAACTTATTTAGAATTAATTTTCGTAACATCAGAGCAAAGAATTCTGTTTCCCTTTATTTTAGAATAATAGGTAATGTAATAGGACAAAAGAATACAATAGTAATGGGATGAGTTTCAGTGAAAGCTACTAGTCCTTCGGGACTAGCGATCTGTTTGCAATGTAATGTATTCGATAGCTTTATAATGGTTGCCACTTTCTTTGCAACGCTAAGAGATCTATCTGTTGGAGCTTAGAATCTTCTTGGAGAAGACAGTTGGCTAAATTTCTCCTTTCTCTCCTCCCTATGAGCTTCCTTTATCATAAAGATAATCACTGCCACAGTACGGCGTATCCTGAAATACACTAGCAAGTGCTCTCAGCGAAAGCGTAGTCATGCACATCAGAATCTCAAGATATTAAAGTAAAGAAATCAGTTTAAGCAAAACTTATGGAGACATTTGGCTAAGGATGTTTGTAACATCAAAAGCAAAAGTTTTCTTTGCTAAACAAATTATTATTTTACATATATTTTAGAAGTGTATTGTAAAAATCTTAAATAAGAGACATACGGGTATTTTTCATCTTACAAGAATTATTTTTCACTACTTGGCTTTTACTAAAGTTCTGTAAAATTTTACCTATTTTCGTTAACCGAAAGTAACCAGAACTTTCTTTTTTCACAAGGATTACAAAAACGTATGTCTATAACGTTGTAAAAATGTATGTTTAAAGCATGCTTTAAGAATAATTTGAATATCTGTGGGACTGTATAACAGAAAAATTAGCAAGTATTAGCAATAATATACAAAGTCGCATTAAAAGCTGAACACATCAACAGTAGAGTAAGACAAATACATGAGTTTGACTTCAAGAGGCAGAAAGGGAATGGCATTAAGAGAGTGGCATAATGGACAGATCTTTAATGATCTGTCCGTTATTTTAGCTATAAAAATGATTAGATTTAGAAAATGCTTCTCTTTCTCCTACATAAAAGCCATTGAACTGATGTCAGACATTGAAGATTCAGCCTATTATGTTTATAAACTAAATTGAATTCATATATAGCAGTACTTAAGTAAATCGGCAAGGTTTTGGTTTTCAAAAATTAGTTTATTTGTTATTTTTTGTTATAATGGCCTCGCCAGCGTTTTAGAGAAATTTTACGTCATTTAAAATAAATTTGTCAAAAGCTAGATAAACATTATATTAACCCTAAAAAAATAAAAACATAAATATCAAAGGAAAATTAACATTTATTTATCATTATGGTGGCCATAAATTGCTATTATAGAATCAAATATTGGTGCTTTTTTATTTTCACCCATATTTTATTGCGTATTGCGTCACCTGATGGAAGTTAGCTCTTTTCTAACAAAATATGAAGCGCAAAGCAGCAATAAACCATGGAACCATTAAACAAGTTATCGGGGCGCAAAGACCTCTTTTTCCCCGCAAGTTTTCACTTGAATCTCCAAATATTTTACTTCCCAATAAATCGGTGGTTATTTTTGCACTTTTCCTCACTGAGTGGAATTCCGTTTTATTAAACGGGAGGAAACACTGCGTTTTTAATTCCCCGTTGATGTTAGGTTAAATACCGTTAACATTTTAGGCGGAAAAAAAATCACGAAACCATGAAGATTGTCGAAGAAAATACTGTTAATTTTCCACTTGAAGGAAGGTTAAAAATGATCCAACATTTAATAAGAAAACAAACTGTAGAAGGAAAGACTTACAGTTTAAAGTGAGCCTGAAAACGAAATACGTTGTGCGGTATAAATATCATAAAAATGACACTTTCTTTACTAACTGATTATAAATTAAAAATGATTAATATTTTAGAAGAAAAAAAAAATACTGAATTGATAATATCACGTGGGCAGTTTCAGGACCAAACTAGTCTGAGAATTAAACATGTTGCACGTTAAACACGCTTATTAAGTTTACCAAATTGGCGACTAATCTTCCGATTTCGAAAAATGATCGAGATGGCTGCTTTAGTAAGAAAGCACTCTTTATAAGTTTACATAAGGTTTTGCGTAACAGTTGTCAAAGTCTGTCGATAAAATTAGATTTAGTATCTAAGAACACGCATTACCTTTACTAGTATTCCATCTGGCGTTAGTTGCATGGAAAATTAGCTTTTTAAGTTTGTTATACTTTATTTCTGTAATGTTATTCATCAACTAATTATAGCAAAAGAAAGATGAACGAAAAGTTAACAAAAATATGTTCTAATGATAGTAGATACCTGTAAAAAAAAACCTGATTTCAAACATGGAAGACACATATTGGTAAATATAGATACTTCACCTTTCTATCAAAGCGATTATCTAGGAAACGTTTTCTTCTGTTCGCCTGAATAAGAAAAACAGCCTTAAAGTTTAACCTTTGCACTCGAGAGGTGAAGCTTGGTCATCATTTGAGGGGTGGCTATTGATCACCACCCGGTTTGACGCGATAATTCGAGTGGTAACAATTTTCTTTAGATTTGCTTTGGGCAATATCACAATATTCAACAATTTATGCCTATAAAACAACTGGTAATCTTTAATGATACATACGTTTCTTTCGCTGTCTGTATCCAGCGAAAGAGCCACTGGACCGGAAGTATCTTCAGAACATAAAAGAACCATTGGATTTCTGTAAATGGCCTGTGAAATCATTTTAAGTTTGTTCTCTGTGAAGCACCGACCTGAGGGTAGCCGGAACACAACCTGCATATTGCAGGTTAATCGCGGCTAACAGCGACAGTTGGGGTTTAAGTTAAGCTGTAAGGAATTCATCAAGCTTGCAGAAATTCTTCTCGAGTTGCTGGCTCGCCTGAATGAAAAAGGCCTCGAGTTAAGGGTTAAATGCACCAACCAGAGGATTAAGACATGCAAAAAAACCTCAAGTGTTTACAATTATGTATTAATTCCGAGAAAGCTAGAGAAGAGATTAAACTTGCACTGGCAGAAATATTAATTGGCTCCCTGGAGAATCAAAGTATGCTATAAGTGTTTGAAGAATTATAAGTTTATATTAATAAACAATTAAACATATGCAAGCGGTTTATTATTATGAATTGTTGCATTCAAATTACAATTGGTATTAATTAGTTTATCTTGTATCGTATTATACCTATGCTTTTAACATAACACATTTGACCAGGTGTATCTAATTAGGAATTCTTAGAAAGTCTAAGGATAATAGCAGAGCTTTATAGAGCCTTCTTTTTTTTCAGTGTTGTTTAATTATTTCAGAATGTCTTATTTTATGTTCTTTAGTAGTCAATGGACTGAAAAGTAAAATAAGAACAGTTTTAAAATGTAGAAAAGGAGAAAATATTTTATTTTTAAAAGCAAAGTGATAACGTAGCCTGAAATAATGATATTTCAAGGCGGCTATAGTTTTTTCCCGTATCACGGGGATCATTTTAATAAAGAAATTCTTGATTAATACCGCCTTCCTATTTAATATGAATATTTCAATTCCAAATTCTTCATTAAGGAATATGCATTTAACAAATTCCATTGTGAAATGCGTATTCCTTAGTGAAGAATTTTATAATTGCACAAATAAAATACGAAAGACTGGACAATGAAATTTTCTTTTCACATAATTATTACTATTATCAGCAGAAATATTTACATTATTTTCTCATAAAATACATTTGAATTGCTTCACTTATTAAGTAAGGTACTTAAAATTTGTGAAAATGTTTGAACTGATAAAATAAAGAAAGAAAAGATGAAGTATTTAATCCTAAACTTTACATATTTTAAGAGGACATTAAGATGTTAATCACGAGGACAGTTAGTATACGAAGATTAAAGATAATCTCATTTAACATGCTAACTCTCTACGAAATAAATAATAGTACTTACGTGGCTGGATGAAACATCGATCTTTTCCTGCTCACTTGATGAGGTTTCGGCTCCGACACCATGTTCACGTCTGCGCAACAAAAAGAGAAAAAAATCGAGTCCACACGCCAAAAATTACAAAAAAAGTGTGCACAAAAAAAATGTCAATTTTTCAAAATAATAATAAAAAAAACAGACAAAATATTGACTTTTATCCCCTTTATCAAAACAAATGACAAAAATAATAATTTAAAAAAAATAGAAAATGCAGAAAATAGAGTCGAGCGATAAATAACTTCGGAAATAAAAAAGAATCATGCGACTGTGGGTTAAAAATCCTTCCTGTAATAGATACGTTGCAAAAGCATTCAATGCATCTCCGTTTATCAGGGGATGTAACATCAACGGAGGATAGGGGAGAGAAAGTGTAAAACTTGGAGTTTGTGTAGAGAAGGAGAGGAGTGAGAAGGTAATTGAAATGTTACCCGCGGTGTCGTCTGCTTTTGAAAATCTGTGAAAGATTGCAAAACGAAACAGAAAACACATCTAAAATAAAAACAGGACTAATGAAACAATCCTTCTTGCTTTCCTTCGCCTTCAACCCCACACACCGGTTGCTCGCCTTTTCCAATATTCGATCGAAACGAAAGCGCGCGCATTTAATTATAGCAGATGATTTAGGGAGAGAGTGAAACATCTAAACAGATTTGTGAAAAAGGGAGAAAAAAATTAGCCGTTCACTTTCCCGCAGGCGTTGAAAGATTTTTTTTTCATCTTTTTCTTTTAACGTTTCTTAGGAAGGATGTTCCACAAATTGCGAATGTATGGTTAATCGGTTGAAAAAGTTTTACCTACACGTACGGTTAAAAGAAACATATGAAAGAAAGGTATTTTACGACATTACATATCTCCTTTCTAAGAAAAAAGAACTTTTCCATAGTATTAACCATAAAAATATATTTTTCTATTGTAACTGTTGTTGTTTATTTACAAAAAAATTAACCACCATATTTGTTCTTAATAATTTTCTTTTAAACCTTTAAACCGGTCAAAGTTTCCGCTTCGAAACCCTAAATGTTTCAAAACTGAAAAGGGATGGAGATATTTTCTTAATTTTAATGCCAAAATGCTCCTGGTATTTTCACTTGAAATATATTGCTCTAATTTCTGGACATATTTCAAAACGCATATATATATACATATATAATTTCTTAAAGACGCTACAAAAAGTAATCTAGAACATATATGTAGCTATATACGGTATAGCCCGCGAAATAACAGGTTGTTTTGAAAAATATTAATTTTATAATATTTCACAATGTATTTTTTAACGTTTTAAAAGAGATCAATTCAGTTGGTGCACTCTGCATACAAATGTTATAAGAATTTTGTAAAAAAAATTAAAAATCATACTGGACGTGAATTTCTGATTGTTATAATTAACTACCTAAGTTTTTACAGTTTTTAGTGGGTTTTAGAAATATGCTTTTTGAAGTACGAAATTTTTAACAGGGCTACCATTAAATATGCCATCCAATTTTTCAATGGTATTGCGTAATTTAATATAATATATAATTCATATATTACCTTAAATATTTAGAACTAACGCTATATTAAATATTCTTAACTTTCACTCTTCCCTGTTTTTCCAGGGTTTCCTCAAAATCTTTGTTTTTCTAAAGCTTGAAAACATTGTTCTTACCTTCTTTACAGAAAAAAAAAAAAAAAAAAAAAAAAAAAAAAAAAAACTTTTCTCAAAGGATGTCTCCAGAAAAACCATGTCATTAACAGGCTGCATTTTTTTCGTTTCCTTTTACTTAACGAAAGATTTCTTTCAAAGGTAACTCGGGTTTTTTTTAAATGCTTTTCCATTTGTTCGCTAGCGTTAACTATTTCTTTTCATGATGCTGTAATTTAACGAAAGTATAGTCGTGATTTTTAAATAAATTCTGGTAAATTCAGTAAATTGCTTTATGATATCTGACTGCATTTTAGAATGTAGATATAGCTTCTTCTTAATAAATGTGTAGTTTTCATAAAATATAAGGATAAGATAACTAATTTTTTTCCTTATATTTATATCTATATATCGTGAACGGCTCATTTTTTCCTTATATTCATAAAATATAAGGACTTTTGATCTTTAATAGTGACCTAAACAACTATTTTCAGTAAAACCGATCGATTAAGCGTCCGAAAATGGAGAGGATTCAATCTAGAGAACTTGGCCCAGTCCGCTCTTTTTCAGTTTTAAATTAGACTTATTTTATGAAGTTAATTACTTAAATATATTTTATAAATAAAACAAAATCTAAATAACACTCCAAAAATATTTGGGACGTAACAACTACAACACCGTGACAGTTTCAGAAAAAGAAGTTTCTGGTATCTTTTATACATTTTCACACCTAAATTTATGAATACGGCATTGTTAAATGAACGAACAAATTTTAGATTTGAATGTCCTTGAAATATTTGGAGCAGTGGTAGATTTTCGTATATTATTCATTAAAGTTCGAATCAATTATTTACATAAAAAGAGGTGTAAGGGTTATGTTAATTTTATTAACAGTTAAATTTTGAGTTAAACTTCCTTTTCTATCGCTTCTTAATTTCAACTTACCACTTCCGGCCAGAACGTAGTTTTAAAATCGCGTTTGGAAGCAAATGGAGGAAGAGCGGTATTTAACCGCGAAATTCTACTGTCTTAGTCAGAGAGAACTAGAGATTCTGGCTAGCATGCATCCGCCTCCATCGTTAAGGAGCCAACTCCGTCAGAATCTTGATAGCTTCGGCTATATCTTTTTTTTAAGTTTAAGATTAGCTTAGTTTAGTAATTAGTCTCTTAATTTCAAGCCCAAGTGGCGGCTTTATTGTACAACTCCAAGACGGAGTTCTGCTACACTTGATTGGAATAATAAAGGGTTATTTCACCCTTCTATCTTGTTGTTTCCTGTCACACGAACTCAAGCGATTATTCGCTTATCAGTTCTTAAGATTCTTCACATTCAACTATAACTTAAAGTACACAGGACAGAATCTTTACAGAGGTTTTGCCAGTAGATTACTTTAAAAAGCGCAATTCCAATAGAATGAATGTAAATTCTGCAGTTTATCAAAGGGAAACACTTAAAAATTCGGAAGTATACTTCTACAGATTGCGTTTTATTTTCCACGAGATAAGAGTTAAATATGTTACTTCCGTCGTGTTTTGCAAGAATTACTTCATACTTTTGAGTCTCAATGTATGCTCATAAAGCATTTGGTAATATCTGAATGAAACTGTCTAATGATAATATCTGAATAAAAATTAGAATTTTTGAATTAAAAAAATAGAGGAATGTGAAGTTTCCATAATAATTTTTCTAAAATTTTTGGATTTAAAACGCAGAGAATAGAGTCTCTTAAAATGAATTTATTATTTTTTTTTATGTTTGAAAGTTTAAGGATAGTCGGAAATTAACAGAAACGCAAATCTTGTCACCGTTTGTCATGGCATCGTTTTCTAAGCATTAGGCCATTAAAACTAGAGCATTTAAACTAGAGAGCATTTTCATATTAATCACACTATGAAACAAATCAAGTATAAATATTTTAATAGAAAAATCTCGCAATCAATATTTACCAACTTTCTACTATAAAGCTTATGCCAAGCCATGGTTGGAGGCTTGCCTAATTTTATGTTTGATTGTTAGAAAGCGTGCCTCTTCTGATAGTATTATTTTGTTCTGCTCTATAAGAAGGTATTGTTTGTCTTTTACAACATATATATCTTTAACATTAGCTTGTATATAATAATATTTTCAACACAAGAAAAAAATTCTAAATTGACTATGAAATAGTCATAAAAGGTTATTTTTTTATAAATCATTTAAAATTAAATTACCTAAATTATGAAAATGTAATGACGAACGTAATTATGTTAATTATTAAAAATATGTAATTATGTAAGATATTACACAGAGTGTATAATTACTCAATTACGTAGTTACGTAATAATTACGAAAAGTATATAACTAAACAATAACAAACTCTCGTAATTATTACGTAATATTAACTGTGTATACGCGAAGTACAATTACTTTACGTAAAGTGCTTACTTATTTAATTATTAAAAAGTAATATTGAACAGAGATGTAAATAACAAAAAACAAAAGATTGGAATCGATGAAAAAGTAAAAATATCGTTATTCAGGGTGAAATTTAAGTAGCAATAAAAACGTCCTCCAAAAGATCAACAACGTGATGTGGGAAAGCACACCTTAGAAGAAATGCTTATACACGAGAATATAAAATGAACGGAACACTATTTAGCTATAGAGAAAGAAAAAACAAAAAATTGCATATAACCAATTTATTTAGCCCCCAGAAATCAAACTTAGAAAGATCACATTGTTCATCCCAGTGGGATATTCCTGTGTATAAGAACATATGAAATTATAATCTTAAGTTGAGAATCAAAGCAGCTAATTTATTCCGATATAATGTACCTAATATTCAAGTATCTTCGGGGATCTGTCAAGGTAAATGGCTGATTTTCTAACATGTGTAGTAAGCTATGAGAACAACACGCAAGCAGTGCGTTCTGGAAACATGCAATCTGGAAAAGAAAAAAAAAAAAACTTACATAATTTAAAAATTGTAACTACCTAAATACTGATGAATTTTTTATGAATCGTATTTCAATCTATCTATATTTTCAATCTATTTGAATCTATTTGTAAAAGATAATGAAATATTTTTGAAGGCTAATGTAGAATGCCTTCAAAATATTTCATTATCTTTTACAAGAAAAATGCAGTACTATGAAAAGTATGACATATTTTCATTTTATTACAAGATGCCCAAAGGGAATATTAAACATAGTCTGGCTTAAAATTTTACGTAAAAACCTTTCCGAAGTTTTAGTTTTAATTAAATGTATTGAATAAAATTATATCATCTTCACGATGTTTTAGTTATATGTGATTAAAAATAAAACCGTAAAACTGTTAAAAGTGTGGATTTTAAATCAAAATAGTCTAAAAACGAATCTTGTCTAAACAAATTGTCTTAAATTCAACTATTCATAGAGAATTCGTTTCTTAGCTATTGTTTCTTAAAAACATCTTGCACAAAGCCCCAGAATTTCATCTTCAGTCCCGTATTATCAAGAATATCATGATAGATACATTTGTTTATGCATTTAACAGAAAGCGTGTAACTTGAAACATGTTTATGCATTTTATTTGATATCATTTTAGCTAAACGAAAAGGCAAAAATAATAAAGTAGAGAAAATATTACTTTTAAATGCAGAAAACTATTTCACCTAGTTAGCATAAAAAGGGAACACTGTCAATAAAACGTACGGATGTCACCTTTTGTTTTTCAAGGTCTTTTGATCTATCCACGAAATATTTCATTCATTTCACATAACTTTCTACGTTACTTTAAATTCCTATATAATCATCTACTGAGTGGTGAGATCACTAAGAATCGCGGCTTAAATCTTTGATATCAATCTTTGCTAAGCTTATTTATAGCAAACAAAATCCAACAATGTTTGAAAAGTTACCAAAATAAAGTAAACTCTGATAGCGATTACAAAAACTGTAGAGACATTACGTTATTTCGAAGCAAAAAACGTGAAAAATGTGCAGCGTCCTCGCCGATACTCGAACTTGCACCTCTCGAATACGCGCCGAGTGTGCTACCGTTATACCACGAAGCTCGAAGGAGGGGTAAAATATTTATAAAATGACGATTATCGAGAGATTATTGATTAATTGATCTATATGGCGATGCAAAGTATTCCGAAATTCTTCTGCGATTAGTTTGATTTTTAATGAAGGATATGTGAAAAAAAATTTAGCAATACATGAAAAAGATCCATATTGAATAACAAAAATACACTGCGAAATACTGTACTATTGTCGCAATTACTTTCGTGGGAAAACTACTATGAAAGTAAGCTCTGAAAAAGGGATCAAAATTTAATTTCATTTCAAGATTTGACGCAAGCAAACAAAGAGAGAAACCTAGCTAAATAAAGGAACGTAAACTTACAAGAGGCAGTGGAGAAATGCTTTCGTATAATGACATTTAAACGTTGTTTCAAACGAAGGAAATTTTAACTGCTTTTTTCATTCAGTCTAATATAGCTTGTATGTAAAGAAAATGTCACGAAATTAACATCGCAGATTAACACTTTTTGGACGTTACAGCTTCTGTAATAAAAATGCACGCAACTATAGCAGACGTTGGCAGTAAAGCATGGGAGCATAAATGGAAAAAGAAATTTATTATTATCGTCTTATTTACTAGGAGTCTATCAGCTTGTTCTAAAATTTATTTCATTACTCCCCCCTCCCTCCATCCAAAATGTTTATGAGAGGAAGTATATTCTTTAAACTAACACGATTAAAAAACTCGTAAGCCTCGCCTTTCCACATGGGCAAGAAAAACGCAAGAAAGCAGACATTCAAGGTGAAATTTGATTTCAAGTTGCAAATTAAGTTGATAGTGAAACCCAAATAAAAAGATTATATGTAGTTTATTTTGGCAATTAAAAGCACAAAAAGGTGTCATTCACGCAGTTAAAAAGTGTATGTTGTTTTACTGATTGAAAAGTAATATCATGTTCGTTAAATTTGCAACACAAGAATTTGGTTATTAAAGGACATTAGCATATTCTCTGCAGAGAACAATATGAAGTGACATTCAGGACAACGTAGTTCTTCTTATAGGTGCAAACAGACATCAAGCGCCTTTCAATCATTCGACGTGATGTCAGTATTTAAGAAAGAATCTAGATTCCTTTAATCTGAGATCATTATCATGTCATACTTATTTTCTTTGACAGATTTATTATCCTTTGACGTTGCTGATTATACAAGTATTATTTCGTATCTACGTCATTCTACAGGCTTTACGTTTTTCAGACACTTCAAACTACCATGGCCACGGCTATACCAAAAGAGGCATTCTCCAAATGCAGCGTTTCCGAAACTTTTTTGACCGCGGCCCGGTACGAGATTTTAAATTTTTTCGCGACCCACCTTATAAAAAAAAGTATTTATTTACAAAACAAATTTTATTTTTCAATAAAAATCAAAATTTAAGTTATTTGCTTGTTTATTTCATACACAAAAATTGGAAAATAATTATATAGCAAAAACATAAGTAATTATAGACAATCCATTATCTTCATTTAAAACTTAAAGTAAATAAAGTAAATTTTGTTTTACATATTTTGACCTTAATGCGAAGGATGATGTTGTTTTTCATCACATAGTAATTTCAAATTAGGACTTAATGATGTTAATTTTATTCTCAAATTAGGTTCGACATCCAATCTATTTCGATACTTATTTTTTAAGTACACCAAGGCTGAGAACGCAGTTTCACTCGTATATAAGAGGTGACAAAAGGCATTAAAAATTGTATCGCTTTTTCGCTTACGCTTGGATATTCCTTTTGACAGCGCAACCAAAAATTAATTAGTGGTACAGTTTCAAACATTTTTTTAAGATCGGTATCTCATGAAATTTCAATTAAATTATCAGCTTCTTGTTCACTAAGATTAAGCATTTCTTCCTTTTCAATATCGACAGAAAAATGCTCTTTAATCCACATATTATTTGAAGGAATATCCGGAAAGTAGTCTTTAAAACTATTTATTAGCTCCGAAAGATGTTTTTGAATTGAAACTCATAGTGTTTCAAGATGTAAATGTTCTTCATCGTTGTTTGAATGGGTTTCAATAAATTTATGTAATGTTTCAAAAGATTTAAAATTTCCTTTTGAAAGTCGTTGTTTACACAGAGTCATTTTTTTAATTATTGCAGCGACTTTTTCCAATACTTTGATTCCGATACTTCCGATATTTAAACCAAAGCCTTGCAAATTTAAATTCAATTCATTGAAAGCAAATATGTCGCATAAATAAGCTACTTTTATTAAACACTCGAAATCGTGGAATCTATCCTTAAATGAAAAAATAGCATCTTTTTTAGATGGTGGGTGTTCATTCAGAAATACCAATGCTTCGTCTTTTAGCTCAAACAGACGTTTTAAAACGTTTCCTTTTGAAAGCCATCGTGAATTACAATACAAAAGGAGGTGTTTATGATCACTCCCCATTTCCTTGCATAATTCGATAAAAAGTCTGCTATGGACGAGACTTTATGTAGTTTACAAACTTGACACGTTCTTCCAAAGTCATGTTTAAATTGAAAGGCATTCGTTTTAACGCCAACGCTTGTTTATGGATACTACAGTACACCCATACATAATTCCTATTTCTTGAATTCATTTGAACAAACCTTTATAACAGCCTGCCATTGCATGTGCTCCGTCGCTACTTAGCCCAACACACTTCATCTATCCAATACTGTGACTAGTGACAAAATCATTGGTAGCCTTACAAATTTCATCTGAGATCTTTCTTGTCGGTAGCCTTTTACAAAGCAATATTTTTTTTTGTATGGTGTCTTCTTCAATGAGTAAAACACATTAGATTTCCATAATCCTCGATATTTGTGCTTTCATCTATTTGCAAGGAAAAAACTTGCTCTTTTTTACTTGAGTAACTAGTTCTTCTTCTAAATGTTTGGCGCAATCATCAATTCTCCGTTTAACTGTATTATTTGATAATGGTATCGCCAAAAATAAACATTTTCCTTTATTCCGCATAAATTATTTGCGAAAATTTTCACAGCGGGAAGTATTAATTTTTCTCCAGAACTATGAGGATACCCAGTTTCAGCTATTAATTTGGAAATTTCAAAAGATGTCAAAGAGAGGTTTTTTATTTAATTGGTGAGGTAAGAATGTATTTTTCATTCTTTTGAGCAGCAAACAATTCATTTTTCTTATCAGTAAAAAAAGTTAATTGGCTCATCAGAGTACTCAGAATGGAGTGTGTTTAAATGCCGTTTCAACTTTGACAGTTTCATACTTTCATTTGAAAGTTGCTCATTGCAAATAACACATAGCGGCAAATTATTTTGACTGCCGCCGGCAATGAACCCAAAGCGTAAATATTCGTCACAATAGTTGCGAGTCCAAGTTGCGCTTGTTATTTTGGCGCTATATATCTGCTTTAAGTGCTTCAGACACAATTTCACACCATCATGATGTTCAGCTTCGCTCGCGCTTGGTTGATTATCATCATTTAAATCTGTGGTTTTCTTGATTAACCATTTATCCATTTTAAGAAAGGTTGAAAGCTTTAATAAAAATAATTTCTTTATTAATGATTTATAAGAAAAAGTATTTTTGTTACTAGCCAATATGAAGTTGCTATTAATAATAGGTAATAATAACTATTGTAAAAAACATAAGTAACAAAAATTCAAACATAACCTTGTTTTGATACACGTGAGTTTACGGCGCTTGTACCGGAGAAGGCACTGAATGACGAATCGAAATCAGCCAATCAGAGCATCCGAATTTAAACGGTCCGGTAGGAAACGGTGGTAAAGGGTGCAATATTTAAAAAAGTTTCGAAAAATATTAAATTTAGAGCAAAATGGTATAGATTTTTTGTGTTTTTACAATTTTTGCCACGACACAGCTGAATTTTTCTGCGACCCGGTACCGGGTCGCGACCCACACTTTGGAATCCGCTGTCCTAATGCTTCTACGTCATGCCACATTTTGAGTAAAGGACTTTTGAATCAAGAAATAGTTTTTTATTTTGAACAGATCATTGCCATGCGATAATTAGATTATTTGAAAGATTTGCCGTCTCCTAATGTTTTGATTATGTTATCTCCTAGCAACAAGATTCTACGAGATTCACTTTTTCAGACACTTCAGGTCATCCAAGGCGACGTATTGTCTACGAGATACATTTAAAGAGGCATTATCCGAATGCATCTAGGAATGACAGAAAGCTAAAATAATTACATGTATGCAGAGGGATACTATTTGTAAGTGAGTGATTAATAAGACC
Organism: Stegodyphus dumicola; assembly: GCF_044657685.1. Lineage (NCBI taxonomy): Eukaryota > Metazoa > Arthropoda > Arachnida > Araneae > Eresidae > Stegodyphus > Stegodyphus dumicola. Next base: position 140,772,837 of record NC_140771.1, on the reverse strand, counting down.
TTATATTTTGGGCAGAACTGTTTTGTAAGCGTTTTCCACGAACTTTGCAAGCAGGGGAATTTTATCAATGAGATACTGACGGTTTGAGAAGCTAAACTGTACGTTAAACATCGAAATTTCTTTTGCAATTCATTTGCGGTCAACTATGGGGTTTCTTAAATTTTAAGCAATTAATGTTAATTTATTGAGATATATTACCAGTGCAAATTTATCGAAAGTTTTAATTTAAAAATTAACATTTATTCAAAGCCGCTTGTGTTTTCAGTTTTCAACTTAAATTCATAAACATGAATTGATTTGGTATTAATTTTGTATTTTTACTTAAATTATTTTACTTGAAAGCAAAGCCATAAGTAATTTTTGTAATTGTCATTTACGACTCTCATTTATCTTCTACCATTAATTCATGATAAAATCCTGGATATCTGGATTAATTGAATCTTTTGCTAGATATCAAAACTCGTTTACACATGATGCTTAATTTGGGAATAATAAAGTGATCTGAGATTCAAAATATGTAAAAACAACGCATTCAAATAAAACTGACTTCTTGTCAGAAAGTGATGCAAAATTTTGAACTGTAGTGCAGTTTTGAAGCGTGTTCAATCTAAAACTGTTATTTAATCGCATATTTAACAGAAAGCGTCTCTTATTTCACTCTTACACTTTCATTCAGAAGCTCAACCAACAAACACTTAGACACATTTCAGACAAACGACGGACACGAATACTCGACGCGTATTCGAGAGGTCCAGGGTTCGAGTCCCGGCAAAGGCAATGCACATTTTTCACATCTGCAGCTTAAAACAAAGACTTTACGAAATATATAAAATTTTCGCTGCAATGTTTTTTAATCTTATTTCCCCCCCAAGCATTCTAGCATTGATTCCCAAGAGAAAGAGCGGGAGATGCGTATTGTCAGATACTTCTGAAGACGACGTTTATTTACTGTTTATGCTTGTTTCACAAACAACTGCTATATTTTATGACGCAAGACAAAAGAAAACCCAGATAGTTTTATCCAAGGGCCTTGGAATCGTTGATATATTTACCTACTAGACGTAAATGAATGTCGAATTTTGCTTATGGAGCATTTCGTTACCCAATAAAAGATTAACACTAGTTTGCCCAAGGGAAGTAATTTTGACTGCATTTTAATTGCAATTAGAAAAACAATTATGTATATAATGACACAATTTCTCAGAATTTTGTGACTTTTTGTACAATACATAAATGCGTTTATTAATAATTGTAGTTACCCCTTCTTTCATTTCCAGTATATATATATATATATGTGTTCTACCTATATTGCACAAAAGCAGTCATTTTGACTGCTTGGGAAATTTTAAATAATCAAATGACTCTTATTATTGAATTGAGTAAATTTCTTGCATGACCAGTTCGGCTCTGCATTGAAACAACAGTTTTCATTTTTTTTCGATTACCGTCACATGATAACATACAAGTACGTGATAAATTGTCGATTTGGACGTATACTTGATAAGTTGCAGTTTCTCAATAAGCTAAAGCAGTATTTGTTATTCGAATCTCAGTGAACCCGTTGTTCTGAAGCTTGTTGAGCTATATACAAGCTGTGGAAGAAATATCACGACCGATCAGGTTTTCACTAGCATGTCACTCGCGACAAAATTATTGGCCAAAAAAAAACAACTCTAGTTGGAACTATTAGAGGAAACAAAAGAGAACTACCCAAATCAGCCACACAAACGAAGGATAACATGCCTCGTTTTTCCACTCTGTTGTATAAATCAGAGAATTATGTTACAGTATATAAAAGCAAACCAAATAAAAGAGTAGCTTTTCTAAGCATAAATTTGTGAAAATTGATAATAGTAATAAAAATATGCTACCGGAATCTATTCAATTTTATAACAGCCCAAAATTTGGAGCTAATATTGTAAGGATCTTAAGTTTTACTAACGTTTATTTTATTTTAAATCTTTACTATCACTTCTTATTTTCTACTTCCGGCCAGAATTATAAGCGTGAAGGTTTTTATGCAAAGTTTGTCTGGCGAACGCCAAGTATTTAAGTGTGGTCTTTTTGCCAAGCGAAAGAGAGGAAGCAGTGAGTCAACGCAGGCCGCTTACCTTAGAAGTTACGCAGTTGCTGGTTGCCTTCCAGTCCAGAGGTTTTAATCCTCTTGATAAATTAAACGTATTGTAGTGTTCACAGTCTCTGTGCTACATACGCTTCCTGTTATTATAAGGCCAATCTTCTACGTGTATTGTTCTAAAGTTAAATTAGAGTTTAGTTTTATTTTTATACTTTTACGTTAGACCCCGAGTGGCGGGTCATTGTATTCCGAAGTACGGAAGTTATTGTATATAGAGAAAAATAAAGGGTTTTGTATACCCTTCGTCTGTATCCTGTCTACTTACCACAATTAGTGAACATAGCTTTAGTAAGCTCTCTGTTCCGAGTCAGGTCCTTGTATGTTCCCCAAGAAGGTTAGAAGGAACATTGACCCTGATAATATGACGGATCAAATGGCCAAAAAATATGCAGTAAAAGCTAGTTCTCGTAGATGGCCCCTCCAAATATTTTTCAATATTTTAGATTTGGTTGCTATAAATGCTTGGATCCTTTACAAAGACACGATAGAAATACAAATAAAACGAAAAGAGTTCTTGTTTCAATTAGCAGAACGGCTTTCCACCGAATACAGAGCAGCAAGACAGAAAAAGTCATCAGAACATGAAGACCCACAAAGATCAACCGCAACATCATCAAATGCAACCCATTCTAACAAACATTTGTCAAGTAAGACTTTGCCACAACATCAAAACAAATTATATATGTGAAAAATGTGAAAAGTATGTTTGCGGAAGATGTACACGTAAAAAGATTTTCACTTTCATTTGCAAAATATGTACAAATAATAATGCATAAATTACTTATTTTCCAAGTGAAGTACCTTTTTTATAATTAACACACAATAACACGCCGAATAAATACTAATTCAGAAGTCAAACAACAAAAATCAGCGTTATATTTAAAAAATTTTCACAGGACTAGTTTCGATGGTTTTACCGAACCATCATCTTCAGCTGCAAAACCGCAAATGAACAAGATAGGAAATAATGTTTAGATAAGATAAGAAAGCCTGGACAAGAATAAGCAAGTGGCGCCATCTGTTGGCGAAACCAGAACTAAAACATAATTTCTCTAAAAGCCGAAGGCAAATTTGGATTGGAATTAGGATCGTTAACTAGAACAGAAAGATTTTTATGAATGTGAAATGCCTCTAGAAAATCTAGTTCTCCAATGGAAGATGTTTTTTGAATAATTTTGGCAGCAGAAAAATTGAAAGTGTGATTTTCGGACCAACAATGCTGAGCAACAGAAGACTTCTGTGTTTCCTTTTTTCTAACATACGCCTCATGTTCTTTGACGCGAAATTTTAAGGCTCTCTTAGTTTGGCCAATGTAAATTAAACCACACTGGCAAGGAATCCTATAAATACCCCAGGAATTCATATCCGGAATGGGGTCCTTGAGTATAGAAGTTGGAATTTTATTGATGGGAGAGTAAACAACCCGAAAGTTAAATTTCTGCAAAATATGTGCAACTTTATAGCTAATTGATGGAAAGAAGGGAATGACAACAGAATTTTGATAATCTCCTAAAATAAGAGTGTGGCTTTTAGTGTGTTGAGATGATAATTTTTTAACTGCTTGATTAATAATGTTGGGTGAAAAGCCCCTGTCAATAGCTATTGCTTTTAAATAATTTAGTTCTTCATCAAGGGCTAGTTTGGAGGAGCAAACTTGAAGAGCATGGAAAACATAGGAATAAAATGAAGCTAACTTTTGTTTAGTCGGATGACATGATTTAAAGTGTGGTGGAAGGCAAACCGATGAAGGTTTACGGTAAACTGTAGTACTGAAGTTGGATATGTTACGTGTGACCAGAATGTCGAGAAACGGAAGAGAATTGCAAGTCTCAAGTTCAAAAGTGAACTGAATAGCAGGATCAATAGAATTCATTGTTGAAAGAACTTTATTCAAATCATCTTTATTACCTTCAAACAGGGTAAAAGTATCGTCTACGTAGCGGAACCATGCCGGGAATTTTAAAGTTTCAAACAATTTTGATTCATAATAATGCATGTAGATATCAGCCAGGATGGGACTGAGGGGGCTTCCCATGGCTAATCCCTCAGTTTGCTTGTAATATTTATTTTGGAAAACAAAATGTGTTTGTTTCAAACAGAGTTGAGTGAGAGAAATTAGCTCATCAATTTCGATGCAAGAGAAATGAAATTCGCGAAGTCTGGTTTCTAGACATCTTAATGCACCCTCCACTGGGACATTGGTGAATAATGATTTTACATCAAAAGAAACCATGAGTAAATTACGAGGAGAAATGTTTTTAACCTTTTTTACAAACTCTATTGAATTTTTTATGGTGTAAATGTTATTGTCTAATAGAGTGGAAAATCTAGAAACTAAATATTTAGCTAATGGATACGAGGCAGTACCTAAATTTGATATAATAGGGCGGAAAGGAATACCACTTTTATGAATTTTGGGAAGAGCATATAATCTGGCACAATTCGCAACAGATGGGATAAGTGAATGTTTTAAATTGCTTGAAATGATTTGCGAAGATTTGATCGCAGTTTTTATTTTGGATAAGTCCGAAGGTGAAGGATCTTTAGGGATAGGATTATATGGTCCTTCGTTTAAGAGTTTAGTGACACAATCGATGTAAGTGTTCTTATCCATGACGACTATCTGGCCACCTTTGTCGGCCTTTGAAATGACAATATCCGGGTTAGAATGAATCTCGTGCATTGTAGCTCTTTCTCTCGCAGTTAGATTTGGTTTCAAAGGTTTATTATTGAATTTCACATTATGAGCAATAAGATGCCTAATCATTTCTTTCTGTGAATCTGAAACTTTGCTGAACTTGAAAGCTTTTTCGATAGGAGCCAAAATCTTTGGAATCGAGGGTTTACAGGTTTGTGAGAAGTTAAAATTATATTTTAGAATTCTCTCTTGTTCTTCTGAAAGACTAACATTAGAAATATTAACTATTGGCTTGATGTTTACAATGGGAAGATTTTTTGAACTACTTGAACTGGAAGACTGTAAAAGAAGTTTTTCGAATTTAACTGCAAGGGTGTTTTTATGACGGTTAACTGCATACCTTTTTTATAGTTAATATTTACTAATAACTTGTTATATAACTATAAATAATATTAAAAATATTAAAAATTAATTTTAAACAAATTTCTTCTACACATTAGTTATTCTTTCACAATGCAGTCATTTTGACTGCTTTTTGGGCAATATAGGTATATACTAAGTTTCAGTCTTTCTAGTATTAAATAAATAACGGAAATACGATGAATTTGGAAAGCTATTTTTACGTACAATAGCTGAAATCATTTTGTTACTGTTAATTATTTAATAATAAGTGCAAATTATCCACTTTAGGTGTACTTGTTTCTTATTTCTGAAATGAAAAAGTAGTTAATTTAAATTTTACGATTTATAGTCTCAAGAAACACAATTGCGTAAATATTTTTCAATATTATTTGTTTTAAAAATATTTTTATATTATTGTTATATCGCGTACAAAATGTAGAAGCTGGTATTTAAAAACAATAAAATAGAAATAATGACAAAAAATATAAGAGACTTCGAAGAAGAGAGCGAGCGATTAGGGATGAAAATAATGCTTTATGATGGAGTTATATTAGGCGAGAATGAGAGGGAAAGTGGATTGTGGAGGATAGAATTTCATCCGATATGATTAGATTGGAATTAAATGGGTTAACTTTGTCTCTGATCATTAAGTTGACCTTGGTTAGATATTTAATTTGAATGGAGTGACTGTAATAGAAGTTCAAACAAAAGGGCTGGCAAACAAGACACAGTAATCTTGTCATGAATCAGTTTAGAATGAAATGTATTACGCGGAATCTGAAGTACAGTGGGATCAGATGAAAATTGTTTAGGACTCCTATGGATGAGATCAGAAAGAGAAGATTAAAGAATATAAAATAATTATTTCTTTTTACTTATTATATGGCTAGAGGCAAAACATGCTAGTACCTATTTAGTTTATTTTTACCCAAATGAAACCAGATTTCAGTAGTTTATGAGATAGAAATAATAATTTCGTAGTTTTCAACTAAGGATGCTATTAAAATAAAATACTAGGGAAGACTGATACTTCAGATGCAATCCGTGTTTATAACTGTAGGAGAAGATCCATTAGTGGTAACAGCTAAAAAAATTGACACTAATACGGGTAGCCAATTTTTGCCTCTACTCTATAAGGCATTTCTCCCGCCTTCCTAGCGTGCTTTCGTGGTGTAGTGGTTCTGCATACTGGGCCGGTATCCCGAAGTCCGCGGTTCAATTCCCGGCGAAGGCGAATACTCATTCTTCATCGCTACGGCTTTTCCAATTAACTTAATGTCTCTACAATGGCGCCCGAACTAAAAGATTTGGCGATTGAGGCCCCTAAAATCCCCAGTCGCCCTTTAAAAAGGGGAGTATATAAGGTATTTCTCCCGCCTTCCTAGCATACCTTCGTGGTGTTGTGGTTCTACAAACTAGGCCGGTATCCAGAGGTCCGCGGTTCGATTCCCGGCGAAGGCGATTGCTCATTTTTCATCTCTCCGGCTTTTACCTAATGTCTTTACAACTCTTGAATAGGAAGTTCATGCATTGAATCGTTCATATGTTGAGCAATAGTTTGGCGGAAATATGTCTTCAATTATGCAGGGATTTATGTTTGAAGACCGATCGTCTCATCAAGGCATCTGCAATAGCCTTCTGCCCATCGACATTGAGAAATGCAGTAGAGGGTCGATGTCTTATTTTCTGGTATGAGTTGATTCAATCTGCTATCGAATTCCAGACGTCAGCTGGTACTTCCAGACTGTCGAATATTGCAAAGCGGGTGAAAAGAAAAATAGTTAAATTATCCACAAAGCTATGCAAAAATAGTTTCCACTAACGTTGGAATGACTGTTTCAATGAACTTGCATTTGTCTTGCGGACAACTAAACATGATATTAGTACCGGGAACACTCCGGTTGCATTATTTCTTGGCAGAATAATTTAATAAGTTAGTTATATTTATAATAATAAGTTATATTTCGCCTCTAAATAAACGTTTTATGCTCAAAAGATGTCTGAGGACTTCAAAAGTCTGATAAATTTTGTCTGAGGAATTGATCCGCTAATATTTTTCGCAGATATCCAGAAACAGGACGAGGTAATTCGCAATTCAGCTATGCTTAGGGCGACACAAGAATTATATTAAGAAAAGTAAAGGCAGAAAGTTGATTTTAAGGTGGAGAATAAAGTCATTCTCTTTGGTATGCATCAGAAGAAAAATTGGGAAATTTTGTAATACATTCGAAGACCCATTTTTTATTGAGGGAATAAGGGAAACAGCAATTATATTTGAAAGGTGGATATAGTGTACAAAAGCAAATGTAGACGAGAGCAAGTGCTATTATGAGCGCGCTGATTTGCTACTGCTAAGAGATGTTTTGCAGGAATCACCAACTGTGAGTAACAAAGAGCCAACGACAAATACGTCGGAATTACCAACAACATCTGGAATACAATGTCCTCAAAGAAATAGAAGAGAAAGATGGAATTCATGAAGAAGACAAGAAAATACCGAAGTTCCATGAGTCTAAAAAATGCAAAGTTACGTAAAACGGGAGACCAAGAAGATAAAACAGCAAAGTAGCCTAAACGCAAAGAAAACTATAAAGATCCGCAGATTCGACGACCAACCGAGTAATCGCCAAGGCCTGTTGGAAAGTCAGCATACGAAAAACCCAGGTATCACAAAGCATTACATTGATGAAGAAGTCGGCCAGATAAGACAGAATTTATGCAACAAACGACCAATGGATTACGAGCCAGATCAACCGGTGAAATTCCAAAACAACTAGAGGAAGCTTCCGACGGCGTATCAAAAAACAGATCAATCGGTGTATTCCAAGCGAACCAAAAGAGGTTTGAATTCCTGTTGTCCCAGAGAAAGTCCATACGAATTACAAACAGAGACCAGGAGCGCAAAATACCAGGGGACGAACCTAGGAATCAATGGCTCATTTAGAGAAGAAGAATTATTCACAAAACTACCTTCTCTTTCTGGTAGGAATTCTACCAGCATAGAATAGACGAGTATCACCGAAACAAAAGATAAGTGAATTTCTTTTCTATAAATATTCGATTTTAATCCAAGTCTTAAGTACAATAGTTGCTCTTTATGCTGGGCTTCGCCTCAAGCAATGACATCTTAGATTTTATGTAGTAAGAGGCCTTTTTCTTTTAGTTATGCATTTATCTGAAGGTATGCAGTTTCCAGTATAAACATAATACTGTTAGTTCAAGAGACTGTTTTGAGTAAAATTCGGCGCATTTGTAGAATAAATTTAAGCAAATTCTATACCTTGTAATATAAAGTGCAAACTGAGTAATCGTTTGAACGTAAATGAATTTTAAATATTTCATGAAGGATGTTTGTTAATTGTTTTGAAAAATAAAGTTTTCTGTTAACTGTTTTGTAAAATTTAACTGTTCTAATGTGTGTATGACAAATTTAAGTATAAGCGAGCAAGTGATAATAAACTGAATTAAAGCAAAAGATAGTGTAATGAATTTAAGTAGTTAAATGTTAGGCTCTCCAACTAAAAGTGAAGTTTTGATAAAATTTAAGCTTAGTACATTAGGTACATTTTTGAAACAAAGTGTTAGTTGAGGTCTAGGATAAGTAAGTTATTCTCATGTAGAATTTCGGTTAGGAAGTAGTTGTGGAAAACGGTACACTTACACATGCACTTACATATAGTATAATGCTGGAGAGCCGGGATGCGAAACCGATTGTGGAGAAAATGCAAAGAATATAAAAGGTTTTGATGAGATTGAAATGCATAAATTTTAATGATGCGTTTGCTAAAATATTTTTCGTTCCAAAGGCCTGGAAGGACATCAGATTCAAAATCTAAATACGAGGGCCATCCAGGAAGTAGATTACGTTTCCGTCTGTGTCCGCTAGGGGTGGGGCTAGCGCGGCCATCTTGGGGTTAGAGCGTTGCACAGCTCAGTCTGCATCTAGCCGTGCTAGTGAGAGGTTCGTGCTGTGCTCCGTTCAGATACTGTGACGGTTTGAAATGTCTGCGTTAATTGAAAATCCCGCGAGCTGCGAGGTGCGCTCAGTAATAAGGTTTCTGACTGCAAAAAACTGTAAACCGATAGAAATCTATCGGCAGCTTCGTGAAGTGTATGCGGACAACATTATCACTGAAGGTGGAGTGCGTCAGTGGGTCATAAGATTTCAAAATGGCCGAACCAATGTTCACGACGAAGATCGAAGTGGGAGACCCAGCATAGTGACCGCCGAACTTCTCGAAAAAGTCGATGCTAAAGTCCGTGAAAATCGAAATTTCACAATAACGGAACTTTCTTTGAGTTTTCCACAAATTTTGCGAAGTTTGTTGCACGAAATCATCAGCGAAAAGCTTGGTTACCACAAGTTTTGTGCAAGATGGATTCCAAAAATCTTGACAGAGGACCACAAAAATCAGCGAATGGCTGCAGCGTTGAACTTTTTGGACGCTTACCATAAGGATGGTGACTCTTTACTCGATCGCATCGTTACTGGTGACGAAACATGGGTGAAACATGTGAACTGTGAAACGAAATTGCAATCAATGCAGTGGGGGCACACAAGTTCTCCCCAAAAACCCAAGAAATGCATGCAAACAATGTCGGCAAGGAAGATGATGGCGACTGTTTTTTGGGACAGAAAAGGTGTAATTTTGGTGGACTTCCTGGAAAGAGGCACTACAATAAACTCTCAAAGATATTGCCAAACTCTCCAAAAACTCAGAAGAGCAATTCAAAACAAGCGCAGAGGAATGTTGAGCTCTAAGATCTTGTTGATTCACGACAACGCCCGGCCCCACACGGCAAATGTCACTCGTAAAGTTCTTGAATCTTTTAAGTGGGAGTTGTTTCCTCATCCGCCGTACAGTCCCGACCTGGCACCGAGCGACTTCCACCTATTCCCAGCAATGAAGAAGTGGCTGGCTATGCAGCGTTTTGATGACGACGCACAGCTGCAAGAAGAGGTAACGAAGTGGTTGAAGGCGCAGGCGGCCGAATTTTTCGACGAAGGAATTTCCAAGCTCGTACATCGCTACGATAAATGCCTTAATTTGTATGGTGACTATGTAGAAAAGTAGTATTTGAGTGTGGCTTTCATCTGTATATAATAAAATTTGTTTTCTATACTTTGTTTATTTTTTTATTCCAAAACGTAATCTACTTTCTGGATAGCCCTCGTAATAGTGACATGAAGTTCTATCCTTGGAATTGAATCTTTTGCAAAATTTAAATTTAGCTTTAAAATTCCTATTTGTAAAATTTGGAGTAATGGAATTTTGGAGTTTGGAAATGTTGTAGGTTCAGAATTTAAAATATTATCAAGGTCGCAAAGGACCTTCGTTGCAATTACTTAAATTCTTGTGGGGAAAACTGTAAGGTCATTTTTAAATTAACTAATTATATAAAATTTCAGCCTTTACTATAATTTCGGCTTTCCATTTCCTCACCAGAATGAGTTAGCTAGTATTTAAACTGAGGTTCCTTGACTTCAGAACAGACTCTGTTTCTGGCTGTGAGTGCAGAGTTCCTGCCAGCTTTGATAGTTGTAATTATTCGGCTTTGCATTATTCCACTACTGAAAATTTGATTTTGACGCTTCAGTTTGGATTACCGAGTCAGCTTAGAGTATATTTAAATTTGTTGTTTTTGCTACTATTTCACTTGTTGACATTAATATGACTGTTTCTGTTTAGTTGCCCCACTACGAGTTGTGGCTGATATTGTTAGCACAAGAAAAAGCATTTATGTTCAAATTTCTGTTAAATGAAAAAACGATTATTAAAACCTAATCATGACTTGTAGTTACTTCAGATCTAGCGAAAATTTGCTTCCCGCCTCAAGGGTTTGTTAAGTACAGATGAAGCACAATCTCATATATTTATTAAAAAAACTGAAGAACGTAAAATGAAAAATGTAGAAAAAATTGATTAAGTGTTTGTCTACTGCCATCAATACATGTAACGTAAATGATGATGGCTAATTTTCGAATAAAAGGTAACGTGAAAACCAACTGTAGTATTATTGGTTTTCGAAAATACCATCTTGTGAAAGAAAGGTTTTCGAACAGCAACGCATAATGTATCTTGTTGAGAACTGAAAATACAGACAAGCATCTGTTTTTTAAGTTTTGAAAATTGTAATCTTCGTATGACTGTATTGAATGCAACATTGTTAAATGTACTGAAGGTAACATTATATCCAGTATGTCTAATTTTTATTATCTAAGAGTGCCATATTCCTGACTAAAGTATCAAGTTTAAAGTTGTGTTTAACTATTCCCATAAGTAACCATACGAATTTTCACATTAAAATTAAGTTGTATCTAGAGAGTTGTCTCTTAGCATTTGATGTCAGTTATGTATCATAAATTCGTATCGAAGGACACACGTTTTCAAGAAGGCATGCATTGCAGAATAATGCGCATTAAATAAGCCTCTTGGGAACTCCCAGGTGCATTTGCGTAGCAGCAGAATCCAGCAAGTGCATTTAACTCAAGCAAAAGGATGTTCAAGTTTCAATTCGATCCGTCATTTCCGAGAATTAATCATATTAACTTTTCAAATATGGCAACAGAGTGCAAGCTCTATTTGACACTCGCACATAATGCATCGATTTCCGTTTCATTAGTTGCTGCAAGATGGCTTCTCGAAAAGCACTCAAGATGGGATGTTCTTCTCCAGAAATGTATCGCTTTTCCTTAAGAACAGCAGACGTCTCGTGGCGGACATAATTCAATTAGATAAGGAAGAAATAATTCCTTTCTTATTTCGTCACGAACCTATGAAAATGATTTTTTTTCTCTGTGTGCAACGGAGCGAATAAAATCATTCTCAGTGACAAGATGGAAAGTGTGTTTCAATGACCAGTAAAATGGTTTTCATAGCAATATATCTTGAGTTCCAATTTGACAATTATTTTACATAGATGCAGTCTTTTTCTATCATTCTCTTTACGAATGGTGTTACTTCTAAAATTAAAAAAAAAGGTCTTCAGTGGGATTTTTATTTATCTTCAGTTGTTATTTTAGTAAGTTTCTTTATTATTGGAGAGTTTAACAATTCGTTTTCGGCTTGGGTTTGAAACACTAAGTTCGATGCAAAAAAAGCTAATAAAATGTACTTGTTATAGCTTTTACTAAATACAAGAAAAACAAAATCATATGAGCAGATTTCATTTAATATGAATGTAATGAAAATTTGGATTTATTACAGAAGATGTTGGGAACTTTTTCAATGATAAGTAACCATGTAATTAAACATCATCTTTACTTCAGATTAACTTGATAATAATGTCACACATTCACATACCAATTCAAGCAGTAAGACGAGCGCACTCACGGTTCAATAATTAAAAAAAAAGTTTCAGAAATTTACAGCACACGGTTGACAATAGGTACAACAGAGTTTGTAGATTACATGCCAAATAGATAAAAGAAGACGTTAGGAAAAGATTATTATATTATTATGGTAGATTCAGATAAGGTGAAGCTGCCTTATTTCTCAGAGGGACATAGTATCGCATTGTTATCATTGGTTAATAGAAGATATGTTTGAGTATTTTTAGGTAAATGATTCTACACTTTTTATGCTCTATAAGTACATGCATCATATGCATTTCCATAGAAACCATGTGATAGCTCTTAACTTCGGAGCGGCTCACTTCATAAAAATTTGTTATAAGCAATTTACTTTTTTAGTACAGAAAGAAGAGATAACCAAATTATAATATATTTCTTGAGAGCTATTATAAAGTTAAGTTGAAACTTTATCGAATATGTATATACATATGTTGATACATAAGATATAATGCTGGTTCTATTAATAGAAAACTTGAAATCACTAAATTCTGTTACGCGAAACCAAAAATAATTTGCTACGAAGCAAAATAATTTACTACCATATTTATACCTCAAATTGAAATCACGAAACTGATATACGCATTCACGCGTTTAATTGTAACAAAATTACTTAATTTACTTTTCAGTAGTTAGTTACATAATTCTGATAAAAAATTATGAGAAAATGATTTATCTTAACGTACGTATGACGTTTGTCTGCATCTGACTGAATACGAAATGAATATTTGTACATTAAATGACGCGCATAAGATTTGAGAGAAATGATAAAACAAGTAGAAAAAAATCGCTGTGTTCAATATCTTTTAAGTTTAAATTTCGTTATTATTTTAATCTAATTATTAAACGATAAAAGTAAATGCAATAGTCGATAGTGTAACAAAATTTGTAATTAAAGGTTTTATATATATAAATATTAAAAGAAAGAGCTTTTTTGTATTAATCTGCCACTGTTTCAATTAGTTAATTGTCGTCGATCTTTCTATGTAGCGCATAAAATTTCAAGGTATTTCAAACCGTATCATTATAGCAGAGCGGTAACTTTGATATTTGTATGTGTGTGATTATGGCAAAGCCTTGAGGACTATCTTCCTAAGGGGAGGAATGCCTTCGTGGAGGACTTTCTAAAGGAAACTGGCTCGTATACACGTTACACATGGGGAAAACCACGAAAAAGCCCATGCAGCCAGCCCGTTCGCGGGATTCGAACCTCGGACCGAACTGCCAGTGTTCAGCGACTTTACCGCTCGGCCGCTGATAGGCCTTTAATATCTGAGTCCTTGATTCTTGAAATATTGGATTCGAAGATTGTAAGATTTGCGCAAGGAAACCAGCCAATGTACCTATGTATGAAATTTTTTATTAATTGTATACTGAAGCACATGTGCATACGCCCTTATTTGGCCACGTCAAAACCTCATATTCTCCATTAATATATTCCTGATGCAACCTCGCAGGAAACCACGAGAGTTGTGTTGTTCTAGATAGGTGCGGGTACCGGACGACACCCGATTTGTCATATTAAGCCGCCCGGGTGTTCGGGCCCTGCATTCACTTGTCACCTGTCCCAGTATTCCTGAAATCCATAAAAATTATTTTCGAAGGAAAAAACTATGTGTTTCTATCAGTGCGTTGGAAACAACAAATCGAATTATATATTTATAAATTTTTATGCTGTATTTCCATTGAAAATAGAAAAGTATACTACACTGGTGTGCAAAAATTAAGGACGAGACGGTTTTTTCAATATAACTTTGTACAAAAGCTTTCCAAATCAACACATTTAATACCGTAAGATCCCCAATACGTAAGGACATGAGTAATGTAAGCAACACTTACTAAAAGAGAAATCAGAGGGATAAAAAGAAGCTTTATTGAAAACGTAGCTAGAGCGCAATGCGACTGAAGGCCGAAACATCCCTGTGATGGGTGTCCAGCAAGAAACATCCGGTCTTTATTAGGGGATACGATCTCCCCTGACTGCTAGGCAGGTTTCACAGCGTCTGTCCATGCTGAGAATGAGGGTGTCAATGAGTTGTTGAGGCATTGCTGCCCATTCCTCTTGCAGCGCCAACTGAAGCTCCGGAATCGTTACTGGTGGTAAGGTACGAGTTGCCAAGCTTCTGCCTAGAAAATCCCATACATTCTCGATGGGATTGAGATCCGGAGATCGTGCCGACCAATCCATACGTTCAATATCCTCACTCTCTAAGAGCTGTTCGGCAGCTACTGTGCGATGACATGGTGCATTGTCGTCCATGAAAAGGAACTGCGGACCCATAGCTCCTCTAAAAAGACGCACATATGGAAGAAGAATCTCGTTAAAATAACGGGTCCCGTTGACTGAACCTGCGTCGAAGATGTGAAGGTCTGTACGACTACCAAGCATAATGCCTTCCCAAACGAGAACACCGCCACCTCCATACCTGTCCCTTTCAATGATGTTCGAGGGATAATTGCGGCTTCCCCGCTCTCTCCGGATGAGTATGCGGTGAGAATCGCTACTCAGACTGAATCTGCTCTCATCTGTAAAGAGTACTCGTCCCCATTCATTGTCTCTCCAATTCCGGTGTTCCCGGCACCACAGAGAACGCCTTCTCCGATGGGCAGGCGTTAGAGGTACACACCGTACAGGGCGTCGTGCAAACAGACCACCACCGTGCAGTCTTCTGGCCACGGTAAAACGCGATATCGGTCGTCCAGTCGCTTGTGTCGTGTGTCTAGCGATTTCTTCCGCGTCTGCCGCCTGTTTCTTCTGGCCTGTAAGGCAATATACCGGTCATCTGCGGGTGTGGTTCCTCGTGGACGAGAACTACTAAACCCCCGGATAGCTGTTCCTGTAGTTTGAAATTGTCTCCAAAGTCGTGAAACGATACTGTGAGCAATTCCGAACTCTGCAGCCACACTTGTCACACTGCGGCCTTCCTCCAACTTCCCAATGATTCGACCTCGGGTAAAAGCATCCAGATGTCGTCTAACAGATTGATTATTCGCCATTTCTCGCTGAGGCAGCAGCTCGGTGTGATTTTAACTGCTATACGGCGTACAATCTCTTTGCCAGAAATACTGATCTTACACCGACAACATGCTTTATACTACTCAGACACTCCCCCATTACGTCTACCTGCATATCTGCGCATGTGCTACCGTACATCACCTTACTTAATCTCCTGATTGGTCTTTCTGTCCGCTCTGCCTCTTCGTTCAGCTGATATGCTGATTTTTCGACTTCGTCCTTAATTTTTGCACACCAGTCTATTATGCGTTTTCGTATAATCGAATAGTATCACGATTATTTCTATAACTATTTTAAATATCAAAAGATGCTTTAAAACATATTCATGATTAAACTACAGAAAACTGAAAGATTTTGCAACACTCAGAAATGAAGTGTACGTTTTGGGGTAGATTTTATATAAATTTACAGAATTTCACACGCATTAGTTTTATTCCATATTTTAATTTAAATAAAGAACTACATTAATACAGCATTATTTTTTTCTGTGGTTTCCGGTCAAATGTTCAGAAGATGAAAATATTAACAGTTAATGACTGAATTTGCTTTCTATAAGATTAAATTAGCATTGCATATATTTCACAGCAATTTAGAGAAAAATATCAATTTTATAAAAGGAAAAATATATCTATACTCCTCTCTTAGCTTGCTTCCATATGAGAGCATCCATATTTAGTTCAAGCATACTCTTTTATAAATACATGAATTTTTACTCCATATTCATAAACAGAATATCAGTAAATAATGATCATGCAAGTATAATGAATTTGTAAACGGATTATTTTTCTTTTCCCTGTTTTTTATATTACGCAATTTAAAGAAATCAGAAAGGCCTCAAATGGTCTATTCACAAATATTTACAAAAAATAGTTGTAAATTTTAATAAATTATAACTTATTTCTGTATTTGTTCACTTAAATGAATTGTTCTGAAAATCCTGTCTCACAAATAGTATTTAATTTTCTGAATAATTACTCGTAGTCCCATTATAACTCTACCTAAGTGGCAGTTAAGGATATGCTCCCAATATATACTATGTCAAGGTAACTCCATACGCATGATGACATTCCCGAAGCTATTGGAAAAAAACAAAATTGAATCAATCGTATAGATGTAGGTGTGTGGGTGCAGATATACATAAGAAGGGGCTGATGACGGATATAATGCCAAGTAAATCAAATAGATATATTAAGTTATCATTGCCAAGTTATTGTTTGTTATTTCGTCTTACGTTTTTCATGTCACAGGCTAACATGATTTGTTCATCTATCCTGTTAATTCTCGTCATCAGATACCTGGTTCTATGCACTACTTCACTGTTTCACAGTAGATACGGCCTAGACTGGAATCTCTAAGGATTCCCCTATTACCATTCTTATCTTCGAAAGCTAAATCCAGTCAACATACCATTCCTTGAAATAACGTTTCACAATGAAGAAGAATCACAGCTACAATCAAAGAGAAATCGGGATGATAATCACACGGATAGCTACATCAGGACGATATGTAGCTCTGGCTTCAACTGGGCATTTTATGCAGTTGCATTTCTCATCCTCTTCAGTCCTGCGAATTACAAGACGGAATGCAAATTTTCCAACACAAAGAAACAATATTACCATTGCTATCTATGTTTATCTGCTTTTCTTTGGTTTATCCTATATTCTCCTTTGATATGCTACTACGTAACTACTATAAACAATTCCAAGCAACATTTGGCAAAGAAGGAATTAAAATCCATATGATATCCGAATCCGGTTGCTAGTTCTATGTAACGACGCAGCATCAGTTTGTGGAACCGTCTTTCGCTGAATGTCGGAGTCCAAAAGTGGCAAGGAGAATGCAGCAAACGATAAAACAAAGGGCGTTAGGGAACGGATATGCAACCGGAAATGATCCACCATGTGTACTACTTGATAATTGAAACTACGGAATCATATTCATGACAAATGTCTCTTCGCAATGAATCTACCATTTCCGCATTACTGAAAAAGTGCAATGACGTGTGGAGACATGCCACTAATTGTAGTAGTTGTGCAGTGTGGATCCGAAAACATTCTTTCAGCGTCTGACGCGGTTATTATATAATACTAGTTGCAACATGAGACATTTCGGGTAAACATGCAGTAGAAACCTGCAAAGAGCCCTCGCCTCAAGACGGCAAGGCCATGAATGTTAATCAGAAATAAATGACTACAGTATTACAGGATTAAAAGCGATTTCGTCATTGTATGTGTGCTTTTTAGTGAAAGTAACCAAACCAAATAGTGTGCAAGTTGCTGCAACAATTCTGCCGCGCATTCAACATCGCCCAACTAAAAATCGTAGTACGATGCACCAATTCAACACAAACATGTGAGGCTAACCATTTGTCACCACACAGCTGCGCTTTTGAATTCTTTTAAGTACATCATGCTGCAGAATGCGCCATATTCGTCGAATCTTCCACCGAGTGATTCTGCTCTATTCAATGCAGTGAGAGGCGGGGCATGGTGAGAAGTTTCTCTCAACATTGAACTTCAATCAGCTGTCTGGATGTGGTAGCGAGCAGCTACAAGGAATGGCTTGTACAGCAGCGGGGAAACGTAGAGAATGATGGAAAAAATATACATATATTTCCAGTAAATACCACTAATCTTCACTTCGATCAGTTAAAAGCTTAATGTGAAGTAAAACATTATAATACCAATAATTTTTGAAGGCATAAATAACTGAAATAGAAGCATTACTACGTCAACTGTGAAAAATAAGCAACTGAAATAATTCTTTTTGCAAAAGTTCTAAATCATGAACATTGGTGTGTAAATGTCTAAACAAAAATATAGTAAAATGGATTAAACGGAAAAGTATTTAATTTTTTTACAAATAATATGCTAACTATTTATATGGTTTGGTTTCTAATTTTGAACACATATTCAAAGGATCGTGGATCAACTTACTTGAAGTCAAAAGTTGCGCTCCGTTGCGCTGTATTTTTATTATGTATTACCAATTTAAAGAAAGCGTTATAGCTTTAACCATCAGTAGTGAAAGACGATGTAGATTATGCAGCGAAAATTTAGAAGATGCCCATTATTGAAAACAGTCATCTACATCCACAGACTGATAAATGAAGCGAAATGAGAATAGATAGCTGGGGCGCTACTGAGAATGATGATGCGCATGAGACACAAATAATCCTTTCCATTACAGAGCAAGGATGACAGGTAAATGGAGATGTAGAAAACGTCAAGGAAAGACAGACTGTTAGTTGTACTCCGAGAAGGCAATGGAGTAGAAAAAAATATCTCTGGATTTCTAGTTCGTTATTCCAACCTTGCTGACAGCTCTTATTGTAAAAGTAACATTAAAGCAAAAAGAGGGGATTAATGGAATGGCGGTCAGGATTTCTGTGCCGTATGCGGTTTGATTACATAGATCAGAAATCTCATTGTTGGTACGTTTAATCTTCATAAATGGAAAGAATAACCAATGTCTACAGAATATTTTCTTGCCGCATTAAGTATCACAATGAAAGAAAAATATTAACACTAAAAGTGTGATGATAAATAAAACATTATAATACCAATAATTATAACAAAAGAAATTTTATGTTTTAGTATGGTGGGATACCATGTTTTAATATGGTGGGAATTTTATGTTCTGTTGTGTAATGTTGAAGATATTGGACAGATAAGAATGTTGAATGCTTTAGTTTAAAAATATAAATAAATAGAAAAATAGAAGAAACTACGTATTTGCATTGGTTTGTTTATGTAAAAGCATTTTACGTGGGAACGGGTTCGTAATAGATTGAATGAACACAGAACCGATGATAGTTTGAAAAACATTTATCTCCCCCCCGAAAAATTAAAATACAGTTCTAAAACCCTTCACATAAATCTACTCATACAGCTTATCTCAGTATGACAGAGCACAATCAGTAGTTACCACTTCAAACTTTTAGGACCGTTTAAAATTATCACCCCCTATCTCACCACCCAAAAAACAGAAGCCTCAAATGCGTAAGCTCGCACCGTGGTCTCTCACTACTCCAATACTCTGAGCTAAACTCTGAACTCCTCCTGAGAATGGCGTTTTTTATCAGGATAAAATTACTGCCCTATTTATAAGCAAATGGATGGGAAATTTGAATTATTGTTTTCTTTAAAAAACGAATAAATTTTTCTTTTGTAAAACTGTTAATAAATGCTAACAAATCATTTAATATCTTGAATAGTATTATAATATTCAATTTAGATGCGATAACTTTAATTACGGAAAACGATTTTCTTCGCGTATTTTTAATAATAATTGCCTGCGCAATATTAAAACTTTATTGATTATTCTTTGAAAAGGAACACTCTTAAATGAAAACAAAAAATAAGTTTAAATTTCTTTTGTTGTAGGTTGCCTGACGTAGAATAGGTTAAACAAATGATTCTTGGAAATCAACTATAATAATAATTTTATGATTTATTTCAATAGAAAAATAGCTATAAAGTACCAGTTATTTAAGCAACAACCACTAGGTTTGACAACTGGAGTTAAAACAAATATCGTTACTTATGCTTTCATGTCACTATATTTCTTACACAAACCTACTGCATTCTTCGTTTTTTATTTTAAAATAAGTGATTTACGTTAAAGTGAATCAAACGCATTTATTAAACTGAAATTCGACAAGTGCTTTTATATTAAGAACAATCATCATGTTTACATGTTTTAATTTAAGATCAGAATCGTCCATACTTCTGCAAAGATGGTTGTTCAGTACAAGATACACTTGTATTTAATAGCTATGCTTAAAGGAGGGTTAAATGATACGGGGGCAATTAGGAAACTAATATCCGTTGCGCTACTAATAACCACTGTTACATCAAGCTATTTGTGATTCAGTAAGCTTCCAACTATCCTAATGAGAGTGCCGGGAATGTGCTGTTTATAACGTCACAAAATGTGCGCTGCTATTGAAAACCCCACCAAATGCAGGTAAGAGGAGCAATACCATTCTTTGTGAAAAAAAAAAATAATCTGTCAGCGGCAGACATTTCTAGGGAACTACGTGTCATTACGGCCCAAACACTACAAATGAAGGTGTAATGCGTCAGTGGGTAAGATTTTTCAAAGAAGGTGTACCTTCCGTTGTTTAAAAATAGTGGACTGTAAATTAACTTGATGTTACTTCAGAATAGAACTCAAAAAACCTCAGACTCCTAACGTTGACCGAAACTTCTTTATTGACTTTCAAATAGTAAGTTAGGCGAAGAGGAACGGCGAAGACCACACAAACTCCGACTTAGTGGCGGCTTACCAACACAAACTCAGAAGAACCTCCGCTTAGTTGAAACTCCAGTAATTCACAGCAACCTCGAAGCTCTAACCGCGAGCTTAAAAAACCTAACAAATTTGCGTCTGCGCCGCTCCTCGGTACAAAGAAAGAAATACAATTTGCATAACATCGAACATACCCCCAGCCTTGAAGTCCCAAGGGGGTTCAAACAATAAATTTAAACTGTTGAACTGCATAAACCTGAAAAAAAAATTAAAGTCTCTAAATCAAGAATTAAATGGCAAAGCGCATAGCTTTGCTATAGGTCGTTTTATTTCACCATTAGACGTGCGTAAACTCACCACTCGAACTTTCTCATCCAGACCGGGATGCACTTTAATAATTCTACCTAATTTCCAACGTAGCGGAGGTAGATTTTCGTTCTTAATAAGAACCATATCACCAATCTTCAGGTCTTGTTGTACCTTGCACCACTTGGGTCTCTGCTGCAATCTAGATAAATACTCACTGCTCCAACGATTCCAGAAATGTTGAAATAACCTTTGCACGTTCCTTCAACGGTCACTGCAGCTCATGGTTTCTTGAATTTGGTTAGATTCTGGAATAGCGCTTAAAGCCGCTCCGGTTAAAAAGTGTCCTGGTGTTATCGCCTCCAAGTCGCTACAATCACTTGAAGCTGGTACTAAAGGCCTAGAATTAAGACAGGATTCAATTTGGGTTATTAATGTCAAAAATTCCTCGTATGTTAAAATAAGTGTTCCTAAACATCTTTTTAAGTGATGTTTCATAGACTTGATACCCGCTTCCCAAAGCCCTCCAAAATGAGGGGCAGAGGGAGGATTAAACAACCATTTAATATTTTCTGAAGAAATATAACCCTGTAGCTGTTCATCACGTTGAACAATAGAAAAGGCTTTCCTTAATTCTTTATTAGCTCCTATAAAATTCGTTGCACAATCACTGAATTTCACACGGTTTGCCTCTACGAGCTATAAACCGCTTAAGTGTCGCGAGGAATGATTTTGTTGAAAGATCTCCAACTAATTCTAAGTGTAAATTCTAAGTTTGCTCTTGTAGTAAAACAAATAAATAGACATACGTAACACTTAAAGATTTTGACTCCTCTACCAGGACGATATTTAACGTTAAATGGTCCTGCTAAATCAATCCCTACACGAGAAAAAGCTCTACTTTGAGTAACTCTTGAAGCGGGTAAATCTGCCATTATCTGAGTTACAGTTTGCGCTCTAACTCTACGGCATATAACACATTGGTTTATACACTTTCTTATAATATCTCTAGCATTCACAATCCAAAATCTATGTCGTATGACAGAAGTGAGTAGCTGCGTACCTGCGTGAAGATACGTGTCATGATAATGCTTAATAATTAAACGCGTAATATTGCGATTCTTAGGTAAAATCATAGGATGTTTCTGATTATTTGAAACTGCAGAGTTTCTGAGCCTTCCGCCTACACGCATTACTCTCCCGCGGAATCCAAGAAAGGACTTAAAGACAGTAATTTACTTGATGTCTTCAAGGGTTTACCAGATTCTAAACAGAATAATTCTTCTGGAAATTCGACTCTTTGCACAATCCTAACAATCATAGAAGTAACTTCACAGAATTCTTCAGTAGATAAATACCCCTTTATACGCTCTGTAGGTAACTTACTACAATTATTTCTAAATCTTAAACACCACGCTAACACTCGACATAACTTTAACCATGACGAAAATCTTGAAAACACACTAGGCTCTTCAAATTTGGAAGCATTTGAACTGAAACTCTTTCATTTCCTTCAACATAACTTCACCCTCTAATTCTACACTTGAATTTTGCTGTACATGAATTACGGATTCGTTTAACCACTGCGGTCCCTTCATCCATAACTCACATTGTAGGAATTCTGATGGAATAAAACCTCTGGTCCCACAGTCTGCAGGATTTTCTTTCCCAGCAACATAATTCCATTGAATACCTGGAACAGCTTCCTGGATTTTTGCAACTCGATTTGCCACAAAAGGTAGCCAACGGCGAGGTTCGGACGAAACCCATGCCAATGTAACCCGCGAGTCGGTCCATGCGTAAATATTGTTAATAGGCAGTTCTATGCATGATAATACTGCATGTAAGAGGTTTGCTAAAAGTAACACAGCACACAACTCTAGTCTCGGAAGAGACTGGGTTTTTAAGGGCGCTACTCTGGTTTTCGATGTCAGAAGGCTGACTTTGACTGACGAATCAAGGTCGATTGTACGGAGATAGATGACTGCACAATAAGCCTTTTCTGAAGCGTCGCAGAAAGCATGGATATCTATCACTACTGCCTTCGGACTCAAGACATACCTCGGAAATTGTAAGCTTGAAAGTAAGGGCAATTCTAGATAGAAACGCTTCCATTTCCTACTTATTCTCTTATCAACGAGTTCATCCCAACCCAGCTGTAAGTTCCATAACTCTTGTAATAATACTTTCGCGTATATTATTGTTGGCGCTAACCATCCCATTGGATCAAAGATTTTGGCTACTTCTGATAAAATAGTCCTCTTAGTAAACTCTTTATCACTTATGCATACCGAAAAATGAAACGTATCACTAGAGTTGTTCCAATTAATTCCCAATACTTTTACTTTCTTGTCACTGTTTATTTCAAGAGAAATATTGGATTCTCGTAAGCACTCGGGAATATTCTCTAAAATAGCTGAACTGTTTGAAATCCACTTCCTTAAGCGAAATCCACCCCTTTTCATCATTTCATACAACTGCTGAACTAGAACATTCGCTTCCTTTTCACTTTGTGCCCCTGAAAGCAAATCATCAACATAAAAATCACGAAGGGCAATTTTTGATGCTAAAGGAAATCTAACTTGTTCATCTAATGCAAGTTGTTTCATTACTCTAGTAGACAAATACGGCGCACAGGCAGTCCCATATGTAACTGTCACTAATCTAAATGTACTCAAGGGCTCACTAGGACTATCCCTCCAAAGCATTCGTTGCCAATTTGTATCTTCTGGGTGGACACGAATTTGTCTGAACATCTTCTCTACATCGGCACATACTGCAATTTTGTGATTTCTAAACCGTAGAAGAATTGGAAACAGCTCTTGCTGAACTCTTGGCTCAACCATCAAAATATCATTCAATGAAAGACCCGATGTCGTTTTAGCTGAAGCATCGAAAACAACTCTCAGTTTAGTCGTAGTACTTGATTCCTTTAATACGGCATGATGAGGCATGTAATACGTAGAGTCAATAAGAATCTCTCCCTCAGGCACTCCCTCCATATGTCTCAGCTCAAGGTATTCCCTCATGAAATCCCTATACTGTTCATATATCTGAGGCCTTTTTAGAAGTGAATTTTCTAAAGATTGGAATCTACGCATAGCTAATTGTCTGGAATCTCCAAGCTGAGAAGGCGGAGAGTGAAACGGTAATTTCACAGTATATACCCCACTTTCCTCTCTCGTATATGTAGATTTGAAATAATCTTCACATGCTCTCTCCGATTTAGTAAGCATGTCAAACGTAGGTACAGCATCCAATTTCCAAAAGTCAGACAGCATCTGATCAGTCTCCACTTGTATATTATTAACATAGATAGTAGCATTAATTTCTGTTGAATTATTCACACTACCTGAAATAATCCATCCTAGTTCAGAACGAGAAGCTACCGGTTTACCTTCTTCGCTTTTAATTATTTCTCCCTTTAAAAGAGGTAAGGCAATATCTACGCCTAAAAGTATATCAACAGGCCCACTTTTGTAAAACGTTGGATCTGCTAACATTAAATCATTATATTCCTCAACATACTTCTTATCCAATGTAAAATGCGGCAAAGTTCCAATAATTCTATTGATGATAAATACTGGTGTTTTAAATGACACTTTCGCCGGAAAATGCGGAACGAAGTTTATTTCCGTAATCCCATTAGTTTTCGTATCCAAAGACCCTAAACATGAAATAAAAACTTTGGCATTTCTTCTTGCTAACCCTAGCCTTTGTACACAATCTTCAGAAATCAGGCTTGCTTGACTGCCAGGGTCAAGGAGGGCTCTACACAATTGGTATTCACCCGATGAATCTAACACTTTAATAACAGCCGTACATAATAAAACTTCACTCTGAAAATTAAAGTCTGAAACACAAGATTTAATTACTGGACTAGAACTTGCGATATTCTCCCCTGACCCAGCCGATTGAGCGCGAGGTTCTGGCCCAGGGAAAAATGGCTTAGCCGTCACTGATAATTCATTCGAACTGTTTGTAACTCCTTTACGTGCCTTTGGTTCATTTTGAACTCTTTCGAAATGCAGTAGTGTGTGATGACTTTTAAAGCACTTTTTACATTTATGTGTACTTCTACACTCGAAAGCTTTATGGTTTGAAACCAAACAATTAAAACAAACATTATTTCTCTTGACAAAATTAACGCGTTCCTGAACATTCAGATTTAAAAATTTTTTTACATTTAAAAACTGAATGACCGGCCTTACAATACGTACACTGCGCGCGAATCTCTGAAGCCAATGAAGTTAATTTGTCTTTTGTAACTTGTTTTTTAACACCTTGCGTTTTACCTGCTTGCAAGGTTCTGGCATGAGATTTCAAGAACTCTAGCAGATTATTAAGTGTTGGTATTTCCTCACTCTTTAATGTTCTTTCCCACCATCCTCTCGTCGAAGAATCCAATTTAAACTGTACTATTAACATTAAAATAGTATCCGCGAACTGCTCCACTTTGAATCCTAGATTTTCAAACGAACATACACACTCTCTTACAGTGTCTACCAACGCTAATATCTGACTAGGAATTTCAGATTGTAAATTTGATAAATACAAGATTTTCTTTAATAACGATGAAAGTAATTCTCTCTTATGTGAAAATCTTTGACACAATAAATGCCACGCTATTTCGAAATTCCTGTCACAAATAGTTAAAGCTTGAACAATCCGCAAAGCATCTCCTTTTAAAGAACCCTTTAAATATTGTAGCTTTTGTGCACCTGATAAACGGTCATTATCCACTATCGCCGTTTTAAACAAATCAAAAAATGATAACCATTCTTCAGTACTGCCACTAATACAGGAAGAGTTAGCTTAGGTAAGCGTATACTCGCTATTTCACAAGATTTAGTTTCCACACTAATGTCTTTAACATTCTTAACTCTGTTTAGCATTAAAATTAACTCATCCACAGTATCTTGTATGACCTGTTGTTCTTCTATAAATACATCAATATCTTTTTCTTCACACACTACAAATATGTTACTAAAAATATCCGAAAGTTCGGTCATTAAGTCATTTAATCTAGATTTAAAAAGTTCCAACTGATCAACATCAGCAGAATCGTAAGTCACTGCAATTTTCTCTTTCAGTTTACTTAACTTAGCTTTAGCTACACGCTTTTTAGTCTTAAGCGTTGTAAATTCCATTATCTAATAAGAAAGATAAAAAAACACACTGACTCACCAAATTTACTGTAACTCCGTAGCCGACGGACCATAAAACATGTACCTTCCGTTGTTTAAAAATAGTGGACTGTAGATCCATAGGTCGCTGGTTCGTCTCCGGCTCGACGGACCATAAAACATGTACCTTCCGTTGTTTAAAAATAGTGGACTGTAAATTAACTTGATGTTACTACAGTATAGAACTCAAAAAACCTCAGACTCCTAACGTTGACCGAAACTTCTTTATTGACTTTCAAATAGTAAGTTAGGCGAAGAGGAACGGCGAAGACCACACAAACTCCGACTTCAGTGGCGGCTTACCAACACAAACTCAGAAGAACCTCCGTTTAGTTGAAACTCCAGTAATTCACAGCAACCTCGAAGCTCTAACCGCGAGCTTAAAAAACCTAACAAATTTGCGTCTGCGCCGCTCCTCGGTACAAAGAAAGAAATACAATTTGCATAACATCGAACAGAAGGAAAACAAATATTCATGATGAATCAAGGAATGGGAGGCCATCTGTAGTGAGTAATGATTTTGTGGAACAAATGACAAAATCAATCAGATCCGTATATTCACGAACTCGAAATTTTCATAACAGTTTCCGATCATTTTCCGGACGGTTTTGAACAAGGCAATCACCGGAAAATTAGGCTTCAGGAAGCTCTGAGCTCGATGAGTACCAAAAATTCTCACGCAGATAAACCAAACCAATCGAACAGGCGCTGCCTTAGACTTTCTTTCCCGGTACCGCATAGAAGGAGAGAAGGTTTTGAGCAGAATGGCGACTGGCGATGAGAATTGGGTAATGCATGTGAATGCTAAGACAAAACAACAGTGAGTGGCGTGGGGTTCTCTGACCTGGGGATGAGAAAAGTCCGTTGAACTTTGTCAGCGAGTAAGTTTATCATCACCGTGTTTTGGGATGCTAATGCAATCTTGCTGGTCGAATTCATGGAACGTTGTACAAGAATACAAGTGTACTGTAACACTTTGAGAAAAATAAAAACAGCCAATCAGAACAAACGTTACCGCCTGCTGAATTTGGGCTTCTGTTCCTGCACGATAACACTCACCCTCACAGTGTTCAGCGAATACAAAATATTTTGTGCCAGTTCAAATGGGGCGTGTTTCAACATCCTCCTACAACGTGGACTTGGCTCCGTCTGATTGTCATCTGCTCGTTGCAATGAAGAAGTGGCTTGAAGCATTTCGCTGACGATGAGAAACTTCAAACCGCTGTAAAAAGTTGGTTGAAGTCGCACGCGGATAAGTTTTATGCTTAAGGGATTTGAAATGCTTGAATAAATAGGGTGACTATGTTGAAAAACAGAGGACTGCTGCATTTTTCAGATGCAAATACAACATTTGTTGAAACTATCCGGGTTTGTTATTTACAGCAAAATGTAGGTTATTTTCCTAATTGCCCTGGTAATATAACTTCGTGACACTTTAAATCGTTAATAGAAGGACTTTCTAATGAGTCTACGACATATAAATAAAACGCTTTGCTAAAAACTTCCCACAAACCTTTTCATCAAGGAGAAAAGGAGCAGAAACAAAAGTAAAAATAAAATGCATATATAAAATAAAAATTAGCAAAATAGCTTTGGCACCGAAATATGATGAAGCACTACTAACCATGTTCTATTTTTAGAGTATCTTTCAAGCTGTATCGATAAACTATTTGTTACTGTACTAAACGGAACATCTTTACAATATTTTGCAATATCTGATTAAAAACAAGAAGATGAAAAAAAATAATGAAGAAAAAAATGATCTGATTGAAAATTAAAACTGTCAATATTATAGTTATTTATATTCCTCAAATGGGTTTCCACAATCTAAATAATAAAAGCGAAGTGATGCTTTCGGGGAACAAAGTACCTCCCAATACCCAAATAATAATTTTAACAATCATAAGACGGATTTTAAACCAAATTTCGTCTTCGAGTTAAGAATTAAAATTCACTCAAAAGTAAGAAATAATTTTTTAAAATTACTTTGACATAAAACTATTTGCCACAACGACAGAAAAATGTGCTATTTTTATGAAATAAATAATACATACAAAGTATTTCTTAAAATAGCATTCAGAATGTTATCTTACAAATTCAAAACTTTTCGAGTCATGTATTTTGTTTTTAAGCAAAATTCATTGTTAAGGTAACAGAAGTTATAGATGCCAGAACCAATCCGGCATTTATGTACTTTGAAATCAGAAAACAATTACAACAAAGTCTGAATTCACAAAATAACTTTCGAAAATAAAATTTAAATAGATGAATTACAGTCAAAACATTTTCAATTTTTTTAAAATTTAATACAGATGAGAATTACAGAACACCGATTTTTACTATTTTGAGTAAGGCAAATTTCCCATACCAAGGAACTAAGTTTCTTATCCATGCTTGAACTATAGTCAATATTCTTACAAATCAAAGTGATAAATCGGTATCAAATCGAAATTATTTTATTGATCAAATATCTGAATCAACATCCATTCACATGTAAGTATATTGAGAGAAAATATAACCATTTACAAATAATTTAAAATGCTATCCGTTGCTAATCAATATGTTTTCTGGTATTGATAGTTTTGTTTACCTAAAAGAGATATCCTCATAAGTTTATCTTAATTCATTATAGTTGCAGACACATGAATTTTCAGAAAATGGCATGAATATAAAGTATCAAATACAATATCATTTCCCCATTTTGCTGTAAAATTGGTAGTCTTTCAATAGTTCTTCCGCAATATATAATGCATCAGCCAATTGGAGCATTCACATATATTTTCATCGAAACTAAGCATTAGGATAACACTGGGCGACAATTTCATAAGAAGAGGCGAAATACAATTTGTCTGATGGCCTGTCTCGCCTTGCAATAGCTCAGGTTCAAACAAACAGGAGGCTTCGGCCCTCAATCATATTTTGAGGAAAATCCTATTTTGGCAATTCATTTTCTCGTCGCGTATATCATTTCTAGGAAAATAGGAAAGCACATTTCAATCACGATGGCGCTGGGAACAGAATAACTATGCTTTTCATATATATATTTCAATATAAATTTCGACAAAAATAACAGTTTCTTTTTATCTAATTTTCAATGAATTAATTACGATAATTTTCAGCGACTATGTGGTCATCTGAAATAACCTTAAAATATTAATTATTGTGACTTGAATACGTACAATAAATAATATAAAATCAACTCTGAATCAATGATTCAGAGTTGATTTTAATTTTAAATTACCTTAAACTGGTTGGGTATATATATATATATATATAAGGTGGAACAGAAGTAATAGTGAAATAAGATGGTATATGTATCTTAAAATAATTCACTCACTTCTAAGAGAAACATATATGAATCTTAAAATAATTCACTCACTTCTAAGAGAAACATATAGTTCATAACGGGAAATTGAGTTGCAAAAGAATGTTTTCATGTAGTAAACATAAATAACTATGCTAACAAAAGTAACGTAAAATTAATTGTTAGCAGTGGAACAACGGAACAGTGAAGGGAAACTCACATTTTGACCTATAAATGGCGTTTCTACTATTTAGGCTAGATCATTCTCAGTTTTTTCTCACGTAGGCACATGTATCTATTTCATCATTTTTAGTCTCACAGCTGAGGCACAAATTTCTATTTAACTTTCGAAAATATAGTTCTACTTTACTTACATTACACAGATTTATACCGTTTATCATTACTTGCTTTAGTATTTACTTCTCCGGTAAGTTCTTCTTTTCGCGAAGATGCATTTAGTTTCAAGATTCATTGGTAAATCCCGCGCTCTGTTTTTTTAGTTATGAATTCGCATATGAAATAAACAGAAGTATATGCTTAGGTATCGAAGAACTAACCAAGATATTCTGAAAATTCTGGGAAATGAACATCTAAACGTAATCTGTTGACGAAAGGGAACGACGAAATGCAGTTCTTTAAAGGCTGATCTAACGCTACTTAAAAGATTAGAAGTTGAGTCTGAGACTTTTATAGATGTTAAAAACATCCAAAAATCTTGTTCGCTAAATGAAGATGTTCCCAAAGTTTTAAATGAAGAAGTTTGGTAGCGCAGAGCTGGAAAGTGTCATTTTAAACTTAAAAATGGTACGCAATAGATTATTAATAAACATCTTTACCCCTAAAATAAATTTCATGCTTCTTAATAATTCTAATGCTAAATTTCAAGACTTGCCTTGTTTGATCAAGGAGTATATTTATAAGTTATTCGAACATTTAAAAGCATACTACAATTAATCTGCCTGACTGAAGGGATGTCTCAGTAGAGGAGTTTTGAAGGAAAATTGGTTCATATTTACGTTATGCAAGAAGAGGAACCTATACCAGATCGCCATGGAAATCTATACGGCTTAATTTAAAATCAACGCCAATCTAATGCTATTCTTTTATTTAATTTTCTATTGGCGTGTTTCTGTTAGTATTAGATAGATATATCTTTATCAGTTTCAGTTATTTAACAGTAATTTGTTAACGTTTAGTTTCAGTATTTTAACTTTTACAACCTTTTAATACTCAGAACAGTGTAAGTAAAGGCTTAGGTTTTCTTCATCAAATAGGTCATAGACACGAACAGATTTCAACATCGCCATTCAACGTAAATAATCCGCAAGGGAATATATTCAGGAAAAACATCTGCATAAAAAGAAGTCAGAGTAAGAATTCAGACAGGAAAGAAAGGAATAAAACAAATACGTTTCACGCTGTCTTAAAATTCACTTATTTGCTTTTTCAAATTATAACGACTAAAATTCGAATATTTAAAAAGTATGAATATTTTGAATTTAAAGTGCTAAAAAATAACTAATTTTTAACCTTTGTTCCGTCGGATTACGGATATACGTCGATATTACGGACGTTAATTTTGAAAAATAACTAATTTGTAACTTTTATTCCGTCGATATTGCGGCTCACTTTAAAATGTACTTATAAACTTTGCAAATATTCATTACCACTTAACTGCAAACCCAAATCGCAAACATGTAACAGTTTTACGAGAATAAATGGGCTACAGGTTCCATGATCTTATTTTGCCTGAATTCAAAATATTTTATTTTTATTTGAATTTTCTTTAGTTCGTATCTTCCAGCTAAAGTAGTAGTTAATTTTAGAAAAGGAAGAGAAGATTAAAATCAATGTCTTCAAATGAAATGGATGAGTTCGTTTCTTTTTCTACCAGCTTGTAATTAGAGAAATGGTGACAAAATAAAAACCAAAAAGAAATCTCGACAGCAGAAAAAGATTAATGAGCTGAGATGAGTAGCGCAACCCTTGCACTTGGGTTAACATGAATGTTACAATGCAATTTTCTGCAGGCTAATGTTCTGATTGAAACGACGGCACAGCTGTCTGAGGCGAATTTTTGTGAAGTATTTTGATAATTCCGATTGTCCCCATTGCATTTGTTCTTCTCGGACAAGCCACTTATTATTTTTCTCCAGATGAAAATTTGCTGACAGATGAAAACATCGAGGGAAGTGGGGGGAAAAAGGGGAAAAGAGGTTCAAGGATGAACAATTTGGGGGAAATGGGAAACATAAGAAAATAGAATCATTATTGCTAGTAACCCTTTTGTTACCACTAACATTTATCAAATCTTCGCCCTTGGAGGAATTATGACAAATACAATTACTCGAATGGAAGCCAGTGTAATTTAGTTCTGAAAAGTTCAATTATTTAAATAAAAAAATTGAATTCAAATTAGAAGCAGCAACGAGAAACAGCAGAAGTTTTAAAGTGACAATATGCAATATACGTAATTTAGTTTAATTAGAATAGCAATGCAATTTATATTGATTTTTAATTTTGTCTTTCGAAAAGGTATGCTGCATTCCTTTTTGTCAAAATTTGGGTTAATTTTCTTTCGGAATAAAGAAAAAATACTGAGCCTAGTTTTGATGGTATTAATCTCAAATTAAAGATGTTAATTATAGAGTGTGTGCCTTTTTCTAATTTCCTTGTACAGCATGAACTTACAGAGGGGTATTAATTAACAAAGTACTTGGTGTGACGAGCTGAGGTGGCAGATAATTTTATTACATGGCAGTCAATTTAGAAGAAAAGACATGTTTATCTATGAATGCAGCGAAACATTAAATCATTAGACTAACATTAAATCATAGTTAAGCATACAATTTCTTCATTCAAATTGGTTTCTCTTATTTTTTCCTAAAATAGATATTCAATGGTATGTAATACATATTTCAAAAAACTCTCAGCGCAATTTTATCTTTCGATTGGTATTTTGGGTATTCGATTGGTATTTCGATTGGTCATTTTGGGTATTGTATTTCTCGTATGCAAAAATCGATAAACGTTTTCCTCAAATTTCTCTTACTTATACATGATTTGTTTTCCAGAAATTATTAAAACGTTGCTAAAAGGATTAACCATAGCTAGCCTTCATTTCTATTCTCAAAGGCATTTATTTGCTTTATTAAAACTCTGAATTACTTAAATATTATGTTTTTTTTAAAATTTGGATCGAATATATTGATCATACATTTGCTATATCAAACAGCAATTCAGAAGATTTAATTAATGTTTCCTCAATTCTTGAATGAGTAAATTCAATAAAGCATCCGGTTAATTTAATTTTTAACATGAAACATATTTTCGCTTTACTTTCTTCTCCATGCTGCCAAATTATTTGAAAAACAGTTTAAGGATTCAGATTTCCTGGATGTTTCTGAAATCCACAAAATTCTTATGTTAACTATCAATCTTAACAAATTTAGTTTACATCTTATTCACATTTGTATCAGTAGATGGTGTTGCCATGGTTTCGTTTCCTAGCATTTGGCCAGAAAGTTGTGGATCATGCTTCTGTGTTTGCATCCAAGCGCATGTTTTTGTTTATCTTGCGAGGGACCACACAAAGATGAGAAAATCGTGTGTACGGTGCTCGCAAGTCATTGTTTTCAAGCTGTTACAATGTGTCAGACGACATGGTCTGACATCATATATACAATAATTCGTTCTAGCTGACAGTACGAGAGGCATAATTTCACGACCAGTGTCAAGAGATTTTAGCGTTCTGGACTGTGTCTGTCGTCAAAGGCCTCTCGATTTCAGGAGGGCTGACGAATAAATGATCTTGTTTTCCCTCTGATATCGTTCCAGATATAGCGAATTAGAGGATGTAAAATACAACTGAAAAATTAAGGAGGCGTGACTAATTCTGCCTGCAGATTATTTTCATTGGAATAACACGTCAGAATGCTCTGGTACTCTCGGCTAGAAAGACCCGTCGTTAACAAGATCCTCACATAACGAGAACAGTAGTCTTACATACATATTACTTTTCTATGTTTCCCAAGTTATTATATATTGTATAGGAGCTTCTCATAATTGTAATAAATAGGTTTTGATTTCAAAATGCAGTAGGTATTACGCAACCTCAATAAATGTAATAGACAATAGATGGACTCATCAGCGCGACCTGCCACCGGTTACCACAATCTCTTTTTTGTTCCAGCAGCTGAAGAAAAAGGGATTTTATTTTCTTCAGGTAAGAGGTTTTTTATTATATATACTATTTTATAGAGTTACGGATTAATTTCCTAGGTCTTAAAAAATGAACTGTTGAAATTTGTGAGAACATTTTACACAAACTTTTACAAATATCTCCATCATAAATCTGGAAGACTCTTCAGAGTTTTTATTTCCACCTTAGACTGTGTTTCGTAACATGACACACAGGACATAAAAAATATGAAAAAAAATTCAAGCAAGTTTTCATTAAATTATAAACAAACAAAACTTTCTACTAAGAAAAACTGATCGAACTACAGACGTATGACTTGCTTAAGAGTATGAATAGCATACTGTAGAGAAGAGAGGGATGTATGGGGCAAAATCTTCATACCGGCAGTAGGGAAGTACTATATATATGACATGCTAGTTTTATCCGTTTTGGAAAAGAAAATCCCTTACTTTACAAATGGGATATTTTAAAGAAATATTTTCGAATTGAGCTCAAGTGAATGGATACCACAGAAATCAATATATGTCTAAACAATTTCATATAGAATCCAGTCCAAAATGAAACTATCAAAAGTTGTTTTTTCTACTACTATCTCATTAATAAAAAGTTACAGCTAACAAGTGTTAGTGGTGTTATTTTTATCAATATGAATATAAAGGTTGATATTTTCAGCTCCCGAAAATTTCTTATGCTGGTTTTTACAGATACTGGAAATTACCAGTTTAAATAATTGTAAATATATATTAATTATACTCTTTATATTTTACTCTTAGTTTATATTATTCAAGAATCAAGTATCACGTTTCTTTTTTTTTTTCGAGCGTCGCGTAGGAAAGCTGTTATTCTTTACTCTTAGAAGACATAAATGCACTTTATTTTAATGACGAACCTAATTTAAATTAATTATTGATAAATTATCATCAACTGACATTCTTACACATGAATTAGTATACTATGTTACCAATAATGACAGGACACCCGTACGATTGTGTTTATCTAAAGCTTAAA
This sequence comes from Stegodyphus dumicola, assembly GCF_044657685.1. Lineage (NCBI taxonomy): Eukaryota > Metazoa > Arthropoda > Arachnida > Araneae > Eresidae > Stegodyphus > Stegodyphus dumicola. The sequence continues at coordinate 140,738,035 of NC_140771.1, read as the reverse complement.
TGATTGAAGTTTAATGACAGTCCGATATTCAAGCCTACCATGGGCTGAACATTTGTGGAAAAAATTTTAATGAGTTTCTTTTATCTATTTGCGAATATTTATTACGTACTTCCATTTACAAACATTTCCGCAAACCACTTAGTTATGATCTTTACTTTAATGAACAGGCGCATTATGACTTCGAAAGAACACCCGTCCAGCCGTGGGTACCACTTTCTTACGCTGAGAAAGAAAAGCTGTAACTTGATTCATGGGTTTGCATATAATCGATGCAAGGGATTTTGAAAATCCAGGAAAACAAAAGTCAATCCGAAGACATAAAAATATTTTATTGAAGCGCACGAAATACATTAGTAATCAGACATTCAGATGCATTCGTGATACATTCTAGAAGCTGACGTCACTTTTCCCCAGCTAAGTCACTTCATTTCGCAACACAGACCATGAATTTTATAGTGACGAGGAGCGCAGGATCTCACCTTTCGCTGGCATGGGCCTTGGGCCCCTTATAGGTGATGGTGAGACTCTCTCAAATTCTATCTCAAATTTCATGGAGAGTCCCAGAAGAGAAGATTCAAGAATTTCCCACCTTTCTTCCTCTAGCATTAAACCCCTCAAGAGGGGGATTCAAATCCAAGTTTAATTATATGGCAGCCAGCAGCATTAACCACCATACCAAACAAAGCAACATCACTTCTGTACGCGGCGTTTGGGACTTGGCAGACACCTCAGAAAGGCGGAAAATATTGAAAAGAAGAACATCAATAATCATACCAGATTAATATCAGTCCGTCTGGTGTTTACTTCTCTATCGGTAGGCGGTATACACGTCTAATTATAGGTCTTTTAATGGATCAGAATATGCATACATGCAGTGCAAATGATAATATGTACGTTCTAGTTGGTATTTTGTTATTTATAGCAATATAGTGCATCACTACTTGTTTATATGGACTTTCAATTACCAATCAAAACACTCTATAGCTTCTAAAACAGTTCCACACAATTTCTTTTGCTGTGAATTTGTATGGAATTTTTTTTTTAATCACAATATTTTCCCTAAGTACAATTTAAATTAAACTACGAACCTCAATCTAGTTTACTTCTATCAGTATGCAAAAATAATTAGTCTGCCTATCAGATATTGTAGTTCCAATAAATATCAATATATATTATTTTTTATTATATATTAATATATATGTTACTTCTTTGTTGATCTATATGCTTGTAGTACAATAAGCTGGCACTAAAAAGATACCAAGGCTTAAATTTAATTGAAATTATCCAAGGAATAAGTAAATTTGTTATGTATTTTACACTTTCCCGTTTTACTTTGTAAAATAGCAACGAAGTCTGTTATAATTACTTTTGTCAACAGATATGATACAGGAAAAATAATAAAAATTTTTGGGGATATGCGCATTATTATTTTCTTGAAATAGTCTTAGATATCGTAAAAATCTTGAAATAGCTTAAAACAATATTTTTACATTCAAACCTCATCAGTTCCATTTGAAATGAGATTAAAATACTCAACAAATTCTATATAAAGACGAAATGTTATTCTGTGTAAGCTTTAAAGACTGAAATATTTAAATCTGTACAGAAAATATTGGGATACGAAATCTTTCAAAGGCATATTTAGAGCAAAACAGTCGTACCGAGAAGCTTTGACAACAAGTCCCAGAAGAATAAACTAGCATAAGGAGTATTTTCCACTCAAGTCGAAATGTTTGAATGCAGAGGACTGCACGACAACTATTTCAAACTATCAGCAATATATGAAATATTCATGGATTGTATAATGTAATGGAGCATTCCAATTTTCTTAGCGCACCATTGGAATCCAATCATGTTTAAAATCACAAGAAAAGCAGACAGTCCAGCTCTCGAAGTCCCATCAGCAAATTTTAATCTCGAATCTCTCTTTGATTGCAGCTACCGAGGTGGTTCAGATCAAAGAAAAACAGTCTTCCGATTTATTTTGAAATATTGCATTTTTTCAAGCCTACCAAAATTTGCTGTCCTCTGACATGCATATCTTTCTCTGTTTCTTATAGTGTCTATATGTATCAAAATATCTATACATTATGAACACTTTTAAATGTTATTCCAGTTTAATTAGAAAACTAATTGCAAGACAAACATATCTTGTAAAATTTAATATCAGTCAAATTGATAACCTTAGATTGGTTTAGATTTTGAATAAAATTGCATTTTGATTTCGAGAGCAATTAGATGTAATCTTTGTTTTTTAGAAGAAAAATTGTTTTGCAAAAGTCTGAAGAACACTAACTCAAAAATCCATAGGCAGAACAAATCAGAAACAAACGTAGCACCATCTATCTAGAAAAACAGAAATGAATTGGGCAAAAGGTATGATGTTAGAAATTTTAAACCATTGGAAAAAACAGACTGGATATGTGTCTTGTTATGACTCATTTCACTTACATAGACAGGGACATCGAAACAAGCCCACGAAATTCGTCGGGGCAAGCAAGACTGCGCCTGTCGTTGGCAAAGCCTTGAGCACAATACAGGCGACAATACAACTTCGCTTATTTCTGTCCCCAGTTTTGGAGGAGAGCAACACGAGGGAACGGTTCTGAGAGTCTACAACACCTCTTCCCCTACTACCAACCTCTCGAGAGGACATTCGGATCAGCGCATATTTAAAGTGCCCCCATGCCGCACAGACACTATTCTTTTACAAACATCCATGCCTTCTCCAGGATTGGAAACCGGACCCTTCGGTAGGCTTCCGTAACTACTATACCGTCTGGGCAGCCCAGACTGGATTTAATGCCATTTATTAAAGAAATTAAAGGTTTGTGAATGTGAAAGGCTTCAAGAAAACCCATTTCGTAATTGAAGGACAACGTTTAGATACTTTCACAGAAACAGAATAAAATTTATGGTTAAAAATTCCACCGTACCCAGCTTGTTATGTAGTTAATTTGATAATGATTATGATTTAGTTGTGCAGTTAATCTAAAAATAACCATGATTAGCAAACTGTGTTGTAGAGTCATTAGGTTATTTCGAAGCAGGAGTAGTAAACAATGAGCAATGCCCTCGCCGGGACTCGAACCTCGGGCCTCTCGAATACGCTGACCATTACACCACGAAGGCATAATAAGAAGCCGGGAGAAATACCTTAATAGTGTAATTAATTTTATATAAGTTTTGGAATTTTAGAAATAGTTAAGACCTCCTTCTACAGAAGTTGTTTAATAATCAAGGATTAATATATTCTGCCGAGATATGCATAAATTTCTACAGGCTTAGCTACAACAAAATATATATCTAAAACGTGAACTTGTTTTTAGTATTTAAGCAAGGATAAATATTTAAAACATACGTCATAAGACAATTTTCAATCTTTATTCTGAATTTAAATTGTACGTTAATTTACTTTATATAGTACTGTTAAGGTATGAAAAATATATGGAAAATATAACGAAATTTATCTTACAGTTCTTAAAAATTCGATGCTTAAAATATTTGTTATTTATTTATTTATTACCTTTTGTAAAAGATTTGTTAAAAATATTAATATTTTTTTAATATTTAACACGACTGAAGTAGGATGAGTAATTAAAAAATATAGCAACTGAGATTTTAGCTCATTTTGTTCTGCTTTAATGGTTAATTTCTTAGGCATTTTCCGCCTATCACCTGAAGTTGCAACTTTAAAAAATAATTAACAATTTTAATTTGAAAGCGTTAAATATGACATTTCAAAATATTATTTAACAAATAATAATCTTTTTTGCGTAAATGAAAAAGTAAGAATTTAAAATTTGTTTTTAAGGCCAAGCTTTTTTATACCATAAACTGAAATTTGTGCAACGAAAATATCCTTAATATAGAGTTTTGTAAATTAAAGAGACTGTTTTAATGGATTTATTTGACAGGAAAAGAAGCCATCAAAAATTTAAGAAAATGAGAGAAAGTGAGAGAATGTGAGAATGAGAAATGAGAGATGTTTAATAATTACTTTGAAAAGTCTTATTTGGCAATCAAACAAAAGGAAAATTTTATATAAACTTTTTTTATTATTAATGTTGTGCTATCTAAAATTAAATTAATAAAGCGCTACATAGTATGCGAGGCTTAGTTCCTTTACAATGGAAAAATTTTCATGAAGGGCTTTTCTAAGAGACAACACTCATTAATTCTAAACTCTCGGTGGTGTCAACTGTGGTCAGGCGCTGTTCAGCTGGTCACATGGCCTAAAGCAGAGAATTTAACGTCATGAGGGGCGTGGCTTGGCAAATGCTGCATTAATTAAAAAGATATATAAACATAATTCAAAATAATTACGTGACATATTCAGCGAAACATAGTACCTCGCGAAGCAGAATTTATACTGCATAGGTGCATATGTGAATCTAAGCCGTGATTGGTTAATTTTTATTTTAAGTTACACTTTCAAGCAGTGTTATGTAATTTTGAATGATCTCGGATTTGGGAGAACAGATGAATTTATGGGAGGAACACCAAATCTAGAATAGTTAATTTTGAGGATGCCAGTTATTTCTTAACATTGCCACAGTATTTTTTATATCTTATATATATAGATAGATATAGATACATATGTATACTTTTGGTGCGGCCGATTGCAACCAAAAAAGGGAGGTGCACACTGATATGTTATAGTAGTCTTATATACAAAATTGTAACATTCTCAGGCTACTCGTTTTTGAGTTATCCGAAAAATTTCGCGATTACTATAGTTCTTTACTTCGTATAAGAAAGTAAAAAAAAAAAAAAAAAAAAATCAAAACATTCATGTAGTAACCCCGTTCACCAAGATTTCTACCCAGGGCGATCTGAATGCTCATCAGCCTTATTTCGTTTCTACATTTGCAGGTGCTAGCTTAAGAATTATGTGCTGTGACTGAAATCGCCACATTCGTTCAAGATTGATCAAAATTGTTCTGTGTAGAAGCTTAATCCCATTAAGTATAACATGATTGACAAAAGCATTTTCTTAGACATCGAAATATTGGAAATCTGAATTAAAAGTTTGTTGCTAAGTTATGTTAGTTTAATAACTCAGTATATACATTATTACAATCATACATTTCCATCACGACTTCCGTTATGTAAAGTTTTATTGCGTTAGAACAGTAATAATTAAATTTCTTTGAAAAGATACTACATATCCAAAACTGATGGATTATTTCTGCTTTATTTCTCCTCAAAGTGAATACACGATGCATAAGGCAGTAAAATTAATACGAAATAAACATACGTTTTCCCTAGAACTATCTATGGGAAAAGATTTACCAAAAAATTAAACAGTTTACTTATTAGTTATTCTAATTGATGGGAAGTTAAAATAAAAAGTAGAATTGTTTACTTATTTCTCCTTAGAAAAAGAATGGAAACTTTCTAGAAACGTCCAATATAGCTTTTACGGTTGCCGCAGTGTTCACAGGAAAACAAAGCCATTTATTAAAATGCTGTCGATGGGTGCTGCATAATATCCAAATACTAAACTGTTCACAGGAAAACAACGTCATTTGTTGTAATACTGTTGGTGGGTGCTGTATAATATCCAAATACTAAGTATTTCTTTTCTCAAAGTTCATTTAAAGGAAAACTAAATGAACTTTTAGAAACAAAATTGATTTTGTTACATTTTTAATGAAGTCCTTAAATCTGATTTCATTATTATATTAGAATAAATTAAAAAATGAGTAAGAATGGGTGCATAAGATACAGCTTTTATAATTTGCATAACAAAAGTAATTGGGCTAAATTTGATTAAAGTGTATTCAGAAGAGGAGCAACTTCAGCCATGCGAATGAAGTAGTATCAGATCAATCAATTATGTTTCAAAGAGTTCTAATTATTCCTTTATTTACTTGCAACGATGCACTTAATTGTCACTGAATATAACCTGCCGACTAGATTTATAATTATTACCTAATTTACGACTAGAGTTCCAAATTAGATATCAGTTGTAGTTAATTAAGTAGAAAGTTAAATTGATAAGCTACTTGGAGAGGTCCTGTCTCTTAATTCCCTAAAGTAATTTGCGAGAATCTGCCTCGAAAGAACTGCTAGATAGAACCCATCCTAATCCCACAATCTATTAGAATGTTGTATTTGTTCTTGGGCACATTTGATGATACCAGTTCATTCGCTAATTGTTATTATGTTCATATTATTCATTCCAGTTTTGTCATAAATATTATTTATTAATTTTGTAAGAAATATTTAATCCTACTTAAAAACATAATTCCTTAAACTTCGTCTATAAAGTAACCAAGCTTATAAAATTAGATAACATGTTTCTGTAGCTTAATATACTCTTGGCGGAATTCGATAAGTGGAAATAATTTATTTATAGTGTATTTGAACAAATAAAGCTTTATAAATTTGAATTCAACACTTTAAATTAAACCAAAAATCTTCTTTTTTGAACCGTAATAAAGGAAATAATAATAGGTAAAAATAATACGTTAGCATGTTTTAAATTAAGAATGTATCTAAAATTTTCATTCTGGCTACTCTGAATCGTACACGAGTTAGCGAAGACTGACGCTAGCCCGAAACCAAGGGTTTAAATTCGACTTCCAAAGTGAGATTTCGCGCTATATGTGTGTCTCCTTCCTTTTTTTGTGGAAGCATTATCATCCTATACTAGGAGAGATTCTGGATCTTGTGTCGGCTATACTGCTGACGAGTTTAGCCATTCCAGATGAATGTTTTCAAGCATGTATTACCCCCCCTCAAAAAAAAAGGGAAAAAAGAAAATAAAGAAAAGGGAAAAAACATTGATTTTTTTCCTTTTTCCCAGCTTAGTGCTTTCGAAATAAAATCCCCCAAAATTAGGAAGTTCGCTTAAAACTAGCAGTTCTTTGAGGAACCAATTTTTTAAAGGCGCTTGTTGGTTTGGAAATGGCAAGGATTATCTGCCTAAGCAGAAGAATGACATGTTGAAGTCTTTTTAAGAGAAACTAATTCCTGCTAGGTCCACCAGCGGCCGAGCGGTGGTCACGGAATGACAGTCGCTGAATACTGGTATTTCGATACGGGGCTCGCATCCCGTGGAATGGAATGGACATTTTCGTTGATTTCTTCATATCTATTCAGTATACGAGCCAGTTTCCCTTAGAAAGCCCTCCACGAAGGCATCCCCCTTAAGGGCTGATAGCCCTCAAGTGCTTTGCCATAATTTATAAACCGAACCATTCTTTTTGGGCTATATATGTGGGAAAACCACGGAAACATTTATACAACCAATTCATTGGCCGAAATTCAATCTCGCCTCAAACAAGCTCCGTTTAAAGGTGGGTAACTTTCGCAATTTATAAGATAGTTAATCACCTAATATAATACATGCTTTCAAACAAAAATATAATTTAAATATCGTTATATCACAAATCAAAATATTTTTTAAGCACTGAAATGAAAAAAAAAAATCAGGTAATGCTGGTAATTAAAATCTATTAGGAAGACGAACTATAATATCCGTAGAAATATGATCAATTGGATTCAAGTCTGCTAGCTCGCGAGTCAGAGTTCGTGTTATGCGTTTTTCCCTACGTGTAACGTAAACAGAACTTATTTTCCTCGGAACTAAAGGATCAGATATCCCGGACATTTCAGGACAATCCCGGATTTTTAATGTATAGTGTCCTATTTTAAGCTACATCCCAAAAAAGATTGTGTAATTTGTAAACATTCTCAAATGTTTAAATTAGTCCCTATTTTATAAATACTGTACATGATTTTTTTTTACCGCCACTCCATGCGGTCATGGAGATAACGCTTCAGTAATCAAATAAATATGTGTCCTAACTATGTGCTTCACAAATTCGCAAAAGAAGTTTTTTTCTGCTCTAGCTGTTTTTCCTACTTTGAAAAATGGAGAGTGAAACTAAATCATGCGCAAAATTTTAAATAGATAATGTTTTTAAAAAATATTATAGAATAAAAATTCTCGAAGAAAAGCCTAATTTTAGCAATATTTTAATGAAATAGAGTTTTCTTGATCACAAGTTATTCAATGAAATTTAATGCTTAGAAAAATATTTAACATTTCTCAATCAAGCAGTTTTCCAAATATAAAACTAAGATTAAACAAAGTAGATTTATATGTTTCGCACGTTCAATAACAGCAATGATTTATAGATATCTATAACACTGGTAATAGAATTTCTTCCCCTTGGAAACAAATACAGGGAAAAAAAAGAATTTCGCTTATAAATGCTATGATGCACTACCATTGACGGTCACCACCTCTTGCAGAAGATCACTTGTGAATCTAAGCAGCGTTTCTAAGCACCAATATTAACATTACAAATGAGCTTCGAAAGTGAACAGCCTCAACAGTCTCAAAATGGTAAAGGCAGCCGAACACCGACAGTTCGAATCGAAGAAAACATATTGCTATTGCGATTTTCTGCATCTTCAAAGTCACCATGAGACAGAAGAATCCTCTTAGAAGGTTCGCTACGATGGCATCCTTCTCCTCAGGGAAATAGCCATCTTGTGTGCAGCCATGTCTAACCAACTTACCTAATCTCGAAACAAAACATCAGCGATAGGTATAGCCTTTTAAAGGTCACAGATTATCAAAATCATATCTAATCACTGCCATTCTGAGCGACTGCACTGTAATATGCTTGTAGCTGAGGAAACTGACTTGAAGGCACTACATTAATTTTTAAAATGTAATATGCTTAAGATCTGTCTGTTGGAGTTTGTAAAATATCTTGTCACTTTACCTTAGAATGCCTTAGGTAGATAGCAGTTAACCGCAATTTATGCTTTCGGGAGTATAAGCCACCGTACTGCCAAAACGAATGTAGCACCACCAATGGGCATTTATCGAATGCCACAGCATCTGCCTTAAGTGACTCGAAGTACAACTAAGTGCCTTTTTTTATAGAAATTATTTACAGTAACTGGATTACTCTGAGGCAGATCGACTAACTGTTCATATTATCTTCGAGATGTTAATCAGCTTTTTAAGCTAGACAGTCAAACTTTAATTGCAACACAAGTTGGATGGATTAATAAAGTTTTATTGAATTTAAATCTGCGTGTTATGCGCGAATTAATTGTTATCTCACTATTGCCAGCTAATGATAATACTAAGTGAGTGGGCACTTTTCGAATGCCACAGCATTTAAGTGACTTTATAGCGATTATTTGATAGCAACAACTAGGTGCCTTTTTTGACAGAAATTATTTTGCGGTAATTAGATTACTTTGAGGCAGATGTCTAAGTGTTAGAATTATCTTGTAGATGTTAATCCACATTTTAAACTAATTGTAAATCTGCTAGAAAAAACACTGTTGCATTAATTTCTTTCTTTTAAGCAAGCAGATGGTAATGCAGTAATGAGAAAGTAAAAATTCAGCAGTTAGTGAAAAATTATAATGTTAGCAAAGCAAATGGGAAACTCTGATTCAAATACGCTCAAAAGAGTTTGATCGTGTTCTTATTTCCTTTTATTTGGAACGTGAGAAAATAAAAGATAAAATATCTTTATACGACGTAGCATTTCTTAAAGGAATGAAAAGATAAATAGTATCAGCTCTTCTCAATGATCACGGCAGCAGAAGAAAAGCAATAACAATAACCATAAAAGTAATAAAAGCAACCCCAACCTCCGGAGGCAACGCATTTAACAATACTATCGCCTATTCTCTATCAAGATTTATGGAATGCTTTGAAAGAGCTACAGAATACAGAAATAAGATGTCCAATCTGCAATCTTCAATTCATTTTCTATACTTTGCTGAGCTAACCCCATTGTCATTGTGCAGAATTGTATGATTTTTTAGCTTTTCAAATACTGCTAATACTGAAAAAAGTTGAATAACCACAATCCTCACCTACGGAACCCATAATAATTTTCTCTACCCCTCAAAAAAAGTGAAAGAAAAAAAAATTGAAAGGATAGAACTCTTTTTTTTTTTAACTTTGTATATAAGTATTTCGATTCATAAAATGAAGTAATTAATAATATAATTCCTGTCTAAACTGATTTGTAAGGGCTCCATAGCTCCCAACTTTTACGAAATTTTCATAATTTTTACGTACATTGTTTTAGTTTTACTACCTTACTCGCAAAATTGCTCCAGTTTGATGAGATGACTTAAGTTTGTATTTTAAAAGCATACCTTAGTAGACATTCTGATATTTGTTTTTTTATTGCATTAAAATCTAATTTTTGCCTTATTGGGATGCAAATTCTTTTGCTGTACTACATGTTTGGCAACTTATCAACATTTCGGCGATTTTAAGACAAATTAGCATCCGAAAACTATTCTTTAGTGATTTTGCAAATTCCATAATAGTTTTTTTGACAAATAGAAAACCATTTTTACAATATCATTAAAATAAGGATAATCTGTTTAAAATTACTTGTTTAAGAAAAATGGTGTTAGGTTGAAATATTTTTATTTCCCTCTGTCTTGTTTTAAAATATCTTTACGCTTTATTTTGGCGATTTTTTAATACAGTAATTCTTAAACTTACATAAAATAATAAATTTTACAAATCATTGTTTCTTACTCACTTTTTCGCAAAGCATAAAAGCTGATATATTTATGTTAAAATTAATTTCATTTATTTACTTTCCGTTCTTCGTGATAATTGTTATTCATCTTATAATTGTTTCAAAATATTCAGTCTATCCCTAAAGTTCCCTTTGCGCTTTTCTTCGGATTTTGTTTAAAAAAATCTTCTGTTTTCGACTTCCCCCCCCCAATTACTATGCTGTCCAAACGGCTTATTTATAACATGAAGCTAGCCTATCAACTTTATAAAAGTAAAAATTCATACAATTTATACAAAAAATTCCCGAAAAAGCATAAAGTGAACTTAACATATAAAACTGATACATAGTTGAATAATTCGAAATAATGACATAAAGAAAATCACTTATCATAAAAATGTAAATTAGATAAATGAAATTAATTTTAACGCAATAGATTTATGGTTTGTTAAAACATTATTATTCCGAAAATGTGATTTGTAATATTTAATATTTTGTACAAAGAATTAAGAATCAAGATATTCAAACGTCGCCAAAGAGAGGTATAAAGTCATTTTACAGTATGACACAAGGAAATAAAAAAAAAAAAATGTTCCAGTTTAATAGTATTTTTCTAAACCGAAATCCTTTTAAATTATTATCTATATTTTAATAATATCATACGAATATTATAGACTTCTTAAAAATTATTATGAAATTCGTAGATCATTCAAATGAAAATTTTGGGTACTTTGGTATTATCGCGACCCCCTTGGCGCAATTTAGCGATTTTTTGGAGAAGAAAATAGAAGATACACAAAATACATAAATTTAGAATTTACGATACACAGTCTGGAGATAAAAGTGCTTTATTTCGTGCAGTTTTGCTACTACTCACTTTGAAATCGTTGAGTTTTTGAATCAAAAATTCGTTTAAGTTTTACAAAATATGAAATAGATAGGGGAAAAATCAAAATTCGGGCTTCCAGGTAGCTATATTCGGGTGGTGTGTGTGTCTGATTGTGGCAAAGCCTCGAGGGCTATCTGCCTAAGGGGAGGAATGCCTTCGTGGAGGACTTTCTAAGGGAAACTGGCTCGTATACACGTTACACATGGGGAAAACCACGAAAGCGCCCATGCAGCTAGCCCGTTCGCGGGATTCGAACCTCGGACCGAACTACCAGTGTTCAGCGACTTTACCGCTCGGCCGCTGGTGGGCCCTATATTCGGGTGGAGGACTAAGTTATTCAAAATTTGATGGGTCTAAGTACTGTTGCTTTTCACAATGTAAAAAACATACATAAATTCATTCAGATTTTTCATTATTAAATTCCTTTTATAATAAAGGGCTCTAATATTTGGTGGCAACAATTTGAAAATGGATACAGCCGTTTATACTGATTCGACGCAAGATGCCGTTTCGAGACTATTAGCCATTCTGGGCTAATGTTCCTTTGGAGTAAATGAAAATGACAATAGCAGAATGTCTGCTAAAATATGTCTGTAAAACAGAAAGTCGGCTGCAAATCGGTAAACTGTAATGATTGTTGGTACATTTACAGAGCAATTGTAATATTCGTAAAAAATGAAATTTAAGCTTAAAATCATACAACTAGAACATGTTTCGTAAATGTTATGAAAAATACATAAATTTGGCAGATAAATATCAGGCCTTTCCACTGTGATGAATTCGGTGCAACGTTCTATTCGACAGATCTGCTTAACGAAGAATAGATTCGCCATTCCCGACAAATGTTTTTAAACAATTATCCGACATGGGGTGAAAACAAAAATGTATTTTAAATATTTTATGCAATATTTATATTTCATTTGTATATTTAAATTTATAGCATTCGAGACTTGTTCGTTTAATTGCATCATGGTAATTTATTAATCTCCCGTTCACAAACAAGAATGATTATTTTTAACTCAAGCTGTAGTTTAGGTTAATTGATTTAGTCAAATCAACGAGAGGTCTATCTGCCTATGCCAAGAAATAGCTTCGTAGAGGATTTTTTAAGGGAAACTGGCTGATAATCTCATTACACATTGGGAAAAGCACGATAATTAGTGTGTTCGCCGAGATTCGAATACGGGTCGAACTACCAATGTTCAGCTACTTTACCGTTTCGCTACTGATGGGCTGCTCATGAGGTAAGTTTTCCTTGGTAAGCAATGCATAGAATTAACGTTTCAAATTCAGAACAGAGCGTTTATTTTTCCCCTCTTGCTTTATTGTATTTTTAAGTGTTATATAGCTTTTTTCACTAGTATATTTTTATAAAAATATAAATAAAAATAATGTTCCTCATAAGAATCCTTAGTCTTTTATTTAAATGTTTTAACTGTGCAATGATTTAGTCAAATTAGTAAAATGAGTTTACAATCAGTTCTAATCAGGTAACAATTAACTCCCAAATACTCGAGGGTGGATTAACCAGGCTTTATATGGAGGAAAAAAAAAATATCGCTATTATTTGCTTATCGCAGAATGACAGAAAAATTACTGTCTCAAATTAAGGTAAAAAAACCGTCTACGGAATATATAAAAAAGAATGTGCACGATAGCGAGATAACAATAATGACAGCAAATGATATCTGTCAGATCAGCTCTGCCAACGAATATAAAATTCTAACTGGCCTTTTTCATGCAAGTTTGAACTCAACGACATTATTCAATTTCTCTTGCAAATATTGTTAAAGCAATTTATAGTACAGTACATTGATTCATAAATATGTTTATGGTTCCATTATTTTCAACGCATTCTTTCTGTTTTGAATACTTATTTAATTGAATGAAAGTATTTTTCAAATTAAACTGCTAAAAAAAATTAATAGTATTTTGTTAATTATACTACCTATTATTTCCTCTTTCCAATGCTTTTTAGCTGTCCTCGGATTAACAGTGATTTTGGATAATGCACGGACAACGTTCCGGGATATTATCCGGTTATTTGGGAACATCAGTTTTGTGCTTGAGAAGGGGCACACAGTAAATGTCAACATTACGCGTAACGATACAAATCATCGGTTGTTACCATTTGTGTAATTGTAGGCTGTTTTAGTAATCTGACAAATTTGAGAAATGAATGTAAAATCTGCAAATAATAATTTATATAAATATCTAAAATTTTGAAAGCAAAATATTGATTTATCATTTCACATTTAACGCTCGATATACTGATCTTCATCATTAGAAATTAACTCTTAAGTATTTAAAAAATAAGTGTTTTAATTAGGGTATCCTATTTATACAAATTTCGGATTTTTCTGTTAAAAGGACGCCACTCATCAAATGTGCACTAAAGTGCCAAATGTAGTAATCTGTATATATCGCATTATGAATAGCTGCTCAGCGATGAGTAGTGCGATGTTTATATATACTCAATGCCAAGGCTCTGCTCTAAAACATCAGAGACTTGTACAAAATCGGCAATGCACACGGCTTCGACAATGCCCACATTAAGCATTATATATGTTATATGATAAAATACTGTTATTAGCATTAATATTTTTTCTTGAAGCTTTGCGTATAATAACCTTTACTGCCATCTAGTTAGATTTTCCGCCAGCATTTATTTTTATCACTAACTGTCAAAGAAAATTACACAAATTTTTGATTCGGTGATTTTATTTAAACCACATTTGACCCTCAGAGAACGGCAAATTTAGAAGCGAAATCCAAACAGTTATCGAATGGTCTCAATCTTTGTTTACTTTTCAAGAATTTATTAAATTACTTTATTAATGGAAAATTTTATTATAAACAATTTGCTAATACATATTTTATATGTTTATCTAATTAATATTTTATTTTTACAATAAAGTAAGTTACAGATAAAAGGAATAAAAATTACATTTACCTACTATTACACATGCATTTTAAAATATAATTGGCACTTACGTATGATCGCAACCATCTTATTAGAAGTCGCCACACTCTGGCCAACAATGCACATAACAGTTCTTCAGGTAACCATATCCACTGTAAGTTGCTATCCGAAAATTCTCCAAATCAGTACTGGATGATAAAACAATCCTGTCAGCATGTACAATGCGGGAAAAAAAAAGTCAGTTCTATACCTCCCGTTCTACTGGACCGATTGACTAAATTCAAATTGCGGTTTTCATGTCTTGAAAGCGCGACTTAGGATATATATTAAATTCATATATAGCATTGTTCTAACATAGGCATTTTGACACAATATCGGACTTTTTCTGAAATAACATACCAATTTTTTTTTTAATGTTTGCCATTCTACGACTCAAATTAAGCCTAGATATTAAAGTTTGTAAAATTTGGTGCGAAATTTAAGGAGAAATTCAAAAATTTATCTTGCCACAATTTTTTTCAGAATAATTCACTTGGTTAACCTCTTAATATGTAGCAACCAATTTTCCTTTCCCTTCTCTTATGCTGGAGGGGGAAAAAAAGGCACCTTCCTACCTTTTTACATTGTGCATGAGTGGAAAAAAAGTCACTGTGTTTCTACTTCCCAATAATTTTAGCAAAGTGTCTAAACCACATTTAATGTTTTATCGCTTTCAACAAATATGCCAAATTTAAAAAAAAAAAAAAAATCACGTATATCTTTGGAAATTTTAAATAAAAAATCTTTAATTTTCTGCAGGTATGCTTAGAAATATGTCTACTAAGATGATGGTAAATCTTTTTTAGATTATAATTCAAAAATTTTTTTGCAAAATTTATAAAAATTATTTAAAAATACAAATTTTAAAAATAAATCATAAAAATGGGTGAATTTCTAAACGTGAAATGAAGAATCAAATAAGTTTTAAAAAACAAGACAGATTAATAAATATATGTTGTTGTTGCTTATGCTCATTTGTCTGACGTTGTCAGCTCAAGCCCACGAAATTCCTCGTGGCGAGGAGCGCTAGATTACAACAGTCATTTTGAACAGCCTTGAGCACCTAACAGATGACACTGCCATTTGGCTCAGTTCCGCCCTCAATTTTGATGGAGAGCACCCCGGGGGGGACGGGTCCGAGGTTCTGTCACCTCTCTCCCTTTCCAGCAAACCACACGAGAGGACTTTCGGCTCGCAGCATATTTAGAGCGCCGCCATGCCGCACCAACACTATACATTTACAAAGATCCATGCCTTCTCCGGGATTCGAACCCTGGCCCTTCGGCACGGCAGTCAGCGACGCTACCAAACTCAATTAACACTGAGGAGCTAAAATTTTAGAGGTAATTTTCTAAAAACTACTCGTACGATTTTTACAAAACTTAGTAGTTTGGCGTAATTTGAGTCGTAGAACCGAAATATGGAAAAAATTGATATACTATTTCAGAAAAAGTCCGACCTTGTGTCAAAATACCTATATTAGAACAATGCTTTATATAAATCTAATACATATCCTAACCCGCGCTTTCGAGACATGAAAAACGCAAGCTGAATTTCTTCAAATGGACCAGTAGAACGAGAGATATAGAACTGTCCTCCCCTTTTTTTTTGCGCAGTGTACATCACTGTTGTCTTATAATCTGCAAAATACTATAATATTGTCCGCATTACTAATACTAGACAAGTAGGAAAGAAGTATTTCGTAACAGATACGTGAATAATTTAAACAGTAAACTAAAAATAATATATATATATATATATATATAATTTACGCATTCATGATATGAACTAAATTTTCCCTTTTAACATTTTTCAATATGCCTATGTCTTCAACATCCCGCGGCTTTTTGAGATGTCTAACGAACTTCTTAAAAATTTTACTACATACTGTGCCCACTTAAGTTCTTACAAGAGCTCTATTATAGTAACTGCTGATAGTGGATATATATTTAGCATTACAAAAACTTTTTTTTTAATTGACGCACTAAATTTAAAGAAATCAATTTTATACGAAATCTAACGTTTTATATGTTTTTCTGGTCCTTATACTTAAGATTTGGGAAAGTTGTATTCGTTAGAAAAAAAAAAGAATACAAGTTTGACTCCAATAAGACAAGAATTGACCAAGATATTTGATATTAAAATCAGGAATCATTATACACAAACTGAGGAGTAAAATGTTTCTATTTTTACATAACTAACAATAAAATATCGTTTAGAAGAAGATTTCAGATGTTAATAGCGTATACGACGGGCATTTCTATGCAAATTATTATGAAAAATATCAAGCTATATAATTTTGTTTTTCAAAGTGAAACCGAATCTTTGAGGCATTCCTGAAAATACTGGCAGGCTTCAATAATTGTATGTAGCCAACTCGTAACATAATTTGCCTTAATTAAAAATATTTTTATTTTAATGAATTTTTTACTATCAATTACCAGATTATGATTGTAAAATAGTAAAACTTTATCCGAATATTCGTAACATATTTTTAAACTTTTCAAACTTATACATTACTTATGCGATGGAAAAAGTTTGGAGATGGATATTTTAAGTATCAATGGAGTCAAGCAATCGAAACCTGCGTTGGTAAAGGAAGCCAGTGTTTTTATTTTGCTGAACGTAGTGTTCACACGAAACTTGAAAATACTGCTACACATATATATTATGCTTTCAATTATTCGTGACATGAAAACTTGAACAGTTTTCGTCCAAAGACATATTGCTCAAAATGTAAATGTAAGTATAGCAAGTGTAATAAAAAATACTTTTCAAGAAAAACAAGTCCTCAGGAAAACTGTCATGTTGATCATCCATGAAGAAATACCAGATCCATCTATACTAGTAACGGCTAAAAACAATCCCATGATCCACTAGTATTTGCTGTTCGCGAAGCATGACAAATAGGTTTGTACCTATCCCCTTGAGACCGTTCCTCTCGGTGTCTTTCGTGATGAGACTGACAAAAATAAGTGTTGCTAAGGCCTCCAAACCTCTCCGCCTCGTTGTCCCGACCACACGAGACAGCTGCGGCTGCGCTGATTGATGTCTACTTTCAGTAACTTTCCGCAAGAAGAAATATCCTTTTTATTCACGACGTACATTTTTGGAATGCATCGCAGTTGGACACATTTTTTGCTATCTTGCTCTCTCCGAAAGTGGCACGCGAGAATCCTTTGCTCACGCCACTTCGCTTGTTGCACTTTTGAAGATATCTCATGCCAAAGCAATAACTGAAACAAAAATCAGGAAGTTCCCATTTTTGGACCACCAATAAACACTTTTTTAATTTTATTTCGAATGATGTATGTAAACACTTCGTATACTGTATTATAAGACAAGATGATAAGACTCCAGGTTATGGATATCAAACCCCGAGACCCAAGTAGCAAAATAAAAGCAAGTGTCAAACACATGATATAACAATTCCAAAGCTTTTAATATTAAAGTTCACTTGCCTTTTTACACGAGTCTTTCTAATACAAAATGACCAACATTACATCCATTAGCACTGGACACTTAATAGCAAGATTTATACAACAGTATTATTTTAAATTTTATTCTTGTTACACTTAATGCTTAACTTACTGTATAAAACCACAAACTACTCTAACAATAAAATTCAAGATTCATTCTGGGTAAAAGAATAATTTTCCGAAGAAGATGTAGTTTAAATGTCATACAACAAAACATGATTACCTTCGAGGATGGAGTTATGAAAGCTCGACGTGATACTGTCGTAACCATTGTGCCATAACAAGGTAACAATACTATTTTACTCTGAATACAGCGATATTTTGAAGAATACTGTAACGATGGCTGTTAAACTGGAAGTAGTTGTAAGGACAAGTGAATGGCAAGTTTCACTGAGAAAGGTTATTTTTCATTGCCATCGTTGCGCTTCGAAGTAAACTTTTATGTCCTATAAAGAGAAAGTAGTGTACCAAAATGTGGATTCTTTGCTCACTCTTAAAAAATTGTTGGAAACTGCAAAAATCCTGAAAAGACAGTCAACGGCTTAGTAATTACATCATCTAAGATATGGGCTAAAGTATAAACTGAAAAAAGCTTTCGAGGCCAAATAAAGTAGAATCCCATATGGAAGTTTCGCATTTCGCTAACCCTCCGGAAATAACGCTTTCACTTTTTATCCTCAATATGCGGTGCGAATGTTCTTATAGCGTTGGCAGAAATCAGGATTTCAACTGTGGTATAATTTCAAAAAAGTTTTATTAAATTTTAATTTTAAAAGAAGAAAAAGGCACGATTTTTTTAATGCTTTGACCAATTTTATACCCGTGGTCAGAGTGGGAAAATCCTCGAACTCCTCAGGCTATATATATATATACGTCTTAGATCATTTTTACTGAAACTTCTAAATAATTATGCGTGCACGCATCTTAAAATTTGTCCAAATCATTAAGAATGTTTGTTTGACGAGAAAGAGTCCAAGTAATAGCAATCAGATTTTTGGAAGTATAATCAAGAAAATATCTTATTCTCATTGTATTTTCGAGAATTTTGGACTTTTAAGGGTACTTATGTACGAACGCAATCACAATCACCTTGACGAGTAAAAATATACTATTTACGGGTGGAAAGTTGGCTATTTTTAGCGGTACATGGATACCCAGTTTGTGCAATTCTTTGACTTGTTATTTTGTCATTGTGTAGCAGCAATTTTTGGCGCAAAAATAACAAAATAACAAGTCAAAGAATTGCACAAACTCCGTATCCATGTACACATCGACCTATTTTCACTTGAAAAACAGAGATTTGCACAAACTTCGCATTGCGCATTCCGTTTGTCCATGTACACATCGATCTATTTTCTCTTAAAATGTCAAAGAAGCACACAAATCTATATTAGAGCCAAACAAAGAACACATAATCTCAATAATTTACTTTTTAAACTAAAAAATAAAATAACATAAAAAAGAAAATTCTTCTTAAGCACTACACAAAGCAAATATCCACTTACCTTATTTAGAAATTTCTATGTCTTCAGTCTGTGGCACACAAAATTTCTTAACAGCATCCAAAAGCTTCCTAAAATTATCTCAACTAGAATCCGTATATCGGCGCCGCCATATAAATTCACAAAAATAAGAGTCAAAAATATCCTCCGACATTTAACCATACCCATTTCCTTCCTACAAACAGGACACTTATAATGTCTACTAAGTAAACCTTCATTTACACACCAGTCACTTAATGCCCTTTTCCCCTTTCGTTCCAAATAGTAGAGAAACTTCAAATTAATCTGGTACTACTCTTATATACGCCCTCAGGTCGCCAAATGTAACGATATGTTTTATGCGCTGGTGTTTGGCGCGATTGCGTGTTCTGCGATGGTTTTGGGGACGATGTTGTTGCATGGCAACCCTTTTGAAGTTGAAACTTACTCTTTTACTGCAGTGGTTTTATTTGCTCGTTGTTTCGTGTCGTACGCGTTTTGAAATAGAATATTGCAATGAAAGACGTGGTGGGAAAATTTCAGTCATGTATTTTAGATTGTGTGAAAAGTAAATTTAGTAGTAAAAGGTACGATGTTGGAGCTGTTAACGAGTCTTTTGTTCACGGGTGTGTTTATACGAATCGAAGTGTATTTTTAGAATTTCTGTGGGAGTCAGGACTTCTGAAGAGGAGTTTGGCATGTCCGAAATGCGGAGCTGATATGAGAAGTCGTACGAAGATTGGCGTTTCTGATAGACTTGTGTGGGTTTCAGGCAAATGGTTGCTGGAAAAGTACGTGGCTGTCAGCGGAGTTTAAGATTTGGATCGTAGTTTTTGTGTAGTAAGTTAACTTTGGAGGAAGTTTTTATCGTTACCTTCGAAATTTTGAATCGCAGAAAGACGTGTGATATTGCAAAATCGTGGCACATTTGTTCACAGACGTTATGTGACTGGCGAAATTTTATTCACGAATGTATACTGGATTTTGTATGCTCTTGATATACTTGCTGTTCGAAGAAGCATTCATTATGGTAAGTGCATATTATTTTATTGTTTTTATTTTGTAGAATGTTATGTTCATTGTTTATTAGTATGAATTACTGTCGTTATTGTTTTTTTAATTGTTTGACATTTATTTTAGTTAGTTTAGGTTATTTTGTTGATTAGTGCGCAATGCCTAGATTTTGCAATTCGCAGATGTTTTTTGAAGTTTAAATATAACGCTTTGTACATGGTTATTCTTGAAATTTATTGTTGTTGTGCTAATTTATTAAAGCCAGGTGTGCGTAGTTCGTAGATATCTTCGCTGCCTAGATTGTGCAATTCGTAGATTTTTTTTAAAGTTTAAACAGAACGCTGCATAGATTATGCAATTGTGTGATATTTTCTTTAATTTAAAACATATCGCTGTGTACATGGATTCTTGTCAAATATTTTTGGTTAGAAACTTTACGTGTTTGCTATCTAAAGTTTTTGGGTTTTTTTTTTTTTTTTTTTTTTTTTTTTCGAATTTTTAGCTTAAATTATGTGTTTAAAACGTGCGAAACCGTGTTTTTGGAGACAATTTATGCTTAAAGTTCGAAATGTAGACGAAAAGTTTAGATAGTAATATGGCTTTTTAGAGTTTCTCGCCAAAAATATTGGCGAGAAATTTATCGCCAAGCGAGGGCGTATATAAGAGTAGTTCCCTTAATTTTACTACATTCAGCCATTCTACCGTCTAAATCACAAAACAAGCAATGCATTTCCTAACCAACACACACCACAAGCTCTTACAAATCTTCCGCATTATCCAAAATTTACCGCAACTACGCAACCGATTACGTCAAAATATGGTTTCCAAAACATTCAGTTACTCAGGTTACCATGAATGAAATAACAGCTTGGTGATAAATGAAGTAACAACTTCGCGATAATACAAAGGGCACCCTTCAATCTACTATAACCCTTGACGCAATCTGGCGATATTTTATGCATGAAAAGAATTTAGTACTTGTCGAGTGCAAGTGGATGATTATCGCGACTTTATTTAGAACGATTTCCATACTCTCGATATTTGTAGTAAGTCGGTAAACATTATCAACATATGAAAAAAAAACATACTTTATTAATTTCATATACAAATTTTAATTACTAGCTAATTATTACGTGATACATTAAAAATAAAACACATTTTTCTCCAAATCTTTCTGCAATTTGTTTTTTTTTTATTCTTCTCCCCAAGTACACAGCAGTCTGTTAATATTAAAAAAAAAAAAAAAAATATCAGAGAACTGAATACATACGAGATCGTATAAACTCCGGTGACATCAGCTATCTACTAAATGCGTTTTCTCGTTGTTGCCTTTAGAAATTTCACGTCAACATTCTGTGTTTTCTAAAGAAATTATATCTCATTTTCTTCCATCGCTGGCAAATTACACAAACGGCTAAAAATATCATGATTTGTTTATAAAAGCGTTGGAGAATGCGTGCGAAAATGGCGATGTTGCTTGACTGAAGAACTGTTATAAGCATGTTTCCCTGAAGAATTGTTATGCGCATGGTTTCCAGAGTTTGGCACATTCAGAAACTTTGGCAAACTTATGCTAAGGGGATTGCGATAACACTTGTTATCGTAATCCCCTTTTTAGAACAGCTGGAAGCATTTTTACAACAGCTGGAAGATTTTAATGCTCACATACCAGTCATGTAGGAAATTAGACAAGCGACTGCATAAAAACTATAACCCAATATAGTTGAAAGGTTATTAAAAGTAAATTATCAGTTACTAATAGTTTAAAAATGATAGAGTGCTCTGGCAAGTAGAGTCCTATGTTTAGCTCTTTGTGGAACAAAGATATTACATGATTACGGTCACATAAGGATTTTTTTTCTCCAAAGGTTTAATATTGTAAATGATTTTATTTTTAATCTTCTAAAACGCAACACATTCAAAACATTTTAGAAGAAAACTGTTCAGGACAATTTTTCTGCTTAATCACGTAATATAAAACGGCTAGTCGTCGTCAATCAGTTTGAGCTTACCATGTAAAGAGGAAACTAGTTCTCTATTACAAACATAGAGACCATTCCCCATTCGGGGTCTTTAGTTCGCTGCTGTTTGAGTAAAAATGCACAATCTAGAACTTTTTCTGGAAAGAAGGAAAAAATCGTGACGCCCTCACAGAAATTTCACAGTCAACAAAGGTAATGCAAAAAAATCTGTGATCAATCTCCGAAATTCTCCTTCTTCAGCTTTTGTCCATCGGTTTTTCTAAATTTCATGTACGAATCAAGTAATTCCTTATAGGAGTCAAATAATTTCTTTAAAGCTATTTCTTATAAGTAAAAAATATTTAGATTGGAAATTTATATTTAAGAGAAGTCCAAGTACTTATCCTAAATACGCAACTGGGTACTTACACAGCCACCTTATTAGAAGTCGCCAAATTTTCGGGGGGGGGGGAATGTGACTCTGGCAACCATGATCATAACCTTTTTTCCGGCAACCATGGTCATAACCAATCGTTCAGTCAAACAACTCCACCATTTTAGCATGCATTTCCCCCCTTTCGTTTTTGGTTGTTGTATTTCAAGTTTCAACGATTTTTTTTTAAAAATCGTATTTTTTGCCGTAAACTTGGTTTAAAATTACAAGTATGTGAAATTTGCCAGTAATGAAAGAAACTACGGTAAAATTTCGGCAGGAACACAAAATTTTGCTGAAAATTTTCTGAAGAGGACAACAAGTAAATGCGTTACCTAGATACCCTTTAGAAGATTTCATGAAGCCAATTCTCCGTAATTCTGATGTTTGTTAAACGAAAATGGACTATATACTTCTGGAGAAAAATAGAAAAAAAAATTACTTAAAGATTTGAAGAAGAATGTAAGTATTTTTTTTTTTTAGTGTACCACGGAATCTTTATTTAATACTTCAGATTTGTATTTTAAATTACTAAAGTAGGTTTTCTTTTCATATGTTGATAATTCTTATCCACTTTCGATAAATATCGGTAGTTTGGTTATCTTTCTAAAACCCTTTGCCTTTTCATCTATAAAAAAATCCCACAATTGTGCCAAGGTGGTTGTATTAATACATAAGTACCCGTAATTGTTGAGCACACATGCTTCAAGCAGACTGTAAGAAGCGCGGCGATTGAAAATTTAAGCCACCTATACAATCAGAGGGTATGATTTCGGCCTGAGAAAAACTATTTAAGACCGGTAAGAGGATTATTTCTCAGCATTTAGTTAAGAGTGGACTTCGGAGTATTGAGAGACTTCTGTGCAAGCGTCACTGTTTGGATGCGCTTTGCATTGCGTTGTGTTTAACATATTTAATAGTTTGAAGTGGTAACTTCTGGTTATCCTCTGTGGTACTAAGAAGAGCTGTCCGAGTGCTTTTGTGGAAAGTTCTAATACTGTGAAGTTTTTATTTTCCAAAAATGAATTTTTATCAAAGTATTTTCGGTTCTGCGTGAATTCAGACCAGAATGAACCCGGATGCACGCAAGAGAATTCTGTTGTTTACTGTGTAAAGAGTGCAAATTGGATAAAGAATGGCACAGCTGGCAAAAACAACATTGCAGACACTTCTACAATTTGTCACCACCCTCCTGTGTGAAATAGATTTTCGTCACTTTTGCGCATAAATATAAAAGCCAAAAATTGCTTAAATGGAAACTGTGACTTCGAAAGCTCTTTAAAAAAAAAAAGAGAACTGGAAGAACCAAGAAAAAGTATTATTATGAATAAAAAATAATAACGCAGTCAGTTGTCAGTTAATGGCTATGTATCTTTTTGTATGCACATTTTATTGATCAATACATAAAAATCTTACAATAAATGCGATTCCTTAAAAAAAAATTTTTTTAAATAAGTTCGAATTTTTTTTTCATTTTCATATGAAAGCAGATTTTTGAAAGGTTTAAGAATCATTGTATTGAACAAAAGGCCCTTTTTTTCCTTTGAATTAAAATGTTATTCTGTTTTTTAATTGTTTAACTCTAAAAATTTTAAATAAACAAGGAAATGTTACTATTAAAATTGTCACGAAAGTTTTTTAATTTAATAGCTGAATGAACAGAACTGCATTTAATCTTTTTTAGCGTTTTTCAGATACATTCCTGTGAAAGACATTTTGCAACATTTGCTCGAAAGTGAGGCTTAAAATCAAACTCATTTACAAAAAGAAACTAAATACATATGAATAAAAATTGTAAGGATTCTCAATTTACTACTTTTTTTATTTCACTTGAAATTTACTGCCAAATATTAACATCCAGCAAAATGTATGTTGGGGAGGGGGCACAAATAATACGGGTGCTGGAAATTGAAGGCTCTGATGTCAATGCGCGAAAGGACAGCGAATCATTTGCATGGCGCAAGCAACCGTGCGGTCGATTGGGACGTAAAGCTGCCTTGTTCTTCCTTTCTCCTACACTTCTATATTGTTTTTGTCTGTTTTTACTCTCTGCGTATAGGAAAAACATTCATCAGGTTCCGTTAACAGCTCGGCTAGGGAAGCAACATTCTTCTGCCTGAAACTGTCTGCCAATCGCAGATTAGATCTATGGAACAGAAGAATGTGGTTGAAATAATGAGGCACATTTGGGACACTATTGTTGAGATAGTTTTCATTTTTTTTGGTAATTCGCCTCGCAGAGATAAAGCAAACTAAATCGCATAAATGTACTGATTTAGTGAAATTAATTACCGAGGATGTAAAGATATCGGATAGACCACAGAAGTCAGATACACGCGCCAGGATTAATGTTCGATTGGGAATTCGCCCGTTTATATCAAACTATTTGTTATCTTTTCTCATTTGGATATGTAAATAAGCGAGTCTCCTGCATATTATCTATTGATTCTGAATCAGGAAAGATTAATATTTCTCTTATGCTGAAATTAATTTGGAAGTATATAATTTTTAAGAAAAAAGCATTTTATTAACCAATGATTGATAATATGCATGTATTTTAACTAGCATCAATAACAAATTACATTTATTTTATTCCATCTACAGAATATTCGGTTTCAAAACGAAAATAACTATCGCAGAGTAATATCTAGATGTTTCCAGTTGCAACACTATTGTACTACTTGCTCGCGAACTGAACTTTACTGAGCGAGCGAACGCTGATTCGTCAAAAAAGAGCGGCAGATCTTTTATGAATAATATAAAATCTCAAATAATGTATACCAGTTAATATATTATTTTGATTCAAAGAAA
The DNA here is from genome assembly GCF_044657685.1 of Stegodyphus dumicola. Classification (NCBI taxonomy): domain Eukaryota; kingdom Metazoa; phylum Arthropoda; class Arachnida; order Araneae; family Eresidae; genus Stegodyphus; species Stegodyphus dumicola. The sequence goes on along the minus strand of NC_140771.1, from coordinate 140,712,476 downwards.
ATTTCTACGCTCATATATTTTTTAATAAGGAATTTTAAAAAAGAATTTTTTTACATATTATACAATTAAAAAGAAAAAAATAGAAAAGTACAAAATAAAATAAATGATGCAAACAAAGTAAGCGCATAGACTTACTTAAAAATCTATATGAATAAAAAAATATATGAATATAAATGAAAAGTGGCATGATGTGCATTACTGTACAAATTTCCTTTACTTAGTACTTAAACGGATGTAGGCATGCTTTAAATATTTACTTTCTTGAAAAATGTTTCCGAAAATTTTATCTGTAGTTTAACCTTTATATTTCATTACAAAATTAAATTTTTGATCGTGAATAACTGCTTGCTTTTATGGGAACCTACTTTTAAACTTATCCGTCAACGTATTCGCACATTTATTGGAACAAATGCGGTATATTTCAAATATGATTCTGTCCAAAGGCGCCATATTTTAAATAAAGTCATGTCCGTTCTCTGTCTTTGCTCTCTCCACTTTACTGTAAAATTTCTATAATCGCAGAAATGTCAAAATGCTCGTTTTAAAACATGTGTTCCTTTTCTTTTGCAAAGAGTTTTCTTTTGTTTTTCTTTCTTTTCTACATACGCAGATTATCTGATCCACTGGGTTAGGTGCTCGTGAAAGAGTAAAATAGGAAAAAATGTTGTTTTTTTTTTTGGTAAACGCATTATTCTGTGAAAAAGTATTATTTTAGCTCAACTCAGCTTCGAGCCCAGGTGAATGGTTGCTTTTCGTAGTTTTTCCCATGTGCACGTTGAATGCGAACCAGTTTCCCCTAGAAAGTGCTCCGCAAAAGTATTGCTCCCCTTAGGCAGATAGCTTTCCACAACTTTGCCATATTCATATAGCTTAATCTAATCTAACAGAAGAAAACATGACCCCGTAGTTTTGTCAATACCTGAGCATTTCTGAAAAACAGCACACCAGGCAGCATTACAGTCGGGTATATTGTAATAATATGCGAACACATTATAAGGCACTTTCTCCCTGTTTTCTGTTTGTCTTCATGTTGTAACTGGAAGCACACTCGACTCGCGTTCTAGAGGTCAGAAGTTGAGTCCTCGCGAGGGCATTGCTCATTTTTCCGGTTTCCTACTTCAAAATTCCTAATGATTCTACAGTAGCGCCCGAAATAAAAGATGGCGAATATTGGTTCTTCGCGAGCAGGATTGGCAATTGGGTCCTCTAAACACCAGTCGCCCTTTAAAAGAGTTTAAAACTAGGAATTTTTCCCACCTTTCCGCACGCCTTCATGGTGAAACTGGAAGCTCACTCGACGCGTATTCGAGTTCCGGCGAGGTCACTGCTCATTTTGCACATATTCTGCTTCAAAATAACCTAATGACTCTACGACTTCGTTGTTGAAATGAAAGAATGAAATGAAGAAATTTAAAATGTTGAACTTAATACGTCACTTTGTAAAGTCATTAGGTTATTTTGAAGCAGGAGTTGTGAAAGCTGTGCAATGCCCTCGCCGGAACTCAAACCTGAACCTCTGGAATATGCACCGAATGTGCCACCGTTACACCACGAAGGTATGCTGGAAGGCAGGAGAAAATACTAGAGATATAAACCTTCGTACTATTAAACTCAAATTTGATAGTTATTAATACTTGCTACTGAAAAAGGAAATAAAGTAAAAATATCTGCCAAATTAGATTTATATTTTCTTAATTTAAATAATATATGCATATATAAATTAAATAATTAATCATTTAAGAACGATAACTTTCAATTGTAATGATAACATTTTTATAACTTTATTAAGCACACTGAACTTTATTGAAGATGAAGATAAAGAAAAAATGATAAAATCCAGAACGAATCAAAGTTAATAAACGACAGCAGGAAAAAAATTAAGGAATCGTTCGATAAATCTTCTCCCAGCGTTAGGAAAAGGTTTTGAAAGATGTCTCACTGGCCGCCTAAAATCAAATGTTTAAAACAAAAATTTAATAAGTAGTAACCAGCTTGGATTTTGAAGCTCACTTCCAACAAGTCATGCAAGTAATTCTGGTTTTCAACCAATAAAAAAAATTAAATTAACCAACTTCATTCTGCAGTAATATTTTCTGACTTAAAATCAGCTTTTGATTCTTTATGGTAGTCAGCAGTTTTACAACATTTGAGTTCCTTTAACTGCCCTTGAAATTTATACCAAAATATTCAAGATCATTTCTGAAACGAGAAAAGTATGATTTGTTACAACACCGAAATTATGCGTATTTAATTCAGAGGATGTCCCCAGGGATCTTGTATGAGAGCAGACATCTAGAATATCAGTTTCAACAACATCTTTGCCTGTCCATGGCCAAACCACACAAACATTGTCGCTTTCGTAGACATGATTGCTTTTATTACAAGTATAAGCGGTTGTACCAGAGATATTTTACAGGATAATTGTATTGAAACATTTCAGATATTTAAACAACTTTGGAAAATTAAAAAACTGTAAATCTCACATTTCTCGTGTTTTAGTAATCCAAAACCAGGGCAAAACATAACCAGGGCCTAAGCTCTAAATGTTGATAATCAAAAGATTAAGTCTGTGAATGCAATCAAATACCTTGGGTTAATATTCAACAGGAAATTCTTCTGGATTCCTTATCTACAAAATATTAAAATTCTTACCACATTAATAGCTGCGGAATAGCGGAACGGAACTGCGTAGATAAATGCAAGGTTATAACTGGGGCTTAACTCCCAAAATGATACGAATTCTTCTAAAACAGTTATATCAAAAATGGTAAATTACCGAGCCGAAACTTCGGCATATCCAGTCACAGTGATGACAGATTAAATGATTAAATTCAAGTCAAAGGCCGTTTACTCTTTGCATTACTTAAGCATATCGCACAGCTTCAAATCTAGTTTTTGCTGATATTCTTCCACTATCAATCAGTGCGTAAATGGAAAGCACCTACATGAAAGTAATTCAGCTTAACCAAGCTGCAGAATTTAAAAACCAATCCTTTCTGCCATCTAACTATGAAAAGAAAAATAATCCCATTTATTCTGCGCTGCGTTTCAGCTAAATAAAATTCCTCACGATTGACAAAAATTCAAGTAGTTCATTTCCAGCCGCATATACTGATGGTACAAAAATTTAAAGAAAAGTTGCTTCAGCTCAGTATTTTCAAACTGTCCTTTCAAATATCATCAAATGAAAAAGACATCTCTACAATAATAACAGTATTTTCCAGACTGAATTGTCAGCCATAAAAGCAACGACTGAAATACACATTCTCAAAAATTTCAACGATTTTTATCATAAAATCTTTTTCATGATGTTATTGATATCATCCTTCCACGGCCTGGCTCAAATTTCAAATACCGACTAAAACAACGTGCTTCAGAATATAGGTAAGATTTGTGGAATAATGTTTCACAGAGAAGATGCACATATATTTTGATTCCCAATGTAAGCTCCGCATCTCTGTACTCGAATCCTTCATTACATTATTATATATAAAAGTTACGAACTCTTCCCCACATATTTCTACGTAAGAAATATGGGAAATTCCTGATGATTAGACTTTTTCATGCCACCTTACTGAGGATAATCCCATAAAATCCCCCCGCAAAATAATCTCTCAGCATTTCAAAGGCTTCTTATTAAAGGTAACCATCAGTATCCGAAGTTTAAAAAAATTATGCGACGACTCTGTTACGACGCCCTAGATCTCTGTCAAATAACGTGCTCCAGCACAACATTTTAAGTATCTTTTTAAAGATTGTGTTGGTTTCTTGTCAAAATTATTTTCTGTACTCCTAATGATTGCATTCTCAAACTCCGAGCGCTCAGATTCTTACTCACATAGTTTTTCTATGTTATTCTCAAACGATTTGACTTTGTGAACACCTCTTTAGTATTATCAGTACAGTTCATTGTAACATCGTGTTCCCAGTACTGATTAGTATATTTATCTCATTATGTTTACTTGTTAGTTTTGTTCTATCAAAAAAGATATTCCAGATTTAAATTATGAATGTCAAATAGTATTGAAACTATATTGTAATTTCTTTATGTTTTAAATCATTCTTTTTGATAAATGCTGGATGCGAAATGTACAGTGGGATTTCACAATGTACCATAAGAGATAAACTCTAGATCCTTTGGAAAACTTCAACTGCTCATCTCTTCAACCTTTCTTTGTAAAATCTTATAAAGCATACAGTTTTTCCAGGGTTAGTTAGCATGGGAAGGCAGTACCAGCGAATCAATGGTACATCTCTGGTGTCCCCTTGGTCATTAACTAAATCTTCAGTAATAAACCGACAACTGATCCATTCAGCGAAATTTTTTTTGCCTCACAAATTCAGCAATTTATAAAGTATTTTCTTCCTCCTTCCAGCATGCTTTCGTGGTGTAACGGTAGCATACTTGGCGTGCATTCGAGAGGTCCAGATTCGAATCCCGGCGAGGGCAGCGCTCATTTTTCACGTCTCCTGCTAAAAAAAAAAAAAAAAAAAAAAAAAAACCCTCTCATGACTCTACAAATGTATTTAATATTTAATTAGATCCAGTATCTTGCGACCAAGCATTAACGAGATGTTCGGCTGTTCAATTCTTTTTTGAACGCCTCATCCATATTTTACATAGAAATCTGAAGTAACATTTTTAAAGAAACGAATAAAAATTTGAGAAGGCAAGAATTTTTAAAGACGCGTAGAGGCTCAAAAAACTATATGCGTAGATCGTTAGGATTAGAACAAATCCAACTGGACTCGGAAAATGATATACGAGTTAAAACACTTGAAATATTGTGCAGCAAACTAAAAGAAATTTACTCTCTTCGCTTTAAATGTCTCTTCCTGAATTGGTATTTAACTGAAATTTGATATTACTTGCAAATAAAAAGCGAGAATAGAATTTAATAAAATACTTGTTCATCTGAAAGAAATAAAAACGCAAGTACAAGGGCACAATCTAATTTTAGAGACTACAGAATAAATTCAAAATGAGCTGTTATTATGGAGAATCGAAGTAATTCATTTTCCTTCATTTTTAATGCATAAGCATAATAAATTTTCTCATCAAATTCATTTCTCGTCGATCACATGAGTTCACTATTTCAGTAATTTAAGTAATCTCTTTGAATAATAAAAAAGAAGCGAGGAAATTACATTTGTCCTACCATTTAAATTACCTTAACTTTTATAAGGCAGGAAAATTTTAGTTTTTATGACACTTTTAGCAGGAAACCGCATTTTGCAATGCAACTAAATGTGCTGTTCTTACCGGATTGCTAGATGACCATCTCCCCCCCCCCCGGATTCTAGTTTAAGCAATTTATCGAATCATTTAAAAAGAAGGATGCTCTGGGATATTTTTATTTTATCCACGTCATCTGCATGTCGTTTGATGCCTATTTCCACTGAGGATCTCTCCTAAAGCATTTTTTTTTGGCGGAAACAATGGCGTTTTGGAAAAAAAAAAAACTGTTTGGGTTAATTATGCTTTATAAATTTTTAAAGTGCAACATGATGCACAAATTACGTAATGTGAACGATCCAATTTTGATATTAAGAAAATTTGTGCTTTCATGTTCTTTAATTTAAATGACAACCTTCTTTCTCTCATGTCATCGTTTTTATTAAGGTGTAAAAATAAAATTTCAATCTTTATGAATAATGAAATTCCGCGAAAATATTTACAGTCAAGTAAGTCATTTAAATTAATAATAGCTTACGAAATCTTCTTTTGTGTTTTTAAATTAGTTTTGAAAATTCAGTCAAAACGTGTCTCACTTACATAATAGAATTTAATTAATAGAAGTTTGTACTAAACAAATTTTGTTACCGCTAGAAGACATTAATACCACAGCTTCCATCTTTAGACACGAGGAATCGTAGCTACTTGAAAATGCATTTCGTTTTTTTTTTTTTTTTTTTTTTTACGAGTTCCATTTTTCTAATGTTATTTCATACTCATCATAAACATTTCTAACTTTTACGTAAGCATTCATAGGTAACATTATCTCAGAATGTATTTTGGATTTGTCTCTTCCTAAATTATTCACATACGTTTTTGTTACGAGGTTAACAAAATGTCCATTTTTATCTACTACAAGAATCTGGCGTCAGGTGATTTTATAAGATATTCCTCCCGCCTCCTTAGCATGCCTTCGTGGTGTAGTGGTCAGCACGCTCGACGCGTATTCGAGAGGTCCATGGTTCGAGTCCCGGCGAGGGCACTGCTCATTTTTCAATCTCTCTCTCTCTTCGAAATAACCTAATGTCTCTACAGTGGCGCTGAACTAAAAATAGGTGGTGGATGATGATTCTCCACCAACAGGATTTGGCGACTGGGTCCCCTAATCTCCAGTCGCCCTTTAAAAGTGGGAGTATATAAGGTATTTTTCCCGCCTTCTTAGCATGTCTTCGTGGTGCAGTGGTAGGCATGCTCGACCCGTATTCGAGAGATCCGTGGTTCGAGTCCCGGCGAGGGCAGTGCACATTTTTATTCCTCTTGCTTCGAAATAACCTAATGTCTCTATAATTTCACTGAATGAAAAAGCTTGTGTTTCCATACGGCGCCAGGCCATGGAAATTGCGACGCTTACGTTAAAATTTAGTGGTATTTAAAACATTTTTAACTGCATAGTTTTTTGAACTCCTACTGGAAACGGAATTTCAATTCTATGTTTGATAGCCCAACTTATGATCTCCATCTGTATTTACAGACTAAAAATTTTGAATGGACTTTTTGACTTACTGCTTCCGTTATTAAGTTGTAGGGTTTATATTTATTTTAACTAACATTTATTTTAAGTTTAAGCTATCTTTCCTGTCAAGCCTTTACTTTCCCCTGGAATCGCCAATGCCAGAGTATGCAAATTTTAGTAGAACGCGCAGAGTATTCAAATTTTTGGCAGAAGTAATTTGAGTTAAATAGAAGGAAAACGAGACTTGTAAGTGTGCTTCTTGAATCACGAGCGTGAAGGTTGCTTGGTAGAAAATTTAAGAACCGCGCGTTTCGGCCTGCGCACCTATTTCGACAGTTCGTTGAATCTTTCAAATTCTTAATCAGAAAGTTTGCTGAATCTCAGCTGTATCTTAGAACGCGGTTAAGATAGTTACAATTATAGAGCCTCGTAGATAGTGACTTCGTTAGTTATGCATCCTGTTATTTATTTTTAGTTGTACTTTTCTATTTTTGTTACACCGTCGGGTCGGCATAGATTGTGAGCGTCAAGTGAACGCAACTGTAATTTCTAAAGTGAAATAAAAAGGGATTAAACCCTTCTTACGAGTTTGTGTAATTTCCAGTTCATAGCAGTCACTACTAGTGTTGCGGACAAGTTGGGGCCACGCAACATCACAAAGCAACAATAAACAAACTCTTAGACAATGTTCGGATTTCTTAGGATGTAATTCATATTTCACAGTATCCGAAATTTAAGAGGCTTTTGAAACTTTACAAGCATTTATTCAAATTTTATCCAGGTTAAAGAAAATCGGTACTTTGATTGCTTAAGTGATCACAAAAGAACACGAAAGGGCTATCTGCTTTACTTTTATGAATGTCGTGTAAGAATAAATTGGCTTGGATTTATATCAGAAATAGAAAATTGAAAATCTTATTCAGCCAGCTGCTCGCTTGGTAGAACACTAACACGGGTCAAGCTACAAGTGATCAGCGGTTTTATCTACTCAGGCGCCTAGTAGCACTTTTCATCTTTAAAAGAATATTTAACTTGTCTGTGCACCCGATATTAGTACATAAAGTTTACAGAGGTAATTTAAAAAAGGAAACAATACAACAACACAACATATAATACAACAACAGAGTTACAAGTTCACAGATGAACGTAAGTTTGTGTGTGTGTGATTATGGCAAAGCCTCGAGGGCTATCTGCGTAAGGGGAGGAATGCCTTCGTGAAGGACTTTCTAAGGGAAACTGTCTCGTATACACGTTACACATGGGGAAAACCACGAAAACGCCCATGCAGCCAGCCCGTTCGCGGAATTCGAACCTCAGACCGAACTACCAGTTTTCAGCGACTTTACCGCTCGGCCGCTGGTGAGCCAGATGAACGTAAGAAATAAACATACAAAAAGAAGATATTTTATCTTGAAACCATTGACAGCCCATCTTGAGAAGCCATTTCATCTTGAGCAAAGTCATAGAGATAAAGAGGAAACTGAATGGTTAAAGGATTTAACTGAGAAATGAGTTCTTTCCTTCCTTCTGTAAGCGTTGAGGAAAAAAACAAATTTTCCGCATTTTGCACTCTCCCGAAGTTAGAGAACACAAGTCTGTATCAGATGGGCCAAATCTCTTCAGATATGAGTTGAAATTACAGAGTACAATTACAAATTTAGTAATTTCAAACTTGCAGACTTTTTTTTTATTACTATAAAGTTTCTGAGGAATAGATAGAAAAAATAATTTAGTCAGAGATGCAGTAGAAGAATTTATGTATAAATCATACCATTTAAGAACTGTTTTATTCTAACTCAGTTCTTTTAAGAACGAATTAGACAGTGTCAGTGTGTGTTAATTTAAATCTTTGTTTCCTAGATTGCCAGTGTAGCCAATATTTTCAAAGTCGAATTATTGTGCATTTATGAATCAGTTAAGTGGATTTCTAATCTCTGTTTATTAAGATGTAACTTTCTTAATTGCAATGATTCTATTTCAGTTTTATATTCACTTAAGAATAGCTTTTCCTGTAATAAAAAAATTGTAACTTCTCATGCAATTTTTAAAGATCATAATAATAAAGGTTCTTATGCCATCTTCTCTTGTGTACGTGGACCATAGTACTAGCCAAATAATAAAGACAGTTGAACATCGATGTTTTGACCTCGATTCGAATCTAGACGAACGCACTGGCTCGGTAAATACTGTTGTGGTTCTTCCTATGAGTAAGAGATATAATGCGAGTTGCTGTGTTAAAATAAAGAAACCAAATAACATCGTCCATGTGGTCAGTCGTCAGTTGTCAGCCATAGTAAGAGTTATGCGGGAATCACAAACTAACATACATATTTTGAATTTTATGTTCATAATAGGAAATTGGCATATAAAATGGGTTGCTGCCTCCATAATGATGGTAGTCTTAAAGTATACAGAGTTAAACTGCAAAATAGTAAAATATTTTTCGACTGAGATTATTAAGATTTGAATAAACTGAACGCGGCGTATTTAAAGCTACTCGCAACAGATAAATTATAAGGTGAAAAGGATTACATTTTCCTACAAATTTTAATTAAACGTGAAGTTATAAGTCAATATAGAATTTTTACTCGAACGTTTCATTTACACGTTTTTACTTTCCCATTCCTTGCAATGATATTCTAATGGCAAATTAAGGTTGTGGTCGAACATTTGGAGAAAATAAGAAAAAATATTATTTCGGAAAAACTATGCTAATAAGATTAGTAACAATGTCATATGCATATTTAAGAATAATAAAAGAAATTAAGTAGATGTCTTCAGATAAAGTTTCCAAAACATAACATAGAATATATGAAACAAATATCACAAGACATGAAATATATCAAGGCTCATTTTCATATTTCTGAGACGAAAATTCTTTTCAAACATGAAATTAAATTTAATACTACACGTAAATATATATATATATATATATATATGAATATATATATATATATATGAGACTGTTAAATTATGTCACGCTGATCCTGCTATTTGGCGACAGTTTCACGGTCGACGGGTTAATAAGTAAGTGCCACAGAAATAATCTAATTTATTTATATGTAATACTCTTACCTTGTCTCAGTGAAGTATATATATATATATATGAGACTGTTAAATTATGTCACGCTGATCCTGCTATTTGGCGACAGTTTCACGGTCGACGGGTTAATAAGTAAGTGCCACAGAAATAATCTAATTTATTTATATGTAATACTCTTACCTTGTCTCAGTGAAGTATAAACTGTCGCCAAATAGCAGGATCAGCGTGACATAATTTAACAGTCTCATAACATCTGCATTTTCGTTTGATGTAACCCCGACTTTTTCTTGATAAGCCGCCTTCTGGTTTTAAAAGCCATGGATTAACTGGATTTACTGGGATAACACGTAAGTACCATTTCTTTCATCAACTTAAAAGTATGCTGATAGAAGCATATTCAACTATGACGCAATTGTTCGTGTGATTTTTCAAATCTATTCATTTAATTAATGATAGAATCGTGAATAAATTACAATTCAATCCCATTTAGTGTTTTTGAAAACTGGAAATAAGCATCTGCTATAACTAAACAGAAAATATTTAAATGCAAAAATATAGGCTTTTCAACATATTACATTGTTGATTATTTATTTACTATTATATGAAAGGGGAACATTCGGTGTATAGAATGCTAACATGAAAAGTTTTTAATTTCGAACTTTTTCATGTAAACTAGGAAAATGGCAAGGTCATTTATTTAGTTCATAAGACCGAAAGGGGTTATTAGTCTCGAAATAGGATTTTGTGTTGGTTCACTATAAATAGCGTAACACTTTTCCTATTGTTACCACCAAATATTATGTGTGTTATTTTTAAAGAAGTTAAATAATAAATAATATGCATGCATATATTTATGTTCCTCACACTGTGAGAAATGACAGTACCTAGAGTAATCAAATTTTGGATAACGCAGTTAGTTCTCCACCCGAACATGTGCACCTAGTACCTCGAATTTAAAATTTTATTTATTATATTTTATTTCATTGTTTGTAAAACTTTAATGAATTTTTGGTCAACAAAATCAACGATTTGAGAGTGAGCAAAGGCAACACTGTTCGAAATAAAATAATTTTATTTCCAGTCCTCGAGACTGTTGCCATTCGGAAAATGTAAGATTTCAATAATATAATCTTTCAGTTTTAATTATCAAACATGATAAACTTATTGCTTTTATAAAGCAGTAAGTTATCATGGCCGAAAATTAAAGACTGTTATCTTCCACGCGCCAGCATGTTGCCATTCAGTAAAGCCTAAGCCATTTTTCACATTTAATCTGAAATGTTATTGAGTAATAAACTACGTGATTTAAAAGCAATAAACACAGTTTTTATTAATGTTTCTCTACTTTTTAATGTGATTGATTTAAATAAACATGTATAAAAATGAGATGTCTAATTACAAATATTCAATATCTTATTTTAATTATATTAATTGGACTGAAAAAAAACCTTACATACTTTTTCTTTTTTGTGATAATAGTCGGCGGCTGTAAAAAAGGCAAGTAGTTTCTAAAGAAACAATACAGCGAATAAAAGATACGTATGCCAACCTTTAATAAAACATTCTAAAGGTATGCTGTTTTTAAATATTTCGTAATGCTGCTGCTGAACTGAATTTATGTGGCGCAAGTGCGAAGAACGTGATATTTAATTAAAAAAAATTAACACGTGACAAGTTAATAATGAAAAGCCAATAAATTAACTAAGAAAACTGAATATTCATATGATGAACTAAGACTGAAAAGAACATAAAAATGTCTGCCAACACTGCATCAGGAAATCTAAAAATATGCTGTTATGCAGTTTTTAAAAATTTTGTAATTTTGTTGTTGAAATGCCTGTGGCGTAAGTGCGAAGGAAACGATGCTTAGTTATGCAGCTAACAAGATTAAAAAAAAATATATTAGCAAGCCTAAGTATGCGAACAGACTGGTAGAGTGCAAGTTAAGCGAGAGCTTAAAGGAACCTTAATAAACGCTTTTGGGCGATAGTTTGAATTTAAAATTCAAGCCGTATTTCACTGCAAAATACTTTCTATAAGCTATTAGTTCCTCTTGCAAAAGATAATCATCAAGTTTCAGTCAAAGGCCTAGTGGTAAAAGCCGCTGAACACTGGTAGTTCGATCCGGGATTTGAGGCCCGGCAAACGAGCTGGCTACGTGGACGTTTTCGTGGTTTTTCCCATGTGTAACGTGCATACGAGCCGATTTCCCGTAAAAAGGTCTCCACGGTGCATTTCTCCCTTTCCCTGTAGTGAGGGCGGAGCACGTAATAATAATAATAATTAAAAAAAGATTAATTGAAACATATTTTTGGTATAATATGGCTATGATTGATGTTAACAAACATATCTTTCACACTCATCCGCTCAAATATATCTGAGCTGTTTAAAACAATATTTTTCTTAAACAATATCTGATACCTCCATCACGAGTGAAAACAGTCTTAAGCAAAGTAACTGTACTCATGCTCTAAAAACAAGAAAACTTTTTCTGCCATGTATTGCGCTCCTAACTACTAGATTAATGTTCTCTCGGAAAGAAGACTGTTTTGATTGGCTAAAGAACAATGCGTACGCTTCTCACAAAACGTTATCCAAGCATCAGATATAGCACCTCGTTGAGCTAAAATGAAACCTTTAATGAGAATACTAAAAAATGTTCAGCAGAGGTAAATGATTTTGTCAGCAGAAAACTAGCATTAATAAAATAAGTATACTTTTTTAACTCTCTTTTTCGTTAATAAGCTATTAGAACATCGGATATTTCGTGAAGCTTCTGTGGAATTTTTCACTTTCCTATACTTTGGTATGATATTCTCTCGTTGAAAATGTAAACATATTCCCGAAATTTTTAAGTTTTCGTCTAAATAATTATTGTAATCAAACGTAGTTTTTGTGATTATTTCTTATAATGATGGGTCTTGTAAAATGATTTTTTCTTCATTAACATTATTTTCATTGAGACATGATACATTATGCATGAGAGCCTCATGCGTAATAAAGTGATCTTTTTTTGCCCTGTGTACGATAATTATGTATGATATTTAATCAGAGATAGATTGGTTTATTTAATTATGGCAAAGCACACTAGGGCTATCTGCCTAAGGGGAGGGATGCCTTCGTGGAGGTCTTTTAAAGAGAAACTGGCTCGTATACACGTTACACATGGGGAAAACCACGAAAACGCCCATGCAGACAGCCCGTTCGCGGGATTCGAACCTCGGACCGAACTACCAGTGTTCAGCGACTTTACCGCTCGGCCGCTGGTGAGCTTAATCAGAGACAAGAAAAAATAGTATTGTAATTCTTTATCAGACGTAGTCTGAATAATTTATCGTGCTTTGGATGGAAATTGTTAATTTCATACGTATTTCGATGATCTTCCTGCTGTCCAATGCGTGCATTAAGAATGTTACAAACGACTACCTCTGTCTCTAGCATTTTTAAAGAACTGTAGAGAGGAGACTTCGTGGAGGACTTTCTAAGAGAACTGGCTACTATACATCTTATATACGGAAAAACTACGAAAACGCTCATTAAACCAGCCCGTTTTTTGAACCCTCATTGCTTTATTTAATTATGGCAAAATATTCGCCCGCTATCTGCCTAAGGGGAAGGATGTCTTCATAGAGAAATTTCTCAGGGAAATTGGCTCGTACTCTCCTGGATTCGAAGCCTGGCAAGCTATTAGTCTTCAGTGACTTTATCGCTTGGCCGGCTGGTGGGCCTTCTACTGCTGCCTATTGAATAAAGTGTTGCCTCTTTGGGAAGTTTATAAAAAAAAATTTTAAAGTATTATTATGGGGCCTTAGTTTACAACATGGATTTCAAATAAATTCTTTCTAATTCGTAGATTTATTCTGATGTTTAGCATTTTTCTGTTATCAGATTATCAGCGAACATCAATAAATATAAATATTAACAAAATACGCACATTCACTATATCAGTTTGCAAGAAATCAGTATTGTACGTTAGAATATTTTAAAAGTAACGAATTTGTTTCTTAATTTAATGAAAATTTATGAATTTTAATTATGTTGCAGACAAAATTTTCTGCGCATAACAGATTGAAAGAGATGCTACAATTCGGTTGAAAATGTAAATTCCAAACTTTTCATGTTAGTTAATTTTGACATCCGAAAACATTAACATGCTTAAATAAAAACGAGAAGGAAGATAATTTATGAATATTTAATCAGGAATTCATTAGATTATTATTAGTGCGAAATACTTTTAAAATAAAACTTCTGAAAAAAAAAAATAAAATTGAATGACAAATATGTTATTTAAAATGGAAATATTTTACCATTTTGTATTAAAAAAAGTTAAACACATAGGTGAATAGACACAAATGACACTTAGGTGAATGAAGTCTGTTCAACGAAGTTTCAATCTTAAAACACTGTTCTAATGGATATATTACATTACATCAACCTTCAAAACGCATTGGTGACATTTTTATCAGCTTATAGGTAGAACCTAAAAAAAGATCTCGAGTAATTTACATACCATCCCTATTTAAGATCAACAGCAAGAAATCAATGATTAAAGCTCACGCAGAGTAAAAAAAAAATATTTTTCCTGAAATTTTTCCAATCTATAGTATAAAACTTTTTTTTATAAAAATATTAACGCTTTTGGCGAGCCAAAAAAAGTATAAATTTTTCCTGCCTCACTCCATTTGAATAAGCCGCTTTAAGCATACGCTCGCTTTTTAAAAATGCGCTAGCACTGTTAGGCTTTATACAAAGACATGGGAAGTAGTTGCTCTATCAAAATCGATTTTTGCTTTCAGTTACCGACAAAAGTGAAATTAATTGACGCCAATGATACTTGATTGGTTGAATAAAATATACGCATTCAAAAAGTACAGATACAAATGATGTGGAAAAAAGGAACACTAGTGCAAGTTCTATTTGTGTAAAGATGAAAACATGAGGGGGTGTTTCAAAAACTAGATTTGGGTAAGTTGAATGAAATAAAGAGTGAAATAAATTCCTCAGAGGGAATGTATGTAAAAGTGTTCAGCCCTACGGGCGAAAGCGAACATTACCAAAACGAAAACTTAGCAAGTGTGAAAAAATTTAATAATGAACAAAATAGAATTTTCGTTTGACATTACTTCGAATAAACTGCGATTCAGTGATAATCGTTCTCATCTGTAAACGTTCCCGTCTGTAAATGTGTACAGATTATTATATCAGTAAATACAGTTTAATGTACACTTTTGCTATTAACTTAATATTTTTTAATTAATGAAACATTAAGAACATCTCTCTTTCATAATAAAAATATATGTTGTTTTAGACAAAAAAATGAATTTTAGTTTGATGGAAATTTGAATAAATCTCTATCAAATAAAACTGCAAGGACGATCAGAATAGATGGCTTACTTCTTCACGAGAAAAGGGGAAAAACTCCTGAAGAAGGAGAATAGGTTTCTTATCTCCCTCGAAATCGACAGAGGTTTTATTCAAAATTTCTTAGAACCTAAGACTTTTTTTAATTAATTTTTAATTTTACATTCACATATTTGTCTTACCGTTAATGCTATTTTATTAATGGTCATAATAATAAAGAAGAAGTACCGTATATACCCGCGTATAAGTCGAGATATTTTGGACAAAAAAAAAGACTTCAAAGTGGGGGGTCGACTTATACGCGGGGCCATAAAAAAATTAAAAGAATCGGAAGTTCAAAAATTTCTTTACATAATGCAGTTGTTTTCTTCCCGCACTCAAATTGGACGACTTATCAAATAAGTCACTTACTTGAAGTAATTTCATGACTTAAATTATGTGACGAACTAATCACAGTTTCATACTTTAACTAGAGTAAGTTTCGATTAAACCAAAGAATTTTCATCCCCCGAACAACCAATCAATATTGAGCAATAAAAAAGTTTCGCCAACCGCCAAGAAAAGAGAAATGCAGATAGTTTTTACGTACGTATAAGTCTTTATAATAGTTATTGTTCATTCATGAAATACTTTTGTTAACAGGCGTACACGTCAAAATTTTAAAAATTGCTCAGTGGGTTAAAGATGCTTGGAACGAAATACCCTCTGAAATGGTTATAAAATCATTTAAAAAATGTTGTATTAGCAACGAACTAGACGGCACGGAAGATGATGCTGTTTTTGAAAGTGAAAATGACGACGAAGGCTCTAGTAGTGATCGTAACAATACAGAGTTCGAGACTGAAAATATGTATGATGACGAGCCAATGACGACAGAAGAGTTCTATGAAATGTTTAGCGAATCTGACCATGAATCGGACGTTGAAGGATTTCGGAAGTGGGGGGTCGACTTATACGCGGGTTTCTTATTTTCTACGAATTTTTTATGTCGAAGTGGGGGGGGGGTCGACTTATACGCAGTATCGACTTATACGCGGGTATATACGGTAGTTACCTTCGCAAATGTATATTTATTTTATTTAAATAAAAACCACACAGCTAAGCAATTCTATACATTTAATTTTTTTTTTAAAATTTCTCTTTTGCTTAAGAATTTTGTTATTTATTCTCAACTGCTCCAGATTTTCAACTGCTCCAGACTCAAAATTTTCAGTATGTTTATATATTTTAAACATTTTCCAAATAGATACCAAATCATTGTCTAACTCATAAGTGTTAAAGAAAGTTATTGAAAATAAATATATGTAGAAATTAATAGACGTTCTAGCACATACATAATTGCAATTAAAAATACTACAACAAGTAAAATCAAGTATAGAAAATGACTGATTTCCGCTGAATTTATCGGGAGTGCAGTCATAAAGCTATGGGTTCAATTAATCGCCACGATTATGACTATTGCAATAGATAGCATGAAATGAGTAAGTGTTAGCTTATTTTGGGAGTTTTTTATATACAGAGTTATAGATTATTTCGGTTTAAAAATGTTTGAAACATTTTAAAAAGCAAACTAAATATCTATTCATTGTATTTCTGTTCCGACATGGCAAAACTGAACAATGCACTCATAAGGTATAATCCCGGCGAGGGCACCGCACATTTTTCATGTCTCCTCTTTCAAAACCCTAATGACCCTGCAATGGCGCCTGAACTAAAACGTGCTGGATGATAATTCATCACCACTAGGATTTGGCGACTGGGTTCCCTCATCCCCAGTCGCCTTATAAAATAGTTTTTATAAGGTATTTTTACGTCCTTTGCGCATTCCTTCGTGGTGCAACTGGAAGCACACTTTACGTGTATGTGAGAGGTCCGGAGTTTGAATCGTAGCCAGGGCACTTCACTCTTTTCACGTCTCCAGCAAAACCCTAATGACTTAGGATTAGGACAGGTATAGCAACACATGCAATAAAACAAATGGGGTTAGTTTATGTTATTTAAATATGGTAAAACCATGGGAACTATCTGCCTAAGAGAAGGGATGCCTTAGTGAAGGACGTTCTGAGGAAAACGGGCTCATATTCGCATTACATATAGGAAAAACTAAAACAAAAACTATGCAGCCAGGTCGTTCGCATGGATTCGAACCCAAAGCTGATCAAACTACCAGTATCCAGAAGTATTAACCTCTCGTCCATTGATGGGCAATAAATAGAATGAAAAAATATGTAATGCAGTTTTTTAAATTATGTATATATAGTTTTCCAATTTAAGATACCCGAATACCTTCGGAGAAAAAATTTTCAAGTTATTTAAAAATAAATTATTTCATTTTATTTAGTGCATTGTGTATTATAATTTGGTTAAAAGTGTGGAATAAAGCACAGAAAATATATATGTTGACTTTGTTTCTTAAGGTTTCGATCAAAAAATAGGTATAAATGGCAAAAAATTCATTCTGCAAAATACGATAACTCAAATTTTAAATCTAGACATCTTTATTTTTCAAATTATGTTATGATGTATATAACGTGCTTTAGGAGTTGAATAATTTTTCTTACCACAATATAGCTACTTAAAGCGTTGCAGATATTCAATGTATGCAAATAACACATTTTTTAATTAGAGAAATTTGTAAGTTGTGCTATGAAAAATATAAAAAGTAAAGAATCTTTAATCACATTAATTGCTTTAATGATTTATTCTCTTCTTCAAATCCTATACTGATTTCACATAAAATTTTAATTTATTTGCAGCATAACGTTTTACATTCCAATATTTGGCATAAACAAACAAAATGTCAAAAATATCACGATCGAGTCAGCTAGCCAAGGTCAAATTAACCGAATATGAAGGTTTAGATAGAAATTTAGAAATTAATTATCCACAACTGAGTTCTAGATTGCGGAAAGGAGATGATTGTTTGGTCTCTCACATGTTTGGCGAAACATGGAAGAGTTATGTGCCTAAAAGGATTAATGCCTTCTTGAAGAACTTTCCAATTCATTGTTCGATTATGTCAAATGAAATTTGTGATTTATTTATGAAAATCAAAGAAACTACTAAAAACGGAAGAATGAAAGATTCCAACAAATTATAATAACAATCTTGTTGCATGTATCACAAGAAATTTTATATTTCGGTGAAGAATAACCGTTTTCTGGCATTTCGAGAAGACAGAACCAAAGTTGTTTAATTTGTCTTGAAATAAAAATTAAAGTTTGAAGAAAATTACTGATGTTAATGATTTACTTTATATAGCCTAAATAAAAATGTTTTAAAAGAACATTTTTTAGTTTCTCTTTTGTTATGCTAATAATAGTGTCGAAAATGATGTACATAAAAATGAGGCATTTAAATTTTTATCAAACAAGCGTCAGCATAAGATATCCAAAAGAATTAATTCTTATACATGTATTATACTACCTCAAATAATTCAGATAAATGGATTTTACAGTTCTTAATTTAAAAAAAAACGTATTTCTGAATTACTTGAAAAACTTAAATTTAAGACAATGAAAATTTTTACATCTTTCATTTGCGATTAAAATTGAGAGCATTTATTTTCATCCTTTTTACGCGTAAAATTTTAAAGTTTGGAACTAAAGAAATGAAAATATGCAAAATAGGAAAA
This sequence comes from Stegodyphus dumicola, assembly GCF_044657685.1. Classification (NCBI taxonomy): domain Eukaryota; kingdom Metazoa; phylum Arthropoda; class Arachnida; order Araneae; family Eresidae; genus Stegodyphus; species Stegodyphus dumicola. The sequence goes on along the minus strand of NC_140771.1, from coordinate 140,693,749 downwards.
AAAAGTGAGTAAATAAGCATTTGATACATTTTTTTCTTGGTGAACACATAGAAAAAATGCCTGAAAAAGTACTTTAATATGCCTGATACGTTCGTTTAGATCAAGAAACCAAACTTCTTGTACGATAAAAGATCTAACTAAGCCATGCTAAGAAATGTAATCCTGAAATCTTATTCGTAAGCTCATAATCAAAAAAGGTAAGCTGGTCTTTCTAACACGGCGGGATCGATAATTTATTTTATAATCCTCCAAAATACAGATGACATTAGAAACTTCTGTTCGTAACTCCAGCACAAGAAAGAAGGAGATAGTTTTTCCAATCCTACCATTAAATATTTTTATCTGCTATTTGCACCATATATTTGTGAGCTCACTTTTCATATTCCTCTGAATCAAAATCCTAATGCTCTTTGAGGTACCTGCCCACGACAATTTTCTTAGAGGTTATTAGAATTATCGAAAATAATCTCAGAACTGCAAAATTCCTTCAGGGGATTAACAATGCTTTTAAAACTGCTGAAAAAATCAAAATAAATCAAGAATTAAAAAGGGGGAATATTCTGTGGTAAAGGACGTAAATGAAAAGTTCCCAGCGTCTAGTTCAGATTATTGGACTAGTTGATCCTGCTTTGTTGGGAATTCATCATCTTATTCAGCACTGCTTATTTTGCATATTTTACTGATATTAGTTAAGAACTTTGCCGTATGTTGAAAGATTCACAATCTCCGTTGCCTACGGTAAACGACTGCCATCCTCCCAAGAGTAACTCTAAAATTCAGCGGATTTGAAAAGTTGCGGAACATTCGAGATCTGCCATGTGACAAATCACGTAAATATCGAAATCTATTACACCTGCGCGTCTCAATCTGTGGTCCGTGGAAAACAAGTGGTCTTCGAAGCCTGCTCTTGTGGTCCTCCGAGATTTACATAAAAGACAAAAAATTCAAATTAACTATGTATACCACATTATAACTGAAACTATGACAGTTTGGAAGTTACACATGACAGTCGTTCATCACGTTTTCTCTAAAGGCTAAATTTCACGAATTTATTACCGATTAACTTACGTATGACTTCTCATACTAACCATAGCAATAAAAGTGGGATTGAAAGCGCTATGGTTGTAGCTATTCTTAATGGCATACATCTGAACGCAGAACAACTATGCAAGAATCGGCAAGCTCATCCATCTCATTAATGTGATTATTACCATTTATTTTTTTTTCATAAGATAGAATGCAAACTTCAATAACTTTAATTTTAAATTATTAAAAACAAATATAAATTTTTATGCATTTATATCCTGCAAACAGATACATTTATAGCTTTAAAAATACTTATATGACTGGAAACGAATCAATGGTTGTCATTCATTAATTAATGCCTTGGAAATTTGAAATAATAAACAGTCGAAAGATGTTGAATGATTCACTTTTCCCTAGTGGATTTTCCCTTGTCAGGTGCTTTTCAATTCCTCTAAGAGGCAGTAAAAAGCTTCATTCTCAAGGTAAAGAAAGCTGCATTATGGATGCAAACGAAACACCTATCGAAAAGTACCTTACCCAGGACGAGCAACATCCTGCAAGAATCCGTCCGGAATCGATAGCCATCAGATCACAGAGAGCATCGGCTTCCAGTAATTAGGGAGAAGAGGACCTTCAATTCCCTTCGGTCATTAGCGATGTTTAATGCAATTAAATATTTGTTTCGTCGACAACAAAAGATTCCTCGCAGCCAGGTTCGTTTTCTTTCCCGCCATTCATGTCTCATTAAGCGAAAATTTCGTCCTTCCCCCCGACCTTCCCAGCAAACTAGTCACGCGAAGCTCTTGTACAAATAAAGATTTTCGCTTTTTAATGAACATTGGCTGGATATATTTTTATGATTACTTAAAAGTTGGAGAGAAGATCCTTTTAATGGGATATTTTTGCAAATGAAGAGAGACTGCTACCGATTTTACGGATTCATTAAGCACTTGTATATAAATACATCTACATAGGTAGGGTCACGGACAAAATTTTGCTATATGTATTGTAACTAACAATTCTCTTTACGTACTTGGCAAATTTTTATTACTAACTCATGACTGCATGTGTGTAATCACGTAAAAGATTTATGCCTTCCTAGAAAATTACAATTAAGTTGAAAGATTCTGGCTTATTTTTTTAAAGCGTTAATTACGATGTTCCACATTCATTTATGTTTAACAAGTCATTTTTGCTTTTCTTTCGTTAAATTTCTTATTTCCTCGTAAATCAAATTTTCGCTCCATTAATTCGAAAGTTCAATACCCGTTTCTTAATAATTATATTGTTTTATGTTATTATCTATCACATGAATTATCCACAATCGACCAAGTGAATTAAGTTAATGAAGGGAAGAGAAATTATTTTTGCTGAGAAGGGGAGAGTAATGAATATTTCATCCAAACATAAAGGACAAATATCTTAATGTGGTGTCAAAATTGTAACAAGAAATGAGGAAAAATAGTCATTTCTCATGTTTCGCGACTTAAATTATTATTTCGATTAGCTTAATTTGGCAACATCGTTCACTGTTACCCTTTTTGTTCTATGAATATCTGGTTTGGTTTTGTGGAGGACTTTCTAAGGAAGACCTGTTCGTATACACATTATATAAGGGGAAAACCGAGAAAGCGTCTATGCAGCTACCTCGTTAATGCGTGACAATTATGGAACCAAATAACTGAAATACACAATAATTTTGTCATTTATGTTTCAAATAATATCAGTTTAACTAATTGTAAAGGAAATTTGTTTTGCGATAAATAAAAGATCGGAAAAATTCATTAAATCCTTCTTTAAATTAAGCGCAATTGCTAAATATATTTCTTTTGTGGAGTCATTACGCTTTTTTTGGAATAAGAGACATGAAAAATATACAATGCCTTTGCCGGGACACGAAACTGAACTTCTCGAATACGCGCCGAGTGTGCTACCGTTACACCACGAAGGCATGCGGAAAGGAGGGAGAAAATATCTTACATACTCCCCCTTTTAAAGGATGACTGGGTATTAGGGGACCCAGTCGCCAAATCCTGATGGTGAAGAATCATCATCCACTACCTTTTAGTTCAGGCGCCATTGTAGAGTTATTAGTTTTTTTATAAGTAGAAGACGAAATATATGCAATGCCCTCGCCGAGATTCGAGCCTGGACGTTTCCAGTACGCTCTAAATGTGCTATCGTTACACACCAAGGCATGCGGAAAGGAAAGCGAAAGTACCTTATAACTTTAAAATAATCGTAAAGGTAATGTATGATAAATAACAGTGTGATTTTGAATAGCTATGTGTAAGCTGTACCATTATCGCTGCGTTATTTGCACGACACAAATTTTAGAGGATTTTTGGTCATTTCCTGACTATCGCAATTTTTCAAAAATGCGAATTTCGAACGTACGAATATCAGATCTTTATTATTATTATTATTACTATTATTAATATTAAATTTCTCTTTGTGTGTGTGTATTTAATTATGGCAAAGCACACTAGGGCTATCTGCCTAAGGAGAGGGATGCCTTCGTGGAGGACTTTCTAAGGGAAACTGGCTCGTATACACGTTACACATGGGGAAAACCACGAAAAAACCCATGCAACCAGCCCATTCGCGGGATTCGAACCTCGGACCGAACTACCAGCGTTCAGCGACTTTACCGCTCGGCCGCTGGTGGGCCTAAATTTCTCTTTGAACTATGCGATTACTTTCATTTTTAAATAACTTTATACTACCTTCGACTGAAATTTATGCGAAAACCTCTCTGTAAAGTAATTGTATTCCATACGCCAAACGTAAATTTTGAATTTAACTTATTATTCCTCAGTTTTATTAGACTTTTAGAATGCTAGGAAAGATTGTCTTCCAAAATTATGTAGTCTTCCGTTGTTTTTCAATACGGGAAAATAATTTCGAGGAAAAATATTTTTTTCTTCAAATTTAAGAACGTGTCATTTTAATGAAGAAATTCTACACATGTGGAATACATGTCGTCTAATTATTTATTTTTAGACATTATCTGTATTCAGTCGTCGTCCACATAAATGGAACTTGTAACTGCATTCTTTATTCATTCATGGTGATTCTAAAATTGCTATCTAGTTAAAGGAATTTGTATACTTTTCCTTTTTCATCCTTTTTTTTTCCCTGAGAATGCTATCGCAAATCCCTGGCAAACACGAAACCTTTTACATTTATTGTTAGTATAAATCCGAGGCAGCATAAATTCGTAAATTTTCAAGATCGATCCCACAACTATTCTGGTAATGTTTCTAATTAATTCTCCTTTTTTTTTCTCGCGACAAAATTATTACTGTAATTACATATGACATAAAAGTGAAGCCAGAAGGGAGAGATACAATAAGGGAAAAGTTATGTAAACCATTTGGTGGAAGAAAAATTTTTACAATAAACGTTACAACACATTGGAAGTTTGAGAAACGTCATACGGTCAGGTATGAATTATGAATAAAATTATTGTAGAGTGACTGTCTGTTCCATCGCCAAGACGGAATGCGAAAGTAAATTCCCACTGTTGTCCAGTCTTCTCCATTTCTGTTATTGAAAATTCCTGTGAAAAGCTGAAAATATATTTTGCTACAGCATAGTACTATAGAATTAGTGATCTAATTTGGAAGTCACTGAGGGGAATGATTGCTCGGATTGCTTTTTGTTGTTCATGCACGTGCCTACTAATACAACACATATATTCCACATGCACACAGGCTGCACGTCAGAAATACCTGCCTTAAATGTAGCTTCTTGGACGTTTGTATTAGGTTTCCGATTTAAACATTTCAATCAAACTAATAAGGATAATACGTACTTTCTATTAGTAATTCCTCTACCCTCTTCTTCTTATGACGTTTCTTTGGTAACCATGGCGTTTTGTATTACTTCTTAAATGATTTAAAAGTTTATTTGCTGTTCATATGCTAGTAAATAAAAAATATCAAAAACATATTTAGTCCCATTCTGTTTATTTTAATTTTACATGCTTTACATCTCAACGTGCATCCCGTTAAATGAAAATAAATGAGAGCAGTTTAACTTTATCTTATTCAACCTTCAAAATTTATGTATTTCATCATTTGGATATATTACTTACTTTTATTGTACTAGTGTACTTTTATATTGTGAATACATGCACTTATAATTTGTCGATCTCTTTGAATAATCCAAAATATCGATCAAAAAGTGAAGCCGAACAGTTGTCCGTCAAAAATTGTAGTATCATTTTCCCTGGATTTGTAATTTGGCAACAAAGAGTTTCTGAAGGTGTATTACAGATGGCAAAATAATCGAATAATGCACACTCTTTTGCAAAAACATCGAAGCACCAAGAAGGACTTTTGCGATCATGACGAAATTTGGTATGCAAAAACATTTTGATCGTACACGCAAATGATCAAAGTTTCTAGGCAAATGAACAGGAATTGCGATCATAGCACGCATTTCTCGTGCGCAATTCGTAAAGTATTAAACCAGTAACAGAGGCGGAATATTTATCTTTTTTTGTTGTTGCCAATGTAATCCGTAAAGAAGCAACTAAAGATGCTATTACGACGATATCGAAGACCTTACAGACAACTAAACGACTTCGAACGTAGTCGCATTGTAGAGTTGCGTGAAGTTGGGTGGTCCTACCGAGCAATAGGCGGCCACCTGCAGCGTACAGACACTGCTGTGCAAAGAAGTTGGCAGCAATGTTTGCTACAAGGAAATTGCCGGCGAAATGAAGGCTCTGGAAAGCAAATGAGCACAAATGCGAGGCAAGATAGGATGGTTGTTCGCGTTCTTAAACTAGTTTTAATATTTGCCATGAGAGAAAATATTGACTCGCCGCATTAAATACTTCCAAAGTAAGAAAGTAAACGGCGTACATGCTCTTGTAGGCATGGATATTCAACACCATTTTCCAGATTTCTAAAGAGATTTGAGGATACTATCTTCTAAGAACTTGTATAACTCCATTTATAGTTCCTTAGGAGTTTTGGATATATCCACTAAATGTGGTTCAAATACCAGTTTCATAGCAGAAGTGTGCTCGCCATAATCTGAAAATCTTTCAGTATTTTCTTCTATTAAAAGGTCCAATACATCTACATGATCATAGAATGTTTTAGTTTTACAGTTTTACTCATTTAAAATTTTTTGCTATCTCGGGGTTCTGCAAATATACTTGAGCAAAAGAGCAATGTTTTGAAAAAATTAAAATTTTTTCCAAACACTTGGATCTTTTGCCACATTTCGTATATATGCTTCGTTTTACCTTGAAGGCAAATATTTAAATTGTTTTATTTTGTCATGTGTCAAACAAAAATACAATGTTTCTGCGAAGTGCTGCAACTGATAGATCACATAGTTTTCCCTGTTCTTGATAAAAGTTTAAATTCGTCGCCATAAATTTAAAACTCGTATCAAAACATGTACTGTTGATGGTCAGCAAATCTTGCAGTCGAATGGTAGATCATCACTGTACGTTTCCTCGTCTAAATTTAGCAACTGCTGAAATTCACGATGATGTATTATATTTACGCGAATATAGTTGACAAATGGAATAACTCTATCCGCAGAGAGACACTGACTTGGCAGACAGTGACTAAATTACTGACATTTAATTGTAATCAATAGCATATTTCTCTGAAGTTTTTGGAAATGTTAGTTCCGCGAGTTCTACCAATTAGCGTACTCAGCGCAAGAAGTTCTTCGTTACACTGAAAAAATCTTAAGTTACAGCACGAATACAATATGAAACTTGCGTGGAGTCAGTTTTATCAATTATTGCATCGAAATTAAGCAACGAATTTAAATGCTTTCATCTAAATAAAGCAACTGAAAAATAAATATCTTCATTTTGTATAATTGTATAACGTTGCTGTATTACATTTTTAGTTAATTCGTGCTGCTGATCTGTTATAGTTCTTGAAAGAGACAATTATTTGCATTTATCAACTTTTTCTGGATCTAACATACCTTCTGCTTCAACAATACATTCTTTAATTATTTCTACGTCACTAAACAGTCTGCCTCTTTTTCCAAGTTTATGTGCTACTTTGTAAGTAACAGCAATTCCAGTAGTGTGTTCCTTTACGAAAGCATTAAAAGACACTTGTTGATGATGTTTTTCATTTTTCAGTTTTTTAACCGCAGCTTGTCGAGATTCACATTAATTTGAAATATTTACGTTTGTTATAAATGAAATAGTGTTTACTTGCATTCGATTTTTCAAAGTAGCCAAAACACGTATAGTACAATAAATCTTACACAGTTATCTTACACAGATGTAAAGAAATAACCTTGTAGGGTTTATATTTATTTTAACTAACATTTATTTTAAGCTATCTTTCCTGTCAAGCCTTTACTTTCCCCTAGAATTGCCAATGCTAGAGTATGTAAATTGTAGTAGAGCGCGCAGTATATTCAAATTTAGCAGAAGTAAGTTGATTTTAAATAGAAGGGAAACGAGATTGTAAGTGTGCTTCTTGAATCGCGAACGGGAAGATTGCTAGGTAGAAATTTAAGAACCGCGCGTTTCGGCCTGTGTGCCTATCTCGGCAGTTTTTGCTGAATCCTTCAACTGCTTAATCAGTAAGCTCGCTGAATCTCAGCTGTATTTTAGAACGCGGTTAGGTTAGTTAAGATTTCTGAGCCTCGTAGGTAGTGATCTAGTTATTTATTCATCCAGTCATTATTTTTTAGTTTCACATTTCTGTTTTTGTTAAACCGCCGGGTCGGCGTAGTTTGTGAGCGTCAAGTGAACGCAGCTGTTATTTCTAAAGTGGAATAAAAAGGGCTTTAAACCCTTCTTACGTGTTTGTGTAAATTTACAGTTCATAGCAGACACTACCACAGTTGCTGACTAGTTGGGGCCACATAATACTACAACCTAACTCTCACTCTACATTAAATGTTCCATTTTCTTCATTTAATTTTCTTCTCTTTCAGTTTGGCATGATGGAGAAAAAACGAATATCAAATAGCAGCTTTAAGTAAGCTTACAAATACTGTAAAACCTTAGAATAAGTAAAATAATAACTAGATTTTCACAATGGCCGATAGCAATACGAGACGGGACTGTTACAAACATGAACAAATAACTACAAATCAGCCACTCCGCAACATACAGGGGAATGCTGAGGGGTGCAGGCCTGAGGGAGAAAAGTAGGTACTGGCTGTTTCTTAGAGCAGCCACCGTAACGGTGTTTGGTGAGTGGCGGTTGCTACAGTAAAAGGGTTAGTATATTTCAAGTAAGGGTGAGTTATGGCCAAAAATAAGAACAAAACAGAAGAATTTTTATTGTTGGACGTTGGAAAACTGAAACGTGCGTCAGAATGTCAATAATTTCAGACTACGAAGTATCACTAAAGCTGCAACATTGCAGCATTCTAATTCATGTTATGCTCAATTAATTTTCAAATCATCGTAATTTATATAATTAAATATTAATTAATACAAGAAGTAGAGGCCGCACGTTCCCTACCTCCGGTATATTCTGTAACGAACTTTGGGATATTTCTGGTGAAATAACAAATTACCATGGAAAGTTTTCGTATTAAAAGTTTTATTCTACATAGCAAGCAATACTTGAGGCAGATATGTTTCGATTCGATATAATAGAATTTTTATTTTCTTAATGGAAAACAGAAAATATGTCGAGAGGAAATTCGAAACTACTGTTACGAGCAGCTGCAGGGAACTTTAGTGACGTCACAGTCGAATAAGTTCATGGATATTCTTTTGTTTACCCAAGTGAGCTAATCTTTCTTCTACAGACCTTGAGTTACAGCTTCTTTATGCCAAGCAACGCTGCTGGATATTACCCTAAGGAGGATCTTAAAAGGTCGCTGCTGTTTTGCGGTCATAGTAATATGCTCAACATCTTGTTACTGGAATAAAACACACAAAGTTCAGTGATTGTTGTCAGGTTTAGGTACAACTTATAGAAATTCCCGATTCATTCTAAATATTCTGCAATGTTTGATTAAGTTAATTATTCAGAAAATCAGAGAAGTTGTGGTTTCATCATAATTCAAAATTTCTAGCAAGTAAAAAAAGTCAAAAATTTTCAGAGCACACTAATTGGTTAATAGCTAAATTGTGAGCTTGGATACTTTCTGTTAATTGAATATATTTCACTTATATATTTCAGTTATATTGGCAATATAAAATGATTGATGTCATTACTCTTCTTTCATTTTTTTAATACAAAAATGGCATTTATTCTTTATATTCTACTAATTTCCCTGAAGTGAATCGAATATGCAAAATAATAAAAATAACGATATTAGTTATATGATATTGATACAAATATTTTACATTTTAACTGTAGGTATTTTGCTACTATTTTGAAGAAAACCTGCTGTTTTATTTAAACTAAAAATTGCTGTTAAAGGGGCTTACTTTTAAATTTTATTCTTTGAAACTTCACATCGGAAATTTAAAAAAATATTATCATATACTGAGTTTAATTTCTAAACATAAAACATTTCTGTGATAACTGAAAGTCGTAAAGAGGTGTCCTTTTATCTTTATTACTTTCTAAAATCAAAGGTGATGAGTTAAGTGCTTCACTAATTAATTTTTTGTCTCCCTCTGATGCAAAATGCATGTCTGAAGTTTTATATGATGTTGTCAATGCCCATTAACATAAATTGCCTCGAGGTTATCTACTAAACTCTTCCTCTGCTTATGAAGGAACGAATTATTAATTTCCCCCTTAATACTAGTTTCTCTTTAAATTTTGATAAAAATGCCATTAAAAAGCTTTTTTCGTAAAGTTTCCGTAGCAGGGTTTATGACAACGTCATCCATGTCGTACGGTCGCTTGTATTGCAAGATGCTTCAGGAAAAGTTTTAATGATCCATAGAATGTTAAAATAAATAGCCTAGCAAAGTATTATCCAAGATAAGAAGCATAATGAACGGATGTAAGACCACTTCACGTGTGTTTCCAAAGGATTCCGACACTGGGACGAAAGATCAAGCTTCTTAAATTTTATTTATCATATTATCGTCGGAATATTATACGTCGGAATGAGTTGAAACTTGATTCAGCTTATATTATTTTTTTCATTGCATATGATATCTATAGATGATTAGATAATGTCTTCACTTTATGCTTCAGAAAATCTTTAAGTATTTATGTAACAGAAACATAGCAGTTTTCGTTTAGGAAAGCTCTATGTAGTACACATTACGCATGGATGAGCCAAAACACAAGTGGAATGTAATCCATCATTTTATGAAAACTGCATAGAATTCGAACTATGTTTCAGCAAAGAATGAGTCTACTTTTCTATCAAAGTAAGTGAATCCAAACGCTCATGCAGTGAGTCTGAACTTGCTTATATGCAAAATACGTAATCTTATTTAAACTCACGTATACTGTACATGCGATGCTTTTCCAAGAGTATATATGCTAGTATACGTCTTAAAAAAAGGGCTAAAGATGAACATTAGCTACAATGTCTGCATAACTCATTTCACGGCCTATATCACAAATACAAATAATATCACGACATAATATGAAGGAATATATTTCTATTAACAACATTAATTTTTTTCTACTTCATACTAGGGATTCAGTTAATAAGATTCTACTTTCAAATATTTTTGTATTATAATAAAAACATTGAACTTGCCATCCGTTACAGATAAGTCTTCTTATTCACGAAATAAATTAAATAAAGGGAATGAAAATGCCTAATGAATACATTCTTAGCGACTGACAATTCGATATATATCATATCCTCGGATATATATCGAGTTTTATTTAAACTAAACATTGCTGTTTTCGACTGACATATCATATCCTCGGAATTAAATTTTCAGGTTTGACTGAGTGAAACTGTGATTAAACCTGTGATTAAATCTTATAAAACTGTGTGAAAATACAATAGTTAAATTAGCTATACAGAAAAGAATTATTGACTATGTATAAATATGCTACTAATGTTAATTTAACTACAAAATAAAAATTGTAAATATTAATGTAAATATCTGACATACGACAATGGGTGTTAAAATGAGCTCTGCAATCAGCTGCGCTTGTGAGTGTCCTGTCAACAATATACCGTCAATTCTGCATCTCATTCCGTAATCTATACGACTGTAGGATACGCAGGACTATCGTTCATGGCTACTCATGTTACCTGATACATTATGAAACTTACCTATCTCTTGCGAGAAACACGGCGATTGGCGTGAAGGAGTACAAGCGCACAAATCGCCTAAAAACGTTTCTGTACTTATGTCCCTCCACAATCACAACTCCGCAGATACTCACATGTTCCGTATTCGCACATGTGAGTATTTGCTTATGTATTCAACTATATTTATATAATTCTTCTGGGGCGTAATTGCAACCTTTGGTTTAATACGTCTCGTAAAAATAGACATAATTTGTAAATTCTCTTAATTTTGCACACGAGTGTTTATATATACGTAAATCGAATAATAAATTATCTTTGAATTACTTCTGTGGCTGTGTAGTGAAGCACCTTTGATATATTACCCACTCAATGGGTTCTGTTTTACTGAATTTCTTCCTTTTTTTAAATATTTTATGTATGCTGTTTATACCTAAAACTTTAAAAATATTACTCTTGTTTCACCTAAAATAAAGCAGCAGTATAACAGATATTGATCAACTTAAAACATAGAATGAAAAAGACAGGTTATTGCAAAATTGATATTTGTTATAAAGGGATTTACGGAGGTTTGGTACGGTATGTTAATACTTTCTCTTCCATATGTGGATTCTGTACATTATGACTTAATGAAGAAGAGAAGAAATTGCATCTAGACACAGGAAATGAAAATGCCATATCATAAGAAAGGAAGAGTTTCGAAATAAAAATTAATTTTGAATCCACTCGTCAAGAACTTGGACGGAATACTTTTAAATGCATGTAGGTAAGGTCTTTATAGTTTCAGGAAATTTAAGAATTTCGCACCTTTTTTGTATTGAAACACGAAAGGAAATCATTCATTCCTTTCCATTCTCCATGAGATGTTGTTGCTCACATATTCATTTCCCCGTCGAACGTGCGGTCGTCTGGTGAACGGGCCACCTGAGTCTGCGGGAGAAGGATGGTTGAGATCCGGACCATTAAGTCATTCCGGAATGTCAAGAAACCGCATCAGCACCTTGAGCACGAAATCGAAATTTGGAAAGAAAAGAGATTTTTCTGAAGTCGTTGGACTGTCGTTAGGATTGCAGCTTTTTGTTTCCTTCTCTCTCTCCACACCACCCTACCCTTCCCGTTATAGGATGTTGGTGGGGTAGAGCAAGAGGGAGAGAAAGATCGATTTCTCTCCCACGCAGCTTTGCCTTGTGCCACCCCCGCTTTTATAGGAGCATGCGCAATCAATGCCTTTGCCAATTTGAACCATCCCTTCGCCAAATTATAGAAGCAGCCTAATACAAAATTCGAGAAAGAAACCTAGAGATTTCTAATTCTGTGACGCAAACTGCAAGTTAGCAAAAATTAATATCTTATCTTCCGGCAAGTTAGGCGTTAATGAGAAAGAGAAAGGAGCTCGAAAATTCTAAATACGTCCGATATGTTATGAGAAATCAGATTAATTCATTGTTAAAGAAACTTCACAAACTCTTTGAAAATTCGTAAACATTTTCTGATATTGCCTAATTTATAAATATTTATGAAGTTTGGAAAGAAGTTAAATAACACAAATGAAATACATGTATAAAATAAGGTTTCAATAGAGTATCATACAGATATCGGTATGCATTGAACAACTAAAAAATTGTTGTTTTCCTTAAAAAACATGCTCTAAAAATAAAAGATTTTAAATTTATTTATTTAGGTTTTTTTTTTTTTTTTTTTTTTTTTTTTTTACAATTTACTTAAATCATGCTAACTAGCATTTAATATTTCAGTACATAAGTCTGTATACGATAGTGACGAAGGTTAGAATGGAATAGAAACGTCAATTAAATTTTTCTTCAAAAGCGTTTGTTTTAAAAACATAGTCTGAGAATTTAGTAATAATAGTTTACCTGAATGTATTTAACCTGCATGAACCCGAAAACATGCAACTACAGTTTAGGGAGCATCGAAATTAATAGCTGAATATTAAATTGAGCAATGCGAAAATGTTTCAAACATATTTAAAATTTCTACAGTTATTTCCTTAACATCAAAAACTCCTTTTATTAAAAAAAAAAAAAAAAAACTGAATACCGATGAAAATGTTAATTTACTTTCATAATAAATTACATACTCATAATCGTGTCTCTAAAATACAAGATAATCAAGTATAATAATAAGTCTTTAGATAATCAAACCAATGAAATTATAGCTAGCTATTTTTACAGTGCTGTTTTTGAAGTTTTATAATACACAGAACATCACATAAAGAATTTGTAAGGAAATAATTGGAATCATTTCTTTAGTGATTATATGTAGTGATCGCATTCCCCCGTGCGTGCTTCTGTTATGTAACTGGCTAGCATGTTCAAATAACAATTTAAAGATTTGTGATTCGAATGCTTACAAGAACACAGTTGACTTTTAATGCCTTCTGATCCGAAACATATAGCGGTCCCTACAGTGGCGCCCGAACTAAAAATTAGGCGGACGATAACTTGTTACCGTTTGGATTTAATGACTAGGTTACCCCTTGCTCTTTAAGAAAAGGAGAGGATTAAAGTAATTCTTTGGGCATATGGTCTTGTAATGTAAATAACAGCACATGCCTCCAGCAACGGCAAGATCTTTGGTTGAAATCCGGTGACGACATATTTGATTTTCCAGGTTTTCTGGCCCTAAATGGTTAATGGTTTTTTATAACTATACCTTCACTTTTATTCCATTTTATGTGTTGCCTATTACAAAAGTTGATAAAACATGAATTGCTTAATATTTATGAAATGATTTAATTAAAGCATAATAATTTTAATAACATAACAAGCATTTCATATTGTTAAGACACAATAACACGCCGAATAAATACTAATTCAGAAGTCAAACAACAAAAATCAATGTTATATTTACAAAATTTTCACAGGACTAGTTTCGGTGGTTTTACCGAAACACCATCCTCAGCCGCAAAACACTTAACAACGTATCTGTCAGCAGGCAGGCGAAGAGGCGAAAGATAGAGAGACTACGCAGTTAGTAGCTATTTATACTAGGTAGGTGCATGTGTACAGCTAACCTGCGATTGGTTAATTTTAGGTTTTAGTTCCCTTTTGCAAGCAGTGTTATGTAACTTGGAAAGATCTCGAATTTGGGATAAAAGATGAAATTAAAGGGAGAACAAAAAATCTAGAATAGTCTATTTTGAGGCTGTCAATCTTTTTTTAGCGTAGCAATCGTATTTTATTATATCTTACATGTCCCCTTCTTCAAAAGAAAGTTGGGAGAGCATTTTGAGAGAAAAAGCATTATTGATAATAGAGAAGAAAAAATTATATAATATTCACAATTCTATTGATTAAACTAATGATTTGTTTCAAGATTAATTTAGAAATCTAAAGATATAAAATCATTAAGACACAATAACACGCCGAATAAATACTAATTCAGAAGTCAAAACAACAAAAATCAGTGTTATATTTACAAAATTTTCACAGGACTAGTTTCGGTGGTTTTACCGAACCACCATCCTCAGCCGCAAAACCGCAAATGAACAAGATAGGAAATAATGATTAGATAAGATAAGAAAGTCTGGACAAGAATAAGCAAGTGGCGCCATCTCTTGGTGAAACCAGAAATAAAACATAATTTCTTTAAAGGCTAACACACTCAACAAACTAAAAGGCACACTCTTGTTTTAGGAGATTATAAAAATTGTGTTGTCATTCCCTTCTTTCCATCAATTTGCTATAAAATTGCACATATTTTGCATAAATTTAACTTTCGGGTTGTTTATTCTCCCATCAATAAAATTCCGAGTTCCATACTCAAGGACCCCATTCCGGATATGAATTCCTGGGGTATTTATAGGATTCTTTGCCAGTGTGGTTTAATTTACATTGGCCAAACTAAGAGAGCCTTAAAATTTCGCGTCAAGGAATATGAGGAATATGTTAGAAAAAAGGAAACAGAAGTTTTCTGTTGCTCAATATTCTTGGTCCGAAAATCACACTTTCAATTTTTCTGCTGCCGAAATTATTCAAAAAACATCTTCAATTGTAGAACTGAATTTTCTAGAGGCATTTCACATTCATAAAAATCTCTCTGTTCTAGTTAACGATCCTAATTCCAATCCAAATTTGACTTCGGCCTTTAAAGAAATTATGTTTTAGTTCTGGTTTCACCAACAGATGGCACCACTTGCTTATTCTTGTCCAGACTTTCTTATCTTATCTAATCATTATTTCCTATTATGTTCATTTGCGATTTTGCAGCTGAGGATGGTGGTTCGGTAAAACCATCGAAACTAGTCCTGTGAAAATTTTGTAAATATAACGCTGATTTTTGTTGTTTGACTTCTGAATTAGTATTTCATATTGTGCCTGGATGTAGCTTTATTTCGCCTCAAACTTCCAGGTTGTTAATGTCGTCAGTTTTAACACTTGACAATCTCTGTTAGCCTTTGTGAACTGATGCGTTGGTGGCCGAATATTTATAGATTTTCTTAACATCATTCAAATTTATTTTAGTTGAAACTATTATTTTTATTGCAGTTATCTTAGAAGGTTGTTATTGCCTCTAAGGACAATTTCGTTTCGCTAAAAATAAAATAGGTAGCAATCTTATTTAAAAAGTAATTGTGCAGTATATCCTAACAATATTTTGCAAAAACTGTTAATAAACTGTTTAATAAGTAAATAGGTTTCTAACACCGTAAGTGTCTATACTAATATTTCTGACTCTAGTTTTATGCCTGTTTGTATTGTCCGCATCGGAATCTACGCAGCTCTCCTTTCTATAGAGCAACGTATACAAAAACAATCCAGTCAGGAACTATGGAATGAAACCACCGTTAACAATTGCTGAGAAAAAAATCATTTATAAGGTACAGGTCGGTATGATGAACTATTTTAATCGACGGTGGTGATTAAAATAGTTGGATGAAGGAAGATATCTTATGAAAATACTAAAAACTAATTTAATTTAAATAGAATTTGAATTAAAAAATAAATCATACAGAGGTACTAAGATATGGAATATATGATCCTAAAATTATCGCCTGTTATTTAAAAACAAATGTTTTATTACATCGATTATATTTAATTAAACCTATTTAAAATTTTATGAATTATAGTATTAAAAATAAAATAAAGCTTTAATAATTTTGAAGTGGGTTTATTGTCTTAAAAATCATTCATGCTAGCAATCTCATACTTGCACTGCTAAAGTTGCCATCTTCTCTCTACTCATCTCAGTTGCAAGTCTATCCTTAAATCCGTCAGTTGTGATCTTGTTTTCTATAATTTGAAAGAGAAATTAAGGATTTTATCTTGCTGAAAGGAAAAATTCTGGAATTTAGCTATTAGCCAGCATGCAAAATATGTGAAGGTTTGTATGTCGTGCAATTGTAATGCATGACAGGACATCAGAATTATAAAATGAATAACGTAAGAGCCAAAAATATTCGAAGAGGTTTTTATTATAAAATTTCTCAGAAATCTGAATAGTGTTTGACATCAACATCATTCGTATAAATGCAGTGTGTAAACAAATATTAAGTATGCCACTCAGTTTTGCTGTTAATCTCACAGTTAAATAAATTATGATTTTGCATAAATAAGCTAAAAACATACAGAAGTGGAAAAACACACAAAAAAATAAATAAAAGCAATAGTAAACGGATCTAAATCCACTCTTTATTTATAAAAGTATGTACTATATAAAGAAAGCTGAGAATAAAAATAAAAAAAATGCGTTTCTTTCCTTCGCTGAACCTCAGATACCTGTGTTTAAATTCCGAAATAAACTCTTTTGTTGTAAATGGAACTACATAATTCAGTCAATTGGCGCTTGTCACATAAATAGCTTCGGTACCGACTAAATATTACTTCTGGAATTGAAAATGTTCACTTATTTTTTATATGACCTGCTTATTTTCTTTCGAAAATTTTATGTTCGCGGTGATTGACAGTTTTAAAATATTTTGAACGAAAAGGAAAAGAAAGCAGTCATATTACTTCGAGAACATTGTATTTGCTTTAGTTTGAATCCGTTTCCAAATGCAAATTTTCTGCTACGCCGGCTGCCCATTTTTTCTCACCGCGCAAGAGGTGGGGGAGATTTCAAGCATCACTGCTTTGCTATTCGGGGTAGATTAAAAATGCTTCGATGCATCGAAGGTTATTCTTGACAGAAACTTGACGCATTGCTTTGGTTATTCAAGCAAAACAGTGGGCAGCTGATAAAGAATTCTAATACGACTATATAAAACTTGTCAAAAGAGGGTAAATAATTGTTTTGTATGCTTTTCAGAAAAAAAAAAAATACATTTTAATGAACAGTGAAAATTATGTGTATATATGCGAAAATAAAAAGTAAAGAATATTTAGTTGGTAATAAATCCTATAAATGTCGCAAAATTAATTCATTAAGAAAGAGATAAAATATAGAGAATTAAGATCAAGCAAGTTAGGTAAACCATCTGACAGGAAGGCACAAATTAAAAAACAATTAAAGCAAAAACTTAAATAAAATAAAAAACGAAACTAAAACTGAAAAGTAACTAATACAAAAATATACCAATGATAAATAAATATTAAAAATAATTAATGTTAAATAAATAATTGCTCATAATGCCTTGATTTTTCTCAAGGAACAGACCAAATAAAAAAATTAGTAACTTGCATTGCCAAAGAGGTAGAATGCACAAGTTGCTAAGACAGCTGAATAAATTAAAATAGCAGAAAAGACAAAATTGCCTTATATTTATAAGTGTGAAAAATTTCAGAAGGTTTAATTAAATTAAGTATATACACATAGACACGATAATTTAGTTCTGGTTGACATTATAGCCTCCATTAACGTTTTAGTCATACCCGGAATATGGTTAAACATGACAGACACACAGATTGCGTAGTTCTTCCAAAAGCATAGTCACCTTGACAATCACAACATCACGTTATTTTTTGGCGAATAATTTCTTAGATATATCCTAAGACATCTGTTTTCAGTTACACACACTATGGTATAAACGTCCCACAAATGTGCGTATCAAATCTTTAAATAATACATAAAAGTAGCAAAGCGATTAGTCACGTGCTTGCGAAGCGAAAGCAGGGAGAAAAGTTAAATGCTCATTGTTACTTTTATTTATTCCTTTTCCATGAATCCCTTATTTAATTACTTTCAGGTTAAATGTGATAGTTAACCATGGATGTCGTCTCCAGTATTACCCCGATTAACAGGGAACTGACTACATCTGTTTAAGTCGATAAAGTGATATTGTTAATAGAGAACTTTTATCAGTCTGCATCTTGTAACTATCCTACTATCATGATCATCTACATCAGACCGAAAAATGTATTACATACGTACATACTTAACTGCATACACATAAACATAAAGATATTTTACACCGCAAGAAATATAAATTTTTTAAATACCACTTTTTAATAGTGTGTATTGCTTTAGTTCAATGTTAGAAAATTAAATTCTCCTAATCTTTCCATTTTTCTTCTCACAACACGCTACGTTACGCTACCAACTCACAATCCATTCATCTTCGTTTTATTAATCCTCCATGTAGCCACATCTTTGCCAGACAGCTCAGAAAACAATCTTGCTTCGTGCGAACTTCAGAATTAATTCCATTACATAAAAGTGATGTACTTAGTAATTGGAGAAACTTTATTATTATATGGTGATTTCCATTTATTCGGATGCTTTTAAAAGCAAGAAACAGATACGATCTAGAAATTTACAGGCAATTATGCCACTTTCTTCTTCTGATAATTAATGTAGTCTCGCTATGCATTACCTGTTTCGTAGATTAAAAATTTCTCAAAATGATCAAGGAATTAGCAGTTAGCAAGAAATAAGCTCCCATAGAATCAGGTAATCACAAATCGCTAAATAAGTTGAGAAAATGAACTTTGATTTTTCAATGAAGTCACTTTTCCAAGTTATCAGGTTAATATAATACTATTTATTGTGATACTACTCGAAAGCTACGTATTTTATTAAAATCTATCCTATTAACACATTCAGAAGTACATTTAAATTTTATTTTGTATCACTGCGCTAAAAATGTACGCTTCTATGATATGTATAAATTTTTAAGCCAATTTTTCTATTATGATGGCTGATGAATCAGAAAAACACGTAGGAGTGTCGATAGATTAGAAGCATTGATTTTATGTCCGTTAATGAACAGCAAGACTTTTGATGGCGGGATAAATGTGGTATTTCCTTCATTGTAATAAAAACAAATTTAGAAGTACTGATGTAGGCACTCTGAAACTTAGAAATATCGATTGCGTAGAACGTAGATCCATACTGATGAGGAAACGTGGCAGAAGAGTAAGATTAAAATATTCAATTTCCTTATAATTAACCTTTGTAGCCACAATTTACTTGGCACTCGAATCGTGCCTGTTCAAAAACACCTACATTTTTAATACTGTTGTGATAGGAAGAGAGCAGAGCGAAGTGGCGTCTGAACAGGATGAGAGGTAGAAGCTAAAGTGCGTAATTATCCAACATGGAAGCTCACCAAGAGAAGGTTTCGGTTTCAGTTGCTTATTAAGAGAACGTTTCAGTTCTCAAAATTTTGAGTTCAGGCTCCGAATTAGCTACGTCATCAGCGTTATGCAAGCCATGTGACACTGACTGATCTAGAACGGACGCAGTCCAGAAACGTATTACTATTTTTAGAATAGCGAAGGAGAATTAAGGGCTATTGCTAGTTTAAATTATAATTTTGAGTTTTACATATTTTTTATCTTATATATTCCCCTCTTCAAAGAGAAAAATGCTTGGTGACAGAAAAGCCTATTTAGAGGAAAGAGTTAAAGCATTAGCGAAACAATTTTGAAAAGAAAAATCATAAAAAGTTGATCTAAATATTTTTTAAATAACAAAATCTAGTATATATATATATATATATATATATCATTTTAACAATAAATGCAAACTGAAATTTCTACTGAAATTTTGAAAATCTGCAACTCCATTTTTCTGTGAAAATACTGTAACGAATATCCTAATGTTCTCAAGAAATAACTGGAAAGTTCTGGAAAACCGTTGTTTGATTATTATAATCATAATATTTTACAGTTCTTGTCTTGGAACGTTTTCGTAGAAACTGTTGTTGCTTGTTAGTATAAAATTAAAAACTTCTTTAACATATTCATAAAATTTGTATTAAAATTAATTATTTAACACTTATAAAACAATCTACATTTTCTTAACTGTAAATTAAATACAACAGAACCTACAATCCTCCATTCCTTAAAAATGGTAATTGACTAAAAGACCTCAGACGTAATTTAGAATAATTTGAGAATGAAATATCGTTTATATTTATCTGCTTATTTATTTTAGTTGTTTATATTTTTCTGAAAAGAAAACAACAACACTCTTTCTAAATTCTATAATGTTATCATTGTTATGCATGCAGTAATTATAAAAATTGTAAACTTACATGATAACACATTCATGAGCATTAAAGTAATATTATGTGACTTTGATGTTATTAAAGATTAAAAAATGCCCGCTGGATAATTAAGAACATACGTGCTTATTTTAAGAAATCTCTTAAAGTACATTTGATATTTAATTCTAATTTAAAATCTTATATAATGCTTTAAAAACATTGTGTATATCAAGAGTGAAATTAAGGAAGAAGTCTTTGATTTAGAAAACACTAATCCTATTTATACTTCTAATGCGTAATATTAGAACTGCCGCAGCTGAAAATAATTAAATTTGGTACAACACAAAATTAAAACGGCGTAGAACACTTTTTTCCTTTCTTATTTATGGCAAAGAAACGCAAAAGAAATCAATTAATAAAATAACACAATTGTTTCAAGGCATCTAATTTTAGATCATTCATCAACAGTTCTTATTTTAAGTGTCAGAAAAAAAATCGTACATTACTGCCAAACAATGCACAATGAATGCTTTAATGTTAATTAAAATTTAATGCGACGGTTTATTCGCCAAAGCCTGCTAACACGAATATAAATATCTTCTTTGTTCAAAGACTAAATGTAGATTTAAAAAAAAAGTGAATGCTCTAAAAAAGTTAGGTAATTTTGTTGTAAAACTAATTGCATTGTGTACATTTTTAAAATATTTACTGTCTATAATTTTTATCTTGCATATATTTGTTTTAGACTTCGTGTTAACATATTTTTATTTTTCATTTTATTACTTTCATGCTTCCTGTAATTATTGCGCATTTACATATGAAAGTATTAGCTTGTTGCAGTTTGTAAAATTAGCGATAATTATTACCGAAATCTTGTAAACAGCTCAAACATGATTAAATTATCATTTGCTAAAATCTGCTACGGCTTGACTACAAACGGTTGGCGCATAGGCAAATTCAGAAAATATGCAGAGTATTTGAATTAAGAGTTTTATAACGAAAAAGAGAAAGTACAATACAAAGTTGGAATGTTTCCTTCTTATGAGGGCTTGAAAAAGAAAACTATAAACAGCGCCTAGCAGGCCTGTCTTTGTGTCATGGAGGACTTAGAATTCCTTTTACTCGAATGTCTTCCCGAATCGTAGAACAACTCTTGCACTTATCTCTTAGTTCTTGATCCTTTGGAGTGTTCTCCATCAAAATTGCGATTTATATAAAATTGTACTGCCACTTACAACGTGTCCAAGGGCTTGGATACGTTGTTAAGTGTTGTCAACAGGCATTTTTTTTCTTCTTGAGAATAATTAATTTGTAGCTCAGATTCCAGTAGTTACCTCAAGACCAAGAGGGTAGGTAATAACAGAATGCGTTTCAGAAAGTCTTCAGAAAGCATTTTTAGAAAATGATTCTGTAGCTTCTGTATTGTGGTTTGACGTTATGTTAAGTCCAATAATGCTGTGTAATCTCAGTGAGAATTTTCAAACGTTTGTGTTTGTGGTTACCTTATAGTTTGAAGAAAACGTACGAAAATAATATTTGTTCATTGCAACTGTTCTTACCTTCATTCCCTATGTTTCTGGAATAATACTGTGCGTTAACTTAACAGTACATTAATTGTTTTAATTGTTTTAATATCAAATTTGCCATGTAGTTAAAATTTTCCTTGCTTATTTGAGATGTAAACACTGAACAGTGAATTCACAAAAGCATCTATATAATTTAAGATAGTTATAAAAATTGAACCTTTCTGGCAACTCTGGAGATATACCACTCGGTGTTTCAGATTTCTTTAATATAATAAAAATGATTTAATAGAGTTATATATAGGGTAACGAGTTTTTCATTGCATTCAGTTACTTTCCCATTTCTTTATAGTTCAACGTCTTTAACTAATGATTCTGATTTTACTTCCTTGTACGAAGTAAAAAGGAAGTATTGTAATCGCGAAAAGTTTCAGACAGCATATTTCAACGAACAAATCCATTTTGACCGCTATCGAATGCAATTTAACGATGTTTTTGCATGATATCTGTACGCAAGGAAAGAATAAAATACTCTTTTCCTCCCAAAAAATTATAAAAATGCTTTAAAATTAATTCTGAAGATAATTTTTCGTGGCGTCTCTACGAACGTATATACGTACGTATCTCGCATAACTCAAAAACGAGTAGCCTCAGAAAGTTGAAATTTTGTATATAGGACTGCTATAACATGTAGATGTGCACCTCGTATTTTGGTTGAAATCGGCCGTACCAAACGTATCCACTCTGTTACCCGGCTCAGTGGTATATATCCACTCTGTTACCCGGCTCAGTGATGTCAGTTTCTTTACTCTTATATGTTTGTATATTGAACATTTTTTGCTTTAAAAACAATTGAATTATGTTGTTCTTATCTTCCGGTTAAGGTTTTTATGCCCTTAGTAAATTTATATAAAATAATTTTAGAATTATCAACAATTTTAAAATTGTTTAAGTGCCGCTAAGCATAATAATTTTTTTGATGGCAGCCATTGCTTGTTTACATTTGAAACAGCAGGATAGTGGATTTGTTGCCAATCTAGAGAAACTCAGCTTCGCAACAACAAAGATAACGCCTTCATTTATTATTGCGAATTAAATCCTGCTTAATCCTTTCTGGAATTTTTTCGAGGAAATAAGTGTTTAAGATTTACTTCGTAATTTTTAATACAGATATTTTGAGTTTTTACCGAAGTGAGAACTGAATTAATTGAATGAAAAATACTCAATCGTCTGTGAAAAACTGTTTCTTTTTTGTTTTGTTTGTTTAATTTCTTTTATACATCGTTCTAGTTTTATTATAGTATTTGAATAGAACATGTGGCAGCGATTAGATAATTCTTTAAATGATATAAATTTTTTGCATTCTGAGTGATAATATGAACGAAATATAATACTGTTAAGTGAACCTAGCGCCAGTAAACATATAGAGTGAATTTTAATGAGTGCATTTATTCTACTGTGGTTTATGAGCTAACGGCGAAGAAGATTTAATTAAATCCAATACGTTTAAATGAAATGCAAGAAAAAATGCGTATAATTTAATATTTCGTACAAGGAAGTCATGTGGTGTACACATCAGATTTTTTTAATCTTCAGTTAATAATAAACTCTTGATAATCATCGAAAACTTTTAAAAGTCGAATGAGTAATGTCAGATGTGAGCTACGGGGCGTTGTCACGAAATATTAGCTTTCTCTTCCAAAGCAAATAGATAGTCGCGTGCTTTGCCATAATAAAGGACCTACATTAAATGTAGCGACAGGGGAAGACAATGCACAGGAACTCATCGATGTTTCTGTATATCTTGTACATGGTATTGGCATTACTCATAATTCTCTGGTGTCGGTAGGTTGTTTATAGTCTCCCATAGAAAACGTTGTTAGAATACCGGAACGTTTCACAGCTTCTTGTATGTTGACATTAAATACTTTCTTAATAACATTACTGATTCGTAATATTTAGAAAAACCTTTGCGGAGAAGCGATAGAATTTGTGACAATTCATGCTGAATAAACCTTGTCATTCTGACATTCAAGAAACGGAAATTTCAGAGTTTTCAAGCATGTCATGATTAAATGGTATTTTCTTGATTATAATTGCAAAATAATCTTCTCACTCTGTACTTTGCCTACTTTTCTTCCAAGTTATATCCAATCAAAAATCAGATACATTATAAACTGACAAAAGGTTTTGAAAGCCATCCTTTCATACGGAATTTTACGTCCATTGGCTGTTGGAAAACTAGTGTGTTACCATTAAGTATAAATTAACCGTAATCCTGCATATTTTCTAGTTAATGGTACACAGGGGAATTTAGCATTTTTAACAATTCCGTTTAAAAAATGTCTGGTTTTAAAATGGAATCTGAAGCCTTTGACTGCATCATTTGCTTATTATTTTTACTGTTATTATTATTAGTAGTAGTAGTAGTATTACTGCGTTGAAATAATTAAAATGTACTTATGAAAAGTACTTCTAATAGTTTGATCATTATATACCAATTTCATTAGTTTACAAGCTTACCCGGGCGTAGTAAATAGATAAGGACGCGCTGTGGTTTAGAGAATAGGGGGTGGGGGCGGTACAATAGTATTCGAAACATACGCGGTCACTTTTACTCGCTTAAGAATTTATTTCGCCCGAATATAGATATCAGATATGATACTATTTGAATGCGGACAATTTAGGTACCGTTCTACCGAACGTACTTTTGCCGGTGTATTTATTTCTTACTTTTCTGCTTTGTTTGTTGTTATTTTGTGTATATTTCTTGCGTTGTGATAAAACATCGGTACATAGAGCCATCGAATTTTGAATAACGTAATCCTCCTACGAATATGGGCATGTGGAAGTTCAAATTTGAAATTTGGAATTTGTTTTATTATCGATTTCATATTTTTCAAAACTTTAACGAATTTTTGAGTAACAAACTCAACGATTTAAAAGCTAGCAATGGCAACACTCTACGGCGGATGGGGGGGGGAGGAACCTTTTTATCTTCAGCGGGGCGCGGAACTGTGTATTGGAAATTCTAAAGATATGCTTATTTTAAAATTATTTTGCGACATTGCTACTGAACTGAATTTTATGCTTTAAGTGCAAAGAACATAATATTTAATAAATAAAGGTAACACACAAAACATTAAAAAAACGACCCTTTGGACATAATTTAAAATCTGAAATTTTTCAGATTTTTTTTTGGGGAGGGGAGCTTGTTATGCTTTAAATCATGATTGTATTCATTTTTGCATTCATTCATAAATACAATATCTAATTCAGGATCGACTGACGTACGAAGTGTAAGGTTACTTCACGTAAAACCGGGCATTTGGACCCTCGTATTATGAATTGGGAACATGCTATATGTTTCCAAGAAACGCAATTTAATCCTTAAGAGCGATTTTGCGATTTTTCTGGAAGGCTCCTATAACTGCCTTTCTTCCGCCTTGGGTAATGATATAAATATTATGATTAAATTAGTTCATATCAAAGTATTTTGTAATTTTTTTTACTAACGAACAACTCAATGTTTTCTACTTTATGTAAACATTCAAGTAATTCTAATGATTTTGTGATTTGAATATTACTTGCGTTTTTACGATTTTTTTTCCTTTTCACTGTGTTCTTGAACATTTTTTTTTAATGTACGACATGTTTTTATTTAGGACTGAAATAAAGTTTCACGTTTTTCTTATCCATTATTTAAGGAGACAGCAATATGTAGCAATACATGATAATAAGCAAATTCTGAATTATGATTGCTTTTTCTATTACGTACAACTAATTGTTATTGCTGCGAATATTACGAAAATATTAATAAATTTACCATATACATATTGCAGCCATGTTTGTATTTTAGAAACAGGGAAATAGAAATGCGAAACGAATACCTATATATTAACTTCCTTTAAGATTTATATTCTTTCTCTAAATTAGTTTGGTTAAAATACGAGTAAAACGTACTAAGAAACCTATGTTTTATTTAGTTTCAAAAGATACCGGAATTTTCCAAGTGACAATACTAGAATTTGTTGCATTTCACAACATTCCTTTATTTCAAAATAGTCTCCATATCGCCTTTTCAAGACTGCCTTTAACTGCAGCGATAAAAATGTTGAAAAATTCTTTGAAGAGTAGAAATCCATTTTGCGGAATGCTTCCTTAAAGAAAGGTATTTAATAAAATTCCGCATTTGAAATGCCATGAAACAGAATTTTGCCCGAGAACTAAGCTATCTTGGACCACGAAAAACAAATACTTTCTCCAATTTTTAATTCCATGACGATATTTTTCAATATTTCGTTTGTCATGTAATTATTGCGTAATCAGGTAAAGTATTATAGACTTCGACGAGGTGTTTTGTGTTTACAATAAGCTGATAATTTTTCCTTACAAAATTAAAAAGGCTTACCACTTGAAGTAAAGATTTGTTACAATCATCATGCGCAAGCGATGCACTGAGATAAAATGACAGCACTCTCGTTAACAATTAAATGTTTTCTTTGTTAACCAAGGGCATAAGTTCTCATGTTACGATAAAATCTTCCTTTTTTGTATTATTTTGCTTTGTCATTTTCAACATTTTTAAAAAATAAGATTTTATGAAGTTGGTTGAAAACCATGTAAAACTCAAATTAGGAAAAAAAAAATAGCTTTACGTTGGCTTATATTTTGAACAAAAAGTATTGATTTCTAGGGATATCAAACACAGGTCCTTCTTCTTCCGAAGCAAAATGAATTATGCAGAAAGGGGACTTAGACTCTATAATTGACCGAGCTATTGCGAAGAGCAATGTTGCCGGTTCCAGAATTAAAGCCCAAGGGCACTTGATATAAAGAAATCCGGACGTGGAGAAAATCTCAGATGAGAAAACGGAGAAAAGGGGAAGAGAAGTACCGAAAGGAGCAAGACAATCCAATCGGACAAGTTCGCAAAACGTGACGAGCGATTACAGCAATAGTTCAAATGACTAATTCGCAATACACTACAGCAACTCAACAACAACCTATTTACAACACTACTATATCATCAAATGCGAAAAATCTCACAGCATTAGTTTCATAATTCTCCAAGAATAATATTCAAGCTACAGAAGAACTTCAATCGAAATCAGATGCACTGGAAGTATAAACATCTACCAATTGAGGAGCTACTTAAAAATGTTGTCGTCTCCTCCCATGAAGGTGCGAGCTGCAAGTGGTCTGACGCTTCTATCTTCGAAGAGAATTTCATAATTAAAGACTTGGGAGTAATTAACAAAGTCACACACAGCTTTGTTGACGACTTTTTCATTAGATCTTCTGATGTAATCTGGAATCGTCTCAAGGTTTAAGTCTCTGTGTAAAAGTTTATTGCGGATAAGATAGTGTGAATCAATTTTTGGCAAATAATTCCTCCTTATGTTGTTTAATAAGTTTCTGTATTTCTTTACTGATCTTATTAATTTCCCTCTTTATTGGTGGAGGCCAGGTCACGTGATAACGTTTTCTTAACCTATTTCGCTGCTGCATTAGCGAACGAATATTTGAGGGTAATTTATAAAGTTTCTCTCTGTCATTAATTATATCACTTGCCTCTACAGTGGCGGTTTTAATTTTACTGGTTAATGACGAAATTTCATTTTCAATATCAATAACAGTACTCAGGCTTTTTTGAGGGAAAGTCCAGTCTTTCAACAAATTTTCAAAAAGCCTCCAGTCTGTGTAAGTTTTGGTCGCATTAGTCGAGGGTTTAGGAATTCCTAAGGTAGCAATTACAGGTAGATGGTCAGAGTCGAGCTCGTGAATTACATCTAATGCCATTGGAACCGTTGTAGTCGCTAGAGCAATATCTAGAATGTCTGATTTTTCTAACTGGTCTGGTCGATATGTGTATTCACTTGGGGATTGCAATACTACAGGGTGATTTGTGACATACTCATGTAAAATTTTTCCATTGGCATTGCCTCTTCTACAATTACATGCTTTATGCTTAGAATTAAAGTCCACAGCAGCAATCGTAGGGAAGTCTTCAGGCAATATAGAGTCTAGGAAAGTTTCAGAGAGTCGATTTCGTGTTGGGCTATACACTGCACAGAAATTTATGTCACCATACACCGGTAAAGTAATTTGAACAGTTAGTTTCACAATTAAAATCCGTGCATGAATTTATGAGACACGACGGGTATTGTCTTTTCACATAAATCATAACACCCCCTCCTCTATGGGTGGTACGGTCACATTTGTATGAAACATAGTTCGGAACTTTGAGACGATGGCATGGTTTCGCATGAGTCTCAGTTATCATGCCAATGTCAATATCGTGATCAATACAAAATTGTTGGAATTCACCAATTCGATTATGGCGTTCCAGAAAACGAAATGGATAGTTGTCAGCCGTTGGCGTTCCAGACAGTGTCAGACATTGGCGTTCCAGAAAACGAAACGGATAGTTGTCAGCCGTCTGATGTAATTATCCATGAGTTTGGGAGTCCGGATTTCGTTCCTGATATGTAATTGAGTTTTCATCATTTAATTTCTTGCATAGAAAAGGAATTCCAGATTCCTTAATGAAGGTGACCAACATACTTAGTCGTTGTAACATTTGTTTGGCCTCTGTCATCATTTTCATAGCTTCCGGAGCGAGTTCCGGAAGTTAGTTAATGCCTGAGCATATGATTTATTCGTCACTATACGTTCATTGAACGTTTTAGCTTTGGGAGTCACTTTCTGCTGTGTAAATTTCTCACATCCTCTATAGTTGGCTGTGTGTCCAACTTGCAAACAGTTGGCACATTTCGGAGGTTCAGATTTATCCTTTGAACAATTGAAAGTTTCGTGCGCCTCAGCGCAACAAACACACGGCTCGTGATTGCAGTTCTTTTGCGAGTGGTGGAACCCTTGGCAGCGATAACACTGCAAGGGTCCCGCTCTGCCGTTGTAATCCTCAACTTTGATTTTCATTCCCATAAGGAAAGATTCTTGATGTATTCTCTTACTTTTGTCATTTCTCTTAAGAGTAATGAGAAAGAGGGGGAGGTTGATTACATCACCATTTCTTCGTCTTTTCAATTGGTCGACACGGATGACGTCATAATTTTTGGCGACTAATTCTTCAGCAATTTCATTAATGTCCATGTAAGCCGGTAAATGCCGGATTACTACTTTTAAAGTTTTAGCTGCAGGTAGTTCAAAACAGTGAAAACTCACCTTTTCATGTTTCAGAATTTTCTGGACTTGTTTAAAAATAGTAGGTATTTTTACCAATATCTTGAATCCGCCCTGGATTTGCTGACCTAAGTAATCACTTTCAGAGTACAATCCATGCTTCTTTAAGAGCGCTCTAGCTTTATTACAGTTGAGGTTGGTATCTCTTACAATGAAGGGCGGAAGTCGTCCGCCGTTCTTGTTAGGATTTACTGATTCCGGTGGAATTTTATCTATTTTTCCATCATCAATGGGTGCTGTTTCCATGGATTATGGTTCAGCAGCGCTGGGATCATCTATGGGCGAATTAGAGTTCGTTGCGGCTGCTTGGAGTGGTGCCGGCTTTCTGATTGGTTGCTTTCAGGATCTCCAGGTGGTATCTCCTCTGGAAGCGCAGTCGTCAGAGTCCGAACTGCCATCTAGTGCTTTATATTTCGTAAAATCTTCTTCAGACTTTGCTGGGTTCTCCGCTCTTCTGACATTAGCTTTGATATTAGGACGGGGAGGAAAATCATTTTTCATGCTGTTTGCTGATGGGGGAACCGCAGCAGTAGCAGTAGAATCATTAGAACCATCCTATGGTTTGTCATCTTTTAATGGTCTGCATTCATAATTGGCAAGCGCCCTAAATTTTCAGAACAGGGCCAGGTCACGAGCTTCTCTTTCAGTCAGATAGCCTCTGTCTTCCTGAATCATCTGCAGGTTCGTGATTTCCGAACCTATGAAGTCGAAAAATCGATCCATTTGTGAAAATTAAACAGTACGTCGCAAGGCCTTTTTACGGCAAACTGATGAACATAGTTCAACGAATGCCAACCTTTTTTTTTTTTTTTTTTTTTGGTACAAGTAAAATCAGATAGTAAAACGCAAAGTAATCCAAATGCAAGAGCGAGGGGACAGAGCACCTTCACGCTCAGAGACTCTCTTTCAATCCGCGTGGGAGTGTTTTGCACTACTAGTGACGACTATATTTATATTGAAAGCAATGGGCGGAGCAAAGTGAACACGAACCTATCGTGGAAAACAGTAAAGAAACGTGGAACATTAAGGTACTATAAGTCTGAAAAAACATTAAAAATTGATTGGAATTGAATTTATTTATTTTTAATTAAAAAAAAAGTCGAAAACATAGGCTTATATGTTTATATTTATTAGGCTGCTATCACACGTCGGTTTGTTTCGGAACCACTGTTTGGAACAATTTTCCTGCTTTGTCACAACAGCCAATCATCATAGATCGTTTTGGAATTAACACAGGAGAAACTAGTTCCCCATTACAAACAATCTGATAGCATTCGAAGCTGACAGCTAATTGATTGAAAACGAACAACTTGCAATTTTTTTGGAAAGGGAGGAAAAAGTCACACGTCTTTCTTTCAATAAAGGTAAAGGTACAGGTATAGCAAACCAAGCAGAAAAATTGTCCGAAACAGTTGTTCGTGAGAAACAAACGCCGTGTGATATGGGCCTTACGCGTTCCGCTCTTAGCGCATTACTCGAAAAGGGAGAGAGGCCCCATGGAGGACTTTTTAAGGGAAACTTGCTCATATCCAGGTTACACTTGGTTAAAATCACGAAAACTCCAATGCAGCTGGCCATTTCGCCGGGTCTCGAATCCTTGACCGAACTACCAGCGTTGTTTAGCAGCTTATACTGCTAGGCCGCTAGTGAGCCTATATATTCAAATACTGACATAATTTTAATATAAACATATGAAGTGCCTCTCATATATTTATATTAATTGTAGGTCGAACAAAAAAAACTTTGAATACCTTACATAGTAACTAACAGTATCTTTAAGTAGAATACTGAATTACAAAACTCATGAATATATATTGCATAAGCATTATCATTTTATATCACATTAATTAACAGTATTTTTAACTGAGAAGTTTAAAAACGCTTATTCAAAGTAAAATGAAACTTAATTTAATACTAACGTTTAAAGAATTTCTTTTGAGTGAAAATTATCAAATGATGGTTTTGGCAGCTAAATCATGTAGTGATAAAGAGGATGTGGATTTTTCACTATTCATAAATAATAAGACTTGAAATCATCAGGTAAATGTAAATCATTACGAACTGAGCTCATTTTACATATTTTAATAAATTGCATTGATAAAAAGTTCTAATAGATCTTGTACTATGCCAGTCGTTGAAAAAGAGTATATGTTTCTTAACTTTGGGTAAAATGCTAACTAAATTATTAATCATTTTAATTTAATAATATTATAACTGAAATTTCAATCATTTATTCAAAGAAATTAAGCATTAATAATTAATTTTAAAGTAATCTGAATTTTGATTTTGAAATCAATGCCGCAACATATTATAGTAATTTTCGAATTAATAAAGGCTGAAGCATTATAACGAAAATGCAGGAAATTCGAACGAAATAATTTAGTATTAATATTTATAATAACATAAAAATACTATCCCGAGAATTCGGGCCAAAAAAAAATAAGTACAGTGAGATTCTCGTAATAACTGCATTGTCAACAAGGCATCAAAAATGATTCTTTTCGTCTAAAATTTGAGGAAATTCTCTGGTGAACATATAAAGAATGATAAGAAGCAAATTCTGAGAAGCGTTGGTAAAATTATTAATCGCGGTACAGGTTATATATATTTTGCAGGTTTATATTCTTTGCACACAGCTGAAGGAAGAAAAAAGTTTTAACATATGTAATAATTATGTCAAGACATATTAGTTATGCTTTAAGTGTTCTTGAGTTAGAAAGTACAGGTTCTGTGATAAAGGCCAAATTTTTGCGAAACGTTTCCACATGAGCTCTTTAATAATGCATCATATTACTGGTAACATACATGTTGAAACATACAAATAATACTTTTGCATAGTTTTAAACAAGCAACATATATGCGATAGAATTAATTTTAATAATTGTTAGATAATGATAAATGAAATCAGAATGGGGCAGTAATGCTTCCGAAAATATCTACAAGGTCAGAGTTTCAGGGATATTAAACTGAACAGCAGTTTATGTCATACGATTTCAAGGATTATAGAGTCATGTAACTACAGAACGTTTTCATGTGCAATCATTCGACTTTTACTTAGTTAAAGAAATATTTTGCGAATGGTAGATAGTTGTTTTATTGGTTTGTTTTTCGTCTTAAAAACTATAAATAAAATTAAAATCTCGAAATAATAATTTTGATTTTATTTTCATGGTTGTATTAAGAGAACGGGAAAGGCGTAGGGTATGAACACGCTTTACGTGATTTCAGAATTTTGTTTAGAAGGTAGCTGACAATGGATGGATGATTGCAACAATCTTTCTGAACAGAAGATTATGACTAGAATTTCTCTTGCATGCCGGACGTACTTTATTTCACAGCAGCTGTCAGGAGTAGAGCAGAGTGAAAGGAATTACGGAACACACAATAAAATTTGCATAGATAAATAACTCTGCCAAAGTCGACCTTAAGTATTGCCTAAATCATTAGAGACAGACAAAACTAACAATAAAAAATAACCAACTACCAATAAAAAATAACTATCAATAAAAAATTAATTAATTAGTTTAATACATGGAAAGGCGGCGATTTAGTTTTCAAACAAGGGGTCTGTCGATGCAGAGGAAGAGTTACGTAACTTTTCCCATACCTAATGCAAAAATATGACGTAGTTTCTTGAAAATGATCCTCCAATGAAGTACGTTCTTAGTAGATATTGCACGTGTTAAATTACCACCATATTTTATTCATCAGCCATCAGAATGCTATGAATTAAAAAATTCTCCTCCATACGCATTTGGAAAATTAATATGAAATTTCGAAATGAAGAATGTTTAAAATTTTTAAGTTTTATTACCAAGACCACGATCACGATACAGAAAGTAATAAAACAGTGTGTAACATAATTAATGCTGTACTGTAAAAAATAAAAATAAAATTCATTTCGAATGAATTTTTTTATATCATATTTAATTCAGAAACAAAAATCCATTAAACGAAGAGTAAGAAAGAACAATTTTGAAGGCAGCAGAAAAGCGATTAAAATAAATGCTTTCGAGGTGTGCGTGTATTGCGTGAGCCTTTTTAATTTTGATACATACATTTGACAAGTAAAATTTAAGTTAGTATTATTAAGTCTTTGGCAAGGTAAATTTGTGGAGACAAGATTGAAAGAAAAATTTATGCAATAATACTGAATTCTGAAATTCCAATAATACACAGTTTATTTCGTAACCTTATGGCCAATCCTTGCAAACTAAAATAATTATACAGGACGTATTGCTTCGAAGTCGATTCCAGATTATTAGAAACAATGTCGTATATTTTAATGTGTATCAGGTATCTACTGAACGGAAGGCACTAGCTTTAATTAATATTCTTGCTCTTCAACTCCCACTTTGCCTGGATGTAATCTCAGAAAGGGAACAATTTATAGATACTTATTTACTGTGCATGACAATGCAACCGCGGAAGAGATTTAATAACCTGATCACCGCTGTTCATAATATTGCTTTCATAGTAAAAATTAATTTTCAGTTATTTATTATATTAAGTAAAGTTTCTTTGCATATCCAGAAAATAAATGTGAAACAATTTTCCAAATAATTATAGTCTAAACTATACATAAAATATTTCAATAGTTAAATTCAAAACGAACCTAATATAAAGAAATCAGATAAAAGGTCAAATATATTAGACTGAATAAATACAAGTAAACGTTACTGAAATCCGTCACAGCAAAAATTAAAAAACTTTGATAAACGAAACTGAAATTCTCAAATAAATTCAAATTGGTTAATCGTCAGGACAAAGTACGACTTTTTAAACTCGAGGCATTTTTAGCAAGAATAGAATATTTTTATGAAAGAAAGAAAATCCACAACAATATTAGACTCGGTAATTTGTTTTTAAAAGGCTAAATGCAAATGACATTCTCAATTCTTAAAAAAAGGATGCGTTTTCAAGTTTGCACTAATCTGGGGAGAAAAGTCAAAATGTCACTTCTAGATGGGCAGTTATTTTTATATTGGAAGCCACCATTGCCTTAATGAGTAATATTTTATTTTTGAAATCGCAAGAATCAAATATCATACGATTAAAAAGTTTTAAATTTAAAAAAAAATACAAATACTAAATTTCACGCAAAAATTTATTTTTCTTCAGGCATTCTACTTTATTCTTGCTCTTTTTATTTAGGCATTCTGCAAGTATATTAAAAAGCATCCAACTTTTCGAAATATCTTGATATTTCTGACAATCATTTTAAATAAAGTTATCGCCTTCCATTTCATAAAGGCCCACAAACGGCCGAGCGGTAAAGTCGCTGAACGCTGGTAGTTCACTTCGGGGTTCGAATCCCGATAAACGGGTTGGTTGCATGGGCGTTTTCGTGGATTTTCTCATGTGTACCGTGTATGCCAGCTGGTTTCCCTTAGAAAGTTCTTCACGAAGGCATTCTCCCTTTTAGGCAGATAGCCCTGCTTTGCCGTAACTTAATAATCCAATTCAATCCATTTCATCAGTATTTGGTCATAGCCTTTATCAGTCTTTAGAGGATAAACATTTTGAAGGTATCAGATGAAAGGAAAGACTGGTTTCATCAAGAGGTTTAGGTTTATTTAAGTATGACAAAGCACACTAGGGCTAGCTACCTAAGGGGAGGGATGCCTTCGTGGAGGACTTTCTAAGGGAAACTGGCTCGCATACACTTTACACATGGGGAAAACCACGAAAAGCCCATGCAACCAGCCCGTTCGCAGAATTCGAAACTCGGACCGAACTACCAGTGTTCAGCGACTTTACCGCTCGGCAGCTATTTCATCAGGAGGAAAAAAAAAACATCTTTAGGTAACACCCACATACATCACTCGATAAACTCCTGAATCTTCAAATAATTCGACTGAGAAAATCACGGGATTCTCCATTAATGATACGATACGATGTTTTATAACGTAATTTAAATTTATACAACCATATAGTCTAAAACCAGTCGCTCTTCACTTTAATCTGCAATGATATCCTTTTTGTCTTTTCTGTTAACACAAGCTCAATTGATGTCATTTGCTGGTGTACACGTCCAAGTGTTTTCTCTTTCAGTACCTACATTTTTTGAAGTATCTTGAAAGTATATTCAAAAGCGTCCAAATTATTGCTTACTTTTCTCCCTAATTTTCTTCTTTCCTTCTACAGTTACTTTCAGTGCTCACACAAGAAAATTAAAATTTTTCGATTGCTAGACTTCCATAAATTTTGCATTCTTGTCAATTTTTTAAAATATCAATTACATAAAGAGCGTTTCAGCGGAAGACAGCTTTTCATTTTCTAGTCATTTTATTTTTCCACAATCTATAACGCGAGAGAAAAATTAGTTTCTTAAAACATTCTTTGTAAGAGGATTAATACAAAAATTTATATTTAAATATATATTTTTAAAACTGGGACTTGAACCAAACTGTTTAATTTACATGGTGGTTATAATTAAAGTTCCACTTTGAAATGGTCATAAAAGGAAATCTACCGGACCAAATGTTATCAAACTTGGGAATCGTGTAAAGGAGGTTACGGGAATTTATTTTCGGCTGGAAAAAAAGAGTTCAGAAACTCACCACCAGGGGAAAAATGGTGCTGTATGCAATATTGTTAAATGAAATAAGGCATGAAAACATCTGTTTAAAATGTGTTTGATAGTTTCTGAAACGTGTTACAAAGCATGTTCAATGTAGCGTCCAGCATTTTCCGAAAGCAAGTTAAATCCTGTTACTGCATTCTCAACAGCAGCTCTTAGCATATCAGGAGGAATGTTACGGACATGTCAGTGTATCACACTTTTAATTTCTGCCAAATTGTTTAGATTATCACCATAAACAGTGCTTTTGAGATATCCCCATAGCCAAAAGTCACAGAGGTTGAGGTCTGGTGGGAAGAGGAGAAGTGTCGGCTTATAAGACGTTCATTCGTGAAATGTTGCCTAAGTATAACTGTGCGACACACGTGAGGTGGAGCGCAACCCTGCATAAAATTCGTAGTATCTAAAATGCCACGTTACTGCAGTTCATGTATCACGAAACATTTTAACATTGACTCTAAGTGAGCTGCAATCACAGTGGTCGAGCTGTCGACTGCTCTTCAGAGAAAAATGGTTCAGTTATAAAACTAGCTGTCATTCAACACCAAACGGTGTGGAATGACTACTATGCAATCAAATGCAGTAGGAGAATGCAATGAAACTAGATAGATAACATGAGGGATTTCTTTGGCGAAAATCGATTAAGAGCATTTTGAATTAGTATCTTCATGTTTTAGGGCCGAATTCAGACTTCAAAAATTACAAATTAGCGATCTGTAAGAAAACGATTTCCAGATTTTATGCATTTGTGCAAGTTATTTGCGATCTCACATTTTCTAATCGCTAATTCGTGGTTTTCAAGGACGAATTTCTCACTTACACGAATGGCGCACTCGAATTTTTTATCGAATTTAACGCCTTTAAATGGTAATTTGCTTACTTCAAAGTTTCTTAATGGTATACAACATATTAAACCCGTGTAACAAAAGCTTACGTTAGATTCCGACCCATATTTCGTTTAACAATATTGCATACAGCGCCATTTCCCCCCTTGTGGTGAGGTTTCGAACTTCCGTTTTTTTTCGCGGAAAATAAATTCCCATGACCTCCTTCACACGATTACCAAGTTTGATAACATTTGATCCAGTAGTTTTCCTTTTACGACCGTTTCAATGTGGAACTTTAATTATAAGCACTCTGTATATTATTAAATTTTAATTTGAAGCTATGCGTTTTATGTATACCATGCGTAAAATTTTCGCTTTATGGAAAAATAAACAATCGAAGCAAATATACTTAGGATAATGGACCCAAACTGAAAAAAATTCCCCTCCCTCCGAAAATAAAATATTGAAACTTCGACCTTGAATTTATTGGGTTATCGAAATATTTAATTTAACTTATCTTCTAAGTCCTAGTTCCGACAACAATTCCGTCAAAAATTACGAATTATATAAGCTGAAGTAAAAGATTTAGTAAATATTCACTGTATGATTATAGAAATTACGCTGATGCAACTTTTTGTCTGACTGCACAACATGTAATAGAAGAGAAGGCTTGTAGAGATCTGTTTTTGACATGCCTCTAAAAATAGATGTCATACTCCTTTTGTCTCTTCAATGTCAAAAAACGTTCCTTTGAGAGGCAACATTAGTTTTTGGGAAAGAAAAAAATCACAAGAAGACAAATTTGAAGAGCATGCAGGACGATTGAGTACACATACTTATTTTCGGAACACAAGCGGTTCTCCGACTGGTTATTGAATAATGAAAAGATGCATTGTCATGCTATACAAAACATTTGGATTACGTTTTCTGACTGAACACGTAAGTTCGATCCTGAGTTCACACGTTTTGATCCTGAGCTTGTAGGACTAATAGCACTGGATTTAAACATTTCTTTAATCTTCCGAGAACGTTCCTTCTTTAGCTCATATTCCAAGAATATTAAGTGAATACAATTATTGCAAAATAAATTGAATATTCATTTGCACTACGGCTTGGTAGTTTACTAACGAGTTAAGAAAACTTAAATTCTGCTTTTTGTGTCTAAGAATACAACAATATTTTAAATATTTACAAATAAAATATTAAATTGGAGATTTAATTGGAGCCTCACCAGTTGCCTAGCATTTGAAGATTGTTAAATACTAATTGTTTGTTGCGAAGTCTAACACAGCCTGCATGTTGGTTTTCGTAGTTTTCAAGGTTCTCTTTACAAAGGTTCTCTATGAAAGCATCTTAATCAAATAGCCCCCATGTTCTTTCTATGTTCAAATAACCAACTAACCTAGTTTAAGCGAGATTTTCTAGTGAAGTTACTAGCAAAACGCGAATACTCATTAAAAATTATGTAGCTTGCCAATCGGGAGTAAGATACGGCGCCAATAATTGAATTGCTATTACGGTACGCTGTTTCTAAACTTAGATGGTCATTCCTTAATGAAATATAATTGATTTGTAGCTTCTACTAGAGCTGACGGTAAGAATTGAAGTGGAAATAAATAATATCGTGTGCAATCTTGATTAATATAAAATTTAAGATATTGGCATAGAAAAATATTCGCATTCAGACAGAAAGTTTTATGAAATATTTGCAATTTCATTATAAGAAGGATTTATTAATAACCGTAATAATTACTTATTATATTACTGAAGATTATGATTCAGTTCTTGACAATTACATTCTAAATTAGAATTTTAAGGATATAATGAAAATACGCTACGCACAAAAATACATTTTAGGATAAAAAATGAGTTGATTTTTTATGTTTTAAAACTTCTTAAATTCATTTAATCAACATCGTATCCTCGTTGTTAATTGAATCCAGAATGTTGGGTGTCGTTTATATAATTATTTTTACTTGTCCACAGAACCTGCTGACTTTTCCAGCCATTAAGTAGCTGCAGATCATTTCTACATAACCATTGAACTTCCATTAATTCAGTCTCTAGAGGGTTGTATGTTTATATCATAATTTGACGTTTATAAAAAATGATTATTCTAAATATTATGTTTCTATAAAAATATACTCTGCTTTAAAAATATGGATAATAGTATCAGCCGCTCTTTCAGACACTTCAAAAGCAACAGTTTGTTTAGAAATAAATTATGCAGTTAATGTCATAAAATTCAAATAAATATCAAACAAAAATTCTCAGTTTTAGACAATTCGATTTAAACGAAGTAAAGTAGCAGACGATAAAACGCCGAAGGTAAAAATTTACTCTTACAAAAACTTACTCTTAAGTTTTTTAAAAAAAGAAAAGATACGAGAGAAATTTAAAAAAAAAATAGTTAAAAATTTGAATAATATCATCTATAATTTAAAAAAATAGCCTTTCATATAGTATTAATAAATATTTATTACGCATCATTGAGGGAACAAATTTTATATAATTAACTCTCCGTAAAATTTTACTTGAATTTTTGGTTAAAAATAGCTGTGGCAATTCACTGTAACAAAAATCCATAAACCGCATTTGGCGTTATTATCGCCCCAAAAAAAGATGCCAAATTTCAAAACGCGAAAATATGTAAATTCATGTATACCTTAAAAAATTTTGAATAAAAAAGTCGAATGTTTTGCAGATATGCTTAAAAATACACCTACTTTAAGATGAAAAAGTTTAATAAAAAAAGAAATATTAAATATTTATCAAATTCAATTAACATTGAATAGCTAAAATTTTGAGAGCTAATATTTTAAAAACTACTAGTTCGATTTTTACAAAACTTAGTATTCTGGCATAATTTGAGTAGTAGAATCGAAATATGGAAAAAAAATGATATGTTATTTCAGAAAAAGTCCAATTTTATGTCAAAATACCTATGTTAGATTAGTGCTATATATAAATCAAATATATATCTTAAGTCGCGCTTTCGATCGGCCCAGTAGAACGGGAGATATAGCACTGTCCCATTTTTTTTTTTTTTTTTTTTTTTTGAGCAGTGTACATATTTGATATAGTCCAACACAAAGCACAACTTTATCCACTAATAATTTTTTTAAATAAACCGATGATAAATATCCTCATATTAGACTAGAAGAGAAACACGCCAATGTGACAATCAAAATCGTAAAAAACAACCTTATATTTAGCGTAGGTATAATGAAACACTCAATCGATTTCGAGGGCAGCTAAAGGTCCCTCCTCATCAGGAGAAAGAATTACCTAGAAAGAAGAAAATAGGAATCACAGAAACACGTGGTGCTTATCAGCACTGCACGTGGTTATAACTAGATTTTTAATCAGAGTTGCACTGGCCGCCTACTTTTACTGAGCCAGGCTGTCTGATCAAGCATAAAGAAATATTAGCGAAGTTAAAATAGGGAGCGAGGGGCAAATGCACATTACGCTCAAAATCTGAACTTCAAATAATGGAAAATGCCAATGCCAATGATTTAAAAATTTCGGAGTTCCTATGGTTCAAAACCATCTACCTCCACATCAGAATTAATAAAAGCGAGCAGAAATAAGAAAAATTTGGCAGAAGTGATTTACTTGATGCACACTAGAGGGAGCCACAGGCTCGAGAAAGTTTAGGGATAGAGATGAGAAAATAAAAACTTAAGTTTCATAATTTTTGCAACCACTGAACGGATTTTTATACCCTCTGGTAGTACCAAGTGCGAGGAGGTAACGCCATCTATTGGCAAACATAATTGAATTAAGACAGTAGAATTTTAAAGGCATTAGGAAGGACTGGATTGGACTTCAAATCATTAACTACACTTTCTAAATCTTTGTGAATGTGAAAAGCCTCAAGAAAATCCAATTCGCCTATGGAAGAAGCTTTTGCATAGGCGAATTGGATTTTCTTGAGGCTTTTCACATTCACAAAGATTTAGAAAGTGTAGTTAATGATTTGAAGTCCAATCCAGTCCTTCCTAATGCCTTTAAAATTCTACTGTCTTAATTCAATTATTTTTGCCGATAGATGGCGTTACCTCCTCGCACTTGGTACTACCAGAGGGTATAAAAATCCGTTCAGTGGTTGCTTTCCATTATTTGAAGTTCAGATTTTGAGCGTAATGTGCATTTGCCCCTCGCTCCCTATTTTAACTTCGCTAATATTTCTTTATGCTTGATCAGACAGCCTGGCTCAGTAAAAGTAGGCGGCCAGTGCAACTCTGATTAAAAATCTAGTTATAACCACGTGCAGTGCTGATAAGCACCACGTGTTTCTGTGATTCCTATTTTCTTCTTTCTATGTATTTCTTTCTCCTGATGAGGAGGGACCTTTAGCTGCCCTCGAAATCGATTGAGTGTTTCATTATACCTACGCTAAATATAAGGTTGTTTTTTACGATTTTGATCCTCATATTATTTCAATATCACATTTCTTCAGGAAGCCTAACAATCTGCTGATAATATGCTATGGATTTGGAACAACAAATATTTAATAATTACAAAAAGCCGGATTTATAAGGAAGTAAAAGAAGGATTTAATTGTTTTTAACCCAATCTGGAATTTAAACACCTGTTTGATTATTTCACCGGGTGCACAAAATATCGTCCGATCAGAGAATTTTCCCCCATTGTCTTCGAAGATGCATTTTCTTTTAAATTCTCCCAGAATCACTTCACATTAAGGCATTCGTTAGAAATAGGCAAAGCTTTCAGGCAACAGTTCTGTAATAGTAATATTATTCATTGACTGTGATAGTAATATTATTTATTCATACTGTCAGTTGACACTTACCTAGCAGCTGCCCAGCCACAGTTCGTCCATCCTCTCCGACCACGGCATTCCGGGCGTCCCATGTGTCAGTGTACTGAACAAAAGCATAGCCCTTGTGCATAGAAATGCCGATGAGGCGACCATAACGGCTGAAAATACGCTCCACCTCTTCTTTGCCGACCACATACGTGTTGAGGTTACCCACGAACACGCGACTGTTAACAGATTGTGGATCGCTGCTGTTAGTATGGTTCCCGACACGCGTCATCGCTGGCACCGGTGCTGCTGCTGCTGCCTCCACGCCTAAACAAATGAAACACATCGTTAATGTTTTGCGGCTAATAAGACAAACTTCAAAAATTAAGAAAACCATGACTAAATACCGTGATAGTCTCCACAACAACAATATATTTGTCAGTGATCCCATGCGGATTTAAGTTCTTTTTCAGAAAAATTACAATCACGTTATAATATACTATTGTTTAGATTATGTAGCTAATAATTGTTGGCCTACATAAAAGATAGATGTATATGTAAAAGAAAAGAATTATAGAATACTTAGAATAAAATATTTGTTATATATGGAAGAATGAAATACTTGTTCTACTTAATGGGTAGGGTAACGGGAAAAGTTAACTGTAGTTTTATTTAAAACATTTTCTCAAGTTCATAAGAAGACAAAATTATAGCAATTTAATATTAATTACTATTGTATAGATAGGGTTTCATTAACACTTTTGAACTTCTAATATTTCAGTTTCATACTGTAAACAAACAGAATAAAAATTTTGTAAATGAACAGAGAAAATTAATTGCATAAATGAATAATATAACAAAAGAATTTACGAAGATTCGCAGCTATGTTGTCTGATTCACAGAATGTTCTACCCTTTATACTTCTGACAAAAACTTGACTTTGTTCATATACCCTATACAAATAATATAACATATAAGGAAACGAAATTTAATTTCCATTTAGTGTTATGACATGTAACATTTACTTAAAAATTCAAAATACTTAATATATCTTCCCTTTGTTGTGGCTCATCTCACTTATATAAGCCAATGATAAGGAATCAACGAATT
Source organism: Stegodyphus dumicola (assembly GCF_044657685.1). Taxonomy (NCBI): domain Eukaryota; kingdom Metazoa; phylum Arthropoda; class Arachnida; order Araneae; family Eresidae; genus Stegodyphus; species Stegodyphus dumicola. The sequence continues at coordinate 140,651,169 of NC_140771.1, read as the reverse complement.
TTATGGCAAGAAGCGCACGATTGTGTTTTTCCTCGGCGTGGGGCTTCAGTACCTTATAGTTCAGAGCACGACTTTGTCCAGATCCGTTTTAATGTTGATGGAGAACACCCAGGCGAACAGGTCGGAGGGTCTCCAACCCCTCTTCTCTTATCATAAAACACTCCAGAGAACTTTCGGCTTGCCGTGTATTCTGATTGTCTCCATGCCGTAGAAACACTATACGCTTACAAAACACCCACGCTTCCTCCAAAATTCGAATCCGCACCCAACGAAAGATTCAGCAGCCATGAACTCTAATCACTATACTTACCAGGCCAGCAAGAAAGAAAATAGCGTTCCTTGTAACTGCCAAATTAACTTTCGTTGTAAATACTGAAAAAGTAGCTTAATAGATTTCTGTTTATTGCTCTTGCTTTTCTGCATTCACTGCAAGATTTTAATTGAAGTTATTACGTCAGATATCTAGTAGCTGTTAAAAATTAGGTAGAAAAATTCTAAAAGTTCAAGCTGTATAGAGGTGATTAATTGAGTTAGAGATTTTAGCCTAGGTCTTATGCTGTTAATTAAACTTTAAAAATTGCCGCGTAATTGATCACAACAGAAACAATCAACGTTTTTACTTCCTTGTACGAAGTAAAAAGGAAGTATCGTAATCGCGAAAAGTTTCAGGCAACATATTTCAACGAAAATATCCATTTTGACCGCTATCGAATGCAATTTAACGATGTTTTTGCGTGATATCTGTACGTAAGGACAGAATAAAAGACTCTTTTCCTCCAAAAAATTATAAAACTGCTTTAAAATTAATTCTGAAGAGAATTTTTCGTGGCGTCTGTACGAACGTTTGTACGTACGTACGTACGTATCTCGCATAATTTAAAAACGAGTAGCCTCAGAACATTAAAATTTTGTATATAGGACTGCTATAACATGCAGATGTGTACCTCGTATTTTGGTTTCAATCGGCCGCACCAAACGTATATAAATATATTTATATATATAACCACTCTGTTACCCGGCTCAGTGATCTCAGTTTCTTTACTCTTATATGTTTGTAAATTGTATATTTTTGCTTTAAAAATGATTGAATTATGTTGTTTTTATCTTCCGATTAAGGTTTTCATGCCTTTCGTAATTCTGGGAGCAATATTTGTACAATTATCAACAATTTAAAAGCTGTTTAAGTGCGGTTAAGTTTTAAATAACATGGCGGACATATTTGTTTACATTTGAAACAGCAGAATTGTGGATTTGTTGCCAATCTAGAGAGACTAAGCTTCGCAACACAAAAACAACGCCTTCATTTATTATTGCGAATTAAATCATGTTTAATCCTTTCTGGAATTTTTTCGAGAAAATAAGTGTTTAAGATTTACTTCGTAATTTTTAATGCGGATATTTTGAGTTTTTATGTATTTTTTCCTTGTCGCGATGTGAGAACTGAATTAATTGAATGAGAAATACTAAATCGTCTGTGAAAAACTGTTTCTTTTCTGTTTTGTTTGCTTAATTTCTTTCATACATCGTTTTAGCTTTATTACAGTATTTGAATAGAACATGTGGCAACGATAATTCGTCAAATGATATAAATTTTGTGCATTCAGAGTTTCGTTATAGTAAACAAATATAGTGAATTTTAATGAGTGCATTTATTCTATTGTGGTTTATGCGCTGTCGACGAAGTAGATTTAATTCAATCTAATCAATCTAAATGAAATTCAAGAAAAAGAATGCGTATAATTTAATATTCCGTACAAGGAAGTCATGTGGTGTACACATCACATTTTTTCATTACGTCACAATGGACGATAAATATCAAAATATAAAGTACAAAGCAAATTATATATGATAATGATTTTCTTATACGATAATAAAAATAAATATCTTAAATGCAGATTTTTAGATAGAGGGAAAAAAACTTTCGTTGTTAATTTAGTGATGCACATGTAGCATAAATCAAGCAATTGCTTTCAATAGAAATCCAATATAAGTACATTCCTTTTTTTTTTTTGTGATCTGCTGCCATTACCTGTTCAATCCATTTATCGATCACAAAGAATTAAAAACAGTAAAAAAAAAAAAGGGGAATAGAGTGGCCACACCTACCATTGGCGTGCTTAGAATGTTCAGATTAGTCACTGGAAAGCAAAGGAAAAAAAAAGAAAAAAAAAAAAAAAAAAAACACCACACGTAATATCTACCTCTACCCACTGAACAAATTAGAGAAGACGATCACTTGCGTTAGCTTCACTACCCCATTTCTACAAGCTGAAATATTGATCATGTCTTGAAGAAAATGGTAGCTTACGGAATGCACTACATATATATTTAGTTTTTGTTTCTAATGGCATTTTTCTGAAAATTAACATTAAAAATTATGCTCGGTATTTATTGATGTTTCAAGTTTCCTGTATATTACTGAGCAGTTAATATTATCACACGTCACTTTAATAATATTTTGTTAAATGTGCGAGTTATGCCGATTCCAATATACTTTAATGTGTTGATTACAAAATGAAATCAGACTTTTTCTATCCGCGAGAGATTTGCTGCTTTAATACAGAATTACCTTCCCTCAAAATTTACCTTTATTTTTTTTTTATTCTTCGCTAGATTATTCAGATACCTGAAGTGATAAAACCCAGGAGAGGAATGGTGCGCGGCCAACTTCCACCAAGTTGCCGGTACCTTTTTGAAAGCCGGTTTTTGGCTCCCCAAAGCAAAAGGAGTGCCCGGCACCCCTTTGAATTCCAGTTTATACAATAAAGAATGCAAGCTTCATGACGCTCAGGTAAAGATCTAAATGTACCGTCGCCGACAAGCACAAAGTTTCCGGCACTATTTGAAATTTCATCATGTTTGGCCTAGTTTAATACGTTTACCATTAACTTATCTTTTAAATTTATTTATTATATATAAACATCATAAATATTTAATGATACTAAGACATATCTGTATGTATGTAATATATTCAGGAGCTGGAATTTTGATGGCGTAGAAGTGTTGAGCCATAATAACTAGGAAATTGGAGGCAAAGGTAGATTAATTCTTCAGTTTTATTTTCAACAACATGTTACAGCTACACACAAGTCAGCACATTAAATGTGCCTGTTCCAAAAAGCTTGCATTTTTGATAATTTTGTAGCAAGAAAGCACCAGCAGTCTAGCTAGGCCAAAGCGTGGAAAACAAGTACATCATTTTCAGGGTGAAATCTTATTCAGACTGAGTTAGTTTTGGTTCTCAAAACGTTTTGATTGGATAGTTAATATTGCTGTAAAATTATTATTCGCTGCTTGAGTTTTAGTTCAATTTACATCACCAGAATTACGCAAGAATCATATGGCATAGATTTTTCTCCAAATGAAGCAGTGCAAATAGAGGTTGCTATTTTTAGAATACCGAAGCTGCTAATTTAATCTTTTACGTATTCTTTATTTTTCGTACATATATATATATATATATATATAATTTATCAAGCAAGCAGTAAAAACAATTTTGGTCAAGAAAACATCTTGCGCAATATGCTGCAAAATAAGTAAAAAATAAAAATTGTAGAAAGCTCGCCTAAAAGTTACCAAGAGCTGCCGCTCCAAAAGGTTAAAGACGTTTTCAAAAATCAATACACATGAAAAGCAAATCATTAGACATGTAAAACATAAATACAATAAAATTAAATAACAGAAAAAGTTAAAAAGTAAGCGGAAAATGGTAAATTAGCCCAATTCGATATCCATACAGGCTTTTCAAGGGAAATTTCATTGTTTGAACGTCGAATCAAGCTAACCCCATTACGCGTTTCGCCGAAACAGACAATTGAAACTTTTACGCTAAAAATTTTTTGACAAAGTGTCTTGGAAATTTTAATAGTCTCAATTCTCTGTTCCAATTTCCCGACGCGTCCGCTTAGAAAGACACATTAAGGTGTTAAAATATGTAAATCAAAATCAAACTTTCTAAATCTAGTCTAAAATTAAAATCAAAACGAAAATAAATAGCGATGAGCTATTAGTCCTAAAAATACAAGTACATTCGGGCTGGGCCTGCAAGCTTGAAGATTAACAATTTAATTTTTAAATTGTAGATTTTATAAAACTGTAAGAAAACCTGTAGTTAATAATCAATATAAAATTTAAAAAAAAAAAAAAAATTGAGAAAAGAACAACTCAGTGGGTCTTGCTAAGACCAAGAAAAAGTTGTAACAAAAGAAACAAAAAACTGACCTTGGCGATGTAAAGCTGTCCCTCTGAAAACATGTAGTAAAATGGCTGCTAACTTTAAGCATCTTATTTTTGGATGACGTAGGTAGGGGGGAGCGAAGAGTTGTGGGAAGTGATTTTCGTTATCTGTAACTCGTCTCCTATTATCGGAGGGGGCCGGAAACCTCGTGAATCGTGTTAAGAGCTCAAAAAATGGCGCTTGGCTTGTATATATAGATATATCTTAGCATAATTAAATATTTTTTTTCAAATGACTGTATTGTTTATTGTTGCACAAATTTTAGAATTATGATTAATGCTTCATCCGTTTTTAAGGCATCGATATCCAGGTGAAGGATGGACTTACGACTGCTGGCGCTTCGGGAATCTTTCCGAATTACCGACAGCCTCATCTCCATCTAACGAAGAAATCTTAGAGAGGTACTTGTAATCACAGCAAAACCTCTAAAAGAATAATCCTTTCTCCCATTCAACAAGAAAATGTTAAATTTTTATTGTGCTAAACTGATGGTCTGTTAAATGCTAACCAACTAACAAAATTTATAAAGTATTATCAATATTTGCGGCAGTCGTCAAAAAGGTCAATCCCTCAGACGTTCTACTGTGCGTCGATATTTTTCAAAACAGTAGTTTGTGTTTTTTTTAATGCGCAGAGTAGAAGACGCAGTAACTGGATATTAATTATAATTTGTGTTGTAGGTATTTAAATATTTGAATTTCTGATACCAAATAAGTAACGTTTTATTTCATGTCTGTGCTCTTGAGAATTCGCCCTTACAAAATTTACGTAATTATTTTACGAAATCACAGAGAGTTAATATGAAAATATAACAGCAGTTTTTATAGTAGAAGTAAAAACATTTAAAAAAATTCACGTGGATGGAAAATACATGTAAATGTTTAGCAGAAATATACCTAAAGCCTTGAAATATGCGAAAATTATACATAATATCTACTATGAATAAAAACACAGTTTCCAAACAAAAACTAAACCTAGTTTTCATATGTCATTTACATCTATTGTAAATAAATAAAAATAAAGGAACTATGTGCTATTTTACTATATTTCTACTATTTTTAGCCACTTTTTTTTTTTATTTTTGCGTATTTTATGCACATATTTAATATAAATTTTGATTTGAATATTGCATGTATTTTTTACGTAATTTTACTAATGCACGCCACCTAAGATTTATTAATAAATTTCTGAAACTGAATATCGTATAAATGGTTTTTCGATATTTGCTTTATACTGCTTTTATATCGTTTTATAACTCTCTTCTTATCATTCTGTTGCCACAGAGTATGAAAGAAGCATAGAATGTGAAAAAGGCTTCGAACTGCTACATATTGATAGACTAGAAATATAATTACTCTTTCCACGAAGTAAAGAAGAGGAACGAAAATCACTTCCATGTAAAACATACTGTATTATTAATACTGGGAAAGTTTATAGAAATCCTAATAAAACAGGAATAGTACTGAAAAAGTGAAAAACCATCACATAGTCGAGGTAGAGTTAATGTTATGCCATATTCTAAAATATATCTTTTCCTTAAATGCACTTCTCTTTCTTCCTTTATGAGTATAAAACTACAAAGCTCAAAATATTAAAGTTAGCGGAGTGTTTACAAACCATTTGAGCAATTACAACAAAACTATGTGAATATATCATTCATTCTTTTTGGCAGATCTTGCCACTGGGTGGATGATGAAGTATTTGTCGTCTACAAGCCTCTCGCATAACCAGTTCTCAAAGTGTTGCCGTTCCGCAAAAGTAAAATTTATAATTTATTAGCCCAAAGGGTGTTAGCCCAGAGGGGCTATTAATTTCGTTTTAGCATTTCATTATAAACGGCGTTTCATTTTCTAAATTGTTGCCACCAAATAATACAGCCCTGCATTATATTTAAAGAAATGAAATAATGAAGAAATACGCATTAATGTACGTATGTATGTTTCTCGCACTATGAACAAATAACGTTATCTAGAGACATCAAATATTGTATAAGTAGAACATAAGAAGTAGAAGTGTATAAGTAGAACATAAGAAGTAGAAGTGTATAAGTAGAACATAAGAAGTAGAAGTGTATAAGTAGAACGTAAGAAGTAGAAGTGTATTAAATCATTTAACTGATAGGGATATGATAATTTGTTCCTAAACCTGAGAAGGCGGTATAAGTTGGATGACTGTCAGTTGAAGGATTTGTATATAGTGTAATTACTCAATTATATATATTGTAAAAAGATAATTGTCTTCAGACTTATACTGTTACTAAAAAAATGGGCCTATTTCATGCCTTTAGTCTGTCTAATAGCTCTTGGACAGTGAAAATTCCTTTTTCCTTTCTTAAATTCTTAATCATTGCGACACGACAATTAGCCAGAAATTAATTAATTTCCATTCACTAGTATTTTCAAAAAAAAAAAAAAATCTTAACAGACAGTCTCACTCAGATAAGAACTCCACATAATACATCCCTCAAGAATTCCAAGTCCCACCCACTACCATAAATTACTTCACCCAAGTCTTACCGACTGATATTATTCAAAGCCCAACTGCCGCTAAGAATTTTCGGACACCCTACACTTATGAGTCAGACACGAAGAGAACACTTTGCCAACTCCCCCACTAGAAAGAATGTAAGTTACTTAATACCTTTTCTGGCCTTTATATCTTCATGTACATTCACTGTTCTTATTTATATTATTTTTTATATTATTTTTATATTGTCTTTGATTTGTTTTTACAAAGTTTGCATTATTTATCTTATTTTGTAATCTTCTATGTTTATTTCAACTTTACTTTGAATTCGATTTCATAATGACAATTTCCAATGTTTAATTTTTACAAATAATATAGTACTCAAATGCATAAACATGAAAGTGTCGGGAACGGTTACTCGGGTTAATTAGGATTTCTCTACAGTAATTGATTTTTACTCCAAATTGAATTGACTAAAATGCTTCATAAGAATAAGTTCTTTGAGTATCAGCATTGGTTCATAATTCCTTCTATTCGCGGAAATATTTGGCCTGACTAGAATTGCCGGTTTGGCTTTAACTTATAACTCGAGTAAAGACGAAACACTTCCGTATTTACGTATTTTTATCAATTATTGTTCATTGAACGGGAGTTGGTTTGTTCCCCTTGAAAAGTCAACTAATTTCCGATCAATGACAATGATTACATGTTTTTAATTTTTCCTTTTACAATTGAAATTTTATTCTTCATGAAGATTTAACTCCAGTCCCCGTTAAAACATTATTAACATTTTTTTTTTTTTCAAATTACTTCAAAACATCTTTCAAAATATAACTTACCAGTATGGATTCACACTTTTAAAATAATTCTACTTTAATTAAACTTAGGAGATAATATAATCAATTAATCAATACTGTTTAGGAAATAAATTATTAAAACATTGTATAAGTATACACTCCAATGTGGGCATCTGGGAAACCCAAATTTGGAATGTGGAATATGTTTTATTAACTATTTTATATTTTGTAAAATTTTAAAGAATTTTCAGTTAACAAACTCGACGACTTCAAACCAAGCAATGCAACACTGTACAGAAAAGAAGAACATTTTTATCTCCAGCGCGCGAGACTATGTAATCGAAAATTAAAAGATATGCTCATTTTAAAATTATTTTGCGATATTGCTGTTGAATTTAATTTTATGATTTAAGTGCGAAGAGCATGATATTTAATAAATAAAGATAACACATGAAAAGTTTAAAAAACGCCCCTTTGAGCGTAATATATAACATGAAAGATTTCAGATTTTTTTTTATTTTCTTTCAAACTTAATTAATTTTTATTTTCTTAACAAACTGAGCAATTTAAAAGTTTTCAGTGAACTTCTTAATTATTTAGATCTTTATTTTTTTAATATTGCGTTTGTCTAATACAAACTAAAATGCCTACAGTGATATTATTAGTAAAAATATCTCTAACACCACATATTACGTGTCCAGCAAAGAATCTTTTGTTTATTCTTAAGATAAACAGTAAAGAATACAAAACCTATGCTCTTCCAAATTTACGTTCTAAATACATTCTGCTTAAACATAGCTTTAATTTAATAAATTTTAAATTAACTTTCTTAAATAACATTAATAGCAGTCTTAATTAATAATTAATAATTAAGACTAAAGTAAAACCTAAAAGGGACAAGAATACGGAAACACATTTTCGTATGATTTTTATGTCACTACATTCTTCTTTCCGATTTTGGCAAGGCTTCTTACTGTTTCTTTTTGTCGAACATAACACGTGTAGGAATTATGTTCGTGAAATATTTGCCAAAATCTATTTTGAGCAGCCCTTTCAGAGAAATATGCATAGTGTAACTGCGTCATCACTCGAGAGCTTATTACTGTTATCCGTTTTAATCAAAATAAATTGGAAGGGAACCACCACTGAATAAAAATAAAACTGATACAACATTTTGCATTGTACCAGAACAATATGCCTTCGTCAGAAGGAAATCAGTATCTCTAGACACCTCGGGATATAGAATTTAACCGGTTTATTTTTTCATCTTAAAAGCATTCTCTGTTATGATGTTGAGCTTCAGTTTTTAGCACTTTTAGGATTTCAGGGAAAAAGTGCCTTTTTAAATTTTTTTGTAATCTTTCATCAAAACCATCAAAATATTCAGAAAGTTGATTCCTTAAAACTTTTATTACGCTTATTAAGGCACATACTCTTATTTTGAGAGTAATGGAAATGAAAGTCGTATTATTACGACTTGCCAACTTTGAAGTCTGAAAAATAGGAAGATTTTTGCGGGAAAGCTGGGAGAATTCGAGAGATTCTTACGCTCTGCGGAGACGCGATTTTAAGAGAACAGCAAATTGACTTTAACCAAATTTATAAAGCATGATTTATACTACTTTAGTATTTACAATGGAATTCTGAAGTAAAATATATTAATATTTATTTGGACGTTCTAGATTTTAGGTTCTTTTGGCTAATTTAATTTCATTTTGTAATTTTCTTAAGCACTCATACCGAGAAAACACTGAATAGGAAAATCAAAGCTTTTATTTTTCAAAGTACTTTTAAAGAAAATGAAAATAAAATGAACGGCTAATACTAAATAATAAAATTAATTAATTAATTAAAATGAATATTTAAAATACTGTGGAATACATGGAATAAACAATCTCTTCTCTTCATATCGGTTAGGTTTACTATCCCCTTCACATCGTTTCGATTTAACCATGTATGCAGATTCGATATTTTTGATGAGAAACCTGCTTTCACGTTCTATTTCGCTTAATGTCTTGGTCGGTCATGTCACCATTCGAATGCATTTTCTGGTTTTAGGGTCGAAAAGACGATGCTGCTTTGGTAACGAAGAAATGAGAGGGTAAAAGCTGAAAATTCATAGATTGGATGATTTGTCGGAAAAAAAGATAAAAGACCGAGAGTTTCCCGATAAAACTAAAAGAGTCAAAAATATGTAATATCTAGGATAACAAGAAGGCACTCTGTGATTATAATTTAATACAGCAGCTAGAAGAAAAGCAGATAGAAAAATGGGAAGAATTTAGCTTTTTCAATGATGTATGAATTACGTTATTCCCAATTGTTTAAAATTGCTTTCAAATACTACATCGCGCCAAAATCGCATTTTAAAATCAGAGAATGGGGAAGAAACATCAGAATTTTAATCAAGGAAATAGCAATTCAAAAATATCCTCAGAGACAATTGGGTTACTTTTACACGTGTTTCACTATGCGTGTTTTCCTAACTTGCGCTTATAACATTCAGATGAGCATACATATGGGAGATTAGGTTTGCTCTCAACACAAATTTTGGGATGAATAATACAATTTTCAAAAAGCGCCAATAAATCTCAAAGATAAAGTTAGAGATGAACGAATATGTAGATCAGAAAACAGATAAAACATCATAGAAATAGCCATCCGTAACAGAAACGATAAGTAATTAATAATCTAAATGGCGCTAATAAAAAAGCTTCGACAATTAAACGGAAATACATGAACATAATAGCTCTTCATAGGTACCGAATGTACTTCTTTCAAACTAACGAATACATTTCCGATCAAGACTCTTAAATGATTTGAATTTTGTCAACAGAAGCAAGTTGAAGGTTAAATTTTTAGCAGTATTAAAGATACTGACTTCAAATATTGAAAATTAGAAAACATAAATTGAGGCCATATCAGAGTTCTATGGAGAACAAATTGTTGATGCTTGCCTGACTGCTTGAATGCAGAAGATCTTCTCGATGCATTGACAGCCAGTTATTCACGTTCATAAATGTACCCCTAGAAAACAAAACAACGTTCACAGTAGGAATACGTGGTGAGGTAAGAAGTTACTCGAAAAAGCATATAAGGTATTTCTCCAAGCCTTCTTAACGAGCCTCCGTGGTGCAGTGGTCTGCACGCTCAGCGCGTAATTGAGAGGTCCGTAGCTCGGTTCCCGGCGAGGGCGTTGCTAATTTTTCAACTTGCCTGCTTACAAAAAATTCCTAATGCCTCTACAGTGGCGCCCGAACTAAAGGGGTGGTGGATGATGATTTTCTTCACCCAGAATTTGACGATTGGGTCCCCTAAAACCCCCAGTCGCCCTTTAAAAGGGGGAGTATATCAGGTATTTCTCCCGCCCCCTTAGCGAGCCCTTGTGGTGTAGTGGTCTGCAAGCTCAGCGCGTAATTGAGAGGTCCGTGGTTCGATTTCCGGCGAAGGCGTTGCTAATTTTTCATCTTGCCTGCTTCCAAAAAAATCCTAACGTCTCTACAAGCATTAAAAAGTTTTGGCTAAAAATATGAAACAGTAAATACTCAAATTATTGTACAACTTGTCATTCTTCTGAACCCATTGATTTCTACAAAACGTACCCAGTGAGGGCCTTGATACGGTAAACATTCAAAATCAAACAACTAAAAAATACATTGATAAACATCCTCTATATTAAAAGCCAGTTTTAGTGGCGTCAAAAGCGCACAACAGGGGGAAATACACAATGCAAAATGTCTTTGTTTAAAAATGAGCCTACTTTCACTGCCTTTCCTAGTTTCGAAAGAGAATATCTGAGAACAGATCTTTCAGAATCGTGTGACATGTGTCCTCTCGTCCGCAGAGTAAAGCATGGAAGAGGACTAGTGACAATTTGAACAGCAATATCGTGGAAGGGTCTGTGAACACTTATTATTCTTGGCAGTCAAAGTTTATGGATGAGCGAAGTCCACATATTTACTCAAACGTTATACCCAGATACTTTGTATACCGTGTATCAGGACAACAGTACACAAGCTGATACACTAAAAGTAGTGGCAAAATGATTTGAAGTGCGCTTGAACGTCTTCCATGTCCTGCACAATCTCTTGACCTGAACATTATTGAAACTGAGGAACTCTGAAAAATATATTTGGAAAAACATTTGTTCATCCATTATTATGAAATGAAATAAATTATTCTGCAAAAGAAATAGCTAAAGTACCTTTAATGGTTAACTAAGGTTGGTATCTGATATTTCCAAGAAGAATCGCTGCGTTAAAAAGAGAGAGAAAGAACGAAAAAGAAAATGTAGGCCTGCAGTGGATTAAAGTGTATTACTGTCTAGAAGTATTACTCTTTTATATACAATTTCATGATACAAATCCTGTGGAGAAGAATTTCTCAATAAAGATAGTGTTTATTGCAAATTATTAGAAAATGTATCGAAAAAAGTATTCAGTGAAGTATTAAAAATATTCAGTGAAGGGGCTTAAGAATTTATCAGATGGACATGAAGAGATCTCCAGTTGTATCACTGAAAACATTTTAAAAAGTGCATGATACTTATTTGATTTCTAAATTTCAACCCTTAATATCGTTAGCAACATGCTTTCGAAATAAATCTCTTAATCCTGGTAGTGTGGACGCATGGTCTACTAATTATAGATTTCAGTTTATTACTGCACTTCAGTATCAAAATTAAAGGCTGAAACTATTAAGTTACAAACAGAATGACAATTTAGAATTCTTCGAATTTTTGCAACGGTATGTTGCAACTTATGATCTTCTTTCTTATTCTTATTATTTACATTTAACAACATAGATAAGTGAAATTTTGCTTACCTTTCCTGATGAATATCCACAGGAACGCTCGGAATTCCTTTTCGTTTTTATTACACAGAAGCTTTATTTACAGCTATGTACAACAATTGTCTGCTTACATTAGAACGTTCAACATGTTTCTCGGGTTGCCACTACATCTATCTCAAAAATCCGCAATGCGGTAAGAAAAATATAACAAGCTAAAAGTAAAAAACGCTGCGCCCTCTCGTAGCCAGCTACATATACTGTAACATCCTCCCCCTCGATGAACTCTTGGTTCATCAAAGGATTGGATTATGAAGTTATCTTAAACACTAAATGTTTTTAATGTTCTACAAGTTTAAGTGTTCATAGATGCAGTGTTCGCAATTTAAGTTCATTGTATTCAGTTCAAAGAGTTCAAGTCATTTTTAATGGGTACAATAACTGCACAGGACGACGAAGATGAGTTCCATTAGCTAAACGGACAGTGCAAACCCTTATTTTCCCATCTTGTCCTGGATGACACTCATGTACAACTCCCATCTTCCATAATAATCTGGTAATTTTTCTTCATGTACTAGAACTACAGAGCCTTTCAAAAGATCTGTTAGGGCATTACCTCTCTGAATTTGTTTTACGTTTCTAATTTCAAGTAAGTATTCTCTTTTCCATCTTTTCCAAAACTCTTCTAATAACCTTAGCTGGTATTTATATCGTCTTGTTAAATTTTCTTTAGTTGATTTAGGTTCAAGAATTTTGCCAGATGGTAAGGATGGCTGTCTTCGTTCAACTAGAAAATAAGCTGGCGTCAGCGGTTCTGGTTCTCCAACTTTACTATTAACATACGTCAGTGGACGTGAATTCAATGTCGCCTCAATTTCAATTAAAACTGTTTCCAACTCTTCAAATTTAAGTGAAGCCTTCATGAGTATTTTCTTCAAACATGACTTGATAGATCTAACAAGCCTTTCCCAGAAAAAGCCCCACCAAGCCGGTTTCTCTACATTGAATTTCCACTCAGTACCTTTATTACCAAAATAATTTTGAACTTCTGTGTCCTTGATGGTATTCCATAGTTTTTGTAAATACTTGTCTGCTCTTTTGAAGGTTTTTGCATTGTCTGAATATATTATTCGACATGCTCTTCTTCTTGAACAAAATATTCTAAAGGACAGAAGAAAATTGTTTGATGTTTGGCTAGACACTAGTTCCAGATGCACTGCTCTGGTTACAGCGCATGTATACAGAGCAATACAAGCTTTCCGAGTTTCATCCTTTGTACTCATAGGACCAGAAAAATCAAGTCCTACAACTTCGAAGGGATTTGCCTCTGTTATTCTTTCGGTTGGTAAAGAAGCGATATCTTAACTTAGTGGCTTAACTTGAAATCTGTAGCAAATCACACACTTGTTAATATTACGCTTTACACGCTGTCGACCTTTAAGTATCCAAAATTTTTCCCTAATTTGAGTTCTGGTTTCAGCTACACCAGCGTGTCCTTGCGTTTCGTGACATTCTTTAATGTTATGATCTGTGAAATGAGACTTCTCAGGTAGTATTGCTGGGTATGTTTGATTATAGCTTAACCCAGCATTTTGAAGCCTACCTCCGAGTATTCCATTTGAGTCTACAAATGGATTTAATGTAAATATTTTCGAGCTATGTATGCTTTGTTTCATCTTTAATTTCCTTATTTCTTCTCTAAAATTTTCTTCCTGAGTTTTCTCGATCCAGAAATTCTCTGCTTCACTCATCTCTTCAGCCTTGACAGGTCCAATTCTTCTTAGTTTTGGGTTTTTGACATTATTGATAAATCTGAAAACATAAGATGTTATTCTGTATACTTTCTTTATGTCACTGAAGTTCTCGATAGGAATGATAGGTTCGCTGCTTTCAACAATACAGTTTGCTGTTAAGATTTCTTGCATCTTTCCTTTTCGTTTCTCAGAATTTGTTATTTTATCATCTTCATTACAATTTCTCGAAGATCTGGGCCAAACGTTGTTATCTTTGACAAGCCAAGGTGGGTCATACCACCACAGTTCATTTTTTGAAAGGGTTTCTACCTTCTGCCCTCTCGTCAATAAGTCCGAAGGATTCTCATGGCTGAGACAATAATACCACCAATCTGGATCAGTTTTCTCTTGGATTTCTAAACACCTACTTCGTACAAATTGTTTCCATTTTGTCGGATGAGCCTTGACACAATGTAGTACAATTTCTGAATCTGTCCATATATAAATCTTCCCTTCTATGTTTTTCAACGAATGTCGAATGTATGTGATGAGTCGAGCTCCCATGACTGCTCCTAAAAGCTCCAGTTGAGGTAACGTAACCCTTTTTATGGGAGCAACTCTTGCTTTGGACATAACAAATGATGTCTTTGTTAACTCATTTTCATTGTATCTCAAATATACAACGGCACCATATCCCTTTTCGCTACTATCTGTAAAACAGTGCAATTGAATATTCGACAGATTACCTTTTGACAGATTGTTGAAACAATGTCTTGGAATTTCAACATTTTTTAATTTAAGAATTTCATTATACCAGGTTTTAAATCGGTTCTGCAATTCTTGATCAAGTGGTGCATCCCATTGGTATCCTCTTTGCCAACATTCTTGCATCATCATTTTAGCTGCAACAATAAAGGGAGATATGAAACCGATAGGATCGTATAGTTCGCCCGCAACTTGAAGAATCTTCCTTTTTCTTATTTCCTCAGCCGGATCCTTGAGTAATTCATCTTTGATTCGAAATTTCAGTTTATCTGCTTCATGATTCCAGATATATCCTAACAAAGTGCTATTCATTCTGTCTCCATAAAACTTCGTATTTTCAGCTGCATTCCAAATCGCATGTAATTGGGCGGTATTGCTCCTCCACTTTCTCATATTGAAACTAGCAAGCATCATAATCCTTTTCACATCTTCATAAATTTCTGCAGCTTCTTCTTCATCATCTGTACCATGAATCAAATCATCTACGTAAAAATGTTCTTCAAGAAGCTGACAGATCTTCGAATATTGTGCCTTCAACTTTCTTGCGTGATGCTTTATAGTTGCTGCTAGTACAAAGGGGCTACAGGTTGCTCCGAATATTACACGCTTCATTTTTAAAATCGTCGGTTGCTCCTTTTCCTTTGAAGTCCAAAGAAATCTTACTGCATTTCTGTCCTCAGGCTTCAACAGAATTTGTAGAAAAGCTGCTTCGATATCTGCAGCAAATGGTATTTTGTGTAGACGAAATTTAATTAGAAAATCTAATAATTCAGGGTTTAAATTTGGTCCTGAATGTAAGCAATCATTTAAAGATAGACTGTCATGAATATGCGAAGAAGCATCAAATACGACCCTTAATTTTGTAGAATCGTGATCTTCTCTGATTACACAATGGTGTGGCAAATAATAGATGTTTTCTTCGGAATTCTTCGGAGCCTTTTCAGCTATTCCTTTATTTAGATAATCTTCAATTACCCTTGAATACTTGCCATAAATTTCAGGATTTTTCTTAAACCTTCTAAGTAAACTGTACAGGTAACTGACAGGTACGGGTAACTGACAGGGGTGGCATCTGTTTTTACTAATTTCGCAGCCCTATAAACCTCCAAACAGCTTACAAATTTAATCATTTTGCCTTCTTGCCATACTGTTTCCGTACAATAAATATCTTTTTTGTATTTATTTTCGTTCATGGTGTTGCAATTTTAAAGGCCAGCAGAGTATGAATATACGTATTTTATATAGAGAGAATAAATAATGAGCTCCAGTCTTCAGACCCTGGCAAGTAAAAAATGCAAAAGTCATATTTTTCGCTTTGTCCTTCGCTTTAGATTAATATGGATTTTATATCAAACTAAATCGATTTAGAGGCCAACGAACATAGATCGCTTTTTCTTCAAAATTCCTTGATCCGCCAAAACATAATGCAGAATATTTATGCTCTTTCAGGACCAATCGTCTTCACGGAACGTATGCCAGTCGCCTTCCTCGTGGAACGTATCTTCCTCTTGGAACGTATGTCAGTCACCTTCGTTATCTATATTGTAAAATTTATGCCAATCGAAGGTTATTTTTTATCAAAATTTACATTGACACGCCTATTTTCTACCAAATGTTTATTTCTAGAAAATCTGGAAAAGAAAATGCGGTATATATTTTTAAACTACATATTATACGGCTCTATCACTGTATAGTAACTTAGTGTATTTGATAAATTTTTAAAGCGTATTAAGATCTATGTAATATTTGATCGGGGAAAGGATCTTATAACAGCTGAAGAGGAAGGGAGATTAAAGAGGCTTCACTGAACATGTGAAAAACGACAGATTTCTGGGTTAAAAAGAGTATATATAGGATTTTAAGGATTTTTTTTGTTTGTTTGTTTGTTTACTTGGGAGAGTGAATTTTGCCGATAGGGTATAACTTTTTTTGTCGATAGGGTATAACTTTTATTTGTAAGTTCTTCTCTACGGAGCCAGATAAGCATTGACAGATCATCAACGGTAAGGGGAAGCTAGAAGAAAACTTTTGTTGCTATTTTCTTACAGCCAAAAACTAAACTTTACGATACACGTTTTTTTTTTTTTTTTTTCTTTATTGGCAATGTCCTAGTTTCTCTTTGACAAAATCAACAATGATTTTGTTTCTGTGACATTCAAAATTCGTTCTGACATTCAAAATATGTAGCTAGAGGTTTCATTCTTGAAGTTTTATTTCTAGATATATACATCTAATCATAAAGTTCATAAGCTAAAACAGAACATTAAAGCTAAACAAAAAGTTATGTCGGTATTACAGGATATGATTTTACATATGATATCATAGGATTTTGCAAAAATAATATATAACTTTTTTAATAACCCGCATAGGATATTCATTTATAGGCAGGTTTCGTGGAGTTTTGAAATATTTCAAGATTTAATTCATGATGTAGCTGCAAAATAAATTCTTATTGTTTCTATTGTTCTAGAGTAATTAAAACACATTTTGTTGATACAAGGCTGCGAATTCTGCAATCTTTACAATCCACGAATCCTACAGACCTTGAACTAATTCGAGTTTCAAAAAGTCGGATCTTTGGGGTTTTTTTCCCCTTTTAAAACTATAAACTTAAGTACTTAATCTAAACTGTAATCTTAAATTGCTTAATTTAATTTTGAAGTCACCTGGTTCAAAATAATTAATCTGTTTCTTGTTTTCCATTCTAGTTTTGTTGTTGCGTTGGGAGTTATCCCAATTGTCTGACAGGAACATCAGAACAAGCCCACAAGGACATCAAGATTGCGCCTGTTGTTGGCAAGAGCCTTGAGCACCATACAAGTGGCAGAACTACTTTGTTCAGTTTCGCCCTCAGTTTTGATGAAAAGCCCCGGAGGGACAAGCCCGAGAGTCTTCCACGCCTGTTTCTCTACTAACAACCACTCGAGAGAACTTTCGGTTCGCCATGTATTTAGAGTGCCTTCATGCCGCAAAAATGGTATACATTTACGAAGATCCATGCCTTCTCCAGGGTTCAAACCCGGGCCCTTCGGTACCGCAGTAGGCTCCTTTAACCACTGCATCTTCTGGGTCGCCTAGTCTAGTTTTGCATTCTTTTATTTTTCTTGTTTTCTCGCTTTTAACTTTTTTATATTGCACTTATCACATATAAAATTTATGTACTTAAGAAAAGTAAAATATCTGAAATCATCTTAATGTGTTTTTATCCCTATATTTATTTTATGATTTCTTCCTTACTACATGATGCAGCGTTATATGAATTAACAAATCATTATAAGCTTTTATTAATAACTTTTTGAAATCAATGGGATCTTGATTTTGCCGATATTTACCAGCACATATTAGGCTATCGACCCCCTTTAGAATTTCAACGACCGTCAGGGGGGTAAATACCGATACGTATACCTGATCTGATCTAGTGGATAAAAAAACGAACAGGCATCACAAAAATCATAGTTATAAGCTACTTTAAATACGTTACTAAAGTAACTTGCCTCTAAAATTGTTTGAGAGTGACTTAATAATATAGGTTGACAAAGCATGCAGTATTTAGGTACGCAATTGAAATTTAGACTTTAAAAAGCGATATAAATATGAGTTTAGATTTACTCATGCAACAAAACGCTGTGCTAACACGTGTATTTATTGTTAGCGTAGGATCTCACTGGCAATTTTCCGGAAAATCCTTTGGCCAGTTTCCAAGCACAGTTACATTAACCTAGCGAAACTCGGTCAGAGTTATATAACTAAAGTGTAGAACTGTTTTGTTGAAATTTTCTTGAAACATTTCCCTAAACTATTGCCAATTGTTTTAACCATCGTATATTAAAGTAAGAAATGAGATCAGAGACACCCAAAAAAAGAAATTCTGAAAATGTAGAAGCACTTCAATAAATTTTAAACGTATGTTGGCTTCTTTCGAGGGAGCAGTGATATAATTGCGATCATCAAATTCTCAATAGTAATTAAAAATATGAAATAACTTCAGATTTTTACAGATAGATTGTAACCATTTTTAAATCTCCTAAAATTTGCTTTTATCCATTATAGGTGACAAAATGTTCTGCAATTCTCCTTTCTAAAGAAAATATGGTAGATATATCATTTTGAGGAAGAACTGCTTTTTTTCTCCCTACTTTCAGGAAGAACATATTTCTTTCAGATAAACGTTCGGAAAACCTCTTTTTATAGTTTGAGAATAAACCGTAAATATTTTTGACCTGAAAAATCTAGGTCAAAACTGCTTAAGGCGATTGATTTTCGTTCATGGCCTTCTATTGTCGACTTTTTTGAATCGAACTCAAATGCATTGTTTGATTTGTTTTTAGAGACACTTATGCTTGCAACACATTAATATGGATCTTGATACAAAAAACAATAATTTGTAATAAAACCGGCCTTTTTTAACAAATAAAAATAACATTTCTTTACACTGTATATTCCAGAAACACGGCTACAGGTTTTATTTCATCCAGTGTTTATCTCAGAGTCTATCTATCCAGTGTCTATCTATCAACTCGCAGTTGCAGACTTTTTCAGGGTAAGGAAAAGAGTTTTACAAAAGCAAGCTGCACCCTTATTCATCGTAGTGGTTAGCAGAGTTGTCTGCCATGTAGTTGAAGCCAGGTTCGAATCCTGTCAAATGCAATAATATTTGTGAATATGTAAAGAAAGGTAGCCCCTATATTGCGGCTATAATACTGGTCGTCTAAATCCGAAGGTTCTTGTTGAAGACCAGCTATAAGTGTCCGATGGGCTTGACTACTTTCGACGAGTGCTTACCTACCAAGTGGCCGACTGTTCGATTTAAAGAAGAAAACAAAATAGTCTTGTAAACTGAAGCATTCTGTATATATAAAAATTAGCTCTCAAAACGAACGAAATGTTATTTTAGTAGAACGAAATGTTATTTTACTAGAACGTTTTAAGTTAAATACACGCTTTTTTTCACCATTATATAGAAAATTTTCGAAATTATTCGGAAAGAAGTTTAATGACTTAGGTCACTCTTCAGAGCCTTAGTAATATAGCAATTCAGAGATTCTGATAACATTTGTAAAAGATTCATGAGAGAACTACAAAAAAAAAAAAATTCTTATTTTAGAAACTAAAAGTTCTTAAATACATAACATATTTATTTGTAATTGGCCCTATAAAACAATTACTATTTTTTTTTGTGAATTTTTCATGCAAGCATATGCACGTTATGTATTTAAATTACTGGACTTTATTTTTAATCCATGACTCACTAATTAATTACTGAAAAATAAAGTATTAATTTTTTTTAGATTATTAATTTAACATAATTAATTAAACTGATATTCATGTTACTTTTGCAATTAAATTACGAAAGCATTATGAAAGTTTTACCAGTTGAACATTTTCTCGCCAGAGACCGAAGTCTGGTTTGGACATAGATCCCAAAGATCAGTATTTCAGAATGCAAAGTTTGAGTCCACCTTCTTTGAACACTCCGCGCAAAACGGAATATTCGTATAGCATAGACGCATAAATATGTTAGTTAAATTTGTAAGCAATTTATAAGAACACATGAACAATTGTAAACAAATACAAAATATAGTACATTAATATAGCAAAAACGCTGTTATCTGTACTGTGCATATAAAATTTACTTTCACATTTTCTCTTTCGCGCAGAAGGATTTTTTTGTTTTGGTTTATTTGTTTAAGGCAAAACGCAGAAGAACTGATTTCATATACAGGGTTAACTTTGTAGAGGAATTTCTAAGGAAAACGGGCTCATATCAGCGTTACATATGAAGAAAACTACGAAAATGTCCATTCACCTGGAGTCAACCCAGGTTAGGTCGAACTACTAGTGCTCGGCGACTTCACCAATCGGTCGCTGGTGGACCCCGAAACGTGGAAGAAAATAATGGATTATGATGTCGCCCATACGGAATAGTTGTTAGAGACACTAATTGTCGTAGCGAAAGGCCAGGGTTCAAAACACGAAGAAGGCATGTATACTTGTAAGCATATAGTGTGTGTGCAGCAAGGGCACATACATGGCCAGCTGAAATCCTCTCGACACGTTGGTGGTAGGGAAATAAGCGTCGAAGACCTTCGGACTGTCCTTGGAGTCTCAGAGTTCTTGATCGGGGGTTAACAGTTAGATAGGTACAGCAATACCTGAATTATCTGAGGTACTACAGAAGTATTAGCATAGCTTTTCTCTCTGTACTTCTAAAGTTTAGTACCATGGACAAATTTCAAAGCCAAGAAAGAAATAAAAGTTAGCTTTTTTCATCAAAGCATCATATAAGCAATGAAATGCAGGAATGCAGGACCTGTAGGAAACAATAATGGTCACATCTGAGCTCTTGTATTCAAATTTTGCTAACTTTTTTTTTTCCGTCCCCACTCTACTCATTTTCTCTTAGTACATTTTTTGTAGCTTATAAACCATTTAAATCCTAAATTTCCAATACATATATGTTTGAAATTACACGGTCTTTGCTCAGACTGATAAATGAAAAATATTTATATTATTTTTAATTATCAAAATATTTTTGGTCGTATACAACTAAAACTGAAACAGTGGGGAGCTCACATTGGAACTGATTCAGAATTTTAAGAAACAATAGATATGATAATACAGAAATAACACATAAAAAATAAATTATATTCCTTCTCTAAGATTTGTAGAGAGCGATACAGACTGAAAGTTTGCCGTTATTAGCAGGACCCCGGTCTTATTTTTAGGTGCATGCGGCCAAAATATTATAAAAAAAATTTTAAAAAAAAGTTTTAGTTTTTACTACATTTAATTGCAATCTGTAATTCTAAAAGTTTAGTGATTTTAATTAATTTCATTTTACATCTTTTACAACTTTTAGTCTAGTAAAGTAAGTGTTACCAAAAGGTTAGTCTTAGCGTGAAGTTAATCTTAAAAAGAAGAAGTCTTAGAAAAGAAAGAAAGTAAGTAAATCACTGTTTCTCTTTGCAGGAAATTTATCCCATCTAATTAGCGGTGTAATACGTAATATGTGACGTCACCATTCATTCAAAATATTTCGCTGTAACCGATAGCACAAGACAGTATTGATTTCATAAAATTTTCTTTTTTATGTAGAAACCAAATCTTATTTAAAGTTTGGAGAGACATTAAGTGATTTTTTTCGAAGCCAGAACGATGAAAAATTAGCAATCGCCTTCGCCGGGAATTGAACCACGGACCTCTGGAATACCGGCCCAGCGTGCTGAGCCATAACACCACGAAGGCACGCTAGAAAAGCGAGAGAAATACCTTATATACTCCCCTTTTAAAGGGCGACTGGGGATTTTAGGGGACCCAGTCGCCAAATGCTGGGTGTGGAGAAACTTCATCCGACACTGTAGAGACAGTAGGTGATTTTTTTTTCGAAGCCAGAGAGATGAAAAATTAGCAAACGCCATCGCCGGGAATCGTACCACGGACCTCTGGAATACCGACCCAAGCGTACAGACACACTACACCACGAAGGTAAGCTAGGAAAGCGAGAGAAATACCTTATAAGTTAAAAAAATGCGGTTGCTAACAGTGCAGAATTAAAGTTTTCCTTTTGAAAATCCACCGTTGTTGACAATGCCCGATCATTAAATCAACTAGCAATTTTCAACCCACCGGAATTCCGTAATACGTGTTAGAAATTCCGAAAGCATACATTTCTATATCGCTTGTTTGATCTACTTAACAGAATAGATATGATAACACAGAAAGATCAAAACTCTGCGATGATGATTACTATTTTGTTGATTAATAAACTGAGATATATGAGAAAAATTTGCAGAAAATTCAATTAATATATTAATATATATTAATTGATTATTCATATACATCAATAATAAAATATTTTATTCAATTAATATATTGAATAAAAAATTCATGTGAAATATTGTATTGTGATGACAAATAAGCAGTGTCAAAAAGTTTAAAAAAAGTCTGGTCGATCGCAGGATCGAATTAATTTCAAGGTTTAATCCAAGTAAGCAAACAAAACAACAAACAGAGAGACTTAGTAAAATAAAAAATACACTAATACTTTTTCATAATGATAAAATAGCGGCAAGCGAAGTCATTGACGCTGAAACTGTAGATATGAAAGTAATTGCATATTTTTATGACGGTCACAGTCGATCACCACCAAATATTTATATCATCTTTCCCCATTCGCAAAACTAATTTCATAAACAGCAAGTGAAGAATAAAATAAAGCGAAAACATACGAAGCACTTCTATAGCCCTAATTATTTACAATTAAAGAGCTACTTGGAATATTTTCGCCAAAGTCATTTCTAGTGCCATTTATCTGGCCTTAAAATTGTTGTGGATTCTCTCAAAACCTGAGTTTAATAGACGCGTATGACATACCCCAGCATCATTAGCTATTGTGAAGTGGAAAAGACTGAGGACTACCGTCTTAGAAGTAATTAGAAGCGTTGCTGGTTTTATTTTTCTTCCCAAGGCTTAAAGATTCTGAAATACAATTCTAAAGCTAATGATTGTTTTCCTCAACATTTTGTTAGAAAACCTCGTGTATTCGAATTAATTGCCTTCCCACATTAGAGAAAACATGGATTAAATAGGTTTTAGGAAGGTAAGAATGCTTAACATGATGAAGACTCCATGAAGCTTTTAAGAATACTTAATTAAACGTAATACAACCTCCTAAGAGTTTAATTGTCACAGCCTGCTTCTATTTAATTTGCAATTAATTTTTCTTTAGCGTTACTACTTAGCTTGATGAAATAACATTTCTTCAATAAGCATAAATAAAGTAAGAGAGGAAACATCTGAATGTATATTCAAATTATTCTATTAAGGAAATGCTTATTTATAAATACGAGCCTAAATTTTAGAAATTATAATAAAAGATGAGAAGGTCTCACGCGTATATGACTAAAATTAACTATCTGCAATTTAAAGACATTAATTGTTCGGTATTGCTTTGTTTATTAGAGCGCGATGTGCCAATTAACATGATTAATTTAACTTTCAAGTTAGAACTAGAATTTAATTCATCGGGGGATTCATGCGGAACTAGAATTAATTTTCTATGTCTTAGGATTCAGTTCCATACTCAGATGAATACAGTAACTATTTAATTATTCCTACTTCCAGACTTACTTCTCCCTAATGGTTTCGGTTAAATTGTCACGCACTTGAAGCTAATGATCAGAATTTAGATATTATTCATAAGTGACTGCAACTTTTCTTTCAAATAAGCAACTATATTACTTCACAAATAACAGAAATGGAATCGCTCAAAATGATATTTGAAAGATAAAATATAATATTCATTAATTGTGACTACAGGAATAAGTATAATACTTAAGGTAAAGATTTTCTGAGTGTTTTAACCCTTTGTTGCATACAAATAATCTAGAGATGTTAAACGAAAATGTTTGTATTTTTTCTACTAAAAATAACCTTAGTGATAATAAAAAAAATTAATTTTATTCAAATTTCGTCTTAAATAATTACTACAGTTTGTTTACTACAGTGGACAGCATGCATATACGTACATGCATACAAATCTCTTCCCAACGATTTACGGTCATTGCATTTGAAATCATTTCCTGCCTTACCATCTTCTAAATGGTAAATCTACAACTGACATGTACATATAGGTCTTTCAAAATACCTTC
Organism: Stegodyphus dumicola; assembly: GCF_044657685.1. Lineage (NCBI taxonomy): Eukaryota > Metazoa > Arthropoda > Arachnida > Araneae > Eresidae > Stegodyphus > Stegodyphus dumicola. The sequence goes on along the minus strand of NC_140771.1, from coordinate 140,626,733 downwards.
ATTTCATCGATTGTGATTAAATTCATTTTGCTAAGATTTTGTAACCTGTACCTATTGGATTCTAATGTCAAATGTTCTAGAAATTCTTTGCCAAATATAAACATTTCCAGTGGTGTTTTGGCTTGATAAGCAGTGCATTTGGGTTAAAATTTACTCTTTTCGGTAGATCATTATCTACCCACTCCACAATTTTCTCAAACTGACACTTAAAATATAATGTCTAAAATTACTAATTATGAATAAAAAATGGCACTATAAGAAAATGTAAGCAATATTATATAATGTTTACTTTGAGAAATTGTATTAACATGGAAACAGAAGTAGCAGCCATTTTCCAAATAGGTTACTTAGTGATGCTATACAGCCATCTATGACTGACAGTTAAAAATTCTAATAATATAGAACGAATAAACACAGGAATGGAATCTGTTAAGGCATTTACAGAAGAATAAACAAATTTAAACTTTTGTCTACTAGAGTGGACATGATGCAACAAAGGGTTAAGAATTTAATTTAAAAATATGAACCCTTTATTAATATTTATTATTCTATTGAAATATAAAAATAGAACAATTAAGAATTGGATTACTCAAGGCATGTTATTGAAGCTTTTTTATGAGATTTTCTATAATACTTTTTATACTACACAGGGAGGAAGCCCAATAACTCATTCCACCAGCAATACGATAAGTTTTAATATTTCGGTTTCTAATCGAAACAAAAACTGTTATTGATATGCTAGAAAATTGCGGCAAAATATAATTCTTTACAGCTTTAAAACTGCCACATTAGAGTTTCAAACTATGGAAGTGAACTTTCTTAAAAACTTTAAAAAAATTTAAAAATTTAAAACTGCTTAACTTAAAAAATGCAAACTCAATATAGAAAACAAACAAAGAAGTAATAGCATGTATTTAACTATCATGACCAGCAGTCTCGTGATACAGGGATATAAATTTTGAATTCTTCTTATTCTAACTATTGTCTATTACGAATTGATATTAGTAGTCACCTAAATAAAGAAATTTTGTGTGTGAAATGCTCTATAGAGCCTTTAAGGAACGGCCTTTTATTAGCAAAATAACATGCAAATCATCCTCAAAATACACAGATTGACTGATCTATTTAGATTCCATTAATTTTATCATAGAACATTGTTATCTGGAACGTTTTCCCCACTATTTGCGTAACATACTGACCCCACGTATAAAATATCGAAATGCTAGAAATATTTAGAACAGGGTTACTTCTAAATTAGAGATTGAGGTTAGTAGATTCAAAGTGCACCAAAGGGATCAGATCGAAGACCGACCCGAGCAAGGTTATGACTATACATAATACGAAAGCGTTAAAAAGTAAAAAGGTAGGTGTTTTGTAAACGCAGAAAAAGTAAGAGAAAGATTTTTTCATATATACCTGAACTTATTACATAATTTATATTTAATACATGAAACAAAATCAAAACTCATGTGCATCTTCATTTTATATTAAAATATTTGAAATGTCAGTTACGTTAGCTTCCATCTGTTTATTAAATACCATCGTTACATTTTAAGACATTTTAATGAGAGAAAGCGTACACAAAAGAAAATACATTTGTAGTTTTGGAAAATCACAGCCGACATCTTTAGAGTTCTGAGCTTTTTTTGCCAAATCCTATTAGTTATATTTAAGCTATAATCAGATTCGGCATTGTTGACATTTACTGATCATTTACATATTTTTTGTCAGTTTCCACAATATTTACAGTGCAACTTCCTCAATACAAACATAGGATTCTGTACGATTTCTATCTTCTGTGTGTGGGGGGGGGGATGAATTTCTCAGAAAACAAAGACCTTCAAAATTACTCAACTTCGTTGTTTAATTGTACAGGAATATAAGAAAGAAATACTGATATTTTCTGGGAGATGGACCCCTTAGAAAATGAGCCGCTGAAAGAGATTTCGCTCCCTTTAACCCTAGAATGCTACCCTTTGAAAAACTTACGGGAATAGTAACCATTCGTCTACGAGACGAATTGTGTATAAGCGTGTTTAAAACTTATTTTAAAAGTTAATTAAAATAAAAGTAAACAACCCGAAAATGATTTCAGGACTTGTACTGTTTTACGTGCGAGACTACGGCCACCTAAAGGCCAAAATTTCAAGCGCACTGCATTTAGCAGACCTTGTGGTCCAACATGAAATAATTTCCTGTGTAAACTTTCAAAATAAATTTTACTTAATCTTGAACCCTTAGGTAAAATAGGAGGATGTCTTTGAGAATATGGCACTGAAGCATTCTTCAGCCTTTCTCCTACACGTACTATTCCTTTGTCATCAAAAAACGGAAATTCAAAAGGAATTTTCCTTTCTCGCCGCAAAGTTTCTTTTTCGACTTGTTCGATGGTTTCAATCTCAGGAATAAATGGTTGCAAGTTCTTGAAACTGACAGGCTGCATCAAGAATTCTGGACCTGTCCACCATCTAGAATCTGTCACCAAGGAATCAGCATTCATTCCACGTGAGAGAAGATCGGCAGGATTTTCTTTACCTGCGCAGTGATGCCAAGAGTTGGGATCTGTCAAGCTGGTGATTTCGTTCACTCGGTTTGCCACAAATTGCTTCCATCGGGTTTTTGCACCCTTTATCCAAAAAAGTGCAATCTTGGAATCTGTCCAATGGTATTCAACAGAAGATCTTTTCAGATTCACGATTCTCTTTACCTTAGAACTAAGACGAGCTGCAACTAGAGCACCCAATAGTTCTAATCTTGGTAAGGTTACGCCGTTTAACGGAGCCACACGACTTTTTGAAGTTAGGAGTTTCACCGATATTCCACTGAGTGTCTTCACCTTCAAATATATGGCAGCGCCATATGCCTTTTTACTTGCGTCGCAAAAACTGTGTATTTCAACAGTATCTTCCTTTGATGCAGAATCATTAACCAACCTAGGTATTTTCAAATTTTCTAAGTGATGAAGTTCAGCACACCACTTCTTCCATTCCTTTTCAATTTCCTTTGGTAAAGGTTCATCCCACTGAATTTTTTCATTCCAGAGATCTTGGATGAGGCATTTAACTCGAATGGTGAAAGGCGAAATTAATCCTAAAGGATCAAATATCTTACCTATTGCTTGAAGTAAGAAGCGTTTCGTATTTTTGTCCATAGAAAGAAATTCCAAAAGATTTTTAGTATCCATAGTTAAATAATCTTCGTGCGTCTTCCAAGAAAGTCCCAAGATTTTAGTTTGGTGTGCGCCCAAGCTGAGAGTAGCGTCTGCAGGATAGGTATCGAATTCTTCATTCTTCCATTGCTCCATTAATTCAGCATTATTGCTAATCCACTTCCTGAGGACCATTCCAGCCTCTTCCATAATTTTCTTGGCATTTTTAGATACTTCAAGTGCTTCTTCAAAATCTTCACTTCCAGAAATGAGATCATCTACATAAAAACACTGGTCTAAAATTTCAACTGTTTCGGGAAAATCTTCCTTGTATTTTTTAATATGATGTCTAATAGTAGCTGCTAACAGGAATGGGCTCGAACTGACCCCAAAATTTACTCGATTGAAACGGTAAATCTGTAAATTGGGCCTTTTATCAACACTTGGATCATCACTACTCCAAAGAAAACGAACTGCATCCTTATGTTCATCAGAGAGGCATATCTGCAGAAAAGCTTGTTTAACATCTGAACAAAATGCAATTTTGTTCAATCTGAAATTAATTAGTAAATCCAAAAGATTTGGATTTAAGTTAATCCCTGGCCACAAGCAGTCATTTAAAGAAAGTTCATTATTTTGATGACTACCCGCATCAAAGACGATCCTAGTTTTCGACGTTAAACTACTTTCTTTACGCACAGCCTGATGAGGCAAATAATATATAGGCTTATTTAAAGCATTTTCTTTTGTATCAGGATTTACGATGCTGATTATGCCTTCTTTTAAATAATCACAAATAATTTCACGGTATTGTTGATGTAACTCAGGATCATGACTAAATCTTCTCCACAAATTCTGAAAACGCTGCCGCGCCAAGGAATAATTATCAGATAATTCTTCATAATGTTTCCTAAAAGGTAGTTGTACTACATAACGTCCATTTTTAAATTCAACGGTGTCATTAAAAATTTCCATTGCCTGATCCTTTTCATGCAAAACTGGATCATCACGAATACCAAGTCCCTCTAAATCAAAGAAAAGTTTTAAAGTATTTTGAAGAGAGTCATTTTGCACAAGAAAACAATGTCCCTGATAAGAAGGTTGCATTTCGTTAAGCTTCCCGCATGCGATCCATCCGAATTCAGACTCTTTAAATAATAAATCATCATTTATTTTATACGTATTATTTTTCAAAACCTTAAAAAATAAATCAGCACTTATAAGGGCATGTACCTCTGAAGCTTCATAAAATGATTTATCAGCTAAATTTAAAAATTGTGGAATTTCTACTTTCGAAATATCTAACGTAGTACACGGAGTTAGTCCTGTTATCTTATTTACAATCAAGAATTCAACTGGTTCATTAAAGGTACATTCTTCATTTGAAATAAATGTATTCACTTTCCATTTAATATTTTGAATTGATCCATTAAGACATGTAACAGGCATTTTAATTTTCTCCCTTTTTATTCCTAAGCATTCACTTATTTTATCTGTAAGAACACATATATTAAATGCGCTGTCTAAAATCGCACGGATTTTTATTCTTCGATTATTGGCGTCACGGACATAAATCTCTGCAGTAGAAAAAAGTACACTTTTTCTTTTTTGTTTATTCTTGTTACTTAAAACACTCAACGCTTTCAATTCTGAGTCACTTTTTCCAGCGGCGGCATCGAGCTCACTTTTGTTTTGTCTAAGTGGCGTCACCGAGCGACAAGGAGTCTTCGAATGACCCTCATTATCCATGCATATTAATTTATTGTGTTTTTTTCCGCAAGCGCATTTAAATTTCGAGAGGCACTGACTTTTCTTATGATTTTGCTTTAGACATAATTCGCAGAGTTTATGTGAACGAATTAATTTTAATCTTTCATGAACACTTAACTTTAAGAATGAATCGCAAAGGAAAATAGGATGAAAGCTCCTACACACTAAACAGTTTTTATTTTTATTTTCATTTGTCAAAAGAACCTTCGATTTATGGGAAGGAGTGGAATTCCTTACTTCCGGGTGTAATATTTCTATTTATAGATAACAAAACTGATTCACGCTGTTCCAAAAATCTAATAAACTCGTCAAATGTTGGAACTACTTTCGATTTGTGAGATAATTCAAAATTTTTTCTAGATTCTTTATCTAGTTTTTGAAGAAGAATATTTATTAGAAAAACATCACATAACTTGTTCTGTTCATATTTTAATACTTTCAAAGCGCGTAAATTCTTTTGTATACAATCAATCATACTTCTGATATCTTTCGCATTTTCGGATTGAATCTTTTCAAAATTTAAAATATTCTGCACATGAATGTCAACAATCAGACGTTCATTATCATAGCGAGATTCTAAAGCATTGTACAAAGATTCAAAATTATCAAAGTTACTACTTAAATGCTTAGCATCATTAGTAAGACAAGATCTTAGATAATACAATTTCTGTGAATGACTCAGCTGAACATTATTTGTAATTAAATCATCAAATTGAGTTTTAAATGAACTAAATTCTTCATATTTTCCTGAAAATTCAGGCAAAACTAACGCTGGGATTTTAGTTTTGATTTGAAAATTTTCATCTACATTACTTTCAGTAACATTTACTGCTTTTGCAGAATTTAACTTATTGTAAGAATTAATGAGAATTTCAATTCTTACCTCCAATTTTTCCAGACGATCATCACATTGGTTTAAGTCGTCATCAATTTTGGTCAGATCATCATCTTTCATTTCACTTTGTGCGTAGCACGCACTTCGTAGTTCATCAACTTTTTTTTGAAGAACTTGAATGTTTTTTAGTTTAACTTTAAGTTCAACTAAGTCCACATCACTATTTGCAGTTTGCACAAAAGTTTCGAATCTAGTTATTTTCCCCTTTAGGGATGCTTTGCTTTTCATTAATATATCCATACCGCTGAAGTAGGCTCCAGGGTCGACGGAGCCAGATGAATAAACTTATTTTTCTTAAAGGTTATTTTTTATCGACGGACCAGCTTCACTGCTTCGTTTTTAATTATTTTATTTAGAAAAACATCATATACAAATATTTACAGTGAAGCAAAATACAATTTAATTGTGAGCTTCGGTTACAAGTAATTGCTCACGTCAGACCGGTTAGATTTCTTCTTCAAGTCTGCTGCCTCAATCGTAGGAGGCGATAATTTGGCGAGATTCGTTGGCGTAAAATGCGCCAACAGGACTCTAGAACTCCAAGTTAGCAAGAAAGTATCATTTATTTATTCTCAAAGCAGTCTTCACACATACTAGCATGTTGTTCTCTGCGCATTAGTCTGGAACATGTTTGACAAAAGTTGGGAGTCATTGTGCGCAAGCTGTATGGGAAAAAGCACATTTTTTTTCTTTTTTATACTGTCAGATTGTTCAGGAGGTTTCAGCAGTTTACTTATAATTTTTCTTATTGATCGAGGCAAAGTTGGTATGTTGTAACTCTTCTTCATCCATGGAGCAAGAACATCTTCACTTAGCTTTATTGTGTACTTTTTCCTCGATAAGACCTTTTCGAATTTTATATTATTCACATATATACCATGTGCATACATTAAACTGCTATTTATCATGCTAATCCAATGTGTCTGCAGTCCCTTTTACGGCTCAGTCCTTTGGTTCTTTAATAAATTGATAATATTGCGAGATACTGTACTTGTGTTGCTTGATTTAGGAACAGATGATAACTTATCTTTAGCACTGAGCTGAATTTTACCGAGGTAAAATAACAGGTTTTTCATGACTGAAAAAATTTCGGAATTTTTCAACTTGTTAAGCACTTTCTTAAGCTCTGTATTTCAAATTTAATTTTTTAACTTGCTTAGCATTTTCTTTTTTAGATTCATATTTCAAATGAAAATTTTCATCATCCTGGGTTCGTTTTTCAAACATTGTTTCTTCTTTATTGTCATGTGATAATTCCTCATTTCCATCTTTGTCGCTATCTGTGAATTCGTTATTTTCATCCTCAGCAAAATCTTCTTTCTCTGATTCATCCCAAGAAATAGAATTTTCTTCATCACTCTTGGGTAGGCCTACCACAAAATTTTTTTCCGCGAAAACTCTTTGACATCTTCAAGGCAACATAGAAATGAACATAAGTCGGATTCTGAAATGAAACGTTACAGCTAACCATTCGTCTGTGAGACGAACATTGTTCTAAAAATGCTATTACGAGAAAATATTTCGGTAAGAACGAGTGTCATAATCTATAGCAGCCAGGATCATATAAATATACTGAGTCGCACGTTCCAATTCCTGTTTTAGGGAAGGCCGGGCAAGGTTATTTGTTATGGGCTTCGTCCGGGAGACGAATGAGTAGCATTCTAGGGTTAAAACTGAGATAAAAAATTCTTGAATTGAATTTTTGAATCAAAAATTCTTACAAGTAACATTTTAGTGCATATATTAAAAGAAAGAATGCAGCTAAAAAGATACAGAACCAATATTTTGGAACTTTTGTTTTTACAGCAAAATCGCCTGCCATAATCTAATTTACAAGCAACAAATTTGCCAATGAAAAGTGTTTGTGCTAGAATATAAAATTTTTTGTTGTTTTTATTCGTATAGTAAGCATGAAGAATCGGCTAAAACCTGTTGCAGTTGTTGATAATTCGAAACAGTATGTCTTAAAATATAATGAAGGAATATAATGAATTTCGAGATGAATACGCAATATAATTTTGTGCAGAGTATGGCGTAAAATATAAATTTAAACTGGAAAATTTCGTAAGATAATTCGTGGATTTCATAGAACAGTATTTTACTGCGATGTAGCACTCAGAAAACATTTTTGCAAAGGATAACTCATTTAATTTTCAGATTCTGTAACTATTCGTAGTGCATTTCATACTGGAATTGCCACCCATTAAGACCGCTAAATAGTGGTAGTTCGACCTGGCTCGGGTTGGATTCCAGGCGACGGGCTGGCTGTCTGTTTGGTTTTCATGGTTTTACCACAACGAGCCAGTTTTCTTTAGAAAGTCCTACACGAAAGCATCCTTCTTCTTATGCAGATAGCCCTTATGACTTTGTGATATTCAAATAACCTAACCTTGCTAGAAATTCTCAATACCTATAATATAATATTTATACAGTAAGTACTACATTATCAAAAGTATTATTTGTTGAATTGCCTTAGTAATTTGTACTATATTTAAGTATGCGTTTATAAATGTTGTAAATAGCTTAAGGGGTATCAGCAACCCCTATACCGACAATGTTAAAATGGCTATTTTAGGCGTACCTTTTCTCAAAATCTGCTCTAGATACACGCTTGAAATTTTTTGTGCAATTAAAGTATACCTATCTGATTATACCGAAATGAGCTTTTGAATCATTTTAAATTTTAGAGAATATTTTGTTAGGCATAGTAAAATTTCGCACTTTTCTCACACAAAAAAAAATTAAAAAATTTTTTAAAAAAATTTCTAAGTTTATCACAAAAAGCTCATTTCAGTAAATATTAGGAAACCTAATAAATAAGCCATAACAATTTTAGATCTCTGTGAGCACTAGTTCCTAAGAAAAGGTACATCAAGTATAAAAAAATCACGTTTGGAGAAACACGCGTTTTTATGTAAAAATTCTCATTGATCAAAACAGTCGATGACAAATTAAAAGTAGATTTTTTGCAGTTCTAATTTTCATAGAGATTAAAGAATGGTATTTTTAGAAAGATAAAAGATAAATGTATAGATAATTTGAAAATGCAAAACTCAAAAAAAAAAAAAAAAAAAAAAAAAAATCTGAAATGTTTCACATTTTAAATTACGTCCAAAGGGGCGTTTTTTAACATTTTGTGTGTTACCTTTCTTTATTAAATATCATGTTCCTCGCACTTAAACCATAAGATCCAGTGCAACAGCAATATCACAAAATAGTTTTAAAACGAGCATATCTTTAGAATTTCCGATACAGAGACTCACGCGCTGGAGATAAAAATGTTTTTTCTGCACAACGTTGCCATTGCTCGCTTTGAAATCCTTGAGTTTGTTAATCAAAAATTCGTCAAAGTTTTAAAAAATAGGAAATCGATCATAAAACAAATTTCAAATTTCAAATTTGGTCTTCCACATGCTCATATTCGTTGGAGGATTACGTTATTCAAAATTCAATGACTCTATGTACCGTTATTTTATGACAATGTGAGAAATATACATACATTTACGCAGATTTTCATTATTTAATTTCTTCAGATATAATGCAGGACTCTAACATACATGTGAACCGACATTTATCCGTCCGACGCAAAATGCCGAAACGAAACTATTAGTCCTTCGGGATTCAAATCCCTTTGGACTTAAAAAAAAAAAAAAAAAAAAAAAAAAACATGAAATCACAATCTTTTGCAGAGTTTGGGGTTTCAACACAACAACACACAGATGCAAGCATTTTCAGCCTATTCGGTTTTCACGAGGAACCAGCTTGCTTACAGTTTGACAGGCTAGCCAGAATAAACCAGGTTGCAAATATTTATTAATTTCTTACTAACTCAAAAGTCTTACTTTTCCCACAGCGGCAACAGTTGCTAAAGGTTTTATCTAGATTTTTCCCATTCTTCTTTTGCTTCAGTTTACGAAGCCTTGACCTAGCCTAAGCACTTTATTTTAGGAAGATTTCATATAAAATAGTAAAAACAATATATTTCATATAAATAGTGAAAGAAAATTTTACATTGAATTGATTTTTAAGAATCGACATTTAATACTATTCGCTGCTGTTGCAATAAAGGTTTTGTAATTTAAAGAAATAAATACTTAATTTTCACAATTCAATTTGAATAAAAAATGTTATTAAATTTGGCTCAAACTAACAAAGCATAATCTCTCTCTTACATTAAACTTATTTATCACAAATGAAATCACATGAGAAGTTATTATTTATCAAAATATTTGAACATTCATTTATTTTATTAATAGAATTGTTTCCCTCCAACTAAATAACTTTCCTAAACGATTTTTTTTTAATTATTCAGGAATAAAAGTACCAAAAGTTATTTAATTTTCAATACCCTGTTTTAATTTTCAACTAAATACAACACAATTTAGAAAAACTGAAAAATCCCTATATATTCTTTAGATAAAATATTATACATGAAAATTAATGGAAAAGACAAGACATTGTACCACATTATATTAATTTCTGTTAAGAAAACTCACCGATATGTCTTAAGTAGAGATGACTAGAAAATTGCTTCCTTGCAAAGATATTTGAAGGAAAGTTATTAATGGATTTAAAAAAAATCGGTCGATTCTTTTGTGGAAAACGAATTTCAAATGAGGTCTTTGACGCCTGCAAGTGCGTTAGCCACTTAGATTGTCAGCTGCAGAAAGCACTTAGATGGTGCCGAGAAAGAAAATATTTTTCATCCTCGACGAAGCATTAAAATTTATGAAGTAGAAAATTAAAAATTTCCTTGCAGAATTAATTTGGAATATTGAAAATTTCTGCTCTCGCTTTCCTTATCCAAACTCTTGGGAACAGAATATCTGAACGATGGACTACTATGCTATTACGAATGGGATTATTCTCTGTGCGGAGACATTTGGCTTCGCATAAATAACTTATTTTTATTTTTGTGGAACAATGCTTTAAGAATATTATCTTAACTGAACTCGTAAATCATACGTTAAATGATATGGAAATTTAAACATTTGATATGTCTTAAAAGACACGTATTCAGAGAGCTTGTTTATGAATTTCATACCAACTACAATGAATATTATTTGCAGAAAAAGAGTGTTTTACGTACAAGAAAGTGACACGTGAATACTCTGATTAGAATGTAACATGGAAGGTGTAACATGAATACCCCTTCGAAAATAGCTTTATTACTTGCGTCGAGAAACCTTTAGTTTTCTATCATAACCAAGCGTTAATAAGATGCACGTTTTCTGTGAAATACCAATGCAATCAAACTACACATCTCACATAACTTTGCTGCTAAGTAAAATGTGTAATTAAACAATTGATCCGAATAAAAGAAAATCGTGTATTTTTAAGACATTTTGCATGCGAGTAGTTGTAAAGAAAAAGGCCTCACATAACTGTTTTGAGATGATGAATATATTCTGTAATAATAATAAATGAAGTTTTAATTGCTCCTTCATGCAAGATTGAATCAATAGGTTTTATTTGAATGTTTACGAATTAACGATATAATGTGTCTTACTTAACGTACAGGAATTATTTGTTATGTGCCTTATTAGTATGTCATAGTGTTTTAATTTTTAATTTATTTAGTTATTTATTAGTTTTCAATATTAGGTCGCACAGAGAGGTCTTAGGTAACCGAAACACCAATCAGCAGCAATCGGTCATCACGAAATGTCTCTGCTCGCTAATCATTCATTAATTTAAAGAAAAACATAATATGGCACATATATGTCCGATAGGTTAACATAATCTTAGAAAGAAATTTTGAAGGATATGTTCTAAAGAATTTAAAAACTCCTGTAACTATGAAGAATTAGTAAATATATGTTTAAATATAGAGAAATAAGAAAACAGAATACAAAGTTGTACTTAAATAGTACACAAGAGAGCAATGGAATATAAAAAAATTACATAAGTATAGAACATAATTTTAAAACTTCCTAACTATTTCATAGGTTATGTAATGTAAAGCTAGTACATTTTACAAGTTTGCATAATACAAGTCTAAAAGTCAGTTATATAGGATTAAACAGTTCTCTGGGAAAGTTAATAAATATTCTGTGAATACTAATTTATATAATTTCAAAAATCTTTAGAGTCGTTAGACATGTCATAGGTCTGTTCTTTAAATTAATAATAGCTATATAAAAGTATATGAATATTTTTGTAAAGTTTTGGAATTTTAATTATGTATTTCACGTAGAAGTTCCAAACAGTTGGCTTCAAGAGATGAAAATTTTTTTAACAAGATAGAATATTAGATAATGACCAAAATTCTTTTTTCCTATTTGCATAGCTCTGAAGGCAGAGGTTTGTTGAAACGAAACATGAGAAAAAACAGACTGTACCTGTTATAAATTGATTGAAGCAAGTACTATGGAACTGCCACTTATTAGCACTGAAATTTCTTAGGTTATGCATATAAGAATGTATATGCTTTTCAGAAGAGCTGGCATTTTGAGGAAAAAACATCATTATATCAAAGCACACAGTTATAACTCATTGGACGAACGTGTTATGCTCTAAAATACTTGTACACAGATAAAAATCTCATCTCGGTGTTCAACAGTATTTCATAATAAGTCAAATTCCTTTAGAAATCGTTTCAAAGGGAAAAAAAGGACTACCCTAAGATCGCATCCTTCTTTAGGCAAGCAGATCTCGGGTGCTTTGCCATTATTAAATAATTAAATCTAAATATTGTTAAACGTTCGCGTGATTTGCCGTTATTAAATAAAGCAACTTAATTATTGTTGAAATCCCTATTACGTAGAAGTTTTCAAATATTTGTTGGGTAAAGAAGTAACCAGATGTAACCGGATGAAAAGCTATTGTGCTGAATGGATAACATGAAAAAAAATTGTTTAATATTTATTATTTTTTGTTGAAAGCATAAAACGGAAATGCCTCATCATACATCATCTTTCTTTAAAAATGTTTTCGAGTTTTATTCGCTGGTTCACTGGTAGATCAAAAAGGGCTGAATAATACTAGTTCGATACAAGTAGCTTCGAATTCCGCAGAACGGTTCTGCGGAAGGGGTGGGTGTTTCTGTGTTTTTCCACAAACATACAAAGTAAAACTAACAAACAACATTTTTCCACAAGTAAATACCTACAAATTTCTCTAATAAAGTCCTCCAGAAAACATCCCTTAGCTGACTGACCTGTTTTGCGCTTTCGTTGTAGTTGTCGAGTCCATAGTTCATGGAAGATTGGTTCCAAGAGCCTTAAGGAGTTTAGACTTCTATTAGTGGGTTCGTATTGAATTAAAATAAACAAACAGTATTCGCTTATTGTTTGTGGACTCAGTTTCTGCCTCAAGTGTCTTAAATAAAACAATAAAAATCTGAAACACAAAGGGGAAGTCAGAAAAAAATATTTTGCAAGAAAAATACGGCCGAAAAGTATGACCTAAGAATCAGAAGAAATGATGAAAGCAAAAAATTCCCTTCGAAACAATTAACGAATAACAAAATGAATTTTTAAAAGCTGCTAACGATAAAAAGCTATAAAATCATACATACAACCATGTATTTACCAAGTCTCTTTTACATCATTCAAAATGTTAATTTCATTTATTGTTTAGTTCAATGATTAAACAAATAACGAAATGATAAATACAGCAATATGTTGCAGAGAATACGCAGCATGTATTAAATAAGATAATAGAAACCCCTCTCAGTAAAAATATGAAATTTTAATGAGAAATTTGTAAGCATAAAAGAGTTTAATTTCACTAAACTATTTCTTGCATGATACTATTACACCATTTTGATAATCCTAAAGAAGGCTTTTTATTTCATCTCAAAAAATACCCTTAAAAAAGTTAGAAACTATGCAAATAAAAATTTTTTAATAGCATTGTTTGCTCAAATCTGACTTTTACTCCTCCTTCTTCGAACTTCTAAAATATCAGCAAGTTTCATTTTCCCTTTTTATTACGATTTTGAAATATTCCACTCTTTCTAAGCTTATATTTATTTTCCTTCCCTACTTCCCAACTTTTAATGGTACATAAGTTTTAGAGAATGGTATTTCTGTATAATATGGATTTCGAATATTGAATTAAAAGTCTCCCCCAAACTAGAAAATACATCACTTTTCTATTATCAACATTCTTGGTGATTTTCTAGGAAACATTTAGTTTTAACAGCTACACCAACATACGTATTTCCGTCAAATCTAACTTTAAGTAAACAAATATTCATTCAGTAAAATAGAAAAATATTTGAATGTGTGAAAACATTTTGCTGCTTTTAAAATAACCATCTAAGAATAGACATGAACTATAAATAAAGTGACAGGAAATCTTATTTGGGTTCTAAAAAAATTATAAATTAGCTCCCTGCCCCACCAAAAAAACACTTTTGTTTGGAGTAAATTGTGAATGAATCCCAACATATTTCGCGAACAATCAGATGCAGATCCCCCCCCTTTTTTTTTCAGAAGCTAAAGAATTTTTGCTTCATCTGCCTGATTGACTCTCTGATTATCTTCGTAATCAAAAAAGTTTTATTGAAAATGTACGCCTAACAAATGTTGTCTTTTTCCAGATTTTAAATTTCTCACTGGTGTGTTTCTCTTCTATTTAATTTTAAAAGCAAATCTGAAATTTTATTTTTGACTTACACATGTTACACAGTTTCTGGCACTGACATACTTTATGAAAGAGATATTTCATACTTAAATATTACATAAAGTGAAAATTCTAATACCCTTTACTCTTTCACGTGCTATTGTCTTGTGTATTGGATCGAAATCCTGTGGAACGTCTATAACGTAAATACGAGCCAGTTTTCTTCATTTAATCCTCTACGAAGCCATTCCACCTCTTAAGCAGCTAGCCCTCACATGTTTTACTATAATCAAACAAACCAAACCAAACCAAACTTTAAATTCATTCCATTTTATATTATCCGCCAGCCCCTGAGATAGTTTGATGGGCAGAAAGATTTCATTAACAGTAAAGAATAAAAACAAATCAAAAGCAGTTTAACAAATTTAACAATAAGGATTTTAAAAAGGTAATTTTTCAACCTGAAATTTGTTTGCTTTGTCACCGTATGTAGAATCAAAATTTAAAATAACCTTTTCAAGAATACTGCACAAGATTATCAAATTATAATATGCAGAACCCATTAAAAATTACAATGCAAATTCGATGATCACGTAATATCCTATTCTTTACGAATAATTTATCATGCAATTTTTAAACCTTTATGTTCTAGTAAACGAAATTTCGGCCAGAGATTTCGAGATAAAATATATTTGTTATTTATCATTTTACAGTTCAGAAGTATTTGGATTTAATGTATTATATTTTTATTTCTCATATTAGTAACCTTGATAAGGGCTAAAATGATATTATTTTCAATTTTAATCCTTATTTTCCTCTATATTGTAAAATGCTATAAAAAGAATCTTCGTTATACATTTCCCATTTATTGTGTTGATAGGAAGTATTCCAGTTACCTCTAATTTTGTTATTGGACACAAGTTGAATGTATATTTGAAGTTACACTGTATTTCATTCATAATTTAAAGCGTACTAAAGTGCTTAAGTTTCGTTAATCCCATATTTATAAATAAAACCTTTTATTCTGAAATTTTCTGCGCTATGATCTGAAAACTATTCTGTAGCACAAAGTTTTGAAATGAGAACGACGTTCCTTAGCTATAAATATACTAATTAATACAAGAAGATTTTAGATTACGTACATTTTCTTTAGCATTAAAATGTTTTTCAGTTATCTGTAGGTAAATCATTTGGCTATATAGAGTAACTGTTTTTTGAAATGCACACGTAATCGTAATTTAAACTACACAACCGTTTAAAACACACCGACATTACTTAATCTATTTAATTACTTTTAAAGAAATAATTTTGTTTTAAATTCCCCGCATACAAGAATTTCATATTTTAGCTTTTTTTGATGTACTTCACTTTATGTAATGCAGCAGAGCGTTTATCATATTATTTTGCTCTACAGCAGCGGTTCAGCGCGTACCATCTAACCAAAAATTGGACACCTTTAGTACCACTATTACAAAGTTCTAGTACCAAAACCACTCTCTCTTGGTTTATATCTCCGTTCTGTCAAGAAAATCTGCTTAATCAGTGCTCATTGCAAAGGTTTTTTTTTAAATTTTTTAAAAATTTTTTTTAATTATATTACGGCAAAGCACTCGAGGGCTATCTGCCTTAAGAGAGGGATGCTTTCGTGGAGGACGTTTTAAGAGAAACTGGCTCGTATATGCGTTACACATGGGGATACCCACGAAAACACCCATGCAGCGAACCCGTTCGCGGGGTTCGAACCTCGGACCGAACTACCAGTGTTCAGCGACGTTACCTCATTGCAAAGGCACTGCTCCAAACGGTTCGAAGAATTACAGACATAGTGTAATGAGCAGGTTATGAAAAAGAAGCATCTATATAAATTTCTTCATAACTATTTGAGGTCTTGAACAAAGACCAGATCCCATAAATTTACGAGTGTTAGAAAAAACACTCAATCAAGATGTTGGGGTTTTAATTTTTTAATTTAATAATTTAAAATACTTTGCTTCTTTGCATACCACCTATTTTTCTCTTGCGTACCATCGGTTGAGAACACCTGCTCTACAGTGTATTATGAAAGGGAAGATCTGTAAAAGACCTCATGTTACTAAATGCCATGAATTTAAAGCGATTCCCTTTTTTTTTATGGAAGATGGAAAATGTAGATTAGTGAAATGTTTATGGGGACTTTCCCTGTCTTGGTACTACGCAATCCGATGCTCCGTAAAACACATCATAGTTAACAATTAAAAAAGGACTGCTAAAAGTGCACCACATCTCTGTAACTATCACCATTGATGGTGCCTTCAGTTATGAAAAAGGAGAGCTGATTGCGGTACCATTTTCTTTTTTTTTTAATTATCTCCTATAAAGAAATCCGGGATGATGGAACAAATTTTGCAGATGATGAGAACGTTTTGTCAAGTAGATTAGAAAACTAAGCATACGTGGCTAAAAATGTAGTGCTGCATAATAATACAGCAAGAGATATCTGGAATGATATTTTTTGCTTAATCATTATAAAACTATTTTTATAAGAAGGAATTTGTTCTTCATTTTGAATGAAGCCATAGGTATTTTTAGTTACTTGTAAGAGTAAAACAAATTGTATTTAAAATTATTTTTGAATCTGTAATGAAGGACAGTGAAAAAATAATAATAACACAATTATTAAATAATATCTTTCTGGAACAGGGCCAATAACAATTCTTTACCTTCCAGACTGCGTAGCACATTTCAGTGTTCAGAGAACAGACAGTGCGCATGCATTCATGAAAGTGTTATCTTTATTTCGTCCTGAATACTTTGATATTCTCACTGCTCATTAGATACAGTAACTTTGCTCTCGTAGTCGTTGGACATGGTTTATGTCTCCGTTCTGTCAAGAAAATCTGCTTAATCAGTCCTCATTGCAAAGGCACTGCTCCAAAAGATTCGAAACATTACAGACATAAATAGTGTAATCAGCAGGTTATGAAAAAGCAGCAGCTTTATAAATTTCTTCACAACTATCCGAGGTCTTTCATGAAAATACGTGAAAAATTCTTTAATTCATTTACTTGCTTTATAAATATATACATATATATACTTAGAAAGTAAAGGAAATATCTATTGCGTTAAAAATTAACGAAAAAATATATAGCAAATTTATTCATTCTGTACTAAAGCTGGCTGATTTAAAATTGTTTCAATCATTTGCAATAAATAGAAGTGTTTCCTAGAGATAATTAGTAAGTTGATAAAATGCAATCTGTGCTTGGCATTATATTCAAAATCTAATCTATTGTAAATAGGCAGGAAATGATACTTCATTTCAATTCAGGTGTACAGTAAGCTGCTTCTGAAGATAGAGACCGTCTCGTTCCACTATTTCGAAAACATGGATTTATTTAAAAATGACCTTTAATACCAATATATTACTGACAAACAAAAATAATATGAAATAAAAAATTCTTTTCTTAACGATATAATTTTTTTAGTTCTACAATTGTCTGATATACTATGTCTTTGGCTCTTATAGTGTAAATAACTGAAGGTATCTTTCTTATGTGTCCTTGCGATATAGTACACAGTACATCCAGGAAGGTCTAGAATTAGATTCTCAGTGAAGGCGTAGTTGATTGCTTAAGATTAACACTAAAAACATTTAATGACTCTACAATGACATCCAAACTAAAATTGAAGGATGATTACTAGTATACCAACCATACTACAGGATCTCATCTCATTCTTTCTGCAGCTCTGTAAATAAACTTAAGTGAGAAATAAAAGGCAATCCTCTCTTGTGGGTTCATAATATAGTGGTCAGCATATTCAACTAAAAACTGGAAGATCTTTGGATCGATAGTCTTTAAAAATACGGTAGATTTTTTCAATACCATAATTTTAGAGTCTTCATAAATTACCTAACGACTGGAGGAGAACATGCCAATGTAAATTTAAAAATTAGGCCAAAAGAATTTGTTTTGCATAGATTTTAAATAAAATCTATTCACATCGAGAGCAATAAGACACAGATTCTCTTCTTGAAAAGAAAAACTTTTATTCAAAATTTACGAAATCTAAACTTGTATTTTATCTAATTTTTAACCTATGACAGCATAACATTGCTTCGATTTCACTGCAATAGTTTTCCGCACTTTCTTCAAAAGATTCCACTGACAGTCTAATGCATATCAAGTTTCATTTTGCATAACTATATGCTTTTTTGGTGGCAAACTGAATATTCGTTCAAACCCAGTACTGTATCAGAGTTTTTATTCATGAAAACTAAAAGTGCATTGGAGCAGCAATACTTTGTGCAATTCCTAGCAAATTTGATATCAATACATAATTTAAACAACTGTTTGCATAATTGGTATAAAATAACACTTGCAACAACAAACATCTTTTGGCAAACTTAAAGACATTCCCAATGATTTTTTAAATAAACATTCGAACTTTTTACATATATTTATATGAAATAGTTTTGATATTTTGTTATAGCAATTCCACCTTCCAGTTACTTTAACAGTAAAGGTATTCTGCCTGTATTCATTTTGTCTAAAACAGCATTTGTACGGTCTTAGGTGAAAATGATTGTGCAAGATAGAATCCATAGAACTGCTTACGCTTGCCTGTGTGTGTAGTACCGGATGAATAGGTTTACTGAAATTGAAGGATTATGTGGCCGATCAATATAGAGTGAGATTTCAGTCAGGATTGATTCATTTCCCTAGCCATCCCAAACGCCATTTTGGAAAATAGGTTTAAGAGCAGGGATTAAAATCAAATGGTCTGGTCCCACGGAAATGTGACTGATAATGGATGGAATGCTTTACTATGATCGCAGTCAACTGAAACTACTGCCACTCCAGGCAATGAGTCCGAAAACAGAAAAGTTATTATAAATTAATAGTTATATTTTAAAATTAAAATTTAATTAATTAAATTAGAATTAAACTCTTGTTTAAATTTTAAATTAACGTTATAGATATACTCGTATATTATTGTTTCACGAGGATGATACAAAATTTTATAAATTTTAATATTTTAATACATATATATAGATAGATAGATAGATAGATAATAGGTATTCTGTCTTTGGAAAGATGATACGGATGCCATTTACTTCCTACGTTTCTTCTTATTTTTCTCAATTTTTTCATATTTGCTGAGCTTCATTGTTCACATTTCACCATCCACTACATTTTGTAGTGTTCTGTCTTGTTGTCGTTTGAATATTTTGTATTAATTTGTTTGTCAGTCTTTCCACAACGAAAGACCGAGTTTACTTACAGCTTTTACGGTTTCTTGCATTTAAGATAATGCTAGAGAGAAATAGGAACTTGTGAATTAAACTGTGTTTATAAACGTTTTCGTTAGCTTCCATCGTTATTGGTTAAGAATCCTGCTTTAAGTGTTTTAAGCCATTTTCCTTCAAATAATAATAATTTTTTTCCTAAGTTAGCAAAAACTATTTCGGAAGTATAAACGTTTCACAGACATTGACTTTGACTTGAAAACTACTACTTGCCAAAGGAATATCTACTTCTTTTCATGAAAAGTGATCAGATAAGATACTTCCTTTCAATTATACACTTGAATGCTTCTCTTTTGATTTTTCTCCTTTTCTTTTTTTACAAATTGCCTGAAATTTAAATCACTTTGAAGATAGTTACTAAGATTCTCCATGATGAAGTTGAAGGTATTTTAGAAAAGCCACATATACTGATATCTTTCCTTCGTCAAAACATTGTAAGGAAATATTCTTTTACACTTCCCGTTAGGTTAAATAAGCTGATTAAAATAAAGCACAACAGGACTATCTGCCTAAGAAAAGAGATGCATTCAAGGCAGAGAGAAACTAACTCTTATACATGCTACACATAAGAAACCTATGAAAACATACATGCAACCAGCCAATTCCCTAGGATCTGAACCACAGCGAGCTACTAGTATTCAGCAGTTCTAATTCAATAGGCTACTGGTATGAATGTTTTTGTTTCAGAAAGCTATTTTTTATTTCTAAGAATACTTAAGGATTTTTCTTTGATGTTATATCGTATCAACTAATTGTTATAATATAATTAATATAAGTATGTAACCGCCTCATAAAACAAACTTCGTGAAAAATCGAAATCAATATAGTACTGATTACTGAATTTTTTTAAATAGTTAAATATTAATAACGAATCAAATATTTAGTATGTGTTTAAATTGATCAATATTGAGTGATAAATATTGGGTAAAAATACAGTAGTTAACACTGTCATATTGATTTCCAATTCATTAATCAGTATGATTAACCACGAATCTTTATGACATTTTCAGTACAAATTTAAACTTAACAGTTAATATAGAATTCATATACATTGAGTGTAGGACGTATTCGTACAGTAAGTGTTATGGCCTAAAAATGGCTCGTGGATAAAAATTGCAAACTTAAATTCAAAGAATCAGTAATTGAAGAGGTGTAATAAAATATACTGTAATATTTCCACGTGAAATGTACATGATAATAAATGCATGCATAGATAAAACATTTACAAAACAAAAACAGTGCATCATCTTGTGGTGTCAGATGAATTCGTATATTATACATAATGTTGAATATTTCCATAAATATATTTAAATTAATACCCTATAAGATATCTTTTATCGCGAATAACGGTTTCGCGTCTAATTGGCATTGATGCAATAAAAATATGGGTGTTCTGAACTAGATATAGACCCCCATTCTTGTTAATTGCAGTTATCAAGTCATTTTTATTAGAAATGTTCTCGGATTTAATACTTTTATCAAGAGTTTTCCCTTAATTCTCATTGGGAGTGAAGTCGGGTGACTGAGAAGGAAGTTTCATATACTTTGGGGTGTTATATAATATCCAAAGCCGTGTATGTAGGGCTGTATGCTTGGGGTCATTATCATTCACGAAAATATGTTCACTATCCAACTCCATTTTTATCGCACTAGCATATTAATCATAATCCCATTAATGATGACTAAATTACTGACCCTGGAAGCACTCACACGAACACGCCTATCTCTATGTTTCACCTGCTAGCTATAAGTCCCAGGAATCTGACTACGTGGCTTCGTCACTTAAGATAGACTTTGGATGCATTTCTGTATTTCGTTTCCTCCACACCATTCGAGTCCCGTCCGATCCAAAATTATTGAATTTATTTTCATGTGGAAAAATAATGTTCTTCCAGAGATCTGGGCTTTCATTTACGTATTTTTTGGGAAAGGATAACCGTAATTTTCACACACAAAGAATTTTCATCTCGCAGCACGGCCACGGAAACTTTGTTTTCTGCATGCATTTCGAACTAAACTTAACGGATACTGCTCTTTCCAAGTTTTTCAATTTTTCAATTTTTGTAAGCTTAGAAGCATTTACATGCACAGTTGAACGTGGTCTTCCGACTAAAACTGAAATTTCATTGTACAATTTACCGCCTTCACGAAGCTATAAGATTAATTATTTTCCGAAAACATAATTTATTTACTTTTAAGACCCATATCCAAATTTTACGTTTCTTATCACATTTAAAGTGACACTCAGTCATTTTATATAACCCTCAAGATAAATGGCGTCAGTTATCAACGAAAAACTGACTAAACCAGGTAGAATATGCTGCTAAAATTTTGCATATTTGTTTGAATGTACGAAGTAAGGCCTATTAAGTTATACATATTTTTTGCTGCATTTCATTTAAACTCATTTCCTAGAATTTCACCAGAGATATATTTCTCATTCAACTAACTCAGTGCTCACTTCGCGGCAAGGCAAAAATACATAAAAACTAGCACATCTTCATTAAAAATTATAAACTACAGAAGAATATAAAACACGAAATATATTCAAAACAGTTAAAAACATTTATTACAAAATTACAGTTTCTAAGGAGAAACAAGCAATGCGGCCAGAGGACAAGAAGGTAGATTTTTTTTGGTGCACAAAACTGGAAGTTTACTTTAGTCCCACAAGGCAAAAAGGCACTAAAGGTGCAGAAACTGACTTCATTCACCATTCTAACGAGTTTCAAATGTAAACAAATGGCCGTGTGTTCGGCTTAACTCTCCACTTAAACTTTTAAATGATTGCCAATTCTACAGCTATTGCATGCGGATTGACTAAAGTATGAAAACCTTAACCTGAGTATAACTACCGCAAAATTGAATTACTAAATGAATAATGAAAAGTATGTAAATGAAAATAATCTAAGTTCCTTAATTTAAATTATTTAATTCGGTTATTTTACCTTTTTGTCCTAAACGCAAACTGTCCTGTAACTGTTTATAATAAATCGCTTTAAACTGACTCATTTCAAAATTAATTCATGCCATAAGGTTATTGCAGAACACTATTAACTCAGTTACATAAGGCTTTAGCAATAATAATTTAAATTTTCAAATTGAAAGAGAAAATCAACCAATCAAAATAAAGCTAAATCATTCTGCGTTAAGCTTTCATCTTAGACACGACGCATTCGTTAGCAAAAAAACGTTAAATACATTTTGTTAATGGTGCATCCAGAATTACTCGATCAATCGTGAATGCAGCTGTTTCTTTATTTACCTCCATATCAACAATATCTAAGTTATTACGGACACATTCAAATATCTATATTAATATAATATACCTATCTAGCTCTTTCTCTCTCCTTATATATATATATATATATATATATATAATGAAGGCAGTTTATGGCAATGCAAATGAAAGGCAGAAAATATAAGAATATACTTTCTAGTTATCTCAGAATCTAATTTCTTAGATTCCACGTGCTACAGAAAATCATTGATCAGCTTCCAGAAAGTAAACGTGTAGTCCATGTGACTGATTATCTGATTAATATGGCTTCAGCCTTAATTAATTATGCCTTTGAATTTCACAGTACTTCCGGGAACGCCATTATGGCAAACTGCAAGCTAATGGAATACAGAAACTGGGATTCATCTCCACTGCGAGATACAGAGCTAAATTAATAATAGAAAATTTTCATATGATTTAATTTGCTATTTTGTCAGGGCGTCATAAAAGTTAGATATATAATGTAATGTTTTGAATAACTAATATATGAACTGAATTACTCATTTAGATGTATTTTTTTACTTTGTAAATGATAACCTGACATTACTATCTTAAAACAGAAGTTTAAATAATTCGTATTACACTTTCTCGATATTTTATTCTGTAATACTGAGAGGAATCGGCAGTTACCAAACTTTGCTCTAGAATTATTTGTATAATCTTGTATAATCTGTAATTAATCTTTGTATTGTATAATCTTTAATTAGTCTTTGTACCTAATTTTATAATCTTTAATTAATCTTTGTACTTAATTTGTATAATCTTTAATTAATCTTTGTACTTAATTTGTATAATCTTTAATTAATCTTTACACTTATACCAGCAATGGTCTGAACCAGTTTTTATTTCTGTCTGAACAATAAATAGGAATAAGTAACGACTATGCTGTAATAAAATAGTTGTTAAATACCTCAAAAGTAATATTCTCGAAATGTTGCAAACCTTGCGGGGAAGCGATTCAGTGAAATAAGATAACAGTAATGTCCACAGTAATTAAATCTTTTCTTTACTAAACAAGAGTTCAAGTCTAAATGTGGCATTAATTTATGATGAAATAATATTATATATTTTTTACCATTTTAAGCATTTTAATTTCAATACAAGATTTTATATCTAGTATCTAATTTGGAAGGAATAATACTTAACCTTGTAGGCCTATCATAACAACTTAAAAATTAAAATTATTTGATATGTAAACGGAAACATCAGACTGTGATTTATTATGGATTTTATATTTTCGAAGTTTTCATATAATTTTTCTAATTTTTTTAGCTTTTAATGTTAAACTCGTCCAGGTGTTATTACTCGTCCAGGTGTTAAGCGTATTTCTGCAGAGTTATCTACTACTTTAAGTGATGCTGTGAAAATTTTGAACTTTATAAAATCGCATGCTATAAATTGCCGTCTATTCCGTATGCTTTGTGAGGATTTTGGAAGTTTCTACGTTTCCTTACTACTTCACACAGAAGTTAGATGGCTTTCCCGTGGTAAAGTTTTAATGTGTTTGTTTGAATTGAAGTCTGAAGTTCAAGCATTTTTTATTGATCATCCGTTTTATTTGTCTTCTTGTATATCCGATGTTCTTTGGCTGCAAAAGCCTGCGTATTTAGCTGACATTTTTTGTAAACTGAATGAATTAAATATGTCTTTACTATGCAAGGGTGTCACCATTTTCAGTGTACATGATAGAATTAAGGCTATGTTGAAAAAGATCAATTTTTGGATTCAATGCCTGCAGATAAACGAATGTGGATGTTTCGATTCTCTCAGTGCTTTTTTATCAGAAAATTCAATTAAACTTGAATAGTCTGAAATGTCCAACTGAAATTTGTTATCATTTATTTGTTTCATAGTTTTTGCAATTTACTAATGCATAAATAATTTAAAAAGAGTGTTTGAAGAATAGAATGCTAAGTTTCAGTTAAATTTCATAAATTTCAAATTTTTCTTTTATTCTTTCTTGCAAACAAGTAAATTAGCAAATTTTTTTGTTCAAAGTTTTCAAAATCCATACATTTAATTTTAGATCCATATCCTCTCACCATCATTGAAAAACATTATTAGGTTAGAAGTTTTAGTACCTGCCCTTTCATCACATACATACAGGTATCATCAATAGTTTACAAATCTGCCTCATTCAAAAGTATTTTTATGTTTAATCTTTGTGCATACAAGACTTTTAGCTGATCATGTGCCTTAACTAATGCCTACGTCTGCTTCAGATTTCGTTTGCTTAGCTTAAAGAGCTTTAGTGAGAGGATTATCTGAAGACTTTATTATTCAGATCGTAATATCCCACTTTTTTCGCTTGGCCGTAAGACATAAAATTAACCTAGTGAAAACAATAATATCTTGTCTTAGGTATTCATTTAATTGATCATGGCTAAGAATTGAATATAAATTAACAAAAATGCAAGATCAAAATAACACCTAAATACTGCGTGATGCAAACTTTGAATTCCTAAAAGAATTCCAAATTTATAAGAGCATGACAATACTTTTGTGCAAATAACATAGAAATCAAGTAGACAATAATAGATTATACAAAGCAGTCAAATTCGCGACACTCGATTCATTTTTCTGCGATCCTCGGTTCACTCCAAGAAAATCAGTATTTTATTTATTTATTACCTGCTTCGCCTTTTGGACACTACACGGAAAGAGAGGGCTACTGCGGGTAGGACTTTCTAAGGAAAACTGGCTCTTATTTAAGTTATACATGCGGAAAACCACGAATAGGTTCATGCAGCCTGCCTGTTTGTCAGGGCTTGAACCACGCAAAGAGCGGCTTTCTACCGCTCGGGCTGGTGGTTGGGCCAGCTTCAGTGTTTAAAGAGTGAATTCGAAGAAACATTTCGCGATATCAAATCTATCTAAGATGAAGTCTTCTCGGATTCTGCTCCTTTTTCAACCCATTTTGAAAAATTTCCAGACCATTCATCGATGTAATTAAAAGAATATCTGTGCGACGCAGCAAAACTAAAACGGGTATTCCCAAAATTTACTTACTTGCGTGGTTTCCATAAAGATGTGACTTCGTATAGTGTCAATGTGAATAACTTTCATCAATTACGAAATGGAAGAAATCTCCAGCAAAATCCAAGTTAAAAGACATTCATCTGACCTCTGCTCTGAAAATCAGTAATGTGAGCAGCATGTCTGGAAACTGGCTAGTTGCAAGAAAAAGATAACAGGTGTCAGGAAAAAAACAACAGATATCCATCTACTACCCGTATTTCCTTATATTCCTTCCTATTTTTTCTTGCGGCCCGCACTATTGCACAGTGATAATTATTTGCCCGACTTGAGATATGAATTTGACATGCCTAGAGTATTTTGGAGAAGAGTAGATTTCAGTGATATAAATTAACTACTCAGATTTGAATAGTCTTTAATGGCAGAACGAGAAGAATTAGTACCCATAGAGGCTTAACTGAAAAAAACTAGAGGAAGTGGTTTTTACTCTATTAATAAAAAGTATATCTTTATGCATAGCAGCAATATTAATAATTTTATCCAAGATTTTGACATAGTATTCTTATGTGTATATGCAAATATTTTCCTTGAATGAAGTAACAAATTACTTAGTTACTGCCATGGACCGTAGAAACTATTCACCAGAATGATTGAGAAATGAATTACAATCTCGTGTCGGAGTTTAATCCAATTATTGAATTTCGGTAAAACATGGGAAAGCTACCTACTGAAGAAGCATCACGATTTTGATCGAAATTCGACACTGTTTGTCTAACAAAGGAAGAAAGAAGTGCTACGCCTCAAAAAACATTTATAACGACGGAGGCAACAGTTTTGGATGTTAATTTTAGGTTTAATATTCATCAGTATCAAAAGCAAGAATATTTGATATGGATGAATCATTTCGAATTTCCTTGTATCTTAATATCAGACAGAAAACCATATATAAATAGATATAAATATATATAACCATATATAAAAACAAATATTTCTTCTTTTTACATTAAATAACTTTTCTTTAACTTTTTTAATATAAAATAATTTTCTTTGTTAAATATTTTGCTTTAATTGCTGAATATTTTGAAAGGGAATATAATATATTCATGCATGTACCAGTTATATGGTGACCATAAATCACCTACTGGATAATGAATGAAAATATGTTTAGTGCGAAACATGTCGGAGAAAAAGGAATCGTCTGGGTGTTACATTCATTCATTTGAAACTAATACATGAAAAATACGATAGAAGTAGAATAAATAAGAAATAAAATGATAAGAATCATGAAGTAACTATTCTCAAAAGGTGCGAAAATATGCTTGGCAATTCAGACCATAAGCAAGTAACCTACAAATGTGAAAACGCTAACAATTAAAAATGGTCAAATTAAAGAGCCTATAAAGTCTATAAAACCCAAATCAAGAGAATCATAACGCAACTAGTAAGCACACTCTCATTCTCTAACGAATAAGCGAACGCTTGAAATTCTCTACGGTATGAATTAAATGGAATGAAAATAAAAGATTTAAAATGTATAGAATAAATCCATCTTCAAAGCTGTATACATATTTTGAGACTTGGCGAAAAAGAAAATGAAATTAAATAAGTTAATAATATTAAATAAAGATTAAACGAAGATAAAGCAATTATTTTATCATTCTATTTTACAACATAACTCAAACTTTGAGACATAAACAACAGTAAAGTTAAAAAAAATTCAACTCATTAGTAATCAATTACTTCACTGTACACAATATTTCGGTTAAAATTATTAAATATTAATAAGTACTGATCAGCTGAGTGAGTCCATGCCATTTTCTCTTTACGTTTTGTAATACGAGTCAACATAACTTCTCTCGCATGCATCCCGTTCAACGCCTCATCTACGTATGTTTCCAAGACCTGCTAGTGATGTATATAAATTAATCATGCGTCTCATTAATTTACCAATATTCTGTCGAAAAATTAAAAATTCATTATTATAGTTACTGCATATCCAGTAACGATAAAATTCTTCCAAATAATGCATATATGTGGCAGCGTAGTAATTTGTTAAAAATTGTTGCATTTGCATATGAATAGAGTAGCTACAATAGGTTACTTAAAACTTTAAAAAAGGGGAAAGAAATATTACTTACCATGGAATATACTACAATAACAAAAGTAAGACAATAACAGTTAACCACATGAATTGTCATACGTTCTTTTTTAATCAATAAAACTATGGCTAGTGCGTGATAGTAATACTACTGACCCACGCATAAATTCTAGATTCACCCCCCCGTATTTCTACTTCTATCAATCAATCACTCGAACATCATTCGCATGCGCACAACGCACATTCTTACCCTTATCAGTAAATTCTTATATGTATTTAATCCCTCTAAAAGCATTCTGGAGAGTTCTACAACATTCACTGTTTCAGATCTATAGTTAACCCAGCGAATGCATTGGCTGTATAGGTGCTTTTGTAATATCCGTCGTGGGTAATGCAAATGTAAAATACTTTTCTTTAGAAAGCCCTTCACGAAGACATCCCTTCTCTAAGGTAGATAACTCTCCTATGCTAGGCCGCAGTCGAACAAAAGGATAATAATAATAATTGTATATCTTTCTCTTTTAGCTATCATGCAAAGATACGACCTTAGTAGTAAGCCTGGCTACTTCTTGCACAGGCGTAAAGAAACAGCACATAGGGAAAGTGTTTCAATTGCCCTTTTATTTGGTTCAATTCTTTAACAAATATGCATGTACTTCTTGCTCACAATAACACCGACTACTTGTGTTGGGAACTTAAAAATAATTTAACAATAAATAGAAAAGAGTAGTGCTGGATTACTGAAAACTAACAGGCTGACTCAGCAACCTACACCGGCTGCAGACTTTAACGGCCAGAAGACGTATCAGCAACTCAGAATAACAGCAGGAAAGGACAGACTAGCTACGTGCGCAATGCTAGCGAAATCACGCTCTGACTTTTTAATTCTACTTCCCTATAACTTAATTTGCATCCTAGAGAGGATATGCGACGGAAATTGAGAAGTTCAGAAAAGATAACAAAAATTAGAATAATTGGTTTTTAAAACTAAGGGGAAACCCTACACTGTTATAGAGTTTATTCCAAGCTTTGTGGACCATATTCACACAGATGAACATTACAGCATCCTCAATTTTGTATTTAAATTTATTCTAGGTCCACATTTTTCTTATACTCACACAGTAATCCTACAGTGTGGGCCCACCAGCGGCCGAGCAGTCGCTGGTGAGCCTGAACGCTGGCTTTTCGGTCCGAGGTTTGAATACCGCGAACAGGCTGTCTCCATGACGCTTTCGTGGTTTTTCCATGTGTAACATGTATACATGTATATATTACGTACGCGTAGCATGTACGACCCAGTTTTCCTCAGAAAGTCTCCATAGAGGTATCCCTTCCCATAGGGCAGATAGCCTTTGAGGCTTTGCCGTAATCACATAAACCAAACAAAACCTATAGTCTGACATTTCTACATTCATTTGGATGCATTCTTTCTAATTAGCGGAATGCAAATAACTCAAAAATATCTGTAATCTTGGTGAAGAAGAATGGCTAATAACTGTGATCATGCCGAGAGTTTTATACAATTCCTTGAGCAAGTAATTATCTATCGAATACTGTACCTATGTATATGCTTATGAATGTGGAAAGTAGTATACGTTAATGCTTCGAAATGTTTGCACAGGTCCCTCCAGAGCGAAATTTTTAATTATTAGAATGTGAGTTAATAGGGTTTAATTAGTTAAAATAACAGTAGTATATACAGACTCACTAGTTAAAAAATTCCGTATATTTACGCGCAAAATCTGCACACTGTGTTGAATAATTGGTTTAAGGGGCCAACTTTAAATTTCATAATGAATGTTTCGAAGTTTTAGAAAGACTTTAGAGTCTCTATTCAGACATCTGAGCTACATTTTAATAAAAATATTTAGAATTTTTCTGTCCTTTTTTAAAGCATAATGATTATTTTATGAACTAAAATATTCATTTGGATGAGACAATACAAAAAGATTAATTTCACACATCTCACGTACTGACCATGTAGAAACAGCTGAAATTATTTATTTTATTTTTAAAGTATTTTCAGCTGGGAGAAAATATCTTTGAATAAATGCTTAAGAAACTAAAACCTGTAGCTATTTTCTTCAAACACTTTGCATGGAACAGAGAGAATGTGTCATATATAAGTTATATTATATGCATTTTGTAACGCATATAATAGTAAAGATAAGTAAGAAGTAAAATTTGTTATTTGATTTTAATTTTATACACAGTAACGGATTTACGAAGTGGCAGCCCATCACGCTTAAAATTTTTCAAGTCTCTCATCTTAAGGCACTGAGTATGTGTACTATAGGTTTCAAATTATTTAATGATTTCTGGGCCGTTTATAAAGCATCTCACTCACAAGCTAATAAATCCGCTCGCTTTTGTACTTACAATCTACCGAAAGTTTCAGCTTAAATTAATATTTTTGGCACAAAGGCTAACCTTTGATATACATCCCTGTCAAAATTTCAACTATTCAAACCATAAAAATTGAGTTTTCAATATACATCCTCTCATATTATTGTATTTAAGGTTTGAATCTAATGTGATACTTATTATCTACTTTTAAGAATACTACACAGAAAGGGGGCTCTAAATTCTCTCAGACAGCTCACACAAGAAGTTCGAAGTCCCCAATCCTGGAGAGTTTCTATTTAGTGCACCTCGTGCGTTATCTTCAATTTTCAGAAGTTATCGCCGAAAGCGAGAGTATCCCCTAAAGTATGTTCCCATTTACGTTTTCCTCTTCGCTGATATCACCTCCCGATGGAAACCCTATTTAAGCATCGATTGCCAGAGACTTTGCTTTTTCACATATCTATTCTCTACCTAAAAAGAAAAATCATAACTCCGAAGCCACGAAAAGACATTTTGCGATGGCAAGGGCAGATAAAAGTTGTAACAGCGCCTCTATGAAAATAAAGGGAAAGGCACAGATACTAGTTGCGAAAAAAGTTATTTTTGCAAAGATTTGTTTTTTCAGAGATTTAGAACACCGACGGCTGTGGGAGATAATACAAGGTCTGTGTTCGGAAATTACCGAACTACTTGTATATCGATAGCCGAGTTATAAAAAGCAAGGTCGTATTTGCTTCAGTCTCATTTTGGGTAAATTATTTGCGGTTTTGTTTTAGGTTAGAGAAAAGTTATTGTACAAATTTATGGAATATTTTATATAAGGTAGCTGTGATCTTTTATTACGAGTATTTCGCATCATGAATTACCGAAATGTTATTGGAAGCAGTATACAGGTACGTCGACATTTAAAAGCAATTTCTGCATAAAACCTTTAATACTGGACAAATATCTCTTAAAATTTATTAATAACTAGTTAATATTCTAAAGCTTTGATTTTATTTCTTCGGTTAAATGGTAATATACAGTTAAAAAATCCCTTCAAAGCGCTTTTCTGGAAGACCACACAGAGCACAATAGGCCATACTTAATTACAACATGAACATCTGTATTTTCATCGTTTAATTATGACTGAAATAAAAGGTACTTTGTTTCAAATGTAGAACTGTATTAAACAAACCATCTTTCAAAGTTCATGTAATACCAGTGCTCTAGAGTTGCGTTTTATTTGCTTTTTTATTCAGTAACTTTCATCTGCTTTGAGAAGAAACAGTGTTATACCAGAAAGTTTCACAGCTTCTTGTATGTTAACATTAAAAACTTTCTTAATAACATTACTAATTCAAACACAGTAATATTTATAAAAACCTTTGCGGAGAAGCAATAGAATTTGTGACAATTCATGCTGAATAATCCTTGTAATTCTGACATTCAAGAAACGGAAATTTCAGAGTTTTCAAGCATGTCATGATTAAATGGTATTTTCTTGCTTATAATTCCAAAATAGGCCTCACACTCTGTATCTTGCCTTTTTTTCTTCCAAGTTATATCCAACCAAAAATCAGATACATTAGAAACTGGCATAAGCCATTTTTTCATACGGAATTTTACGTCCATCGGCTGTTGGAAAACTAGTTGTGTTACCATTAGGTATAAATTAATCGTAATTCTGCATATTTTCTGGTTAATGGTGCACAGTGGAATTTAACATTTTAACAATTCCATTTAAAAAATGTCTGGTTTTAAAATGGAATTTGAAGCCTCTGACTGCATCTTTTGCTTATTATTTTACTGTTATTATTATTAGTAGTAGTAGTACACTGCGTTGAAATCAATAAAATGTACTTAAGAAAAGTATCTTCTAACTAATAGTTTGATTGTTATATGCCAATTTCGTTAGTTTACAAGCTTACTCCGGGTGTAGCAAATAGATAAAGACGTGCTGTGGTTTAGGGAATAGGGAGGGACGGCACAATACTATTCAAAACATACGCGGTCACTTTTATTCCTTTGTTTGTAATTTCGGATTTTATTTATGCTTTTATTTTTGTGTACGTTTTCTGCTGTTTATTTCTTTATTTATGACATTTTGAATTAATTTTCTGTTCAATAATTTTTTATTTTGGTAATCGTTAATTTATAGCCACTTATTATATTTTTAGTCCAAAGGGGCTTTGTCCCTGAAGGACTATTGTTTTCATTTTGCGATTTTGCGTTGAATCACTATAAATGTCCGTTTCACTTTTCAATCTGTTGCCACCAAATATTAGATTCCTGCATTGTATTTGAAGAAATTTAAAAAAATGAAAAACATGCATAAATGTATGCCTATTTCTCGCGTTGTGATAGAACAACGGTACATAGAGCCATCGAATTTTGAATGACCTAATCCTCCTACGAATATGTGCATGTGGAAGACGAAATTTGAAATTTGGAATTTGCTTTATTATTGATTTCATATTTTGTAAAACTTTGACGAATGTTTGATTAGCAAACTCAAAGATTTCAAAGCGAGCAATGGCAACACTCTGCGTAAAACAAACCTTTTTTTTTATCTCCTGCGCGCGGAACTGTGTATCGGAAATTCTAAAGATAGGCTCATTTTAAAATTATTTGAGACATTGCTATTGAACTGAATTTTATGGTTTAAGTGCAAAGAACATGATATTTAATAAATAAAGGTAACACACAAAACGTTAAAAAAAAAAACCTTTGGACGCAATTAAAAATCTGAAACCTTTCAGATTTTTTTTTTTTTTTTTTTTTAACATTTATTATATTTGTTTGAATACTGTTTGCTGCTTCTTTAACATAATGGTGTGCAGTTTTATTACAAATGTTTCGGACACAGGATTTTATCCAATTTAATTGGATTCTTAAATTTGATTTGTTACAGGACAGTTTTATAGTAGTTCTTAGAGTAGTAGTTCTTATTTAGATTGATAAATATTCCATGCAGAACGTATAAGTAATCTAAGTATATTTTTGCACTGTTAATTTTCTTTTCAATGCAATAAAGAATGCAATAAAAATCCGAAAGCCTTCACATTTCCCATTATGCCCAAAAGGGCGGGTTTTTTTCATTAACGGACACATACACTCCTTAAGAGATTTATGCTAACGCCACATTGGGCTAAAAATATTTAAAAATAGCATGTCCTTAGAATTTCCGACAGAGAGTCTCGCTCACTGGAGATAAAAATCTTTTATTTCTTACTGTATTACCACTGCTCACATTGAATTTAATAAAACATTTATTAGAGTTTTACAAAATGTGAAACAGACAGTAAAACAAATTACAAAATCCAAATTCGGGCTTCGAAATGTCCATGTTCGGGTGGAGAATAATGTTACAAAAAAATTTGATGACTCTAGGTATTAACCGTTGTTTTTTCACAATGCAAGAAACATATATATATTCATGTAGATTCTTCATTATTTAGTTTCTTTAAATATAATACTAGGCGATAATATTTGGTGGCAATAATCTAAAAAGTGATTCGGCACAAAATGCCGTTCTGGGCTGAAAATATCCCAATTATTATCTTTTCTTTTTCGTTTTTTTTCCTTTTCCTTTTTTTTATTAGAAAGTCCTCCACGAAGGCATCCCTCCCCTTAGGCAGATAGCCCTAGTGTGCTTTGCCATAATTAAATACACCACCACACACACCACCTTTTTCCGGGGGTGGGATCTCCTGTATTTATTTTTACTTACCACTTTCTCGAGGGTTATGGCATATTTCAACTCAGAAATTAGAAGCTGTCGCTTTGTGCAACCCCGTGCTTAGACTAGACTTAATTGAAATTCTGTCGAATTGGGAAATGATGGATTTTCAATTAAATTTATGCCAAACACAAAATTGCTGTTTTGTCCAACTTAAAGTTTTACTTTAGCATGTTTCTTTTATCTCTTGATACTTACTGGACTCTGAGGAGTGTAAATTTTCCTTTAAGAATTGTTTTAATCTGCATTAACTAAAGAAGAAATCTAAAGATTACTAATGTATATTACCAAGAAAATCAACTTTAATAATTTTAGAAATTTGTAGAAATACTTAAATGCAGCCTAGATTTGTAATTAACGAAATTCATGCTTTGTTCGAGTTTATTTAAGTTGGGAAAACTAACGTCTTTGGTCCAATACTTCAACTTAAATCAATATGAAGCACAGTCGGTTGGTTTCCTTAATTGTAAATCATAAGTTACAAATTCCACAGTATTAGTAAAGTTTGCTTATTTAGAGATACGAGTAACCATGTTTACCTTTTTCTTCTTATTGTAGAGAAGAGTGAGAAAAATATCGTTAATTCGTACGTTGTGAGCAGCGAGAAGTTTTAGACTTTCGAATTTATGTGTAAAGCATACGCAATTAGCGAATTGCAGTTTAGTATCATTTTTACAACTGACTTTTGCTCTAAGTTAGAAATTCCTTTAGGAAAAATTCTTTAACTTAAACATTATGGCATTATTTTAACTGTCAGTAATTCAATATGCATCAAATTTCTATAAATAATTTATATTTTTAGCCAGCATACTTAACTAAATTAAAGCGCAAAATACAGTTGTCTTTCTAACGCTTATACATATGTAATCGTTCCAATGTAAAAAAGGCATCTCTTCAAACATAATCCTAGTGAACGCTTTACTGTGCCTTTCGTTTAAGTACCAGCTACCTTCGACTTGCCTTTCGTTTATACTTTTCTATTCGTCTTTATTTTCCTCGAGCCTATTTCTTCTTCCACAAATAAACATCTGACAAAAGTACCTCTTCAGCAGCAAAGGTTATTTTAATTACAAATTCGTTCCGTCCTAAATTTTTTTGAAGAAGGAAGAAAGGTTTCGTAATTGCGAAAGAATCTGATTAGTTTAATTTTCTCCCTATAATTAGGTTTCCACAATCATAGGTTTTGAAGGAGGAAAACCATTTTGGATTGCTAGTTATCTGAAGAATCATGCTTCTGTGAACACAATATTTTTAAACTGGCGAACGGAAGTAATTTATTTTAATACAAAGCTCATACTGGAATCTAATAAATCTAAAGTTAGGAATTAATTCTTTTTCTATCTCCAAGTATTTCGACTAATTTGAATTGAAGCAATACATTTTTTAATCTCTCAGTTATAAGGAAATTTTCCACGATACTTTCATAGATTTAATTAATCGAGTATAAGAAGGAAAAGGTTTTTTTTTCCTTGAGCACTCTGTCATATTATCGATATTCATTTGCAAGAGAAATGCATACGGACAAAAATCGGCAAAATTAAAATCGAAACCACTCTTTCATGAACATTGCTTCAATATGAATGTAAATAAACGTTTTTAGAGCTCTAGATGAGAATCATGTTTCCAGCGATTTTCAAAATATTCTCAGAAAATGTAAATTTCTTATTAGAAATAGAATGAGTCATTATATTCTACAGAGATAAAACCAAACTGTTGGATATTACTTTCCATAACCATTTTTAAGATGCGATTCTGTTTCGCTATCAGTGTAATTTTAAATACCTAAATCATTAACATACCGATATTGTAGTCGAATCTTGCTTCAGTTATTTTCCGTTTAGATGCTTAATTGATGATATGCAAGGAAGCTAATACTTTTAATGAATCATAGCTCATTTTTACCATAAACAGGTAATGTAATGACACAATCGAACCATGCAATCAACCAACAGAATATCCCAGAAAATGTCCGACAACGTTACGTGGAATATTCCGTAGGTTAGATAAAACAAAAGCCGTTAATTTTGTTTGAGAATACCACTGCATTCATAAAATATGAAACTTCAAAATCCTGGGACGTCGCTTAGGCCAAAAGAAACAAGAGATACGTAAGATGTAGTTGACAGTAACAGCTGCGGATTTGGCGAAACATGTACACAAACGTGCACAATCATGCAGACATACATCGCGGTTGGCAGTATCAGATGTATGGGAGAAATAACATGGATACAGGATAAAGAAGCCGGCAAAAGCAAAGACCATATAAAGGTCTCTTTACACGCGGGGACAAAGTTGATCAGTGACGCAATAAAGTTTCTTTTGTCAACTCGTTGCATGACAGCAGGGGACGATTTTGGTATAAAGTAAAAAGTTCAGTTACCAAACCAATCAGAGAGCTAGAAGACCTCCATTGCTCTCGCATAATAATTTTCAGAGTTTTCAATGATATTATTTATTCCAGGTTTGAATTTTAAAATAAATAATAGTAGTAATAATGCTGACAATAAATAGAGGGTTTAATAGGAGGGAGAACCGGATCACTGATTAAAAATACCAATAAAAATATAAAATGTGAAGAATAAATATGTATTTCAAATTTTATAAAAATTACTGAATTAATGAAATGGAAAAGCAAAGAAATTAATAATGAAACACAAGGTTGAGTTTGAAATATGCATAATATGAAACTTCATTTTATTTCTTTTGTTATAACTTTAAGCTAAGATTATAATGCTATAAAATTTATTTTTACACAACTATTTTTAGATTACAACTGATGAATGTAACATTAGAGTTACTGAATAAGAATAAGGCTACCGCTCACTTGCACGGTATATTTAACTAAATATCTTTTCATTATTCAAACTAACTTATATGATACTTTTTACATTTACATAATTCAGAGACATAATCACATTTTTAAAATAAATGTTTCTGTTGGTAAAATGATCTTCAGCATTACAAGATGGCATCTATTAGAACTTTGTTAAAATGTACATTTCCATCCATTTATTAAATAATCCAAATAAAAACGAAATAAAATAAAATTTAAACTAAAATCATGCATAAAATGAAACTACTTTTTATTCGTGTAAAAGTTCTGTGTTAAAAAAAAAAGAAATAAAAATAAAATCTCATAAAACAATTTGAGATACAAAGGCAAAATTCCAGTACCATTCCGTCCTATTTGATAAAGACAATTCAAATCATGAAAGTTACATACAAAATGCGCTACGTAAGTAAGTAAACTATAATTTAATTCTTCATTGCATAAATAGCGTATAATTGTTGATATAATAATATACATTGTTGATAACTAGAATTATAATAAAATATAAATTTTAAGTACATGAAAGATGAGAAAGAAATTTTATCACATTATAAATTTTGCAAAATCTAATTATTAATTGTATTATATTGTTATTTATTGTTTATAACGTTACATAAATAATATAAAATAAATATTATGTAATTAATTAATACAGAATTATTATATTTTAAGCATAATAATGTAATAATTTTTATAATAATAGAATTCTGTTAATTACAAAAACAATAAAACATTTGTTTTCAGAGAAAAAATCAGAAAACAACTCAGCTAGGCGTGATCACATATCTAAAGCTCCAGGAGTAATTTAGCATAGTGGTGACTGAGGTAATCAATCGAGCTAGCGTAACATCGGAAAATCAATGAAATCAGAAATATCATCCAAATGGAAGCTGGGGATAAAGTTGGGTTTTCTTGTTTGTCAGACTTCTCAGAACCTAAGAATACTGTAATTCCCTTAAACAGGAAGACAAATATTCTGGCAGACCTGGTTAATGCTATATATCGCTCTTACAACAACAAATCATCAAAAGGAAAAAATTATAAAGAAATCAGCCGGAAACTATGATTCAAAATAAACAGCGTATCATAAATTAAGTTTGTTAAAATAATAAGAAAAATTCGAAGCAATTCGCGTCATATGTATTTTGCTAAACAATACCCTGACTAAGAAACCGCTGTTGTTTTTTGGACACGTGACTTATTGAATGTCTCCAGTTAAGTATGTCGCCATCAACATCTTTTCCCGTCATGTTCAATGGTGACGACTTCTGGCGCAGGCACTGACAACATGCGCCTGGTAACACTGGCGATATGTTGTTTCCCTGTGTAGACAGACTGATGTAGGCACCGCAGATATCGGGAGACACTTGTTCGGATATGTATTGCCCCTTGTAGACTGAACTTAGGAAATAATTCGTATCTGTCAATAATTTTGAGCTAGTTTAAAAGAAAACAGAGCTCCTGTCAAGTTAACGAAATAAGCACCCATTTTAAGAACACATCACGATACATTTTCACTATGTACAATAAGATGCAATACTATACATTGCATTGTTATAACATTATTACTTTACACTATTTAACGAAGAAGAACAATACATACTTATAAATCTAATGCTGTATCCCGCATAAGGTACCTAACGTCTTAAAATTCAAACGTTACCTTGTTTGCACTTCCAAATGCTATAATTACGATCTGTAGAATAGATATTAATTTAAATATCATTGTCAATTGGCATGAATAATATTATTTTATTATACTCCATAACCTAATGGACATTTACAAACAGTGTTTGATAATATACAGGATTCGGAAATCGTCATCAATATTTGGTGGGGAGGTAGGAAATAGGAAAAGAAGGAGATTTCGCATAGGAAAAAGTATACAAGCGCAGACGAAAGCATGGTGGTGTAGAGTTACGCTGCGTGTACACAACTTCCATACATAAGCACAGCTGTTTGACGTGTGCAGCCAGTCATCATTCGACTGGTGACTTAGCAGAAGTAATATGAACGGGTATACTTGGAATGAACTTGCAGATATGCATGTAAATGCCAGGCATGTTCCAGAAGGTCCGGTTGCCCATGCAACGCAGTTGTGGCTCATGCATTCTAGCACATGGTCAGCAGTTCGAACACCTCTTGTAAGTCTGTAAAACTGATGCAAAGAAATGTTACATGTAAGATAATAAATGTTTTTTTCCTTACTACTTCCTTCTTATGTGTTTTTTCCATCATTGAACTGGGGTCCTTTTGCGGTACTACATGGCATATGTGTCCATGCATTCCTATGTGAAATCTCCTTCTTTTCCTATTCCCTACCTCCCCATTAAATACTGATGACGAATTCTGAATCACCCTGTATGTAAATACTTATCAGGCTTTTAATATTTTTGTAACCCTAGGAGTTGGGATTCCTCACGTTCCTGAATTTAAAAATCTAGCGGTAATTTTTATCCGTGTCAAATATGCATTGGGAGGGTTATTTATTTATTTATTTATTTATTTATTTTTAAAAATTTTTTTAATGTTTTACCAGTTGGATTATTCGGGTTTCTCTAAATATTTATTTGCGACTTTCCCAGCGAAAAGCCAGACAGAGCGTGCATTTGTTTAAAATTTGAATTTACTATCTAAATATGAGCTACGCCCAAGTTTAGTTACAGATCACAAAAAAATATGTTGACATGACCGAGTTTAGGCCGCAACTTATACGTTAAAAACGGAACAGAAAACTGAAAATAATTTCTGCTTTAACATGTCTATTATTACTTTTTTTATGTATATTAACGTGACCATATGGACGATAAATAATAAAATACTTATTATATATATATACTGAAAACCAAGTTTCAAATTGATCTTTGAGTATTATTTTCAGTTTTCAAACGGCATAACTCATTATTTTGGTAATCAGGCGTATGGCACGTATACAGCTCAGTATGAAATGATTACTCGGATTTCTGATACAAATTCGAATGGCAGTCATTATTACACTGGCGGGCATTCTGCAATCTAATTATCAGGTAAGAATAGATGGTCTTTGGCAATGAATGGAGTAAAAGATTTAATATCATCTCCAAATCAGGTCATTGGCATTCTCCCCTAAGCACTGTAAGGCTAATGAAAATGTCAAAAAGCGCTTCCTCTGAAAACATCATAATTTCAGTTACATATTCTTTTAACTCTGCAGCTTGCATTCACTAAGACTTCAGAATACAAAATCAAGGATATCACAGGAAATAAAGAGTGTGTTCGCACAAGTATGTGATGGTATTTTTTTCTTAAAATACTTTCTCAAAACCCATATCCTATACATTAACATTTTCGGTATATTAACAAAATTCACCCCTTGATTTACAAAATTCACCCTTTGATTTGTGTGCTAATAGAAAATACATTTACTCAATTTTATCTCAAGGCTATTCAAGAATGAATGGTGAGATTTAACAACGTCCATATGAAATATGTATTAAATGAAATGGTTTGAGAGTACTCGTATTCAACTGAGTCATCCAAAAAGATTATTTTTTGTATGTGCATTTATTGTGTACAAAAAGATTTAATGGATGTTGAACGTCGATTTTTTAGGACGGTGGAATAACAGAAATAGAAGTATCCAATGACTCCAGAGAATTTCTAATAATACGCACCCCCCAGAGCATATTCTTCTACGGCTTAACCAGAGGCTTAAAAGAAAGAGATGATAACTCGACCACCTAAACGAAAGAAATCATTCGAAGGCATTGTTACCAAACATTCATACCAAAATATGAGCCAAACGAAATCATCGATATCTCGAGGCCATGCTGTTAACGCGTTAATTTTATTTTCAGTCTTTCTGCGTGACTGCATAAAATTGACAGAAATCTATTGACAGAAAATACATTTACTCATTGGCATTTTATGCGTGAAATGCCAATGAGTAAATGTATTTTCTGTCAATTTCCAATAACATACTCTCACAAATTACGTCATAAAATCCCGTCATTTATTCTCCAGTCCCTCTGTTTAGACCATTCACAGAACATCTTCAAAAATGATGCAAATTCTTTCCCCCCCCCCTTATCAAACAGTTTCAAAAATAGACTGCAGGGAAAATACGATATTTACGGGTGTCCAATTTAATGAATACACAACATGTTTCGTTTAAAGTCTGCGAGTAGTCTAAACACTTCATACACCAAAAATTTATATATTTAATCTTTGGAATTTGCTACAAATCAAATTCATATTAGAGCTATGTATTTAAAACTTCAAACCGATCAGACAGATTTCATCATAGGTTCGTTAAAGCTTTTATTCTGTTAGTTAGTAAATTAAGAATGATGAATGATAACCATCAAAATAAATGCGAGCAAAAGAAATTCTAAAATAAATTGTCTATTAGCTACCTTCTAATTCCCATACCATTAATTTAAAATATTTCGTAATATAAAATGAAATTCATAGCTTTCAGTGAACTTGTGTATCTTTTCGTCTTTTAATGAGAAATTTTAGATCCATTTTATACTTCTGTATGTCCAGTTTCAGTTGAAATTGCAATTAAAATATTCTACGTGCAAATTAAATTGGTAATTTTTGCAATCATCTCTCTTGCCAGGTTCATGAAATATTAATGATGTTTCTAATTCAGATATTGTAATTGAAAAGCGTTTTTCCATTTTGATGACAGAAATCCGATTCAAATATCTTTCTAAGTGCTAATAACATTCAAGGAAATGACTACGTACATATGATATGCAGCAACTGAAATGCTTAAGTGTTTCAAAAAAAGGCAGTACGAAATTCTTCATTCACTGACACTATGACTACTATATCTGTTATTCATAAAAACAGAATTTTTCATGTTTTATTTACGAAGATATTTCCTTGTGCCAACGATTAATATGTAGTGATTATTTCTTGATTGATTTTTTTTAACTAATATGTTAAATTGTAGGGTGCTTAAAAGAGAGAAAATACAT
Source organism: Stegodyphus dumicola (assembly GCF_044657685.1). Lineage (NCBI taxonomy): Eukaryota > Metazoa > Arthropoda > Arachnida > Araneae > Eresidae > Stegodyphus > Stegodyphus dumicola. The sequence continues at coordinate 140,584,844 of NC_140771.1, read as the reverse complement.
TGAAGAAAGAGGAAATTAATCACTTTGTAAGATTTATCTTTATTTTTCTAATAGTTAATGTTTAGTTAAAAGTTACTTTCCTATCTTCCTGAATTTCAGCTTACAACTTCCGGCCAGAACGTAAGTTCAGAATCGCGGTTGAATGCAAATGAGGAGAAGAAGTATTTAATTGTGAAGTTCTACTGACTTCGTTAGAAAGCCAGAGATTATGACTAGCGCACGTTCGACTTTTAGGCTAATGTCTCCCTTACGCTATTATTACGCTCGCCGTACTTAGGCTCTCGATAGCTCCGTCGTTAGTTAGCGTTAAGGGGTCAACTCTGTTAGAATCTTTATAGCTTCAGCTATATCTTTTTAGTTAAGTTAGTTAAGTTTTATTGATTATTAATCCTGAGTTCAAGCCCAAGTAGAGGCTTCATTGCAACTCCAAGAAAGAGTCGTCTGTTAACTTTTGTCGTCTGTTAACTTAACGTCTGTTTTGAATGATAAAGGGTAATTAACCCTTCGTACGTTTACGTTTCTATCTCTTTGAACTAGGCGATTATTCGCTTATCAGTTCTCAACGTTACAGACACATTGCAGTACATTCAAAGCATTGCAGTACGTTGGAATCTTACAACTTAATAAAACTTTGTTCATTGTAAATCGATTTCTCCCGCCATTAATAAAATTAAATCAATCATTTAAAACGTTTAAAAGAATTTTCTCTGAAATTTTATCATATATTATAGCACTATAAGTATCAAGTAAATTTTTTGAGTAATCTGGAACCATAAAATTTCTCATAAGGAAAGTAGACTGAAATTATCTGCTTGAGATATATTAGTTTTGGTTTAGTTTATGCAATTACGGCAAAGCCTCGAGGGCTATCGGCCTAAGGGTAGGATGCCTTCATGGTGGACTACTAGTTTCCAGCATCTTTACTCAAGCGGGGCTTATTAGCATCCAGCGTACCACTCGGCCGCTGATAAGCCCCGCTTGAGAGAGAATTCCCTATGAACAAACAGTTTTAATCTTAAGCTTAATAAATGGCAAACAAATATACATTTCGCAATGAAAAATTCACAAAAATCAGGGCGAATACCAAAGCAAGAGCTATAAATCAGTTCCTTATCAAAGAATACGCACTGAATCAAAGGGTTATATATACCGCAATCTGTAAAAACAGATGCATAAAAGTAAGAATGAAACCAAACTGAAACTAAAGCATTCGATTTGTAAAACATTACAATAAAAGATACTAATTTTAAATGTAACAGTTTTGGTTACAGATCTCCAGGATCTGAGAAGAAAAGAAGTTTTAACTTTCAGTTTCACGAATCATTTCCTGATGCACATTTATTTGCATTTTCATTACCTGATGTTGCTAAGAAAAGAAAATACGGTAACACGGCGTGCTAAAACAGTCATCAGTCAAGCTCGCTTTCCTTTGGGTGAGAAGATTTTACTTTGGCACAAGATCTTGCAAACATCTCACTTTTCCATTTTCACTCGCAATGTGTCTGGTACCGGTGTTGGTTTAACTGAAAAATTCTCCAGGCTTGTATGTGGCTATGTCCCTGTATTATTCACAACGAACAAAAAGAATTACGTTGAGCTGAATATATCTTGATTTTAAATGTTATTTAATTAGAATATTTTACTAATATTTTACTCAGCAGTAGAAACGCTGTTGAAAAGCAGCAAACAAGAGCTTCCTAGTCTTTTGCAAACGCGCGGAGCTTGTTTATGATTTTCCTTTCAACTGTTTGTTGTGAAGTTAAAATATCTTGGAATATTTATGTGAAATCATAATGCTGGTTAACACAATACCAAAAACTTAGGCTATGCGAAAATATTCTTTTCTAAGCAAAGTTTTTAAACAAATAATTAATACTGACTACGTTTAATTAATTTTTTATTTCATAGACGTAATGTATCACATAAGTCAAATTACAATAATTGCGCAAAAAGTTAAAAATATCTACTATTTTTTACGGCAGGCAACTAGCCATTTTAGGCTTCCGCCACTACTAAGACCAAAAACGGTAGTCATTTTATTATGGAAACACCTAATGGACAGCCGGCTGTTATCTCTTAAGAAGGGACTGACAATTTACATCCATGCCTTCTTCCGGTATTCGAACCCAGGGCCTTCGGCACCGCAGTAGGCTCTCCTAACCACTAACCATTTAGACGGCTGAAAGTTACTACCTGGAATTAAATGAGCTGCAAATATATGTGACTTTAGAAATCCACTATTAATTTCTTTTAACAGTACTCATTTCTAGGCACATTTTCGCTCATTTCCCCTTTCTCATGAGAGAAAAACATGGTTATAAGGAGATAAGGTTATAAGGCTAGCCTGAAAATCTCTGCAGTCCTGGATCCCATGCTAGATCATTGTGTGAATTTACTTATAATCTAAAACTAAATGTTAGTTCCATGATCTTCAGCCCTAAAAATAGTGTCTAAATGTGTCATTACCAGCTGCATTAGATTTCGAAATATACTTTCAGATATTTTGGCTCACTCCTGTTTCCCTCACTCATGTTTCAGATAATCGTTGCTAATAATTTCAAGGCTAAGTAATTGTTACTTATTCTGGAATATGGAATATTAACTATGTTTTTAAAATGTTCTGCTATACGTTCTGAGGTCTTATCTTATTGGAAATTTTGTCTCAGACAACCAAACAGCATTTTTAAAATCTTGCACTACGATACATCTAATGAATTGTACGCCTAATGATTTCTAAGATGAATAGATTATTTCCCTCTCCATTTGTGCTTATCATTATCTTACATAAAACTTTGTAACATAAATGTACCAACGCATTGTTACCGCTAAAAAAATGGATTTTAAAGACGAAAATAAGCGAATGTTTTAGTACTGCTAAAAAAAAAAGTATTCGTGTATTTCCAAGTTTTAAGTCACATACCTGCAGCTGTATTAATTTTCAACTGATCGCAGCTACGACAGGAAATATATAACCCTAAGATGGTATTAAGGAGGATTTATTCATTTCACAGCATTGGAAAGGAATACTGTTAAATTTTGGAGAGTTAATTCCCAGAACAACAACTCTAAACGTAACAATTATTTACAAATATAGAAAGGTTAAGCTTCCAAATTAAGAAATCGATTAGCTACTGGCATAGCAAGACCTTATATCCCTCAAGGCATTTCAAAAATTATGTTTTAATTGCGAATATAATTTATTTCTTTCATCCAGCCATTCGAACGATGTCAAAATTAGTTCGTAACCAATATGTGTGGCCAAGTATCAACAAAGATATCGAGAACTGGGTGTGTAGACTGTATTCTATGTCAAGAAGCTAAAATACACAAACACAATTCAGCCCCTTCATAATCATTTAGTGATTTGAAGAAATTTATTTAGATATCATAGGCCCACTTCCTTCAAGTGGATTCACATATTGTCTAACAGCTATTGGTCAGCTCACTAGTCGGACAGAAGCTAATCCATCATCGATATTCAAGCTACAATAGCAGCGGAGGCTTTCTGCGCCAACTGGATCTTTCGCGTTGGTGTTCCAGTTAGTACTTTGAAACCGATAAATTCGAATCTTCTTTATTTAGAGCTGAAACAAAACTCCTAGGCATACAGCGAATAGGCACAACTCCTCATCATCCTCAAAGCAATGGCTTATTTTAATTGACGAATTTAACCGCCCTTTAAATTTTTATTAATGTGTCACGAAACTCAAACATGGGCAGAAATTGTACCAAATGTGCACAGGATTAAAACAGCTCTCAAAGAAATCAGCTCCAAGAAAGTATCGGTTGCATTCCCGCTGAACTTGTGTATGGAACTACAATTTAACTTCTGAGTGATTTTTTATACATTGAATGCTGAAACTGATCATGTTGAAAACACCGAACAACTTTGAAACTACAGGCAGCAGCTTAGACCAACTGGATAGCATGGAAGAAAATTCGTGTTTATTCAAAGATTTGAAAACGTGTTCACATATGTTTGTGCGACGTGATGCAGTGCGAAGGACACTATAAACACCTTACTGAGGCCTTTTTAAAGTGCTCAAACATCGTATAAAATTTTCCATTCACGGAAAAGTAGTTTCAGTCTCAACTGACAGTGTGAAACTAGAATTTATTCTAAAGCGAACATGGATACTTGTTCTCCTGATATTGTAGAATCTAGATTTGCAAATCATGTCAAACTAAATTTTCTTCAAACTCGTTCTGAGCGACATGTGCATTTCCCTGATTTTTACGTATTATCACGATGATACTGGAGGGGGTGTATGCGGCGGATCACACAAAGGTAAGAAAAACCATATCCCCCCAGGTCACACTCTTCGAGCTGTTACGACCTGTGAGATAACAGGGTCTTACCTTGTAGAAGCAATAGTTCGTTTAGTTATGGCTCCGCTTGATATTACATGAATCATAACTTCAGGGTCAGTGACAAGAGAATTTAGCGACCTGCAATGCGCGTGTCACCAAAGCCTTTCGATTTCCGGGAGGCTAGTGGACCAATAACCCTAATGCACCTGTGATATCGTTTTAACTATAGCGAATCAGAAGACGTAAAACAATCGAAACTTTAAGTGGGTATGACTAATTCAGTCTGAAAATTCCTTTAGACAAGGGAAGAACTCAGAATGCTTCTAAATTCTCGATTAGACAAACTCTTGCTGCTAGCAAGATCCTGAATTAATGAGGGTAATAATCTAAAGCAATTACTTACATTCCTTCAGTGTTGTTATGTACTGCGATCGGAATTTCTTATAGATTTATATTAGGTTTTTAAGTTCTATATGAAATAAATAATACGCAACCAACATCAACTACCGCATGAAGTGGCGCCATTAATACAGAGCACCGCCACCCCCCAATTTCTTTATTAATATTATTGGGCTTAAAAATACTCAAGATTTGAATTCTTTTTAAAATTTTTAAGTGATGTCACTATAACAACACTGAACTGCCCTCATTGCTGACTGAAATTCTACAGATCATCAACCTTAAATGACCTAGTGACTAGCGGTGACTAGTTATTATACGTTTGTTGTTGTGATTTATCTCACTGATCTGACAGTAACATCAGAACAAGCCCACAAAATTCATCATGGCAATGAGAGCAAGATTGCGCCTGTTATTGGCAAGAGCCTTGAGCACCATACAGGTTGTTATTGGCAAGAGCCTTGAGCACCATACAGGTGACAGTACGACTCCTCAGTTCCGCCCCCAATTTTGATGGAGAGCACCCCGGGGAGGACGGATCCGAGGGTCTGCTCCCCATCTTTCCCTACCATCAACCTCTCTAGAGAACTTTCGGCTGGCCGGATATTTAGAGTGCCCCCATGCCGCACTCATATATTTACAAACATCCGTACCTTCTCCGGGATTAGAACCCGGGTCCTTCGGTCCGCAGTAAGCTCTCCTAACCACTATATCGTCTTGGCAGCTGGTTATATGTTTCATAGTACAGGTTGGACAAAAATATGGAAACACCTTTAAAAAAACATTTTTCTTTGCTTAATATGGTGTAGGAAACCCGTTGGCATCCAAAACAGTTTGCAGTCTTCTCGGAATGGATAAATACAGTTCCTGTATGTTTGCCAAGGGAATATTATACCATTCTTCCTGCAAAACAGCGGCAACTTCAGATAACGATGTTGGCGGTGGATAACAAGAACGCACTTTCCGTTCCAATATAGACCACAAAGGTTCGATAATATTCAGGTCTGGTGACTGTGGTGGCCAGGGGAGATGGGACAACTCATCCTCGTGCTCAGAAAACCAGTCCTGGACAATGTGAGCTGTGTGAACAGGGGCTTTGTCGTCTTGGAAGACACCATCAGCATCGGGGAACAAAGTTTGTACCATGGGATGAACTTGATCGGCCAAAATGTTCACATAAGTCTTGACAGTCATGTGCCCTGACACAGTTATCATGGGGCTAGCAGAGAACCACGATATGGCTGCCCAAACCATAACAGAACCCCCCGCCATGTTTCACTTTTGGCAACAAGCAGTCTGTATTATAGGCTTGAGATGGCGTTCTCCAGACGTAAACTCGGCCAGAAGTGGGAAACAATGTGAAAGAAGACTCGTCAGACCATATTACTCGCTTCCACTGCTCTATAGTCCAGGCTTTATGACTTAAACACCACCTTTCCCCGTTACGGGCATTAGCATCACTGATGAGTGGCTTCTCAATTGCAGCACGGCCAGCAATTCCCTGTTTATGAAGCTCCCTTCTAATTGTTTTGGTACTCACAGGGTTCGGTAACACAACATTCATTTCAGTAATAACTTTTGCAGCTGTGGTCTTCTTATTTTTCGTCACAATTGCCCTTAATGATCGTCTGTCACGATCACTCAGGACTCACTTTCGTCCGCGCTGTGATTTAGCAGATGATGTTTTTCCGCTTTTCAAATATGCGGAATAAATCTTCGATACAGTACCTCTTGAAACACTAAACACCTCGGCTACCTTGCTTACGGAAGCACCTACCATACGCGCTCCAACAATTTGCCCACGTTCGAAGTCTGTTAACTCTGACATAATGCAATGACAACCTCACATAACAGTACTCCGACAACAACTGAACTGTTTAGCACATTTACGAAGTTGTATAGGTGGCGTCAGTAGTCAAAAATGCCAGCGCCACCTACATATTTCATTAAAATCAATCTTTCTTTTCAAACATGCATTTCACAAGGTGTTTCCATATTTTTGTCCATCCACTGTAAATTCGGTGTCATCGACTTCGCTGATTTTAGCAACAACACGTTATATCTAAGCAATAACTCTCAAAGTAAAGGAATATTAATAGGCGCATATATTGTACACGATTTCTTTTTTTGCGTTAATATTTATATATTAGATATTTGCCAAATGTTCTGTTAGTGCAATGTAAGAGCAGTGTTTCTTTACATTTTAAATCTCAGAGCAAATAATATTAATTAAAAAAAGCCGATCTTTGATGGTCGCAGCCAAAGTGTTGCTCCAAATGGTAAAAAAAAAAAGAATTTATGGACATAATTCAGCGTAAGACAATATTACCGGCTATTTCCTTTTAGTGGGATTTCTTTTATATTTAATCTATACTAATGACAGGGGAATAGCTCTTGTTTGCAGACTAAATAAACCTGCGGATGATTAAAAGATTAACACTGAATACGGAGCTATCAGAATGGTAAGAGCTTGCGAGTGGATTTAGGGTAGAATAATCAGAATGAGTAGCTTTTTTATACACAGACTATTAGAATGTGTAAGAGCGTAAATGGTTTGTTTCTTTCAGTAGCTGAGGATACACTGCGTAAGAGAATATTCAAACTGTTATTTGCTATTCCCATCAAACATACTTGAGAAAAGACTTTTACATAATCTGGCTTACAAGGGAAATAACACGTAGTAGCAAGAGATGCTAAATATTATTTTTTATTGCTTGCGTCTTAGATAAGTAATAGATTAATTAGAGATGGGACAAACGAATCCTTAAATCCCATGAATCTTCAAAATGATTCGAGGTTGAAAACGTAAATTTTTTTGCTTTTGTCATCATTAGAATTTTTCGAATCCCACTGTAAAACACTGTAAACGTTTTAACCTAAAATTTTAAATGTTTGGATAGATTAGTTTTATTGACGTCAAACGAATTCAATGCAAAGAGAGAAAAGGGGATTTGAACTTTAAATGGACTTGAATCACCAGTATCATTTCTTGGCGATCCTGGAATTACACATATAATTTTCAGTGAAGAATTCAGCATACCATAGTGTTACTCTTGAAATAACCCTCGCACACCTGCTTTGTTTCAAAAGACATTCTGTAAAAAATGTAAAAGCAGCTACTGAAGCACTTACTCAATAACATAAGCATATATTTATGAAATTAAATGGATAAAATGAACTCAAGAATCTAGTATTTTAAGTAAAAACTTCATTTACCTAAATTTCATTTGTATTCCTTAATAAATATAGATGCATTTTAAAACCTGATTTGTACTATATGCAGTTTTCCAATTTAGCTTAATTAAATGACTCTGATTATCATGTAAAAATTTATTTTTCCTGCTTCTTCTTTTTATATTAATAAATGGAAAGATATGAAACTTGAAAGATTTGAGTGATTGGATCTTTTAGGATTCGAATATCAAAAATTTAGAATTTCTATTCTAATTTGTTCTATCTGTAACTAATCCTGATATTTTCATATGAGACAATTTTATTCTTGCTAAAGTACATGAATTTTAACATATTATACAAACGTCAAATCCTGTTGAATTAATAACATTCCTACTTTGTGCATTTATGAATGCCGAGATACTTTTCATGAGCTACAGAATATTTGAAGTAATATGATTTATTAATCATTTTTCTACAGTATCAGGCTTTTAAGCCGTTCAGATCAAAATATTCAAAATTCTGATAAGCGAATTAATAAGTTTATGCACCTAAACATTGAGTTATTAAAATTCAAAATTAATATCTCCTCTCTTTAAGACTACTGTCTTTAATTATTTACTATAATCCTTTTACCTTCATTTTATTTTATGGAAGAATATTGACTCTATAAATATACAGTGCGCAACGGATAATAAACTCTCTGATTAATAAACTCAGTTGCTTTTTATTTCGAATTTCCAGGAAGCAAAATGAATACGTACTAACCAATAGAAAAACCGCCGTTTTTAAATTGATCTCTGCCGCTTAAAAAACTCACACTGGCGAAAATCTGATTCTTCATAAGCTATTCATTTATCTTTCAGTTACGTACTACTTCAATAAAAAGGGTTTAGCAGAAATCTCGGCCGATATAGTTATAATTAAGACACTGGATGCTGGGTACCCTTCTCTTTGTCTTTGTCAAACATTGTAAATTGCTTTATTTTGCTTAAAGCTGAGAGCGACAGAATACATTTAACTTATGTTTAAAACCGCAGTCCACTAGAGACATTGGAAACGTCTTCTTTTAATGTAAATGTGTGAGTGTTTCCCAGAGTTAACGAAAAAGTGTTGTTCAAGTGAACACTGGTAACTTTTCTTGAGCACCATCTGTTAGAGAATGGGACTGCATACATATATAGTTTGCAGGGTAGTTTCAGAAAACATCATAAAATGCTTCCTTGGATTATCGTACATTATCACTCTTTGATTGGAAATAATGAATGGTCTTTGTAGATGGAAGAAAAACGAAAAGATCTCGTTGATTATGCGTATAATAACCATGAAGTTACAGGTCGACCTCAATGACAAAGTGCAATCTTCCTGCTGGCTAGAAACGGGAATTTTGGATTTGAACAAATAACTGGACGAAACCTTTACTTATTTGCTGATGCGTGACTTGAAACGAACCAAACATGCCTAGACGAAATTATTAAGTCTTGAAAGAAAATGATAAATTGCTGAAAGATAATTACATTTCGTAAATGCAGCCAAAGGAAAGCAGTATTTAAAATGGAAATTGGTCAAGTAGCATTGTGCAATTTACTTAAATAAAGAAATCGAGTTGATTAAAAAAACTCGTAAAAAATGCAAATATCTCAAGGAAGAGCAAAAGAGATCGAAAATCGAGAGACGTTGAAATCACTGTTCTAGAATGATTTCAAGTGATTACGCTAAAACCATTTTCAACTTCTAAGCGCTTTTGATCATAAAAATTATAGAATTCGTTAAATTACTAGGAAACACCTTTTGGCAACTAATCATGGCTCCAAAAATGTAAAAAGAGAAATAACATTGCTTATCGGAAACTACGTTGTGAGAAGCAATAGGCAGATCATCATTCGGCTGAGAATAAGGTAAAAGAAATTTTATCTGGAATTCTGAAATACTACGAGCCATTCGAAATTTATAAAACTGGTCTGTTTCGCAGATCATCCCCGGAGCTAATATTTAAGAGTTAAACAATAGCTGGTTTTAAGAGATTAAAAGATTGAGTTGCTGTGTTATTAACGTGCATTATAGATGCAATACTTAAAAAACGCATTTGGTTATTCGAAAAAATAGAAAGCGTCGATGTTTAAAAGGATTCAAGAATTTACTTAAAACTTATCACAATAAGAACTCATGGATGACAAGTAGTATTTTTACTGGTTTTCCTTTTGAAATAGGACAGAGAATTGAAAAACGAAAACATAACTGTACTATTAGAAAACTGTGCTACACAACCTTCTGATATCATTCTGAAAACATAAAATTGATGTTTCTCTATGTAAATACGACTTCTGTCATTCAGGCCACTAGATCAAAGCATTACAAAAGATTTCAAATGCCATTACGGAAAAAGTGTCGCTCAAAAAAGTTAAACAAAACTGAATCTTGTGAAAGTGCGGATCAACAAAACCGCTGATAATGTCGGTGGCGCATATTAGCCAGTTTGGGATGACAGCTCTACCAAAGTACATGCGCACATCTATGGCGTGCCTATATTTAATGAGAGCTAGAAATCAGGAAATTAGTATACTACGGACCAATGGCCTACACAGCTGCGTAATGCGGGGTGGATGCTTTTAATCAAACAGCTTATGTTAGAGACGATCAAGAGTATCGCGGCAGAAGAGTGAAGAACGCCAGAATTATAAGCAGGACGAGCTGGTGGATACAGTTCGGTTCCAACACGACAGTACTCACATGCACAAATACGACTGCACTTCGATAATAATTTCCCAAACCATCTTATTTCTAGTTTTGATGTTCAGATTTGGGAATCTTGCATTCCAAATTTGAAAGCTCTGAATACTACCTTTGGCATTACTTGAAATCTTTGCTCGTCTTTTGAGAACGGTTAAAACTTGACGACAAAAGACTGATTACCAGTGTGAAGTATGCGCTATTTCACAGAACATGTTGAGAACATGGCATGGAAGTCCTTCCGCATTACCTCGAACAATGCTTTCAAAGAGAAGGACATTTTGAGACCCTTTAAATTTAGGCAATAATGCAATTTTAGTTGGAGAAGATTATAAATAAAACTTTATCGCTTCCAAAGGCGATCAGAAACTAGTCCTTCTTCTTCAGAAGCATAATCGTTTTTTCTGAAGAAACGAGAAATTTGCTTAATTGCCGTCGCAATTAATAAAATTTTATTTGAAATGCACGCCAAACTAAGTTGACGTTTTTGCATAAATTTTAGACAACCGTGTTTTTCTTCCATCTGATTTAGAGTACATTAATTTCAGAGTTTACTAATATCTGAATTGTCCGTGTTATATACTGCATTCAATTTTTACTGTTATTTTACAATCAGCTGAAGTTTGTACAAATACTTGTCGTTTTCCTATTTTCATTTAAAATTGGTAGATAAAATATGAGCCGCACTGTAAATTTGTCTGTGATTGCTTAAAATATAGATTTTTAGCCACTGAGGCGCCCAGGAGAAAGTATGTACAAGTAATTATGATATGATATTAGGTAGAATAATTTAAGTAATACAAGCAATTTAAATAATAAAAGATAAAATACTCCCAGAACAGAAAATTGAGTTATCAAGAGAAACAGATTATAATTTAGACTTATACTATCCTTTGCGCGTTATTTAATAAAATACATGCACGGCTTATACTATAATTTTATTTATATAACGATGTCTGGATATTTACTTTAAATCTACTGTCATACAAGATTGTTTACTAGTCTTCTAAAAATATCGGAATAATTCATTTGAAGAAATATTACATCGTTCGGAATCATTTCGCAAGGCCAGTCTTTAAGATGGCTCATTCGGCTCCGAACGGGAGCTTGCGGTGACATAAAAGAAATAGGATGCAATCAAGTTCTGGAAAAACGGCCTGGATCTAACGACAACCTACTTTTTGAACAGGAAACGAAGAAGCGACTGAAAAAAATTCTCTCTCCGCAGATGCCATAAAAAACGTGTAAGAGAAATATAAAAAGGAACATTTCCATCGTTTTCCAAAGGAATAAAAAAAGAGATATAGAGAAAGATATGCGAAGGAAGCAGAAGATATAACTAAATCCTTCGATCTACAAAAGCATACAGAAGTTGGTGAATGTTCGTGATCATCAAAATACATTTGAGCAACCAATTTCTTTTCAAATAATCTTTGTTGTGTATTCCTAGCTAGATCACTTTTCTACTGTTTCGGTCTTTAATAAACTGTCAGTCTTCTTCCAGGCAGATAAAGGGAATGCAAGTTTCCGGGAAAAAGACGGATTTCCGGAAAATTCGAGATAGAATTCCATTCCGTGGCATTATGATAACGACTTAGTTCTTCTGTTACAGAGAATTGCAGACAGACTAAATTTTGAGGCACTTGGTCTGGGAAATATTTCGCAGGAAAATAGAAGACACTTACTTACATTTCACACTGCTGATAAAGATAGTGAATCACAGCAGTTATTAACACAAAAAGATAAATAAATTACGCAAAAAAAACTGCAAAAAGATAAATAAATTAATAAAAATGAAAAAATAAATAAAATAAATAAAAAATAATAAAGTATAAGTCTAAATTATATTCTGTTTCTCTGGATAACTCAATTTTCTGTTCTGGGAGTATTTTATCTTTTCTTATTTAAATTGCTTGTATTACTTAAATTATTCTATCTAATATCATATGAAAAAGAAAGAAAATTTGAAAGGGCTCAGATTTTAACACGCATCACAGAGTTTCACATGTTAATTTTTTTTTGCCTCTTACTGAGTTTACAGTAGACCAGTCTGCTCTTGCATTAGAATGTGTTGGAAAATATAGCTTATTTTTAAACCTTTTACTGCATCATCTCTCCTCCTTGAAATGTTTATTTAATTTAGTTCTTATTTTAATGTAATATAGTACTTACTTCTACTTCTTTTTCTTGCTGCCACTGTTTGCATTGAGAACGGACTGTTTCAACCTAATTGAGATGCAAAAACGAAACATGTTACGTCATCTGAAAGGCCGATTCGTGCCGATAGCTGATTGGTTGCCGTGAGATGACGTCATTCCTACTTCTGCTATAAGTATCTCGCGTCGCTCTGGCTCAACCCTTCTAGTTCCTGCTTTCCCGGCACGTGAGTGAACGGTTTCCAGCTCCTTCAAAAGGATGCATGCAGTCCGGTGAATAAAATGCCTTGGTTCCGGTTTGCGAGATGATGGTTCCAGAATAAAGTTCTTTGGTTTCAGAGGCTACCATGTGAGTGACTGCCGTGGGTGGCATCCATGTTCTTCAATGAAGGCGGAATTAAAAATACGTGAGCGGCGACTCCTTGTGCAAACGGGGTTAGGCCTGTTTTAAGTGCTTTCAAGAACTTCATTTAAATTTTCAGGTGTTTTTCTTGACCATTGATTATGGACTTATTGAATGGGTAGCCAGCTTTATTTTTAGGCCGCATAATTACTGTTTAGGACATTTTTGTTTGTATAGAATGCCAGTGTTTTGGAGACCAGGTAAAAATATTGTTTGATGAATGATGATTATATTATATTTTTCTTAAGACTCTGATATTGTCGACATTTATTTTCTGTGTTTTTATTCTTTATTAGATTGTTAATAAATTGGTTAAGTTCAAAATCTTTTATTGTCTTCAATGTCTGCACAACATACCTCAGGGAGCTTTTATTGCTACTACTGCTAAATGTTTAATTTCTTTAAACTTTAAACTTTGCTTTAGCATCATTTTGGTTATGGGCCACCAGCCCCTGAGTTATTTTTAGTGCAGACTTTTGAAGTTTAAAGTTAATTTAGGACTTAAGAGATTGGGGAGCGGTTTTTGTTAAAATTCAAATATGGCTACTGTTAGTGTCATGCATAATATTGCTAAACTTGATGCATGTAATTATTTTACATGGTCCAAAGATATAAAGTTTGTCTTGAATGAAAAAAATGCATGGCTTTTGGTCAAAGGTATTGAAAAATGTCCTGATTTAGATGATGTTAAGGGTATTGCAAAAGAAATTATTGCCGACTATCAAAATAGAAGTCGATTGGCATTATCGTTAATTTATATGAATGTAAGCCCTGAATATAGAAATTTGATATGTGAAATTGATGACCCGGTAGTGGCATGGAATACACTTGTCAAATATTTCCAGCCAGATTATCGGTCAAGACATATGTCCCTGTTTTCAGAGTTCTTAAATTGCAAAATTAAGCCAAATGAAAGTATTAGTTTCTTTTCTTCTAGATTAAAACGCGTAACTGAACAGTTAGCTGATATTAACGGCTGTAAGAGACGTATATATATGTTTCCAGTTTCTTAGGTTCCTTCCAGATAAATTTGATCAAGTAGTTCAGAATATTTTGAGGTGGCCAGATGAAAAGTTCATTTTTAAAAATGTTGAACTTGAAATTCTAGCAGAGGAAACACATCTTAATTTAAGAGAGATAGATAGGGAAAACTCCAATAACACTATAGAAGTTCAAAGTACTCACTGAACCCAAATTTAAGCAGATTAAAGGGCTCAAGTGTTATAAATGTGGCCGTCCAGGTCATATTCAAAAATACTGTAGAATGAGAGGTAACGTTTCCAGATCACCCTCACCTGCTTGTTCTGTTTCCTCAACTGTATCTAGTAGTAATAAAACATCTTCTAAGTGTAAGAATAAACCCAAGTTGAGTAAAAGTAAAAATAATTCCCATGCACAGTCCCATTTTATAGCTCAAGCCAATGTTAACAATTTGGAAGAAAATGATGATAGTTGGATTTTTGATACGGCTGCATCTCATCATTTTTGTAAAAATCGTGAATTGTTTGATACCTTTTCTCTTGTGAAAAATGAGAATATGCTAGTAGCTATTGATGGGGTAACTTTTCCAATTCATGGGAAGGGTACTGTTAAAATGAAATTTGGGGATACGGTTATTTTGCTTAAAGATGTGTTATATTCACCTGAACTGAGACGAAATTTAATATCTGGACCTAGGGTGGATATCAATGGAGCAAGATTTTATGGTAAAAATGGGCAAATTAAAGTTACTGATGATAAGAATTCAACTTTGTACAAAGCTAAGTTGATAGGAAGTAACTATCATGTGTTCCCGAAAATAGTCAAAAAGCGGGGCAAATCTGTAAAATTTGAGGCATCCACAGTTCAGCATAATAATAGTGAATTATGGCATGGTCGGTTTGGTCATATAAATTATGATACTATTGTCAGGACTAGTAAGAGACATTCAGTTCGAGGTCTTCCTGTGTTAAAGCACTCACCTAATTTGTTTTGTGAACATTGCCAAATCAATAAGCAAAGACGAATCTCCTATAGACCTTTAGAAGGTATTCAAGTAAAGAGACCGCTTGAAAGGGTTTTTTCTGATGTATGGGGACCTATTATCATTCCAGGTAGGAATGGTGAACATTATTTCGTTTCCTTTATTGACGAATATTCTCGTTACGTGGTAGTGTACCCCATTGTGGAGAAAAGTCAGGTGTTTGAAGTATTTGAAAGGCATATAGCACGTGCGGAAAGATCTGTGAACCTTAGATTGAAATACTTTAGGACTGACAATGGGCGAGAATATGATAATGATCAATTCAGGTCATATTATAATAAAAATGGTGTAAAGCACGAATTTACAGATGTCTATACTCCAGAACAGAATGGAGTTTGTGAGAGATTTAACCAGACAGCTCTCAATAATGTACGTGCAATCTTACACGATAGTGGAATGAGTTCCGAATTTTGGTCAGATGCAGTAATGTATTTTGCATATTCATTTAATAGAATCTGTCATAAGGGCCAAGATAGGACCCCATTTGAATTATACACTAAGCGGAAACCATCAGTACGTCATTGGAACGATTGCCTATGTGGGAATCCCAAAGGCTAAAAGAAATTCTAAATTTGATCCAAAGGCAACGAAGGGCCGATTGATTGGGTACAGTGTACGAACAAAAGGGTACAAGATTTGGTTGGAAAATGAGCAAAAGGTAGTAGAAACCCTAAATGCTACTTTCAAAGAGTCGATTGCAAATGGAATGCAGAAAAGTGGCAGTGGAGCTGCACTGGGCACCCTTCCTGATTTGGAATCTGAAGAAAGGGTAGAGTTCCAATCTACTGACACTCCAGTTGGCTATTTTCCTGAAATAGAGGAAAGAACCGATACCAATGTACCTTCTTCTACAATTGGCACTGATACTCAATCTACATTGAGACAAGTAACTTGGCTTCGTAAACCTGTTCCAAGGCCAGACGGCACTCGTACGGATGTGTATTACTTTGAGAGGGGGTCTAATCAAAGACTACGATCACCAAATGATGTAGAAAGGTATTGCACTGAACATAATATTCAGTATGATCCTACCTTGTTTGATTTCAAGGGAAGCAATACTTATAGTGGTGAAATCGACCCAACTGGTACTCCTTCAACGTCGTATACCCGAGATAGCTGACTAGATGTTTCAATTCAAAACACTTATAACCAGGCAATGAAATCTGCAGAAAAGCTTAAATGGATAGAGGCAATGGAAGAGGAAATGGCCAACATGCGAAAGCATAAGGTATGGCATCTTGTTCCACTTCCTAAAGACAAGACTCCACTAGGTTGCAGGTGGATTTTCAACATTAAACGTGACGAATTTGGAAACATTGTTCGTTTTAAAGCTCGTTTAGTGGCTCAGGGTTATCGGCAAATTAAATACGATACCTATGATGAAACCTACTCTCCTGTAGTCAACTTTTCAGTAATAAGGCTCTTTTTCTCCCTTTTAGTTGCACACCTTGGATGGGCAAGTATACAATGTGACGTGAAAAGTGCCTATCTCTACGCTCCTTTATCAGAGGAAATTTACATGTCCCAACCTCAGGGTTTTGTGGAGCGAGATAAAGAAACTTTTGTGTCGCTTAGATAGAGCCTTGTATGGTTTGCATCAGAGTGGCCGATTATGGTACTACGAGTTGGATAGAACACTATGTAACCTAGGGTTTATCAAGTTTGAGTGGTGTAATTGTGTCTATCGTTTTAAAGATTTTGTAATTCTGTTGGTTTATGTTGATGATATAGTTGTATTTGGGAAAAGTGAAGTTCAGGCCAAAAGGATATTAAAAGTCCTGAGTTCACATTTTGATTTGAAAATTTTAGGTAAAACAAGAAAGCTTCTGGGTGTGGAGTTTGAATATGAGAAAAATAGTGTTTTAATTCATCAGCAATTATATATAGAAAATATAGTTGATCGATTCAAGTCTTTTAAAATACAAATTACTTCCCTTCCAATAGTTAAAGGTGTGAAATACTCAAAGTCTCAAAGTCCCAGTACACAAGAAGAAACGACTGAAATGATGAATTATCCTTATAGAAATGTTTTGGGATGTCTCTCGTTTCTTTGGAATCGTACTCGTCCGGATATAGCTTATGCTGTTAATATATTTTCTCAGTTCCAAAGCAATCCTGGTAAGTTTCACTGGGAAGGATTACTTAAACTCTTAGGGTACTTTTCCAATACCAGACAGCACAAACTCAAACTGGTATGCAAGGAACTGAAGCTCAATATATATTCAGATTCGGATTTTGCTTCAAGCAGGGATGATATGGTGTCTATTGGTGGACAAATAGCTTTGTTGGGAGAATCACCTGTATCTTGGCGTACATTTAAAGAAAGGGGAGTGAGTTTGTCTACTATGGGGGCTGAATTTATCTCCATGACTGAATCAGCAAAAGAATTAGTTTGGTTTAAAAACATTTTGGATGAATGCATTCAGTTTAAGATTGCAAGTAACTATGTTTCGAGGCCAATATTGTTTGCTGATAACATGGCTGCTATATGTTTTACAAAATCACCCATTGAAAACTCGAGGACAAAACATATAGATGTGAACCTATTTTTCATTCGTGATCTATTGAACAGGGAAATTTTTGATTTAAAATATGTCCCAAGTAAAGATAATCTGGCTGATCCCATGACAAAACCGCTAACTAAGCATAATCTGATAAGATTTTGTGGAACAATTTTCCTATGAAATTTGTTTTTGTGTGTATTTAAATTAAGGGTTTTGTTTATTTGAAACTAATATGTTATAAGTCATATTATGATGGATATTGGGTAAATGTAAAATTGTATAGTGTAGAATGTTGTATGAGTGACCAGGGCCCTGGGTAAATGTATTGAGTGTGTGATCATATATATGTCTTTCTATTGTTCTGTAACATGTTGGACTTTCTTGCTACGGTAAATTTTTTGAATAATGGGATAAGATTTTCCCAAAGAAAAATTTTCTTAAAAATTTCTGAATGAAATTGTGATATTTATTTATTCTTGTTTTGAATTTTGTAAAGATACTGGCATTCGGTTTTTATTTCAGGTCGGAGATGATGATGTGGGGGGCATTTGTTGGAAAATATAGCTTATTTTTAAACCTTTTACTGCGTCATCTCTCCTCCTTGAAATGTTTATTTAATTTAGTCCTTATTTTAATGTAATATAGTAGTTACTTCTACTTCTTTTTCTTGCTGCCACTGTTTGCATTGAGAACGGACTGTTTCAACCTAATTGAGATGCAAAAACGAAACATGTTACGTCATCTGAAAGGCCGATTCGTGCCGATGGATGATTGGTTGCCGTGAGATGACGTCATTCCTACTTCTGCTATAAGTATCTCGCGTCGCTCTGGCTCAACCCTTCTAGTTCCTGCTTTCCCGGCACGTGAGTGAGCGGTTTCCAGCTCCTTCAAAAGGATGCATGCAGTCCGGTGAATAAAATGCCTTGGTTCCGGTTTGCGAGATGATGGTTCCAGAATAAAGTTCTTTGGTTTCAGAGGCTACCATGTGAGTGACTGCCGTGGGTGGCATCCATGTTCTTCAATTAATATTAAATATATTAGTATTAAATATATTTTGTCTATATATATAAAGAAGGAAGTCTGTTTATTTGTTCGCTAATAACTCAATCACTACTACAAGCTATCGTCACCAAACATTCTACAATTCTTTTCTGGGTCCTGAATAAGGTCGGCGTCTAATTTTTTCCAAAACGAAAACTAGCAAAAATCAGAGATATTAATCAAAAGCGCTTAAAACGCTAATTTTCGCCCTCATTTTTCCGAATTGCAACAGTCGCGTACGCTGGAGATAAAAATCTGCTTTACTTAGACTTGTTGCCACTGCTGGGTTTCAAATCGTAGAGTTTGTTAATAAACAATTTCTAAGTTTTACAATGAAATAAAAATAGTGTTGTCAAACATTAAATTAGTCCCGATTCCAAAAATCCGTGGGAAGCTATTTCGACTTTCTCATCTTCGTACGACTTTAATCAGCCGCGATATTAATTAAAAACTCTGAAAACACTAATTTTCTCACTCATTTTTCCGAGTGGCAACAGTATTGCGCGTTGGAGATAAAAATGCTTTATTTCGAAAATTATTGCTACTTCTTACTTTCAAATCGTAGGGTTTGTTGTTAAAAAATTTGTAGGTTTTTACAAAATATTTCTATATATAAGGAAGAATGCCTGTTTGTTTGCGTTATTGATTTTTGATCAATTATGATACATTTTTTCCACATTTAATCGACTAATATAGGTAAAATATTGGATGGAACTTGAGCTTTTACGGCCAATTGATTAGAAAGACGAAAATCAGTAAAAATTGTTGCCATTGTGGCTGATATAATGAGAGAAATTTAGTTTATTTTTCTATCAAAATTGTTTATGTGGGTTCCATATCGCATCAGACTGAAAAATGTATGACTATGAATCGTATTTTTTGCATCGTTATTAGGGAAGGATTACAGCGGTATGGTTCTCTCTGTTGTTAGATACATTACTCTCAATCTAACGTAATTGGCATCGGGTACTTCCGCTAGTATATAATATTTATTAGACGCATTTTGATTATTTTGATTTGTAGTTTACATTTCTGTAATGGGTATTTATCTCATGCGTTAATAATTTCAAGAACAGGATACAAGTGTCCTGCCATAAACTTTAATTTAATTTTATGTTTGCCATATACATTTATAAAGGCTATTTCAGACATAATTGTCTTTAAAACGGTGTATCAACCACAATCATATCTCTGATTATCTAAAATCGAAAACTATCATTCTTCACCTAAGAAATCTATCATTGATATTCTATCTAAAAGTATAATTTTTTCAAAAAAGCCTTCATTATTATTATTATTATTCATTATAATTATTACTATTATTCATTTAAAGTATTAGTATTTCACAAATACTTTAAATGTTACGATACAGAACATTAAAACTCAAAATATTTCAGATTAATTGAGACCGCAGTCAATTTGGATGTTCCAAATATTCAGATAGTTGGATTGTCTCTTTTGTAGTTAAAAATATCCGATTTATTGGTGTTTTCTTTTCAGGATTTGGTCTGAGTATATATTTTAATCCAAGCAAAAAATTCTCTTTGTTCTTCCTTAATTTTATTAAAACAAAGCTTATGTATTTTAAAATGAAATAACTCTGTATTTCTAACTGCTAGCGCAATTCATTTTTGTTTCAACTAAAATATTATGAATTAATTTTTTTGCGCAGTTCTTGAAACCAAAATATTTTAAAATACTTTTCCGCATGGAATTTTAATCAAAACAAATACTTTAATTACATTCATAAACAAAGATGTATAACATATTTCTGTTAAACTAAAATGAGACAAATATTTATTTTTATATACATAAAAAAATAAAATTAACAATATAATATATATATCTCTAAAATATGAATATTATATTATTATTTTG
The DNA here is from genome assembly GCF_044657685.1 of Stegodyphus dumicola. Taxonomy (NCBI): domain Eukaryota; kingdom Metazoa; phylum Arthropoda; class Arachnida; order Araneae; family Eresidae; genus Stegodyphus; species Stegodyphus dumicola. Next base: position 140,564,228 of record NC_140771.1, on the reverse strand, counting down.
TGCCATTTAAGTCAGTAATAATATTTATATTAGCATTAATTTTACTTTACAAGGAAGAAAATCAGATTCGAATTAAAGTCAGCGTTGCGAGTACTAGGTATACAGATACTTAGAGCTAAATTTATATTGCATTTATAATGTTATATAAGTAAATAATTGTAAGCATATTTTTAATATGCAACGTTTAAATCAAAATTATCTTATGTGCTGATATGCCCAATTATGGCTAAAAACCACATTTTAATTTTATTGCTTTATTCCTAGGAAGGTTTTTTTTTAAAGACCTAAAAAATCTGTTGGAAGCTACTTTAAAATAATAATATTTTCAGTATTTGCTATTAATCAGTAATATCTACTATTTTAAAATAATAATATATATTTGCTACTTTAAAATAATAATATTTCATTATTTTGTAATACTTTTTTCAGTAAGAAGTTTTGAGATAATACTGATAATTCAGAAAACAAATATAATCAAATATGAATATATTAAGAAATTCAAAAGTGTTAACCTTAGGCTTAGTAAGAATCATGAAAAATTACACTCAATTTGTTGATTGATAAGTTACAAAATTACTATAGAATTGCAATTCATAACAAATGCCAATAGCTTTCAGACTATGCAGAATTTCAAGAACTGCTGCAGCAGCCAGTGCATAATTAATACCTTGTGAGTAACAGCAGCTAGTGCAAATTTAAGCAAACTGCCACAACTATGAAAAAATATTAGAATAAATGCAAATCTCGAAACATTGATAATTAAAAATGTGTATAAGAAATTGTCTTATCAAAATGTATTACTGAAATACTTACATTAGAAAACAGAGAACGCAAACATGAGCTGTGCTATTCTTTTAAAGATCAACCCGAAAGATAATTTTGTTGAAGAACTGGGTATAACTATTGTCGCACACTTCAACAGAGGTTTGAAGAGTTACTAGGCCGTTCTTGAAGCTTCCTACTGTACTTACACGTTGAAAGGATTCTTCAAAGTCTCAAAGGTGTGGTGTGGTGGTGGTGTATTTAATTATGGCAAAGCACACGAGGGCTATCTGCCTAAAGGGAGGGATGCCTTTCGTGGAGGACTTTCTAAGGGAAACTGGCTCGTATACACGTTACACATGGGGAAAACCACGAAAACGCCCATGCAGCCAGCCCGTTCGCGGGATTCGAACCTCAGACCGAACTACCAGTGTTCAGCGTCTTTACCGCTCGGCCGCTGGTGGGCCAAAGTCTCAAAGAAAAACGGCTTAGAAGACCCGAGAGTCTTTAGTACCTGAGATAAAAATTGCCAAGGAAAACTGAACTTAAAGAACGTTCTCAAAACAGATTTACGCGCATAATTTTCTCACTTCCTCCATTTTTATAAAACTCCGCTTACTTTGTCTTTTCTACTGCTTTGTATTGCAAGTATAACCAAAATTGGGCTATGAGGATACGTTCCTAGCGATGTTCTCAGTTCTGTTGTAATTATAACATGATAAATATACCCGAAACGTTTATAAGTATTCTTTGATCATCTCTAAAATTATTGCGTATTAAAATATTTTTAATAATAATACAGATATAAAAAGGAAACTGTAATTTCCTGTTTACTAGGTATTGTTTCTCAAGTAAGTCTTAATGATTTCATGCAATACAATGGTTTCAAACTCAGATTTCATGCAGGCCAAACACTCGATGTGAGAAGAGCTGACGGGCCAGAACTTTTTTCCAACGAAATGAAAATTCTTTATTACAAAATATTAAAAAAAATATTTTAAATGAATTTTGAATTTTTCTTACTAAATGTTTATTTGAACGTAAGATGTTCTAATTAATATATTAATGATAACTTAATGTTTATTACAACATTTATACCTAAAGAAAATAAAAATATCTAAAGCAAATATCCAGATAATAATAATAATAATAATAATAATAATAATAATAATATCGAAAGGAAAATATTAAACTTTATGTCCATTTTCTGTGTGAAAGCTAAAGTTTGGTACACGCAAGACATTTTTTTGTTACACTTTGTAATTCAGATATATTTAAAGCTAAATATTGTATTATTAAACTATTATTTATTTAAAAAAATCCTAACATGTTTAATTAACTATTAAATAATTGACTTTAATTCAAACTAAAAATAAACAAATTATGAAAATTTTCTAAGTTTTCAGAGGAAACTTCCCAAGCGAGACAAAACAATTACAGTTTTGTGCCTTTCTCTTATTTATTAAATATTTCTTTGGCGCATAAATAAAAACACATATATTTTTATTTAAATAATTATACACTTTCTCATTTCTTACACTGGACACTTGTTGGCATTATACTAAAAAGTATCTTTATCATGGACTGTATATGTTATCAATTAATCGAGCTCTTTTCTTATTAATTTTCAACTGAGAAAAATAGCTGCTCTCATATAAATGTATTCTCAAACAAAGCAATTATTCTTAAAGCAAAAATTCGTAACCGAAAGCAATTTTTTTTTTTTTTTTTGAAAAATACGCATAAAATCTTTACCTTGAATATAAGTTAATAAAATCTGTATCTTCAAATCTCTGTATAAGGTTTTATCGCATCTTAAATTAACTAAGCTATATTATATTTTTTTTTTTCGTGTGTGTGTGTGTGTTTTATTCATATTCGTTTTTAGAAGTCACGAAAATAATACAAACTCGGACTTAAAGTAACCAAAATATTGAAATCTCTGCAACACCGTTATAAGAAACGTTATTTTAGTTTTAAACTAACCAGTTTCGTTCAGTAATATAGCTAATTTCTATCTTCTGTCATTTTCATTTTCTGCCAGAATGATATTTCAGTTTCGCGGGGTATGCAAAAGTAGGGTAGAAAGATATTATTTAAGCTGGTGTCTGAGTTACAGACACAGCATGTTTGCCGTTGGGCGACGTTGTTTCTCTGATTTAAGCTTACTATTTTACGACCGTGTATATTAACAGGCGGTTTGTGTACGTCGGTGGTAGTGCTAGTACGATACGAACTGCGCGAAATTTAATTGAAGACCCCCCTTCTTATCAGATCCGCGAATTGCGCAACGTTTTCCTGTCCCCTCTTTCTAAGAACCTGAATTCCCAAGATGGGTGCTACAAAAAGTGCCATTTATCGCCATAAATGGGGCATTTTATTGAGACTACAAGCCTCTATTTTCGTTAATCAGCTATATCAGGTACGTATAAAAATTGAGCATACAAAAAATATTAATATATAATAAATATTAAGAAAAAATATTTCTAGCCCACTTTAACACACTTTGATACGGAATAATCTTTTGCATGCCAGTGAACTATATTAAATATTCCAGTCTAGTTCAGACATCATGACTATTATTGATGTAATCTATAAAAAATATCATTGGTATGCTTTATAATTATTTAATTTATGATATTATTATAATATTCTTTGCTCTAATGTAATTAATGAAAGATTTTTTAATGCTAATATGTATGTTTTACTAATACTTTTTATTTTCTTTGTTAGCTCTCGCATTCATTACTGTTATTCAAGTAATTAGCCTGCTTGTTAGATATTCTTTACTTATTCTTGTGATATGTGATTCTATTTCTTTTTTTTTTCCTCTTGGCTTCGAAAAGCAAAATTGTAACCCTGTATTTCCCCGGCAGGAAACGGAGGAAGAAATTTTGATTCGCGCAGTTGGACTATACCCCTAGGGCTAAAAGCCAACTCTCGTTAACTATCTCTGTGCAACTTCAGCTGATTATTTAACTTAGTTTTAATTTTATATCTCTATTTTTGAATTGCAACCAAAAGTGTTGGCTAAGTTTGTAAGCACCAAGAGTGCCGTCTGCAAATTACTTCTTGAGTTAAATAAAAGGGTTTTTTTCACCCTTCGCATGTCTTGTCATTGATACAGTCTGAACTTAACGAACAGCTCGCTTTATAGTTCAAGTAAAGATCTAGCCAATCAAGTAAAGTTAGTTTAGCTAGAGTCTTAACACCGTATTTACACTAAATATATAATTGAAATCTATTCGCGGCGGCATAAAATTGCTTCGAAGGCGGCATAAAATTGCTTCGAAGGCTGCAGGAGCTACGCGAGATGCCAGTTTGAGACCACTAATACATTATTTTTGAAAATTTTGAAGAATTTTTCTTACTTTCTGAACTTGATTAATATTTCTGCAAAATAATATTATTTTCTTTTAAGACTAGTGTCTTTAATGTTTATGAAAAGTAAAGCTGAAATTGTGATTAAAGAGTTCGTATATTAAGTTTTTCAAAATAACGGAGCAGAAAAAGCGTTTTAGATTACTATAATTACTGTAATTTTGAGCTCTCAAACAAAGAGTTTATAGTATTATATATTAAGGCTTCTTTAGTTAGTTCCTTGGCATAAACAAAATTGCTTAATTTCCCAGTTTTCCCAACTTACTTTGCATACATTAAAATAAACAGTGCATATTCCTCATATTATCCGGCTTGCATAAAACACAATATTTGCTTCATTTAATAAAATATCTTCATTTTGAGAAAAATTTCCGTCGGAAAGGGAGAAGATTCATTTTATGGACAAATTCAGCGAGAAAAGCTCGTTTGAAATTTAAAACTTCAGCAGCTGTTGACTAGAGATTTAAAATCTGTAAAATTATGGGACAGGAAAATGCAGTTAGAATAAAAATAATAAATAACGATTTTAGCAGTGTTTGCAAAATCTTTTTCTGTTTAATATTTTACAGTTCTGGCAACGGAGTAGGGAGAGAAGAGATTTTCAAATTTATAGTCGTTATCACTGAAAATGAGGTTTTTCCAGTCAAAATATTCTTTGGCTTTTGGTCAAAGGTATTGAAAAATGTCCTGATTTAGATGATGTTAAGGGTATTGCAAAAGAAATTATTGCCGACTATCAAAATAGAAGTCGATTGGCATTATCGTTAATTTATATGAATGTAAGCCCTGAATATAGAAATTTGATATGTGAAATTGATGACCCGGTAGTGGCATGGAATACACTTGTCAAATATTTCCAGCCAGATTATCGGTCAAGACATATGTCCCTGTTTTCAGAGTTCTTAAATTGCAAAATTAAGCCAAATGAAAGTATTAGTTTCTTTTCTTCTAGATTAAAACGCGTAACTGAACAGTTAGCTGATATTAACGGCTGTAAGAGACGTATATATATGTTTCCAGTTTCTTAGGTTCCTTCCAGATAAATTTGATCAAGTAGTTCAGAATATTTTGAGGTGGCCAGATGAAAAGTTCATTTTTAAAAATGTTGAACTTGAAATTCTAGCAGAGGAAACACATCTTAATTTAAGAGAGATAGATAGGGAAAACTCCAATAACACTATAGAAGTTCAAAGTACTCACTGAACCCAAATTTAAGCAGATTAAAGGGCTCAAGTGTTATAAATGTGGCCGTCCAGGTCATATTCAAAAATACTGTAGAATGAGAGGTAACGTTTCCAGATCACCCTCACCTGCTTGTTCTGTTTCCTCAACTGTATCTAGTAGTAATAAAACATCTTCTAAGTGTAAGAATAAACCCAAGTTGAGTAAAAGTAAAAATAATTCCCATGCACAGTCCCATTTTATAGCTCAAGCCAATGTTAACAATTTGGAAGAAAATGATGATAGTTGGATTTTTGATACGGCTGCATCTCATCATTTTTGTAAAAATCGTGAATTGTTTGATACCTTTTCTCTTGTGAAAAATGAGAATATGCTAGTAGCTATTGATGGGGTAACTTTTCCAATTCATGGGAAGGGTACTGTTAAAATGAAATTTGGGGATACGGTTATTTTGCTTAAAGATGTGTTATATTCACCTGAACTGAGACGAAATTTAATATCTGGACCTAGGGTGGATATCAATGGAGCAAGATTTTATGGTAAAAATGGGCAAATTAAAGTTACTGATGATAAGAATTCAACTTTGTACAAAGCTAAGTTGATAGGAAGTAACTATCATGTGTTCCCGAAAATAGTCAAAAAGCGGGGCAAATCTGTAAAATTTGAGGCATCCACAGTTCAGCATAATAATAGTGAATTATGGCATGGTCGGTTTGGTCATATAAATTATGATACTATTGTCAGGACTAGTAAGAGACATTCAGTTCGAGGTCTTCCTGTGTTAAAGCACTCACCTAATTTGTTTTGTGAACATTGCCAAATCAATAAGCAAAGACGAATCTCCTATAGACCTTTAGAAGGTATTCAAGTAAAGAGACCGCTTGAAAGGGTTTTTTCTGATGTATGGGGACCTATTATCATTCCAGGTAGGAATGGTGAACATTATTTCGTTTCCTTTATTGACGAATATTCTCGTTACGTGGTAGTGTACCCCATTGTGGAGAAAAGTCAGGTGTTTGAAGTATTTGAAAGGCATATAGCACGTGCGGAAAGATCTGTGAACCTTAGATTGAAATACTTTAGGACTGACAATGGGCGAGAATATGATAATGATCAATTCAGGTCATATTATAATAAAAATGGTGTAAAGCACGAATTTACAGATGTCTATACTCCAGAACAGAATGGAGTTTGTGAGAGATTTAACCAGACAGCTCTCAATAATGTACGTGCAATCTTACACGATAGTGGAATGAGTTCCGAATTTTGGTCAGATGCAGTAATGTATTTTGCATATTCATTTAATAGAATCTGTCATAAGGGCCAAGATAGGACCCCATTTGAATTATACACTAAGCGGAAACCATCAGTACGTCATTGGAACGATTGCCTATGTGGGAATCCCAAAGGCTAAAAGAAATTCTAAATTTGATCCAAAGGCAACGAAGGGCCGATTGATTGGGTACAGTGTACGAACAAAAGGGTACAAGATTTGGTTGGAAAATGAGCAAAAGGTAGTAGAAACCCTAAATGCTACTTTCAAAGAGTCGATTGCAAATGGAATGCAGAAAAGTGGCAGTGGAGCTGCACTGGGCACCCTTCCTGATTTGGAATCTGAAGAAAGGGTAGAGTTCCAATCTACTGACACTCCAGTTGGCTATTTTCCTGAAATAGAGGAAAGAACCGATACCAATGTACCTTCTTCTACAATTGGCACTGATACTCAATCTACATTGAGACAAGTAACTTGGCTTCGTAAACCTGTTCCAAGGCCAGACGGCACTCGTACGGATGTGTATTACTTTGAGAGGGGGTCTAATCAAAGACTACGATCACCAAATGATGTAGAAAGGTATTGCACTGAACATAATATTCAGTATGATCCTACCTTGTTTGATTTCAAGGGAAGCAATACTTATAGTGGTGAAATCGACCCAACTGGTACTCCTTCAACGTCGTATACCCGAGATAGCTGACTAGATGTTTCAATTCAAAACACTTATAACCAGGCAATGAAATCTGCAGAAAAGCTTAAATGGATAGAGGCAATGGAAGAGGAAATGGCCAACATGCGAAAGCATAAGGTATGGCATCTTGTTCCACTTCCTAAAGACAAGACTCCACTAGGTTGCAGGTGGATTTTCAACATTAAACGTGACGAATTTGGAAACATTGTTCGTTTTAAAGCTCGTTTAGTGGCTCAGGGTTATCGGCAAATTAAATACGATACCTATGATGAAACCTACTCTCCTGTAGTCAACTTTTCAGTAATAAGGCTCTTTTTCTCCCTTTTAGTTGCACACCTTGGATGGGCAAGTATACAATGTGACGTGAAAAGTGCCTATCTCTACGCTCCTTTATCAGAGGAAATTTACATGTCCCAACCTCAGGGTTTTGTGGAGCGAGATAAAGAAACTTTTGTGTCGCTTAGATAGAGCCTTGTATGGTTTGCATCAGAGTGGCCGATTATGGTACTACGAGTTGGATAGAACACTATGTAACCTAGGGTTTATCAAGTTTGAGTGGTGTAATTGTGTCTATCGTTTTAAAGATTTTGTAATTCTGTTGGTTTATGTTGATGATATAGTTGTATTTGGGAAAAGTGAAGTTCAGGCCAAAAGGATATTAAAAGTCCTGAGTTCACATTTTGATTTGAAAATTTTAGGTAAAACAAGAAAGCTTCTGGGTGTGGAGTTTGAATATGAGAAAAATAGTGTTTTAATTCATCAGCAATTATATATAGAAAATATAGTTGATCGATTCAAGTCTTTTAAAATACAAATTACTTCCCTTCCAATAGTTAAAGGTGTGAAATACTCAAAGTCTCAAAGTCCCAGTACACAAGAAGAAACGACTGAAATGATGAATTATCCTTATAGAAATGTTTTGGGATGTCTCTCGTTTCTTTGGAATCGTACTCGTCCGGATATAGCTTATGCTGTTAATATATTTTCTCAGTTCCAAAGCAATCCTGGTAAGTTTCACTGGGAAGGATTACTTAAACTCTTAGGGTACTTTTCCAATACCAGACAGCACAAACTCAAACTGGTATGCAAGGAACTGAAGCTCAATATATATTCAGATTCGGATTTTGCTTCAAGCAGGGATGATATGGTGTCTATTGGTGGACAAATAGCTTTGTTGGGAGAATCACCTGTATCTTGGCGTACATTTAAAGAAAGGGGAGTGAGTTTGTCTACTATGGGGGCTGAATTTATCTCCATGACTGAATCAGCAAAAGAATTAGTTTGGTTTAAAAACATTTTGGATGAATGCATTCAGTTTAAGATTGCAAGTAACTATGTTTCGAGGCCAATATTGTTTGCTGATAACATGGCTGCTATATGTTTTACAAAATCACCCATTGAAAACTCGAGGACAAAACATATAGATGTGAACCTATTTTTCATTCGTGATCTATTGAACAGGGAAATTTTTGATTTAAAATATGTCCCAAGTAAAGATAATCTGGCTGATCCCATGACAAAACCGCTAACTAAGCATAATCTGATAAGATTTTGTGGAACAATTTTCCTATGAAATTTGTTTTTGTGTGTATTTAAATTAAGGGTTTTGTTTATTTGAAACTAATATGTTATAAGTCATATTATGATGGATATTGGGTAAATGTAAAATTGTATAGTGTAGAATGTTGTATGAGTGACCAGGGCCCTGGGTAAATGTATTGAGTGTGTGATCATATATATGTCTTTCTATTGTTCTGTAACATGTTGGACTTTCTTGCTACGGTAAATTTTTTGAATAATGGGATAAGATTTTCCCAAAGAAAAATTTTCTTAAAAATTTCTGAATGAAATTGTGATATTTATTTATTCTTGTTTTGAATTTTGTAAAGATACTGGCATTCGGTTTTTATTTCAGGTCGGAGATGATGATGTGGGGGGCATTTGTTGGAAAATATAGCTTATTTTTAAACCTTTTACTGCGTCATCTCTCCTCCTTGAAATGTTTATTTAATTTAGTCCTTATTTTAATGTAATATAGTAGTTACTTCTACTTCTTTTTCTTGCTGCCACTGTTTGCATTGAGAACGGACTGTTTCAACCTAATTGAGATGCAAAAACGAAACATGTTACGTCATCTGAAAGGCCGATTCGTGCCGATGGATGATTGGTTGCCGTGAGATGACGTCATTCCTACTTCTGCTATAAGTATCTCGCGTCGCTCTGGCTCAACCCTTCTAGTTCCTGCTTTCCCGGCACGTGAGTGAGCGGTTTCCAGCTCCTTCAAAAGGATGCATGCAGTCCGGTGAATAAAATGCCTTGGTTCCGGTTTGCGAGATGATGGTTCCAGAATAAAGTTCTTTGGTTTCAGAGGCTACCATGTGAGTGACTGCCGTGGGTGGCATCCATGTTCTTCAATTAATATTAAATATATTAGTATTAAATATATTTTGTCTATATATATAAAGAAGGAAGTCTGTTTATTTGTTCGCTAATAACTCAATCACTACTACAAGCTATCGTCACCAAACATTCTACAATTCTTTTCTGGGTCCTGAATAAGGTCGGCGTCTAATTTTTTCCAAAACGAAAACTAGCAAAAATCAGAGATATTAATCAAAAGCGCTTAAAACGCTAATTTTCGCCCTCATTTTTCCGAATTGCAACAGTCGCGTACGCTGGAGATAAAAATCTGCTTTACTTAGACTTGTTGCCACTGCTGGGTTTCAAATCGTAGAGTTTGTTAATAAACAATTTCTAAGTTTTACAATGAAATAAAAATAGTGTTGTCAAACATTAAATTAGTCCCGATTCCAAAAATCCGTGGGAAGCTATTTCGACTTTCTCATCTTCGTACGACTTTAATCAGCCGCGATATTAATTAAAAACTCTGAAAACACTAATTTTCTCACTCATTTTTCCGAGTGGCAACAGTATTGCGCGTTGGAGATAAAAATGCTTTATTTCGAAAATTATTGCTACTTCTTACTTTCAAATCGTAGGGTTTGTTGTTAAAAAATTTGTAGGTTTTTACAAAATATTTCTATATATAAGGAAGAATGCCTGTTTGTTTGCGTTATTGATTTTTGATCAATTATGATACATTTTTTCCACATTTAATCGACTAATATAGGTAAAATATTGGATGGAACTTGAGCTTTTACGGCCAATTGATTAGAAAGACGAAAATCAGTAAAAATTGTTGCCATTGTGGCTGATATAATGAGAGAAATTTAGTTTATTTTTCTATCAAAATTGTTTATGTGGGTTCCATATCGCATCAGACTGAAAAATGTATGACTATGAATCGTATTTTTTGCATCGTTATTAGGGAAGGATTACAGCGGTATGGTTCTCTCTGTTGTTAGATACATTACTCTCAATCTAACGTAATTGGCATCGGGTACTTCCGCTAGTATATAATATTTATTAGACGCATTTTGATTATTTTGATTTGTAGTTTACATTTCTGTAATGGGTATTTATCTCATGCGTTAATAATTTCAAGAACAGGATACAAGTGTCCTGCCATAAACTTTAATTTAATTTTATGTTTGCCATATACATTTATAAAGGCTATTTCAGACATAATTGTCTTTAAAACGGTGTATCAACCACAATCATATCTCTGATTATCTAAAATCGAAAACTATCATTCTTCACCTAAGAAATCTATCATTGATATTCTATCTAAAAGTATAATTTTTTCAAAAAAGCCTTCATTATTATTATTATTATTCATTATAATTATTACTATTATTCATTTAAAGTATTAGTATTTCACAAATACTTTAAATGTTACGATACAGAACATTAAAACTCAAAATATTTCAGATTAATTGAGACCGCAGTCAATTTGGATGTTCCAAATATTCAGATAGTTGGATTGTCTCTTTTGTAGTTAAAAATATCCGATTTATTGGTGTTTTCTTTTCAGGATTTGGTCTGAGTATATATTTTAATCCAAGCAAAAAATTCTCTTTGTTCTTCCTTAATTTTATTAAAACAAAGCTTATGTATTTTAAAATGAAATAACTCTGTATTTCTAACTGCTAGCGCAATTCATTTTTGTTTCAACTAAAATATTATGAATTAATTTTTTTGCGCAGTTCTTGAAACCAAAATATTTTAAAATACTTTTCCGCATGGAATTTTAATCAAAACAAATACTTTAATTACATTCATAAACAAAGATGTATAACATATTTCTGTTAAACTAAAATGAGACAAATATTTATTTTTATATACATAAAAAAATAAAATTAACAATATAATATATATATCTCTAAAATATGAATATTATATTATTATTTTGTGCCATTTAAGTCAGTAATAATATTTATATTAGCATTAATTTTACTTTACAAGGAAGAAAATCAGATTCGAATTAAAGTCAGCGTTGCGAGTACTAGGTATACAGATACTTAGAGCTAAATTTATATTGCATTTATAATGTTATATAAGTAAATAATTGTAAGCATATTTTTAATATGCAACGTTTAAATCAAAATTATCTTATGTGCTGATATGCCCAATTATGGCTAAAAACCACATTTTAATTTTATTGCTTTATTCCTAGGAAGGTTTTTTTTTAAAGACCTAAAAAATCTGTTGGAAGCTACTTTAAAATAATAATATTTTCAGTATTTGCTATTAATCAGTAATATCTACTATTTTAAAATAATAATATATATTTGCTACTTTAAAATAATAATATTTCATTATTTTGTAATACTTTTTTCAGTAAGAAGTTTTGAGATAATACTGATAATTCAGAAAACAAATATAATCAAATATGAATATATTAAGAAATTCAAAAGTGTTAACCTTAGGCTTAGTAAGAATCATGAAAAATTACACTCGCTTTGTTGATTGATAAGTTACAAAATTACTATAGAATTGCAATTCATAACAAATGCCAATAGCTTTCAGACTATGCAGAATTTCAAGAACTGCTGCAGCAGCCAGTGCATAATTAATACCTTGTGAGTAACAGCAGCTAGTGCAAATTTAAGCAAACTGCCACAACTATGAAAAAATATTAGAATAAATGCAAATCTCGAAACATTGATAATTAAAAATGTGTATAAGAAATTGTCTTATCAAAATGTATTACTGAAATACTTACATTAGAAAACAGAGAACGCAAACATGAGCTGTGCTATTCTTTTAAAGATCAACCCGAAAGATAATTTTGTTGAAGAACTGGGTATAACTATTGTCGCACACTTCAACAGAGGTTTGAAGAGTTACTAGGCCGTTCTTGAAGCTTCCTACTGTACTTACACGTTGAAAGGATTCTTCAAAGTCTCAAAGGTGTGGTGTGGTGGTGGTGTATTTAATTATGGCAAAGCACACGAGGGCTATCTGCCTAAAGGGAGGGATGCCTTTCGTGGAGGACTTTCTAAGGGAAACTGGCTCGTATACACGTTACACATGGGGAAAACCACGAAAACGCCCATGCAGCCAGCCCGTTCGCGGGATTCGAACCTCAGACCGAACTACCAGTGTTCAGCGTCTTTACCGCTCGGCCGCTGGTGGGCCAAAGTCTCAAAGAAAAACGGCTTAGAAGACCCGAGAGTCTTTAGTACCTGAGATAAAAATTGCCAAGGAAAACTGAACTTAAAGAACGTTCTCAAAACAGATTTACGCGCATAATTTTCTCACTTCCTCCATTTTTATAAAACTCCGCTTACTTTGTCTTTTCTACTGCTTTGTATTGCAAGTATAACCAAAATTGGGCTATGAGGATACGTTCCTAGCGATGTTCTCAGTTCTGTTGTAATTATAACATGATAAATATACCCGAAACGTTTATAAGTATTCTTTGATCATCTCTAAAATTATTGCGTATTAAAATATTTTTAATAATAATACAGATATAAAAAGGAAACTGTAATTTCCTGTTTACTAGGTATTGTTTCTCAAGTAAGTCTTAATGATTTCATGCAATACAATGGTTTCAAACTCAGATTTCATGCAGGCCAAACACTCGATGTGAGAAGAGCTGACGGGCCAGAACTTTTTTCCAACGAAATGAAAATTCTTTATTACAAAATATTAAAAAAAATATTTTAAATGAATTTTGAATTTTTCTTACTAAATGTTTATTTGAACGTAAGATGTTCTAATTAATATATTAATGATAACTTAATGTTTATTACAACATTTATACCTAAAGAAAATAAAAATATCTAAAGCAAATATCCAGATAATAATAATAATAATAATAATAATAATAATAATAATATCGAAAGGAAAATATTAAACTTTATGTCCATTTTCTGTGTGAAAGCTAAAGTTTGGTACACGCAAGACATTTTTTTGTTACACTTTGTAATTCAGATATATTTAAAGCTAAATATTGTATTATTAAACTATTATTTATTTAAAAAAATCCTAACATGTTTAATTAACTATTAAATAATTGACTTTAATTCAAACTAAAAATAAACAAATTATGAAAATTTTCTAAGTTTTCAGAGGAAACTTCCCAAGCGAGACAAAACAATTACAGTTTTGTGCCTTTCTCTTATTTATTAAATATTTCTTTGGCGCATAAATAAAAACACATATATTTTTATTTAAATAATTATACACTTTCTCATTTCTTACACTGGACACTTGTTGGCATTATACTAAAAAGTATCTTTATCATGGACTGTATATGTTATCAATTAATCGAGCTCTTTTCTTATTAATTTTCAACTGAGAAAAATAGCTGCTCTCATATAAATGTATTCTCAAACAAAGCAATTATTCTTAAAGCAAAAATTCGTAACCGAAAGCAATTTTTTTTTTTTTTTTGAAAAATACGCATAAAATCTTTACCTTGAATATAAGTTAATAAAATCTGTATCTTCAAATCTCTGTATAAGGTTTTATCGCATCTTAAATTAACTAAGCTATATTATATTTTTTTTTTTTCGTGTGTGTGTGTGTGTGTTTTATTCATATTCGTTTTTAGAAGTCACGAAAATAATACAAACTCGGACTTAAAGTAACCAAAATATTGAAATCTCTGCAACACCGTTATAAGAAACGTTATTTTAGTTTTAAACTAACCAGTTTCGTTCAGTAATATAGCTAATTTCTATCTTCTGTCATTTTCATTTTCTGCCAGAATGATATTTCAGTTTCGCGGGGTATGCAAAAGTAGGGTAGAAAGATATTATTTAAGCTGGTGTCTGAGTTACAGACACAGCATGTTTGCCGTTGGGCGACGTTGTTTCTCTGATTTAAGCTTACTATTTTACGACCGTGTATATTAACAGGCGGTTTGTGTACGTCGGTGGTAGTGCTAGTACGATACGAACTGCGCGAAATTTAATTGAAGACCCCCCTTCTTATCAGATCCGCGAATTGCGCAACGTTTTCCTGTCCCCTCTTTCTAAGAACCTGAATTCCCAAGATGGGTGCTACAAAAAGTGCCATTTATCGCCATAAATGGGGCATTTTATTGAGACTACAAGCCTCTATTTTCGTTAATCAGCTATATCAGGTACGTATAAAAATTGAGCATACAAAAAATATTAATATATAATAAATATTAAGAAAAAATATTTCTAGCCCACTTTAACACACTTTGATACGGAATAATCTTTTGCATGCCAGTGAACTATATTAAATATTCCAGTCTAGTTCAGACATCATGACTATTATTGATGTAATCTATAAAAAATATCATTGGTATGCTTTATAATTATTTAATTTATGATATTATTATAATATTCTTTGCTCTAATGTAATTAATGAAAGATTTTTTAATGCTAATATGTATGTTTTACTAATACTTTTTATTTTCTTTGTTAGCTCTCGCATTCATTACTGTTATTCAAGTAATTAGCCTGCTTGTTAGATATTCTTTACTTATTCTTGTGATATGTGATTCTATTTCTTTTTTTTTTCCTCTTGGCTTCGAAAAGCAAAATTGTAACCCTGTATTTCCCCGGCAGGAAACGGAGGAAGAAATTTTGATTCGCGCAGTTGGACTATACCCCTAGGGCTAAAAGCCAACTCTCGTTAACTATCTCTGTGCAACTTCAGCTGATTATTTAACTTAGTTTTAATTTTATATCTCTATTTTTGAATTGCAACCAAAAGTGTTGGCTAAGTTTGTAAGCACCAAGAGTGCCGTCTGCAAATTACTTCTTGAGTTAAATAAAAGGGTTTTTTTCACCCTTCGCATGTCTTGTCATTGATACAGTCTGAACTTAACGAACAGCTCGCTTTATAGTTCAAGTAAAGATCTAGCCAATCAAGTAAAGTTAGTTTAGCTAGAGTCTTAACACCGTATTTACACTAAATATATAATTGAAATCTATTCGCGGCGGCATAAAATTGCTTCGAAGGCGGCATAAAATTGCTTCGAAGGCTGCAGGAGCTACGCGAGATGCCAGTTTGAGACCACTAATACATTATTTTTGAAAATTTTGAAGAATTTTTCTTACTTTCTGAACTTGATTAATATTTCTGCAAAATAATATTATTTTCTTTTAAGACTAGTGTCTTTAATGTTTATGAAAAGTAAAGCTGAAATTGTGATTAAAGAGTTCGTATATTAAGTTTTTCAAAATAACGGAGCAGAAAAAGCGTTTTAGATTACTATAATTACTGTAATTTTGAGCTCTCAAACAAAGAGTTTATAGTATTATATATTAAGGCTTCTTTAGTTAGTTCCTTGGCATAAACAAAATTGCTTAATTTCCCAGTTTTCCCAACTTACTTTGCATACATTAAAATAAACAGTGCATATTCCTCATATTATCCGGCTTGCATAAAACACAATATTTGCTTCATTTAATAAAATATCTTCATTTTGAGAAAAATTTCCGTCGGAAAGGGAGAAGATTCATTTTATGGACAAATTCAGCGAGAAAAGCTCGTTTGAAATTTAAAACTTCAGCAGCTGTTGACTAGAGATTTAAAATCTGTAAAATTATGGGACAGGAAAATGCAGTTAGAATAAAAATAATAAATAACGATTTTAGCAGTGTTTGCAAAATCTTTTTCTGTTTAATATTTTACAGTTCTGGCAACGGAGTAGGGAGAGAAGAGATTTTCAAATTTATAGTCGTTATCACTGAAAATGAGGTTTTTCCAGTCAAAATATTCATTCAGATAAATACGACTTATCTTATCCAATAGTTTATATTGGAACTTTACAGTTTTACTAGATAACTGAAATTAATTATGAGATGTGACCATTTGATATTCTAGTAAAACGCTTTAGTCAAAAAAAAAAAAAGAAAAATAAACAGAATCAAATGTGTTTCATTGTGCACATACCGAAGTTTCTGCTCGGACAATGCTGACATTTACTTATTATAGACCAAAATATTAAAAGGAAAAAAAAAAAAAAAGAAAAAAAAAAAGAAAAGAAAAAATCACAATCTTTTCTTAATACTCTAACCACGACTCTACATTTTATCATGTCTCCCCTAATGATGATATTCCTAATGAAATTTTATTTTCTACTTATTTGAGAAACGCACAATTGCATTAAATTCTCAGGAGTTAAATCATGAAATTTAAATTTTTTCCTGATTTTAAAATTTCTCATTCGTTCAAGGCGCTTATTAATTCCATTTTGGGGATCTCGTGTCCTGACAAAATATAAAATGTTGCCACTAAGATAAATATATGCAAAGTTCATGCGCAAGTGATCTAGTGAATTAAATACACAGCTACCTATAGAAAAATCAAATCCTCTCTTTATACAATAAATTCGAAGGCACAGGAGGCGTTGATTTACAACGATACAATACCATACTAAATTTTTTCCTTACCATTTGGTATTGCCCTTTTGTGCAGCTTGTTAAAACATAAGATTTTATGCGCTGTATCCTTTGTTGTCTGGAAAACGTTTTCTTAAACTTAATCTCTCGACTATAGCTTCTTATAACTCGTTAGTTTAAAATTAAGAGCTAAAATAAAATGGGCTTCTAAAATAAGAGCAAAATTTGTTTTGAATAGTATGTTTTTTAAATATTTTTTTTAACATTTTGAAATGTTAGTGCTAAATTTTTGGAGATGTTAGATTATAAGCTGAAGCCATTAAATTGCTATTTTTTTAAATTTTTATTTAAATTTGGTGTTTATTTGTTGCCTAGTTTCTGTAGTGTTTAATTCATTAATTGCGTTTGTATGTGTTTAGTATCTTTCATAGTTTTATTACTTGTAATTCTGAGTAAACGGAAGCTATAATTGTGAAAATAGTTTTTAAGAAGACTCGAAGATATATTCTGAAGTTTTCTGGGCTTCGGTGACAAATCTGTTTCGTCAGTTCGGGAATTTTTGGAGTTCCCAGAAAGTGTATTTCCTAGAGCGAATAATCGACTTTTCTAGAATATATCCATAGTGTCGTTCTGTCAACTCTTCTTTGGCTGTGATACATAAATATGAACCTCCAATAATTGGTGAGTTAGATGGGAGATTTCGCTGTTTTTTTTTTTTTTTTTTTTTTTATGCGAAATGCTGTCGAGTTCACGACAAGTGATTTGAGTTCTTGTTCTGTGACCGATTTAGGAATTCTGTTACCTGTTTACAAATTACAGATTTTCAGCAGTAATAATACTGAGTTTATAGACCAGAATTAGTTATACTGGTTTTTGCAGAAAAGAGGCTTGCAGTATTACCTCAGAATCCCCTTTGAGGTATTTTAGCTGTTACCTTTTCTCTGTTACGAAACTGCTACATCTTAGAGTACCAACAATGATTCAAATTTTACTCTCCATGGGATCTGTTTACGGAGATGTTTACGAACCTGCTAATATACAATGTTCGTTTTATCCATTTATCAAAGGGATGTTCCTGGCTTTATAGTCATTGAAATTAAAGTTCATAACTAGTCTGTCTTACCACCTTAATAAAAGTTTATAAACTTTCAGTTTTAGGACTAATAACAATTAAAAATAAGGAAAGAAAAATGTTCTGAAGGATTTTCGACGAAATTTTAGCAAATACCTTACTCACAAATTCGACAAACTAACAACTAGCCATGATAATTTACCAAATTTGCCAAAAGTGCGTCATTTCGTGCTTGTTAATTAATACCTGTTACATAATGCTTATAGAACTTCCTTCTCTAACGCAATTAATACCATTTACAACCATGAGAAGAGCTTTCCGTTAAGCGGACATCAGAAGGTTATGTAAACCCTTTTATGGCTTGTAAAGTTAAATACACAGATAATTTGTTGGAAGTCTTATTCTCAATATACTCTTTTGCCTATAACGACAGGAGTGGAAAACACAGAAAGAAAATGCAGATTCAGGTTTTTAGAGTTTAACTATACATTACAGGTCTTAGTATTTTATCAATTATTTATTATTTATTTTTGCGTTACAGTTTTTTATATTTTATCAATATGTGATCTCAAAAGCTTAATCGAAGCCGAATCAGTCTTTTACAGCTGACCAAGCCTCAAATTTACATTCCTGTTTAATGACTCCTGAGCTAGAGTACTTCAAAAAGTACTTTTCCTAAAATATTATGCGTTAGTAAACTACAAACCTATTTTAGATTTGAGTGGCTTGACCCATAGAGCCTTTTAACTAAAACATCGTTAAATATTAGACGCAAAGAATGATTGATGATACCTTAAATAATATGAGGCATGTTGGTTGTAACTAAGCCATCACTATAGCGGTGGTAGATGCAAGCCATACAACTGGAGCGCATTAAGCAACCGGAATAAATTGCTGAATTTTGACGACGCAATTAATGAATCAGAAAGTATTTGACAGTTACAAAAGTTGCATTTCATATTGCTCTACGCTCCCATTGATGACTAAAATGCCAGTGATATGAGATGAGAATTTTGCGAATCATTAAGTCTGAATATCAAAGTTTTACCAAGTGCAAACAACATTATCTGAAAAGCACAAATGAGTTACATAATCTATTTCACTACCTAATGACTTAGAAATCGATATTTAGTTAGTGAATAGACTGAAATATAGAATTATATAAACTGAAACATAGAATATCATAACTGTAAAGTTAGCTATTTATGGTAAAATTTATGAATGCTAAATTACTTGTTTTCGTAAGCCTTCAAAGTAACAAAAAAGAAATAAAGTATATAGTACAAATTTGTTTAGAAAAACTCTGGAATAAGATGTCGAAGGAAAAAAAGACTTGCGCGTGGAGTCGGAACACGAGATATTTGATTTAGAGGATATATGTTTTGGCCGTTACTCTCGATCAGAATTATGAAATGAAGCTATAAAAATTTGTGAGTCAAATGTTTATATTTTATGTCAAACAAAGATAACAATATCATATTAAAGCAAACAGTAACATTGGTGAGCTTGGAGGAATATTCGAATATTCCTCCAAGTTTTGCTGTCATCCACAAATTTTGAATAATATAATTATTTTTAATCACATGGTAATGTTACAAAGGAATTAATACACTCCTCCTGTGTATGCGCTTGTTGTGTGGTAATTTCTCTCTTTAATGGAAAGAAGAATATTCGCGGTTGGATTTTTGGCGAAGAAATGGCTGATACCTCGACTTTACTTTGCTGAAAAATCACAGCGTTAAAACTACATAAATATTTTTTAAGATTGTGTTTATGTTAAAACTTTAATTCTAAGTACAGATAATCTGAAATTCCTTTCATATTTATAATTAATTTACATTTTCATGTTTATACACCAGTTAGCTTCAATTTGAATGTAATAACAAAGAATATTTCTTTACAATGAATTAATTACTTAAGTAAAAATGAGAGCTAAGGATATAAGAATTTGCAAATCCTCATACAAAAGACCTAGTAAGAAAATACAAATTAAATGGCTGTGATGACTTGATGCTTTTCTGTTGGGATTTCAACTATGTCTAATACTACTGTTTTCTTTGCTATTAGAAGCTCAAAAGCAAGAAAATTCGTTACACCAAAAACATTGGTCACACTGAGCGTAAGTACAGTAAACATTTGCCGAACGTTAACTTGTGAAATGCTATTTTGAATATATGCCTTATCTTAATTGTCTCCATTTAAATGTGTCGAAACACAGAATTTCAATTGTACACGGTGCGCTACAGTGACAGCTGTGCTTCCACAGTCCTATTTAATGAGTAGTTTGAAATTTCATTCATTAAAGAAGTCACAAATTGTTAGAACATCAAAACCTGAGATTTAAAATTCTCCTAATTCTCGATAATGCTCCAGAATACGATACTGAAGCCCCCCAAAACATTGCATCCAAGAAATATTGCAACATTGCAAGGTTTTATTTCTTCCACCGAATACCCCTTCCTTAATCCAGACAATGAATAAATGAATCATAAAATCATTAAAAGCCTATTAAGTATGCTTACATTTCCACAAATAAAAAGCAAAGAAAAACTCCGCAAGCAAAGAAAAGCACGATACACTAATGTCATTTTGGAAGCAATTCAACATATGACACTGCATAAAAATTATTAAACTCACATGCGAACAAATGAATTCATCATAAAGCATCCTTGCTGGCATCAGCTTTGGCCAGAAGCTGTCAACATTTTTAAACGATTTCCATCGATTGAAAACAAAGCCAAGGAAATCGTATAAATTGCAAAGGCGACGAAGGAGTTTCAGATATGGAAGAAGGAGAAATTAAAGAAATGAAAAATGAAGAATTGTATGATCATATAACACCAGCTGATGGTGAAAGTAACGATAGTGAGGAATATTAAGAGCATTTAACGTACAAGATGTTACCAACAACAACAATTTGGGCATTCCTTACTTCCCGAGACTTAACCGCCCTGTGAGTTCCCTCGACCCTTAGAACCAGGCACAGAGGTTTAACCTCCGTCCTCGCATCTTGGAGAGAAGAACGTATCGCTTTTGCGACAACGGTCGTTGACTATAATTTGCTACCTGCTAGTCGCTCGGGCTGGCTGTGGCAGAAGGAAATTACCCAGCGTCCGCGGTACGCCACCCCGGGTTACTACAGCCACCTGCTCTAGACTTGCCAGACCCCGGACCGGCAAATAAGGGACCTTTCCAGAGCTTCTAGAACCAGTACGTTCATGATTTGAATACCCCCGTGGCCGAGACTGCCTACGTTCAGATCCCAGCCAGTAACTTCGAAGAGTTCTCTACGCCAAACCCCGGAGGGGGTACAAGAAGTTAAGCTAATCGTTAAAAAAAAGAAAAGGATGGTGCATCAAATACCCAAGTTTGACATTATTCTCTGACTGTTATGCTTGTCTTTTAGGTGCCTGGACCCTCAATACGTGTTGACTTTGCAAGAATGTATTTCTTATGCATAATATTGTATGTTGCATATACGAAATGTTAAGCTCTGCGCTAGCTGTTGCCTTAGAATAAGTTTCAAAGATTGATTCCGAATAAGTTCTGACACTGAGAGGTGTTAGAATTATTACAGGTCGACCGGAATGTCACGAATCATTAACGTTTACCTGGGATTATAACCTTCATCATTTGAGCTGTACTGGAAGGCGTTGCGTGGCAGACAGTACTTTTGTTTTGGCTGAAATATCCCAACCGATTGTTTGAGATGGCTTCTGACCAGAACACGAACATTTATGAGCAAAGTGCACTAAAGCTGCTGTCATTATGAAATAAATATTCTGGCGTCTCAATTCCTACAACGGGAATAGCTTATTATAATTTCATGTTTTAATATTTAGTTCCATCTCTTTGTTCGCGTATGCACAATACTTTTGCCAAAAATAAATAGTTACTGTTAATCTTTTGTCCTTCGTCGAATTATTATTCTTACATTTCTTATTTCTTCATAATTCTATTGTCACTTCAAGAAATCTCAATCAAATATTTAATTATGCAAACTAAACGTTATTAAGTTTTATAAAAGTAAACGAATCAATCATCGGTGGAAATAAGTTTATATACGCAAAATTGTTTTTAAAAATGATCTTTAGACACGGAATTCTTTTTAGAATAATTTAAACACGGTCTTCAGACACCAGCACTATCTTTGTAAAGAAAGAATATTTTTAACAAGAAACTGGTTCGTGTCCAGGCTAACATGGAGAAAGTTCCGAAAATGATCATTCAGCTAGCTTGTTCGCCAGGATTTGAATCTATGTTTGTTACCCAGCGTTTGTTCCCAGTTTGTTACGTAATCTGCCACTGATTAGCTAGGTTGTGAGATTTCCGCAAAGCTTTCCGCATTCACCAAAATATATCAAACTAGAAAACCCGGCCGTCATACGAAATGACCGCTGTTCTAGATATTATAAATTGTAATTAAAATGATTTGCGCAAAGGTGTCTGCTAATTTAAATTGAATTACCCAGGGCAGGCGGCGAAGACGCCCCTTTGCTTACTGCCCCACGGAGTTTCCCCCTTCCATTTTCTTAATTGCTTAGAGTGCAATGAAGGAAACCACTGGCGGTACATTTCTTAAGAGCCACCGCTAGCTCAATAAATAAAGGTGATTTAAATAATGAAATGTTAATTCACATGTCAAAGATCTCTTCGTACACAACATTTCTTGTGTAGATCTTTTCATCATTTCTAAGCTCGCCTTGCAGAGGACCATTCATTATTTTTAATTTTACGTCCGTTCTTTCACGAACTCTTGAACAGGCACCATAAAGTTAACCGTGTCCAAATGCATGCTCAGGTAAAAAAATGCCAACACGCTTAAGCATTTGGCTCTGAGACTTATGGATGGTCATAGCAAAGGCAAGTTTTACAGGAAATTGTCTACGTCTCAATTGAAACGGCAACCCTGTGCCGTGGCATCTTCACCATTGGTTAGTACAATTACGCAAGCAACCAATAAACTATTGGCGACAAACAGACACTTAAGTCGCATATATATATGGGGTGAAGTAACATCATCTCTTCCGAAACGGCTGGCTCCCAGGCTTAGCGAAGCACACCGTTGGATTCCGCAGGTTCGTGGCACGTCATTTTGACAATTCGCGTCTTCTTAGGACTTTAATTAGCCGAGATATTGATTAAAAACTAATTTTCCCCTACGTTTTCTCTACATTTTTCACTTTCGTTCTTGGGTTTTCCCTATCAGAGGGATTTGGATACGTGCCAATTTTTTTCTCGAATATCTACGGTACGGCGCCGAGTTGAAGTTCGAGACGCGTATCCTCGGATTCCAAAAAATTCTCCAAATCCATCGATACCGTTCTCATCTTCGTACGACTTTAATAAGCCGAGATATTAATTAAAAACTGCGGAAATGTTAATTTGCTCGCTCATTTTTCCAAGTGGCAACAATAAACTAACGGCGACACACACTTTAAGGCGCTTATATATATAAAGATTTTATTAATGATTTTAACTTCACTCTGTTGTTCGCTATATTGTTACACACGATTGTTAAATAGCCTTGTTATGTAAATTATTTATTCTTTTAATTTATTTCTTTTAATTTCCACAATAGTTAAATCTAATATTATTTCTTCCTTCTTTTAAAATTCACTTTATTTCCTTTACTTAAACGAGGTATTCCAAGGCCTACTGTGTAGAATATTTTTGCTTACTGAAGAAGAAAGGTCTATACCTATCTCTATTATCTAGACAAAATACGTAGAGTTTTTTTTAAATAAACTGCATGGCCTTCTTTATCCGATCATGACATATTTTGCCATTTGTTTTATATTACCTTGTATTTTATTTTTGTTTAATTTATTTATGTAAATATTATGTTAATGAATACACAACAAAATTATATACTAAATTAATAAATTTTAAAATTAACTAACAAATGTTGCTGAACTGAAAACGTGTGACACGCAAAGAGTTAAATAAAACAATGCCAACATAAATTTGCATCTGCATTTTTTTTAATTTTATAAATTTTAATTCATTTAAACAATGTCAAATATGCTTTTCAACTAAAAAGGCCGCATAATATTTACGATTAATGAAGAGTTCTCCACCGCTAAGCCTGAAACTAAGAAACAAGTCTTCTAAGTACATTTACGGCTGGAACTGTGGTCCACCATTTAGACATTTGCAGATCCTTAATCATCATCTTTGACAGAGAGAGAATTTAAAGGGTTGAATAATGTACCTCAAAGTACCAGTCCACAGCTGGCTCTGTCTGACCACAGCTCGTGCCTGCCAGCTGCAGAGGGCGGTTACGTTCGATCGGCGAACTGACCAGCGTTGAAACTGTGGTTATTCGCCTATTTTCAGATTTCTAATTCATCATTTCTCCAAATCGAATGAGGCTGCCGGAAACTGGATTATCGACTACGTCCAATAATCGCCCATTCACTGTATTTGACAAACCGTCCCTGCTGCTTGATTTGGCTGTCCCGGATACAGAGGCGCCGATGAGCTAGAACATCGATGAGAAAACCGTAGATCGAATTTGGAAAACAGTTTTTGTTCAAAGTGCAGAAATGCCTCGCACAATATTTTGAGTTTATTAATTAATTGCACCGTTTTAATATCTTTATTATTTCAACCAAGTCACACAGCAACAGACGTGTATTTTATTTTCAATGTTATAGAAGTGTAACTCTTAAAAAGGAGGTAACTTTATATTATTGCATTTAATAAGCAATAACTAAGAGGCAAATCCCTACATATACTCGTATAAACACAGAGAAGTATGTTTAATACGGAATTAAAAATCTGTTTAACACGAAAATGTTTCGCTAATGTACGACTAAACTGACATTTCCTCATTTTAGAAATATTTTTGTTTTTTCACAGTGAAGGTAAATTTTACAACTAAAATTCAAGCATAATAATTGGTTACATTAAAGCACTCTTTTTAGATTTCGTGTGGAATTTTTAGCAAGTTAATAACTATTCTCAATAAATTCAAATTCAGATAATAATTGTGTAGAGTCGTATTTATGCGGAATGAAATAAAAGTCGTTTCGACTCTATTAGAACGAGAAGCGAGTCTTTAACCATAGTGTAATATTTTCAAAATTTAAGAAAATATTTTCACGTAGTTAATACAACGAAGGTACAAAAATCAGTGAAAATGTTTCTAGGTGTTTGCTGATTATTATACATCAATCATCTAGTAAGCATACATATAACTAATTTAAAATACATTTATTTCTCTTTAATTCCTTTAGACATCCAGTAACGTTTTAAGAATTTTAAGACTTTATAATTTTTATTTTGATCGTAGACATATTAAATACATGCACAAATATAAGTGAGTTCTGTAAATAAGTTTTACTGCAGAAATTTTAACATTTTAAACACTTTAATAAAAACTATCCTTATTAACTTTATAACTAATAGTAGAAAAAATTACACATGTAATCTTTTATATATAAGCAAACAATATATCAATATGGATACAATGAACTAAAAGAAATCAACAATCTCTCTCTGCTGTTTGTAGTGTTAATAATTAGTCAGTTGAAGAATAACCTAAAAAGGTTTAGATATCAGCCGGATGAAAGAAAAAGACGTTCCTTTAAAACAAATCTATCTCTTATTGCATTACTAATAATATATAATTTGCACATATAGCAAGCATTTAACCTGCTTTCATATTATTTAATTTCTAGAATTGTTTGAGGCCCACCAGTGGCCGAGAGGTAAAGTCGCTGAACACTGGTAGTTCGGTTCGAATCCCGCGAACGGGCTGGCTGCATGGGCGTTTTCGTGGTTTTCCCCATGTATAACGTGTATACGAGCCAGTTTCCCTTAGAAAGTTGTCCACGAAGGCATCCCACCCCTTAGGCAGATAGCCCTAGTGTGCTTTGCCATAATTAAATAAACCAAACCAACTAGAATTGTTGGTTCAAAAAATATTGTTTTTAGTTAAAATTCCAAAAGCACAAAGTATCTAGGTATAACATATTTAATTGTTTCTGAATATGAATTTAAATAATTCCTTATCAAATTGAAACGTATTAGATATACTCTAAGCCATGTTGAAGGTTTCGTAAAAGTGCAGTGGCACCTTTTTTAAATAAGAAAGAGTATTGAAATACATATATTGAAAGTATTTGGGTTCTACATCATTTGCCGAGTAAAACAAGGAATAAAGAATAACAGACTCTATATTTCTATTAACTACAATGAAAGATAATTAGACAATGAAATGTTCTACTTTTAGACATTTATCACCAGTGATCAGATTTTTGCAGCAATCCGAAGAGCTCCAGCCAATAACTTTCTTCAAACCAACCAGCTATAATCATTGCTTTTAAGTTCGGCTTGCGCTTAACAAAAAGCGATGTTATGAGTTAGTGGAACTGTACTGATATATTCATTTCGAATTTCGAATTGCTAATCACATATGAGGTAATAATTGCTCATATTCACTGTGAACAAATAGAGCGCTGTTTTTAAATATGCCAGATATAGTAGCCCTAAAAAAGATTCACAATGCAAAGCTAGACCTCATCCGGGAAAAACAACTCATGGAAAAATAAAGCAATTTTATTGGTGTAGCGAAATATCTATTAACTAATTTACCGAATACTGCACTATCAGATTATCATTTTGTTAAGATATCTAGAATATTTCCTCCAAAATTCAAGTTCGCCTCGAATCGTAGCTTCACATCATAAACATTTTTATAAAAATGGAATTGAAAATTTACCAAACAGATGGCAAAAATACCGTGGTTGATGAAGGGACAGGTTTAGGGGATTAGCAAAATAGTAATAAAAACTTTTGTTACATAGGTTTGCCTTTAAAGTAACTGATTGTTTATGGACAGCCCTAACGCAGATTATTTAGAATTACCACCGGAGTTTTCTGACATATTTCAACAACTACATTTTCTGACATATATTTTGTTCCATAAAAGTTCTAGCATAAGCGTAATTCGGATAGAAGATTGTTGGAAAAAAAATGTTGAGTAAAAAAAAAATGCCTTTACTTCGTGAAAACAAAATGGCGTCCAAACAAAAACTAGCAGGTTGCTGTAGCAGGGTTGGTGGCAAACTTTTCGCCAAAAAATCGCCAAGTTACCATAATCCAAAGATTAACCAATTATTCTAATGTAAATTTTTGAACTCTCGCAGCGAGCAATGAATCGTTCTATAGTTAGTCTACAGTCTTAAACTTACAGTGACTGCAAACTGATTCCAAAATTTTATTTCTCCAAAATAGATTTTTATTAAACGAATACTTAATACGAAAAATGAAAATTAGCCCATCTCAATAAATATTACATTAATACCTAGTAGGTAAGCAAAATTTAACGTCCCAGATTTTTTCAAAATGACCAACTACCTTAATATAACCAAAAGATCTTTTACTAATTTTTCGTATCTTTCTAAATATTTATTGCCTGAGAGACTAGCAAAGACAATGCAGATCTTGCCGCCGACATAGACTGTATGTACATTGAGCAAAAAAAAAAAAAAAAAAAAGGTGGGGGGGGCAGTTCTATATCTCTTCTAATGGACCGATTGAGGAAATTCAACTTGCATTTTTCATGTTTCGAAAGCGCAACATAGGATATGTATTAAATTTATATATAGCATTGTTCTAATATAGGTATTTTGACACAAAATCGGACTTTTTCTGAAATAACATACCAATTTTTTCCATATTTCGATTCTAAGACTCAAATTACACCAAACTACCAAGTTTTGTAAACATCGCAAGAGTAGTTTTTAAAAAATTAGCTCTCAAAATTTTAGCTCCTCAATGTAAATTGAGCTTGGTATTTATTTATTAATATCTCTTTTTTTTATTAAACTTATTTGACCCTTCTTTTCACATTTTGAAATTCAGGTTCATTCCAAATAAAATTCACCCATGTTTTATGATTTATTTTCAAAATTTGTATTTTTAAATAATTTTTATAAATTTTTCAAATAAATTTTGAATTATAATCTATAAAATGTTTACCATCATCTTAAAGAAGTTATTTTTTGCAGGTATACCTTTTTTGGCAGGTATACCTGCGAAAAATCATAGTTTTTTATTCAAAATTTCCGAAGATATACGTGAATTTATATATAGGCGCGTTTTGAAATTTGGCATATTTGTTGAAAGCGATAAAACATCATAAGTGGTTTAAACACTTTTTAAAAATTATTTGAAAGTAGGAATGATGGTACTTTTTTTCTTCTCCTGCACAATGTAAAAAGATAGGAAAGAGGTGCCTTTTTTATCGTCTGGAATAATGGAAGAGAAAGGAAAACAGGTTGCCATATATTAAAAGTTCGCCAAGTGAATTATTCTTGGCGCAAACTGAAAACATTACGCCAAGATAAATTTGTGAATTTTTCTGTAAATTTCGCACCCAATTTTACAAAATTTAATGTATAGGCATAATTTGAGTCGTAGAATCGAAATATGGAAAAACATTGGTATGTTATTCCAGAAAAAAGTCCGATTTTGTATCACAATACCTATGTTAGAACAATGCTATATATAAATCTAATACATATCATAAGTCGCGCTTTCGAGATATGAAAAACGAAATTTGAATTTTGTCAATCGGCCTAGCAGAGCGGGAGATATAGAACTGTCGCATTTCATTTTTTGCGCAGTGTACATGTAAATTAAATCCTGAAAGATATCGTTTTTAGCAAATCAATAATGTTGAAAGTACTGGAAGGTAAAAAATTTCTAAAATAATCATAATAAGTACAGAAAACCCATAAAAATGAGGCTTTGCCTTTTAGAAAACAAAATCCGTTTCTTTATCGATTATTGCTACGGTTACGAAACATTTGCCCGTTCTGAATTTTGAATGAGGGGAGGAAAGCCACCCTTTCAGTGACCGTACATTGGAGAAAAAGGCCTTCAGTAATGTGCTGGGGATCTTCAAACATCACGTGGATAAGAAAGACTCAACGTGCGGGGGGGGGGTTCCCTCACTTCACCACCAGTAAACCAATCCCTGGAACTAAGAGATCAGTGAAGGGATACAAAGCTTCCTATTTATTCCTTAGAGACTTGAAGCCCGAAAAGTGATTGAAGCTGTCTCCAGATCTAATCAAGGAGTACAGTTTATGGAGCATGTATCTACAATCAACTGCCGAGATCGTTTTATCCGTCGTCAAGAGAGAATACCGCAGTTTGACCAACTAAATCCTTTATAAAATGTGCAGATACAAAAAGATATGCCGCTGAGTAAGACGGAAAATTGCAAAGAAGATAATAGTTAAGACATGCTGCCTAGTAAGATAGGAAATTGTAAAGAAGATAATGTTTCAAGTATTTCAGTGAATATGCATTTGAATTATAACATAATTACATTTAAATTATAATTATTTCAACAGCATCTTGTATTAAATATTTAATATTTTCATTCTACCTAACTTCTTTCATCAGCAATAGCAGAGTTTCATTAATAGAGATTACTAAGTAACCTGAAATTATTATTTATACCTGAAATTAAAATATGATTGTATTTAGCAGAAAAAGTGATGGAGGTGCTAAAAAGCAATAAAATCTAGAGCTGGAATCAATCCCAGATTTTTCTCAAATTTGAAATCAAAATGTTCTCAAATATGTTGAAACTTGAGACATTTAAGAGAATTCAGAATTTGAAATGAATAAATCCTAATAATCCCTTATAAAAACCAGAAAAGTACGTAAACTTAAAATTAGTTCGTAATTTTATTGTTTTAAACACCTTATTCCCTTTTAATTTGGAGTATCTACATATACTTTAAATAATAAAAGAAAAATTTAATTTATTTAGCAAAGTTACAAGTTTATCTATACTTCTACATTATTGAGTTGTTATACGCTACCCCATATCATTTGTGCTAGCATTATGTCAACCCTTCCGAGGCAAAACTTAAAGTACACTGCAGTATAAACTTTTGTTGGTCATAATATTTTTAAGCACTATTTAATTGCTTTAAGTCAGAGAAATCAGTATTCCGGCGAAGAATTTGTTGCAGCAGCAGTTTGGAAACTATGTAAGAAAATTTACTGCTGTAAGGCAAAAAAGTGCCCACTTTTTTAAAGTGCAGTTATTTTCAATAGGCGATATAGTAAATGCTATACATCACGTTTAGAAAACTATCTTATTTTCTTCGTCATTCTCTAGGAAAATGTTATATCTTCCTCTCCGGAAGTACAAAGTGAAATTTTTTTATTGACATAAATTAAAATCTACCCTCTGGTTATACGCTTTCTTCCATAAAAAATAAAACATTAGCATTTATAAGATTATGGGAATGCACTTGAGAGTTAATTACATAAGGATAGGGATGCTTTCCTAGAGGGTTTTCTGATGGAAACTGTCTCTTATCCACTTTATACTATAATGAAAAAACGCTCAAGCATCCAGAGTTCGAGCCCCGAACTATTAGTTATCAGCGACTCTGCCGCTCGGTCGCTGGTGGGTCTATATGTGCAGGAAAAATTGATTGACATTTATTTGAACGGAACAGGAATTAACTTATTAAAGGAAATTCATTCGCATTTGACGTTTAGAAGCCCTTCCACCCCCAATAAAAGAGCCTGAGATGAAACTACCTATATTTAACAGTTATTGTTTTTATTCAGTTCATTATTATTGGGTTCTCGTTAATGTAATACAAAATATTTAAGAATATTTTTATTATTTTGTATTTATTTAGTAAGTGTATATGAGATACAAATTATACAACAAAAATATTAACGTTTCATTTTTAACTGTTTTAACGAAAAAAATAGAACTTATATATAATACTTATCTTACGATAAAACTATGTGATTAATATTTGTTTTTGGAAGAAATAGCAAAATTTTCTGCGAAGGCATCTCTGCCCTTTGGCAGACAGCCCTCGAATGGTTTCTCATAATCAAATACTGTTAAATAACGAAAGGTTTAGCTGTACTCTTTCTTAGAATATATTTAGAGAAGATACTTGTATGTGTCCTCTATTTTTTTCTTTTCATAAATTTAAATTTTTCGAATGGCATTAAAACCGAAGTATTAAACAATATAAGCCACAGGGTTTGGTTCTTTCATACACCAAACTGCACGAAGGCTATCTGCCCGTGAGAAGGGAAGCCTAGGAGAAGGAGTTTGTTATAAGGAAAACCAGAAAACACCTATGCAGCCAGTTCTTTCGCCAAAATTTGAATTCCGGTCGAGCTCCGGTTTTCAGAGTTCATAAACTTTCCGCCGTTTGTAAGCCTAAAAATTATTTATGAAATACTTTGCACCTTGCATTTTTGATCTACGATTGTTTCAAAGTCTGCCATACAAGCCTTAGACAATCTTCAGCACAAAAACAGCATAATAAGGGTGATATAAAACTTATCTTTGGCCAACAGCAACAAAAAAATTCAAGATAGCTTGGATAAAATCACATGTTGGCCACTCAAGAAATGAAAGGGCCGACCAGCTTGCCAAAGAAGCAGCAAAGAACCTCACTGCAACAACTGAAATACAATGGTCATCCTCTAACCTTAAAGCAACACTGTAATCCCATGTCCTAGTCAATGACTAACTTATTGGCAAGAAGCGGAGCAGGGAAGAAGAGCATTCAAGCTCATACTCAAGCTTCACCGATACAAAATTCACATGAATGCACTTATTAACTGGCTAATTTCAGGCCATGGCCCTTTCCCTACACATTTCTATGAAAGGAATATGTGCCTATCAGATAGCTGCCAATGTGGGGAAAAGGTTGACCCGGCAAATTGTATCTTCAACTGTCTCCTGACAAGTTGGTGAAACATCAAAAGACCCAGTATTGAGATCCCTGCGTTTATGAAATTCGTCTACAAACACAAACAGCTCCGTAGCAGTCTTCTCTAGGTAATGGAATGTTTTGCAAGTGGAGGTACAGAATTATGCGCACTATCCTGAGAAGTCCTTACCAAATCTATGTCTATTACAACCATATGATAACTTTATATATGCTCCGTGTATTTTTACGCCTATTTATGCTTTATGTTTTTTCTTTTATATTTTAAATATACACCCATAGACGATGCGCTGCGTGCGGTTGAAAATCTGGGGCTGTGGCATGAACCAAGTCAGCAAATGAGCCTAAGCAAATGACCAGATTTTAACATTGGTAAAACGGGACACCTGTTCCTGGGGGGGGGAATTCTTGGTTAAAAAATTGGTCTATATGAAGCAACACAAATTTTAATACAACGCAAAAATAGTATTGTAATATACAGGGTGTTTATAAAGTCCCGGACCCATTTTTATGTTTAATAATTCATAAAATAATGAAGATATAAACAAACTTATGGCATTTATTGATAGAATATATTTTCCTTTTCAGGTTTGATTATCTTTACTCTTGTAAATATCGTCTGCGCGTGTGGTTAACTTCAGATAATTTCATTTTCCAGTCTAGATATCTGTACTTTTCTAAATATCGTCTGCTTATTAATTGCATTTTCCTCTCTTTTGTTTTTGGCAACTATTGCAATATTATGGACTTTTTACTTTGGGGATTTGGGCATATTTCTCATTTCAGTGAATTCTTTTAGTAGATTGTTGTCGTTTTTTGTTGAATAATTTTTGAGCAACTTGTGATGTACAAGATCTGAAGGAATGATTGTGATTATTAGCATGAAAAGACATTAAGTCCTTCTGCTTAGGCTAATTTCTTTTATTTGTCCAGGTAGTATTTAGATATCTTTTATGTTTCTGTGTCCCCGAGTGCTTTGAAATATTATTCTTCCAGACGGGATAAATAGAAAACACACCATTACATTTCTCACATTTTACCATGTAAATCGCTTTTGGTTTTTTTTTTTTTAACAAAAGGAAATTCACACCTTAGATCATCTTTGAATTTGCATCTTCTGTTCTTACACATTCTGTTAAAAATCTAAAGAAGTAATTTATTATAAATTTGTAAATTATATTATAAATTTATATATATATATATATATATATATTCCTTAAAAACACAGTAAGTAGGTACGTAATTACATGAGCATATTTTATTATTAGTTTCAAAATTAAATTAATTTGTTTCTTATAAAGTAACTATATTTTAAAAATTATTTTAATTTTAATCCTATATTTCTTCCTCTGAATTTGCCGTAACGTAAACTGTAAGCGTCACTTTCAAGGCCGACGCTAGACCTTTTGCCGCCACTATAAAATATAAATAATAAGAGTACAGTCTGCTAAATTCAAGAAAATGAAATAAATAAATGTTTTAATAAATAAATTTATGAAATAAATAAGTAAATTACGTACCTAAATTATCTGAATAGCTGATTTGTTGACATCACTTGTTTAACTAACATTAACACTCAGTACGATGTGTATTGTCTGAGAAACAGTTACAAAATGTTTTCGTCATTCCCAATGCCAAACAATGGTGGTCGAATTCTAACAAGTGATCAAGAATGCGAACTTTAATAAGCAGTTCTCGATAATCAATGTCAACAATTATTTGTTATTATTAAAATTTAACATCATAAAATTAACAAAAATAATATAAGACTCACATCCTGGCGAAGTAGCCACATAGCAGCCGAAAACCGTATTCTCCCGCCGTTCCCTAGCTTGTCGTGCATAATTTCCAAAAATCGGGACTTTTTTAAAATGCCGCGCGATGCGGGACAAAATGTTAAAAATCGGGACTTTCCTTCCAAAAGCGGGACGTCTGGTCACCTTAGCCTAAGCGCGTCTCACATGATCCTGGATAGAATTGTTCTAGATAGATAGTGAAATGAGGACTACACCTGCTTGTTTATGACGAATACCTGGTGTCCTACCCACTTCTCTACAACCTATTGTTTCAAAGTTATGAGTGAAAAAAGGACATTAATCATCGCATCTCAGGAAATGTGACTTTAAAATATAAATATAAACAACATTAGAGCTATATGGATTGTGTTTACAAGCATGATTAGATGTGTTTACAAGCATGTGAAAACTTTTTACTTCCCGTTATTATAATTATTTCGTAGGTATGTTTTGATAAATACGTAGTAAGTGGAATTTGAAATTAAATTAAAATTTAGTTAGTTTGAAATTTTGTTAAAAAACATCTGACAACCCCCGCTGCTTTCAGATCGTACATGCGGCTCGCATGCGATTTGAGTTTGAAATGACTGCATTAAGTGAGTACAAAATACTATACGCTGACTAACATTTTCACAGAATTCAGGCATAGTTATTAAAAGTAACTTCTAAATAAACTTCTAAATAAATCTCATATGTGTAAAAATAATGTATTTGACTTCAATAAATTATCATTATTCTATGAAAGCACATATGCGAGAGATAAATTTTTGGCTTATTCCTCTAAAACATCCTCCTCCGGCAGTCGGGGTTCGGGATTTAATTCGGATGCCAAATGCATTCATTTCAAGGTCTGGTAAATAAACACACACGAAAACTCTAATCACCACTCAACTAAAATGTAAGTCTACGTAATCACTAGATTTACATATAAATTTAATAAAGTTTTATGAATGTGTCTAAATTAAACATATAAATATGCAAGCTTTAATCTTAAATAAATTAATTAAAATCTGGTATCACAACTCGCATTCCTTTGAATTATAAACATTTTTAGAGAATGTAATGTACAATAGTAATTAACGCATTGTTAACTACAGTCGATTTCGTATTTAACGAAACACTGCCACTACCTGAATTGAAGCAAAAGCCCTTATCTCGTAACGTATAATTTACACGGAACAATGTATAATTAGTTGCTTATTTACACGAAAAGTCTCCATGTGCGTAACAAGCAAACGCCTGTCTTCATTTTATCAACATCATATAAGGAGTTTCATTATTGTACTTCTGAACAATGAATACATATTTGTAACATAAATTCTTCCTCTGTAAGTAGTCTACTTAAAATGGCCATGGAAAAACCCCTTGCGTAATGATGTCTTAAATGTCTCGAAATTTAAGGCTATATTTACTATGATCATTTACCATTAAATTCACAGCTTCCCACAATCAAAAATCTAAAGAGAAAAGTCATCTTATTCAAAACTTATAATTTTACTTTTTGCTTAATCTAGGAATTCGATAACTTACATATAATGCCTAAACGTATCCTTTCATTTAAATAGTATTAGAAAATTTATAATAAAAGAAAAAGCTGGATCGTTTTTCTCACTCTGAAGCCTGCTACAAATTCTTTCATGAGTTCTTTAAGATCCATCATCATAAGTGGGCTTAATGGCCTTGCCAAAAACGACACGTTCCAAAGATGACTCATTCTTCAAATTATGGTCTATGATAGAAGTATATCAACAGTGGATGATCTTTGCTTTGCAGGACTAACTATTTTGGTGCTATCTGAATCAGACTAGCAAATAAAGTGGACTCTATTGAGAAGTGAGAGTTGGCGTCTGATGAAAAATAACATTCCTGACAAATTTAGAATTAACTAATTGGGTAGCCAAATAGTGCGACAGATAGTCGTTCATCTTTTTCCGGTCCTCTGGAAAGATTCCATGTCGGCGAATATACAGAACAGCAAATACTAACCCGTAAAGAATGTGAGATTTATCACAGTCGGACCCTGCACATGAAATCGGAAAACGCCCGCTCTCCAAACATATGAAGACAGATTGAAATGGCAGTTCCTTCAACAAAAGCCTTCAAATCATCTCCATTCCAAGAGGGCCCTTTCCTCAAAATCCTAATGAAAATTACAACGATTTTATAGTTAAAATGACGTTCCAAAGAACTTTACATTATATACTTCAAACTTCTATTTACTTATTTCTTGTTTGTTAGAATGGAAAGCTTAACGCAATTGTAACTGAAGTCATAATATCTTAACAAAGCTTAATCTGCTTCTTCAAAGATGCGAGAAGAGAAATGTAACAATTAATGAGCACTATACATACTTTTCAACTTACTAACGACCAGCGTCAATTATAATATCAATGGATTTAAGACCTAACTCGGTTATGCACCAGTTTTAAGAGAGAGAAAAATCATTTCTGGTTCATAGCAATTTTCATTTACGGTATTTCGAAGTATGCTATAGATACAAAGATGTTTAAAGCAAAACTCTGCAAGCAAAGAACGAAATCCGACGATCATGGAGATAATCTAGAACAAAGCTAAATTATACCGTATACACATTTTATTTTCAAAACGTCAAAGGTGAATTTTTTTTTAACTTCTGTGCTCTAAAATAGCAAATTATTATCAAACAATTATACCATGAAATAAGTACAAAGGAAAAATATAAAAGTTTTTCTCCTTCATTCACAGTCGTTAGCTTGGTGACCGCTTAATTCAGCATTATCCTAAAAAATAGATACCAAATATAAGGCCCATTATGGTTTCAACTATAAAACTTTTAGATTATTGTTAACTAGTATTTACTAATCATTTAATTTTAAGACATCGAATAATAGCTTTCATCTCAATGAAGTGATTTTATAGTATCTGCACTAGTCAACTCGTCTCTCCCTTCAGTAAATGTAAATGTTGATCAACAAGTTCTGTCTTTGCTACGGAAATGAATTTTCGCGACTCCGAAGTATTTTATAGCGCTGATTTCGATAGTGAAATCAGATTTTACCCACTGCAGATCTTTTATTTGTTATAGAACTGTATATTCAAACTACTGTTCTATATCAATGATTAGTTTGATTTTTTTCTTTGATCCCACAAGCAATTTTTTTTCCAGTTTATGTATAAAGAATGACACAGAAAACAACAGGCAGAAAGAGAAATAAAAAGAAAAGCATCAAGATTAAAAATGCGGAAAGATACAAAAGTTGAAGTTCAATGCAAATAAAAACAATATTTAATTTTAAAATATTTATTATCCTTAAAAGATTATTTTGTACACTGCAATTACGTAAACTCGTTGTCTAAAGTTCTGCAACTTCTGAGATTTTAAAACAATATCTGAAATTCATCTTCTTTTTCTGTATCTCAGAATAAATTTATTAAAATCTTTACGAAGGCAAGGCATAGAAAAGCAGGTGTTGGCTTTCTAAAAACAGAGTGCTCCAAAATTAATAAAATCATCAAAATGGCATATATTTTATTAACTTAGGAAAACTAATGAAACATCTCGAATTTAAAGGGGCATTTAATTTGAATCTTAAAAGCAGAAATTTAAAAAGATGAAAACAAAATATTAGGCAATCAAAATCTAATAAAAAGTAAAAAACTAATTAGTAAGCTTCAGGTGCAGCATTAATCCTAAAATATAACATTTCGTTTAGCTCTCAATTTCTAAATTCCAGTCTTCGTTTTTTCCAAAAAAACCTCTAAAGCAATAAATTACCTGTTTTTAGAACGATTTCATTAGAATGATAATCACCAAAATATTGAAAACACGTTATAAAAGGAAACTGGAAACCCAAACTTCTGGATTTTAAGAAAGCATGTAGCATACCAAAAACATCAATGAAATCTGCTAGAATTCTTTAAGTTATTATCAGCAGTTATTTTAAATGTAAAGTAATAACAATACTTTATGTAAAAAAGAAATGTTTTATCACTCAAAACAATGTTTATTAAGAAATGGACACATCACATCTGAAATCAGTACAAAATATAATAAAATTCAGCATTTAATCATTAGAAATTTTAGAAAAAATCAATATTTAAAGAAATACTATGCAAAATGAAAAACGATAACCGACCAAGAAATAAATAAAGTAGTAAGAGCCGAATAAAACTGTTTTGACCCAAGGTGAAAAACAATTACATATAAAAGGAAAACCCGAAAAGTTTTAAAACCATTATAATACGCTCTAAAAATGCATTTATGAGCAACTTAATTGAATTACAACAAAGTATTCTAGGGTTACCACCTGTGGACAGCAATCTTTAGCGATCAGTTTCTAAAGAATAATTACTGTTTATTTAGAACGTATGGAATACAACAAAGCATTTCAGAAAGCACAACTTCGTGCAGGATAGCTTAAAGGACTATTAATAATTCAGATGGGGGAAAATAGGAAAACAAAAATCAGCGGCTTTTCAGAGGGAAATTCAATTCATAAAGGATCTACCGGAATTTCAACCCTTGCAATTCTACTGCTCAATTCAAAATCAGACTTAAGAAACACATGTTTAATAAAACTAAAAATTATTATAATAATTATCTTATTCTTCATAAAGCATATATATATATTTTACCCTTCGCCTGTTTTACCTCTGTACTTCTCTTCGCTTAAGAAACATTATGATCTTATGTATTTGTTTCACAGCTGTATTTAAATTTAATCAGGATAATAATTTTAAGGAAGTATTCCAAATAAAATCTAGAAAAAGTTAATTTAGGAGGAAATGTTAGAAGTTAGCTACCTAAGAACTCACTAATTTGCCCTAAGTTTAATTTTATTTAAATAGAAAATTTTAATATTTAACAAAACATTTCAGCTTAACATAAAGCAACCACCCCCAAAATAATATCGTTTTGTTTTAAACATATAATGCTATTTCAAAAGTTCTGATACCAAATAGTTACCTTACATCAGTAATTGAAATTACCTTACAGTAATTACCTTACATCAGTCATTGAAATAGCACTATTATCAAAATTTTCTGTTTTGATCCACAACTTATAAAAACCTTCAGCTGATAACATAATTTTTGACTTCTAGAAAAAGTTATTAGGCATATTTATTTACAAGACCGATAAAAAGTATATTAGATAACATGAAACGATTGGAAGCCAGAGTCATATTTGTGTATTTTATTCATACATTAGACTGGATTATAACATGTAAAAAATTATCGCATTCTCCCATGCATGCAGTCGTGGTGTAAGCTGAAGCCGTCCAACTAGTATGGAAACATCCTTGATCTATTTCCCGGCGAGAAAATATGGTTCCTAATCCTATTTCTTGGTTTTCATTAAACCGCAAATTTCACTGTAGACTAAAAAATTAGAACACCATGGGTACTGCAGTATTTTTGAATAACTTCCTGGTTGTGTGTGCGAAATTGTGTATGAATCTATCATCGATTGTTGAGAAATGAAGCTTCAAATGTTTTCGACATTTGCCCCTATAGGAACAATGTGAGGAGGAATTTGGATGCGCGGAAACTCCACATTTGTGCCGTTTCTATTTCCTGGCTGCTTCTTCGTAGTTTTTTGGCTTCAAGAAACCTAAATCTCTACAAAGACAGCTTGTAAACATCAGTGCAAAATATTGAGGATGCATATTCTGGCAACTTCAAAATAAATCTTGGTTTGCGAGAGTTTCGAAATGGACTAGTTTGGATGATTTCGTGATATGATAGTAGTTGCGGAGATTGCCTTGTACATTCTAAAAATTAACAGCGAATGAAAAACATTAATTCGCTGTTTTTCAAATGTTCACAAAAACAAGTACGTAAAAAGAACGTAACTTGTTTCCGTTTTGTACATATCATTGACTTAACACACAATGCATTTTCTGCGACTATTTGTATAGCTGTTATTACACTGAATTGACACACAATAAGCAAGGAATCAGTTAGCTCACCAAGTTTACTAATCACTGCTAATTTTAAACTAGCTCCAAAATTACCAAGCATCGGTAATTTTAAATTGGCTTCAGCAATAAAAACCGCTTTCCTACACAAATGGCTTTCTAAGTTGCCAAACTTTATATCTAATATGAAAGGATTTGAAAAAAAAAATCAGGTATGAGAAAATAAACCTACGAAATCAATCCTCTGGTTAACCACAGAATACAACAAATAATACATATTCGTACATATTCTTTGCACATCTAGTCGATTTAAATCTTTATCCTGGAAAAAGTAGATATTTTAAGAAATTTACAAAAGATGGAGGTATGTGCATTGTTAAGTTTCTGACATTAGAAACGTATATAGCCCACTATAATTATTATCGACTTATTCTTATTATTGACACATTTAAATCAATACCGTGATTTTTCGTCAAAGTGATTCGGGTATTGTGATGTTATTAATATTACTATATTCATATTTTCTTCTTTATTTGAAGTCTCAACTTAGTGTGTCTGCAAGGTTTGTTAAGATATGGTATTCTGATTGATATACGAATACATATACCATCCCAAAATTGCAGAAGTCTATTTCTCTGCTTAGACGTTTTTTTCCCAATGGCGGGCACTTGCCTATCTCGGCATCGGCCACTCTTCCGGCCTCTTGATTATGGAGGCACCTAACACATTCACGCTTTCTCCGGGATTCTACCCCGGGCCCTTCGGTATCGCAGTCAGGCTCCCCTAACCACTATACTGTCTGGGCGGCTCTCTGTTTAGCCTTTACTATATTCATTGTCAAAAATACTAATTCAGATAAATTTGCTATAGAACATGAAAGCAAAAGCTTAAAAGTATGTTTAATTTACAGAATTTTTCAACGCAACATTTGAGGTTTAAAGATACATCAGCTGAGAAACACTGGCCCATTCTTATTATTTTTCGCTTTTCATTACGCTGTATTTCCAAACTGAAGTTTCATGGTCATCCATCGCTAAAGCTAAAACCTCTAGTCCTTCTCAGCCGCATTTGTCACAAATAATGATTTAAAAACAGTATACATGTTTCTTAATAGTATTCTTAGTTTTTCTACTTTTAACATAACTATTAAAGAACGTTTTTATTATATCACATGTACCTTGGTAACAAAATTAGTCATTACAGTTTAATTCAAAATTTTGCAATAAATGTAGGCTAGAAAATGAATGCTCTCACTTTTTATAAAGAACATTCATTTCACTAGAATGAATTTAAACTTAAAGCGTTTAGAAAAACTTTAAATAGGTTGAAATTGTTTTCTTTCGCATTCGCTTTCATCGATTTTAGTTTTCGGTCGAAATGAAATTTTGTTTCCTGTTATTTCCGCTGATTATCTGGCTTCTTTTCAAGAGCCAATAAATAAAATCCTTTTCAGAAATCTATTAAGTAAATGGATACAGGTTATTTGTATTTGCCATTACTACGAAAGTAAAGTGCTTTTTGGTTATTTATTTTTCTCAAAGTTAATATAGCAAGTTTAGAAAACAACAGTTTTCTATTTTTTCTTCGTGGTGAATATCCATAAAATGAAAGATAATTAGAAAAATGCATAAAAAACAAAATAATTAAATATAGTTTTAAAGTATATTTTGATGGATTTAAGATGATAGCTTTATGCTGATAGATTTTCCTATGTACGAGACATCAAAGCGGAATCGTCAGGTACTTATCTGACGAGGCGTCAAACGGGATATTTCAGGTTAAAAAGTAAAATAACTGAATGGAATGCTAGAAAATAATATTAAATCTTTATTATAAGTTTTCTTTAAACCAAGAATGTCATGAATTGATTTATTTTATATTTAATTAGGTTAGGTTATTTAATTACGGCAAAGCCTCGAGGGCTATCTGCTTAAGGGAAGGGATGCTTTCGTGGAGGACGTTCTAAGGAAAAAGGCTCGTATACACGTTACACACGTTACCACGAAAACACCCATGCATCCAGCCCGTTCGCGGTATTCGAACCTCGAACCGAACTACCAGTGTTCAGCGACTTTTACCGCTTAGCCGCTGGTGGGCCCTTTTATATTTAATTAATTATTATATTTTGAATTTTGATTTAATTTATCTTTTAGTTATAATGGCGAAAATTCTTAAGCAAAGAAATGCGTTTTAAAAATTCTAAGGAATTACCTTGACGAACGCATTATTTCAATACCATTTTGACAATGGCATTTCTTTCTAATTTCTTCCACTTCCTTTATTCAGTTTTAGAGGCTAAACGTCTTTCTTGCGTAGGACATTCGAGGTGTTCACGATGCTTTAAGTGAATAGAAATCCATTTATTTAAGAAAGCATCTCAGAAAACCATCCGCTCTAAGGAAGAGAGTTCTCGATTGTTAAACTTTCATAATTAACCTCATTTGAAAACGCTAATGGAGAGGATAAGAAAAGATAATTCATCAACTTCGCGAATTTGAATCTGCATTTTTCCGTTTTCTACGGTTATAAAAATGTCATATCAGATATTTATTATCACTGTAACCCATTATGAAAGTAGTTCCTAACGTGTGCTCTGCGGAGATCAAAGTGCTGCACGCGTGGTTTCCAAGGGCTCTGCGACTGCTAGAGGAAAGGTACGAGAGGTCCTTATAGATTTGACATATAACAAGAAACTAAAAATTGTGGTTCAAAATTAAGTCTACCAACATTTAGGCTGCATTTAAAAGACTAACTCATAACCTCCTCTAAGAAAACAAAATTATAACAACTGCCTTTCTCAGTTATATGTACACTGCTCAAAAAAAAAAAAAAAAAAAAAAAAAAAAAAAAAAAAAAAAAAATGGGACAGTGCTATATCTCCCGTTCTACTCGGCCGATTGACAAAATTCAAACTGCGTTTTTCATGTCTCGAAAGCGCGACTTAGGATATATATTAGATTTATATATAACACTATTCTAGCATAGGTATTTTGACACAAAATCGGAATTTTCTGAAATAACATACCAATTTTTTTACATATTTCGATTCTACGACTCAAATTATGCCAAAATACCAAGTTTTGTAGAAATCGTACGAATCTCAAATTTATAGCTCCTCAATGTTAATTGAATTTGGCAAATATTTATTAATATCTCTTTTTTTATTAAACTTTTTTGATTTTTTCTCTCACATTTCGAAATTTTGGTTCATTCCAAATAAAATTTACCCATTTTTGCGTTTTATTTTTTAAATTTCTATTTTAAATAATTTCTATAGATTTTTCGAAACAAATTTTGAATTATAACCTATAAAATTTTTACCATCATCTTAAAGTAGGTGTATTTTTAAGCATATCTGCAAAAAATTAGACTTTTATTCAAAATTTTTTAAGATATACACGAATTTACATAATTTCGCGTTTTGAAATTTGGCACCTTTTTTTTGAGCGATAATAACGCCAAATGTGGTCTATGGATTTTTGTTACACTGAATTGCCACAGCTATTTATAACCTTAAACTTCAAGTAAAATTTTACGGAGAATTAATTATATGACATTTTTTCCCTCAATGATGC
Organism: Stegodyphus dumicola; assembly: GCF_044657685.1. Classification (NCBI taxonomy): domain Eukaryota; kingdom Metazoa; phylum Arthropoda; class Arachnida; order Araneae; family Eresidae; genus Stegodyphus; species Stegodyphus dumicola. Next base: position 140,521,117 of record NC_140771.1, on the reverse strand, counting down.
GTAATAAATATTTATTAATACTATATGAAAGGCTATTTTTTTAAATTATAGATGATATTATTCAAATTTTTAACTATTTTTTTTAAATTTCTCTCGTATCTTTTCTTTTTTTAAAAAAATTAAGAGTAAGTTTTTGTAAGAGTAAATTTTTACCTTCGGCGTTTTATCGTCTGCTACTTTACTTCGTTTAAATCGAATTGTCTAAAACTGAGAACTTTTGTTTGATATTTATTTGAATTTTATGACATTAACTGCATAATTTATTTCTAAACAAACTGTTGCTTTTGAAGTGTCTGAAAGAGCGGCTGATACTATTATCCATATTTTTAAAGCAGAGTATATTTTTATAGAAACATAATATTTAGAATAATCATTTTTTATAAAAGTCAAATTATGATATAAACATACAACCCTCTAGAGACTGAATTAATGGAAGTTCAATGGTTATGTAGAAATGATCTGCAGCTACTTAATGGCTGGATAAGTCAGCAGATTCTGTGGACAAGTAAGAATAATTATATAAACGACACCAACATTCTGGATTCAATAAACAACGAGGATACGATGTTTACTAAATGAATTTAAGAAGTTTTAAAACATAAAATATCAACTCATTTTTTTTTCTTAAAATGTATTTTTGTGCGTAGCGTATTTTCATTATATCCTTAAAATTCTAATTTAGAATGTAATTGTCAAGAACTGAATCCTAATCATCAGTAATATAATAAGTAATTATTACGGTTATTAATAAATCCTTCTTATAAAGTAATCGCAAATATTTCAAAAAACTTTCTGTCTGAATGCAAACATTTTTCTATGCAAATATTTTTAATTTTATATTAATCAAGATTGCACACCATATTACTTATTTCCACTTCAATTTTTACCGACAGTTCTAGTAGAATTTACAAATCAATTATATTTAATTAAGGATTGGATTGGATTATTTTATTATGGCAAAGCACACAAGGGCTATCTGCCTAAAGGGAGGGATGCGTTCGTGGAGGACTTTCTAAGGGAAACTGGCTCGTATACATGTTACACATGGGGAAAATCACGAAACCGCCCATGCGGCCAGCCCGTTCGCGGGATTCAAACCTCGGACTGAACTACCAGTGTTCAGCGTCTTTACCGCTCGGCCGTTGATGGGCTATTTAATTAAGGAATGACCATCTAAGTTAAGAAACAGCGTACCGTAACAACATTTCAATTATTGGCGCCGTATCTTTCATGTTACTCCCGATTGGCTAGCTACATGATTTTTAATGAGTATTCGGATTTTACTAGTAACTTCACTTGGAAATTGCGTTTAAACTAGTTTAGTTAGTTATTTGAACATAGAAAGAACGTGGGAGCTATTTGATTAAGATGCTTTCATAGAGAATCTTTGTAAAGAGAACCTAAAAAACTACGAAAACCAACCATGCAGCCTGGGTTAGTCTGAGCAGCAAACAATTAGTATTTAACAATCTTTTCTTTTTCAAATGCTAGGCAACTGATAAGGCTTCAATTAAATCTCCAATTTAATATTTTATTTGTAAATATTTAAAATATTGTTGTATTCTTAGACACGAAAAGCAGAATTTAAGTTTTGTTAACTTGTTAGTAAACTACCAAGCCGTAGTGCAAATGAATATTCAATTTCTTTGGCAATAATTGTATTGACTTAATATTCTTGGAATATGAGCTAAAGAAGGAACGTTCTCGGAAGATTAAAGAAGTGTTTAAATCCAGTGATATTACGTTTGTCTTACAAGCTCAGAATCAAAACGATTCTGCAATTGCCCGAGTAGTTGACTTGTAAATGGCTGTGAATTAAGCAGATGATTTTTAATCTTACGTTATTCAGCCAGAAAACGTATTCCAAATGTTTTGTATTGCATGACAATGCATCTTTTCATTATTCAATAACCAGTCGGAGAACCGCTTGTGTTCCGAAAATAAGTATGTGTACTTTATCGTCCTGCATGTTCTTCAAATTTGTCTTCTTGTGATTTTTTTTCTTTCCCAAAAACTAAAGTTGTCTCTCAAAGGAAAGTTTTTTGACATTGAAGAGACAAAATTAATATGACATCTACTTTTAGAGGCATGTCAAAAACAGATCTATACAAACCTTCTCTTCCATTACATGTTGTGCAGTCAGACAAAAAGTTACATCAGCGTAAATTCTATAATCTATTTTTATTACACTCTGATTACTTTATTAACATACAGTGAATATATACTAAATCTTTTACTTTAGCTTAAGTAATTCGGAATTTTTGACGGAATTGCTGTCGGAAATAGGACATAGAAGATAAGTCAAATTAAATATTTCGATAACCCAGTAAATTCAAGTTCGAAATTTCAATATTTTATTTTCGGAGGGAGGGGAAATGTTTTCAGTTTTGGTCCATTATACTAAGTATATTTGCTTCGATTTTTTATTTTTCTGTAAAAGCGAAAATTTTACTCATGGTATACATATAACGCATAGCTTCAAATTAAAATTTAATAATATACAGAGTGGTTATAACTAAAGTTCCACATTGAAACGGTCACAAAAGGAAAACTACTGGATCAAATGTTATCAAACTTGGAAATCGTGTAAAGGAGGTCATGGGGAATTTATTTTCCGGGAAAAAATGGAAGTTCAAAACCTCACCACCAGGGAGGAAATGGAGCTGTATGCAATATTGTTAAACGAAATATGGGTCGGAATCTAACTTAACCTTTTGTTAAACGGGTTTAATATGTTGTATACCCTTAAGAAACTTTGAAGTAGGCAAATTACCATTTAAAGACGTTAAATTCGATAAATGTCGAGTGCGCCATCCCTGTAAGTGAGAATTTCGTCCGTGAAAACCACGAATTAGCGATTAGAAAATGTGAGATCGCAAATCACTCTCACAAGTGCGTACAATCTGGAAATCGTTTTCTTACAGATCGCTAATTTGTAATTTTTTAAGCCTGAATTCGGCACTAAAACATGAAGATACTGATTCAAAACGCTTTTAATCGATTTGGGCCAAAGAAATCTCTCCTGTTATCTATCTAGTTCCATTGCATTCTCCTACTGCATTCGATTGCATAACAGTCATTTCACACCGTTTGCTGTTGAATGACAGCAAGTTTTATAACTGAACCATTTTTTTTCTGAAAAGCAGTCGACAGCTGGACCACTGCGATTGCAGCTCACTTAGAGCCAATATTAAAATGTTTCGTGATACATGAACTGCAGTAACGTGGCATTTTAGATACTACGATTTTTATGCAGGGCTGGGCACCACCTCAAGAGTGTCGCATAGTTACTTAGGCAACATTTCACGAATGAACGTCTTATAGGCCAACACTTCCCCTCTTCCCACCAGACCTCAACCTCTGTGACTTTTGTCTATGAGGTTATTTCAAAAGCACTGTTTATGGTGATAATCTAAACAATTTGGCAGAAATGAAAAATGTGATACACTGATATCATTCCTCCTGATATGCTATGTGTAACGTGTATACGAGCCAGTTTCCCTTAAAAAGTCCTCCACGAAGGCATCCCTCCCTTAAGGCAGATAGCCCTCGAGTGCTTTGCCGTAATCTAATAAACCAAACCAAAACCAAACCTCATATGCTAAGAGCTGCTGTTGAGAATGCAGTAACATGATTTAACTTGCTTTCGGAAAATGCTGGACGCTACATTGAACATGCTTTGTAACACGTTTCGGAAAATATTAAACACATTTTAAACAGATGTTTTCGTGTCTTATTTCATTTAACAATATTGTATACAGCTCCATTTTCCCCCTGATGGTGAGTTTTTGAACACTTTTTTTTCCGCCGAAAATAAATTTCCATAACCTCCTTTACACGATTCCCAAGTTTGATAACATTTGGTCCGGTAGTTTTCCTTTTATGATCATTTCAAATTGAAACTTTAATTATAACCACCATGTAAATTAAACTTTAAAAGTTTGACAGTTTGGTTCAAGTCAGAGTTTTAAAAATATATATATAAATATAATCTTTTATATTAATTCTCTTAGAAATAATGTTTTAAGAAGCTAGTTTTTCTCTCGCGTTATAGACTGTATAAAAAAACATGATCTTTAGTATGATTTAGATTGTTTCAGCTGATATAAGAATCGGGTCACTCTGTGGTACAGAATAAACCCTGCTGGACTGTTTTATTTCTTTGTCATTTAGCAAAAATCTTTTAATTAAAATATTTATCCTTTGGACTTCGCTTTAAACTTTATTTATAGCTAAAATGACTAGAAAATGAAAAGCTGTCTTTAGCTGAAACGCAATTCATATAATTGATATTTTAAAAAATTGACAAGAATGCAAAATGTATGGAAGTCTAGCAGTCGAAAAATCTTAATTTTCTTGTCTGAGCACTGAAAATAACTGTAGAAGGAAAGAAGAAAATTAGGGAGAAAAGTAAGCAAAAATTTGCAGGGAAATTTGGCTGTCAGACGTACCAAGATGTTCAAAATGTTGGACGCTTTCGAATATACTTTCAGGATACTTCAAAGAATTTAGGTGTTCAAAGAGAAAACACTTGGACGTGTACACCAGCAAATACCATCAATTGAGTTTGTGTTAACAGAAAAGACAAAACGATATCATTGCAGATTAAAGTGAAGAGCGACTGGTTTTAAACTATATGGTTGTGTAAATTACGTTATAGAACATCATATCGTATCATAAATGGTGAATCCCATGATTTCCTCAGTCGAATTATTTGAAGATTCAGGAGTTTATTCAGTGATGTATGTGGATGTCACTTAAAGATGTTTTTTTCCCTTCCTGATGAAACAGCGGCCGAGCGGTAAAGTCGCTGAACACTGGTAGTTCGGTCCGAGGTTCGAATCCCGCGAACAGGCTGGCTGCATGGGCGTTTTCGTGGTTTTCCCCATGTGTAACGTGTATGCGAGCCAGTTTCCCTTAGAAAGTCCTCCAGGAAGGCATCCCTCCCCTTAGGCAGATAGCCGTAGTGTGCTTTGTCATAATAAAATAAACCAAAACCTTTTGATGAAACCAGTCTTTCCTTTCATCTCATACCTTCAAAATGTTTAGCCTCTAAAGACTGATAAAGGCTCTGACGAAATACTTTGTGAAGAACTTTCTAAGGGAAACCAGCTGTCATACGCGGTACACATGAGAAAATCCACGAAAACGCCCATGCAACCAGCCCGTTTACCGGGGTTCGAACCCCGGAGTGAACTACCAGTGTTCAGCAACTTTACCGCTCGGCCGTTTGTGGGCCTTTATGAAATGGAAGGCGATAACTTTATTTAAAATGATTGTCAGAAATACCAAAATGTTTCGAAAAGTTGGATAATTTTCAATATACTTTCAGAATGCTTAAAGAAAAAGAGAAGAAAAATAAATTTTTTCGTAAAATTTAGTATTCGTATTTTTTTAAATTTAAAACTTTTCAATCTTATGATATTTGATTCTTGCGATTTCAAAAATAAAATATTTGACTAAAATATGAATAACATTTTAAGAAACCAAATGTAGGATAAAATTGTGTAAAGCAATGGGCACAATGATAAAACTGTTTAAAGCAGTGTATGCAAGTTATCCTAAGTTAAAATATCGGTTATACATCTCTCTTATTTATATATATTTTTTCTGAACGGAATATTGAAAGGCTTGTAAAACTGTGCTTTACTGTATTTTCTCTTTTATTATAGTATGCAATTTTCAAACGCATCGTAGTCTGGGTTACAAAGTATTCTTCCGAAAGAAACGCAGTTCAAATAAATAAAATCAAATTCTGGAAAATTGATATTAATAAATATATTTAAAATGTTCAGTTCGAAGGAATAAATAGAAAATTTTAAAACAATTATCTGAAGAGACAATGCAACACAAACAATTAAAATAAAAGTATAAAAATTTTAAAATGACCTAAAATAATAACTATGACGAAAAATATATATAAAGAAAACTATTTGAAAAAAAAATAAATAAATAAACGCTGCACCTTTATTTACGCAGTTCGAATAGGTAAATAGTAATTTTTAAAACAGTTATTCGAAAAAAAAAACGTGCAATTAATAATTTAAACAATTAAAATGAAATTCGAAAAAGAAAAAATTACTTAAAATAATAAGTTATAATTAAAAATATAATATAAAGAATATTATTTTGAAAAAAGGAACGATGGTGACTTTTTTCCCTCTCACGGGAAAGGAAACTAGGTTGCCATATATTAAGAAGTTCGCCAAGTAAAGTATTCTTGGCGCAAACTGACAAAAAAGTGCCAACATAAATTTGTGAATTTCTCGTAAATTTCGCTCCGAATTTTACAAAATTTCATATTTAGGCGTAATTTGAGTCGTAGAATCGAAATATGTAAAAAAATTGGTATGTTATTTCAGAAAAAGTTCGATTTTGTGTCAAAATACCTATGTTAGATTAGTGCTATATATAAATCTAATATATATCCTAACTCGCGCTTTCGAGACATGAAGAACGCAATTTGAATTTTGTCAATCGGCCCAGTAGATCGGGAGATATAGGACTGTCCCATTTTTTTTTTTTTTTTTTTTAGCAGTGTTCATATATATATATATATATATATATATATATATATAATTTTGTAAATAAATATTTATGTTCAGTATTTTATATATAATTTTGTTAAGGTTTATTTATATTCCCTATTATATATATCTGTGAAGCGGAATTATGCTCCATACAGGTACCAAAACAGAGTGCAGAAGCAGTAAAAAGGCGGAACTAGATATCTGACTATAATTATCACCATGAGAACCTAAAATAAGAAAACTACATAAGGGCTGCAACGACAGATACACAATTAAACGTGTATACACTCTTTTATGTTGTATTTTTATTTAAACCTACTGTTGCACTACAGTGCACTCTAGTTTGTAAAACTGAACTGAAATGCTCTGTAACGAATCTGTAACGAATAATAAAAATTTGAAAATAACAAGTAATGAATAAATGTATATTCGAAGTTGGATGTAATTATTAAATTTCAGGAACTAAAGTTTTATATTAAATAGCATACTATTATTCTCAAAAATAATGTGAAATATGTTATAATACAAATCGTTTGGCCGACTGAATTTTGGAAAAACATTTATGTGTGGGCAAGTTTTGAAACTATCATGTGTACTGTTTGTTAGTAGTTGGGAATCAACTCAGATATTATGGTTAATTTCACGGTTTAAAAAGAAAAGTTTCATTGCATGGATATTGTGAAATAGTTAAGATACGTTTTTACTTTACATTCTTCTATTATCTATACCATCGCTCTTATCCTAACGTTGCTTCTAAACACTTGTAACCTTCAAGACTTAAGATAAACCTAAGTAGCTAGGCCATAGAAATTGATTCTAAAAAAGGCTCCGCGAGTCAAAAAGTTTAGGAACCGCTGCCTTATGCGATGTGAGTTAGTAACTGGTGATTTCAGTTTTATCTTTCTGTAGTAAGGGTACAAACATAATTCTTGAATATTCATGCAGCTTTTTCTATTTAATTTTCGGACTATACTAAGTTTACTAATTATACGAAACTGCAAACTTTTTTTTTTTTTTTTGCAAGAAACAGTCGTCTAATTTTTGCTTTATATCTTTAAATGGATTTATAACAAATTAATTCTTTTAATTTGGAAAGTTTATACTACTTAAAGGTTTACTTGTACAAGTTGTTTTAACATACACATGTAAATATTAGATTGTTCACATTTTATATGGTGCAAATCAAACGTCAAAAAAGAAATTACTTTGAGTCCTTTTTGCATAGTGTCTATATTATTATTTTATATCATTCTTTATTATAATCATAATCAGAATTTAAGCAACACAACGGTAGGTATTTTCTTAGCGAAGTAAACAATAAAGTACGTGCATAAACAAAACAGAAAATTAAGAACGAATTACAGATTTAAATTACCTCAGACTATATTTATTTTATTCATAATATAAGGAATTTTCCTTCTTTTCAGCTATGTGTCTTCGTGGTGTAGTTGTAGCCCCTTCGGCTAGCAACAGAAAGATCTGAAGTTCGAGTTTAGCCAAGGATGTAGTAGACTTTCCATGTTTCCGGGGCTGTAAAAACGCCTTTCATGGGTATTAGTTCGACGTTACAGATTGCATGTAATTTTTTACCTTAGAGGAAGATTAGCTCTTAACCCCCGTATGCACTCTTTAGACCGCTACGTTTCGCTTTCTTTACAGATTTTATTTAAACAAAGATTCTTGGAATTGCTTTACTGTATTATCCATATTTTTATGTTCTCCAGGGTGTCATACTATCAGTAACTGATCAATAAACATGTTATTATCGTCAGATGTCACATTCTTTGTATTTTATAAAATCTTATTTGGAATGTAATTTATGTCAACGGATCCTTATTCAGGACTTTGGTAAAAGAGAGAGACTTCTGATTGTGGTCATTAAGGTAATTTATTTTTATTAACATAATTCTCAGGTGAATTTGAAAAAGAAGCCAAAGCTAAATGTTATTTGATTTCTTAACTATCATCATGATACTTGGTTTAATTTGAGGTCAACTATGTACTCCAAAATTGAACACTAGTCATTACATCCAAGCCTAAATCTTCAAGATTGAACGGATTAACGGAGCAGATGTTTCGTGCTCCTTTTCGTATGTGTGACCTTAATTATTGTAATTATTGCTTTATTAATTTAAGCTATTGGTGTCATTAAGTTAAAATTTTTTTAAAGCAAAGAAGAAAGTCAAATTCTTGAAAGGTACTTTTAACTTAAAAAGGATCATTAATTAGAAAATTTAAGAGCAAAGTATAGAACAGTTACATACCAAAGTGCAAATCAAGGAGTCTTCTACGTACAAGGAGTCTCAAGCGTTCTTCTACGTATAGCTATAATTATTTAATTCAGAAAATTATAAAAATCTCCCAAAAATACGATGAGCTGTTTTAATTACTTTATTTTAAAATTTGCCTTCACATGTATTTTATACGCGTTAAAGAATTGAAAAGAGTTGGCTAGAGTTATATTAAATAAATTTCATTTAGCGGTTTCCCATTTATGTCTCATAATTACGTCTCATTGTTTAATCCATCAAAATAAGTTAAATAAGTTAAAAAAATAAGTTAAAAAACATCGCAACGCTAAAATAATGTCTGAGTGTCATACCAGTATCTTTTATAAAAACTTATCATGGTGATGACCTCTCTGAGACGATCATTTCTGACCATAAAGTGTGACAGCATAATTAGGTAACTGTTTTCAGCATCATCAGTAATCAGTTTAAAGAACAAAATATTCTTGAAGGAAGACTATTAGCTTCAGAAAGATTTCACAGTCTTTGCATCGCGCAGAAAGGGATGATTTCATGGAGAACTTTCGAAGCGAAATCCATAATATTTACGAATGAATATGAAGAAAATCCACGAATACATAGTACAGGTAACCCACTGGGAAATGAACTCGAGTTGAGTATTCAACACTAAATGACATGATGACAATTAAATGTTAAGGCATGAGTAACAAGTATAGCTATAATTATTTAATTCAGAAAATTATAAAAATCTCCCAAAAATACGATGAGCTGTTTTAATTACTTTATTTTAAAATTTGCCTTCACATGTATTTTATACGCGTTAAAGAATTGAAAAGAGTTGGCTAGAGTTATATTAAATAAATTTCATTTAGCGGTTTCCCATTTATGTCTCATAATTACGTCTCATTGTTTAATCCATCACTAATTGCAATATTGAGAATTACTTTCTTTTCAATCAATAGATGTAAAAATAATTAAAATGTCACAATCATTCGCAAAGGAAAAATATTTTCAAGGCAAAATTAAAATGCGAAGCCTATCTTCATCTTTAATCTACCCTAGTTGTGATTTCCTCAAAATAAGTTAAAAAACATCGCAACGCTAAAATAATGTCTGAGTGTCATACCAGTATCTTTTCTTTGGATCCATTATTAGACGTAGCAGGCTGTTTACATAATATTTTCGCAGGCTTGGTATTATATCATTTCAATCTAAACCATTTACCTGAAAGCATTTTCATTTGGAACCAACATTTAAACTTCAGTGCTTTTCCTCGAGATTGTTACACAGTGATTGCGATACGAGGTGCAAGGCAGATGTATGGTTCTACTAATTTGACCTGTCTAAAAACTGAGTAAGAAACATTACGTATCCATGCAATAAACAATGAACTACAAAATCGTTTTTTATTAACTTCATAGAATAAAAAGTGTGATCCAAAAAATCTATAAACACTTTTAAGAACTTGTGTTTCGTTGAGCATCAAACTCTTCGTCTTCCGTAACGCGTCTAGCGCGTTCAAGTGAAACTTCCGCAGGGCGGCCGTAACGCGCCTCAAGCGTTCTTCTACGTGTTTAAAATGTAGTTTAAAACTTTTAAACGTTTAAAACACTTTCTAAATGTTTACTTGTTTGAGTTTTTATTTTTGTTTGTTCTAACATCTCCTAGAGGGTAGTACTAATCAGGCATTCTATTTCTAATTGAATTTACCCCGGGTTTTATGAATATTCTTCACGCCATTTTACATAAGATACAAGACAGTGAGAGATGACTTCAACGACTACTCAGCAGAAAAAGAGAAAAAACGAGGTTGTGAAATGAAAAGACAAGAAGGATATACGTTTGATGAGTACGGTCCATAATAACTCGATGATTGATGTTGGAACACGGAAACGAACTGTAAAAAAACCAATAATTGTAAAAGATTACAACAACAAAATGGGAGGAGTGGACCGCCTGGATCAGATGTTATCAAATTACCCTGCTGTTAGAAATAAGCAGAGATATTATTATTTTTCCATTATGCTTTATTTCCTTATAATTTTACTTAATATTCATTGACATTCATCCACTACGAAAGCCATGTATGGAAAGTTATGATGTACAGAGAAAACAACGTTACAAGCTACGAAAGACAGACGGCCGCTGGGGGGGGAATTTTCGCGGACAGGAAAGGACGGCGAAAGGGTTAAACTACGGAAAATGCCTTTATCAACAACAGAACCCAGCACTGATTTTATTAATTTATATTTATTTATGAACTAAATGCTTAATTTGGTATTCACTTTTGCAACTTATTTAGTTACGCTATTTGTCTGAAATTTATACTCCTGCAATCAAAAGATTCACCGAAAAGGCTTCTAGAGCAGTTTTATTTAAAATTTTAAAAACTATTCTTAGAAAATGACATCCATCGAAACATGTACATCTTCTCGATTGTAGTTCTTTCAAATAGTCTTCAGAAGAAAGAACAGCGAAATATTAAGTTTAGGAACATGGCAAATAACAAAATTTCTGAATCAGAAGAATTTTTTTTCTAATCACTAAGTAATTTCTTTGTTCAGACGCCCTTTGCAAAAAATAAGATATCAGATCAAATATTCAGAAGAGATTTTTAACTCCCTCTGCACTAAAACGTGAGCTACACTGATCTATATGACACAGTTTATGCACTTCTGCTATAGAAACCACACTAATCCAACGACAGTTAAATTCAGTTATTTCAAGTTTTATGTATTTAATTTTATTTTTTTATTTTGAAGACAGAAGTATACATGTTTTACTCTATTTTAAAATAGTTCTGAAACTTTCAGCTGTTAAATCAAAGCCTTTTCGTCTCTTATATATGTAGATAGATAGGTAGACAGCTAGAGATATAGATGTATATACATTTGGTATAGTTAAACTTGTGTTAGAAAATAATTCCGAGATTCGCGCAGGAAAAGTTACTCTTTTAAATTGCTAGACAGTAAATTATTAAAGAGTAGCGCTTCAAAATGATATTCTACTAAAAAATAAATACCTGACGGCTTGAATATTATTGTTTTGTTGCTAAAAGAATTGTTCTGGAGTAAAAATGTCTACATCATTTTAGGCAATTATTTCATGTAAATTTTAGGTATAAGAGGCTTAATATTTGGAACTGCAGAATATCGAATAATTTTATAATGAAGGAGCACTGTATTATGTGTTACAACTAAGATACCAAATACAAATATAAGCATTTGTTTCACAAGTTCTGTAGACACTATCATTATTTAAATAAAAGAAAACATTATTCAAATACAAGTATACAGTTTTGATGCCCTGTTAGTTGATAAAGACGAATCTGCAGTTTGACTTTTAATGAGGAAAAATAGAAGTTTCTGCCTCAGAGAAACTTGAAGAAGAGTGCACGAAATAGTTGATTGCGCTACTAATTCATTGTATAATAAAGGGTGACTGAAACCCTCCATGAAAGCTATCCTTCTATCTTGTTCCTTTTTTCAGTGATATAATTTTCTTGCTTTAACTATCCTACCACGGGAAATTTTGTTATAAGTTTCGCTTAGCTGACATTTTCCATTAAATCACCCATATTATTAAATAGAAATTTCATAAATAAGCTAAAAATCTGTTAATGTTTTTCATATCATATATCCGTAACAGATGTGTAGGTTCTTTTAAATGAAGTTCATTTCAACAAGTGAAAGTTAAATAGTCTTCACAACATAAAATTTTTAAAATAATAAAGAAATCACACAAGATTTTTCTTTGCTGAGTTTGTAAAAAAAGTGACAAAAACTTCATTTTTAATCTGCGAGCAAATGATTATTCTGTACTGACATATCTTGTTGGAAATATGTTTCATTACGTTTGTAAAGCTAAACTTAGCATATTACTGCTACTTTATTCTTATAATGTGCACTGTATCTGAGATGTAACGACAAAATCTTACTGAGGTTATAACATAACCTTTCTATTTAAACGGAACATTGAACATAAAGGCATGTCTTTGTGCTACGATGACCACAGCTCATGGCAATGTTAATAAGTCAATTCGGATAAGTAGTCGAAATGAATTCAGATCAGTGGTCGAAGATGACGCAATTAAGTACTAAGCTAGAAGCTGGTTCAGTAATTTACCAGTGCGTCACAGATTACAGTTTCGGCGGGGAGAAATTACAACTATTTGAACTGGCAGAAACTAATACGCACAATGCTAGGAACACTTTCTCTTTTACTCAAGATCCAAAAAACTTAGCATGCACGCAACCATACATTAACTAATTTATATTCTAGTGAGGAATGCGGAAAGGAGAAGTTATAGTAGAGAGGAAAATTATAATGACTGATTAATTATTACAAGATACCCTACGAGTTATAGTAATAATGAAAATGATTAAAAATTTATCAGTTGGATAAACTTTCAGTTAAAGGAATTAGATGTACAAACTGCTTCATTCAGCGATATTATTATATGCAAATCATTGGAATGTATTCATTAGCATTGCTTTAAAATCCTCAGTTTGTAGAGCCACTAGATTTATTTCCGGAGTCGGAAATGTGAGAAAATCATGTATAACCTTGATTCAAACTTCAAACTTTCCGACTTCTAGTCGATATACTTTGAATTATGCCGCAAAGGCATGTAGTAAGAAAGAAGAAAATTCTTTACGAGTTAATTAAGAAATGTTATTTGGCAGACAAATTACAGATTTTTAGAAGTTGCAAAATATCATCTGGAAATTTGTAAGACCGCGTAGATGACAAATGCTTCTTAGAGTACCACAGTGTAAGCCATTTATTTTAAATCCCCTTAAAGCAAACGTTTAGTCCTTTAAAATATTAAAACTTAAATTCATTAATGAGTTTTGAAGTAGAAGGAAAAATATTATTGTATTTCTGAATAATAATAAAATAACTAACAGCAATATCAAAGAAAAGACAGACTGAAATAAGCGTTTCTCAACTAACAAATATAAAGTAATGAAGTAAAATAATAGATTGCATTATTCTATAAAACAGATAAATAATACGTATTATACTGTATTAAATAGTTTAAGAATAATTAAGATACAATAACATGCCGAACAAATATTAATTCAGAAGTCAAACAACAAAAATCAGCGTTATATTTTCAAATTTTCACAGTACTAGTTTCGATGGTTTTACCGAACCATCATCCTCAGCTACAAACGCGCAAATAATAAAGCATTTGCGCTTTTGCAGCTGAGGATGTTGATTAAGTGCGGCATTTACGTCGCTGCCTACGATGTCGTATATTAAACACTACACACACGTAATGGCTATAACAGGAATGCATTATATTTTTGCTGAAATAATATGTTATCCTCTTGGAACTGATGGGGCATGGCATTTAATTGCGTACGAAATTATTGCGTCTTCAACACACCTAGCCATTCGTTCTTTAAAGATAAACAAGCTTATAGCACCTTGCAATAGTTGTGAGTGCTCTATGTACTTTTTTCCATAATGTTAGTGGCCATTCTTGGTGGCTAATTTGCGATGCATAGATCTTGATTTCTGGCAGCTAGATGGCCCAGCAGCTGCCGAGCGATAACGTCGCTGAACACTGGTAGCTCGGTCCGAGGTTCGAATCCCGCGAACGGGCTGGCTGCATGGGTGTTTTCGTGGTTTTCCCCATGTGTAACGTGTATACGAGCCACTTTACCTTAAAAGGTCCTACACAAAGGCATCCCTCCCTTACGGAAGATAGCCCTCCAGTGCTTTGCCGTAATCTAATAAACCAAACCAAACCAATCTGGCAGCTAGAAAGTCAGTACCTTCGCTAAATCAAATTACAGTCTCAAATGACGTGGAGAAAATAAATGTTATGTGGTAATCACGACACAATTTAAGGTCGCAAAGGGAGGAACGAAGGACAACGGTCTTGAAGTGCTTATTTAAACAAAGGACTATAGCGGTATCCAATTTAGAAACGCCCTGATACTGTTCAGTATTCTTGAAGAGGAACAACCGTAAACGTATCCTGTAGCTCTCCGAGGGACTTTTACAGCACTGCCGGTGCTTTTTTTAAGGCTTCACAAGCAAGCAATTGGTAAAATGTTGCGGAATGCAAGTAATTCATTCCAGATTCTATTGTTTGTGACCAAACACTAACTGTGTGAGGATATATTGGCTTTAAATACATATAACGTACTTATATGCTAATTTTCTGAAGAAGTCCTTCACGAAGTCGCATAGCTCATAACAGACCTTGTTTTTGCATAACTAGATAATTCTTTATATTAAGAATGTGTTCATGCATACTAATTTGATTGTGCGTAAATTTAGAAATAACTACATCTTTTTATACATTAATGGCAGTTAAATATGTCGGAAAGGATTATAGAACAGCGACATAAGAATACACATCTAGGGTTAAATATTCTATTCCTATCAGTTTTTTATAAAATCCAGAGAACGTATTTATTTCCTTCACCTACATACGCCAGTTTTAAACGTGTCCTAGAATTTCAACAAAGATGCACTACAAATATTCTCAAAATTCAACTATACATTTCAAATTCTTGCTTCACACATGAGTGGAAATATGTTCAAAAATAGGATTCTGGTTGGGATATCGCAACTGATGTCAGACTAGTTTACACTTTCATACAAAATCTTTAGCAGGCGTGATAAGAAAATGCATACATGAATCTAAATCCCCTTTAGGTAAGTCTCCGAGAATTTTATTTTTCCAATTCTAAGAACACATCTCGCAGACAAGATAATTTTTAGGATTTTATACTAGCTGCAAATATTTCTTCTTCTTTTGTTTTCCTTTCAAATTCATCGTTTGCAGCTTTTTCTAAAAACGTACATATAAAATACATTTCGAGAATAATCCAAATCATTAGATATATTTCTTTCGGCAGTACAAATTCTTTTTTTTTTCTTTATTTAGATAACGAAACCTGATGAAAGTCACGTTAGAAAGGTAACGTTTTGGTTACTGACGAATATTAATTATGTCATATGAAAACATTATTGTTTAATATTTAATACTTCAAAGTTAATATGAGAATAGGTATGTACAAATTTAATATTTAGGTCGGAGATATAATTATCAAAAACATCCAATTGATTTTATTGACAATTGGCGAAATAAGTCAGATTTCGAACAAACTTCATTTAAAAGATTTTTTTTCCGTTTTGTTTGAGAGTGCTACGCCGAAATATCTGTGATCATTAATTCAGTCCTTAAGAAAACGTATGGCATAAATATCTTTGAAACATAACTTCAACATAAGTTAAAAGCTATCCTAAAGAAAAGACGTAAGCGAACACTTTTCGGAGAATCTTCTGTGGAGAACTTTTGTGTAGCTACAGGCTTTGTCATCTTAATGCATGTGAAGCATACATAAAATAATTTTTTGTTTTGTTTTTGAAGACAGCAGAGCAAACTTTCATTAAGTGTCACATATTGTAAAAAATAATAATGTAATAAAAAACTCTTTTCTTTTTATGTACATAATGAAACCTGGCGTACGCTTCTCGAAGAAAGCTGAGAAGACCAAGAAAAACGATTAACTTCTTAATACAGAGGATTTTAGTAGACAAAGATCTAACAAGTTTATAATTATCATTCTCTGTCATATGTATTCCTCCTTTATGTGTTGTGATGTAAGCCTTAGCAGATACAGCAAGAACTTAATTCTTATGCTTTGCAGATTCGAAAACTTAACAGTGCCTGTAGTCATTCAGTAGTATTATATTGAGGTAATTGTGAAAATTACTCCGCATTCTAAACATAAGCCTAGCGTATTTTTGTACATAACAATCATTGAAAAGCTTGAAACGCATCTTGTTATTAACTTGTTCACAAATAAATATATATATTATTTGTTGATTATATAATATTTCATTATAATACACTCGAACAAATTTAAAACCATATTTTGCAACATTAATTCCTGAGCCCATTTTATTGAAATTTTATTTTAGAATTTAAAGCTACTGAGAAAAAATTTATTAGCTTGTCAAAAAATAAAAAATATAAAACACGTTATCAGTATGTAATCATCGATAATCTTTTGTGAGTAATTAATAGTTGATGGACCTTCGTTCTTACTTCTTTATAGTAAATAATTCAAAGGCAGGTCTGTATCTAGTTATTTGAAAGTTCATTCAAACCTCCGAATGTACAAGTCTTAACTAAATTTTCTGTGGATACTAAAGAACTTTCATACGTGAAAAAATGCTTTTACATATGTAAGTTGTTCAAAAGCGGACAGCAGAACAAATTCTACTTTCTGCAAACAGTGAATTACAACTAACTTTTGAAAACTGAATGCATCTTTATAAATCAGCAAGTTTTATTGTTCTTCGACACACTCCAGTGCAAGTAAATTTAATTGTGAAGAGATGGAAAACAGAAATAATTTCAAATGAATTACATGTTTTTTTCCCAGTTTAAAAATTTAATTTTTATGTGTTCATAATCAGTGCATTTCATTTCACTCGTCGCAGTTTGGTAGATTTTTTAATCTTTTTAACAACTCCCTTTATATACAACTCTCTTTTTCGAAGTATCAATTATGATTTATGCTTGCATTCTGCATTAGGATTAGTACCATCTTTACACTTTTGAGGACCTTTCTTTGCTGACATCCTGAAAACTTATAATACAGCTGAAGGTAAGAATTTAATAGGATTGTAAAAGCAAAATACTCGGGTGCAGTGTAAATAAAATTTTAATCTGAGCGTTCCTTTCCGCATCACTTGGTTCAGATCTATAAATTAATGATGGAAACTTAAAAATGTATCGGGTCATACAAACTGCAGGACCAAAAGATAACCGATATAACCTCGACAACCTGTACAATACCAAGTACAACCTGTGGCATATTAATATGCAATCTTTCATAATGCGAACAATAATTTCAAAGTTCGAAAGCTTAATTCCTTTGTAAATTTTGTTAATTAATTGCGATTTCATTGATAGTGATACAACCGCAAAAAAACAGAACAGAACATCGGTAACAATTGATTGAAATTGTGCATCAAAGAAGAAAGACATGGTTCTACAATCTAACAACAAAGAAAAAATATAATTCGTAGAACATCAGTTGAGCTGGTTTTGAGTGAGATTATCTCCCAGTCCTAAATAATGATGTTCATTATTCGTTTTCAGTTACTTTTAGAAACGCTACAAAAGAGATGCAAACTATGTTACTTTAAGTATCTATCTGGCTTATTCCTCCCAACTGTCAATATATTTCCACAACCATCTGTTAACCTAGAATGAGTTTTCGATAAATGGGTGAGTTCTTTATTGCTAATTTACTCAGAATCCTGATCAACTAAATTCTAACACGGCTTTCGAAAATATTGGTTTTTACCCAAGTTAGCTCTTAGTACACCGTTGAGGCATATTACATATTATAACGGAATATAGCTATATTACATATGCCTATTTCCTTATCAGGACCAAATTCAAACTTGGAAACCATTTATCATTATTCAATGATTAGATATTGGTTGAACGTCTTTGAACACTGAGCAGGTCTGTTGGAGATTGCTTATTATATGGTCTGTCCAAAAAGGAGTCTAAAATTCAATGTATAATAGCTAATGAAAAATTACTGACTTTCAGTTAAAATGTAATAAAAAGCATTCGGTAAATATTTTCTTAAATATGCGGTTCAAAATAGATGCATTAATCGTCGCAAACAAAATTTGAATATGACAAAGCCACGAGGGCCATCTGTCCGACAGGAGCGATGCCGTCGTGGACAACTTTCGGAATAAAACTGGCTTGTATTTACATTACACATCAGAAAATCTATGAAACCCAACTATGCAGTCACTCCGTTTGTTTGGATATGAACCCAAGCGAGGTCGAACTACCAGTATCCAGAGGTCTTAACCGGTGGGAAGGCTCAGAAGATAATGTTACGAAATGTCCATCCGTGGTAAAATAACTACCCCGCAAAGCGTATTTGGGATTGCCAGAAAAGGCAAAGGAAGGCAATGTTGCCATATTTGGAGAGAACTCGCCTATTTGGCGATAAAACTAGCGATATGCCGTAGACGGATGGAGAACCTTCTAGAACGAATTCTTACCGGTTTGGACAAGAAACTTCTAGAAGGCAACCCAAAAGCTATATACCCCTGCCTCAAAGCGGAGTCAGTCAGTCAGTGCCTCGTCTAGCGAATTCATCGTCAGTCCAGTTTTAAGTTGGTCGTTGAAAGTATTGCGAGTCTAGCGAGTGCATCGAGAGTTGTAGCGTGGAAAGTCTCGAGGGTATGTTGAGTTCCGAGAACGACCGAACTGAGTCGAGAGCTGTGCTCTGGCGCTTTGCCGTGATGCTGCCTTCACCGTTATAGCCTGATAGCCTGAAGACTGTGTTACTGATTGTTTCAGCGTGTTTATCGTAGTTTTTCGACGACTGTTAAACGTGTTTTTGGAGCTGTCTTGAATATTACTGGCAAATAAATTGTATTGTAAATAAATTGATACTCCATTTAATCATCATACTTATGCTGGCAAATAAATTGATACTTCATCAAGTGTTGTCGTCAATCAATCCAAATCCGCAAACCCATAAGAAACGCAACAATATAAATGATGGTTTGAAATTAAGGCCAAGACTGCGACTACGATTGAACTAACCAAAGAAGTACGTGAAACTGTCGATGCGAAGTGATATAGCCAAATGCTTGTTTAAGAACATGGTATATCTAAGGAATCATTTCAGGGCACTTTTAAGTAAATATTCAATAAAAGAGTTAATTTTTCTCCCACAAGCTAGCAAAAGACAAGAGACATTTTGCGCTGAATGTTGGATAGACATTATTAAAAGTACAAAGGTGTATCCAATTCTTAAATCCCTTCTGATAACACACTAAATTTCAATAATGACTCGCAAGCCAGTGTCATAAAACAGTTTAAAATGCCTCGAGTTTTCATTTTACCACTACCACCCAAAATATTTTAAGAGCCATGAATGAAAGTAATAGAAGGTCTGGCCAAAATGTTTTAAGACATTGAATATTAATACTCTGAATAGCACTATCTGTATGCAACAAACGGAACTATGAAATAAAAAACATTTTGATTCTAGTTTGCTAATCGCATTAGGTTAAAACATTGAGTTGTTAAGCTGAAAATTATCGTTTGGTGTTTGAATGTTAGTTATGTTTGTAATGGAATCGTATTTGGAACAAAGGTGTACCATAAAATGCTGTTTTAAAAGTGACAAAACAGATAGCAAAACTTAAAGTACGCAGAAAGCTTACGGTGAAGAGTATTTGTCACATTCTAACATGTTTTTTGGTTTGGTAAATTTTGAGATGATTGAAATGACGAAAGAAGGAACGTCCTTACACAACTGGAATTAACTGGCACGATTATAATTAGCTTTCAGAACATTTTAAGTATTAATAAAGATACTGTCCATGTAATAACTGATGAGGATTTAGAAAAAAGAAATTATGTGCACGTTTTGTTCCGCATTATTAACAACAGAATGAAAGGATTATCGATTGGAGCCTGTCAGGATCTTCTTGACATGTAAAATCGCGATCTGGAGTTTAAAAATTCATCAGAGGTGATGAACAGTGGTGCTTCGCCTACAGTGCAGAAACAAAGAGACAGTGCAGAGTGGGTTCGCCAAAACTCGCCAAAGAAAGTGTATTTCAAAACCTCCAGGTCAAGACAATGTTAGTGGGTTTTTTTTCATTTTATTTTATTGTAGAGGACTGATTCACCATAAATTCCTTCCTGAAGGGAAAACAGTGAATACAGTGTTTTACATCGGTGTACCGGACTTTCAAGCAAAACAAAATGTATTCTTTCTGCGCGATAACGAGCCATCCCACAATGCACCTGTTATTCAATGCAATTTTTTCAAAAAAAAAAAAAAATGCAGCTGTTCTACACCATCAATCTAGTTCGTCGGACTTATCACCACCAGATTTATTTTTACTTCCGAAACTTAAATTAAAGCTTAAGGCCATCGATCGATATCAAGATCATCCAACAAAACATCACGATGGAGTTAAGAGGCATATCAGCAGAGGAATTGGTTATGGAACAGCTTGCGGATTGTGCCAACAGATATATAACTTCTCAAGAGTTGTATGTAGAATAAGTAGTAAAAAAATCTTTTTTTTACTATACTCAATGTTTTTTTATTTGCTCAGTCTTAAAATATTTTAACCAGCCTGTATGTTTGTTTGATTTTAATATTCTCAAGATATCATTTGTCAGTCAGAAGATGAAACTGCAGCAAGGCAGTATCATCTGTCTGCTTTGAATTTATAAAAAAAAGTTTGGAATTTAGCTGAACTATCGACAGTCAGAAAGCTGATATCGATAATATTAATACTCCAACTTAAAATTCATCTCATTACGGAAGGTTTTGGATAAAGGGAGGGAGGAATTTATGTCAATTAACACTCCCCCTACTCCTTATTTACCAGATTTATTATCAAGCCACTGCTTTCTCTTTTCCAAGATGAGGATTGTGTTACGATACTGGAACAATATACAAAACCTGTACGAGGTACTGATAACTCTGAAGTCTCTTCGATGATACAGAAGCTCTACAAACTGTGGTAATGAAGTGACTCTAAAGATGGACGTACATATACCTAATTTAGAAGTCAAACAACAAAAATCAGCGTCATATTTTCAAATTTTCACAGAACTAGTTTCGATGGTTTTACCGAACCATCATCCTCAGCTGCAAAAGCGACTTCTAAATTAGTACTTGTTCGTCGTGTAATTGTATCATAATTACATATACCTATTCAACATGACTAGTAGTGCACTGATGTAAAAGACTTTTCTGGAATATATGTGATATTTTTTGCTTTATTTAAATAATTCAGGTTTTTTACAGACAATGTTTGTCATAAAAAATGAGGATATTTCAGTAAGACACCATATCTCATTAGAGTTTACTTTTAATGGACCGATAAAGTCCGAAATTCATTACGTCTTTTTATCTGCGTATCTTTTGAAGTTATGTAGATCTTTGAAACAAAGTATTGCGTTGCTAGATGAAAATGGATTTTTTTATGTACTCGTATTTTGATTTTTCTTTTTTTTTTTTCAATGCAGCTTTTCTTATTATTATTATCATTATAAGAGCATCATCCTAGCCGACAGCTTTCCTCATGATCTTGTTTCCCTTATAGTAATAATTTGCTGCCCTATTTACATTAGTAATTTTCGAATTTCTATAGAAGTACATTAGTCGGACTGTTTTCAGCTATCCCTTCGCTACAACTTTGCTCCTCTTATCACATTACTTTTTCGAAACATTTTAATTATTTCTTTATATAAATTCACTCTTTCTTTCGTAGTTACGTAGGAGCGAATTTCGCTTAACCTTTTGAGGCCGGGGCTTTGGTAGCAGTAAAAGCTGCCAAAGGACGGGGAATCTTGAACCGAATGCTTTCCCCCCTTTAAGAAATCACCTCCTATTTGCAACAAACATACTTGTGTGTAGTTTAATGGATTCTCAGAGGGGTGCATCTATGTCGCAAAAGGAAGACCTTTGAAAGAGATAAGTGGTTAAAACCCTAGGGACGTCAAATTTGACATTTCACCCCACTTTTCAGCCTGGAAAATGGGGGAAAAAGACATGGCCACTAAAGTGGACAACCCCGTCTTTTCAAAGAGAGGACTCTATGGCCACTATAATGGCCATCCCGTCTACAAAAGGCTAATGAAGTACTTTGACTTTTCTTAATGGCAATCATTTTCAGTTTCTAAAATCTGTCAAAACAACACAATTTAAGAGAAAATGCCAGGACATGACACACAGCAATGCAATTATAACAAGCTGAGATATAAAAGAATAAAATTAACAACTCTCTTTCAATGAGTTGTTCCTTCTTGGAATTTCCAGCTTTAGCATTTTATTGCGACATGTTAAATTATTTAAAACGGATCATTTTAGAAATAAGCCTGTCTTTGCAAACAAGCTAAAAGATTTGGTTATTTCTTTGTTCAGCGTGAATCAGGTAAGTAATAACTTATTCATTTAAGCATGTTAAGATTTTAATTCTTTATCGAATCCAATAAGGATAGCAATTAAACAAAAAAAATGCGTTTAGATTTTAAGCAAGAGAAAAAAATAACAATACCATCATCAAGAGAAAAAATAACGATACGTATTGTCCAAGAATAGTAATCATTAATCTCAAGAGCTTTTTTTGAACCAATGACTTCTTTAAAATCCACTACTTCTGTTAATGAAACATTTTTAGGTTTAATGTAAAATGGAAAGAGTAAACGAATTACCACACCGGACTGGATATGTTGGAAGCATCATTAATACGATGCTTTAAACAAGTACAAATCATTAACGTTATGATTTTCAAAAGCGTTCTAGAAGAAATATGTGTATGCACAGTTATTTTAAAATAAAATAAAAATGATGTGTAAGTAAATAAATATTTTGTCATTTCCTTGCATTTAATTAGAAAAAAAATCTCTTTTAACTTTATTTTTTAACTTCTCATAATACGTGATTTCTTATTAGTCTCAAGACTGAAGGACTTCTTTGGCATTCAGCATTCGAAAATTTCTCAAATGTAAAAACAATTCGAAACACAGTTGTTCGGAAACCTATGCCCGGTCGGACCAAGGGTTACTAATCTTTCTGAGTCGGTATATTTTTATAGTAGCCAAGCGGAGTCGATAAGTGATCTCCACAATTTTTAAACCCGTGGCTGTAGAGTCACTTGCTAAAGAAAATAATAGCACTGCTCGCGGAAGGCTTCTCATGAAAGAACGGTATGCCTGAGTACCGAGTGTTTGTGTTCCATTAACATCCCAGACCAGAGGATCAAGATTAGTATGGTGTCGTCAACAGCTCAATTCGATTGTCTCAGATTATCGCAACGTCCTGTTCACAGACAAGTTCATATTTAACCTGCAGTCGAAAATTAGGCGTATAATTGTCTGGAGAAAACGAGGCACACGGAATTAGGCTCAGAATACCATCGAACACCGTACACTCAGAGGCAGCGTCATCATGCTATTGGCTGGATTTTCAATGGGCTGTGGTACCCAGCTTCACATCTTTAAAGGCGATCCTGTGACAATTGAATGGTACCGGGGTTAAAGATTCGCATCTCCGCATCCCGTTATGAGACTCTACGCTGCAGCAGTTGATCCTGATTTCCTACTTATGGATGATTATACCCATTTCCACTAAACCAGCATTGTTAACGTATACCTCGGCATTTGTCGTATAGAGTGATCGCCATATTCCTCCAACCTTATCCCATTAAAATCTTTGGACTGCTCTTAGGGTTTGCTGCCTCTGCAAGTTCACTTGTTCTAGGCGGTGTCAGAGAGCTAGAAAATGCCCAACGGAGGAACGGCTATTGCTAATATTTGTGAAGATTGAACACCTTGTTCAAAGCAAGGGCAATCGCTGTAAAGTTTGTGTAAAGATCCGGGATGACCACGCACCATATTAATGTAAGTTTTGTGTCTTTTCTTTTAGCTTTAAACATCAGTTTCTTGATGACCCGTATCTGACGCTGTCATATAATTTGAGAAATTTAAATATTATTTTACCTTTCGTACATAATGCATGATTCCTCTGATGTATAAACACATTTTCTAAAGTCATATGCAATTTGGTATTGATCAATGCTTTACTATATAAAAACGCTGCCAACTCCTGCTCTAGAATACGATATTGAATATTTTGTCAGCATTTCGTTGATTTAAAATTGTAAATATCAATTTAAAATGCATATAATATGAGTTTTCAGTAATATACTAGTTATTCGATTTATTCTTTCGTTTCTGGTGCATATGGTTGGCCCTTGAAATGATTATGCAAACTGATTGCGAAATTTGCCTTGATATTGTTAACGAATAATCGGCAAATGTTTCGCGAATTTTCGTTATTTACTCTTTGGCCGGCCTTTTGTATTTTCCCTCCCCCTTCCAATAAAATTACTATATTATTTACAGTAAATTACAGTCTCATTAACAAAATTGAAAGAAGAAACAACTGAAATTGAAATTAGAAGCTAGGCAAAATTCAAACTCAAACTGACGTTAGCATTAGGAAAAGGTTTTTTTAATTAAAGTAACCTTAAGTAAAGTAACCATAGTTGCAGCAGTGACAAAAATATTATTTTACAGGGAACTCCATGACAGGAAATTTTTTTCAACATAGTTCGGTCTTGCACTCGAGTCAGTTACTGAGATCTCAGTTATCTGCGGTTTAAGCAGCTAAAATATCTATATAAATAAATAAATAAAGCTTGAAAAAATTGTCATAATTAATAAATAACGGATCGTAACATCCGTAATTAATTAACGGATCGTAACTTGAAACAACAACGGATCGTAACATGGTGAAGTGTACGCCCAAATGTGCTTTGTACAACCTTTCCTAGTAATCTTACAATGAGAAAAGTTATTCAATTCAAACTCATGCTTTATTGCTCATTGTGTGCTCCTACAGAAGGAATTCTTTTTTGATAATTATGTTGAAATCTCATGTCTCTTTACTTTCAGACTTCTGTAGAAACGTTTAGGAAGAAATAATACACTGAAATTCACTATTAGTATTATCTCTGGTTTTTCCTCAATAATGGGAGCTCTCGCAACGTAAAATGAGCGAACTGGAGTTTACCGCATTAACCATACAAAGCTTAAAATTTGTTTGCTCCATTTCTTAAGTAAGGTAGATATTAAGAGCTATAGTTTATTTACATATATGAATATTATGAAAATTAAAACTAGATTCTAAATCAATATTCTCATATTAGAGATTAAAATTAAATTATTGCAATTAATTTGCTCCTGAAATCACATTTACATTTTAATAGTTGTAACATGTGTTATAAACTTGGGGATTAAGAAAAGATACTGACATAAACACGAATATCAGGTTTCTGCAAGGAATCGTGAGAATTCTGTAGTGAGTTCTTATAAATGATAAAAGGAAACTAGCTGCGAATATTATTAAAGTAATAAAAAACTCATGCACCAAAAACCTTTTAGGCAAAATTATTACCAATCATAAATTTATTCAACTAAACTTGAATACTCTACCTCAGAACTATCAAATCACAGTTAACTATACCTTAATTTCTAACTGAAAGTCATGTGATGGGTACCTTTTCAAGTGAAAGTCGGTTCTTTCTAGTATTTTATTGCAGGCACATTACATATTTTACAGATAATTAATAAAAATTATTTACTTAAATTTAATAAAATTTTAATCATTATTCTTTGGATATTTAAACAAACATTTATTTTTACTCAAGTAGAAGATAGCTGACGTTATTTTAATGAATCATTAGATGGAAGAAATACGTGAGATAAAATTAAAATATTATTATTTTTATTAGTTAACTATTTTTATTAAAACCGATCTTCACTCCTTATTATGTTTGTTATTAATATTTTATAAAATATAGATTTTACAACGAACAGAAATTTTCATGAAGCATCAAAAGATAAAGTGAAAAAAAAGTACCCCTTATCTTTTCAAATTAATTCCTATCCCCTTGAATGTAGTTTAAATTAATTTAATTAATTTTTAAAATTAATGAAGGATATTTATACGATTACTGAATCTAGTAGTCTCCAATTTAATCAGGTACTTTTCATGCATTATAAAGATTTTTTTCACAAATCCAAATAAACTATATTTGAAGACTAAATATGCATATTTATAATTTCTGAAACATGTGCCAGCACTTCATAACGATATTCAGAAAAGATTTTTATTTTCTATGCTAATTTCTCCCAAATGTCAGATACTATGCATTTACAGGTTTTTTTTAATATGAATAATGCGCGTAAATTATAAATTTCTACTCATCCAAACTTCTGATACATTAATATTTTTCTCATACTTACACAAAGTATTGTGAAAGCTGTGGGGACTGGTAGTGCTAATCGGTAAATGCAAAATTATGAACTACAACAAATATTCACATATTTTATTTAGACAGACCACTGAGCCGCTAATTTCTTAGCCACTTACTGATCAGCACCGAACAGTGGCTAAGATATTAAGTTATTTTTTACTATTTTTTACCTAATGGCAGTTGCAATAATAAGTATACACATGCTTCAAATCTTCGGATTGGCGTATTTTTCAAAGCGGATAGAGAATTTTAATATTTGTGTTTCCCTTTTTTACTTGAAATAATTTCTAAGAATTTGAGAATCAAGATTAGAATAAACTATAAAATTTTCATTGTTTGAAAATAATAAAAATTTACAATATCAATGAATTTTTGTTGCTATCAAACATCCGCTTTTTTACCTGATACTTTAACAACTACAAAGATCTTAATGATTTGGTAGACTACCATTGGATGCTTGGAGGTTGGACTTCGAAGGATGCTTTCATGGAGGAATTTCCACGCGAGATTGCTTCGTCATCCCAATATGCATGGTGAAAATTAGAAAACTTTTATACAGCCAGCCTTTTCAGTTGCTGAGTGCTTAACCTGCATGAACTGCCTTAAGAATATTTTTATCAAAATGGCTTCTAAAAAGCTAATGTGAATGTAAAAGATGTTGTGAAATCTGAAAAACTCACAGTTTTCTTCCTCATATAACAATTGTTTGATTTTCATTAAGCACACAATGCCTCTTTTAAGGATAAAGGTAAATTGAAATTTTTAAGAATGTTTCGGAAAATTGTTTAAAATTTAAAATGAATTCTCTTCTTGTTTTTTCACTTTCAGATCTTCATATAAGTAACTACTGGGCAGAAACTTTTCAAACTATTTTCCAAACAAAGTGTAAGAAACTAGTTTAGGGTTTCCATAATTATGAACATTAAATAGTGATTGTTTTAACAGCCTGCTCTGAAATATACAAATGTAGAAGAAGTGAATAGAATTTACAGAAAATTTCTAGTATCTGTGACAGGAAATCTAGTACATACTTCTAACAGAAATCTATGCAAGACTTCAATTCCAATACTAACTCTATAAAGTAATAGATTATATCATCAGATTGCAAATTATTTTTTAAGTTGCTTTATGAATGTTAGAGACAACAAAATTTTTCAAGTTGCTTTATGCATCTTGGAGACAACAAAAATTGTTCTTCCCAAACGCAAAAGTCTTTTATACTAACCAGGCATAAAAAAATGTCTCAGAAAATGAAAACTTTTCTCTTAAAACCATTAATTTTTCATTCGAAGAAAATAAAAATATGTCGAACTTAAAATTAAGAGGTGTTTCTTGAAGTGACTGCTTGGATGAATCAAAATAGGATTAGCCTCACTTTAACGGAAAGAATTTCTAAAAATAGAATGCAGTAGCTAAAATTCTAAATATTTTGGAAACTGCAATAACAACAAAAATGTTTCCGCAA
This sequence comes from Stegodyphus dumicola, assembly GCF_044657685.1. Lineage (NCBI taxonomy): Eukaryota > Metazoa > Arthropoda > Arachnida > Araneae > Eresidae > Stegodyphus > Stegodyphus dumicola. The sequence goes on along the minus strand of NC_140771.1, from coordinate 140,493,002 downwards.
AGAAATAGATAAAGGATTCTTGCTTTTCTGTCTAGCCGATTTTTCGTCTAATTGTACGGTACCTTAGTCTGAATTTGACATTCTTCATTTCACCACTTTATATTTTTATCCTGAATCCTTCATATTTTGTTTTGGTTTGAACCTGTACTTTACCATAGAGTTATAGAATTGAATGGAAATAATTCATTTAATTTAAGTAAAGCACACAAAGATATGCCTAAGCATCAAGTTTTGACAGATAGACCACGGAATGATAGTGTCCTAATATCTTGCGCTCTTCATTCTCTTACCACCAACATTCCGATAAGACTTCAGTTCAACAGATTTTAAATACCCGCATGCTGCAAAGAAGCTACACTCATATACATCCATACCTTATTCTAGGCTCCAACCCAGATCCAAAAGCGAGGATATCACTTAGCCTACGTTAATTAGAATATTATTCGTGGCAGGAATTAGAGTAATACTAGGGCTATTTATTATTTAATTATTAATTACTTAATTAATATTTATTACTGATTAATTTTTTAATTATTAATTAATTATTAACGGAAAGCGCCCGGAGATTGTTGAAAGAGCTCTTGTATATGATGCAGAAATACATTACGGTAAATGTTAGACAACGTTATCACATCAATATATGAAGTGATCTCGAAATTTATTTGAAACCTTCTGGGAACCAAACGGAAACATGTGAAAGCACCATACTTGTTTTTTAATATATATATATATTTATATATAAAGTGCTAAGCAAATGACAAAGAAACCGAAGGAGGCAAACTGAATTCGAAACTCAACAAAATCAAGTGCCCGTTCAAAATAGTATTTAGCACTGATGATTCCTGTTGATAAATAGGGCGGCGCTAAATAGAGGTGAAGTTCCAGCCCTACTGTAGCATTAGAAGTTAGCCATATGGTCATTAAGAACTTGCCATTACCACAGCATATGAGAGCGGCCAGTGATCACAGCCACGCTCTGTTCTAAATATCCTCTACGACCATAACAGAAAAATAGTTCTCGGTATGGGAGGGTTTGTGCCGAGAATTCGTACTAACTAGACCGGACACTTAATACAGTGTTTTTAGGACAGCTTGTTCGTCGCAAAAAATCTCGGCAGTAAAAAAAAGTAAGCACTGCTTCCTTCATAACGATAGGACTCCGAGCTACAATAGCCTGAAGACGTGAAAGTTTGTGACACAAGCAAAATTCGAAGTTGTCCCCCCCCCTTTATTTTTCTTTTTCTTGAAGATTACAAACTGGAACTTCTTTTTTTATTTTTAGGCAATGAAAGTTTGAATGTCACTGTATTGATTTCATAAAATGCATTAGGGTTGAAGGGCTGAGAACGCCTACTATAATTGATAAGTTGGAATAAATTTTACTAATTTTTATTTATAGAACAGACTGAGGAAGAATAATTAAGTATTTATAGTATCGTATAGCATGAATTATTATATATCATGAATGACCAAGCTTCATTTCAATAAGAGTAGCATGTTAGAAATCACGAAAGTTCGATAGCCGCAACAAGATTTTCCAAAAGCCACTAGTCTACATTTATATCACGTTAAAAGTAGTAAAACAAGTGCCAAATGAAAATAAACGTCTGATAGAGATTCATTCAATCAGAATTTGCTTTCAGCATGTAATAATGCGTCAAAGAGAGTGCGAAGTTTTGTAGTGTCTTCATTTTCTCCAACTACATTTTGACGTGGTTATAAAGTAACCTCTTTCAGTTTTTAAATACTCCGGTTCTTCCGCAATACCTTCTTGTAAATATTGCTATATCACAGCTTTGTAATACTGATGAAACTTGGGCTTCTTAAATTTGCATCACAACGACTCAAATCGTGTTTATGCTAACTCAAAATTATCCGTTAATTCTCCGGTATGCTCGTTTCACAGCAAGTAAACTGTATATCTGTTGTCCTCATGCTCTCCCCAAGGATTCTAGAAAGTTTGTACAGGTAACTTCTTTATTCTAACTTCATATGTCTTTTATTTTCATCTGTCATCAGATTTATTATAAATTGATATTGATTCAAAAATCAGTAAAGTATTTTAATGTTTTTTGAATAACGTCATAAGTTTCTAACTAACAAGAAATATAATTAAATAACTATACCTGAACACTAATCAGTTTTCACCAATCAGTGAGTTTACTAATGAGGAAAAAATGAAATAAACTAATTACGTTCTTCTAGACATTGAGTAGTTTTACATTATCATATTTCATATATATATTTATTTTATTTGCATGAGACCGCACAACACACATGGGCACCCGCCATAGCGATACCCCTATTATACAGGATTCATTTTAGTAAAATTAATTTAGATATAAGTATTCTTTCCACTCATGGAAAAGTCACATGCAAGATAACAAACAAGATGCTTTTTTCCTGAAACCCTTGTTGCAAAAAATGGCATGAATTATTTGGCAAACAATTAAATCAAAGCGGATATTAATGATGGACAACTCGCCGAGAGTCGCTAAGATTTTTTCTCTAAAAAATTGTTAAAAAAATTAGAGATCCCTAATTACGAGTTCCGTCGCGCGAAGTGGAAAAATGAACCAAATCTCACGCTCCCTCAGCTCTGAAGAGTAACGGAAAAAGTCTCATCGTTGTTTCTCTGAAAGCGACTGACTTACGAAGTATTTCGTGTTTCAGTCTAGTTAAAGAATTGGGTACTCTTTCTGGATCGAAATGAAAGAAAGAAGCGAGCGAAGAGCCAAGCCCATGACTCAGGTCTTTCCCCTGCCTGCGCGTAGGAAATATATTTTTATTTACTTTAACGCTTTCTTTTTAAGCCAATCTCGATTACTTTATGTTTCTTTTTTAAGCCTAGTTAGAGAGTTGGGTCCGGTCCAAATTGAAGTCTTCTGTTTGTTTATTCGATTTATCGTGGTTGCCTGGCAGTGGGGATACGCAGTTTGTGATTTTCTCTTGGGTACAAAAGCATAATTCTCACTCTAATCCACTACGACCACACAGACGTTTCAACACTTTCCGAAAATTCTTTAAGCTATCAATTATCCGAACAATATTTATTTGTAATTTTATTTATTAACTATTTTTATGGGAATTTATTTAGTGTTTATAATTTTTCTTTCGCAAGAACTACAAATATTTGGAAGAGAATAAACATAAAGGGTAATTTTTATGTATATAGCAAAAAGCGTAGTTTTCACCTCTTTCTAAAACCTATTTAGTTTCCAGTCCTCCAAGTCCAATTCACATTGACATCATTTTTTTTATTCTAATTATATGAGTGGAAATGACTTATGGAAACTCAGCCAATTTGAAACAATGTAACAAAAAGTTTAATGTGCTGACTTAGACATGATAACGCATAAAGATGCATTTTCAGTAATAACAGTTCTAATATTTCTACTTACTTCGTAAATAATACTCCTTTTACTAAATATAACTTGTAGCAAATCCTCAAAACGACTGTAAGCGGCTTTTCTTTATATTTAAAATGAAATCAGATACATAAGGGTGTAAAATACCGTTTTATTTAAAACCAAGTATGTTGAACAGAAGGCACTCCTGTTGCTTACAAATCAGCCAGCAGTTGCGTTGAGAACTCAAATTAAAATTTTAAATTTGAAACTAAATCTAAGTACCTATTAGTCAATGGATACGCAGAGAAATCTTAAATGCGAAAGTTGGCTCTTAACCTTACACCGGCGTAGAAGCCCTATCAGCAAGAATAAAGCAACTCCGACAGCAGGAGCACTTCACACTTAGCAAACTACTAACGTGGTCTTCAGCAGGTAGGACACGCCTGTCTAAATCATCTCAAATCCTTACTTAAATACCCCCGAGCTAATTTGTATTCTGACAGGAAAACGGAAAGAAAGATGTGACAGGTGAACAGGTGATAGCAGGGTTCAGATACGCAAGCGGCTTTTATAGACTGTTTGGGTAACGCCCGGATCTCGCAACTGTCTTGAGTTGAGCCCTCCCTGAGCCTCACAAGGACCGCAATGGGAGTTTATTTTATAATGATAAAACGACATAGTACAGTGCCATACTGGGGCTATAGGCATTACACATTTCCACATATGTTACACAAGGGCAATACTAATACATAGAGGTATGTTAAAAGTGAGAGTACAGATTCAGAACATAAAATAACTGGTTAATTAACATAAATAAACCCTACAACTTCACAAAATATTTTTTACATACACAGCTAATTTGGCGCAATAGACGTACTCAAATTTCACAAAATTAAAGTGATAAGTTTGAAGTAAGAAAGAGAAGCAACGGACGCAGATTATAAAATGATGCTAAATAAGTTACAATTCCATTTTATTTTTGTTGATTTCTTAAGGTTTTGGTTTTCAAATTATTATTGGCTAAAAATTTATCGCATTATATACGTGTACATATTTCGAATTATATACATATTAGTCATCAGCGTTATATAAGAATGATATAATAGGTATTAATTCTGAAATGACGTAATAGAGAGAGATTAGTGTGTTACTATTTTAGGACAGAAAGGAGAAATAAACAAATTAAGAAAGGGACTTAAGGTGACATAATAAATTAATGTTAGGATTGTATTTCACATATGACAGAGTAATGTATAAAGAAGTAATTGCATTATATATTGCTGATAGTTAGACTTTTGTTCTCGAACGATGCTTCACAAGGGATGATTAGCAGAAAAAGAAAGAATCTATAGGCATAGCATAAGTGAATTGTACCCTGTGTACTAATAAAAATATGTAAATAAATATTTCAACTTTAATTTATAATAATTCCTTAATTCTCTATTTTAAATTGAGCATTTCGCCCTTCTGTCCTAAAACCTGTAGCTGCTTGTAATAAATATCTCTAAACTACGTCAGTTCAAAATTAATCCACATATTAAAATATAGCTAAACTAAAACTAAATTACAGCGAACAAAGATTTCATCTTAAACATGTCACATTCCAACTCTAGCTTCGATATTGAAAACTTAATGCTACTGTTCCTTCTTCAAATAATAATCAAAAAATGTAACTGTATTGGATTAAAAATTTTTTTCATCGAGAATAAAAAAAATATTAAAATCGAGATTTACGAAATATTAAAAAATTATATATATACATATATGCTTTATAAATATATTTGCAGTCAAACCTCGTTTATCGAGTACCTCCGGTAACGAGTAATTCATATAACGAGCAAATTAAAATGTAAACGAGTGGCTTCCTTAATGATCAAAGTTTCGTAGAACGTGTCACGTGGAGACATCATGGCGTCGCATGCAGATTCCTGCCTGCACCTCAGCTATCAATTCGTATTTAGCCATCGTTCAGCTAGCATCTTACTGTCCCTTTTGAAAGTTGTATTCAGACACATTATTGCGTATTTTTAGTGGAAAACTTAAGCATGCTTTTAAATATATCCCCAAGGAATATATCACAAGTAGATAGGAATAAAAGATGAAAAATCGCCGTAGAAGGTCTAATGCCAAATCGTTGAGTAGCGCGTTGTGAGTATGACCGACCTAGCCCGCATGTGACTGACCTAGCACGCATATACAAGTATAATCGGTCTACATCAAAGATTTGCACTATCCTCAAAAACAAGGATTCAGGAAACTGATACTTGGGGGGTGTCAAGTTAATTTCTAGGAAATGGCTTCGTATCGTCAACGAAGTAGAAAGATTTCTTCTTACATGGATCAACAAGAAGCAAATACAAAGCGACACTATTAACAAAAACAGAATTTATAGGAAGGTGAAACTAATTTTTGCCGATCTTACTAAAACGACTCCAGGATTATCAAGGGGCGAAAAAGAAGCATTTAAAGCAAGTCGTGGGTGGGTCAAAAAGTTTAAGAGAAGAACCGCCATCCACAGCGCTGTGAGTCAAGGAGAAGTAGCAAGCTCGGACATAAAAAGTTGCCGAGAACTTCAATAAGAAGTTTGTGAATTCTGAGAATATCTCCTGCAGCAAGTATTTACTTGCAATGAGACGGGTCGTTTCTGGGAAACGATGCTGAAGTGAATTTAAAATAGAAAAAGCACTGCCAAGCCACAATAGAACGAAAGACTATCTCAACTATTGTTTTGTTCAATTGGTGCGAGTTCAGATCCCCTAAACCATTGTATGGAGAAGACCGAAGAGACTACTGTTTACTCATATAAACTGGTATGTTGAATGTCTTTTGCATGATGACGCAATATTTCTTCGATTTCAGGGTCTGTGCCATTAGTCCCCGATTTATCACTCGCCTCTCGAAGGACGCCATTTACATAACCTTTGCAGTCATTCAAACGGATGGTAGTTTCGAATGTCCCGCATTGGTTAACTCTCCCAGTACAGCGGCACAAAAGTTCGGCCATTATAATCAGCAACCCTATTTACTGACGCGTAGATCTGCTAACTCTGCATCTGTAAGACCTTTCATTCTATTACCTTTGCAGACGTTTGTCGAATGACGGTTTTCCTTAATCGACAGTTTTCATAATGCCCATCATTGTTTTCTATTGCTTATTGCTTCATTTATCTCATTACGATTGCGTTTCCAACCATGCATTACTATCTGATCGCGATTTGTGTATAAACTACTATTCCCAGAAGTTCGTGCACGTGGTAGCAAAACCTTCCAATTCATTCAATTAGTATGACCACAAATCTGCGGCAGAAATTTGTTGTACACAATTTTTATATAATTGTCCATGAACTTTTGAATTTACTACAGATTAAAGTATGAAAGCAAGAGGATGAAATGAGCTAGAATTGATGTTATAATCCAAAGCAGATAAATTATTTTAATGTGAAAAACTTCAAGAAAATCCATTTCCCCATTTGAAAAAGAGCTATGGGTAATTTTCGTAAAACCAAAATCAGTTCCATCTATGATTAACTATGGGGAGATCCCCTCCCTTCCTTTTCGAAGTTTCCTGTTCGTTGACGCGAAATTTTCAAACAGTTTTATTTCCATTCAAAATCTATACCAATTAAGGTTTCTATTTCATCTTGTTGTAAATGTAACAATAGAGAAATCCCCTTCCAATTTAAAGTGAAACAAACTTCTTACAGTTAAGGTATACAATATTAAAAAAATTAAACTTCTAGAAGGACAGAAACTTATGACGGCATTAACAAAAGAAGCAATAAATTATGAATAAAGAAATCAATTTTTGCAAATGAATTTAAAATTAAGACTTCTTAAATTTATTCATTTCGTTAAAAGAAACGGAAAGAAACAACAAATCTTTTCAAGGGAATTCTTTCACTTCATTAATATTTATTTATACATGCATTGTTATCTAGAGCAGCCCGATGCAGATACTTTTTATATTGAAAACTTTTATTTGTTATGACAGATTACAGAGTGTGTTAATCATTTAAGATATACAAATGATGATTCATGCATTAAAATTAAATGTCGAGTGAGATTAAAGGTTGCACTATAAAACGTTATTATTACAGAAATATAATAAAACAATAAGAAAAATGGTAATACCTTTACATATGTTAAGATGTGCTATAATATAAGATCTGAGGTTATAAAATACGTTGATAAAGAAAATGAATAGATGACCTAACCCCAAAACACATATCCCTCTCTATATAAATGAATGTTTGTATGTTTGTCTTTCGTACAAATCTACAGTTTAATTCCAATATTTATGAAACTTGACACTCGACCTTTAAGCCAAAGGAAGGTAACTGTCTACAGATGATTTCTCAGAAGCCAGCCCTATGGGATCCGCACACTTTATATATAAATACACATTATGCTACTTTAACAAATTTTCGGTTGAAAACTCAGCGATTTGAAAGCTTTGCGTTGCCACTCTGCAAAGGGTAAGATATAGTATATGTTACACACATCAAGGTTATAATAGATGGAGAAAGCCTTGTACGTATCCCCCTAGCAATGAAAATGAAGCCATGAAACGTAATGGTATGATGTCACGGTTTTATCATGGCCGCTGCCATAAGCGGACTTTCTTTACATTCTAATCACTTTTATTTGTATGTCAGCTATTCACCACTGAACGTTTATAAGGCTCCCATTCTAATATTAATACTTAATGTAAAAGATTTTCTATTTAGTACATAAAAAATCCCAAGGACTGCAAATTATTTTTTCAAATTTATTAAAATCTAGTTACATGAAAATGTGTAAATGGTAATTATAACACAAATGTATACATGATGAAACTTGGAAGACACGTAAAACTTTCAATGGTATTTTATGCAAATTATGGCCATAGAAACACTTTTCTGAGCTTACGTCACGTTGCTAACATTTCCTTGGCTTCAGTTTTGTGACATCATACTTACCCCATCTATTCTAACCTCCATGGTTTCAAACACAGTGGTATTGATTTGTGTCGAATTTAATAAACGAACTCGACTATTTAAATGTAATATGTTGTCACTAACCAAATTAAATATTTCATTGTGTGTTATCGTTCAACAAAATGTAAAATATTTAATTTTTCACACTTGTATCACATGCATTTTCTTTGCTTTTTGAAAGTGAATTTGTAATAGTCGTCGCAAGGCATTACTTTGGCTGTGAAATTAATTATGCCACCAAACCGAAAATCGACTGCTCGATCTACACCTTCAATGTAAAATAAAAAGGCATCATGCGCTTAAGTAACAAATAAGCAATGTGAAGAAAAACTGGAAAACGTTCGAGTATGCACTGCTCGATACAAACGAACACTGTACTCTGATTTAAATCCATTACGATGCTAATTATGATTACAGTCTTCATTCAAGTGTTGTCGTTGGAAAGATGGATACATTTTTCATGTATTGCAGAGCCCTCAAATTTAAGAATGGAGCACCAGGAATATACTGCGTCGGTTGAAAACTGACAGAATTAAATTAACCACCAAAACCATTATCAACCTAGTGGTTTAATCCTAGTATACGGTACACACCCGATTTGGCGACTTTGGGCGACATTAAGGTGAGCAGTAAACGCATCATTGTGATGTTGGCTACAATTTTCAAAATCGCGGCAAGGCTGTACCGTAAATTAGGATTTTACCAACTTTGGTATCATGTGACACAAGGCAATCGAAACATGCAAAATACGCACAAAGAAAAAATTTCATAACAGAATTAAAACACAAACACTTTCTTTCTTTTAAGTAGCATTGCAAAGCATGCCAGGTAACAGCTAGTGCTTATACAGATGTAGCATAATAAGCATAATCAACTGCTGGACTTAGTTTTAGATTAATTTTAAACACAGAGCTACGTACATCTTCAGGAAATTATTTTAAACGTTAAACTAATGAAGCATTCGTTTCTATGAATTCAATTAAACCCTTTTCACTTTGGGTTAAAATGTGTCCTTGTTTATGAGTTATATAAATTAACTTCGTTATATCTTATTCTGAGTTAGGCTTAAGGGCCATTTAAAAATTTCTCTCATAAATGAACTTTTAATGACTTGGATTTCATCACAAAAATTAAATGACAGTTTACCAATTAGATCTGAGATACTGAAGGATTATTGTTCTCCTACATGACTATAAAAAAAACAGATCACATTTGCAATACCTAAAAGTTAACTTTGTTTGTATAAATATATCAAGATTTTAAACACACACTAAATATAAATATTCTTTTTTTATCAAGTGTGTAATAAAGAAATAATACTTCTTTTGAAACAAAATCTCTTATACATAATCTTTTATACATAAAAATATCAAAAGAAATGTATATACAATTTGTAAACGAAATGAATTCAAACTCCATAGCAGAGTATAAAATCAAATGATAGCATTCTCATCCAAAGCAATCGATAATATTAAACATTGCTTATAAATTTCAGAATGCAGCTCATATAGAAAACAAATGTTATTTAACTCTACTTACAAATTTTGTTAAAAATTGAGTGTTAACAAAAATACGAGTAGAATATTTATCTTAGTCAAGTTACCTCGTTCAAACACTTTTAAGTAAATTTTTGTAGCAAAATTTTGTTCCGGCAAACCGTGACTCGTTAGCCAAATGTTGTTCTCTGGCTCCTTGAGCTCTTTGGCTCTCTTCCACAACATAGAAAATGCGGGTGGGAACACGTAAAAGCAAGAAAACCTTGAAAATACATCACAAAGGCCGTCGAATTTTACACAAGCATGTAAACAACTGAAAACATATCCGCGAATGTTATTCCTAGGAACCTTTTTGTACGGATTTCGGCGTTTTTATTGTGCTGTTTTAATTAAGTGTTTATAATTATAGTGTTTATAATTAAAGTTCCACTGTGCAATGGTCGTAGAAAGAAAACTATTCGACCAAATCTTATTAAACTTGGTAATCGTGTAAATGAAGTTATGGGAATTTATTTTCCGAAAAAAAATGTTCCATAACTCATTGCCCAAGGGTAAATAGCGCTGTATGCAATATTGTTAAACGGAATAAGGGTCGGAATCAAACTTAACCTTTTTGTTTACACAGGTTTAACATGCTTTATACCCTTAATAAAACTGACCAAAATAATATTGTTACGAAGAGGCGCGGTAAGATGGCTTCCCCACAAAGCAGTTTTAGGGTTGCCATAAAATCACATTGAATTGCCACATTTGGCGATATTGGGCTACAAAATTGGCGATATGCCATGGACGGATGGAGAACCTTCTGGATCGAATTCTTACCGGTTTAGCCCAGAATGTTCTCGAACACAAGCCGAAAGCTATATAAACCCTGCTGATCCGCAGTCAGTTAGTGTGTCTCAGAGAGTGTGCCTCGTCTAACGAGCCGTGCGGAGTCGATCTAGTTGACAGCCGGGCAACGAGTGCCGAGTGAACCGAAGGAGACTCTTAGTGTATCGCGGTTTGTGCATCGTCGAGAGAGCGTGTTGAGCTCCGGGAACGACTGAACCGAAGAATCGGGAGCCGTGTTCGTGTGTTGTCGAGTGCATCGCGAGTTGTAGCGTGGAGAGTCTCGAGAGTGCGTGGAGTTCCGAGAACGACGAAGCAGAGTCGGGAGCTGTACTCCGGAAAGCAGAGTCGGGAGCTGTACTCCGGAAAGCAGAGTCGGGTGCTTTGCAGGAAGCTTGTCTTCACCGTTATTGCCTGACAGTGTGAAAGCTGTGTCGCTGATTATTCCAGCGTGTTTATAGTAGATCTTCGACGACTGTAAAAGTGTTTTGAAGCTGTCCTGAGAATACTGATAAATAAGGTGTGTTTCGATACCTCATCAAGAAGTCGCTATTCGCTCCAAATCCACACAAACCCCGTAAGAACGTGAAGGAAGAAAATAACGTAGCAACTGGTGTCAGAAGAAAAGAAAAACGCAACAATATTATCATTTAAAGGCGATATAAGTCGAGTGCGCCATCCATGTAACGGAAAAATAAGTCCATGAAAACCACAAATTAGCGATTAGAAAATGTGAGATTGCAAATCACTCTCAAAAGTGTGCGCATTCCAGAATCGTTTTCTTACAGTTCGATAATTTGTGATTTTTGAAGCTTGAATTTGTCTCTAAGACATGAAGATATCGGTTAAAACGTTTTCACTTGTTCCTGAAACGAAAGTGTTTGTGGAATTATCCAAAACCGCAATGGCTTGTAATTGGCTTACGGCAGGAAGAAGCAAATGATTTATGCAAATAATCTAAACAATTTGGCGGAACTGAAAAAGGCGATACACCGACATGTTCGTAATATTTCTAACAATTCCCACGACCTCCTTTACACGATTACCAAGGTTTGGTAGCATTTGGTCCGTAGTGTTCCTTTTATGACCATGTCTAAATGGAACTTTAATTATAACCAACACGTAACATTAAATTGTACTGTTGTAGTAACTATCATATGCCAAATTTTGACTAATGAAATGTTTTGAATTAATATACCTTTCAATGACAATTTTAACTTGGATGAAAAACCAAATAACGTAAACTGTCAGGATTTTTAGCTTTTAGCCCTTTTAAATTTGAAGTTTCTTCCAGTGTCTGAAGCAAAAGTTTTCCTATTAACTGAATTTAGCTAACATAAAATATATAGACTAGTTTGGTTTGCATATAATATGAAAAACCTTCAAACTGGAAATGTCTAAAAACACTTGCATATTTTTAAACGAAATTTCATTTTTATGTTATTTGGTGCATCAAGTTAAAACTGCCATTGTACTGATTCTAGCAAGATGTTTACTGATGTATTGATAAATGGGCCATTGTACTGATATTAGTCAAGAGATATTTACATACCATTGTATCATTCATCAAGAAGCGTTTTGTGCGCATACATTTCCAGAAAAGTTTGGTTTAGTTTGGTTTACTTAATTATGGCAAAGCACAGTAGGGCTATCTGCCTAAGGGGTGGGATTCCTTCGTGGAGGACATTCTAAGGGAAACTGGCTCGTATACACGTTAAAAAGTGAACGCCCACGAAAACGCCCATGCAGCCAGCCCGTTCGCGGGATTCGAACCTCGGACCGAACTACCAGTGTTCAGCGACTTTACCGCTCGGCCGCTGGTGGGACCATTTCCGGAAAAGATTTGCAATGTTATGGAATTGGTGATTAAGACTATCAACTCCGTTATAGCTAAAGCTCTTAATCCTCGCCAGTTTAAAGAATTTTTAGTTGAAATGGAGAGTGAGTATGCAGATCTTCTGCTGCATAACAAAGTGCGTTGGTTATACACAGGAAACGTTTTTAAACGTTTCGGGTCCTTATTAACAGAAATTAATGCATTTCTCCTTGAAAAGCATGTTTATTATCCAGAACTAACGAACGATTAGTGGAGCCAAAAACTTTATTTCATGGTAGACGTTACGTCTTATCTAAATCAGCTTAAACAAAAACTACAGGGGAAAAGAAATACAATTTCTTCGAAGTTAGAAAACGTTATTTCATCTGAAAACAAATTATCCTTTTTAGCTCAAGATTTTGACAGAATAGGAAATTTGATTCATTTTCCAAACCTGTTGAAGCATCGTCTAGAAAGTAATGCTCATATTGTCATTTGCTATTTCAAAACAACAGTTTTAACTATGAGAGAAGTTTTTCTCAGCAGGTTTCAGGAATTCAGAAAAAACAAAGCGACATTAGCCTTTGTTAAAAAAACCTCTTAATACTACTGTAAAAGAATTAAATATTTTTCTGTTTAATATTGATACCGGTAACTTTGAAATCCAGTTGCTGAAATTTAAAAACAAAGAATTATGGAGCTCGAAATTTGAAAGTGTTAAGCGCCTGATATAGAAAAATTGGAGAAAACCATATGTGAGCTTAGTTCACAACAAAAGTGATCTGCTTTGAAAGACCTGGAAAAGGAAGATACGTTGCTTATTAACCACATGGAATAATACTCCTGACTCATATAATCAGCTGAGAAAACTAGCGTTTGCTGTTCTTCCTTACTCGGGTCTACATATTTATGAGAATAATAATTTCAAGCATGAACCTTATCAAAAGTAAACTGATAAGTCATCTTAATGATAAGAATTTGGAATCATGCTTAAAATCAAAAAACAGCAACATACAAACCTGAATTACACAAACTTTCCAAAGAGATGCAGAGCCATTGTTCGCGTTAGTGTTTGTTCGTCATTATCATGATTTAAGATTTTGGATACCGTACAGTTTCCTTTTATAAATAAACAGTATCGTTATTAAGTGTAATATCAAGTTTTATTCGAGTTACCTACATAGTTTAGATAAGACTTAAATATTTAAATTTTAAGTGAATTTTAGGGAGTGTTGTAAAGTGAAAAATCATGTAGTATTGAGAATTGAGAGAGGTATGTTAAGATGGTTTGGACATATAGAGAGGATGAACGAAAGAAGATACACGAAATGGGTATACAAGGCAAGTGTGGATGGGAGACTTGGAAGAGGGTTGACCTCGAGAACGTACGTTGATCAGATTGAAGACGCTCTAAGTAAAAGCCAGCGTAAGAGTAACCTAATTAGGGGAATAACAATGTATCTACCTATATAATTTAAGTTTAAAAAAATGTATCTACCTATATAATTTAAGTTTAAAAAATGTGGTTCTGAAAAGATATTTGAATCGTTGAACTGTTGATAATTAACTCTATTGACTAATGAGTTTGCCGACCACTGGTTTAAAGTATTATTTACATGAAGTTAAAAGCTCAATAATAAAATGATGCAGTTTGAATAATTTGACCGACTCCATTTAAAAAACTTCCCCAATAACTGGAAAGTAAAATTTTGTCCGTTCATCACTGCCATTTAATGTTATAAAATTTCAGTAATGAATGTTATAAAATGTTACAGAGCAATTTCTTCTAGTTCGATAAAATTTCCTTTCATAACTGATGAGTATTTTATTTTCACAGAAGTAATATTATAAACATAATTAAAATAAAGAAAATAAAATTTTTAATTACTGTCTGAAAGCTATAGAGTTTAGTAGTTGAAACTTGTTTATTATTAAGAATTTTAACTTTTTGAAGTAAATATTAAAAACATAAATTTATATGATTTTAAAATTCTGAAATATTCTCTAAGCAAAAAATAAATAAATAAATAAATAAAAATAAATAAATCACAAAAAGTAAATATACTTTCAATTTGATATTTCTATTCAAATGTAAATTTAACAGCTGAAACAATTTTATTAATATAAGAACTAATCCTTAGAAATTTGAGGCATAGAATATAAAATCACACATTCAATATCAGCTGTTCCAGATAATAGTAAACAAAGTACAAAAGAAATTGTTATGATATTATTCATTCATAAATGAACATCATGTAAAGGCTTTTGCATTTGTTTCATAAAGAAAGATTTAATTATTCAAGACTTAGCTGTACACTTTTTCTACTAGTTCGCTGGCGCATATAGCTTGATATAAACATCTTCTGCAAATTAAGTATCAGCAATTTCTTTTGTGCCAAGACACGAAATTGTGTTCTTCAGGGTGTTAAAATACAAGTATACAGATTACTACAAAAAGACGTCAGTACAAGTGATGAACATAAGCACATCAAGTTTTTAACAGAAAACGTAACACGTATTGCCATTTTAAATAATGATTTTTAATTACATAAGAGTTAAAAATCTTTTTAATTACACACTATTGTTCATTATGTGGCCACCTTTTTTTTAAATTAGAGGCACTTTTCTCAAATATTTTAACATTTTCTAATAGGACTGATTCAACGATTCATTTTTGAAATTTTAAAACTTTCTAACACAAATTTTAAAAGCTGCTAACCTAAATTTTAGATCAGAAAAAGATAATTTTTACTATTTTAAACTTCTTTATTTATGTTGTTGACAACATGCAGTAGGAGTGTTTCGGAAATAGAACGAAATAATAGATGCAAAGAATAAGTACGTCAAGTTAACCTTTGTTTTAATTTCAAGACAAAAGTTCCGATATTTTAAACTTGATATCAGTAATGATATGTATAACTCATTCTTTCATTGATTATTACTTTTATAAAACTTTGAACATTTCTATGCAGTGCGGTAAGATAAACGTACTTTTCTAAACGTCAAAGAAAGAAATTCTATTCATATCTTCTAATCATTTATTATTAACCAGTAAATTCGGATTTTAAATTGCATAAAAGAAATACATGATATGAAAGCGAAAATTAATGCACAGCAGAAGCCAAAACTGAACAACTAAAAAAATTAAAACAAATTTAGGACACTGTTTCTTACACATTTACAAATTTTCTAAATTAAAAGGTAGTTGCGTCATCACTACATGCTAAGGTGGGCGATAATTAACTGCTGATTGACACAGCAATGACTACTTTTCTAAAGATCCAAGTGGCAACAAAATAATCGCATTTAAGCATTTACACAATTGATTTAAAACGAGAACAAACTTTGTATAAAAAAAATTAATACTTTAAATAATTTTCCTAATGCTAATGTAAATATTATTCATTTTTACTGTTTTACTTGTAATAAAAACAAAGTTAAAATAATCAGATCTATTTTAAATTATATTGGGATTAATAGAAATGTTGCGAGAATATTTATCAGGAAACTTAAAACTGAAAAAGAAAACACTCACAACTGGCTACAGAGCTAATCGTGGATTTTGAAAACTAGAATTCGATTTTAAATTGGCAACCAAACAATACGCTTAAACGGTAAACTGTTATGAAGTGAATTGTTGGGTTTAGAACATTTCAAATACACGGTTTCATGAATGAACACATTCGGAAAACTATAATACATTTCAATGAAAAATAAGGCAGTAGGATTAACAATACCTGCTCTATTGTGCATGACGCACCAGTGGTTTCGTAGTAATGAACAGCCTTTGCAATGAGGATAGTATACTTTTTTCCAACACCGCATTTATATTTAGATTCATAATTATGACTCGATCAAGCTCTTTGTGTGTTTTCATTCGTCCCTCCTCTATCTACATCTTCCCATTCCCTAGACTGTTAACCTGGAGAAAGGCCAAGGGGTGGTGACGTTGTCATTGAAATATTTTGTTGTCACTGGTTTTCGGTTTAGCTGGAAGCAACTCGATGGGAAGACTTTTTTCTTTTTCACGCTAACTGTCAAGAATGTTTCCATCTCTTTATTCAAAATGTTTCCAAATATACCAATATTTTTAATAAAATTCCTGTAAATACTCAGAAACATATATACACGCACACACACAGTTATCTCACTGAAATAACCACCATGGTTCCGAATAATTTTGGTCTTCTTTGGAGGTGTCTTAGAAATGCGACAACGAACTGATTGATGATGTTCGATCTGGGTACCTGCTTTACCGACTGGCAATGGCACAGCGAAAGCCTTAGCTGTCCGCGACAATCGGTTTGCCTCTCCCTTCCGAGTGCACACCGAAGGATTTCTAAAATGTCATAAGGAAGCAAAAAAAAAGTTTTTTCTATTTTTTTTAACAAAAACTTAATATTCTTAAGTGTTCTTTTCTTTGTTTTTCTATAAGAAAAATATTCGATGGCATTGCAAATATTTTTTCTTTACTGCAGTTGCTGTTCTGAAGATTCATGTTTAGGTACTCATTTGTTAGGTCAAAGTACTCACTCATGTTTAGGTTGTAGGGTTTATATTTATTTTAACTAACATTTATTTTAAGTTTAAACTATCTTTCCTGTCAAGCCTTACTTTCCCCTGGAACTGCCAATGCCAGAATATGTAAATTTGAGTAGAACGCGCAAGCATTCAAATTATCAGCGGAAGTAGTATGATTTAAATAGAAGGAAACGAGTTCGGTGTGAGAGTTATTCTTACTTAGCGAGCGCGGAGGTAGTTATCGAGAATTGAAGAACCCCGCGTTGCGGCCTATGTGCTTGGCGGGAAGTAGTTGCAATTGTTCCAGTGAGCTTCAAGTCTGCTGCATTAGCTGCGGTATTTGTAAAACGCGGTGAGTTAGTTATTTTAGAGAGCCTCGTAGTTAGAATCTTGTCTTTACTTTCTTTTTCAGGTTATTATTTTTATTTTGACTGCCTAGTGGGCACAGTCTGTAAGCGTCAAGAGGACGCCATTGTAATTTATTACGTTGAATAAAAAGGGACTTAAAACCTTTATAAGACCCTGTGGTTTATACAAGCTTTCACAGTCACCTCTTGGTTGCGTGCAAGTTAGAGGCGCGCAACGTTATATTGGCGCCCGAACACTTATCGAACTGAAATGGCCGAAAACTGGATGGAAGCCGCTGGACAACACCAAGAAATGACAACGCAGTTAGAAGGATTTGGATACCTGGTCCAGACTTTGAGAGCATCAATCAAGCCAAACGTCTATTTCGACGGAAAAAATTCGGTGTCCGTATTTTTAGAAGGTATAGAAAACCACTTTCAGCTCTACCCTGTGCCTGAAAGACAAAAAGTCGCCATCGCCACATCAGCACTAAGAGGACAGGCCGCGTTATGGTGGAAAAATATAGGCAAATTTCTTCTAGGTGAATTTGGAAGCCCGACGTATACATTTGAAAATTTCAAAAAATCGTTAGTAAAGGCCTTCCCCATAGTGAAAGATCGCGCACGGCTGGAAGCCGAGCTATATAGTTTCTATCAACGGGATACAGCACAATTGACGGACTTTATTTTACGAAAAATCAAGCTAACGGATATGCTGTATGGCAAGAAACCCGATGCGGAGATTATTGAAATAATATTACCAAGATTGTTGCCCGCTGTCCAAGACTACTTTGAAATTAGAAACCCAACCACATTGCAGGAACTTTTCGAATTGGCGGTGAAATTTCAAAATCGCAGAATCGCGGAAAGAGCGAGAGGGGAAACATATTCTCAAAGTACCCGAAGGAAGGAGGAAACCAGAAGTGGAAATCGCTCATATGGGGGAAAGAACTATCAAGCTAACGCATCGAAACTCGAAGGTCAAGGCCCAAAAAGAAAATTTGAAAATAAGCATCCGCGTACCCAGAAGACACAGATTGAAAGGAAAGCTTTAAACGACTAGAGGGGCCTGTGAAAGGGAGGGTCCAGACCCCGGAAGTTTTAGAAAAACCCTCAAATAGACATCTAAATACAGGCATCGTAAAAAACTCACAGCTACCAATTATACAAGTCCTGGTTGGCGATGTACCAGTAGAAGCCCTCATCGATACAGGAGCAGAAGGAAATTTCATGAGTGAAAAGTTCTTCAAAAAGAATTTTTATAGGATACGACTCTTTAAAACCAGAAATACGGAAATTATAGCGGCGCAAGGAAAAACATGTCACTGCATCGGGAAAGTATCATTAAACGTACAGGTAAAAGAGGAAAATCTCAAAGTATTAATTTTTGTGGTGAAACACCTGCAACACTCTCTTATTTTAGGTATGGACTTTTTAAGGGCCGCGAGGGCCAAATTAAATTTTCAAGATAGTTCCGTGGTGCTGGAGATGGACCAGAGGGTGGTGGAACCGGCGGAGACACCTGAATTGGACCTTAGCCATCTGAATGACCAGGAAAGTAAAGCAATACAGCAAGTGGTGAGTAATTTTTCTCATTTGTTTTCAGAAAAACCGGGAAACTGTCAGATCGTGACTCACAAGATTCAATTAAATGCCGAAAAACCTTGTAGGACTAAACCGTATCGCTATGATAAACAAAAAGACTTAATCATCGAAGAACATATTCAGGAGATGTTAAAGAATAAAATAATAACGCCCATAAATAGTGAATACGCGAGTCCAGTCGTACTATGTAGGAAAAAGAACGAGTTTCCTCCTTCGGATAAAAGGGCTTGGAGGTTTGCTATCGATTATAGAAAACTAAATAGCATAACTAAATTTCCAGTTTACCCTTTGCCGGTTATAGACGAGATCATTAGACAGATCAAATCGACAAGATATATGTCTACTTTGGACTTAACGTCTGGCTACTATCAAATAGCTATGAGACCCGAAGATATACATAAAACCGCGTTTATAACAAAATCGGGCACTTATGCATTTTTACGCATGCCTTTTGGGTTGTGTGGGGCCCCATCAACATTCCAGAGAGCTATGGACATTGTTCTAAAACCTGTCCTAGGAAAATCTACTTTAATTTATCTAGATGATATAATTATAACGAGTAATCAGACTATGCATCAGACTATGCGGTGGGTGCGGTTCTTATGCAAAATAACCATCCGCTGGCATTTTTTAGTAAAACATTGAATCAAACACAAAGGAATTATACAGCTAGAGAAAGAGAAACATTAGCCGTATTAATGGCTGTACACAAATTTCGAGTTTATTTCGGCAAATCGCCAGTAACAGTCTTTTCGGATCATGCGGCTGTTGGTAGACTTTACTCGGGAAAAAACCTAACGCCCAGGTTAATAAGATGGGCTTTAAAACTCCAAGAATATAATATCACAATAAAATATAAACCGGGTAAGGAAAACAATGTAGCTGACGCACTTTCTCGTATAAAACTGGACGATGAAGGAAATGAACTTAAATGCGCTGTGTTGACTTCAAAAATTTTAGATTCTAGAGATACGGTTATTACTGAACTGAAAGCCGATCCTGAATTTGGAAATATCTATGCTTATTTGAAAGACCCCGAAAGCTTTGAGCACACAGATATCGATGCGATAAGAAATAGAGCAAAAAACTATGAAATAATAGATAATTTATTATTCTATACGAAAACAACAAACGAAAATCTTGAGTATAAGCCAGTCATCCCAGCCTCGCTTCGATTAAGCATTTTGAGGGAGTTGCACGAAAAAAAAACAGCGGGCCACCTCGGGGTCAGAAAGACTATAAAAAGGGTACGCGAGGCGGTATATTTCCCGCAATTATACAAAATAGTAACGGCGTATGTCAGGTCCTGCAATCAATGTCAGTTAATAAATGATATTAATTACAGCCCGGCCGGGTACTTAAATAGCATTCGCGCTACATTTCCGAATGAAATTTTAGGCATAGATCTCCTTGGTCCCTTCCCCCAGAGCGAGTTAAATAAAAATCGTTTTCTTTTAGTAATAGTAGATCATTTTTCAAAATGGATAGAAATTGTTCCACTTAAACGCGCGTCAGCCAAAACAGTCGCAGATGCATTCTTACACAGATACATTTTAAAATACGGTGCACCGATAAAAGTCATTAGCGATAACGGAAAACAATTAGTCAAATATTTGAAAACATATGCAATGGACTTGGCATACGCCATATCAAAATGGTTCCGTATAGACCACAGGCTAACATAGCAGAAAGAGTTAATAAAAACATTGTAAAAATAATTCGCAGTTACGTTAGCACACATCACAAGCGCTGGGATGGCTACATAAATGAATTAGCTTATGCTTTAAGAACGGCACATCATGATACTACGGGAAAAACTCCAGCAGAATTATTTTTAGGCAGAAAGTTAATTACGCCTTTAGATAAATTATTCTTTGTGCAACAAAGAGAGCAGGAATTTAGGCAAAAAGACGTGCAAAAGCTAATTGATCAGGCGCTTAAAACCTCGGATACGGCAAGAAATAGGCAGAAACTTTATTATGATAGAAAACGCCGTGAAGCAGATTTTAAAGTTGGGGATAAAGTATTGAAACGGAAATTTTCTTTATCAAGTGCCACAGACAATTTTATGGCAAAGCTAGCTCCAAAGTTTGAAGGCCCCTATGTAATTCAGGAAATCAAAGGAGTAGTCTTATATCTTAAAAACGAGAGAGGGGAAATCTGTAAAGCAAGTCCCGACCAGGTGAAAAAATGCTATAATCCAAATGATTTTGAAATCCTTAAAAGTTTCTTGCAGGACTCAAGTCTAAACGAAATAGAAGGGCCAGAGACTGCAACAACTATTCCACCACCCAAGAAACGGAGAACTGAAGAGAGACCTAGCACTTCTACAACCCGGACGTCGGTACCAAAAATAAAAAAGGATTTTCAAACTCCGGCGTTTAAGAAAAACAAAAATACAGATGAACCGGGTAAAGAAACCGTGGTAAAGACGAAAACACCACCTACAAAAGATGGCAGGAGAAATTACACATCAAGGAGAACGCGCACACGGCCACAGAGTCAGGTGCCAGCAAGGCCGCCGTTCCGGAAACTGAAACGCCAACAGGAAGCACAAAAATACGACGAACAGAAGAAATTCAAGAAGGACTCCAGACCGGAGGACGTCACGACCAGCCGTCCCAGGCAGAAACGCAAAGGCCAACAACCAGACGATTACTCCGTCAAGAGGCCAGCATGTAGAGGACGCAAAAGAAAGAGCAACGGGGACGACACTCGGAGATCAATAAGGAGAAGATTGACATCCATGACACCTCTAACTTGGAATCAATTTTGTCAAAAACGGATGACAGAGTTTCAAGCATTGAAAACTCAAAGATAAGTTAAAACCTTCTATAATTTTTTTTTTCTCTTTTGTTCCGAAATGTTATGCATAAGTACGAAGTTCTATGCTTTGACGAAAGTCAATATGTCTCGGTTGAGACTTAGTTTTGTTTTACTTTATTTAGCTAAGGCAAAAGTATTATTTTCTTTAAGTGTAAAAGCTAAAAACAAGCATTTTCTGTTGGTCGAAAGACTAATTCTGTTATGTTAAAGCCAAAATTTGGCCGAAGATAAAAATAACTTCGTATTCTTGTACTAATAAGAATTTTAGTTTCAGTGCCGCCAGTTTGGCGAAGAATGAGTAAAGTAAAAATTTATTTTCTCTTATTCATTTTATGGTAAATTGTAAAAAGCATATGTATTAAACTTTTGTAAATGTATGTAAATACTTGCATGTTATGTAAAAGTAGAATTTAGTCTAGAAGCATAAAATTTTAGATGCTAAAAGTAAATACTCGAAAGAAATGAATTAAAGTTTAAGTATTAAACAGCAGATAAAATCATGCTTTAGAGCGAAAGCCTGCATGTCTAAAGATGAATGATGGGGAAGTTAGAATGAATGTGTTTTGTAGGGTTCTCCACCTACACTTGAATTTTAAGAATGTTAAAATAGCTCATCGAGTTATAGAATGTCGAGTAAGCTGTGTCTATTTGGTCGTTGAATTCTAACAAATCATGGTGGTTAGGGGAAGTGTTGTAAGACTAAAACACGAATATTCCCGTTTGACACCACACATGGTGGAGAGCCAGGGTAAAGTTAAATTAATGCTTGAAAAATTGAATGAATGTGAAGTAAGCAATAACTAAGAAAAACGAAACGTTAAAAACAAAAATTTATTGTGTCAAGAAAGTGTAAATTATAATGTATGTAGAAAGATACTGATACTTATTCCTTCCAGATGCTGGAAGGAAAGACCAAGATTGATTGATGAAGTCCAGGAAAAGTTGCTGTAAGAAGAAAGCTTTGTAACGATCAACAGAATTTTAGTATACAAATGGTTACATAGATATTTTTTTTTTTTTTTGTGTAAACGAGGTTCTCGCCAGTTAGTTCAGAATTATAGAAACTTTTCAACAGGTCGTTTGTAGGACCTGCTTCCAAGTTTTCCAAATTCTGGCAGCGGCAAATGTAGGATTTATATTTATTTTAACTAACATTTATTTTAAGTTTAAACTATCTTTCCTGTCAAGCCTTACTTTTCCCTGGAACTGCCAATGCCAGAATATGTAAATTTGAGTAGAACGCGCAAGCATTCAAATTATCAGCGGAAGTAGTATGATTTAAATAGAAGGAAACGAGTTCGGTGTGAGAGTTATTCTTACTTAGCGAGCGCGGAGGTAGTTATCGAGAATTGAAGAACCCCGCGTTGCGGCCTATGTGCTTGGCGGGAAGTAGTTGCAATTGTTCCAGTGAGCTTCAAGTCTGCTGCATTAGCTGCGGTATTTGTAAAACGCGGTGAGTTAGTTATTTTAGAGAGCCTCGTAGTTAGAATATTGTCTTTACTTTCTTTTTCAGGTTATTATTTTTATTTTGACTGCCTAGTGGGCACAGTCTGTAAGCGTCAAGAGGACGCCATTGTAATTTATTACGTTGAATAAAAAGGGACTTAAACCCTTTATAAGACTCTGTGGTTTATACAAGCTTTCACAGTCACCTCTTGGTTGCGTGCAAGTTAGAGGCGCGCAACGTTATAAGGTCTTAAGTACTGTAAGTACACTGCTTAAAAGAAAAATGAGACAGTTTTATATCTCCCGTTCTACTGGGCCGATTGACAAAATTCAAATTGCGTTCTTCATGTCTCGAAAGCGCGACTTAGGATATATATTAGATTTATATATAGCACTATTCTAACATAGTTATTGTGACATAAAATCGGACTTTTTCTGAATTAACATACCAATATTTTTACATATTTCGATTCTACAACTCAAATTACGCCTAAATATGAAATTTTGTAAAATTTGGAGCGAAATTTACGGAGAAATTCACAAATTTATGTTGCCACATTTTTTCAAGTTTGCGCCAAGAATAGTTCACTTGGCGAACTTAATATATGGCAACCTAGTTTCCTTTCCCGTGAGGGGAAAAAAAGTCACCATCGTTCCTTTTTTCCAAATAATATTCTTTATATTATATTTTTAATTATAACTGTTATTATTTAAGTAAATTTTTCTTTTTCGAATTCCATTTTAATTGTTTAAGTTGCATGGTTTTTTCGAATAACTGATTTAAAAATTTCTATTTACCTATTCCAACTGCGTAAATAAAGGTGCAGCGTTTATTTTATTTTTTTTCAAATAATTTTCTTTATATATACATTTTTGTCATAGTTATTATTTTAGGTAATTTTTAAATTTTTATACTTTTATTTTAATTGTTTGTGTTGCATTGTCTCTTCATATAATTGTTTTAAAATTTTCTATTTATTCCTTCGAACTGAGCATTTTAAATATATTTATTAATATAAATTTTCCAGAATGTGATTTTATTTATTTGAATTGCGTTTGTTTTGGAAGAATACTTAGCAACCCAGACTACGATGTGTTTGAAAACTGCAGATATTAAAAGAGAAAATACAGTAAAGCACAGTTTAACACGCCTTTAATTGTTCCGTTCAGAAAAGATATATATATAAATAAGAGAGATGTATAACCGACATTTTAACTTAGGATGTCTTGCATACACTGCTTTAAACAGTTTTATCATTGTGCCCATTGCTCTACGCAATTTTATCCTACATTTTGTTTCTTAAAATGTTATTCATATTTTAGTCAAATATTTTATTTTTAAAATCCCAAGAATCAAATATCATAAGATTAAAAGGTTTTAAATTTAAAAAAAAAAATACAAATACTAAATTTTACGCAAAAATTTATTTTTACTTCAGGCATTCTACTTTATTCTTGCTCTTTTTCCTTAGGCATTCTGCAAGTATATTAAAAAGTATCCAACTTTTCGAAATATCTAGGTATTTCTGACAATCACTTTAAATAAAGTTATCGCCTTCTATTTCATAAAGGCCCACAAACGGCCGAGATGAACACTGGTAGTTCACTCCGGGGTTCGAATCCCAGTAAGTAAACGGTCTGGTTGCATGGACGTTTTCGTGAATTTTCTCATGTGTACCGTGTATGCGAGCTGGTTTCCCTTAGAAAGTTCTTCACGAAGTATTTGTTCAGAGCCTTTATCAGTCTTTAGAGGCTAAACGTTTTGAAGGTATGAGATGAAAGGAAATACTGGTTTCCTCAAGAGGGTTTGGTTTATTTAATTAGGGCAAAACACACTAGGGATATCTGCTTAAGGGGAGGGATGCCTTCGTGGAGGACTTTCTAAGGAAAACTGGCTCGCATACACGTTACACATGGGGAAAACCAGGAAATCGCCCATGCAGCCAGCCCGTTCGCGGAATTCGAACCTCGGACCGAACTACCAGTGTTCAGCGACTTTACCGCTCGTCCGCTGTTTCATCAGAAGGAGAAAAAAACATCTTTAGGTGACATCCACATACATCACTGGATAAACTCCTGAATCTTCAAATAATTCGACTGAGAAAATCATGGGATTCTCCATTTATGATACGATATGATGTTCTATAACGTAATTTAAATTTATACAACCATATAGTCTAAAACCAGTCGCTCTTCACTTTAATGTGCAATGAAATCGTTTTTGTCTTTTCTGTTAATACAAGCTCAATTGATGGTATTTGCTGGTGTACACGTCCATGTGTTTTCTCTTTGAACTCCTAAATTCTTTGAAATATCCAGAAAGTATATTCAAAAGCGTCCAAATTATTGCTTACTTTTCTCCCTAATTTTCTTCTTTCCTTCTACAGTTACTTTCAGTGCTCACACAAGAAAATTAAAATTTTTCGATTGCTAGACTTCCATAAATTTTGCATTCTTGTCAACCCCATAACCCCCATAGCCAAAAGTCACAGAGGTTGAGGTCTGGTGGGAAAAGTGGAAGTGTCGGCCTATAAGACGTTCATTCGTGAAGTGTTGCCTAAGTAACTGTGCAACACACGTGAGGTGGGGCCCAGACCTGCTTAAAAATCGTAGTATCTAAAATGCCACGTTACTGCAGTTCATGTATCACGAAACATTTTAATATTGGCTCTAAGTGAGCTGCAATCGCAGTAGTCCAGCTGTCGACTGCTCTTCAGAAAAAAATGGTTCAGTTATAAAACTTGCTGTCATTCAACAGTAAACGGTGTGAAATGACTGTTATGCAATCGAATGCAGTAGGAGAATGCAATGGAACTAGATAGATAACATGAGAAATTTCTTTGGCCCAAATCGATTAAAAGCGTTTTGAATCAGGATCTTCATATTTTAGGGCCGAACTCAGGCTTCAAAAATTACAAATTAGCGATCTGTAAGAAACGATTTCCAGATTGTACGCACTTGTGGGAGGGATTTGCTATCTAACATTTTCTAATCGTTAATTCATGGTTTTCACGGAACGAATTTCTCACTTACACGGATGGCGCACTCGACTTTTATTGAATTTAAAGCCTTTAAATGGTAATTTGCGTACTTCAAAGTTTCTTAAGGGTATACAATATATTAAACCCGTGTAACAAAAGGTTAAGTTAGATTCCGACCCATATTTCGTTTAACAATATTGCATACAGTGCCATTTCCCCCCTGGTGGTGAGGTTTCGAACTTCCTTTTTTTCCCGGAAAATAAATTCCTATGATCTCCTTTACACGATTAGCAAACTTGATAACATTTGATCCAGTAGTTTTCCTTTTATGGCCGTTTCAATGTGGAACTTTAATTATAACCACTCTGTATATTATTAAATTTTAATTTGAAGCTGTGCGTTATATGTATACCATGCGTAAATTTTTCGCTTTTATGGAAAAATAAAGAATCGAAGCAAATATACTTAGGATAATGGACCAAAACGGAAAAAATTTCCTCTCCCTCCGAAAATCAAATATTGAAACTTCGACCTCGAATTTATTGGGTTATCGAAATATTTAATTTGACTTATCTTCTTAGTTCCGACAACAATTCCGGATTACTTAAGCTGAAGTAAAAGATTTAGTATATATTCACTGTATGTTAATAAAGTAATGAGAGTGTAATAAAATAGATCATAGAATTTACGCTGATGCAACTTTTTGTCTGACTGCACAACATGTAATGGAAGAGAAGGCTTGTAGAGATCTGTTTTTGACATGCCTCTAAAAGTAGATGTCATACTCCTTTTGTCTCTTCAAAGTCAAAAACCTTTCCTTTGAGAGGCAACTTTAGTTTTTGGGAAAGAAAAAAAAAAATCACAAGAAGACAAATTTGAAGAACATGCAGGACGATTGAATACACATTCTTATTTTCGGAACACAAGCGGTTCTCCGACTGGTTATTGAATAATGAAAACATGCATTGTCATGCAATACAAAACATTTGGAATATGTTTTCTGACTGAAAACGTAAGATTAAAAGTCATCTGCTTAATTCACAGCCATTTACAAGTCAACTGCTCGGGAAATTGCAGAATCGTTTTGATCCTGAGCTTGTAAGACAAACCTAATATCACTGGATTTAAACACTTATATTTATAAAAATTATTTAAAAATAGAAATTTAAAAAATAAAACACAAAAAATGGGTAAATTTTATTTGGAATGAACCTAAATTTCGAAATGTGAAAGTAAAAATAATAAAAGTTTAATAAAAAAAGAGATGTTAATAAATATTTACCAAATTTAATTAACATTGAGGAGCTAAAATTTTGAGAGCTAATATTTTAAAAACTACTCGTACGATTTTAACAAAAATTGGTATTCGGGCATAATATGAGTCGTAGAATGGAAATATGGAAAAATATTGATATGTTATTTCAGAAAAAGTCCGATTTTGTGTCAAAATACCTATGTTAGAATAGTGCTATATATAAATCTAATATATATCCTAAGTCGCGTTTTCGAGACATGAAGAACGCAATTTGAATTTTGTGAATCGTCCCAGTATAACGGGAGATATAGCACTGTCCCTTTTTTTTTTTTTTTTTTTTTTTTTTTTTGAGCAGTGTACCTATTTCTTGCATTCATGAAACTTCTATTCATATAGTATTCATAATAACTGGGAGAAAAATTTCTAGTAATAATTATAATAAATGAAATGCATTCTTCGGTAACATGAATTTTTTGCAAAACTTTAAAGGACCACCCTTCTTACCTACCTGTTTAGCCTTTGCAAACAGTAACAAAGGTAAAACTTTGACGTATGTCCCGCTTAGTAAGGAATTCTTCTGTATTTATACCCTTGTGATCATAATTTAATTAACATTCGTATATTTACTTCAAAAGATACAATGGAGTATGATAATTCAGCACCTTGTGATTCTTCTGCTCGCTAGTAATTAAGTTAATCAGATTGCTACAGCCTGAAAAATAGACTTGGTTTCAAATCCCAAGGAACGGGCTGGTGCTTGCGCGTTTTCGTAGTTTATCCTATGCGTAATATAAATACGAGCAAGTTTCCTTTCCGTAACATGAATATGAGCAAGTCTAAGCTTTAATTTCCTTCATGGAAACATTCTGTCTTCTGTATTGGCTGCCATAAAGCAAACATATTCCTAATCGTTGTTTTCATATGACTACCATCTTTAACATTATGATTCACCCCTAAAATTTGTCACCTGGGTCGACCCCTCTAGCTAGGCTATTGCCCAGTAGAGAGTTATAAAAATTTTAACAAACGGCTCGCACTTTATAGTAACAAAAAGTATTTATACGTTTCACGAAAACGAGAAAAACAAATAACTGTATATAAACAAGAGAACATTTTAAAATTAAAAAAAAAAAAAAGTTATAACTAAAGTAGTGAAATATCGCATAAGATAGTTCCTGTAGAATATCAATCATTGCAAAATTGATCTTGTAAAAATTCCAAATTTAGAAGTCATTTAAAAAAATTGTGGTGGAAATTCTCATGCAGTGAGTGGCAACATTCATGTTTGTTGCGCGATATTGGTATGTGCTCGTTATAGCGCGATGGTAAAAACGTGAACTTTTTCGCCAAGATTTACTTACTACTTACTTCTCACTTTTTCCCCCTGCATGTTTGTAGCCGATGTTCTGGTGTCAGCTGATGGGCTTTGCTTTTTCTAAATGTTAAATAAAGTTGGTTTTAACCATTACCTGAAGTTTGTGATTCTATTCGATGCTAAATTCTAGTATGAAGCTCAATTCTTCCTTCTCATAGCTCAAGCCGTTCGTTCGTTCAAACAGATGGCATATTTTTTGTATTTCCATATATGATCTTTACCATTCTCATTTAATTTTTCACTGACTGGGGTAGGGTTGGTGATAAAATGCATGTAATTGATCAAGAAATATCTCAAAATGATTTATCTCATTAATGATGTAATCAAACCTTCCAACATCAATTGTAAACAGTGAGCTACGCCCATGTCAAATTCTAATATTAAGGAACATTTGTAAAATTGTGATCGCAATTTCCTAACGTTATGCTAGGCTACGTCGGAACAAAATGTTCTTAAATGGTTTTTCAGAAAATTCATGTAAATCTAAATCACTAATTTTATAGTCATGTATACATTAGCTCCAAACAAAAAGAAAAAGGGACTCGGATGATTAGACACAAATTTACAAAGAGATCTCACAAGTCCCCGCTAACGCCCTATAGTTGACCACTGAATTTACTCTAGACAAGCCTTTCGAAATCTGCTAAAGAAAAATACTGAAGAGCAAAGCAGTGTATCACTTTATTTGTAGTCTTAGTTTAATTAAAGTGGAAAATTTATAGATGTGTGTAGCAAATACACTGCTGGCCATTAAAACTGCAACACCAGAAAGGAATGAGCTGACGACATCAAAATCACATGAAAGGATGAAGAAGCTGCGATATGCAAATGATTAGTATTTCAGCGCATTTAGAAGACGCAGGAGAGAGAAACGGCATCTGAAGCACTGCATAAAAGAAAAGTTGTTAAATGATCATGTTAAATCTAATAATCCAATAATCCAACACTATAAGAATAATACTAAAATCAAATTTAATAATGCAACACTATAAGAAATAGTTCGTACTTCGTCCTAACCGAGATTTGCGTTAACCAGTAAAACTTCCTATAACATCATACATTACCGGGACCGAAATTTGGTTCATATTAACCACATGTTCGATTTAATCGAGTCTGCATTAATAGGGCTTACTGTATGTAATAAAATGTTTTAGTGCACTTCAGAAAGACCAGTTAATTTATGAAAAAAGGAAGCCTTTTTTTAAGTAATTGCCAGAGCTTCCTAGTTACTGGTGCACAACACACCAGTCAGGCAAACTGGATATGCTCAAATTAATGAATATGTTTGTATTTGCAAAAAGTTGTGGACTTTTCCAGTTTGCCTAAAATAAGAAAACTTTGTTTGAAATCCCTTCCCTGAACAAATACGATTAAGTTAACTCTAAACACAAAGACCTTTTTAACTGAAAATTGTAATAGAACTCTAAAATGTTATCAAAGTTTATATTTTGCTATTGTTCAAATGATTATTTTGGTCAAAATAATAAAAGGAGGAATTAAGGGCCTATTGTAATTTAAAGCAAAATTTAGAGTTTACATATAGCCCTTAATTCCTTTTAATTTCGGCCCTTTCCTCCCTCTAAATTTTAAAATGATAATAACCTTTTCCAGTCGCGTCATATCTGTAAACTAATTCTCTACCATGCCATCTTAACCTTTGCATTGTGCATAGTTCTTAGCCAATCAGATTAGCATTGGTTTGCCAATCTCTTTGCTTCGTCTTGCTGCTAACTACACCGTTATCTAAAATGTGATACCCTATATAAAATTGTGGGGTGCATATTGCGCCCATGATGATTTGTGAAGAAGAATACGTTTCGATAATTATTTGTTTGCTCAGCAATAAAAATTCGTCCACATCTGTCTAAAACTCAATTCGGCCACATCTGTCTACAAGTCTCCCCGTCATGCATCATTTATGATACGCAGCGAAACAATTGCCCAAATTTATTACAGCTATCACCCAGTCTTCAAGATAATTGCAGTTATTTTTATTACACACTCACACATATACATACATACATACATACATACATATATATATATTCAGACACATTGCTACTGGATACATCAAATTCAGATAAATTGCTAATGGTACTAAAAGTTTTTTAAAAGATATTGATTATCTCATTGTCCAGCTGGATATTGTTAATAATTTCGATTTTCAAGATCAACACTGCAAATGGATGATTAATAACAACGAAAAAATTCTCGAGACATTAAATATGCTTAAAATAAAACACATTCAATGTTGCGACTTCGAAAACCTTTATACCACTTTACCTTTAGAAGAAATTCATAGTAGCCTACTTAATCTCCCCAATTTCTTTCCACAGATCCTTACAGTAGTTACTCCAGGAGAATGGAAACTTTTCTTCAACACTATACCTTTTAACAATTATTTGCAATTTGATTACACCATTTTTAAACAGCTACAGAATATTCTTATGGGTGGAAATTGCTCTACTGCAATCTGTGGGTTCTTCCTTTTCACTCAAGAATTTAAATTTATACGTTCACATAATGATGAAGAACACAAGTATTACCAACACAGCTTTCAATATATTGATGATGTTATTGCCTTTAACAACTTCAACAAACTTGAAAATGCAAATAATTACCCTGCTGGCCTCAAACTTAATACTACTCGTGCAATACAAAATGATATAGTTTACCTAGATCTTCAAATTCTAAATTACAATCTTATCAAAATTTTTGACAAACACAAAGATTTCAATTTTCATACACTCAAACTTATTAACTGGAATTCTAACATTTCAAAAAGGGTAATTATTAATACTATTAATTCACAACTTCTTAGAATTAAAAGAATCTGCAATAACATAGATCTTCTCCAAGAAGAAGTACTCTACTTCATTAAAATCTTGCAAAGCAATTTTATTCCAAAAACAATCATTAAAAATTCCTTAAAAAAAGCTGGCATTTACCTTTTATTTTAGATTATATGGATGGATATGTGAAATTTTTTACCGAAATCTCGAGGGAAGGTAGATGATGGATGGCTAATTCAAGTGATGTAATGTAAAAATGTAACATAGTTTCTTAACACTGCATCCATTTTTTCTCTCTTTAATTGGCACAGAACTTCAATTAATTTATTAAAATTATTATTTAATATCACTGGCCATTTTCTGGCCAAACCTATCTTTTCATTAATTTTAAGAGCCAATTTCATTTCGAACTCGCGTGTCAGCCCTCTAGCGCGAAGAATTATGATATACACTAACAAATTGCTGATTTTTTCGAATTTCAACCTGCTTTTGGCTAGATTAGCATTTTCTTAGATTTTCGCCATTTTGTTGTCTTTTCACTTTTTTAAGCGACTTATTCTTGAACAAGACGCCATTTTGTTAGAGTTGCATCCGTTTTCCACCTTCAAATACCTCTCTTTTGGACCCTGTGTTTTTCCCACTGGCCGTTGCGTACCATTGGCTACTGCTTCAATACGTTTGTTTCCTCCTTCCACGTTGTCTCACCTAATTGGTGAATTTTGACTACTTTTCTATTCTGGAAACATTTCTTTGGAATTCTTCTAATTCCGACAACCTTTTTCAGAGATTTTTGCTCACTTTCTTTTGATCAGGCCAATGCAATGGACGCAGGTATGTTTGTCTTTTTCTTCTATTCTTCTTTGCCTTTGGTTTTAGCAGGACCAATTTTGAGACGTTATTTTTATTTTTATTTTAATCTTCTTTTTCACAAAGTTTTTATTCTTCGAGTTTATTGGGATTTCCCTTAAAATTGTGTAATTTTTTTAACTAATAGCTTTTAAGCTATTTATTTTTAAATTGTACATTCACCAACCTAGGCTACCTTGTATAGATTTTTCTTGCATCAGTAGCAAGTTTCAAATATTTTTTTAATTGCAGACGCTTCGGGAAAAGAAACGAAACCATTGAGATTTAGCTATGTTAAGATAATTTAGTTTGATAATTCTATTAATGAAATTCTGCTTTCTGTCTCAATTGTTTTTGTTTGACAAAACGTGCTAATGGTATTAGCTGGATTCGAGTTTTTTACATTTTTCCCTTGATAAGTCCGTGTTAAACCTCGAATTGAGCTAATTTACCATTTATTGCAATTCTTTGTATTATTCTTTGTATCTTTTGATTGTTTGCATGCATCATATTAAAGATTTTTTATTTAAAATTTTTTAGTTTTTTTCTAATCCTCTTTTTGTTTTTGAAGTTTATATCGTTTTGTAGTTACTACTGTAGGTTTTTACGCGATAACTTTCACTGCTTTTGTATTACACTATTGTTTACACTTGGTGTAACGGTTTTACTCTGGAACTGCAGTATCAAATGTACTTTTAAGCAATAGCTATTTTCAACGTTCCTCTTCTGTGCAAATATATATATATATATATATATATATGTATGCATATTTGTATGTATATATCACATAACACGTTTGCCAAATTTCTGACATAATAAATATGCAGTTCTTTTATAGATTACATTTAAACAAATTCCTGCCCCATTTAAATGAAAAGGAATTTTTGTATTGTATATTTTTTCCAAAACTCTATTTTTTTAAGAACACAAATCTTTTGTTTCCAGTTATTGAATCTGCATTCATAAATGGCCAGCTTGTTGCATAAACGCCCAACTTAAATTCTCTGTTTTGTGTCAAAAATATATCCTTAATCAAAATAAAATTATCCGAGGAAAGACCATCGAGTTACAAAATGGTACATCAGGTATCTATTAACGTTATTACGGGAAATGTACAACTAGACATCATTCAGATATTGAACGTATTTTTCCCGATCTAGGAAAGATTTACTCTTTTCCTTAAATACTTCATGAAGGGACAAATAAAAAATTGTTTACTTTTGTAAAATATATATATATAATATATATATATATATATATATATATATATATATATATATATATATATATATATATATATATATATATTTCCTTTCTCAAAATTAAGGACGAGAAAAGTTTTTTTCTGGTAAAGTAAAAATGAAATGAAGCTAATAAAGGGCTAGTTCATATAATTAATTCTGTTTAATGTGGAACTTGAGGTTAGAACTCGCCCACAAGAATTTCTGTTCTTAAACCTTTATATAAAAGCGATGTAGTTGGAAGATATATTAGTTTCTGACTGTAACATTATACTAAAGTGTAACTTTTATATGCGTTCCTGATTTGAAATGTTCATTCCAAAGCGACAGAGGAGATGTTTTCAAGATTACGAAAGGATTTTATTTTAATTGGAACCGAAATGAAAACGCTTTGTGCATCTAATATAATTAAATCTGAGAGAGCATCAAATGAAACTTATTTACGAAATTCTTTTTCTAAATACTGAAATGAAGAGAATAGAGAATATTTAAATTTTTAAAACTTTTATTCAAAGCTCGATTTATTATTTCAGATTTCTGTATGTTATCTGCATTTATAGCAGCAAATTTACAGTAATTGCTCTAATGTAACACATCTAACACGATTAGAAAAGATTTACACAAGGATTCGCGTATGAGAATGATTATATCGAAGATAAGTATATATATATTAGATATATGTAAGATAAATATATTAATTACATTCTATTTTGAGATAAAACTAAACGAATTGAAGTAGACATGCTTTCTTTTAACAAAATAGTAATAGGATAATCAATAATCATATATTTGGTTATACGTCTAACATGAATACGGTTTCCATAGGGGTATTTTAAGTGGAAAATTTTCGTCTTATATATGAGTCAAATAAACGGTAAGTGAAATTTAGCTTTTTGTTTAAAATCTTATTTATTTTTCCGTACTTGATATTTGAATAAATATAAGTTTTGTTTTGGAAATGAAATTAAGATTTCAGAAATCTAAATACTTTCCAAGTGAATAGAAACGTTATTTCTGTTCAAGAAA
Organism: Stegodyphus dumicola; assembly: GCF_044657685.1. NCBI lineage: Eukaryota > Metazoa > Arthropoda > Arachnida > Araneae > Eresidae > Stegodyphus > Stegodyphus dumicola. The sequence goes on along the minus strand of NC_140771.1, from coordinate 140,458,275 downwards.
TATCTGTACATGAACAAATTCTTATGGAATAATTCTGTATTATAAGCTTTAAATGTGAGTCAACTGCATGATAAAAATTATGAAAGAGTACCTTTAGAAAAAATCCAAAACACAATCTAGAAGAAAGTGTTTTATAAGTTATTCAGCCCAAACAAACGTAATTATAGATTACCTTATTTTATGAACCCAATTAGAATGTGAAAGTTCTTAATCGGACGACTGTTAGGAAAAACTATTATTATATAGGGTTTTAAGGTTAAATTAGATGCAAACCTTTTATATTAAATATTCCAAGGTTAAACGGCTGTTTAATATATTACTTGGAGGGATATACGCATTTCAAAATCATACCCTCATTTTTCATAATAAGTGATACAATGGTTACAATAATATTAATATATGATAGCTCTTATTTTCCGCTTTATATATTAAGCCAATTACACTTCTAAATTTTCACGTGCTTTTGGATGAGAAGGGAAAGAAATTACAATTCAGATAAATATGCATTTGCTATTGATTTAGAAAAGTTGCCTACTAAGGAGAATTTCTGACGAAAACTGACTAATAATTCCTCTGAAAGTTTACAAACATAATTTGCATCACCTGGATTCCAGTTCTAAAGACGAAGCTACTAAATATTCAATAATTAAATTTATTTATCACCTTTTTAATCCTTTTGAAAAATTGATGTGAGCCCATGACGTTGATATACCAAGAGACATTCTGGACCAGATCTCGAAATGTTTGGGTCTGCGGGATACGGTTCTTCTAAGCCTTCGTTTAACTGATTCAGCAGATAACAGATTTATGTAAATGCATTTCAGCTTGAACTTCTAAATATCATGCAGAAAAATATTTTGATTTGCGCTAAAATTCGTATGTGGTCATTTGACATGTTACATGTAACACCATTTTTGAGAACATTAATGATCTAAAAATTTGAAAATATAAATGGTCATAGTTTCAGTCGTAATAATTAATGAGAATGTCGTTAGTAGAACACATAATTTAACAACATTTCCCATTGAAAAGAAACATATAAAATGTTATGTTGAAATACTCGAGATTCAAACCAGGTTTCATCCCATATTATACCAGAAATCATCCTGATAAAGAATACACTGATTTTTAAATTAAATATAAGATATTGAACTCATACATTTAGAAGTATTTACCTGGAGAGAAATTTTAACGTTTTATAAAATTTTGACAAACACTTAAAAAATATGGACTTTCCAAACGATCGATATCTGTGTCACAAAATCTCAAAGATGAAAATGATTGAAATGGCTTCACACGAATTTTTGAAATCCTGTGGTACCTCACTCGAAACTCAACTCGCTGCCGTTCCGGAGGATATAATGTCATAAACAAACATATAGACGCGCACAGATTTTAATAGTATGGATAGCTAGTGGTACTGTTTTGAACTTAGCCAAAAATGCCTCTAAATTAAAATGTAAATGAAGGTATATTACCCATGGGTTAAACTTCAGGCATTTCTACACGATTTTATGTAGCTTGGTTTTCCTGCTTGTTACTTTGTTTAGATCAAATCTTGAATTACAAAATTCTACGGAATATATTTCAAAATTTCAAGTAATTTTTTCTTCTTTTTTTTAATTTTTCGTTAAAATTTGAATTGTTCTCGCTAATTCTTCGGTGAAATTAATTATCGTTTTACCTTTAACCATCGGACAGATCACAACAAAATCTTTCAAAATAAGTGTTTTATAATTTCTTACAGTATTTACTGAACTTTGACGGAAATGTTTTCGGTATCGAATTTTTAGTCATCGTGAAGGTTTCAACAATGATGGATTTCCTAATCAAAGATCTAATTCTTCATTGCTAGAGACCTCATGATTTTCTACATGATTGTATTTCTAAATTAAACGGAAAGAAGTTGAATATAAATTCAGTCTGCGCGTCATCATGTGTGTCTGTTAGAGACCTTGTAAGGTTCTTTTATGTTTATTTTAACATTTATTATGATTTATATTTTTACTACCACACTTTCTTTCGTTTTCCCTATCAAAATGAAAATTCGTTCGAGAATATGTAACATGAGGTTTTGGGATTGTGAGATAGAGCGTGTTTCTGCTTCTCGAGGCTACGTTACTGGGTTTCGCTAGTTCTGATAAGAATTAAATTCTTCGATTTTGCATCATAGCTGCCGACATGTAAATTTTTAAGCTGGTAAGAAATTTGACCCAACTTCACGTTAGCCTTTGGCTACTATTAGCCTTCGTTTTAAATCTCAAATCTGAAGTATGATCTTTTAATTTTTGATGCATTTTAATTAAAACCGCATGACTTTATTTTATGCTTATTTTCGCAAGGTAAAAAATTTCTATTTTCCAAATGAAACTTAGTTATAAATATAATATGTTCTACAATTTATACTATGTAAATCTGTGAGCGTCATTGTGTGTGTTTGTGGCATTATCTCCTTCAGAACGGCGGAGAATTGTTTTTCCAGAGAGGTACCTTTGGATTCCAAAATTCGTGGAAAGCTATTTCGACCATTTTCATCTTTGTACGACTTTAATTAGCCGACATATTAAGTAAAAAGTCTAAAACCGATAACTTGCGCACTCATTTTTCCGAGGAGCCAGAGTTTCCAGAATCGCTGGAGATAAAAATCTGCTTTATTTCGAAAAGTGTTGCCACTGATGGCTTTCAAAGTGTAGAGTTTATTAATAAAATATTTTCCGTGTTTCGCAAAATGTGAAAATAAAAATAGCATTAGCAAACATTAAGTATATTATTTGTCCAAAGGGGGCTATCTCCCTGAAGGACTATTGTTTTCGTGTTGCGATTTTGCGTTGAAAACTTTAAAAGGCTGTATCACTTTTCAAATCGTCGCCAACAAATACTATCGCCCTGTATTATATTTGAGTAAATTAAATAATGAAAAATCTGTATAAATGTATCTCGCATTGTGATAAAATAACGGTACCTAGAGCCATCTAATTTTGAATGACGTAATCCTACAGCGAATATGGTCAACTGAAAGCCCAAATTCGAAATTTGGAATTTGTTTTATTATCGATTTCATAATTTTGCAAATCTTTAACGAATTTTTGATTAACAAACTCAACGATTTAAAAGCGAGCAATGGTAACACTCTACGAGGAAAAAAATTTTTTTTTTTTTATCTCCAGCGCGCGAAATTGTATATCAGAAATTCTAAAGATAGGCTCATTTTAAAATTATTTTGCGACATTGCTGTTGAACTGAATTTTATGGTTTAAGTGCAAAGAACATGATATTTAATAAATAACGGTAACACACAAAAAGTTAAAAAACGCCCCTTTGAATGTAATTCAAAATCAGAAACCTTTCAGATTTTTATTTAATGAATTTTTTATACATTATAAGTTCATATTATGACGCTGAAAAAAGCATTCGATTGCATGTGACGTTATTTTACGTCGAATATTTTTCGTTAATGTCAGCATTTTAGATAACTTACTGCTGTTGGTAAATTTTTGTTTGGAGGTTCCGATAATTCACACGATATGTTATTGCCATGTTAATTCCTTTACTGATATTACTAAAAAGCTGTTATAATTCATTAAATTTAAATCATGACATCATACGTGATCAGAAATGCTTTTGTTTCCTAGTTTGACAAAAAAAAAATTTACGTTGCTTCGAAAGAATGAAATTATTTCATTCACATTGAAATTTTTTATGCATTTCTTTTCAGGTGTACATAGAATTTATAAATTTTTCCTTTGGCCACAGCTTGCAACATTGTGTACAGTGCATTAAATTAATAGTTCATTTTATTTTCAGTTTTCAGTGCATTTTAATAATTTTATTTACAATTATTTAATTTCGTTTATTACATATTTTCTTTTTGAGTAAAATTTAAATTTTTGTATGTATTTAATGTATTTTAGTTGAGTTATTGTTGTAGTAGATTGCTTATTTGGTTTCAGTTTATAAAATGCCAAAACGTAAAGGGAGCATTGAAGATGCATCAATGCAAATAATAACTTCATTAATGCAGAAGTGCATTAAGAAGGCAAAGAGCTGAAGCATAAAAGTAACGTTGAGCTACAGAAAATGAAGAAGAAACCACTAAGAGACTGAGCAGGCAAGCAAAACGAGAAGAAAGTTTCCATGGTCATACGACTAGACTCACCAGACAAGCAACAAGAAAACTTACGTACTAGAGATACTTAAGGAGAAATGGCTAAGAGACTTAACAGACAAACACATCGACAAGAAAAGTTACTCGCTCAAGAAACTGAAGAAAAACTAATAGGAGGATCAGCAGACAAACAGAAATTCAAGAAGCGTTGCGCGTGCTCAAAAAATTGAAACAGAAACGAGTAGGAGGCTCAGAAGACAAGCATAAAAACAAGAAAACTTGCGTAATCAAGAAAATAAAGTATAAGCGAGTAGAAGGCCCATCAGACAAGTGGAACGTCAGCAGAATATGGGCGATGAAGAGACACAAGAAGCCACAAGTAGACAAAGCACACATGAAAGAGTTAAACAGGATTCCACTAAACGACTAACGCAAGACGCTTCACATAACAGACAAGTTCGATCTGAAAAAACAAAGCCTATACGAGAAGACAGACTTCGCATGAATACAGTACGACATTCACGTAGCACTCTTCACAATGCAGAAAGATGTGGACTCGAAATTTACGTTGAGCAACATAGCATCGTTTCAATGGAAGCTTGCTGCCATTTCTGCAGTGAACTCTTCCTTTTAGGAGAAAGAAACACGGAAGATGTGTACGGGGGGGTGTAAATTAAATAGTGGCAACTTAACCCTGAAACTCGCAGAAGGGCGGGCATGCGCAAATAGGATATGGGAGCGGTGAGGTGGCGCTGTTGTCGATGTGTAGAGTGAAAAAAAACAGTCGATCTTCTTAGAAGAGCAGTTGTGTGGCGTTAAATAGAGGAGTTTCGTTTTCATCGCTCTAAAGCATGTTTTCAAAAGGTGATCAGTGGTCGTGGCTTAAAATCGAGGTTGCCCGTGGCAAAAATGCAACACAATGCTATCGAAGATTAGTGGAGGCCTGTGGCACAAATGCTTTACCGTATAGGACAGTAGCACGATGGGTTCAAGCATTTCGTTCGGGTCGAAATGAGACTGCGGATTTGCAACGCACAGGTCGGCCCTCCATTCTTCAAGAGCAGATTGACATCCTGAGCGGTCTCCTTACCATAGACAACCGACGGACTGTCCGAGAATTATCTTTAGAGGTTTTTCTGAGTCATCAATCGGTGTGGCGCATAATGAAGAAATCTCTCAACATGAGGAAAATTGCTTCCCGCTGTGTTACACATCGACTAACCGAAGTACAGAAATGGCACCGGTATGCACTGGCTGGCACCCACTTGGAGAGATACCGCAATGAAGGAGACGCATTTTTGCAGTGTATTGTCGCCATTGATGAGACATGGGCACGAGCCTATAAGCCTGAATTAAAGCGTCAATCAAATGAATGGCGTCACCAAGGTTCGCCACGTTCACAGAAATTTCGACAGGAACCCAGTCGGGTGAAGGTTATGCTGATTATGGCATACGACTGGGACGGTGTGATTCTTACACATGCTGTACCTGAAGGACAAACTCTCAACGCAGATTACTGTTGCCGATTTCTACAGCACCATCTGCGTCCGGCTATGCGGAGCAGATGTCCACGTTTGTTGCACAACAATTCCCCTATCGTATTGCATGACAACGCTCGTTGCCAAGTCGCAAACAATGTCACTCTCCTTTTGTGACGGTGGCAGTGGGAAATCCTGGAACACCCTCCCTACTCACCCGACATGAGTCCTTGTGACTTCGATCTGTTTCCGAAGTTGAAGGAACCTCTCCGAGGTCACCGATTTCATGACGTTTCATCTGTACTCCACGCAGTAGGACGCTCGGTCGCTCACATCAACAATCAACACCTTGCCACTGGTCTATAACGGCTTCCCGACATTTGGCAAAAGGTTATAAGCTTTGCTGGTGATTATATAGAAGGAATGTAATGCAATTATACTTGTAAGTTCATTGAAAATTGATTTATACCTATGTTGCCATTACTTAATTTACAGCCCTCGTACACTTCTGTCACAATGGGAAAGTTGTAGAAGCCGAAAGAAGATATTCAAGAAATTGGCGTCATTTAATGAATGAAAAGACCGACATTCTCATGACTTCATTTGCTAACATATGTAGTTATACCATTTTCAGTTTTATTTTCTTGTTTGCTAACATAGAAATGTCTACAAGCTCCGGTCTCTATTGTTTTAGAATTCATAGTGCCATATATTATCGAGCAAATCAACTTCACCTCATCCTGATCAAGTACAGTATGCCCAGCTGTATATTCTGAGTTCGGATCAAGCCCTCAGGCAGAGAATGAATATACTTGGAAATGTTGCTCTGAATGCTGACCTGCTAGTTTTATGGAATATGAATTCACATGCAAAAGCCTACAAGATTCTAGAAACGTTTGAAGAAGGAACTCTACGAGATCAAGGTGCTGAAACTGCTGCTCCTATCCATACGTACATCAAGGGCGAAAGTGTTGTTACAGGTGCGTAAAGAGGAAGTTAAAATGCTCCAAAAGAAAATGAAAAGGTAGAAAAAGACAAAGAGCGGACATATGTAGACAATTTAAAGTCATACAGGATGATCCAAAAGTGGCAAATGTTACAATTTCAAAATTTGTGGAAATTAAGGAATGAAATTAATGTCAAAATGTTTCAGTAGATGGCATTCCTATATTGCTGCAAGTAATATAACAATCGAAAACTTGAAATTTCAACTGCAGTTTACGCCTTTAGCTCTAAAAACCATTTGTTTGGTTCAAGATACAGAGAATTTTTCAAAGCATAACTTTGTTTTATAATTAAGCGTTACTTTGTAACAAACACATCGAAGCCTTCAAAACGACTTTTCCAAATGTTCATGAGCGTAAAGGCCAACTGATTTTTGCTTGGCAATATGATTTCACCGTGAGAAATAAAATGACCACCTACCTCATTTGAGTCCGGACACAACGGACAAAGTCCTGAATAAAATGGTGCACTCACCACTAAAAATGTAAAAAGAGTGCCCTCTTTCATGGAGTCAAATTCATGCGTTGCGAAGTAATGCTTACCCATAACTGAGAAAACATCATCTCCATCTTCTCCAAACAAACAGTTATTAATGCTAGCAGCATAACCTTCAACTAATTTCAAGTGATACAACATAAGGCTGTCATCCATTGAAATAATTTAAAATTAACATCCATACGTGAACTGCTGTCATAATTTTCACAATTTTATAACTGTCATAATTTTCATAAATTTCATGTGCGCGACTTTCAAATCATCTATATTCTGCTTATAGAAATTTGACAACATACTTGTATAGTTGTAATTGCTTATTATCATTAGATGTTTTTAGGATCATATATTATCGTAAGATGTAGATTTGTTGAATTATATTTACGTTATCAGTTTTTAATCCTTTGAATTACACTGTCGCCTAGGAGACAACAACTGACAAGTCATTGTTTGCATTAATGGCTAACACCCAGGTTAGGCAACCCGTGGGAAGTTCTTCAATCGTTGCGCACCTTCAATGATGGCACTACGTTTTATTTAACAATTTAAAATTTAAAATAAATCACCTAAAAATCTGAAAATGGTAAAACACAAGACCATATTCGATTCCTACTATGCTAAGTCAAAGGCTAAATTTCGATAAAATATTTAAAAGGTTTGAGATTTTAACAATCACCTAAAAAGAATTAAAATTTTTAATGCTCTCGCCGAGCACGCAGACTATGAGTCCTTACTATTACAAGTAACATTCCTTCTAACCTATATTTTCTTCTTTTTGGCTTTATTATTAAGCATCATTTCCTTCGCACTTAACGCTGCGTGCAGTTCAATTGCAAAATTACAAAAATTTTAAAAGCAGCGTAGCATTATAAGTTTTAGAATTCCTGATGCAGCGTTAAGTGTTTGGTACACATTTTTCTCTCCCCCCCTCTTTTCCCAGTTTATCATATCGATGTTCAATTTTCCTACTAAGATGGCTTTACAAAACTTTCTTGTCTTCCTAATGCTAACGTTTTGTGTGTTTACTTTACTTTTAAATAACTCTTCCTTGTCACTTACGCTACATAAAATTCGATTCAACAGTAAAATCCCAAACTACTTAAAAACTGCATATCTTTAGAATTACCGATAGGCAGCCTCGCTTGCTGGAGATAAAAATGCTTTATTCTGCACAGTGTTGCCATTGCTCGCTTTGAAATCTTTGAAACTTAGCAGTTAATCAAAAATTTGTTTACAAAATATAAAATCGAAAATAAAACAAATTCGAAATTCAAAATTCGGGCTTCCAGATGTTCATGTTCGCATGGAGGATTGCGTTATTTAAAATTTTATGGCTTGAAGTACCTTTGTTTTTTGGTATTGCGAGAAACATATATATAGGGTGGCCCAGAAGTCACTTTACATTTTGAAAATGAAATAACTTTTTTTCTATTAATATATTTCTTTTTCTCTTTTCAGAATTAAAAAATATAATCCCTGGAAATTTTTGGCATGGATAAGTTTACAACAGAACAGCGAGTGAAGATAATTGAATTTTACTTTGAAAATGGACGGTCAATTGTTGCAACGCAAAGATATGCGCCATTTTAATGTTCGACATCCCCCTAGTAGGCCTGCAATAAGGAACTTAGTGACGCGTTTTCAAGGTTCAATTAGCGCAATCTTTAAAACCAGCAGACTTTCAGAAACGAGTAAATTATGCTGTTAGGTTTCAGAGAACTGCAAGAAATGACAATGAGTTTATTCACAAGTTGATCATGGGAGATGAAGCTCATTTCCATTTGAATGGACATGTGAATAAGCAAAAAATAAAAAAGAATTAATTAAATACAGTCATTTAAGAAAAAGTTATTTAATTTTCAAAATATAAAGTGACTTCTGGGCCACCCTATACATTCAAACAGATTCTTCAATAGTTTGAAAAGTGATGCAATGCATTTAAGTGTTTCAACACAAAATGCCGCTTTGAGACTAATATCCCATTCGGGACTAACTTCTCTTTGGGGCTAAAAAAAGAAAAAGGACAGTTCCTTATCTCCGATTTTGCTGGGCCTATTGACGAAATTTAACTTGCGTTTTTCATGTCTCGAAGGTGCGACTTAGGATATATATTAGATTTATATATAGTGTTGTTCTAACATAGGTATTATAACACAAAATTTGGCATTTTCTGAAATGACATACCGAATGTTTTTCACATTTCGATTCTACGATTCAAATTATGCCAAAGTGCCAAGTTCTCCATAATGCTCTATTCTCAGGCTCAAGAAACAGTGCATAAGTTTTGTTAACAATTCAAACATTAGCTTTTAAACTACTAAACCGTAGAACAAATTAATATTCCGTTACATACGTTACTACCGTATTCGATTTGTGTTTTTAAAATATAAGTTAACGACACGACGATTTTCACCTAGGGAGTACACAGGTGCTAACACGTTTTAGTACGTAGGGTACGGTATACGCTACGTTTTTCACCTGGGGAGATTAAACAGGTGTTCGCGTTAAGTGACATTAGTTTTATCTTACAAAGTGTCAAAACAATGCTGCAATTTTAAATGTTTATCTGAGTAGCCGGCTTAAATACTTGAGAACTAACACTTCGCACAGCCGTTCTGTCCTCAAAATAAGTATGTATACTTAGTGAAACCGCTTGTCCACATGATTTGTCTCTTTGCGATTGCTTCCTTTTTTCAAAAACTAAAGTTGTTTGGTATATTCCCCGAAAATAAAGTTATTCGAAACCAAAAGAATATTGTTTTGACATTTGAGAGACAAAATAAATACGACATCTACTCTTACAAGCATATCAAAAACAACCAATCCCTTTCATTACCTGTCGCACATACATTAATTAAGCCACAAAGTTTCATCAGTGTAAGCTCTATAACCTATTTTTTATTACACTCTGATTACTTAATTGTTATACAATGAATATACACTAAAACTTCGATTACTTAAGCTTCGGTATGTCTGAATTTCGGAATTCGGAAATAGCTGTCGGAACTAGGAATTCGAATATAAATCAAAGTAAATATCGAAGCATGCATTTTGAAAATCGTTAATTCAAGGTCGAATTTTCAATAATTTTCTTTTTCGCAAAGGACTGTTGCTTTATTTTTGACTCATTGAAAATTGGCTATATTTGGAGTGATACTTTGCTTTTTCCCATAAAAGCATAATAAATCATTTTCAATAGAATCTTTTGCAGGATATGCATATATAAGGTATTTCTCCCGCCTTCTTAGCGAGCCTTCGTGGTGTGGTTATCTGCACACTGGGCGCGTATTCCAGAGATCCGCGATTCTATTCCCGGCGAAGGCGTTGCAAATTTTTCATCTTTCTTGCTTGCAGTTAACCTAATGTCTCTACAGTGGCGCCCGAACTAAAGCGGGTGGTCGATGAGAACTCTCCACACCCAGGATTTGGCGATTGTGTCCCCTAGTAACCCCAGTCGCCCTTTAAAAGGGGAACTATATAAGGTATTTCTCCCACCTTCTTGGCATGCCTTCGTAGTGTGGTGGTCTGCCCACTGGGCGCGTATTCCAGAGGTCCGCGGTTCGATTCCCGGCGAAGGCGTTGCATATTTTTCATCTTTCCTGCTCTCAAAAATACCTAATGTCATTACACATATTTCATAGACTCAAGAGTTTGAAATTTATGTTCTATCCAAGCTTTTATTAAAAATATATGAAACATAAATTTTTAAATTAATCCTCTTGCAGACAATGTTTTAAGTAGCTCATCTTCCATCATTCTATCATAGGATATGTTAAACAATATGCTTTTTGATATAAAAATTATTGGTCAAAATGTGATTTTGACTGTTTGCACCCGATATAAGGATCGGGTCAGTTGTGGCATAGAATAAACGCTGCCATCTGCTGACCAGAAAGTCTGGGAATTTGAGAATGATTTACTTCTTGTCATTTGGTAAAAACGTTTTAAGTAAACTCCTTTGGGCTTCTAAGGCTGCTATCACACGTCGGTTTGTTTCGAAAGAACAACTGTTTGGAACAATTTTTCTGCTTTGTCACAGCAACCAATCACCACAGCTCGCTTTGGGATTAACACAGGGAAAACTGGTTCTCCATTACAAACAAGCTAACCGCATTCGGCGCTGATAGCTGATTGGTTGAAAACGAACAACTTGCAACTTTTTTCGAAAGGAAGGAAAAAGTCGCACGTCTTTCTTTCAATAGTAAACCAGGCAGAAAAATTGTCCGAAACAGTTGTTCGTGGGAAACAAACGCCGTGTGATACGGGCCTAAGGTATTTCTCTCGCTTTCTTAGCATGCCTTTCGTGGTGTAGTGGTCAGCACGCTCGACGCGTATTCGAGAGGTCCGTAGTTCCATTCCCGGGGATGGCATTGCTCATTTTTCACATCTCCTGCTTCAAAATAACCTAATGTCTTTACAGTGGCGCCCGAACTAAAAACGGTGGTGGATTATGATTCTCCATCACCAGGATATGGCTATTGGGTCCCCTAATCCCCAGTCGCCCTTTAAAAGGGGAAGTACATAAGGTATTTCTCCCACCTTCTTGGCATGCCTTCGTGGTGTGGTGGTCTGCCCACTGGGAGCGTATTCCAGAGGTCCGCGGTTCAATTCCCGGCGAAGGCGTTGCCTATTTTTCATCTTTCCTGCTTCCAAAAATACCTAATGTCTCTACAGGCTTTGCTTTAAACTTTATTTGCAGCTATAATATCTGAAAAATTGAAAGCAGTCTTCCTGAAAATGCAACTGAAATTTTAAAAGACTTTGACCAAAATACAGAATTTATGCTAATGTAAAGTTCAAAAAATCTTAATATTCTTCTATCAACAGTACGAGCAAATGTAGAAGAAGAACTGTGGAAACAAATTTAAAAAGAAATTAGAAGAAAGGCCGACCACGTATTCAAGGAGAGTAACCCAGAGTTTCAGACTATCTATAGCTAATGTTTTTCGCACAGCACAAGCACGTCAAATTTCCCAGCAAATTGGCCAGTGCTAACGAAAAAACACAATAAATATCATCGCAAGTGAAAGTTAAGGGTGACTGGTTTTCGACTGAATAGCTGTGTAAGTTTAAATTACATTCTATAACATCATATCATAAGTATCCCAAGATGTCTCAGTCGAATTAAATGAAGTTTAAAGAATTTATCCAAGGACTATATGGATATCATTTAAAACCCTTTCCCTTACTGATGTAACAAACCTTTCCTTTCATCTCATGCTTTCAAGATGTCTCTAACATCGATTCCTTATTTTACTACGACCAAATACTGATGAACTGATGAAACGGAAGGAATGTCAGAAATACTAAGATGTTTCGAAATGTTTTTGATATATAGCGACCCCCCCCCAAAAAAAATGGTTCTTGAATTTTATTATATTAGCGGAATGCCTGAAGTCATGAAGAAGGAAAAAATTATATTTTGCAATAATGTAATTTACATTTTTAATGTTATACTATTGTTTTTTTACGATATAAAAATATTTTGACTAAAATATGAACAATATTTTAAGAATTTTAATAATTTTTAAGAATATTTTAATTATTAATTTTATTATAATTATAATAATTGAATTAATAATTATATTTAATATTATAAAATATTTATATTTAATATTTTATAATATTGAATAAAATATATTATTCATATATTTTAATATGAATAATATTTAAGAAACTAAACGTAGGATGATTAAATTGTGTAAACCGTACTCACAATGATAAAACTGTTTAAAGCAATGTATGCAAATTATTCTAAATTAAATTGTCGGTTTACATCTTTCTCGTTTATATAGCTTTCCTGAACTACCTAGTAAAAGCGTACTAACTGCGCTTTGCTGTATTTTCGCTTTAAATATATGCAGTTTTCAAATGCTGGGTCACTATCGAAAAAGTATTTTTTCGATAGAAATGCAAATCGAATAAATAAAATAAAACTTCAGAAAATTTATATTGATAAATTTACTTAACATACGCAGTTTGAATGAATAAAGAGAACAATTTTTTGAAGAAACTTATAATTCAAATAATTAAAATGAAATTATAGAAAGGACAAAAATTATCTAAAAATAACAACTATGATTGAAAATATAATATAAAGAAAGTTATTTAAAAGAATGAATGATTCACCTTTTTTTCGCTACTGCACAATGAAAGGGAAGGAAAAATAATTGCTATAAATTAATAATTCCTTCAAGTGAAATTTTCTTGGCCCAAACTGAAAACATTTCGCCAAAATAATGTTTTGAATTTTATGGTAAGCTTCCCACTAAATTTTACAAAATTTAATCTTTAGGCTTAATCTGAGTCATGGAATCGATATGTGGAAAACAATCGGTGTCATTTCAGAAAAAGCTCGATTTTTTGTCAAAATACTTACGTTAGAACAATGCTATATACAAATCAGATATATATCCTAAGTCGCGATTTCTAGACATGAAAAACGGGAGTTAAATGTCTCAATCGGCTCAGTTTGGGAGATAGAGAACTCGGTATGTACACTCTGACTCCCATCAAAAAAAAGGGAAGACATAATGTACACACCAAGCCTGTTAGATTTGTAATGGAAAAACATTAAACATAATGTTCAAAATGTTTTTATGAATTAGACTAGTGGGTCAAAATGGTTCATTTATTTAAGAACGTTATTAAAAAGAATAAATGATTCACTTGGTCAAGTGGTTAATTTCATAATATGAAAGTCAAATTAATGATTTTGCCCTAAGTTGCCAACAATCTGCTTTACACTGAATAGGATTCTGTATGTTTTGAGTAAAGTGAAAATACAGACATGAAAGAATATTTCATATGTTAAAAGAGTACTAAAATGGAATCTAATCAAACAAAAGTTCGCGTTTTCTTACAGAAGATTTTTTGTTGCTTGGAATTAAAATAGCTATCAAATAACTGTGATTATTATTTTAATACATTTGTTATTTTGGTTCATCATCCAGTCACCAAAAACGAAATAATTTGTTGTGAAAATAAATAGCAAACAACTGCCTGAATGCAAATAAAAATAAAATTTAAAATTCTTAATTGTAAACTATTGCTCAGAATTCTAAAGCATTCCTACTCAGAAATCCGTTAAATGGTGAAGGAACGGAACTTTACGTGCGATGAGAAACAGCAGTTTAAGCAGATTAGCGAATAAGATGAGATGGGACAAACGTGTAAATGGGGTAATTACATATCTAGCATTTAATTTAACGACTAACATCATTAACTACATGGAAGAGTTGGAGTTATTACTTGCCATTCTAAACATTGGGCTGCAACAGTAAACAATTAAGGCTGCTGACATAAGGCAGATATTCTTGTATAATTTTCATTCGGGCTACCAGGAAATGTGTAACTATAGATAAGCCAACTCATTAGAGCTTCATCTTCTGCTGAACATGAAGCGCAAAATCAGTTGAGACTAACCGTCATTTACTGCGCAAGCTGAAGGAGATTAGATATTTTCTCTTTAATTTTCATATTAAACCGAGTTCAAACTAAACAAAAGCCTAGCATTTTTCAAATGTCTGAATTACATTTAAGCATCAGAAATACATTTAAGCTAGAACTCTGTCCTGTAAAACTTTAAAATTTCTTAGAAACGATTGTTTTTTAATTTACGATATATTGTATTTTGCAATATCTTATTTAAGGTTATTTTAAATTTCAAAAATTAATTTTTTGGCATCATGGACTAATATATAATAGTATAAAAATCAAACATAAAAAAAGTCGAAAACTATTATGTCGATACAGAAGTTAAAGTAACGCGGTATGAAGAAGTAACTTATGTATGATTTCATATGATACATGCCTGGCTGTATTGTAATATGTAATGGATTTCATAGACATAATAATGCAACTTATGTTCATTATATGGCCAAGAGTAACAATAGTCATACTTTTTCCAGGAGGAGGAGGAGCGGAAAAAAAAAAAAAAAAAAAAAAAAAGTTTAAAACCTTGTTATATTTTTAAGGCAATGCAATGGCTACAATATTAATAGTTGCTTGCATTTTGAACTAAATACAAAAAGGAAAGAATAAACTATAATTGAAAATTAATCGAAGTCTAACTTCAGCATTAAACTCTATTATGCTATTAAAAATAAACCAGTCATCATATAATTAACTATACGCAGTTTCCTAACGAGAAAAAAAACGAGACTTAATAAAAATATTTAGACAGCAAACTGTTATAAAAGTCAATTTTATTCTGTTGCAATGAACACTACAAAGCTTCTGAAACCAATACAGAAGAAGGAACTTCCTTTTGGGTAACATATCAAAACTTAATGTTGAAAAAAGCCTTTATGTTGCACTCAGTTTAACGCTCTCTCTCCATTAAACGTAAGTAAAGGCACCGAAGTTTCATTAAGATCTTCCACAGTCATATTTAAGATGCCTAATAAAATTAACATTCACTTAACCACAGAACATTATTATGAGTATTGAGTACCTCATTAAACAAATACATCATAGCATGCCTATCTGTGACATATTAATAGCACAGAGTTTAAAATACAGACCTGAGGTCTCAGAATTTTGGAAACGTTTTATATATTTCTAATACCTGAACAAAAGTTTTTTTTGTCTTCCCAATACCATTTGTTGTAATTAAAACTATTTAGAAGCTACATTAGGAAAAATTAGATAATGCTACGTAAAATTGTACTACTATAGTTAAAAACTGAATGTATGGTGTTCTGCAAAAAAAGAACAGCCCTCAAGGAAATACCTACTTTCAAGAAGTTAAATTTTAAATGTGGACGATAAATCTAAAATCAACAATATTATATTATAATATCCAAAACTACTAGCTTTCGTATTCCTATACATAGCTACCCTATTTTTAGGTCTGCTAAATCTAAGGCATGGTACAGCGTATCCGATCTTTGTGAGACAGCGAAATATTTTGGAAACAGTTTAGACATTAGATTGAGGACCACAGAAAAACACATGAAGTCGCTTTCTCTTCAAAATTGCGTTCTCTGTAAAATACAGTAAAATATCTCGTAAGTGACTCACAATTAACTGCAAATATCAAAATAATGACACTTCTGGAGGTCTAAATTTAATCTAAAATTTAAGCCTATGAGATAAAAAAACAATATGAGATAAGCTCATACTCTGAAAATTTAGTATAGCAAGTAATATCCTACCAATAAATCAAGGAATTATCAAGAATTATAAAGACTACCGATCCCTGTTTATGCGTCGATAAAAGTAGCGCCCATGATTCTGAGAAGCAATTTATATTAAAAGACGTCATTTTACTTTGTATCTTACTTGGAAAGATGTAAAGATTATTACCATATGTTACTGTTGGTATACGTTATACCTATGATCATATTCGTAGATGACGAGTCGAATAAAGCATATTCTCTTGGTATCGGACAATTTTGAAAAAGCAGAAAGATGAGGAGAATATTTCGTCCGATTTGCCGATAAATGTTCATCTATGTTAAGTTAAGAAGCTTCATTGTACACCTAGTGAATTTTTACAACTATGGCGAAAATCTCATAAGTAGGCAAACATTCTAGTTATATGTCATCACACTAAGAAATTCGTGCCTTTTAATGTGGTATGGTAAGTAAGCCCTTTAAATGTGTTTCTTGAAATATAAAATTGGTTATGGGTTGTTTTGATTTTAAATAAGCTGTACTTTTTTTCTATGTCAATTATTTAATTGTAGTAGATAGATCAAAACATACGACGGACGGACATTACATACTACAGTTTTTACAGGTGGCATCGCAAAACATGTAGAAAAATATATTGAAGTATCTGGAAAAATATCTTAGACGGTATCGGTCCGGTTTAAAGTGATTCCATTGTTTTATCAATCGAACTAATCGAACAAGTAACATCCAAACGGAAACTTTGAGATAATTTATATACCCTAAACTCTTTCAACGGCCATACCCATGCTGAAAGTACCGGTTGTCGTCTGATTCTAAACTCTTAGTTCTGCGTTTTATTGTATAGGCGGCGAGCAAAGTTTTCGATCTAGATGGACTGTTCTTTAGGTGTTCAAATGACTAAGTAGGCCATAAAATATTATGAGTTATGCAATCTCTATCCCAAGACATCATAAAATTATCACATGGATTTAATTGGGGCTGAGAAATTTTGGACAAATACTGTATTTATCATATATGATATAAATGCCATCAAATACAGAGAAATTCATTTGTACTTACATGCAGTCATACTGGTATACTTGTACATACATGTAACCATTTATGTAATCAAACTTGTGGCAAAGCTTTGCTTCCTATACTCTGCTTATATCCACTATTATATAACCGATAATTACTGAACGTACAGCATTTTTGGAATTCAATTAATAGTAAATATTAGATGTACTACAACACAAGCGATTAAATGCTACCTCGCTTCACTGCAGAAGTTTGATAACTTCTCAAAATTTCCAATATGAGGCAGTGTAAGAGACTTTATTCGATAAGGAATGCTTCCCTCCCCTCTTAATCTGCATTGTCTGGTTTATTTTTAAACAAAAGGAATTAATTACGGTACTTCTTTTATGTCTACTATGAACCTATGTACACCATAAAATATCTTAGCTTTACATCACAGAATCATCAGACGTGACAGAAAAAATTCGGTTACATATTTAAATTCAGCAAAAGAAATCCTAACAAATTCTTCATGCAGCAAACAAAGAAAAAAAAAGATTGCAAAAATCTGTGTTTTGTGTGTTATTATTAAGAATGATTCCTACTAAAGGTATTTTCCATTGATAAACGTAGTAGTCTAAGGAATTTGAATTTTGTATAATCTGGTATATTCAATTTGAAACTTGAAATATAGTAAAGATAATTTTCTGTGTTCTTAATGAGTATAAAATTTCTTACGATACATAATATTGATTAGTTAATAACTGCTGAAGCCACGCTATAAGGACTAATAGCCTTTTGTAAGTGATACACATGAAAAAGCCACCCTGCCCTCACCGAGATACGAACCATGATTCTTCCACTAGCTATCAGGATATACTAACCATTTACACCACGAGAACATGCTCGGCAGAACTCGATTATTTTTTACATTCTTCCCCACTTAAGGAGCAGCAAAGGACGATACGACATGATTAACCAGATATTGGTGGTCACAAGTTATTCTTTCACTGTATTTTAGTTCGGGTGATATTACAGGCTTTTGTGAAAGAAAAACTAGATAACGCAAAAGTGCCTTCAGCTGGATGTGCTAATCAGTTACATCACAAAAGCACTTGAAAAACGATGTGATTGTTCCATATAGCATAAATGATGTATCAAGCAGCTAAATTTTCTAAAACAGACTTACAGGACAAATTAGTAGTTTGAAATATATATTAAAAGACGGTTCGTTATAACTTACATACTATTAAGACAAGAATAAAATATAAAGCATATGCATGCACATAATTAAATGCGCGTTTTTAAGCAAAAAAAACTGTTATGCAAAAAATAAATCGAGAAAAATTCACAATAATTTATTTTAAAATTGTCTTGTAACATGACACAAACAAAATGAATTTTATAGTTTAAGAGAAAAAATAAGTCTATGCAAAAAGCAGCGAATTTATCAAACCTGAAATCCGGAAAAAACATTTTAACATATTTTGAAGGAAAAACTAGTACAACGAGAAAAAATTCGATAAGTTACAGACACAATCCGTTCCAAAACACAAAAATATTACACCAGCGTCTGTTTTTGTACATAAAACTACATAACAAATATGCAGTAAAAGTCGATGAACAACATTTATTAAATTAAAAAATATATGTAGATTTTTAAAACCAGTTGAAATTTATAATATTTTATATTGCTCGCAATTATTTTTAGAAATACTGAAGTAATACCTAACTCAGAACAAATTACTTCTAGTAACATCAATTTAATTACAATCGCTCGGTTTCATGAAAATTGAAACATTCGAGTGATAGGTTTCAAATCCTAATTTAGAAATTTATTCAGATTAAACCAGACTGAGTATGAAACAAATAAATAAGTATTCCATGAAATTATATTTATTTTACTGAGTTTATATCTCTAAATTTAAAAAAAATTAAATTTACCAAATAATGCAAATAAATAGTGAGAAATGTATTTATACATACACTTTCAGTTGAAACTGATCTCGTAGATGCAAAGTAACTAAAACAAATCCCAATTTCAATCTAACACTTTTTTAAAATTTTAAATGAAGAAATTAAAACTTCTTCATCTAAAATTTTTGGTAATGCATGAATTTGTTTTTAACTTGTTCTATTATTTTAAGATAATACCTAGCTTTTCACAAATTAATTATGAATTCGTAAACTTAAGTTTTGTTTAAAAACCTTTCAAGATGTACCGCTGAAGACATCAAACAAAAAATATTAAAAATGTACATTCATTAAATATTGACTCTTTAATAAATACATAAGTATAAATGAATGAAAGGAGAGAGATGCTGAATAAAAACTAATAAAAACTACGATAATGCTTTTTAAATGAAAAATACTGTTAGTTAAAAGTGTTGTCGGTGCATTGGTTTAATATACCTGAAACTGGTCGACAAAATCTTTAATTTAATATTTTTATTGGTCAAAATTATTTTTTTTTCAAATACAAATTTCTTTGTTTAAAAAATTAAGTTTAGAAAATTCAAACATGTTCCTTTGAAATGCACTTGAAATTCAGTAACGATATTCAAGCATAATAAGGGTTTAATACATTCTATTATAAATTATGTTACTCCTCAATATGTATTAAATTAATAAGAACCGAAAAGAAAATCCATATATAGTTTCTAAAATTTGTTTCTTGTTCATTGGAATTTGGAAACTTGCAAAGATCTGAAGAAGTTATAAAGTTGGATACAATACCTAATCAGCCATATAATGATGTATTCTTTCAATAATCGTTGAACTTAAATGCAAAATTCCTTGAATCTTGAATAAAAAAAATAAAAAAAAAAAAATGTTTTCAAAAGACCGTGATAGCCTTCGAAAAGAGAAAAACTGGAATAGCAGATGAAATTTTCACCCCCTCCCAATTACATAACACAGTTGTGGCTGAAGATAAGAAAGTGTGAAAACAACAAAGCAAGGTGTCTTACCCGAAAAGCGTCGACACTGAGTCCTGCCGCTCTCTGGCTAGCGGACGCGTTCTGTGGCATCCAGCTACCCACACCACTAGGTGGCGCTGTTTGGCAGCTCTTCTCTGCCCACTCTCTGCCGAGCACTGCAGAAACTATTATGTATCGAATAATGGAAAGAATCCGTGTGGCCACATCAGTTTGTGTTTCACGATTGCCTCCGTTTTCTCACGATACGTAAAAGTTATCAAAACAGCACGCTTCATTACAGTAAATCACGTAAAATGAGGACTGTTAACTTTAAGTTTTAAAGCGTTAATCTAATTTGACGCTCCGAACATAGAGCTTTCATGTCGTTCTTTTTGTTGTTGAATTACATATACCCATGTTATTTTAGTTAAAAAAAAAGCGCTAAATAAATGGCTTTTGTTCTTCTTTTTTCCCTTCTACAGTATTCTCAATAAATCTTAATGAATTAACTAGTTTTACTAATTAAACGTATTGCATAGAAAAAAACATTAAAAGTACACTTATTTGTGAAATAATATGTGCATTGCACACTTCCTTTATTACATTACATGCTTATCTTTATGCTTGTAAAATGTTTTGAGTTTAAAAAAAAACGCTTTTAAAATTATCGCAATAGAGATTTAGTCGTCTGAGAAACGTAGCCATATTACTGTTAACCAAGGCCTGATTTATGCAGAGCAAACGATGAATATGTCACTAGCAAAGGCGTCGCCTTAGGGCATGTGACCCATGCCTGCTAATTTAAAACATCAAAAAAGGAATTAGGACTTTTTAACTCAAATAATAAAATCCTTTTTAATTGCTTTTAATATATAGTTTTGCATTGAATTATCGATTTTATTTAGAATCGGAAATTTAAAACAAAATGAACTGCGCTCTGTCGTGTCTTCTCTAATTTTCCCTCTGCATGCTGTGTGAATACCAGCATCATTAAGGAAATAGTATATTTTACAAGGACAAAGGAAAAAACCTTTTCCTCTTTTTAATTCCCACAACATGAAAGCACATTAAAATTTTCCCCAAATGATGCGATACTTTTATCGCATTCAGATTAAGGAAATGAGTGTTGGTGCAATTATTATGTTTTAGACATCATTATTGAGCAAAGGCGAATATTCTGCTTCGAAGTTTTACATTGTACTGCACATTTAGTTTAAAGGTCGCATTTTATTTTGGGCTTCCTTCAATGTTCCATATGATAATGCAGCGGTCTCAAACTGGCGGGTCGCATGTGGTCCTCCGAAGAAATTTTATGCGGCTTGCGAATACATTTCCTATAACTTACTTAGCAATTTTACGACAAGAATCTGAAGAAAAAGATGTTAATGGTTTTTAGTCAAATTTTATATTATTTTCAGTTTACAAACAAACGCATCTGAGGAATTTCTCAAAATGCCGAAAAATTTGTTAATGCGTGAAAACTAAAGTTCAGAAAATCAAAGTTTATATAACTATGAATCAGCATGATATCAAAAGCTTTTGCTAAGACCATAGCAGTTCTGTAAAAGAAGTATGAAAAAGCGTTGTTACATTCATTATAAAAGAATCTTGGTGTCAAAGAAGAAGATACGGCATCTGAATGCAATTAGCATTGAAAATAATCACTAGCGGTTTATTAAAGAGAAATTTTTAGAAAAATCATTCTATCTCATTTATTTATGCACTGTAAATTCAGTACAGATGGGTTCGGGTACTTCGGTAATTTGATCTCTAGGATATTGAAAAAATCACACTAATATTCAGAGATGAATTAGTATTTTATGCATACAAGCTTCTCACAATAAACCAAAAGAGAAAAGAAAAAGGCAGAACAATTTGAAATCTTGAAAATATCAAATGTACCATTGATACTGTTGCTAAGCCTTAAAGATGTTATTTATTCAACTAATTAAACCTAGTTTTCCTCATAAACATTTTACTTATGTTTTCTTATAAATATGCTTTAGTATTGAGAAATAGAATTTTCATAATTGAAAACAACTATAAGAAAACGGTGGTTAAAATATATTTCAACAATTCTATAATTAAAATACCCGTTTTCCAGTCGGTTATAGATTGTTCCAAACACTAAATGGCAAATTCATGCATTTTAGGTGATAAATGCTGTCTTTCTTAATCTAAACGCATAGCTAAATAGCTTTGCACAAACTGACCAATTTTTTATATTTTTTAATTTTCTTTAGTAAAAGTATTTCATTATTTCGGTCAGAGTATCCTCATTACTTAGTTCAGAATTACACATTAGTCCTCATTAGTATTTTCATTTTATAACTGTTTCACAAAATTTAAAATTATAAATAAAAATCTGATATCAGAAGACACGTAAGCAGTCCTTTTAGAAGCGTAAGCAATCGTTCGTGGAATTTAGAAAGAAGGGGAAAAGACGGAAAATTTTTACATTGCGTGCAAATAAATCTCAGTTGAGTCTGGACTGATGAACTGTGTTTTTAAAAGCGTTTCGCATATTTTAAGAACAAATGAAGAAAACTTGAAGGAATAACTAATGTAAAATGGTAGATATCTGGATGCGAGACAAGCTACTACAAACTAATTACCCATTCCACTTGGCCGTAAAAACAAATTAATTCATTTCCATAACTGCAATGCTCATTTACGTTATTGCAAACTAACGTTCGAAACGTGAACAACTCTTTTATCGTCCTCTGTCTTATCATTTAAGATATTATTATATTTAAATTTTCGTCATTCTATGAGCTTTCTAATAGCGAGTATGAATAAATATCAGAGAATGCATTTACACTATTTAAATGGTTTGAAATAGTTCTTTCCAGCATTTTAAACTTTCAAATAGCTTATAAAATTCCCCGCAATAACCGTATCAGGTTTAATCTTCCGTCTTACTTTCTTTGGGAACATGCAAGGACCTGACTCGGAACAGGGAGCTTACTAAAGCTATGTTCAATAACTGTGGGAAGTAGACAGGATACACAAGAAGGGTATACAAAACCCTTTATTTTTCTCTCTTTACAATAATTTCCGTACTTCGGAATACAAAGACCCACTACTTGTGGTCTAAACGTAAGAATATAAAAATATAACTAAACTCTTAACTTTGAAATAATAAACGTGGAATATTGACCTTATATTAACAGGAAGCCGTATGTAGTACAGAAAACTGTTAACACTACAATACGTTTAAAAATTATCACGAGGATTAAACCTCTGGCCTGGAAGGCAACCAGCAACTGAGTAAAACTTCTAAGGTAAGCGGCCTGCTTCGACTAACTCCTTCCTCTCTCTCGCTTGACAAAAAGCCACAACTTAAGTACTTGGCGTTCGCCAGACAAATTTTGCATAATGCATAAATAAGTTAACGCTTTTAATTCTGGCCGGAAGTAGAAAATAAGAAGTGATAGTAAAGATTTAAAATAAAATAAACGTTAGTAAAACTTACGATCCTTACATACTTCCCGCCAGAGTTAATTAGTTTGAAACTGGGGTCTAAAACGACCTTGTTGAAAACTTTTAGCTCTAGAATCTAACGCGAGGCCAATCTTTTACAAACATTTCTCACTAGAAACTAGAAATTTTAAAAAAAGAAATTGTTTTTACAATAGCAGCTCCAAGGACACGCAATTTTTTTCATCTGTACTGCATCTAAACAGGAGCTTTTTATTCAAATCTGGTTCCTTCCAGAGATCTGGAAGGAAAACTAGTTTAATGAAATGTTACACAATGAAATGGCAAGTAACATGCATATTTATATTTCTCTTAACATTCTTATTTCATTCATGACTATTTTAATTATCTCTCCCCGTGCTCTCTGACATGTGTTGTAAAAGAACACCAAACACGAATGTGTTTATGTATACGTGTTCAACACTTCCTCCTACAATCAAAACACTAACGTGTTAAAATTCAACATACCAAGACCTCGTAACACACCCTAACTCCAACTCTAAACCCTGAGGTACTATTCTGAAAGTGGCTAACTCTGAAGTGTAGCGTCAGAGAGCCTAACTACATTCATTCAACCTTTAACACATATTCACCATGATTTGGTCTTTTTACAGTCACACGAATAAAAAAAAAATTTAACATTACTTTCACTTTTACCATATCACGGTATTTCTTAACATTTAAAATAACAGTTCACATTGTATATAAGAACATATTAACATGCCGCTAATTTTACGCATTTAAAAACATACATTAGTAGTACATTGTTAACTTCTATTCTTTTCAAAGCAAGTGCCAATTCTTTCTACATTGAAATACTACATTTCAAAAAGTCTTTCAGACTAAAACTTCTTTCTTGCTAGAATCTTTTAAATAAAATTTATACAATAACGTTTACAATATTTAAGTCTTTACATATCGCTATTATACATCAACTTTAGTTTTACGCGCGAGTAATTGAAAAACATAATACCAAAATCGGTAACAACTCATTTCTCGCCTTTTTGGCGATAAAGGTAGACCTCGCATGAGGTAAAACTTCTTGAAATCTGCCACTTGCAGTAAGAATGAAAGATTAACTTAAGTTTGCAAAGTAACATAAAATTTTACTTATCTTTGTGATATTCGGACATTCTTTTCTGAGCCCAGTCCTGGAAGGTAGCACAGATTCTCGTTTGATTTATCCTCCTTCTTGTGCGGGCTCGCCCTTCAGTGCCTTCCTCTAGAAGCTTTCTTTTTTCTGCAGTTCGGTCACCCTTGAATACCTTCTTTTTCGCCTCTGACTGTGGTCTTGGCCGTTTGATGGCAGCTGGTCTTGGCGGAACCGGGAAACTTCTTTCGCGTTCCTGCTTGGACCTCGTTGCTGGCCGTTCAAATTTTCCTTGTAACTTTTCCTCCGCCGCTGGTGGCCCTTCCGCAGTTCGGCGACATTTGCTGCGGAGAGTCCTGTCGGATGAGTAGATCTTCCGTTTTAGAGAAGGGTTATAGTTGCCGTCATTTCTCCTGGCTCTCTTTGCATACGTCGTCTTTCTCCCTTCTTCATTCTGGGGGTGTTCGTGAGCTCTCTTTTCTGGACGGTGGAACGGCTTCTTTTCTTGTTACCTTCAATTTTCCCGCGGGGAAACTTTCTTTTCACTTGCTCCTGCCTCTTATTGGCTTGCCCTTATACTTGTCGTTGTTCCACCTCTGGAGCTTGTGCCTGCCGTGTCTGCCGTGCCGGATCCTGCAAAAGATCTGTAAATATTTGCATTTTATTACGATCATAGTAGGGTTTGATTTGATCAGTGTTTGCGGAGCAGGTTTCAACATTCCTGGCTCTTTTAACACTACTACAGCGTGAGTTATTTTTTCTATGACATATGGTCCTTCAAATCGTGGAAAAAATTTGGCAGTTTTATCTTCTGGTGCTGAAGAAAGTGAATGCTTAATTTTTAATACTTCATCCCCTACTTTATAAGTTACTCCCCGTCATTTCAAGTCATAATACAGCTTTTGTTTTCTCTGTGCTACTTCAGTATTCTTTTTTGCTTCTTTAATTAGTTTTTCTATATCACCCATTTTAAATTCTGGGGCTCTTTGTTGCACATAAAATAATTTATCTAACGGCGTTATAATCTTTCTGCCTAAAAATAACTCAGCAGGAGTTTTGCCCGTTGTATCATGTTTTGCGGTCCTAAGGGCGAAAGCAAATTCATTGACATAGTTATCCCAAATTTTATGAAAATTATTAACATAACTACGGATAATTTTCACTATATTTCTATTGACCCGTTCCGCTATATTTGATTGCGGCCGATACGGGACCATTTTTAAATGACGTATACCCAGTTTTTGGCACATGTCTTCAAATACATTACTTACAAATTGAGGACCATTATCCGATATAACTTTTAGGCGCGCCCCGTATTTTAAAATATATTTATTTAAAATAGAATCAGTAACTAATTTCGCGGAGGCTCGTTTTAAGGGAACAATTTCGGTCCACTTACTAAAATGATCAACCATAACAAGGAGATAGCGACTTTTATTTAACTGACTTTTTGGGAAAGGGCCCAATAAATCGATGCCAATTATTTCATTTGGAAATTCGGATTTAATACTATTTAGAAACCCGGCCGGGCGGAAATTAATATAATTAACTGCTTGACATGTTGGGCAGGACTGGACATACGCCCTTGTTAACTTTTGCAGTTCAGGAAAATAGACTGCCTCGCGTACGCGTTGGATAGTTTTTCGAATACCAGCATGAGAAGCTAACGGGCTGTCATGGAGTTCCTGCAGGATATTTAATCTAAGACTAGCTGGGATAACAGGTCGAAATTCGTTGTTGGAATTCGTAGTTTTTGTATAAAAAAATAGACCATCTATTAGTTCGTAATGGGCCGCCCTATTTCTTATCGCCACAATATCTTGGTGGCTAAAATTTTCAGGATGCTTTAAATACTCATAAATGCCTCCAAACTCAGGATCCTTACCCAGTTCGGTTATTACAGTTTCTCGGGAATTTATTGTACATGCTGTGAGCATTGCCACCTTTACAGTATTACCTTCTTCATCTATTTTAATTCTGGATAGGGCATCTGCTACGATTTTTTTCTTTCCGGGGGTATGCTTGATTACCAGATTATATTCTTGTAGCTTGAGTGCCCATCTTATTAACCTTGGGGATAAGTTTTTCCCTGAGTACAATCTAGTTACCGCCGCATGATCAGAGTACACTGTTATTGGCGCCTTTCCAAAATAGACTCGGAACTTTTGCACTGCTAACAGAACTGCAAGTGCCTCTCTCTCGGTCGCGGAATAGTTTCTTTGTGTTTGATTTAAAGTTCGGCTAAAAAATGCCACGGGCTGCTGATTTTGCGAAAGTACCGCTCCTACCGCATAATCCGTAGAATCCGCTGAAATTTCTAAATTCTCATCCTTTTCAGGAAATTTCAACACAGGGGCTTGCGTTAATGCTTGCTTTAATTTTTCGAACGCACTATTGGCTTCAGCTGTCCACGAGAATCTTGCCTTTTTCCTTTTTAATTTTAACAATGGTTCAGCAATAGCTGCAAAATCTTTAATAAAGGACCTATAATATGAACAAAGTCCTAGAAAAGAAGAGAGCTTCTTCGCCGTGTTTGGAGTCGGATACTTTTGTACAGCGATTATTTTTGATTCGTCTGTCTCGATTCCTTTCTGAGATATTTTGTAACCTAAATATTTTAATTCAGGGGCTGCAAATTTGCACTTTTCGACATTAACTTTTAGACCGGCCTCATTTAATAAAGAAAACACCTGTCTTAAATCCTGTACATGTTGGTCGAGATTATCACTAGTAATAATGATATCGTCTAAATAGATAAATGTGGACTTTCCAAGAACAGGCCTTAACACAATGTCCATACATCGCTGAAATGTTGCCGGTGCCCCTGAAAGGCCAAACGGCATACGCAGAAATGCATAAGTGCCAGACTTGGTTATAAAAGCTGTCTTAGGCACGTCCTCAGGCCTAACCCCTATTTGAAAATAACCAGTCGTTAAGTCTAAAGTCGTCATATATTTGGTGGATGTTATGTTCCTTAGAATTTCTTCAATAATAGGTAACGGATATACCGGATATTTAGTTATGGAGTTTAATTTACGGTAGTCAATTGCGAATCTCCACCTTTTTGGATGTGTCAAAGGATAGTCATTATTTTTCTTACATAAAACCACCGGGCTAGCATAACTACTTGAGATGTGCGTTATGATTTTTTACGTAGCATATCGGTGATATGCCATTCTATAATTTTTTCCTTATTCTTATCATACCGGTATGCTTTGTGGCGAACTGGCATTGAATCTCCGGTGTCAATACTATGGTTAGTAACCTGAGTAAATCCTGGAATATCACTAAATAACGAAGCAGATTCACTTACCACTTGTCGGATTCTTCGTTGCTCGTCATTAGGCAGGTGGTCAAGGTTTAACATCGGCGGTTCAGCCTTTTCTTCTCGAACTGGTTTCATTGTCAGCTTAAGGGACGCTTCATTAAAATCTAGCGTTGCTTGTGCCTCTGAAAGAAAATCTATTCCTAAGATAATATGTGCTTGCAGATTCTTTACTATGAAAAACATAACCTTTACTTTTTCGTCCTTGATACGGACATACAGCGGTAATTTACCTATACACTTACATCTTTCTTCTTGCGCAGCTAACACTGTCGTATTATCCGAATTATATATACGATATTTACGAAAATACTTCCTAAAAAAATCTTCTGCCACACAGGAACACTGCGCGCCTGTATCCAGGAGTGCGGTGGCTGGGATATTATTCACCAACACTTCAATCTTCGGAAGAGTCAAATTTTTCACCATTACTGTATTTAACTTGAATGAAGAGGGGTTTTCTTGGCCTTCGGATTTCCGCACCCTCCCATCAGCAGAAATCTGTTTTAGTTTAAATTATTTTTCATTTCCGTGCTTTCCTTCTTTTTCCACTGGCCTTGAGTCTTTTTTCCTGGATTGCTATTGAACTGTCGACGTTCGCCGGCTGTTTTTGAATGCTCGGGTTTCCTTGCCCACTGATCCGCTTTGCTTCCGTAGCCGTGTGCTTGAGTTTGCTGTAGTCTTGGCGCACCAAATTGGTTTCGCTGTTGATATTGGCGTCTTCTTTCAATGTCCGCCGTTCTTCTACTTTCAAACTGGATTGCTAGCTCAAATAACTTTTCCAGTGTAGTCGGATTTCTTAATTCAATAAAGTCTTGCACTTGGGTAAGTAACCTCGGCAAAATCACTTGAATTATCTCAGGATCCGGACGGTTTCCATACAAGAGTTTGAAGACGTGAATTTTTCTTAAAATAAAGCTTGAGAGATTTTCGATTCTTTGCTGATATATACTGAAAAGTTCCGTTTCTAATTTCGCACGATCCCTTACAACAGTGAAGGCTTTTAGTAGGGCAGTCTTGAAATTTTCGTAAGTATAGGTGGGACTTCCTGCTTGACCCAAGAGACTTCTGCCTATACATTTGAACCAGTTAAGCGCTTGGCCCCTCAAAGCGCTGGTAGCTAAGGTAACTTTTTGAAACTCCTGCACGGGGTAGAGCATGAAGTGGTCATCCAATTTTTCCAAAAAACTGGTTACCGGTGAGTCTCTATTAAATGTTGCTTCTGGTTTCATCGAAGCGCGCATGGTCTGGACGATGTAACGATATCCTTCCAGGGCGGCAGCTGGCATTTCTGGATTCTGAGCCGCTTCTGCAGGCAGCACATGTTCTTCTTGAAACTCGGCCATGGTTATTCTTCTTCGTTGGGCGCCACTATCAGGTTCAATGTTCCGTCTTACTTTCTTTGGGAACATGCAAGGACCTGACTCGGAACAGGGAGCTTACTAAAGCTATGTTCAATAACTGTGGGAAGTAGACAGGATACACAAGAAGGGTATACAAAACCCTTTATTTTTCTCTCTTTACAATAATTTCCGTACTTCGGAATACAAAGACCCACTACTTGTGGTCTAAACGTAAGAATATAAAAATATAACTAAACTCTTAACTTTGAAATAATAAACGTGGAAGATTGGCCTTATATTAACAGGAAGCCGTATGTAGTACAGAGAACTGGGAACACTACAATACGTTTAAAAATTATCACGAGGATTAAACCTCTGGCCTGGAAGGCAACCAGCAACTGAGTAAAACTTCTAAGGTAAGCGGCCTGCTTCGACTAACTGCTTCCTCTCTCTCGCTTGACAAAAAGCCACAACTTAAGTACTTGGCGTTCGCCAGAGAAATTTTGCATAAATAAGTTAACGCTTTTAATTCTGGCCGGAAGTAGAAAATAAGAAGTGATAGTAAAGATTTAAAATAAAATAAACGTTAGTAAAACTTAAGATCCTTACAACCGTAGATCTCAAACTTCTCCATATAATTTTGGAGCAAAACATGTTTGCGTCATAAATGTTATAAAACGTTACGCGACGTTAACGGAATGGTTTCCTAAGGCAACTTATTTTGAGCAAAAAAATTACAGTTAAAAAGCCAAGGATAACATGGAATTAAATTTCTCCATCGTGAAACATTGCGTGTCTTATAATGATGACGATTACTTTTGCCAACTAAAAGAAGCTGAAAGAGAAAGTTACCAGATGACTGCAGTTATCTACATTCGCATGCTTTTCTATGAAAGCCCCCGTTTACACGATATCGACAAAAATAAAACTGTTTCCTTCAGGCTGATAGAAAAAGCAATAAAATACCTAACTCACTTTTTTTACTGTGTTCCCAGAAGGCGTTTATAAAATAACTAGCAGATGTTCATCGCACGAAATTTCTATATTGTTTTATCGTTTATCAATATTTTTTGACGCATCTTCCATTTTCTTATACATACGGCATAATTTATTGACCTGGATGGAAATTTTAATAAAATATAAACTTCGCAAGCTAACGGTACAAGCTTAACTAGAGCTGCAAAAGAAAATTATGAAGATGACTTTCGAAGTCAAATTTCTATCTAAAATTTAAAATAACTTGTATGAAATCTGGTGAACTTTCTTTGGAAATCTTACTCTTTTAAACTTCCATGTATTCCGGTAGAATTATAACAGAAAGCTAAGTTGCAAGTGTTCTTCCATTTCGAACAATAATAAAAAAAAAAAATCAATGCAGCTAAGCAGAGTTCCGCGAAATCATATAGCATAACTTTCATAAGATACGCAACCGGTGTCAAGCGACGCAACTCGGAAACTCAATATGGAGCATTATAGTTCAGAAATTAATATTTGACTCGATTTAATGTAATTAGCCATCTGACTTTAAATCAGAAAATCACAAGATGAGACACACCATTAAAATATAATGAGAGAAAAGTAGATCATTTTAGTCCAAAAGGGACATTAGTCCCGAATGGGATTTTAATCTCGAAACTGCATTTTGCATTAAATCACGTACGGCGTATTTTTTCAGATTGTTACTACCAAATATTATCGCCGTGTATTATATTTAAAGAAATGAAATAATGAAGAATCTACAGGATTATGAGTATGTTTCTCGCACTGTGAAAAAACACATTACCTAGAGCAATTAAATTTTGAAACACGTTGTCCTCCACCCGAACATGTGCACCCGGAAGCCCGAATTTTGAATTTTTTTTTGTTGTAAATTAATTAAGCATTTGAGAATAAATAAATAAAATGTTTGCCTAACTCACTTCTGGTAACCATAGAAATGCCAAGACGCACGCGTCAAACACGTCAACTATGTTAATCACGTGCTATTAATTTATCCAATGATCCTCTTGTTCTTTAGTTATTATTAAGCTTCTATATGTGCTTGTATTAACAGTAATGTATCTGTTGCTCATATTATTTTAGTTGCACTAGAATAAATATGTTATTAGTATTTAAATCTGCATCGTATTATTTATGGATAAATCCCTCATATCATCATCAACAATAGTTTCGGAGACTCAACTGCTGCTACTGAGTGCACAAAAGGTAAGCTGAATTTGTTATCTTTATTCTTCATTGATTATGAGACTGATCGTCGTAAATCCCGAAACTAAAATTTAAACTGTGCATATAAACTTTCCGAAACTGCTAAGTAAGAATTATGTCACAGTCAAGTGTTAAAGATTGTATGTAAATATCGAAACTGAATTCCGAAAATTACGCTAATTAAAAATTCAAGATTCAAATGCTTTTAATGCTTGATGGGTTAGATGATCTTCTTTTTCCCCCCCCACCATCTAAACCTGATGTCTCAATCCACTGAAACCTGAAAAATATCCACTTTTATTTTGCCTATGGGAAACCCGTTAAATTCAAAATGTATGGAGAAAAAGTTACATTTTGATTTTGAAAAGAAAAAAAAATCATTTAAATTTTTTTAGGTGGAAAAAAAAGTTTTACTTTAATTTTTTAGGGAGAAAAATATTTTTTATTGGTTTTTATTGGTTTTGAATTGTAATATTTCTGAACTTGAATCTTCAGAAAACGAAATCACTCTGCTTTATCAGATTCCTTTCTAAGCGTAGAATACAGTCTTCAAACAGAATATTTTAGTATAAGTAAATGCATTATAGACAAAAATAAAATTAAAAATACTTCATTATTTTTCACGCCCTATTCCTGAAATTTTTTAAGGTTCTTACCTCATTCGGGACATTTTCAGAAAAATTATTCATTTCTTGTTCATGTTTTCCATACTCAGATACTAATTTTGTTGGAAATTTGACATTTGTTTTCCTTCTTACATGTTACATTTCACTATTGCTCTTTGGCTTGGGAGGAAGGTTTTTCGTGGATATTGCATACCTCTCCCATATGTCTGCGGCTGTTCTAATAAATTACATTGCCAACTAGTGTAAATATCTCTAGATATATAGGTATTCTCTTGAATGTTTGCTTAACCTGAAAAGAAAAAAATACAGCCCATGTGCTAAATAGGATCTTAGAATGTCCTTCAAGAATGCATCTTTTTATAGTGCTTTGCATGTTTTTCCGTTATTATCAATTAGGTTCATTCCGTTCCTATTTTATCTGAAATTTGTGAAGCACTTCTGTTTTGAATACTTGCCTTGGAGTTTTTCCTTTTTAAATTAACTCATACTAAAATGTAATGAAAGTTAAGTTGCCGATGTTGGACCATGATATGAAGTTTATGTCAATATTATATGTTTTGTATGGTATTTATGCAAAATGTTTTTGATAGCTGTGAAAAATTAATTATCAGATAGTTCTCAAAGATCTATAAGAACTCTAAGTAAAGTAATGCCAGTTTGAAATGCGTATCTTCAGTTAAATTATATTAAAGTTAAGTTGGATTATTATTTGGAATTCATGACAATATTTTCTGTTGTGCAGGATTTTATTTGCTATGTATCATAACTTAAAAAATCCTTCTCAAAATGCTGTAAGAGGTCAGTGTTTGTCAATTTGAAATGCATATCTTAAGTTAGAAGGAATATATTAAAATTGTAAAAATAACGATCATACTATTTTGAGGAAAAAATATTCCAAACTGAGAAATTTTTATATTCTAAGTTGGGAAAAAGATGATAAAGTTTCACTTCCGTGACTGAATGTTAATTCCATGTGTATTATAGACATCCCTTCTTTTTAGATGTTTTAGATAAATTTGCCTATATGGCGAATTTAAAATATTACATTACAATGTGAATATTCTTCTCAGTTGTTAAAAATTCTGTAGCTTGTTAAAAAATTAAGGCTGTGTTACTTTCAAATATAGCAGTGTTTATGAAGGTAAATGGTGAGATCACATTAAGAATCTGAGTGACGTTTTAAGAGACTGAGTGACGTTTTCACACGATAGAAATCAAGATTTAGTGTATGTTCGGTGATTTAAATACGATATATACAAGAAAATCCAAGACATTTTTGTAAAATATTTCAAAGAGTCAATCTGTGTTAGTAATATATATGAAACCTCCTGCTCAATAAAAAGGAGTGTTCTGAATATATTCATGTAAATGACTGTAGTGTAAAATAATAAGAAATGAAATGCTGCTGGTACGTATTAGACTGGGGTAAACAATAATAAGAAATTTCGTATTTTTTTGTATGTAGTTGAACTAAACTGCCTAGAGATGTCCATATATTAGTTCAAGTAGATTTTATGTCATAAAAATTTATTATTTCTGAATTATAAGGTTTAATTCAAACTCAGTAGATCTTTAAAAAATCCGTATAAGTCTGTGCTTATTTTTAGGGAAAGAAGAATCAGAAATATTAACATGGATATGTTTTAAAAACATGATAAAGGTTAAATGTAAGGAAAAATATCTATATGGAAAATAGAAAGTTTAAAATTTACATTTGTTTGATACGTTTCGTGAATCCCCTGAATAAAAATGAGATGTGTAAAAGAGAATCCGCGACGCTTTGTATAGTGTTTTAAAACGTTAGTATAATACATTAGAAGAGAAAGTTCGGAGTATCACCTGTTAACTGTTAGTAGTATGGTGTAATACATTAGAAGAGAACGTTTTGCGTATCTTAAGTATTAGTAGTGTAAAAAATAAGAAATATAATATTCCAATTAAGCTATATGGAATGAACATCATACTTATTGGTTTAAATTTACAGAAAATATTATCCATGAGAAAGCCTCTAGAAGGGAATTATATGCGGTAAGTTCCAGCTTAAATTTCATAGACAGAGAAATATATATATATATATATAACTTTACGCTTCGAGATATGGAGGTGTATCCTCAATAAATATTTAAAACAAGAAAAACCTTAAGAGGAAAATAAAAGAAATAAAAGAAGAAAAATTCTTCAAAGAATTAAGAAAAAAAAAACTTTCATATAAAAAAAGAAAATTAAAAATTACTTCTTGAAATAAAATATAGGAAGGAAAAAAAAGACCAAGTTCGTAAAAAATAGAAAAAAATCGTATGAAAATAAATACAGCTTTTGTAAAATAAAAAGAGAAAAAAATTAAAATTGTGAATTCAGATTTTCTTTTCTCTCTTTCATAATTTTTTGGGGGCGGGGGATTTTAAATTTAACATCAGCGTGTTTCTCTTCCAATTAAATGTAATAAGAATTTTAAAATCTTCCTAAAATATATACTTCCGTTCAGAAATCATCATTTTCGTTTCTATACATTGCTGCTAATATAAATAAACGAACGTAAATTATTAATAATGCCAATTTTATAATATGATTATTATATTATATTTTTATAATATTACTTGTTTATTATTTCTTTTGGTTAATGAAACGTGAGATATAAAGTGTTACCTTGCTAGGATTTTTTTTTTTTTTTTACTTATTACGAGCTCCGCAATTAGAGGTTACACGGAAAGGGAGGGTGCCCCATGGAGGTTCTTTTAAAGGAAACTGGCTCGCATCCACGTTACATAGGGGAACATCACGAAAACGCCAAAGCAGCCTGTCCGTTCGCCGTTACTTGAAACCCGGACCGAACTACGAGTGTTCAGCGGCTTTTACCGCTCAGCCGCTAGTGGGCCTTTGCTAGGATTTGAAGCATAGAACTTTCGATATTATCTGTATGGCCCACACTTAAGCTACATAGAAATGTGAAAATTTCTTTAAATATGTATTTTTTAAAGATCAGAACTATTATGAAGTGACCAGAACTTAAGTGACTAAGTGACCAGAACTATTATAAAGTAAATGCTTATCTGATCTGATTTACATCTTAAGCTGTAATCATTGATCCATGATCAATGTTCAAGAAAGTTTAGCGGCGAAATCTCTTCAAATCGCCTTTTTGTAAAGCAGGTATTCAAAATGAAGCTATGAAAGAAAATGTTCTTATATAGACCTGCATTTTGTTAGGTAGTGAAAGAACAATTCCATTAATTTTTTTTCTTATAGATAGCATTCATGCGGTATCCCATAAATAATCTAATCCAATTTAATCTTTTTCCACTTATGAAGACAAATAAGAAGATTTGAGCCAAGAATTTCGGAAACAGAGAAGCAAACAGATCAGTGATACTCAACCTGTTTATCTCCACGCAACCCATTTTAGCCAGTGTTAAAAGGTCATCTTCTCTCTTTTTCAAATTCCAAAAAATGCATATACATTTATTTGATTTAATTTATTCTTTAACGTGTTTTTATAAATTAAATAACAAAAAAGTATAAATAATGATGAACATCAAGACTCGAATAGAAGTAGTTTTTATATTCATAAGCAAGAAACTAAATAATTAACAGCCAAATAAAAACTGACGTCATTCCCCCTTACCTAAAACTATGAAATCCTCCGGTGTAAGGGTAATTCCCCTATGCGTGAGAATCCCTGAGACAGATAATCAACAGAATAGTGGATTTTTATTTAAACCCGAGAAAAGTTATCGATAACATTAATAAATGTAATTTTT
This sequence comes from Stegodyphus dumicola, assembly GCF_044657685.1. Lineage (NCBI taxonomy): Eukaryota > Metazoa > Arthropoda > Arachnida > Araneae > Eresidae > Stegodyphus > Stegodyphus dumicola. Next base: position 140,422,313 of record NC_140771.1, on the reverse strand, counting down.
GCTTGCATTGAAATAGGCATATTAATATTAATTTTGTGGAGTTAATTGTTCAGCTTAAACAAGATTATTAATATTTAATTCACCTGCTGTTTGATCAGGAGCAATTTTAAGTTTGGGGAACAAAATCTGGATTTTTCTCGATAGTTTCCCCGATATTACATCCTGCTTCCATGCTCACAAGCAATGCCCTTTTTTTAAACCCTGCATTTGTTAGATTATGACTTTTAGATGTGTTTTCTTCTTGACTTGCAAACATTTTGTCACGCTTGTAGTAAGTAACTGATGCTTCTTGGGAAAACATTTAAACGGTGATGACAAACATATGACACACGTGTTAGCGGTGACATGTCAGGAGGTTCGAGGCGAACACGCCGACATTCACTAACACCTGACAGCAACAAAAATCCCTGTCTCAGTTTAATTCACTTTTTGAATTTATGTGAAATAGAATCACATTGAATTTTTTTTTCAACTGTTATTAATTAGCATTAGTTCAGAATTTTTCACAAATCTTTAAAATTTAATCGCGAATGTATTCCCAATTTTCTCCTCTGCAATTTCTTGCAAGGCTATCGGTTAAATGGTTGAGGCATACTCTCTGAGTCGGAATCAAACTGGCATCAACGTGAATCAAATGAACAGTATGCCAAGCAACGTTTGAGCAGCTTGTTTGATTTTTAGCAAGATGAATGCCATCTGGGTCAGCGGAGACCGGCACTGAGTTTGATAAGTTCATTAACTTATTATTAATATTTCACTAAAATATTTAACGCAAAATTAGATATTCATATTGGTCAGAGACTCAAGCCATGTGAAATTAACGTAGTATTCAGCGTGTTGAGAGTACAAAAACTTATCTGAAATATGAGAGATTTTTTGACTCAAAGCAACAAAAAGCCATTATTTGATGGTAATCAAAATACGATGTAGAATGTGCTGCACAATTTCTTTTCAATTTTACTCAAAATTGTTACTAAAATTGATGCAGCATTTAGAGTTCTTACCTGATGTTAATCGAAATCCAATATAGAATGTGCCATGGTGGTCCCTAACTGGCGACCCACGAGTCCCCAAAATAATTTTACGCGACCCACGAAGACATTTTATATATGTATTTGTTGCAAATACGGTACTACAAAGATTTACATATTTTAAATCTTCGGAATCCGGATTTATATTATTTTCATTTCCATTAAAAGCAAACATAAATAAATAACTTGCTCGAAAATCTACAAATGGGGCTAGATGATTTACAACATAAATTTTATTCAATGATTTGAAGCTTCAGATTTTATTACTTTTATTCGTATTTACTCAAATAATAATTACGATTTTTTACACTGAGAACAATCGCTTTGTTTGGAAATACATTTATACGTGAACAGCTCTTTTTTGCAGAGTTGAAAATTAATATGAAATGAAGTCCATTGACTGACGAGTATCTAACACCTGTCATGAAAATAACTTCTCCAGAGCTACATGCTTATTCAGAATCTAGCCGCAGTCAAACAATAGTAAGAAGTAAAGAAGTTTATAATTATTTACATATAAACATGTGTATTTTTATATATACGTCGAAGAAAAATTTAGACAAAATTGTTATTATTTATTCTCAAATTTTGTTTTACTTGGTAAGTTAATTTTCTGTGAAAGATTTGAAAGTTTTTATAATTTTTTTAGTTTTAGTTTAAAGTAATGTTTTAAACTAAATCATTACTTTAATTTAAACATGTTATAATTATTTGAAAGTACTGTATGTCTAGGGATTTAATATTTAGCTTTTAATATACTTAAAATACGAAGTGTAACCAACAAAAATGCCTTAGAGATATCAAACTCTAGATTTCAGATTGAAAATTTAATATTAACTTGATTTTTACTTCCTTGTACGAAGTAAAAAGGAAGTATTGTAATCGCGAAAAGTTTCAGGCAGCATATCAACGAAAATATCCATTTTGACCGCTATCCAACGCAATTTAACGATGTTTTTGCGTGATATCTGTACGTAAGAACAGAATAAAAGACACGTTTCCTCCAAAAAAATTATAAAACTGCTTTAAAATTAATTCTGAAGAGAATTTTTCATGGCGTCTGTACGAACATATGTACTTACGTGCGTACGTACGTATCTCGCATAAATATAAAACGAATAGCCTCAGAACGTTGAAATTTTGTATATAGGACTGCTATAACATGTAGATGTGCACCTCGTATTTTGGTTGCAATCGGCCGCACCAAACGTTTATAAATATATTTATACATATATGTCCACTCTGTTACCCGGCTCAGTGATCTCAGTTTCTTTACTCTTATATGTTTGTAAATTGCACATTTTTTGCTTTAAAAACGATTGAATTATGTTGTTTTGATCTTCCGGTTAAGGTTTTTATGCCTTTAGTAAATCTGTATGCAATACTTTTAGAATTATCAACAATTTTAAAATTGTTTAAGTGCCGCTAAGCCTTTTTTTTTCATCGCGGCCATTGATTGTTTACATTTGAAACAGCAAACTAGTGGATTTGTTGCCAATCTAGAGAAACTTAGCTTCGCAACAACAAAGATAACACTTTCATTTATTATTGCCAATTAAATCATGCTTAATCCTTTCTGGAATTTTTTCGAGGAAATAGTGTTTAAGATTTACTTCGTAATTTTTAATATAGATATTTTGAGTTTTTATGTATTTTTGCCTTCTCTCGAACTGAGAACTGAATTAATTGAATGAGAAATACTCAATCGTCTGTGAAAAACTGTTTCTTTTTTGTTTTGTTTGCTTAATTTCTTTTATACATCATTCTAGCTTTATTATAGTATTTGAATAGAACATGTGGCAACGATTAGATAATTCTATTCTTTAAATGATATAAATTTTATGCATTATGAGTTACATTATGAACGAAATATAATACTGTTAAGTGAATCTAGCGCCAGAATGTCGCTATGGTAAACACATACTACAGTGAATTTTAAAGAATGCATTTATTCTATTGTGGTTTATGCGGTGTCGGCGAACTAGATTTAATTCAATCCAATAAGTTTTAATGAAATGCAATAAAAAATGCGTATAATTTAATATTCCGTACAAGGAAGTCATGTGGTCTACACATCAGATTTTTTCTCTGACAATATTATTATTATCACATATGTATATTTAGAAAAACATTTAGTAAGCGAAGTTTAAAATTTATTTAAAATATTTTTATCTAATAACACAATTTTCTTTCTTAATTAACATTCTACATAAAACTATTAAGATGCTTAATTTATTCTTTCATTTTTCTGCTATACTTCATAAACATATCCTTTGTCACATTTTATCATTATACGATAAATAACGTCACACCGGATATAATCGCAGTATTTTGTCAGATAAATGAATGTGGATGAAATTACTTACTTTTTTATTGAGGAAAAAACTCAGTAGGACTTGAGCATAATCACTTTTTGAATTTTTCACACCACCGAACTAAACATGCTCGCGTGCCTCACCACAGGGATAATTACCTTTTTGTGAAAGCTCACTCTTGTCCACAGGGGGCTACTTCTCTATAAGCCTGTAATGGTGTTCTCCGCGCTCTTTAGCCATTGATTACATCTTAATTAATTCATTTTTTAATTTCGATTATGTGTATGTAGCTGTAATTATATTATAAATGTACTCCCCAAATAAAATGCCTTGATCCTGATTAAATGTTTCGCCAACTTATATGACCCAGCTGTCCTCAATGATACAGTGGAAGCACAATGTCCCGTGACTACTTTAACAGTCAGTATCTGTTATTTATCAACTACTGATAGTGTGATAAAAATTTAATTAATCGTTCAAACAGAAAAATACAGCATCTAGAGAAAACGGTAAGTTAAAAAAGCAATAATGTGCAATAAACTATGATCTTTCGTCACCACATTTGGAATAAAAATTTGGAAAATTTGTTTTAAAATAGTACGGTTGTAAACTGTTAAATAAAACTACGCAATAAAATCTTACATTCAGTTGCCTTCAAGTTTGTTAATTAGGGAATATAATATTTTCTATCAATAATTTTCTCTTTCAAAATAGCAGACAAAGTACATGGAATTGCGATTGAAACGTTTCTCTGTGCATGAAAAATTGAAAAATATGAAATAAAATTGACTAAATGAATAAGTTACACGTTAAAGATATCTAATACTTACTGTGCTGTGATTAGAGAACGTTTTAAATATTTTATTTTTAATTTAACTGAATGTAAAACTTATATTTCACAACGAAATTCATACTACATGTACCATTCCTGTTCAAATACTCCGCTTTGCATGATATAATCTATACTATTAAAATCTGTGTGTCTCTGTCTGTTTGTGTGTTTGTAACATCATCTCCTCGGGAACGGCTGGGTGTAGAGCTTAGCGGAAGGTACCGTTGGATTCAGAATGCCCGTGGCTCGCCATATTGACCATCGGCATCTTCGTGCGACTTTAATTAGCCGAGATATTAATTAAAAACTGCTTTTTCCCCTTCGTTTCCCTACGTTTTGCACTTTCTTTCACGGGTTTCCCCTATTTTAGGGATTTGGCCGAGTGCCAAATTCGTTTTTCTCGAATATCTGCGGAACGGCTCCGAGTTGCGATTCGAAACGCATATCCCCGTATTCGAAAAAAATCAACGAATCCATCGATACCGGTCCCATCTTTGTACGACAATAATCGGCGGAGTTATTAATTAAAAACTGCGAAAACGTTATTTCATTTTTCGGAGTGGCAACCGTCTCGGAATTAGCTGAGATAAAATTGCTTTTTCGAAAGCGCCGGGGGGATGACAATTGCTTCCGCTCGAGATTTGTGCTGGCGAAAGGTCACGTGTCAATTTCTTTTTTCTTAAATTTCTATGGAACGGCGCTGAGTTGGAATTCGAGGCAGGTGTCTGCGGATTCCAAAAAATTCTACGAATCCAATGATACCATTCTCATCTTCGTAGGACGTTAATCAGCTGAGATATTAATTAAAAACTGTGAAAACGCTAATTTTCGGGCTCATTTTTCCGATTGCAACAGTTTCTTGAATCGCCGCAGATACAAATCAAGGTTATATTCTAAAGTTGAATAAAGCACGCGATTGCATGTTACCTAACTGTATTTTAAAAATATTTCGTTAATGTAGGCATTTTAAATAAACAGCTGCTTTTCACAATTTTTTTTTAATTTCAGGTTAGGATGATTGTCACGTTAATTCTTTTATTGATATTGAATAAAAGTTATTATATTACATTAAATTTAAATGATGACGTTCTCGAAGTTGTACAACTTTAATCAGCTGGGATATTAATTAAAAAATCTGAAAAATCTATTTTTTAAAAATATGTTGTTATTTTTTTAATAATAAATTTGATTTTTTGGAATAATATATTTTTTTATGTTATTAGATACGTGCACTTAATTTAGATATTATCTTTTAATGCAAATGATATTTTAAATAAGTTCGCACCAATAAAAATTAAATTCACACTTTTTTTTTTTTTTTTTTTAGATTAAAGATTTTTCTTTGCTCCTTTGAGATGGTATACGGTAACTTTCGAATTTCGGTGAGCAGGCAGGCTACATTCATGTTTTTTGTGATTTTACGCATATCTGTTGTGTATGCAGTGTCTTCTGGATGCATAAATGAATAAAGCTGAACTCTGGTAGTTCGGTCCTAATTTCGAATCCCGGCGAACGGGCTGGGTCCATGGGTGTTTGCGTGATTTTACGCATGTGCCTCGTGTACGCAGCATCTTCTGGATGCATAAGTGAATAAAGCGGCCGAAATTCGCTCAAAACCTCTGATTACTGGTAGTTCGGTTCAACTTTCGAATCCAAGCGACCGTGTTGGCTCAATGTGTGTTTTCGGGATTTTTCGCATGTGTAACGTGTATGCGGTATCTTCTGCATGCATACTTGAATAAAGCGGGAGCAGCCCGCGCAAAACTACAGAACACTGGTAGTTCGGTCCAACTTTCGAATTCCGGGGTACTGTACATAAAATTTGGTCGCATACGTGAATACAGCGCGCGGATACCGGGTAAAACCGCTGAACACTGGTAGTTCGGTCAAACATTCGAATCTCTGCGAGCGGGCTGGCTGCATGGGTGTTTTCCTGGATTTTCCGCATGTGTATAGTGTATAAAGTGATTTCTGGATGCATATGTGATAAAAGTGGGCGCAGCCTGCTCAAAACCTCTTAACGCTGGTAGTTCGATCCAACTTTCGGTGTCGGCGAACGAGCTGGCTCCCCGGGTGTTTTCTTGCTTTAACTCATGTGTATCGTTTATGCAGTATCCTCTCCATGCTTATGTGTATAAAGCGGGCGCAGCCCGGTCCACAAAATCGCTGAACACTGGTATTTCGGTCCTACTTTCGAATTCCGGGGTACTGTATATAAAATTTGGATGCATACGTGAATACAGCGCGCGGATACCGGGTAAAACCGCTGAACGCTGGTAGTTCGCTCAAACTTTCGAATCTCGGCGAGCGGGCTGGCTGCATGGGTGTTTTCGTGATTGTTCGCATGTGTATCGTTTATAAAGTATCTCATGGATGCATACGTGAATAAAGCGGGCACAGAATACTGGTAATGCGGTTCTGGTAATGCGGTAATTTCGAATCCCGACGAACTGGCTGGCTTCATGGGTGTTTTCGTGATTTTACGCATGTGTATAGTGTATGGAGTATCTTCTGGGTGTATATGTGAATAAAGCGGGCAGAGCCCGCGCAAAGCCACATAACACTGGTAATTCGGTCCAACTTTCGAATACCGGCGAACAGGCAGGCTCCATGTTTGTTTTCGTGATTTTACGCATGTGTATCGTTTATGCACCATCTTCAGCATGCATACGTGAATAAAGCGGGCACAGCACGCGCAAAATCGCTGAAAAATTGTATTTCGGTCCAACTTTCGAATCGGCAGCGGGCTGGCTGGAGGGGTGTTTTCGTGATTTTACGCATGTGTACGGTGTACGCAGTATCTTTTGCATGCACACGTGAACACTGTTTTGGGCGGGCTCCCGCCCAAAAGCGCTGAACACTGGTATTTCGGTCCAAATTTCGAATACCCGCGAAAGGGCTGGAAGCATGGGTGTTTTCGTGATTTTCCGCATATGTATAGTGTATGCGGTAACTTCTGGATGCATAGGTGAAAAAAGCGGGGGAAGCCCGCGGAATGCCGCTAAAAAATGGTAGTTCGGTTCAACTTTTCAATACCGGCCAAATTTAACATAGGATATCTTTTAAAAACGAACAATGATAAGCGGGCTTCAGCCCGCTCAGCTGGCGGGCTTGCCCGCTAGTCTATACTATTAAAATCTGTGTGCCTCTGTCTGTTTGTGTGTTTGTAACATCATCTTCTCAAGAACGGCTGGGTGTAGAGCTTAGCGGAAGGTACCGTTGGATTCAGAATTCCCGTGGCTCGCCATATTGACCATCGGCATCTTCGTGCGACTTTAATTAGCCGAGATATTAATTAAAAACTGATTTTCTCCCTACATTTCCCTACGTTTTGCACTTTCTTTCACGGGTTTCCCCTATTTTAGGGATTTGGCCGAGTGCCAAATTCGTTTTTCTCGAATATCTGCGGAACGGCTCCGAGTTGCGATTCGAAACGCATATCCCCGTATTCGAAAAAAATCAACGAATCCATCGATACCGGTCCCATCTTCGTACGACAATAATCGGCGGAGTTATTAATTAAAAACTGCGAAAACGTTATTTCATTTTTCGGAGTGGCAACCGTCTCGGAATTAGCTGAGATAAAATTGCTTTTTCGAAAGCGCCGGGGAGATGACAATTGCTTCCTCTCGAGATTTGTGCTGGCGAAAGGTCACGTGTCAATTTCTTTTTTCTTAAATATCTATGGAACGGCGCTGAGTTGGAATTCGAGGCAGGTGTCTGCGGATTCCAAAAAATTCTACGGATCCAATGATACCATTCTCATCTTCGTAGGACGTTAATCAGCTGAGATATTAATTAAAAACTGTGAAAACGCTAATTTTCGGGCTCATTTTTCCGATTGCAACAGTTTCTTGAATCGCCGCAGATACAAATCAAGGTTATATTCTAAAGTTGAATAAAGCACGCGATTGCATGTTACCTAACTGTATTTTAAAAATATTTCGTTAATGTAGGCATTTTAAATAAACAGCTGCTTTTCACAATTTTTTTTTAATTTCAGGTTAGGATGATTGTCACGTTAATTCTTTTATTGATATTGAATAAAAGTTATTATATTACATTAAATTTAAATGATGACGTTCTTGAAGTTGTACAACTTTAATCAGCTGAGATATTAATTAAAAAATCTGAAAAAGCTATTTTTTAAAAATATGTTGTTATTTTTTTAATAATAAATTTGATTTTTTGGAATAATATATTTTTTTATGTTATTAGATACGTGCACTTAATTTAGATATTATCTTTTAATGCAAATGATATTTTAAATAAGTTCGCACCAATAAAAATTAAATTCACACTTTTTTTTTTTTTTTTTAGATTAAAGATTTTTCTTTGCTCCTTTGAGATGGTATACGGTAACTTTCGAATCCCGGTGAGCAGGCAGGCTACACTCATGTTTTTTGTGATTTTACGCATATCTGTTGTGTATGCAGTGTCTTCTGGATGCATAAATGAATAAAGCTGAACTCTGGTAGTTCGGTCCTAATTTCGAATCCCGGCGAACGGGCTGGGTCCATGGGTGTTTGCGTGATTTTACGCATGTGCCTCGTGTACGCAGCATCTTCTGGATGCATAAGTGAATAAAGCGGCCGAAATTCGCTCAAAACATCTGATTACTGGTAGTTCGGTCCAACTTTCGAATCCAAGCGACCGTGTTGCCTCAATGTGTGTTTTCGGGATTTTTCGCATGTGTAACGTGTATGCGGTATCTTCTGCATGCATACTTGAATAAAGCGGGAGCAGCCCGCGCAAAACTACAGAACACTGGTAGTTCGGTCCAACTTTCGAATTCCGGGGTACTGTACATAAAATTTGGTCGCATACGTGAATACAGCGCGCGGATACCGGGTAAAACCGCTGAACACTGGTAGTTCGGTCAAACATTCGAATCTCTGCGAGCGGGCTGGCTGCATGGGTGTTTTCCTGATTTTCCGCATGTGTATAGTGTATAAAGTGATTTCTGGATGCATATGTGATAAAAGTGGGCGCAGCCTGCTCAAAACCTCTTAACGCTGGTAGTTCGATCCAACTTTCGGTGTCGGCGAACCAGCTGGCTCCCCGGGTGTTTTCTTGCTTTAACTCATGTGTATCGTTTATGCAGTATCCTCTCCATGCTTATGTGTATAAAGCGGGCGCAGCCCGCTCCACAAAATCGCTGAACACTGATATTTCGGTCCTACTTTCGAATTCCGGGGTACTGTATATAAAATTTGGATGCATACGTGAATACAACGCGCGGATACCGGGTAAAACCGCTGAACACTGGTAGTTGGTTCAAACTTTCGAATCTCGGCGAGCGGGCTTGCTGCATGGGTGTTTTCGTGATTGTTCGCATGTGTATCGTTTATAAAGTATCTCATGGATGCATACGTGAATAAAGCGGGCACAGAATACTGGTAATGCGGTTCTGGTAATGCGGTAATTTCGAATCCCGACGAACTGGCTGGCTCCATGGGTGTTTTCGTGATTTTACGCATGTGTATAGTGTATGGAGTATCTTCTGGGTGTATATGTGAATAAAGCGGGCAGAGCCCGCGCAAAGCCACATAACACTGGTAATTCGGTCCAACTTTCGAATACCGGCGAACAGGCAGGCTCCATGTTTGTTTTCGTGATTTTACGCATGTGTATCGTTTATGCACCATCTTCAGCATGCATACGTGAATAAAGCGGGCACAGCACGCGCAAAATCGCTGAAAAATTGTATTTCGGTCCAAATTTCGAATCGGCAGCGGGCTGGCTGGAGGGGTGTTTTCGTGATTTAACGCATGTGTATAGTGTATGCGGTAACTTCTGGATGCATAGGTGAAAAAAGCGGGGGAAGCCCGCGGAATGCCGCTAAAAAATGGTAGTTCGGTTCAACTTTTCAATACCGGCCAAATTTAACATAGGATATCTTTTAAAAACGAACAATGATAAGCGGGCTTCAGCCCGCTCAGCTGGCGGGCTTCCCCGCTAGTCTATACTATTAAAATCTGTGTGCCTCTGTCTGTTTGTGTGTTTGTAACATCATCTCCTCGGGAACGGCTGGGTGTAGAGCTTAGCGGAAGGTACTGTTGGATTCAGAATGCCTGTGGCTCGCCGGATTGACCATCGGCATCTTCGTGCGACTTTAATTAGCCGAGATATTAATTAAAAACTGATTTTCTCCCTACATTTCCCTACGTTTTGCACTTTCTTTCACGGGTTTCCCGTATTTTAGGGATTTGGCCGAGTGCCAAATTCGTTTTTCTCGAATATCTGCGGAACGGCTCCGAGTTGCGATTCGAAACGCATATCCCCGTATTCGAAAAAAAATCAACGAATCCATCGATACCGGTCCCATCTTCGTACGACAATTATCGACGGAGTTATTAATTAAAAACTGCGAAAACGTTATTTCATTTTTCGGAGTGGCAACCGTCTCGGAATTAGCTGAGATAAAATTGCTTTTTCGAAAGCGCCGGGGGGGAAGACAATTGCTTCCGCTCGAGATTTGTGCTGGCGAAAGGTCACGTGTCAATTTCTTTTTTCTTAAATATCTATGGAACGGCGCTGAGTTGGAATTCGAGGCAGGTGTCTGCGGATTCCAAAAAATTCTACGAATCCAACGATACCATTCTCATCTTCGTAGGACGTTAATCAGCTGAGATATTAATTAAAAACTGTGAAAACGCTAATTTTCGGGCTCATTTTTCCGATTGCAACAGTTTCTTGAATCGCCGCAGATACAAATCAAGGTTATATTCTAAAGTTGAATAAAGCACGCCATTGCATGTTACCTAACTGTATTTTAAAAATATTTCGTTAATGTAGGCATTTTAAATAAACAGCTGCTTTTCACAATTTTTTTTTAATTTCAGGTTAGGATGATTGTCACGTTAATTCTTTTATTGATATTGAATAAAAGTTATTATATTACATTAAATTTAAATGATGACGTTCTTGAAGTTGTACAACTTTAATCAGCTGGGATATTAATTAAAAAATCTGAAAAAGCTATTTTTTAAAAATATGTTGTTATTTTTTTAATAATAAATTTGATTTTTTGGAATAATATATTTTTTTATGTTATTAGATACGTGCACTTAATTTAGATATTATCTTTTAATGCAAATGATATTTTAAATAAGTTCGCACCAATAAAAATTAAATTCACACTTTTTTTTTTTTTTTTTTAGATTAAAGATTTTTCTTTGCTCCTTTGAGATGGTATACGGTAACTTTCGAATCCCGGTGAGCAGGCAGGCTACACTCATGTTTTTTGTGATTTTACGCATATCTGTTGTGTATGCAGTGTCTTCTGGATGCATAAATGAATAAAGCTGAACTCTGGTAGTTCGGTCCTAATTTCGAATCCCGGCGAACGGGCTGGGTCCATGGGTGTTTGCGTGATTTTACGCATGTGCCTCGTGTACGCAGCATCTTCTGGATGCATAAGTGAATAAAGCGGCCGAAATTCGCTCAAAACCTCTGATTACTGGTAGTTCGGTCCAACTTTCGAATCCAAGCGACCGTGTTGGCTCAATGTGTGTTTTCGGAATTTTTCGCATGTGTAACGTGTATGCGGTATCTTCTGCATGCATACTTGAATAAAGCGGGAGCAGCCCGCGCAAAACTACAGAACACTGGTAGTTCGGTCCAACTTTCGAATTCCGGGGTACTGTACATAAAATTTGGTCGCATACGTGAATACAGCGCGCGGATACCGGGTAAAACCGCTGAACACTGGTAGTTCGGTCAAACATTCGAATCTCTGCGAGCGGGCTGGCTGCATGGGTGTTTTCCTGATTTTCCGCATGTGTATAGTGTATAAAGTGATTTCTGGATGCATATGTGATAAAAGTGGGCGCAGCCTGCTCAAAACCTCTTAACGCTGGTAGTTCGATCCAACTTTCGGTGTCGGCGAACCAGCTGGCTCCCCGGGTGTTTTCTTGCTTTAACTCATGTGTATCGTTTATGCAGTATCCTCTCCATGCTTATGTGTATAAAGCGGGCGCAGCCCGCTCCACAAAATCGCTGAACACTGGTATTTCGGTCCTACTTTCGAATTCCGGGGTACTGTATATAAAATTTGGATGCATACGTGAATACAGCGCGCGGATACCGGGTAAAACCGCTGAACACTGGTAGTTCGCTCAAACTTTCGAATCTCGGCGAGCGGGCTGGCTGCATGGGTGTTTTCGTGATTGTTCGCATGTGTATCGTTTAGAAAGTATCTCATGGATGCATACGTGAATAAAGCGGGCACAGAATACTGGTAATGCGGTTCTGGTAATGCGGTAATTTCGAATCCCGACGAACTGGCTGGATCCATGAGTGTTTTCATGATTTTACGCATGTGTATAGTGTATGGAGTATCTTCTGGGTGTATATGTGAATAAAGCGGGCAGAGCCCGCGCAAAGCCACATAACACTGGTAATTCGGTCCAACTTTCGAATACCGGCGAACAGGCAGGCTCCATGTTTGTTTTCGTGATTTTACGCATGTGTATCGTTTATGCACCATCTTCAGCATGCATACGTGAATAAAGCGGGCACAGCACGCGCAAAATCGCTGAAAAATTGTATTTCGGTCCAACTTTCGAATCGGCAGCGGGCTGGCTGGAGGGGTGTTTTCGTGATTTTACGCATGTGTACGGTGTACGCAGTATCTTTTGCATGCACACGTGAACACTGTTTTGGGCGGGCTCCCGCCCAAAAGCGCTGAACACTGGTATTTCGGTCCAAATTTGGAATACCCGCGAAAGGGCTGGAAGCATGGGTGTTTTCGTGATTTTCCGCATATGTATAGTGTATGCGGTAACTTCTGGATGCATAGGTGAAAAAAGCGGGGGAAGCCCGCGGAATGCCGCTAAAAAATGGTAGTTCGGTTCAACTTTTCAATACCGGCCAAATTTAACATAGGATATCTTTTAAAAACGAACAATGATAAGCGGGCTTCAGCCCGCTCAGCTGGCGGGCTTGCCCGCTAGTCTATACTATTAAAATCTGTGTGCGTCTGTTTGTTTGTTTGTTTGTTTGTTTGTTTGTAACATCATCTTCTCCAGAACGGCTGGGTGCAGAGCTTAGCGGAAGGTACCGTTGGATTCGGAATGTCCGTGGGAAGCCATTTTGACCATTGGCATCTTCGTGCGATTATACTTGGCCGAGATATTAATTAAAAACTAATTTTCTCCCTACTTTCCCTACGTTTTTCACTTTCTTACTCGAGTTTTCCCTGTTTTAGGGATTTGGCTACGTGCCAAATTCGTTTTTCTCGAATATCTCCGGAACGGCGCCGAGTTGGAATTCGAAACGCATATCTCCGGATGTCAAAAAAATCAACGAGTCCATCGATACCGGTCCCATCTTCGTACGACAATAATCGGCGGAGTTATTAATTAAAAACTGCGAAAACGTTATTTCATTTTTCGGAGTGGCAACTGTCTCGGAATTAGCTGAGATAAAATTGCTTTTTCGAAAGCGCCGGGGGGGGGCAATTGCTTCCGTTTCAGATTTGTGCTGGCGAAAGGTCACGTGTCAATTTCTTTTTTTCCAAATATCTATGGAACGGCACTGATTTGGAATTCGAGACAGGTATCGCCGGATTCGAAAAAATTCTCGGAACGCATTGATACCATTCTCATCTTCGTACGACTTTAATCAGCTGAGATATTAATTAAAAACTGTGAAAACGCCAATTTTCGCGCTCATTTTTCCGATTGCAACAGTTTCTTGAATCGGAGATAAAAATCAAGGTTAATATTCTGAAGTTAAATAAAGCATACGATAGCATGTTAACTCACTATATTTTGAAAATATTTCGTTAATGTAGGTATTTTAAATAAACTGCTGCTTTTTGCAATTTTTTTATGTCTGGTTGGGATAATTGCCGCGATAGGTTATTTCCACGTTATTTCTTTTATTGATATTGTGTAAAAGTCGTGATATTACATTAAATTTAAATGATGACGTTCTTGAAATTGTGCAACTTTAATTTGCTGAGATATTAATTAAATAAACCTGAAAGCGATGTTTTTTTAAATATGTTATTATTTTTTGAATAATAAATTATTTTTATCGAATAATATATTTTTCACGGTTTTAGATACGTAGACTTAATTTACATATCCTTTTTGAATTTAAATGATATTGTAAATTAGTTGGCAGCAATAATAATTATTTTTATTTTTTTTAGAATTAAAATTTCTTAATTAAAATTTAATTGAATATTAGCTTTATACGAATAGAGAATATTTGTTAAACTCAAATGTCACTCCTTGCAGCAATGGTGCAAGAGAATTATTTAAATTGAATTTACGTATATTCTTGTGAAACGATTTTGTTGTAAATTTGTGCGGATTCTCTCACAGTTTAAAAAAAAATGAATTTTCATAACGAATCTACTCTTGGAATAATAAACCGGAAAATATTCGTGATTATATTTCGTACAACTGCCCATTAGCGGCTGAGTCGCTGAGCAAGAAAGCTAAAATTATTTAATGTTTTGCTTCCTATTTTTTAAAGATCTATTCATATTTAAAAATTAATAACTTTTCTTCTAATTAACTTACGGACTTGAAATCCCGGAAAACGGTCTGGCTCCATGGGTGTTTTCGATGAAAAACCGATGAAACCGATGAACACTGGTAGTTCGGTCCAACTTTTGAATCCCGGCGAGCAGGCAGGCTACACGGGTGTTTTTGTGATTTTACGCATGTGTAATGTTTATGCAATGTCTTCTGCATGCATAAGTGAATAAAGCGGGCGTCAAAGTCACTGAATACTGGTAGTTCGGTGCAATTTTCGAACCCCGGCGAACGGGCTGGCTGCATGCGTGATTTCGTGATTTTCCGCATGTATATAGTATATTCAGTATCTTCTGGATGCATACATGAATAAAGAGTGCGCAGCCCGCTAAAAACCGCTGAACACTGGTAGTTCGGTCCAACTTTCAAATCTCAGCCAGCAGGCAGTTTACACGGGTGTTTTTGTGATTTTACACATCTGTATCGTGTATGCAGTATCTTCTAGATACATAAATGAATAAAGCGGGCGTAGCCCGAGCAAGAAAGCTGAACACTGGTAGTTCGCTCCAACTTACGAGTCCCGGCGAGCAGGCTGGTTGCATGGGTGTTTTCATGGTTTTCCATACGTGTATTGTGTATGCAGTGTCTTCTGGTTACATATGTGCATAAAGCGGGCGCAGCCCGCCCAAAACCGATGAACACTGGTAGTTCGGTCCCAGTTTCGAATCCCAGCGAGCAGGCAGGCTACACGGGTGTTTTTGTGATTTTACGCATGTGTATCGTGTATGCAATGTCTTCTGTACGCAAAAGTGAAAAAAGCGGGCGTCAAAGTCACTGAACACTGGTAGTTCGGTCCAACTTTCGAATCCCGACGAACGGGCTGGCTGCATGGGTGCTTTCGTGATTTTCCGGATGTATATAGTATATTCAGTATCTTCTGGATGCATACATGAGTAAAGAGGGCGCAGCCCTCTCAAAACCGCTGAACACTGGTAGTAGATCCAACTTTCGAGTCACGGCGAGCAGGTAGGTTACACGGGTGTTTTTGTGATTTTACACATCTGTATCGTGTATGCAGTGTCTTCTAGGTGCATAAATGAATAAAGCGGGCGCAAGAAAACTGAACACTGGTAGTTCGCTCCAACATACGAGTCCGGCGAACAGGCTGTTGCATGGGTGTTTTCATGATTTTCCGCATGTGTGTCGTGTATGCAGTGTCTTCTGGATACATATGTGCATAAAGCGGGCGCATCCAGCCCAAAACCGATGAACACTGGTAGTTCGGTCCAACTTTCGAATCCCGGCGAGCAGGCAGGCTACACGGGTGTTTTTGTGGTTTTACGCATGTGTATCGGATATGCAATGTCTTCTGCATGCATAAGTGAATAAAGTGGGCGCAGCCCGCGCAAGAAAGCTGAACACTGGTAGTTCGGTCCAACTTACGAGTCCCGGCGAGCAGGCTAGACGCATGTGTGGTTTCGTGATTTTCCGCATGTATATAGTATATTTATTATCTTCTGGATGCATACATGAACAAAGAGGGAGCAGCCAGCTAAAAACCGCTGAACACTGGTAGTTCGGTTCGATTACGACGAACGGGCTGTCCAACTTTCGAATAAAGGCAAATAACAGCGGGCTTCAGCCCGCTCAGCTGGCGGGCTTGCCCGCTAGTCTATACTATTAAAATCTGTGTGCCTCTGTCTGTTTGTGTGTTTGTAACATCATCTTCTCAAGAACGGCTGGGTGTAGAGCTTAGCGGAAGGTACCGTTGGATTCAGAATTCCCGTGGCTCGCCGGATTGACCATCGGCATCTTCGTGCGACTTTAATTAGCCGAGATATTAATTAAAAACTGCTTTTTCCCCTACGTTTCCCTACGTTTTGCACTTTCTTTCACGGGTTTCCCCTATTTTAGGGATTTGGCCGAGTGCCAAATTCGTTTTTCTCGAATATCTGCGGAACGGCTCCGAGTTGCGATTCGAAACGCATATCCCCGTATTCGAAAAAAATCAACGAATCCATCGATACCGGTCCCATCTTCGTACGACAATAATCGGCGGAGTTATTAATTAAAAACTGCGAAAACGTTATTTCATTTTTCGGAGTGGCAACCGTCTCGGAATTAGCTGAGATAAAATTGCTTTTTCGAAAGCGCCGGGGGGATGACAATTGCTTCCGCTCGAGATTTGTGCTGGCGAAAGGTCACGTGTCAATTTCTTTTTTCTTAAATATCTATGGAACGGCGCTGAGTTGGAATTCGAGGCAGGTGTCTGCGGATTCCAAAAAATTCTACGAATCCAATGATACCATTCTCATCTTCGTAGGACGTTAATCAGCTGAGATATTAATTAAAAACTGTGAAAACGCTAATTTTCGGGCTCATTTTTCCGATTGCAACAGTTTCTTGAATCGCCGCAGATACAAATCAAGGTTATATTCTAAAGTTGAATAAAGCACGCGATTGCATGTTACCTAACTGTATTTTAAAAATATTTCGTTAATGTAGGCATTTTAAATAAACAGCTGCTTTTCACAATTTTTTTTTAATTTCAGGTTAGGATGATTGTCACGTTAATTCTTTTATTGATATTGAATAAAAGTTATTATATTACATTAAATTTAAATGATGACGTTCTTGAAGTTGTACAACTTTAATCAGCTGGGATATTAATTAAAAAATCTGAAAAAGCTATTTTTTAAAAATATGTTGTTATTTTTTTAATAATAAATTTGATTTTTTGGAATAATATATTTTTTTATGTTATTAGATACGTGCACTTAATTTAGATATTATCTTTTAATGCAAATGATATTTTAAATAAGTTCGCACCAATAAAAATTAAATTCACACTTTTTTTTTTTTTTTTTTTAGATTAAAGATTTTTCTTTGCTCCTTTGAGATGGTATACGGTAACTTTCGAATCCCGGTGAGCAGGCAGGCTACACTCATGTTTTTTGTAATTTTACGCATATCTGTTGTGTATGCAGTGTCTTCTGGATGCATAAATGAATAAAGCTGAACTCTGGTAGTTCGGTCCTAATTTCGAATCCCGGCGAACGGGCTGGGTCCATGGGTGTTTGCGTGATTTTACGCATGTGCCTCGTGTACGCAGCATCTTCTGGATGCATAAGTGAATAAAGCGGCCGAAATTCGCTCAAAACCTCTGATTACTGGTAGTTCGGTCCAACTTTCGAATCCAAGCGACCGTGTTGGCTCAATGTGTGTTTTCGGGATTTTTCGCATGTGTAACGTGTATGCGGTATCTTCTGCATGCATACTTGAATAAAGCGGGAGCAGCCCGCGCAAAACTACAGAACACTGGTAGTTCGGTCCAACTTTCGAATTCCGGGGTACTGTACATAAAATTTGGTCGCATACGTGAATACAGCGCGCGGATACCGGGTAAAACCGCTGAACACTGGTAGTTCGGTCAAACATTCGAATCTCTGCGAGCGGGCTGGCTGCATGGGTGTTTTCCTGATTTTCCGCATGTGTATAGTGTATAAAGTGATTTCTGGATGCATATGTGATAAAAGTGGGCGCAGCCTGCTGAAAACCTCTTAACGCTGGTAGTTCGATCCAACTTTCGGTGTCGGCGAACGAGCTGGCTCCACGGGTGTTTTCTTGCTTTAACTCATGTGTATCGTTTATGCAGTATCCTCTCCATGCTTATGTGTATAAAGCGGGCGCAGCCCGCTCCACAAAATCGCTGAACACTGGTATTTCGGTCCTACTTTCGAATTCCGGGGTACTGTATATAAAATTTGGATGCATACGTGAATACAGCGCGCGGATACCGGGTAAAACCGCTGAACACTGGTAGTTCGCTCAAACTTTCGAATCTCGGCGAGCGGGCTGGCTGCATGGGTGTTTTCGTGATTGTTCGCATGTGTATCGTTTATAAAGTATCTCATGGATGCATACGTGAATAAAGCGGGCACAGAATACTGGTAATGCGGTTCTGGTAATGCGGTAATTTCGAATCCCGACGAACTGGCTGGCTCCATGGGTGTTTTCGTGATTTTACGCATGTGTATAGTGTATGGAGTATCTTCTGGGTGTATATGTGAATAAAGCGGGCAGAGCCCGCGCAAAGCCACATAACACTGGTAATTCGGTCCAACTTTCGAATACCGGCGAACAGGCAGGCTCCATGTTTGTTTTCGTGATTTTACGAATGTGTATCGTTTATGCACCATCTTCAGCATGCATACGTGAATAAAGCGGGCACAGCACGCGCAAAATCGCTGAAAAATTGTATTTCGGTCCAACTTTCGAATCGGAAGCGGGCTGGCTGGAGGGGTGTTTTCGTGATTTTACGCATGTGTACGGTGTACGCAGTATCTTTTGCATGCACACGTGAACACTGTTTTGGGCGGGCTCCCGCCCAAAAGCGCTGAACACTGGTATTTCGGTCCAAATTTCGAATACCCGCGAAAGGGCTGGAAGCATGGGTGTGTTCGTGATTTTCCGCATATGTATAGTGTATGCGGTAACTTCTGGATGCATAGGTGAAAAAAGCGGGGGAAGCCCGCGGAATGACGCTAAAAAATGGTAGTTCGGTTCAACTTTTCAATACCGGCCAAATTTAACATAGGATATCTTTTAAAAACGAACAATGATAAGCGGGCTTGCCCGCTAGTCTATACTATTAAAATCTGTGTGCCTCTGTCTGTTTGTGTGTTTGTAACATCATCTTCTGAAGAACGGCTGGGTGTAGAGCTTAGCGGAAGGTACCGTTGGATTCAGAATTCCCGTGGCTCGCCATATTGACCATCGGCATCTTCGTGCGACTTTAATTAGCCGAGATATTAATTAAAAACTGATTTTCTCCCTACATTTCCCTACGTTTTGCACTTTCTTTCACGGGTTTCCTCTATTTTAGGGATTTGGCCGAGTGCCAAATTCGTTTTTCTCGAATATCTGCGGAACGGCTCCGAGTTGCGATTCGAAACGCATATCCCCGTATTCGAAAAAAATCAGCGAATCCATCGATACCGGTCCCATCTTCGTACGACAATAATCGGCGGAGTTATTAATTAAAAACTGCGAAAACGTTATTTCATTTTTCGGAGTGGCAACCGTCTCGGAATTAGCTGAGATAAAATTGCTTTTTCGAAAGCGCCGGGGGGGGATGACAATTGCTTCCTCTCGAGATTTGTGCTGGCGAAAGGTCACGTGTCAATTTCTTTTTTCTTAAATATCTATGGAACGGCGCTGAGTTGGAATTCGAGGCAGGTGTCTGCGGATTCCAAAAAATTCTACGAATCCAATGATACCATTCTCATCTTCGTAGGACGTTAATCAGCTGAGATATTAATTAAAAACTGTGAAAACGCTAATTTTCGGGCTCATTTTTCCGATTGCAACAGTTTCTTGAATCGCCGCAGATACAAATCAAGGTTATATTCTAAAGTTGAATAAAGCACGCGATTGCATGTTACCTAACTGTATTTTAAAAATATTTCGTTAATGTAGGCATTTTAAATAAACAGCTGCTTTTCACAATTTTTTTTAAATTTCAGGTTAGGATGATTGTCACGTTAATTCTTTTATTGATATTGAATAAAAGTTATTATATTACATTAAATTTAAATGATGACGTTCTTGAAGTTGTACAACTTTAATCAGCTGGGATATTAATTAAAAAATCTGAAAAAGCTATTTTTTAAAAATATGTTGTTATTTTTTTAATAATAAATTTGATTTTTTGGAATAATATATTTTTTTATGTTATTAGATGCGTGCACTTAATTTAGATATTATCTTTTAATGCAAATGATATTTTAAATAAGTTCGCACCAATAAAAATTAAATTCACACTTTTTTTTTTTTTTTTTAGATTAAAGATTTTTCTTTGCTCCTTTGAGATGGTATACGGTAACTTTCGAATCCCGGTGAGCAGGCAGGCTACACTCATGTTTTTTGTGATTTTACGCATATCTGTTGTGTATGCAGTGTCTTCTGGATGCATAAATGAATAAAGCTGAACTCTGGTAGTTCGGTCCTAATTTCGAATCCCGGCGAACGGGCTGGGTCCATGGGTGTTTGCGTGATTTTACGCATGTGCCTCGTGTACGCAGCATCTTCTGGATGCATAAGTGAATAAAGCGGCCGAAATTCGCTCAAAACCTCTGATTACTGGTAGTTCGGTCCAACTTTCGAATCCAAGCGACCGTGTTGGCTCAATGTGTGTTTTCGGGATTTTTCGCATGTGTAACGTGTATGCGGTATCTTCTGCATGCATACTTGAATAAAGCGGGAGCAGCCCGCGCAAAACTACAGAACACTGGTAGTTCGGTCCAACTTTCGAATTCCGGGGTACTGTACATAAAATTTGGTCGCATACGTGAATACAGCGCGCGGATACCGGGTAAAACCGCTGAACACTGGTAGTTCAGTCAAACATTCGAATCTCTGCGAGCGGGCTGGCTGCATGGGTGTTTTCCTGATTTTCCGCATGTGTATAATGTATAAAGTGATTTCTGGATGCATATGTGATAAAAGTGGGCGCAGCCTGCTCAAAACCTCTTAACGCTGGTAGTTCTATCCAACTTTCGGTGTCGGCGAACGAGCTGGCTCCCCGGGTGTTTTCTTGCTTTAACTCATGTGTATCGTTTATGCAGTATCCTCTCCATGCTTATGTGTATAAAGCGGGCGCAGCCCGCTCCACAAAATCGCTGAACACTGGTATTTCGGTCCTACTTTCAAATTCCGGGGTACTGTATATAAAATTTGGATGCATACGTGAATACAACGCGCGGATACCGGGTAAAACCGCTGAACACTGGTAGTTCGCTCAAACTTTCGAATCTCGGCGAGCGGGCTGGCTGCATGGGTGTTTTCGTGATTGTTCGCATGTGTATCGTTTATAAAGTATCTCATGGATGCATACGTGAATAAAGCGGGCACAGAATACTGGTAATGCGGTAATTTCGAATCCCGACGAACTGGCTGGCTCCATGGGTGTTTTCGTGATTTTACGCATGTGTATAGTATATGGAGTATCTTCTGGGTGTATATGTGAATAAAGCGGGCAGAGCCCGCGCAAAGCCACATAACACTGGTAATTCGGTCCAACTTTCGAATACCGGCGAACAGGCAGGCTCCATGTTTGTTTACGTGATTTTACGCATGTGTATCGTTTATGCACCATCTTCAGCATGCATACGTGAATAAAGCGGGCACAGCACGCGCAAAATCGCTAAAAAATTGTATTTCGGTCCAACTTTCGAATCGGCAGCGGGCTGGCTGGAGGGGTGTTTTCGTGATTTTACGCATGTGTACGGTGTACGCAGTATCTTTTGCATGCACACGTGAACACTGTTTTGGGCGGGCTCCCGCCCAAAAGCGCTGAACACTGGTATTTCGGTCCAAATTTCGAATACCCGCGAAAGGGCTGGAAGCATGGGTGTTTTCGTGATTTTCCGCATATGTATAGTGTATGCGGTAACTTCTGGATGCATAGGTGAAAAAAGCGGGGGAAGCCCGCGGAATGCCGCTAAAAAATGGTAGTTCGGTTCAACTTTTCAATACCGGCCAAATTTAACATAGGATATCTTTTAAAAACGAACAATGATAAGCGGGCTTCAGCCCGCTCAGCTGGCGGGCTTGCCCGCTAGTATTTTCCGAAAACTTGATGAAAGAATTTCGGGCACAAAAGCAGGTTCGAATCCTGGAAAAGTCATGGACGCATGTGACTGTAATAGTCTATCAGAATGGAGCACTTATAATCTGAATGTCCTCTCCAGAGGTTAGTTCTAGCGGAAGAGAGTTCAACCTTTCTGAGTAATGAAAGGTTGCATGTTGTAATGGGGGAGAGGTGAACTCAGGATAAGCTTAGTTAATAGCTGAATGGGGAAGTAGCTTAGCCCTTGCACTTAACGATTAATTAAACTATCTTATCCCAGCCATTTCTTTTAATCTTTTTACCTTTTATAATATAAATATATGTTACAATATTCGTGATTTGCTTCATTAATTATCGACAAACGAAATATTTTATGAAAAGGGTGGACGAAGTTGTTCTTTGAATGAATAATGGAAGAAATAATGTGATATAAGGTGATTCCTGAATTACAGCAGAAAATGTAGGATTATTTTTCATTCATTATTTTGCACATATTCTGTATTACAAACAATTATATTAATTAATGGAAAGCATAAACATTTTTTAGTTTAAAGAACATTTGTCACGAACAGTTGCTTTTAAATCGTGTAGAGTGTTGTCAATGCTCTCTTTTAAATCGTTGAGTTTGTTACTCAAAAATTCGTTAAAGTTTTAGAAATACGAAATCGATAATGAAACAAATTCCAAATTTCAAATTTGTTCTCCACATGCCTATATTCATAAGAGGATTACGTCATTCAAAATGCGATGGCTCTATGTACCGCTTTTTATCACAATGCGAGAAATATATATACATTTATGCATATTTTTTATTATTTAATTTCTTCAAATATAATGCAGGACTCTAAAATTGGGTGGCAACAGTTTGAAAAATGAAACGGACATTTATAGTGATTCAACACAAAATCGCAAAACGGAAACAATAGTCCTTCAGGGACAAAGACCCTTTGGACTAAAAATAAATTAATTAAAAAAATTTTGAAAGCTTTCGGATTTTATTTTACTTCCAAAGAAGTGTTTCTTCTTTCATTTACACGTAAATACACGTTTCGAAAACATTTGGTCTAATGCCCCTTTGGTCTAAAATTATTTAAAAACAGAATATTTTTAGAATTTTTAAATAGACGCGCGCTGGTGATGAAAATATTTTAGAGTTTGTTGGCACTACTACTTTGAAATCGTTGAATTTCTTAATCATAAATAACTTAGAATTTAGAAAATATGAAATAGACAATAAAACAAATTCGAAGTTCAAGATTCGGGTTTCCAGGTGCCCATATTCAGGTGGAGGACTACGTTATTCAAAATTTGGTGGCTCAAGGTATCGTTGTTTTTTCATAATACGAGAAACATACATACATTCATGCAGATTCTTCATTATTTAACTTCTTTAAATAAAATACACGGAGATAATGTTTGGTGGCAACATTTTGAAAAGTCATACAGCCCCTTAGAGTCATTCGTCGCAAAATGCCGTTTCGAGACTAATAGATCTTCTGGGCTAGTGTACCTATGAGATAATAATTAAATAATAAAATAAAATGCCGACCCTCATGTTATTGTGCACTCCAAGTGGAATTACAGTTTCATTCAAAAATTAAGAAGAAGCAGATTTAGACTCCGGCTGAATTCATAGTATAATGAGCATTCGTTTTCTAGCACACCAATAAAAATCGAATAAAATGTTTATACAGCGTCAAACATGTGAATGCTAGAAACCGTATAAGTGTATGGAAGATAATTTTAACGGGAAATTAGGTATGAAAACAGAAAGAAAAAAGATAAATATTTTCTAAATTTTCAAATTATGAGCACTTACTGATATAATTATAGCTATCTAGCAAAATGTGGTAAAGATAAAAAAAATACTTCGAAATCCGAGATTAATCTTCAAACTCAGAACAAATCAAGATTCTATAAAAGTAATCATTTTCATCTCCCACACTCGATTACATCTTTCCGAAAGGTTCTCTGGTACTTCTTTCGATGTGAAATTGCTACGGTTGGGTGTGTTCAAGCCGTTTTATCTTATTAGTAATTCTTTTTTAAGTAATTCTTTTTCCTTAATCTTAGTATTTCTTTTTCAAGGCTCATTCCAACTTGGAGTACATTGAAGAATTTAGACAAAAGTTTTCCTTCATTATCTTGTTGTAAATCGTAAGTAGCTGAAACTGCCGATACGGAATCAGTGGAAAGATTGTAAGCAGAATGACCATCACTAGTATAATCGGGAATTTAAAGGCTCCCAAAACATACTGTCTTAATGGAGGCTTTTCTTGCTTTAAAAGATCTTAACTTCCTTTCAGGGAAAGATAGGTATTATTAGCTAGTATCGATTTTTAAGTCTCAACTTATCACAAAAATAAAATGTCTCCAAGTCAAGAATTTTCTGCTGAAATTATTGCTCAGCTTCAGAGAAAGAAAGTCCCGAAACCCATGTCGTTAGGTTAAGACGTACTTCGGCTGAAACTGCGCTTCATCTTAAAATCTGAGAAGTACTGGAGCCGTGTTTCGGTGCAATTTAAATACTGTTTTATCTAGAAGTTCAAAGTAGAGGTTGGGTACAGAAGAAGCTAAATGAAGTGTTTCAGATGAATGTCGAAAAATCCTGTTTCCATTCAATCTAAATTCTGAAAAATGCTTCTACATAATAGCATAGCAAGCAATAATGATAATTTAAAAGCATAATCATGTATTCAAGATTTCAAAATACAAAGCCATCTGCTGGATACAATTGTCACTAAAAATTATTATAATAAAATTCCTTTATGAAAACGCCCTATAATTTTAAGCATTTTCTGCTTGTTGTTGTGTAATATGTTGTAAACTCCCTGAAAGAAATTAGCGATATTTTATCACTCATTTCTGTTTTATTCATATAATTACAATTGATAAAAAATGCCTTTTTCTAAACTTTAGCAAGGATAAAAGCAGTTGCAGTGACGACGTCTTTCCACTTTCGATCTTGAGACTGTTTAGTATCGTAACACATTGTCGGTAAATCTACATGATGTAAACAACTTATAACATTTTACGGATTGTTAAGCATTTAATCAGCTGGCTCTCTGATTATTTACGAGAATAAACGGTATGAAGACAGTATTTCACCTAAACCAGTTGCATCCATATGGTAAGTTTCACTTGCAACTTACAATATCTTCTTTATTAACTACTGCAACATGTTCATCTGGAATGATAGTCTTGGTGATCGCAGACATATCATTTTATTACAATCAATTTAGCCATGGTCGAATGGTTAGGGTTACCCTAACGACTTACGGCTATACGCTTCCACCTTCCTTTCTTTTTTCCTTCTTTGATAGCTTATGAGGATTAATATCACATTCTTGTCTTCCAGATGAAAAATGGACTGTGGTATTCATCTGCAGAATAATCGCAGGTAGCCGTTATTTCAAATGGCAATGATTTTTCTTGATCTACGAAAGCAATATTATTAACACCTGAAGCAAACTTATTTTAACCAGTACTAAAAAATTAAAAATGGACGTTCTTGCTATTTCATAAATAACGAAACCGTGAAATAACAACTTCGCAATCATAGAACGGCGATCTCACTAATAATATTAGCTATTTTACAATAAATAAACGGGAAAAGAACAGTTTCAGTTTTTCATCAGCTAAATTCTAACAAGGTTTCAGTCGGATAAAGAGGTATAGTAATGTCACACGTAAACAGTAAGTCATATCACAGTCGCAAAAGGATATGAACCCCCTGCAGAGGGCTGCGCGGTTGATCATCCCCAGAGTTGCATGAGAGAAATTCTTTTCTCATCTTCGAAGGTTAAGGAAATTAACATCTTAGATTCAGATCAAGAAAAAGAATTTATTTTATTCTAATATAATTTATGCAAATATCACATTTATTTAACTATTACATTAAATATTTATTTTTAATCAGGAAATTGTTTACATAAATTTGCTCACAGTAAACAAATTTTAGAATTAAAAAATAGATTTACTCAATTTAATCAAATATTAAAGAACTATTGATGAACTTAGAAGGTATTTGTATAACGTCTTGAGAATTGGCCTAATATAATGAAACTTCTGGCGATATCAAAAATTCAGTTTCTTTCATTGATTTTAACAATTCCTTTTTTTTTTTTGGCTACCTTTTCTGCCATCCACTAGAACGATGCCTTACTCGGATATCACAACCGTATTGGTTTGCTGTTGCGTAAGTTTAAGTTATTCATTACAGCAAAACATTCTAGTGCAATTTACTCCTGAAAAGATGCCCCGTAATGTAATCTAGGTTCGTATTCACTTTTATAGTAGAAGAGAAAAATTTTAATTTTAACATTTCCACCTCATATAATTTGAATTACATGACATGGAGCTGTAATGCATTGTGGGCATTATACCATTTCATTTATTTAATTATACCAGTAAAGTATATACAAATATAAATGCGAGGAAAGATTTAAAAAGCTTGTAAAACGGCAGTTTTCGAATCATAATAGTTAAGGGTACTTTTTAAAACGACTGAAAATTTTTGAATGAACACTCCAGCAAAAAGCTTCAATAGCAATGAAATGTCATACAACATCTGCTGTCAAATTTACAAGAAAAAAGGAAGTAATTATAATCAGATTATGTAAAGCACGTTCATGGATGCTATATATGTGATCAGAATGCTAGAATATGCTATAATTCACGTACTAGTACAAATCGGCAACTGGTAGAAAACATGCTAAGGAATACATCTAAGGCTCTTTCTATTCATCTGTTAGCATAACAGAAAACATATCTTGTGCAAGGTCGGCTAAATCCATTGTGAGTTGTGTTCCTAATTATTAAGTCAAATTCTTTTAATTCGAAGGATGTTTCAACTACTGTTCTTGAAACGCTTATTACGATATGCATTCAAGAAAACTGCTGTGCCTTGCATTGTAGTTTTTAAGCGATTACTCCTAAATTTAAGTCTTCAATAGTAAGTTTCATATTGTAGGGACGTTAGGTATTTTTTTGAAGTAGGCTAGATAAAAAATTAGCAACGCCTTCGCCGGGAATCGAACCACGGACCTCTAGAAAACCTGCCCAGCGTGCAGAACCACTACACCACAAAGACACGCTAATAATGTGGGAGAAACACCTTACAATATCAATACTGGATTGTTAATATTGTTTAAATGAATTAATTACCAAAAACGACATTTTCAGTTATTTACTTCAGTACGTTTTGAAATCACATTCTTAACCACTGCAACACAAAACCGTGCGCAATTAGAATATTGTAAGAAAATAAATACGAGTATAAGGCAAATTTATTTATAAGAAAGAATGTTTCTAACCCTTAAGATTTAATAATGAAGGAATTAATTCCTTTTCTGCTTTTCCTTTCTAAATCTATCATGTCTACACCCAAATAATAATAAAAGGTCATATGCAATAATTTCGAATGCAGTTTTTATCTATGCAAAAATAACACCTTTTGTTCTAAGGCAGCGGAAAAATAGAAATATAAATGAATAGAGAAAGAGCACTCACGGTTGTTTCTGACTAAAAACAAAACCTATTCAATATTCTCTTCAAACGTTTTTTCCTACATTCACAAAACTTCGCTTAAAGAAAATTATCGTTGTGAAAGCCAGTTAAAATAGATGTAAATGCAATAAATGGAATTACGAACTTGAAAATTTCGACTTTTTATCTCCAGATTACAATCTTATTTTTAATCCCCTTTTCAGTGTTTTCCAGAATTTCTCGGACTTGACTTTAAATAATAGAGCACATTCAACTCTAAAAATACTTTAAAGTATCGGCTTTAGTCACAACTCAAAATGTAAGTCGAGTCATTGAAGATCTGTGAACAATGTAGGTGAGTATATTTACAGTTGTCGTTTATATGTAAGTACTATATAATACATTTATATGTACGAAATTATATAATGGTAATGGAAGAGGGAGCTCATCCTTCGTATATCTGTATTTATGTAAATATTAATTACTTTGAAATTAAGACTAAACAGGCAAACCATATAAGCAAGTAGAGAAAAAAAATTTTTACTTATTTTATCAAAACTTCTTAAGCTAAACAATGACTCTACTAATTGAAACTGGAGTAAGTCTTTTTTATACGTATATCTTTTAAGAAGTAAGAACTTATAAGAAGTCTATAATGAGTATGATGAAGAAGATATATGTAAAATAAAAGAAATACTAGTTCTGTAAGAAAGAAAAATAGATGCTAACTGACCTTATATACTTGACTATGATAAACTGAAAAAAGGCTAGTAAGTAATATATGATATAGTCCTTACTATATCATATATTACTTACTATATATATTAATATACTATATATATATTACTATGTTATATTTGTTCTACGGAAGTCAAATTATTTGTATTTTATTTTCTATTACGAGTACAAAACTTTCTTAAATATAAGTAGAGAGACCAAAGCAACATATAAAACGTTATTTCGTATAGAAGAATTTTTTTATTTAAAAATACGAAAATATTAAACTCTGAGTAATTAAAAGCATTTTTGCAATTGTAAGTATGTGCCTACGAATAACAGTTGCAAAAATAAAGTGACGAAAAACGTTTATGGGAACATTTGCATATACACATGCATATACTAGACAGACGTTTAATATTGTGAATGAACTTCTGTTAAATAACAACCTTTATGACTTAACTGTAGATATAGCTTACTATTTCACATGTGATCAAGCTGCAGACATTAAGAAAATTAGAAAATGAAATAGATTGTATTAGACGGCAGAAAATCAAGAACCTAAAGAACAGAAAAAGACTGTTTTAGTTCTGAAGCAACATTTTAAAAATTATTATACGTATTAGGGCAACTTTATAAGTAGCATGAATGCAAACTTTAAATATGATAAACTCTTTGTGAGATAAATATAGTTTACGTTTAGAGACATACTGTAGTATGAAAAGTTTCCAAACATAATTTCACTTTATAAAGCATATATATTCATAATGTTAGGTGCTCCCGGTATAATAGGTGCTTAATTTTCCTCAAAAGAACTTATGAACCATTGACATGCATATGCTTATTGATTGCTTTCGAAGATATCTTTATTGCACAATATGCTTAAAGTTTCACCAAATACTTACTTTGTACAGTAAATTAACGTTAAGACTTTCCCAGAGCTCTTTTAAGACATATGAGACATTCTCAAAACTTTATTTTTAAGGTATGTTGGCAGTTCAAGTCTCTTAATATTTCCAGTTCTGCTAAATCTTTCAACACTTCTTTCTAACATGCTTCTCAGTAATATTAGTAACAAGCAAAATTTAAAAAAATCGTAATGTTTCAAGAAAAGTAATATATTTATATTTATGCATGTAATTAAGCTATTTTAGTTATATAATAGTTCAAATTGCACAATATTCTAACATTTGTTTATTTGCGCTTACAATTTTTAATTGATTTTTCGATATTCTCCATCAATTTTTATAATAATCTTTTTGTAAATATCCCCTTTTTGATCGTGTCGGGAAATAAATTTCGGCTGTTTGAAAATTATTAATTTTAACCCAAATTTTATATATTACTTTTTCGCGATTAGAAAAGATTCATTCAAACATACGAAGGAGACGAAATGCCATCATCATCACTCCATCAAAATTGGAGGCGGAACTGAGCTAAATCACACTGCTACCTGAATGGTGCTCAAGGCTGTTGCTAACGGTAGACGTATTCTAGCGCTGCTTGCCACGAGGAATTTCGTGGGCTTGGGCTGACTACATTAGACAAGTAAGCATAAGCAACAACAAAAAAGGTTTTTAAAACAATTAAAATTATAATTAAAGATAATACATGTGAATTAATGCAATAATTAATAAGTAGAGGTAGCGAAAATTATATAGTATAATTTTATTAATTAAAATCATAAAAAGCAATAAAATATATCTGAAGCTTTTTGGCATAAGTAGCTTGCAAAGTCCCTTTAATCACATAAATATTAGCTTACATACACATATATGGCAATAAATAATTAAAAATAATTGCTATAGTTATATATTTTATATAAATACAAATAAACAATCAAAGTAAATACAACTGTGGAAATGGTACTTATCTGCACTCTGCATAGCTTTCTCAAAGCAATTTGTGGCATTATACCTGCATTACTGCTACTTGCATTCAGAGCTTGAAATAAAACGAAAAATGAAAACGTTTTGCGCCTTTATGAATGCTTAATTGATTTCTCAGTTTGTTGTGTACAGTTCCAAATGGGTGTGAGAACACAGAATTCTCACAGTGAACACGGTGGCTGTATCGATTCTTAAATCGTTATCGCGCCCTGCCACGTGCATAGCAGTGGATAAAAACTGGAAGCACAGGTTTTGTTTTTCTCTTTCTGCCTGTCGTCGTGTTAACGAGTGTGTGGGCCTTCGGGCCACACACACACACACAGCTCTCGCCATCATCCACGGTACTCGATCTGATGTCCATTTTTTCAAGGATGGAGGAGAAAATATGTTCTTGCACGAAGAATATAAGAATTCAGGTAAACTTTACTGATTAGGCTGCGAAATAAAAATTGTTCCTGTGCTGTGACTCAACGTGTATAATCCTGACAGTTGGATGTTTCGAAGTGACGACCATGTGCGCCAATTTCAAGCCTATCTGCCAGAAATTTGATCTCTTCTATCACGAGTAATTGCACTGCATATTAATTAAGCTTCTTATAAGATGCTGATAAGTAATGTGCCTTTGATGCAGAAGATTAGGAATTGCAATATACCGTAAAAATGAAGGCTGTGACAGTCCCGTAGGACTAACCAGTAGGACACGCCGAGGGGCATTCATGAATGTGTTTTTTTCTTATAACATATCGAATATAGGCTAATCAAGAAAAGTGTGTTTTTGTGTTTTAATAAATGTATATTTAAAAGAGAGATTCAGATTGCTTACAAAATAAGTCTAGACCTCACAACACTCTGCCACGTCTAATTCCTAAGAAAGATCTTGCTCCTGGAGAGATGATAGCTATAGACATAGTTGGTAAACTGCCAAGATCCATAGATAATAAGTTTTATGTACTCACTATCATTGATCATTATTCCAGATATTTGGAAACAGTTCCGTTAAACAACTGCACTTCTTAATCCATCATAAAATCTTTAAATGATTATTTTGCCAGATTTCGCATTCCAAAAATTTTGTTATCAGACAACGGTTCCTATTTTTGTTCCACAAAATTCAATCAGTTTTTAAAATCGCTTAAAATAGAACACAGAAAAAGTTCAATTTATTATCCACAGTCCAATGGGTTGATTGAAAGAGTTCACAGGGTAATGAAAGAATCAATTGCAGCAATATCAAACAAAATATTTGAATGGCCACAAAAAGTACTGATGTTTAAACTGTATTATAATAATGCGAAACATTCTGTAACTCAATTTTCACCAGCAGAATTATTTTTTGGTAGAACATTAAATACTCCCATAGATAGCACTGATCCTCTTAAATTAGCAGAAGATTTCCAGGCATATTCCAAAAGACTAAAGGAACAATTGAGTAGAGATAAGCAACAAGTAAAATTAAATTAGGATGAATACTTTAATTGTGCAAAAAAATATCTGAAAGGGAGAAAAATTCCAGAATTGAAATCAGGGGATAAAGTTTTTATGCAGGAATTTACTGATAGAAGGGAGTTACATCCAAAATACAAGGGGCCATATGAGATCATTAAAAAGCTACGAAATGATAATTATATAATACAATTAGATAATAAAACCACTAAAGTTCACGTAAGTAAAGTGTTTTTACAAAAGCCTTCAAGAATAGATTCAACACAAAATGAGGATTAGGAGTGTAACACAATTGTAAATTGTAGATCAGGAAATCAAAAAAAAAAAAAAAAAAAAAAAGTGTAAAGAAGTTGTGATTATGATAAGAATGTAGCAGGTGTACAAGCTAGATAATGAATGATGATCATGTGTGGTATGGGTCAATTTAGTGTAATAAAGCGCTAATTGCACGACTTTTGGTAGAGTTGGCTGGTCCATATACCAGAAGAATTGAATTGTATTATGCAGGGTCTCATTGATTACTAGGTAGCAGATTAAAACACAGAGTGTGGTGCTAATCTCCTTGTCTTACTGCTGAATCAAATTGAAGGTATGTAATTTAGTAGTGGATCTAATGTAGCTTGTAACAATGTCATGATACATTGGTGCATGAAATGTATATGTGAAATGAATATGATCAAATGATAAAATTAGCTAAGTAATAAAATAGTGAATGTGATTCTAAAATGTAAAAATGAGATAATGTAAACAAAGGTAAACAATGGTTAAGAGGAGTAACATCAAATTGATAATGCAATATCATTAGTAATTGATAACGTGATTTTATCACATGTGAGTTATAAATTATATATGTCAAAATTTCTTTTATGGAATCACATTTGTGGTGATATTTTAGGTAAGAGTAGACATGCATGAGTACGTAAAATAATAATACTAATTTAAGAATGTAAAAAAAAATGTGTATCACAAAGTGTTTAAAGTGTTGTGTTTTTTTTCCCAAGCAATGTGAAAAATTAATGTGAATTATGTGTGTATAGTGCATAGGAGAGCTCAACTGTGTGCATCTAATGTGAAATGTTTATTGCCAACGAAATGATAAAGTGCAGTGCCTTTGCAAGTGATATAAAGATTGGTGTGAAATGTGTATGCGATGCTGACGAAAGTTCAAGTGTATCCAACAGAGAGGGATTGCATTTGTCCAGTGTTCGGACAAAATTTTTTTTTTCTTCGGCCGGAGGGAATGTGAGAACACAGAATTCTCACAGTGAACACGGTGGCTGTATCGATTCTTAAATCGTTATCGCGCCCTGCCACGTGCATAGCAGTGAATAAAAACTGGAAGGACTGGTTTTTTTTTCTCTTTCTGCCTGTCGTCGTGTTCACGAGTGTGTGGGCCTTCGGGCCACACACACACACACACAGCTCTCGCCATCATCCACAGTACTCGATCTGATGTCCATTTTTTCAAGGACGGAGGAGAAAATATGTTCTTGTACGAAGAATATAAGAATTCAGGTAAACTTTACTGATTAGGCTGCGAGGTAAAAATTGTTCCTGTGCTGTGACTCAACGTGTATAATCCTGACAGTTGGATGTTTCGAAGTGACGACCATATGCGCCAATTTCAAGCCTATCTGCCAGAAAGTTGATCTCTTCTATCACGGGTAATTGCACTGCATATTAATTAAGCTTCTTGCAAGATGCTGATAAGTAATGTGCCTTTGATGCAGCAAGATTAGGAATTGCAATATACCGTAAAAATGAACGCTGTGATAGTCCCGTAGGACTAACGAGTAGGACACGCCGAGGGGCATTCATGAATGTGTTTTTTTCTTATAACATATCGAATATAGGCTAATCAAGAAAAGTGTATTTTGTGATTTATATAGGCTAATCAAGAAAAGTGTGTTTTTGTGATTTATCTAGGCTTGTGATTTATCAAGAGATGTGTGTTTTTGTGTTTTAATAAATGTATATTTAAAAGAGAGATACTGACTCATGCATGCCTTATTGGGTAAGTCATTTTATTCTTATTATTAACATTCATGCAATGTACTAACCACTAAATTTTTAGTTTAACTGTTACGCGGAATTAATTCGCATTTGATACTCTTAGTATAATTGCTTTTATACGATCACGGCCAGCAACACCACATTTATGGTGCCGTGACCAGGATAATAATAATAAAGGCTCCACATTTATGGTGCCGTGACCAGGATAATAATAATAAAGGCACCACTTTATGGTGCCGTGATAAAAAAAAATGAATTTAAGTTTTAACTGTTTGATTTCAGGTAGAGAACCATTTTATGCTTATGCTTAAAAATATAACTACACATGTGATTCCAGTATGAATACTATTGATAATTACTTAAATATTTTGAATTTTGTGATTATGTCTGATATCAAATAGGTGAATATTAGTAATGATTGGATAAAATTTTAAATTTTGTGATTATCTGATATGAATCATTAAGAAAAATTAAGTTGAAAATTGCATACGTAAAAAAAAAATAGAATTCCATATGACTATGTCTTTTGCTAATGTGAAATAATTTAATGATAAAAAATAGATATGTGAAAATGGTAATATCAATTAAAAATTGGTCAGTATTTAAGAAATTATTCCTGAATATATATCATATTGTGTGGTAATGAGTATGAGTAACTTGTATCCATGTGAAAAATTTCGATAAGTTACAATAGTGTATTTATGAATGTACTATATATTAGAAGTAAAAATAAAAGTAATTTATAGTGGTACTAAAGGATGGTAAATTGATTTAGAATGGCTAAGAAAAATAATGTAATGAACATGAGTCTGGCTACTGCTCTACCTACTTTTTCAGGGGAGCATGACGAAAATATAACATTTTTTTTTAGATCAGTTATGCCAAATGGCAAATTTAGAGAACTGGAATGAGAACAGAAAAAGTTTGGTGTTAAAAATTCAATTGAGGGGTAAAGCATTAAAATTTGTAATTGATAATGAATCGTGTAAAGATATGTCATTTGATGATTTAAAAGCATTACTAAGTAAAAAAATTTGCAAAATTTCATTCATTTGACACAATTCAAAACAGCTTTAACTCAATTAGACAGACCCCAAATCAGTCAGTCGAGGACTTAGCGGAAAAAGTGAATACTTATGCCACAAAATATTTTGGGTGCTATCCTAGTTCGAGTGAAGAGGTACATAACCTCACTCAAAAAGCAATGCTTTCAAAATTCTTAGAAGCTCTCAGACCAGATTTAAGACTGGAGGTTAAAAAACTAGGACCTGTTGATTTTGCTACTGCTGTTAAACGGGCAAAGAACATAGAAAAAGCATCGGAGGATTCTGGTAATAGCTCACAGACACATGATTTTGCACCTGAATTAAATACATGAATTATGCAACAAATGCAAAATAATAGAGCCATTGAGGATTTGTCAAAAAAATTTAATGAAATTTTACCTAATGGTAGTGTAAACAATGTAACTAGACTAGAAAATAATGCTACACAAAGTAGTAATAATAGAGAGTCTTGTCATATTTGCCAAAAGAATCATTGGACTACAGAGTGTCCTTATTTTCCTTCAAACAATAATTTTCCATATTATAGACAGGCTAGAAGCAACCACAGAAGAAATTTTTATAGGGGTAACTTTATCAATAGAAGGAATAGATATAATAGTCAGTATGCTTTCACGAGAGGTAATAGACCACAAAACAGTAATAGTAATAGGCCACAATACAGAAGATACAATACTCGTACAAATAATTTAAACTAATCAAGGGTACTTGCAGATCTCCCAGATACACAAAGTATTACTCAAGTGCCCATAAAAAAATTTGGGGGAAACAAGACAAAATTAAGAAAATAAGGAACTCAAATAGGCCGAAAACACATGAAAGATTCCAACACAAAATTAAAGAAAGTAATGAACAAAAATTGGTAGCTTCTTGCCAGACTAAATAGTATCACAGAATTACCAGTAACAGAAATCAAATTTGGCGACTTTGTGGTAGAAGCATTACTCGATACAGGTGCGAATTTAAGCATAATACAGCCAGACACCTTGCAAGTAATAAAAAATTATACAAAGATTCATTACTTAAACAGATCTGTAAGAATACATACGCTAAATAATGCTACAATCCCGTATTTATCTGCTGTAAACTTAAAATTTCGTTTAGGAAATAAATGGCTTGCCTACCAATTTTTTGTTACGCAACATAATTGGAACACAAATTATCAAATGATTTTAGGGTATGATTTCATTCAAAAAAATAAGATACTGATAGATGCAGATAAAAGTCAGTTAATCATTGATAACACATATTTTGATCTTCTGGACAAAAGAAAAAATTGTACTAACATTAATGCAAAAAAGGTAGACAAGAATAGTAGACCAGAGGAGTCGGGTATTGTAAGAGTAGTATTGAATACCAGAATTGCGCCAAATACAGCAGAGATAGTAAAGTTAAGCATTCCAATTAATATGCAGAAAGAAAAGCAAATATTGTTCTCACCAGACAGGCGAAAAGTGGGCAAGATAGGTATGACTGATTCAATTCATGAGATAAGTGACAAGCAATATATATTCACCATAATTGAAAACAATTCCAATTCCACAATTATTCTAAGAAAGGGTGAAAAGATTGGTAAGGTATATAAAGTCGAAGAAAAACAATTTGAAAAACCTAGAGAGCAACAAAATTTGCAGATTAACCATATAACTTTAAAAGAAATTAAAAAATTAAGAAAGGAGGAATTAAGCCCAGATGATTTTGATTTAAGTCATTTAGAAGCAGAACAAAAAAATAAGATGATTGAAATGCTCATAAAAAATTCAGCTGTGTTTTCAAAATCTTACACCATTCTTGGTGAGACTGATGCTGTCGTGCCACAATTTAATTCATTACATAACTTTCCAATTCCAACTAGACCATACACTATTCCTCGCATTGCTAAAAAATATGCCCAAGAGGAGATAGCCAAATTGTTAGAAGCAGGTATTATAGAGCCATCGACATCGAGTTACAGTTTTCCAGTAATTTTTGTCAAAAAGAAAGCACCACCTAATACTGATCCTAGCAAATTAAAATTTAGAATGGCAGTAGATTATAGATTGCTAAATTGCATAACTGAAACATGTCAAATATGTCTACCTAAGATTTCAGATATTTTGCATAATATAGCAAGTAAAAGTTATTATTGTGTGCTAGATCTTAAGTCAGCATTTTTTCAAATAAAGTTAGATCAGAAAGATAAAGAAAAATTAGCCTTTTGCACGGAACTTGGCAATTTTCAACCAACTCGGTTACCTTATGGTGCAAAAAATTCATCTGCTTATTTTCATACTCTAATATCAAAATGTTTAGGTGAATTGCAGGGTCCAAATTTACAATATTTTCTAGATGACATAATTGTTGCAGCTAACAGTATAAATGAACTAGTAATTATATTGCAAAAGGTGTTTGACAAGTTAAAAAATTTAATTTAACGTTAGACCCAGCCAAATTGCAGTTATGTAAACAAGAGATTACGTATTTAGGTTTTTCGGTTAATTAGAATGGTTTTGCTCCTTCAGAGGAGAATATTCAGAAAGTAGCCAAATTTCCTAGGCCAAGAAATGTGAAAGAGGTTCAAACATTCATAGGCACGGTAAATTATTTTCGACACTTAATTTTTAATTATGCAGATATTGTCAAGCCAATAGTAAATTTAACAAGAAAGAATATACCATTCGTGTGGAACGAGAGATGCCAAAATGCATTAAATAAAATACAAGAATTAATTTTAGAAAAACCCACAATAAAAAACCTAGAAAATGATAAACCTTTATATTTAGCAACCGATGCTTCTAGATCAGCCATTTGTGGCATATTAATGCAAAAAAAATGATGATAAGTTTTTCCCAGTACAATTTTACTCAAAAATTTTAACACCTGCTGAGGCTAGATATCCTTCAATTAGGAGAGAACTTTATGCAATGTTCAGATCAGTAAAGCAATTTCACGAACATCTGTATGGGAAAAAATTTATAATATTAACGGATGCTAAATCTCTGACTTTCCATATTAGTCTTGACAAACAGTCAGATATTGTAGCACGCTGGTTGTTATATTTACAGGAATTTCAATACACGATGGAGCATATTCCTGGTTTAAAAAACCCAGCAGACTACTTGTCAAGAGTTTCAGAGGATGTAGTGTTAAACAATGTAAATATATTTAAGACCAATGATAATTTGTCTATTCAAAACATAATTAGTAAACAGCAAAGTGATTCAGACACAAAATCAATTATAAAAAAATTACAGGATAACCACAAAGAAAGTGTAGAACAATATTTTATTGACAGTCATACACATGTAGTAATGATAAAATTAAAACCTGTAAATATTAGAAAGAAAGACAGAAGTATCCAGAATAAAATTCTAATTCCTAAGGCATTAATTAAAGATGTATTACAGACAGTTCATGAGCCTCACTTTGGTATTCAAAAGACATATGAGTTTGTAAAGGCAAAGTATTATTGAAAAGGTATGTACAGCGATACGAAACGTTTTGTAGAAAATTGTTCACATTGCTTACAAAATAAGTCTAGACCTCACAACACTCTGCCACGTCTAATTCCTAAGAAAGATCTTGCTCCTGGAGAGATGATAGCTATAGACATAGTTGGTAAACTGCCAAGATCCATAGATAATAAGTTTTATGTACTCACTATCATTGATCATTATTCCAGATATTTGGAAACAGTTCCGTTAAACAACTGCACTTCTTAATCCATCATAAAATCTTTAAATGATTATTTTGCCAGATTTCGCATTCCAAAAATTTTGTTATCAGACAACGGTTCCTATTTTTGTTCCACAAAATTCAATCAGTTTTTAAAATCGCTTAAAATAGAACACAGAAAAAGTTCAATTTATTATCCACAGTCCAATGGGTTGATTGAAAGAGTTCACAGGGTAATGAAAGAATCAATTGCAGCAATATCAAACAAAATATTTGAATGGCCACAAAAAGTACTGATGTTTAAACTGTATTATAATAATGCGAAACATTCTGTAACTCAATTTTCACCAGCAGAATTATTTTTTGGTAGAACATTAAATACTCCCATAGATAGCACTGATCCTCTTAAATTAGCAGAAGATTTCCAGGCATATTCCAAAAGACTAAAGGAACAATTGAGTAGAGATAAGCAACAAGTAAAATTAAATGAGGATGAATACTTTAATTGTGCAAAAAAATATTTGAAAGGGAGAAAAATTCCAGAATTGAAATCAGGGGATAAAGTTTTTATGCAGGAATTTACTGATAGAAGGGAGTTACATCCAAAATACAAGGGGCCATATGAGATCATTAAAAAGCTACGAAATGATAATTATATAATACAATTAGATAATAAAACCACTAAAGTTCACGTAAGTAAAGTGTTTTTACAAAAGCCTTCAAGAATAGATTCAACACAAAATGAGGATTAGGAGTGTAACACAATTGTAAATTGTAGATCAGGAAATCAAAAAAAAAAAAAAAAAGTGTAAAGAAGTTGTGATTATGATAAGAATGTAGCAGGTGTACAAGCTAGATAATGAATGATGATCATGTGTGGTATGGGTCAATTTAGTGTAATAAAGCGCTAATTGCACGACTTTTGGTAGAGTTGGCTGGTCCATATACCAGAAGAATTGAATTGTATTATGCAGGGTCTCATTGATTACTAGGTAGCAGATTAAAGCACAGAGTGTGGTGCTAATCTCCTTGTCTTACTGCTGAATCAAATTGAAGGTATGTAATTTAGTAGTGGATCTAATGTAGCTTGTAACAATGTCATGATACATTGGTGCATGAAATGTATATGTGAAATGAATATGATCAAATGGTAAAATTAGCTAAGTAATAAAATAGTGAATGTGATTCTAAAATGTAAAAATGAGATAATGTAAACAAAGGTAAACAATGGTTAAGAGGAGTAACATCAAATTGATAATGCAATATCATTAGTAATTGATAACGTGATTTTATCACATGTGAGTTATAAATTATATATGTCAAAATTTCTTTTATGGAATCACATTTGTGGTGATATTTTAGGTAAGAGTAGACATGCATGAGTACGTAAAATAATAATACTAATTTAAGAATGTAAAAAAAAATGTGTATCACAAAGTGTTTAAAGTGTTGTGTTTTTTTTCCCAAGCAATGTGAAAAATTAATGTGAATTATGTGTGTATGGTGCATACGAGAGCTCAACTGTGTGCATCTAATGTGAAATGTTTATTGCCAACGAAATGATAAAGTGCAGTGCCTTTGCATGTGATATAAAGATTGGTGTGAAATGTGTATGTGATGCTGACGAAAGTTCAAGTGTATCCAACAGAGAGGGATTGCATTTGTCCAGTAATCGGACAAAATTTTTTTTTCTTCGGCCGGAGGGAATGTGAGAACACAGTATTCTCACAGTGAACACGGTGGCTGTATCGATTCTTAAATCGTTATCGCGCCCTGCCACGTGCATAGCAGTGGATAAAAACTGGAAGGACTGGTTTTGTTTTTCTCTTTCTGCCTGTCGTCGTGTTAACGAGTGTGTGGGCCTTCGGGCCACACACACACACACACAGCTCTCGCCATCATCCACAGTACTCGATCTGATGTCCATTTTTTCAAGGACGGAGGAGAAAATATGTTCTTGTACGAAGAATATAAGAATTCAGGTAAACTTTACTGATTAGGCTGCGAGGTAAAAATTGTTCCTGTGCTGTGATTCAACGTGTATAATCCTGACAGTTGGATGTTTCGAAGTGACGACCATATGCGCCAATTTCAAGCCTATCTGCCAGAAAGTTGATCTCTTCTATCACGAGTAATTGCATTGCATATTAATTAAGCTTCTTGCAAGATGCTGATAAGTAATGTGCCTTTGATGCAGCAAGATTAGGAATTGCAATATACCGTAAAAATGAACGCTGTGATAGTCCCGTAGGACTAACGAGTAGGACACGCCGAGGGGCATTCATGAATGTGTTTTTTTCTTATAACATATCGAATATAGGCTAATCAAGAAAAGTGTATTTTGTGATTTATATAAGCTAATCAAGAAAAGTGTGTTTTTGTGATTTATCTAGGCTTGTGATTTATCAAGAGATGTGTGTTTTTGTGTTTTAATAAATGTATATTTAAAAGAGAGATACTGACTCATGCATGCCTTATTGGGTAAATCATTTTATTCTTATTATTAACATTCATGCAATGTACTAACCACTAAATTTTTAGTTTAACTGTTACGCGGAATTAATTCGCATTTGATACTCTTAGTATAATTGCTTTTATACGATCACGGCCAGCAACACCACAATGGGAAATATGTTATTTCAGTCCCTACTGATGAAGATTTTGATCTGCTTTACATTTCGATGGTATCCAGTTTTTCTCCCATGCATTCTTTCGAAAGAGCTCTTGATTTCTATCATTCAAGCGTGGCTACTGACTGGTTTATAGAATAGGTTTCGTAAGAAAGTGAAGCGCAAGCTAGAAATTTCGATTTGATTCCAAGCATTTTTGAGATATTTTTGCTTTACTAATGCCAATTCATGTTCATTATTGCTTGCTTGTAATGCTTCAATTTATATTTTGGTGATAAAACACATCCCAAAATATGTACTGATAACAGTTATGTGTTTCTATTGCATTTTAAAAAGTTTTATACATGCTTTATTAATATATTTCCCCTTTTCCTAATTTAAACCTAAACTCAAGTTCAATCACAGATAACATTTCTGTGATCGTAATTTAGAGTAATATATGTTGCGTTGTGTTTGGTATCGTTCCGGGACGGTGCTCGTGAAATGATTCTTATAAATTAAAACTAATAGCACATAAATCATCTTTTTCTACTAAATATCAATCTATTTCAGATTAAGAACTAAGAAAAGTTACATCTTCTTTTATCAATTAAAACATAAAGAGTATCAATATATCCTGTGGCGAGATCATTCGTGTTAATGAAGCGCCATCTGTGAAACTTCTCGCATGCACTTTCATGCACTTTTCTTTTCGCCAGAATGGCAACATGAAGCAAGAGAGAAGAAAAAGAACGAT
This sequence comes from Stegodyphus dumicola, assembly GCF_044657685.1. Lineage (NCBI taxonomy): Eukaryota > Metazoa > Arthropoda > Arachnida > Araneae > Eresidae > Stegodyphus > Stegodyphus dumicola. The sequence continues at coordinate 140,380,379 of NC_140771.1, read as the reverse complement.
GACTGATTTTTTGTCTGTGTGATTCTATATCTAAAAAATGCAAATATATATTAATCTTATTGGAGTAAGAGCAATGTTTAACATTTTCTATGTTCAAGACATCCACACTTGTTTACCCGGATGCGATTGACTTCAACTTATAGTGTCTGATAAAAAAAGAACGTACGATATTTCTGTAATTTTACGAGATGTTACTGACATTATAAGCACTTTATAAATAGTCACCTGTTACCGAATAAATGTTACGAACAGCGTCGTAAAAAGCTACTTACCCATTTTTAAAGTTCCGCAATTTTTTCCTTAGTTTGACAGTGGATGCTTCTGGTGCGCATGGATTACATCAAGAATTGATGAATCGATTGTTTTAGTGCGTATGTGAAATGTAAATTCCGAGCGTACGTGGAACTGAAATACTTATAAAATGGTAAGTCAACTTTAAAAATTGAAATTTTGTTCTATATTGCAATATAACTTCAGCGGTATTGAATGCAGTTAGAATTTTCAGAATGCATCAAATGTGTTAAGAATAAATGAACTAGTTTTTACTAAGCAAACTTTAGCCGGAAAAGCTATAAAAATATAAAATTAAATAAAGGTAGCTATATTTCCGTTAAGCCTAATTCTGCTATGGCTGAAGGAGATGAAAGTAAACAAGCCGAAACGAATGCGACATCTGCGACTGTCGCCAAGGTGAGCATCAAAATTCCTCCTCTTTGGAAACCTGACCCCAAAATATGGTTTCTTCAGATTGAAGCCCAATTCCGAAACGCTGGAATTACGGCTGATCAAACAAAATACGATTATGTAGTCAGTTCTATTGAAACAGGGACATTGTCTCATATCTTTGATATTCTCACCTAACCACCAGACAACTCCAAATATCGGGCCATTAAAAAAAGGCTGATTGAAATTTTTACCGACTCTGAAACACAGAAAACCCGAAAACTTCTGACCGAATTAGAACTGGGTGATAAGAAACCATCCCAACTTCTCTGCGAAATGCGTAACTTGGCGGCTGGGAAGGTGCCAGATGAATTTTTAAAAAATTTGTGGATGCAACGACTACCACTTGATATACGGAGCATTTTATCTGTAAGCAGTGATGATTTGTCCAAATTGTCTACAATGGCTCACAAAATATGGGAATTAAATCCCAATTCATCCAGGTAGCTCGCATTGTTTCTTCCCCATCTGATAACATTACCCCCGAAGATTTACAGAAGCAGATATCAAACTTGACACTGCAGATAGCAGAAATGAATACGCATAGAAATTCCAGTCCACAAAGACGACGATACAGGTCGAATTCTAGAAATAGTTTCAAAAATAACAATGACCCAAATAGTTGTTATTTTCATCAATGCTTTGGTGAGAAAGCGTGCAAGTGCACCCCACCATGTAAATACCAGGTCTCGAAACAGGAAAACTGATTCCCCGGCCTTCGATGACGATAGATAGTCAAGGGGTACAGCTGAGTCGTCTATATATTCGTGACAACGCATCAGCAACCCATTTTTTAATTGACACTGGAGCAGAAATATCGGTTGGTTATCCCACCATCACCATCGGAAAAGAGAACTGCGGCTAAGCTTGAGTTATTCGCAGCTAACGGTACAACAATCAAAACATACGGTCAAAAATTATTGGAGCTCGATTTAGGGCTACGCAGATCTTTCAAATGGCCTTTTATCATTGCGGACGTTAATAAACCTATTGTGGGAATAGACTTTCTTTCACATTTTAATTTGTTAGTCGATAGTAAAAACAGGAAATTAATTGATGGCACCACCTCATTAACGACTAAAGGTACTTTGTGTAACAATAGCGTCACTCCTAAATTCATTGCTAATACTTTTCAAAACCCATATAGAGCCATCCTAAACAAATTTCCTGACTTCCTTAAACCCAACATAAAAAACAGTAAAATTAAAGAACATGATGTGCAACATTACATCGATACCAAAGGTAACCCTGTATCCTTTAAAGTCAGAAGACTTTCACAAGAAAAGTTGATTGCCGCGAAAAAGGAATTTGATTATATGTTGCAAGAAGGTCTCTGCAGGGTGTCCGCCGATAACATCGCGGCAAAAACATCGCGGACGAAAAGATCGCGGAGAAAGCAACGCAAGGCGAAAACGTCGTGCTACAAAACATCGTGGGAGAAAACATCGCAAAGAGAAAACATGGCAGTTCTAAAACATCGTGGTACAAAACATCGTCGTCGAAAATAAAGCGGTTCAAAGACTTCGCAGTTTGAAAACATCGTCGTTGAAAATATCGTGGTAAAAAATAAAGTATCTACAAATCATCGCATGACGATAACATCGCAGACATGCTTTTTTTTTTCAGGTTTTAATAATTGTAAATGGATATTCCCATAATGATTTGTGAGCGCAAGTTATAAAGAAGGATAATTTTTACTTTCACATTTTTTATTAACTAATGAATTTTTTGCTGAAAAAGTAAGAAGGAAACTTAAGCATAAAAAAATTAAATGCGTTTTATAGATTTTACTTTTAATGAAAAATTACCAGTAAAAACTTCATAAAAATGATTTATTAATGGCCTTTAACTGAAATTATTAATTGTTAGTTAACTATGCCGGTTTAAAATTCTATTAAGTGCTATAAGTTTCATTAATTTTCTATGCTTAAGTTTCCTTTCTATTTTCTCAGCAAAAATTTATTAATTAATAAAGAATATGAAAGTAAAAGTTATCCTTCTTTCCATCTCGCGCTCACAAGTTATTATGGGAATATCCATTTACAGTTATTAAAGCATGTCTGAAAATGCATGTCTGCGATGTTATCGTCATGCGATGATTTGTAGATACTTTATTTTTTACCACGATATTTTCAACGACGATGTTTTTAAACTGCGAAGTTTTTGAACCGCTTTAATTTCGACGACGATGTTTTGTACCACGATGTTTTAGAACTGCGATGTTTTCTCTTTGCGATGTTTTAGAACTGCGATGTTTTCTCCCACGATGTTTTATAGCACGACATTTTCGCCTTGCGTTGTTTTCTCCGCGACGTTTTCGTCTGCGATGTTTTTGCCGCGATGTTTTCGGCTGTAACCCTCTGCAGACCATCGAAAAGCAGCTGGTCAAGTCCATTACACCTCACTTTAAAAATCCGGTGACTGGAGACCATGTGGCGATTACCGTGCCCTTAATGCAAATACTGTACCAGACCGTTACCCACTACCATTTCTACATGACTGTACTCACATTCTGCACGGAAAAAGGATTTTTTCAACCATAGATTTAATAAGAGCATACCAACAGATTCCTGTTCATGAAGCTGATATTCCGAAGACAGCAATCATAACACCTTTCGGACTTCTTGAATTTCCTTACATGACATTTGGCTTACGAAAGGCTGCACAAACCTTCCAAAGGTTTATGAACACAGTGCTTAGCGGCCTAAACTTTGTATTTTGCTATCTCGACGACATTCTCATCGCCTCTCCAGATGCTGAAACACACAAAAGACATCTTGAATTAATCTTCCAGTTACTATGGACTGTGCATAAACATTGTAAAATGCAAATTTGTTGAATTTTTAGGATATGAAATATCAAAGGAAGGAATCAAGCCACTTCCATCCAAAGTCGATACAATTAAAGAATATCTAAAGCAGAATCCTTCACAAGCTTGCGCAGATTTTTGGGCATGGTGAACTTTTACCATCGTTTCATTCCAAATTGCGCCAAACTACAACAACCTCTGACAATCTTGCTTAAAGGAAAAAGGAAAAACAGCAAAAAACCTCTAATTTTGACCGCAGATGCGCAGAACGCTTTCACTGATATCAAAAACGCACTGTGCAACTCTGTAATGTTAGTTCACCCGAATCAAACGGCGCAGATCACCCTAACTACAGATGCATCTGATTCTGCCGTGGGTGCTGTGATTCATCAACTATCTAATGATGAAAAACAACCGCTAAGTTTTTTATCCCGATCCCTATCACCAACACAGAGAAATTACAGCGCATACGATCGAGAACTACTTGCAATCTACCAAGCAGTGAAGCATTTTAAACACATTCTGGGATAAAGCCTCTCCAAGACAGGTACGACAGATGAACTATATTGCTGAATTCACTACAGACATACGCTACATTTCTGGAGAAGAAAACATTGTAACTGACACGTTATCGAGAATCGACACCATCGCTATCACAACTCCAATTGATTATACAGTTATAGCAGATTGCCAGGAGGATGAAGACCTCAGGATTCTCAAATCAAATTCCAGTTTCAAAATAATACTAATTCCTATTCCGTATAGCAATAACAAAATTTACTGTGATACCTCCACTAATTTTAACAGGCCATACATTCCTAAAGAACTTCGCGAACAAGTATTTCTTTCTATACATAACTTATAAACAAAGACTGTCAGCAGTGATCTAGAGCATGTTTGCAATGCCAACGAGCCAAAATTTACAAACATACCCATGCTCCAGCTGCTGAATTCTAAGTTCCCAATCAACGTTTCAAGCACCTTAATATCGATATCGTTGGCCCTTTACCATCTTGCAAAGGTTTTAGGTACCTGCTTACCATCATCGATAGATTCACTCGGTGGATCGAAGCTGTACCTTTGGAAGACCAAACTGTAGAGTCCGTCGCAAATGTCCCCATCGCGACTTAGATTTCGAGATTTGGAATCCCAGAGAAGATAACATCTGACCAAGGTCGACAATTTGACAGCCAACTCTTCATATCCTTGAGCAAATACCTAGGCTTCAAGGCTAACAGCACCACGGCTTATCATTCACAATCTAATGGTTTAATAGAACGGCAACATCGAACCTTGAAAAACAGCCTAAAATCCCACCTGCAAAAAATTTTTCAGTTATGTCCCCACTGTTACGCATTCAGATTTTATACAAAAATTGCAGAGTCACATCCAAAACCTAAAACCAACACCAACAACCAGCCATGACAAAGAACAATTTTCGTGCACGAGGACTTAGCAAATTGTTCACACGCATTCATCTATAATAACATAATTTCATCTTCTCTTCAACCACCCTATCTCGGACCATATTTAGTTAAAAAACGTTTTGAGAAATTTTTCAATGTGGAAGTTTCAGGTAAAATTAAAAGGATATCGATAGATAGACTGAAACCAGGTTTCAGCCTCAAGAATGAAACAACAACAAATCTCCCGACACATGAAGCTGTTAACTCCAAAATCTCACCTCCACTTCCTGGAGACAATGATTCTTCCCAAGATATTCATCCTATAAACACAAAAGCTGGACGAAGGGTGAGATTTCCTGCATACCTGAAAGATTACAAAGTATAACGCTATCACTGGGAAGGGGGTGTGTGGCGACATCATTCTTGTTAATGAAGCGCCATCTGTGAAACTTCTCATGCAATTTTCTTTTTGCCAGAATGGCAACATGAAGCAAGATAGAAGAAAAAGAACGATGACTGATTTTTTGTCTGTGTGATTCTATATCTAAAAAATGTAAATAAATATTAATCTTATTGGAGTAAGAGCAATGTTTAACATTTCCTATGTTCAAGACATCCACATATCCCTTAATAATTATTTCGATATTTCATTTCCTCTTTAATTAATTATCTTAATTACTATTTGGCCCTCCAGCTTATAAGCTCATTAGTGATAAATCAAAACAATGAACCAAATTTGACAAATATGTAACACAATTTCTATTATTAAAATAAAGGCAAATGTAACTCACAAATTTCTTTAGTTACTACCTCATGAATAACAGTAGATTTATTAAGACATTTACTTTAAAATACAACTTAAAATTCAGATTAAATATGATTTATTACATTTAACAATTTTTGAGCCATGTCTGAACTCTTAGTTAATACATACACTTTTTTTCTAAATAATATAAACAGGACGTGATAAGCGATGAGCAATTTCTGCTGACTATATCCCTATTTCCAATTTTTCTAGATAATTAAACTAAGCCTTTGTCTGATTTTTGCACAGTTATGAAAAACCAAGAAAAACACTTTTAAATCCTAAGCATGAATATAAGTATAAAGGAAAAATTTTGCTTGTCCAATAGCGCTGTCCAACGCCAGAGCAGCAGAACGCTTAAACTCACTTCACAACTAAAAATGGAGATAAAAAGATCTTTTTCACATCAAACCAAATTATTTTCCTTAAGGGAAGTTTAAACGCCTATTAAAAACAATTCTTGAAGATGGTTTCATATTAGCGTTACCGATGGTTTGGGACTGACAATACCCGGCACAAAACGTGGCTTCCTCGAGCACATGGGCAGAAGTCTATCTTCAGGAAAGTGATGAACCGTTACGATAAGCAACACTCGACGAGGTAAAAGGCGTCTTCCTCAAGAAGGGAAGAAGTTCTCATGTTCTAATGCAAACTTTACTTTTCAGTAACATGAAGACATAAGATCACGTGTCCAGCCTCGAATACGCACCTTGCTGTTCACAACGAGAAAATCTAAATAGGCAGTTCATTAATGATGTACACCATAACAAAGACGAAAGGCTCTGGCTGGACTTTTTCTTCGGACACGTAACTAAACGTAAAATGAGTTTTAAGATTCTTTCTTGACATAATTCAAGAACCATTACCTTCAAGGATCGCTAAATCAAATAAGGCTGCACGAATTTCCGAAGAAAGCGCTAGGTCGGGAAGCATAACTGCAGCGCACTACCTCTCAACAGCCAAAGAACAAGCAACTACATTGAAGACAGCAAAGGCAAAAGTCTTTAATATTCTTTCTTATCACAATTCAAGAACCATTATTTCCGAAGATCGCTAAAAATGTTAGGTTCCCCGAACTGCCAGAGGAAAGCTCAGTTGGGAAGCATAATTGCAGCTATCCCCCCTTAACAGCCGAAGAACAAGCAACAGTACCAAAGACAGCAAGGCAAAAAGTGACCTACAATCGAAATTCCTATGCACGATCGCACAAAAAACAAGCTACCAGAAAATCCAGAATCTCGCACCTCCCTTAAAGCCTAAGTTTCCACTTTTCCGTAAAACTGTACAAAACAGTCTATCTGCGCAAGCGCACCCAGTCAGAATCAGTAGACAAAGAAAAGTAGACTTCTCCGCCGAGACTTGTTGACTTTTCTCTCAAACACCTATTAATATTTCACCTTCCTTACGTACACCATCTAAGACCGCCCCCAGCAAATCTAAGACAAAGCAAAACCCTTCTGAAACTTTCTACTTGAAAACGGAATGAAGCAGCAGAAATCTCGCCTCGCCTGCTTTTCCTGATTCTTTAATACAGATTACAAATTTTCCCGATTAAATTTAATATACCAAAATAGTCTTGAAGAACTGGTTTGTACGGGCAAAAATCATATAGCAAAATATTAATAAAATAAATTAGTACGTCAAAGAATTAAATTAATTCCAATTTTTCCGAAATAAATAGAATTAAGCTCATACTTTTCCCAACAGAAAATTTCACATATCTATCAACACAATAAATTCAAGAATGTGCAAGATGGTGCGTTTAATATATTTCAAACAATTTTACTTCTTAAAAACAACTTATTATTTTTGTATTCAGTAATTAAAATCTCTATCAGTAATTTAAATTTGTAATCTATTTAAAAACATTACAGATTATCTTTGATTATAATACGTTTCCCATTATTTAAACAAATGGAAGAATATCTGAATTAAATAATGTATTTGTTTAAAAAACGATTAATTGAAATCTTGGTTTAAATATTTATTCCAATCATTTGATTTAAATCATCAACACCCTATTAACAGAATATTTTCCTCTATGATGTTTCCCAAGTGTACGCCAAAAATATAATATCTTTTAAGTCTTTTGATAACATATATTACAAAATTGATGAAACTTCGTAACTTTAGATGAACAGTGTGATCTTTAAGAAGCTAACAGTTTCGTTCGTCCAGAAATTCTAAAGCAAATAGGATAGACAAGATCTCTTTTAAAAAGTGTGATAATGCTTTATTTGTACTCGAAAGACATTTGTTTACTTTCAGGTATGAATTAATACAGGATTCATAACTTTTAATGTCTGTCCTACATGAAACGCTGCTATAAATTATGGGACTTTGTGTGCACCATGGTTTATAGACACGATTTTGTTTTTTAACTTTTACATTGATAACGGAGTAGCTACCCAGTGAGTTGAATTATCATTAAGAAACCCCATTATCAAAACTATTTTATAAACTTGAGCTTCATTATTTGCTCGCTAAGTCTCTCCTTACACGTCAATAAAAAAAATTAAATTTTTATTGAATGGAAAGCCATTCAACCGCTTAAATGTTTAAGCGTCATGAAATACGATGCAAAATTTTTTTAAATGTTCTTTTCAAAATATTGAAGAAACCAACTTCTTAGAACCTGAATATTCGACTATCTTACCAAGCTTAATCGTGGTGTTAGTATAAAGAAAAAATTATAATAATAAAGAATGAAAGGGATGCCGGACAAGTTCATCATAGATGCAGCACTTCTTTGGGGTGGCGAATATTAATGGCTGAACGAATGAGTTTCTTTCGTTTGGGTTGGAAATTAAAGAACTCGTTCGATATCCTTTTCATTTATATTTGGCCGGGGATTTTTTACTCCAGTTTTATTAACCACTTCAAAGGAAATCTGCTGCAAGATTATTATTAAGTTCGCTCGGAACGCTCCCTGGGGTCTCTCCTTCAGAATTCGATCCGGAGCGGAAGCTTAAAATTCAGCAAGACCTGCCTATTCCTATTTGGATGGACTGATGTCAGCGTTACATCAACTTGTACCTGTATCTGTAACCTGGCAAAATCGAAATTTTACACCGCGAAAGAAATATGTGTCGCAAGACAGCAACGCATTTTGAGCAAATTATTCACAAATAAATCCACAATTACGTCTTGAATGTCGCGAATGGCCGAATGGAAAAATACCAATGATCTCTAAATATTACAATTTCGACCTGAATTCGATCCCTGATCGCAGACAAATAGCAAGCTGAATTGCTTCGCAGGTTTCCCCGTGTATAACGTGAATATAAGTCAGATCCCTGTACATAGTCCTCCACGCAGATATCCCTCCCTTTAAGAACATAACCTTCGTGTGCTTTTTCGTATCCCAACAACCTAACCCAATGGTCTCAAACTCAAATTGTGGGACAAATGAACAATATAAAAACAACTGAACGGCTAGTTTTTTAAATGAATTTTCATCAACAAAATAAAAAATATTTTAACCAAGTTTTAAATTTTGCTACCTAAATATTTATCAAAACTTAGAAAAGTAATAATAATGATTACACAAAAGGAAGAAGTTAAAATTTATATTTAATTTCTATCTGAAATATGAAGATTGGTACTTGCAAAGCACTTTTATTGGTTACGCTTTGTAATTCAAACATATTGTCAGCTAAATATATTTATTAATATTTCATAATAACATGCATTTCAATTAGTTCTAATGTGTTTAATTAATTATTAAATAATTTAATTTAATGTAAGCTAAAAATAAACATATTATGCTAACAATCTAAGTTGGACAAAACTTAAGAATAAATAATTACAACCTAGTCTCTTTTTAAATTTTTCTCTGATAGATAAATTAAAATGCATATGTTTGTATGTAAATAATTACACATTTTGTATGTAAATACAATTTTTTTCTTATAATGTCTGTGATCTAGAGATAAATTACTAGAAATTACTCTCATCACGGACTGTAAATGCTGACCTGTTAATTGAGTTATTTCCTTATTAATTTCTAACTGTGAAAAAAAGGTTGCTCACTTATAAATATGTTCCCGAATAATGCAATTATTCTTTCTTATGCAAAAATATATAAATGAGCAAACTTATGTTTTGATAAGTACGAATAAAATTTAATCAAGTCTGTAACTTTAAATCGTTGAATGATATTTATGTCACATTTCAGATTAATTAGCTCAATTTATAGATATTCGGGTGCATTATTTGACTTCATTTTTATTGGCAATGAAATAATTTAAACTCAAAATTCAAATATCTAAAATCTTTAAATATTTGCAACACTAAATTTTCAAAGAAACGTAATTGAAATGCATTCACGGGTCGCGCGTCGGAGGCCGCATACGGCCCACGGGATTTGAGACCCCTGAACTAACCTAACAGCCCGAATGATTAAATATTTTCCTTATGAAATAAGAGCATATATCTTTACATATGTAAATATTATAGCAATTCGTTTAACATTTGAGTGTGCTGTTTCGAACATTAATGATGATTTAATATATTTTTAAGTGTAAGATTTTATGTTCTACATGTTTAATTTCATAGGGACTTATTCTTAAATTACTAGAACTGTCAGAATATTTCAGCTTAAAATTGTTTTAGAATGTTAAATTTAAATCTGTATATCATGATCAGAATGCAGTTTATAATTTCTAATCTTCATGCTTCTTAAAAACGTTTTTAAACCTTTCAAAATTTCACCATCATTTTTTTCAGATGTTAGATTGTAATCTGAAATTATCAAATTGAAATTTAAGAAATATTATTTGTAATTTCTTTTAATGACTAGCACTACAAAACTTCACGCTCTTTCTAACATCTCAAAACTGTGTGTTCGCATATGGAAAACCTTTGCTGACTTAATACATGTTCTACCCTGCAGCCACTTTTTTTAAGAAAGAAAAAAAAACTTCGCAATTTAATGCTACACGTACAATAAATTACACTTTGTTATTTTATTTCATGCAGTTTTCTGGTAGGGTAAAATTTTTTGGAACACTTCAATGTTTACAAAACTTGGGCAAAAATGATATCATAATATATCTCATTCTAATTTCCATAGTAAGAGGAAATGTTAATCTTTAACCACTCGACTTTTAAAATATACTAATGATCGTTTAATACATTTGTTATTAAAACTGAGTGGTTTGTTAGTTATGTCAGAAAATTTAATTGCGTGAATATATTTATCTTAAAGGACAAATTATACTTTTCCTGCCACTTCACGGATTTTGCGCGGTCACATGCTTCACTAATTCTAATTTTCCGTTCAAATAAATGTATCTAGCTGATTGAAATTAACTCAAATTTAAAATTTGAATGCTTACAAATTATACAGGTGATAAACCTAACGTACATCGCGGTGTGTGTTTGTACGCATGGTTTGAATGCATATGTAGTATATATCAAACTAAAAAAGACCTTTTTGGTTATATATATATATATAGATATATAGATAGATAGATAGATAGATAGATAGAGAGTTTGCTTAAAATAGTGGACTAAAAAGATGATCATTTTATGTCTACCGATTACACAGTAACCGGAAACGTCACCATTATTTTTCATATCATTATTATACATACACATATAACGCAGCAAGCGCAAAATTGCTAATTTCAGATGTAGTTTGCAAAGCTAAGTTCGCAGTTAAGGAAAATTAATGATTTAACTGAGTTCCAGAAAAATTATACTGATAATGTTCGGCCCCCATCAGTAAAATTACTCGTTAAAGTATATGGGAATATCGAAAGTACTGTGTTTAACGATATCACAGTAAGCAATATTCATACCAAAGCATCGTCTTTGTGACACAACTGTAGGAAGAAAACGGAACTTTCTGACAATGCCAGAAGAATGGTAAAGAGAGGATTATTGCACCAAAAATAAAAATTACTGCTAAGCTTAATATGCGTCTGCACAACACAGTTTCAAAGGAATCGCATGATCAGAATATTTACCGTAAAGCTGCTATCTCAGAATCTTTTCACAGATATAAAGGAGTGACAACAATAGAGAGAAAAATATCTCTACTATTAGCGAAATTATTTAAACAGTCATGTTGAAATCTATGTAATATTTACAGATTAATCTGTTTTCAACAACTGAAAGCAGTTACATGTAAGCTGCGTTTTACATTTCGTGAATCGAGCTTATTACTAATTTAATTGTGTTTAATTAAAAACCAATATTTAACTGTCTCCTTAAAATAAATAAACTCGGCGAATAAAGAAATATAGGTAAATAACATTAGAAACGTCATAAAAAAGTTCTTAATGGCAGGAAGGAAGGCTTAGACGGAAGAATCTTCTTGTCGTGTTGCATTTTCAACGCCAAAATAATTTCAGAAAAAAAAAAGACTTAATGAAGGAAGAGAAAACTGCACTTTAATTTTTAAAGTAATGGCAAGACTCAGCCATAAATACCTAGTAAGCAACGGGGCATCAAGGCAGCTTTAAAGCGAATGAAAACGTGATGATATCTGATCTTGCACTCAAAGTAAGGATTACGTTAATGCTAGAGGAGTAAGTAAAAACTGAAGCTATCACCTCCAGCTGTTTTTCACACATCATTTCCAAAGTAAATAACTAGAAGATGTGTTTCGAAACTAATACCTAAGAGGAGAAATTTCTCCTCGGGAATGAATCCTAAAACAGAGCCAGATATTTCAGAACCTAAGCAGCACAAATCCCACTTGATGTGCAGTGACTGTTGTTCAACTACATTGTCAAATTATATTTCTTTATTTAAAGTCGTCTTAGCAAATGTCTCTTTTCAATTTAAATAAAATTAACTCTTAACATTGGTGGTCCTTTAAACTGAGCTCTATATTTCATGAATAATTTCAGGCATTAAATTTCACATTTTGTTTTTTGGAATACATTAAAATAAAAACTAAAAAGTATATTTTGAAGCTTCCTAGAGACATTTTTCTTTATTCTTTAAGATTGATATTTTCAGTACTCCATGTTGCAAAATTGCACAAACTGATGGAACATACACATTTTTTTTGGCAAACTAAATTTTATCCCTAATTCTCAGTTATTTAGGAAGAAAACGAGAATATTTTATAATAAATATGAAATATAATTTAAACGTTAGTAGTTAAGTAAAGTAAATTAAGCAAACAAAAAAACGTAACTGTGGTTTATTTAGCATACCCGTCCTTGCTGCTCCAAAATCTTTTATCAATAACATACTTCTTACATAATGCACTTATCACCAGCCGAACAAACTGCTGATAGGCCCCTTAAAGAAGATCGTTGAACACAAATAATTTGTATAAGGTGTGGTTCCCTGTGAACCAATTACCTGCATGTGACTGTCTTGGTTTTCCAGGTGTAACGTGAATACGAGTCACTTTCCTTTAGACAGTAATACGTGGAAAAGTCCCTTTTAATGCTATTTTTAAATGCAGACTGATTACATCCGCGTATCATGAAATTTTGAGCATTTATTTTATACTCCCCTCTATCTTTAGCTAGTTTATTTGCTGTTGCACACCATTCAGCGACGCTGTAGATAAATCTGCTAAACAATGATTGATCGACATAGGCTAATTCCGAAAAAAGATCTGACGGAAAAAGGACTGAGGCATATTTTTCTCATTCAAATCCAATGAATCTAGTTATAAATCCAGTAACTGTAGTAATAAAAATTCATTTTTACATTGCAATAGCGAAACACAGTGATTTTTGTTATTATAGGAGTTACTTGCTGTCAAGTAACTTCAATTAATACGATGAAATTTACTACGATAAAATTACTACGATGTGTAAAACTACGATATGTAAAACTTAACTTCAAACTTTTTAATGAACCATAAAAGGCATTTTGTATTCGGTCCATAATACGTCAGTCCTGATATTTTGGTCCCTGATTTTGAATATTAAACCGCGTAAGAGGGTAGGACTTAAGCCACGTGCATGACGCACTACCACGTTTTGAACAGCTGTGATGAACTTCTGTGATGGAACAGCTGTGATGGTACTTCAAATTTGTATGTATGTTTATAACAATTATGCAGAAGCTTCTCATCGTAGTATGGAAAATGAATTCGGTATGGATCATCATCCAACTATTTATTGAAGAAATTTAGAAAAATTCGAAGTGGCCATAAGTAACTAATGAAGACTTTGCACCCGAAGATCAATCACTGAAGAAAGCAAGAAACATATTAGTGATGATGAAAGAATTTTAAAAATAGTAACTGTTTTTTGAAAGAATGGTAGTAGCCATACAATAAGTGAATACTTGCGGGAATTTTCTCTTGAATAAATATAATAAAGACATTATTTTTTCCATAACGCAATTTGCTTTATTATATTTTTAATATTTTTGTAACTATTTAACTGTATCATTTGAATTACTTACGTTATTAAACAAACAAGAGACTGAAAAGGGGTTGCTGTGCTATCTCTACGAGGTCCAATTTGGAAAATATTTTCAAGCTTTTAAAACAGTAAAAACCTTCACATAAGTAAAAATGCTTGTGAAATAAGCTAAATATTAGCTACATAAGAAATATCTAAATAGCGGGATAACAGAACAGAATTGTCGGAACATAAATGCCGGGTCTGAGATATTCTGCTTAATGTTCTATTAAATACTATAGAAACTTGTTTCCTAATATTTCAGTCTTCATGAGTTTGTATGAGTCTACATGCATCTAGATGGTATGGTATTCAGATTATTTTAAATTAACAGCTTCGAATGAGGTTATGAGTGCTGCATTAACTGCGAAATTTTGTACGACATCGATCTTTACTACACTGAATACCGGCTTTAGCAATCGAATGAAATTAGAAAAATGATGTAACGATGTAAACGATAAAGCATTTCAACTGTTATTCAATTTAGCTTATAATCGGATTATGAATAATGATTAATGATTCAAACAACAAGAATCAGCGTAATATTATGTTGATTCTTGTTGTTTAACTTCTCCAATGTTGACTTGTTTGTTTTTAATAACATTCTTAGAGATCTAATAATGTTATTCAATTACTTACATATATACTACTCTTAATAGCAGTCTATAATGATAACTATGCTCTAAATATATTTCCTCTCTAAATTTTGATTAATTCTGGGTCACTGGCATTATGCTACCTATTTGGAATACATTGAGGAATATACGTACATTGGCATATATATGTGATATTTTGGCTGTCGTGAAGCTTGGCATCAGAGTTCAGGCATGGTTTTAACAGAGTGGTAAGGCGATATCCAAAGAAGACACATAGAGGAATTTTACTTCTAATTGCACATATTTATTTAATTCAAATAGCAAATCAACTTCCTTTTCCGACGAAGTTCTCCAAATTACATATTCGATAATGAGTTACTAAGTACGATTAAAGTTTGACTTTCTGCGTCATAACATTCTAACAAAGAAAAGAAGGATGGACAGAGCAGCGCGGAGTATAGCACAGGAGGAGAGGCGAGCTTCTGACGCAAAATGGCGCGCATTTAGTATTTATAGTAGCGGTTACGTAATAGGCTAGCAAATTCTAGAGGATACTGGTCTAGGGGGAAGATCCTGAATTGCAGAAAATTAATTGGAGGTTGCGTGTTCGCGAAGAGCAAAGCCATCATATTTTTTATATTTTACATACATTTGGAATATATATGCCAGTGTATGCCAATGTGCATTACCTTCCGTCTTGTCTGATACTTTCTATTTGCTATGGCGTGCAAAATTAAAATATAATTTTGAAATCTAAGACAAAAGTCCTAAATAAACATTCCATGAAAACAAATAAGTCTGTGTTAATTTTAAACCACTGAAGTTGAAAACATGTCTTGTGACTCTGTTAATATAAAAAATATGCAAATAAACCGAATGCGTATTAGTATGTAAGTACATAGCAACACGTACTGTAAGAAAGTTTATGAATAAGCAATTTCTTAGATGTTACTAAATATGCCTCAGACACATCGTTCAGTCAATGCTGGAACTTATAGCCCTTTTCAAGTAAGTGCAAAATTTAAGATCATCTGAGTTCTAACGTTTAGCTTCGTAGAAAAAGCAGCCGCTTCAATTAAACGTGGTTTTATTCTCTGAAACCATATTGAATGTTACAGAAACGTAACAGAAGAAACCCGAGTCCTAAAGGGTGAATCAGCCATCTTACAGTCCTATTCCTTGAATTCTTCGGATACTCGTAATCACCGTTTCATATTTAGATATTTAGCGTTCCGGCTTGTAGACAGCTCTCGGTCTCTAGACTTAAGGATACGTACACTACGTATTTATCTTCTATTCATAATCTACAATGCTACGGCTGGATATACGAACTTTTAGAAAGTGTTAGTTACCAAGTGCTCAGTAGTTAAAGAAAATTTGCATCATGCAAATCGTCCTCAACCAACATTCGACATCTTCTCACCTACGTTAACTAAATTAATTGCAATGATAACAAGTGGTTCATTGATTGGAAGCTGATAAGTCGTTTGCAGTTTTGCATATTCAAAGAGTTAATTATTGCTTTAAAGGCTATAACAGAAAAGAAGCGATTTATTAGCATTAAGTGTTAGTCTTGGAAAAATCGAGGTTTTCCAAGGGCTACTACCCCATATGAAAACTGCTCTCTGCCTCCACTGAAAAAGCGAAATTTTCAATTAACAAAAACGTAATTTAAGTCTGACTTCACTGAAACACATGCTTTCCCTTAAAAGGAAGGTTTTCTAATCTTGGATTTTCAGTATCTCAGTGAAAACTATATGTTAGAATACTTATATAAAAATATATAACAATAAATGAATTAAATGCTAAAATGCTGTAGCCAATTAAAAAAGTGTGTGAACTAGAATGATATTTCACAGGGCAGCGCAATTTGGTGATTTTTCAGAATTCGAAAATACTTTTTTGTCTTCGGCTGAAAATGTCCTCAGCAGATCGATTCTTGTATTTGAACTGTAAAATTAGAAGCAAATATATGCAAAGTGATAGTAATAAAACAAGGCTTTTTTCAGAACATTCATAAACTGCAACCAAAGTGCGGATTGATTCTAAAATTTGTAAACAGACAAATCAAAGAATGCTTTAAAACATCAGTCCCCCCCGAAAAACTTTCTACGAATTTCTGTTATCGGGCGAATGAAAGCCTAAATGCTTAAAAAGACATACAATAAATAACTGTGGGCTAATTTTACATTTTCAAGCAAAGCATTTAAAACCGCAATTTTCACATTTTGAAGCATTACAACAGTATAATTGCGGTACTGCAAGTGAAGAAGAGAACAATCCGATTTGCATAAAGAGATGGATTACGCATGAGCTCTGGGTACCAAAACAAAAATAATAAAATGAGTAGCATAATGGTGAGTAGCATTCTTTCAGTTACAGTGGCTGTTAACTTAACAGAACGCCGTGTTATTCATGATTTTTTTACGAAAACGAAAAAAAATGCTGTAGTATCTATTCATGAATTTCGATCTCGAAAAATGTTGCGCAAGAGACTAGTGTCTCCACAAGTGTGAGAGATATAATTTCTCGATTCGAAAACACTTTGTCATTATGCATTCAAAGTGACAGAGGGCGAGAGTCTGTCAGTGCAGAAGTTGTTTCAGAGGTAGCAACGCCCGTTATCCAGCAGTCACTAACGAATGATCATGGAGTCAATAGTGAACGTGTAGTATCACGACAGTTAAGCGTATCTTATGGAACATTAAGAAAGATACTGAGAAAAACAGTGCCCTTTTTTCATATAAGATCAGCCATAACCAGCAACTGCTTGTTACAGACACTTATCGTCACTTATCTTTTGCCCTGAATTTACTTGCTCGAATGGAAGCTGACTCCTGGCCATGAAACATCCTTTGGAGCGACGAGGCACATTTTTATCTCAAAGGAACGGTGAACATGCAGAATAGTCAAATTTGGACCATGGAAAATCCCCGTGCCTCCCACATAGTCTCAATACACTCGCCCTAAGTTACCGTCTGGTGTAGGTTCACTTACCCAATTTATCTTTGTACCATTTTTCTTCGAAGAAAATTGCATTAATGGGCTTGTGATATGCTCTGTCAGAGTCTTCAGATATCGTGACATCCTCAACAGTTTCATCTTATCTCAATATAATTTTTTTAAATAAATCATAAAAAATGGGAGAATTTTATTTTGAATGAACCTGAATTGCAAAATATGAAAGGAAGAATCAAATAAGTTTAATAAAAAGAGAGATTAATAAATATATACCAAACTCATTTAACACTGAGGAACTAAAATTTTGAGAGCTTAACTTTTTAAAAACTACTTGTGCGATTTTTAGAAAACTTGGTAGTTTGGCGTAATTTGAGACGTAGAATTGAAATATGGAAAACAATTGGTATGTTATTTCAGAAAAAGTTTGATTTTGTGTAAAAATGCCTATCTATACATAAATCTAATACATATCTTAAATCGTCCTATCGAGACATGAAAAACGCCAGTTGAATTTCGTCAATCGGCCCAATAGAAGAACGGGAAATATATAGAACTGTTCCCTCCATTTTTTTCGCAGTGTACATGATGCCAACATTTACTGTGAACTCAGCCTCTAGTTTCTAGGCTATATCGGTCACTGCAGCGTACAAATCATTTGTAGTCTGTATTTTGAGTACTATTATTCTTAACTAATCTGGGTTCCAGACAACACGGGAAGGAGTGAAAATGAATACATCTCCCTCGTCATGTATGTCAAACTATGTATATGTCGAACCCGATACCCAGATTCCTTCCGACATCTTACCTTAAGCGTATCACTTAAACGTAGGGGCTTACGGAAGAGAAAAGAGAAGGCGCACAATTAGCACTTGTCGCCGTACGTAAGTCTAATTAGAGTGGCAACTGAGCTACGAAGCACCTGTTGCTCAATAAATAAATACTTTTTGGAGATCAGTCTCTTCCTTGCTTACTTCTACCGCTCCCTATGCATCGACACAGACTTTTGTGTATGAAATAGGAAGAGTTTTTTGTGTATGAAATAGGAAGAACCCTCTTTCTATTGTCCTCTTCATATCTGTCTACTTTACAGATATCAAAACGCCAGCTTCCATAAGCTGGTCAGAGTGGGCTGCTGATATTCAATATATGTCACAAAATTGGTTTAGTCATGCCATACTATGCCCCTGCTTACTCAACTCTGCCAAGCCGTATGCAGCATACTCCAGATATAGATTTACCACTTCCATGACATAAATTTCTCACTATTATAGCAGTAGAGTGGCACGTTCACTCTCAATGGTTCAGTCCTACTGTTGTTTCATATGCAACTTTGGAATCCTGTTTACGTGTATTTGTTTATTGTACTATGCATATATTTCCGTATGTTTGTTTCTCTTCTATCTTCTGTCTTGTGCCAAGCATTATTATCGCAATGTTAACTGCTAAGTATATTTTAACTTTGTTTAGTAATTGTCCACATTTTAATCTTATGTCCTCTTTCATAAACATATGCATCAAATTAAATAGTTGCAGTGTTACTATGCTCAGGCCATGCTTTTTTGATTTTGTCTTTTCTTAATTGCTCAAGGTGGTGACTATGTTTAAATCCTCCGTTATCTGAACCTGTTGCCATGATACGTATAATAAAAATTAGTGCACTCATGTTACTATCTTAGCACGCCATATTATTTATTACAATTTTTAAGAAGCGTTTACATTTTAAAAATTTCCAAATAAAATTTACAATAATGATTTTTAAGAGTAACGTGAAAGTAAGGTGATGTTTTTTCATTAGCATGAATTTGATCTACAAATTTAACATATATGAGGTAAAGGATTTGTTAGCAATTAATTAGTTCCTTTATTAAAAACACATTCCGTCAAAACATTAATTGTTAAATACTTGCTTTATTCAGAAACATTACCGTCAACATTACTGCTCAAAAAAACTTACAGTTTAAAATATTATCGTTCTGAAAAAAAAAACTGTTGTTGCCAATCGGGAAAATGCATTTTAAATAAAATCAATACGTTGCGTTTACATTCGGGCATCCTGACTTAGTTACGACCTCGGAACATTAAGAACTTATATTTAAAAAAATTAAATCTGTAATATTAATGTTTATAGTTCGAAAGTCTTTAGCTGTCATTTAGATTCACCGTCGTTTTCTATTCTTTTTCCGTGTCCTAGTTTTAGTAATATGCGGCGTGTTGTTATCGTTATCCCCTGTAACACTAATGTCATCACCATCATCATCGTCTTCTTCTGATTCAGCTTGACACTGCCATGACTTTAATTGGCTCACATGAGCTGTCGTACTAAAGAAATGTCCTTCCACCTTCTCTTCTAATTGAGTCACTCTACAGGTATCACTTGGTAAAACTTCTGTAACTACCAAAGGTCCTCGATACTTTTGTTGTGTTTTGGTTGATTCTCCAGTTGATTTAGGTACTCTTCTCATAACTACTATTTCTCCTTGTTCGAATGTTAAAGAATTGCTTTTCTTCTTGTAATAATGTGCTTTCATTTTCATCTGCATATCTTCAATTCTCTTTCTAGCTTCATTCTGTAAGATTACTGGATTCTCCCATTCATCTGCGTCTTCATCTGTAATCATCCTCATCAATCCGTCGTTAAATTTTGGTGAATAACCGTGAAGCATTTCGAAAGGAGTTTTATTTGTAGTCTTATTTATCATATTGTTTAGATTTCTTTCGCATTCCTTAATCTTTTTGTCCCAGTCTCTCTGATTCGGATTTTCCATACTCGTTTTAATCGTAGCCAAAATTGTTCGATTTGCTCTTTCCACCATTCCGTTACCACTTGGATGCTGAGTTGAATTGAGTGTATGACTGATTCCATTATTTTGACAGTACTCTCGAAATTCCTTCGCTGTGAAACATGTTCCTCTATCGCTGATAATTTTTTCTGGTAACCCAAAATCATCTACAAAACTATTCAATGCAACTAACACATACTTGGTTGCAGTACTTTTCATAGGATATAAGCGTGTAAATCTCGTAAAATTATCAATTATTACAAATAATTCTGCATTTCCTCTTGAACTTTTTACGAATGGTCCTAAATGATCTATATGTATAATTGCAAAAGGTCTTCTACCAGGTTTAATTGGATGCAGTACTCCTTGTTTCTTACCACTAGGCATTTTATTTACTAGGCATTCGAAACACATCGAAATGTGACGCATAACATATCGTTTCATTCCTTTAAACCAGTATGATTCCTTGATTTTGGCAACAGTTCTGTCTGCTGAAAAATGTCCCAAAAGATCGTGAAATTTTACTACAATACCTTTTCTCATCGATTTAGTTATGATATATAACAATTTCTCCTTTTCCTGATCTTTCACTTTACGAAACAATCGATTATTCTTCAAGACGTAATTTTCAGTTACATGTTTCTCTGCATTCGTTCTATCATTTATCTTTTTTCTTTAAAATGTCTATTAATTTGCGTAATTCTGAATCTGAATGCTGAATCATAAGAATTTGTTCATCTATCGTTAGCGTTAAACAAACTTCCAAGTTGTTTTCAATTATAGAGTCTAAAGTTTCTTCTGGCTGATCAACTGGCGATCGGCTCAATGCATCTATGTGACTCATTTTTTTAACCTTGTCTGTGCTTTATTTCAAGATTGTATTCCTGGATCAGATTACTCCACCTTGCTATCTGAGGATTTGAAGTTTTCTTCGCATAAACTAAAGCTTGGCAGTCTGTAATTACCGTAAATCGGATTCCAATTTAAAATTGTCGAAGTCGTGTCAAAGTCCAAACTACAGCCATTAATTCTAATTTTCTTGAATGATAATTCTTTTCTGTTTCTGTTGTTCCTTTACTTATACAATAAACTAAATGCCACTTTCTATCTTCACCTTTTTGCAACAGCATTCCTGCCATCCCTTTGTTGCTCGCGTCTGTGTGCACTTCAGTCTCTGCTTCGGGATTATATAATGCTAGTATTGCTTCATTAGTTAAATTATCCTTTAAAGTACTGAATGCTTCTTGCTGATCTTCGTTCCAACGAAATGTTTCATCCTTCCTCGTCAGTCTCGTTAGCGGCTCAGCTTTCTCTGCGTATTTCGGTACAAACCTTCTAAAGAAACTTGTAAGACCTAAAAATTGTTTAACTTCATGTTCATTGGTTGGTTTAGGAAAGTTTAATATGGCTCGTACTTTTCTTGGTCCAGGTTGCATACCATTTGATTTTATTTGAAATCCCAAATACTCAACTGCATCTTTTCCGAATTCGCATTTTGTCAGTTTCAATGTCAGCATTGCTTCTCTCAATCTATCAAACACTTTCCTAAGTTTTTCCATCATTTCTTCCCAAGATTTAGCCGGAATTAATATGTCGTCGAAATAGCACAATACTTCTTTATTAAGCAATGGACCTAAAACTTGATTCATAAGTCTCTAAAATTCTGCAGGTGCATTAGCTAACCCAAAGATCATACGTTCAAATTGACCAGTATCATCTGGAGTGATGAAAGCTGTTTTCAGTTTCGCTTCTTCAGTTAAAGGAATCTGCAAATATCCATGAGCTAAGTCCAATGTAGTGAAAACTTTACACTCACTAAGACATCCATGAAGATCATCTATTATAGGGAGTGGAAATTTACCTTTAACAGTTTGTGAATTCAACTTTCTATAATCTATCACTAATCGTAATTCACCTGTTTTTTCTTTACGAGTAAAACTGGACTAGCATACGGAGATCTTGTTTCAGTAACAATTCCATATTTCTTCCATTCATTTATTATCTTCTTTATAGAAGCACGCTCTTCGGCATTAGTTTTATACTACTTCATGCAAATAGGCTTACTCCCTTCAATTTCTTTAATATCCATTTTTGTTAAGTTTGTACACCCTAATTCCTCCATATTTAATACAAAACAATCTCGATACTCATTTATCAAATGTAAAACTTCCTGTTTTCTCTCTGGCGTAATATTGTTATTAACGTTAATTTCTTCTAAAGTAATCGGTCTCTTAAACTTCTTAATTTCATTTATTATCAGTATTTCCTTTTTACTTAAATTTTTAGTTTTCTGATCTGAACTTGGTTCAACTAATTCTGCTATTTCCGCTTTACCGATACATTGATTCTCTTTCAAAATTAGTTTTCGATCGCTGTAGGTTATTTATTTCATCAGTTTTAACTTTCACGAAATTAACGGTATTACTTTCGATTTGAGTTTCTTGGGAAGTCTTCAGTTTAATTCGCGGAGTGTTGCTATCATTTTGCAACTGCGAAAATGGGCAGTCATTAGCATAGCGTATGTGCAAGGTATTACCTATCTTGGCGTATGCAATATGCGGTAAATCAATCCATGTTCGACCAACTAATAAGTCGCATGGTTGCGTTTCATCTCCTACAATGAGAACTGTAATGTTGTTTCCTTCCACATTATCAATCTCTAAGTTAACAGTTACTTTTCCCAATGTTCTAGCGGCTGGTTTATTCTGGTTCCCAAAGCCAAACAATTCCTCCACATCAGGTTTTACAATAAGATTCAGTCTCTTAGCCGCAGACTGTTTCAATAAACACGAACTAGAACCCGTATCTATGATTGCAGTAATTTCTTCTCCATTATTGATGCGAGCATACTTTAAATATACAGCTGGTGAAACACCTGAATTCTGGTCCACGGATAAATTATTTTTAACATTTGTCAAGTCTGGATTCTTAGACGTACACCTTTTAAAAGTATGACCCTTTTCATTACATTTCCTGCAAATAATTTCTTTTTTAGGCTGAGGACAATCCGTCGCTATATGTCCATAATCATTACAATTGAAGCATTTCGGCTCACCCTTTTCATTGCGGATGCCAGAATTATATTCCCTTTTCCTTTCGTCTGTTTTATAAAATTTATCTCTGAGATAGTATTTATTATCAAAACTGTTTTTAAAACCCACTTTAAAATTACCATCTGTCTGCATGGAATCTTTAACATTTCTTTGTCTTGAATACTGATTATAGGATCCTTCATAAAATTTAGAACCAGATTTGGGCTTAAAATTATGCCTAAAAGTTTTATTTTCTACTCGAAGTACTTTTATCCCTGCACGAATATTTTCATATTCATCTAGTTTTTCAGCCAACTCTTCAGGATTAATGAATTTAGACCAATCATCAATGAAATGGTCTCGGATAGCAGCGGGGACCCTCTTTTTTAATTGATCAGTAATAATAAGTTGTTTTAGAGTCAAAATCTGTTCCATTTAATCCAGCAAGCCATTCTTCAAAATAATTTTTTAATTCAAACGTGAAGTCCTTCCACGTATTACGCAACGTTTTAATATGATCAACGAACTTTTGCCGAAACTGTTCAGGGCTTAACTTAAATTTTCTCAGTAGCAGTTGTTTAACGTGCTTATAGTCGTTAGCTTTCTCTTCTGATTCACGGGCAATTAATTGAGTTATTTCATAAGGCAATAGACCCAACAACTGAGAAACCCAGTTTTGTTCTTCTAACCCAATACGTCGTGCCTGTCTCTCAAATAAAACTAAATAAAAACTTATATCACCTTCATTCAAAATCATACTTATGCATTAATTTACTCATATTACAAATATTACTTCTACTAACATTAGAAGAAACAGAATCATTTACATTACTACTTCTGATTTCCGCTTCTATTTTCAATTTTTCAAGTTCAAAAGTTCTTTGCTTATCTTTTTCTATAATTTCCATTTCAAATGCTCTTTGCTTATCTTTTTCTTTTTCTAAAATTTCTAACTTTTCCCTGTCTAAACTATCATTTATAATTCTATCTAGCATTTGTTTAGTAAAGTCCTCGTTATAATTCTTACTATTCAAAATCATATCTCTTAAGCCTACAATTTTAATATCAGAAGGGACATCTACATCAAGTTCCAAAGCAAGTTCTTTTAAATCACATTTTTTGCCTCTTGCCAAATAAGCCATCTTAGACTTCAATTTTCAAATACTAATACAATAATTATACTTAAGTTCTTTCCGTTTAATACTTACACATAACATAAACAGTTTATAAATTCACGTACCTTTCTACTTTCAGTTTTGGCGAGCTTCCGCATTCAGTTTAGGCTTAGCGTACGTTAAGGCAATACGTTGTTAAATCTAGATAATAATTCTAGTTTATCCCACTTCTGAAATGTTAGCAATTAATTAGTTCCTTTATTAAAAACACAGGTGCTACTTTGGTAGACGGTTGCACGGAGTTTTGGCGATTTACGTTGGCGCAATTGTTGGCGCGATTTCTACAAACGTCAGCCATCTTGAAAAACGCGGTTTTTACGCATAGTAAAGTATTCGAAACTTAAAAAAAATATCGTTAGAAATAATGGATTAATTTTTTTGTTGAAAATGTCGTTTTTTAAGATGGCAGGCAAGTGTAAATAAATACATTTACTATGAGTATAAAATACTAAAGTAAGGTTATTATTACTTTCATATAGCAAAGAAGAGAATAAAAACACCGCTATAAAAACATTGTGCCAACGTTTAATTAGATTAAAATATTACTGAAATTGAATATCGAAATAAAAAACATCATCCAACATTTAAAAGAATTAGAATATTATTAAATTTAAATACTTTAAAATACTTTATAGAATAAATACATTTACTACGAGTATAAAATACTAAAGAAAGATTAAATTATTACTTTCATATAGCATAGAAATAGAATAAAAATACCACTATAAAAACATTGCGCCAACGTTTAATTGGATTAAAATATTACGTAAATTGAATATCGAATTAAAAACCATCATACCAACGTTTAAAAGAATTAAAATATTACTTAAATTAAATACTTTAAAATAAGTAAATAAGAACGCTTCGTACACTAGAGCTAAAATAACAGCAATTAATTTATTGTCGGTAAAAAAGGAGGAATGTCTAATAATTTTCTTACCGTTACAGCGGTTATTTCTTCCAACAGGACCACAATATCATATACGGCCGTCTCAGAATCGGCTTTTCTAACGGTCTTCATCTGTGATCTACATTTTCGCACTTCACTGAAGAAACAATTAGCGACGTTTCCTCCAAAAATTTAAAATAAATTTCCTCTGACCCTTGTAAGAATTTATAAATAAATCTTTGATTAGGAAAGCCAGGCTGGCGAAAATAAGGTCTCAAAGGACAATTTTTTGATTCCGAAAGCAAAAATTCTTGGTGCTTATCAAAAACAACATTCATCTTTGAAGGAGACATTTTTGAAGGAATTCGAAGATATGAATTAAATTTTAAAATGGCGCGGTAATGTACAAATTTTCAGCAACCTATCAGGGAGCTGATTACAGCTCATTAATGCACAAATATTCTATAACCAATTAGAGAGCTGATTACATCACGCCTAGAATTAAAATTATTTAAATAATCATACATAATAAAATCATTTTAAAAAATAAATGCAAAATTAAATTGTATTTTAATATTTAACAGCCATAAATAATGTTTAAAACATTAGATTAAATTTATAGATATTAAAACCAATTACTTTTAAAGTAAGGTGACGTCACTGATTACATCATCCACAGCATAAAATTTCATAAAATATGATAAAGAATAAAATTTTTATTTTAAATAAAAATGCAATATTAAATTGATTTTTAAAATT
This sequence comes from Stegodyphus dumicola, assembly GCF_044657685.1. Classification (NCBI taxonomy): domain Eukaryota; kingdom Metazoa; phylum Arthropoda; class Arachnida; order Araneae; family Eresidae; genus Stegodyphus; species Stegodyphus dumicola. The sequence goes on along the minus strand of NC_140771.1, from coordinate 140,354,060 downwards.
AGAAGCCATAAATAATGTTTAAAACACGAATTTATGCATAATAACACGCATTATTTTTTAAATAAAATGTCAACAAAGTATCGGTTACCATAAATAACTTATCCAGCAAGGGTTTACCATAAGTCGTATTACTCGCCAAAAAAAAAATTGCCAAAAACTCGCCAAAATCCGTGCAACCGTCTACCAAAGTAGCACCAAAACAAATTTCGTCAAAACATTAATTGTTAAATACTTGCCTTATTCAGAAACATTACCGTCAACATTACTGCTCAAAAAAACTTACAGTTTAAAATATTATCGTTCTGAAAAAAAAAAAAAAAAAAAAAAAAAAAAAAAAAAAAACTGTTGTTGCCAATTGGGAAAATACATTTTAAATAAAATTAATACGTTGCGTTTACAGATTTAAGTGGTAAAAAATAAAATACAAAAAATAAAGAATGAGTGTAACAAGTATTTTCTTTAGAGCAGTTTAAGACTCAGTAATTAACAAGTAAAACTTCAATTTTAATGAAAAATACGTCTGTGATATCTATGAGGAATTAGTTGAAATTTCATGATGCAACAGACGGCATTATTATTTCTACTTATTACGAAACAGGTGAATAAATTTAACAGCATCCTTTTTATTGTCTTAAAATGCCAATATTCAAAATGCTTGTCATGAAATCCATGTATCATTGACAAAGACATGACTTCAATTTTTGATTTTAGGAGCTTTCCTTTTATAAGGTGAGAGTTCACCCATAATCCTCCACAAGATGAGACTTTTATTTGTAATAAATTCAGGTGACTATTTCTGTTAAGGGTAGTTATATCAAATATTCAAATGAATTCTCAGATATAAATTGCCTATGGATTAAATTTATTTAAAGTAGTCTTTAGTGACACGTTTTTCTGTTTTGCTACGGTTGAAACTTTGACGTAACAAGATTAAGCAAATGTTTAAAATTGATCTGAAATTTAACAATACTGCACCTTCGAAGAATAAAAAAAAAAATGAGAAGAATGAAACTGCCGGCTTCCTTCATCAAACGAACACCCACAGACGACAAAGCCGTCAGACGCAAGCTTGAAATTCATTCAAAAGTATTAATTTGGTAGTCAACTGCACAAAGAGTTCTTCATCTTGTACGAGTCGATAGGGAACAATGACAGAACGCCATTTTTTGTTTTTTTCCTCCCTATCCCCTCCAACTTTCTTTTGCCCTTCGTGAAGGCCCTGCAACCTCTTTAGGTATCCAAATGAGTCGTCTCCCAAAGAATCTGGATCGCTTCCCGGAATGAATTACAATAGAAAGGTCTCAAGTCTTTATTGTTTGAACCGCAAATGTGAAAAAAAAAGTTATCTTATTTTTAGCTCAGTATTCGATCCATTATCTGACGCAATAATTACCTGCCCAATCTACATATTCCCTTAGTCCATGAGGGCTTACAGTTTTTTTTATGTAAAATATCTAAGAAGTACAACTGCATGCTGACTGAAATTAACTGCAATAAAATCAAGTGCTTAAACAAACCTTTCCTGCTCTTGACAGTTAAAGTAAACAAACAAAGCAACAATTTGTCTATGAACTAATGAAACAAAAAGGAAACTCGAATGTAAATGACCTTTAACAAGTATGAAGAAAATTTCATGAATACGATCAGATGATCATTTTCCAAATATACATTGTGTTGTTATTCAATAATGAGATTGTCTTTAGAAAATATTCTGTGAAAACTTGAGATTATATTGCATTTTGAAAAGTCATTTATTGACTAGGTAGATGATTTTTAACACTGAGAATCAAGCAAACGACGTCTAATGCTATATTTTTCATTAGGACAAGATGGAAGTAAGTAGACTGTACAGCAATAGTTTGCCTTAACGATATATGTACAATCCTATCAGAAAATGAAGATATTATTCAGTAGAAAATTTCGCTCCATGGGTGTGCTTGCCGATGAACCTACAGACAAGTTAATATGCATGCAATAATCCTTGGCTAAAAACAGGCTTGTGAACGGAAAATCGCCCCCTCCCCCGTTCTAAAGGCGTTCCTCCTTTGCGACTGTGTTGTGAAACTGATTAGCTGTATCTAACAAATATTCAAAACAAATCTCTTCATTTTGATGTACGAGACACAGATGGCGTTGGCTGTCATTGAAGTAGGAAGAAAAAAAGGGTTTTCCCCTTTCGACCTCGTGACGTGAACTGATTAAGTGTAATAACCAGAAAAATTTCCCGACAATTGTTAAAAAATGTATATATTTTGTAGTATAGAGAGAATAGAATTAGATAAATCAACATATTAGAGTTTTTATTACAGATTCAACATCACACTACCCAGGTAAGTGAGCAAGTTTTGTCTTTAGTTTTTCTGGATTGCTCGGTATCTGGGATGAGTGAAGGAAGTATTTTTATTTTAATGATATTTAATGATAAGACTATGTTTTAGTAATAACAAAAATTGGCGTCCGTGACAGGACTCTTAAGAAATAAACTTTAAAAAAAATATTTTAATGGTTATAGATAGTTTTTGATGTATTAAAGTATAATTAAGTTTAAATTCGAAACTATTTTTTGTAAAGCAGTTTGTTTTATTTGGAAAGTTAACTATGGAAGCTTTAAAGGCTCTGAAACTTAAACGGGCAGGTTTACGCACTTCTTTTGCTACAACTGCTAATATTTTAAAAACGGAATTAGTAAAAGAAGATTTTTCTGTAGATTTAGTACGAGATAAACTTACTAAACTACAAAATGTATATTCAGATATAAAAAATGTAGATGATAAAATTCTTGATTTGTTAGCTGAAGACGGGAAAACTTTAGAGGATGATGTTACTAAAGAAATCGAAAGTCGCGAAGTGTATTCTGATGATTTCATAACACTAACTCGGCAAATTAATGAAAAATTGCAATTTTCAGATGAAATCAATTTAGAAACAAGACCAAATGATGGTGCTGGTATTTGTTGTAGTAAGATTAAACAGTATAGACTTCCGAAAATCGAACTTAAGAAGTTTGATGGGGAATTGATAAATTGGTTACCGTTTTGGTCGCAGTTTGAGAAAATTCACACTGACCCTGATTTATATGAAAGTGACAAATTTTCCTATTTGATTCAGTGTATGAAGCCCGGATCACGTGCTAAAGAATTCATTGAAAGCTATCCGGTGACTTCGGAAAATTATGATAAAGCTGTTTTAGCTTTGAAGGAACGTTTTGGGAAACCTGAATTATTAGTAGAAGTGTATGTTAGGGAACTAATTAAATTAATTGTTTCTAATGTGAAGGCAGATCAAAAGGATAAATTACCTCTTGATAAACTGTATGATAAAATTGAAGCTCAGTTGAGAGCCTTAGAGTCTTTAGGTCTTAAATCGAGCGAAAACACATCGTGGTTATTTCCGATGGTGGAATCGTGTCTCACAGAGGATGTTTTAAAGGCGTGGCAAAGGAGTTCGCTCTTTAACCAGCCTGAAGGAACTGATCTTTCTCGCCTTACCAACTTAATGAAATTTTTAAAGTCTGAAGTGGAGGGTGAGGAGAGATTAAAATTGGCGCGTAATGGAGTCGATGGTGTTAGTGGTAAAGAAGGATATCATGATAAAGCAAAGAGGGAAACAAAAGGTAAATTTAAATTTAAGAAACAGGGAAATGTTCCCACTGCCACAGGTTTTCTAACAACCAGAGAACATGCATGTACTTTTTGTGGTAAAATGCATGATAGTAAAAATTGTTACGATGCGCGTTCATTATCTTTTAATGAAAGGATTTCTAAAGTCAAAGAGAAAGAGTGTTGTTTAAAATAATTGGAACCAAATCATATGGCAAAGTTCTGTAAACAGTTTGTTAGGTGTTTTGCTTGTGGTAAATCACACTCAGTTATTTTGTGTCCGGACATTAATAATGAAACTGAACTTCCTACAGAAAAATCAGAAATAGACAACATACATACGGCTACAGCCAGGCAAACTTGTACCGCTGACGTAGCTTTAATGACTTTACGCGTAAGAGTAGCTGGTGTCAAAAAGCATAAAGATGTTAGAGTACTCTTAGATTGTGGTTCCCAGAAATCGTATATTTTGAAGTCATTTAGCCACTGAATTGGGGTTACCAATTATTTCCAAAGAAAATGTTGCTCTTACTTTATTTGGAGGTGCCAGAACAGAGGCAAAGATGCATGACAAATATTTGGTAAAATTATGTTCAGCCAGTCCGCGTAAGTATTCAGATCTAGAATTTGAATTTTTAGATCAAGACATAATATGTGGGGATATACCTCGGGTACCCAAGGGTCCAATATTAAAAGAATTAATACGAAACAACATTTGGTTGTCGGATCTGGGAGCAGATTGTCCAAAAATAGAAATGCTCATCGGTAGTGATATTTATGGAAAAATTCTCACGGGATCAGTAAAACAATTAAAAGGAGGACTAACAGCAGTTTGTACAAAACTTGGTTGGACAGTTTGTGGTGTATCGGAGGAATTTGTTAATCACAAAGATAAAGATGCTTCCATTTTGTGTGCAAGTTTAGTGGGTCACGACTTTAAAATCTCCGATCTTTGGAGTTTAGAAACGATCGGAATATTAGATGCTCACCAGAATTCAACTAACGCTGCTGAGGAAGAAATTGCCCACGAACAATTTTTAAACTCTCTTTCCAGAAACGAAGATGGTCGTTATTGTGTCGGATTACCTTGGTTAGTATGTAACGCAGAATTGCCATCAAATCGTCATGTAGCAGAAAAAAGATTGTTCAGTGTCACCCGAAAACTCAAGTCTTTACATAAATATGAAGAATATGATAGAATTTTTAATGAATGAATGGAGGAGGGTGTAATTGAAATAGTACCAGACAATGAACTGAATTATAAAGGGCACTACTTACCGCATCACCCAGTATTTAAACCAGACAGTGTCTCAACTAAGATAAGACCTGTTTTTGACGCATCATGTAAAGTTAATAGATCGCCCTCCCTTAATGATTACTTAGTAAAAGGACCAAATTTAATAGAAGAAATCCCTTCAATTTTGTTAAGATTTAGAGAAAAATGCATTGGCGTAACCTCTGATATCCGGCGTGCATTTTTACAGATTGAATTACGGAAAGAAGATAGGGACTTTTTAAGATTTTTATGGTGGGAGAAAGATAATGTACTGAAGGTTTTCCGCCATACGAGGGTAGTTTTTGGAGTAAAGTCTAGCCCTTTTCTATTAGGAGCGGTTATTTCAGTTCATTTGGCACAAGTACCAAAGGAACAAAGTTCTATTGCTCAGAAATTAAATAAATCCTTTTATATTGATAATTGTGTGACTTCTGTTGATAACGAAAAGGAGCTTGTGAATTTTGTGAAATCTTCTACTGAAATATTAGCTGAAGCAAAAATGGACTTACGTATGTGGACCTATGGCCCAGTAGAAAAAGATGTGGAACTAACCCAAAGTACTTTGTGCACTGAGTCCACAATGGAGAATTCTGTACCAGTTTTAGGAATTATGTGGGACAGAATAGAAGATAACCTTTATATTGAAATTAAGACTGTATTGGTTTCGGATAATTTGTCTAAAAGAGAGGTTTTGTCAGTAACGCAGACAATGTTTGATCCTTTGGGTTTCTTGACACCTGTTTTATTGCCTGCAAAGTTACTGCTACAGGAAATTTGGGCGATAAAAGCAGACTGGGATACTCCATTACCAGATAGTATCAAAAGTAAATTTTCGAGGTGGTATAATAAATTACAAATTTTGAATAAGTTGAGAATACCGCGACGTATAGGTTTTGGAGATAGAAGTTCCTGGACACTTCATGTATTTTGTGATGCTAGCCAGCATGCTTATGCCACGGTAATATTTTTGAGATGCGAAACTAAAGAAGAAACATTAGTCAGTTTTGTAATGGCTAAGTCAAGAGTCGCACCTTTAAAAGAACTTACTATTCCCCGTCTAGAACTTATGGCCTGTCTTTTGGGCGTGCGTCTTTCCAAATATGTGACAGAAGCTCTTACATTGGATGACATCCCGAAATATTTTTGGACTGATTCCACCACGGCCATATCTTGGATTCAAAGAAATGATGCGTGGGGGACTTTTGAGGGCAATCGCGTGAAGGATATTTGCGCTTTCACTAAAGCAAATCAGTGGTCATATGTACAGGGTCATTCTAACCCAGCTGATTTACCTTCTCGTGGTTGTTCCCCTCTTCAGTTTTTCGAATTAAATTGGTGGAGAGGGCCTGTTTGGCTCAAAGACCCTAGAGATAGCTGGCCAAAATTAGAGGTTAAGCCAAATGAAACTTTAGTTTTTTCAGAGCGCAGGAAAGGCATAAATTTAAATGTAAATCTTAGTATAACTACAAAAGCGGATAAAGTTAAGTGGTGTGAGAAGTTCTCTAAATTTTCAAAAATGTTAAGAGTTTTAGGTTGGATAAAGAGATTTATCAAAAATTGTCAAAAGAAAATTGTAAATAAAGAGCCTTTTCTGTCTGCTTCCGAGATAAAGGAATCTAAAATTATACTTCTTTCACTTGTTCAGGGGGAGAGTTTTCCAGAGACTGGAGACTCCATCAATGGTCTTTTGACCGTACGAGATCAGAGTGGCTTAAGAAGAGTAAAAACAAAAATCACCGAACGAGATGATTCTTATGCATTCCGGTACCCGATTTTATTACCTTCTAAGCATTATATTGTTGACTGTTTAATTAGAGATTACCATTTAAAGCATTCTCATGCCGGCGTACAAGCATTAACTGTTATAATTAGAGAAGAATTCTGGATCATTGGTGCAAGACGCCGAATTAGATCGGTGGTGAAACAGTGCGTCCGTTGTAAACGATTTTCAGCAAAACCTCCAACTACTGCACCCATTCAATTACCATTAGACAGAGTTCGAGATGCGTTCGCATTTGAAGTTACCGGCATAGATTTATGTGGCCCTCTGATTCTCAAAAATAAAAACAAAACCTGGGTAGTACTGTTTACGTGTGCTGTATATAGATGTGTACATTTGGAACTAGTGACATCCGTAAGTACCGAATGCTTCATTCAAGCGTTTCGTCGGTTCATAGCCAGAAGAGGTCGGCCATCTACAGTTTATTCAGACAACGGCACAAATTTCGTCGGTACATCTGCATTGCTGAAAAAGGTTGACTGGGTAAAGGTAATTGCTCAGGGAACTTTGCATCCCATCACTTGGAAGTTCATTCCGCCCACTGCTGCTTCGTGGGGCGGATGGTGGGAGCGTCTAATCCGCACAGCCAAGAATTTGATTGTGAGAGTCTTAGGACAAGCTGCAGTCAATTACGAAGAGTTACTCACCGTCATCTGTGATGTGGAAGCCGTAATAAACTGTCGACCACTAACTTACGTGTCAAATGACTCTGAGGACCTTCTACCATTAACGCCTTCCATGTTCTTACAGGACATTAAGGTTTCAGGTACAGCAGATTTGGATGCTTTAGATCGAAATAAACTCTTGGCTCGTCAGCGTTTCTGCCAGGAACTTCGAGAACAATTTCGTAGCCGTTTCCGCAAGGAGTACCTTGGACAGTTAGTACAAAAGCATGGACAGACGGACTGTGAATTAAAAGTTGGAGACATCGTGCTAATAGGTTGTGAGAACCTTAAAAGAGTGAACTGGCCAATTGCTCGTGTCCAAGAACTTTGTACAAGCAGAGATGGACGTGTAAGAGTTGTAAAAGTGAAAACTAGAAATGGCATACTGATTCGTCCTGTACGTAAACTGTACCCTCTAGAAGTGTGTTCCTGTACTAAGGATACCATTATTTGATTTTTGATTTTCCTTCTGAAAATCAAAAAGGTGGGAGTGTTGTGAAACTGATTAGCTGTATCTAACAAATATTCAAAACAAATCTCTTCATTTTGATGTACGAGACACAGATGGCGTTGGCTGTCATTGAAGTAGGAAGAAAAAAAGGGTTTTACCCTTTCGACCTCGTGACGTGAACTGATTAAGTGTAATAACTTTCGGGGCCAGAAAAATTTCCCGACAATTGTTAAAAAATGTATATATTTTGTAGTATAGAGAGAATAGAATTAGATAAATCAACATATTAGAGTTTTTATTACAGATTCAACATCACACTACCCAGGTAAGTGAGCAAGTTTTGTCTTTAGCTTTTCTGGATTGCTCGGTATCTGGGATGAGTGAAGGAAGTATTTTTATTTTAATGATATTTAATGATAAGACTATGTTTTAGTAATAACAAAAATTGGCGTCCGTGACAGGACTCTTAAGAAATAAACTTTAAAAAAAATATTTTAATGGTTATAGATAGTTTTTGATGTATTAAAGTATAATTAAGTTTAAATTCGAAACTATTTTTTGTAAAGCAGTTTGTTTTATTTGGAAAGTTAACTATGGAAGCTTTAAAGGCTCTGAAACTTAAACGGGCAGGTTTACGCACTTCTTTTGCTACAACTGCTAATATTTTAAAAACGGAATTAGTAAAAGAAGATTTTTCTGTAGATTTAGTACGAGATAAACTTACTAAACTACAAAATGTATATTCAGATATAAAAAATGTAGATGATAAAATTCTTGATTTGTTAGCTGAAGACGGGAAAACTTTAGAGGATGATGTTACTAAAGAAATCGAAAGTCGCGAAGTGTATTCTGATGATTTCATAACACTAACTCGGCAAATTAATGAAAAATTGCAATTTTCAGATGAAATCAATTTAGAAACAAGACCAAATGATGGTGCTGGTATTTGTTGTAGTAAGATTAAACAGTATAGACTTCCGAAAATCGAACTTAAGAAGTTTGATGGGGAATTGATAAATTGGTTACCGTTTTGGTCGCAGTTTGAGAAAATTCACACTGACCCTGATTTATATGAAAGTGACAAATTTTCCTATTTGATTCAGTGTATGAAGCCCGGATCACGTGCTAAAGAATTCATTGAAAGCTATCCGGTGACTTCGGAAAATTATGATAAAGCTGTTTTAGCTTTGAAGGAACGTTTTGGGAAACCTGAATTATTAGTAGAAGTGTATGTTAGGGAACTAATTAAATTAAGGCCATATCGAAAACAGACCTTCTATTTCTTAAGTTGACTGTACTGACTGTACAGTTGCTAATACTAATGTATGAGGATTGTGTTTTAAGTAACATACAGCAATGTAAGTTCTTTGATGTTTACATAAAAATATACAGTAGGCGTTGCTTAATATGATCAAGTTTATCCATGACTATTTGATGGAATTAACCGAATGACGACATTCAATGAAGATAATAATGTTTTGAAAATAGCAACCGAATTTAACTAATTTAATATAACCAGAAACATACAAGCACTTTCCTAGCTTTTAATTATAAAAATTAAAAGATTTGCTTATGAGCTGTTCACAATGAGAAACTTCTCTTAACGTTCCTAGAAATTATTTATCCCTAATCTTAGTACTTGCTATATCTCGTTGAAAATAGCAAGCCAGTTTAAATTAAAAATTAGGCAATAAAAAAGCAACCTTAGGAGATGTTTTCCATAGATTTTTGTTTTTTTTCTTCCCAAAGGCAAGCGAAAAATTTCTCAGATGTTCCTTCCCTCCGAAGAAGAGGGATCTGTATCTGATCCTTTCAAAATCGATAGTTATTGAAAAGTTAAGTTAAATTAAGATCGTTTTAATGCCTAATTTTAAATGGTTGACTAAAATAGGAACCAAGAGGTTTGGCGACATATTCACTTATTTGGCCATATTTTGCAATGTGGCTATTTTTAGAATGCATTTTGGCGATTTTATTTCATATAAAAAGTGATAGCAATAGCCGAATAATAACATTAACCACAATCGCATTAAACGTCTTTCACTGTGCAGTATTTTTTTAATTGCTACAGTTCGAATAATCATTTATTCACCAAAAATATTAATAATTTTATATTAAAATAAAATAGGCTCAATATTTAAATTCAAGATGACAAAGGTATCAAGATACGCATGTTACTTTCCAAGCTGACTTCCGAAGAAATCCTGTTTAAAACTTTACTACACATACTATACTATAGTCTGTTACTTTATAACACACATTTCAATGTAATTTTTTTTCCTGACTTCTCTCGTAATCTGCTTAACGACAGGTGTAGAAGAGTAAAGTCCACAAACTCATTTTTGCTCCTTATTTCCGTTTAGACTGTTTCGCTTCGATAAAAGGGCAGGTTTGAACGCCGATTTGAACTATAGCCTCTTTCCTTTCCTTTTCCCACTATTGCTGTGTGTAGCTTGCAGATAGCAAGCTGTATACCGGCTGCCATGAATTAATAATTACACTGCAGGTATAGCAAATGCATGAGTGTGTCCGGAGGACAGGATGCAAAGTGAAAGAGGGCGTGACTGCTTTGTCACGTGAGGCATAGCGGCATCTGGTAGGCTGGAGATGCTGGTCCAAGTTTCAAGAACAGTGTGCATTTTTATAAATACAAAGTAAAAGTAAAAGTATGCAGGGAGTCCAGCAGAAGCAGTCAAAGATATCTCTTAGTAGAGATCTTCTGATTTATAGCCGCAGATGACAGAGAGAAAATAAGTGTTGCGCAGTAATGACGGCACGCGTTTTAATCGCAAACGTGGGAGGTTGAAATGCGAATTTTAAAGTAGCAAACTAAATAGTTGAAGGTTAAATAGGCTAACGAGAACCTGATAGCTTTACCAATAAAATATTAGTATTGTTCAATGATTAAAATATATGAAAACATGCCATGAAAAATATCAGAATTTTACAGAACAGATGACGGAGAGAAAATAAGTGTTGCGCAGTGATGACGACACGCGTTTTGATTCAAACGTGAGAGGGTCGTCGTGGGAGGTTGAAACGTGAATTTTATAGCAGCAAACTAAATAGTTGAAGGTTAAATAGGCTAACGAGAACCTGATAGCTTTACGAATAAAATATTAGTATTGATCAATGAATAAAATATATGAAAACGTGACATGAAAAACATCAGAATTTTACAGAATAAGAATTTATGAGCTTACTTGAGTATTCAGTATGATTTTTCATCATAAGATAGAATAAAATGCAATTTAAAAAGTATTAAAAAAAAGTCCATTTTTAGACTTTTAAAAAATTTCATTAAAAGATGCATTCTGACTTTTAACTCAGATTCCGTTTGTCATAATTTCACATAAAATTAATTCGATGGTTTCTAAAGAGTAAAACTAGTTTCCACTGTCTTCTTAGCCATTCATCCAAGATTTTCAGACTTAAATTATCATCTTGTTACACTCTGACTTTAAATGCACGCATCAAAATCATATAACAAAGATTTTCAAAATTACTTCGAGGGCAGTTGCCTTGCCAATATTACTTTGACTAATATTCAAGATATATTTAATAAAACTAAACTACCAAATTTTTAAAATGAATTTTTACTAAAGTATGACTCAGAAAATTTCAAGGAATAAAATATTTTGAGTTTCTGCTAAGACAGGACCCAGAAAATTTCAGGAAATAATCTTCTATTCATTGTTAGTTAACTCAGCTCATGCACACTAATCTGAAATCCATAACATTACTAACAAATATTTTGTGTCATTTGCTGGCGAAGAAACGTAAGAATTCATGAAATGAGCCGTTTAAAACATCTGGACTAGTAAGAACTGAAAATACTATTATCAGATAAATGAATAATGTGCAAAATAACAATGCAGTTGAATAAATTATTTGATGGTGTAAAATATCAATGAGCTCATTTTTAGCTAATAAATAGTATATCTACATGTAATGCATGTATGTGCAGGAGATGTAGGATGCCCCAAAGGGGAGTTACTTCCAAAGGGGAACTTCTACTCCCGTCTGAAGCCTGGTCGTCTCAGTTCCTTTCAGGGAAGGATTAATAACCTATTGTACTCTTTACACACCACCAGGGTTTGGATTTGTACAAACCAATGTTTAAAGAAACTGATTCGCCGATCAGCTAGCCCGAAGGATTGTAGTAAGAACCTAGTTTGCGTATGGTATACTTCTAGAGCCGAAACTGAAGTTTATTGATATATGTCAGTACCAAAAAACGAACCAAGGAGACAGGATTTTAAAAATAAATTTACTTCAAAGAGTGGGATTATATTAGGAATACGATAGCTGCATCTGAGCCACATCTCAGTTTTCGCAAAAAATACTTTAAGATATGAAAGGAATCAATGACGGTTGTTACCCTCCTGCTTTATAATTAACACTCCGGGAGTGCTTTCGAATCAACAGATTTCAAGTGTTGCCATTTCGTTAGCACATTACAATGCGAAATTTTCTTACTTTATCTGTGACTGACCCAAGCTCAAGAGCTTAATTATTTATTAAAAAACACTTATATTTAAGCAACTCATTGCTTTATGTTCTCAAACGCTAAAAGACTATATATACAAGCATTTCTTTGTATCAAATAACCATAGTCAATATTATTATTTATGTAAACTTACACTAATACATCCATTCTTCTAACTATTTTAAAATAAAAAAGCAAGAAGTTTAAATAAAGCGATACTTAAATCACAAGCTTATTTTTTACATTTCTCAGGACACCAAGATCTCGGGATGAATATGTTATGAGCGAGGTAAAATTAATTAATTTGTTATCCTTAATAATTTTTTGAATTTAAAAACTTCTATAAAATTCTTATGGTTTTGTTCCATTATGATTTTCATGGAGTATATTGCTGGATAAGAACATGATTTCTGAATTTGCTATTAATTTAAATTTGTAGATGTATTTGGAACACGAAAAAGTCTCCGCCTTTTGAAAAACATAGCGTCATCAGTAAGTTATGGCTAAAATTGTCAAATGTAAAACGTCATATCTTAAGGTTGAGTCGTGAGTGGTTTCAAAAGTTTAAGAATGGTGAATTTGATGTCGAAGGCAAATAACTGAGCGGAAGTATGAAAGTTACGAAGACGTGGAATGGAAAGCATTATTGGATGAAGATTCATGCCAAACGCAAGTAGAACTTGCACTTACATTAGGAGTGAGGAAACAAACATTTTGGTTTTAGAAGTCAAACAACAAAAATCAGCGTTATACCTACAAATTTTCACAGGACTAGTTTCGATGGTTTTACCGAACCATCATCTTCAGCTGCAAAACCGCAAATGAACAAGATAGGAAATAATGATTAGATAAGATAAGAAAGCCTGGACAAGAATAAGCAAGTGGCGCCATCTGTTGGCGAAACCAGAACTAAAACATAATTTCTCTAAAAGCCGAAGGCAAATTTGGATTGGAATTAGGATCGTTAACTAGAACAGAAAGATTTTTATGAATGTGAAATGCCTCTAGAAAATCCAGTTCTCCAATGGAAAATGTTTTTTGAATAATTTTGGCAGCAGAAAAATTGAAAGTGTGATTTTCGGACCAACAATGTTGAGCAATAGAAGACTTCTGTGTTTCCTTTTTTCTAACATATGCCTCATGTTCTTTGACGCGAAATTTTAAGGCTCTCTTAGTTTGGCCAATGTAAATTAAACCACACTGGCAAGGAATCCTATAAATACCCCAGGAATTCATATCCGGAATGGGGTCCTTGAGTATAGAATTTGGAATTTTATTGATGGGAGAATAAACAACCCGAAAGTTAAATTTCTGCAAAATATGTGCAATTTTATAGCTAATTGATGGAAAGAAGGGAATGACAACAGAATTTTTATAATCTCCTAAAATAAGAGTGTGGCTTTTAGTGTGTTGAGATGAGAATTTTTTAATTGCTTGATTAATAATGTTGGGTGAAAAGCCTCTGTCAATAGCTATTGCTTTTAAATAATTTAGTTCTTCATCAAGGGCTAATTTAGAGGAGCAAACTTGAAGAGCACGGAAAACATAGGAATAAAATGAAGCTAACTTTTGTTTAGTCGGATGACATGATTTAAAGTGTGGTGGAAGGCAAACCGATGAAGGTTTACGGTAAACTGTAGTACTGAAGTTGGATGTGTTACGTGTGACCAGAATGTCGAGAAACGGAAGAGAATTGCAAGTCTCAAGTTCAAAAGTGAACTGAATAGCAGGATCAATAGAATTCATTGTTGAAAGAACTTTATTTAAATCATCTTTATTACCTTCAAACAGGGTAAAAGTATCATCTACGTAGCGGAACCATGCCGGGAAGTTTAAAGATTCAAACAATTTTGATTCATAATAATGCATGTAGATATCAGCCAGGATGGGACTGAGGGGGCTTCCCATGGCTAATCCCTCAGTTTGCTTGTAACATTTATTTTGGAAAACAAAATGTGTTTTGTTTCCAAAATGTTGTTTCCAAAATAAATATTACAAGCAAACTGAGGGATTAGCCATGGGAAGCCCCCTGAGTCCCATCCTGGCTGATATCTACATGCATTATTATGAATCAAAATTGTTTGAATCTTTAAACTTCCCGGCATGGTTCCGCTACGTAGATGATACTTTTACCCTGTTTGAAGGTAATAAAGATGATTTAAATAAAGTTCTTTCAACAATGAATTCTATTGATCCTGCTATTCAGTTCACTTTTGAACTTGAGACTTGCAATTCTCTTCCGTTTCTCGACATTCTGGTCACACGTAACACATCCAACTTCAGTACTACAGTTTACCGTAAACCTTCATCGGTTTGCCTTCCACCACACTTTAAATCATGTCATCCGACTAAACAAAAGTTAGCTTCATTTTATTCCTATGTTTTCCGTGCTCTTCAAGTTTGCTCCTCTAAATTAGCCCTTGATGAAGAACTAAATTATTTAAAAGCAATAGCTATTGACAGAGGCTTTTCACCCAACATTATTAATCAAGCAATTAAAAAATTCTCATCTCAACACACTAAAAGCCACACTCTTATTTTAGGAGATTATAAAAATTCTGTTGTCATTCCCTTCTTTCCATCAATTAGCTATAAAATTGCACATATTTTGCAGAAATTTAACTTTCGGGTTGTTTATTCTCCCATCAATAAAATTCCAAATTCTATACTCAAGGACCCCATTCCGGATATGAATTCCTGGGGTATTTATAGGATTCCTTGCCAGTGTGGTTTAATTTACATTGGCCAAACTAAGAGAGCCTTAAAATTTCGCGTCAAAGAACATGAGGCATATGTTAGAAAAAAGGAAACACAGAAGTCTTCTATTGCTCAACATTGTTGGTCCGAAAATCACACTTTCAATTTTTCTGCTGCCAAAATTATTCAAAAAACATCTTCCATTGGAGAACTGGATTTTCTAGAGGCATTTCACATTCATAAAAATCTTTCTGTTCTAGTTAACGATCCTAATTCCAATCCAAATTTGCCTTCGGCTTTTAGAGAAATTATGTTTTAGTTCTGGTTTCGCCAACAGATGGCGCCACTTGCTTATTCTTGTCCAGGCTTTCTTATCTTATCTAATCATTATTTCCTATCTTGTTCATTTGCGGTTTTGCAGCTGAAGATGATGGTTCGGTAAAACCATCGAAACTAGTCCTGTGAAAATTTGTAGGTATAACGCTGATTTTTGTTGTTTGACTTCTGAATTAGTATTTATTCGGCGTGTTATTGTGTCTTAAACATTTTGATATCGTATAAAATCATTGGGAATGCTTCCAAAGCAAGAAAATTTGGTTTCCATTTTAAATAAAGTCGAGACATGTTGGACGCCGATTTTTTACACGTGAAATGCTGCTTTCCAGGTACAAATGAAAGAGTCTTTGGCATTATATATTCACTGGTGATGAAAAAGGGTTCAATATCGACAGCATCGACCGAAAATTATGTTCTGTATATAATGGGATCAACTTCGTATTATGAGTTGTTCAAACCGAACGAAACATTCCTGAGGCTCTCTGCTGAACACAACTAACGAGACAAAGCCAAGCACTCAAAGAAAAATGCACCCACGACTACTCCAAACATGATAAAATTATTTTCGTCCATGATAATGCTGATCCATATGTTGCTGCGCTGGTCAAACTTACTCTTTAAACATTCAAATGAAAGTTTTCCCCTTCCGCTGTATTCACCAGGCATTGCTCCTTCTGATTTTCACTTGTTTCAACTGATGACGCATGCCTTGTTTCAGCAGCTCTTCACATCATATGAAGATACCAAAAATTTCGCTGATTTGTGGATAGCCTACCGTTCTTTCAGAATAAATGTCCGATTTTTGATAAAAAATATCGGAGACTTAACTTGTACTCCTGATATATATATACGCATACATATATACATATATATATATATATATATAAGTCATAAATAACTACACATAGCTTCATACATATTATAGTCTCTCTCTCTATATGAAATAATAGCAAGGAAAAGACGGGGCAGTATCGATGCATTAGATCCACATTGAAGAATTCTGATTGCGTAGTATGCTAATGTGCTGAGATCGTAATATCTAAGAAACTTGACAGTAGAGGCAGTTTTAATTCCATTTTTATTTTCCAGGTTGACATTTGTGACCACAATTCACGTGACAATTCGTGCCCATTTAAAAACATTTAAAAACATCAAATCGTGCCCATTTAAAAACATTTACATTTTTGATATTATAGCGATAGCAAGCAAGACAGCGAAATTACATCGTAGAAAGGCAGAGAGCGAAGCTGAAGTGCGTAGTTATGCAAGGTGGAAGCACATGAAGAGAAAAGTTTTGGTTTAAGGTTTCAGTTCCCAATTATTACGTCATCAGCGTTGTGCAGTCCATGCAAAATGGAATGATCTAGAAATGACCCAATTCAGAGCAGTTATAACGATTCTTAGAACCGAGAGGAAGAATTATAGTTTAAATAATAATTTTGATTTACATATTTTTTATCTTACATATATACTATATCTAGTTTAGATGTGGCTGCTCCATAGCATTGGAAAACATTTTCAATGAAAAAGCAGTTGAGGACTTTTGAAACAGTTCTTTATTTTAGTCATAGCAATTGATATACAGAAGTATTGCCAAAAGAAACGGAAGCGCTTGTTGCGTTTATTTTCACAATTGCTAGATTAAAAATCTAGGCGTTAGATATCAAGTTGACAGTCAACAAGTGACTACTGGGTTCTTAATGTTTTTTACAGCAGATGCTATCATAGCTTATTGGTTATTAATGATATAAACGCATATGGGATTAGTATATCTTAAATAGAAACAAACGTTTTCACACATTTTGTCATATGAATTAGGCCAATGGGCGAAGGAAAGATATGCTACAGTTAAGAATGTTTTGTTTAGGTAAACATTTTTCATAGAAGTTACCAATGAACAGTAAAATTTTAGCTGAAATAAACCAAAGCATGGTATATGATAAAAGTAAATGTAATATTGAATTCTTTATAAATTAAGGACAAAATTAATGGATCTAAAATTAAAATTAAAATTTTAATTATATGTCCCTATAAAATCTTAGTTAAAACGATTTGATAGTAAAAATATTTTAGATATTGCATGCATTTTCCAGTAAAATGGGTAGTTACAATTATTTCAGTACTCTCCTTTGGTTTTTAGCATAGCTGAATGAGTACATCTGAATAGGGAAAAAAAGGGAAAACGCTCAATCTGTTACATTAAATTTGTAGTTGGCATATATTGCATTTCTCTGTTAAGAGAAATAGGGTCAATTTTTTGTTTATTTGAATGTGACAAAATATACGAAGGATATCTGTCTTACGTGAGGTTCGCCACCCTCAAGCACTTTTAGCATCAAAATGTAGAAATTAAAGTTCCAATATTTAATTCCTACTTTTGATGTTGTGCTATTATTTCATTACAGATGATGTAATCATTACATAAAAATGTACTAGTGCACTTGTATGCTGAATCATGAACTGGTTAATCGTCAGATAGAAAATGTAAAGAATCTCCTGGCTTTTCACTGTTACCTTACCGTCTCGATCAGTGTTTCTCAACCGCTGGTCCGCAAGAAATATTTGTTGGTCTGTGAAATATCCAGCTATCTGTCCAAAACCCAAGGTGTCAACGGCCGACAACCGATATTACAATAGAACACATTATTATTGTAATTATTATTTATTATTATTGTAATGTAGGTTGACACAAATGTCAACCTACATTACAATAATAATAGTTTACTAGTTTAGAAAATAATATGATCGAAGATGAAAAATATAACAAACTGGCAACTATGTACCTAATCGCCTTTCATAAATTGCCGTGCCGTACTTATAGTCCATGTCAACAACTTATATGTTGTTATATTTTTTGGTCTGCAGGATTCGATTGAGGATTCAAAAAAAGTTAAATTTATTTTTTTTAAATCACTTAAATCAGAAACATTTTTTAATATATGAAACACAACCGTAGAAAGAGCATGTTCGCTGTATGCACAGCTGCTTATATAAGCCAATGGCTTGACCTAAAAATACTTTTGTTTCCAAAAACTCACATTAAGTTTTACGTGAAATTTCTCTATTGATTAACATTTTAATAAACATACTTTATTTGCGTATGACGCTTTCCGTTTCTGTCATATCGATATTGCTTAGAATTAGTTTATTTTTTAGTAAGCACTTGACTCTTCTCAATAGATGGCAGTATGTGGAGAAATTCAGTCAACAGAGGGAAGCATTTCAAATTCAGCGCAGAGAAACTTTTATTCGGATGAATATCGTAAAATTTTCAAGAAGTGGTTCTATTCAAAATTCTGAATCAAACAGTTTCAGAATCCGCTTGAAAAGTGTTCCCCGTGTTTTTTTTGTTCTTTACTCTTTTTGAAAAGCGAAGTTTATGCTTCAGACATGTTCGTTGTTGAGATGGCGATATGCCTTTTATTTGCATTCCATTCAAGAGATCGCACTAAATTTGTGCTGAATATTTTTTAGGCCTCTTTGACAAAAGGTATCCCCGATGGATAAGGTACTTTATGTTAAGAGCAATAAATTTCAGCGACCGACTTTAAGTGAAAATGAATGACAGTAAAAACGTTAATGACTGGCTAATATTTATTTAGCAGTCGTTGGTAAATTTCAGCAAAATGTAAAATGATCCATATTGTTACATGATTTTATTTAAATTGATTTCTTTGTTTGCTTGGATGATATTGAAATTAATTTTTGATTCCTTTTGATCCGATTGCCTTGAAATTTTTCATCATACATATTTGCAGTGTCAATGCAGTATTCCACAGGATTTTGGTTTCCAAAATTTGATACTGATATTTTTACTTACCGAAGAAGTTTACTTACCAAACTCTTAATTAATTGTCTAGCTATCATTACAAAATTTTGATCATTACACCATACGACAGACTGATAAAATGTCGCCCAAACTATTGTATCTCGAAGCTTTTAATGATTTTATTTAACTATATTTTGAGTCAAACGCTTGAGTAAAATTTTTGATATATTGCAACGACTTAATTTTTTTAAGTTTTCCTCGTACGTAATCGTAACGATAGTGCAATATTCCACAGGAATCAAAATTTGATATAAATATTCTTTTTTAGTGTTGAATTGTTTTAAAAAATCTACGTATATAACGGTCAATCATCGCAGAATTTGGATCATCCCGCTATGAGATAGAACAAAAAATAATAATCAAAATTTTTTTCGGAATTTGTAACATAGTTTATTTTATTTTGATAGTTTTTTTTAATGTCAGAATAATGTTTAATTTTTCATTTGCAGCACCTACAGCTCTGGTTCTCAGTGATGATAAGATTGGTCGGTCATTTGAGTATGGCAGAACCCAGAAGGACTATCTGCCTAAAGCGAGAAATGCGGCCGTGGGAAACTTTCTAAGGAAAACTGCCTCACATGGAAAAATCTATGAAAATCAACCACACAGCCACCTGCTATTAAACAAGATCACATCCTCTGTATTTAGCCACTCTATTAAATTCTAATCAAATCAAAATTTCCGGTAATCGAATGCAGCCTAATCGAAAACAGACTAAATTGAATACTTATTCAACATTCAAAGCAATTATGTCCTGTTGTTTACCGATATCCTACAGGATATAAAGCATAAAAAATGCATTTAACCTTCATAAATCATGCATTTTTAATTAAATACACTGAGTAAAAATCATTCTGTGACTCTCGTATACATAAAAAATCCGCATGCATCAGGGTATTAATAAAGCTTCATGGTGGTGACTGTATAGAAACTGTTTTCAGTAAAATAGCTTAAAAATTCGCATAAAAATTCCGATTTAAAATCCGATGTTGCTTTCAATTCAGGCTGATATTTGAGTTGTTTATGACAAGAATATTATGATTTCTAAAAATTAATTTTTTACTTTTTTGCCTATTTATTTAAAATCTGTGTATAGTCTAAAAAGCTTTTTTTAATTTTATCATCTTTATTTGAATAATTTTTTTTTTACCTCGCAGCAGTGATTTAACATAGCTTTGTGCTAATAATTATCAGGTTATTTTATAATTGTAGTACATTTTTGGAAGAAGTGAAATTAAACATTTGAAAACTACTCTTTCGATAACTGAATACACTTCAATATTCGAATCATACTTTGGTATCAACAATATTAGCGAATATTATCATAATGTCTTCTTTACAAATTGTATTTTATTTACTGAACTGAGGGAAAAAAAACATTTTATCCTGTTTTTACTACGTTTTATAAATAAACGATAAAATTCCGTAGAACACAACTCTCGTTACGGGCACTTTTCACATTTTATTCATGTGGCAAAATACTAGCATAAAAAAGCACATAAGCTGCCATGAAATTATTGCCTTTAATATCTGTGCAATCTAATCATAAGCATATGTTTTTGTTGTAGAAAATAAAGCAATATAAATTATGTAGAACTCTCAGCAATTTTTCGCAGTTCTAAACAATACAAAAGAGTTTGAATTAAATTGTTTGACCTTCTCTGTCTATATCAATCTATTGAATAAGTCATTTCGCTATAGCAATTAAAATAACTTTTCCTTTGAAACATAGATCCAGTTGTCAAAAGGCAAAGAAGCAAACTTATGTATATTGTAGAGTTAAGCTCTGTTGAAAATTGCAAGCAAATTAAAGAAGAGAATAAAAAATAAATATGATGCATCAAAGACACTTTAATTTTTAACTGGGCTTTAAAAGCCAAAACGCACACTACTCACTATTTTCTACAAGACCTAATCAACCAGTGAACAAAAGGCTAAGCTACTAAACACTCGATCGATTTTTGGTGACGCTATGACGTGTTTGATTCTTGATAAAGTGGTTGGCTGAGGTTTGATCTTTACCAGAATAGACAGGCTGCATTTTTAATATCATTCAGCACAATGAATGAATTATTTTTTATTGATAAACTCATCCGCGAACACACTTTCTGAAATATACAGCCTTCGTATATTTCAGTGTAATCAATAAAATATAACCAAAGAAACTACGTACATTTTAAGCAATGTAGAGATGAGTTTTGCCTAATTATTTGAGTATTTTCTGAAAACTGTTTTTCAGAAATTTCAGTGCCTTTTTTTTGTGTGTGTGTGTGTGTGTTTTTTTTTTTTTTTCTTTTTGCTTAAATAAAATTACGAAGCAGAATTAATTTCGGATCGGAAACGTTTCGAAATTTAGCTATTTTGTGAGATAGCTCCAAGTTTTTAATAAACTAAAACTATACATTGGCAATCAACTAAGTTATTTATTCAATTAAGGTGTTTACGATATAAAAATATCTTTTTCACTAAATGCTATAATAATAAAATTTGTTGTAATTTATACTTATTTCCAATCATATTCTTTTCAAATTTATCCAAAAGTCAGTAAAATTTTTACAGTGTATATTTCAGCAAATTTTCAACATGTCGTGAAACAATTTACGTATAATTTCATAAAACGATACTGAGAAACTGATATTGATTTGAGAAATTTTACTAAGCAGATGTTTAACTGCAATTATTTTCAGCAGATGGCGCTGTAATTTAGAATTCTGAATATTTGGCTCTGTTTTTGAACTATCAGAGTTAAAAGTCAGTATTTTGCTAACGAGTCATTATTTTGTTAACGAGAATCAACACTATAACTAAATCGAAAAAAAAAAAAATAAATAACTGCATTTTGTGATATTCATGCATGATGGAACAGCACTCATTATTGCTATTCTCTTGTTCTGAATGCTACTTAAATAGACTAAGAGGACGTTATTTTTAGTACGAATGGCTTTATAGGTTTCCAGATCAGACCTATGCTTTTTGATTATATGTTTACTTAAAGTTACGGATATATGGAGATGTTCATATGTAGAATGGGTTGTTAATTGATGGTTTTGAATTAAGGCAAAGTACTCCAGAGTTTCTTTCCAAAAGAAGGATGCTTTCGTGGAAGGCTTTCTCAGAGTAATTGATTCATATTTACAGTATCCATGGAGAAAACTAGAAAAATGCCAATGCAATTATATAATTTGCTGGAATTCGAACATGATCCGAATTTATCATTGCTCAGTATTCTCATTTACTTAATCACTGGTTAGCCTAATGTGAAAAGACACTATGTGAGAAGACGCGTGTCAATGATTTTTAGTAAAATTATCCTTCTACTGTCAATAATATTGACTCGTTTTCAAGCAATACTGAGTAATGATGACTACCAGATATAATATTTTGTATGAAGATTTTGCTTTCGTTTATATATGAAACCTCGTTTGGGCAAAGGATAACTGTAATTAAAATCTGCCAATCTGCCAAGTAAAACCTGGTAAGATAAGCCAATTCTTTGATATTACGCATTTCTTTGCTACATTAATGTTCATAAAAAATTACTAAATCGGTTAAAATACAATTTATTCAAAAATGTATTAATTTTTGGATTAGTGTAAGTTTTATTTTCTCGCAACAATGTTATCCTTAACACCATCCTTTTTTCTGGTGTTACTTCACACAAAAACCTGCATGTTTAATGCATTTAGGGCACGTTGACGATGTAAATTGAAATTTAGAACATTCTTTGTTTGACATCATTTAATTTCAGAATTATACTACTTTTTGAAACAAGCGTTAAATAACTATTATAAAACTCAGTTCTTCCTCAAAAAGATTCCTCAGATTCTTCCTTCTTAAATTCTATCTCCTTTCATGATATCCTTTTTCTTTTTTTCTAACTTTCAATAAAGGTAAAATGTATCAAAAATTAAAAAGACATAAAATTTATCTTGATTAAAGTATCTTTGTTAATCTATCTTGGTTAAAACTATCTTGTATCGAAATACAATTTAAGTGTATAATATTTATCAAGTAAAAACAAAAGCAATTAATTCTTTAATATGATGGTTCTTTTCTTTCTCCATTAAACCTTTTTATAATTTTTTTGATCAGATTTACATTCTATTTTACTTTTGAATGTTATGATTATTTCATTTACTTGGAAAGCTATTATTCATATATTTTAGGCGAGATTTGGATTGGGGAATTTTCGTATTAAACTCTAAACAAGAGATTCTTCTCTTCTTGCATCGACTACTTTAAAAAAATGGTTGTATTCTTGGACCTTCTCGCATTTGTTTCTATATAATGTACAGAACGCAACATAATCATAATACAAATAATTTCCTATAAATAACTTAACAGTTAGACTAAGGATACGAACAAACATTTTGAAATAATTAGTCTAGCAGATTTATGTTTTAATATTTTTTTGTATTTTTATTTATTTTAATTTTACAAATATAAACAAATTTTCATAAACAAAATCACAGATTCCAAATGCACAAAATTTCGATATAAAAAAAAATGTTAGCTGCGCTTGATGGATTGATGCTAATTCTTAACTTAATTCTTAAATCACCTCATTCAAAAATATTCAACCTGTTTCTTGTTTTCCTTTGTAAATTACTGACTTGATTAAATCCTATTTCCTCTAGAAGGATCCACCAGTGACAAGCAGTAATGTCACTGAACACTGGTAGTTCAAGCGTGTCTTGAATTCCGAATCTTAAAGTCCTCCACAAAGGCATCCACCCCATAACACAGATAGCCTCATGTGTTTTGCCATAATCAATTAAATCAAACCAAATACCACAGGAAGGAAATAGAAAAATCAGTAATTCGGTAATAACTTTCATTTTGGGATATTTCTCTCGGATGATTTTTAATTTCCAAAACTTAAGGTACCCATGTATTTTGAATAAGATTTACGGTTGATGCAATCATTTCCTATTCGGTTGATAAAATACAATCATTTCAAATAACGGGAATTCGCATTAAGTTATCAAAAGAAGGGAATACCTTCCTATTCAGCTTCAATAAGTTAGTTTAATATGATAATAGCTCTAGTGATACTGATGTCTCTTCCTTGCAGTTTGTTTTGCAGGACCTTGACTGATAAATACATAACAGCCAAATAGAATTTATGTTTTCTGAATTTTATTAATTGTGTCAACACGGGGTTGTCAACTTCAAGGAAAAATTCTATCGCTATATTAAAAATATCTGTAAAACGCTTCAAATAATTAATCTTGGACAGCTACCGTACCCCTGTGTGAATACCAAAATTGTTGTAACTTTCACCATTGCAATGACACTGATTGTTCCAAAAGACGGTCATTCAAAACTTTAGCGTTATTGCTTAGGCTTTATATTACTATTAGAGTTTATTATTATTATTCATATTTTATCAAGCTTTTATATCATTTATTGCGTTGATGCATTGTTTTAAATCAGTATGAAGCTCTTCTTGAATATTTTTCTTAATTAAATGTTGCCTGTGCACAAAGCTATGGACGAACCAAACGTTAGGCATCTAATTTTTGAGAAACGCTATAAGCCTCTATATTTTCCAACCACTGCTGGTGTAGTGTCCCAAGAAGCTGCACTTATGTTGACAAGAGAATATCATAATTCCTGATTTTTTTTTAACAATGAAATATATCTTCTGTTTCTATGCATGTTTTAAGAAGCTCTGTGCAAAGAAATCTCCTTTATTATTTCTTGCTTAGAACCACTATAATAACACGCATAGATCATTTAAACGTTGTTTCTTCCAAAGGTCCTTCATTCAGCTGTATTGCAAATTTATTAGCCCTTAATTCAGAGATCAATTATCATTCAACAGGTTCGGTCATTTCATTTGTATTGTTACTAAACGACAGACTTAGTAAAATTGGAACCAGATTAATTTTTATAACTATAGTTGTTACTTTTCAAACTACTAGCACTGATACATTTTCACCAACTGAATACAAATACCTTGTGTTCCGGTACGCCGGAACAGAACAACTCAACCTGACTCTTTCGCATTTGGAACTATGCTAAAGAAAATTTAATTCAGTTGAACAGTCAGACTCAGACGAACGCATTCGCAAGGCAGCTGAAATGCTGTCTATTCTTCACTATTTTTGTTCTGTTCTCGTATTATAAGTTTTATATGTCATTTTCTTGTTTATACTTGCATTGTGCAGTTATTTAATATAAGTTTATGTTTAAACGAGGACGGGTATCTAGTTCCTTCACATTATATCGCAACAAAATAATTTTGGAGGCACCGGCGAGACTAAAGGACTTTTGATTTCGGTTTCGTCAGCACTGCAACGCTGCATTCGGTACAGGAATGGATACTACTGGATACGTTTAGTATCGAACTTCATTTAAAGACCAAGCAAGATAAGTATTTTTTTTTCTTTTTTTACAAGTTTGACTTTGGTTTTCCTCATTGCACCATTACGTCGTAATGGAAGACAAGGTTAAGATTGCAAAAAATAGTAGAGGTAGAGCTAAAGCTGCTCTTACCAGAATTTCAAATTTCATTAATGATGATAAGCAGTTATTCGAAAAATACGATTTAATAAATAAACTTCAAAAAATTGAAAGCATTTATTCTGATTTTGACAAGGCAGACGCAGAACTTCCTCTGGAAAGTTCTGAAATGGAAGAATTTGAGAAAAAATATTATGAAACCAAAGCCAAACTACAACAAGAACTTTAGAAATTAAATGTTACTGTTAATATGCAAGTTACTAATGTTAATGAACGTCAAATACCAGTTTACAGTACTACAAATACTGCTAATAATTTTAAATTACTGAGAATAAATATGCAGTCTTTCAACGGTAATTACAGAAACTGGATGTCTTTCAAGGACTTATATGTATCATTAGTGCATAACAATGAAAATTTAAGCAACATTCAAAAATATCAATATCTAAAGGGTTTATTAACTGATGACCCTGCTAAAAATGCCCTGTAGAAACCCATAAATTTTTTTTACGGGGAATTGGCCTACGGGTACCCGTACAGCTCTGTGGGTACCCGTAGGCCAAATCCCCGTAAAAACCCACAGACAGAAACCCGTACAACTGTACGGGTACCCGTAGGCCAAATCTCCGTAAAAACCCATAGAAAGAAACCCGTACGGTTGTACGGGTACCCGTAGGCCAAATCCCCGTAAAAACCCATAGAAAGAAACCCGTACGGTTGTATGGGTACCCGTAGGCCAAATACCCGTAAAAACCCATAAAAAGAAACCTGTACGTTTGTACGGGTACCCATAGGCTGAATACCCGTAAAAACTCATAGAAAGAAACCTGCACGGCTGTATAGGTACCTGTATGCGAAATACCCGTAGAAAACCTGTAAAAAGAAACCCGTACGACTGTACGGTTACGAGTAGGCCAAATCTCTGTAGAACTGCAGGCACTATAAACAAAATCCCAGTAAAAACCCATAGCCAAAAATCAAAACTTTATATGCATATCCATCCATTGGCCAAATTTCCATTAAAAAATGGATATTCCGTAGGTCTATGCCTTGTAAAAACCAGTAAGCAAAAGCATGTACACCTATACAGGCACCCATACACCAAATCCTGTAAAAACCACTACACAAAAATCCACAGACCAATAAAGGTACCTCTTGGAGAAATCGCTGCACAAAACCCATAAACAGAACCAATAGCATTATACCATAGTGGAGTATCCATACATAGAATCGTACATAGAAGAGGGTATCCATATACAGAATCCCTATAAAAAACAATACACAAAAATAGAACTGTAAATCAAATTTCCATAAAAACATAAACCAGCAGAAGTACATAATTAGCACTGATGAAATGTACAGAACTAAATTGCGGAGAAAGCATGTAAAGTAATTTTAAATAAAACTCAATGCGAATGAATAAAAATTTTAAAATATCTAGAAGCCTACGAGCCCGTCCTTCTTAATGCACGTCAATATCTATAAACATATTACAAAATATTTGTATAAATTCTCTTTACAAAATTTTAAACTACCTTTATATAATTCTGAAAATAAAATGAATAGAAAGATGATAACCAAAGTCATGATTCACAACCATCGAATGATGTATGTACATATATATATGTAAGAAAAATAAGGAATATGCAAAAGATTAAATTAGCAGCGTAAAATTAATTTTCCTTCTCTATTCTAAAAACAGTAATCTTTCTGCACTGCATCATTTGGAGATTAATTCATGTCATATGACTCTTACATAACTTGATGTTGTAAAAGAAACTAAAACTCAAACAGCCAATAGTAATTTTACAGCAGTATTAACTATCAAAGACGAGTAAAAATGCATCGAGAACCAAAATTAACTCGGTCTGAATTAAGATTTCACCCTTAATGTAACGCATTTGCTTTTTACGCTTTGTATTAGCTGGATTGCAGTCTGTCTGCTCCTTGTTTCTTACTACACATTTATCAAAAATGTTAATTTTTGGAATAGGCATAAATAATGTGCCAACTTGTTTGTGGCTGCAACATATTTGCTGAAAGAAAAGTTGAATTAAATCTACCTCGACTGCCAAATTTCTTATTCATTGTGGATTGGAGTTTCAACATCTCTAAGCCATCAAAATTCTTGCTGTTCATTACGGATTCAGCTGCTTGTATTCGACTACAGAATCTATTACATATATATATAATATCATTTTATTTGATGGTTGCGGATCATTACTTTGACTGTATATATATTATTGATTTCATTATAAATATATACATATAGTACTGTACCTCACTGCATATATTTGTATTTCAGTTCTTTAATTGGGAAATTAAACAATTGTATTTAATCACATCAGCTTGTTTAACAATTTGATACCTAATGAGAAATGTATTGCCAAAGGATGGTACTTTCTAGCATCTGCTTAAATTTTAAGTTACCTACAATGCACTAAACCAAATTAAAAAACAAAACTAGAAGAAACCCAAATTTTCAGGAAGAGAAACATTATTAACAAGCAAGCAAAAAGGATACGGGACTTGCAAATTAGAAACTTAACATAGAGTTCAAATTTAGCATACTTACTATCCCCTTAAAGCTCGCTTACCAATGATAGTAACACCCTGCAGCTTATTATGACACACATACACATAGATGTTTTGCGTGGAAGAAAGGATGAATCCAAGAATATAATGTAGTGAAGAAATAATAATATACAAACACTGTGTCGACCCCTTATTACAATACTTTGAATGTTACCTGTATCTCTCAAAAGATAAATGAAACATGAAGATAACTTATAATAAACTTAATAGTACCCAAAATACAATAAATTATATTGTAACAAAATGAATTTTAAAAAATTTACAAGTTTCAACAAATACCAATTCTCAACGCACAGTTCGGGAATTAAGAAAATATCTCATAGCGTATAATGTTTTATTCCGTATCTCACTTTTAGTGCTATATAATCTTCCACAGATTTTATATAAATAAAATCTATACCATAATGGGTATTTATAGTATACTAGGTGTACCCGCCCGGCGTTGCCCGTGCATTTAGAAAATGCAGATAAGTGAATAGCGCAGGAATAGTAGTGTAGGACATGTAGACTGTCTCTCTCTCTTCCCCCCCCCACAAGCTACAAAAAAGAAATGAATTGTAATTAATCGATTTAACGTATCGTCAAAACAGCAAACTAACGCTAGAATAAAGAAATCAATTGTTACAATCGAACGTTATTTGAAAACGAATAATAATATCAGTGAGTCAAAAAAACCGTGATTAATTAATTATAAATAATTTTTTTTAAATTTTTCTAATTCAAAAATCGAAAATCGGGCTTCGAGGTCTGGTGGCCAGCCCCTTTGTGCTTCCGTATAAAAAATTCCAGGTCCCTGCGTGCGATAGATTTGGCTGGAGAGCTCGGTCAGACAGACAGACAGACACATTACACTTGCTTTTATTATTATATTATAATTATATAGATGTAGTTCTTGATGTAAAAAAGATAAACTTTCGTACTGTAAAAATTCCATCTATGTGAATAAGTATGAATATACTCATATACACATAATTATACTAAATAACTAATTTAATGAAACTGAATTCCTATAGAAAAATGGGGAAAGTGTAGAATCGCCCACTGCTTGGCGTGTTTTTAAGAATTGCACATACTCGGTATCCATGTACACATCGACCTATTTTCACTTAAAAAAACATCTCAGAACTGCACAAAAATGCCATTGTGCACTCCTTTGACTTTATTCATGTACACATCAACCTATTTTCACTTTAAAAGTCAAAAGAAAATTGACAAAAAACCAATTCCTTTTACTTTTGTACAAAGTGCCAAATAAATAAGTAGGCGATTCTGCACTTTACACGAAAAAATATATATAAATACTATTTACCTATATATATTAATAATTTATTATTACACAAGGTTTTTCATATATCATCTCAAGGGAACATAAATTTAATTAAAGCGATGCATTATTGGAATAAATTTGAGTCAGTGTTTTAGGTGCAAGTTATTTAGATTTCTATTGTAGAAAGAATACTCGAAATAATGTATAGAAATATTATTTTGAACCATAAAAATTCTCAATAGTAAAATTTAAAGTACTGAAAAGGTAGCTATTGTTTTTGACAGTAGATTATATAATATAAAAATACATCATGCTGAGCATTTTCTGAAATTACAATGCTAAATGAAATTGATGTAGTGCAGTATTTAGCAATAATAACTTTTTGTAAACAAATGTGGCTATATTCACTTAGTTGTAATAACAGTAATTTTAACTGCATTTGTATAAGGCTGTACAGAAGATTTATTTATATGAGTTTTCATCCGCAGAGAACAACCGGATTGCCTGTTTAAGTGATTCCGAAAATAATGTTTAAATATTACTATATTTGAAAACAATGCTATAACAGTGCCCTTATAAGACTCATGATCCGAAAAGCTTTGGTTTTAAATGTCTCGTAAAAACTTTCAATTACTTCTGCAAAATTCATACCCTCGTAAAAATTACTACACCGAAGTCAATTGATTATACAGCAAAACGTTCCTAAAACAATCAACTCCACAATTCAAGATAATGCCAGTTTCCTGTAGCCTGACAAAACTATGAATGATTTTTAAGTCCTGTTATTTAATTATTGTCCTGACAAATGTGCCATTATCAGAGGTGGTCATTTAAGAAAATAACCACTATATGAGGTTTCAACTAAATGTAATTTTTTTCAAATAAATAATTCACGTTTTATACTCCCAAGACTAGTACATTTAATATTACATAAATCTTATTCACAAATTTATTTCTATTTCAAAAGCAATTTATGAAAAACACATTTGAAATTTTCTTCATCAAACTAATAATAATGAAAATTAAAGTATGCATAAAAATGATTATATGTGTTTTAACAAAATAGCACAAAATATTTAATGTAAAAATGTGGTTCTAGTCTCATACTTGTAAAGAAAAATAGACCAAAAAGGAAAAACAATGTAAGCTACTATGATCATCTAAATTTTCACATAATTTTAGTAGTGGAAAAAAGATTAAGCTTGTATGTCTTGTCTACCCCATTCAATAAGTAATAAACACATTAAATACTTCAATGTTTATTTCATTAATAAAACTTACCTTTTTTGCTCGCGAAATATAATTAGTACATTTTTTTAAAACATAAAAAAACATTCTTTTTGCTCGGCCACATCACATTAGTCGAAAAATTCAAAATTGAATCATGCAAGATCATTTTTAAGTAAGGTATGCTCAAATTTATTAGTACATAATATTCAAATGATAAAGCATCTACATGAACAAGCTTTAAAAAAGTATTTCTAAACTGTAATCAAAAAAATAAATTTTCCAAAATACAGTTTCAGTAGAATGGAAAAACTACATTCCTGCATCTGCACACTGAAATAAATTATCAAGCCTGAAATTATCACTTTTCAGTCTTTAAGCACATTGTTTTTCAGGATAAAAGTAAAGATGGAAAATCAATTTCACGCTCAGAAACTCCATTTCACAACTAGTCAGTTATCAGCAACGTTCTCTCAAACATTAGACACGATTACACGTGCATGGCTTTAGTGGTATATTCATGGTCAGTGCTGGTATTTTATTATTTATTACTAATTTCTAAACAGTAAACATAGTAAAATTTGTAATACAGGAAATCCTAGTAAATAATATATTGCATTACTACAACCACGAAGAAAATAACACCACCATCACACAACAACAACTAAAGCGGCGCCATATTGCTTGTTTGGGAAACTTCTGAGAGTGGGGGAGGGAGGGGGAATTTTTTCTTCACGTCAGCGTTAACAGGGAGAAAAGTTTTGCGATTGTGAATGAACTTGTTCGCGTTAAAGAGATGTTGGTTGATACTGGTGTTTATTTGTAATATCAGAAATGTAAGTGCTTAAGTGTGTGTATTCAGAGAACCAACTCGTAGCAAAAACCACCTCCCTAAGACGACCGCCTCTGAAAGAGACCAGTATTTCTGAAAACATAAGTATACTTTGGTATTGAATATTCCCTCTGGAAGGCAACCATTCACAAAGAAAATTCTGCAAGTGTGTCTGGTCGCCTTAGAGAGATTCATTCCGTAGATGCAATCTCCCTAAGATGACCACCTCTAAAAGATAAACGTATCTCTGAGAACGTGAGTATCTATTGGTATTGAGCATCACCTCTCTAAGGCGACCACTTGCAAAGATGAATTTTTATTTGCGGCTGGTCGCCTTGGAGAGACCTCGTTGTGTGTGGTGTATATGAATACTGTTATTGTTTCCGAAAAAAAATTTATATAAAAAAAATAGCATATTTAGTAAAAACCCTCTCTAAAACGACCACCTGCGTTTACAGGTTACTCTGGTGGTCTTAAAGAGATCATATTTTCATTCTGTTAATTTTATTGTTTACAAGAAGTATATTAACGTCAGATAAAAAAATAGCACAAACCCGTATAAACCAACAGAAGATTTATTATTATATTGATACCAGTAAGAAAACCAGCAAAATTCAATATAAACCTATACAAACCAGTACAAAGTTCTGCCATTGAATGTTGGTTGTATGGGTGTCAATTGATACCAGTAAGAAAAACCCACAGAGATCAATAGAAACCAGTAAAAGTCAATAGAGACCATCAAAAATTCTATAGGTACCAGTAGAAAGTTTTACTGGTTTCTATGGGTCATTTTGAAACCAGTAAAAAAAACCCACAGAGACCAACAGAAACCAGTAAAAGTCAATAAAAACCCATAAAATCTTTTGGTACCCATAAAAAGTTTTACTGGTTTCTATGGGGCATTTTTAGTAGGGGAACCGGCTTCTATTATTAAACATATTTCAGAAAATAGTTATATGGAAGCCTGAGGAAAATTATTATCTAGTTTGATAAGAAAAAACAAATTGTCACATCACTAATAAAAACTTTCATGGATCAGTCTTGTGTAATTAATGCAAATGCAATTAATTTGCGAAAAATTGCCGATACATCTGATGAAATTATCAGAGGTTTAAAATCTATTGATCCAAAAGCTAATGAAAGGGATGTTTGGCTAATTTATATTTTATTACAGAAGGTTGACAACGAAACATGTAAACAATGGTCTGAGTTTTCAGCAAAAGTGGAATTTCCTACTTTTGAAATGTTTATTCAATTTATAAATGATAGATGTTCCTCTTTAGAAATTTTCCATGAAAAAGAAAGGGAAAAAATTCAACTTAGTGTTAAAAGATTTTCTGTGAACAAAAGTATCAAATGTATTATATGTAAGTCAGATCATTTCTTTTCAGATGCCCCAAATTTAAAGCACTAACTGTCAAAGAAAGAAATCAATTTGTCAGGAAAAATAATCTTTGTTTAGATTGTTTTTCTAGTCAGCACAAAAAATCTGAATGTATGTCCTAACATCGTTTTCATTATTGCCAGTTATTGCATCATAGTATTCTGTGTGAAAATCAGTTAAAAAGTTATTCCACATCTGCGTCTCTTTCTGAGACCAGTTTTCAGTCAGAACAGCAAAGAAAGAATCCAAACGCGAATTAAATACCAAACATTGCGTCTACGAATGAAAACAAAAACGGAACTGTAATTCAAAATAATAGCGTTCAAACAACTTTTGGCTTATTGCCAACTGCATATGTAAATGTAATTGATTCGATGGGTCAGAAACGTAATATTAGAATGCTTTGTGATAGTGATTCCGAATCAACATTATTATCTGAATCTTGTATTAATTTATTGGGATTTAAAAGGAAAAATCCGCGTTTTCCTGTCAAGGGTTTAGCTGAGTCAGAAGTCGCAGTTACAAAAGGTTCTGTTGAAATCGAGTTGATGTCAATCCATGATACGTCAGTGAGAATGCCAATTAAGGCATTTGTATTAGATAAACTAACTGCTGCGCTTCCAAGCCAAAAAATAAATGAGAGAGACTTTTCGCATTTGAAAAATGTAAAGTTAGCTGATCCATATTTTCACATTCCGGATAAGATATATATTATTCTACGATCTGACTACTTGTTTTCTATTTTAATTCCTGGACAAATAACTTGTTCTCAAAGTGATTTAATTGCTCAAAACTCAATTTTTGGTTTCCTCATATCCGGAAAACTACCGGAATCGCAAACGAAATCAAATTCACTTTCAAACATGCATATTTATGAAATAAATATTGACTGCGAATTGAAAAGGTTTTGGGAGTTAAGAAGTGCCAAATTCAACTGACACTATATTCTCACCTGAAGAACAATTTATTGAACACATTTTCGGGAAAATTACTCAATTAATTCAAATGGTCGTGTGGTGAAGTTGCCATTTTTAAAATCTAAATCTGAATTAGGTAATTCAAAACCAGCTGCACTTTCTCGATTATATGCTATGGAACGTAAATTTAAGGAAAACTCGGAATTTGAAAACCAATACAAGGATTTTATTCATGAATATGAAAATTTAGGTCATATGGAATTGGTCACACAAATCTGTTTAAATAGATTTCAGAATGAGCAATATTTCCTTCCCCATCATGCAGTGATCAAGCCGTCTAGTACAACTACCAAATTAAGAGTCGTTTTCGACGCTTCATGTAAAACTTCCAACGGTAAATCATTGAATTCAATCTTGGGTGTTGGTCCTAAATTGCAACGAGACATTTTCGAAATTTTACTTAATTTTCGATTTCTGGAAATAGTCTTTTCAGCAGACATAGAGAAAATGTACCGTCAAGTTTTAGTGTCCGATGAGGATCGGAACTACCAACAAATTCTTTGGAGGTTCAATCCTAACGAAGAAATACGCACATACAAGTTAAACACCGTAACATATGGTTTAGCTCCAGCTTCTTTCCTAGCCACTAGGTGCATTAAGCAAATTGCACTAGATTATTCACAAAATAGTGCTGTTTCTCATACTTTACTACACGATGTATACATGGATGATTTGCTATCGGCTTCAAGTACCGATAGTGATGCAATATCACTTTGTAAGGAAATTACCAATATTTTACAAACGCACGGTTTCCAACTACGAAAGTGAATTGCAGAATTTCAAGAACATTGTTCAACGGACACTAATTTAGAAATAATTCCTAATGATAAGGAAAGCACGAAATTCTTAGGATTATTTTGGAACTCTTCAACAGACACATTCATTTTCAAACCCGCACTTGCACTCACCTCACCGCTGACAAAAAGACGCATTTTGTCCCAATCGGCACGCATTTTCGATCCATTAGGATTAATTTCACCATGTACTGTTGTAATGAAAAATTTTTATCAGAAGCTCTGGCTTACAAAAGGGGACTGGCATTCTCCTATTCCACAAAGTCTTGCTGAAGATTTGGTCTCAAATAATCGAAGTACTTCCAACAAAATACTGGAGGCATGTCCCTTCCAAAGAGAACCCAGCAGATATCGCTTCGCGTGGTATTGATCCCAAATGTCTTCCTAATTGCACCTTGTGGTGGAATGGCCCAAGTTGGCTTTTTTTAGATTCGTCTCACTGGCCGAAAAAGGAATCCGCTTCCAAAGAAATCAAGGATCTAATTAAAGCTGAACAAAGATCTGATCCTATATTTTCATTTCATAGTGCTACATCAAATGAATTATATAGTGATTTATTTGAAAAATATTCATCATTTTCTAAGATTATACGCATTTTAGCATATTGTTTAAGATTCATCAATAAGTGCAAAACCAATAACAAATGTCAAACACTTATAATTGATTCCTTTTCTCCACTCACTTACACGGAAACTAAAAATGCAGAAATAATCATAATTCGATGGGTTCAGAAAGATTATTTTAATGAAGACCTAAAATGCGTTAAAAATCAAAGATCGTTGCCTAAAAAAAGTCAGCTACATTCCCTCCATCTGTTTATAGATGAAAACAGTCTTTTACGGGTGGGAGGGCGTTTACAAAATTCAGAATTATCTTTTAATCAAAAGCACCCAGTGATTCTACCTGCTAAACACAAGATAAGTGAGCTCATCGTAAAAGAAAAGCATGTGACTTATTTACATGCTGGTGCTTCATTACTGTCCCACATTATCAAACAATCATATTGGATCATAGGAGGAAAAAAACTAATTAATAAATGTGTTCACAAATGCATCAAATGCTTCAAACTTAAAGCATCCACCGCATCTCAGCTTATGGGTAATCTACCTAAGCATCATGTAACACTCGAGAGGCCTTTCTTCAACTGCGGAGTGAACTATGCCGGTCCTATTTCAATCAAATTCAACAAGGGTCGTGGAGCAAAATCAACCAAGGGTTACATTGCTCTATTTATTTGTCTCGCTACTAAGGACTACACATCGAGGCAGTCAGCGATTTAACCGCTGATGCATTTTTAGCTGCTTTGCGTCACTTCAGTGCTAGACGAGGAGCTCCATGTCACATCTACAGCGACAATGCAACAAACTTCGTTGGGGCTAATCGAAAGCTCAGCGAAATACAACGATTGTGGGCATGCATCAAATGCATCAAATGAACAAATGCATCAAATGCTTCAAACTTAAAGCATCCACCGCATCTCAGCTTATGGGTAATCTACCTAAGCATCGTGTAACACTCGAGAGGCCTTTCTTCAACTGCGGAGTGAACTATGCCGGTCCTATTTCAATCAAATTCAACAAGGGTCGTGGAGCAAAATCAACCAAGGGTTACATTGCTCTATTTATTTGTCTCGCTACTAAGGCACTACACATCGAGGCAGTCAGCGATTTAACCGCTGATGCATTTTTAGCTGCTTTGTGTCACTTCAGTGCTAGACGAGGAGCTCCATGTCACATCTACAGCGACAATGCAACAAACTTCGTTGGGGCTAATCGAAAGCTCAGCGAAATACAACGATTGTGGGCTTCACTTCCTAAGAACGAAGCCGTTGCTCATCATTTAACTCAAGCATCAATAGAATGGCACTTTATACCTCCAGCATCTCCTCATTTCGGAGGAATTTGGGAGGCCGCAATTAAATCAACCAAATATCACTGTAAAAGAGTAATAGGTGAAACGCTACTTACTTTCGAAGAATTGACAACTCTATTGGCTCAGATAGAAGCCATTTTAAATTCTCGTCCGTTATGTAGTGTAAACAATACTGACATTGATTGCATTAATATTCTCACTCCTTCACATTTTCTTACAGGAGACGTGATCCTATCCCCTCCTGAACTACCTCTTACTAGTCCTCCTAATATACGGAATAGGTGGGATCTCCTTCAAAAGATGCGGAAGGACTTCTGCAAATCATGGACCAAAGCATATCTATCTTCTCTTCAAACCAGAAAGAAATGGAAGAACGCTCAGCCGAATATGAAAATTGGAGACATCGTCCTGTTACTAGATGATGCTCATCTTCCAGGTTCTTGGCCACTAGGACAAGTGGTCGAACTTCACCATGGTACTGACGGACTAGTTCGTGTGGCCACGGTTAAAACTAAAAGCTCTATTTTTAAAAGAAACATTCATAAATTAGCTCCTTTGCCCATATATCAGGACTAATGCCTGATAGGGTGGGAGTAACTTCCAGTGCGCCGGAACAGAACAACTCAACCTGACTCTTTCGCATTTGGAACTATGCCAAAGAACATTTAATTCAGTTGAACAGTCAGACTCAGACGAAGGCATTCGCAAGGCAGCTGAAATGCTGTCTATTCTTCACTATTTTTGTTCTGTTCTCGTATTATAAGTTTTATATGTCATTTTCTTGTTTATACTTGCATTGTGCAGTTATTTAATATAAGTTTATGTTTAAAACGAGGACGGGTATCTAGTTCCTTCACATTATATCGCAACACCTTGCTTTCGCAATTAAATTGAAATGCTATATGGAGCTTCAAAGTCCTCCTCCTTAATTCTTAAATGTCAGTGGTGTCAAAAATAATTTTAACTACCAACCCCGTAACCAATACCGAGACCATTGGAATCCCCCTGCTCAAAACAGTTCTGTAAAATAAATTACCGAAACTGTGTTTTTCCTCTCAAAATACAGCGAGTCGAACATTATGGTAATCTTCTTCCCTTTTAATTTTTTGTGTGCAGCCCTGATAAGATTTATGTTTTAAACGCTCGTGCATTCATCGCGCCGATCTGGACTTGATACTGAGAAGGGTTGCTTTTTCAGCAAGAATAAGCTATACTTTGAGAACAGTTTAACAATAGCTTTCTTCATAAATAGTTTTTTGTCAAGACAGCTAGTGAAATTAATCTTAAATTTTCTTTAAAGCATTTTGAAATGTAGGAGATCCAGCGCTTTTCCTTTTCTCTCAATTTGAACGGATTATATCTCGACACATAATGTCAGTGGTAATCCAGCTTATACTGAAATCAGTCTACTTAAAAATCTTAAATTGAATAGCTTCTATTGGCTGACTTTTAATTATATAATTATTTGATGTTACTTAACTTACAGAAGAATACTTTACATTTTAATGTAAAGCTTTCCCCTTTAAGCTTAATTTTTCAATCTTTTCATGAATGACAAAAATATCGAATATTAATTTCTTCTTTCTGCCGTTCTTCGAAATTAAAAAAATCCTTTTTACTAACTTTCATTCCTTTTAAATCATTTTGCTTTAGCTGTCCGTTAACAGTAGCATATTACGCATTAAAGAAAAAATATGAATTTTGCGACCGTTATCAAATTAATTTCCGAGTGGGTTTCCGTTTCAAAGCAGTAAAGGAAAAACTAATTTTTTTATTTCCCAAAATGGTATCTTGAGCTGAAATGTCTGTTAGAGTAGCGGGTATATATTCATAGACTTTAAATCTTTCTTGAGATTTCTTGAGATTTGACTCATTAACATTCGACGGAAATTTCAGAGTTTAACTCAAGCTCAAAAACATGAATTATGCAGGTATGAAGAACGCAAAATACAAACAAGTAGCTAAAGGGTGATTTTCGAAGTTCTTTATGAACTATTGTAAAAAAATTAAAAATTAAACGCCTAAGGAGCTTTCAAAGTTAAAAGAGCTAATTCAATTCAGATAATCCGCTTAGTTTATATACTTTGACGTTACAAGTACTTTGCATTATTGTCATGTTATAGTAACCAGAGCTCACAATTTACCTATCACTGCGCAAGTGTTTTAAACCAACGCTCGAGAAATGAGAAAATTTCTATGCTGACATAGAAGGATTAAAAAGTTTACAATTGTTCATGGAACGATTTTGCAAAATTGTTTCTGGCAACGCAGAAGACGCAGTTATTTGAAATGAATAGATGCTGATTGTGTAAGGTATTTTCTTCTTGTACATTACCCTCCTTATACTTTATACTTAGCTGAATGTATAAGCGCTTTCACGACTCAGCATCGATATAACCTAATGACTCTACAAATGTATTTAACCTTGTAAGCATATATGCATAAAAGGAATTTTATAACTGCAATGAAATAGGGCTGTTTTATCAAATGTTTCTATCAAAAATTTTGGGATTCTGAAGAAGCTGTGAAGAAGAAAACACAATAAATATGGATAGTAGGAATAAATGCACCTATTCTTACAGAAAAGCAGCAAAGAATGTGTATTTTAAGAATTTAAACTAAGATAATTCTCTTCTATTACACATACAAAATAAAAGCGCGTCGATGATGACAAAAAGTACTTTTCGAGAGTGTGTAGAGTTCCTCATTTTTTTTGTACTAAAATGAACGTTGAGGAAGCTAGTGAACTTGTTATAGACTTATCGCTGAGTTCAAGCAAGTAAGACATAGACACAAGAAGGGTTAACTACCCTTATTTCACTCAAAATAAGATGGAGAAATGGCCTCTTTCCCGGGCTTACAATATAGCCTCCTCTCAGGCTTGAAATCAAAATAAGAACTAAATTAGAACTAACTAAAAGAGACTTAGCCGAAGCTAACGGAAATCTAACGTAGTTGGCCTTTAATATAAACTTGCTGGCGAGTATAAAAAGGCACGTAATATACGGCTGAGCATAACAGCTTCTAGAGAGACTTAGCACGAAGAGAAAGGCACGCTACTCAGGATTCCTAGTAGCGTGCCTTTCTCGTACGCTACTAGGAACGTTTTCTACGTACTTTCCTAGTAGCGTATTTTTCTAGCAGTTCGTTAATTTAACGAACGTCTCTTTCGAAGTATGTTCTTAAATACTACTTCTAACTCATTTTCATTTGCGCAATTCTGAAAATTCATTCTGGTAGGGAGTTGTAAGCGGAAACAAGAATCGATAGGAAAGTACATCGAAATTAAAATAACTGCTATAAAATTAAAATGTACCTAACAAGTGATGAGAGCTTTTCGAAAGGGAGTGTTTGGGCTGTCAAAGAGGGCAGTTAAACACAGCATGGTAACGTTGTCGCGTCACATCTGCACTCTTCACATTATTCAGTTTTCATTACTAGCAGTATTAATATAATACAATAGTATGGCCACTTTAAACTTGATTTCCTCCGCCTGATACTAATATTTCAACTTACAGATCAACGCGTCCTTTCCAGGTTTATAAGTCATTAATAGTCAACATTTACTCACATACATGAAACAGAGTTCAGAATAAATCTTCTGAATGGAATGCAGAACAGTTAATCTGTCATGGAAAAATTATATGCATAAAAGCAATGGAATAACATTTACAAAAGGTATTCAGCATGAAAGTGCGAAAATCTTACACATTCGAATTTTGTAATTTAGCATGCATATGGACTAGTGATCTGGATAGAATTCTTCATATTAAGTATCCTTGAAGAATTTTTCTAATGTTGGCAATGATCTTACAGATAGGATAACTGTATCTGAATATAAAATTGTACTCTAAATACCAGAAAACAAAAATTCAAACGTTTCAGGTAATGATGGTATAGGAAAAGCTTGGGATTTCACAAATTTGAAATTTTCTGGTTTTTAGGATTTCCCGCAAATTTCCCGACACTTTTTTTTTTTGTCTTACGCATATTGAACTGAATTCAAGCATCAATAATGATTTAAATATATTTGCTATATGCTCCAAATTGCTCGAATATGTTAATTTTCGGCTGCTTGAATAAAATTTAGTTGCGTAGTTCAGTAGGCGGTTAATCATACGCTATCAAGTCTGTGTTAACAGCTTTTCCATCCTCAAATGATTATTAATAAATATTTAAGTTCAAAGTAACTACCTTTCTAAAACTTTGCTATAAAAGAATCCCATATTATCTAATTTAAGGCAAATTCATGAAAACGAGGTTGATGTTCCTATGGAAAATCTATTTTAATTGTGATCTGTATGATATTTCATAATACACGTAAAAACTTTAATTTAGAATGCAGATTTATAATTCTAATTTGTTTATTATTGTAATAATCAGTATTTTGCTTCCTTATTTTGTTATTTTTTCTTTTCTTGCGCCATCTATGTAACTTTTATTTCTAGTGTACTTGACCGCGGCTTACATTTACTACGTATTTTACCAACATTTTTATTATTATCTATTAGGAAGGTAATATTTTAGTAGGTAAATACAGTCCATTTATAACCCTATTAATTCCTTTGAAACATATTTTACATTCCTCATCACTAAAGTTTTGAACTATGTTAAGAGAGACAGCAACGTTTTAGTGCGCGTGCCTGAATAATAGTTAACAGTTTCTTAGATTTATTCGCAAGCATACGTTGTTGATTTTGTAAAATGTTTCTCGTCATACAAAGTCTTAACTAATACATGTATATAAAATTAAACTTAGTCAAAATATATAGAAACACATAGGAAATATCTATAAATTATCACTGTACTTTCAAAAGTCTTTTTAAAGATATTTTGATGCATTTGTTCCATATTAAACAAAATACTTCAAATTTCACTTTCAGTGTTATTTACAAATCTGAAAAAAATAAGCGCGTCATCAGAAAATGCTGTAGTTTTCAGTATTTAGAGACAAATTCATGCATCCGAGTCCAGAGAATTTAAGGATTAAATATGAATTAAAGCTATCTGCGGTATCA
The DNA here is from genome assembly GCF_044657685.1 of Stegodyphus dumicola. Classification (NCBI taxonomy): domain Eukaryota; kingdom Metazoa; phylum Arthropoda; class Arachnida; order Araneae; family Eresidae; genus Stegodyphus; species Stegodyphus dumicola. The sequence continues at coordinate 140,312,501 of NC_140771.1, read as the reverse complement.
TTTCAACATGGCATAACAGCGATTAAGAAGTTAGAGACGTCAAAATGATTGAAGCAGTTAGCTTGAAAATGAGAACCGACTTCACATTAAAAAGTAGAACTAATGAGCTCCACATGGATAAGCATCAAGCCATACAGAAAAACTCAAATTATTTCGAATTAATCATTGATAAACTGCATCGAATATCTTAGTAAATGAATTTTGATTCTTTACTTGTGAACATAATTTGTTGACACGATATTTCCAACAATAAGTTCCTGAAACGCTCTATTTATTAAACGCTCCATCTATTAAACAGTATCGGCAGTAGCTACTTAATTATTACCTTGCAAAATATTTATTAACTATTCAGTCGATCTAGCAGCTGACGGATAAACTACAGATCTTACGGCATTCGCTTTATTCTTTAGCATTATATTCTTGAATATTTAATTAGCCGATTAACATTATAATGATAACCATATCTAGGTTGAGAACACATTAACGAAGCTTGTTCTCGAGTTAAGTTTATTCGTCCAGACGATTAATGCGAAAAGTTTTCGATCGTTCTTTTATAATAAATAAAATTAAACCTATTAATGAATAGCAATTGAATTTAATGAATATTCAAGCAAACGGTATCGCTGTAGTAAGTGTTATAAAATATATTTCCTGCTGTGGATATAAAAATTATTTATGGTCTGTGTTAATTCTCTGCTTATAAAAGGCAAAATTAAATTACTTAACATTAATTCCGAACTCCTGCTGGCAAGATGATTAGCACTTTTAAATATCCAGCGTAAGTGCCACCATAACTTTTACAGATATTCAAAATATCTGGATAACCATGTTGTGTTTTCCGGTAAGCAAGCCAAATATTTATTTATTTTATATTTATTTTAATGCTCAAGTCTAGTAGTTTTCAATACTGTGTTTTAAGCTGAAAATTAGACCTTGAAAAGTATGTAAATGTTGATAACGTCATTACGAAGCTTTTAGAAGTAACACCCTATAACTGAAAAGTTACATCGCAAGTGTATTCCTTTAGATATTGAAAGTTATCTTTGCCTTTACAGAGCAACACAGGGCAAAAAATGTCCATGAAAAACTATTTGAGCCAGCCTGATATTGCTGGAATCATGTTTTGTTAAATTCTTATTTGTGAGAATTCCCTTTACACCTGAAGCTATTGTAAAAAAGACAAAAATCTATCTGAATAAAATATAATTGTTGCTTATTGGCCGCCATTTAAGTAAATGTACTGTTCCGATCTCTTATAAAATAATTCTTTCTTTAAAATTAAATGTTGCAATAAAATTCATTTTAGTTCTTTGTTTATAAAAATATCTTATTTAATAAAGGCATTAGACATATTTACGAAACAAGTTATCCACTTGACTGCCCTAAAAAGGAAAAGATAAGATAAAATTACTTCCATATGTAATTGACTTACAGGTAACTTGCTCATGAACTGTTATAAAAATGGCGTATACCTTCGATGCACAACTTTATATCAAGGAAAGCTAGATAAAAGTTAAATAACTGGTTTATTTCGTTATGTCAAAACACGTAAATTATCTTTCGTCGAGGGAAGAGGTGACTTTGTGGAAAACTTTGTAAGAAAAACTGAATCATACTCACGTTACATATGCGAAAAAAACATAGATAAGAGCATGCATCTATCCCGTTTGCCAGTATTAGAACTAATAGTGAACAACCACTTTTTAGCAATCTTATTCGTTCGGCGACTGCTCGGCACAAAATTTAAACGGAATATCTACGGTGAATACGGAAAGCTTGCTGTGCGTTCGTGCAAACTTCCTATGATAATAATAACAAAAAGATAAAATTCAGTTTTATAGATAAGGAAATTTGCGAACCTGATCACTAGAATCTAGTTTAGCACCTAAATATCACATTTGCGATTTCAAATCTATGACGCCAACAAAAAAAGGGAATATAATATTGTTTTTCCACTGAGAAATATGTATTTATATGTATATGCAAATAAAAGAGGAATTATAAATTTTTCGAATTCTAAGCATTAAGAAATATTGGCAGCAAACAAATAAATTTTTGCTTCATAGACGAAAAATTTATGAAGCAAATAATTTCCATCAGAAACAGATCCTCAAGGAAAGTTTAACGAAACAAAATATTTTATTATATGTTAGTACGAATTTAATTATTAAATCAATATAATCATGTTTAGGTTTGGGTAATAAAATCTTCCTGCACCTCTACTTCTCCAGATATTTCGAGTGCTCAAAACGTCAAAATAGTGGCCATTGGTGGCCAAACACATATCAGAATACCAGGCTTTGCTTGAGCAAAGTTCGTCAATACATCGTCAATACAATGACGAGCAGTACTCGTCAATACATCCTTCAAGATCTCCCAAGACCATTTTGATTCGCTATCATACGTCTTAGATCACATGCTGCAGTCATGAATGTATCAAGCTCCACTGAGCCAAACACCGTACTGTACAGAGTCTCTTGTCACATTTTTACATTTTGCTTTGCTGTAAAAACAACAACTTTTTTGACTGCAACTATATTTTTGAAAGTACGAATTATCGTCTGCTACTTGATAATTTTGGTTTCATACATATTGTCGCTTTTAAAGAAGCAATGGATGGAAGACCATGTTTGTGTTCTTCTCGAAGAAAATTATCCGTATCTAGTTATTTAAAAAATTGTGAAAAACATGGTTTTTCTAGATAAATGTTCCAAATACGTATCCAAGGAAAAGACGAAATGCTGCAAAAGTAAGATCTTTAAAGTTAAAAAAATCCAACAAGTCAAAAGAGAGTTGCAAAATCATTAAAATGCTCAGTGTCAACTGCAAAAAAAGTAATTAATGCTAGTTTGCTTTTATTATTGTGGTCAAGAAGTCATATAATTATTTTATTTCATACTTTTTAGTGCGAATCAAGCTAACAGAAAAGCCTTTAGATTAATTTTTGTTAAATTATTTTTTCTCCTTTGGTGGAAATGAGATTAAAGGATATGTTCCATTATCCATGGAATTGTACAGCCAAATAAATGCGGTGCATTTACTAGACCATAAATCATCGTCTTCTATGAAATGTGTTGTTTTGGTTAGTAAGTGACCATGCTACTCAATTTCAAGAGAATAATATCTTCTCTTCTTTAATACTTACCATATGGCAGCAATGTCAGGCGGGTGGACTTCTCTCCCTTTTCTTACCAGTCCCTTCAGCATTCAGAGATTTAAAATAAGAGAAATCACGCAATGAGTATTTCACGTAATGCTCACATAATGTTATGTAATATTAAAAATCCGAAAATGCACTTAAAAATATAATTAAAATTTGTTGTAAATTATTATTTTACAGTAAAGCCTACAATCATTCAAAATTCAATTAAATAATTATTTTATACCAAAACACATTATATTTCCATAAATCAGGTAAAAAGTTACAAATTCCTAGATCTTGATGCTTCAAGACTTTTTATCTCACCACGTGACTGTTCAATTTATGTGGTAAATCGTAGAATTCTTGTAAGGGAGGTTTAAATCAGATGAAAATTTTCATCAAGATTTTCTGACACTGAAAGGTTTTGCTCAGACAAAAGGATTTCCCTAGCTTTGTAATAGCTGCCCAACGGTATTTCGAATCTTTTAAGATTTTTGCCAAAATTTTAGTTAGATACTACAACATTCCAATCATGTGAATATTACGATTCAGTGTGTGATGGCAGATGAGCAATTGCACAATTCCATGCGGAAAATTTTCACAAGTATAGTGGGAAGTGGGAATAGATAAGAAAGATTACATGGCCAGAAGTACAATAGCCTGTTGATAGTATACTGAGAAGATAAACCAAAATATCTGTTCTCATTACCTTTGATACCTTCGATACACTGTTATCCTGAGCTTTTGTAATATAGAGTATAAAAATAGCATGAAAAAGTGTAAAAATTAGGCAAAGAGCTAAACATGTGGAAAAAATCTCTTTTATGTGTTACTGTGTTATTGTATAGTATTGCACTGCATTTTTTTTTAAACGTAATGTCTTCCTAAGTAACTAGCGATGTTTTTTCTATGAACGTCTCATCGTCAATTATTTATTTTATCTTACAGGTAATAAAGTGTATCCTTAAACAAAGTTGAGTTAAAATAAGAGAAGATTAAGTTTAAATTAAGAAAACTATATTGTTCTGAATAATACTGTAATCCTTTTCGAAAGCAATAACTTTCTTTTCGTTTAATACTAGCCTGAGCAACAGTATCTTACACTTTGGCTCATCTTACTCAGGTCGGAACTTTGCTTTCCTTTATAACAATTAATCTTTTACATAAATAACTGTCAATGATTTTTAAAATACTAATTCAATGTCTTTTTCTGCTGAACTCCATAAAAATAATTCCTTCTAAGTTTTAAAACTGAATCTTCAATTGGAAGATCATAAATTAAAATTTTGTAAGTTGTCTCCTCAACTTGAAAATCTAACGTTGTGCGTACACATATTGGTCAATGAATTCGAATTCTTTGAGATTTTCATTTGAATGCGTACTAGTATGAAGAATGTAATTTTTTTATGACGTGGGCTACGCGTGGTTAGAATGCTAGCATAAGTAAATTGTAAGAGTATTTTTTACGATGAATGAAATAAAATGGGAAAAACGATAGATTTTTCACCATTTGAAAAGGCTTTATTGTTGGTGCCCATTTAACAGGAGCCTCGATTTCGAAGACTACAAATCTCACTGGATTCTCAAAAGCAGCCATATCAAAGGTTTTCAAAAATTGGAATCAGAACCCGCAGTTCTTCTCTAAAAGACATAACTGCGGTTTCGAGCACAGTTTTCAAAGAGAGTGATCGGCGTCTTCTCCGACGAATTGTTTTCTCTGACGAAAAGAGACACTACTGTTCTTCAACTTACACAGATCATCAACCAAGGTTCTTCTCAACAGATTTTAGCTCTAACCATATGCAGAAAATAGGAATGTATAGTCGGGTGCCTGTGAGAAAACCACTCATTTCTGCCCGACATACAAGAATTCGTTTGCAGCGGTGTCGAAGGGAAATCACTGGACATCTAAGGATTGGAACGGGTAATGTGGTCGGATAAATCACGCTACACCTTATTTTGCACTGATGGAAAGCGTCGAATTTGCGCGTTCCATCAGTGCCAATCATCCTCTATGAAGCCATGAACCCAACTTGCCTTACTCGCACTGTACAAGGAGTCTGATGGACTTTTCTGGTCAAGGGTCTGGTGGGAGTATCATGATGTAGGGCATGTTCTGCTGGCATGAAAGTTGTGTCCTGGTTTTCTCCGAGAGTAAACAAATAGCAATGAGATACCTAGATATACTGGCAGATCAAGTGCACCCTGCAATGTTGCATTTTTAGCCTGATGGAAACGGATATTTTGTAAGGATTATGTTAATTTTATTAACAGTTTAAATTTATTTCCTGTCAAATTCTTAAAAGTTCCTTTCCTGTCAAATTCTTAACTTCAACTTACTACTTCCTGCCAGAACGTAGTTTTGGAATCTTGCTGAATATTTAATGAGGAGGAGCGGTATTTAAACCACGATGTTAATTACAACACGGCCGGGTATTTAAAAAACATAAAGACCACTTTTCCAAATGAAATAGTTGGCATAGATTTGCTAGGACCCTACTCTAGGACGAAAATAAATAAAAACAGATATATTTTAACAATCGTTGACCATTTTTCAAAATGGCTAGAAATAGTCCCTCTTAAACGAGCTCCAGCTAAAATAGTCGCATATTCGTTCTTAAATAAATATATTTTAAAATACGGGGCCCCACTAAAAGTAATATCAGATAACGGAAAACAGTTTGTTAGCAGTATATTTAAAAATTTGTGCACAGGACTTGGCATACACCATCTAAAAATGGTACCATATAGACCGCACTCGAATATTGCAGAACGCGTAAATAAGAATACTGTAAAAATTATCAGGGGATATGTGAAAAATTTTCATGACCCCTGGGACAGCTGTGTCAATGAGTTACATTTTGCCTTGAGAACCGCAAAGCACGATACTACGCAGAAGACCCCCCCCCCGCGGAATTATTTTTAGGAAGAAAAATAATAACGCTTTTTGATAAGCTGTTCTTTGTACAGCAGAGACAAGAAGAATTCAAGTTAAAAGACATTCAGAAAATTATGGACGAAGCAATTAAAAGCTCTGATAAAGCAAGGCAAAAGCAAAAAGTCTATTATGATAGAAATAGAAGGGAATTGGAATATCAAATGGGACAGAAAGTTCTTAAGCTGAAATATTATCATCTGTACCTGAAAACAGAGTTGCGAAGTTTGAGCCCAGGTTTGAAGGGCCGTACATTGTGGAAAGAATAAGAGAAGCCACGTTTTATTTAAAGACCTAAAATGGCCAACAACTGGTTGCAAATATCGATCAGTTAAAACCTTATTACAGCCGCACTGACTTTAAAATATTTCAGGATTTATTACAGGATCCTGGAAGTGAGGAGAGAACTTTTTTGTGTTGGGGTCCCCCAACACAAAAAAGAAAGCAGAACCAGCAAACTTCGACCAGGGGAATCCATTCCAGTAATGCTACAAGCGCACAAAAAAGGAGGAAGTTAGCACCGACAGATGAACGAGTCAGAGCCAAGGATTCTGCGAAAATTCAAGTACCACTGACCAGAAGAGGGAGGCCAGAAGAGAAGGTCCAGTAAAGGAGAAAATTCAACGACGAATGGAAACTATACGAAAACCACAGTTTTCAGCAGCAACAACTACAAGGGAGGCCCAAGGAGGACCAGGATGGAGATCGAAAAGCCAGAAAAGATCTGTAGAGAAAACCGTGCCGCATCAACAAGTTAGAAGGGCCAAGAGAAGATTCAAAGAACCTGAAGTACGGATATCCCCTCCGGAGCTAAAAAGGACATTGGCATTCCAGATTCCTCAACCCGCCCGCAAGATTCCCAGATTCCTAGATACGAAGCAAAAAAGGAAAAGATCGAAAGCAAACGGCGCGGAACATCAAAGTTCGAGAAGAAGATTGGAGGTCATCAGGTTCCCGACGTTCGAGCAATTCTGGAACATCAGAATGCAGGAATACAGAAAAAGATAAGTAAATATTTCTTTGCTTATTTTTCTTTGAAGTTCAAATTATATCATCTTGTTCTAGTTGCTAAAGATGTTTAGAAAAGTTAAATCGCAGATAGCGAAAGATTGATTGCAAATGTTCGTAATCATAGATTTTTATGTTAGCAATTTGACGAGAAGCTACTAGCGTTAAATACTCTTAAGAACTCGCAAGTTGCGAGAAGTAAATTGTGAATAAGTTTAGTCGGAAGACTCTTAGAATACTAAAATATGTTATCTTAAAGTTAAGATTTCGTGTAAAAATTGGTAAATTGTAACTAAGCAACTATGACTGTTGATGTAAAGTGAATTTAAATTGATGTGTAAATATTTAAATGTTCATGTAGAAATGCTTAATCTTTGTGTTGAAATATCGTAAAGTTAAAATTGCACAGAAGATAAATTTTGGCCTCTATGTATTTGAATTGTGAAAGAATTGAATGTTAATATATATATATATATATGTGTGTGTTTAATCTTAGGCTCTCCAGTTAACACGTTTAAAAGTAAATATAAGCTTTCGCTTTCTACATTAGGAAAGAATTTTCGTGTAGGGAGTCTTGTAAGGTCTTCTGTGTCAAATTTAACAAAGTTAGATGTTGTGTAGCGGTAGTTTTGTTCGCGGTAACACAACATAAAAGACCCTAAGTACATTTCAGTACATTTGCTGGAGAGCATGGGGGAAATAAAACTGTAGTATGAATGAAAGTGCATGAGGGCCAAATGAGAAAATAAAAGCGTAAATTTAGGATTTAAAGAAAAGCTTTGTAAAATTCCTTACTAATGACATTTCCTTCTAGATATGGAAGGATCAAGACCTTATTATCATACAATAAATCCATCAATCAGTAACAGTATCTGATCGGGAAATTCATTAAACTGTTCTAATATTTTTTCCATAATTGAAAGGTTACGTATAAAATTCGAGCCCACCAGCGGCCGAGCGGTAAAGTCGCTGAACACTGGTAGTTCGGTCCGAGGTTCGAATCCCGCGAACGGGCTGGCTGCATGGGTGTTTTCGTGGTTTTCCCTATGTGTAACGTGTATACGAGCCAGTTTCCCTTAGAAAGTCCTCCACGGAAGGCATCCCTCCTCTTAGGCAGATAGCCCTAGTGTGCTTTGCCGTAATTAAATACACCAACACCGTATAAAATTCATAGAAAAATAAACTTTTAGATTAATATATAGTGCTTTAGGCTTCTTTTACACAGCATTTAATATTTATTAATCCAATTTCCTTGAAATTAAGTTAAAATTACGAAACCGTAAGCTATTCTTAAAGGTTCTAATTTGAACATCAGAATTCATTTTGACAGCGCGATCTGACCTTTTAACATTAAACTTCAGGAAAGAACCGAGTAAATATAATATAAACCTTTCATGAATTTTTAATTCAAGGCATAATTTGTTAATATTTCATCGGCCGTACTTGTAAAATTTTAATCGAGATGCGTTACATTCTCTTTTAATGGAAAAGTTCAGGCTATCGGATGGGAAATAAGTCATAAGAAAATCACAGCTTTGTATCTTGATTTTTTTAATATGGCGTAAAAGAATTTGCGCATAAATGGATAACTGTTTTCGTAAATGCTACATTTGTGTCCTAAGGAGCCATAACTAAATTATACCTTTCAGGAAAACTATTCAAACAACTATTTATTCATAGGGGATGATTAACTATTTTATTTTTTATTAAATTGCGCTCGGGATTTTTAGGGGAGACGTATAAAAATACAAACATGGTACATAATACTTAAATGTTATAATGCATTAAAAATACATAATGGTTCTTCACAAAACAAAAGCAAAACAAACGTTGTGTAGACCGTTACTGCCGTTTGTATTATCCGTTATAAGGGGTAATACGTTATCTCGTAAATTCTCCTTCCTTTTTCTAAATAGCCTTAATTAAAGCTTATGCAATTTTACAATAATTTTAAACTGTTAACTAAATGACATAAACTTTTTACAGCGAAGGAACGTAGGAGCCTTCTTTTCTGTTTAATGTATAACAAAACAAGCTGGAATTTCTTATTTGTTTAATAAATTTATACATGTTATCTGCATTCACTATCATGCATCATGTTTTTATTAAATAACGTATCACTGAGGTTTAACAAAATGGAAAATTTTCTTTTTATAGAGAATTTTCAAAAAAGAAGAATACGTAATATGACTAATATAAGAAGAATACGTAATAGAAACGTAATATGACTGATTTCTTATCTTTTTCATGGATTTTCTTATCCTTACAGGCTTTATCTCAAAATTGTAATTTACACTTAACTCCTCCGGTTCAAAGTGAAAAGTGAAATCATCGCGGACGGACACATTGCAAAGAAAGCAACCCGAAGGGAAAACATTGATATACAAAACGTCACATTAGACGGTATAAGAGAAAGCAAGGTGTAAATAGCTCACTTTTGAAACTTTTTAGCATATAACATCGTTATGTAAAATACGGCATCGGAAGAAGCTTTGCCGTTTTAAAATATTGAGGTACAAAACATCATGGCAAACAATAAAACACGTACAAATCATAGCATTATCACAGCAGTCATCAAGAGTCGCAGACATACATTTCAAATTAAAAAAATTCTTAACATATGTTCGTTGTTGCAATCTGCAATGATCTGTGAGCGCAAGAAAAAAACAAGAAATATTTTAACATTATTTCAGTTTTTAATTGAAGAATCAAGAAGGAAATTTCAGCATTCAAAATCTGAAAATGAATAGACATTGTAGTGAAGAATTTTAAACTTATGTAACAGGTAAATAACGTTCATTAATTAATTAATTGTTTTCATAAAAGTATATTTATTGTTTTTGACGAAATATTACGTTATAAAAGAGGTTTGGAAAAAAAAGCTCGTCTTCACTTTAGATGTGGGTAAAACCGAATGCAAGCAGCGAGTCTTGTCTGCCCACGGCTATGAATTACCAATATTTTGAAGTTTTATAGAATTATCATTTAATCTCTTTACACATGTATTTATAAAGTATTTATCAATAAGAAATTAGATTATATACGGTCAAAAATTGATTTAAAATATTTTAAATAAACTATTTCCGACGAATTTATAGTACTTGGTAAGGAATTTAAATAAAAAGATATTTAAATATGAAATTTTATTTTTGGAATAAGTTAATTTGAAGTTCTATAAATAATTTTTAATTTCAGTAATTCAATGTATAAAATGAATACGTATCGTTTATCTTAATGTATTCAAAAGCCAGTCTGATAATAATGAAGTAATCAAAAACGGTTGACTGTACAGAACTTTTCAGGAAATTACACTTTAAGAACATAAATAAACTAAAGCAAGAAAAAAATGCTGCTATTATTGAAATAATATTAGACTAAAAATAAGACTATGACAAATATCAGACTGACAAAATCAGTATTAGCCAAGGCTAAATAAAGGAGATAATTAATTAAATAATTTTAATTTAAACACTCGTACATAATTCTGTTCTTTGTCTAATATTTGTCTAAAAATCTCCTATTAAATCTTAATAAAAAGTGTTAGTTAAATAAGGACTCTTAATAACTACTAAATTAAATTTCTGTTAACGCATATATGCTACAAGTAGTTGCAATATTTGCTGACTTAAAAGTAATTTTTTAATTTTACCTATTTTAAATGCTTAATTCTCTCTTTTAATTTTTCAACTAAAATGTATTATTATTTGAAAGAAATATAAACGAAAATGGGTAAAAATGGTTTTTAAATAATTATAAAAAATGGTTTTTAAATAATTATAAAAAATGGTTTTTAAATAATTATAAAAAAGTTTTTTCTTCTCTTCTTGCTCTCACAAATCAAAACATACTGCAATAGTGGACATACATTTGAAACATATCTCTGTTATGTACCGTCATACGATGATTTGAAATATTCTTCATTTTTTTATCACGAAACTGCAAAGTTTATCCCGCTCTTTACTTTTTACAACGTTAATTTTACACAGCAATACCTTAGAACTACGATGTTTTATCCTTTGTATGATGACCTTTACCTGGCATTTCCTTTTTCCGCTACGTTTTAATAAGTTATACTTTTGAATCTATGCTTTCGGCTGAATAATCTGACTTCCAATAGTAAGCGCTGTTTTAAGACGCTCCAAATGAAACTGTATCTTAAAGTTACAGAATTTGATCTTGAAAAATTCGAATACGCCCAAGCCGTTTAATTTGTAATCGAAATTCAAACTGTACAAGTTCAATAATTATAATTATCAGAAAATGGGGCCTTGAATTTGGGATATGATAAAAAGTTTTAGAGTTAAAAAGGTCTTGCATTTTTTAAATAATTATTAGTATATGAATTTGGTTGTAATTTATTCATAAAGTAAAGAAGTGTTGAAATAAAAACAAATAAAAGCATTGAATATTTCCAACATTTAGCTAAATGAAGTATCATTTCTAGAAACGAAATCTTAATCCAAATGGATTTTGAAATAATCTAATATTAAATTTCTGAAAACTTAGAAATTTAGAAACTTAGAAACTTAGAAATAATTTTAAAGAAACATGCCTCCTTATATGTTAATAACAATGCAGCAGAGGGAACGATACCTAAACATCAACCGTCGTGCAATCTATGCACGGTTAGCAGCAGAATACATAAAGCAAAAATTATTTTTAAACTGTTTCAGGTAACGTGAAATTTTTCTCCAAATGCGTAAGAGAAAAGTGAGGATTTAGAGATTTTAAACACAGAACAGAATTTATGAGTCTAGTTACAGGAAAATTTAATTCTTACTTGAAATATTTTATTAATTTCTTGCCTTGCAATTGTTTGCATAGATATTTTATCCAATTTTTAAAGGTTCCTTGAAATTGCTATATTAAACAAAATGTAAATCCGGATTTTCAAAACGCTTTAGTAAATTTTTGCAACATATTTCATTTTATATACTGGGCAATTTTACTCTTAAAAATGTTTCATTATTTGGGAACATTATAAAAAGTGAGAGCAAAGAATGATAAGCTTTTTCTTAAACTCATTGAGGTAGTGATATGAGAAAATCTACATAAATTGCGCATATCACTTACACTTATATTTAATCGCTTATATTTAAGAACCTGTAGTAAAAGTCCTAAAAGTTCCCGAGTCATTCAAAATTCAAAATAACCGTTTTTTTATAAGGATCGCTTTTCTGTCATATGAAAACGAATAATGGAAATAAGGCCTTTGAAATAAAATTAACATGCACTGAAAAGCCCAGTTCTTCGCCGTTAGAAATCAAGTATTAACAGATAATTTAAAGTAGGTAATAAATGAAAGAAATGTAGCACTTCCAATATCTAAAAAAGGATAATATAAATCTACATTACTCCCCAATTTTTAGAGTCTGCCAAAAAGATTATACTTTTGAACTTATTTTTTCTGGATCGTCTACACTCACCAAACCGGCCCGATAATACTCAAGATAGAAAGCAAAACTACAAATGTCGGACACATAAGATAGAAACGTGTTAAGCTCCGAGTTATCTCGGCATCAATCAGCCCTTAGTCAAAATCAACAATGACAGCTCCTTTTGCCACTCATTTTTCCTTCTCTCTTCTGACACAGTGTCAGAGAAATGAGCACATTTCCGATCGAATTCTCACGTAATTCTTAAGTCTTCGTTTTTTCCCATTATTGCGTAAGATTTTGGAAAAAAATGTGCGGTCTGAAATTCGTGTGTAACGCAGAAAGAATATATTTTAAATTTCCTTTAGCTCTGAATAAAGGTTTTTCGGTACTATTCGGTTTCGAGGGTCGTAAAAAATCGCCAATGCTGCCAAAAATAATTGCGGCAACCCTAATAATTGCGGCAAGAAAGGAAGTATAATAGTAAATAACTATCTAATATTGATGTTTTAATTTAGATGAAAGGTTAATTTTATATAATACTTTTTTATTATTATAATTTATATGAAAAAGGCTAAACATGACTGAATGGAAGCATAAGAGTAAATAACTATTTCAGATCATTATTATAATTTATATAAAAATTGCTAAACATAACTGAATGGATGCCTGCATAGCTATTTCCCTACCGACTTATCGCTAAAGCATAATTTCCTCTCGTTGCTTTTAAACGTAATTTTCTATAATGAATGATGCCTTTTCTTTGAAAATATTCTTGGTAAAGTGCAGAATCTCTCACTTATTTGTTCGCCGCTTTTTACAAGGGTTAAAAACAATTGGATTTTTGTCAATTTTCTTTTACTTTTTAAGTGCAAATAGGTCGATGTGTACATAGATAATGTCAAGGGTGTGCGCAGTGCCATTTTTGTGCAATTCTAGGATTTTTTTTTTAAGTGAAAATAGGTCGATGTGCACATGGATACCGAATATGTGCAGTTCTTAAAAACGCGTCAAGCAGTGGATGATTCTGCACTTTACCCAAAATTCTATTGCCGACTTTTCGTCATGGGCAATTGTTAAATCCATAGGATATAAAAAAAGGATTTAAAATCAAAAAAAGTATTTAAAAATTAAACTAGTATTTCAATAGCGTCTTAAGAAATATACAACTATATAAACTTACGCAATCTGAAATCAGCGCGTACGCTAGATTTGGCACGCTGTTAAATGGACGCGTTTGCTAGATTTGGCGCTTTTGCGCATACATTTTCGCTGCAATTTTATACGGCCCTCAAAACAGAATAGTACCGGATTTTCTTACTACTTAGCGAACGCCGTAGTAGTGAAACGCCGCTATTTTATGTAGAATAGTAAAATGAGATGATAAAATACTAGATGAGTAACACAACGTCCAACAGCTTTGCTAGTAAAAGCATCTATGTAATTCATCATAAAATAGGATAAAAGCGCAGAATAGGCTGCATCAACAAAGTTCAGTAGGAGGAGCTGTGTGACGTCCATAAATGGGTGGGACTAAGCTTGTGACGTCACGATGTAAGTCTCGCATTTACACTACACCTACTTTCTATTTTCTCTTAAAAACAATAATAATAAATTGTTTATTATTGCAAATTAATATTAAATTCTTTACTTTTAATTTACATTTATAACATTTAAGCTTAGGCGTTACTGATAATAAGTATAATAAATTGTTTATATTTAAAATTACCATGATACAGTGAGCGAATTCTACCAATTATTAAAACGATAAACAACGTCGCAGTCTCTAATACTTGTAGAGCTTCAATATTTTCAGAGATTTTTATTAAAGCATATACAAATAAAAAAACATTTTAATTTAAATTCATATTGTGGAACATTAAATTTTGTCATTTTTCAAATTACCTTCTTGCTACGTAACGACATAATTCTTTAAATACCAATTATTAGACAATTTTCATTATTTTCTAAAAATTTTAAACTTTGTATTAATAAAAAAAGAAGAATATTTTTTATTGCATATGAACAGCATTACACAGCTTTCATATCAGTTTCTAAAATTCCTAAATCACGTCATATTCTGTGTAGGCATGCTAGAATTCTACGCATTAATAAATAAAAAAATTTAATTTCTCAGAATGAAAGAAAATAATATAATAAAATAAATACTACAAACTTGGAACACTAAGCAATACTTCCCATACGCATACACACACACACATATTATCAATGAGCTCATATTATCAAGTGGAATTACGATACCAAACACTACGTATTAAAATATGAGGTAAAACGTTACTTAAAGGATTAAAGTTTACAGTTTTGCCACAGTTGAGTAGATCGTCGGGCTATCGATATATATCGTAAGTCGGAAAGCGTTATAAACATATCAAAACCAAAAAATTAAAAATACAATTTAAATGAAAAATGATGTCTTAAATGTAATTCACAATTAAAACAACAATATGAATTTAAAATACACAAACGATACGTTAAACATTGCACTATACATATATAAAATACACAAAAAAAAACTTTATTTAAAGTTACATTACTGCTCGTCATCACACACAACCTCGTTTTCCCTTTTACACAACGATCAGTATTCGCTCAAAAAACATCAAAGAATTCCACAAACTCGGTGTCCATGTGCTCATTTATCTATTTTCACTTAAAGAAACATCCCAGAGTTGCACAAACTTGGCATTGCGCACCACATTGGCTTTGCCCATGTGCACATCGATCTATTTTCACCTAAAAAAACATCCCAGAATTTCACAACCTCGGCATTGTGCACCACATTGGCTTTGCCCATGTGCACATCGATCTATTTTCACTTGAAAAACATCCCAGAACTGCACAAACTCCGCATCGCCCACAACCTTGGCATTGCGCACCACATTCGCTTAGCCCATGTACACATCGATCTATTTTCACTTAAAAAATCATCCCAGAACTGCACAAACTCGGCATCGCCCACAACCTTGGCATTGCGCACCACATTCGCTTAGCCCATGTACACATCGATCTATTTTCACTTAAAAAACATCCCAGGATTGCACAAACTCGGCATTGCGCACCACATTGGCTTTGCCCATGTGCACATCGATCTATTTTCACTTAAAAAAACATCCCAGAGTTGCACAAACTCGGCATCGCGCACAACCTCGGCATTGCGCACCACATTAGCTTTGGTCATGTGCACATCGATCTATTTCACTTAAAAAACATCGCATAATTGCACAATCTCGGCATCGCACACAACCTTGGCATTGCGCACCACATTGGCTTTCCCCATGTGCACAACGAGGGGACGAGACATCCTACAGACCCATGTGCACAACGCCCATGTGCATAACAAGGGAATGAGACATCCTACAGACCAATATGTCTCATCCCCTAGTTTGGCAAGCTGCTAGAAAGGGTAGTACTTGGAAGACTAAATTTTTTCCTACAAAGAAACAATTCCATAGACCCCAGGCAATTTGGCTTCCGAGGAGGACTTTCTACAGAACACGCTATCTCCAAGTTAATGAACTTGATAGAGTGCAACAGAAGCAGGAGACACCACTCCTTGATCATTAGTCTGGACATCCAGGGAGCATTTGACTCCCTGTGGTGGCCAGGCGTTATACAGGCTTTATCTCAGATGAACTGCCCGGCAGAACTACAAGAGCTAATTCATAGTTACCTCAGAGATCGCACACTCCAGTATACAGCGAACGATGGTATAGTCAGACATCACCTACAGAAAGGATGCCCCCAGGGCTCATGCCTTAGACCAGTACTTTGGTCGATAGTTGCCAACTCAATCTTCAAGGAATTTGATGACAATTGCCAGGACTGTGACATACTGGCCTAAGCGGACGACTTCTTGATTATAGTCCATGGAAGATCCAAATTAGAAATGACAGCGCAATTCTACCTCGACAAGTTTAGCTTCTGGGCAAGGGACCACAAGATCACGATCTCTGCCTCAAAATCCCAAGCTTTGCTCATAGGAGCCAAAAGACCTCTCAAAAGGAATCCATCCATCAAACTTTATGGCAACCCCATCAAGATGGTTAAACAACTCAAATACTTGGGCTTAATCATTGACTTAAGATTATCCTGGCTTCCGTATCTTCAGTATCTAAAAATAAAAACAGACAGTCTTAAAAATTACATGCAGAGAACAGCGGCTCCAACCTGGGGCATTTCATCGACACTGCTAAAACATTGGTATCTCACCGTTACTCAGGCCATAGTTTTACACGGATCCGGCATCTGGGCAAAACATCTAACGGTACAAGAGAGGCGCCTACTTAACTCGCTCCAGCGCCCACACCTTTTGCAAATAAGCAGAGGATTCAGGACAACTTCAACAGCGGCACTGCAAGTCCTAACAGGGTACCACCACTGGACTTGGTGGTAGAGCGAGAGGCGGCCATCTCCAATACTCTCCGACTTGGGAAAGACTATAAACTCTGGAACAGGAACTTGCATACCTCGGACTATATGCACAAAATCTTTGACTATCCCTGCCACCCAGCCCAGCATAACCTCGCCGAAAATATATACACGCAGACACTTCTCTGTCGGCAGAACTCAATAGCCAGACACGGATGGTTCCAAAACAAAGGATGGTACTGGATGCGGCTTATGCACAATGATCGATGGAGAAATCAAATACCGCTGGAAACGTAGACTCAATCCGAACAACACAGTCTACCAAGCTGAATTGTCAGCTATTAAAAAAGCAATCGATCTCTCATATAGTCACCAAGAAACTGTCTATATCTATAGTGACTCACTGTCGAGCATAGCCGCCATAGAAGGACCAGCCAGCCGAGACCCCTTCGTACTCAACATACAAAGGGCATTAGTCAAACTCCCACTCAATTATCATCCCATCATTAGCTGGGTACCAGCGCACACAGGTGTAGTCGGCAACGAGCTGGCGGATGAACAGGCAAAACAAGCGGCTTCGGGGATCTTCCTGCCAGAACATGCCCTACCTCTGCTTTCCTCTTATTTCAAAAAGATTACACGCGGCGACCTTTACGAAGAATGGCAGCAGAGATGGGATACTTCCCGGACAGGTCGAAGGACGTATAAATTTATCCCAAAAGTTACAGACCTTGTCTTCTCCAACTCATCTTCATTGAATACGTTCCTCTCTGGGCACGGCCCGTTTCCTGATTACCTACACAGATTTTCACTTAGAGACTATGATCTCTGTGAATGTGGACTAGTCGGAACGCCAGATCATTATGCATTTACATGCAGATTGACAGAGGCTCACTACATGCGTCACCCTTCAGACAGATATTGGAGGGAATGGACAAAAGTGCTACTAGAACGGAGGGGTGCGTGCTTTAAGCTGCGCAAGATCATCAAGTTCTGCAGGGTACACTTTTCATTTGTCACCTAATACCTCCCAGCGCATAACCCTGCTAACAGATAAGTAATGTCTGTTTACTACTGTTATGTCCATATTACTTTCATCATACTCTTATCCTATTCGTTAGATGCATTTAAAGTATTACCTTAAATACTACACCTTATGTGACTTTTACTTGACTGTAATAATCATCCTCGATGTGATTATAGTATTAACTTAATTATTATAATTGATATCATATGCTTTCATTTTAATCTGAATATTGTAACTACAGTATATGTTGTCAACAACTTAATGTGTCTAATATATTAATTTAATCATTATAATCGTAATCTTATGCCTTCCACTTAAATTGAATGTAGTAAATACATAATCCAACGTATATATATGTAAGTGGACTCCCAATCAGCATTAAGTAATGAACTGACACTCTCATAAATATGTCTCATAAGCAAATTATCTTGAGAATGTATTATATTATGTATATTTTAGCATTGCCATAAGTAATGTAAGCAAGATCCTGTATGCGTATCAATGGTATGTTGTTGCGCCTGCGAGCGCATTTCATTACTAGCGTCCGCGCATGCGCCTTGAGCTCTTGGAGTTTGTGACATGAGATTGTGAGCGAAGAGCGTGTGAGAGAATTCCTGGCTTCGAGTGACCATGAACGATGTAAATTAATGATATAAAAGTGACATATAATACAGTCCATTGTTCCTGAGTTTATTGAATTATAGTATAGTAATTCAGAAGTCAAACAACAAAAATCAGCGTTATATTCACAAAATTTTCACAGGACTAGTTTCGATGGTTTTACCGAACCATCATCTTCAGCTGCAAAACCGCAAATGAACAAGATAGGAAATAATGATTAGATAAGATAAGGAAGCCTGGACAAGAATAAGCAAGTGGCGCCATCTGTTGGCGAAACCAGAACTAAAACATAATTTCTCTAAAAGCCGAAGGCAAATTTGGATTGGAATTAGGATCGTTAACTAGAACAGAAAGATTTTTATGAATGTGAAATGCCTCTAGAAAATCCAGTTCTCCAATGGAAGATGTTTTTTGAATAATTTTGGCAGGAGAAAAATTGAAAGTGTGATTTTCGGACCAACAATGTTGAGCAATAGAAGACTTCTGTGTTTCCTTTTTTCTAACATATGCCTCATGTTCTTTGACGCGAAATTTTAAGGCTCTCTTAGTTTGGCCAATGTAAATTAAACCACACTGGCAAGGAATCCTATAAATACCCCAGGAATTCATATCCGGAATGGGGTCCTTGAGTATAGAAGTTGGAATTTTATTGATGGGAGAATAAACAACTCGAAAGTTAAATTTCTGCAAAATATGTGCAACTTTATAGCTAATTGATGGAAAGAAGGGAATGACAACAGAATTTTTATAATCTCCTAAAGTAAGAGTGTGGCTTTTAGTGTGCTGAGATGAGAATTTTTTAACTGCTTGATTAATAATGTTGGGTGAAAAGCCCCTGTCAATAGCTATTGCTTTTAAATAATTTAGTTCTTCGTCGAGGGCTAGTTTGGAGGAGCAAACTTGAAGAGCACGGAAAACATAGGAATAAAATGAAGCTAACTTTTGTTTAGTCGGATGACATGATTTAAAGTGTGGTGGAAGGCAAACCGATGAAGGTTTACGGTAAACTGTAGTACTGAAGTTGGATGTGTTACGTGTGACCAGAATGTCGAGAAACGGAAGAGAATTGCAAGTCTCAAGTTCAAAAGTGAACTGAATAGCAGGATCAATAGAATTCATTGTTGAAAGAACTTTATTTAAATCATCTTTATTACCTTCAAACAGGGTAAAAGTATCGTCTACGTAGCGGAACAACCATGCCGGGAAGTTTAAAGTTTCAAACAATTTTGATTCATAATAATGCATGTAGATATCAGCCAGGATGGGACTGAGGGGGCTTCCCATGGCTAATCCCTCAGTTTGCTTGTAATATTTATTTTGGAAAACAAAATGTGTTTGTTTCAAACAGAGTTGAGTGAGAGAAATTAGCTCATCAATTTCGATGCAAGAGAAATGAAATTCACGAAGTCTGGTTTCTAGACATCTTAATGCACCCTCCACTGGGACATTGGTGAATAATGATTTTACATCAAAAGAAACCATGAGTAAATTACTAGGAGAAATGTTTTTAAGCTTTTTTACAAACTCTATTGAATTTTTTATGGTGTAAATGTTATTGTCTAATAGAGTGGAAAATCTAGAAACTAAATATTTAGCTAATGGATACGAGGCAGTACCTAAATTTGATACAATAGGGCGGAAAGGAATACCACTTTTATGAATTTTGGGAAGAGCATATAATCTGGCACAATTCGCAACAGGTGGGATAAGCGAATGTTTTAAGTTGCTTGAAATGATTTGCGAAGATTTGATCGCAGTTTTTATTTTGGATAAGTCCGAAGGTGAAGGATCTTTAGGGATCGGATTATATGGTCCTTCGTTTAAGAGTTTAGTGACACCATCGATGTAAGTGTTCTTATCCATGACGACTATCTGGCCACCTTTGTCGGACTTTGAAATGATAATATCCGGGTTAGAATGAATTTCGCGCATTGTAGCTCTTTCTCTCGCAGTTAGATTTGGTTTCAAAGGTTTATTATTGAATTTCACATTATGAGCGATAAGATGCCTAATCATTTCTTTCTGTGAATCTGAAACTTTACTGAACTTGAAAGCTTTTTCTATAGGAGCCAAAATCTTTGGAATCGAGGGTTTACAGGTTTGTGAGAAGTTAAAATTATATTTTAGAATTCTCTCTTGTTCTTCCGAAAGACTAACATTAGAAATATTAACTATTGGCTTGATGTTTACAATGGGAAGATTTTTTGAGCTACTTGAACTGGAAAACTGTAAAAGAAGTTTTTCGAATTTAACTGCAAGGGTGTTTTTATGACGGATAACTGCATTCTCCGTTCTAGACCAAGACTTTTGTTCAAGGGCAGTGAATTTTGGATATGATTTAGCGAGTTCCAGATGAAGCTTATAGAGTTCATGTTCAATTTTGGACAATTGTTGACGTGTATTCCTTATCACGGACCGAAGTAAGGCAAGCTTGCAATTTAACAGAATTCTTGAAACGCGACTCGAAGGTTTTTGATTAGATTTGATTTGAATAAAATTGGGGATCAATTTTTTACATTTACATTTAAGTAAAAAGTCAAGATGATTCAGGAATTTTTGCCGTTTCAGGCGTAATTTAGTGAAACGATTGACGGATGAAGGCATGATAAACAATGCAGAAAATCAAACTAAATTAACTGAGCAATAATCAAGTACACACAATACAGCAGAAAAATCCCTCACTGAAATGAATAGAAAACAAAACGATTGTAAGCAAAATGCATAAAATCAGACAAGCAAAGCACAATATCCAAATGTACAAAACATAAGCATATTATAGTATAGTGCCTATGCAAAACATCGTGATCCGTCATGGGCCAGAGATCTATGGATTATGAGTTACTTACAAGTAACAAGTAAGTCAGAAGTTTCGATTTAAGAATAAAGTGCCATTTTATTATTTTGATATACTGTGTAAGAGTTTTGAGAAAATTTACAGTATTTATATACTGTGTTTAAGTAATTGAGAAGAATTACTTATTATCTTGTGTTATTTCATTAAAAGTACAATGTTGATAAAAGGTGCACTTAAAGAGGATTTAAAGCTATTGGCTTTAGAACTGAATATAGAATTAAGTGAAAAGA
The DNA here is from genome assembly GCF_044657685.1 of Stegodyphus dumicola. Lineage (NCBI taxonomy): Eukaryota > Metazoa > Arthropoda > Arachnida > Araneae > Eresidae > Stegodyphus > Stegodyphus dumicola. The sequence goes on along the minus strand of NC_140771.1, from coordinate 140,290,920 downwards.
TAACTGTTACAGATTTAGATTTAGCGATTAAAAGTAGTGAAGCATTTAAATCCGATCCAAATTCGGAAATAGAGTTGGGTAATTCCATACTAGAGCATCATAAATCTGAAGAAGCAAAAGTATTACAGTTAAAATAAGTTAAATTAGAGAGATGTAAAACAGAACTGGAAATTGCTCGATTGCGAGCTGAAAAGTGTTAATAATAATCAAAACGAAACTAAAGGAGAAAGTTCCGATTCCATAGATTCCCTTATTAAAAGTATAAGAACACTAACATTGAAGGTTCCGAGTAAACCTGAAAACTGGAGTTATTTTTTCTCGTCTTTAGAAAGAGCTTTCGCGGCAAAAAATGTGCCTGAGAAATCTAAAGCGGAAATATTGTTAAACTTGTTAGGGGAACGGGCTTCGAACATTATCGTGTATATTAGAGATGAGGAGCTAAGTGACTATGAAAAAGTAAAAGCTATTATTCTAACCTACACCACAAATTGTTTTAGAAAATTTTAAAAAGGCTCAACGCCTAAATGAGTCCCATGTGCAGTTCGTGTCGCGATTAACCACAAATTTCGAATATTACTTAAAATTGAGGAAAGTGTCTGATTTTGAAACTCTGAAGCAGTTAATGATATCAGACAAATTGTTTGAGACATTAGATCGAGAAACGTCAGCCCATATTTCTGTAATCCAAGCTGAAAGTTGGTTTCCGCCTCAACAAATGGCTAAGGAAGGAGATTTATTTTTCACATCTTGCGGAAAGTCCCTTGCCGCAAGTGTGGACAGTTTTCAAAAATCTCGCAACAATTACAAAACGTCGAAAAATGTTTCAATAGTATTCCTTGCCTATGTAAAAGGTTTAAAGTGTGTTCTTTGTGAGGAGAATCATTTTTCTGAAAAATGCCGGAATTTCTTGAAACAACCTGTGAATGATCGAGTTGAAATCATCAAATGTCAAAAATTATGCTTTAATTGTCTAGCCTTAAATCATTCTGTCAAAAACTGCAAATCAAAGTTTTCGTGTTCCGTTTGAGGGAAAAGACACCACGTGACACTGCATTTTCCAGTAGAAAATAAATCATCGAAAGAGAAGGAAAAAAGTAAAAACGAAACAGCGAGTAGTTCGAGTGTGCTTTCCCCCCTAGCGCCAGACTTTCTGCCTAACAGCGGTGATACTCTACTTACAGCGACTAGTGTAAACAGATCCAAAAAAAGTGTTCTGAGCACGGCTATTTGCTTTATTAGTGATGGTATGGGTAAGCTACATCCAGTCAAAACATTACTTGATGGCGGCAGTACTTCATCGTTTATAAGCAGAGACTGTGCGAATAAATTCAACTTTGATTCTTAGAAGGTAAACATTGCGATTTCCGGATTAAATGATTCCTTGTTTACAATTCGGAAAATAGTTTCGGCATGCATTAGCAATAAAGATAAAAGTTACATGAGACATTTAGACTTATTAGTAGTACCAAAAATCACGCAAGATTTGATTCCTTCAAGGAAAATTGATATTAAAATGCAGGACGTTTGTAACGTAAAATTAGCTGATGAGAATTTTAATGTTCCAGAACGTATAGAGATGCTTTTAGGAGCTGTGGTTTACTTTGAGATATTAAAATCTGAACAAATTCGCTATGAAAACTCGAGTCTTATTTTACAAAACAGCGTGTTCGGGTTTATAGTGTTGGGAAGCGTTACATCAGAAGAACAGAGCCGCGTACATTTTGGTTAATGAAAACATCTAATGACTTAAAACAAACAATGAGAAAATTTTGGGAAATAGAGAATGTTGAAATAGCCATTCCAAAAAATAAAGAAACAGCAATATGTGAAGAACATTATGAGCAAACTCATAAGCGGAATGAAGAAGGGAGATACATTGTAAAAATGCCAATAAAGGAAGATCCTATTTGCTTAGGAAATTCAAAAAATGTTGCCTTTGAGAGATTAAATTCCCTATGGAAAAGATTAGTTAAAAACCCTGAATATTTGAGTCTGTATCAGGATTTTTTAAAGGAGTATGAAGAGCTTGGGCATATGACTGAGGTTGAAGAGAAAAATGAGCCTAGGGTAGTGTACTACATGCCACATCATGGGATATACCGACCTCAAAAAACAACAACTAAATTGAGAACAGTGTTTAATGCATCGTGTTTAACATCAAATGGAATTTCGCTAAATTCTTTACAACGTAATGGGGGGGGGGTTATTCAAGATGATCTCTTTTCAATCATGCTTAGATTTAGAAAGTACCCATTCGCATTTACGGCGGATATTAGAAGAATGTATAGAATGATTGAAATTAACCCTAAACAGAGATGCTTGCAGCGAATGCTGTGGAAAAAAGAAAATGATGCACCTGTGAAAATCTACGAGCTTAATACTGTGACTTACGGTACAGTTAGTGCGCCATATTTAGCTATGAGAACTTTTAACCAATTGTCGATTGATGAAGGTCCAGTCTTACTTAAAAAAATTTATATGGATGATGTGCTTAGTGGAGCGGAATCTTTGAGTACAGCTAAGAAGCTTAAATCTCAGTTAACTGCAATACTGAAGAGTGCAGGAATGACACTGCACAAGTGGTGCAGTAATCATGCTGAACTTGCGGAAGAAGATCACTTCTATTCCTTTCCTAATGAAGCAGAATCTACAACACTTGGAGTGTCTTTCAGGTCTACAAGAGACTGTTTCTGTTTTAGAGTGAAACTCGATAATGACATATTTGTTACCAAACGACAAATATTGTCCACAATTGCAAGATTGTTTGACATGATTGGTTTACTAGGGCCAATCATAAGTAAAGCCAAAATATTCCTCCAACGGTTGTGGTTGTTAAAGCTGAATTGGTATGAACCACTACCAAAAAAGGAACCTGATGAATGGAAGAAGTTCTCTACTGAACTGGAAGTTTTAAGTAAAACAGAAATTGAAGGGTTTATTCTTATTGCAGAAGTAGACTATGTGGAACTTCATGGATTTGCAGGTGCCTCTGAGGTAGCATACGGAGCAACCATATATTGCAAGTGCCGTTCGAGAGATGGAGAAGTGAAGAGAAGGCTAGTGACGAGTAAATCCAGAGTCTCGCCTATTAAACGAGTTACTATTCCGAGACTGGAGCTATGTCCGGCAGTCCTACTTGCAAGGTTGATGGTTAGAGTAATATCTGCATTAGAGATTCCTGTGAACAAAGTTTATCTGTGGAGTGACTCCATGATCGTGCTTTCATGGATAAAAAAGGAACCTTACCAGTTGAAGATATTTGTTGCAAATCGAGTGGCAACAATTCAAGAGTTGACTAATGGTCATCAATGGCGACATGTGTCATCAAAGGAGAATCCGAGTGATCTTATATCCCGAGGTTTGGATCCCAGTAAATTTCTACAAAATGATATGTGGTGGAAAGGCCCTCTGTTCCTGAGATACGACGACTATCCAAATAGAGAGATTCCGGTGGAAGTCATTGTGAAGGACTTTCCAAACGAACTTAAAATCCTTAGTGACTCTAATATTTTTCTTAATGTGAAAGCTAACCCTTTCATTGAGAATTTCTTAAATTTAAGTAACAATTACACTAAAATTATTCGTGTTTTAAGTTTTATTTTTAGGTTTGTAAACAACTGCAAGGGGAAGGACAAGGTTTCAGGTCCTCTTCAGAGCTCAGAATTAAAATTAGCTGAACTTAAACTGATTAAGCTAATTCAAGATAGTGAATTTAAAAAAGAACTCTCAAGCCTTGAAAAGGAGGGTAAGGTACCTCCAGATAGCATGGTAAGAAGTGTTTTTCCATTTTTAGATCAATATGGAATTTTACGAGTTGGAGGCAGATTAACTAATTGTAAGTTGAATTTTGATAGAAAATTTCCTATAATCTTACCAAAGAATCATAAGTTGACTAATCTAATTATTGTGATGTTTCATAAGAAATACATGCATATTGGTCCACAAGGCTTACTGTCTATTGTTAGACAAGGGTTTTGGCCCTTAAACGGGCGCAACACTTGTAGAAAAATAGTACATGAGTGTGTCGTATGTTGCAAAGCAAAACCAGTGACCTGTCAACAACTTATGGGTCAACTCCCTCAAGAAAGAGTCAGCCCGAATTTTCCATTCAATTGTGTTGGAGTTGATTTTGTTGGTCCTTATTTTATAAAATACCCACATCAGAGAAAAGGTCGCCTTAACAAGGTGTATGTGTGCATTTTCGTTTGTTTTCTTACCAAAGCTTGCCATCTTGAGTTGGTAACAGACCTGTCTAGTCAAGCATTTATTGCAACCTTAAAGCGTTTTTTCAGCAGGAGAGGCAAGTATGCACGCATATTTTCAGATAACGTTCCTGTATGTAACTGGCCTCTTGGCAAAATCGTAGAGATATTCTTAGGTAAAGACAATAAGGTTAGAGTAGTTTCAGTGAAAACGAAAGGAAGTATTTTTAAGAGATCAATTAATAAAATTTGTCTTTACCTATGCCAAACTAAACAAAAAGTATGTTTGTAATTAATTATTGTATTTTCTTATTATAGTAGTTTGATTTTGTTGATGTTATTATTTGATGTTTATAATTATTTATTATAAACATCAAATAATAACATCAACATCATTATTATACTAGCTATGATTGACTTTCAGGTGCGCATACCCTTCGAACTCGAGACAGTCGTACGCTTTCCAACAATCGATCCTGGTAGAACATTCTCTTTAATGATTTCTAGCAATGTTTCGGCACCTCTGTTTTCAACAACTCTAAAGATGCATTTACCTGTCCCTTTCTCAACCAAACCAAAAACCCATTTTCCTTCGATTCTTTTCCCTCTATGATACTTTTGCTTGCCAAATTTGCTTTCGTCGATTTCGACAATGACACCTTCCCCACCCAACATCACATTCTCCTTCAAACATAACTCCATGCATACTTCCCTACAAAAACTTTTCCAATCTGTCACCGTATTTTTAGCAATACGTAATTCCGTTCATATAAAATCGTTCCCACACTTACCCAACCACATATAGGTAACTCGCAAAACGTCACACATGCTCAATTTACTATTCGCAAACCAGGAGTTCTTTCGAACAGACCTTGAAATTCGATGCCTACATTCGCCTCAAGTAACTCTGCACATCCACTCAAAACCGTCTATACGGTTTTTTCGCTCTACTAGTTTCATATTTGTTCCACAAATTGGGCACTCATACGATATTGCAATCAAACCTTTCTCCATACACCACTCAATAACGCTTTTTTTTATCTCTTCGCTATAACTGATAAAAAAAATCCACATTCAGATACTCATCCATTCTGCAGTAAGCACCGAATTAGGCACACTCATCAATAATCAAAACATTCTTTAAGCAAAAGAATTCTTTTCTGTATTTTCAGAAGTTACGGTTATAATTTTTAATTCATGCATTCAATATTTTCATTCGTTTGCTAATGATCGTTTTCAATCGTTTGGTATCTTAATAATACATTTGTGTGAGATAATTCGTTGCGTTAAATGCTAACACTACCACACAACAGTAGATTTATAATTAAAAAAATCTCGCGCAGAACATTATAAACCTACCATTTCAACTCAGTTAAAATATAATTTAAGTTTTCTTTAACTACGAAACTATAGCATACTTATAACTTGTTTTTGAGAAGAGGCGTAACCAATATTACGTCATAAAAAGGCATGTCCAAGCATAAGAGAAGTAAACACAGCATCGACTGATGCAGCCTATTTTGCGAATTAGCCAATAGTAGAATGAGCAATTCTTGTTAATTATTATTGAGTAAATAAATATATATATACTTATCAGATCAGAACACTGCGAAGTGAGTTTTAAACCTAAACAGAATAGCAAATTTTTGTTTACAGCGATTATTATGTGCAGACAGAATAGTAAATGAAATTGATTAAATGATAAAACAACACCGTGGAATTCAACACACTAAACAACTTCAAACTTTAAATATTCCACATCTTTCGATCGCCACATGCAAGAAACAAAACTTTAAAAAAGTAATAAACTAAACAAAATTAAATGAAAACATTCATAACTTCACGTCATCTGAAATCCAACATTTTCCCACCAACAACAGCTTAACCTTCTGCAAACATTTTATTTATATAAATATAATATTAAACGGTACTTTTCCGTTTCGCCGGCGCAAATCTCGCCAAGCAGATTTTATTGGCGACAACGTACAGTATACACATAAAAAATATTTAAAAAATGTCAGTTCTAAGAATTCTTTTTTTGAAGGCATAAACATTTTAATATCGCTTAAAATTTTATAAAAAGCCAATAAATTTGTAAAAAGACATTAATTTAAGAATTTACTATGTTACATGGTTCAACATCCTGATTCGCCGGTTCATATCACGTGACCCCAAGCGATCTCATCTCACGTAAACTACTCTACAAAAATCTAATGCTCTCAGTAATCATCTACATTAATTTCAAGTTAAATCTTAATGTGGAACACAAGTTTAAATGCAAGAAATATTTCAATTCGTACGAATAGCTTACTCAGAAATTATGTAAAACTGCAGTGCTTTACTTCGCTAATCTAATGCATTCTCATTAGAATCGATGAATTTAACCCTTGACTTTACCTTTTCTATATTTTCGGCTTCGGGTAAGCGCTGTGATTGCATTCTAATTGACTTAATTACCGAAAATGGCCTTAGACATAAAACTGAACTATCTGATAAAAATTCTATGTAATTATATACCGTATTGAAAGAAACAATCAATCTGATAAGAAAAAGCTGCGCCTTGTTTTGAAAATGAGGCGTAAAAGGTTAACAGCGAGAATATTCCGTTTGGCATCGGTTGTACCATTATTGGCGACTTTATCGCTTGCGCCGGCAAAACGGAAAAGTACTTATTAAACATATATATATGTAATATTATATTTATATTATATATATATATGTAATATTATATTTATATTATATATATATATGTATATAATATTAAAGAATAAAACTTTTAAAATAAACACATTATTTCAACATTAAATTTTTAAAAATATCTTCTGGCTACACTAAATTTCACTCTTACAATTACCGAAATAAAAGTCTAGTTTTGCCACAAGAAAACAAACAGCCGGAAACCACAACCAAATCAAAATCGCGCCAAATGAAAACTCTCGCCAAGTTTGGCGCTCACCCCGATTATGGAATATTAACCAAAATAAGAATGCGTATTATTTAATAAGAAAATAAGAATCGCGTCTATTGAATTTTTACTAAAATAGTAATAAGAAGTGACGGAACAGCTTCAGTATAGCCCACTGTTTTGGCCCCAAAGCACATGAAATACGTTGTTTTGAAAAATGGTTGCCATCCAAATTATCGACGAAACTCCGTGTTTCAAAAATGGCGGCCATCTTGATTTCACTAGAAATCGTGGATAATATAAATAAATTTACTACTATTATACGCAATTTTAAAAGAAAGAAATATTAAGGAATGATTAATGAAGATGATTAAGGTTAAAAAGATGTAATTTTAAAAACAATGCCTGAAAATCTCACCTTTGCTTGGCTTTCCTAAATGTAAGATACCTTTGCATGGTATCTTACATTTTTCACAACAAGTTTTGGTGCTACTTTGGTAGACGGTTGCACGGATTTTGGCGATTTGCCTTTTGGCGAGTAATACAACTTATGGTAAACCCATTGCTGGATAAGTTATTTATGGTAACCGATACTTTGTTGTCATTTTATTAAAAAAATAATGCGTTTTATTATGCATAACTTCCGTGTTTTAAATATTATTTATGGCTTCTAAACATTTAAAATCAATTTAATTTTACATTTTTATTTGAAATAAAAATTTTGTTGTTTATAATATTTTATGTTGTGGATGATGTAATCAATGACGTCACCTTACTTAAAAAGTAATTGGTTTTATTAATATCTATAAATTTAATCTAATGTTTTAAACATTATTTATGGCTGTTAAATATTAAAATAAAATTTAATTTTGCATTTGTTTTATATTATATTATTGTTTATAATTTTGCATTCATAATAAAATGATTTTATTATGAATGATTATTTAAATAATTTTAATTTTATGCGTGATGTAATCAGCTCCCTGATTGGTTACTGAATATTTGTGCATTACCGCGCCATTTTAAAATTTTATTATTCATCTCTTCGAATTCCTCGGATTTCAAATGGAATGGATATCTCTGTTTCGAAGACGAATGTTGTTATTGGTAATTACCAAGAATTATTGGTATTGGAATAAAAAAATTGCCCTTTGAGACTTTATTTTGGCCAATCTGTCTTTCCTAATCAAAGATTTATTTATAAATTGTTAATAGCGTTCAGAGGAAATTTTGGAGGAAACCTCGCTAATTGCTTCTTCAATGAAGTGCGAGATATTTGGATAACAGATGAAGATGGTTAAAAGATCTGATTCAATTATGATTTCGATTTTTTTTGTGGTACTTATCAATAAACAAGAGGTTAAATTACTCAAAAAAATGCAAGTATATATTTTTCTTTTATTTTATAATTGTATACTTCAATTTTTGTTAAAAAATTAATACACTATTTTCAAAAATTGCAGAGATAATTATTGTCACATATGTTTTAATGTTAATTATATTTTATATAACGTATTTTAAAGTATTTGAATTTAATAATATTCTAATTCTTTTAAATGTTGGTAGGATGGTTTTTAATTCGATATTCAATTTCAGTAATATTTTAATCTAATTAAACGTTGGCACAATGTTTTTATATCGGTGCTTTTATTCTCTTTTTTGCTATATGAAAGTAATAATAGCCTTACTTTAGTACTTTATACTCATAGTAAATGTATTTATTTACACTTGCCTGCCATCTTAAAAAACGACATTTTCAACAAAAAATTAATCCATTACTTTTAACGATATTTATTTTTTTTTAAGTTTCGAATAATTTACTATGCGTAAAAACAGCGTTTTTCAAAATGGCTGATGATTGTAAAAATCGCGCCAACGTAAATCGCCAAAAATCCGTGCAACCGTCTACCAAAGTAGCATCCAAGTTTTATCCTTCAATAATCCACAATCCATCAAACTATCCTCTAAAAAGTTCATACTCTCTTGTTAATTCATACATAAAATATCTGTTTGGAATGCCTGGCTTTCCCAAACTTTTACGCTTGTCTGAAAATTCCCACCTTAAATTTTCCTTTAAAATCTCTCGATACTTAATTACAACATTACTAACAGCAGGTTTAGAGCAATCCATAACTAAATGCAAAACTCTGATCTCCAAAACAGTATTCTCCACAATATCTGAGCTTTAAACAATCGGCGAAAATAGTGTTACGAATTTTGTGTAGATAGTTAATTTTAGTACAATTCTAATTTAAAAATATTGTTTTCCCCGTGCAATGCAGCGCGACTTAAATTTTAAGAGAAGCTATGACGGAAAAGTAAGAATACATTGGCACGTGCATTTAACTATGAGTAAATGGATATCTCGGTAATTTCTATTGAAATTGAATAAATGTAACTGACTTACTATATTAGCCGTAACCGTAATTCCATCCTCTTGTTTACATTGCGTTTGACGAATAGTAAGGGTTACCACATCATATCATTTATCGCCGCTCTTATCGATATTTTTTGGTTATAATTCTGGATAGGCTATACTGAAGATGTGCCGAAGTGACGTATACATTAAAGGGCTAAAATTCCATAAGCGGGGTAAGTTGGCGCCAAACTATTTTGGCCTTCAAAATTTGGCGAATTTTTTAGATGCACTAAATGAAAGCACTAAAATGTGATTTTTAAAAGTAAACAGAATAGTAACGTTTAAGTTTTGCAGTAGTGAAACGCCGTTATTTTATGTACACAAAATAGTAAAATAAGATGATAAAATACTAGATGAGTAAAACAAAGTCCAACAGCTTTGCAAGTAAAAGCATAGTCCTATATAGTAATTCATCATAAAATAGTAGAATGAACAATTCTTGCAAATAAATATTGAGTAAATAAATGTATACACTTATCAGATCACAGCACTGCTAAGTCAGTTTTAAACGTAAACAGAATAGCAAATTATGCGTATTCAGCATCATAAATTAACTAAGATATTCAAGTTACTATCGTCATGGAATTCAACACACTAAACAACTTTCGTTCAAAGCTTTAAATATTCCACATCTTTCAATTGCCACATACAAGAAACAAAACTAAAAAACAAAATCTGAAATGTTTCAGATTTTAAATTACGTCCAAAGGGGCGTTTTTTAACATTTTGTGTGTTGCCTTTCTTTATTAAATATCATGTTCCTCGCACTTAAACCATAAGATCCATTGCAACAGCAATATCGCAAAATAGTTTTAAAACGAGCATATCTTTAGAATTTCCGATACAGAGACTCACGCGCTGGAGATAAAAATGTTTTTTCTGCACAACGTTGCCATTGCTCGCTTTGAAATCCTTGAGTTTGTTAATCAAAAATTCGTCAAAGTTTTAAAAAATAGGAAATCGATCATAAAACAAATTTCAAATTTCAAATTTGGTCTTCCACATGCTCATATTCGTTGGAGGATTACGTTATTCAAAATTCGATGACTCTATGTACCGTTATTTTATGACAATGTGAGAAATATACATACATTTACGCAGATTTTCATTATTTAATTTCTTCAAATATAATGCAGGACTCTAACATTTTTTGGCAACAGTTTGAAAAGTGAACCGACATTTATCCGTCCGACGCAAAATGCCAAAACGAAAGTAATAGTCCTTCGGGACTCAAGTCCCTTTGGACTAAAAAAATTAACTAAATACAATTAAACGAAAACATTCATAAATTATAAACTTCATGTCATATGAAATCCAACATTCTCCCACCAACAACAGCTTAACCTTCTGCAAATATTTATATAGATATAATATTAAACATATATATAACAATAATATTAAACAGTAAAACTTTTAAAAACAAACACAGTATTTCAAATTTAAATTTTTTAAAAAAATCTAGCTACACTAAATTCGCACACTCACAGTTACCGAAATAAAGCTCTAGGTTTGCCACAAGAAAACATACAGCCGGAAACCACAACCAAATTAAAATCGCGCCAAATAAAAAACTCTCGCCAAGCTTGGCGCTCACCCCGATTATGGAATTTTAACCCATTAAAGATATATATATACAATCACACAGCAGAGAGTAATAAAAATTAAGACTAGAAAAAATAGATCATTAAATGTGCATTGTCATGTATTTTTTCTTTTCATGTTACGGTTAAATTTATGAGTTATTTTATAAAATGCCTAGTTATTTCATTAAATAACGAAAGAAGTTGCTTTGAAATAACAAGTATTCTACATATTGACTAATGATAAAACAGTAAGGTTGTAAGATAAAAATACACCTCTAGTATACAGCATAAATAGTTTTATTTAAAAACATGGGCAAACGTAATGAAAGCATTTGTTATGACAAGGATTTCTAAAATGGCACTTACAATTTCATAAAACATTATTTTTGAAACAGGCACAATTTTTGCTGTCATAGTCTTGTTGTCACGCATGACAACTTTTGGATTCTTGATTCATAAGTACCAGTATTTTGAGATGCAACAACGACCACAAAAATTTCTCTATGTTCAGCATTTTTTAAATCATAATTAGTTTTTGCTTTGAATTGAGACAAAACATTTACCTGTTTTATGCTATATTTCTTGCTCCCAGTTGAAAAAAAAAATTCTTTACTATTTTCACGTTAACAATTAAAACAGAAATGATGTTACCATTTTCACTGTCAACTTCAGATACTAAATTATGGATTGTAAACCTTGCAGAGGATTCCGAATGAAATTTATCTGTTTTAGCTTCATTTTCAAAGCTTAAGCTTCCAAATAACTGTTGGTTTTATTTCTCGTTCCCTCATTTAGTTCATTAAACCACAGTCAAATCTAGAGTACTATTTTATCTTCCAAAAAAGTCTTCTAGGTACAATATGTTGATAGGCTGCCTACGTTGTCTATAAAATATGTTCTTTATCCACTCTATTGAATAAACAACACATTAATTAAGACACAATAACACGCCGAACAAATACTAATTCAAAAGTCAAACAACAAAACTCAGCATTATATTTTCAAATTTTCACAGGACTAGCTTCGATGGTTTTACCGAACCACCATCTTCAGCTGCAAAAGCGCAAATGAGCGAGATAGGATATAATGATTAGATAAGATAAGGAAGCCTTGACAGAATATAAGCTAATGGCGCCATCTGCTGATGAAACCAGAACTAAAATTTCATTTCTTTAAAGGCCGAAGGCAAAGATGGATTGGAATTAGGATCGTTAACTAGAACAGAAAGATTTTTTTCATGTGAGTCTTAGTTTGGCCAAAAGTAAATTAAACCACACTGGCATGGAATCCTGTACATTGGCCAAACTAAGAGAGCCTTAAAATTTCACGTCAACGAACATGAAGCATATGTTAGAAAAGAGGAAACACAGAAGTCTTCTGTTGCTGAACATTGTTGGTTCGAAAATCACATTTTCAATTTTTCTGCTGCCAAAATTATTCAAAAAACATCTTCCATTGGAGAACTGGATTTTCTAGAGGCATTTCACATTCAAAAAAATCTTTCTGTTCTAGTTAACGATCCTAATTCCAATCCATCTTTGCCTTCGGCCTTTAAAGAAATTATGTTTTAATTCTGGTTTCATCAACAGATGACGACACTAGCTTATTTTCTGTTCACTGTTTCTTATCTTATCATTATATCCTATCTCGCTCATTTGAAGATGCTGAAGATGGTGATGGTGGTCTCGTTCAGCTGAAGATGGTGGTTCGGTAAAACCATCGAAACTAGTCCTGTGAAGATTTTAAATTATAACGCTGATTTTTGTTCTTTGACTTTTGAAACAACACATGTTTTAGTACTGGTATTATTTACCTTGTTTCCTCAATTAAAGCCTCACTGTTACATTGAGAAATAGTACTTAACTGCAGTCAAATCATTTTGAACTTTATCTTTAGGCCTCCCTAGTCAAACGTTTCACTTGGAACAGACGTTTTTGACAATCCAACTCTAGCTGTGCAATTCAGTTTAGCTTCTCAAGGAACCATATAAAACCAGACTAAAAAACTCAGTAAATGAATGGAATAAATTTTAGCCTTTTACTAGGAAGTGGATTTGTTGTCAAACATGATGTCGTGAACCTGTTTTCCATGCCTTGGTTAACTCGCTCAGTACTGCTTCTGCTTTGGCTAATGCCTGTCAAAATTGTTCACTATATTAATCTGTAACTGTACAGAATACATGGGCTGTAAAATAACAGGAAGAGATCAAGCAACTGCGCTGTAACATCATTTATTTTCTTTTTTAGATTAATCCTTAAAACAACAGTCTTTGCGTTTTGATTGTTTTAAGCCAATTAAAATAAATGTATAATTTCCATCAGATTGGAAATGAAAATTTATAAGGTATCCTGACCATTTTATATTCATATGTGAAACACCGCAGGTTTAATAACAACGCATTTCTTGATTTTTTTTGGAGGGCAAGCCTCACAAACACTCAAACAAATCCTGATATCAATCACTTTGTGAAATGTGAACATTATTAAACAATTTAATAAAGATTTATTAATTATGACAAAAATCCAGGTGAACCTGCCTGTAGGACAAAATGCCTATTTAGAGGATTTTAGAAGATTAGAAATCAAGTAGAATATATTTCTATTAAAAGATGACCTTCCTTTGCATCTGATAAATAGAAAAAAGTGTCAACTGAATTTGTCATTGAGACAGTGTAAAAGAGTAAGCCAAATTTATCATTAAATATACCACATATTTATATGAAGAAACATTCAAACCTAAATACTTATTTAAATCTGAATCAAATAAAATGATATCAAACATAAAAAACAAACGTAATGTAAAAATAAAAAATCTGATGTGGTGTCATGTACACCACATGACACCACTGCACTGGAATATGAAATTGGAATATTAAATTATACGCATTTTTTTCTTGCATTTCATTTAAACTTATTGGATTGAATTAAATCTACTTCGCCGACAGCGCATAAACTACAATAGAATAAATGCATTCTTTAAAATTCACTCGAGTATTTGTTTACCATAGCAACACTCTGGCGCTAGATTCACTTAACGGTATTAATAATTATATAACAGTTAACTTATATAATAATTATATAACGGAAACTAAGTTAACTGTTACATAATCCAATAATTATATAACAGTTAACGTATATATTTCGTTCATATTATAACTCATAATGCACAAAATTTATATCATTTAAAGAATCTAATCGTTGCCACATGTTCTATTCAAATACTATAATAAAGCTAGAATGATGTATAAAAGAAATTAAGCAAACAAAACAAAAATAAAACAGTTTTTCACAGACGATTGAGTATTTCTCATTTAATTAATTAATTTCTCACTTCGCAAGAAGGCAAAAATACATAAAAACTCAAAATATCTATATTAAAAATTACGAAGTAAATCTCAAACACTTATTTGCTCGAAAAAATTCCAGAAAGAATTAAGCATGATTTAATTGGCAATAATAAATGAATGCGTTATCTTTGTTGTTACGAAGCTAAGTCTCTCTAGATTGGCAACAAATCCACTAGTCTCCTGTTTCAAATGTAAACATCAATGGCCGCCATTAAAAAAAGACTTAGCGGCAATTAAACAACTTTAAAATTGCTGATAATTCTAAAAATATTGCACACATATATACTAAAGGCATAAAATCCTTAACCGGAAGATAAAAAGAACATAATACAATCATTTTTAAAGCAAAAAATGTACAATTTACAAACATATAAGAGTAAAGAAACTGAGATGACTGAGCCGGGTAACAGAGTGGATATATATATAAATATATTTATATACGTTTGGTGCGGCCGATTGCAACCAAAATACGAGGTGCACATCTACATGTTATAGCAGTCCTATATGCAAAATTTCAACATTCTGAGGCTACTCGTTTTTGAGTTATGCGAGATACGTACGTACGCACGTACGTACATACGTTCGTACAGACGCCATGAAAAATTCTCTTCAGAATTAATTTTAAAGCAGTTTTATAATTTTTTTGAAGGAAAAGAGTATTTTATTCTGTCCTGTACAGATATCACGCAAAAACATCGTTAAATTGCATTCGATACCGGTCAAAATGGATATTTTCGTTGAAATATGCTGCCTGAAACTTTTCGCGATTACAATACTTCCTTTTTACTTCGTACAAGCAAGTAAAAAGAAAGAATTTTAAGTAAGGCAACGAAACCTCATCCACTTCAGCTAATAACCAAGACTTCAATAAAAATCAGAGATTCAGAATTTAATGATCATTGCACTGAATAAGTTCCCATACATTTGGCTCCTTTCAAATAATTCTGAAATATTATTCGTGCTTGCAAACTTCTCCAATGGTTTCAAAAACTTTGAATTTTTCCAAAACCAACATAACCAAATGGCCTAGGAAAATAGCCGAGACGTTTTAAGATAATATTCTACATAAAACGCTTTATTACATTTGCCGGAATATGAATCTACCTTTTTTTTTTTTTGTTTTTATAAAAACAGTTCAACATTTAACTTAATAGAACCGAAAAGATGAAGCAAGACGAAAACGTAAATGACATTTTTACCATTTCGCCAAATATTAATACTATATGAGTTTCGTGGGATTTCATTGAAACAGTTTGTGAACTGTGGGCGTAACTGTGGGCATCTGAACTGTGGGCATAACCTGGATTATGGTAGTAAACAATATCCGGAAATTACAAAATAAGACTCAACAACCTCCGTATTCACCTAATGTTATGCACCGGGTAATATTTTCATATCTCTACAATTAAAATTCCCCACACAAAACGGCCGTCATCATCCGTTTTTAATCTGCTAATATAGTAAAAGAAATTTCACTACAAGTCTTAATGAGATTGCAAGGAAACGACCTTAAAACATGATTCGTGGCATGTGAGAAGTGTGGCATAACCTCATTGCAGTTGGAAGGGATTACTTTGAGTTATTAAGTATGTTAAACAATTTGAAATTCTATGTTTCAGCCTCGCGATGGGTGTGATTCCTTCTCAAAGAATTTCCTCGTACCTATATGCCCAGATTTGAGTCCGAGTTGAAATATTCCTGTTCAGTGATATTACCGTTCGTCACCAGTAAGCCTTTTCACCGACCCTTTACGGATATCTTTATTAATTACTGTGCACGCGGGAAAGAGAAAAAAATTGTTCATTTCAACAGTGACTTTTTCTCAATAAACTAGTTTGCTTCTTATGCACGGTGATTCGAAAACAGACAGACAGACAAAGGAGACAGATATAAGCAGAGTTTGAAAAGGAATATGTGCGCGAAAATGTCACATTAAAGATAGTACAAAACGCTGCTGAGCAGTAGATAAAAGTATTTTGCTTGCTACCTCGTGATTCCCCTTATGGTTTTCAATCGAAATACCTTCATTTCGAGCGAAACAGGTTTCCGCTACCTGTTTTCCATTATCCGAGAAGGATACCAATATGGCAGCAGAGATTTGACGTTTTGAGAGTTATCGTGTTGAATGGGCGCTAGCACCTTTGTCAATGTTCTCCTTTTCAGGGGTGCATTTAGCAATCAATTCGTGTTTATGGATAATAGTGTTCATCGGCATAAAGCTAATATGGCGTATGGTTTTCTGGAAGACAATGGTATTAATTGAATAGATTATCCAGACAGATCTACAGATCTAAACCCTTCATTGCTTTGCAACATGAGTGGGATCCATTGCCACTGGGACTCCTAAACGTTTCCATTTCCGATATGAAGTAACGTTTTGAGAGCTGTATGAATCTTAAAGGGCACAATAGCCCTATTAATGTCCTTTTGTCTTCATCTTGTAACTTCTCTTTTAGACCTTCCTATGCTGATGAGCTTGTGTGTATTATATATTATATATTTTGTATTATATCAACCTATAACTATACCAAATTTTATTAAACTCTGTCCAATAGTTCGTCGTCAAATTCTATCCAGATAGTCGATCACACAAGAAAGTTCTTTTAATTTTGAAGTTTAAACTACGGTTTTATTTAATGCAGCAGTTTAATTTTATAGGAATGTAACTTCAGTCCTTTACCTCTGATGTTACATACAGTTCATTTAGAATGATTTAATCGTTGACTAAAAATGGCATAAAATGGACTTTAAAGAATTAAGAGTAGTTTGAATAAGCGAGCGTTCATCGTCCATCAGCACCTCGTATGCACAATAAAGATGTATGCGCATAATCTCTTTGACAGACTGAGTTAAATAAAAGCACTTTCATTGCATTTCAAATAATAAATCCTTTTAAGAGACCTCACCCTTCATTTTCATATGTGCTGTATTTTTAGTTTAAATCACAAAGAACATTATATTTTTTCAAACCTTTTATAACTAAAATATGTTAAAGGTCATTGAGTTATGATTACTTATTTATGCCGAAATATTTTAAAGATATTATTAGTTACAGATTTTCTTCTTTAAAGAAATATGCCAGAAAATCTTTTCCTGAGAAATTTTTCCAACGCTGCTGCGTTATTTGACCATATTCAGGATCATTCTCCATTTTGCGTATGTCTGGCAGATGAATGGGACTCCATCTGCGTCCAGACATTACAAATTACCACATCATTTTTCGAGTCATTACGTCTCCGTTTTGATGTCATAATAAAAGGCAAGGGCAGAAATAGTTTATTTAAGGTATCCATTCTATTCATAAAAGACGTAGTAGCGTTCTGGTTGACGGAAGAGTATGTTGGCGATCTGCCTCCTTTCCTCTCTGGCGTTTTTTCAAAGAGAAGCCAAAATAAAATTTATTATGCAGCTGTTCCCCAGCCCCGGCTTTTGTAGAAACCTATCCACTATGAGATTTAGATTGATGACGACAAGTATTCTCTTTTCCACCGCCATTAAACTATTCCTTACTGAATTCACAAAATGTATCTGGGAATAAAGAATTGACAATTTTCTGTTTCCTCTGTCAAACTTTCGGATATACAGAACAAATTTAGCATTTTCCGTTTAGCATTACAGAATGTGTTCAAAATATATCTCTTTTAGGACGAACAGAAAAAGCTTTCAGATGGAATATAATACTATTATTATATTTATTTCAGTATTAATCATCCACTATAACAAGAAAGGTGAAGTTATATTCTAAGACTGATGATGTTAAATTCAGTTTTTCGAATTAAGCTTTTTTTCTAGAATTTCCTTTGATTTTTATTCTTTATAATACGTTATGCAACACTACGCAACTTATTAAACTCTCTCTATATGTATAAAAAAATTTTACATTTTTCCATTATAAAATTAGTAATATAACTACTTTACATACTTAAAAATACGTTATACAACATTGAGCAACTTACTAAATTTGCTATATAAAAGGAATTTTGCATTCTGTCCCATGATAAAATGATTTCTACTCGTATACCTATGAGGTACTTGTGCGATAAGTAAAATGTGTCTCTTTAAACAGTAAAGCATACTATCTTATTTGAACCCTTTCTCATTAGCCACGATAGCAAACGATAAATATCAAATTTCGACATTGGGCAAACAGATGAAGAAATTCCAGACATAGTGAAATGGTGGATACTAACGATGGTTTCTTCTCTCTCGCTTGTAGCATTAACTTCCTGAAATTTCCACTGTCTGATTTTCGTCGACTCAATGCACCATCGTTGCCGTTGCCATCTCTAATAATACTATATAATAATACTAACCGTTCCACTGTAATAGCTTTTCTTCAATTCTGTAAAGTGAATTGTTACTATGTGTGTTAGTTTTGTATACTGAGCTGTCAATTTATCATATCTTCCTTACTTTAAATATTATTTCAAATTTTATGCAATATTTGATGTTTTTAAATAGGCTATTTTTTCAGAAATGATTAAAAATTTTCTCAGTAGAAATTAGCTTAATGTGTTTTCGCTATACGCCATTTCGGTTTAAGAAAGGTTTTATAAAGTAAAATACTCTAAACAGGAAAAACCTGAATGTATCACTAAAATAAGGAGTCACCCTCCAAAATAATTAAGCAATATATACATATTCTCTTTCACTCGTATTACTCATAAACTATAATTTTACCTGTAATCAGGGAGGATAATACTACTTCATATATTTACTATATATATATGAGTATGTGTGTGTGTGATAATTTAGAAGACGATGCATAAGAATAAAGAGAGAAGCAATTATCAACGTTCGTTGAGTATATATTTTACTGTTGAGAAAAAGCAGCTACAAATAACTTATTGAAAAAAAAAAATGCCTCTGTTCCTTTAGGAATTCATCGGTACCTTTTAGACTTCTGAAGTATGTTTGAAGCAGGAACAGTAAGGCTTTAAAAAGTTGTCGGGATCGCAGCGAGAGAGAAAATGGAAAGCTTCTAAGATGAAAACTCGGATCAGAATGATTTAGTCCCAGTTAAGATTTGTCCATATTGCGTGATTTTAAAGGTCTGCTTCATATTGTCTGCTTCATGAGCGTTATACAAGAATCACATGATGACATGGGTTAATTTTGAAATGACATAACTAAGTAATTTATTACTATTATTACTATTTTAAGATTAAAAGAGTAAATAATAAAATGAAACTGGAGAGTAAGAAATTACTGCATTAGACTTTGATTTAACTGCTTTTTTCTTAAATATGTATATATATATTATATCATATTATTTAGTGCGTAACTAAGAGTTACTTCTTAAACGATCGATTAGACTACTAAACTTGACGCCAATAATTTACACAAGCGAAGATTTAGAGTTCACCAGACCTTATTTGTCCGCTTCTAGCAGGGCCCACCAGTGGCCGAGCGGTAAAATCGCTGAACACTGTTTGTTCGGTCCGATGTTCGAATCCCGCGAACGGGCTGGCAGCATGGGCGTTTTCGTGGTTTTCCCCATGTGTAACGTGTATACGAGCCAGTTTCCCTTAGAACGTCCTCCACGAAGGCATCCCTCCCCTTAGGCAGATAGCCCTCGAGGCTTTGCCATAATCACACACAGGTAAACCGCTGAGTACTGGTAGCTCAGCCCGGTTCGAATCCCGGCTGATGGATTGCCGCTGGATTGCATGAAATTTTCGTCGTTTTTCCCAAGTGCAATGCGAACATCAGCCAGGTTTCCTTAAAAACTCCACTATGAAAATATCAATCCTCTTCGTCAGATAGACGTTGTGTCTTTTGCCATGATCCAAATAATTAATGAGTATCAAATAAAGTGAGTATTTACACACTAAACAATTGATTATTTATCAACATTTATTTTAATGCTATCGATGATCTAGCTTAAAAATGACAATTATAAAAATAAAATCTTTTCAAACAAGACACAGGCTTTTACTTTCTATTAGTCATTACGGAAAAGGCAATTACCAGCCTCAGCGGCAACGGAAATCAATGTAACTTCCAACAAATACTAACTCTTTCCTAACAGATCTGCGCTACGTCATACAACCAGTAAACCAGATAGCTCTGAAAGACGTGAATTGCCGGTAAACTTTGCATTTGTATAACTTTCCGGTCTGAGTGAATATGTGTGACGTGAATCAAAGAAATGATGGGAAAATATTTAAATTAAGCTTAACTCATAGTAAAATTTAACATAATTATAGCAGTCGAGGTATATGAAAATTAAGATGCCAAACTTTGAAAAACTGTTAAATTAAATTTAAATGCTATTCTTATGTTAGCGAAGTAAAAAGGCAGTTTCCCACGTCTTAGAACATAAAAAGTTATCAAATGGAACACCCTCTTCTTGAAGGGAGAATTACTTAGGGTTACGGTCGTAAATAATATCGGGCAATTCCAGTAGACGAAAGAAACAGAGGTAAATTTACTACAACGTATAAAGTACAATGGATTACGGTCAAATTAATGGCAGCATAAATGTCCTCAGCAGACTCCTTGATACTTACGGAACCGACAGATTTATTAGCAGTAAGGCTAAGCTATATTCGCCACTGTGGAAATGAAAACTTTTCTAACATCTTTTCCATCAATAGTGGTGAGACAATTTTCTTTATCTTATTTTTATTGCTTTCTGTTTGTGGTCTATGAATAATAGTTATTCGAAAAGTTTTCCGAAACTGAATAGATAAATAAATAAAACAAAAAAAGTCAAAATAACTCTTGTACCATTTCTTTTAGATATGCATAATAATTTTCTACTCTACTACGTTAAAAAAAAATCTGTGAGAATAATTTTTCTACGTCATGACATACAGTATCATCTATTAAAACAATCAATGAAAAAATAATGTTTGAAATATCTAACCAGTATTACAAACAAACCAGTATTATCTAGCATCGAATTTCAAATTTTTCTGCAAATATCGAATAAAATTCGCGAATTACATATTTTCTTCTTTTCGCTTTAATTTCTGTTACAATTGTTATATTATTTTCATATTTATGTAAGTTTTCTGTTAATTTACATTAAAAATTTCCCCAAAACACATTATAAAGTAATCCTCTTTCAAAATAAGAATAAGAAGATTAAATTTAGCTGGGCTTCTGAATCATTTCCCGAATAAGTTAGATAACATTGATCTTTGTTGGCTTTCGGTGCCGAATGATTCTTTTTTTAAAGCATGTGTTATTTACTGAAGGAAACCTGTGAGTGTAAAGTGTAATAAATGAGAACACTGTTCAGTTTAATGCCAGTTTTGATTTAAAATAATAGTATTATAAACGTTTCCATAGTGTAATCGGTTTATAAAAGTAAATTTAAAAATAAAAGAATAATTTTTAAGTTACATTCGAGTTATTTACCTTATTGTTTTGTTTTTGGAATATGCACATCCCTTAAATATTAGAGTAAACCCAAGAGAGAGATTTTCGTGAAATTGTTACTGTGAATCTCGGGCCGTGAAATTTCACAAATTATGCCATTTTCCCTCAATAACATTGCTGATATAGTT
This sequence comes from Stegodyphus dumicola, assembly GCF_044657685.1. Lineage (NCBI taxonomy): Eukaryota > Metazoa > Arthropoda > Arachnida > Araneae > Eresidae > Stegodyphus > Stegodyphus dumicola. The sequence goes on along the minus strand of NC_140771.1, from coordinate 140,268,948 downwards.
GCAAATAATTTATAAATTTAATAAATGATGAACTCGAATGCATTCTGAACTTCAGATACTTTCCTAGGATGTTTGTTGCCATTAAATTCATTACACAATAAAGTTAATAATTTCTTAAAATTAAATAGAACGGCAGTGATGGCCGCCAAGACCTTTGGCCACCGATGACATACAGTTTGGCGATTACATATCGGGCAGTACAGAAAATAGAGATAAATTATTAAAATAAAATAAAATTAAGGAACATGTATAGAAGTCAAGGCCATTAGTCACCATTGACCAGCGACATCTTTTATCGCTTGTCACTAAAGCAGTAAATCTATACAGATTTCTAAAACAAAATTAAATCGATAGATAGTGGTCACCAACAATACAGTTGGTTACTGTATTCTGTTAATTTAAAACAGGCATTTAGATGTTGTACCGACTCTTCTCTTCATTTATAATCGTAATATGTATCGTCATCAGTCACTATACAGAAAAGGTCATTATACAGAAGGGTTTAAAAAATTAGATGATTCGACTTTCACCATATATTTTTTATAACATTTAGAATATTGATAAATTAAGAGTATTTCGGAAGGGCATAAATGACTATCAAGACAATTGGTCACTAGAGATCTACGATTCTGCATTAGTTGCTGTGTAACGTAAAAGATATCTTTTAAAATGTGCATTCGTAAACTTAATACTGTATATGGTACTTAAATATTTCAGTTAATAACGTCTCAATCAATTTTACAGTAAAAGTGCAGATTTATTTTCGTTAAGTAATTCCAATAACCTGCGCAACCTGCATAACGTTTTTAAGTTTCGTATACTTTATTAAAGTCATGTGACCACTAAACATCACTTCTCTCTGAAATACTAAAAGTCTACCTTATTTTATCAAGTTTTAACTGAAATCACATCTTTCTCTAACCAAATATTTAAACATTATTTAGATCTGCAAGTACTATTCATAAACCTGATTCCTTATAATATGTTATTTCCTGAGTATTAATAAATTAAATCGTCCATAAAATGCAGAATTTTTCTAACAAAATATCTAAGTTTGCAGAATAAATTCATATTGTAATCAAATAAAGCATTAACTGAAAGCTCAGTAAATATTAACTCTAAATGTGTTAAGCTAGAAAGGCAGTGTACTTCTAATATTTATTCTACACTCTGCTGCAGAATAAAAACGTTGTAGCTTGGGAAATAATTGAATTAAATTTTACGTGTAGGGAAGAAAATATAAAATAGTACAATGCATGATATTTAATAATATCGTATAAAATAAAGCTGTAATACATATATGAAAGCATGTGGTACTTCAGTCAGAGCTGATATATTTTTAGGTATCATTTTCTTTAGAAGCATGACAATTCAAACAAACCGATAGAGAAACTAATTGGAAAATTTAATTAGCGCACTCTCATAGGTCGGCTTTACGTAAGAATTGCATTGCTGTCTCTGAGCTAAAGGATTAAATTCTTTATTGCACATTTTCTGCAACAGGTTTACTGGACATAGATTTAGAAATATCAGATACCAAATATTTACTCTAACAATACTGCATTATTGTTGGTAGAAATATAGAATTTCTTTTAAACTAATAAAAGCACCCGTAATATAGAAACATAAAGCAGAAGAAGAAGGTGTAGCGTTTTATATAAAATTCGCAGTACCATGAATTATTTTTAAAGCAAATTATAGGGTCCTTGTCCACCAAGCATTCCTACCAATACATAATGATTAATTAATTAAAGACATGTTACATTTTTATACATGCAGAAGTGCCGGGAACAGCTTAACAAGCATTTTCGTAATAAATAAATAAAGGCAACAGCTACATATTTGATTACTAAAATTGTAGCCTTTTCTTAAAATTGCTGTTGATAATCTTGAATTTCAGTCCTTAACAAAGAGGAAGAAAAACGAATTCTTTCTTTCTAAAATCTCTGCGAGTTTTGTACAAAAAGGTACGAAAACTTATGCTCTTTGATTATTAAAATATCAAAACACTTCCCTTGTTAGAATTTTCATTCTACAAGGATTTTCTATTCAAATTTTTATTAATTAATTTATTTATTTACTTTTATAGAATGCTTCACAACCACACCGTCGAAACTATTTTCGTAAGTTTCTACGTTTTACTTTAAGAAGCTTTGTAATAGTAAGTATATTTATTCAGGATCAGTATTAAAACAAATAAAGAGAATTGTCTCCTTTTCTTCGAATATCCTTTATATCCCTTGCATAAGATAATAATGCACGACCCATGAGGAAAGAGACATGTGAATCGCATTCAACTTTATAACAAAGAAAGTGGGAAAAATAGCTGAAAAGAAATTCACAGCTACAGGTCAACTGAAACCTAAAGGAGCAATTCTAAATTTATAGTTTTAGATCGCACCTTATTTTCTGAAGCATATGTTTATAATTTCTGCATTTTTTTCTTTGCTGTATATTTGCTTTTATTTACCTTGCATTGCTGAATAGCTGTTTTTATTGATTTTGTGTAATTTTATGTTCTTTTATTTATCCTTGTTACTGGAGACCGATAGGTATTATATATATATATATATTAATTTTGTTTTGTGTATAATTTCTGTGTTTAGTTGTTTAAAGTATTATCGCATGTTGAAATCTGTAAACATAACCACTGGGCTAAGCACTATTAGCAGCATGATTAGAAACTCATAATCTTGTTAAAAACTAACTTACAGACTTTCATCGACATTAGCAAGTCTATGAAATTTGATGCAAAACTGCAAACTTTTGCCAAAATCGTAGCAAGTGTAAACATTTTCTTCATTATTTCAAAAACACAATGAGGAAATTAAAACTGCGTGCTTTCTACTGTAAAGTTTGATGGTAATTTAGTTGGTTAGTTTGGATTAGGTCGAGCATTATCATGCTTTGCTGCAAGTTCACTTTATACAATAAATAAATAAATAAATATCGTTGGCCGAATAACAACTTAATAGGCTATATCCAATGAATGGCTCAGACACTGTTTCTTACCAATAACTGCATGTTTCAAGTTACCCACTTAACAGGCTATTTCCATTGAATGGCTCAGACACTGTTTCTTAACAATAATTGCACGTTTCAAGCTGATAAGCCACTGAAATCAGATGATTCAGTCATGGAGTGAAAACATGAAGATGATATTACACATCTTTTCCAACCTGCATAATAATCAGACTTAAATATTATTAAAACATTGTGGTTTGTGTTAGAAAATAAGAGCGAGATTCCTTTTTCTGCACTTGTCGGAACTAGAGCAGGAACGCTCAAGTAATCTCTCAAGGACCCAGAGCAGTTTCTGAAAGAAAAATGGTATAAAATATTGTTTTATCGAAAGTATAATATATCCCTACTTCAAGAAATATTCGACCAGTCTGAGATACCAAAATTATACCTTATTGCAAAGTAGGTACATCATTATTTTGTCTGTTTCTGTTATTTTGGATAACCCGTGTACATACTCGTGTTTTCAAATTTTAGTAGAACTTTGTAATCAAATTGATTTAGTTTCACAAATTGTGTAATTTTTCTAAACTACAAATTTCGAAATTATATATAAGACCTCTGAAGAAACCATTCTTAATACAGAACTGAAACTTCTATTCCATGGTATAAAACGCTGAAACTTTTCATTCATGTCCCTTGTTTACCAAATGTTACCAAATATTTTAAGAGCAATAAAGCAATTAGAAAGTGCCACAAGTTTGACATGGCACTCAACATGCCCTTTTCATTTCAGGAAAAATTATATTCTTTTTCTCAGTTAACATCTATTTGTGGCAAAAAGAAATACCATTCTCTTTCGAATGACCGAAAACTTAAATCTGTTCAATATTAAAAGAGCAAGGACCATTTCAAAATTCGTTATTTATTTTAACTTAAAGAACTCTGAGTTACGACTACAAAATTTTATGCTACTAGAATATGTTAACACTGTGGAGCTATTAATCATCACGCAAAAGTTTTTTTTTAATTATTTATTTTTTTTATTAAATTAAGTCCTTCTTCACTGGGAAAGTAAGATGTTAGTGCAATATACTTTTCTTAAATTATTTTTAAAACAATTTAGGCTTTATTTGCATAGCAAATGTAACTAAAACATTGCATATTTTAATTTTTAGATTTCTAAACATATTAGCTGTATAACAATGACACAAATACAAATGTGAATATACGTTTCTCTTTGTTTTTACATACTTTTAACAGGGAATAGTTTTCTCACTAAAGGATTTCTTTGCATAATTTTTACCTATGATGTATTTGCATCTGGAAGAGTTCCAAATAAAATAAATTTATTAGTTAGTGACGGAACAAACAATTGACGTAAGTGGAAAGATAAAAATAGGTTTTGTGTGATAATATACATTACAATTCCTTTTCTTTGTAAATTCTTTTTCTGTAAACAGTTTTATGTAAAACTCAAGAAATGCTGGAAAATTAGATTAGATTGCATATTTTCTGTCATGCATCTGTTTAGAATGATGAATACAATGTACGAATGAAGTTCTTTTTATTTGGCGGTTAGTTTTAATAATGCAAGTAATTTTAAGATAAATTGGGGTCATAAGGGCAGTTTTTAAACTCCCCAAAAGTATCTCAATTGAAGATTTAAAAAGAAATATAAATTAAAAAACACGATGCTTAAAAAAATGTTTTACACTTCTTGAGCGTTAATAACGGGAACTATCAAAGGCCTGATTATACATCTTATATTTGAAGTTGCAGTGTTTATACCGAATATATAATGTAGCAATTCTCTTACTTTTGGTCCCATCGGAGCCTACCAAAAAACAGGCATCAATATGCACTAAATAGCAGAAGTTAGCAAGTTTCTTTTAAGGCACGTAACTGAAATCTGAAGCGTTGTTGGAAATCTGAGAATGTGTGCAACGTGTAAAGACGATGAATGCCAACAGTCGCATGTCGCTTCTGCCAAAGTTAACGGATTACGTAACAAGCTTTAGGAAGGAGAAATTGTATATAATCTGAAGAAAAAAGATGTAGTAATAAAACAACAATAACGAATGAAGTGTGGGGGCGGTGTTACAAACATTCAGCGTGTACACCAGAAAACCGCAGACAATGGATGGGCATGAAACATGTGATTAAGATTACCTAGTCCTCTCGTCAGGTTGATATCATAATCCGCTTTTTGTCGATTACTTATAGAGCCTTGAAGATGATATACAGGTGCCAATAGCGGTCATTTTGAACATACAAAACTTTAAAACACGTGACACTAAAAAAGAAAGGTTTATTTATCCTTTTTATTAGTAGTACCCGTTCTTTATAAGATTTTAAATATTATTTTGGAAAGCTCAGCAGTTACTAAATGAAAATAGTCTGCGAACAGATTAATAATGTAATTAAAGAAACGAAAAGCTTGTACCACTGAGTCACATAGAACTGATATAAAGATATTTTCTCTACAGAAACTCTATTTGTTTCGTTAAAGACATTTTGATAGATATTGAAAATATATTTTTATTTTCTGAATGAAACCAGCTCTGGAGATTCTTAAGTTTGGGCTAAAACAAAGAAAGAGGAAACTAAATACATCTTCTTCCTTGAACTAAGGAGGTGATTTTCACAGGAAAAACAATATAAATAGATTTTAACTGGAATAATGATTGTATTTATGGAAAGATGTTAAAAATCAAGGAAATTTCCGAAGCCATGCATTCAATTATTTTACGAAAAGGGATATTGAACCACATCAACTAATAAAGGTCGGTAAATAAAACTTAAAGAATAAAGTTCTGAAATTGTTTGATGAAGCTTTCAGGCTTTTAATTATTTCGTTTGTAAAGTACATTTTGAAATAATTGTGGTTATTTTTTGTCTGAATATTTCTGTTTGTACTGTGATAAGAATTCTTTGGTACTGAGAAACAGACGAAGATAATAATTTTTTCACAGACCTTATCAATGAAGGATGCGTTGAAAAGTGCTGATCAATAATTTTTGGGGAAGGGGTTATCAGGTTCAATGTTCCGTCTTACTTTCTTTGGGAACATGCACAGACCTGACTCGGAACAGGGAGCTTACTAAAGCTATGTTCAATAACTGTGGGAAGTAGAGAAGATACACAGGAAGGGTATACAAAACCCTTTATTTTTCACTCTTTACAATAATTTCCGTACTTACCAGACAGAATACAGAGACCAGCTACTTGTAGTCTGAAAGTAAGAATATAAAAAATATAACTAAACTCTAACTTAACTTTGGATAAATAAACAAGGGTCGACGTGTAAGATTGGCCGGATATTAACAGGAAGCCGTATGTAGTACAGAGAACTGTTAACACTACAATACGTTTAAAATTATCACGAGGATTAAACCTCTGGCCTGGAAGGCAAACAGCAACTGAATAAAACTTCTAAGGCAAGCGGCCTGCTTCGACTAACTCCTTCCTCTCTCTCGCTTGGCAAAAAGCCACAACTTAAATACTTGGCGTTCGCCAGACAAATTTTGCATAAATAAGTTAACGCTTTTAATTCTGGCCGGAAGTAGGAAATAAGAAGTGATAGTAAAGATTTAAAATAAAATAAACTTTAGTAAAACTTAAGATCCTTACAGGGTTAATGATAAAAAAAATTTTCTCTTTTATTTATAGCTTACACTGTATATTGAAAATTTTTACTTTTTTTTTATAAAAATACGTTTTTAATTTTATTTTCAATAGCTAAATGATTTTTTGGGGGACATGTTTAGATAAAATATTGTCTTTTTTTATCAAGGTGATTTTCCACAAAAGAAGAAATTCATATTTAGAAAATTATCTTTAATATCATACAATCTAATGATATATTATTGTGGTTTATTTATAACAAAGCAAAATACGAGAATACTATTTTGTTCCAAAAATTAAGAATTAGTTAAAATTTAAGCAAAAAAATCCTTCTTAATATAGTCTTTAACATCCTAAATAATCATTCGTTTAGTTGAAATAAGTAAACTTAAATCTGAAACAAAATTAATGCTATTTTATTGGGACAGTCATAAGTTTTGTTGAAAATAAATCTGGTTGACGCTAACATTAAATTCACTAAAATATGAAAATAGAGTTAACAGTGACGCCATAGCACAAAAATTGTCTTTGTTTTCATGTACACCATATTCAATTCAAAATATCTGTGGTCTTCCGTTCAAACAAAATTTTCAGTTATACAAGATAGCAGTGGTCGACATCATCTCGAATAAATGATATTCTAATGTAAAAAATGGCTAGTGGTTGATAAAAGTTATTTATAAAGCGTGAAGGTTTTTATAATTGGTTAAACTAACACAAGTTCTAAGAAATAATGAAGTATAAATAATGAAGGATCTACATGAATGTATGTATGTGTTTTCGCAATATGAAAAAAATAACAGTACCCAGAAACATCAAATTTCGAATAACATAGTCTTCCACCCAAACAGGGACACCTGGAAGCCCGAATTTTGAATTTAAAATTTGTTTATTGTCTATTTCATATTTTGTAAAACTTTAACGAATATTTTATTAAAAAAACTCAACAATTTCAAAGCGAGCAGTGGCAACAATGTAAGAAATAAAATATTTTTATCTCCAGCGCGAGACTTTCTATCAGAAATTCTAAAGATAAGCCGTTTTTAAATATTTTTAGCCCAATATGGCGTTAGCCCAAATGCTCCTGAAACGTACATATGTCTCTAAATGAAAAGAAAATGGTCCGTTTGGGTATAATATAAAATCTGAAAGCTCTCAGCTTTTTTATTATAAGTATTATTATTATTTTTTAATTTTCGTTAACAAATATTATGTTTCACAGGTTATTTGTGATAGTACTTTTTCCATAATTCCAGCAAACTTTAAAGGGAATTTAACATTTTTTAAGAAAGTCCGGTTAAACGGAAGTCTTCTGCGACTGATATTGTTTGTTTAGGAAATGATACCGAAATGTTACCCGCAGATATAAATACATTATCGTTTAATGAACGGAAAATTTAAACCAAGTATTTATCATCTATACTCGACATTTATTTTAACTTTTACAATTCAGTACAGAATACACTGAACCTTTTTAGTTTAAACTAACAGCGAAAAGAAAATTGCTAAGGAATAAACATCTCAAACAAGAATAATCTCTAACTATAAGTGATGGACAATTACAAGTGCCATTTTCTTTTCACAATTTTAAATTAGGTTACATATGTTTGGATAAGAACTCATATGTAATTTTAAGTGACAGATCTATAACATCATTTTTAGAAATGCTATTCTTGAGTCTTTATTTATTCAACTATAGCAATCTGGCAACAGAAATTATGTTTAGGAATTTGTAATTTCGTTTTACCATTGTATGTTCAGATCGCTGCTAGCCATTTTTGATGAGCAATGCCCTCGCCGTGACTCCAACTACGGACCTCTCGAAGTCGCGTCGAGCGTGCTGACCACTACACCACGAAGGCGTGCTAAGAAGGCGGGAGAAATACCTTATACACTCCCCCTTGTAAAGGGAGAATGGGGATTAGGGGACCCAATAGCCAAATTCTGGTGGTGGAGAATCATCATCCACCAACCTTTTCTTTTTAATTCGGGCATCACTATAGAAACATTAGGATATGTTTGGAAGCAGAAGAGATGAAAAATTAGTAATGCCCTCACCGGGACTTGAACCACAGGCATCTCGAATATGCGTCCAGCGTGTTGACCCAATCGCCGCGAAGGCAGGCAAAGAAGGCGGGAGAACCTTATATACTGATTTTAACTACTTCGTTATTTTGCTCTTGAACATTATGATATAAGTGTGAAGAAATTGATAAGGCAGAAAAGCAAAAGTTAATAATAAAAAGACAACAAAAAGTGGTGTAAGTCATCCTACTAAGAAAATTTAACATCAATATGATGAACTATGAAAACCCTGAAAATAGTTTATGGTAATAAACGCAGCAATGGGAATTCTAAGCGTATGCTGTTTTAGAAAACTGTGCGAGTTTGTTGTTGACTTTTATGCAGCGTAAATGGGTAGAAGCTGTGTTTAAGTACTTTTTTAATAAAGGAAAAAAAGTTGTATTGGCAAACTCAGCGGGAGCAAAAAAGAACTTAACAAACCGTCTGGTGGAGGGTTGAAATCTTAATACTTTCCGACTTTTCTTTTTTCTTCCTCCCTTCATTTACGCATGTTATTTCATGTATTATCTCCATTACCTTTATACTATTTTATTAAATCTTGAAAGATCTTCAGAATACGTAATATTTGAAATAACATTTAAAAACTCGTAATAAATTATTTAGTTGGGTAAACTGCTCGATGGAAGAACCGAATGTTCTTTCGAGTCATAATATATATCAGAATATGCAATTTTACCTTTATAACGTTACCTTTTCTCTTTCTCCTTTGATTTACATAAAAGCAAATACAATCGATGAATAAAGTACTTGCAACAAATAAATATTTAACTTTACTATTAAAACCGTCGAACTAATAAGTATGAAGACTCTGCTTCGTTATTTAATGTACAAATTAAATATAATTATATTCTGTGGCCTAGAAAATGAAGTATAAACATATTTAATCGATTAATTGCCCTTCTCATGGTTAGATCAGTAAGACAGCGAGTTCGAAAAGCTATTGTCTTGATATATGCATTAATTGCTTTCCGCAAGCACTTGATTGAATTATTAGGTTATTTATTATTATTTAAAGTAATAATTTATATGAACTAGATTTATTCAACTACAGCTCGAATAAACGTAAAGTATTACTGCCGGTATATATGAATGATAAGCAAATTAACTGTAACCTTAATAATGGAATCGAGTACTTATTTATGGTCCATCTAAGATAAATAAATTTTACTACAATAGAAAAATATCGAATTTGGAAACTATATGACTTCCTTGCACAGCCTATTAATTTATATACATTTTTTGCTGCACTTCATTTAAATTTATTGCCTCGAGTTATTCTAACTTTCCGAGTTTATTTAACCGATCCCTCAAGGCAAGTTGAAAATGACATCAAAATTTTCAAATTTTTTAATTAAATATCAGTATTAATTTTTGTCGTATGGGATTCAAACATTTTGCATTTTTTTTTTTCATAATGAGTATGTAACTTTCCCAAATATAAGTATTGGAACCAGGAGATCACATTAAAAAATAGATTTCCCTATTTTTCGAAAAATGATTTTTTTAATTTGACATTACCAAAACAGATTACTTTCGTCACTTAAAATACTTCTGTAATTGGAAACATATGACTACGACTAACGACTGCAAAAATAAAAGCTGGATAAGGAACATTTAAGCCGGATAATAGGGTAGGTATACATATATATGCACAATGGTATTGTGGATTGCAATTAAAAAGGGAAATGCACAACTATATGTTATAGCAGTCCCATATGCAAAATTTCAATATTCTACGGCTACGTGTTTGAGTTATGCGAAGTACACACATACATACATATGTCACGAAAGAAAATTCTCCTTTGAATCCATTTGAAATCGGTTTGGGGGAAAATAAATTCTTTATTCTGTCCCCACGTATAGACGTCCCGCAAAAAATCGTCCAAATGGATTCGGAACGGTCAAAACACATATTTCTATTGAAATGTAATACCCGAAATATTTCACAGTTACAATACTTCCTTTACGTTCTACAAAAAAGTAAGGAAAACATATTTAAATACGTAGTGTTCTAAAAAATAATAATTTTTTTGTTTGCTTGATAGTAGATTGAATTCGAATATTCAGTCTTCTTGGCTCAAAGTGATGACTTAATATGTAGATATGGTCTCTGTGAATGTCGTTTTATAGTAAAACAAAAATTTCAAGCATTCAATAAATATTTTTAGAAGACTGGTTTTATATAAACACAATAATTGTATGTTTTATAGCCTATGTTTATAAATTTAGTTTAACTTTCGTTTTCATATAAGTTATGATTTTGTCTTAAAGTTTGCCTCAGCAGAATTTCATATAAAATAATAATATCATATATACTCAAAGATAATAGTAATACTAACTTGTGTGATATTTGAACAACCATCCTCGTGATAACCCCATGGTCAAACTTGTTTTCATGCAATAATAAATAACTAAATTATTTTAATATTATTTTAACAATAATGTTATTTTTAATGTATATTTCCTGAAAGAAATTTTAATATTTCTGTTTTATACATTTATTTCACATAAATTTTATGAAAAGAATACCATGTTTCTGTATTTATAAAAGCTATTTAAATTTTCAATTGCATTATTTTATGATAGTTAATATATTATTAAACTAATAAAAAACATAATAAAAATTTCTATTCGACAAAATTTTCTTTTATCTAAAATTTCGAAAGTCTGTCTGTATGTTATTATGTCAAGTTTCGTATCCAGGAAATAAAAATATTTAAACACACCATTTCAGATTCTTGGCGCCGATTTCTGAGATCTTATTATGGAAAGAAATTTTGATATATTTATCACTCAAGAGAGGACCTAATTTGCATCGATTCCTACATTGCTCTTCAAAATATTCTCAACAATGGGACCTACCCCCGCCTTCAGTATTCTAGAACAATCTCATCCAGTGTCATCGCTGCAAAGAGAATAGAGTCGAGTGCGTAGAAAGACGCGGTTGGAATGAGTTATGTGGAATTCGTAACGAACCGTGCGTATTTAACTATTCTGCCAGCATACGATTCTTCAGTCAAAGGCGATTGAAATCGCGGAAGTGTGATGCGGGTTGCAAGCAAAAGAGAGGGAATCCTATGTATCGTCGGAAGTTCGTTTCCGAATCCCACGTTAAAGCGAGTACTGTACACAGGAATGCGGAAAGAATAAGAAAGACGGGAAATTCTTCAGATGCATATTCCTCAGAAAGAATCATTGCTAAATGTCTTTCCCTGAAATGGAATGTTAAATCCTTTGCGAATGGAATGTTCAGTTTATATCACTAAAAGCCATCAATATAAAATTATTGTGATGTAAAATGTAATTTGAACCCAGATTGATTTTTCAGCATATCACTTATAAAAATTTGGGTTCGTTTTTTCCCCTTCCCGTGATTCACTTGTAAAGAGTTTCATTATTTTTCTTGAGATATTAAGATGTTGGTACTCCTTATAGCACTTTTTCTCTAGTATAAGAAACCTTCACATTTCTCTATGTCATCCCTCATTTCCGCGTTTTCTTTATTCTTCATCCATTCATAAAGGTAATTAGTTTGTTAAGTTTACGTCCATTGCTGCCTTTCAAATATGTTGTGTCTGGAAATCTATCGAAAAACAAAACACAATAAATAAATAAATATAATAAAATTTTAAAAAAATCTGAAAGGTTTCAGATTTTAAATTACGTCCAAAGGGGCGTTCTTTTAACATTGCGCCTGTTACTTTTATTTATTAAATATCACGTTTTTTGCACTTAAACCAAAAAATTCAGTTCAAGAACAATATTTCAAAATAGTTTTAAATTGAGCATATCTTTAGAATTTCCGATACAGAGTCTCGCGCGCTAAAGATAAAAATATTTTTTTCTGTACGACGTTGCCATTGCTCGCTTTCAGATGAGTTGATTAATCAAAAACTAGTTAAAGTTTTATAAATCTGAAATAAATAGTAAAGCAATATATAACGTCATTCTATGGAAATATTGAAAAATTTTAATTAGATAGATCATGAATTAAATGCGTTTTTATTATTTAAATTAATCCGATTCAAAAGTAAAAAAACAAATATTGTTACGAACTGCATCTATTGCTTTTAAACAGCTTGGTTTGTCAAGCTGCGTTCACACTGGTCCGTTGGGGCCAAAAACGTCCACGGGGGAAAAAACGCTTTTCGCATACGTCAGTTCACTCCAGTGCGCGGCAACTTTCGCTTTAAAAGTTCTCATTATGTTCGCACTAGATGGCTCTTCATATCGGAAACTTGAGGAAAAACGCGAAATTTTAATCTGGTATTTTGACTTTTTACGATTACATTTTTTAATTAAAATGGATTTAACTTTTGCTCGATTAAAACTTATTGTACTTCTTACTTTGTGTCAGCGAAGCAGAATGCAGTTGTTTATATCAATATGTGAGAAATAATTGCAGCAAGGATATGCAAATAATTTAATTGAAGAAATGCGCTTGAACAAAACGAAATTGGTTTAAAAAACTTTGGCATGATTCCTTATAAATTTGATGAATTTCTTGAACTATTTATTCAAAATCAGAACACAAATTTTTGTCAGAATATCTCAGAAAAAAATCGTTTGGACGATAGGAATAGGAAATCCCAGAAAAGGATCGTTGTATATATCAAACGCTGTATATATCTAATTTAATTTATTTATGAATTTTGTTGAATGATAATTAAAAAATCCTAACTGCATGATTCTATTTTGGAGAGTAAATTTTTCATGGGGTAGAATAGGATAAATGTTTTTGCATGATGTATGAACTTGCCCTAAATGCTTCCTTTAATAAACTTCCCTTAAAATTGGTTTAAATAAGGCAATAAAAAAGTATATTTTGTTTAAATATATGTAGGATTTACAGCATTACTAAATTAAATATCACACTTAAAAAAGCAGTTATTTTTAAGTTTATAAACAACAGCAATTTTTTAAAAAAATATTTTAGTTTCTGCCTTATGTACATATTTTTTACCTTAAATGTAACAGTAATTACTTCAATTAGTCATTTATTAATGATCATATATTAATGAACAGCCACTATCTAAATTTTTATTTTATAAATCTAAAACTCATTAAAGTAACTGCATTTTACATAATACTTCTTTTTTCCGTTAAAAATTGAATTCCACAATTAGCAAATTTGCTGATGCTCATGCAAAAGTTCTTTAAATTAATGAAAAATTATCATCAAAATTAAACCTGTCGAAAAGTGGTCATGCATGCCAAGAAAGACATCATGAAGCCATTAAAATGCGTAGTATTCCCTAAAATCAGCTACATACTAGCGAGCTTCTTTTCTGTATTATATAGTTCTCTTAATTTTTTTAAACAAATGATTTACACATCACCACTCGTTTAAAATTCAAAACTCACTATTTTTTTTTAATTTAGATGAAACAGCAACTTTATACTAATACCAGTATCGCTTTTTCTAGTCTCGTGTCAGCCGAAACAGAATCAAATCATAGTAGTCAGATCTTCCTCTGAATTATTCCAAAGGCTTGTTGTCAAAAGAATGATAAGAAGAATAAATGAAATAAAAAATAAATGTATCTTCATGTGTCCCCCCCCCCAAAAAAAAAAGAATCGCTGTAGATTTAAAAAAAAAAAAAAAAAAAGATGTATTCGTACCATCGTCAAAGGGAGAAAAAACAAGAACCCGCAATACAAGTCCCTAGTGTAAAAGCTGAATTTACTAACAGAGCGTGTTACCTCCGCGGCTAAGGTATCTTACGGGTAGGCATCGTTTTCACATTTCACCTTGAGGAAACTGAAGAAGTATCTGGGCTACTCTGAAACTAGCGATAATATTTTCAGTAAATATTTTTTTTTAAATGCCAACTCCATTACAACACCACTCCTGGTGACGCTTAAATCCAAAATCTTTAACTCAAGAAGCCAACGTTTTATTCACTAGGCAACAAGAGCAACCTTAAATTGATGTAGATATATTTTAAGAAAAATTCAAAATCTGGAATTTCGAAATCCATCACTATTTTCTCGCAACAATCTATTGCTTTAGATTGTTCTGTAAAAATTATGAAACAAATATCATTTATGGTTGATTATTAAGGTTTATTACTGCTAATAAACTTGAGAATTTTCCTTTAAATAACTTATAAAGCTATTTATTCTATTAGCATGTGCATTTGTTTATTATTATCTGAAATTTTTATTAAGATTAGCCCATTTGACTTTTTTTTTCAAGAAGAATTTTTTAAAGTGCAATCATTTAAAAACCGTGGTTTAAACTGGACGTTTGAAACGAGATGCCTGAAACTGACGCGTCAAGCGTCAAAAAGTTGAAGTTAAGGCAACTCACGCAGTCTCCAGCCATCCGGCAAATGCCACCTCTGAACTCGTTTCTGATTGGTTAACGCATTACGCGCGAATGCGTCACTGCGTTGGTGTAAATGCAGCTTTAATCCACAAAAGCCAGTTTGAAAGAAAAATATCTTTACCAAATGGCAACAGATTCGAATGAAAAGAGAAACAACGCATTTATAGTGATTCCACGCAAAATCCCTTTTCCGGGCTAATAGTCCTTTTTGGGTTAAAAAGGATAGAAATTCAGCATCGCTGAATTCAAAACAATCAGCAAGATGCAGTTCAGTCTTGTTTCTTCGAAGTCGACAAATCGAAATGTTGGTCAAATCAGAGGGATTCAGATCCGTTCCAGATTCATCATACCGTTCTCAATGTTGTAGGCAACACATTTGTGTCTTGGTAACTCACAGAAAAATCTCTTATAACTGTTCAGACGTTAGGACAATATATTCATTCAAAAATCTCTAAGGAACGATTATTTTATTTCCCCCAAATGATATAGTTTTTATTAGTATTTTGATCAGGGCACAAGTTCAGCCAGAGCTTCCCTGAGCCTAGCCCTGGAAATTGTCAGTTTCAATTGAAAAAATAATCCCAAACAAGATGAGCTGTACATATACGATATTCACCTACTATTTAAATATTTGCCATTCTTTTAATTTAATTTGTCAATCTTTTGGGTACTTCCTTATTATAGCGGCCCCAAAATGTAATCGCTATCAACCGAAATCAAACATGTAGCGAGGTATAACAACACGTGGCGAGATTTCGGCGAGATATCTCTGTTGCTTAGCGATTCAATCGTGAGGACCGCTATAATAAGGAAGTACCATCTTTTTATTTATCTCTTTGCATTTTGTTTAATTTTAGTAATTAATTAATTAATTTATTTATTTTTGTTCACCTTTATGCAGCTTTATATAGGGGTATGGCATTTCGAATTTAGAAATTAATCCCTGATTTTCGCACTTCGAAAATGAAGAGGGACAACTGTTTGAGTAGATAAAAAGACAGCTCCGGTTAAATAATTCGTTACATCATTTCCATGTATTCTACAGCAGCTAGGAATTTCAATAATAACGTTGAACCTTGTTATGTTATTATTAACGTTGTAAGGATACTAAGTTTTACTAACGTTTATTTTATTTTAAATCTTTACTATCACTTCTTATTTTCTACTTCCGGCCAGAATTAAAAGCTTTTACTTGTTTATGCAAATTTGTCTTGCTAACGCCAAGTACTTAAGTTGTGGCTTTTTGCCAAGTAAGAGAGAGGAAGGAGTTATTAGAAGCAGGCCGCTTGCCATAGTAGTTTTACTCGTTTGCTGGTTGCCTTCAAGGCTAGAGGTTTAATCCTCTTGATAATTTTAAACGTATCGTAGTTTTAGCAGCTCTCTGTACTACATACGGCTTTTTGTTAATTAACGGCCAATCTTAAAGTAGGCACTTGTATATTAATCCAAAGTTAGTTTAGCTAGAGTTTTAGTTAATATTTTTATATTCTTACGTTCAGACCACAAGTGGTTGGTCTCTGTATTCCGAAGTTCCGGAAATCGCTGTAAAGATAGAAAAATAAAGGGTTTCGTATACCCTTCTTGTGTGTATTGTCTACTTCCCACATTTACTGAACATAGCTTTAGTAAGCTAGCTCCCTGTTCCGAGTCAGGTCATTTAATGTTCCCAAAGCAAGTAAGGAGGAACACTGAACCTGATACACTTACGTACAATATATATTTCACCCAGTGCATTTGTACTAGTATTAAACAGTGTTATAACAAAACGGTAGGATTTTCTTATTACGAATGGATTAATTATGCTTTCTTTATTCTGTAAATGTTTGTTTGATATACGTCTAGTACCAAAGGATCTGGAACGAATCAGTGACGTATAAGTAGGTACTACTGTGTTTATCTTGCAAATTTAATCCTCTGTTATTGATTAATAAACTGATCTATTTAAAATCAATAGATACAGTTCTTAATACTTTTACATTTTAATCCTAGTAATTTGTATAAAAATACATTCATGATATATCAAATTAAAACATTTAATATTATTCAGAATTACACTTTATTTATTTAATTATAAATTTATTTATTTACTTTTTTTTTTACTTTTCAAATATGCAAAAGATATTACGTACCCATGATCACTAAATGGTCACTCAGCCGATTAAACCAAAATTCCCCCAATTAAAATTACCCATGTAAAATATCAGAAATAATTTTTTTTTAAATTCGAAATAGTTAAAGAATGTAAAAGGGTTCGGATTTAATACACTCATTCAAAACAAGAGTTAATCATGAATGATTAAACTTAACAACAAGTTTATCTGAATGTATATTCATCTAGTATACTAGAAAAATTTTTCTATTCCACTTGGACCATCTCTATTGATAATCTCTACTAATAAGCCATATTATATTTTAAAAGAGCCTTTTTTTGAATGAGTGTATTAAATCCGAACCCTTTCACATTCTTTAAACTATTTTGAATTTTAAAAAAATTATTTCTGATATTTTACATGGGTAATTTTAATTGGGGGAATTTTGGTTTAATCGGCTGAGTGACCGTTTAGTGATCATTAACTTCAAATTAGACAGTTCATTCTCCAGTGTAAATAGTTCAACCTCTAGTTATACGATAGCACTGAAACACCATAACACTGCATTGGCAGAACATATTAACAGCAGAAGCGATCAGTTCAATGCCACAAAGATTTTCCCAAGTTTTCCAAATTAATCTCTTCAAAGTTCAACTTTTAGTCTAACTTCACCCACTACTTTGTCATTTATTTCATGCTGATATGTATGTAATAAAAGCACAATTTTGAAAGCACTGATGTAAAACACTGAGAAATGAAACGTAGATGTGTAGAAATACTGATGGCGTAGATACTTGACACTTAAAACGTAGAATTTGTAAAAACTAAGAACTTTGCAGTCCAGGCGGTTTTTAATTCCATTTTTTTATTTAGATTCATATTTGTGGCCACAATTCACTTGGCGCATTACTCGCGCCTATTAAAGAGCATTTACAGTTTTGATAACTGCTGTGATAGGAAACAAGTACAGCGAAATTACGTACAAGCAATGCACGGAGAGAAGCTGAAGTGAAGAAAGATCCATCATTTCAGAGGGAGAAGGTAGGAGTCAAAAGTTTCAGTTTTAGGTTTTGGTTAACGGTTATATGATTGGGCAAGAGGTATCTGCATTATGCGTTACCTATTAGGTTGTCCGAAAAATAATGCAGGTTTTTAACCTATATCTTTAAAGTATCATAACTCAACTCAAAAACAATGTTATTAATCAAAATCAAAGCACCACCGAATCAATATATTTTTGCCGATGAGACAAAGTTTATTTATACCGGTAGAATAAAATTCTGGAGCTCTGGATGCGTAAAGTTGTGAAAGGCGTGTTTGACCTCGTCTTTGTTTCTGAAGCATTTCTTCTGCAGAATGTTATCGAGATGTTTGAAAAAGTGGTAATCGGTCGGCGAGAAGTCAGGCGAATATGGGGGAAGAGGGAGAGTGTGCAACTGACCTTACAGAAATTGGTTCTTCTCCATGACGAGGTCATGGAAAGTGTTGTAGTGCCTGACCGCGGCCCAACCACTGAGCTGAATGTCGCCAGTTGTTGGAGAGAATCCACTTTTCATCGCACGTGACAATTCGATCAAGAAAAAGGTCGTTTTTGTTGCGGAGAGAAGAGAAGACGACACTTCAAAACGGCGATTTTTTTATTTTCGCTCAATTCGTGAGGCACCCACTTGTCGAGCTTCTTTGACTTTCCTATACGATTCAAGCGATCAGAAATCGTTATTTTGCTTACGCCAAGCTCTCGAACAGTTATACACGGGTTTGTTTCAACTAAAGTCTTCAAAACATCGTCATCAACAGCTGAAGAGCGTCCACAATGCTCTTGTGTTTCCAGGTCAAATTCTCCACGACGAAACTTTTGTTATCACCGTTGAAATGTAGATTCATTAACACTTTTCTCACCCCATACTTCGTTGACATTTCGAGCCGTTTGTGCTGACATCTAAACGAAAGCACCTAGTAAATATTTTTGAAAATAATTTTGGAACAAAATGATTATTATAGAAAATATAGAGCGAAAATAGAGCTTCAAAATGATATATAAACCAATGTAATTCAAAATATCTTTGCTGATAAAAATGTATAGGAAAGATTAACAATTTCAAAAACCTGCATTATTTTCAGGGCAACCTGATAGGTTCGCAGGATTAATTTGAATGACACAGTTTAGACTTAGAGAGCTATTTTTAGACAGAGAGATGAAGTTCCCAAATTAAATAAAACTAAAAGAGGTTATAGCCAATTAAAATTAGAAGTTTGCTTTCATATTTTTTACCTTACATATATATTATGAAACAAATAGTTACTCTTAAAAATCTTAATTTGTGGGGCAAAATAGGATAAAATCTTACATGCCATTCAGATTTACGTCATTCAATAATACGGTTTGTTTATTTTTTTAATGTTATAAATTTATTACTTTTATTTGAAGTTATACCACAGCAGACAGCTACACAGCAGTCCCGTTCAAATAAAGCAAATAAATATCGGTGACAAGACTGCACAAAAGGTAATGACAAAAATTATGAAAATCTGGCACAGTGGAACGTGGATATATCACTTTTCAGTAAGATGGCGGAATAAAGCAACGAATATGCGAAAACAATTAAACTTATTTTGAGTTCTAAATAAATAATACATTGTAAATCAAGAACAGCTTTTACTTTAAACGTTAACATATTATATTAAAATTAGTTTGCTGGAAAGTTTCTAAAAAATATTTAACGTTGTCCCTTGCTTCTTTGCTAAATTTTGCTTCTATTGGTAATTTTTTTTTAGATTTGAAAGTGTCATCAATACCCGCGTCGCTTCCACTCTGAGCATAATAAACGATTTAACGCTTTAACTTTTCGTAAAGTTCCCTCTCAGTGAAGCTGGAAATCATTTCTTGTTCTTTTCTTCCATACTTCTTGTAGACCAGAAATGAAAAGTAACTCTGAAACACTTAAGAACTAACCAAAATGTACCAATGAAACTTACTGAAATCTGCAACAAAATTAACGTTCAGAAATGACACTAATAACGCTGAAGAAGAGCTGAAAGTAACATGAGGAACGTTTCCGTATTAATGAGTTGCCAGATATATTCTCCACCACGAAGGTGATTCAAACACCAAATATGTATTTCGTTCAAATTTTTCCCAAACGATCCAAGTGGGAGAAGTTGTACCGGAAACTTTGTTTACAAATAATTAATGCTGCTAAAACGGTAGTTTGGGGAATGATGAGTTCAAGAACCATAAAATGATGCTCCCCTTTGTCTTCATTCTTCACTTTTAATGCTATTGACAGGGAATTTTCCTATTAATACTGTTATAAATTTATGTAAATAATTGTGCTTTTTGGATGTACTTTGGATATACTGTTATAGTTAGTTTTTATTTATTCGTTTGTTTATTTTGTTCATTTTACGTAAATATCCCATTTTGAATTTTAAAATCAGATTTCTGACATTTATTTTGATTGTAAGTATTTATTTCATGCATTACGCTGCAGATCTTGTAAATTATGAATGGATTGGCATCTAAATTGTGAAGACTATCAGAAGTTATTCTGCGGGCAAAAACTCAACTGAAGGGCCTTGACGATAATTAATGTCGCCACACTGGAGACATATGGTGATTTCTCGTAAACATCGTGACATTTTAAAGATTTTTGACACATACATTTCAGGAGAAGTTATTTTTTCCAAATCTGCTAGAAGTGCTCAACAACTCTATATATGCAGCTGCATTTGATCCAATCTGTTACTGGAACTGAGCTTTAGATTTTGTGCGAGTACTGCAGTATTCCTCGAGTGTGAAAGAGAATTTGCCTAATCTCTAGTCTTCTCCTTAAACTATTTACAGTTGTTTATTTTGTGTGAGTTGTTATATAGTTATCAAATAGTTTTTTAAGACTTACTTGATAAAAAAACGCATAACAATATGACACTATGTTGATTTTATTACTAGTTTAATACTGTGTTATAATCAACATTAAACGGTCTTAAAAGGAATATCTAATTACACACTAGTCATGGATCCCCAACCGTTTTGTATCTTAGAGCACATTCTATAATACCGGCGGGGAGGAGGACACACTTATTTTTTCAAGGTAAATTTATAGGTTGACTTAGTTAAAATATACATACATTATACAAAAATATCATTCCAAAATTATAATTTCAAGCTGTAAAAATTATTGATTGTATTCTTATGTAAAATAAATAGTTTATAAATAGTACGTACAGACGTTTGTCATATTTGGCATTGAATTTTGTAGTTCATTGCTTCATTATGAGATCTGTTCTTTGATTTTTGATATTCATTGCTGAAAACAATGATATCTGGCATTGTTTAATTTTTAAAAAATACACTGGTCAAAATGACAACCTGGCCGGGACTTTGGAACCATTCCTTCAAAGTGGGACATTCCCGAGTAAACCGGGACGTTTGACGACCCATTTAAAATTATAAACATATGATAGTTTTTCAACAAATACGCTTATTAAACTTCTCTAATGAATTACTAACTATAAAAAAATTTACAAAACATTTTATTGAAAACTTAAATATTTTTTATCGTGGTTTGCACAGCAGCGGGCACATGTAAAACTGTTGACGAGAGCAACGGTGCTCACGGGTTTTGGATTGGCGATCCCTGTTCTAAATAGTTGTTAATGTTCATAATTTTAACGAAGGGTTAATTCATATTGCAGCTATATAACGTTTATATCTTAAATCTTCAGTATTTTCAAAATCTCTTAATATGATTTCAGAAATTTATCGCACTGTATTAATCTTATTTTTATAAAAGTGTTAAAACTTAGTAAACAAATGATACTTGATATGTATTCAGTAATTATCTGACCCTGCCACTTGCCACATGTGAGATATACGATTCATAATTAAATATTTAAATATTCACATAACTATCGCGAAGACAATTATTTGTATAAATCTTAGAATCTTTCATTCTTCTTCTTAGGGATCGAAATAAGAATGCAGTCACTCGTCCCCGATTACAACCCATTGTTACGTAACACCGAAACCGTAGTAAAAATAATGTTGCTTTTCAGAGCTGTAACAGCTATCATGAAAAAGCTCTTTTCTCCTAATAAAATTCCCATTTATTCTAAAGAAAAGACTAAAATGCATTTTAAATATTTTATTTTATGCTTAACTTTTTTTTCCAAAACGTTACGCAAATGATTTCCTTTTATTTTCATAATTCCATTTTTCCCGTTTGTCTCAGAGCATTACTTTGAGACCTCTACTACTGATCCTTCTTTTTTTTCTTGTAAGAAATTATCCTTTTTAATCCTAAGGTTTATTTTCATCATATTAAAGAATCTATTGTGCTTTTAAAAAGAACGTTTTTTTTTCTTTCCAAATGCAAAAGTTTCTTTAAATATAGTTTCACTTCCATGCTGAAGCTCATTAGTTGATTTGAAAAAAGGAATAACGTTACTTTTACTTTTGAACCGAGTTCTTTCAGTGTATAAGTATAAAAAATATTGTCATCTAGTAGATTTTATCTAAAATTTTGTGCATTATTACCTTTCCTGTCCATTAGGTTTTATTCACTTCCTTGTTTTCGCAGTCACATTACCTTTTTATTTGCTTCTTTGTTTCACGAGTCAGTTTATTTCCACGAATGTGGAGTGCTACTTGTCAAATATGTAAGAGAATAAATCTCTCTAGCATACCGAAAACGATAAAAAAATTAAGAGAAGTTTTTATTATTTATAGTGCAAATACAGCCATTTCTGATTTTTAATGATAGGTAATGTTTCTTTTTATTGCGTTTTGCAGATTTTGAAGTTTTATGATGTTTATACTTTTGAAATATTTATAATTACTACTAAAATCACAGGATATTGGATATTTCAGTTGTTTGACCAATTTTGCTAACTATTCTTTCTCGCTTCCTGTCTATACGCTGCATTCCATAGCTCTTCCAGTACCCCAAATTCCTCCTCTGTTCAATTGAAATCAGATTACATAATAATCGCAGTATCACGTCTAATATTTTAGTGAATAATATTGTATTTATTCTTTTAATCTTCAAAAATATTTAATTTTGTCTGCTATCCAATTGTCTTTTGTCGTGGGTGTCACTTTCTATACGAGCATTACACTATGTATGTCAATTTCATACAATAAACGCAGACTGTCGATTTTACAATAATAGTTTCCATACAAGATAATGCATAATTCCCTATGAGATTTTGAAAATATATAGTACAGTATCATAATAAGTGGAGCAAAGAGATTCATATCAATGTGTATAGATCCTCTCCAGGTTCTGCATATTTCTTACAGATACCTCAGTGTGTGAACTTCTGGTAGTGTGGGAATATACGTTAGGTTATTTGAATACGGCAAAGCTGCAAAGGCTATCTGCCCAAGAGTAGTGATGCTATCGTGGGGAGCTTTCTAAGAGAAACTGACTCTTATTCGGGTACTTACGGCAAAAACCATGAAAAGGCATCATCCAAATTAGCCTATTTACCTGGGTAAGAACTCAAAACAAGTAGAACGATCAATATTCAGAGGTGTCAACCAGTATGACACTGATGGGGCAGAGTTCAGTACGAGTCTACAGTCTTGACTAGTCTCTTCACTTTACAAAGGCAGCCGCTCTCCACTTCAGCAGTCTAAAGCAAACAAACCTCCAGTGCGCTGTATCATGCATGGACTGACTTGTTTGTAGGTTTTTTTGTTAATATTTCGAACGAACTCTCAGTTGTGTAATAATTGACTCACATTTATCGAATTCTAATCAACAACATAAGTATACTCAACTCTTGGCGACGGAAGTTAACTAGCTCTTGTTTAAAAAAAAACAGTTACGTTTGCTTATTATGAAATAATGTAAAAACTGCTATCGCAAATTATCAACGTAAAACAAAATTATCTGTGAAAAATGCAAAAAAGATTAGATTATGGCCAAGCATACTAGGGTTATCTGTCTACTATAATAAATTCTTCATAAAAGGCTTGCAAGAAAAATTAGCTCATGGTCACAGGGATCTCCAGAATGAACTCGGTTTAATCTACAGGTTTTCGGCGGTTTTATCCTCTCGATCTCTGTGAGCACAAAAAGGAAAAATCAAAATGATGAGATAACAGCAGTGATAGGAGATGATATCTGCTAAATGAACTCAGCCACATTGCAACAACTTCTTATTGGCCTATTCAAGCGAGTTTTAACTCTGTGACATTTTCCCCGTTTTTGTTGTAAATACTCTTTCTTTAATCCTATATAAAGCTTAACGTTTTCATTTGAAACGATCTCTGTTTTCGTTATTTGTAGTGTGTTCTTTTTTATTTTGAATATTGATTTAATTTGCATAACCAAGTAAACTGCTTGATGGTAATTATAATATGGGTTGCGTCCATTTGCTGTCTTTTTTACTTAACTTAGGATTATGATTTTTAATTAACCGTAATCCTGCATGGCCTTACCAAGAGTTGATTGTACATCGATATTTATGTTTACCAGTGTGTGCAGGATACCCAAGAAAATCCGAACCCAAAACATGTGAAGAAAACATAAACTATTAAGGCCATATTATTTATATTGGGTGGCCTAAGATAAACCGAACCGGATATGGTAGAATTCACTTGCTTTAGGTTCAAGTTATTTTGGACCACCCGTAAGTTTGACACCTAGCGTTAGAATTTGAAGTTACCTGTTAGAGTCTATTATGGGTACAAATTTAGAGGGAACTTTCTTTTTTTTTTTTTTAACTTGTGTGTGTTGTCTTGCATTTTATTGCTGTTTTTACTATAGGCAATTAAACAATCAAAACTACGAAGGTAATTTTGAATTTCTTTATATTTTCACCAACGTCATATTGAAACTTGGGCTATTACTAGTCGCTTAATTCCTTCAATTTGAAAAGAAAATGAAACGTCTCTCATTCTAAACTAAAAATTAAACAATATTAATTTTAGAAAGAAAGACGTGTCGGAAGAGCAGCTGAGCCAAAAATTGGAAGTCCAGAAATGAAACGGTTAATGAAGTTCTAAAATCAATGTTCTTGGTTGAAATCAAAATTGTTATTTCAGCAAACACACAAATGGAAAAAAAATGAAAGAAACATTTATTCATAGTCTACAATATGTATAGTTCAAATAATATTTTTTATGTGCATTGAGAAACTATTAAACTATAAACTGTTCATTAAAATTCCATTAATGTCGAAGAATTTTAATGTTTTCAATAAGATCAGAAAATTCTTAAACGGCTGGCTACCCTGCAATTTTATTTTTCTAATACGTAAGATTAAAGATGGCTAAAAGTCCTTTTTATTGTTACTGTTCTTAATTAAAGCAGACCAACTCAGAAAGTATACTATATATATTGACAGGATAAAAAGGAATCGAAATAAATAGATTTTGTAATGAAATTTACGTAAGTAAATAATGAGTTGAGGCAGCATAGGATGTCGTTGAGTAGTAATTAAAATGTTCTACTAGCATAAATTCGTGAGAATTTTGAGCAGTATGCATGCTTATACAATATTATAACTTTCCAACATGCATTTCATTTAAGGGGCTACGGCTAAAACAGAACAGCTACTCAAAGGAAGGAACACAGAAAGTTTTCATGAGCACACCATTTAAACAGTTTATCCAACAGTTTAACGGATGCCTGACGGAAAACAAAACAAAACAAAACAAAACAAAAAAAGCCGTTTATAACTATATGGATAAAAGTTAAGACTTCGTAATTCTTTAAACGATTTTTTTTGGGGGGGGTTCAATTTTAAAATGCAATAACATGAATACAGTTCATTTTAAATATCCTTGTAAATACATGTCCATGACCACCAACTGCAAAAATAAAGACCGCGCAATGACATTTACGGACAAATTATGCATGATTATTACCAAACGATTATTGTGCCTCATGGTATCGAATTTTGAGGTTAAATTAGGAAAAAATATAAATAAAATAAAATAAATCGGAAAGCTTCCAGATTTTATATTACGCCGAAAGGGAACTTTTCTTTTATTTACGTACACATGCACGTTTCGAGAGCATTTGGGTTAACGCCTGCGCCGAAAATATTTAAAAACAGCATATCTTCAGAATTTCCGATAGACAGTCTCTCGCGCTGAGATAAAAATGTTTTATTCCGTACAGTGTTGCCACTGCTCTCTTTGAAATCGTTGAGTTTTTATTCATAAATTCATAAATTTTACAGAATATGAAATAGATAATAAAACAAATTAGAAATAATTCAAAATTCGGGTTTCCATGTGCCCATATGCGGGTGGAGAATTACGTTATTCAAAATTTCATTGCTTTAGGTACCGTCGTTTTTCACAATGCGAGAAATATACATACATTCATGCGGATACTTCATTATCTAATGTCTTTAAATATAATACAGGGCGATAATATTTGGTGTCATCAATCTGAAAAGCTATTAAACTGTTTTAGTGATTCGACACAAAATACCGTTTCGATATTAAGAGCCTTTCTGGGCTAATAAATTGAGACTACTATCTTTAAATTTCAATCTTTAATAACTAAACAGAGATATGTTTTATGCCATAAAACATATCTTTGTTTAGTTTAATGTTTGTTTAATGTTTGTTAGGCGTCAATAAAAATGCATTTCTAAACTTTTTAACAAGTTTTGTTGCATAAGTAATGAGAAAAACGAGTTTTTTACAAAGGAAATATATACTATAATGGCCTTTTTCTATATAGTACCATTCATAAAAGGTGCCGGTCTTATGAATGCGTAGCCTAAAGTTTATTTTTGCTGGTACGTCGATAGAACATAGTAGACAGTTGGCTAGAGAAAAAGAAATCGATCACTTTTTGCTTCCTTGTACGAAGTAAAAGAAGTATTGATATCCCGAAAAATTCCGGGTACTATATTTCAACGAAAATATGCATTTTGACCGCTATCGAATGCAATTTAACGATGTTTTCGCGTGACATCTGTAAGTAAGGTCACCATAAAGGGCTCTTTTTTTCCAAACGAATTATAGAACTGATTTGAAATAGATTCAGAAGAGATTTTTTTCGTGGCCGCTGTGAGTACGTACGTATGTATCTCGCATGACTCAAAAACGAGTAGTCTCAGAATGTTGAAATTTTAGATATAGAAGTGCTATAACATTTAGTTTTGCACCTCCCTTTTTTGTTGCAATCAGCCGCACCAAATGTATATATATATATATATATATGACATATTTATTTAGGTCTATAAGGTATTTCTCCCGCCTTCTTAGCGTGCCTTCGTGGTGTGGTAGTCTGCACGCTGGGCGCGTATTCCAGAGGTCCGCGGTTCGATTTTAGGCGAAAGCGTTGCTCATTTTTCACTTCCTCCTGTTTTAAAAAAATCCTGATGTATCTACCGGCCAACATCGATAATCTTAATCGACTAAAAACCGGCAACTTAAATTTCACTAGATCTGCTGTGTAATTCAATTCCTTGGGGCAACAGAAACTAGTAATGTATATTTAAGATTTAATTAGTTAGATTTGTGATTATTAGAAGTGATTCAGTCATTATGTTTACCGACTGTAAAAAGCTGAAGACTATCATTTCTCTTTCTTAATACAAGATTGAACAGTTGGTTGTCAGAGTCTTAAAATATGAAAACCTCAATTAACATAAATACCTAGTATCCTTTTTATTACAGTAAACAGCTGATTGTCATGACATGTCCAATTCTAACAGAAAAATTCCGCTTTCCGATATAACTGCATTCAGATACTTAATTTTTCTCAGATTCCTGGGGTATATTTTGTCTTTTTGTGCCCCGCGTGTGAGTGCTTTCTATTCATACATTATTAAAAAAAATTACTTAAACATAATTCCGAATGTTAAAATATACTGCAATGCTTATGAGAAAGCAGAATATGCTAAACATTTCTGAATCAGTTTTGTTTTAAAATATGTAAAGAATTGTGTCTTAGTCTTGCTGAGTGTTCTTCTCCCATTAATCTTCCTTTTCTCAAACTGCGACCGGAATCGTAGATCGAAATTTGCGAGCCCGGTGGCTGAGACGAGACGGTAAACGAATTTCAATTATCCTTCGGGAGTGAGAAAATAAAGCAAAAGCTAGCGAAACATTAGCGAGCTCCTTTCAGCTGTAACACTTGCTTTTACCGTTTGTCGCTTGCTCAGCAGGAAGAAGAGGTAGGCTGAAATGGATTTCTCCAGATGAAAAGTTCCAAAAATGCCGAATACATAGACGGTGCGCGTCGGACCGGAAGATTCGCTGCTGGCTTTTAAATCGTGCGCTTTAATTAAACTTCCCGTTTCCTAAGCGGAAAAGGACCAAAAGGGAGGTTCAAATTTGGCTCCCAGCAGTGAAATATTTTCCTTCGTAGAGCAGCCGGTGTCTGAGCGGAGAGAACGCTATTACGACAGAACTTAGTTCAAATTAAAGAGTGATTATATTCGCATTTGTTTACACTTAGACCGTGGATTTATAACGTGCTATGCATATATTTATCTGAAGGCGTGTGCCAGCCAAAGACGTCGTCTCAACGCATGCGTGCAAATTTCAAATCGGAAGGGGGGATATTGCTTTTCAACTTATTCATATAGTAAAATCTTCAGTAATTCTTTTTAATCTGCAGTTATATACTTCAGTTTCAAAAGACATAAATTTAAAAAAGGAAGCCAATCGCTCGCTACCCGGGTATGTTTCTCTCTGCCCATTCCCCATTATATAAGAGAATAGTGCATGCCAATGGCCCTACCGCATTTGTTATAGGAAACATGGATTAGGATGATTTTCCTTTCCTCCTTATTTCCCATAAAGCAAGAGAATCAGTGAATAATATTCGGTCGGTTTACAGCTACAAGGAAATACTATTCATTGTTTACTGACAAATTTAGAGCAATTTATTATTATTTCTTAATCCGCTAGAAGCGATTTTCTGTGATCAGGTTTATATCGTATTATACATTTAATTTAAGGTTAGCTAATCCTTACTTCTGAACGTCTGGAAGCGTTCTGTGTATAGGACTAAGTATCCTTTCTAAAAATTTGTAACATGACTTAAAATAAAACGGAAATGTTTTTAAAGGACATAATTTAACAGATATTTAGCTTCTGAAATTTTTGTTGGAAAAAAATACTAAAAATGATAGACTTGCAGGGGCAGTAAGTATTGTAAACAGCCGATAGATGGCATTGTATAAAAGCCGCCGATAGAGGACGCAGGATTGTAATCGAATATCGGAAGTCGAGAGAATGTCAGCGAGGTAACCAATATTCTTAAACTATATGTAAATATTTAGTGTAGTTATAAAAGAATTTATAAAACGCAAGAGTCATCCTGCAGAATGAAAACTAATCACAACTTGCAACTAACCATCCTTGATCAGATATTTTAACAGTACAACTATCTGATGTGGACACCACATGATTTCCTTGTACGTCGTATTAAATTATACACACTTTTTGCTGAATGTCATTTAAATTTATTTCCTCGAACTAGTCTAACTTAATTAACCGATCTCTCGAAGCAAATATAAATAAAATGATATCCAAAATTGTAAATTCTGAAATTAAATATTCTGATCAATTTTTTTCGTACAGAATTCAAACTTTTTGTATTTTTTATTTTTGCATAACGAGTATAACACTTTCCCAAATATAACTACCGCAGTCTGGAGACGCATTAAAAGTTAGGTTTTGTTATTTGTCTAATTTATTTGATTTGACACTGTCAAAATTTGAATATTTTTCTCATTTAAAATACTTCTGTAATTGAACGTAGATGACTACGACCAGCGACTGCAAAAATAACGGCCGTATTGTCGATTGCAATGCAAAATGGAGGTGCTCAACTAGATGTTACGAGAGTCCCATATACAAAATTTTAATATTCTGTGACCAAACGTTTCCGAGTTATTCGAGATACATACGCACTTACGAACGTTACAAAATCTATTGAGTCTATTTTACAATCTTTTTTGCAATAAAGAGTCTGTCCGTTTTTAGTATGTACAGATATGACGCAAAAAATAATCAAAATGGATTCGGAAACTATCAAAACGGACAGTTGAAACCTGATAACCGAAATTTTTTGCAATTGCAGTGCTTCCTTTATCTTGCATAAGGAAGGAAAATAGGAGCAGAAGACTCTTTCCAAACTTCATACTGCAAAAGAAATAGCCATTTAGTACTTTAGATGTAAATAAAAACTTTTAGTTTGATCTTTTCATTTGCCTGATAGTGACAAAATAAGTGCTTAGAAAAAGATGAATTCAGCAGTTACCTTATGCTATTACTATCTTTTTTAAAATACGAAAAATCTCATTATTATATTAGAACAAATTAAGAACATTCCGCCATGAGCGATCTAGAAGAGATTTTTAGATCTAGAAGTGAGTTTAGTCAACAAATGAGAATAACTTCGAAGCTCTATAAAGATACAAAGCTTTATAAAGGTAATAGAATTTTAAATAGGATGATAAGTTATAAATATTCTGCGAAAACAAGATTTTGAGAGAATTTAATCAGTCCGCTGATATCACAAACAGGTATAATTACATAAAACTGCTAAATTTAAGTAAGAGACTCAAGTACGCAAATTATCCGTGGACATTTTCTGTTGTTCAAGATAGTACAAATTGCAACTTACAAATTTGTATCAATACCACAGAAACAAAACAGCAATTTCTTAGTTTGTTTCAGTCGAAAAGCATAGTAAGCTACTAGATTGCAATAGTGAAAAGATTTCTTTTAAAATAATAGAATGTGCATTGGAAAACGTGAAATCGGGTACACGTATTGTGAAAATGACAAATTATCAAAGCATAAATGCGAAAAGTCTGCTTCTTTTCATAAATTTGACCTCATGAGCTTTCTAATTGGTGAAAAAATGTCTTTTTCAAACGTAATTTTACCGAAATGTTTTTGATAAAATTTAGAGAAAACTTGGATTTCAACAAGTAATAAATAAACTTAACACTAGTTCATATTACGAAGTATTCGAATTAATTGTTCTTTATCATTTGCTTTTCATATAAAATTAGCTTATACAAGAATGTATACCACGTATAAACGCTTTTTTTCACCATCAAGATACGCCAAAATAATATAAATGATTAATTGATTAAACTTGAAGTATACCATAACGCGGTCTTTTTAAAACAAGCAAAACCGAATTGTGTCTATTTAAGCACGTAAACTGCTTCACAGTCTTAAACAATTTTACGGCTTTATAAAAAAAAAAAAGTCATTCCTCAAAATTAAGCATGTGTATTTCATTATTTTGTATACCATGTCAATATTCAAGTCAATATGCAAATAATACAACCAACTTGAAGTACAAACAATTCTAATTGCTATTAAGCAAGATGCTTTTTATGGAAGTTCAAGATATGCCCCTGGTGCCAACCAACAGACACCTTTAAATGCTGCTTCGTTGGGCATTACAAATGAGCCCGAAATGAAACCTTTCGGATAATTCACTGGGTCTACGTGTGGCAGTCAATGGTAAAAATAAATTTATATAACATTTACTAAGCAAAAGTTATTTAAATATATTGAGATCCATATTATTTAAAATAGCGAGTGATCTTCATTTTAGTTTTCACTCGCAGCACTTATGAACGATTATTTCCGTTTGTCCACTTTGATTTTTGATAAGCAGGATACAGAAAGTCATCTCTTAGACAGAAATTTTACATTTCACTCTATTTGTGTGAATCTACTGATAGCGGCTGCTTTGATCATAATATATGAACCCCCAGTAGTTAGGATTTTAAGGATTTCAATTGGTTGTTCATCCATTCGTCTTGTTAAAGAATTTTGTATGTTCAATAATTTTACACAGCCTTACAGTGCATTAAACTGGTTGTACATTTTGCATATAAGAAATACTTCCAGCTATAAATTATGTGTTCTGGGAATTAATTGAAAACCGTGTACACAAATATTTCATGTATACTACCCTCCCGAGGTTACCTTTGTAGAGTCATTAGATTATTTTGAAGCAGGAAACGTGAAAAATGTGCAATGTTCTCGCCGGACTAGGACCTGGATCTCTGGAACACGCGCTGAGTGTGCTAGCGTTAGAAAACACCTTATAACTTTTAAAATACACAGATGCTTACAGCAATTTAATGCATCCAGGAAAATGGTAGTTAAAAGCTAAATCGGAATGACAGTTGTCAGAAGCTCGAATCAGTCGAAATGGGAATGAATACTAAGAACCTTGCATGCATAGTTCATGCATTCAATCATTGCATCTGCGAGAAATGTCTGTTATTTAATTAAACAGGAAATTTACATCTTCTGGTGTCACGAAGGAAGTATATGTGCAAAGGCAGCTCGTTTGAGAGCATTCAAAGGTCTTCCACCTGAATCCGGTCACATGAAGACGACAGCCACTCTTGCACAAACTCTCAGGTACTTCTGTTTTTCATTCACGGTACACCTCCAGAAGCTTAGCTTTATAATAACTTCTTTAAGAGGAAAATATAATTTGACAACCGCAGCATAAGGTGTTCAAGAATTTCATTCCGATATATGTCTGGTGTTACAGTATCGCCTATAAAAATGCCTATAATTCGCAATACGAAGGAAAATTTAACACTGGTGTTTATGTGAGTATCGTTTGCTTCATTTTATTGTTGCAAACAGCGTAAATTCCTTTTGTTTTTCTTCTTTTAGTTTTGAACTTTATGTGTGGCAACAAGATAATTGATTGATAGAATTGTGTTTGTGACACCCATGTAGAATGGCTCGCTTATTTTGTATCAATTATTTTGCATCGCTGACAAGTGTAATTTAATAAAAGTGTAGGAATACAGTCCATTTGTTGATTGATTATTATTTGTGAAACATATTAAGTTTAATAGAACATATACTGTTGGTCAAAAGTCTAGCCGGAGAGCTAGTGAAGATAGTGACTGTTCTAAGTGTATTCTAACAACGCAAATATGCAAATGGTTTGTGAAAATTATCCACTTTGTGAGGTAAGTGGATTTTGAACAAAAATTCGTTTAATTTGTTGTTAAATTTTAAGAACAATGTTGTAATACAACATAGAATTCGATTTCATTTTAATAATAGTGTTAAGTGATTTAAGAACAATTTCTGTTTTTGAATTGATCAATTATGAGTGAACTTATAACTTTTAAAACAAAAAGAGCGGTCTTACGCAGGAGTGTTACTAATTATGTAAAGAAAATTGAAACTATTTTAACTGCAGATGAAATTAATTTAATAGAACTAGAGGAATGTGTCGAATTATTGAAACAAAAAGAAACTGAGTTAAGGAAGCTTGATTCTGAAATCGAAAGTTTAATTACAGATACTAAAGAATTAGAAAACGAAATAGATAATGTTCAGGAGTACACAGATAAAATTTATTTGTGGAAATTTAAAGGTGAAAAAATATTAAAAAATCAAAATAATAAAAATAATTCTAATGGTGTAATTTCAGAACAGGTTCTTGACAATATTAAATTACCCAAGTTAACATTACCGACTTTTGGTGGTAATATTACAGAATGGATAGCTTTTAAAGATCTTTTCAGTGCTTGTGTAAGAAATAATACAAATTTATCTAATGCTCAAAAATTGCAGTATTTGAAGGCTTCGTTGAAAGGTGAAGCATATCGCATTATTCAAACCATTCAAATTTCGGATTGTAATTTTGAAATAGCATGGAATCTGTTAGACGAAAGATATTCAAATAAGAGAGAACAAATTTTTGCATATATTAAACGTTTTTTAAGTTTACCAACTATTCAAAATGAATCAGCATTTGCTATTTTAAATTTAGTTGACAATATTAATGAAATAATTCGTTCTTTAGAAGTATTGAATCAAACCATTGATAATTTTGGTGACACTTTAATGACTTATTTAATTTTGCAAAAATTAGACCCTGCTACAAAATTATGGTGGGAACGTCAGTTAAAATCTAATGAAATTCCAAAACTTACGACTTTAATTGAATTCCTAAAAAACTATGCAAGAACACTTCAAAATAGCAAATCAACAAGTAATAAAGTACCTAAATCTGTGTTTCAAAATAAGAATAATGTTCTGGTTGCTACTTTGGGTTGTGGTTATTGTAAAGAAGATCATAGTTTAGCCAAATGTTCGAAATTTCTAAATTTATCGGTTCAGCAAAGGATAGATTTTGTAAAATCTAATCGTTACTGTTTTAATTGTTTATCTAATATGCACTTGCTCAAAAAATGCAAGAGTTTAAATACATGTCAACATTGCTTTAAGAAGCATCACAGTATTTTGCACATTGTAAATAATTCAAAGAATAAAACTCAATTAAACAGTATATCTCCGCCTACGCAATCTATCATTCAAAGAGATGAATTAACGAGTCCTAAGGACGTTTCAGCCACAGTTTGTGCCTCTCATTATGATTCGAATGCAAAAAGTAATCAAACCAGTCACATTTTATTGTGTACTGCTTTAATAAAAGTTCAAAATTCTGAACAACAGTTTGTGAAGTGTAGATGTTTATGTGACACTGGATCTCAGAGATCATTTATTTCAAGGGATTGTGTGAAGAAATTAGGATTACGAGTGAAAGATAATTCCATTTCTGTATCATGTTTAGGAGAATTTAATACTATAAGTAATGGGGAAGTCGATTTAGTATTCACTTCTCATTTTAAAAGTGATATTCGTGTATCAACATCAGCGTTTGTACTGGACAAGGTGACAGATAACATTCCCTATGTATCTTTGCCATCAATCATCTTCGATAACTTCAGTGATTTACAATTAGCTGATCCATTATTATACAAGTCACAACCAGTTGACATTTTATTTGGAGTAAATGTATTTCTGCATTTAATGACGGGAGAAATTGTCAAACGTGGTCCTGATCTACCATTTGCTCTAAATTCGAGGTTGGGATGGATAATTTCGGGTACTACAAATTTTGAATCTACAAATTTTGAGCCAGTATATGTAAATCATTTGAATACAAGCACAGATGAGTTAGTAAATTCTTTCTGGGAGTTAGAAAAGTTTCCAAATGTACAACCTTTAACAAATGAAGAAAAACTTTGTGAAGAACATTTTAAAAACTCGCATTTTAGAGACACATCAGGTGGTTATTCAGTTGCATTACCATTCAAACATAATAGAGATATTCTAGGTGACTCCCGTGAAGTGGCGTACAGAAGATTTCAATACTTGGAGAAGAGGCTGTTATCTATGAAAGAAATTTACAACCAGTATATTCAGTTTATGAAAGAGTACTTTTCACTAGAACACGTAGAATTAGTGCCAGACACAGATTATGAATCAGAGAATAAACACTATTATATCCCACATCACTTCGTGTTGAAGGACTCTAGCTTAACAACAAAATTGAGAGTTGTTTTCGATGCGAGCGCTAAAACAACCACAGGTGTTTCTTTAAATGATACACTAATGATAGGCCCAAAAATACAAGATGACTTAATTTGTATTTTACTAAGATTTAGACTTCATAACATTGCAATAACCGCTGATATTAAAATGATGTACAGACAGATAAAGGTTCATGAAAAAGATAGAGATTTTCAGAGAATATTATGGAGAGATAGCCCATATAAGCAAATACAAGTTTGTCGTTTGAAAACAGTTACATATGGAACTGCAGCTGCTCCATATCTTGCAACCAAAGTGTTGAGTCAGTTAGCGATTGATGAAGGATTGAACTTTCCAAAGGCAAAGAATATAGTTTTAAGAGATTTTTATGTTGATGATATGTTAACTGGTGTAAAAGATAGTTCGGAAGGTATTGCATTGATAGACGAATTGCAACATCTGCTAAAAAGTGGTGGCTTTGAGCTTCACAAATGGTCGACAAGTGAACCGTCATTGTTAAAAACCTCTGGCTTAACAAACACAGATAGTGACAATATTCATCGTGTAATAGAAGACAAACCATTGAAAGTTCT
The DNA here is from genome assembly GCF_044657685.1 of Stegodyphus dumicola. Taxonomy (NCBI): domain Eukaryota; kingdom Metazoa; phylum Arthropoda; class Arachnida; order Araneae; family Eresidae; genus Stegodyphus; species Stegodyphus dumicola. The sequence continues at coordinate 140,232,948 of NC_140771.1, read as the reverse complement.
GGGATTGGAATGGCATCCGGACAATGATGAATTCAAATGTAATGTCGGTGTAATAGAGTATCAAAGTGTTCCGACTAAAAGAATTATTTTGTCATTCGTAGCAAAACTATTCGATCCATTGGGGTGGATAGCTCCGTTTGTAATTCTCGCTAAAATGATCCTTCAGCAATTGTGGAAATTACAGTTATCATGGGATGATCCTGTAACAGAAGAGATTGATCGAAATTGGAGAAATCTATGTAGAGAAGTTAAACTTTTGAATTCTATAAATATACCTAGGAAAATTCTGCTACCTGATTATTTTCGATGTGAACTTCACGGATTTTGTGATGCGTCCGAAAGAGGTTATGCAGCAGTTATTTATATCAAAACTTACAATAACTCTGACATTAATGTTAAACTCGTAACAGCTAAAACTCGTGTAGCACCATTAAAATCTATTACGATTCCAAGACTGGAATTATGTGCAGCAGTGTTATTGGCACGCTTAATTCAGTCTGTAAAAGCTGCATTAGTTATAAATTTTGATTTAGTGCAAGCTTGGAGTGATTCACAAATCGTGTTGTCATGGCTAAGGTCAGATCCTAAAAAATGGCAAGTCTTCGTATCCAATAGAGTTTCTGAAATACAATCCATCTTACCACCTGAGAACTGGAGTCATGTTGATGGAAAGGAAAATCCAGCTGATTGTGCTTCACGTGGATTATTTCCTGCAGAACTATTATCTCATCAATTGTGGTGGAATGGTCCTCCTTGGTTAAAGTGCAGTGAGATTGCCTTATCTAAAAATATTCTTATAGATGAAGAGGCATTACCAGATGCACGTAAAACAGTCTCATTTGTAGTTTCTGAACCTGTACAGGAACTTGCTATTATATCAAATATATCTTCATTTCCAAAGTTACAACGCATATTTGCTTGGATGTTAAGATTCATATCGAATTCTAAAGTAGCATATCTAGAAAGAAATACGTCTTTTTTATCTAGTAATGAAATTCGAGCTGCAACTTTCTGTATTGTCCGAATAATACAGCGATTTCACTTTTTTAAAGAAATTCAATGTTTGGAGTTGGGAAAGGACTTACCTACAAACAGCGACCTCCTTAGCTTGTGTCCAATTTTAGATGACAACAAAGTGTTACGTGTAGGAGGAAGACTGAAAAATGCGCAACTATCAGAAAATGAAAAACATCCAATCTTATTACCTTCAAAACACAATCTGACAGAAATCATAATTAGACACTTTCATGTCAAATATCTGCATGCAGCACCGGAACTTCTTCTATCTTTAATTAGACAGCAATTTTGGATCATAGCTGCTAGATCTGCTATCCGAAAAGTAGTAAAATCTTGTATCACGTGTTGCAAACTTAGAGCTAAAACTGCAAGTCAAATAATGGCTGATCTACCGGAATCTAGAGTAACACAATCACGACCATTTCATCGAACTGGAATAGATTTTTCTGGACCGTTCATGATTAACCATCGTGCAGGACGTGGACAAAAATCATTTAAATATTACGTATGCTTATTTGTGTGTTTTGTAATCAAGGCAGTACATCTTGAAGTGCTAGAAGATTTGTCAACAAAGGCATTTTTAAGTGCATTGAAACGATTTATTGGAAGAAGAGGGAAACCATTTGAGATTTATAGTGACTGCGGTACTAACTTTAAAGGTGCAGACAAAGAAATCAGAAAATGTTTTTTGCAATGTAAGCAAAATCAAGAAATTCACAAATTTTTGTCTTTAGAGGAAATAAAATGGATATTCAACCCGCCATCATCTCCCCATTTTGGTGGACTATGGGAATCGGCAGTAAAGTCAATGAAATTACATCTAAAAAGGACTGTTGGTGATACTGTGCTGACCTATCCGGAATTTCAGACCTTGATAGCGCAGGTTGAGGCTTGTCTCAACTCTAGGCCATTGTGTCCAACATCGGCTGATCCAAATGATTTAACTGCATTAACACCTGGTCATTTCCTAATAGGAACGTCTTTAACTGCCATACCTGAACCAGACCTAAATTATAGTTCCTTCAATCACACTGACAGATGGCATGTGAGACAGTTTATTTTTCAGCACTTCTGGAAAGGATGGAGTCGAGAATACCTGTCTCAGCTTCAACAAAGACCTAAATGGCAAAAAAGTCAAAACAATTTAGAAGTCAATGACTTAGTCCTCATCAAAGAAGACAACCTTCCGCCTCTTAAATGGAGGTTAGGGAGAATAATTGCTGTTCATCCGGGCTCAGATCAAAGAGTCAGAGTTGCTAGTATTAAAACTGGTCATGGTGTCATAAAATGACCAGTCGTGAAATTGTGTCCTCTTCCTATTCAGACTAAAAACTATGAACTGCTTCGCATATAATATTTTGTATTATATTTTCTTATGTTTATCTTTATTACAGACTAAGAAGTTTCAAAATGCTCCAACTGTTGAAATCCCCTGGGATTTCAACGAGGGCCAGGATGTTTATGTGAGTATCGTTTGCTTCATTTTATTGTTGCAAACAGCGTAAATTCCTTTTGTTTTTCTTCTTTTAGTTTTGAACTTTATGTGTGGCAACAAGATAATTGATTGATAGAATTGTGTTTGTGACAGCCATGTAGAATGGCTCGCTTATTTTGTATCAATTATTTTGCATCGCTGACAAGTGTAATTTAATAAAAGTGTAGGAATACAGTCCATTTGTTGATTGATTATTATTTGTGAAACATATTAAGTTTAAGAATACAACTGGTATTTACATTATCATTAATAAAAATATGGTACTTGAAGATGTTAAAAGACTGGATTCGCATTTCTTGTGTTCTTCTGGATATAAATTGCTTGTTGACCGATTCTAAGACAAATTACGATTCATTTGTGAAAATAACTTTCAACAATTGTGTCTGAAAATAACTTGAACCATTATCTAACTTTGAACAATTGTTTGAACAAATTCGTCAATAAGTCAAATGTTGACCAAAGACATATTACTCCTCCTTACTACAGAGGCCCATTCCACCCTCACCATGCACGCCCAGCAATTGTGGTGGAATGGTCCTTCTTGGTTAAAGTGCAGTGAGATTGCCTTATCTAAAAATATTCTTATAGATGAAGAGGCATTACCAGATGCACGTAAAACAGTCTCATTTGTAGTTTCTGAACCTGTACAGGAACTTGCTATTATATCAAATATATCTTCATTTCCAAAGTTACAACGCATATTTGCTTGGATGTTAAGATTCATATCGAATTCTAAAGTAGCATATCTAGAAAGAAATACGTCTTTTTTATCTAGTAATGAAATTCGAGCTGCAACTTTCTGTATTGTCCGAATAATACAGCGATTTCACTTTTTTAAAGAAATTCAATGTTTGGAGTTGGGAAAGGACTTACCTACAAACAGCAACCTCCTTAGCTTGTGTCCAATTTTAGATGACAACAAAGTGTTACGTGTAGGAGGAAGACTGAAAAGTACCCTTGTTTATAACACCGCTAAACAGTGATTGCATGGGTGTTTGCATGGTTTATCCTATGTGCAGTGTAAAAAAGAACCAGATTTCCTTGTAAAGACTTCGCCGAAGATATCTTCTCCCTCCCTTTAGTTTATATACGCTTTGCTTCATTTAATTAAACAGTGAGTCAACTGAGTTGTAGGGTTTATATTTATTTTAACTAACATTTATTTTAAGCTACCTTTCCTGTCAAGCTCTTACTTTCCCCTAGAATTGCTAATGCCAGAGTATGTAAATTGTAGTAGAACGCGCAGTATATTCAAATTTTAGCAGAAGTAAGTTGAGTTTAAATAGAAGGGAAACGAGTTTGTAAGTGTGCTTCTTGAATCTCTGACGTGAAGGTTGCTAGGTAGAAATTTAAGAACCGCGCGTTTCGACCAGTGTGCCTATCTCGGCAGTTCGTTGAATCTTTCAACTGCTTAATCAGTAAGCTCGCTGAATCTCAGCTGTATTTTAGAACGAGGTTAAGTTAGTTACGATTTCAGAGTCTCGTAGGTAGTGATCTAGTTGTTTACTCATCCTGTCATTATTTTTTTAGTTTCACAGTTCTGTTTTTGTTAAACCGCCGGGTCGGCGTAGTTTGTGAGCGTCAAGTGAACGCAGCTGTTATTTCTAAAGTTGAATAAAAAGGGATTTTTAACCCTTCTTACGAGTTTGTGTAATTTACAGTTCATAGCAGTCACTACCATAAATGCTGAAAAGTTGGGGCCAAGCAACACTACATTGACGCCCGAACATCTTACGAACTTAGATGGCCTAAAACTGGATGGAAGCTCCTGTACAACTCTAACAGCAAGAAATGGCGAACCAGTTAGAAGGGTTTGGATACCTGGTCCAAACGATGAGAGCATCTATCAAGGCCAAACGTCAATTTCGACGGAAAACATTCGGTGGCGATATTCTTAGAAGGCCTCAAAAATCACTTCCAGTTATACCCTGTGTCTGAAAGACAAAAAGTTTCCATGGCCACGTCTGCACTAAGGGGACAGGCCTCACTATGGTGGAATAGTATAGGGAAATTTTTATTAGGAGAATTCGGAAGCCAAACATATACCTTTGAAAATTTAAAAATATCATTATTAAAGGCCTTCCCATAGTGAAAGTCCGAGCAAAGCTAGAAGCCGGACTGTATAGTTTTTATCAACGTAATATGGAAGATTTGACAGACTTTATTCTGCGAAAAGTTAAGCTGACAAACATGCTGTATGGAAAGAAACCCGACACAGAGATAATTGAAATAATTTTACCAAGATTGCTATCTGCTGTCCAAGATTACTTGGAAATCCGAAATCGAAGCACTTTGCAGGAACTCTTCGAGTTGGCGGTCAAGTTCCAAAACCGAAGAATAACGGGAAAATGTAGAGGGGCATCGTATTCTCAAGGTCCCCGAAGGCAATTCTCAAATCAACAGACCGGAAACATAAACCGCTGTTATGGGGGAAAGAGCTATCAAGCCAACTCATCGAAGCTAGAAGGTCAAGGCGCAAAAAGGAAATTTGAAAAAAAAACCGTCCGCGTACCAGGACTTAAAAGAGAAGGGCTAGCTCATAGAGCGTTTCCCCCTGAAACAGGCAGTGGGGAGTGATGACGTAGCAATGATGCCACTGAACGCTGAGATGCAATTGACAACATAGAAATTAGCGTTTTAAATTTGAAGAACCAGCGTTTAAAATGAGCTGTGTGTGAAAGATAGCTATAATTTGGAAGAGACAATGTTACTGCAGTATGCATTTTACACTGAACATTAAAAAATTTAATAGTACTTACTCAATTTAAAAATAATAGAGAAAATGCGCTACTCTTAGCATAAAGTTCTTTTTTTTTATTTGCAGGGATTTTTTTTCTTTAAATGCCTGTTTGTTTCTAATCATTTCTTTATCAACATGTTAACTAAGAGAACTGTACTACTGCCTCTAAGATAACTATAATAACAGCTATTTAAAATTAATCAAAAAACAACCTTAAATTGGAATAATTTTAAACATGTATGGTTATATATGGCAAAATTTCTGCTAATGTAAGTTTGAGTTTCAGCCTAATTGTAAATTTTACATTGGCATATTTTTCTCCCGATTCAATATAATAACATATATTTTTTTAAAGAATTTTGTAACTTAGGCTTATATCAATATTTCATTTAAATAAATACATGTAAGATTGTTATCTTAATTTAGACAAAACAACTTTACTCACAGTACCTAAAATAATTATTTAATTTTTCAAAAGTGGGGGTTAAGGGGGCAGGTCTTCTTATGCCAATTACTTTAATATTATACTTTACATATATTTTATCTAGAATGCTAAGCTAGCACAAAATCGAATCAGTAATAACAGAGGATGCAATAAAAATAACTGTAACAATAACTTAACAGAATTTGTTCTCATTTGAAATATACTTTACGCTATTAACTTCTAAAATGTCATCTAGAAATATTTCAAATCAAAACAAATTATATATGCTTACTTGTACAGTCGCAATGCAACTACAAGTTGTTGAAACATTATTTATTGGCTGCCACATTCGAAGCAATCCACTTTATTGCCTTTTGGGTTGCTTTTCTTTGGGAAAAACATATGCATTTCTATTTAAGAAAAGTATTCTAATAAAAGTTTGCACTCTGCAAAATAAACAAATTGCTTCTCTGTTTACTTCAGGATAATGTTTTTGCAGTTTATTAATTAAAGAGCGAATTACATGCTTCACTTTATAGTAAGTTGTACCATGAACTGCACAAAATATGTTTTCGAATTCATAAACTGTATTTATCCATGAATGAGAAGGTGTAGTCAAACCTCCTAAGGACAATAATTTAATCCATTCTGAATTAAATATTGGTTCATCAGCACTATTTTTAGATATTGTTCCCAATGATGGGTCTTTGTCTCGCACACGATAGGCAATATAACCTGCAACATATGTTAATGCTTCTTTTTCGGCGGTCGAAAATTGTCTGTCGGCATTCAATTCTAATTCCCAAGCCATAGGAGAAGGTTCCTCTATGAAATCCAAATCCAAATCATCAATAGTATTTAATGGAAAAGCATCTTCCTCCTCAGTTTTCAAAGCCCTTTCAAGTATTTCTGATGTTAAATATGAATCCATATTTCTGCTTTCTTTAGTCATGCATACTTTTGAAGATAAATTTGGCAGTTTATTAGCGAGTATTAATTGCTTTAAGCGGCGTATAACTTCACTAGGTGATGGATGGTCATTAAACCTACCAAGCCCTAGAATCTGACTAAAGAGACTTTTAAGTGCATCCTGAGTTAACCTAGTGGTTAAAATATATTTAGCATCATACGATGCTTTCAAATCCTGGTGTAGGCCAAAAAGAGAATTTATTCAAATTATTATTCCTTTTTGAAGTCTTTTTGGAAAGGCAGTAAGTTGGCTTTTCTCTAAACTCTTAATCCACCAATGACTTTCTTCATTAATTCCAAAACTTGAGTTTGTTTTTCATGATGTTCATTTAATCCAAATGCTGCTTTAAGTATTTTATCTGAAGGAGGGTATGGCTTGGTACTATTCATAATATCGACAAAATTGTCGATTAACTCAAAGAAGTCGGATGCTTTTTGATTTCCTGTGAGGTGGAGTATACCTTTTGCGGTAGTTCTTGAAAATAATGATTTCACTGGAACGACTTTTGGTCTCTCGTTTCCCTTGACCATTAAATAATTTGGTTTTAGTTTGTGACGCAATTTAATTTCTCCTGAATCTTTATTTAAAACCTCTTTAATAATATCAACATTTAAAACAGTTCCATCTTCTAAAACAAATCCTTTATCTAAAAAGGGGTTTCTCAGTAATTTGAGGCAGTGCGCTAAATCTGCAAAAACCCATATTTTTTTCGTTTGCAATACTGGATTTGGAAACTGAGAACTATTAATCGAAATTTGTAACTCTTTCCACAAAGTACTAGATCCTCCTAAATCAGACACTATTGCTTTCACTTCTACTTCAGATGACTGAATATGTCTTATGAGTGAAAAAAGAAGTTTTTCTTCATTGGAGTGTTAAAATCAAAAAACATTGGTTGTTTCCACTTCGAAACGAGACCATCGGTTAAAACAAACTGCACTTTTTGAAAAGGACCGAGAATTTGGTCCAGTTTAGAGTCATAGCAGAGTTTAGAATCTATGTTCATTTCGTCGAAACTGAGAACGCATAGTTTTTCTACAGAATTCAAATATTCGCATCTCTCCTTCATTGCAGCAAGAACATCACTCTGAATGCCTGGACGACATGAAAATTTAGCGCACCATCTCTTTAATGTGCTAGTGCTAGATAAAGGAATTCCCATTTTTTCTTTCCAAAAATCATAGCTTTTAGATCACAGAGCTCTTATGACATTGCAACGTGAAATATCTTCACTAGTTCACTTGATTTTTTCCTTCTTTTCTAGCAATGCGTTAATCTGCGTCTTTGTAAAAATATGATTTAGACGTTTTTCCAAATTCTCCGATTTGTGTTTTTTTCCTAAATTTCGCTGTTTGGGATTTTAATTTCTGAATTTCACATAGGCATTGTCACTTGTGAGTTTTATTTCAAAATCATTCACATTTGATTTATTATTGTCAGCTTCCATTTCGTTCTCGGCCTCAAAATAAATTTTCTTTGGGTTTAATTCGTGTAGTCTTTCAAAAGCACTCTGCATTAGTTTTCTTTTCAAATGTTTCCGATTTCTTGGTGTTATTTCGTTTACTGCACACAATAAATTTACTTTCGGCACAGCATTGCATTTCAACAGTTTCTTTTGCGGCAATCCAAGCAAGCGATTTCTCATGTCATCTTCATAATCACTGCACAGAAAATGTTAGCTGCAAATTCTTGCGTTTTTCACATTAATAGAATCCTGTCTTCGACATTCATGTATCCATTCTCTCGTCAAAAGCAAATTGTTCTTGGGGAAAGCATGAAATACAATATCTCTTCCTTTCGTATTTCTATAAGTGTTACCGCATGTTACTACAGCACAAGAAACCATATTACATAAAGGATAGTTTAAATATAGAATTTAAAAGGAAAACTGACTAAAACTATATATATATATATATGCACAAATTATTTTAAATATTTGTATTATTAGAAAACAAATATGTATGATTAAAATTAATTTGGGATATACAACCTCCAGAAAATCGTCTCGCAACTGAATGAAACTACAGTTTTAAACGCGCGAAATCAGAGTAGGTGCAACACAGACACGTCAGATTACTTCCAGTTCACCCCATCCATTAGGCTCGCGTCGGCGAGGAGTCGAACAAAGGAATGACCTAGCCCTTCTATTTATCCCTGCCGCGTACCCAAAAGACTGAAGTTGAAAAGAAAGCTTTAAACGATTAGAGGGGCCTATAAAAGCGAGGGTCCAGACCCGGGAAGTTTCGAGAAAACCCTCAAGAAGGTACCTAAATACGGTCGTGGTAAAGAATTCACAATTACCAATTATACAAGTCCTGGTTGGTAATTTACCAGTGGAAGCCCTCATTGATACAGGGGCAGAAGGTAATTTTATGAGTGATAAATTTTTCAATAAGGATTTTAATAGATTACGGTTATTTAAAAATAAAAACACAGAAATTATAGCGGCCCAAGCAAAAATCTGTCAATGTATCGGGAAATTATCATTAAAAATACAGATAAAAGATGAGAGCTTTAAAGTATTAATTTTTGTAGTGAAAAACTTACAAAATCCAGTCATCTTACCCATGGAGTACTTAAAGGCTACGAAAGCCAAGCTGAATTTTCTCGATAATTCGATCATGCTGGAAATGGATCGGAGGGTGGTGGAGCGAGTGGAAGAACCTCAGCTAGACCTTAGCCATTTGAGTGTTCATGAAATCCAAGCCATCCAGCAAGAGGTGAGTACTTTTTTAAACTTGTTTTCAGAACGGCCTGGTAGCTGTCAAATTGTAACACATGATATACAATTAACTGCCGATAAACCCTGTAGGACTAAACCCTACCGGCATGATAAACAGAAAGAACAAATTATTGCGGAACACATTCAGAAATGCTGCAGAACCAGATTATAACGTTCATAAACAGTGAGTACGCGAGTCCAGTCGTACTATGTAGGAAAAAGAACGATTTCCCTCTTTCGGATAAGAGGGCTTGGAGGTTTGCTATCGATTACAGAAAACTTAATAGTATTACTAAGTTCCCGTTTTATCCTTTGCCGGAAATAGAGGAAATTATTAGAAAGATTAAGTCTACGAGATACATGACTACGTTAGACTTAACGTCTGACTACTATCAAATAGCTATGAGACCTGAAGATATACATAAAACCGCGTTTATCACAAAATCGGGCACTTATGCATTTTTACGCATGTCCTTTGGGTTGTGTGGGGCCCCGTCAACATTCCAGAGAGCTATGGACATTGTTCTAAAGCCTGTCCTAGGAAATTCGACTTTAATCTATCTAGATGATATAATTATAACGAGTAGTACGTTCGAGCAACATATTAAAGACTTGGAAGAGGTTTTTAAAATATTAAAAGAGGCCGGTCTTATAATTAACGCATCAAAATGCAAGTTCGCGACTAAAGAACTTAAATATCTGGGTTATAAAATTTTCCCAAAATGTTATAGAAACTCAGGATTCAAAAATTAAAGCCATCAAGAATTTCCCACCTCCCAATACCGCCAAGAAACTTCTTTCCTTGGGTTATGTTCTTATTATCGGTCGTTCATAAAAGATTTCGCGAATATTTTTGAAACGTTGTTAGTAATTAAAAGAAATAAAAGGAGGTTTACGTGGACAGCAGAAGCAAATACATCATTTGAAAGGTTAAAAGAAGCACTCATCAATGCCCCTGTTTTGAAATTCCCGGAAGGGGACGAAAACCTGGAAATTGCAGCAGACGCGTCGGACTATGCCGTAGGTGCGGTTCTCATGCAGAATGGGCATCCTTTGTCATTTTTTAGTAAAATTTTAAGTTCTGCGCAAGGGAATTATACAGCTACGGAGAGAGAAACATTAGCCGTATTAATGGCTGTACAGAAATTTCGAGTTTATTTCGGCAAAGCGAAATTCGAATCATGCGGCTGTTGGTAGACTTTACTCGGGGAAAAAACTAACGCCCAGGTTAATAAGATGGGCTTTAAAACTTCAAGAATATAATCTAATAATTAAATATAAAGCAGGGAAAGAAAATAGTGTAGCTGACGCACTATCCCGAATAAAACTGGACGAAGTGAATGAACTCAAATGCGCTGTGTTGACTTCTAAAATTTTAGATTCTAGAGAAACAATTATTGCTGAATTGAAAGCTGATTCTGAATTTGGAAGTATTTATGCTTATTTAAAAGACCCCGAAATCTTTGAACATACAGATGTCGCCGCAATAAGAAGTAGAGCAGAAAACTATGAAATAATAGATAATTTATTGTTTTATACGAAATCAACAAACGAAAATTTTGAGTATAGACCAGTCATCCCAGCCTCTCTTCGATTGAGCATTTTGAAGGACTTACGCGACGCGCCAACATCGGGTCATTTAGGGGTCAGAAAGACTATAAAAAGCGTACGCGAGGCGGTATATTTCCCGCAATTATACAAAATAGTAACTGTGTATGTCAGGTCCTGCAATCAATGTCAATTAATAAATTATATTAATTACAGCCCGGCCGGGTACTTAAATAGCATTCGCGCTACATTTCAGAATGAAATTTTAGGCATAGATCTTCTTGGTCCTTTTCCCCAGAGAGAGTTAAATAAAAATCGTTTTCTTTTAGTAATTGTAGATCATCTTTCAAAGTGGACTGAAATTGTTGCACTTAAACGCGCGTCAGCCAAAACAGTTGCAGATGCATTCTTACATAGGTACATTTTAAAATACGGTGCGCCGATAAAAGTCATTAGCGATAACGGTAAACAATTCGTTAGCCAAAGTTTTGAAAACATTTGCTCTGGAATTGGCATACGCCATATCAAAATGGTTCCGCCACAGGCAAACCTCGCAGAAAGAGTTAATGAAAATATTGTAAAAATAATTCGAAGCTATGTTAGCACACATCACAAGCGCTGGGATGGCTACATAAATGAGTTAGCTTATGCTTTAAGAACAGCAAATCATGTTACTACTGGAAAAAACTCCAGCAGAATTATTTTTAGGACGTAAGTTAATTACGCCACTAGATAAATTATTCTTTGTGCAACAAAGGGAAGAAGAATTTAATCAAAAAGATATACAGAAACTTATTCATCAGGCAGTTAAAAGTTCGGATACGGCAAGAAATAGACAGAAACTTTACTATGATCGAAAACGCCGTGAAGCAGATTTTAAAGTATGGGATAAAGTGTTAAAGCGGAAATTTTCTTTATCAAGTGCCCCAGATAATTTCACTGCAAAATTGGCTCCAAAGTTTGAAGGCCCCTAAGTAATACAGGAAATCAAGGGAGTCGTATTGTACCTTAAGAACGAGAGAGGGGAAACCTGTAAAGCAAGTCCCGACCAGGTGAAAAAATATTATAATCAGAATGATTTCGAAATCCTTAAAAGTTTCTTGCAGGATTCAAGCGCAAAAGAAGTGGAAATTCCAGAATTAACGCCTCCCGCTCCACTACCCAAGAACCCAAGAAGCAGAGAACAGAAGAGGAACCTAGCCCTTCTACAAGTCATTTTAGGGTCCCGAAAAGAAGGAAGGAAAATGGTCACACTCCAGCATTCAAGAAGTGCAGGAAATCAACGCCGCCTCGTAAAGAATCTTTGGTAAACAGGAAAAGACCAGGTACAACTTCCCACAGTAGAAAATCTGCGTCGAGAAAACCACTTCCAGGGCCAGATAGTCAGGAGCAAACAAGGCCGCCGTTCACGAGAAGAAAAAGATAGCAAGAGGAAAGAAAAGATTGGCACCAGCAGAAAAAATTCAATGATAGACCGGAGGATTCAAGAATCCAGACCGGAGGCCGCCAAGACCAGCCATCCAGAGGCCAAACGGAAAAGACAGGAACCCGAAGACTACCACCCCAAGAGGCCGGCGTACAGAGGGCGAAAAAGGAAAGTCACCATGGAGGAAATTCGAAGAAACCAAAAGCGGAGATTAACTTCCATGAACTCTGTAACTTGGGATCAATTCTGCCAGAAGAGGATGTCGAAGTTCCAAGCATCGAAAACTCAAAGATAAGTTAAAATCTTCTATAAATTTGTCTTTTGTTCTGAAATGTTATGTGTAAATACGAAGTTCTATGTATTGACGGAAGTCAATTTGTCTCGGTTGAGACTTAAGTTTTGTTTTACTTTATTTAGCTAAGGCAAAAGCATTATTTTGTTTAACTGTAAAATCTAAGAGCAAGCAGTTCGAGTTGGTCGAAAGACTGGTTCTGTTATGTTAAAGCCAAAATTTGGCCGAAAGTAAAATAACTTCGTACTCTTGTATTAATGTAAAATTTAGTTTCAGTGCCGCCAGTTTGGCGAAGAAAGCGTGAAGTAAATTTTTATTTTCTCTTATTCATTTTATGGTAAATTATAAAAATCATATGTATTAGAATTTGTAAATATAGGTAAATACTTGAAAGTTACGTAAAAGTAGAATTTAGTCCAGAAGCATAAAATTTTAGATGCTAAAAGTAAATGCTCAAAAGAAACGAGTTAAAACCCAAGTGTTAAACAGTAGTTAAAATCATGCTTTAGAGCGAAAGCCTGCATGTCTAAAGATGAATGAGGGGGAATTTAGCATGAATGTGTTTTTTAGGGTTCTCCACATACACTTGAATTTTAAGAATGTTAAACATAGCTAATCGAGTTTCAGTATGTTGGATTAAGGTGTGTCATATTTGGTCGTTTGAATTCTAACAAATCTTTGTGGTTAGGGGAAGTGTTGTAATACAAAAAAACGAAAATTCCCGTTTGACACCACACATGGTGGAGAACCAGGGTAAAGTTAAATTAATGTTTGAATATTTGAATGAATGTGAATGTAAGCAGTTAATTAAGGCAAAGAAAAGGATCGAAAACGAAAACATTATCGAGTGTTAAGAAAGTGTAAATCATAATGTATTTGGAATATACTGATACTTATTCCTTCCAGATGCTGGAAGGAAGAGAAAAGGCTTGATTGATGAAGACCAAATAGCAGAAAGGATCCGGTAAGAAGATATTGTATCCAAATCTTCAACAGAAACGATTGTAATTGCTTTAGGCAACAGTTTGTTTTTTGTAAACGGAGCTCTTGAGTCTTAGTTCAGAATATGGAAACTTTACCACAGGTCGTTTCTAGGACCTGCTTCCAAGTTTACCAAATTCTGGCAGCGGCAAATGTAAGGTTTATATTTATTTTAACTAACATTTATTTTAAGCTGTCTTTCCTGTCAAGCCTTCACTTTCCCCTAGAATTGCCAATGGCAGAGTATGTAAATTGCAGTAGAACGCGCAGTATATTCAAATTTTAGCAGAAGTAAGTTGAGTTTATATAGAAGGGAAACGAGTTTGTAAGTGTGCTTCTTGAATCGCTAACGTGAAGGTTGCTAGGTAGAAATTTAAGAACCGCGCGTTTCGGCCTGTGTGCCTATCTCGGCAGTTCGTTGAATCTTTTAACTGCTTAATCAGTAAGCTCGCTGAATCTCAGCTGTATTTTAGAACGAGGTTAAGTTAGTTACGATTTCAGAGTCTCGTAGGTAGTGATCTAGTTGTTTACTCATCCTGTCATTAATTTTTTAGTTTCACAGTTCTGTTTTTGTTAAACCGTCGGGTCGGCGTTGTTTGTGAGCGTCAAGTGAAAGCAGCTGTTATTTCTAAAGTGGAATAAAAATGGCTTTTTAACCCTTCTTACGAGTTTGTGTAATTTACAGTTCATAGCAGTCACTACCATATTTGCTGACAAGTTGGGGCCACGCAACACTACAGGGAAATGAAGCAAATAGCCTCGAACTGTTTCTATACGACCATGAAGATCTTTTGTACGTGGAATTCACCTGCCGGTACTCTGTGTCTATCATTCTTCCTATAGCTGCGGTAACAATCGCTATGCGATTGCATTTATCTCGTATATTACGGGAGATATTTAACAATAAACAACAAACAATCAATCATTTCCAGTGACTGTTCCTATTATTTGGAACTATCTCTAGGAACTGAGATCATTTACAGGAAAGAAGTTGACCTCTTCTGTGGTAGATCATCCTATTGGGCTCTGACCAGGACATCATTATTGTGAATCCTCCGAATGCCTAGTCCAAGCCATCAGAAAAAAAGGTAGAGAGTGTCTAAAAGGGTCTTGATTCATTTTTAGTTAAACAGAATAAAATTTTGGTAGATATTAAATTTTATTAAATGGGATGGAGCGTTCCGCGAATTTAATGCATTTCGCGGTGGTGAAGTTTTATTTGAGGTAAAAAGTAGCATTTTTCACACCATGCTACGTGTTAAATTTAGCCCCGTAGGCTGCATTCGATACTTTGCTGAACATTTTGCATGGTATCTACAGACGCTGTTGGTATTCTTGAATATCTTTATCTAATACACTGTCTGTTTTTATATATTTATCAATATGAGTAATTGTTTCTCCAAAATGGCTATGAATGCGGTTGTTTTTGAATCTATGCTGGAATGTGGCTATTGAATATTCTTAAAAGTGAAATAACAAGAAATATTCTCTCCTTTATTATTGGCATTTTGTAACGCGTTCTTGATGAATGAGAAGTTACGTACGAAAATTAAAAATAATTACTTTTCCACCAATAGATATCGAGACTTTACAAAAACCTTGTAGAATTCAAATTCAACTCCTAACTTTTAAGAATACAACAGAGGTCGAATGCATAAAACAAAAATGATGTTTATAGTGTTATATCTATTTTGCTCAGTTATTTTACACGATCGCTGTTCTCTACAAAGTTTAATGTTTCCATATCCTAAATGAAGACAACAGCAAGTGTCACACGGTAGCATTCATGGGTGCGATCATTATTTGAGAATTTTCACTTCTACATAGAGTTTAAATGATAATCTAGATAAAATCTTAATTTAATTTACAAAATAGATTGGATTCTTCTTATTAATTACATATAGCTGCTCCTAGTAGTTTAACTTCCATTCCTTAGACAGTAAAAGCAATTATAAGTTGAATTTCCTTCAGAGAATAAAATCCCATTAGATTAATTTTACAAATCTGATATTATTCTAACTATATAATTAATAACTTTCGCTAAATGAGATAATATACTCCTGCGTTACGGAGCATTCCATCGTGATGAAAACCTAAAATTAAGATGAAAAGCAACTGTCCAAAATTTAGAAGGAAAGCAAATAGATAAGACTGCAGAAACATAAATTGTAATAAATCTGTTTTTCTGGGATAGAAATGTACCAATTAATCACTCAAAATCGGCATTCCTATTAAAACCCTCAAGAGTAAAACCCTTTTTTTCTTCTCTTCCAAGCATTCCCCAAAATCTCTGCGACTGAATTTACGTCTAAAAACAAATTCCAGAGCTTCACACACGCGTCCAGCTTTAAAAAAAAAATCGATGAAGTGCTTCGTATTTCTTTTAGAAAATTACGTGTTGCAGAAAAATGTTTTCATGTATCTTAAATAAAATAAATATCAAGAAGAAAAATTCTGTGTCAAGAACGTAACATATCAAACTAATATGGTGCAGTAAAAAATATTAAAAAAAAAGAAGCACTATAAATAAGTGCAGTGGTCCAAATAAGAAACTGCGCCAAGAGATGATCTAGAGTCCTCACAGACGACTTTTGCCAAATATTTGTCAACGCGGAAATTCTTTCATCTAACGAGAGTGAGTTCAAGCGATAGCCATCATTCTTTATGTCCAGGAAAACCCTTCCATCTCATACGCCACACTCAAGCATCGGGAAATATTATCAGGTCTATATAAATACTTTGCGAAGTTCACAGCAGTGATGTCATTTGAAATGTAAACAGCCATTTACCCAAAAATATTATTTTGCTATTACTTCTGATTTGAATGCATATTTTGGTTTTGATATTTTAATTACTTGGAGCGCTTTTCTCAGAAATTTCATTACTTTGTAAGTTAATAACCTGGAAAACAGTGAAAAACTGGAAATTACTTTTTGAATTAGCTTCTGAAATTATCTCATTTCCCTGTGCGTGCTGTCGTAGTGTAAGTTGCTAGCAGGTCCAGTTAGCAAGCAAAAATTCCATGATTTGTATCCCAGCGAGGTCACAGTGGGGTAATTGTTTCCTGGGTCCGAAGTATTTAACGATTTTTGTGGTAGCGTCCGAACTAAAATGTTTTGGACAATAATTAATCACCACATGAAATTAATCGACCTTTATTCTTGATTTTTTCAGTGGGCATATTCCCTTTACTACAGATCTAAACTGCACAGTCCGGAGTCGTTCATTTCAAAATTAAAAAAAATGCAAACGAATATGTCTTTGGACCCTGAATATATATATATATATATATATATAACAAATATTCTTTAATTCATATAAAGCTAATTTAAATTTTAAATTACGAAAATTCAATTGTATACAAATAAAAGATTAATTATTGCTGCGAACTAACCCAGTCGTCGTTTTAGTCGTTATTTCCCAGTCGTCGTTTTAGCGAAGGAGAACATACAGAATTATCGTATCCCTCCGTGCGTACTTTCATGATGTAAATACTTGTGATAACCAGTTAACAAGTGAAAAATTTGTGGTTCCAGTCTTAGGGAGGAAAAGTTGATTCATCACATTTTCCTAGATCCGAAATGTCTGATGGCCTCAGGTTACGGAAATTTTAAATTAAATAGTTTAAAGCAATATATACAAATAGTAAAATTAAATAAAATTAAAATTAAGTAATTCTCTTGCGCCATTGCTGCAATGCTTTCTGAATTTGAATGATATTGCAAGTTAGTTCGCAGCAATAATTAATCTTTTATTTGTATACAATTGAATTTTCGTAATTTAAAATTTAAATTAGCTTTATATGAATTAAAGAATATTTGTTATATATATATATATATATATATATATATATATATATATATTCAGGGTCCAAAGACATATTCGTTAGCATTTTTTTAAATTTTGAAATGAACGACTCCGGACTGTGCAGTTTAGATCTGTAGTAAAGGGAATATGCCCCACTGAAAAAAATAAATGCTTCCTGGCTTAACGTTAGAGGTATTACAAACCTAACTCAAAACAAAGTAAAATGGTCAGTTATGTAATTGTGAAGCATAATTAAATTAGCGCTCACTGGCATTCAAAAATGTAGAATCGAGCAATTATTATCAGTTATGAGACATCAAATGTAAATCAGTTACAGAAAGGCATCATTTTTACATAAACTTTTAATAGGAGAATTTATGTCATATTTCTTTTACATCTCATTTATAAACGTTCAAAATTCCCCTAAGCAATACTTATGAACTTGCCTGTACCACATTTTTGCATTTACCTTTGCAACAGGAAAGTCACATTCTTAGACAAAATTTCGGCTTTCGGCATCCGTTGAAACATCCAAAACACATAGGTCTACCAAGCCAAAGGCATTATTTAGCTATTTTTGCTAACGAATGCCACTGGGAAATATGTAAACAATCTCGAAGCGTCTGATTGCTTGTTATTTCTCCGATCAGCATTGTAAAATATTAATGCTTCATGGCGAGTGTAATCACAATGCCAAACAGAACGCATTCATAAGAATGCTTCTTAGTAAAGCATCTGAAACTTTTATACAAGTCAATTATTATTCGAAAGGACAGAAACGTTCATATGAGTGTCCCGACATAGAAGTACCACACTTTTCATCAGAATCGAATTCTAATTTGTAAAAAGCAGCTCTCATTAAGTGTACAGAGCACCTTTATGCCGAACCAATGCTATGCAGAGTTTGCTTTTGCTTTGCGAATCAGAATGCTTGCAAAGAGATGACCCGGCATAAAAGTGCCTCAACCTTTATGAAGGTTATTTTTTAAAGTTAGAAACAGATCTTGATGACAGTGCGAGTATCTTTTCATCGGTGCACTTTTCTGAAAGTTTCTGTCTTTCGAACAGTGATGAACTTCCAGAAAGGTACCGGCACTTTGGTGGCGCGACGTTATGTGAGCCGACCCATGCCAAATGCATCTAAGCTTTATGATCAGTGTTTTCCGTTCGCTCCACATCCAACTTATGTAATTATTTCCAACATAAGTCGGCATTTCAAAGAGAGGGGTAGCGAAATATCACACAGACAGCGATGCTCAGGTGTAGACTTTCGAATATTCAAATTATTTTAAAAGAAAGTCTTGAGTTATGCTATAACAAAAATTCGTCTGTAGCTGTGTTTGTGTCAAATTAATGCAATCTGCACTCGATTTCTATTAGAAAACTCCCTATCTCTTCAGTATTATTGCACTTCTACTAGATTTCAATTCATAGAAATCAGATCAAGCAGCCGTCCTTCGTTTATAGAACATTTTCTTCCATTTCGTTTTTTACCTTCAGTGTTGAATTTGATAACTTCCCAAATTTCTTCTAGAGGACATCAGATTAAAAATAGACCTTAAATATTCATTCTAGGTAGGATTCATCGTGAAACTAAAAAGTACGTATCGACTTTCTTTCGCATAATCAATAAACAATATTTTGGTCAACAATTTATTGTTTTTCACTTTTTCGGAATTTCTTCAAAACCTGTGATGTAAACTTTAATATCTTTGACATGCCGAAATTTATCATAAAACTTATATATGATATTAAGAGAAGCAATTTTAACGTCTCTTTGAATGCATTTATAGCAAATGACAAGGATTTGAACCTTTTTAAATTTATAAGGTATTTTTCCCACCTTCTTAGAGTGCCTTCATGGTGTAGTATTCTGCACGCTGGGCGCGTATTCCAGAGGTCCGCGGTTCGATTCCCGGCGAAGGCGTTGCTCATTTTTCATCTTGCCTGCTTCAAAAAGTAGCTAATGTCTCTGCAAACTGAATCATAAAAATCACGTTTAAATATAAAATTAACAATGTTTAGATTAATATAAAAATACAGAATTAAATAAGACTTTTTAATTACGTAGCTCAATATAATGAAATAAATTGTAAAAGTTAATTTCAGTCTTAATAGGCAATCTATTATAAATTTTCAGATTTAGTTCATCTGCTCCGTTTAAGGTATTTCTCCTGTTAGCATGCCTTCGTAATGTAGTGGACAGCACTCTCGACGCGTATACAAGAGGTCCTAGGCTCAAGCTCCCGGCAAGGGCACTACATATTTTCCATCTCTCCTGCTTCGAAATAGCCTAATGTCTCTACAGTGGCACCCGAACTATAAACGATCGTGGATGATGATTCTCCACCACAAGGATTTGGCGACTAGATCCCCTTATCCCCAATCGCCCTTTAAAAGGGGGAGAATATACAAAGTATTTCTTCCGCCTTCTTACCATGCCTTCGTAGTGTAGTGGTCAGCACACTCGGCGCATATTTCGAAAGAAAATTTTCTTGTAAATTTTTTGAAAGACCTAAAGAAATTAAATCAGGAAACGTAAAATCTATTTGTTCTTATTTCTAAAATTGTATTTTCACAAGTGATTATCTGCTCAGGTTTTATATTGCTTAGCTTCGGTTTATATAAAGTTTTGGAATTGCCGTAGTTTCGATTTTGGTATTAAGAATTTATCATAGGATTATTTAACTTTAAAATTTTCCCACTTAGGTCAAATTTTTGCTGTGAACATTTGCACGTTTTTTTCAACCAATTGATTTTGTTTAACGTTGTTGTAACTGAATATGTACTCCAATTTGCTTGTTTTTGGTTTCATTTATTTATAAGAACTGAATTGCTGCAGCTTTCAGAACATATTTCAGGTTTATTTCAAGTTATTTTTTTTAATGTTTTGAGTGCGTACACGCCATTGGTCTTTCGATATCTGTCATGGCGGATGATTAAGGCATACAGATGAAGATAACAAAACTGGATTTCGACAAATCCCTAATCTTTGTTTTCGCACATATCCAAAATTCTCCTTTTGCAGACTGTTCGATGTTATGCAAATTGTATTTCTTTCTTAGTGCCGAGGAGCGGCGCAGAATCACACACTATCATCACACACTACTGCATTTCGAAAGAGTTCAAAATGAACCAAAAGTACGTAAAGAAGTGAAGAACAGTTCTAAAGAATTATCAGTGACGGCTAAGCCATTTTTCCCCAAGCTAGAATCTCGTACTCAGTCGGCTGGGTCAGGGGAGAATATCACAAGTTCTAGTCCAGTAATTAAATTTTGTGTTTCAGACTTTTCAGCGTGAAGTTTTATTATGTACGGTTGTTATTAAAGTGTGGGATTTTCCGGTGAATACCAATTGTGTAGAGCCCTCCTTGACCCTGGCAGTCAAGCAAGCCTGATTTCAGAAGATTGTGTACAGAGACTAGGGTTAGCAAGAAGAAAATTTTATTTCATGTTTATGGTCTTTGGATACGAAAACTAATGTAATTACGGAAATAAACTTCGTCCCGCATTTTCCAGCGAAAGTGTCATTTAAAACACCAGTATTTATCATCAATAGAATTATTGGAACCTTGCCGCATTGTACATTAGATAAGAAGTACGTTGAGGAATATAATGATTTAATGTTAGCAGATCCAACATTCTACAAGAGTGGGCCTGTTGATATACTTTTAGGCGTAGATATTACTTTACCTCTTTTGAAGGGGCAAACAATGCGAAGAAGGTAAATTAAATGCGAAGAAGGTAAACCAGTAGCCTCCCGTTCTAAACTAGGATGGATTATTTCAGGTAGTGTGAATAATTCAACAGAAATTAATACAACAGAAATCCTACTATCTGTGTGAATAATATACAAGTGGAAACTGATCAGATGTTGTCTGACTTTTGGAAATTAGATGCTGTACCTACATTTGACATGCTTACCAAATCGGAGAGAGCATGTGAAGATTACTTCAAATCTACATTTACGAGTGAGGAAAGTGGCGTATATACTTTGAAATTACCGTTTCATTCTCCGCCTTCTCAGCTTGGAGATTTGAGACAATTAGCTATGTGTAGATTCCAATCTTTAGAAAATTCACTTTTAAAAAGACCTCAGGTATATAAACAATATAAGGATTTCATGAGGGAATATTTTGAGCTGAGACATATGGAGGAAGTGCCTGAGGGAGAGATTTTTATTGACCCTATATATTACATGCCTCATGAAGCCGTGTTAAAGGAATCAAGTACTACGACTAAACTGAGAGTTGCTTTCGATGCTTCAGCTAAAACGACATCTGGTCTTTCATTAAACGATATTTTCATGTTTGGGCCAAGAGTTCAGCAAGAGCCGTTTCCAATTCTTCTACGGTTCAGAACTTACAAAATTGCAGTATGTGCCGATATAGAGAAGATGTTCAGACAAATTCGTGTCCACCCAGAAGATACGAATTGTCAACGAATGCTTTGGAGGGATAGTCCTAATGAGCCCTTGAGTACATTCAAATTAGTAATAGTTACATATGGGACTGCCTGTGCAACATATTTGTCTACTAAAGTATTGAAACAACTTGCATTAAATGAACAAGTGAGATTCCCTTTAGCATCAAAAATTGCCCTTCGTGATTTTTATGTTGATGATTTGCTTTCAGGGGCATAAAGTGAAGAGGAAGCGAATGTTTTAGTTCAAAGGTTAAATAAAATGATGGGAAGGGGTGGATTCCGCTTAAGGAAATGGATTTCGAACAGTTCAGCTATTTTAGAGAATATTCCCGAGTGCTAACGAGAATCCAGTATTTCTCTGGAAATAACCAGTGACAAGAAAGTAAAGGTATTGGGAATTAATTAGAACACCTCTAGCGATACATTTAATTTTTCTGAATGCATAAGTGATAAAGAGTTTACCAAGAGGACTATTTTATCAGAGGTAGCCAAACTCTTTGTCCCAATGGTATGGTTAGCGCCAACAATGATATACGCGAAAATATTATTACAATTGGAGTTTAGAGCTTGATTGGGATGAAATCGTTGACAAGAGAATAAGTAGAAAATGGAAGCGTTTCTATCTAGAACTGCTCTTACTTTCAAGCTTACAATTTCCAAGGTATATCTTGAGTCCGAAGGCAGTAGTTATAGAAATCCATGCTTTCTGCGACGCTTCAGAAAAGGCTTATTGTGTAGTCATCTATCTGAGAACAATCAGCCTTGATTCGTCAGTCAAGGTCAGCCTTCTGACATCGAAAACCAGAGTAGCGCCCTTAAAAACCCAATCTCTTCCGAGACTAGAGTTGTTTGCTGCGTTACTTTTAACCAACCTCTTACATGCAGTATTATCATGCATAGAACTGCCTATTAACAATATTTACGCATCGACCGACTCGGGGATTACATTGGCATGGGTTTCGTCCGAACCTCGCCGTTGGCTACCTTTTGTGGCAAATCAAGTTGCAAAGATCCAGGAAGCTCTTCCAGGTATTCAATGGAATTATGTTGCTGTGAAACAAAATCCTGCAGACTGTGGGACCAGAGGTTTTATTCCATCAGAATTCTTACAATGTGAGTTATGGATGAAGGGGCCGCAGTGGTTAAACGAATCCCTAATTCATGTACAGCAAGATTCAAGTGTAGAATTAGAAAATGAGGTTATGTTAAAGGAATTGAAAAAGAGTTTCAGTTAAAATGTTTCCAAATTTGAAGAGCCTAGTGTGTTTTCAAAGTTTTCATCATGGTTAAAGTTATGTCGAGTGTTAGCGTGGTGTTTAAGATTCAGAAATAATTATATTAAGTTACCTACAGAGCGTATAAAGGGTTATTTATCTACTGAAGAATTTTGTGAAGTTACTTCTATGATTGTTAGGATTGTACAAAGAGCCGAATTTCCAGAAGAAATATTCTGTTTAGAATATGGTAAACCCCTGAAGACATCAAGTAAACTACAGTCTTTAAGTCCCTTCTTGGATTCCACAGGAACAATGCGTGTAGGCGGAAGGCTAAGAAACTCTACAGTTTCAAATAATCAGAAACATCCTTCTGTCATACGACATAGATTTTGGATTGTCAGTGCTAGAAATATTATAAGAAAGTGTATAAACCAATGTATTATCTGCCATAGATTTAGAGCGCAAACTGCAACTCAACTAATGGCAGATTTACCAGCTTCAAGAGTTACTCAAAGTAGAGCATTTTCTCGTGTAAGGATTGATTTAGCAGGACCATTTAACGTTAAATATCGTCCTGGTAGAGGAGTTAAAATCTTTAAGTGTTACATATGTCTATTTATTTGTTTTGCTACAAGAGCAATACATTTAGAATCAGTTGGAGATCTTTCAACAAAATCATTCCTTGCGACACTTAAGCGATTTATAGCTCGTAGAGGCAAACCGTGTGAAATTCACAGTGATTGTGCAACGAACTTTATAGGAGATAATAAAGAATTAAGGAAAAACATTTCTATTGTTCAACCTGATGAACAGCTACAGGGTTATATTTCTTCAGACAATATTAAATGCTTATTTAATCCTCAATCTGTACCTCATTTTGGAGGGCTTTGGAAGCGGGTATTAAGTCCATGAAACATCACTTAAAAAGATGTTTAGGAACACTTATTTTAACATACGAAGAATTTTCGACATTAATAACCCAAATTGAATCCTGTCTTAATTCTAAGCCTTTGGTACCAGCTTCAAGTGATTGTAGTGACCTGAAGGCGATAACACTAGGACACGTTTTAACCGGAGTGGCTTTAAGCGCTATTCCAGAATCTAACCACATTCAAGAAACCATCAGCTGCAGTGATCGTTGGAGGAACGTGCAAAGATTATTTCAACATTTCTGGAAGAGATGGGGTATTTATCTAGGTTGCAGCAGAGACCCAAGTGGTGCACGTTGCAGGAAGATCTGAAGGTTGGTGATATGTTTCTTGTTAAGAACGAAAAGCCTACCGCCGAAAAGTTTTTCTACAAAAACTTTACTGTATTGAAGGTTAGCAGCCTCCTTACTTTTAAATCTTGCTCGTATCTCTCAAATTGAAATCGTTAAATGTCATTTCACTAGATAACAAACTTGCAAATTTAACGCCATGCCTACTACAGGCAACACCAAAAAACAGTTTCTATGAAAAACATTTAACTGTATTTACATGATTACCTGCGGAACCTGACATATTAAATATATATGACAGACTAAAAACAATCTTAACTTTCGAATCAATAACCATAGAGCTCACATTAAGAAATTCAACGCACAAAAAATAGCACTAAAATAAATACACCATCACAAATCAATACAGTAGAATTAAGCACTTTAAACACCATGACTTCAACTCTATTCAACTTCAGATCTTAGATATAATACCCAATCACAAAGCACGAATTTTTCAGAAATCTCTCTATATACTAAAACAACGTTCACTTTATCCATATGGACTTAACACTTATATACGTAGTCATAGAGATACTTCTAAGAAGTCTATTTTCAGCCAATTTAAGCTCTACAGCAACAAAACGCAGAGAGGAAAAAGAGGAATAAAAATAAAAAATAATGTGAGATTTTTATCCACTTTGGATACACTTGCATTCAAAAAAACAATTGAAATGTTTTTTTGACTCAGACTACTTCCCCAAGAAACTTCTCAACTGGTTACACTCTTGTACTAATAAATTCCTTATCAAACTAAAAAAATTCATTCATGAAAGCTACGACGAAATACAAATCATTAAAGACATAGTTCTCGATTTTTGTATATTCAGACTTTCTAATTGTCTGGCTCAACGCAAAATTTATTTTAAAGTCAATTTTCTGCATCCGCAGTTTGACAATATTCGATTCTCTAGAATCATCCACGATTGTAAAGTTTACTTCCCAGACACCATACCTATAGTTGCATTTAAATATCAGAATCACCATGAAATAGATGAGTCAGCAAGAATGACATTGCAAGTCACCAGTTTACAGTACTTACGTAGATTCTCCTCACCAACACATAATTACTGGCAACCTCAATATCATACAAAACCATCAACTAAAAACACTAATGAGTTATGGTGCAAAATTTAGAACAGTCAGACACATAACTAAAAATTACTGTTGCAAGACTTTCGAAAACAACGTCAACGATTTTAAAGCAAGCTATCAACTGAATTTACGTATAGATACCTTTTTAAAATGGAAAGATGAAATTCTTCAACGCATATCCACCAAAATCAATCACCTCAAGTTTAAAAGTACATTGAAGTCGCAATTTACATCAGATATTAAAAATTTAAAAAACTTTTTACTATTACAAAAATAGATAAAGCAAATAATAACTTTGCTTTATATGAAAACAATTCTACGCAGAAATTATTCATAAAGAACTTTTCAACGCAACTACTTATCAATTAGCAAACCTTACAGAAACATCTATTATAAACAGAATTAAAACTTTTCATATAAAAACTAAATATTACTTTAAATCCAAACTACAACAGATTTACTAACCTCTATGCAATTCCTAAATTCCATAAAACATCATTAAAATTCAGATTTATAGCAAATAAAACTAATAATTACAAGAAAAATGTAGACTATTATTTTTCAATTCAACTTAAAAAAATCAGTAAATTTATTTTCAACGATTGTAACACTAATCATAACTATTGCTGGATCATCCATAATAACACTCCTGTCATTAATGCCATTCAAACAATTAACATACACAACATTAACTGCTATGACTTTGAAAACTTATATACCTCACTTCCTTTAGAAAAAATTTATACTAGTCTTCTAGATCTGCCTAAACTCTTCCCTGATATACTCACGATTATGAATCTTAATAAATGGAAAACCTACCTAAAATGCACACTTTACATAACTACATTAAATTTCAAAATCAACGTTTTAAACAAGTCAGAGGTCTTCCAATGGGGTCCCATTCCAGTACCTCGCTCTGTAAAATCTTTTTATTTATCAAAGAATTTAACTTCCAAAAAAATCTACAAGAAGAATTAAATTACTACAAACACACTTACAGATATATAGATGATCTTATTACAATTCATAATTTTAATAAGATTGAATATTCCGATATTTATCCAAATTGCCTTACACTTAATAAAACTAATAATTCACAAAATAGCATAGACTATCTCGATCTTCAAATCATTAACTACAAAAAAATTTTACTTTTTGAAAAAACAAGAAACTTCAGTTTCAAAACTAACAAATTAATAAATTGGAGTTCCAAGATATCCAAAGAAGTAATTAACAATACAATAATAAATCAAATACAATGTATTAAAATTATCTGCACAGATACGATAGATCTACAACGCGAAATTTTGCTCCTTATTAAAGGTTAGGTTAGGTTATTTAATTGGAGTTCCAAGATATCCAAAGAAGTAATTAACAATACAATAATAAATCAAATACAATGTATTAAAATTATCTGCACAGATACGATAGATCTACAACGCGAAATTTTGCTCCTTATTAAAGGTTAGGTTAGGTTATTTAATTACGGCAAAGCCTCAAGGGCTATCTCGCCTAAGGGGAGGGATACCTTCGTGGAGGACTTTCTAAGGGAAACTGGCTCGTTTCACGTGGGAAAACCACGAAAACACCCATGCAGCCAGCCCGTTCGCGGGATTCGAACCTCTGACCAAACTACCAGTGTTCAGTGACTTTACCGCTCGGCCGCTAATGGGCCTGCTCCTTATTAAAATTCTCAAAAATAATCTAATACTTAATCAATTTATTAACCATTGCCTTAAAAGAGCAGGCGTTAAATACTCACTCTAAATCATTTAACTGATAGGGATATGATAATTTGTTCCTAAACCTGAGAAGGCGGTATAAGTTGGATGACTGTCAGTTGAAGGATTTGTACATAGTGTAATTACAAAGCTGTATATAATGTAGAAAGCTAATTGTCTTCAGACTTTTGCTGTTACTAAAAAAATGGGCCTATTTCATAATCTTTAGTCTGTCCAATAGCTCTTTGACAATGAAAATTCCTTTTTTCTTTTTCTTAATTTCTTCCTCGTTACGACACGACAATTAGCCAGAAATTAATTAATTTCCATTCACTAGTACATTAAAAAATTTTAACAGACGGTTTCACTCAAATAACACAACATACGTCCCTCAAGCATTCCTAGTCACTCCCTCTCCCATAAATTACTTCACACAAGTTTCGCAGACTGAAATAATTCAAAGCCACCGCTGCCGATAAAGAATTTCGGAAACACAACCCTTCTGAGTAAGACGCGAAAACAACACTTTGATCACTTCCCACTAGAAAGAACGTAAGTTAATTAATGGTTTTCCTGACCTTTTATATCTTCATGTTCATTCCCTTTTCTTATTATATATATTTTAAATTTAAATTTTTATTTTTTGATTTGTTTTTGCAAGGATTGCATTGTATTTCTTATATTTCGTAATTTTCTTAAGTTTATTTCAATTGCTTTGAGTTCTATATCATAATGTCAATTTCCAATGTTTAATTTTTACAAATAGTTTCGAATTAAAATGCATAAACACGAGGGTGTCGGGGGACAATTACCCAAGTAATTTATCAATTTTACTGCATAAAGTGCTTTTCACTCAAAATTCAATTAGCAAGAAAGCTTAATCAGAATGGGTTGTTTGGTGCTCTGCATTGGTTCTTGATCCCTTCAATTCACGGAAATATTTGGCCTAATTAAATTGCCAGTTATTGCCAGAAATTGCCAGCGCTTCGCTACTGCCATTTGCTAATTTGCTGTATCAGTCGTGGGTTAAAGATGCGGAACGTTGGTTCGAACCGGGTTCAAATTCCTCCTAAGAGCCCTTCGCACGGCCCTTTTCATGGCTTTCTCCATGTTTAAAGAGGATACGAACCAGTTTCCCTTAGAAAGTCCGCCACGGAGGCATTCCTCCCGGTAGGCAGATAGCTTTTTTTTCCGCTTTGTATAATGGGATAAATCAAACCGAACCATTCACTTATATTTTCAAAAATCTATGTTACACCCTCGAAGTTCTTCAAGAACAGACGCGCCTTTTTCGCCAAGTTTTCACGGCTGCATATGCCAAGGAAAACAAGGAAATATTAGTTTGGGCAAGACTTCAATTACTTCTTTATACATCTGAAACATCCAAATGTTCTCATATACACACATATTTGAAATTTAAAAAGTTATTTTTACGCCACTGGAAAAACAGATACGCGTCTCAGCAGTAATTCAACCATCAGGTAAATTGAAAAATAGCCAAAGGGTGAAAAAACTATAAAATGTTATTGAAAAAAATTCACTGATAATAGAAATTATCAATCATATGCTGTCTTATCGGTGGGGGGTCACAAGACAACCAACCATTATGAATGACGTTTCTGAGTGTACAGCTTGAATCATACGTTACTTAGAAAAAACAAAAATGTAATCAATTAATTATATACATACAAGTTTGAAAACTGTGCTCTCGCATCTTACCTGACTTTTCAAAATAGTGAAAATGAATGTGAACGAAAATCATAGATGAAAGATTATAGAAAAATGGTATAGTATTTCGTAAATCTCATAATCAGTTACAAATTCATAGATATGTACGACTATACAAAATTGTATGTATAAACATCTTTCTATATCTAAAGGAAAAACTTATGTTAGTCCTTTAGATATAGAAAGATGCAATAATCTCTTTTGGGTGTCATTATTGTACCTTTAATATAATTTTTATCTACTTTAACTTATATAAATGTTAATATGTTAACATGTACATATATACATATATAACCATCCAGAAAAAACAGAGTAACTTTCAAGCTATATTCACTTTCGACTACTTAAGCCGAAACTAAAAGTAAAAATGGAACTCTCTATTCCCTTTCGTTTCTAATTAAAATTTTCTGAAACTCGATATATAAATAAACAAGATATTTTAATGAGAAGCAGTGTTAAATTGATTAACTTATTCTACCGGAAGTTTCGAAATAGATCAAATCACTACCATTCACGCATTGCTAATACAGCCAGCAGCTTTATTTGAAGTAATAGTTCAACTCAATTATAAAAGCACAGGTTGTAATGACATTTTGAGTATGGAACTAAAACTGTGCGCTCGTACCATGATATCTAAATGATCAATGTTATTTTCGTTCGCTTACGGGGTTACCTAACTGATCGACTCGATCTGTTGCAACAAATTGTTTAAATATTATGTGTACTTATTTAATGATTCAGTTAAGGGCATTCATAATATTAGCCTACGTTGCGTGGGCTTATATAGTGTTCTTAAGCTTTAAGTCAAAAATGTATCAATAATGTTGTAAGAAATTAAGCAAAATATACATGTTTTTTAATTCCGTCCAAACGACTAAGTAATATAAATTGTTTTTTAAATAATATTAGCAGTAAATTTAAACTCGTAATGTAAAAATGCTGCCTTTCTTTAGTTTGGATAAGATTATTCTAACTTTGTGTTTCAAAAATAAGATATTTTAATACGTTAAAAAACGATAAATTTGAAGGAATTTTATAAAGCCAGATGTTTATTTTACACAGCTGGCTTTTAAATTTTTTTTTTTAAATTATAAAATCTGAAAGCTTTCAGATTACTTCAGATTACTTTCAGATTTCAGTTTACATTACGCCCAGAGGGGCGTTTTTTTAACGTTTTGTGTGTTACCTTTATTAACAGAATATCGTGTTCTTTGCACTTAAACGACAATATTCAGTTCAACAGCAATATCACAAAATAATTTTAAAATAAGCATATCTCTAAAATTTCCGATACACAGTCTCACGCGCTGGAGATAAAAATGTTTTTTGTTTCGTATAGTATTGACATTGCTCGCATTTAAATCGTTGAGTTTCTTAGTTAAAAATTCGTTGAAGTTTTACAAACTATGAAACAGATAATAAAACAAATTCCAAATTTGGGCTTCTAGATGCCCATATTCGGGTGGAAACGTACGTTATTCAAAATTTGGTGGCTCTAGATATCGTTGTTTTATCACAATGCGAGAAACATACATACATTTATACAGATTCTTCTTTATTTAATTTCGTAAAATATAATACAGGGCTCTAATATTTGGTGGCAACACAACGCAAAATGCCAAAACGAAATTAATAGTCCTTCTGGGCAAATTATCCCTACAAAACAGTTTCAAATAATGTGTTCGCACTCGTGCATACAAACATATGCACATGTAAGATTAAAAGAAAGGAGATAAAATTCTAACTTTAATTTACAATAGCGCCTTAACTCCCCTATTTAATTTGATAATTTCGCCTTTGTATCCTAAAGAATAGCAACTAATAAATATTTTTAAACTGTGTCATTTCAAAATTAATCCTTGTCATAAGAAAACTGCAATAACCCTTATGGCGAAGGCACTTACGTAACACTTCAGCCAATCATAACATTAAAATTCGCGAACTGGAACTTAGTCTGTTCGGATAAAGCGAAGCCATAACTTATCATTCTTACTCCAGCCTCCGAAGTAAGAAGTTGTCTCTGTTTCTCTCTTCTGTTATTATCGATCCTTCTTCCGTCAACAATTATAATTAACTATAATTAATTGCTGTGTAACTTGTAACTGTGAACAACGGGTCACCGCCTCTCCACTTATATATTACTTTACTTCGTTCTATTCAACGAATTATGCACCCAAAAAAATAATAAAAAAAAGAACGAAAGCAAACCTGTTAACATCTTTAAATACTTGTTGCATGTCTGTCGTTCGGAACTCAAGAGACATGGTACGTTTAAAAGCTACCTTCATTAATTTGTAGATATGCCACCAGGCGGTACTGATTGAAGCGCTCGCAACTGTAAATCTGTATTTACAGTCCAGTCCAGCCGGGGCTGCGTTATAATGCAAGAGAATATCAACAAAAAGAAACCCCAAAGGATAAAAAAAAGATGGTACAAATCTTGATAAGAGCAAGTATAAATCATTTGGTGTGCTTGGAAAAGAAGAGTTGTTCAAAAGTTACATAAAGAGCGGCTATAATGATTTCGTATCGTAGCGTTGGCCATAGAAATGCAAATTGTATAAGGTATGACTTTTGTTGTGGAATTAAAATTTTACGGTTTTGGCTAAAAATAAAAACCAGAAAAATTTAGCTGCGGAACCTTCTTTAGTAGCATTAATCGATGTACTCATTCATTTTCCAAACTTTATATTCTACTATGAAATCACAGCAATGTCTATGAGGAGTAAACTGCCCGTCTAAAAGGCTGGATCTGCGGTTAGTGGTACAATATAAGGTGTAATGAGTTGATTTCACTTTTGCCTGAATATATGTTTTCTATGGTACCGATATTCAGTCGGTAGCTAGACCCGTGCATATAATTCCCTTGCTCTTAAGTGTACATTATGTGTAATCCGTTTTATCCCGGCGTCGTCAACCCACGTAACGCATGCAAGAATACTCCATGGAATTATTTCCAATAGAACTCTTAGCTAAATGAATTGAAATGCACCGATTATGATCTCTTGAAAATAAATTTGAATAACGTAGAAACATGTAAAATATATTTTTGTTTTTACATCCCCTTCCAACAAACTTTACCAGCACTAAAGGTCAGGAAACTGTGCAAGGAACAAATAAACTTGCGTATTCTAAAAATTAAATATATAATCAATTCTAAAAATAGCTTTAGCTCTCTGTCTGTTTAATTTTTAGATTCTGACACTCAGCTTGACTACAAGTTAAAATGAAGTTATTTTGCAGTTTGCAAAAAAACCTGCAAATGTGTTTGCTCATTTAAAAACATATAATATTAAAGAAATTAACTGTTAAATCAACATCAATAGGTACGTTTCATCAAGAGATGACGTCAGTAGCTTAACTCCTGACCAGGTATTCTTATCTTATCTTATCAATATATCTTATTTCGTCCATTTGCACTTTGGCAGCTGTGGATGATGGTTCGGTAAAACCATCGAAATGCGTCCTGTAAAAATTTGTAAATATAATGCTGATTTTTGTTGTTTGACTTTAAATTAAATATTTAGCTACTAAACTATCCCGAGCCATGCATTGCAAGTTATTATCGGTTGAATGTTAATCAATGATCTAATTTACCTGCTGGTATTTTTGCAGTACGCAGTGGTGAATTATAGCAGAATTGGAGCTTTATAAACGTCATTTACGATTATGTTTTCTTAAATACTTTATGTTAAATTAATATTGTGTGTCAACGGTCGATAGTTGTGTTAATTTTTTTTTTCTATAAAATTTACATGCAACATATCATCCTATAAGTAACGCTTATAATTTTTTTGAAATAAGCTTTGAAAAAGAAAAATTAAGTTTTATAATTCTCTAACAGGTTGTTTTATATCATTTCTAAACAAAACAGCTGATTTATTAGAGAAAATGTCATGAAGATTCTTGAAATGAATCTTCAGAACTCACTGGAGTATTTCTTCCCTTCAAAGAACTTTCAAAGAAAGCTTAGGATCACCAAACACTAGATCGTTAAAAAAAGGATTATTTACCATGACTGAAGAATAGTGCAGATCTTCAAACGTTGCTTTTCATTAGCGTCATTCATGTAAAATTTACCTGCCAACCTTAGACAAATTTCCTAGCTCCCTTCAAGCCCTACCAGTGGCCACACGGTTAAAAATTGCTCTATAGTCGCCCTTCGTCGGGTGCGAGCTAGCTTTATAGTTAGTTTTCGTCATTTTCTTTATGTGTAACGTGTATGGGTGCTAGTTTCCCTTAGAAAGTCCTCCACAATGGCATCACTTCCCATAGGCAGGTAGCCCTTGTGTGGTTTGCCATATTCAAATAACCAGCCACCCAAACTAAATCCTTTATATGCGATTGACAACCGATGATGAATTAATTTGCAGAACATTGTTAGCTTTTGCGAATATTCAGGGCACCTTTACTATGCATATTCTCTACATTTTTTACAGAATTGCTGTTTTTTTTTTTTTTTTTTTTTTTTTTTTTTTTTTGTACACGTAGAGCATAACGTTTCTGGTGTCTTCTTCTGTAACCACCACTTTCATGTGGGACTATCAAAGTAACAAATTATTCCGAATGCTCGAATTTAACTGAATAAAGCTGTCATCACTCTCTAATGGTGAGATATGCTTGGTGATAGTTTTTTTTAAGCGTGTTAGAACACGTTATAACAAATCTGTCTAAAAAATGACCTTACTTACGATATAGCCTGGCAAAAGCAAATAAATTTTTGGTTGAATTTTCTCTTCTATTAAAAAATTGTAAACCCCGCCTTTTATTTGTGTGGCAATAAGCCTCGTGCATGCATTCTGGTGTCCCAACACAATGTTTAACTCGCCAGTATCTCAGAGAATTTCAATAGCATTTTGATCGGATTTAACTTTAATCATAACAACTTGATGAAGCCACTGATATGACCTGGAATTCAGAGATAAGCTTCTTGAGCGATACTTGGCTGGTGCTGAAAATGCTTGTATTATTTCTGAAATAAACAATTCCTTCAGAATGACTGAAGGCTATAAAAGGGTGCAGGTAATCATCTGGCATATTCTTGCAACTTTTCTAGTAGTTTTGAAGACCTCCGCAGGCATGCTACTGAACTTATTGCGCCCGATTAGCCATAGTATCACATACATAATACCATCTTGAAACTGATTGTAAAGGGAGGCCAAATCCATAGTGATATTATAGATATTATTCTCGTATTCCTTCATCAACTCATCCAAGATCATCAACTCAAGCCGAGATGTTCTTGCCACAAGATAAATCATAATGCTCGGTAACGCATTCAGCAGTAGCAAATAAATAGATCATTAGTATCTAAAATTAAGTTCCGGCTTTGAATGCCTGATGAATCTGTGCTACTTTCAAATGCATCTTTTGACCTTCTATCCGTTGTTCTGGGTCAGCCTGGACAATATGTACCAGTCTTTGTCATTAACGAAGAACATATAGTTAATGTTTGGCCAATTGTTGCATATACATCCGTCGATGATATACCTACGTCAGATTTTTGAAATGGTTGTTCCTGAAAACACAGTTGATGCCCTTTCTCAGACAAACTATCAACTATTAGCCTGTCTGCAGCTTTCATTTGGTTTGGATAAGGCCCTTTTCACCGAAAAGGTACTAATATTCAGTGGCTTTCATCTCTTTTTTAATGCTTTAATTACTAAATATGCTTCTTCTGACATATACAAGAAATTTAGATGTTAACGTTTCTTTAGCATTGTTTTTCTATTTTTCTAGACATCAGATTTTATCTCTGAGCGGAGTATAATTTTATTTGTAATTACTATGTTTTATAAAACTAACCCAAAAGACTAATCAAGTCTTCACTTTTCTGTAATAGTTTCACATACTAATATGAAAAATGATTGCAATGACTGATGCGCTGAAATTTTCGGAAAAGATTATGCTTCAATAGTCCGTTTCATCAGCACCTTTAAGTGGCATTAATAGCAGACAACACAATAGAAAGTTTGAAAGACGCGGATGTTTAATCTGAATCTTTCGGAAGCCTGTTATCAGAAAAGTGCGTCCTCTTTCTATCGATCGCTGTTCTTAAGCCCCACTTGTTCCCAGGGGCGGCGGCCGAATTTAGGATAGATGAATTGATCGAGCGTGGAAGAAGAGCTCTTGCACCACAAAGAATACAGTTAAAAGCAGAACAGAAAATGTAGACAAACAGGACGAAATGCTTCGAAACAACAAAATCGATACCAGTGACGTCTAAAGAAGGTGGTGACGCTAGAGATAAAAAGCTACAATTCTAGGTCATGAATACTGAGAAATTGGATCAACAATTTCCCAGGAGAGCAGAGGGATTACGTTAAAGTTACTATTTGCGATGCTTTTGTTTGAAGTTTTAATTAAATTTTAGTAGTTTCATACAACATTGCCTAGCTCTATGCTAAGAAAACATTACGACTAATGTTTCTCCTTAAAAATGTAGTTTCCGAAATATTTAAGTTTGAATTCTGGGCCAAAAAAAAAAAAAAAAAAGATAGTCTCCGACAATGTACAAAAGAGTTACAACTGTAAACTGTATTAACTCTAAATATTAATTTTTCTAAATTTAAAAAATAAAAGTTAAATTTAAAAATTTGACCAAATTTTAAGAGTTAATGCTTCTAATTTTCGCTTCGAGTGAATATATTTTTGTTGGATGACAGAAACTAATGCTATCAGCAATATAGATGTAAAACTTCACACAGAAATCGGAATTCTTTAAGCTATTTCCTTTTCCAAGTTCCAGATCCCAATTCTAATTGCTACGTATAGCATATTTCTTCTTTTTCTTAATGCAATCCAGAAATGTATATATAAATACCTCGGTTATAACACTGCATCCTTACATTACAGAGTGGTTCTAAGCATAGTTTAAAAATGCGGGCCTGCGAGCGGCATCTGTTCCCCGAAGCAACTTTACATGGTACGCATACCCATTTGAATTACGTATTTACTGTAAATACAATCCGTATTGTTTTAGAAACAAATATATGGACTGAGCTTACGTGCGAAACTGCCATGGAAGGGCCAAAAGATGTGAGATGAATAGACTGGGCTTTGTCACTGCATGCTTGTATGTCAGGCCACATGACTTATTTTAGAGACAGAGATATGGCGTGAGCTTATGTGGACAACTGGGCCACTGTTAAAAATAAGAAGCAAATAAAGAGATGGAATGAATACGTTGGGCTTTGTCAGGCCACGTGATTGTATATAGCATTTATTGTTGACTTAAGTGGTTATTAAAATATTCTCAATAAAGGGCTGCAAGTAAAAAAAAATCTTGTACGCTTGCATTAAAACTTTAAAACTTAAACCGCAGTTATAAGAAAAACAACTGGAATGAAATACCTTTCACACGTTTCTGACATCTTAGTCCAAACCTTTTACTGCAGATTAAAACTCTCAGGAGTGCACAAGAAAAGTTGCATAGCTGCATTTTAAAGAAAGATTAAAGATTTTAACGCTTTTGAATCTAATTTTCATTATTTTCATCACCATTCAAAACGAATGTGAATAATGCACTAGAAACTCTATAAATGGAGCTAATTAGTTAGTGTGATATAAATCGTATTCAAAGATTTGAAGATGTATACTTTTTAAACTTTTATTCGTAATTGTCAAAATACGTATATTAAATGTCCTCAATTAAGAAATTTTTTAAAAAGAATAATCCCTTTGTTAGGGAGTATCTCTATATGAGAACAGGTTTTTTTTCGCAGTTGAAAATTAATAAGTTGGTGTATACGTAAAATTTGTGCTGGATGTCAAAGACTGTCCCGCTTGGTACAACAAAATCGGCGCCAGACATTGGCTCAACTGACAGCCCAATACAATGCAGGTTGAAGTGCAAGTGTTTCGGAACATACAGTTCAACGGACATTGTTGGATATGGGATTATACAGCAGATGTCCCTCTCGTGTGCCTCTGTTGACCAAACGTCATTGCCAACTACACCTACAGTGGGCCCAGAAACATCGAGACTGGACCATGAATAAGTGGAAGATAGTTGCCTGGTCGGATAAATCATGATTCCTCACTCATCACGTTAATGGTCGTGTGAAAGTATGCCATCTTCCAGGCGAACAGTTGCTCCGCCCTGTACGACAGATCATACACAGGCTGGTGGTGGCAACATTATGCTTTAGGGAACGTCCTCATGAGCGGCTTCAGGACCCTTAGTTGGGGTAGAACAGACCATGAACGTTTGCGGACTATGTGAACATAACTGCGGATCAGTTGCACCCTTAAATGACGTCTGTCTTCATAACTGGAAATGGAATCTTCCAAGAAAACAACGGCCCCATAGTCACAAGACTCGAATTGTGTTGGATGGTTCGAGGAGCATAAGGATGAATTCCAGTTAATGTCCTGTCCACCTTACTCGCCAGAGCTTAACCCGATAGAGCCTATTTAAGATATCATGGAGGAGCAGCTCAGAGCTCAACCACCATCATATCTCGATTTCACATGACCGCTGCTTGGACATTTGGAACAACCTGTCTCCAGTCATCTACCAAGAACTCGTGGCATCCATGCTAAGGTGAGTTGCAACTTTTTTGCAGGTCAAAGGTCGCGCAACGCGTTATTGAGTAGTTGCTTATAATGTTTTGGCTCTTCAGTGTATGTAGAATATAAAATATGAAATAAAATTAATAAATTTAATTGGTACCAATTGTCAATAGACCTTAAAAATCGTAAATTTTAGTTAAACACATCCCACTTCAACGATACGCTTTGCACTATTTTTCGTCACTCTGCAGCATGTTACGTCACTCTTTTCGAGCAATTTCTTTGCACTTCTAGCTCAGCCACTGCTCAGGATTAACACAAAAATTTTTTGGCTGTAAATACGACAGTAGTTAGTATGCATCTCTTTTCCCCGCCTACTGCGGCCTGAATAAACCACGTCTCTCGCTTGGCGTTCTTTCTATATTGTTTAAAAAACTGTTAGTGCGTATTTAACACTATAACTGACACGTAACGTATTTAAACTGTTAGTGCGTATTTTAAGAAACATCATTTGAGTAGCAGATCGCTCTGCTACTCAAATGATGTTTGAACCGCGTAATCGTCAAGTAATAAAGATATATTGTGCTTATCCTAGAATTTTATAGTTTTTCTAAGACTTCACGACATCTATTACGCCGTCTGCATTTTGTGTCGCATCTATTACCACTTCGACCATGACTAAAAAGTGAAACGTGCCAGGATTGCAAACCTCTAAACTACAACATCACATATATAGATAGACATATAGATGTAGAAAGATAGATCTAATAATGTTGTATAATAATAAAAGCAGCTGACGAGATTAAATGTTCCTTTTTATTTTAAATGATAT
Organism: Stegodyphus dumicola; assembly: GCF_044657685.1. NCBI lineage: Eukaryota > Metazoa > Arthropoda > Arachnida > Araneae > Eresidae > Stegodyphus > Stegodyphus dumicola. The sequence continues at coordinate 140,194,737 of NC_140771.1, read as the reverse complement.
TTATAGCCACAATTTTCACATGGAACTGTAATCGTGCCTAATACAAAACACTTACATTTTTGAAAGCTTGCAAAGAGCAAGAAGCTGAAAGAAGACAAGTAGCAGCAGTTTTTCTGTTTCGAAACATTATTTGACTACCATATTCTATGCCAATTTTTCAAAATTATTTCATTAGTTTTTCAAACTCACATCAATCCAAAAATAATAATTAAATTCTTAAACTAATTCAGGTGTTTTTAAACAATAATTCAAAAATATAATTATTAATACAGTAATTTTTAAATTCACTAAATACTTATGAAATATTAATTCTTTTGATACCATAAAATTTTAATCATTTTCATAAAAGAGCTTACACTTTTTAAAATTCATTAATGAAAAAATGAGAAAACAGCATTATGGTTTTTTTAATTTTCAAATACCATTAATTGTTAGCACTTCTGTATGATAATACAGGTATAGTGTCTACAGAAATTAAAATCTCACTTTATTCATCAATGTAATTTTGTAAAATTTTAAAATCGATAAAGTTTCGTTCCACTGAAAAAGAAACATCATTAAATCACTTTTAATATAAACACAATGCTGCATTAATTTTCGAAGCTTTGATTTTTTTCCCTTTCTAGATAAGAGCAATATTTCATTTGGATGCAGAATAAAATAAAATTAGTTTCCATAGCAAAGCTTTTACCTTGGTAGTTCACACTCTCATTTGAATTTCGTAGATAAACTTCACTTTAAGACAGGACTCATTCTGTGCAGATGAACTGAACTTTCAGGCTGTGACTTCCAGGACAGATGATATCCTGTCGACTAGATGTAAGGATGTTGTACATAAGCTGATGGCGTAGGTGTCGATCCATAATGATAAGCAACTTGGCAGCCGGGGCAGATGAAACATTTTTTTTTTTTTTCAATTGGCGTTTGCGACCATAATTCACTTGGCATTCTAATCATGCCTGATTCAAAACGTTTACGTTCTTGATAAATTACCGGAAAGAAGAGAATAGCAGTTCATTGGTTCTCTGAGCCATATTGACACATTAACGTTTTCAATGCTTTGAAAGCGAATATTTTAATTTTCTTTTATTTTTAAGTGACATAGCTTTATATCAATAAACAATTAATTATCAATTACGTCAGTATGTGGGGATCTTGATTATAACTATGAATTAACGTTGCGAATTCAGCTATCGACCTGTCGATAATATACTAATAATAATAAGTATGACTTGCTTTAAAATTTCATTGACCCCCTGGTAATTATTTTGGTTCTCTTTCGGCTCCCGATACTGTTGGAAACCCTTGCTATAGACAGTTAGCTACTCTTTTACAGATTTCAAAACTTATTTCTCAAAAGGAAATCAGTTCTGCACCGTCTCCTTAACACGAGTCTCGGACTTAGTCCGCAGTGTGCTTTCTGTTTATAACTTCGCCTTCTTCCTTCTTTCCTGGAAGTTCTAATTGAATCTGCGTAACCAACTAATTCAAACTGTCCGAGATTGTCGGAAATCCTATAATAGAATGTATCGGATGCATATAGTCTAAGTATATAAAAATTACAGAATTTTCTGGTTAAAGCGGCTACTGTCTCTAAGACTAATGAATATAATCTCCTAATTTGTAATGCGAAAATTTCAAATATCGCAAAGGCTGGTTCACAAAAGATTTTTTCGTTTGCCACTTCAAAAAAAAAAAAAAAAAAAAGTAAAATTCATACAAAAATACAAGAAGATGCAGCAACTTGTTTTCGTTCTCACTACCCTGACATGCCCTCACGCGTTAATGATGTTACTAGATAAGTCTAAAGTATGATTTTGTTGTTACCTTATAACATCTTTTAAAACTACTTGTGTATGCTTTTCTATTATCTCCCTGCAGTCTCTAATCTATTTATTGACCTCGTAGTAAGGGAAAATTCTGTTGATTGCAAGGTGCCGTGTAAGTGCTGACTGTACTCAGAGGATAGACGATACAATTAGATGAATAAAAAGAAATCGCATGTGATTGATTATCTTAATAGCAACTGAATAATATGCTTTAAAATTTAATCAAGTTCGCATTCTTGAAATTAAGATTTTTGAAAGGTTTTGAGGTTTCTGAGATCAGGAGCATTAGGGAGTAAATTAAAATAGATGGAATATACAATTAAGAACCAGATTTAAAATAACGCACTTTTGCTTAGCAACGTATTTTGCTTTTAAGAAGAAATTATTTATCAAAAACAAAGCTTTTCAGTAAAGAAATGACTTTGATGTTAAATGCAAACTGGAGATCATTGTTCAGAAAGTAGCTTTTTTCCAACTCGGAAAGCTATGGACCGAATCACACCACTTCATATGCTATAATAATCTTTTAGAATCCAGATAAGCCTAAATTGGGGTATAAAAACATCCCGCATGAACGCAACTTATGAACAAATTCGAAAATAGTCATTTTAAGCCAACTACTCGTTTAATCGTCTTTTATGAAGAAGCGGATTTAAAAATCAAGAAACTCAAGTTTGCAAATTTTGCGAATTAAAAATTTGTTCTGGCACTCTCTTGCTTCCTTAATGGTTCCCAGAAAAATTTATCATATTCATATTAGTATAGAAAGAACAAATACTTTGAAATCATAATAACAACAAACAATTCTCGGTAAACAGCAAATTTCAAAATGTGTTTTCTAAGCATATTTTAATCAAAAATATTGTTTCCGCATTGTTTCAAAGATCCCTTTTCGGAATTCAATTGCTGTTTTCAATGAAAAATTTAAAAAAAAAATCCCATTTTAACGAAGACTAAAAAAACAAAACTATTGCACATCAAGTACGTAATATAAGACCTCAGAAACAGCATCTTTGAATGACACTAACTTTGCAAATGTTAATCAAATTTATCATTTGTATAAAACAAAAATTAAATTAATTTTATTTTTTATTAGTTAAGTTGTGATATTTGATTTCACTAACAGTTATCTATAACTGATTTCCAAAATTTCAGATAAAAACCTAGCGTTCTGATGTATTACATCTGTGACAATTCACTATGTGGGAGACGTTTTGAGCATATGGACTTTATAAGAGATAGACTAACCCAGTGGGCGGAGCGCGCGTCACCGACATGTCGGCAAGAATGAGTAGGGACGATCTAGTTTACTTTAACACTGAAACCTATGGCGTTTGTATAACATAACTCTTTTTAATTATTAAATGTGATACGTTGTATAGTGATGAGATTATGAAAGCCACAGTTTTTTTTCCAAATAGGATTTAATATATCTCATTAAAGCACTTTTTACTGCATTTCGCGCGTTTTTTTCACGCGTAATTCTTGTACAAACATCTTTACTTTGGTAAAACGGTAAAAACTATAAGCACAAAATTTATGAAATCAATTTTGCGTAAATATAAAGTAAAATTAAATCAGATTGATAGTACGTGATGCTTTGAAATAAATAAGGTAAAATTAAGCAAGATATGATAAATTTTTTTTTTTTTTATTTTTTTTTTTATTTAATGAACATTTTCAGGCAGTGATTTTCCAAGCTATAATAACATTACAAAACTATCATATTTATTTGATAATATGATCATTAAATTATTAACATTTAAGTGGATTAGTTATTTTAATAATTCATAAAATTCGGAGAATAAAATTTTCTGAGCGTAATGAAGGAAAACCAAGAAGGAAAAATAAAATCTAGAAGCACTCAGATTTTATATCACGCCCAAAAGAAATTTTTTTTAAGTTTTGTGTGTTACCTATATTTATTGAATATCATATTCTTCGCCCGTAAACCACATACATTTGAAAACAGCGTATCTTTAGAATTTCCGCACTGGAGATAAAGCTGTTATTTTCCGTACAGTGCTCGCTCTGAACTCGTTGAGTTTGTTAATAAAAATTTCGTTAAAGTTTTACAAAATATGAAATAGATTAAAACAAATTCGAAATTCAACCGTCCAGATGCCCATGTTCGGGTGGAGGATTACATTATTCAGAATTTGGTGGCTCTAGATACTGTCGCTTTTGACACAGTACGAGAAACATATATGTATTCATGCAGATTCTTCATTATTTAATTTCTTTACATATAATACAGGGCGATAATAGTTGGTAACAACAATTTGAAAGGAAACACGGACACTTATAGTAAAACAGCGCAAAATGCCGCTTCGAAACTAACAGCCTTTCTAGGCTACCGCCGCTTTGGGCTAATAAATTAAATTAACAGTAATTTAAAAAAATTATGAAGAACTAAAATAAATTTAAAAAATAACCACTATAAAATACAAGAAAAATTAATTATTACGGTTAAATACAATTTTAATATTAGAATTAAATGTATAAAAATTTTTAAGGAGTCAAAAGTGTTTATCACTATGATGTATTATGAAATATAATTGAAATAAAATTCCTTTATAGAAATTGTGCTATTATACTAATCTATAATTTTAAAAAAGCAGCACAATTTAGAACTTCAAGAAAACTTTCAAAAATTCGTTTTTAAATATTTTAGTACTTTTTACTTATTTACACCAATAAAAAGCATAAAAATTGCAAGAGAAAATTGCTTGTTTGAAATTTTCTATTAGTTCAGATTTAAAATATTATTTTCTAAAAGTAGTTACAAATTTCCTTACAGCATAGGAAAAGCTAAAAAAATTTCCAGCCCTGAAAGCATGCAATAGCTTTATAATTATTTGGAACGTTAATTATGCTTGATAAATATGCTAAATTTTTAAAAATCAATCTCAATTTCAAAAATAAAAATATGTAAAAATTCTAATTTGTGTAATGAGGCGCTACAACCAGCTTTTCTTGACAATTATACACGTTGCAATAGGCAACCAATGTTAAATTTCTGCAGGTTGTCGCTACTCCTCCGGATGTGATCAAGGTGACAGCCGGCAACGCCTCAGATGAGGAAGAAAACCCGTTTGGATTAGTCTATTTCTTATAAGGTCCATGTTTGAGCAGTGATAGCACTTGCAAGGCAAATAAATTATATATGGATGGTAACGTAATGAAAGTAATACTTCAGATAGTTTGGAAAGACTTCGTTACGTACGTTTTAATGTCCAAAAAGTGAAGAACGGGTAATAAAAGAATTTTAAATTTCGCTTGATTGAAACATACTAGTTTTTCCGTACGTATTCTGAGATAACCATTTCTTTAAAAATAAAGGTAGAAAATTATTACTTCAAAATTTATGTACTGACATTGAAACGTACTACTTATCACCTAATTACTTGTTCAGCGTTTTCGAATGAAACAGCATTATGTGCAAAACCTTTGCAAATATTTTCAAAGAGTATAATTTTGATAACAGCATGTAATACACATATGGTTTTAAAATCATCAAAATAACCAACTTAAAAAATATTTATATATTCCAGAATAAAATTTAGTTGCTGCAATTCCATCAATAAGAACAAAATAAAAAAGTAATAAAATTTATGAATATACTACTTTAAAGGCAGATTCAAATTTTGAAATAAAATCCTATGCAGCTGTTTAGAAGACACTCTTTCATCATAAGCCAAAGAAATCAAATTTTTATTTGGAACAAACAGACCTGTTAAAAAAGAGCTAAAATTTACTCAAGAGGAAATAAAAATATTCGAGTCAGAATTTCTTTTCCTGCAATAACTGAAACCCCTCTTCTTCAAAACGTTAACAGAATACTAATGCATGACACGAACATTATGATAGTAATATTAATATTTCAGAACACGCGATAGCTCACGATCCCATGATGTTAATAACCAACTATTTTCGATTACAGTGAAAAGAAAATGTCATTGTTTCAATCACCTAGCACAATGATTTGGAAATTGGACAATGCCCAACTTTTTATTACGCTTTTGAATTATGGTGGATAAGCAGATGATGAATTGATTAATACAAACATATCTTTCAAATGAACTAAGCAGGGGATCATTTGACATTTCAATACCATTATGATTTACGATATCCTGGGGACTTAATGGATCAACATCCTACGTAAATTAGTGTTTATATTCTTTCAAAACAACCGACATCATTTATCTGATAACTGATGAAGTTCTGTAATTCACAACAATTTTCGAGCTTTTGCAAATTTTTCTGAAGAAGACGTAGCCATGATAGCAAGAATAAAACTTATTCCTACGTTATTACAGATACCAATGATTAAACAAAACGCACTCGTAACTAATTTTACACGAAATTCTTGTTATAAATTGATACAAATTTTGTATCTCTGATTTATAAAGTATGCAGGTAAATATACACATTCATAAATTTAATTTGGAATATTTTCAACGACAGGAAGGTTAACCCGAAAAGCTCTTAGTTAAAGACTCTATCTTACATTTTTGTCGATTGAGCTACTTAAGTGTCCCATTGCTATAGTAAATTAACTAATCCTACCACCACATTTACTCAATTTCTTACAAAAGACGTCAAGAATCTGTTATTTTTTTTCTTTTTTTGTTTTTGTTTAAGAAGAGGAAAACAAGACTTCCATTCTACAAAACGTAAAATGTTCCTTTTGATATAATGAAATAAATATTTGAATTATGTCTTTCTTAATTAATACACAAAACTTATTTACATATTTGGTTCCTTTAAAATTGTTATCTCATTTGAACAGTTGAAATATATTCAACCATTTTATATCAAAAGAAATTATTTTTAATGAGCGAAATGCTAATGACTGGTTTATTTAACCACGCTGTACAATTATTTAACCAAGCATTTAATCAAGCCGTGTACTATTTAACCAAGCTTATACTGTTTGATTTTGTACCATGCACCGAGTCTTTTTTTACTTTTTCAATGAATTTTTGCTTTAAATTTATTATTTTAATTCGGTGATATTAATTTTTGGCTTATGCTTTCAAACACATTACTTTAATTTGTTTCAGGAAAAGTTTTTAATGTATTTTTGTTTATTTTTTATTTATGTTTAATTCTGCAAATCATATTTCCATAAAATTTAATTGTTAATATCCCATAACTCTTTTAACTTAATAGTCAAATGGGCATAAATTTTACTATTACTTTTTATACAATTATTAAGTTCAATCATAGCAAAGGTTCTTTACATTTTGAAACTGTGCTATTTTTGCATAGAAGTAACATTATTTAAATGTACGAATATTAAGGTAATTTAAAAGACATTTAATGTCAGTATTATTACAAAAGAACCTAGGAAAGACTACTGTACACTGTCTTGACTAATTAATGACGCAAAGAACTCTGCTTTGATATACACATAATTTTTTTTTATTCCTGATAAAGCCAGAAATCTAACTTGCTGAACATGAAGTTAATGATTGGGAATGAAAAGAATAGAAGAACAACTATATCATTCTACAAAAGCTGTAATGAAAAGTACTCAAAAAAATTACAAAATAAAAAACGGAAAATTCAGAGTCCATAAACTGCATATATGCTGCAAACTTTTTTACGTTCTGTGTCATTTAAAGTTGCCTCTGTTAGTAAAATCCGGTTCGCATTTACTAGACATACCACCCCCCAGGTTATTCAACAAGTCGTTTTTTGTAGAGGTAGCATTTAGAGAATATGTTGACCAGTCCACAAGTGCAATACGCATTGCCCTGTTGAATATTAGTATTTATAGGACATGCTTGATGATCGTGTCATTTATATCCTATAAATACAAATGTGCTGTTAGTTCGTGCACAAACGGGTTTAACAGTGGGTGCTAAAATATCATCCCGATATTGCACATTTTGCAAATTGCAACTGATCGGAATTAATAGCGTTTTGATACCATTCGTGACAGCAGCTCAAAACATCATCGAATATCTCTTGCTGCACGCGAAGCAGAATATTTCTTATACGATTTGACGTATGCACTGCTAGCCCATTAAATTTATCAGGAGCATCCTCATGCCCCATGGGATTAACGTTATCAGTTTCCGAAGTCGATGACAACAATCATGAACCTTAAGACAGTCCTTATTCCATCTTAGAATAAACCATCTGCCACTTTTATTTCGCCTCACCAATGATTATGAATGCATACTTCAAATATGCATTCATAATCACCTCACCAATTATTAAGCATTCACAATTGCCACTACTCATAATTAATTAGACATAATCGCCTCACCACTGATTATGAATACATGTGCATAATAAGAGATATATACGTAATGTGTTTCACGTGTTCACGATTTCTGAGGTTGCAAACTTTACGAAATGTTGCCTTTCTGTAACTCGACTTACAATCACGTCGCACGGAAGCTGATCTATGCCATGATTTTATCATCCAGTCGGTATTCTTTAAAATCCTACTTAATGAGCTCAGATGTCAAAGAAGAACTCAATAAAGAGATTTTTAAGGTTATCTTGGAACTTAAATCACCTTTAATCTGTACCAGTCATTAGCCAAACATAGTAGTCGTCTCATAGCATTGTAGCTTGGGAAAGATCTACTCCTGGATCGAGCAGACACGTTTCCAGTTTTCAAAATGCCGCTTTGCGACTTACGCAATTACGCTTTACCTACTTCTTACGAAAAAAAGACAAGGTCTCACTCGTGTGTCCTAACGTTGAAAGTTTTGAACAAGAAATGCCACAATTATCCAAGGTATCGAACTGCAAATGAGATAATGCAATGCATTTGTACGCATTTGTAAGTCAAATATTGTTACGCGTCAATGAACGGCAGTACAATAGCTCTGAAGTTCGGAGCTATAATAAAGTATGTGCTATTAGACAGTCTGGTTAATATGCAGATTAGTAGTTTACATCTTTGTCACTGCTCACTTAATTTAATTGACCCTCTTTGAATTATATGTATCGAAATATAGAGATCACCACATCTCGCTGATTATTAGATCTTAGATCAGAATGTTTGTAAAGGCAAGGCTGATTTTTCCAAATTCTTGCTCCAGTAAAATCCTAATAACTTTAACCTGATTGATAATTTGACTTAAATGATACCAATTGTTTGAAAAAAACCTAGGAGGGACAAACTTTAAAACATTTTTATATCACTTGCAAACTGTCCTACGTATATAGGCGGGATATCGGTGCCAGTGAAAGTATTTCAATTAGGGACCCCCTATGGTAGGAAAAAGAGCAGCTCCTTTCTCTGAAGAGTTTTTCCTAGCGTAGCGCGCCGCTAAATGTGATAACCATTTTACGGAAAGCAAAACACAAAGATGTGATTTCAAAGTATTTGCTTATTCTACAAAATTCTTACGGTATTCGATAGCTTCTGCATCTTAAATCTCAACCAAACAAACTTTTATAACGTTGTAGAGTTATTAGGTTATTTGGGAGCAAGAGACATGAAAAATGAGCAATACCCTCGCCGGGACTCGAAACACGGACCTCTCGACTACGCGTCGAGCGTGCTGACCACTACACCACTAAGGCATGCTAAGATGGCAGGATAAATACTTTATATACTGTACCTTTTATTAAAGGGCGAGTAGGGATTAGGTATATATTGGTGGTGGAGAATTCTTTGGCATGCTAAGACGGCGGGAGAAATACCTTATAACCTCGTATTTTAAGCCTTCTAAAAATGCAGTTAATTTAAACTTAGAGTGTTAATTTGTATGGGGTTTATAATTATAACTACAAAATATGATTTGAACTTAGTTTAATTCTTAATTATTAGTTTAAATTAGATTGCAAAAGTAAAGTAACTTTTGCCACAGAAGCCTTTTTGGAAACTGGATGATTCCAATTTTGTAATTTTCCAAAATACCCCTAATTTAATTAGTTCGGATAATTAAATTTCTCTTGTATTTGCAGTATTACGTTCCCTTTTAGTTTAGTTACGGAGACAATTATTAAATATTAAGTAAATTTATTCGTTTAAAATCTGACCTGCTTTTGATTCTTTGATTTCACAGTAATATAAATCTTGTTTTCTTCATTTCAGTTCGGCTACGGCATTCGTACGGCTTTCCAAGTAAACATTTTGCTCCACTATCACAGTTATTTTCCATGTAATTTAAAAATTCGAAAGATTAAAAATAAATAAATAAATAGGCAAAGAAATAAATGAGGAGGGGATGTTTGCAGAAAAATTTGTAGGATTTGTTTAGATTTTGATCGGATCATGTTAGTTTTCTCTTAATGTATTTTTTTTTTATTTCAGTTCTGATCAAGGATTACTTTAGTTCTCTGACATTTCAGTTTCCTGCTGGAATGTAAATTTTGTATGAAGTAGATGCAAATTCTAAACGTGTTTCAGAAGCAGTATTTAAGCTGCGTTTCAAGAGTTCTAAAGAGTAGTAGCAGACTTAGTTCCGATGTTTATGCTGCGAGTTTAAAATTAGCTCTCTAATTCGGTTTATACTGATATTTCTCGGCTCGGCTTTGCTGTGTGTAGCCGATTTAGCGTTAGTTTAAGCTAAGGAGCCAGACATTATAATTCTTAATGTACTAAAGTTTTTTACATTTCCATTTTTCTGTTACGCAGCCACAAGTGGTGGTGATTTGTGAGCATGAAGTGCGTGCATCTGTTTTAATTTAAGTTTTAAATAAAAAAGTTCTTTAAACCTTTCTTCTGCAGTATTTATTCTTAAAGACATAGCGAGAATTCGCTACTTGGTCTTCAACGTAGGGCTCAGGCTGTATGCTTCCAAAAGACTCTATAACGTGTTCCCTTATATATTTTTAGAACTGTTGTAACTGTCTTCCATAGTTATTATTGTGGAAAGATGTAATATTGTTGATTAAGGCTGTGCTATTCTAACAAATTTTCAATTCATTCTAGAATAAATAACATAAGAAGTATTTGAAATTAAATTAACTTTTTTTATAATTTCATGTTTAGTGCGAGAAACTAGTTCTCTGAGAAAATCTTAAATTACAAAAATCCTATTTAGAACAAGATAAAACCGTCTTTCCTACAGAATAATCCCTACATCTAGATTCCGATAATCATTTTATAGCTTAACAGTAGTTTGTTAATAAACCAAAAAAATTTTTGTATGACTAGCAAACACTTAATATTCTCTTAATTGCTTTAAAAATTCTTTAGAAAAGTCTTTTTTAAATAAAATCAAAAGTGTTTACTAATTTTTACAAATGGATATAATTCATCAATACAAGTAGATAGCGAAATCTCGTGAACAGCTTGCAAATGCAAAGAACAGCATAGTAATGCCCAGCAAACTGGGTGAATGAAATAAGAGAACATTGTTGTTAGGGTTACCTAAATTGAGAGGGGTGTGCAAAAGGAACAGCCCACCGTTAATGTGCATTTAATTTGAATACTTAATTTGATTAATGCAAATTGAAAATGACGTAAAAATCGCTGATTTTAAAATTAAATATCTCGGTCAATTTTTAATCTAACCTTTCGTTTTTACTTCCTTGTACGAAATAAAAAGGAAGTATTGTCATCGCGAAAAGTTTCAGGCAGCATATTTCAACGAAAATATCCATTTTGACCGCTATCGAATGCAATTTAACGATGTTTTTGCGTGATATCTGTAGGTAAGGACAGAATAAAACACTCTTTTCCTTCAAAAAAATTATAAAATTGCTTTAAAATTCAGAAGAGAATTTTTCGTGGCGTCTGTACAAACGTATGTACGTACGTACGAACGTACGTATCTCGCATAACTCAAAAACGAGTAGACTCAGAACGTTGAAATTTTGTATATAGGACTGCTATAACATGTAGATGTGCACCTCGTATTTTGGTTGCAATCGGCCGCACCAAACGTATATAAATTTATTTATATATATATCCATTCTGTTACCCGGCTCAGTAATCTCAGTTTCTTTACTCTTATATGTTTGTAAATTGTACATTTTTTGCTTTAAAAATGATTGTATTATGTTGTTTTTATCTTCCGGTTAAGGTTTTATGCCTTTAGTAAATCTGTATGCAATATTTTGAAAATTATCAACAATTTTAAAGTTGTCTAAGTGCCACTAAGCCTTTTTTATATGGCGGCCATTGATGTTTACATTTGAAACAGAGACTAGTGGATTTGTTGCCAATCTAGAGAAACTTAGCTTCGCAACAACAAAGCTAACGCATTCATTTATTATTGCCAATTAAATCATGCTTAATTCTTTCTGGAATTTTTTCGAGCAAATAAGTGTTTGAGATTTACTTCGTAATTTTTAATATAGATATTTTGAGTTTTTATGTATTTTTGCCTTCTCGCGAAGTGAGAAATTAATTAATTAAATGAGAAATACTCAATCGTCTGTGAAAAACTGTTTCTTTTTTGTTTTGTTTGCTTAATTTCTTTTATACATCATTCTAGCTTTATTATAGTATTTGAATAGAACATGTGGCAACGATTAGATTCTTTAAATGATATAAATTTTGTGCATTATGAGTTATAATATGAACGAAATATATACGTTAACTGTTATATAATTATTGGATTATGTAACAGTTAATTTAGTTTTCGTTATATAATTATTAATATAAGTTAATTGTCATATAATTATTAATACTGTTAAGTGAATCTAGCGCCAGATTGTCGCTATGATAAACAAATACTAGAGTGAATTTCAAAGAATGCATTTATTCTATTGTGGTTTATGCGCTTTCGGCGAAGTAGATTTAATTCAATCCAATAAGTTTAAATGAAATGCAAGAAAAAATGCGTATAATTTAATATTCCGTACAAGGAAGTCATGTGGTGTACACATCAGATTTTTTTGTATTATTTTTCATAACGAATAACACGTTTTTGTAAATATAAGCACAGGGTTCGAAGGAACGTATAAAATTGAGATTTCATAATTCGAAAAACTGATGTCTTTAAAATCTTAAAATGCAAAAGCATGAATTTCTGCTTCATTTGAAAAATTTGATAACTGGAAATATTTGCCTACGATCAATGGTTGCGAAAATAAAGGCCGGGCAAGGACTTTGTGGAAACAGTGTATATATATGTCAGATATCACAAATGAGAGTTTTCTAAATGGCATCTGTCTATATTTTATTACAAATATGATCAACTAGATTAGTGACCGCGTAAAATTTATGCTTTCATGATACATTCAACCTTTTCATTCTTTATTTTATACTTCTAGCATTAGCTATTTCTGTACGAGTGTTTTCACAAATTTACAAGTTCTTTAGAACGAATTTTTTTATGTTTTTATTAAAAACATTCACGTTCTAAGTGAAACGCGGCATTTCAAACCTGAGTTGTTGTTAAGACACAATAACACGCCGAACAAATAGTACTAATTCAGAAGTCAAACAACAAAAATCAGATTTTTATTGTTTGACTTCTGAATTAGTACTGAGTTGTTGTTTTAAACGCTCGGACCAGCAAGACCGTATATATGAGGCATGGAATATTTTGTGACGTCTTTAAAACGTATTCGTACATGGATCTTGAAACATATCCAAGAATTCACGGCAGTATATTAAAGATTAAAAATTCATAATTTTTCTTGCAAAGAATGGAGTTTGGTAGTCTTAAATGTAGGACGTAAATGGGACGACCATGGCAGGCATAATCTAAGTCTTGTCTCCAGGTGTTTGCTACAGAAAAGAGTAAAGAAATGCTCGAATAATTTTCAGAACGAGCGAAAACGCCGATGACATTGAAGCGTGTGAAATTCCCTTACGAGTGTTTGAAATTATTTAGTCTTTTGTGAATGGCGTTGCGTGCTTAGCAGAAATATGCTAAACTTGCAGTCTTCCAATGCTTTTGAAAAATCGACAGAAACTGTAGCCATTATTCCTTTTCAAATATTTCTGAATTTTCTGATTTTCAAAATTTTCTGTTGCCATTATTACTTTTCAAATATTTCTGAAATAAAAGCGTAGAATGGTAACTGGTAACCCAACAATATTATACCAACTATTTTTCATGAATATTAGAAACAATTTTTATGCATGTAAACAATACAGTTTAATTTTGTATAATATGGAAACCATTATTGTATGTATTCCTTAGAATACTATTTTATGTGCACATATATATATATATATATATACAAGATAATCTTATTTTATGTGCGCATATATACAAGGTCACCTGAAATCAGTGTTACAAAACTTTAAAAGCATTAAATGTATCATTATTGTACAAAAAGTGTGTAAGCTGTTTTAAATACATTTTCATTACGAAACTGTATGTCTTAAAAGTTCTACATCATGTATTTTTACATAAAAACGCATTTGAAAAACAATTTAATAGTTTGAAAGACTACTACTGGTCATTAAATATCTGAAGCACAAAGGCAAGTTCTTTGTAGAATTATTTTTTTTTATTTTACAAACACATCGCACTGAGAAAAAAATGATAATTAAAATTTCGGATAAGTCTCAAGCACAAGACATGCAGAAATCAGTTGGAGCATCCACTTCTGGCAGGTCAAGCAGATTTCGGATACTAAGGTGGGTACTGCAGATTATTCGCCTTTAATCTGTTGCCAAAATTCATTCATCTGACGTAACAACTGACAGGTTTTTGTCATGCAGCCTCTCTGCACTGCATTGAGCAGATGATTTGAATTAGTGAGGGAACCACGCACCGACAAGGCAGCAGTTCAACTCCCTGTGTACTGAGTAAATGCAAGTACATCGTAAAACAAAATACGGTCTTACAAGGATGGGAGGAAAAACCTATACTGAGAATCGCTGCTTAAGTGTATTCATTTTGCGTATATCTCTCCCTCCAGGATCAAATGCATGCACGTAAAGATCCATTTATTTGCAGAATTATGAATAAAAGTATCATCCTTGCAAGACCCGCCCTCCATCAATTATTACACTGAAAGCTATGATTCAGAAGTTTGAAGGAGTTGGATCCTTAGAAGTTCCGTTTAGTAAAGGGCGGAAACCAATGTCAGAACCCACAGTTACTAATGTCGCCACTGCAGTCATTGATGACATCCATAGGTCCATTCTTGGAGAATAGCGCGAAAATTCAGTTTCTTAACTCTTCCAAAGGTATGACAAACCTTGCGGGAAGTTCTTCAAGATGTGAGCCATGTACAGAAATTAACGCAAAGCAATTGTGACTAAAGGTGGTATTTGCTGTGCCGTTTCTTGCCAGGGTGAAAGTCAAAGACGCTTGGCCGTGGAGAATTCTGTGGTGATATGAGACTCATTTTTACCTAAATGGGACTGTTAACACTACCATTTCTCGAATTTGGGTATCCGAAGAATTCTATGCAGTTCCGGTAATTCCATTGCATTCACGAAAAATCTTTGTCTGGTGATGTATCACAGCAAATTTCATCATGGGACCATTCATTCTAAGAACATCACTGTAACAAGACCACACACCTGTATCGTTCCACGCACCATCCCAGTTATCGTGATATGATGACTAGTTTTGTCATTTTACATCTTCAGAATAGGCAGTTGCTGTATCAGATAACTTTTATGCAAAAAGCACCACTTATATCTGTCTATCGCTACAGCGGCTGTTGTGCCATCAGCTTACCGAAAAAAGGATCATAAGTCGCTTTATTCCACTTGCATGGCCGCCACTAATATTCCTGTATCTAACCCCATGTGACTTTCCCTGCGGAGTTATCTGTAGTCAAGATCTAGCTTGGTGGGGTCCTGATTTAGACGACCTTAAACGACAATATATCACAGACTTTGCTGAGCATTCCTGGTGATATGTTACGTTCGGTGTCGAGGATGAGGTGTTCGGAATGCAATGCGTGATCCACGAGAAGGAGGTCATATTGTAAGCGGTTATAACATAGTTTCTCTCTTCATGCCTTCGTGGTATTAGTGAACACACGCCATACACATATTCGGGAGGTCCAGAGTTCGAATCCTGGTAAAAGCATTGCGAATTGCTTCAGCTTTTTAGCTTCAAACAATCTAAAATATCTCTACAAATCGCACCCAAACAAAAAGATGAGAGAAGATAATTCGTTAACACCAGTTGCAAGAAATTTTTAGATAAATCATAATAAAAATATTAAAACTCATAAAATTAATAAGACAAAAAGAGAATAATAATTTATCATATAGGAATGGGAACAAGAGATTAAATAATTACCTTTACAAAATTTATTTACAATTTTATATCATGAAAAATAAATGCACTGTAGAATTGTGCTTAACCCACACTGAGGAATATTACAATCAACTCAGGAGTTCGTATTTGGAGTGAGGTCTTTATGTATCGAAATGCGAATTTAATTATGAAGGAGGGGGAGTGACAAAAAAGTTAAACTTATATTACAAACATGAAGTTTTATTAGTAATAAATAGAAAGGACTGAACACGTACGGAATTCTTATACTCATTCAATAAGAAAGAATGTTTTTTCTCGTGACAAGATGAAAATTTAATCAATAATGTAAGAAATTCTGTCAATTGCAACCGATCTTAAATAGTCGAGTTCCTGATTAACAGTTGGAGAAATAAATTTTGAGAACACGGAAAAAGAATAAATGAAGTCGAGTTTTGTTTAGCAAAATGACGAGATCTGTAATGCAAATGAAGGCGGACTGAGAAGGGTCTACGATACATATGAAATTAAAATTCATTGCATGTGGCCAGTACTTTCAGGACGTCTTGATTCCTCTCATTCTCTGCGATCCTCGATTAAATGCATTTTCATCTATTAGCCTTCCAAATAAAATGAAACTACTTACTACAGGAGTTAGCAAAAAATATAAAGCGACAAGATGAAAACATATTTTATATAAGTCGTGCATAGTTTACTTCTTTTCTTGCGTTTTGTCTTGGATAATTATACAGTTTTGAAACATCAAGCTGTACAAACTCAGAAATCATAAAATGATCGAAAGTAAATAATAGAACACAGCTAAGAAAAGAGGGGAAAAAAGAAAAATTACTTCTCTGTATTATATGAAGATAATATGGAGAACGTTCCCTACAGCATTTCTGTAGAAGAAATATTTCTACAAAAGAAATGTGCAATGATCATGAAGACTGTCAATCCAAACAAGAAGACGTAGTCTCAAAATGGAATTATCCCAGTAAATTGTCATTTGGAGGGCTGACGTAAGCCAGTGGAAGTAAATATGTTATTTTTTCTTAAGCTAAAGAAGAGTTTCTGTGAAAATAGCAAACACTGGGCATGCTATGTAGTAATTAAATCTAAGGAAATGTGTAATTAAATTTGTGTCACATTAAATGGCCAGGAGAACGTACTGATAAATTGTTTTATGAAGGCGAAGGCATACTGAGTAATAGAGTACACTAAGTTCCCAAACATTTGATAAACTTGTAAATCCTCTTTATCAGTATACAAGGTATTTTCTGTTCCTTTTCTGAGTGCCTTCGTGGTGTAACAATTAGCACACTCGGAACGTATTCGAGAGGTCCAGGTTCGTGTCCCAGCCATTGCTAATTCTTCCTGTCTCCTGCTTCAAAATATTCTAATGATTCTACAGTGACGCCCGAACTAAGAAGGTGGAAGAAATTATTCAGCACCAGGATTTGGCGACTGGGTCCCCAGATCCCCAGTCATCCTTTAAAAGGGGGGAGTGTATAAGGTATTTTCTCCCTTCTTTCTGTATGCCTTTCTGGTGTAACGATAGCACACTCGGTGCGTATTCGAGAGGTCCAGATTCGAGTCCCGCCGAAGGTATTGCTCATTTTTTAAGTCTCCAGAATCAAAATAACCTAATGACTCCATAAGCATTTTTTTACATCTATGGTAACCTTTTCTCCGAAATTTGTTATTTGCATTCTTTGATGACTGCTTTTTATATGGAAAAGCAGATCACCACAAATAGTTTTTACAAACTGCATAACTGAATGAAAAGGAAAGGAAATGTTGAAGACATTCTAATAGTTTAAGCCAGTATTTCCAGATCGCGCGTTTTTTTTAGTCCAAAGGGATTTGAATCCCGAAGGACTATTAGTTTCGTTTTGGCATTTTGCGTCGGACTCATAAACGTCGGTTCACTTTTCAAACTGTTGCCACAAAATGTTAGAGTCCTGCATTATATTTGAAGAAATTAAATAATGAAAAATCTGCATAAATGTATGTATATTTCTCGTATTGTGATAAAACAACGGTACATAGAGTCATCGAATTTTGAATAACGTAATCCTCCAACGAATATGAGCATGTGGAAGACCAAATTTGAAATTTGAAATTTGTTTTATGATCGATTTCCTATGTTTTAAAACTTTGACGAATTTTTGATTAACAAACTCAAGGATTTCAAAGCGAGCAATGGCAACGTTGTGCAGAAAAAACATTTTTATCTCCAGCGCGTGAGTCTCTGTATCGGAAATTCTAAAGATATGCTCGTTTTAAAACTATTTTGCGATATTGCTGTTGCACTGGATCTTATGGTTTAAGTGCGAGGAACATGATATTTAATAAAGAAAGGTAACACACAAAATGTTAAAAAACGCCCCTTTGGACGTAATTTAAAATCTGAAACATTTCAGATTTTTTTTTTTTTTTCCTTTCCAAATTTACTACATTTCACAAACATGTGCGCCTAAAATTTATGTATGTATACTAAATGTACATTTATGTATAACTAAATACGTTTATGTATGTATACCAAAATATATGTATACGCCAATTTTGCGAAATTTTTGCTTCTCCATCACTTTCTTGTGCTACTTTTTTAGATATCAAAAATGTTTAATATAACTTAAAACGTTGATATTTTAAGATAATGCATTTAATATAATTAGTTTATAATAAAACATTAAGAAACATTTACAGTTGTACTTCGGCTTGAATAGAATTTGGCATCCGGCCATGCTGCGGCAGTCTTCAAAACAAAGAATAATTAAATTAAACATTTTGATATGTTCCTGTTAAAGTTATCCGAAGAATTCTTCGGATACTTTAAACAATTTACATCCCATATATAAATACTGTATTCATAAAATGATGATTGCTTTCGCAGATCAGCTAACTGCGTTCAGAACGCAAGCATTTTTTTTTCTTCGGCTTCTAATAACATCTCTTTCAAAGTGTTATTCGACAGAAGTTCATTCATGTGAAGCAACTGATTTATTACTGTTTTTGAATAATAATTTCAACATTTACATATACATTAGACACCTTCTTCCAGCTATGCATATGAAAATTCTCAGAATAAAAAAGATGACGTTTCTAATGCAAAGAAAAGTGGCCTTTACTTATGACAGAAATCCCTGCTGCACAGCGTTCATTTCACAGCTGGAATAGGCGGCTCTTCTTGAATTGAAAACATGTTGCAAAATCATCTACTTTAATATAGATATTAACATTATAACTATTTTTTTTCTTATCACGAGGAAATAAGGGCATAATGTCGATGATCATTTCAACACAAGAAGTTTCTCGAATATGAACGGTAAATGGAAATAGAATCCTATTTCAAGATCACTCGAGACCAAAGTTTATAGCATTAACTCGAGTAAGAGTGCATTCACAAGGGATAGCACTCCGTTCCTCTTCGGTATCTTTTCCTTCGCTGCATCTCAAGAATCTCCTTTTACAGTTATTTTATTCCTCTTGATTTCGCCAGCAAATAGTAAAATATGTTGCACTGAGTAAGCATAAGTAAATATAATCCTGTAAGAAATAAATAAATTCAAGTCTTTGAAGGCATGTGGTTTAAACTGAAACCGCTATTTTCTAGAATTTCTTTTTGTTTTTAAAACCGTTACTCTGAACGCTATGGCTGAAGTGTAAAATGTTGGCGATAAATGTCCAATACGGTATTCCGTATTTGGAAATGCTTTTTTTTCTGATGGTTTCTCAAATTCCGTATCATATACTTTTTAACTTAATAATTCATCAAAAGGGGAAACGTATATAGATGATATCCATATACGTTTTAGAGACTTTAGTATTTTTTGGAAGCAGGAGACTTGAAAAATGAGCAATGTTCTCACGGGAATCGAACCACGGACCCCTCGAATACGGGCCGAGGGTGCAGAACAACTACACCAAGAAGGCACGTGGGAGAAATACCTTACGTACTTCCCCTTTTAAAGGGCGACTGGGGTTTTTTAGGGGACCCTATCGCCAAATCTCGGGTGAGGAGAATCATCATCCAACACCCTTTTAGAACATTAGGTTAATTGGGAAAGCCGAAGAGATAAAAAATTGGCAACCGCCTTCGCCGGGAATCGAACCACGGACCTCTGTGTGCTGACCACTACACCACAAAGGCACGCTAGAAAAGCGGAAGAAATACCTTATATACTCTCCCTTTTAAAGAGCGACTGGGGTTTTTAAGGGACCCAATCGCCAAATCCTGGGTGAGGAGAATCATCATTCAACATTCTTTTAGTTCGGGCGCCACTGTAGAGACATTTGGTATTTTTTGGAAGCAGGCAAGATGAAAAATTAGCAACGCCTTCGCCGAGAATCGAACCAATGACCTCTCGGAATACCGGCCCAGCGTGCAGAACCACTACACCATGAAGGCACGCTAGGAAGGCGGGAGAAATACCTTATACATTTATTTATTAAACATCATGTTCTTCACACTTAAACCATAAAATTCAGCTCAAAAGCAATATCGCAAAATAATTTTAAATTGAGCATATCTTTAGAATGTCTGATACACAGTCTCACTATTTTTGCTCTACAACGTTGCCATTGCTCGCTTTGAAATCCTTGAATTTGTTAATAAAAAATTCGAACCCAAGTTACAAATAAAAATAAAGTTCCAAGTTATACAAAATATGAAATCGATAGTAAACGAAATTCCAAATTTCAAACTTGGGTTTCCAGATGCCCATATTCGCAGTAGGATTACGTCATGCAAAATTTGATGGCTCTAGGTACCGTTGTTTTATCATAATGCGAGAAACATACATACATTTATGCAGATTCTCATTATTTAATTTCTTCAAATATAATACAAGGCGATAATATTTGTTGGCAGCAGTTTGAAAAGTGAAACGGACATTCAGAGTGAATCGACGCAAAATCGCAAAACGAAAACAATAATCCCTCAGGGATACAGTCCTTTTGGACTAATAAATCTCATATATTATGTACTCCTGTTATAAACAGTGCTGTGTGTTTAAACAAAATATAGTTTAGACGGAATAAATTCAAAGCTATCTCTTAGTTTAATGCATTCGTTCTATTGATTTCCATTAAAAATAAGCCGTAATAAGATAATGGAAATGTGTAATTATCTTCTTATAAATAAATACTGAATGGTTGAAAATAGCAATGCATGCTAGTGTAGTTCAGAAGTTAAACGTCTGTACATAATGTTTCCCAAATATAACTTTGGACTTAAAATGAAATAAAGTTGCACAACGCAATTTATGGTTTAAAAAAAATCACTCTTTCTGCAAAGAATTTATGAAGCTGCTAACAGCAGGGTTTGGATTTAGTTTCGAGAATTGATGATTTGGGTATCTGAGGGGAAAAAAATCTACCTAAAAAATAAAATTTTAAAAAAAAAAAAAAAAAAAAAAAAAAACTTTCTTTGTTCGGCTGTCGATTCGTGTTGCCAATTGATGATATTAAAACATTTTTCCCCCCTTGCTTTCATTATTGGAGTTTTCATCTTGCTTTATCTGACTGCCAATAATGACGTCAAAACGTTACTTTTATCATTGATTTGCGGGCTTCCGCTTTTGTTTTATCATTAATCTACCAGTATTACATTGTTACTATAGAACAGAAACTAAATTTTTCTGTCCAAAGTAATTGAATTTCTAAGCAAAATTTACTGATGACTCAGATAAATAAAATACTTTTTTCTAACGCCTTTTTTACATTAATGTTTTTTAAATACTATGTTGATCACTGTTAGAAAAACAATTTACTAGGATAATTTTTCACATTTTTTCGGTAGCGCAGTAAGATTTATATCCCTCAGCTTACATCATCAGCTAAAATAATACTTAACATGCTGCAACGAGTTACAGTTGCAAACATGGACAACTGAGTACTAGACTGATCGCGAGGCCGGAAAAAATGGAAAAATGGTTTTAAATGCAGCATTGTTTCCATCAGCAGTCGGAAATTAAAAAAACTAATTATTTACAATGAGATATATGGAGACAAATTTGAAATAACAAGAAATTTGAGGGAACAAATTGAATCTGGTTATTACTGATGTGTACCACTCTTCAGTTTGAAGACTTGAATTTCCAAGAGACTCCATCTCACTTCTTTTAACCATTAGATTGTCGTTATATGCTGTGATCAAATACAAAGCCACATTTCTGACTTACCCTGTAGATAAATATTTCAATAATTATGTTAGCATTGGTCAATAAAGAATCAATACCTATGTTTGCAATTGTCAAAAAAGACTTTAGTTAAAATTTTGATGACAGTAAAATTGCCGTTTTGCATATCAGTTCTTTCAAATTAGTACTGAATTTTGGTTCAATATATAGAATTTCTATATAACTCTAACCAGAAATTTTTATTGACCTTTTGTGACAGTGAACTTTATTTCATTTTCCCTTAATTGTAGATTATAGTATTATTTGCAAGTTGCCTGAATTAATAATGAATATGTACTCTGTTGTAGTGGTGTTTCTTTATTGCCTTCCAATAGTAGTCTGAACTATGAGGCATCTTAGAAGGATTTGAAAATGATATTCGCTACTTTTTTGAGATATCTGTCTTTTTTGAAATATCATTTATTTGAGGTAGAAATATGGATATTCTGATAACAATGAAACTGTTCTTTTAATAATTAATTTTAAGGTTTGCTTTCGAAGTATCAGTTATACAAATTTTTGAAAGAAGCATCAAGGAGAAAATAATATTAAACCAAAACAGGAAAATTAATTAGGTGGAGAAAAATCAGATTTCTAATGAGCCGTTTTGTTAAATATTTGTCTTTCCTATTTCATCTATGTATTGGAAACATTAATTATTACTTCAAATGCATGTATTTTACTTAGCTGAACGCAGATAATTGTGTTTTCGAATAAGTAAATGTTAAAGAAATATCAGAGCATATATAGAGAGGAGCGAGAGAAGAAAATCTATCCTAAAAAGCCCTTTTTTTTTTTTTTTGCATTTTAAAAATAAAACCAAAGCAACATTTTTCGCAATTACATTTCCTTATTCATAAAAAAATTAATTTTAGCTTTATATTTCGAAGAATAATTACTATCTTTAATTAGTCACATTCCCCCTTCCCAAAAAAAGGGTACAGAAAGATGAAGAAAATGGTTCAACAAACAGATTACTGCGAAATTCCGGTTATGGAAATTCAATTAATTTCAAATTTTTCCGTTATGATTAGACACTTTGATGAAAAGACATGATTTTAATTTTTAAATAGAATGTATGAAAATAAATTCTGACTATGTAAAAAGAAATGTTTTTCGAAGCATATAAGAAATATCACAACATACTGAAACATAAAACAAAATAAATTCCAGAGAATTTGCTTAAATATCTCTTTCACTGGAATGCAAATGACACGGTCTAATAAATTAAATACGATAAAGTTCTCCAAAATTAAGTAAAATAATTAAAACGTTCCTGCGATAGCTCGCAATTTAATTTAAATAAAAGAAGTGCCTAAATAAATTTCTGTAGTTATTATTCAATTTATACATATTCATTTGCATACGAAGATTCTCTACATTTAGTTTACCTTTTTTCCTCCACGATCTAGAATCTCTTCGCGAAAAAGCGCTTTCTAGTTCAATAAAAAGACACTTTGCACAGTCGCATATAAACAGAGACATAGACACTTTGCACAGACATAAAGCACAGTCGCGAAAACTCATAAAATTTCTTGATTTAATATCTTTTACTATGCATTTGATAAATTTTCCTTTTATGTATCTGTAAAGAAAGGTTGCGTTTTTAATATCTTTTTTCTTCACAATTAAAAGATATTTTCCGGATAAACGAGTTTAACTGAACAGAGAGCTGCATCATCAGAGGGATTTCTAAATTCTACATGCCTAAATTTTAAACGGAGTTAGTGTTATATTCCCTCACTTTGCAGAAAATAAAGTTAATTTGCGACATCTTTCGTTAGCCTAAACTTTAGTTTAAATGAATCATAAATTTCATTTTGTTGATCCAACAACAGCTGCTCATGTATAAAGTGTTAAAAAGTTTGGTGTTTGGTTTATTTAATTATGGCAAAGCACACTAGGGCTATGTGCCTAAGAGGAGGATGCCTCGGGGAGGACTTTCTAAGAGTAATGACTCGTATACACGTTACACATGGGGAAAACCACGAAAACGCCCATGCAGCCAGCCCGTTCGCGGGATTTGAACCTCGGACCGAAATACCAGTGTTCAGCGACTTTACCGCTCGGTTACTAGTGGGCCAAAGTGTTAAAAAGATTGTGGCATTCAGCTAAGTGGTTAAATAGACTGTGGCACTCGGCTAAATGGTGAAATGAAAATCATCAAAGCCCGGTTCCTTATGACTATGGGTCTTACCTTGCTGAGTTTATGTAGCGAAATTCTTGGAACGAGAAAATACTTCTATGCCATATTAAATGTAGTCACGGAAACATGGTAGCATGTGAGAAGCAAAAATTTCCACAAACACTTTTTTTTCCAATGTTAGGTACTTGCCTATAATGGCATTAGCCACTCCTAAGGCCTCAAGTGGTGGCCATTTTATTGCAGAGGCATCTAACAGGCGGCCACCGTTACCTCCTATGAAGGGATAGACAATTTTTTGCATCCATGCTTTCTCCGGGATTCGAATACAAGCCCTTCGGTATCGCAGTCAGGCTCCCCTAATCACTGTACCACCTGGGCGGCTTTCTCACAAACTTTAATATTTTTTAACCATCGTCCAAGTAAAGACTAACTTACTAATTTAATCTATCTGTTGAATAACTGCCTGTAAATGCACCCTTCATATTTGCTTCTAAGTACATAAAGAAGCTAACTAATGTTTTGGGAGTCTCGCAATGAATTCTTTTTTAAAGAAATATTAGGTTTTTTTTTTTTTTTTTTTTTTTTTTTCTTTTTAGTGAGTTTTTAGCCTTCTCTTTACGTGAATAATCGCTATGTATTTCGAAAAATGACGATAATACTGTAAATAAATCAGATAAATGAATGCTTAGATGCAATGACTGGGAAAGAAAGAAAGCTTTTATGACATTCCATGTTAAAATAAAACATAAAAGACGCTGTACTCAAAACGCTGGCGTCGATAATACTTTATTAAATGATATGCGCTCCAATTTGCATATAAGTAGGCATCTTCGCATTAAGTTTATTGCGATATCAAAAACTTTTCACAAAACTAAATTTGACAAATTTACGCAGAGCGATTTGGATTTCTGCTCATCGTCAAGATAAAAGTTCAAGATAGGCTGTAAGAATTCATGAACAGGCAGCTGCGTCACTAATTACAAAATGCAACATTTGTCTTGTTATTGCTAATTCTCGCAGAAGTTTTTTCTACCTGAAGAATAGAAGAAAGAAACAATTCTAATCCCTTTTATATTTCTTTTATTTTATTTTTCAAAGTATAAATAAATAAGGAAAAAATGAAAGAACAGCATTAAGTAGTATTTTTCAAACGGCAAGAATTTATGCTATTTGTGGACTCCATGTCAGAAAGCAGGTATTAAAGAAAACCTAATTTGAATAAAAAAACAGGTTACATAATGCTATAAAAATGACTTGAAATAGTACATTATTTATAAAGGTAATAAAATAAATTTGAAAAATGAATTTCGTGGGGGTTGTCTCCTAAATAAAATAATGCAAAATAAAGGATATTCTAACAGTGTCTTAGTGAGGTGGTCTCAGATTCATGGCCCGCGGACCTTATGTGGACGCCAAAGCAATTCCATACGGCCCGCGAATATATTCCAATTATGTATTTGCTGAAATACAATACAGTATTCCAAAGATTTTAGTTTTTTTAACTCCGAGTTTACATTATTTTCGTTATCATTAAAAACGAACACGAAGAAGAAAACAGAAAAGTCTGTGTATTGAGCTAATTAAGGCACAGTGGGATATAAATCTCATTTAAATGCTTGAAGATAGGGATTTTATTAACTGTCATACTTGTCAAAAAATAAACATACTCAGTTACGAATGTTTGAAAGGAAAGTAATCCCTTTGTTTGGAAATACAAGTTTGAAGTATAATTACTGATCGTACTCTGCGATATTGGGAAGAGGTGTAAGAGTATTTTTGCGTAACTTTCCAGAACTCTAAAGTTTTTCTTTTGATAAATTAAATTTCATCAAGATATCACCGGTTCTGTGTGCATCCAGTCCACTACGAAACCATACGCATGCAAAAATATGTAAACAGCCTTTCTTTGCAGTTGGAAATTAAAACGAAAAGTCCACATTGATGAGGATAATTTCTAGTAACTTTCTTCAATGTTACAAACTTTATCAGAATCGAATCGCCAAGAAGTGTAAAGCTGTAGTGAGAAATAAAGAAATTTATAATTATTTATATACAAATATAAGTATTTTTATTTATGCGTCAAAGAAAATTTTAATAAATAAGAGGAAGAGCCTATAGGCTGTTATTATTGACTCTCTCAAGTGTTGTTCCGCTTGAAAACTTTTCTCTGAAAACTTTGAAAATTTTCGTAATGCTTTTCATAATTTGTTTATTACTGAAAATTTAGCAAGTTATTTGTTGATTACTTAAACATTTTAGAATTGTCCGAAATAAATGTGATCTGAAAATTTAATATTCAAATGTAAGCACATTTGTATTACACAGTGCAACCAACAAAACTGTCTTGCAGTAACCAAAGTTTAAAATTCAAATAGAAAATAAATATAATTTTTTTTGCTTATGTATGTTTATTTGTTTTAAATATTTTTCATTTTGTTACTAAAAAATCTGGCTCGTTAGCTACTTTCAGATCGTGGATTTGCTCCTCATGAAATTTGAGTTTGAGACCACTATCTTAATGTACACTTATAAACATTTTAAACGATGTTTCTTGTTATAAATTATCTTCTAACTTTTTGGAATCAGGCAATATATCTGAGGTTAAAATGATTTGGGAAACCTTTAAAACATAAATTGTTTTAGTTTCTACTATCCTCAGAAAAATGAATGATAAAAAAGTTACCTCTTCAGTTACATTCCTATCAAAGAGAGAATTTTATCTTGTCTTTAATTAAAGAACTTTATAAACTTTAGAAAATACATTAATATTACGTGGAACACCTAGAGGAGCTATATGGAGATTCAAGGTTCCATGGAATATAGTTGTAAGATGAATTATTTAAATTATTGTTTTAATACATTTCATTCTAGTTTACGCATCATTTAGCGCTTTTTTCCAATGTAAAAATGAAATTCGTTTAATAACATGCGATATGTTTAATATATTATAAAATGATATTTTAATTACATGTACTTTCTTTACTAATATAACACATTTTACTAGAATATTTCAGCGGTGACAGTTAATACCATTTTAACTTCATTTCATAGTCTTCTTACTGTCTATACTAAAGTACAAAGCAGCATAATGCATGGGAGAAAATTAAGATAACTGTAATAAAAAAACATGTTTAACTTTCTTTTCCTTCCCTACAAATTTCTTACTTTTTTTCGCCTTTAAATACGTCTTTATCAAAATAAAAATTTCGTTCATTCGTTTTCGTTGGTGCCGATAATACTTTTTTTCTTGCATTTTTTTTTTTCTGTTTATTTTTGTATGTACTTTCTATACTGCTTGCTTCTGAGCGTTTCTCTCCATGCCAAAAAAAAAGAAAGAAATATTCTTTGACGTTCCTTAGAAAAGATTGCAATGTGATTAATTAATTAATTATTATGCGTTCGATTCGTAATGTGATCAATTAATTGTTATGTGTACACAATATATAAAGTTTCGTTCAAGATGCTATATTGTGGGGCATAGTACATAGTAAATCATAATTTCGTGAAGCATTTTAAAATCTTCCAGCAAATAAACTATGGAACCAATACCAATGCCAGAATAGAAGTAAATTCAGTAAGTCCTTTTTTTTACATATTTTATAAATTCCAAATAAATCCACATTAACTGATAAAGCAAATACCTATTTGGGTTTCAGAAAACATTGACAAACTTCCACGACAAAAATAAATCCATATGTTGATATTCTTACAAAGCTCACGCACGTCCATATGTGGACAAATTATCATACTTAAACAAAAACATTAAAAGTTTCGCTGAAAATTGCTTTATAAACAACTTTATTGAAATTATTTTAGTTTTAATCAATAACCATTTGAAAATGTACATTCTTGTTATATTTATTATCCTAATAATGAAACCTCTTAATTGGCATTTAAATATGATATTTGAAAGTCACCACAAGTATTCTTAATCTTCTTTATATATATAAGCGGCTAAAGTGTGTGTCGCCGATAGTTTATTGTAGCCACTCAGAAAAATGAGCGCGGAAATTAACGTTTCGGCAGTTTTTAATTAATATCTCAACCGATTAAAGTCGTATGAAGATGAGAACGGTATCGATGGATTCGGAGAACTTTTTGGAATCCGAGGATACGCGTCTCGAATTTCAACTCGGCGCCGTTCCGTAGGTATTCGAGAAAAAAGAATTTGGCACGTAGCCAAATCCCTCTAATAGAGTAAACCCAAGAAAGAAAATGGAAAATGTAGGAAAAACGTAGGGGAAAATTAGTTTTAAATTAATATTTCGGCTAATTAAAGTCCCAAGAAGACGCGAATGGTCCAATTTGACCATTCGCGTCTTCTTGGGACGCGACCTGAGGAATCCAACGGTGTGCTTCGCTAAGTCCGGGAGTCAGCCGTTTCGGAGGAGATGATGTTACTTCACCCTATATATATATGCGGCTTAAGTGTCCGTTTGTCGCCGATAGTTTATTGGTTTTTGCGTAATTGTACTAGCCAATGGGGTGAAGTTGCCACGGCACAGGTTTTGCCGTTTCAATTGAGACGTAGACAATTTCCTGTAAAACTTGCCTTTGCTTTGACCCTCAATAAGTCTCAGGGCCAAACGCTTAAGCGTGTTGGCATTTTTTTACCTGAGCCTGCATTTGGACATGGCCAACTTTATGTTGCCTGTTAAAGAGTTCGTGAAAGAACAGACGTAAAATTAAAAATAATTTATGGTCCTTTGCAAGGCAAGCTTAAAAATGATGAAAAGATCTACACAAGAAATGTTGTGTACAAAGAGATCTTTATGTGAATTAACATTTTATTATTTAAATCACCTTTATTTTTTGAGCTAGCGGTGGCTGTTAAGAAATGTACCGCCAGTGGTTTCCTTCATTGCACTCTACTTTAAACAATTAAGCAAGTAGAAGGGGGAAACCCCGTGGGGCAGTTAGCAAAGGGACGTCCTCGCCGCCTACCCTGGGTAATTCAGTTTAAATTAGCAAACACCTTTGCACAAATCATTTTAATTACAATTTATAATATCTAAACAGCGGTCATTTCGTATGACCGGCGGGCCTTCTAGGATATAATAATCTATTTTCTATAGTTTAATTTTCTTTCTCTCTGATTATTTTTCTGCAAATTAATTTTATCCATTTTTTCTTTCCGGAATTATTATTTTGGCAAATTTTAAATTAAATTTTGTAGATTAGTTTTGCTAATTATTTGCTCCTCATTTTTCAACGGAAAATAAACAAGAACTTTAACCTCTCAAAATTGCAGTTGTTCAAACTTTCTTAAATATGAAAGGTATAATTGTAAGAAAATTGCTGAAAATGCAATAGTAATCAAAAGTCTGTGAGTCTTATTCATAAACCTTTGTTTAAAAATGGGGATTATATTCAAATTCGAAAAGGAAAATGTGACAAATAAATGAAACTGACGTCAAGGATATAAAAAACATTTGTTAATATTTGTTAAGTAGAAATATGTAATATGTGTAGTATTAAGTAGACTAAGTATAAATATGTGTAGTATTAAATTTTATGGTTTCGAAATATCCAGATGGGACAGTTAGAAAAATATTTTTCACAAATGGATTAAAAGCTAAATTTACTAAATGAAACTTATTTATAAATCAAAATACTGCTTCACTAAATGAAAGCAGTTATTTTATGCTTTGGAATACACGAAGACCTCATTTGTTCTTACAATATAATATGATTTCAAGCCGAATTGTAGAAAGCTCCACAAGATTTTGATAGCATTATGTTATATTTAGATTATAACTTCTTTAAACGTGTGTCTACCATATGATGTTGAAATGAATGAAACATGTAATAATTTGAAGGTGCTTGGTTTGGCAAATTTCCCTGTAATGAAGAACTTAACAAAGAATCTACATGAAATTTTAGCAGTATAAGGCTGTGCGTTATCGTGCAGTAGTATAAAACGCATAATTCCTCTATCTCTTCTGCTCAAATTTTTTTTACTAGATAACATCGTACTCAACACCGCTTTGGAAACTAATGATCTCAGCAACTTGCAGTGATGACGTTGTCATCACCTTATGGTAAGGTTTAAGAATTAGCCCCGAAAAAGTAAAAGTATGTGAAGAGTTACATATGACTAGAAATATTATGTTTAAATTTAGAATCAAACTAAAGTTTATTAAAAAATGTGAAAGTTATCAATTAAATTGTATATCTAATGAATGAAAACTCGTTGCTCTTGAACAATCTTCCTTCCATATAAACTCTAAGGCTTTTACATCTAATATAATTGGCAAAAGCTCAAACAGTGCAAACATAATTTAATATGGAACGCAACACCATTTTATGGATGGTTAAGTCACCACTGATAGTACAAACGTAATTCCTAGCAATTACAGCAAAGGTAGGTAATTACTTTGATTGCCGCAAAGCATGAAAGGCTATCTACCTTGCGACAGTTATCTTCGCTGAAGACATTCTAGAGATAATTCTAGATTGCTTTTCCGAAAGATATGCGCTTTGGGATTATCGCAAATATTCCCAGGAAGGTAGCCTGGAATCGAAGCTAGAAGTGAATACATTTTCATTTACTCGGTCACTGACAGCTGCTATTAAGAGCAGTTCGAAATGCCCAAATATTCTGAGTATTATTGCAAGGCTGGATTTACAAATAATCTGAGTAAGCTACTAGGTCTTTGTAATTGAACTTTTTTTTCAGGAGTTAATAAAAGCATAATATTTTACAAATGAAAATGTGCGATCTGATAGAAGTATATTTTAAGCACATTTTATACATTTTTAAATAGATGATCATTTATAGTGCTGTGTGCCATTTAAAATTTAATAGCAAACATACTACGCAACCAATGCCAAATGTTATTATAGTGAAATATAGGAGAGTTCACCAAATCAATTTTATATATTTCACAAATATTCAGTGTGTCCTATTTTGTTTATAGAGTGGCCATTCATGCGATAAGCCATTTCGTCCCAGAGGCGTGCCATCATATCATAACCACAGCATAGGCGATACCTGCTAGGTTCTTGTAGATCAGTGGGGAGTGTACATGAAAAATATAAGCTAAATTAAATCCGAAGTAACCACTGTATTAACGCATCATCTTCAAGTCTTGTTTGCATGTGTGTTTTGTCCAATTTAAGAGCAAATTGTTTATTCGGATACTCTCTCGAATAAATATATAGCTATGGAAAGTTTTGACTGAAGTACTCTCACAAATGGTCTTCGTGGTAGGCAGTCAGACAATTGACATGTTGGAAGGCAAAAACACCTCTGTTCCACGGATATCAGGCAGTTTTCGTTCAAATGCCATCCTCCAACTTTCATTCAAATGATATTACAACTTTTATTTTTAAGGCATCACCCAGTTTTCATTCAAATGACATCCGCCAGCTTTCATTAAGCTGGGATCGACAAACTTTCCGTTTTGTGTAAATAAACCTCATAGTGATGCATAAATATCTTATCTCCCGTACTGGCGAAGATTAACATACTAAACGTTTGTGCAAATTAATTTTTTTAAAACCTTAATTATGTTTCCTCAAAAACAGTGCAATGAAATTTGATATGATTTCTTAGATTTATTTATTATGAATTTTTAAAAAGCTTCATGTATTTACGAATAACTTTGAATATCAACCGATTTTATGCATAATTACAGTAGTATGTCATTCGGGTCAAACACGGAAAAGTAATAAATAGCATTAATACATTTTCAGCTTAAAAATTAAAATATGTTCTTTTATTAAACTAATGTACATAATTAATTACTCGATCATCAGATCAGTATAATTTTATTTTGTTAAACTATATTCAATACTATTTCAAACATTTTAGGGGTTTTAACATTTTAGGGGTTTGAAACGTTTTTGAGTTTAAAATGCCACCAACCATGAATCCCATTCTTAGCTGATGCGATACTATTAGGTCCGAAATCGCTCTAGGCATTTTTATTCGCGAAATAAAAGTTACTGTTTTATGTGGCTTATAAGTACTTTCTCTTGCTACGAGGTCCTTTTCAATTTTTCTCAAAAATAATCACTAGAGCTTTTATTTTTACATAGTAGCCAACATTATATTTAGCTAATTTTTTAACTGCAAAAAAACCGAATGATTCTTCCTGAATTTCCATGTAATGTGTGTTCTTTAGATTGGGAGTATGGATTTAAAAGCACATTTATATAAAATACGTAACATCATTTGCATGTATTAAAATAAGAAGAAAATCACGACATATCTTTCAAAGAAATAGTAAGATACAGCTTGCAAAAAACGCATTTAGCAAGCCTTGAAATTCGTTAAAAATGCAAACGTAGACATATTTCAAACGTAAATGCATATACTGTGGCCATTAAATAATAACTTTATTAATAATATATCAAGTTTGACTAGTTTTCAATCCGTTCTTAACGGCTCACATATTGAAGCCCAAAGATTCAAAAATTTAAGTGATTTATCTCTTCTTTCTTCAAACAATAAATCCCCCAGTTCCATCAAACATTTTGCTACAATTGAGAAACTGTAATATAAATTTAAAATAAATATCGATGATAAAACTCCATGCAACTGAAGTTACGAAAACTAATAGGTATAAGTCGTGATTATAAGTGAATTATGTGTGTGTTTTTTTCTACCTTCTAAACTATGGTACTCACGGCAAGAAGTGACGTGCTTTATCAGTTTCTTGAAATGCTGCCAAAGCTATTAACTAAACTTCTCTTTATGATGTCGACCGTTAATACCTCACGGAAACACGTACGCGATAACAAAAACCAACGTAATGGATAGAAATATTAACCTTCGCAGAAATAATGATAGCATGAAATTGGATAAAACATGTTGCAGCAAAGAAAAATTTAAGTGTATGTTACAGAAAAAATCTAATATTTTAACAAAGCATGAGTCAAATGAATCAAAAAATGAGTAAAATGAATCAAGCTTACCACCGTTTAAGCTTTAAAGCGATGTCATGAACCAATAATTGTCATTTTTATTCTGACCGTTGTTTAAATATGCCCCCCCACAAAAAAAACCCTCTCTAAAATATTTTGTTCTAAATTTTTTATTAAATGAAAGAATTCATTGAGAAATATATAAGAAAACATTAATCTCAACCATCGCAATGATAACTGATATTTCCATTTTCAGTTATAGCAAAATTTATCCAAAAACACAAATCAATCAATTAGGTCAAAGCAAGCAAACGTTATCAGTGTCTTCATGGAGGTATTCGATAAGAAACTGACTCATATTTATAACTAGCAGCTTCGCTTCCAGCCTTCGTCTGGCTTTTAAATGTACCCGAAAAATGGCTGAAGGAAACACCGAACGTTAAATTTAAAAATTGCGTAGAATTTTACTCTGCAGAACAACTTCATAAAAAAAAGCTATTACGTATAACAAAATTACAATGAAATAAGCAATATCCCTTAATACAAATATTAATTATCCTAATAAATAAATTAACCAACTTCCCTTTGCAAAATCTTAAGAACTCAAATGGTATAAAGGTTGTTAAGAACTTTGTTTCCTTAAAAAATCACTCAAAACTTTTCAATATCTTAAAAACAGTGAAATGAGCAATAAATAACATAAAAGAATACAAAAAACAAAAACTTCTGAAAAGCAAAGTATATTTAATGATATTTTATCTTATATTTTCAAGAGAAAAGAATTACAATGAAATAAGCTATATCTCTTAATACAAATATTAATTATCCTAATAAAAAAATTAACCAACTTTCCGTTGAAGAAAAAAAAATCATGCAAAACTTTTCAATATCTTACAAACAGTGAAATAAGCAAAAAATAACATGAAAGCAACTCAAAAAACATAAAATGCCGCGCAGAATTTCACTTTGCAGAACAACTTTATCAAAAAGAAAATCAATAAAAATGTATTATATATATAAAGAATGACAATGAAATATGCCAATCTCTTAAAAAGAGTGACATAAGAAATACGATGAAAAATTGTTGCCAAACCCATATTTCTAAAAGAATGAAACTATTCAAAATGATGCGATTTCATCAAAAATCTTTGAATAACAATAAGACTGTTGCCAAAATCACATTTTTAAAGATGTGAGAAGTATACTCGAAAGTTTCATTTAAAAAATTCTTTAAAAATACAAAATATTATTATTTTTCCAAAATTCTTTTTGTAAAAGCAGTCGCAAGGATGAAAGTTTAACGTGTCCAAAAATCAAAGAAAAATAAACTGTGCATTTTTAAAAATAAATTTTTTTAGAAAAAAATCCCGTTGAAAAGGTGTTAAGCTCCCTTTGTTAAATAAATTCGTATTTAATCGATTTATTGGAACACGAAATTTATTTTAAGTTCGTAAAATAGCTAAGTGCCTACGTTTCATGACGATGTGAAAATGGGGTGTGTAGAGTAAAATCTCGCTTTCCTATAGCCCATTATGTCTCAAAATGACGCTATTTGGTCACAAAACATAAAATAAAAATTTAAAAAAAATTCGAATTTCGAAAAAATCGCTTCGAGGTGCACTGGCTCTTGTTTAGATACACCCTATGTACCAAATTTCGTAGTCCTGGGTCTATTAGCTTACGCGCAGCGCGAACAAAAGACACACACACACACAGAGAGAAAGACTCTTTCTTTTATTATATGTAGAGAAGAGATAGAGATGTACAAGAAGTAAATCAAAACTCAACTCGAAAGATATAGAGCAGTTTTTCGCAAGTCTTTAAATGATATTAAAGGAATGAAATAAGATTGCATCAAATCAAGAAAAAAACCTGAATTAAAAAATTTAAATTTTTTTTTAAATCTGAAATGTTTCAGATTTTAAATTACGTCCAAAGCGGCGTTTTTTAACGTTTTGTGTGTTACCTTTATTTTTTAAATATCTTGTTCTTTGTACTTAAACCATAAAATTTTGTTCAATAGCAATGTCGCAAAATAATTTTAAAATGAGCATATCTTTAAAATATCCGATACACAGTTCGACGCGCTAAAGATAAAAAGGTTTTTCTGACACTGTAGAGTGTTGCCATTGCTCGCTTTTAAATCGTTGAGTTTGTTAATCAAAAATTCGTTGAAATTTTACGAAATATGAAGGTAATAATAAAACAAATTCCAAATTTCAAACTTGGAATTTCTGATGCCGATATTTGCAGTAGGATTACATCATTCAAAATTATATGACTCTAGATATCGTTATTTTATCACAATGCTAGAACTATACTATACATACATTTATGCAGATTTTTCATTATTTAATTTCTTCAAATATAATGCAGGACTCTAACATTTTGTGGCAACAGTTTGGAAAGTGAACCGACATTTATAGTATTCCGACGCAAAATGCCAAAACGAAAGTAATAGTCCTTCAGGGGCTCAAATCCCGTTGGACTTGTTTTATTATCGATTTCATATTTTGTAAAACGTTAACGAATTTTTGATCAAACTCAAGGATTTCAAAGCGAGCAATAGCAATGTTGTACAGAAAAAACATTTTTATCTCCTGCGCGCGAGACTTATAAGGATATGCTCAATTCAGTATTATTTTGTGATATTGCTCTTGAACTGAATTTTATGGTTTAAGTGCGAAGAATGTGATATTTAATAAAGATAGGTAACAGACAAAATGTTAAAAAAAACGCCCCTTTGGACGCAATTTAAAATCTGAAACATTTCAGATTTTTTTTTTTTTTTGAATTTTTTTTCAACAAATTCAAGTATATTAATATTTTTTGGCATTGTACAGAGGGTTTATAATATTTTTGTATCTTCAACGAAAAAATGGGATGTCCGTTTTGATCTTTAAAATGCTATGGATACACGATAGTCATTAAGAGCAAATGCTGTAAAAGAATTAGATCTACAAATAACATACTGAAACTACAAATAACATAATACTGAAAGATATGGCATTAAATCACAAATCTTTGCAATGGGCTGAAAATAGCAGCATTTTGAAACAAATCAATTTTAAATTTTTATGTTTGTTATCTGTGTGGAATTTAATATTGCAAGAAATGGAAAAAAGTAAATAAAGCCTTGCAGTCAAAAACCATAACAGTCCATAAAGTCGCACCTTAATAGAAGGAATGTCTTTCATTACAGGAAATGAGAGAAAGTATTTCTCAATGCATTATTTGAAAAATGTAAAACTTCAGCTTTAGAAATGAATATATCATCAGAATTTGGAGGGAAACGAAAACGAAAAGTTAATAAATCAAATTGTGAGGAATCAATTGATATAAATTGTAGTTTTTCAGAAAAATATATTTTTATAGAAATTGAAAACGTGTACGACGTTTTAATTTCACAATTGAAATGGCGATACGAAAAGTTAAATGAAATCTCTTCCGATTTTCATTTTCTAACTGGTGAACAATTAATGTCATTAGATTTAAGTAATTTAAAGGCATCAGCTTATAACTTAGCACTTAAATATCCAAATAATATGAATCCTGAAAAAATTCAGCCAGGAATACCTAATTTTAAATACCATGCTATTTCAATAATTCCGGACACAAAAGCAGCTACAAGCGTAAAATTTTTTAAAATAATTTACGATTATAATTTAGTTCAGTCCTATCCGAGTTTGGAAGAGCGTTAAGAATTTTGCCGATTAATATCCGATTTCTGCAACGGTTGGGAAAAAAATTTAACATGAAAATTCTTTCACAAGCAATTATGGCAATTTGCATGCATAAAATTATATCTTTATCTCTTAAAAAATCTTAAAACTAAAACGCTCTAATATAATCTTATTCAGTTTAGCAGAGTTTTGAATTAAAATGGAAAAAAGTTTAAACGAATACTGGAATGTTTTTAAAAACATTATTCAGCAAAACATTTTTCAGTTGTAATTTAATTATTTTTCTGTTACATTTAATATTAAATTAATTTCTGCTGTTCTTAGTGAAATTGTTGATTCCTTTCGTTAAGATACTTTGCGGAAATTATTTTGTTCGTTATCACTTTCCACGAAATAAATTCACTAATTTCGGAAAATGTTTGCTTTATTAGCGGTTCCATCAAAAAAGAACTCTCAAGCATTCCTTTTGTAAGGAATTCATTCCAAAATGTTTGTATACTATAAAACATAATTAAGTTTAAATAATAATGCATCTCTTTTAGACCAGTGCTCCGCAACCAGTGTGCCGCGGCACACTGGTGTGCCATGAGTAGGATATAGGTGTGCCGCAATCAAATACATGTATTTGACATTTTGCAATTTTTTATCATATATTTAATACACAATGACAATTTTTTTCCTTAATAATGTCTATTTTAAATGTTTATATATATTTCACTGTTGTGTGGTTGTGTGTGTGATTGTAAGTGTGTCGGCATTTGAATTTTTTCGGCACTTTCTTGATAACTCGGAACTCTTTGGTGTGCCACGAAATTCCAGAAAGATTTTTTGTGCGTCGCAGGTGAGAAAAGGTTGCGGAGCACTGGTAATTTAATATATGGTTCTTTCAAGTACATAGAATATAATTTGTTTAGTCATTCTGGAATCTTTATGCAAACATATAAAACTGCTCCAATCTAAATTTTGCTTCTTAGACAGCAAAGAAATTCGTGTAGTTGACATCGCAACCAGATTTAACATGTACGTGTTTGTAAAACTTCAGACTCATAAAGTTTCCTGTTTCTAATGCTACATCCTTGAAGTGCTCAACAAGTTATTTTTATTTTTTCTAAAGCGAAAGTTATTAATATATATTTAATATGCCCATAATTTTTACAATAGCAATGCGGATATAATATTTTTAAAGTAATGTGTTTTAAATAGCTTTATATTCTGGTTTAAATATTTAATTTATGAGAAACACTTCAGAGCTGTGTACTGAAATAGGTAAGTCTTTAGTGGTTTGCAAACTTATTTAACCTAACCTGATTTAAATATTCAAAATTTATGATTTTTTAATTTTTCGTGTCTGTTACATTTATTATAAATTTTACGTCATAGAGGCATACTGAAACATCAATCAAAGCAATATTTACGCACATATTTAGCCTTAGAACGCTTTATATACATTCCCATGAAAATCTGAGTAGAAATAGTCAAAAGGTAACAGCAAAATTAATATTTTTATCCTGCACACTTTTATTCAACCGGAACAGGTTACTCAGTGTCATAAACTGCGAAGTGACATGAGTGGGGGTGGACGCCGAGAAAATCAGAGAAGAGCTATGACTAAAGTGGGAAAAACAAAAACCAAAAAAAAAGTCTGTTTTACCATTGGCCGGTAGCAAGAGGGGCCTGCACAGGTACAAATCCATTTCGTCGCTCGGTGCGGAATGACGCTCATTTACCTTCGCTTTCGTGTTTATTTAGATACACAAGCGCGACAGAAGCGCTCGTGTGGAAGGTAGGAGGGAGTAGCCCTGATGTTTACGCTATCTCTGCCCACACGAGCATTTCTTTTTTGGCCATGAATCGGCCCAGTAGTGGCTTATGACAGCGAAAAATTGGAAGGGGAGAGAGAGAAGGAGGCATGGTGCGGTGCGCACGATAACTGGGACAGCGTAATACCATTACTTCCTCTTTCATTCCTTCGAAAATCAAAAGGATGTATTAATGGCTGCGGCGGATGAACTCCTGTTCCCATCATTCTGAAGCTCATTCAAAATGTAACACCAAGCAAAATGATGGTGGGAAATAGATTTTTCAATTCTAAGTTCCCTCTCTCCTCACACACGCGTTGCTATCATCATCGTGACGAGTTGAGATGTAGTCAAAGACTGCATTGCCAAAAGTGTGAAAGAACATTTTAAAACTAAGTTTCTCGGCTGAGGTGAAACTATGAGTACAGTAGTACTAACCAGTCCATAAAGTAATTTTAAACCATATTTTTTTAAAGAATCTTTCGATGATGTTGTAGGCTCTACTTTATGAGGGATATTTATGCCACAACTGGTTAGCTGGTTAATTGATTAAAGAAAATCACATAAAGGATGTTTTCCTAAGAGCCTCCGAGGAGGGATATTTAATAAGAACTAGATCATTTATCACGTAACACAAAGGGAAAATACGAACGCCTTTTGAAAGCAGTCTTTTAGCTGAGATACGAACCTTTGTCGAATGACCAGGGCTCCGCAATTTTATTTACTGGCCATCCCGTACGTTGCTTGTAATCTGTGCTTAGTAAGCCACAAATCTGATGATAAAAATCAGCGACCCTGATTTATAATCACCATCCTTCTCTTCGGATTACGGGAGCTAACTAGTGGTTCTTAACATCAATAGATATGTAAGTTTCGAAATCTTTGGGGGTCACATCTATGTGATGTGCATGAGAGACATATCTCAGCGAGGTTTCATTTTGAGGGCTGGTGATACTTTTCCTTTAAAGTGCTATACTGTAAATGGAATAGGTACAAAAAATAGTCAGTTAGTAATTCACGGTCAGCATTGGCAATTTACTTAGAGAGCACTAAATGCAGGAGCACTAACTTGGCAATTTACTTAGAAAGCACTAAATGCAGCATCGTCTACCAAATGTCATGGTCTGGCTGTTATTATAATTTACAAAAATAAAATTCACTTTGCAAAACTTTCAGCACATAAACAGTATAATAGGATAATTTTTAACAACGCAAGAATTCATTCAGCTACGCAAATATTGAAGAGAGTTTCCTGAAGAAATTTTTAGCATTATAGGACCTTCTATACTTTTGTTTTACATATAAGCCGTTAAGTTTTAAATATTAGTGAAATTATTTAAATTTGGCTTAAGAAAACATAAGAAGTACAAATGCATCTCATATTTAAAAAAATCCTGATGTCTTGGTATTGTGTTGTAATTAATTATAGTAAACGAATGCTATCACATGCATTCACTTAACAGGATTCAGAATAAAAATGGAGTTACGTTTCTTATAATTTCATTTCTTTCGTGTTTATTGGTCCGTGAAAAAGGTGAAAGTGAATATATGACGTCTTGGACGCGTGAATACCAAATTCAAGTTTCATGAGCCAAGTAGAGACCTCATGGTTTCTCAAACAGATTATGAAGAAAAGAAATTTGCTTTCTATCTGAAGCCAAAATGCTGCTTTTTCGAAAAAACCAACGAAGAAAATATCCTGATTAAAATTCGTTTATCGTACTTGGGTTCTTTCTGATTATCTGCACTCACCTTCCCCCCCCCCGAAAAGAAATTACGAAACGACTCATTATGTTGCTGAAATAGGCAACCGACAGTGTTGCGCCTGCGCGCGCATTTCATTACTAGCGTCGGCGCATGCGCCTTGAGCTCTTGGAGTTTGTGACATGAGATTGTGAGCGAAGAGCGTGTGAGAGAATTCCTGGCTTCGAGTGGCCATGAACGATGTAAATTAATGAGAATAAAAGTGAGATATAATACAGTCCATTGTTCATGAGTTTATTGAATTATAGTGTAGTGCCTGTGCAAAACATCGTGGTCCGTCATGGGCCAGAGATCTATGGATTATGAGTTATTAACAATAAGTCAGCAGTTTCGATTTAAGAATAAAGTGCCATTTTGCTATTTTGAGATACTGTGTAAGAGTTTTGAGAAAATTTATATACTGTGTTACTGTGTTTAAGTAATTGAGAAGAATTACTTATTATCTTGTGTTATTTCATTAAGAGTACAAAGTTGATAAAAGGTGCACTTAAAGAGGATTTAAAGCTATTAGCTTTAGAACTGAATATAGAATTAAGTGAAAAGATAACTGTTACAGATTTAAATTTAGCGATTGAAAGTAGTAAAGCTTTTAAATCCGATCCAAATTCGGTAATAGAGTTGGGTAATTCGTACAGTTGGGTAGAGCATCGTAAATCTGAAGAAGCTAAAGTATTACAGTTAGAACAAATTAAATTAGAGAGATGTAAAACAGAACTGGAAATTGCTCGATTGCGAGCTAAAACCAAAAGTGTTAATAACGATCAAAACGAAACTAAAAGAGAAAGTTTCTCTTATAAAATTCTCCTTAGATTCTCTTATTAAAAGTATAAGAACAGTAACATTGAAGGTTCCGAGTAAACCTGAAAACTGGAGTTATTTTTTCTCGTCTTTAGAAAGAGCTTTCGCGGCAAAAAATGTGCCTGAGAAATCTAAAGCGGAAATATTGTTAAACTTGTTAGGGGAACGGGCTTCGAACATTATCGTGTATATTAGAGATGAGGAGCTAAGTAAGTGACTATGAAAATGTAAAAGCTATTATTCTAAAAGAATTCGAACCTACACATTTTAAATTGTTTTAGAAAATTTTAAAAAGACTCAACGCCTAAATGAGTCCCATGTGCAGTTCGTGTCGCGATTAACCACAAATTTCGAATATTACATAAAATTGAGAAAAGTGTCTGATTTTGAAACTCTGAAGCAGTTAATAGTATCAGACAAATTGTTTGAGACATTAGATCGAGAAACGTCAGCCCATATTTCTGTAAGGCAAGCTGAAAGTTGATTTCCGCCTCAACAAATGGCTAAGGAAGCAGATTTATTTTTCACATCTCGCGGAAAATTCCTTGCCGCAAGTGTGGACAATTTTCAAAAATCTCGCAACAATTACAAAACGTCGAAAAATGTTTCAAAGGTATTCCTTGCCGATGTAAAAGGTTTAAAGTGTGTTCTTTGTGAGGAGAATCATTTTTTGGCAAAATGCCCGAATTTCTTGAAACAACCTGTGAATGATCGGGTTGAAATCATCAAAAGTCAAAAATTATGCTTTAATTGTCTAGCCTTAAATCATTCTGTCAAAAACTGCAAATCAAAGTTTTCGTGTTCCATTTGAGGGAAAAGACACCACGTGACACTGCATTTTCCAGTAGAAAATAAATCATCGAAAGAGAAGGAAAAAATAAAACCGAAACAGCGAGTAGTTCGAGTGTGCTTTCCCCCCTAGCGCCAGACTTTCTGCCTAACAGCGGTAATACTCTACTTACAGCGACTAGTGTAAACAGATCCAAGAAAACGTGTTCTTCTGAGCACGGTTATTTGCTTTATTAGTGATGGTATGGGTAAGCTACATCCAGTCAAAACATTACTTGATGGCGGCAGTACTTCATCGTTTATAAGCAGAGACTGGGCGAATAAATTCAACTTTGATTCTGAGAAGGTAAACATTGCGATTTCCGGATTAAATGATTCCTTGTTTACAATTCGGAAAAGAGTTTCGGCATGCATTAGCAATAAAGATAAAAGTTACATGAGACATTTAGACTTATTAGTAGTACCAAAAATCACGCAAGATTTGATTCCTTCAAGGAAAATTGATATTAAAATGCAGGATTTTTGTAACATAAAATTAGCTGATGAGAATTTTAATGTTCCAGAACGTATAGAGATGCTTTTAGGAGCTGAGGTTTTCTTTGAGATATTAAAATCTGAACAAATTCGATATGAAAACTCGAGTCTTATTTTACAAAACAGCGTGTTGGGTTTATAGTGTCGGGAAGCGTTACATCAGAAGAAAAGAGCGCGTACATTGTGGGTTAATGAAAACATCTAATGACTTCGAAAAACAATGAGAAAATTTGGGGAAATAGAGAATGTTGAAATAGCCATTCCAAAAAATAAAGAAACAGCAATATGTGAAGAACATTATGTGCAAACTCATAAGTGGAATGAAGAAGGGAGTTACATTGTAACAATGCCACTAACTATTTGCTTAGGAAATTCAAAAGATTTTGCCCTTGAGAGATTAAATTCCCTATGGAAAAGATTAGTTAAAGACCCTGAATATTTGAGTCTGTATCAGGATTTTTTAAAGGAGTATGAAGAGCTAGGGCATTTGACTGAGGTTAATGAGCAAAATGAGCCTAGGGTAGTGTACTATATGCCACATCATGGGATATACCGACCTCAAAAAACAACAACTAAATTGAGAACAGTGTTTAATGCATCATGTTTAACATCAAATGGAATTTCGCTAAATTCTTTACAACGTAATGGAGGGGTTATTCAAGATGATCTCTTTTCAATCATGCTTAGATTTAGAATAGCAATATTAAAGTACCCATTCGCATTTACGGCGGATATTAGAAGAATGTATAGCGCCATACTTAGCTATGAGAACTCTTAAACAATTGTCGATTGATGAAGGTCCAAAATTTCCTTTAGCTGCGCCAGTCTTACTTAAAAACTTTTATATGGTTGATGTGCTTAGTGGAGCTGAATCTTTGAGTACAGCTAAGGAGCTTAAATCTCAGTTAACTGCAATACTGAAGAGTGCAGGAATGACACTGCACAAGTGGTGCATTAATCATGCTGAACTTGCGGAAGAAGATCACTCCTATTCCTTTCCTAATGAAGCAGAATCTACAACACTTGGAGTGTCTTGGAGGTCTAGAAGAGACTATTTCTGTTTTAGAGTGAAACTCGATAATCACATAGTTGTTACCAAACGACAAATATTGTCCACAATTGCAAGATTGTTTGACCCGATTGGTTTATTCCTCCAAAATATTCCTCCAACGGTTGTGGTTGTTAAAGCTGAATTGGGATGAACCACTACCAAAAAAGGAAGCTGATGAATGGAAGATGTTCTCTACTGAACTGGAAGTTTTAAGTAAAATAGAAATTGAAAGGTTTATTCTTATTGCAGAAGTAGACTATGTGGAACTTCATGGATTTGCAGATGACTCTGAGGTAGCATACGGAGCAACCATATATTGCAAGTGCCGTTCGAGAGATGGAGAAGTGAAGACAAGTCTAGTGACGAGTAAATCCAGAGTCTCGCCTATTAAACGAGTTACTATTCCGAGACTGGAGCTATGTGCGGCAGTCCTACTTGCAAGGTAGATGGTTAGAGTAATATCTGCATTAGAGATTCCTGTGAACAAAGTTTATCTGTGGAGTGACTCCATGATCGTGCTTTCATGGATACCAATGGAGCCTTACCAGTTGAAGATATTTGTTGCAAATCGAGTGGCAACAATTCAAGAGTTGACTAATGGTCATCAATGGCGTAATGTGTCATCAAAGGAAAATCCGAGTGATCTTATATCCCGAGGTTTGGATCCCAGTAAACTTCTACAAAATGATATGTGGTGGAAAGGCCCTCTGTTCCTGAGATACGACGACTATCCAAATAGAGAAATTCCGGTGAAAGTCATTGTGAAGGATTTTCCAGACGAACTCAAAATCCTTAGTGACTTTAATATTTTTCTTAATGTGAATTCTAACCCTTTCATTGAGGATTTCTTAAATTTAAGTAACAATTACACTAAAATTCGTGTTTTAAGTTTTATTTTTAGGTTTGTAAACAACTGCAAGAGGAAGGACAAAGTTTCAGGTCCTCTTCAGAGCTCAGAATTAAAATTAGCTGAACTTAAACTGATTAAGCTAATTCAAGATAGTGAATTTAAAAAAGAAATCTCAAGCCTTGAAAAGGAGGGTAAGGTACCTCCAGATAGCAAGGTGAGAAGTGTTTTTCCATTTTTAGATCAATATGGAATTTTACGAGTTGGAGGCAGATTAGCTAATTGTAAGTTGAATTTTGATAGAAAATTTCCTATAATCTTACCAAAGAATCATAAGTTGACTAATCTAATTATTGTGATGTTTTATAAGAAATACATGCATATTGGTCCACAAGGCTTACTGTCTATTGTTAGACAAGGGTTTTGGCCCTTAAACGGGTGTAACACTTGTAGAAAAATAGTACATGAGTGTGTCGTATGTTTCAAAGCAAAACCAGTGCCCTGTCAACAACTTATGGGTCAACTCCCTCAAGAAAGTGTCAACCCGAATTTTCCATTCAATTG
Organism: Stegodyphus dumicola; assembly: GCF_044657685.1. NCBI lineage: Eukaryota > Metazoa > Arthropoda > Arachnida > Araneae > Eresidae > Stegodyphus > Stegodyphus dumicola. Next base: position 140,149,778 of record NC_140771.1, on the reverse strand, counting down.
TGTTGGATTTGAATTTTTTTTTTTTTTTTTTTTTATAAAATACCCACATCAGAGAAAAGGTCGCCTTAACAAGGTGTATGTGTGCATTTTCGTTTGTTTTGTTACCAAAGCTTGCCATCTTGAGTTGGTAACGGACCTGTCTAGTCAAGCATTTATTGCAACCTTAAAGCGTTTTTTCAGCAGGAGAGGCAAGTGTGCACGCATATTTTCAGATAACGCAACCAATTTTATTGGTAGTAACGCAGAATTAAAGAAATTGAATACGCTAGTCAGTAAACCAGATGATGAATTAGGTAATTATTTATCGAGTGAGAGTATTGATTGGTCGTTCATTCCCCCTAGAGCTCCCAATCATGGAGTTCTTTGGGAGACAGGTGTCAAATCTGTTAAGTTTCATTTGAAACGTGTAGTAGGCAATTTAAAACTAACCTATGAGGTGTTTCTTACAGTAATTGCTCAAATTGAAGGCATTTTGAATTCTAGGCCCTTGCAACCTTTATCATCTGAACCAGAGGATTTTGATATCTTGACACCAGGCCACTTCCTGATAGGCAGACCTATCACGGCTATTGCAGAACCTAATATTTTAAACGTTAACGATAATCGATTAAAGAGCTGGCAAAAATTGGCTAAAATTGTACAAACAATTTGGAAGTATTGGAGAAATAACTATTTGAGTGCAATGCAAGGAAGAACTAAATGGTTCTTTGAAAAAGACAATGTTAAGGTTGGAACTATGGTAATTTTAAAGCCTGATAATGTTCCTGTATGTAACTGGCCTCTTGGAAGAATCGTAGAGATATTCTTAGGTAAAGACAATAAGGTTAGAGTAGTTTCAGTGAAAACGAAAAGAGGTATTTTTAAGAGATCAATTAATAAAATTTGTCTTTTACCTATGCCAAATTAAACAAAAAGTATGTTTGTAATTAATTATTATATTTTCTTATTATAGTAATTTGATTTGTTGATGTTATTATGTGATGTTTACAATTATTTACTCGTATTTCATATTGTCAATTTGTAATTTTTCATTGTAAAATCTAATTTTGAATGATTACATCATGTCAAGGCGGGCGGTATGTTGCGCCTGCGCGCGCATTTCATTACTAGCGTCGGCGCATGCGCCTTGAGCTCTTGGAGTTTGTGACATGAGATTGTGAACGAAGAGCGTGTGAGAGAATTCCTGGCTTCGAGTGGCCATGAACGATGTAAATTAATGAGAATAAAAGTGAGATATAATACAATCCATTGTTCATGAGTTTATTGTATTATAGTGTAGTGCCTGTGCAAAACAGACAGTGTCGTCAAAATATGTAAATGTGGTAACCCAAATCATATACTTATGCGCAGATTTCCAGCTTCAAGTTCGGCAATAATTATTTTTCAGATTAATGTTAATTTTTGCGTTTGAGTGGTTTTTTTTTTTTTTTTTTTTTTTTTTTTTTTTTTTTTTTTTTTGGTCTTATAAGGAATAATGAAACTTGGATATATAAGGAATAATGAGTGTTCCGGCTATTGAACAAGAAAGTGGTGCTTTCCTTCACAAATATGACGTTTTGCCTAACAGTACAGAAGACAAAAACTTGCAATTTCCTGAAACTGTGCTTCTAAAATGATCGAATTTTATGGATCGAAGTTAGTGCGCAGTGCCGAATTTGTGTAATTCTCTGAGCAATAACAAAGTACATGACGGCAAAAACAGCGAAAAAAAGTTGCATAAGAATTTCTCAGAAGAAATAAATGTTTTTACAGATATTTCTTGCATTTTTAATTTTATTGGTTCACTGCTCTTTATAGAATTCTTAATTGCGCCACCATTTACCAAATAGTTGTAAGTCAGCTAATTAGTTAGGTAACTCTTGGTTTCTGCGAATTATCGTGACGAAAAATTAGTCACCAGCAAGTTGACGATTTTTTGGAGGGTGGTGAGAATAATCAGAAAATGCCATTGTTCTTGTAAAACAATGCGAAGAGTGTGTTCTATAAAACAGGAGGAAACGTGAAAATTTCGAAATTTTTTAACAATGCATTTTTTGATGTTTAAAATGCAAAGTAGAAAACAAATCAAGCAGCTTATGAAAAATCTCCTAAAAGCAGCAAATTATGTTAAAGATTCGAAAAAAATTCATTTAAAAGTAAAAGAATTCTTTTTCGCTCTGATGAGTTCTAAAATCAGTGGTATAAACAGTGTAATTCTGATTACACTGTTTATACCACTGTTTATACCACAGATTAGCAATTGTTTCGCATATCAAAGATAATGGAGAAAAATCCATAAAAAATAGTTTGAACATTAAGTATAAAAATTTCAGCATCATAGTTGAAATCATATCTGAAATCATAGTTGAAGCACAGTTAAATCCTGGTTGAAAATCATCATAGTTTTATAGTTGAAAATCTTCTCTGAAGTAAAAGGAGAATTATGAAATAAAAACAAATACAGAAAATGGTAATTATATTTATTACATTTCAAATGACTAAATAAAATTTTAAAATGACATTAATTAATAAACACTGCATGAAAACAGAATCATATAGCATTATAGTCTGGTATAGTACTAATGCTTATAAATAGTAGGCATAAAATTAAAAGTTGTCTTTAATGTAGCAGCGACTATTGAAATATATGCAGTGCCCCATAAATTTAATTTAAAAAAGGGTCTAAATGCTGGCGGATGTACATGTTTGAAATTTGTCTCGAGATTTTGTACTTACCCTACAAGTGCTTTACAGATCTGATTTGACACCTAGTGTCCGGATCAACGAAATAATAAGAAGTTATTGTGAAATATTCCGAATCCCAAATAATGAAATTCAATATAGGGTAAATAAAGTAAATAAGTAAAACTATGAATGGATGTAAAATTAATTGCACAAGCAATGATTATAAAGACAATAATTGCCAGGAAAGAGGCCAAGCCAAACTTAACCAGCTTGGCGTCAAAAAATACACCAGAATAAAATCTCTTTCACAGGTTAACTCTTGGTTGAAAAAAATCTTATCAAGAAAGCCGATAAAAGTGATAAACGAGGAAAAGAAATTTCCATTATTAATACTGTTAAAAAATGTATATTTTAAAACTGTTTAATTTGTTTAAGCTGGGTAAGAAAGAATGATTACAACTAAAATTTATTATAAGCGCAACAGCGTTAGACTATCACAAAAGGCTCCATGATTGAAAAACAGAAATAGAACAAAATTTCTTAAAAGCTAAATTATATTTCCAAATGTAAGTGTTCTTCTTTATAATGCTTTCATGTTATCAAAATATTATGTACAGCTCTTTTCAGTATGACAATCAATAGTTAGAGCATAATCAATAATTACCATTTCAAACTATTAAGAACATCGAAAACAAAAAGCCTCGAAAGCGTAAATTCACACGATGATCTTTCAGTATCCTGAACTTTCTATACTCTGAGCTTTCAATAATCTAAGCTCCACTGAAAACTGAAGCCCTCTCCGGTCTTATATAACTTTGCCCGTCCTTCAAGAAATGTTCAGTATCTTCGATTTCTCAAAATTGCTCGATGGCATACACAGTTACAGTTATAGATCTGGATACAGTTACCCAGGGACCAGACCACGATGTCGCCTAATTGACGCCAAGCCTGACGATTTGTGACAATATCTCATTAAATTTAGCATCAAAAATTGCCAAAACCATCGCTAGCTTAGTACTATCTCGCCAATTTGGCAAGATAGCCGTTTACCTCAATGTTAAATGAACTTACCCCTGTAACCCTATTTTCCTGGCGATACATCGCATTTTGATGCGTTCCGTGTTATGATTTACAACAGCTACTACAATTTACATACAATTCACTAAAATTATTTGCATGCAAGCAATATTCATATTAGTGTGAAAATTATACATTAAAGCAGATTTTTAATGTAATTACTTAATAGCATGTAAATAAATACAGTAAACGAACGTGTTTTGCATTAATTCTATGTCGTATGAAAATTATGATTTAATAGCAGTGGGCATCAATGGTTTGAAGATTCAGTGGTAATCCAGTTTTCGAATATATGGTGGTTCAATATCACATCAAATATGAATAAATCAAAAATCAATAAAATATAAATTGATTTAATTAAACAGAATAATATCACAATCCCAGAAATCTTACATCATCACTGCGTCACACCTTCCATCAACTCCCTGAACGCACTCAAGGCGCTCTTAGCGCCCTCTAGCGTTACACGGGTCTTACCATTCTCCCCGCTTAAACTCCCATGGAGTTTACATTTCAATTTTCAGATATTCAGATAAGTGTAAAGTCAATAAAATTACACTAAACTAAACATTAAATTGGTAAATTATTAAAATATATAAAATAAAAGTTTTTTTAAGTTCATATTATTCACTCTTTAAATGGTAGAGGAATGACTTTGGCTCGCCGAACACCTGTACACGTCTTAACTTCAACTACTCTGACCAGACCATCAGGACCAGGATACACTTGCTGAATGCGACCCAATGGCCAATGCAAAGGATTGGAGTTGGAGTTCTTTAGCAGTACTAGTTGACCAATCTGTATGTTTGGCTGCGAAATGCTCTATTTAACACGATTCTGTAGTTGATTTAGATACTCTGAATGCCCCGGTTCCAAAATTTAGCTTGAAGCCTCTGGACTAATTCCCATCTGGAATGAAAAGAAAGAGAATCCGAAGCAGTATGTGGTTCATGAAAGGATAACATAGCTTTTCCTGTCAAAAGATGTCCTGGAGTTAAAGGCCATAAGTCATTCGGATAGGAAGAAAGCGGTGATAATGGGCGGGAATTCAGAACTGCTTCTATCTGAGTAACTAAAGTAGTTAACTCTTCAAAATTCATGATAGCTGATTTTGCTACCCTTAACAAAATCCGTTTCACTGATTTTATGTTTGCTTCCCACGGTCCGCCAAAGTGTGGAGAAGCTGGTGGGATAAATTTCCATTGGATTCCTTCTTCTACACTAAATCCTTGAATTGGGTTAGATTTCAAAATTTCATTATATGAGTAACGAATATTTCTCGCACCTTTGAAATTCGTGGCGTTGTCACTCCAGATTACGGCTGGTTTGGATCTTCTGGCAATAAATCGTCGTAAATCATGACATACGTTGAGAGATGATACTTTACTATTTTTTGGAATAGATTGTCCGTTTTTTAAGCACTTTATTTCCCTTCGAAATTCAGTTGGTTGTACGAGTTGTACTAATACTTCAGTAGCATGTTTTAATTCAGAAGCACATATGAAGTCTGTTCTTAACTCTGGGTTCACTTCACAGTTATTTATAAATCTTAAACATAAAGCAGTTATCCTAATTAATTTAATGAATGATGAGTATCTTGTGATCAAATCGTTTTCAGTTTGGCTATTTTCAACAGTTGCATTTATAACAACTGACTTCTTAAAATCTAACTTATCGACATCTATTTCGGTTTCCTCCATCGATTCTAAGGAGGATGGCCAGGCTGAATTATTCATTCTCATCCAACAGAGTCCATGCAACCAGAGCTGATTAGTCTTGAGCTCGCTTAAGGATAAACTCCTAGAAATCAAATCGGCGGGATTATTCTTTCCCATACAATGATGCCATTCTTTTGGATTGCTGTATTTTTGTATTTCTTTTATTCTATTCTTCACGAACACCTTATGTCTATTTGGATCACCTTTGATCCAGTAATAAGCTATTGAGGAATCTGTCCAAAAATATTGAGTAACAGGAAAGCTTAGTGCAGTTAAAATTTTATTGCTCAATCTTGAAGACAAAAGTGCACCCATGAGTTCCAATCTAGGAATCGAAAGGGTTTTCAACGGAGCTACCGTGCCCTTTGATGCTACAAACCTAGAAATGATATTTCCACCCTTTAATTCTATGCGTAAGTACGCAACAGTACCATAAGCTTTCTTAGATGCATCTGGAAAACAGTGTAATTGAAATGTGATTACATGACTGGGCAAAGAATTTTGAAAATAATATCGAGGAATAATTATTTCCTTTACATCTTGGACCTCATCGCACCATTTATTCCAAACAATTTCTAACTATTTGGATTTTGCATCCCAGTCTAATCCTAAACACCAAATTTCTTCTATCAAGTGCTTAGCTCTAATAGTATATGGTCCTATAAAACCTACTGGATCGAAAAATCGATCTACCGCTTGTAGTAAGTGTATTTTTGTGTTAGTTCTTTTTAAAAGAAATGTTTCCAGGTATCGAAATATATAAATATGGTATCGAAATAAAATGTCAGTTTGTTCATCCCAACCAATTCCCAATGCTTTTGAAGCTATCAATTTTGTATCTAGAGACTCTACCCTGATGATTTTCACCCTGATCTACATTGAAGTTTAAATTCTTTAATTCTTTACTTAGCTCAGGACAATTGGTTCTCCATTTTCGAAGTCCATGCTTGCCTCTTTTAGAATGTCTACACTCTCTTTACAAGTCTTTAGAACCTGTTGAACAGTGATTTGCCCACAAATAAAATCGTCGACGTACAATGACTCATTAAGATGCTTAGAAGTCAGAGGAAATATATCTACGTACCTTTTCAAGTGATGTTTGATTGTTGCTACAAGGAGGAACGGGCTAGATCTCACCCCAAATAACACCCTTGTCATCCGAAAAATTTCCAATTTCTTGTTTTCATCATCAGTTCCTGGATCTTCTTCCCAAAAGAATCTGGTGTAGTTTCGTTCACTTTCATCTACTATTTCAATCTGGAGAAAGACCATTTTTATATCTGCAACAAATGCTATCGGATTCGTTCTAAATCTGATCAAAAGAAGAAATAGGTTAGGCATAAAATTAAGTCCCGTGTATAAGCAATTGTTCAAAGATAACTGACCTTTCGCATGCGCCGAAGCATCAAACGCAATGCGTAATTTACTTGTAGTCTTATCCGTACGTCTTACAGCTCGATGAGGTAGATAAAATGTATTTTGGTGTAAATTTACTTCATCAACTGGGACAGGTTCAATAATATTCTTCCAAAGATAATTCTTTAGAACAGTGTTATATTCACAAAATAAGGAAGGGTTATTTTTAAAAGATGATTTCAATCTCAAAAATCTTTTCATTGCTATCTGCTCGTTATTTTCTAATAATGTCTTCATATTTGGTTACCAGGGCAATTTCACTTTGTATCGCCTATTTTTATATGTAATTCCGAATTCAAATTCACTCATTATATCTTTCTCAGTGGTTTCTATGTCAGTTACTTCTGCCTCTATACCCAAATTCTCTAAATCCCAAAATTCCTTGAGTTGATAGGAAATATTGGATTCGTTTACCATAACACTCATTGCAAACGTTTCATTTAAGTTCGTGTTTCGGCCTTGCAAACACCACCCAAATATTGTTTCATCTGCAACGAGGGTTTTGTTTAAGCGTGTAATTCGACCAGTGACAATATCATAAGAGTAATCTGCACCTATTAGTATTGATATTTCTTTACATGGCAAATGGAAAGGCTTTCCTTTCTAACAACTGGAAAGTTAAATCTTTTTGGAAATAGCTGACAAAACAAAGGAGCGGTGTGAACCATTGTCCAGGAAAATTCTAACAATTTCCTGCTCTTTTCCATTATTAATTAAGGCTGAACATGTTTGTAACATAGTATTATTTTGTGCCGACACGACATTCGCCGATACGACATTATCGGTTTCTCCTTTTGGAGAAATAACGTGTAGATTATTTTGATTTCGAAACAAATTGAAACATGGTGAGGTTTACTGCAGTTAGGACACAGTTCCTTTTTCAAACATTCTTTAACTCGATAATTTGGCGTCAAGCAAAGGAAACAGCGAGCTTGTTTCTTTAATATATCTCTCTTTTCATTTGCATTAAATATAGAGCACGATTCTGATTTCTGACCTTTGCTACAAAATAGACACATTATATTTTCGACTGACGCAGGGAATTCATGCGTGTGTGGGGGAGAGAAAGAATTCTCCCTCTTATGCGGAGGTCTTGAAGAGTTATGTCTAATGCAAGTAGAATTTTTACTTTTTATTTTCTCTTGCGAGGAAAATAAGTGCACTCGGTGTTTCGATGATTTATAATTATTTATTGGAAAGGATCTCTCGCGGCTTCGAATTTCTTTATTAATGAATTGCAAAAGAGTTTTTAAGTCAAATTCTTTGTCGCATAGAATGCGATTTAATTCTAACACGAATTCTGAAGGAGTTAACTTAATTAAAATTGGTGTCAATAGATTTGCATATGACTCACCTGTAATATTCAAAATATCGTAAATATTCTCATTATTACCTATTGCACTTAATCTTTATTCCTTTTTACAGGATATTTGATTGCTTTTTGCATTTATATTTGTAGTTTTAGTTGTAAGGATTATGTTAATCTTATTAACAGTTAAATTTTAAGTTCCTTTCCTGTCAAATTTCTTAACTTCAACTTACTACTTCCGGCCAGAACGTAGTTTTGGAATTTGCTGAATATTTAATGAGGAGGAGTGGTATTTAAACCACGAATTTACTTAATGAGTCAGACATGCGACATACGACGGAGGACGTGGGCACCACCCCTCTACCAATACGGTTACTCGGTATAGCGCTACGTCCACCTTTACTAGATAACCATACGTGTTCATTGTGCTAATATACTAAGACATAAACATACATACAAATTTGGTACTTAATACAGTGGCGTTAAAGCTAATTAATGTTAGACACTGGATAATACATTGCCATGTTACAAGGTGTATGCAAAAGCATGGATACGGTAGCATGTATACATAACGTTTGTACTCATATCTTGAGTACACTATGATCCTTTGAAGCATTATCATTAGATTACAGAAGACACGCACATACTGAAATATTAGGTGCGCAATGTTATGCTGGAATAAGTAATTAGTACAGTGAATTAAAAGTTAGACCCTAGATTAGTACTGTGTGGTACAGTGTCTTGCTACTGAATTATTTGTACTGTTTCCTGTAAGAACGATTGTAAATTATTTAATTGTTATTAGACAAAATATCTATTGAGAAAATGGCAACAGCTAATTTCTGGATGTCCTTCTATTTATAATTTTAAAAAATATTCATTGAAATGATGTACGCTTAAAAATGTTTAGTGGTACGATGCAGTAAGTACGCTTGTTATGTTATGTACGTTTACGAATACGTTACGTGTAGGTTATTAAGATTTATCTTTAAATAAATGTTTGTTTGTCTTTTACAACCATTTTATAAGTGATTAATTTAACAAAAGGAATTTAACATAAATCAGAAGTGGGATTATTCTGAAAGCTAAGCCTAAAGCTACAAGAATTTGCTATACGTAAATAAATTGAAAAGAATTTGAATTTCAAGGTATGTGCATTGATTGATGTAACATATTTATTATAGAATTTAATTTTGTTATTTTTTTTTTATCATTTTGGAAAGAGAGTTTATTTTTTTCATTTCTTTAAATTTTGAAATATATTTAGAACGTCAAACAAACTTATAAAATACCAATAACTATGTTCTACTAAGTTGTCTAATTGGAAGTTAATAATAATAGCATATATATATAATTTGCATTTTAATGAGTACGAAAATGTCTATTTTCGGTAAGGCAAAGAAATGCGATTTAAGAATATTAGCTGAAGAATTGGGAGAAGATGTAAATGAGAGTCATAAAATGAGCGATTTGAAAAAGATAATTTTGGCTAGCAAAGAGTACGATGAAGAATACGCCAAAGAATGGTTAAACATTATAATAAATGAAAGAAAAGGAAAAGAAGGAATTGAAGAACGAAAACATCAAGAAGAAATTGAAGAACGTAGGCGAAAAGAAGAAATTGAAGAACGTAGGCGGAAAGAAGAAATTGAAGAACGTAGGCAAAAAGAAGAAATTGAAGAACGTAGGCGAAAAGAAGAATATGAGGAACGAAAACGAAAGGATGAAATGGAATTTGAACTGCAAAAACTGCGTATTGAAGCAGAAAGTAGATCTACAAATTCTGGCACCAATGAAAATGCTAGTGGTACGCATATGAATCTAAAGTTAGACCTTCATCGTTTGATGCAAAAATTTAAACCTGACGAGAATGATATCAGTTTATATTTAATCATGTTTGAATGTTTGGCTAAACAAGTTGAAATACCAGAAAATACACGGGTTACTCATTTGTTTGGCTTATTGCCATATGATATTGCTCCGTTAATCGCCAGAGAAACCGATGAGATTGCAAACGATTATAAAGAAGTTAAAGGGATCTTATTAAAACGGTACAAGATGACACCTGAAAAATTTCGCCAAAAATTTTTAACGCACAATAAGAGTGTAGGAAACACATGGAAGAATTTTGCGTATGAGTTAAGAAATTTTTGTAATGAATGGATAAGCGGAATTAAAGTAGATACTTTTGAGAAACTTAGCGATCTTATTGTAGCGGATCAGATAAAGCGTAAAGTGTCTCCCAGAAGTAAAAGATCATTTTATTGACATCTTGTCTGAGTTGATTTCACCAATTGATTTAGTTGAAAAACTAGATGATTATGATACCTTGAAGTCAACTTTCAACAATAAACAACCGCGTAAAGAAGGGTCTTACGACAAAAGAAACTCCTTTAAAGATGGTCCAGTTGCTAAATTCAACGAAAAGAAAAAACTCTACGGTATCACACATAATGAAAAAGGTGAACCAAAATGCTTCAGCTGTGATAATTTTGGACACATCTCAAGGGATTGTCCGCTGCCCGAACCAGTAGTAACATGCCGAAAATGTAATAAAACAGGTCATAAAGCTAAAAATTATGTTACTAAAGCTGAAAATAATCATTCAAATGATAAAAATTATTCTGTTGAGCAAGTTGGCGAAAATTTAAAAGAGAGCAAGTCATATTTGAAGAAAGCAAAACTGAATAATTCTGAAGAAGTACAGGCTTTAGTTGATACGGGGAGTTCTTGTTGTCTCTTAAGGACTTCAGTTGCTCAGAAACTTAAAGTGAAACAGAACCTGCTATGAATGAATTGTACGGTTTTGGAAATCAAAGGGTGCCTGCAGTGTCATGTATAGGAATGATTAAAGCCGATATTGAAGTTGATAATGTAAAAGGCCAAGGCATTAATATATACCTTGTACCTGATAATGCACAGCCAGTTCATCTAATCATCGGACGGACATGGCTTGATCTTCCTCACATCGTTTATGTCAGAATAGGAAACAGATTTCACTTCGGGTATAGGGAAGATGAACTATTTAGTAACCTCCAAATTGATGAAAAAATAAATCGAGTCTGCCTTAAAGCTCTTGAGGAAAATGAATTAGAGAAAAATACGATCAGTTTTGTCAGTTCTCAAACAGATTCTGTAGATAATGGATTAATTATGATAGAAAATCCTTCCGAAGGTATAAGCTGTTTATTAGAAATTAAAAATGGCGAAACTTGTATACCAGTGATTAACGTTGGCGATAGAAGTGTTAGGCTCCAAAAAGATCAATGCGTTGGGAGAGCAGAAGAAGTTGAACTATGTTTAAATACTGAAATTTCTGAATTGAGCTCGAACTTAGCAAAATCGTAAAATATTAACAACATAAAAGTTCCTATAAGTTTAAGCCAAGTTAAAATTGGCTCGGATCTCGACGTTGATCACCAACAAGAGTTATTGTGTCTTCTGAATGAATACAGAGATTGCTTTGCACTAAATATTTCAGAACTAGGGTGCACAGATCTCCTAAAAATGGACATTAAAGAAATCGAAGGTTCAAAGCCAGTATTTATGAAGCCTCTGAAAGAGCTGCGATCAAAGAAATAGTTCAAGAATGGGAAGAAAATGGAATTATAACAGAAACGCGATCCCCATATGCTAGTCCTGTCATACTAATAAAGAAAAAGACCGGTGAATACAGATTAGTTGTTGATTACAGACGTCTCAATAGTCAAACTATAAAGGATAAATTTCCCCTGCCTAAAATAGATGATTTATTAGAACAATTGCATGTGTGTATTCTGTTTACAACGCTAGATTTAGCACACGGATATTTACAGATTCCACTAACTGAAAGTGAAAAAAATTGAAAACTGCTTTCGTAACACCGGATGAAAGTGCAAAATTGAAAACTGCTTTCGTAACACCGGATGAAAGTGGACAATTTGAAAGAATGATTTTTGGCTTGACTAACGCTCCTGCGGAATTTCAACGAATTTCAACGAATTTCAACATCCATTATCCTCATTATGTAATAAGGAAGTGTTGTGCTACATTGACGATATACTTGTTCCAGCAAGGACTTGGGAAGAAATGATTCAGAAATTAATTAAAGTATTCGAAGCACTACGTGCAGCTAAGCTAACCTAACCCTGAAGTTACCGAAATGTGAATTTGCCAAACAAGAAATAGAATATTTAGGCCTTTATCATCAATAAAAACGGAATAAAGCCGGGATCAAGAAAAGTTGAAGTAATATCAAAATTCCCAGGACCTAAAAACCTTCATGAAGTTCGACGATTTCTTGGTTTAACAAGTTTTTTTAGAAGGTTTATTCCAAATTATGCCATTAAAGCTGGACCATTGACTCAACTAACTAAGAAAAATCAAACATTCAGATGGGAAGAAGGTCAGCGGAATTCTTTTACAGTGCTGAAAAATGAACTGACGAATCAACCAATTTTAGCTTTGTACAACCCTAAAGCTCAAACAGAAGTCCATACTGATGCATGCTCAGAGGGTATTGCTGTTACTTCAACTCGGAAGTGACGGCAAATGGCATCTTGTCTACTGCGTGAGTAAAAATACAACGGAAGCTGAAAAGAATTATCACTCGAGTAAACTTGAGCTAATGGCAATTGTCTGGACTCTAGATAGATATCGACAATTCTTACTCGGAATTGAATTTACGGTAGTTACCGACTGCCAAGCATTAGTTTACATGAATGCAAAGAAATCTAGCAATCCCCAAATTGCTCGTTGGAGTATCCTTATTCAAGAATATAATTTTGAAATACGGCACAAACCAGGAAATAAAATGTCTCACATCGATGCAATCAGTAGAGCTCCTGTTATTAATTCATCAGACACCATGCATTCTTTGATAGAAGATAATTTAGCAGTTTGTCTGACCTTAAATTTAGACGAACAAATTCTTATGATACAGCATGCAGATGAAAAGTTAAGAGAATAAATAACAATTTTGAAGAAAGACCCAAGTGAAAGAACCAAAGACGAAAATCAAAATGTGGAGAATTATATTTTGAAAAGGAATAGACTGTTCCGTATTGTGGAGGATGGAGAAAAGAAGAAGTTATTATACGTCGTACCTAAAAGCATGAGAAAAAGCATAGCTGTGAAGTTTCATGAGTTTATGGGACATTTTGCTGTTGATAGGACTGTGTCAAAAATCAAAGAACTGTACTTGTTTCCTGCTATGAAGAGATATGTTCGTCGACATATATCAATGTGTTTCTAATGCCTCATCAACAAAGTTCCAGGTGGAAAAAGACAGGGTCTTCTGCATCTTATACCCCCAGGCCGCAGACCTTTAGCAACAATACACATTGATCATCTTGGACCGTTCATCACAAGTTCTAAAAGAAACAAAGAATTGTTAATCGTCATTGATAATATGACCAGATTCGTTCGATTGTATGCTGTGAAAAACACATCTTCGAAAAACGTACTGAAATCATTGATGAGTTTCATAAACGAATTTGGATTACCAGATCGTATAATATCAGATCGAAGTTCTTAATTTACTTCAAAGGAATTTCAAAATTTTTGTAAGGAAAAGGGAATTCTTCTACATTAAATTCAACCTCCCACCCACAAGGAAATGGTATGGTCGAGAGATCGAACAGAACAATTTTATCAACGATAGTAACATCAATGAAAAGTAAAGATCAAAAGGATTGGGATAAAAGAATTAAAGAAGTTGAGAGAAACTTGAATAACACAATCAATAAAACTATTGGGAAAACACCATTTGAAATACTTCATGGATATGTACCACGATTTCAAGATGGAGTTTTGAGATTACTTGCTGAGGAAGAAGCAGAAGGTTGGAAGGAACCGGAAAAACTACAAAAAGAAGCTAGAGAAAAGATTGTTACAGAACAAGAAAAAATGAATTATGACAAGAAGAAATCGGGATTTCTATCATTTGAGCAAGGAGAAATAGTAGTAGTTAAAAGAAATTCAAACTCTACACCAGGAGAACCAACCAAAACTCAACCTAAGTATCGTGGTCCAATGGTTGTGACAGAAGTACATCCGGGCCACACTTATAGAATATCACAACTAGAAGAAGCCTGCGATGGTCGCTTTTATGCATCAACTGCTCATGTAAGTCAACAAAAATCTTGGAAAAATGCAGAAGCAAATGATGATGATGACAATGACGACTATAACAATAATGACGAAGACGATGATGTACTTAAAAGGCCCAAGCGAACAGTGCGCAAACCATTGCGCTATAGAGACTTTGTATAGGACTTATAGAATTTTTTTTTTATATTTCATTTTATTTTTTTCTACCTATTATTATATTTTTGTTGTTGTTTATTTGTCGTTTTAATGTATGATAAGATTTGGTTCAATTGAGGACAATTGAAAAGTCAGAATGGTCGAATGTAAGAACGATTGTAAATTATTTAATTGTTATTAGACATAATATCTATTGAGAAAATGGCAACAGCTAATTTCTGGATGTCATTCTATTTTATAATTTTAAAAATATGCGAAACACTATGCGAAACGGCTTCATGTTACACAGTGTTAAATACTGACGCATGAATACAGTAATATTTCTACTTGTTAATACTATATATATAAAAATATACAAATATTTAGGTGCATAATTAACATAAGATACATAATTATTAGATGCAATATGCATATACGTACATAATACATAAGATACTTAGTACAATGCTCGAACAATTCATTGGTTCTGCTAGTTTTAGTGTAAGATCCTAGTTTAACGCTGTGTGGTACAGTGCCATGCTACAGTATGATATGCGCTGAGCCATGGATTCAGTTATATACATACTAAAACACGTATACACAATTATTAGGCACGCAATAATCATTGGATTTATAAGTATTATATACATGGTACGTATACAGACGATACATAATATATAAACAAATATATATATAATATATATAATAACAATGCTATAGAAGTTAGTTATGCAATGGATTTTTTAGAATTAAGGCTTTAGATTAACACTATGCGGTAAAGTGTCATGTTGCGTGATGTTATATTCGGATGCATGGTTACATTATCATACATACGAGGATATATATACATAGTATTAGGCACATAGTAATCATTGGGCTCACAATCTTAATGCACATAGTACCTTAGTCTCGTAGACTTGAAAGTACGTAATAAGGTTCAATTGGTGCTATTAATTTTATGATGCTAAAAATATTAATACAATAATGCAGCAATGATTAATACAGTTAATGATCAATACAGTAACATTTATACTAGAACATATATATACAAATACAAGGCGCATAATTACATTGAGTATAGAATCATTGGGTGCATTATACATATATATACATAAAACATAACTACATGGTGATGGTACTTAAGATACATTTATAAACAGGTACAGATGGTCCTTATTTACATATTGCGGTACAGCTAATAAACATAATTCGTTTGGTTGGCATAATGCAAACTGATTAAATAGTTGATTCTTGCTATATTACTAGGAGTGTTGGATACTCCTTACGATAATTCACAGTTATTTTGTGGTGTTGGTAGTTGGTGCTAGACACTGAATTACTATTCGTCTATATGGCTGGCTAACTATGGCACAGGTTTGTGTCAAAGTCGGCCATTTTATCCATTAACAGTACTATTTTTCTAACCAAGTGCCTCTGTTTTATCAAAAACTTCCAGAAAGCTTGTCGATTGGTCGAAGAAAGGTTGATGTGTAGCCCTTCTGTAAGGGGACAGGAGGTATACTCCGGATAATGCTCCGAAGAGCCAGTCTGTCCACAGGCGCACTGGCTAGTGTTACTTATCCCGCGTTTGTTAAAGTACTCGGAAAATGGTCCGTGACCCGTAATGTATCTTACCAATTGCATGTTTGCAAAATTTTTGGTAGTTTCCACGTAGCTGACAGGGTAATAAGTCCGTCGGCCGGTATCGCTATTATCCCATGCCTGCTGTCATTTCCCGATTGCCTTTAAGCGCAATTTTCTTTTCAGATAAAATACTGGCCATGGAATGTTGATTTGTTGAGATGTTGCTCATGTGGCAGCTTCTTTGGCTAGATGGTCAGCCAACTCATAACCGTGGTGGCCGCCATGCGCTTTGATCCATTCAAGTCTTGTATGGAGTTGGGAACTTTTTTGCAGATCTTCCTGTATTCCCTGAATAATATCGGATGGGTGGTCAGGGTTTCCTATTGCGTATAGTGAAGAAAGACTATTTGTCTTTATTGTAACGTTGCGGGAGCGGTGGGATTGCAGGTAGCGGATTGCTTGAGCAATTGCCACTGCTTCTCCCTGAAAAACGCTATTAAATTGCCTTAGTTGATCCTTCCATTTATCTATGACTGTATCCTGCAGCATGACCACATAGGCACTTCCCACGTTTTCGTCTGTCTTCGACCCGTCAGTGAAGATGGTGATCTGTGCTGGACGGTGGGCCGTAGTTGGATTGGTAATTATGCTTATTCCGGTGCTTTTGGCCGCTGGATGCATGTGGGCAGCATTTAGCTTCATAGTCCTCTGGATTAAAATATTCTTCGTCAAAGGTCACAGGTCTTTTAAGCTGCAGGACGATTTGTCTTGCTGCCTCCTCTTCGACACGGATGTGTAGGGGAAAGAGGCCAGCTAGCACGTTGATCGCGTCTGAAGAGGTCTTGCGGTAGGTTCTGGTGATACCCAATGCAAAGGGTCTTTGAATGGTAGAAAGGAGTTTAATTTTCCTGCTTTGCATTGGGTGAGCCCATACTCCTGCTGCATAAGTGACTATCTTTTCCACCACTGTGGTGAAGAGGACCTTCTGAATATAGGATTGAGACCCCATTTGTGGCCATGAAATAATCGCATTTGCTTCGCTATTGTCACTGTTCTAATTTTGATGTCCTGGATGTGTGGTATCCAGGTCATCTTGTGGTCGAACGTAAGGCCCAGATATTTTAGTTGATTGACTATTTGTATCCTCTGATTGTTGATCTTAATGGTTGGTCTTCTTGAAAGAGAACTTCCCCTCCCTTTTTAGGTATTAATAATACTTTGGATTTGTGCTCTGCAAATTTCAGTTTAAGGTTGTCACATAGGGCGTAGAATTGTTGACACACTTCGTTACAGTGAGTCTCTAATTCTCTTCGGGTTCACTATTAGCGCTGCGTCGTTTGCGTAGACGTAGATCTGGGTGTGCGCTGGCCATGTAGCTGTTAAAACTTCGTTGAAAGTTAGATTCCACAGGTGTGGACCAGCGCATTGACCTTTGTGGACAGCCTCTCGTCTGCTCCTGTTCTATTATGCCTGAGTTGTGAACTGCTAGTAGTCTTCTATCCAGTAGATAGTTGCTTAGCATCTTATACAGGTTGCTCAGACATTTTGCCTTCCGCAGAGCCTGTTTGATAGCCGGCCAGCATAATGTATCAAAAGCGTTCTTGAGATCTATGCTTATCATGGCAGTATGGTGGCCGCTATGTCGATTCTCTAAAATTGCTTCTCTAATGTCGAAGAGTGCGTGGACTGTAGAAGTGCCGGTCCTAAACCCGTATTGTCTCGAGCTTAAGAATCCTTGCGTGTGTAAATGGTACCGTAGCCTGTTCATGATAATCTTTTCTAGTACCTTACCCATTGCCTATAAGAGACAGATAGGACGAAAGGATGTCGCCTCGGCTGGGTTCCGGTTCTTTTTCAGAAATAAAATAACTTGCCCTATCTTGTAGGGTTTGGAGAATATACCTGCTGCCAGAAGCTCGTTGAAATAGTCAACAAAGAATTTATGGTGAGTTTTGATCATTGCTTTGGTGATAGCATAGTCCATCCCATCGGGCGTAGGGGCTTTCTTGGCGGCAGAGTTGCAAGAACTTTTTGAAGTTCATTAATTGTAATATCCTGTTCTTTTGGGGTGTCCAGTGTGGTTGTTACAGTCCTGAGAAGAGCTTGTTCTACTGTGTCCTGCAGTACAACGTCTTTGCAGAAAACTGCGTTTAGGAGCGTACGTAGGGCGTCTGCCGTGTACTCCTGACTATTGGTGATTGAGAGAGGGATCTGTAGCTGCGAAGGTTTAAAAATTTTACCGGTAGCTATTTTGTGCTGAATACCATACGTCTTTTTGCTTGGGTGAAGAATTCCTTCTAGGAAGTAATCTTAGCCTGAACAATCATCTTTTTGTACCGCGCCCGCTCCCGTTCAAATATGGTGAGGGTGTTGGACTCTATCTCCAACCGTCTTTCGCTTTTGAGTTTTCTTCGTAGTGCTCTGCACTTTCGTTGCTGTATTCTGAGCGCACTCGACCACCAGTTAATGCCTTGGAGTCTCTTAGGTTTTCTAAGAGGGAGAATTTCATTACATTTGGCTTGCATTGTTTCTTGTAATGTTACGGAGAAGTCTTCTAATTCTGCTGCTGTGTTAGCTAGTTGGAGCGAAGGTTCTAGGCGCATTAGCTGCACTTTAATTTTCTTCGTAAATGTTATTAATTTCCGGCCAGGAAGGTTATAGCGTTTATTCTTGGACACGGAGGTGGTCTGCGATATAGAGAAGGTAATGAACTTCTGATCACTGAGGCTCTCTTCCTCTTCGACTTTCCAGTCCTGCAAAAGAGGTGCTACGTGCAGAGTGGTCAGGGGGAGTTCTGGCCATCCCTGCGCAAAGACCCTGTCGAAGGATGGCGGTGCATCTGCTGTATTCTGGACTATTAGATTACTCGAGGATATGAAGTCCTCTAGTTCTCTCCCTTTCGGGTCTGTAGTTCGATATCCCCAGGCCATATTATGTTGAATTGTAATCGCCTGCGAATATCATATTTGGGATTTTAAATCGATGTATGATATTTGGATGAATCTTGTCGTCGGGCCAATATCCGCTGTTGGAGGAGAATAGATCGACGCTAAGATAACAGCGAAGGAATGTACTTCTAGGAGCACTGCTACATGATCTTGATCGAGTGAGGTAGATGTTAGAGACCAGTCCGGATTACAGCTTATTATTAAAGCTCTTGGTGGATAGTCGTAATTGGAACTTTGAAATACTTTACATTGTAATGGAAAACCTGCTGCCTCGCCATCGCGGGTATATGGCTCTTGACCTGTGATAAAGTCTATTTTATTATCAATTGCGAATTGAACTGTCTGAGTGACCGCAGCCCTGGCTCGCTGCATATTGATTTGTAAAATTTACTGAGTCAGAGAGAATCAGAGTTTCTGATTTGTGCGCGTCTGCCTATTTGGCCACTCTCTCTCTCTCAAAGCTGTTATTACGCTCGGCTGTACTCAGGCCCTTGCTAAGCTTCGTAGTAAAATAAGTTAAGGGGCCAACTCAAATTGAACCTTGATAGCTTCGGCTATACTTCTTTAGTTAATCTTAGTTTTAGTTTAATTCTTAGTCTTTTAAGTTCAAGTCCAAGTGCGGACTTTGCCTGTACACTCCCAGGCGGAGTTTTGTTAAATCTTATTGAAATAATAAAGGGTTAGTTACCCTTCTATCTTGTTGTTTCTTGTCCCGAACGCAAGCGATTATTCGCTTATCAGTTCTTAGATTCCTCACTTCCAACATTAACTTAGAATTCCAAAGTGAGGTACTCTACATAGTAATTTAAAGTAGTATTTAGACTATTTTGTTTCTAGTAGTTTAAAGAACTTAAGGAGAATTCTTCGGAACATTAACTTTTTGACTTTTGTGATAAATTTAATGTTTTGTTTCGTTAGTTTTTAAAGATCTATTCATTCGTGTGATATATTTCTGTTATTTTCCTCGATAAATTGCATTTACATTTCATATTTTTTACATTTTACTGTGTGGAACCGTTCTTTCAATAAATCAAGTGCTCTATCATAATTTTCGTCACTTAAAGCGAACTCACTAATACATGCTGCCGCGGTACCACCGAGATAGGACTTCAAATAATTAAATTTATCAACTTTGCTCAATTTAGGATTATTATGAACAGAGCTTTCAAATAAATTGTAAAAGTCTAACCAACCAGAATAATTACCATAATATTTACTAATGTATAATTTAGGCAATTTTATATTTATATTTTCAATTTCATTATTAATCAACTGAATGTTTTGTGAAACTGTATCAACTTGGATAGAATCAGAATTTATTTTCTTTATTTTAGAATGAAGTTTCGATTTCCAAAAAATTATTTTTTCTTTGATTTCTTCTGAAACTTTTATATCTTCATATATTGTCTCGACGCTGAAAATATTTTCAATTTCATCATTTAAAGAATTTAAGTCAGTTTCTTTTCCGATTAATTGCTTCAAAAATGCTTCGAACTGATCAACTGTTTCGTTTTCGTTGTTGATAACGAATTCTATTTTGTTAATTAATTTCGTCAACATCGAACGCACGGAAGTGCGTTTCTTCTTCAACTTTGACAGATTTTCAGCCGTATTTAATTTCTATCCAGGTATAATTCAGTTTCAATAATTCAAGAAAGATTCTCTTACCTGGTTTTCGACCGAGATGCACCAAATGCGCATCAGTGGTTTGAAGATTCTGTGGTAATCCAACTTTCGAATATATGGTGGTTTAATATCACATCAAATATGAATAAATCAAAAATCAATAAAATATAAATTGATTTAATTAATTAGAATATTATCACAATCTCAGAAATCTCGCATCATCAATGCATCACACCTTCCATCAACTCTCTGAACACACTCAAAGCGCTCTTAGCGCCCTCTAGCGTTACGTGAGTCTTACTAAGCAGGTTTCACATACAATTATTCAATGTTAAAACATATAAATTTTATTTGGCATAAATACACATCTTATGTGTTATAGTCAAGAATTTTACCATAACAGCCTATGGCATATGGAACCTGAATACTATATAACGGTCCAACTTCTTCTATCTATACTCGAATTTGGAATTTCCCTGTGCTGCTGACATGCAGCTTTTAATAGTTTTAACTAAAATCACTCGAAATTTTGCCCTGAAGCCATTCACGGTAACTGGAAATTTAAATGCTTATACACTAGGTCTAAAATGATGAAAATTAGGGACGACAGATGATAAACGTCAAGGAATATAATTTCAATAGATGAGTTCGTGAGGTAAACATATGTTTCCCTTTGTTTGATGAGAAAGCGAATTCAGGTGATTATTGTACTTTTTGAAATAGGAATTACTATGTACAATTGTGGTGAACAATCTTTGATCTTTTGACCAAATGTTCGACTGCTGGGAACCAGAAATTTTCATATTGCCCGGTAAGATGATCCTTTCATCTTTTAAAACTGTTTGAAGTTATCAAGGTGTAATCATTTGAGTTAATCACTTTTAATTCTAAATTAATATGTGTGTTTCGCTCGTACTATAGGACATTCACAATGGTGTGGAGAGCTTTACTGAGGAATACATCTAATTTTTAATTTTATACAACAAGTTTTTGTAGCTTTTGTCCAGACAGGAATAACATATAGTAGGACATATCTTATTAACATTAAATAGAGCATGCACTTAACTCTGGAATGTAGTTTGAGTTTTATGTCTGCCAGTAGGTGGGGTGTATGGACATGAATGAAGCACTGATTTTATCCATACCTTCAGTTATATATTCTTCAAAATTAGCTGACTTGATTGCGGTTCCTAGATATTTATACGAGTTCTGTACATGAATAATATATATTATTATCAACCACGGTGTCCGTTGACTTTAATACTATTTTTCTGTCTTCGGTATAGAACTATACAATATTCCCTGATGTTATGTTTAACTTTCTTTACTTTGCATCAGTGTGTAACGATATTCATGCGCAGCTGAAGTTTATGAACTAATTATTTTACTATATTTACAGTGTCATCACTATATTTCATGACCTGAGGTGACAAAGGCACAGGCAAATCGTTAATATATATATTAAAACGTGTTACTTCCAGCAATGAACCTTTGGGAATTCCTACATTTATGACACATTTTCGTGACAGAGGATCTCCAGATATCTTGATAGATCATCCTGTTTGGGCAGGAATTCAAAAGTTTGATAACGTTGACTGGAACCAAAGAACAGGATAGATTAACAAGTAGACGGTTCGTTAATCTATCCTTTTCGCAACGACTGTCAAATGCTTTCTCAAATTTCAGAACGCATACTATTACTGTAGATTTTTTAATGAAATCATTGGCAATGTTTGAGATGATCATATTTTGTAAGTCTTGCTGTCTTATAAGCTCGGTGTTTTATGAGCTGCGGTTAAAAAAGTATTTTTCTCTAATTGCACTGTAAATGTTTGCAGAAGAGGTCTCAATACGTACAGTAGGTAGGAAGTTATAAATAGAATTTTGAATACGATTTATTGGCAGGACTCCTTCTGCTGCTATGTAGACGGTTATTTGGAATTACATTTTAGCCATGAATTTTAAATCTCTGAAAAGATGTCTATACTAAAAAAAATTTTCTTTTTCCTTTTTTTTTTTTTTTTTTTTTTCAGTGTCGCGTGAACATCATCTCATAGCAGCTTGGAATCAGACCATGAGCTGCTGTCGCAAACTTTCTATTAAGCATATAGAATAACAATCTTCCATATTTCATTACAAAGTGGAAGCCTAATTACATGCCATTTTAAACAAAAGTAAACATACAATTGTTGCCCTACGGTGAAATTTTCATATTCTTACATGAAACCGTTTCATATTTTTTTTAATTTTGATGCAATGTTGCTAAAAGGTTTTGAGCTAAAGGAGGAAGAGAAGAATAAAAATAAATAGAAAAAAGTAACTATGCACCAAAAAGACTCAAATGCACCAAAAAGACTCAAATGCAGCTTAAATTTATAGTTTGCATCAAAGAGGAGAATAAGTAATTTTGGAAACATCCCAAGCTATTGCTTCAAAAACGTATTTTTTGAAGAATTTTCAAAGTTTATCCATAGCGCTAAATATCGCTAACTTGAACCTAAATCTTTATAGAAGGTGTTTGCCCATATCATAGGTCTTATATGAGTTATCAAATTACTCCACTTAGAATTTAGAGATATTGATGAGTACAATTACTTTATTGTTAAAGAGTAAAAACCACATAAGCCTTTGGCGACATTTCAAATTTGCATATTACAAATCGAGCTATTAAGCTTGTCAGTTTTTCTCAACTAAGCACAATCCGCTTCACTAAGTAACCGCACATAAGCAAATAAATACACAATAAGCCTCCACAGAATAAAGATTAAATACACAGCAAACAAACATAAAATCAACATACAAAATGCGGCTCACCAACAGCTAAGCGGTAAAAGTGGACGAATACTTGTAGTTCGAGCCGAGTTCAGATTCCAAACGAACGGAATGGCTGAATGACCGTTTTCCTGACTCTGTGCGTAACTTGGATAGAAGCAAGTTTTCCTTTGAACGTCCTCCACGAAAGCATCCCTTCCTAGACAGATAGTACTCGTGTGCTTTACTATAATCAAATAAACCAAAGCAAACCACCATACGAAATGTATTAAATAAACAGGCAAAAAAAAATAATAGAGTACAACACTACAAAAATAAGTAACCTAAATTACAAACAAACGCAAATATTTACGAATAGTTTCGGTAGTATTACTACACTATATGAAAAATTGAAAAAAAAAAAAAAAAGAAAATTTATGCTATAGAAACAAAGCAAAGGAAACATTGAACAATTATATTCAGTTGAAATAAGTATAAAACACTGAAAAAAATTCATAAATGAGTAGCATTTTAAGAAGCTACTTTTCATAAAATAAAGAGAAAAGACGTCTTGAGCTGCTAATAAAGGTATAAGGCATGGAGCAATCGAAACAGCATGAAGAAAAGCACCTATTTTTCGAAAATTTCACAATAATACGAAGAGCAATTAGCTTGCTTCTAAGCCTTCCAAACCGGTTGGTAGTTACCGAGTTACTTTCTCCCTTCCCTTCGCTTGGTGAAACATCTGTTACAACATCACAAAATGTATCATTTTAATATTTCTTTTTTAAAAAATATGCATATTTAGGTGCATAAAAAGAAAGCCGAAAAAGAACAAACAACATTTTATATAGAAATTAAAAAGAATTGTTCTCAGCTGTTACCTTTTTATGTATTTCCTTTATATATACTTATGAATATTTTCTTTTCTTTTAATTACGTTTTATTTTGAATACATTCAGAAAACCTATTAATTAAAATTAATAAACAATAGTCCTTCAGGGACAAAGCCCCTTTGGACTAAAAATGTTTTAATTCTGTTTAAATGTAAAAAACAAAAAAAAAAAAAAATTATGAACTCATTCAATATTTTGCTATTATTATATTATCATTAATTTTCTCTCATCTTTTGATCCGTTTATTAATTTCCAAGATGTTGAGAAACACTGAGCTTAGTGAAAGACCCTATTTTTTTCAATATAAAATTACGTTTAATTCTACGGCAATCATTTGAGTTTCAACTATTCTTTCTCTTTTACTGCTTTTGAATTTGTTCCGTAACCTGTAATATAAATAAATAATTAAATGGAAAATATCAGCGGGAGAAGTTCAAATGAACAGAGAAACAAAATGGCAGTAAGGAATAAAATGGCAATAAGGATGTTAAAATTACGTCTTCAAAACAGTTAGCAAAAGTTAGGAAATTTTATTGCTCTGTAGGGAAGAAGAATGGTCAAGAAAATTACTGTCATTTTCTGAACGATAAGTAAAACATGATGAAATAAAAGCTAATATCACATTCATTTAAATTAAATTCATGCATTAATTTTTGAAATCATATTAACCATTGTATTATTTTCAGTATTTAAACGAGTTCCATTCTTATTAACAACTTCGAAACTATGTAATTTCAATTCTTCTAATTCTTTAAAGTTCTAACTATCCAGCGTTTTTCCATTTCTCGAACTTATACGCGTTTTTGTTTCTCTTCGCGATCTTTTCTTCTTGACTTTCTTCTTCATTGACATGTTTTTAACAAATATTTCGTTATATTACTTTACTTTTTTATATCAATTTCTTAAAAACCAACAATCCCATTTACTGATAAAAAATCTTGAGTTGCAACTTTTACCTTATTCATTAACAAAATTAAGTAAATCACTTTTTTACCTTTGCTAAGAATAGAAATTACATCTGCTGCTACAAATATGTTTACAAGCTTTTACTCACGCAAATAATTCAACAAAATGCAATAAAAATTCCTAATACCTGTAAATAAATAATCGTAAATCTCTATATCGTGCAATAAATAAAATATAGTTCACTTTCCAAACTTTAACAACAACAAATTATACCCCAGTCCTAATAATTCGTATTAACAAATGTACTTGATTAGGCCTATTTACGACGAATTAAAGCATTTCGCAAAATCATCTTCTTATCCCTCTGCTGATTAAAGTTACAGAAAGCTCATAAATATCGCTTAATAATAGAAATCATTGTACACAGCTGCAATACACAGGGCAAATGAAATCAAAATGAAACTTCTAAGCATTTAAATGAGATTACCCGTTTACTCGCTCAGTGGCTAAACAAATTGCGGATTTTCTTTATTTATCATATTTTAAATCATTTCCACAAGCTAAGAAAATTAAGCTATCCAAACAGTAAGATATTCGAAGGTTTCTGTAAAATTATTGTTTGATCGGGAAAATACCTCAGAAGCGTTTATCTTCCGGCATGATTTTACTTTAAAAAATAACACCTCATTGCTAATAACGAGTTAAATGAATAATCTCAAAGTTAAAGCGTTCATTTGTAAATAAGCTACAATTTTCTTATTTCACAGAACATTTCAAGAACAATAAATAGATATGAAGTCAGATTCGACATCTGAGTGAGAAGTTTGCGCGCCTGAATTGTCGGATAAAAAGTCAAGAAAAAATATCCTTCGCTATAAAAAAAGAATGGCACGCCAAATAAAACTGGCGAATACCAAACAAACCAAAACTGATTGACACAGATTTTATCTTAGCAGAAGCACTTTCAACTATTCAACATTTTTGCCTGTTTGGTTACAAGTTGATACTATTCTTTCCTATGGCTTTATTTGCAAATCAATCCATTTACATCAGGCCACATGTCAAAAACAAAACATTAAATTCAAATTTACGTCACCAAAGTCTTAAAAACACTTAAATATTACAGCATTAAAATTCAAGTCTATAATACCAAAAAATTTAAAAAATTAAGACATAGTAATTTCACAACTAAATTCTTGAAAATCTTCAGTGATTAGAGGAGAAGAAACCTTGTGCTTAGGACATAAGATCCCTGTCCATCTAGTACAGCAGGAGGACATAACCACTATGTTTTAACTTAGGGCCAAGGTCCGGACAGACGAAAAAGTGCTGCTTATTCCTACTGTCTGTTTTACTAATAGGGCACTGCCTATTATTCAATATCTTCTGCTGAGATGTTCGGCTAAGGAGTCGTGCCCTGTACCTAGTCTGAAATTAACCACAGCGCTCTACGTGGCCTGCGACTGAACTCATTCCAGTCATTCCTGATATTCTCCCAGAGTTTACCCTTCCAATTTAGTTGATATTTCGGACATAAGCTGACTTCTTTCGAATGACTTCTCTCGAATTCTGATAAGATTCTCCCTAATACTTCTTCTCAGGGAATCCAAAAGAATGGAACTCAGTTCAATAAATAACTCCGTACCCCTCTTTGCCAAGAGATCTCTTGGGTTACAAGTAAATGCTACAAATCTGAAGGCCAGTTCAGCTGCAATTTATAGATTCTACCATTCAGTTTCCTTTTGACTTTAAAACGACAAATTCTCGTTCCTTACTTAATCACGTGAAGCCTTTCTAGTTTTGGTACCACATTGTATTTCGCCTCTTTCTCAGTTTTCTCTTCAGATGCCAGATCCTATCTCTCTCCTAAACAAATGTTAGCCTCATTGTACACTTTTTACTTTCTTGTACGAAGTAAGAAAGTATTGTAATCGCGAAAATTTTCTTTTATCATATTTCAACGAAAATATCCACTTTGACCGCCCTCGAATCTATTTGAGGGATGCTTTCTCTTAACATCTGTACATAACGACAAAATAAAGGACTCATTTTTATAAAACCAATTGTAAAATGGATTTAAAATGGATTCAGAAGAGATTTCTTTCGTGACGTCTATTGCGTATAACTAAAAAACGGGGAATCGTAGAGTGTTGAAATTTTGTGCATAAAACTACTATGACATGTAGCTGTGCACCTCCCTTTCTCGTTGCAATAGGCTGTACCAAACCTATATAAATATATTACCACTCTGTTACCCGGCTCTGTGAGATGGGTTTTTTAGTCTTATATATTTGTAAATTGCAAATTTTTTGCTTTAAATGTAATTGAATTATATTATTCCTATTTTCCAGTTAAGAATTTTATGCCTTTAGTTGATCTGCATGCAACAGCTGTAGAATTATCAACAATTCAAAAGTTGAAATGGCTAAGCCTAACGAGGCCGCCATTTCTTTATGTTTTAAACTCTTAGTAGAATAGTGAATTAAGTCAGTTGTAGAATAGCGAATTGAGACACTGAAGTTGGTGCACCAACTTCAGTATATTTTTGCCCAGTGTGACCAAAAGTTAAGTTTCAATTTCGTACACAAAAATTTTTGTTTACCTACCCGCCGGCCGAATTGCTTGTTTTGGCGTAAAAACACTAATTTTAATTGTAAAGTTTTTAACTATTTTACCTATATGGGGTGTTTTAGGTTTTTTGTATTTTACAGTTTTTAATAAAGATTTGCAGATTTTCAAAAAAAGAAATCAAATCATCTATATCACAGTATTATTGGTGTCCAAAACACAAATTCAGATTTGCTTCAAACATTATCATCCAAAACTTTTCTCGATTCGTGAACTGGTTTTTCTCTAGCCTTTCCATAGCTATAAAAAATCTTTCTGTTTTAGTCAATGATTTAAATTTTAATCCGTTTCCAAGATCATCTATAAACAGATCGGTTCCTTATTTAATTCCATTTACCATCTTTAGTTGGCATCACTTGTTTGCCTTTTTTCTTATTTTTCTTTTGGCCTTCATATAACAGAACGTCGTTATCAGCAACCAGTAAGCTTTTAAAAAATCCGTTGATCTTTCTTTCTGTTTGTAGTACTTGCCTTTTAATTACTTGCAACTGTTGTGAAAATTATTTTGATTAATTTACAGATGGCGCTAGCGTTGCGTGTTAACGCGACGCGACGTGCCTTCTGAATTTCCAATAGACTCTCCACCGGCAGCTAGAGAGATCGATGTTTTGATGCTTCGCACAACATTTGATTAGGAACACTTCAGTTCCTCTTTGGAAGATTTCGATTGCGAAAGCATAGATTTGTTTGTCAACTGAACCACCATGTTTGATTAGTGATCTGTAAATATTGTACATATTAAAAGTTACATTTTAAAGGGATTGATGTCGATTTATAGATCTTAGAATATTTTGAAACAGCTGGTGCATAAGGCCGTAAAGAATTGGATTTAGCACTTTGCAAGTGTGCGAAGTCAGCAAAAGGTAAGACTAAATTTTCTAATTTGTTAGTATTTTCTAATTTCGGTATTTACGTTTGGAAATAAAACACCCATTAGAAAAAATTTGACGTTGTTAAGATAAAATTACACAACAAGGAAACAGCGAATTTGAAAATCGAAATTGAAGCTTTCGTGACTGAACAAATTTCAAGTTCTGATTTACCACCTCCTAATCTTGATAGAGACATTTTAGGCAAACAGTTAGAAGGTTTACAACTCGCGGACTCTTGGGATTGCAAAGAAAAAATTACTCTTTTGATAGGAGCTAATCATTATTATGATATAGTGACTGGGAAACTTAAGCGTATAAACAAACATTTAGTAGCTGCTGAAGCGTTATTTAGTCTCTGCTAGGTTACACTAAAGGTACAACGTATAATTCCACAGCCTTTAATACCGTAGTTGAGGAAAATATAATATCTGATCAGATAAAGAAATTTTGGGAGCTTGAAAGTTTAGGTATAAAACCTGAAAATAAATCATCCCACCCATTAGACAATACTATAATGGAAAAATTCGAATCGGAAATTTTATACAAAAATTCTCGTTACAAGGTTAGGCTGCCATAGAAGTTTAATAGAAATTATGAATTACATGATAATAAAGCGATTGCGCTTAAACGATTTGAGAAACTTATAAAGCGATTTCAGAATAACCCTAAAATTTTATTCGTACCAAACAGTTCTACAAGATTATTTAGAACAAAACATCATCGAAGTAGTTCCAAACACTGTTGATAGTGAATCTCAAACCACATTTTATTTGCTTCACAGAGAAATAGTTCGTAGTGATCGAACTACTAGTAAACTACGTATCGTATTCGACGCGTCTTCACATGGACCTGGTGAAATCTCGTTAAATGACTGCTTGCATATTGGTCCAAATTTGTATCCTGACATTCTTGAACTTCTGTTGGCCTTCAGGCTTCATCCTGTAGCATTTACAAGTGACATAAAGCAGGCTTTTCTTCAGATACAAGTAGATGAGAAGGACAGAGATGTAACGCGTTTTCTGTTTACTAAAAACCCATTCGATGATCCACAAAATTTTATAACTTATCGGTTCACATGTGTGTTATTTGGCGTAAATAGCAGTCCGTTTTTACTGGCTGCAACCATTAAACACAATTTGAAACAATATGAGAAAACCTACCCTGCCACTTGCGAATATCTAAATGATCACATTTATGTAGATGATATCATTGGAGGACACCAAAACGTTGAACTTGCTTTCAATACTAGTTTAGAATGCGTCAGCATTTTCAGAGATGCTAGTATGATTCTACATAAATGGCACACCAATTCTCAAGAACTGTGCGAATTATGGCTTAAAAAAGGTACTGAATCCGAGGAATCTAGTCATGTTTCGGAAGATAGAAATCCTCCATTAAAAGTGTTAGGAGTCGCTTGGGACAATCAAATTGACATAATTTACTTTGATGTAAAAAATTTGATAACATTTCTATCAAAACAAGTTAATACTAAACATTTTGTCCTACAGGCAATAGGACGAATTTTTGATCCTGTGGGTCTATTATCACCGTTTGTACTTAGAGTCAAAATCTTATTGCAGCAAATTTGGACACTTGCTTTAGATTGGGATGATGAACTACCAGAAAATTTATGTTCTCTTTGGAAAACATGGTGCAAAGAAGTTTCTAATTTAGACGAAATCGGTATTCCATGATATTATTTTTCTGCGATCAGTAATAGTGATGTGAAAAGGATTGAACTGCACTGTTTTTCTGACGCTAGCAAAAAGGCGTATGGTACAGTAGCGTATCTACGTATAATTTCTAGCAATGAACAAATATTTACGGTTTTTGTTGCTTCAAAGACTAGAGAAGCGCCTTTAAAACCGCTCACCTTACCTAGGTTGGAACTAATGGGAGCTCTTTTGTCATCCAAATTAGGCACTAGTATCACTAAAGATTTGAAGTTACAACTTTCTTGTTTTTTCTGGACTGATTCGAAAATCACACTTTTCTGGATAAAAGACTGTGCAAAGAAATTTAAGCTTTTCGTTAAAAATCGTATTCAGGAAATACAAAATTTAACATCCCCAGAAAATTGCCATTATTGCCCCGGTAAATGTAATCCCGCTGATTTGGCTTCGAGAAGAGCTAAACTTCATGAGCTGAAAAACAATCCAATCTGGTTTCAAGGACCAGAATGGCTTAGAATGTCATCTGAATTGTGGCCTCGACAGAATGAAGAGAAACCTGTCACTAAAGATGTATTAGAATACCGCAAGAACATTAATGATATTTATGAATTTGTGTGCACGGCAGTTAAAGAAAGGGTAATAGACATCTTAAAATATAGTAATTTAAGAAAATTGTTGAGATTAACTGGTTGGATGAAGCGATTCATTGGTAAAACTAGGAAAACTAACCATTTTACAGGTCCATTAACAACTGAAGAAATAGTAAATGCCGAAAATTATTGGATTCGATCTGAAAAAGAACGTTTTTATCCCAAAGAAATCGAGTCTCTGAAGAGAGAGAATAAAGTCGAAAAGAAATCATCTTTATATCCTTTTAACCCATTTTTAGACCAGAACGGGATCCTGAGAGTGGGTGGAAGATTAGAACATTCTAGTTTGTCACATGATGAAAAACATCCGGCAATTCTTTCAGGAGACTCCTGGCTAACGAATTTGATTGTAGAAAGTGCACATGTTAAAATGATGCATGGAGGAGTAGTAACGACCTTAGCTGAAATTCGAAGTCGCTTTTGGATCCCAAAAAAATGTCAATTTATCAAGAAAACAATAAACAAGTGTCTTATTTGTAAAAGATATTCATTGAAGTCTGCTGACCAGACCACTTCTCAACTTCCAGAAGACAGAATCAATGAGACACCACCATTCTACGTGTCTGGCATCGATTTTGCTGGGCCGATTTACGTAGAAAAACGTTGAAGGAAGTCAAAAAGCTTATATAATATTATTTACTTGCGCTATCACTAGAGCCATACATCTGGAACTTGTACCGAATCTCTCTACAGGTTCTTTCTTGATGGCATTCAAAAGATTCACATCTAGGAGAGGCAATTGTCGAGTTATTTATTCGGACAACGCGAAAACTTTTAAAAGGGGAAAAAAGGAACTCGAACATTTCTCTAAACTATTGTCGAATGAGAAATTCCAAGATTTCCTGTCGAATGAAAGAATCAGTTGGAAGTTTATAATAGAACGAGGGGCTTTGTGGGGAGGCTTCTACAAGATATTAGTAAAATCAGTGAAAGAGTGCTTAAGAAAAATTCTAGGTAAAGCTTTACTAACGTTTGAAGAATTGTCAACAGTTTTAGGACAAGTGGAAGCTGTTTTGAATTCTCGTCCTTTGAAATATGTATACAGTGAGCACAAGGAACCGTTGCCACTGAAGCCAGTCAATTTTTTTATTTTTGGAAACAAAGATTCTACATTACCTATCAACTTTAATTCCATTGTTAAAGATGGCTCTACCAAGTCCTCTCTGACCAAAAGAAAGATTCACCAAGATTTATTGGTTAGGCAGTTGTGGACTAAATGGAAAAAACAATATTTGATGGATCTTCGGACAGCTCATCAATTAAAAAATCCTAACGTTTATGATGATCTAAAAGTTGATGATCTTGTATTAATTGAAGGCAACAATAAGTGCAAACTTCTGTGGAATTGTAGTAGAGTGATAAACGTTTTCCGTGGTCGTGATGACAAAGTTCGTTCTTGTGAACTAAAAACTGCTGATGGAACAATAATAAACCGACCAGTTCAATTATTGTATCCTTTAGAACTTAAAAAAAAATTATCGTTTAATAATATGAATAAGATTGAATATGTTTTGTGCAATTGTTTATTTTGCTAATTTAATTTCATATGATTAGATTAAGAATAGTTTAGTTTTACTGAAGTAGTGTCAAATTATATTTGATGATAACATACCTTTTTTAGAATTTAGTATAGTGACTATAATTTGAATATATTTTCTATTCATCTAATATACTTATTAATTGTTTTATAATTATATGTTAAAATACTTATTGATATAAATTTGATTGTTGTTAGATTGATGTGAACTCTTGATAGAGTTCAGGTGGGGAGCGTGTGGAAATTATTTTGATTAATTGACAGATGGCGCTAGCGTTGCGTGTTAACGCGACGCGACGTGCCTTCTGAATTTCCAATAGAATCGCCACCGGCAGCTAGAGAGTTCGATGTTTTGATGCTTCGCACACTATTTGATTAGGAACACTTCTGTTCCTCTTTGGAAGATTTCGATTGCGAAAGCACATAGATTTGTTTGTCAACTGAACCACCATGTTTGATTAATGATCTGTAAATATTGTACATATTAAATGTTACATTTTAAAGTGATTGATGTCGATTTATAGATCTTAGAATATTTTGAAACAACTGTAGAAGACAATAGTGATGTATAGCTGAATCTACTTCTAATAAAATAAAGAACGCTAAAATAACTTTTCTTGCACTCAGTATGATTCCTTCTCAGACATGCTTTAAACACCTTGCTTTTTTTTAACAAATTATTTATGCGAATATGCATTAACATTACTATTGCAACGTATTATATAGAGTGCAAGATAGAATATTATATTGATTACAAGACAGATATTGTTTATCTGGAATAAAATAAACATACATATTGTTTCATTTCAAACGTAAATACATACAGAGAATCCAATATCAAGTACATGTGCACATGGTATCACTGCGAATTCGTGAAACTTTCTGAGGATTTAATGACACCCTAAAAAATTCGAAAGATTAATTAATGATAACCATATTAATTCAAAGTCTTAACTCCGTCGTCCTTAACTGTTCAATCTAACTGTTTGTTCTAATTCTTCATTCCATTGCATAAAAGCAAAGAATTTTCAAGACACGGATGATTTCATAAAATATTATGAACATGTTGACACATTTAATGCAACTGAGCAATTGTTCGCCAAAATTAACACCTTCGCATAGATGTCCCGGCAGCCTTGATAAAAGCTGCCTTTTTCATGATACAAAACTTCACAACAGTGCCCGCACATTTCTGGCTTGATATTGGACACCCTTCTGTCTTGGCGGCGAGCGAGTGTTAATTTGAAAACGTCCTTCGTACGCGACTGTTTGCTAGGATTAAGATTTTCACATACACATCCCAGCAACGTTGATGACAGTTACTTCCCTCGCGACACTGAATTCACAAACGGTGTCACACATTTTTGTTATGCCATGGAATCACAGCGCTTTAGCAAACGATGTGAAGGCACCTTTCCGAAGTTACGCGCGCTAATTAGTAGAACATCAACCCCCATCCGTCTCCGATCAGGTATAAAACTAGGTATAAATTTATCTGTAGTAGTATTCAGGCGTACATCTATCACGTTAGGTAAATGTCGATATAATGACTGGATTATTTATAATTTCTATACCTTTATTTTAGTTTTTCTTAATTATTATAAAATGCATTTTACCTCTTTTTTGCCTTCTGTTATGCAAATAAAATAAATGAAGCAAACATAATAGTTTTTCGATACCTGAAAATTATCACACGCGAATAGCTCATCCAGAAATTTAATTATTACCCTTGGCAGTTAATATTTAAGAAAAATTTAAGAATCTCCTGTAAGATAAAACTAACTTTCAACAGCTTTCGTCATATATTCAAAAAACACCTTACATAATACTCAAACAACTCTTAATACAGATTTAAAGTAGTGCTTGAGACAAAAGACGATCAGAGATCAAAAAGGAGATTTTAAATCTCAGACACCGTCTAGACCTCTTCACATTTAATAATAAACAACAGCTGTTGCTATACTTAATTATCCCAGAACACGATATACTGTAAGAATACACAAGTAACGTAAAAGTTCTTATAAATGAAATAAAATAGCTTAAAAAACTGTCGTAATTGAATAAATAGCAAAACGTACGTAAATCCTGATTTTAAAAGACAATATATTCAAAAGAAAAGAAAAATTTTAATTTAAAAAAATGTAATCTGAAATTTTCTGATTACAGTCAAATACTTTGAAACATTTCCTGCTAAATTTTCAAACCTTTTTTTAAATCTTTTAATTTATTCAATAGAAAAATCATTAAGTTTTAAAAACTGACGTTACTGAATATTTTAATTCATAATAGCTATCTTTTTTAAATTTGCCTTAAAAATTTTATATGCATTTTCCAGCTTAACACGTTAAACAATTTTAACCTAAACAGCGCCGATTAGTCTACCAGTTTTAGAGTTAATCTTCAGAAATTCTATCATAAAATATAAAATCAAGTTATCATCATTTGAACCAAGATATTAAGAACAGCAATTTTAAATTATCAAAACATTTTTCCTGTGATATTTCATTCTAAGTTAATGTTACAGAGAAACTTGTGCATTTATTTAATAAAGAGAAGTGTTAATTATTTGAGGCGTAACTGCGTATTTATTTCACTGCATCGCGAGGCTTGTAACATAATAGTGTCCGCAGATGGAAATACGTTTTATTCTGCCAAAACGCGGCATTTGTTTGCAGAGAACAAACAATACATGTCTTTTTTGATGTTTAATGAACTCAGCAAGTTAACAAAATTCATTTAAAAGCAAAAGTATTTATATAAGCTTATAGATTATGCTTATATCTATTGTATTTTGGGAAAAATTACTAACTATAATTAAAGATTTAATATCAGTTTAGAAAGAATTTGGTTCATGAATGCAAGTGAAACATACCAGTGTTAAAATAAACTACAGCTGTAAATTTAGCTTTGATTTCAAATAAAAGGATTCATTGAATTTTAGGAGAAAATTCTGACTCTGATCTTTCTTCATATGAAATAAGTATTTTCTCATACTTAAATTCCCTTCGAAGAAACACATACATTTCCGTGTTAAGTAAAACAGTTAAATTAAGTCAATTTTTATTCAACAGGCAACGCTCTATAGGTCACTTTATGTACTGGTCGCTGAAATTGCTGCACCATTAAGGTTTTGTTTAGTTTAATTTACTTGATTACGGAAAAGAACTCGAGAGCTCTCTGCTTAAGGAAAGAGATGCCTTCTTGAGGACTTTTAAGGGAAACTAGCTCGTATACACGATGTACTTGAGGAAAACCATGAAAACGCCCATGCAGCCTGTCCGTTCGCGGGATTCGAACCTTGGACCGAACTACCAGTGTTCAGCGACTTTACCACGTGGCCGCTGGTGATCCGCGCTGATTATAAAAAGAGCGCACAGCAAACCTGAAATTTTTAAGAAAGGTAGAATATGCTAGGATATGAAAATCATTAGCAATTCATAGCTTGCGCGCATTACAGGTAAAAGTAATAGTACCTCAAAGCAAATAAAAAGGCAGATTAAAATGCCGATATTTCATTCAGAAATTACTTTTCTGCTTTACTTCTTGTGTTAGGAATAGTGTATCTCTTAAGGAAAAAAACCTCAGCATGTCTCAGAATTCGATGGCGAGAGAGCTTACCGAGTTATTTTATTGTATAATTGCTGCTCA
This sequence comes from Stegodyphus dumicola, assembly GCF_044657685.1. Lineage (NCBI taxonomy): Eukaryota > Metazoa > Arthropoda > Arachnida > Araneae > Eresidae > Stegodyphus > Stegodyphus dumicola. The sequence continues at coordinate 140,113,650 of NC_140771.1, read as the reverse complement.
TGTCTGTCAGTCTGTCAAACTTCAATTACTGTTATGAGAATCTGCAATCAATCAGTTGAATAAAATAGAATAAGAGGTAAGACCTCCATGCCCACTGCTTACTAATGCCTGAGACGACACACTTCTCGTCCTCAGTGGTCACTGAGCCACATGAGCTCACTCAGCCTCGTTAGTGGTCATGGAGCCAAATGACGTATTTTGGGTCATAGGCTGTGAAACGTGGGCACGACAAAAACTAATCGCACTTATACTGTAAAGGCGTTTGTAAAACCACAAACTGTCAGCAAGACAACCGATGCTTCTATTTGCTTTGATACTACAGCAAGGAATCAACATTTACAATGATGCAGTCGGCAACGTCTATGGACGCTTTAATAATATAATGGTTTCATTTCTCATAAATCCTACTTTTATTTACAACATCGTTGATGGCCATATCCGTATGTGGAAGCACCAAGGGGAATGGTCGTTGGAAATTTGCATTTTTCATCGTTAGCTTTTGGATTTCATCTTTAGCTTGTTACAGAGGGCCACTGGCTACACGTTCCGTTCACCTAACCATCCATTGCTAAATTAGTGACGTTTTAGCGCATGTCGCTTTTCTATACCTTCGGGGCCTCCGTCACCCCATCTTTCAATAAAAAAATACAAGATCGAATGTTGCACAACTATTCTGTGTTTTTTTTAGTGCATGGGTTATCGACTTCTCACTTTACTGTCGCGTTCTTCAATCTCTCGCCCATGGAAAATTCTGATAAAGGGTTGCAAAAAGACTGGCATGAAATATTTGACATCCACTTCGACATCTAAACTGTAGCAAAGAATCGAAGCTATAGAGATTGCAATTTTCTTGACTACCATCCAAAGTCTGTCCGAATCTCCATTGTTAAGACGTTTAACAGCTGCTATTTTTGCCAAAGGCCAATGCTAGGCATACTGATTTCTGCATGCTTTCTGCCCCAAATTTACCTGAAATTTTGATCAACTAATTTTTATGGTCAGCCTTGTTTACAAGCTATATTGTTGGAGCTAATCTCAATATGCTTCTTTATGGATATAAGAAGACTTGATGTCGCTTAAACTTTTTGTCTAATTTTATATAGATTTCCTTACCAATATTGAGGTAGAGCTTATTTGTGAAATTTTTCGAAGGTCGAAATAGGCAGAGCGAAGAACAAATTAACTTACATGAGGAAAACGTTTAAACATTTTCCAAAGCAGAAAACGTCTAGTAAATTACGCCAAGTAGTACATGAAACTCAAAATAACACTAACGTATCTTAAAAGAAAGAATGATATGATAAATGCACTACTAAAGTAAATTCAGAAATAATGTATCTAAGGGAATTTCTAATCAAAATCGGAATGATGTCAGTAAAGTGAAAGGACAGAGGTAGAGTTGAGAAAGATATTGTATTAAAGTTTGTCATCGAAGTCTGGGTTAAGAGGTTGTCTAGAAGAAATTTATTAAAGAATGTTATCTAATGAAAATTTTGACATTTAAACCCATCAGGCAAAATGCTTCAGTTTTATTGTCTGTTACGACTGAAGTGGAAAGTTTGGAACACGGTAAAATGTTGAGAGTTTAGCCTCACTTCTTTTTCTAAGATATTCTTTGTGAGTACTCAAATATTCTGAAAATCTGTTCTAAACCTCTATTTGTTCATGGCTACAGAACTATTAGTTACTGTCGCTAGTATTCTGCCCATTCACCATAACTGAAATTTTGAGTAATAACGGGATGAAGGAGAGCATTTGCAGGCAATTCTCATCAAGTTTTCTTTATAGCAAGTCTTCCAGGTTTTTCCATAGTTTGCAGCATCATTTTAACAACAATCCTATACAAGTTATTAGCTATTCCGATGTCATTCTTGAAGAGTGCAAATTAATTTGTTTTACAGATGGAAATAAAATGAATGATAAGGTTGGCATTGCTTTAGTTGTTAATGCGGATAAACAAGAAAGCGACTTCAAATAGTACAGAATTAATGAAAAATGCTCCTTTTTTACTCGCTCAAACTGAGTTGCTGTGCTTAAAATAGTGATTCTCTTTATTCGCTACAATTATTACATAAAATTATTGCAAAGTCAGCCTGTTACAGTTGGTTTTGCTGGTGTGAAAAACAAAAATAGACTAAAAGCAGCAAAGGAACAGGAAGAAAAGGGATATAAAATTCAAGGAAATTATTTGTCTCCAGCATTCCAGCCGACACTACAATTTCTCAAATTGAAAATTTTTTTCCAAAAATATCTTAGATAACTATAAATTTATCATCTTTATATCGAAATGCTACCATAAATTACATACAGGAAAAAGATGCAGCTGAAGTTTTTGAGGCAATAAAGAATGCTGAAATATCTGGGGAAAAAATCACTGTTTTATTTTTTTCAGCTGCTTCACAACCAAACAAAGGCAAGAAAAGGACCTGGAAGCATAAACGAAGAAAATTTAAAAGGACTCCAAAGAAAATCAAATTAGAGACACAGCGAAATAGTAAAAAAGACGTGTTAGGTTCAATGTTCCGTCTTACTTTCTTCGGGAACATGCAAGGACCTGACTCGGAACAGAGAGTTTACTAAAGCTATGTTCAATAACTGTGGGAAGTAGACAGGATACACAAGAAGGGTATACAAAACCCTTTATTTTTCTCTATTTACAATAACTTCCGTACTTCGGAATACAAAGACCCACTACTTGTGGTCTAAACGTAAAAATATAAAAATAAAACTAAACTCTAATTTAACTTTAAAATAATAAACGTGGAAGATTGGCCTTATATTAACAGGAAGCCGTATGTAGTACAGAGAACTGTGAACACTACAATACGTTTAAAGTTATCAAGAGGATTAAACCTCCGGCCTGGAAGGCAACCAGCAACTGAGTAAAACTTCTAAGGTAAGCGGCCTGCTTCGACTAACTGCTTCCTCTCTCTCGCTTGGCAAAAAGCCACAACTTAAATACTTGGCGTTCGCCAGACAAACTTTGCATAAATACGTTAATGCTTATAATTCTGGCCGGAAGTAGAAAATAAGAAGTGATAGTAAAGATTTAAAATAAAATAAACGTTAGTAAAACTTAAGATCCTTACATACTTCCCGCCAGAGTTAATTAGTTTGAAACTGAGGTCTAAAACGACCTTGTTGAAAACTTTTAGCTCTAGAATCTAACGCGAGGCCAATCTTTTACAAACATTTCTCACTAGAAACTAGAAATTAAAAAAAAAATTTGTTTTTACAATAGCAGCTCCATGGACACCCAATTTTTCATCTGTACTGCATCTAAACAGGAGCTTTTATTCAAATCTGGTTCCTTCCAAAGTTTAATGAAATGTTACACAATGAAATGGCAAGTAACATGCATATTTATATTTCTCTTAACATTCTTATTTCATTCATGACTATTTTAATTATCTCTCCCCGTGCTCTCTGACATGTGTTGTAAAAGAACACCAAACACGAATGTGTTTATGTATACGTGTTCAACACTGCCTCCTACAATCAAAACACTAACTTGTTAAAATTCAACATGACAAGACCTCGTAACACACCCTATCTTCAACTCTAAAACCTGAGGTACTATTCTGAAAGTGGCTAACTGTGAAGTGTAGCGTCAGAGAGCCTAACTACATTCATTCAACCTTTAATACATATTCACCATGATTTGGTCTTTTTACAGTCACACGAATAACAAATTTTTAACATTACTTTCACTTTTACCATATCACGGTATTTCTTAACATTTGAAATAACAGTTCACATTGTATATAAGAACATATTAACATGCCGTTAATTTTACGCATTTGACAACATACATTAGTAGTACATTGTTAACTTCTATTCTTTTCAAAGCAAGTGCCAATTCTTTCTACATTGAAATACTACATTTCAAAAAGTCTTTCAGACTAAAACTTCTTTCTTGCCAGAAAGTTTTAAATAAAATTTATACAATAACTTTTACAATATTTAAGTCTTTACACATCGCTATTATACATCAACTTTAGTTTTACACGCGAGTAATTGAAAAACATAATACCAAAATCGGTAACAACTCATTTCTCGCCCTTTTGGCGATAAAGGTAGACCTCGCATGAGGTAAAACTTCTTGAAATCTGTCACTTGCAGTAAGAATGAAAGATTAACTTAAGTTTGCAAAGTAACATAAAATTTTACTTATCTTTGTGATATTCGGACATTCTTTTCTGAGCCCAGCCCCCTGGAAAGTAGCGTAGATTCTTGTTTGATTTATCCTCCTTCGTGTGCGGGCTCGCCCTTCAGTGCCTTCCTCTAGAAGCTTTCTTTTTTTTTCCAGTTCGGTCACCCTTGAATACCTTCTTTTTCGCCTCTGCCTGTGGTCTTGGCCGTTTGATGGCAGCTGGTCTTGGCGGAACCGGGAAACTTCTTTCGTGTTCCTGCTTGGAACTCGTTGCTGGCCGTTCAAATTTTCCTTGTAACTTTTCCTCCGCCGCTGGTGGCCCTTCCGCAGTTCGGCGACATTTGCTGCGGAGAGTCCTGTCGGATGAGTAGATCTTCCGTTTTAGAGCCGGGTTATAGTTGCCGTCATTTCTCCTGGCTCTCTTTGCATACGTCGTCCTTCTCCCTTCTTCATTCTGGGGGTGTTCGTGAGCTCTCTTTTCTGGACGGTGGAACGGCTTCTTTTTCTTGCTACCTTCAATTTTCCCGCGGGGAAACTTTCTTTTCACTTGCTCCTTCCTCTTAATGGCTTGCCCTTGTACTTGTCGTTGTTCCACCTCTGGAGCTTGTGCCTGCGGTGTCTGCCGTGCCGGATCCTGCAAAAGATCTTTGAAAATTTGCATTTTATTACGATCATAGTAGGGTTTGATTTGATCAATGTTTGCGGAACAGGTTTCCTCATTCCTGGCTTTTAACACTACTACAGCGTGAGTTATTTTTTCTATGACATATGGTCCTTCAAATCGTGGAAAAAATTTGGCAGTTTTATCTTCTGGTGCTGAAGAAAGTGAATGCTTAATTTTTAATACTTCATCCCCTACTTTATAAGTTACTCCCCGTCGTTTCAAGTCGTAATACAGCTTTTGTTTTCTCTGTGCTACTTCCGTATTCTTTTTTGCTTCTTTAATTAGTTTTTCTATATCACCCATTTTAAATTCTGGAGCTCTTTGTTGCACATAAAATAATTTATCTAACGGCGTTATAATCTTTCTGCCTAAAAATAACTCAGCAGGAGTTTTGCCCGTTGTATCATGTTTTGCGGTCCTAAGGGCGAAAGCAAATTCATTGACATAGTTATCCCAGCTTTTATGAAAATTTTTAACATAACTACGGATAATTTTTACTATATTTCTATTGACCCGTTCCGCTATATTTGATTGCGGCCGATACGGGACCATTTTTAAATGACGTATGCCCAGTTTTTGGCACATGTCTTCAAATACATTACTTACAAATTGAGGACCATTATCCGATATAACTTTTAGGGGCGCCCCGTATTTTAAAATATATTTATTTAAAATAGAATCAGTAACTAATTTCGCGGAGGCTCGTTTTAAAGGAACGATTTCGGTCCACTTACTAAAATGATCAACCATAACAAGGAGATAGCGACTTTTATTTAACTGACTTTTTGGGAAAGGTCCCAATAAATCGATGCCAATTATTTCGTTTGGAAATTCGGATTTAATACTATTTAGAAACCCGGCCGGGCGGAAATTAATATAATTAACTGCTTGACTTGTTGGGCAGGACTGGACATACGCCCTTGTTAACTTTTGCAGTTCAGGAAAATAGACTGCCTCGTGTACGCGTTGGATAGTTTTTCGAATACCAGCATGAGAACCTAAAGGGCTGTCATGGAGCTCCTGCAGGATATTTAATCTAAGACTAGCTGGGATAACAGGTCGAAATTCGTTGTTGGAATTCGTAGTTTTTGTATAGAATAATAGACCATCTATTAGTTCGTAATGGGCCGCCCTATTTCTTATCGCCACAATATCTTGGTGGCTAAAATTTTCAGGATCCTTTAAATACTCATAAATGCTTCCAAACTGAGGATCCTTACCCAGTTCGGTTATTACAGTTTCTCGGGAATTTATTGTACATGCTGTGAGCATTTCCACCTTTACGGTATTACCTTCTTTATCTATTTTAATTCTGGATAGGGCATCTGCTACGATATTTTCCTTTCCGGGGGTATGCTTGATTACCAGATTATATTCTTGTAGCTTGAGTGCCCATCTTATTAACCTTGGGGATAAGTTCTTCCCTGAGTACAATCTAGTTACCGCCGCATGATCAGAGTACACTGTTATTGGCGCCTTTCCAAAATAGGCTCGGAACTTTTGCACTGCTAACAGAACTGCAAGTGCCTCTCTCTCGGTCGCGGAATAGAGTCTTTGTGTTTGATTTAAAGTTCGGCTAAAAAATGCCACGGGCTGTTGATTTTGCGAAAGTACCGCTCCTACCGCATAATCCGAAGCATCCGCTGAAATTTCTAAATTCTCATCCTTTTCAGGAAATTTCAACACGGGGGCTTGCGTTAATGCTTGTTTTAATTTTTCGAAAGCACTATTGGCTTCGGCCGTCCACGAGAATCTTGCCTTTTTCCTTTTTAATTTTAACAATGGCTCAGCAATAGCTGCAAAATCTTTTATAAAGGACCTATAATATGAACAAAGTCCTAGAAAAGAAGAGAGCTTCTTCGCTGTGTTTGGAGTCGGATACTTTTGTATAGCGATTATTTTTGATTCGTCTGTCTCGATTCCTTTCTGAGATATTTTGTAACCTAAATATTTTAATTCAGGGGCTGCAAATTTGCACTTTTCGACATTAACTTTTAGACCGGCCTCATTTAATAAAGCAAACACCTGTCTTAAATCCTGTACATGTTGGACGAGATTATCACTAGTAATAATGATATCGTCTAAATAGATAAATGTGGACTTTCCAAGAACAGGCCTTAACACAATATCCATACATCGCTGAAATGTTGCCGGTGCCCCTGAAAGGCCAAACGGCATACGCAAAAATGCATAAGTGCCAGACTTGGTTATAAAAGCAGTCTTAGGCACGTCTTCCGGTCTAAGCCCTATTTGAAAATAACCAGTCGTTAAGTCTAAAGTCGTCATATATTTGGTGGATGTTATGTTCCTTAGAATTTCTTCAATAATAGGTAACGGATATACCGGATATTTAGTTATGGAGTTTAATTTACGGTAGTCAATTGCGAATCTCCACCTTTTTGGATGTGTCAAAGGATAGTCATTATTTTACTTACATAAAACCACCGGGCTAGCATAACTACTTGAGATGGGCGTTATGATCTTTTTACGTAGCATATCGGTGATATGCCATTCTATAATTTTTTCCTTATTCTTATCATACCAGTATGCTTTGTGGCGAACTGGCATTGAATCTCCGGTGTCAATACTATGGTTAGTAACCTGAGTAAATCCTGGAATATCACAAAATAACGAAGCAAATTCACTTACCACTTGTCGGATTCTTCGTTGCTCGTCATTAGGCAGGTGGTCAAGATTTAACATCGGCGGTTCAGCCTTTTCTCCACGAACTGGTTTCATCGTCAGCTTAAGGTACGCTTCATTAAAATCCAGCGTTGCTTGTGCCTCTGAAAGAAAATCTATTCCTAAAATAATATGTGCTTGCAGATTCTTTACTATGAAAAACATAACCTTTACTTGTTCGTCCTTGATACGAACATACAACGGTAATTTACCTATACACTTACATTTTTCTCCTTGCGCCGCTAACACTGTCGTATTATCCGAATTATATATGCGGTATTTCCGAAAATACTTACTAAAAAAATCTTCTGCCACACAGGAACACTGCGCGCCTGTATCCAGGAGTGCGGTGGCTGGAATATTATTCACCCACACTTCAATCTTCGGAAGAGTCAAATTTTTCACCATCACTGTATTTAACTTGAAGGAAGAGGGGTTTTCGTGGCCTTCGGATTTCCGCACCCTCCCGTCAGCAGAAATCCGTTTTAGTTTAAATTATTTTTCATTTCCGTGCTTTCCTTCTTTTTCCACTGGCCTTGAGACTTTTTTCCTGGATTGCTATTGAACTGTCGACGTTCGCCGGCTGTATTTGAATGCTCGGGTTTCCTTGCCCACTGATTCGCTTTGCTTCCGTAGCCGTGTGTTTGAGTTTGCTGTAGTCTTGGCGCACCAAATTGGTTTCGCTGTTGATATTGGCGTCTTCTTTCAATGTCCGCCGTTCTTCTACTTTCAAACTGGATTGCTAGCTCAAATAACTTTTCCAGTGTAGTCGGATTTCTTAATTCAATAAAGTCTTGCACTTGGGGCAGTAACCTCGGCAAAATCACTTGAATTATCTCAGGATCCGGACGGTTTCCATACAAGAGTTTGAAGACGTGAATTTTTCTTAAAATAAAGCTTGAGAGATTTTCGATTCTTTGCTGATATATACTGAAAAGTTCCGTTTCTAATTTCGCACGATCCCTTACAACAGGGAAGGCTTTTACTAGGGCAGTCTTGAAATTCTCGTAAGTATAGGTGGGACTTCCTGCTTGACCCAAGAGACTTCTGCCTATACATTTGAACCAGTTAAACGCTTGGCCCCTCAAAGCGCTGGTAGCTAAGGTAACTTTTTGAAATTCGTGCACGGGGTAGAGCATGAAGTGGTCATCCAATTTTTCCAAAAAACCTTTTACCGGTGAGTTTCTATTAAATGTTGCTTCTGATTTCATCGAAGCGCGCATGGTCTGGACGATGTATCCAAATCCTTCCAGGGCGGCAGCTGGCATTTCTGGATTCTGAGCCGCTTCTGCAGGCAGCACAGGTTCTTCTTGAAACTCGGCCATGGTTATTCTTCTTCGTCGGGCGCCACTATCAGGTTCAATGTTCCGTCTTACTTTCTTCGGGAACATGCAAGGACCTGACTCCGAACAGAGAGCTTACTAAAGCTATGTTCAATAACTGTGGGAAGTAGACAGGATACACAAGAAGGGTATACAAAACCCTTAATTTTTCTCTATTTACAATAACTTCCGTACTTCGGAATGCAAAGACCCACAACTTGTGGTCTAAACGTAAAAATATAAAAATAAAACTAAAGTCTAATTTAACTTTAAAATAATAAACGTGGAAGATTGGCCTTATATTAACAGGAAGCCGTATGTAGTACAGAGAACTGTGAACACTACAATACGTTTAAAGTTATCAAGAGGATTAAACCTCTGGCCTGGAAGGCAACCAGCAACTGAGTAAAACTTCTAAGGTAAGCGGCCTGCTTCGACTAACTGCTTCCTCTCTCTCGCTTGGCAAAAAGCCACAACTTAAATACTTGGCGTTCGCCAGACAAACTTTGCATAAATACGTTAATGCTTACAATTCTGGCCGGAAGTAGAAAATAAGAAGTGATAGTAAAGATTTAAAATAAAATAAACGTTAGTAAAACTTAAGATCCTTACAACATATTGAAGCTAAACGGAACATCCTCCGTTTACATGAAGAAATCATACGACAATATACGAAACGTCGCAAATCTCCCTATAAATACAAGTTCGGAGACCCAAGTGGCATTACAACACACCCAGTTTGTACCTGGACTGAATCTTGGTCCCATATTCTTCGGTCCTTATGAGATAACAAAAGTTCATCCATGTGATCGTTACGAAGTACGAAAGATAGGACGGCATGAAGGCCATAACGTAAACCGCTGCTGATAAAACAAAATGATGCTGCACAAACTGAATACTCGCCACCAAGACATTGATTATTATTTTTTTCTTTTTCTACTTGTTTTGCTTTGTCTTTTGAGATCTCTTCTCTTCTTCAACCAGTCGTGGATGTCCGGTACTGCAGAATGCCCGCGTGGTGATATGCTTCTTTTTATAAGAATGGCAACGGCCTCACCAACCAGATCACGTGACTACTTCTCAGAGAGAGGGAGACGGGTGCAAAGATGAAGTTCGAAAGCGAAGAATACTGAATTATGATTATTATGATGCTATTCCGCTTATCATGATACTATTCCGTTTTTATGATGCCATGGACTGATTTTCCCATTTCTTTTTATTTTTATGTGTCATCTTTGTGTTAATTACGCTTGTTATGTTCGCGTGTTTTCGTAATTAAATTATTAAATGTTACTTACTACCGTTGTCATCAATAAGATTGTTGCTATATTTCGTAAGTACAACTACATCCTACATATATATATATATATATATATATATATACTTGTCTTCTGTAACGGTTATGACGAGAAAGTGAATTTGACGCGTTTCTGCATCGGCAAGAAACTAATGCTTGCCGATCTGCGCATAAAACAGTTACTGATTTGTGCATGTAAAGAAACAAACGGTTAACGATTTAATTAGTTTTTCGTAGTAGAATTGTGTCAATATAGCGATTTTTCATTGTAAATTATTCATTAAGCGCATTATTTTTCAATCTTCAATCAACGAAAAAAGAAATTATAATTGAGGTATGAAGCATTTTGAGTAGCAATTGCTAAACTGTGGCCATCACAAAGAATCTGTAACAAATGAATTTTCAAGTGTATTTATGTATGTTATTTCAGTGCTTGCATAATTGTACTAAATACAATTGTTAATAAAATTAATGAATATATTAAATGCGTTCCGTTGAATTATGTTACTATTTTAAATAAATTGCTGAAAAGAATTGTGTTATATACTATAATAAACGCAAATTTATATTAAATTCCTTTTATATGTGTATATTAAACAATTCCTATTGTATAGAAAATGAGTGAACTGGCAATGTATCGTTTACGGTAGCAATTTTCATTTTTGTTGATGTTTACAAGATTTGGCAACAAATCACAAGCTCAAATTGAGGCATTATCATTCACTTTCTCACCAAGACTGTTACAGAAGACAAGTACCTTTTGTTTTATATTCGCGATATTATTTCTTAAAAAACAGTATATGGCGATAAGATTTGGTGACAAAATGCTTTTATTCGTGTTTTAATGCATTTTTTTTTCTAATTGCTGCTTAGTTTCTTTGAAAAATAAAAATAATATATAGTAGTATAGTTAAAGTAGTAGTAGCAATTACATTTAGTAGTAAAATAAAGATAATATTTTGTAATACATAATTATAATATTCAGTGGGAACGCGGTCTTTTTTTTATTGCCATATACTATTTTATATTCGTTATATTAGTTCTTTAAAAATAATACATGACTATAACACTTGGTGGCAATATTTGAAAAATGATAAGGATTAAAAAAGTGAAGTTTCTAGCTAGTAGCAACTCTGGTGCTAAAAACGCTGAATTTTGAAATACATCTCTTTCTTTATGGTAGCAAAACATAATAGATCTGTCTGCTCTATGGGTAAGGATGATTTTGTGGAAGACGTTTTAAGGAAAAGGCTGTATTTACATTACGTAGAAGAAAAGCCCACGTGCGACCAAATTGTTTCCCTTCTGAGAATAGAAACCGGTGAAAATTATAGTATTTCATGTTTTTACCCCCTTGGCTATGGGTCCTTCATACAATAATAAACTTATTTTATAATCAAAATAGTATCTCAAATGCTTGTAAATGATACTAAGACATAAATTTCAAGCTTGGTAGTCATCTGAATAAAATGAATAAAAAATAACAGTGAATGAAAACTATTATTTAAAATTTTTTTAAATATTTAAGTGTGAAGCAGCGAAATTAGATGAAAGTTTTGGTAACCCAAGATTTTTCAGTTACAGAACCTTGCTTACAGAATAGTTTGAATTGAAGCAGTCAGCATGCTTTGTGCAACTGGATTCAAATATTAACTTAGCTTAATGCTAAACAAATTTTAGAGTTTCTGTTTCACACTTCTCTGTTTAATTTGCACAGGCAACTGTTGTGGAGAGAATTTCTCGCTTCACAAAGAGTAGGGAAATTTCCTGAACTACAATCCCTTTCATTGCGACTAGTAATTAAATTGCTGCTTTGTGCTGTTAGCTTGCGACGCATGTAAACCTCAAGAACGTTTCTGTTATGCAATGCAAACAATCACAGATTTTCGATGGGCGTTTCATTTTAAAATCTGGGTTTATAATTTCTCTCTTCGGCGAATTTCAACTCGTTAAAATACTGCGCTAGTGAATACGTTCCTCTAATAATTTAGACTTTTGACTTTTTCCTTAATCTTGGTCTAATTTGGTGTGTTTGGTGTATTGAGAATACGACAAAGACAACTAGGGTTACCTGCCTAAGGGGAGGGATGCCTTCGTGGAAGATTTTCTAAGGGAAATGGCTCGTATACACGTTACACATGGGAAAAACCACGAAAACGCCCATGCAGCCTGACCGTTCACGGGATTCGAACCTCAGACCAGTGTTCAGTGATTTTACCGCATAGTCATATTTGCTTAAATTATGCCAACTAATGGCTGCTTAACATAATATAATATTTTCAGTTTTCATTTTCTCCGCATTCGATCAAGATTTATAGTTTTATTATACTCTGCAGGTATACACTTTTACTTTTTTCTAAAACTGCCTTCTACATTATTTTTTTTTTCATTTCGCATATCAGTTTACCTAAAAATTAAAATAAAATTGAATCAGAATTAAGAAACACATCTTCATTTGTATATAATGTTAGATAAATTTTAAAAACGGCATAAAATTACTTAATTTTAAAACCTATTTTTGTTTGCTAAATCTTAAAACAAAAGTGTAAATGCCATAAGTGTAACTTCAAGCTTCATTGAATTTAATCTCATGTCTTCTTTAGTACGCCGAATTGAATACCGCTGAAAACTAATAGCTCAATCAGATTGAAATTCTGGTGAAAATGCTAACTGCTATTACATTTTCATAGTTGTCTCCATATGTAACCTGAATAAGAGGTACTTTCCTTTAGAATGCCCTTCTAGAAGGCATTCCTTCTCTTAAGCAAATAGCACTAACACGCGTTACATTGTCAAACAATACAGTCCAATCCAGAGCGGCAAAACATGAAGAATGAAAATATCTTAATTTTAAATTTTTCAGGGTATTATTTCGTCCTTTGCATGAGTACTAGTTTCTTAGTATCAAAATATGAAAAATTTAATTAACATTTATTGTATGTAGGTATTAGTTTTCTATATTAAAAATTATTCTCAGCTGCAAAGTAGGAAGCAACATTAACTTTGTGAGTGTAACATGATTTGTGACTCTGTGGTCAAAAATCACTCAAGCTGTGAAATCAAGCGACTTATTTCACACATATTAAATTATATTTTATTCATCTTTAAATCTCGGAGTATGAGAATCGTCTAAAATTATATTTTATAAATGAAATATATTAAGAAACTTTATAAATTACAATGTTTTAAATAGATGCACTATTGAAGAGTAATATTTAAGCTATCATAATATAATTTATCATACATAACTAAAATTAAAATCATATGGCTGTTTCCTATCGATATATTTCATAATTTTATGTGTAAAAAAATCTTATATTTTGAATATGATGTTTAAAACAGAAAACAGTTTAGCTATGTTTTTAAATCTGGTATATAAGTAAGTGCAGAGATGAACTGAAAGTGACAGTGTGATGTGTGACTTGAGATGACGAATGTCGGATACTTTAGCATTATCGCACCACTTTGGTAGAGGTCACCAAATTGTGGCAACCATGCGCATAACGATTCTTCCAGATAACCATAACGATAACTGTAAATTTGAATAAGCAGCTTCACCATTTTCGTACATGCTATTTTGGTTGTATTAGAATCTCTTAAGGCAAATCGGTCTTCAGCTAAATTTTGAAATATGTGCTTGTTGGATTTGCCTGTAAACGAAGAAAGTCTTGCGAGATTTTTACATGAATATGATATTTTCCCAAAAGGGCTGGAATGTTCAGATTCGCATTTGATGATGTTGCATTGTGGAAAGCAACTTTTTTGGAAATGCAACATGAAAAATGTAAAGAGAATGTTGGCATTCGAATCGGTAATTTGTTCGAAAATAATCGCCTGACGTTTACTACAGCAGTCAGATTTATATACTGCTGGAGTAAAGAATTAGGGAGTGTTAAATTTTACTCAGGAGAGTTAGAAATGGATCCACGTCAGTCACAAAAGCAGTGGTTGCCAGAATGAAGAAAACTGTTATGCCACGTTGGCGATAACTATCAGGTACATGGTATATAGACTGTAGCAATTTCATTTATTAGCGTAGAATTAGTTTTAAGAAAATGTCTCATTATGGAAAAAAAGTATCAGCCTGATACGTACCCAAAATATTAAAGGAACCAAAGAAAAACGATTTTGTGGGGGTTTCGGTGTAACTTTTGATAAGGCTTCAATATGATTTAGAACAGTTTTCCTGCAGATGTGTGACTATGGATCAACTAAAGCATGGATATCCCACTTCGAGTCTCAGATGCTTCTTCTCATATGAGAAAGTAGTGTCATGTGTCAGTATCCTCAGCCGAAGTTAAGGCCAGTATTTTCTGAGATAAAAAAGTTCTCTTGGTTGCCTCAAAAGGGGAAACGAATGCAGCTGAGTATTATGCACAGCTTGGCATTAACATTTTACGAAGAAATTAAAAGCATACAAAAGCTGTCGAAAAAAAATGCTTTACCCCCATGGATAAAGTGCAGTCACACGCCTTTGCTAAGATAATAATTGCTGTATTTCCTGCAAGGCACCATTTCTTATGTCATCTTTTTTATAAGCCAGATCTTGCTTCAAGTATTTTTTTTTTTTTTTTTTTTTTTTTTTTTTTCTTATTTAAAAACCTGAAGAAAGATCTTTGCGGAATAAGTTTTTCATGCGATGAATGATGTTATGAATGCTGTCGATGACTGGTTTCTAGCGTTTGAAGAAGTTTTCTGCCATAGATTAAGTATACTACAAAAGTGCCAAGATAAGTGTTTTGTCATGGGAAGGAATGGTGTTAAAAGATGAAAAGTATCTGATTCATCTAGCATTGTTTTTTCTTAGACCTTGTTTAACAAATTTTTCCTCTGATAAGGTATTATATTTCTATATCCTTTCAATAAAAAGAGAAACAAGCAATAAATTTGGTTAACTTCGTCCAGAACTAACAATCCAAATAACTATAAATATTATATATATAATAATATAAAATAAATTTCATTATTTGTAACTTTTTATTATAATTTTATACTGCTGTATTTCAGAGATTGCATTCAAACCAGTTCCAAAGTTTACGCATATATTTTCAAAAAATTAATTCCAAAAATTTGTTATAATGCTGTAGAGACATTAGTTTTTTTTTTTTTTTTTTTTTTTGTTTTTTTTTTTTTTTTTTAAAGCAGAGAGACGTGAAAAATGAGCAGTGCCCTCGCCGGGAATCGAACCACGGACCTCTCAAATACGCGCCGAGCATGCTGACCACTACACTACGAAGGCATGATGCTAAGAAGGCAGAAGAAATGCCTTATAATGCTATGAAAATTTAGAGTCAGAGAAAAAAATAAAATTTCGCTTCTTTAAAATGTTAACTAATAGCTTAGATTTGATTCATATAAATATATATGAAATTCTTTAACTTCATTAAAAATCTTGTTCAGATCTAAAACAGTTTAAGTCCATTATTGTAACGAACGTATGATTTTTAAAACAGATCCATTAAATAAACGAACTATAAATTTGAGACCAAAACCACCTGCTATGACTGGCATAGCCAAATAGTATTAAAAGAGGAATAACAGCATTAACTACTGAAGCTTCCCTGTTAAGTTTGCACGGGGCAAAAATCGATAATATGGAAGTAACAGATATTCGTCCACAAGATTTCCTGTGCGTCCTCTAACCGTTGCTATATCTAGGTTAGGTTGTCTGAATAAGGCAAAGCCACGAAGGCTATCTGACTGAGAGGAAGGATGCATTCGTGAGGGACTTACTAAGGGAAATTTGCTTGTATTTACGATACACGTCGGCGAAGAAAAACACGAAAAACAACCTTGCTGTCAGCCCAATCTCCTGTATTCGTTGCTGTATCTAAGTTTTATAAATGATATAGTATAAGAGTGAAAGCAGAGTTAACTAATTCCAGTTATTTTATATAGTAATAAATAAAATATAATGGACAGCCGAATAAACAGAAAATTACCTTTAACTAGAAATTAGTTTCTTTAATTTTGTATTAAACTGGAATTATTCAACATTTCTAGTTAAAATGATTCCTAACAAATTAATAGGCATTGAACGACAAGGGTTTATTAAATAAAATCTTAATTTTTTTCAAAAAATCTAGGACGAAATTAAAAGTTAAGTACATAATGCAAATATTTTCACCGCCATCTTCCATATCCTTTAAAAATGCTCGTACCTTTTCCTGTTTAGCAATCGGTAGACGCCTTGGATGTTGCTTGATTTGTGGATGATCACCGGTATCGATTCTATGTCCCATTAAACTGGTTTGACCCTCGTCAGAAGACGAGCGGGAGAAAACATCTTGAAGATCTTTAATGACACGTTCGGTAGCATTCCTCTCTTCATTGTTTAATTGCGCATTCTGCAATAACTCCGATGTTGGTATCAATAAGAATAAGTCATTTTGAAGGAAATATTTATTGCAAGCTTCGTGAGTAAGCGATCCAGTCAAATAAATGCACAACTATGTCTTGAATAATTAAATAGTTTCTTCATTAAATAAACACGCGTCTCTCCGTGGCATTAATTTACGATGATGAAAAATCATTTATTTTTTTAACCATCTGTCATTGATATTTTAACAATTCTATTTAAATTTATAATATTCTACATTTTGAATTGGTAGGGGGATTAATTTTTTAACAATTACATTAATTGTAGCTATTTAGTTCAAAATTGTCTTAGATGTTAAACTGGAATCTGCATGCAAAAGCCTAAATGGAGATATATAAAAGTCCAAACCTAAAAGAAATGCATAATTGAAATTTTTTAATGTTTATGTTTTTTAGTAGTTTAATATTTTAATATTTGTAGCGTTTAAAATTTTAATCGTAAACTCTTCGAGATGTTAAACTGTAATCTAAATTTTTAAGACTGCAATTTGTTTTAATTTTTATGTTATTTTATTTATTTTGGGGGGGGAGGATGTGTTTTAAGCGTATTTCTACGCCTAATATGTAAGCATGTTAAAAAGCATGTCAAACAACGAAGAAATTTTACTTTCAAGCAACATTATTCAAAGCTGTTAGCGAAAATTAATTTTCTGCAAACAAAATCAGCCGCTGTAATCGGTATAGTGCTTAGCGATGTTGAATGCCGTACTGATGGGTTCGGCCGATCCTGGAAGAGGAATGGATGTTTGGAAATGTATAGTGCCTGTGTGGCATGGACTCATTTAAAATACTAATGGGCCACAAAAGGTCTTCTCGAGTGGTTTGATGGTAGGAAAAAAATGATGGTAGGCTTGATAACATCGCCTTCTTCCATATCCTTTAAAAGTGTTCGTACCTTTTTCTGTCGGTAGACGGTAGACGTCTTGGATGTTGATTGATTTGTGGACGATCACAGGTATCGATTCTATGTCTCCCGTCAAACTGGTTCGACCCTCGTCAGAAGACGAGCTGGAGAAAACGTCTTGAAGATCTTTAATGACACGTTCGGCAGCATTGTTCTCTTCATCGTTTAATTGCGCATTCTGCAATAACTCTGATATAATGCTCTCTAAAGACATGGATTCTGGGATGTTACTCTTTCTTTCAACGCTGGTTACTGAAGTACACGCTGCAACCGCTGCACCTGTCTTAATAACTCTCGCCTTGTCGGTTACATTGGCACTTCTAACCGGGATAATGGTTATTGACAAGTCGACGAGTGCTGAGGTTACTAGTACTTCGAATATTCCATGACGCGGTAGCGGAAATTTCTATTTACGACCGTGGATCCAGGAAGTAGGAATTTTGTTCTTGCTGGTACTATGATATCGTCTTAAGCTTATGCTATTATGGACAGATTTAACTTCTTCACCATTAATTGCGAATAGGGCTATGTCCTCAGAACAAGGATGTATTTCGTTACTTTTTAAGTCCAAGTAAAAATTGTATTTCCTTAGAAAGTCCAAGCCGCGTATGCAAGGATCTGTAATATCGGCCACATGTGCCGTGTGATGGTAAGTGGCACTTCCAAACGTGATGTCAACGTTTAACTTCCCGTCGATGTCGATCTTCTCACCGGATACATTCTGGAGGGTAACGCATGGCGGCGTCCAGGTAGGTTTACCTTCCTTTGTTGAGGCAAGTCTTTTCTGATGATGGTAACATTGGCTCCTGTATGGATGGTAATATTGCAGGAAACTTTGTTGATATGTCCCATGATGAAGGGTCCATTACTGCCGCACCTTATGGCAGAAATCTGAAGCACTTTAAAATGAGGCTTCTCGTTATTTGGCAACCTCCGCCTCGTGAAATGGCCGCTAATTAGTTTCCCTCCTTCTTGCTAGGAGCGGTCTTAACATCCGTGTGGGGGTTCTGCAGTTTCTTCGTATGTGCCCTTCAGCACCGCAGTTCTAGCACTTTAGGATCGGTTTCTTGTCACTGTTGTTCCATTTCAAGGCACAGAACTTGTCTTGTTAAATCATCTAGCCGAGCAGCCATTTAATCCGCTGGCTCTTGTACCTGCGCAGCTCTGATTGGGTGTTGGTCTTGCTCAGCTGCCTCGAATTTCATGGCGTACACCAGAGCACTTTTTTAAGTCCTTCAGATCCGCCATTCTCAGTGCTTTTTGTATTTCAGGATCCCGGATGCCGTCAATGAAATATTTCACCCACATAATTTTCCTTCTTTCTGTCGGGCACTCTGAGAAGGCGAGATGGGACAGCCTTTCAACATCCGCGGCGAGCTCCTGGGGTGTTTCAGTGGGCTACTATTGACTGGATTGTAATTGAAGCCTGCTGTAGTGTTTCCAACATTTCTCCCCAGAGCGCAGCTTCAATGCGCCAGATAGAGCTTCGAAATCTAGCCTTTGGTTTTCTGGGAGAGTTTGAAGGATGTCCACTGTATCTGCTCTAAAAGAAGTGGCGAGATGACAGGCCTTAACTTGGGATCCTATCTGTTCGCTTCCGCCACTATTGAAAATTGTGCCTTATACACTTTCCAGGAAGTCTTCCCATGATACGTGGAAAACTTCAGAGAAGGACGAGCAGGCGTGAATAAAAATTTAAAATCATCAGTATTGCTCCCTGCCATCATTACGAATTTCTTCAAGGTTATCAACTTCTTTGGCGACCGCAGTACCCCTGTCATCAATTTGTTCTTTCACTGCAGAAACTCTTCCTTCTATTCGTTGTTCCACAGCAGCAACTCTTTCTTGCATTTCTCCAACTTTGTCTTCAACTGTGACTATTCTGCCTTCCACAGCCTCGAATTTGGTTTCTGTTATGCAGGTAATTTTTCTTTTCATTTCCTCTTGACCTGCTTCAATCTTTCCTTGTACAGCTTTCATCTCTCTTTTACTTGACCAGATTCCATAGTTTTTTTAACGGACTCTTGGTAAGCTTTCATCTCTTCTATGCCCGCGTGCAATACTTCTTTAAAAGAATTTTTCATCTCTTCTTTAAATGCAGCAGAGGCTGCCATGAATTGCCTTAACAGTTTCTCCATCGTTCTTGTAATTGGCATTCAATACCCCACTCCTGACACCAAAACGTGTTGCGTGCGTACGGGTTTGTAATAAATTGAATGCAGAAGTCCGACGAAAAGTGAATAAAATTTATTCTTATCCCAATATTTTTATACAAAATGTTGAAATTTCCTCAGGGATATTCTTACAATATCACAATATATCACAGTAGTTATATTTTAACTACTAAAGTATAAATAGAACTCAGTTCAAAACAGAGAAGGCTAATCCTATCGCACCGCGAATTCCCTACAATCAATAACAAAAAGTAAGTAAACAACAACAGTTTTCTAAACAACTCAATTGAGATGATTTCCTCCAGCTTTTATAAGTTTTTTAAGTGCAAGAGAACATTCTTGTATTTTCTCTATTTTTTTTTTGATAGCAAGACTATAATTACGAGATATATATTTATTAAAATGTTAAATGCGCGTGCTCCTGTATTTTATTTTTTTACGGCGTAACTTTCTCTTCAAATAAGTCTCGTGCTGCATTGCACGGGAGTATAAAACAATTTTAATTACAAATTCTACTAAAAATAACTAAATAAATACAAAAACCACAACAATACTCTTATTCTCAACTTCCAGAACATATTCAAAAGTAAGATATCTATTTTAATGTGAATGACCATGTACACCTCTACATCTGAAATCCTGTGATTTGTTTTTCTAATTAGGTGCTGCCTGAAATCGTGAATATGCAGAAATCACTCAACATCAATAGTAATTTGAATAGATAATCTGGTGGCGTGTATTAAATATGTGGGAAAAAATGCTGTTTCTGTTGTCTAAGCATCTTAAATCATTTTAGTATTGTAGTCATTTTAATATATTGCTTTCGCGTTAGAACACATTCGTTTTGAACATTGCTGATAATTGCATCATTCAGTATTTATTTTGATACTGAATGACTATATTTTATATTCCTTCATGAATGACGTGATTTTAGTTTCAATATTCATCTAACAAAAGTTTTTAAAAAACAATGATTTTATACATTTATGGGTTATTATGTGTTAACTCTTTTATTGTGCTTTGTAAATTCCCTGCAATGCAAATTTTTATATCTTTACAGGTTTTGGGGTATAAAAGCTAGAGTATAAAGTTACCAGAGAAGCAAACGTGTGATATATTTCTCAAAAAATTGCTCCAGATGATTATATATATAAGTGTATATATTACATTTGTAGAATATATAAAGCTATTATCTAAAAAAATATTTTTATATAAGTATATTTTAAAAATTTACTTCTCTTTTATATGATGAAGAGCTAGCTTAATTGAACCATAGTCTAGATTTTACCCTGTCGTAATTTTACTCGTATAACGCATATGCGTCTTAAGCCGGGTACTTTAGGTTGTACGGGCGTAAATTTCATTGATGCAGTCACTTTCATGAGATAGCATTTCGCAACGCACTTAATGACGAGGTGTTGGCATTTAGAAATCATCAATTAAATACTTTAACAAAAGAGCAACAGCCATTAAGCTGATTTAAAAATAGTAATGTGGGTTTTTTTTTTTTTTTTTTTTTTTTTTTTTTTTGTCAATTTTTTAAGTTTCCAGAGTACTGCAAGCTACTTGCAGCATTTGAGACAAATTGTTTAAGTGTCAAATATAGGTTCCTTATCTTCTCGACGATCTTTATTGAAGGTTACAAACACATCTAGGAACAGTGCAGCTTTCAAAACAGCTAAGAATCCAAAGCACGAAGCTGAAAGTTAGAAGCAAAAAATATAGTGAAATATATTATTATACCAACAGGAAAAGTAAACTTGTCTGGATAAACTTACTATAATAATTTAAATAATTTAACTTAAAAATTAGGTTAGGCTAAATATTTATAAAATTTGCTCAGTTTGGACCACAAGCAGAAAGAGCCAGTCTTATTCAGGGGACGATCTAATTTTTCTCTGGTATTTGGTTTGTAAATAGAAAAATGTTTTAGGATTAGCTTTGAAAAATCTGATATTTTTCAACGCTCTGATAGACTTGCTCAAATTGCGGTAAATAATATAAACAACCCTAAGACACTGAAAGCTGTTTTTTTTTTCTCCCCACTAATTCTTATACCTCAGGGAAAAACAAGAATTAAAACGTTTAGGGATAATCTTTACCATATATCGTCTTTACTGCTATCACAAAATCAATAGCGGGATCCGACACCTACTTGAAATTGAGAGGTAGCAAAACAAAAACAGTTGTTTTGCTACCTCTCAATTTCACTTGGACTTTAAAAAAAACAGATAATATTTTTACTTCCTTGTACGAAGTAAAAAGGAAGTATTGTAATCGCGAAAAGTTTCAGGCAGCATATTTCAACGAAAATATCCCATTTTGACCTCTTTCAAATCCAATTTAACGATGTATTTCTGTGATATCTGTATGTAAGGACAGAATAAAAGACTCTTTTCCTCCAAAAAAAATTATAAAACTGCTTTAAAATGAATTCTGAAGAGAATTTTTCATGGCGTCTGTACGAACGTATGTACGTATCTCGCATAACTCAAAAACGAGTAGCCTCAAGAACGTTGAAATTTTGTATATAGGACTGCTGAACGCTGCTCAAGTGGACTGCCGCCCTTAACTATAGTAAGCCTTACGGTATTTGTTTCCACTTGGCAGATGCTGTCTAATCATGACCCGCTGATCCGACAGCATTTATTATTTCAAAATCTTAGGTTTCTTAATCACTCATTATTTTACATAGGTTTTTAGTATCTATAACTGCCTGGTTGTTAACTCAAGTTCTATTTTAACTACTACGCTGCTAACTAATACACTACTTTAACATGGGCAATGTTGCTATAATTCCTTTACACTGCAATTCTACTTCAATGTTTTACACTAGACCACACAACATTTTACACTGAGTACTATACATTGAAACAATATCATATATAAATGCAAGACATAGAAGAATATAATAATGCAAGACATAGAATATCCTATATAAATGCAAGACATAGTAAACCTGGTTATACATATTATACGATAATATTAGATCATTTTTCTATCGCACAATTTCGAGTACAATACAATGCCTACGAAACTTTACACTCTAGTACTATAAGCTACAAAAGTACAAACTCGGCTAGAATTGCATTTTACATTGGGTACATTACATTGTGATTCTATTATATATATGTACAAAATTTACAAAATATATAAGCATTAAAGTCGCATAACCTCATACTACTACTTATACAGATATACTGAACAATTACTGTAAATACAGTAGCTCTATATCTTGATTACAATTCACACTGTACTAGTTAGCCATATTATTGCAAAATTAAGAAATAATATACAATGTTAATCAAACCATACACTGTTATTCATTATTGATGCAGGTACCCAAAGATAAAACTATAAATGAAAAATGCTAAGGTTAGGTTACAATACACTTTTCAAAACCATTCCTAGTTAGCAAATACAGTGGAACTACCAACAACATGATTTAAACCTTGATATTTCAAGCATAAAGCATAATCCAGTTTATATTCTGTAGTCTAACTGAAACAATTCAACAATGATACAGTTATATAACTAGTAATTTTTACAATACGTTTTAATGATTCTTTCAGTTATGAGACTTATTAATTGTAGGGTAATCTAAAAGTCACAAAGATGTGTAAAATGAATAATTAAGAATCTATACACCAATGTGGTTAAATCACACAAACATTGAACAGTTCAAGGTTCTGCAATGGTAATAATGTTATGTCATTCACAAGGAAGTCTTTACCCTAAGATGTTCCTTTAATTGTGAGCGTACAAGGTACAGATGTGTGCAGTAATTGTCAAATATTCTGAAGTGTTCGCTCTGTTTATGCCTGCATGACTCTGTGCACAGTACTTTAATACCAATTGCGTTTAGCAATACTATTCTTGCAGATTGTTTCTGCCCATTGTGGCCGAAATAAATCACTTGGTCTCCTCAGGTAATAAGATTTGGTGGATGCACAATGGAAGAGATAGTGATCTGGATCACCTACCTCTCCACATTCACAGAATTCTGTTCCGCTTAAGTGGAACCTCTTTAAATAGGTAGGGAATGGTCCATGTCCAGAAAAAAAGTGGGTCTGTGCACCGTTCGTGACTTTTGCTACAGTTCCCACTTTTGGAAAAAAAGAGTAGGTCCTTCTACCTGTGGGTGCTGAGTCCCGCCTTTCCTGCCACTGGCATAATAAATTTTCAAGAGTACTTCTCTTGAGATAAGAGGTTGGGAGTTTTACAGGATATTCTCTCAGGCTTTTATCATTTGCTGCCGATTTGGCAAGCTCATCTGCCTTTTCATTGCCTGTGATGCCCACATGAGTTGGGACCCAGACCAAGTGTGGACGTAAGGAGGGAGGGCAATGCAAAAGAATTTTTTTGAGCTCTTGTACATAAGAGCTCCTGCTTTTATTTCCTCTAATCGCTGCCAGGCTAGAGGCCGAGTCACTGAAGATTGTTGCTCTGAATCTAAGTGAATAAACTGCAAATTTAATTGCTGCTTTTAGCGCTGCAACCTCTATCTGAAAGACTGTATTTCTAATATCTAGTCTTCTTTTCCATGTTTTAATAATAGTCTCCCCTTGTAAAGCGCAAAATGCACTTCCGGCGCCTCGCTCTGTTTTGGATCCATCCGTGTAGAGGCTGAAGCTGTTCTTTTTTGAAGATGCGTACACAAGTTGGATGCTATCGGACAAGTCTATGTCTGCGGGGTGCCCTAAAAGAACTGGTTTGTGCTTTTC
Organism: Stegodyphus dumicola; assembly: GCF_044657685.1. Taxonomy (NCBI): domain Eukaryota; kingdom Metazoa; phylum Arthropoda; class Arachnida; order Araneae; family Eresidae; genus Stegodyphus; species Stegodyphus dumicola. The sequence goes on along the minus strand of NC_140771.1, from coordinate 140,089,352 downwards.
ATAGTCTGTGTGATAATAGGTCTGATTCCATAATGTTGCATTCTCATCTAGTCTCAGCACTCTTGCCAATAGGGATTCCCGTTCTGCTTGTAAGTCTAATGGTGGTATACCAGCTAGCACTTGAAGTGCTTCTGTAGAAGTGGTTCTGTATCCTCTGCATATCAGTAATAATTGCATTCTTTGTATTGTGAGCAATAGTTTACTCATATGTGAGGAGATATTTTTCCCCCAAATTGCTGCACCATACAAGATAATCCTCTCGGAAATAGTACGATACCAACTTCTCAGAATATTGGCTGGCGTTCCCCACTGTATTCTTACTGTTTTGAGCATGTTATTTGTAAGGCTGTTTATTTTCTGTTTCACCTCCTTCAGGTGTGGAACCCAAGATAATTTATTATTAAAAGTCAGTCCCAAGTACTTCAGATTGGGCGCGCGTTTGATCGGTATACCGTTCATTTTAATGGACGGATTTCTTTTTGGAATACCTTTCCTACCTATGTAGAGCAATTGGGTCTTCGTTGCAGAGGTGATCAGTTTGTGACTCTTGGCCCAGGCTGAAAAGTCGTCGACTGCCTTTTGAGCCTTTTGTACCACGTCATTCCTGCTAGTAATGACTAGAAGAAAATCATCTGCGAAGGCTTGTATATTCACATTTGGATTATTATCAAACAGAGTAAAGGCTGTGTTAGCCACCAAATTCCATAACGTGGGTCCCAAGCAGGAACTAACATGTAGATGTGCACCTCGTATTTTGGTTGCAATCGGCCGCACCAAACGTATATAAATATATTTATATATATATCCATTCTGTTACCCGGCTCAGTGATCTCAGTTTCTTTACTCTTATATGTTTGTAAATTGTACATTTTTTGCTTTAAAAATGATTGAATTATGTTGTTCTTATTTTCCGGTTAAGGTTTTTATGCCTTTAGTAAATCTGTATGCAATAATTTTAGAATTATCAACAATTTTAAAATTGTTTAAGTGCCGCTAAGCCTAATAATGTTTTTGATGGCGGCCATTGCTCTTGTTTACATTTCAAACAGCAGGATAGCGGATTTGTTGCCAATGTAGAGAAACTTAGCTTCGCAACTACAAAGATAACGCCTTCATTTATTATTTAAATCATGCTTAATCCTTTCTGGAATTTCGTTTCTGGAATTAGCGTTTAAGATTTACTTCGTAATTTTTAATACAGATATTTTGAGTTTTTATGTATTTTTGCCTTGTCGCGAAGTGAAAACTTAATTAATTCAATGAGAAATACTCAATCGTCTGTGAAAAACTGTTTCTTTTTTGTTTTGTTTTCTTAATTTCTTTTATACATAGTTCTAGCTTTATTATAGTATTTGTATAGAACATGTGGCAACGATTAGATAATTCTTTAAATAATATAAATTTTGTGCATTCTGAGTTATAATATGAACGAAATATGTTAAGTAAACCTAGCGCCAGAGTGTCGCTATGGTAAATAAAGTGAATTTTAAAGAATGCATTTATTCTATTGTGGTTTATGCGCTGTCGGCGAAGTAGGTTTAATTCAATTTAATAAGTTTAAATGAAATGCAAGAAAAGTGCGTATAATTTAATATTCCGTACAAGGAAGTCATGTGGTGTACACATCAGATTTTTCTAATAATAAGATCAGATCAATTCCACAAAATCGTGGTCGAGAGGCAAGGTTTGTTCATGTCGTTTGTTGGCTTAGACCTCGGGAACTTTAAAGTGCAAGCATTAACAAGATAATCTAGTTGTTAGATTATCATAGTCCTAAGGCATGAAAGTCAATAACTCCGTTCACACCTACGAAAGAGCATTGTTATCGTAGCCAATCAAGAAAGGTATAATTGCTTCTGCTTGAATGCGCAACTGATTCAGTTAAATCATCGACCGAATGTTAATTCGTGCTTGTTTCTTTGTGATTGTCCGGTCTTTATACTAAGACTGGCATAAAGCTGAACGTTGGAACATTTTCTGATAACAGTTTCCATGACAAATCAAGGTCTCGTTGCTTACAAACGAAGATCCGCGTATGCCACTAGTAAACGCTCCATTAAACAATACGAATTTGCTCAGCTCTGCCGCAATTTTGAAGAAGAATCTCCAGGAGGACGGATCTGAAGACATTCCACCCTTCTTTTCCTCCCAGAAAGCTGTTGTAATGACAGTAGTCATAATAAACTGAATTCAGAAAAGCAAGCTATAAAATAATAATAAAGCAAAATCACTGAATATTGGACTAGAAAGTACACTTGAATCTATACTATTATATATATTTTACTAAAATGCAAATTGCATTAATTCTAATGTTACAATTTTTATGAATATGTATTCTTGTACAAATTAATTTTCAAAATTATTTATGTCTGATATGTTGTGTACATTATATTATATTAATTTTTATGCGTTCAGTTTATTTCTCCTCTATCACTTGCTTGCGTGGTTTAATCTTGTCTTCTTGTATGCATGTTTTATTTCATTTAAAATTGAGAAGAAATGTCAGATACATTTACATATAGCGATGCCATCACCATTTTTGCTATTTTTCTAGACCAAAATTATATTTTTTTTTTCAAAAATATGTTTATTCATGCTACAGAAATTTCTTCCATTCGGCGAAATTTAGCTTTCTTGAAACTAAGTCATTTTCTGAATCAGCGAGAAGCTGCATTCCCGAATTCCTTTCCCATGAAAAGAAAATATAAGCACCAAATTGAAATTACTCGTACAAGAAAATACATATTATCGCATCCAGGCATCCTCAAGAGTGTAGTTTTACTTACGTCATAAAATATGGCCTTAAAAATTAATGTGCAACATAAACAGAATTTCAAATGCACCTGTCTGGCGTTCAATAAACGACTTTTGCACACCCAATAACTATTGTCGTTAGTAAAAGCAGTTGCCTCATTTACGACCAGTTAAACATTCCGTTGGGTAATTATGCGCAGTCTGCAACGTTTTCGCTGGAATCGATTTGCCGAAAAGATATACAGATGGACAGACTATTATTTAAAGTCTAACTAAATATTGAATTTTTCAAAGCTTTTATTTTTGCTCTTTTGGCCCCAAAATATTTTTATTACACTTTCTTAAACAAAGAATCTTTCCAAATAATAAAACATACGTGAAGAGATACGAGCGGAAAGTACAAAGAACTTTCTCTAGATCTTTTTTATTAAAGTACATTTTGTTGTTCAGGAAATTACTCTGGAGAATCAATCACAATAGACAGTCACTCAAATTCCTTGAAGTTAAAAGTCCATTATTTGATTAAATGCATTTCACGCTGTTAAACTGTTTTTTGTTGCCCCTTGTGTGTAATGGCCAGAGTAAAGATAAAAGTAAAAAATTGTTACTGAGTCCTGAAACTTTTTTTTTTCTTCTGCGTGAAAGAGAAAAATTTACTACAAGTAGGCGAGATAAGACATTTTTTAACTCCAAAGAGAAAACAACTGTACTATTTTAACTGTTTTTCCATTAATATTATTTTCAAAAATTGTATAAAAATACATGTGCAAGGTCATTACAAAAGGAGTGATATTTTTAAATACCGTATCTAATGTAAATGCGCCACCCAACCGGTATAGTGGTTAGCGTTGCTGACTGCCATGCCGAAGGCTTCGGGTTCGAATTCCGGAGGAGATATAGATGTCTGTAAATGTACAGTCTCCTTGCGGCATGATGGCACTCTAAATATGCGGTGAGCCGAAAGTCCTCCCAAGAAGGTGGTGGCAGCGGAAGAAGTGTGCGAGACCCTCGGATCCGTTACCCAAGGTGCACTTCAATTTTATTTAAATCGGATAGCTATTATCTCTACGCATATCTGGATATTTCATTTATACCAGTGCGATCACGGAGGAATTAATAATCGTTTTATTAGTACTCGGAGACTTTTGCATAGCGATAAGCTATTGTGATTTAGTTTCTCATCTCCTTGGAAGTGGCGTCGCCCACCGGATTTACAAGTGTCTTTTATCACCAGAAGCGCATTCTTTTACGGATTATTTTGAGCCCGGATTTGTTACAATCTGATATTTAGAACTTTAATTATCGCTAATTAACTGCATTTTCTACGTGGTGCGTTTCTTCATAGGAAACTATTCCCCCCTCACCCGCGTTGCGGGGTCTACATCCTGTTTCAGAAAGGGATACAAAGGAATTCACCCATCGACAAATGCAACTGAGGATTTCGTAGTTTCGGCATTTCTCCTAGAGTTTATGTTCTAGAACCCTGGAACAAAGGTTATTATATTTACCGTCAAAAGAGAATCAAGAATTTCAAAAATTGGAAAATATCGGACCTATTAGCTCAATTTTTTTAATTCATTCCCCCCCCCCTGGACTTCTCCGCAGATTCAGTTGGTGTGTTTCGTGACTGTGCCTCGTATTAAATGCAGTTGGGATTATTGGTTTTATTAAGGAGTACAGATGAAGCTAAATGTCATTCAGTGCTTTTGTTATTGAATTCCAAAAGTAATTAATCGCGGACTCTCATTCAGTGCTTTTGTTATTGAATTCCAAAAGTAACTAATTGCGGTTATTGGTTTGTACAGGACTTGTATAATCTGCCTTTTAAATTAACTCTGTAATTAATAGTGAATTCTGATAATCAGATTTAATTATATGGTTAATGTTCAAAGCTCTTAATGTGCAAAATAATTAGTGCGATTAGTATTAAGAGCATTTAATTAATGCCTAGGAGTAAATATTTACCTTGTATCTGGAAAATTGGTAAAGTAAGTGAATTAGACTGTTAAATGTTTTTTTTAATTGATACCATTTTGATAAATTTCTTTATACCTCAAACTTAATTTTCACTCAGCGTAATAGATCTGTAATATGTGCTAGAGCAGACCGTAATGTATCGTGTTAATACACTTATTTATGTGTTGTAACTTTGTCTAATTAGATGAATAATAGATTAATTAGAAATATTCACATTTCTTAAATAATCTAGCTATTCTCCGACTCTCTTAATCTCATTAATTGCTCAACGTAACTGTTTGCTTTTAGTTTCTTGCTCGAGCAAGCTGTTGAAAATGTTCTTCTGTCTCTGTATTTTTATAATTTCTTAAAATATTGGCATTTCAGCTAAGTTTACAGATTCCTAATACTATTGTATTAGCATTTTATTTATTTATTTTTTATTTTTGTTTTATTTTATTTTATATGATGGCACTCTAAATATGTCCACCCGAGAAGGTGGTGGCTTCTTTCACTTTTATATATCTTAACATCTGGTGTTACCTAAGTCTCGAAGTCTAATTAGACCAGATTTCTTTAGGACTGTTTATTGCCTCAAAATATCTTCCTTATTTATCATATGTAAGAAATGGCCTCTGATCTAGTATCTCCAGCAACTTCAGTCACCTCAGAACAAAATAACATTATTCCTGTATCTTCTGCTTTAAAAGAACTAAACCTTTCTTCTAAAGGAGATTCCTCAAAACGAGCAGACACTTTGAACGACATCTATGACAGAATCCTTGCCCTCATTTTCACAAGTAACGGAAAGAATAAGCTGAGCAATAAAGACTTTACTTCGTTAAAAAATTACATCTTCAGCGTAAGTAGCATTCTAGTAAAACAAGAACTACGTATTGCTCAGTGCAGTTAGCAGAAATAGCAGGTGTCGCGATCCCTCAGTCTTCAGCTCCCCAAGCACTCACTTCTACTTTTCTTCTACACTGCTGTTAATGAAGAAGCGCCTTTTATTACAGTTGCCAGTAGGAAAAAGTTACCGACAACCTCCACGATCCTTCCTGAACACGTGCTAATCATTGGCTCTAAGGACACTTCCCGTACTCCAGTGAGTAGTAAAGCTCAACTAGCAGCTTATATACATCCAAGTCAACTTGGAATCTCTTTCGTTCAGGTTCGTCCTACACGTTTTAGGGAGCTGCTCATAAGGTACAGGGGAAAAGCACACTTACAAAGATAGCGATAGACGAACGGCCACTTCTCAAAGAAACACTAGCTTTTAAAGATCCCAAGCCTAGAAAGTCCCGTTTCATTATTTTCGGAGTTTCAGAAGACGTCGACACTGAAGGAGTATTAGCAGCGTTGACAGATTACGTGGCGTCTTCATCATACAAGTCCTTTCCGATATGTAGTAAATACTTAAGACAACACGGGAAGAAAAGCTGGATTGTTGAAGTTGATCCAAATTTTAGAGATCAGCGTGTACTCACTGGTAGGCTCCTGATCGGTTTTAACTCCTGCCCGATACGCCCCTACGTCAATATCGTGCGCTGCTTTAACTGGCAGGTCTTCGGGCACTTAAGCAGATAATGTAAAAGATCTCAAATCTGTTCGAAGTGTAGGAACGGCCACCTAAGACAAGAAACTCAAGTCATGGAGGAATTTCTGCTCAAACGTTCGCACTTCTTTTGGTCCGCAGCAAAAAATTGTATGTGATAGGGTCTTTCAACCTACATAACTCACTGCCCTTGCAAATCAACAGTCGGTTTCAAGTTCAGAGATTGTACGCAAGATTCTCGATACCATTTTTACAGAAGATAATCTAGATAATAATTGCTGATGATCAACAGCAAAGAAGACTGAGGCAGCAATTTGAATCTGACTGCCGAATTCTATCTAATACAAGCGATTCCTCCCGCAACCAAAGCTGAAGTGAACAATGTTGTGGAAGCATTGATCAGAAAAAAAGGCACCAGGTCCTGATGGACTGGACAATGAAATTGTCAAACAAATTAATAATTCTTTTCCTGGACTACTGTATTTACTCTTTCAAGTGTGTTGGAGGTTAGGAAACTTTCCTAGGGGCATGAAGAAGGCTGAAATAGTACTTTTCCTGAAGCCAAACAAAGATCAAAAGAACCTTCCTCATACAGGCCGGTGAGCCTACTCCCCGCCATAACTAAGGTGCTAGAGAAGTTAATTCTTTCTAGATTAAACTACCACCTACCGAAACATGGGCGAATGCATCATAATCAGTTTGGTTTCTCTAAAGTAGAGTAAACGGACCAAGCAATTAATTATCATATAAAAACTGTCATAAACAATAGGAATCAAGATAAATATACATTCATAGTCTCAATAGATATTAAAGGAGCTTTTGATGTTTTATGGTGGCCAGATGTTATAGATTGTCTAAAGAAAGCAAACTGCCCACGATATATTATATGCTTAATTAGAAGCTATTTAGAAGACAGACATATCCAATATACTTCGGATGAAGGCATACTTACCAAGAAACTGAAAAAAGGATGTCCTCAGGGCTCGTGCTTATGGCCTACCCTGTGGAACATTGTTGCCAACACGGCCTTTTCTCGCTTTGAAAGTATAGAACATACCAAAATGGTAGCCTTCGCTGATGACTGTGTCCTCATTACGACTGGGAGAAAAGATATTGAGCAAAGCACACAGCAAAGTCTATATTTGCCAATTGGGCCAGAGCACATAAGCACAAAATCTCTAATAGTAAAACTCAGCTTATGCAAATAGGGCGAAAGGGCGGGATGTTCTGTCAAGTGTGTTCAGGATTAACCTACCTTGGATTTACATTCGACAAAAAAACTTTCATGGTTGCCACATCTTAGTGCCATTAAAAACAAAGTTGCTCTACTTACTAATTCCATGAAAATAATAACTTCTGTCACGTGGGGCATTCCTTCACACTACTTGAAATTGTGGAATAAAGTCATAACAGAAAGAATTCTACTTTACGCAGCTTCAGTTTGGGGGCAACATCTTACAACACATATGAGAAAACAGCTAATAGGGATGCAAAGAACCCAACTACTTTTAATACGTAGAGCATATCGAACTTCACCAACTTCAGCTCTTCAAGTATTAGCGGGAATTCCTCCATTGGATCTTATAGTGGAAAAGTAAGCAACAATCACAAGAATCACGAGGCTACAATGTAACGCAAAGCTTTGGGATGGTATGTTTCCCAGTTCGGATTTTGAGCCGCATAAAGACATGTCATACTGAAACATCCCGCACACATAGATCTGACAAAGAATATTTCTATGACCTATAAACCTGTCTCACACAACAAAACTGTAATATATACGGACTGTTCACGCACGGAATTAGGGACCGGGAGTGCTTACTGTGCCGTACAAAACAATCGGCTACTAAATACTTGGACTAGACGACTGAATATCAATAACACGGCCTTTCAAGCTGAACTGACAGCACTGAAAGCAGCCATCAAACTTACTACCAATCTGAGAAACGACAGTGCAGTGACATTTAGCGATTCAGCCTCCAGTCTTGCGGCAATACAAGGCCAAAATAATAAAAGCGAACTAGTGAACAGCATAAAATGCCTGCTAACAAACTGTCCACTGCGCCAAAGACCTATGCTCTTCTGGATGCCACCACACGTTGGCATTCAGGGTAATGACCAAGCAGACGAACTAGCGAAACAAACTGCAAACAATATCTTCCAACAGGAATACCCAATAAAACTACCAATATCATATCTGAAAAAATCGCATCGGCAAAACTCAAAACAATGTAGCAGAACGGATGGTCTGAGGCTACAACAGGACTCAGAAAATTTAAATTTTATCCAAAAGTAAACTTCAAGCTTGAAACTTGCAATAAGTACATAATTTCTGAGGGGTACGGCCCTTTTCCGAGTTACCTTAAAAGATTTAATCTCCGTACCTCGGATAACTGCAGCTACAGTGAAGTGGGGGATCTAGATCATTTCCTGTTTCACTGCAGGAATACTTCTCAAATACATTTGGAAAAAAAAAAAAAAAGACGAATGAAAATAACTGCCACTTGTGGTTTGAAAATTTATTAGAAAATAAAACTGCATTTAACAAACTTTCACAAACCATAAAGTATTGTGCAGCAAAATATGCCGATTAAGACGAAACTCTTTCTACCTTTCTTTTCTTGGTCAAACCTGTTACCAATAATTTTTATCAGAAATTCTGTTGTAGAATTCTGAAGGAGTATTATTTTAGTGTATCTGTATAACATATTCTTAATCATGTTTATACTACTGTGATTGTGTCAACTGAACAGTTTCTCTGTATTTTTGACTCTCTAATTTTTGTCCCCCTGAAAAACCACATCTAGTGTTATTAATCTAATACATTTAGTTGATCAATCCAATCATTTTATATTTTGTTTGATTCCCTAGTTTCTAATATATATATATATATATATATATATATATATTAATATCACGTCTAATTCATAACTAGCAATTATTTCGTATTATATTTAATTATTGGGTTCATAGCTTCCTTGTGCATATTGTGTCTATGTAATCAGTAGCATATCTGTTGTATTTTAAGGAATATGTAGTAATATATTTTCATTATTATTTTTTTCGTTTGTTTGTTTTGTTTTAAAGAAAGTAGAAAATAGAAGTTATCCTCTACAAGTCCTATAGGCAAATTTATTATTCTTTGTTCAATTACGTAACTTCTAATGTTATGTAGCTTTGTAGCTGCATATGCTCTATAATTACATAATAAGTGCATTTACTTTGGTCATTTGAATATGCTGATTTTAATCGATTCTTTTGTAACTATTAGTTTATATAAAAGTGTGAATCTGGTATTTAATTCATAACGGGATGCTCTGTTAACCCTTTTGCGGGATAACGGGATCTATTAACCCTGTGCAACTGTATTTTCTGCTCGCTCTGTCAAGAGCCTGTTCTGCTAATTCTGTCAAGAGATATGGTACTGGCTATCCTGCAAGCAAATTGGTAGGAATAGCCAACTGAGCCAAAAGGAATTTAAAGCTGCTCACTCAACAATTTTGTATTTAATTAATAATGTGCTCTGTTAATTCTTTTGCAAAGTAACCTCTAGAAACTGTTTAGAAAAATTAATATTTAGCAATTTCCAACAACAGGAAGTTAAACTGCTAAGTAAGCCATAACAAATAACTGTATTTAACATCCTAGCATTGAAAATATATAGTATTATATGTAAAAATGTCTGTGTAAAACTGTATGTATATTTGGTGTGGCACTGTAACCTTTTGGAGAATTGTTAAAAATGCCATCCTGCCTGCTAGCTGTAACCACGGATAGCACATGTCAGATGGCATCTGCCAACATGATGATTACACCGAGAGACTCGTAAGTAAAGAGAATTGCTTTTCTTGTGATTTCGGTTTTGCCAAAAGCATTTTCTGCTCGCTCTGTCAAGAGCCTGTTCTGCTAATTCTGTCAAGAGATATGGTACTGGCTATCCTGCAAGCAAATTGGTAGGAATAGCCAACTGAGCCAAAAGGAATTTAAAGCTGCTCACTCAACAATTTTATTTCACTCCCTTGGGAAAAAACCTGATCGTGAACATTCTTCCAACCTTAGCAGACATCGAACAACTTCGAATATATTGACATTCTTTGTAATTTTTTATTCAGCCAAAATTTTAAATAAAGTAGAAACACTAGCCTTGACTCTGTGTGCATCGGTACGCTGTAAAAAAGAACTCAAAACGTTTTAATACACTTCTTTGCGACATCCACTTGCAACTCGGCTTATGACTAAACGATACTGCAGTGCGATTACGGGTTCATAATAGATTGAATGCACACAGAATTTATGACAGCTTGATATAATTTATTTATCGAAAGAAACACTTAACCTTTCTGGAACTTTCCACAAAAATACTCGCACAGCTCTTCGCAGTATCACAGAGAACAATGAGTAGTTACATTTCTAATTACTAAGATTGTTAAATGCAACGCAGTGCAAAGCGCATCTAAAGAGCGAAGTTTTACACAGAGATATCTCAGTACTCCGAACTCACCCTTAACTAAACAACATTAACTCAGAAACTGATGCTTTTCCCGATCTTATATAGTTTCCTCCTGGCCGCCGAGAAATTTCTAGTCCCTTCCACTTCTCGAAATTACTGGAAGGCATATGAGGGCCGGATATGGTTAAAGCTAGATGCCTGGATTAATTACCTTTATTCAGTCACTGTACCAATTACAATTATACATGAACTGAACCAAAATGTCAGCAAATGTTCACCAACTTTGAGGACAAAAACTAGTTGCCAAAACCGTTGCCAGCTTGGCGATATCCCGCGAATTTAGCTAGTTAGCTATTTACTCTGTGGTAAATAGACTTGCCCCTGTATTCTTACATTTTCGGCAAAGCTTCGCTTCTTTACATTTTCATTTTATATTATATAAAAAAAGAATACAAATATCACATAAAATTACTTAGATAAGCACAAAGTTTGTAACCTGTCCAATGACTTCCAAGTACTATTCCGGTCAGTACAATACATAGACAGGAAGCTATACTCACACAAAGGAAAGTCAATGCAATACTAAAACAATAATTTCAATAAGTGATATAAAACAAATCAAATGCTAAACCAATAAATAAAGAAATGCATAAATTTACAAATTTTTAAACACGTACAACCATAGTCTTAATATACTATTTACATTATATATAGTGTATGGGGACTACTTACTATGGCCATAGTAAGAAGCTAGCTAGTCATAATAAACGATTTTAGTCTTATAATTTGATGCTTTACGGATCCGAACTACGACGTCGTTCATCCTGTTTAGAACTGTATGAGGACCGTCCCAAGATGACTGTATTTTATAAGAAAGTCCTTTCCGCCGAATCAGACTCCATAACCATACCCTGTCACCTTCATTGAATGAATGTCATGTAGCTCGCGTGTCGTATCGAATGTTCATCTTCTCCGTCGGCAGATTAATTCGCTTTCCAGCAAAATTATGCATCACTTTAAACTGTGCCTGGAGATCTTGAATGTACTTCTAAGCAAGGAAGGCCATGACAGGAGGAGAGCAACCAAATAACAGATTACAGGGCAGAAGTGGATCACGACCTAAGACCATCTGGGATGGGAAAAGGCCTATGGCGGAAATCCTCATTGCAGTGATTAGCAAAGGTCATCTTTGCTGTGCAATATGCATATGTGCTTGTCACAGCACGAGGATAAAAACAGTCTAGATCCCTATCGCATAATGGCTGATATTATGTTCAAGTGCAAATACAAGAGAGCAAAATTTATAAATTTGTGCTAAAAGTGTAATGAAAGTTAAGCTTGCCGAAACATGAGATATACTGAACCAGGTTTTGTCAAAAATTAGACAATTAAGTGAATTATTAATAAACTGGGAAAGAAGCATAAAAGCAAAGGCTGACGCAACTAACAATAAAGCTTTTCCAAATCTTGAACTTCTAATTTTTCATAAAAAAATACATACTACTACTCATCTAGAAATGCAGAAAAGATAATCATAAAAACAATTGATAAAAGGCAGTCTTTTTTATCAGCAATGGTGAATTTCCTGACGAATTGGATTATCTCTAGCAAACTTTTTGACGAAATTTTAAATTTTGTTTAATTTCAAAAACAGTACTGCATCGCCAAATGTAGTATTGTATATTTCAATTTCCTATTCACACTGATTTAGAAGCTAATTTTGTATAATGTGATATTCTTTTAAATGAGCAAGAAAAATAAAAACCAAAAAAATGCGTGTGTGTATGTGTGTATTGCTATTTGCTATTTTATTCTGTAATTCTGTTTAATCAAATTTTCCAATAAAATTGCTAGGTTCACTCATTTGACCTCTAACTGGCTTCTAACTCTAAACTACGTCTTTATTTGATAGTATAAATTAAAACTGTCTTGTCTGGATACGGTTTTATAATTAAATAGCAGAATCGAAGCTTACATATTTCATGCAAGAGGTTACATCCTGAAAAGTCTGATTTCTGCGATGTAAAAGCATATAAACTTTCATATTTCATACAGTCCAAGGAAAATTACGGTTGACGAAGTAATAGAAGAAATTCTCGGCTTATCAGCTAAACAGGCTGACTAAAAGTGAATTCGATGACACATTTGAAAATGAATTGAACAGTTGTTTCGTCAAATAAAACTTCTAGGGAAAGAAATTCGTATTCTCAATCACGTATCATGGGACAATAAGGATAAAATCTAATCTGGACACAACATAACTTCCTTATACGGCCTATTAAATTATACACAATTTTGCTGCATTTCATTTAAATTTATTTCCTCGAATTTCATTAGAGATGTGATTCTCATTTAATTAGTTCAGTTTTAACTTTGATGCAAAGCAAAAATCATAAAAACTAAAAACATCATCATTAAATTTGTAAAATACAGAAAAAAATAAAACACCATATACAGTTAAAAAAAAAATACATTTAAAACGATAGTTTCTCAGCACAAACAAGCAGTTGGGCTAGCAGTCAGGAACACAGTTTCGGGGGACAAAACTAAACGTTTACTTTTGGTCCCACTCGGCAAAAAGACACTGAACTTGGTGCAGAAATTGACTTAAATCACTATTCTACTAAGTTTGAAATGTAAACAAATGATGGCTTCGTTAGGCTTGGCAGCGACACTTAATCTTTTAAATTTTTGACAATTCTATAACCATTGCATGTAGATTAACTAAGTGCATAAAAAAACTTAACCGGAGCATTAAAACAACATAATTTAGTCACTTATAAGACAAAAAATGACAGTTTACCAATATATAAGAATAAAAATACTGAGCTCACCAAGGCGGGTAGTGGAGTGGGTATATAATTAAAAACATATTTACATCCTTTTCGGTGCGGCACGATGCAACAAAAAAGGGTTTCAAAAAAAAAGTTTCCGTGAGTGTATACCCAGCCCTCTTCTTCAGATTCCCCACTGGTTTTTCAGTACTCATTTATCTTTCGTGTATAACACAGAAAAGAACAAAAAATTGTGCTAAGGTAAATCGCTGAAAACAAGCTAATAAAATGACAGCTCGTTATTCTTCAACGATTGCAATTAAGCATGGCAATTGTGCTGATTTCGAAAAACAAATATTTAACAGTATACCCTTCTCACAGAATTTCATATATCTGTGGTTTGAATTCTCAGTCAGAATTTCTATAATGAGTCCAATTTCACGCTATGTTGCACATTTGGAAGAATGCATTTTTATTAAAAGCCTGTTCTGAGTGTTTAAAATATGAATTTAATTGCGTCGCAGAGACTGAGACGCTTGCATTAATTCTTATAACATAACTCGAAGCACATAAATATTCTGCCTGCTAAAAATACTCTTATATATTAACACTTTACGGCAGAAAATCGATGACGTTGCGTAAATTCTTCGGAGATAATTAAGAGACAGCCCTTACTTATTTGCATTCATTATTGCTAGTTGGCTGATTAATTAACATTCTGTTGCTTGGCCTTACCTGGGAGCTACAAACTAACCTTTGCTTCCTTTCTCGTTTATGTAAGTTTAGTTTCTGTTTTGATTGTGTAAGTTTTGAAATAAATATTTTAACTAAAAATTAACACTGTAGTTTATTTTTTTTTCTTATAATTTAATTTCAGAACCTCCTTGTCATAACGCTACTTGATGTACCAAGGGTTTCGGATATTACGCGCGTGTTTGTTTTTGAAACTGTATTTAAATGAAGTTCCTAGCAACAAAATTTTCGCAATTTTTCTCAGTAAAAAAGTAGTCTTTGAATAAAGCCTCCTGTAATTTAAAAAAGAACCATTGTCTGCTAGAACTTTTAGATCTAATACATACAACCCATGTGTATTCATTTTTTATAAGTATTATGTTTTGTTCTTCAATCTAATGCATTAATGATCATATGCACTTATATTTTGCATTTATTTTATCTTGTTCCTTCCCTCTGTATTTTTTTATATATATTACGTTGATAAAAAAGCATGTTTCATTTTTCTCATTGACTAGAAAAATCCATTCATGAGATACAGTGAAGGGAAAAAAATTCATTCATTTACTGATGAGAAAAAATGTCCCATTTTTTTCATCTAACTTCCATATTTAGAGTAATCAAGTTCCTTTATCTGCTTTAAATTTGATCCTTTTCCTCGTATTAAAAAAAAGCTCTTCAGTAGAGGTAATATTCGTGTAATCGGGTTCGGTCCGAGGTTCGAATCCCGCGAACGGACTGGTTGGCCCGTTCGTGGTTTTCGCCATGTGTAAGGTGTATACGAGCCAGTCTCCCTTAGAAAGTCCTCCACGAAAGCATCCCTCCCTTTAGGCAGATAGCCCTAGTGTGCTTTGCCGTAACCAAACCAATCGTGTAGTCGGTGAGTGCAAATGTTCTACCAATTTTTGGAGATGCAAATCACGAATAGATTTGACACAGTACATATGCTGGGATGGCTGAAATTTTAACAATAAAACATTTCGGCAGACAGCATATAAGGGCAACGTACTTGTAAAAGTAAATAATTCGTAAATAACTTCCAGACGCTTTAAAAGCGAAAACCATAAGTATCATATCAGACATTGGTTGTTGCATGAGTTTGATATGGACAGTACTGCAGCCTTATCTTGCAAGAGCATTCGTGAAGCGTACTAGAAGGATGTCTCAAACTGGCTCCCCGAAGCAATTTAATATGATTCGCGAAGATATTTCAATTATATATTAATGGCAAATGCAGTATGGCAAAGATTTGAAAATTTCAGTTATTTGAAGTCCAAGTTTACATTTATTCTATTTTCAATAAAAATTAGCATGAATAATGCATCAGAAAATCTATAAAAATAGAGCTAATTAATCTACACTGGTGTGCAAAAATTAAGGACGAGACGGTTTTTTCAATATAACTTTGTACAAAAGCTTTCCAAATCAACACATTTAATACAGTAAGATCCCCAATACGTAAGGACATGAGTAATGTAAGCAACACTTACTAAAAGAGAAATCAGAGGGATAAAAAGAAGCTTTATTGAAAAAGTAGCATGGAGCGCAATGCGACTGAAGGCCGAAACATCCCTGTGATGGGTGTCCAGCAAGAAACATCTGGTCTTTAATAGGGGATATGATCTCCCCTAACTGCTAGGCAGGTTTCACAGCGTCTGCCCATGCTGAGAATGAGGGTGTCAATGAGTTGTTGAGGCATTGCTGCCCATTCGTCTTGCAGCGCCAATCGAAGCTCCGGAATCGTTACTGGTGGTAAGGTACGAGCTTCCAAGCGTCTGCCTAGAAAATCCCATACATGCTCGATGGGACTGAGATCCGGAGATCGTGCCGGCCAATCCATACGTTCAATATCCGCCCTCTCTAAGAGCTGTTCGGCAGCTACTGTGCGATGACATGGTGCATTGTCGTCCATGAAAAGGAACTGTGGACCCATAGCGCCTCTAAAAAACGCACATATGGAAAAAGAATCTCGTTACAATAACGGGTCCCGTTGACTGAACCTGCGTCGAAGATGTGAAGGTCTGTACGACTACCACGCATGATGGCTCCCGAAACGAGAACACCGCCACCTCCATACCTGTCCCTTTCAATGATGTTCGAGGGATGATTGCGGCTTCCCCGCTCTCTCCAGATGAGTATGCGATGAGAATCGCTACTCAGACTGAATCTGCTCTCATCTGTAAAGAGTACTCGTCCCCATTCATTGTCTCTCCAATTCCGGTGTTCCCGGCACCACAGAGAACGCCTTCTCCAATGGGCAGGAGTTAGAGGTACACACCGTACAGGGCATCGTGCAAACAGACCCCCACCGTGCAATCTTCTGGCCACGGTAAAACGCGATATCGGTCGTCCAGTCGCCTGTGTCGTGTGTCTAGCGATTTCTCCCGCTGTCTGCCGCCTGTTTCTTCTGGCCTGTAAGGCAATATACCGGTCATCTGCGGGTGTGGTTCCTCGTGGACGACCACTACTAAACCCCCGGATAGCTGTTCCTGTAGTTTGAAATTGTCTCCAAAGTCGTGAAACGATGCTGTGAGCAATTCCGAACTCTGCAGCCACACTTGTCACACTGCGGCCTTCCTCCAACTTCCCAATGATTCGACCTCGGGTAAAATCATCCAGATGTCGTCTAACAGATTGATTATTCGCCATTTCTCGCTGAGGCAGCAACTCGGTGTGATTTTAACTGCTATACGGCGTGCGATCTTTTTGCCAGAAATACTGATCTTACACCGACAACATGCTTTATACTACTCAGACACTCCCCCATTACGTCTACCTGCATATCTGCACATGTGCTACCGTACATCACCTTACTTAATCTCCTGATTGGTCTTTCTGTCCGCTCTACCTCTTCGTTCAGCTGATATGCTAATTTTTCGACTTCGTCCTTAATTTTTGCATACCAGTGTATAATGCGATATTCGTACTTGTCAAAACATATATAAGTACGATTACGAATTTTTGCAAATAAGACTAATTTCTCTGTTAGGTGACATTTAATATCATAATGACATAACATTTATTTGACATAACATTTTAATGACATAACACTTATATGTGAACAGGTATTTTTTTCACAGTTTTTAATAAACACGAAAAGAACCTGATTGACAGATCAATGTGTACAATCAATGATAAAGATAATTTCTAATAATCCATGATAAAGATAATTTCTAGTAAGGCATCAAACTTTATCAGAATTTAAAACGCCATCAAGTATCAAGCTGAGTTAAGAAATACAGAAGTTTTTAATTATTTACATAATTATTACATATATTTTTACTTATGCATGGAAGAAAAATTTAATATCTAAGAGGAAGAGACTAATTTGTTATTGATTATTCTCAAGTTTTGTCCCACTTGGTAAATTTCCTCTGAAAACTAAAACATTTTCCTAATTTGTTTATTTGCAGTTAAAATTAAAGTAAATTATTTGATGATTACTTGAAGATGTTAGAATTATTTGCTAGGAATGTCAGTTTAAAAATTTAATATTTACCTCTCAATGTGTTTGAGTTACAAAATGTAGACAACGAAAATGCCTTTTAGGTTCTAAACTTAAAATTTCAGATGCAAAATTTGTATAAATTTGAATTTTTTCCTTTGCGCTATTATTGCTTCTGTTTTTGACAAACATTTAATAAGGTAAATTTAAAATTTAGTATTTTAAATATTTTTAATTTGTTAATATGTTTATTTCGTTAAAAAAAATTTCTATCCTGCCAGCTGTTTTCAGATGGTGCATTTGGTCTGCATGTAATTTGAGATCACTTTTGTAGACGATAACACAGGTCGTCGCTGGTTTTGGTAGCATTTGGTTTTTGCAACACAAATTCTGTAAGATTCTGTGTATAAGAATTCCTTTTTGAAAACAAATTATATTGATCAATATTTTTCATGAAAATTTGCATAGCAATGCTCATCACATAATCTACCAACATCAAAAAAGGTTTTTAAACTAATATTTTATTTTCAGCTACGTATAAAGGCAGATATTTCGGTCTTCAGTTTGTGTCTGATTCCTGAGCTTGATCCCAAACATTAAAATCAAATAAATCAATCAATTTTTGTCGTACCGACTTTAAGCATTTTGTATTTTACTTTTTATAACAAGAATAAACTTTTACTAAATACAATCGTATAGACGTGAAAAACTTCGAAATTTTTACAAAATTAATTTCTGAAATTTAAAATTACAAAACATAAAGGTTTGCGTTATTTAAAACATTTTTGAAACTCAAAATGTATGTCTACAGCCAACAGTTGCGAAAATCAAGGCCGTGTAAGTGTTGTTGTGGACAATGTGCATGATGAAATATTTATCGCTTAAAACAGATAAAACAGAAGCTTTTGCCATAATCAATTAATAAATCTTAAAATGTTTGCAAAAGAAACAATTATTCAATAAGAGATAATACAGCATTTGTAACATAAAAACAACAACCTAATAGTGGGAAAAGTACGAATATAACTCATTCGCAACAAGTAAAAAAATACTGTAAATGTGTAGTGGCCCAGTTATTGCCTGAGTAATAATTATTTTCGTTTTGGCATTTTGCGTTGAAAACGTTATTAGGCTGTATCACTTTTCAAACTGTTGCCACCAAATATTATTGTCCTGTATTATATTTAAATACATTAAATAATGAAGAATCTGCATAAAGGTATGTATTTTTCTCGCACTGTGATAAAACAACGGTACCTAGAACCATCTAGTTTTGAATGACATAATCCTCCTGAGAATATGGGCATCTGGAAGCCCAAATTTAAAATTTGGGATTTGTTTTATTATCGATTTCATATTTTGTAAAACTTTAACAATTTTTTAATTAACAAACTCAAGGATTTCAAAGCGAGCAATGACAACGTTGCACAGAAAAAACATTTTTATCTCCAGAGCGCGAGACTGTGTATCGAAAATTCTAAAGATATGATCAATTTAAAATTATTTTGCAATATTGCTCTTGAACTGAATTTTATGGTTTAAATGCGAAGAACATGATTTTTAATAAATAAAGGTAACAAAAAAAATTTTAAAAACGTCCCTTTGGACGTAATTTAAAATGTGAAACCTCTCAGAATTTCTTTTTTATTTCAAATATTTTATATTTTTGCATGCGTTTAATTATTTTGTTAACATTCGTATTTATATTTCTTTTATGCTGAATGGCAACAAGTAGTTATTCGTGATTTTTTTTTTTTTTTTTTTTTTCAATTTTGTTTCTGTTGTTGTTATTCAAAGTAGCAGCTTATTTTGTTAGCTAAAAAATAAAAGAGACAAACTCAACTATTCATTAGTGATTCCTTCTGTTTCTAAATTATACAAGGGGTGATCAAATGAAAAGGTACGAAACGACAAGGTGGGTACAAATGTAGACTTTATTCAAAATATACACCATAGACCTGAGCACAACGATCCCACTGATGAACAAGCCGCAGGATTCCTTGTTCCCAGAATTCCTGTGGTTGTGACGAGACCCAGTCCTTCACAGCGTCCTTGAGTACGTCGTCCGAGTTGAAGCGCTTCTCTTTCAAGTGTTTCTTCAGTGAACCAAACACATGGAAATCGCAGGGCGACATGTCCGGACTGTAGGATGGATGGTCCAACGTCTCCCACTTGAACTTGGTCAATTCCGTGTGTGACTCTGGAGACGTGGGACGCGCGTTATCATGAAGCAGAACCACACCCTCCGTGACCTCCGTGGTCTTTTGTTCTTGATGGACCTGCGTAGGCGTCGGAGTATCTCACAGTACACATCGGAGTTAATGGTTTTCTGTGCTCGAGGAATTCCACAAGTAGCGGACCTTGAACGTCGAAAAAGACGGTTAGCAACACCTTGCCTGCTGACGGCACGGCTTTGAACTTTTTAGGGGGAGGTGACGACGCATTCTTCCACTGCGTGCTGTCCCGCCCGCTTTGTCTCTGGCTCGTAGTGATGGCACTAGGTCTCATCACCTGTGACGATCCGCTACATGAAAGTGGGGTCTTCCTGATACCGAAACAGATGTTGCAGTGCTAGCCCCATACGCAGTTTCTTTCCTGGTCGGTGAGCTACTTCGGAACCCAAGCGACACACACCTTCCGATATCGCAACCTGTCGTGAACAATTGTTCACACGGTTCCATAGCTGGCATCCACCTTCACCGCCAACCTTCGCAATGTGACACGCCGATCACTTCTCACTAGGTCGGCCACCTTGTCGATGAGATCGCTCATGATGACAGTGTTTGCCTGGCCTGGTCTCGGGTTATCACCCACACTCTCACGACCTGCACGAAAACAGGCACTTCATTTTCTGTCAGATTTGTCAGAGATACATTTCTCCCCATAAACTGTCACCATCCGGCGATGAATAGCTGCCGGTTTCTCACCTTCCGCTGTCAGAAATTGGATAACACATTGCTGCTCCTCAGTCGTCGAATTTTGCAACGCGAACGCCATCCTGTCCTCATACTGACTGCCACATCATTTGGACGCCGCTTTCGATAAGAGCCTCTGCTCTCTCCTGCGCATGCGGGCGCCCGCGCATGCTCCTATCCCAGTCAATGTCTCGCTACGTTCTCCCATGGCAGAATATGCAAATATTTAACTGTTACGTTTTTACGTCGTTTCGTACCTTTTCATTTGATCACCCCTTGTAATTCAGTTTGATTGCCAGTAGTAAAAACTACCAATGTATAGTAAATGGCGTTGAGACAGAAGAATAGTTAAAACAGGAGTAGTAAAGAAAGATAAAATGGTAAGAATATGATCGAATACATTATTGATTCTGTAAAAATAAACTTATATATAACATTGATTTTCTCTCTTATCAACAGAATTAATAATGTATATGATGAAAGATACAATAGCGCTACTTAAAGCTTAGAACGCATTTAGCATAGCAAATACTATTTTATTTTCTGCTTTTAGTCTTAGTAAGTGCTCATTAGAATAATTTAAGGATAAAACAAACTTCGATGTTTTGTAAGATATCAGGTTACGGTTACGGATATAATTACCTCATTTTAAAAGAAAGAAAAATCTGTTAGCTCTAAAACTCTTAGCATTAATATTAACAGCTACAACATGTTCATGAGACAGAGCATAAGAAAACTCTGAAACTGTAGTCTTTACAATAAAAATTAATTTTCTTGGTTCAGGCAGTTGATTGCGTTTACATAAAAATTCTGCAAAAGCGTTGAGGAAAATAAAAGAAAAAGAAAAAGCACGGAGTCAAATTTTTACTCTCATATTAAAATACTTTGTATACTTTAAGGTATCTTATTAATGACCTTAGAAATGCGTAATTTATTAGATATTTAAAAGACGAATTATCAGATATTTAAAAGACGAATTAATCGAAGATTATCTTTTTAGGCTATGGAAACATATTTTCAATGCTTTTATTGATTTAAAAAATATATAAAGATTTTATAGTAAAGCATGTATATTTTGAAAAGCTATTACATTTATTCATAAAAATGTGTACGCCATGTAAAATATGCAATTTTTCCCAAAGATGTAACCTATAAATATTAATGCAAAATCGAATCTGTATTTTATGTAGACTATCAGCTTTTCTTTATTTATTCTGTGATTCATTGCTTAGTCAAAACATGTGCTTCTTTTTACTTCCTTGTACAAAGCAAAAAGGAAGTATAGAAATCGCGAAAAATTTAAGGTATCAATATTTCAACGAAAATATCCATTTTGACCGCTATCGAATGCATTGTAACGATATTTTTAAGTGACATCTGTAAGTAAGGACAGAATAAAGAACTCTTCCCCCCCCCAAAAAAAAAATTTTTTTTTTTTTTTTAACCGATTTAAAATGAATTCTAAAGAAAATTTTTCGTAGCGTCTGTGCGTACGTACGTATGTTTGTACGTATCTTGCATAACTCAAAAATAAGTAGCCTCAGAACTTTGAAATTTTGTATATAGGACTGCTATAACATGTAGATGTGCACCTCGTATTTTGGTTGCCGATCGGCCGCACCAAAAGTGTATGAATATATATATATTTATGTATCCACTCTGTTACACGGCTCAGTGAGCTCAGTTTCTTTATTCTTATATGTTTGTAAATGGTGCATTTTTTGCTTTAAAAATGAGTGAATTATGTTGTTCTGGTTAAGATTTTTATGCTTTTAATTAACCTGCATGCAAAAATTGTGGAATTATCAAGAATTTAAAAGATTTTTAAAAGAGGCTAAGCCTAATTCTTGACTACTATGGCAGACATATTTGTTTACATTTGAAACTTAGCAGAATAGTGCATTTGTTGCTAATCTAGAGAAACTAAGCTTCGCAACAACAAAGTAACGTCTTCTTTTATTATTGAAAATTAAATTATGTTTAATTCGTTATGAAATAGTTAAGTTATTAGCTTGTTTTTGCGTAGAAACTGGAATTTTAATTGTAAATTTTTTTTTTAATTTTTTTAACTATACTTGGTGATTTATGTTTTTGTATATCTTTCAAATTTTAATGAAAATATTTTAAATTTTTACGTATTTTTGCCTTGCCGCGAAGTGAGAACTGAATTAATTAGTAACTCATGCGCATTAGGTAAGTGGCGCTGAATCGTCTGTGAAAAACTTTTTTTTTTATTTGTTTCACTTCTTTTATACATCGTTTTAGATTTATTACAGTATTTGAATAGAACTTGTGGTAATTCTTTAGATGATATAATTTTTGTGTACTCTTATTAAATGAATAAAATGTAATACTGTTAAGTGAACCTAGCGCCGAAGTGTCGCTATGGTAAATAAATATAGTGAATTTTAAAAGTGCATTTATTCTATTGTGGTTTATGCGCGCTGTCCACGAAGTAGATTTAATTCAAAATTCGTTAACTGTTAATTCAATACGTTTAAACTAGAAAGCCCGGGGGTCATATACTATGACCGCTGTTCTAGATATTATAAATTGTATTAAAATTATTTGCGTTCAGTTGTAAACTATTTCAAAAACAGATGATTGCTAATGCAAACAAATGTTCACGTTCCCCCTGACACGCTCAATTTACGTTCAACTGAAAATTCAGTTTAAAATACAATGTCGGAATAAAATCGGGCAAAGTTTTAAACTCTTTACGCGAAAGGATATTTAGCATAAGAGTTTGGGTAAACCTACCTGATGAGATGTACTACGCATAACTCGTTAGTTGGTTTCGTCTCCTTCAATTTCTCAACGTTTGCAAGTTTCTAGGTAATTCATACGTAAATATAGTTAAAAGCATAATAAGCAACAACCGTATGAATTAAAAATATTTAAATGTTCTTAAATAGCATGATAATTTAATTAAAACAATGATAACTGCTTATATGGTATCAGTGTATATGAACTATGTGAATGCCGTGGCAACTTCACGCCATTGGCTAGTACAGTTACGCAAGCAACCAATAAACTATTGGCCACAAGCAGACACTTAAACAGCATATAATAAAGATGAAATGCAGGAAAATTGCGGATAATTTAACATTGAGTACAATGAAGTCGTACGGTGTACACTTGTTTTAAGTATTAATTTTGTTTTAGAAAAATTAATAATTCATTTTTAATAATAATATTAATAATTAATTTTTTCGTTGAGCTTATGTAAAAGGCAAGTAATTACATGGTTAAATTTTTTTATTGTATTTTTCTTGTTTAATTTGCGGAAGTTTTTTTTTTTTTTTTTTTTTTTTTTTTTTTTTTTTTTTTTCGTAAATTTTTAGCGTATTTTTTTCAAATGGAATGCGATAAATGAAAAAAACAAATTCTCTCATTTCAATCACAATAAAAATGAATTTATTCTAACAAAAAAGAGAACTTGAATAATCTGAATTTTTCAAAGATTTAAAGTTCCCCATCAATGGCCAAGTGGTTAATAGCGCTGAATCATGGTAGTTCGATCCGTGTTCAAACCCAGACGGACAAGTTGACTTCATGGTTTGATGCAGTGAATACAAGCAAGTTTTATCACAAAATCTCTCACGAAGTCATTTCTTCCATAAGGCAATGTGAATACAAGCAAGTTTTATCAGGTGCATATCAGGTGTTTATACTAGCAAGATTTATCCAGGTGCAATGTGAATACAAGCAAGTTTTATCATTTCTTCCCTAAGGCAATGTGAATTCATTTCTTTCCTAAGGCATTTCTTCCCTAAGGCAATGTGAATACAAGCAAGTTTTATCAGGTGCATATCAGGTGTTTATACAAGCAAGTTTTATCCAGGTGCAATGTGAATACAAGCAAGTTTTATCACAAAATCTCTCACGAAGTCATTTCTTCTCTAAGGCAGATAGTCCTCGCCTGCTTTGCCATATTCCAATAACCTAATTGAATGTCTAGATGACATGTGATGGAAGTTAATCATAGAAAAACGTTTTCCACAGTAAATTGGAAATTCTCTTCGAAGCATTTAAGTATACTGCGCAATGTCCAGCCTTCACATCAGTGGGAATAGATGTCGAACATCCTTTTAAAAGGGGACAGGCAGATGGAAAATCTCAGCCCTAAAGATTTGCGAATACAAGCGATGATCCACTCTCTCCTGCACTCTGATTTCATGCTCATCCCACTCCCTAATCTCCCGTGATCAGTTTAATATACCAAGGTACCTATCACTTATGCTACAATGATATTTAATCCTTCTAGTGTAATACCCAAGTAGCACAGCAATGTCGTAACGACGCTGCAAACTCGTCGCGGATGTCGTTGCAAAAACGTTGCAATATGGCGTCTTTAAGACGCCCAGATGTCCTCGAAACTCCACTGTTTTGAAACCGTTGCAAAGACGTCTTTATTACGTCTTTGCAGATGAAGTTTTTGTCGCATAGACGTCGTTATTGCGTCTTTCACAGGTGATATTTTGGTTGTGAAAGCATCGTATCACGACGTCGTAACTACGCCTAAATATTCGCAAAATTCCACCTTTTTGCAACACTTGTGAAAATGTCGTTATTATGTGCTTGTGTTACGTATAGATTTATGCAGAAAAATAAGCTTAATAATTAATATATTTTTCTTCTTTTGTGGAGTTGCGCGGCCCCAACCTACACGCAACAATAATAGTGACTGCTATGAACTGGAAAGTACACAAAACTCTTAAGAAGGGTTTAACTCCCTTTTTATTCTACTTTAGAAGTTACAGATGCGTGCACTTGACGCTCACAAACTACGCCGACCCGGCGGTAAAATAAAAATAAGAAACTAAAAATGAATAATAACAAGTTACTACCTACGAGGCTCTCTAAACGTAACTAACCTAACCGCGTTCTAAGATACCGCTGATATTTCAGCAAACTTCTGAATATTAAGTTGAAAGATTCAACTATCTGCCGAGGCAAGCACACAGGCCGAAACGCGCGTTTCTTCAATTTCTACCTAGCCACCTTCACGCTTGTGAAGCAAGAAAGCACACTTACGAACTCGTTTCCCTTCTATTTAACTCAAATTACTTCTGCTTAAGATTTGAATGCTTTGCGCGTTCTACTAAAATTTACATACTCTGGCATTGGCAATTCCAGGGGAAAGTAAGGCTTGACAGGAAAGATAGTTTAAACTTAAAATAAATGTTAGTTAAAATAAATATAAACCCTACATTTGCCGCTGCCAGAATTTGGTAAACTTGGAAGCAGGTCCTAGAAACGACCTGTTGAAGAGTTTCCATATTCTGAACTAAGAGCCTCGTTTACATAAAACAAACTGTTTTCTCACAAATTAGAATAAATTTCTGTAGATAATCATTTTACCCTCTCTTCTTACACCAACCTTCCCTGGACTTCAGCAATCAATCTGTTCTCTTCCTTCCAGCATCTGGAAGGAATAAGTATCAGTATCTTTCTAAATACATTATAATTTACACTTTCTTGACACTGAATAAAGTTTTTGTTCGTTTTATTTTTCTTAATTACTGCTTAATTCACATTCATTCAAGTATTCAAACATGAATTTAACTTTACCCTGGCTCTCCACCATGTGTGGTGTCAAACGGGAATATTCGTGTTTTAGTATTGCAACACTTCCCCTAACCACAATGATTTGTTAGAATTCAACGACCAAATAGACACACCTTATTCGACATTCTATAACTCGATGAGCTATTTTAACATTCTTAAAATTCAAGTGTAGGTGGAGAACCCTACAAAACACATTCATTCTAACTTCCCCATCATTCATCTTTAGACATGCAGGCTTTCGCTCTAAAGCATGATTTTATCTGCTGTTTAATACTTAAACTTTAATTCATTTCTTTCGAGTATTTACTTTTAGCATCTAAAATTTTATGCTTCTAGACTAAATTCTACTTTTACATAACTTTCAAGTATTTACGTATATTTACAAAATTCTAATACATATGATTTTTTACAATTTACCATAAAATGAATAAGAGAAAAATAAATTTTTTACTTCACGCATTCTTCGCCAAGCTGGCGGCACTGAAACTAAATTTCTCATTAATACAAGAATACGAAGTTATTTTACTTTCGGCCAAATTTTGGCTTTAACATAACAGAATTAGTCTTTCGACCAACAGGAACTGCTTGTTCTTAGATTTTATACTTAAAGAATATAATACTTTTGCCTTAGCTAAATAAAGTAACACAAAACTAAGTTTCAACTGAGACAAATTGACTTCCGTCAAAACATAGAACTTCGTATTTACGCATAACATTTCGGAACAAAAGAAAAATTTATAGAAGATTTTAACTTATTTTTGAGTTTTCGATGATTGGAACTCCCGACATCCTCTTCTGGCAGAACTGCTCCCACGTATGGAATTCATCGAAGTCAGTCGTCTCCTTTGTGTTTTTCGAGTTTCGTCCATGTTGATTTTTCTTTTTCGCCCTCTGTATGCAGGCCTCTTGGAGTGGTAGTCGTCGGGTTGCTGACTTTTCCGTTTTGCCCCTGGACGGCTGGTCTTGGCGTCCTCCGGTCTGGAATCGTGCTTGAATTTCTTCTGTTGGTGATGGTCTTTTCGTTCCTCCTGCTGTCTTTTCGTTCTCGTGAACGGCGGCCTTGTTTGCTCCTGACTATCTGGCATTGGAAGTGTTTTCCTCGATGCAGAATTTCTACTGCGATACGTTGTAACTGATCTTTTCCACTTTACCAGAGATTCTTTACACGGCGGCGTTGCTTTCTTGTATTTCTTAAATGCTGGAGTCTGAACGTTTTCCTTTCTTCTTTTCGGTACCGTCGCATGACTTGTAGAAGAGCTAGGTTTCTCTTCAGTTCTCTGCATCTTGGGTGGTGGAGCGGGTGACGTTACTTCTTGACCTTCCATTTCTTTTACGCTTGAGTCCTGCAAGAAATTTTAAGGATTTCAAAATCATTTTGATTATAATATTTCTTCACCTTGTCGGGACTTGCTTTACAGATTTCCCCTCTCTCGTTCTTAAGGTACAATACGACTTCCTTGGTTTCCTGAATTACATAGGGGGGCCTTCAAATTTTGGAGCTAAATTTGCAGTAAAATTGTCTGGGGCACTTGATAAAGAAAATTTCCGTTTCAACACTTTATCTCCAACTTTAAAATCTGCTTCACGGCGTTTTCTATCATAGTACAATTTTTGTCTATTTCTTGCCGTATCCGAGCTTTTAACCGCCTGGTCAATGAGTTTTTGCACATCTTTTTGTTTGAACTCTTGCTCTCTTTGTTGCACAAAGAATAATTTATCTAGTGGCGTAATTAACTTCCGTCCTAAAAATAATTCTGCTGGAGGTTTCCCCGTAGTATCGTGATTTGCTGTTCTTAAAGCATAAGCTAACTCATTTATGTAGCCATCCCAGCGCTTGTGATGTCTGCTAACATAACTTCGAATTATTTTTACAAACTCTTTCTGCGATGTTTGCCTGTGGTCTATACGGAACCATTTTGATATGGCGTATGCCAAGTCCAGTGCAAATGTTTTCAAATATTTGGCTAACGAATTGTTTACCGTTATCGCTAATGACTTTTATCGGTGCACCATATTTTAAAATGTATCTGTGTAAAAATGCATCTGCGACTGTTTTGGCTGACGCGCGTTTAAGTGGAACAATTTCTGTCCATTTTGAAAAATGATCTACAATTACTAAAAGAAAACGATTTTTATTTGGGGAAAGGACCAAGAAGATCTATGCCTAAAATTTCATTCGGAAATGTAGCGCGAATGCTATTTAAGTACCCGGCCGGGCTGTAATAAATATCATTTATTAACTGACGTTGATTGCATGACCTGACATACGCAGTTACTATTTTTTATAATTTCGGGAAATATACCGCCTCGCGTACCCTTTTTCGTCTTTCTGACCCCTAAATGACCCGCTGTTTTCGCGTCGTGTAATTCCTTCAAAATGCATAATCGAAGCAAGGCTGGGATGACTGGTTTGTATTCGAAATTTTCGTTTGTTGTTGTCGTATAAAATAATAAATTATCTATTATTTCATAGTTTTCTGCTCTATTTCTTATTGAATCGATATCTGTGTGTTCAAAGTTTTCGGGGTCTTTCAAATACGCATAGATACTTCCAAATTCAGGATCAGCTTTCAATTCAGCAATAACTGTTTTTCTAGAATCTAAAATTTTTGAAGTCAACACAGCGCACTTGAGTTCATTTCCTTCATCGTCCAATTTTATACGAGATAGTGCGTCAGCTACATTGTTTCCCTTACCCGGTTTATATTTAATTCTTAGGTTATACTCTTGAAGTTTTAAAGCCCATCGTATTAACCTGGGCGTTAGTTTTTTCCCCGAGTAAAGTCTACCACGACCGCATGATTCGAATAGAATGTTACTGTCGCTTTGCCGAAATAAACTCGAAATTTCTGTACAGCCGTTAATACGGCTAATGTTTCTCTCTCCGTAGCTGTATAATTCCTTTGAGTAGAATTTAATGTTTTACTAAAAAATGCCAAAGGATGCCCATTCTGCATGAGAACCGCATCTACGGCATAGTCCGACGCGTCTGCTGCAATTTCCAGGTTTTCGTCCCCTTCCGGGAATTTCAAAACAGGGGCATTGATGAGTGCTTCTTTTAATTTTTCAAATGTTGTATTTGCTTCTGCTATCCACGTAAACTTACTTTTTTTTTCTTTTAATTATTAACAACGGTTCAACAATATTCGCGAAATCTTTTATGAACGACCGATAATAAAAACATAACCCAAGAAGAAAGTTTCTTGGCGGTATTGGGAGGTGGGAAATTCTTGACTGCTTTTATTTTTGAATCCTGAGTTTCTATTGCGAAATTTTACGCAATAATTACGCAATACTACTTTTGCGAAATTTTATAACCCAGATATTTAAGTTCTTTTGTCGCGAACTTGCATTTTGATGCGTTAATTATAAGACCGGCCTCTTTTAATAATTTAAAAAACCTCTTCCAAGTCTTTAATATGATGTTCCAACGTACTACTCGTTATAATTATATCATCTAGATAGATTAAAGTCGATTTTCCTAGGACAGGCTTTAGAACAATGTCCATAGCTCTCTGGAATGTTGACAGGGCCCCACACAACCCAAAGGGCATGCGTAAAAATGCATAAGTGCCCGATTTTGTTATAAACGCGGTTTTATGTATGTCTTCGGGTCTCATAGCTATTTGATAGTAGCCAGACGTTAAGTCCAACGTAGTCATGTATCTCGTAGACTTAATCTTTCTAGTAATTTCCTCTATAACCGACAAAGGGTAAACTGGGAATTTAGTAACACTATTAAGCTTTCTGTAATCGATAGGAAACCTCCAAGCCCTTTTATCCGAAGGAGGGAACTCATTCTTTTTCCTACATGGTACGACTGGACTCGCGTACTCACTATTTATGGGCTTTATTATTTGGTTCTTTAACATTTCCTGAATGTGTTCTTTGATGATTTGTTCTTTCTGTTTATCATAGCGGTAAGGTTTAGTCCTACAGGGTTTGTCGGCAGTTAACTGTATATCATGGATAACAATTTGACAGTTACCAGGCCGTTCTGAAAATAAATTCGAAAAAGTACTCACCACTTGCTGGATGGCTTGACTTTCATGGTCATTTAAATGGCTATGGTCGACTTGCGGTTGTTCCACTGGTTCCACCACCCTCCGTTTCATCTCCAGCACAAATTCAAAATCCTGAAAATTCTGAAAATTCAGTTTGGCCTTCGCGGCTTTTAAAAACTCCATACCTAAAATAAGTGGACTTTGCAAACTTTTTACTACAAAAATTAATATTTTAAGGCTTTCGTCTTTAACCTTGCAAGGATCTTAAGTTTTACTAATGTTTATTTTATTTTAAATCTTTACTATCACTTCTTATTTTCTACTTCCGGCCAGAATTATAAGCGTGAAGGTTTTTATGCAAAGTTTGTCTGGCGAACGCCAAGTATTTAAGTGTGGCCTTTTTGCCAAGCGAAAGAGAGGAAGCAGTGAGTTCGAAGCAGGCCGCTTACCTTAGAAGTTACGCAGATGCTATTTGCCTTCCAGGCCAGAGGTTTTAATCCTCTTGATAAATTAAACGTATTGTAGTGTTCACAGTCTCTGTGCTACATACGCTTCCTGTTATTATAAGGCCCATCTTCCACGTGTGTTATTCTAAAGTTAAATTAGAGTTTAGTTTTATTTTGATATCTTTTACGTTAGACCCCGAGTGGAGGGTCATTGTATTCCGAAGTACGGAAGTCATAGTATATAAAGAAAAAATAAAGGG
This sequence comes from Stegodyphus dumicola, assembly GCF_044657685.1. NCBI lineage: Eukaryota > Metazoa > Arthropoda > Arachnida > Araneae > Eresidae > Stegodyphus > Stegodyphus dumicola. The sequence goes on along the minus strand of NC_140771.1, from coordinate 140,058,490 downwards.
TTTTGTATACCCTTCCTCTGTATCCTGTCTACTTACTACAATTAGTGAACATAGCTTTAGTAAGCTCTCTGTTCCTAGTCAGGTCATTGTATGTTTCCGAAGAAGGTTAGAAGAAACATTGAACCTGATAGTGGCGCCCGACGAAAAATAACCATGGCCGAATTTCAAGAAGAACCTGTGCTGCCTGCAGAAACGGCTCAGAATCCAGAAATGCCAGCTGCCGCCCTGGAAGGATTTGGGTACATCGTCCAGACCATGCGCGCTTCGATGAAACCAGAAGCAACATTTAATGGAAACTCACCGGTAACCAGTTTTTTGGAAAAATTGGATGACCACTTCATGCTCTACCCCATGCACGAGTTTCAAAAAGTTACCTTAGCTACCAGCGCTTTGAGGGGCCAAGCGCTTAACTGGTTCAAATGTATCGGCAGAAGTCTCTTGGGTCAAGCAGGAAGTCCCACCTATACTTACGAAAATTTCAAGACTGCCCTACTAAAAGCCTTCCCTGTTGTAAGGGATCGTGCGAAATTAGAAACGGAACTTTTTAGTATATATCAACAAAGAATTGAAAACCTCTCGAGCTTTATTTTAAGAAAAATTCACGTTTTCAAGCTCTTGTATGGAAACCGTCCGGATCCTGAAATAATTCAAGTGATTTTGCCGAGGTTACTACCCCAAGTGCAAGACTTTATTGAATTAAGAAATCCGACTACACTGGAAAAGTTATTTGAGCTAGCAATCCAGTTTGAAAGTAGAAGAACGGCGGACGTCGAAAGAAGACGCCAATATCAACAGCGAAACCAATTTGGTACGCCAAGACTACAGCAAACTCAAGCATACGGCTATGGAGAAAAAGCGAATCAGTGGGCAAGGAAACCCGAGCATTCAAAAACAGCCGGCGAACGTCGACAGTTCAATAGCAATCCAGGAAAAAAGTCTCAAGGCCAGGGGAAAAAGAAGGAAAGCACGGAAAGGAAAAATAATTTAAACTAAAACGGATTTCTGCTGACAAGAGGGTGCGGAAATCCGAAGGCCACGAAAACCCCTCTTCCTACAAGTTAAATACAGTAATGGTGAAAAATTTAACTCTTCCGAAGATTGAAGTCTTGGTAAATAATATCCCGGCCACCGCACTCCTGGATACCGGCGCGCAGTGTTCCTGTGTGGCAGAAGTCTTTTTTAGAAAGTATTTTCGCAAATACCGCATATATAATGCGGATAATACGACAGTATTAGCGGCGCAAGGAAAAGAATGTAAGTGCGTAGGTAAAGTACCTTTATATATCCGTATCAAGGACGAACAAGTAAAGGTGATGTTTTTTATAGTAAAGAATTTGCAAGCACATTTAATCCTAGGAATAGACTTTCTTTCAGACGCACAAGCTACACTGGATTTTAATGAAGCGTCCCTTAGGCTGACAATGAAACCAGTGCGTGTAGAAAAGGTTGAACCGCCAAGGTTAAATCTTGACCACCTGCTTAATGACGAGCAAGATAGAATCCGACAAGTGGTAAGTGAATTTGCTTCCTTATTTAGTGATATTCCAGGATTTACTCAGGTTACTAACCATAGTATTGACACCGGAGATGCATTGCCGGTTCGTCAAAAACCATACCGGTATGATAAGAATAAGGAAAAAATTATAGAATGGCATATTACCGATATGCTACGTAAAAAGATCATAACGCCCATCTCAAGTAGTTATGCTAGCCCGGTGGTTTTATGTAAGAAAAATAATGATTATCCTTTGGAGCATCCAAAAAGGTGGAGATTCGCTATTGATTACCGTAAATTAAATTCCATAACAAAATATCCGGTATATCCGTTACCGATCATAGAAGAAATTTTAAGGAACATAAAATCAACCAAATTTATGACGACTTTAGACTTAACGAATGGTTATTTTCAAATAGGGGTCAGGCCTCAGGACGTGCCTAAGACTGCTTTTATAACCAAGTCTGGCACTTATGCATTTTTGCGTATGCCGTTTGGCCTTTCTGGGGATCCAGCAACATTTCAGCGATGCATGGACATTGTGTTAAGACCTGTTCTTGGAAAGTCCACATTTATCTATTTAGACGATATCATTATTACTAGTGATAATCTAGACCAACATGTACAGGATTTAAGACAGGTGTTTTCTTTATTAAATGAGGCCGGTCTAAAAGTTAATGTCGAAAAGTGCAAATTTGCAGCCCCTGAATTAAAATATTTAGGTTACAAAATATCGCAAAAAGGGATCGAGACAGATGAATCAAAAATAATCGCTGTACAAAAGTATCCGACTCCAAACACGGCAAAGAAGCTCTCTTTTTTCTAGGACTTTGTTCATATTATAGGTCCTTTATAAAAGATTTTGCGGCTATCGCTGAGCCATTGTTAAAATTAAAAAGGAAAAAGGCAAGATTCTCGTGGACGGCCGAAGCCAATAGTGCTTTCGAAAAATTAAAACAAGCATTAACGCAAGCCCCTGTGTTGAAATTTCCTGAAAAGGATGAAAATTTAGAAATTTCAGCGGATGCTTCGGATTATGCGGTAGGAGCGGTACTTTCGCAAAATCAGCAGCCCGTGGCATTTTTTAGCCGAACTTTAAATCAAACACAAAGAAACTATTCCGCGACCGAGAGAGAGGCACTTGCAGTTCTGTTAGCAGTGCAAAAGTTCCGTGTCTATTTTGGAAAGGCGCCGATAACAGTATATTCTGATCGTGCGGCGGTAACTAGATTGTACTCAGGGAAAAATTTATCCCCAAGGTTAATAAGATGGGCACTCAAGCTGCAAGAATATAATCTGGTAATCAAGCATACCCCCGGAAAGGAAAATATCGTAGCAGATGCCCTATCACGAATTAAATTAGACGAACAGGGTAATACTGTAAAAGTTGCAATGCTTACAGCGTGTACAATAAATTCCCGAGAAACTGTAATAACAGAACTGGGTAAGGATCCTGAGTTTGGAAGTATTTATGAGTATTTGAAGGATCCTGAAAATTTTAGCCACCAAGATATTGTGGCGATAAGAAATAGGGCGGCCCATTACGAACTAATAGATGGTCTATTATTCTACACAAAAACTACGAATTCCAACAACGAATTTCGACCTGTTATCCCAGCTAGTCTTAGATTAAATATCCTGCAAGAGCTCCATGACAGCCCTTTAGCTTCTCATACTGGTATTCGAAAAACTATCCAACGCGTACGCGAGGCAGTCTACTTTCCTGAACTGCAAAAGTTAACAAGGGCGTATGTCCAGTCCTGCCCAACATGTCAAGCCGTTAATTATATTAATTTCCGCCCGGCCGGGTTTCTAAATAGTATTAAATCCGAGTTTCCAAATGAAATAATTGGCATCGATTTATTGGGCCCTTTCCCAAAAAGTCAGTTAAATAAAAGTCGCTATCTCCTTGTTATGGTTGATCATTTTAGTAAATGGACCGAAATTGTTCCCTTAAAACGAGCCTCCGCGAAATTAGTTACTGATTCTATTTTAAATAAATATATTTTAAAATACGGGGCGCCCCTAAAAGTTATATCGGATAATGGTCCTCAATTTGTAAGTAATATATTTGAAGACATGTGCCAAAAACTGGGCATACGTCATTTAAAAATGGTCCCGTATCGGCCGCAATCAAATATAGCGGAACGGGTCAATAGAAATATAGTAAAAATTATCCGTAGTTATGTTAAAAATTTTCATAAAAGCTGGGATAACTATGTCAATGAATTTGCTTTCGCCCTTAGGACCGCAAAACATGATACAACGGGCAAAACTCCTGCTGAGTTATTTCTAGGCAGAAAGATTATAACACCGTTAGATAAACTATTTTATGTGCAACAAAGAGCCCCAGAATTTAAAATGGGTGATATAGAAAAACTAATAAAAGAAGCAAAAAAGAATACGGAAGTAGCACAAAGAAAACAGAAATTATATTATGACTTGAAACGACGGGGAGTAACTTATAAAGTAGGGAATGAATTTTTAAAAATTAAGCATTCACTTTCTTCAGCACCAGAAGATAAAACTGCCAAATTTTTTCCACGATTTGAAGGACCATATGTTATAGAAAAAATAACTCACGCTGTTGTAGTGTTAAACGCCAGAAATGGTGAAACCTGTTTCGCAAATATTGATCAAATTAAGCCCTACTTCGATCGTAATAAAATGCAAATCTTTTCAGATCTTTTGCAGGATCCGGCACGGCAGACACCGCAGGTACAAGTTCCAGAGGTGGGAAAACGACAAGTACAAGGGCAAGCCAATGAGAGACAGAAGCAAGTGAAAAGAAAATTGCCCCGCGGAAAAATTGAATGTAAAAAGAAAAAGAAGCCGTTCCACCGTCCAGAAAACAGAGTTCACGAACACCCCCAGAATGAAGAAGGGAGAAGGACGATGTATGTGAAGAGGACCAGGAGAAAGGACGGCAACTATAACCCAGCTTTAAAACGGAGGATCGACTCATCCGACAGAACTCTCCGCAGCAAAAGTCGCCGAACTGCGGAAGGGCCATCAGCGGCGGAGGAAAAAGTACAAGAAAAATTTGAACGGCCAACAACGAGGTCCAAGCAGGATCACGACAGAAGTTTCCCGGTTCCGCCAAGACCAGCTGCCTTCAAACGGCCAAGACATCAAGCAGAGGGGAAAAAGAAGGTGTTCAAGGGTGGCCGTACTGGTGAAAAACGGAAGCTTCCAGAGGAAAGCACTGAAGGGCGAGCCCGTACAAGAAGGAGGATAAACCAGGCTACGGTCTGCAGTACCTTTAAAGACTGGGCCCAGAAAAGGATGTCCGAATATTACAAAGATAAGTAAAATTTTATGTTACGTTGCAAACTTAAGTTAATCTTTCATTCTTACTGCAAGTGGCAGATTTCAAGAAGTTTTACCTCATGCGAGGTCTACCTTTATCGCCAAAAGGGCGAGAAATGAGTTGTGACCGATTTTCTTATTATGTTTTTCAATTACTCGCGCGTAAAACTAAAGTTGATGTATAATAGCGTTGTGTAAAGACTTAAATATTGTAAAAAGTTATTGTATAAATTTTATTTAAAACATTCTGGCAAGAAAGAAGTTTTAGTCTGAAAGACTTTTTGAAATGTAGTATTATTTCAATGTAGAAAGAATTGGCACTTGCTTTGAAAAGAATAGAAGTTAACAATGTACTACTAATGTATGTTTTCAAATGTGTAAAATTAACGGCATGTTGATATGTTCTTATATACATGTGAACTGTTATTTTAAATGTTAAGAAATACCGTGATATGGTAAAAGTGAAAGTAATGTTAAAAATTTGTTATTCGTGTGACTGTAAAGATTAAATCATGGCGAATATGTGGTAAAGGTTGAATGATGTAGTTAGGCTCTCTCACGCTACACTTTAGAGTTAGCCACTTTTAGAATAGTACCTCAGGGTTAGAGTTGAAAGTAGGGTGTGTTAAGAGGTCTCGTTATGTTGAATTTTAACACGTTAGTGTTTTGATTGTAGGAGGAAGTGTGGCACACGTAGACAGAAACACATTCGTGTTTGGTGTTCTTTTACAACACATGTCAGAGAGCACGGGGAGAGATAATTAAAATAGTCATGAATGAAATAAGAAGGTTAAGAGAAGTATATTCTATATGTTATTTGCAATGTCATTCTGTAACATTTCATTAAACTAGTTTTCCTTCCAGATCTCTGGAAGGAACCAGAATTGAATAAAGCTCCTGTTTAGATGCAGTACAGATGAAAAAAAAAAGATTGTTGTAGATCCTGGGAGCTGCTATTGTAACAAATTTCTTTCTTTTAAATTTTCTAGTTTCTAACGAAGTTATGATTGTAAAAGGTTGGCCTTGCGTTATATTCTAGAGCTAAAAGTTTTCAACAAGGTCGTTTCAGACCTCAGTTTCAAACTAATTAACTCTGGCGGGAAGTATGTAAGGATCTTAAGTTTTACTAACGTTTATTTTATTTTAAATCTTTACTATCACTTCTTATTTTCTACTTCCGGCCAGAATTTTAAGCGTGAAGGTTTTTATGCAAAGTTTGTCTGGCGAACGCCAAGTATTTAAGTGTGGCCTTTTTGCCAAGCGAAAGAGAGGAAGCAGTGAGTTCGAAGCAGGCCGCTTACCTTAGAAGTTACGCAGATGCTATTTGCCTTCCAGGCCAGAGGTTTTAATCCTCTTGATAAATTAAACGTATTGTAGTGTTCACAGTCTCTGTGATACATACGCTTCCTGTTATTATAAGGCCAATCTTCCACGTGTGTTATTCTAAAGTTAAATTAGAGTTTAGTTTTATTTTGATATCTTTTACGTTAGATCCCGAGTGGAGGGTCATTGTATTCCGAAGTACGGAAGTCATTGTATATAAAGAAAAAATAAAGGGTTTTGTATACCCTTCGTCTGTATCCTGTCTACTTACTACAATTAGTGAACATAGCTTTAGTAAGCTCTCTGTTCCTAGTCAGGTCATTGTATGTTTCCGAAGAAGGTTAGAAGAAACATTGAACCTGATAACCTGTATCTGTAATGATAATTTGCCAATACATTGACAAGTTTGTCCTTGCGCTGCTATGATTTCTGTATTTTTATTTTTTAATAATCGTAGCCTATTAAAATTCTTCTTAAAAAATGTATCACTCATAAAGTTACCTTCTGCCCCTGTATCGATGAGGGCTTCTACTGGTACATCGCCAACCAGGACTTGTATAATCGGTAATTGTGAGTTTTTTACGACAACCGTATTTAAATATCTTCTTGAGGGTTTTTTCGAAACTTTCAGGGTCTGGACCCTCGCTTTTACAGGCCCCTCTTCTCGTTTAAAGCTTTCCTTTCAACTTCTGCCTTCTGGGTACGCGGACGGTTGTTTGCAAATTTCCTTTTTGGGCCTTGAAAGTAAAAACATCCCAGAATTGCACAAAAATGGCATCGCGCACACTCTTGACTTTATCCATGTACACATCGACCTATTTCCACTTAAAATGTCAAAGAAGATTGACAAAAATCAAATTCTTCTTACTCTTGTAAAAAGCGCCAAACAAATAAGTGAGTGATTCTGCACTTTAGCCAACTTTCCTTTTGATACTGTACAGAAATATTTAAATAATACAGTATACGATAGTAAGCTAAGTACTTTAAAGTAAGCTCTTCGTTAAATAGTACACGATGAAACTTTTTGTTTCTATTTATTATGAATTTCTTTGTTATCACAAGCACATAAAATGTAAGCGAAGAATATGCTTAAAGAATATACTTAAATTATGAATATACTATACTTAAATGACTTACTTAATATACTTATTTAAGTATAATGAATATACTTTAATTTAATAAAGAACAAAACCTAGTTCCCAACATTCATTTATTGAGATATTCTAATAGACATATAACGGCAATATTTAAAAAAACGCGAATTACACAGTGTTTGGAAGAACAGATACCAAATGACAAGAAATAAAACTGTACTTTGCAATCAATAAAATATATTTAGTGTTTTTCAATATTACACAATTAAGTATGGCATAATTATAGATTACAATATTTCATAGTAATGCTAATGTTTCCTTAACACTATTTTTTCGATCGTATGCACAAAGTCTGAGCACCAACCTGTATCATGAACACAATATGAATGATATACGATATAGCACTTAGGACGTTATAACTGAATCCGTGTGTATTCAGATATAACGTAATTCGTATATCCAAATATAACTATAATCCCGTGTGTCTAAATATTGCACCGCTGGAGCCACTGAAGATTGGAAAATCACAATATAATTTTAATCACCGGAAAGTCATAAAACACCAAAACAGAACACTATTTAACTGCATGGACGATTTTAGCATGTTGCAAGCAGATATTCACAAACAAAATAAGCAAAATTTCTGCATTTTCACGAAGATTTCTCCTCAATTCAAAATAAACTGCCATCATTATATTTTTATACGTCGTTCTTTTTCTTTATTGAAGCTCTCACAGTATTTAATTCTGACGGTGAATTACAAAACCGTGAAGAAAATATTTCTGAAAATAAGATGGAGTCTGAAATTATTGTGCCGTTAACTAACTTGTTCGAACTTGGCAACTAGCCAAAGCGCGCCAGCCTCGAGCTCAGATGTTCATTTATATATAATCATCCAATAAATAAACCAGCAATCACCCTGTTATTATAGCAGGGGACCTGAATTCTAAACATCATAGCTGGAATTCTCAAAGAAATAACACAAATGGCAACAAACTTTATAGCTATGCTCTTACGAATGACCTTAGAATTTTTAGACCAACGGAACCTACCAGGTATCATCATACAGCAGATATTCAGCTCGGATGTTCTCGACATTGTTATTACAAAAAATATCCAGCAAATCTCTTTCCTACAGGTGATTAATCATTTAACCTCTGACCATCTCCCTGTTAAATTTACTTACCATGCCTTACACTCCATGGATTTCTCTCCGAATACAGTCTGGCGTATTGGAAATTCCTTAAGGAATACTAATAACAGAAATATTGGTCCTCTCCACACCAGTAGTGGAAGGGTTTATTCTGAACATGACATGGCTGAAGCCCTTGCGCAGCATCTAGAAAAGACTTTCATCAATCATGCCTCTAATAATGATAAGAGAGATGAAGAAGTCGATAATTTCATTAACCACCTAGCTGACAGAAATTGTGATAATCACTTCAACCCAACTTCTCCAACAGAAATAAGTAATATAATTAGCAACTTAAAGTCCAGGAAAGCTCCCGGCTACGATAGCATCACCAATACGGTTCGCAAAGCTCTCCCAAGAACCTACATAGTCCTCATTACAAACATAGTCAGTGCTTGTATGAGGCTCAATTACTTACGTTTGTCAAGCCGGGGAAAAACCCAAAGGACTTAAACTCATACCGTTCGATCAGCCTTCTCCCCAGTTTGGGAAAGGTATTTGAGCGTGTGCTCCAAAAGAGATTAACATCTAGAGGATAATAAAATTATATGTAAAGAGCAGTTTGGTTTTAGAGCCGGTCATAGTACCGTGCACCAACTACTGAACGTTACAGAATTTATTGCAGACTCCTTCGCAAAAAAGAACACAATCGCCAGCTCCTTTCTAGATCTAGAAAAAGCATTTGACAAGGTGTGGCATGAGGGTCTCCTCTACAAGCTGCACCTTGTTCATCTGCCCATCAGTTTTATTAAAGTCATGAAAAGCTATCTTAAAAATAGGACCTTTGAGGTAAAAATGAATGACTCTCTCTCTCTTCAAGAAAAAGAATTAAAAGCGGAGTGGCTCAAGGAAGCGTTCTGGGACCGCTTCTGTTTAATATCTACACAAATGATATGCCGGTTCCTTTGAATGCAAAAGTAGTGAAATATGCCGACGACACAGAAATTTTAACCAAGTCGCTAAAACCTCAGCTCGCTGTAGATAAACTTGAAAGCGCACTGAATATCATAACACACAATTATGATTCATGGAAATTGAAAGTAAATCCGTCAAAGAGCCAAATTCTCCTTTTCAGACGTCATCGGAAGTTCACTCCTGTGAATGTAAATATAAAAATTAATGATCAAGCCCTAGCAATTGTTTCAAGTACCAAGTATCTAGGAGTGGTCTTCGACTCACAGCTGTTATTCAAAGAACACACGGAGAATGCGCAAATCCACCGCTGCTAAAATGTCTCTTTACCTTTTAATAAGAAGAAATGTTAAATTAAATATCAGTCTCAAGAAGATCTATACCAGCTTAATAAGACTCACCCTACTTTATGCAGTGCCTATCTGCGCCACTTTGTACAAGGCTTATAGACACAAACTACAGGTCTTTCAGAACAAAATACTCAGACAAATTGTTGACTCTCCATGGTTCGTACGTAACCTGCAGATACATAAAGAACTAAAACTAAGACCCATAGCTGATCAAATTTTCACCACGAGCCACAATTTCTATGCTAAAATAGAACTTTCTCAATATGAACACATCCGTAATCTGATAAATTATGATCCTACTATAGAAATTGCAGCAAAGTGCCCAAGAGGCATCTTCCATAACAGCAAATGGTGAAATGTGTATATATTGTACATAGTACTATTATCTTTATTTTATCTTCATTGTGTCATTTTACCAGTGTCTTTGAAACTTTATAGACTTATGGACATGATCAGTGTACCTGGACCTTCAAAGCACTGATCTTATATTTGTCATTTTCGTAATCTTCTTATTGTTATATCAGAGACTTTGTAATATTGTGGACTTATGGACATGATCCGTGTACCTGGATCTTCAAAGCTCTGATTATTTATTGCTAGTGTAAAATGTTTTTCACCATTTGCTACTTCGCTCAAATACCGCCGTCCCTATATGTACATAGTGTATAGTTTCAGTAACTCATGTGCCTCAGTGTTGTACAAGAACTTTAGTGTTTAATTTCTCAGACCAAGACTTCACTGAATTGTGATATCTACTATTTCAAGATGCATTGGCTGTGGACAGTTCACGGGAGGGTAACCCCCACGTGACTACCACTGTCCAATCTGTGTTTTACAGCAAGGATGAATTTGAATATTTTGTTTAGCTAATCTGTTGCACTTAGTTGTGCCATTTGTCTTCATTTAGATCGCAATATTAGGTTAATTATTCCAATCTGGATAACCTGTTTCAAAACTTGATAATTATTAATATATCCAATATTTCTCATTGCACGCGTAAGCTCGGAGTCTGAACTTGGGTGGGTGACCACCCACGTGACAGGCACCTGCCAATCATCTCCCTCCACTCCACCTACATTTCACAAAATTTGACAAGTTTCGCCTAGTTGGCGTGGCGTAAATCGCCTTAATTAAAAACTTAAGTACCAACGCCTTAGGGCAATTTACCAACAGAGACGGTTAAAGTAGCGGTTGGCTACTAATTACCGCCTAGCCATGACTCGATTTCGATTTTAAACCAGCAATAATTCATTCTTGGTATTGGTAATATGTACATGAAATGTCAATCGCTCGAACAACAGTTCAGTCTAAACTTTTCAGCAATTTATACGATTTCAATAAACCTTTCGACGGTTCTTCTGATAATTTAATAGAATCTTTCTTAAATGGCATGGAAGAATTATTTCAACTGAATAGAATTACGAACAATATTGACAAGATTATATTTACAAAAAAAAAAAATATTTATCGGGCTTGCTAAAACATTTGTAATGTCAATGTCGCTAAATCCCGAGTGTAACGTATACTAGTATTAAACCAAGCATTTTTAAATGCATGTAGATGGATAAAAACGTAACAAACAGTTCATCAGAACTTTTATAGGTAATGAATTTCGAATATTTTTGTTCACAGTTTCTCTAATTTTGATGTGAACATTTATTAGTAATTTATCAAAGCCATTAATTTTGTCGTTTCCAATTAAAAGTGTTAATATTTCTTACTCCTTTTCCATTAATTTTTCCGTTCTGCTTCTCCTGAATGTCGATGGCGTCATATATATTGGACAGACGTTAAAAATGCATGGATATGCATAGTCTTTTAATATTGGACGTTTTCTCGGAATTCTTAAAATCGCCACATTTTTATCCGTGTATACATCTTCGCGAAAATTGTACTTTTGGCTCTGTATGCGGTAAAGTGTTTCATATTATCTCAGCATATTAATTCAAATAAATTTGTCCTTACTTCAAAAATAATCAATAAAGTCATATTTTAGCTGAAATAATTGCTAACATGTGATTCGCATTGATATCGGAAATATAATCTTTTTAAATATATAAAATGCATAACTACTTTTAGAACATAAGATGCAACTTTATAGATTAGTTTCATTTTTAAATATTTTGCTATAATTTTTATAAAAAATATTTTAAGTATTAATTATTTTTCAAAATTTTAAACAATAAACTAGCACGTATTTTTAGTACTAATTAAATTTAATAATTCAAATATTTATATTAAATTTATATTTCATTAGATGAATCTACCTTAGATTAATATATTTAGATGAAATAAAGTAATGAAACACTGGAAAATAAATCTTATGCGGACTTCAGATTCTTGAAAGGGCAGATTTAGTCTCTTTTCATTCTAAAAGTAACGCTGATGAGCTATGAAAAAGATGCTAAAACGACCACGTCTAAAAGAGGTCATATCATGACGTTTCAACGACGTCGACAAATTGCCAAGATGCAAAGGGAAATATTTTGGGTCTTCCCAATGTTGTAAAGACGTCGTAAAAGTTACCACGACCACTTTGCAACTGTTATGTATTAATTGTTATTATTTTCAAGCTTTAAGTTTTTGCTTACTTAATTCAGTTTTGTTCAGTAATTGAAGTTATTAACTTTTGCTTTAGTTGTTTAAAGTTGGTTGTAAGTTTAAACTGTAACTTTTTGTAAATTTTTCATTTAGGTTTGGTTGCTTTAAAAGTTTTCTTGAGTTGAAGTTGTTTATTTTAATTTGAGTTAAGTTTACTTGTTTTTGACCTTTAAGGTTGTTTAACTTTTAACCTTTAATTATTCTAAAGCCTTGTTGCTGCACTTTTGGTGTGTTAATTTTTTTTAAATTTATTTGAGGTAAGTTTTTTACCTCTCTTTCTATTAAAGTTTTTCGAATTCATATTTTCTGACTGGTAATAGGGTAAATCAATTGTAATTGAAACTCAATCTGGATAATGAGTGAGTATACTTAATTTCTGCTGAAGAAACAATTTATGTTGTGTTGACATTTTAATGAACTTAATTGTTAAGTAATAGTTTTATTTTTACTGTATTAAATTCGTTTATTGTGCTGAAAAACTATCCACTGGTTATGTAATTTTCACATTCAAAGTTGTCGGCTGAGTATTCGTTTCTCAGAATTCCTTATCTGGGAGTTGCTGCACCCCGAAATCTTGAATACGCGCTGAGTGTGCTATCGCTATACCACGAAAGCATGCTGGAGGGAATGAGAAATTATAAAATTAAGAAATCGATTTTTAATATTGAGTTAATCCTTTTGTTAATCCGACTTTTTTTAACCTTATACCTTCTAACAGAAAATTTCATGTATTCCAAATTTCACGCTGTGAACACGACTTTTCTACGAACTTTAAAAGCAGGTGATATTCGATATAGTATTTGGTCGAATTCATATCCCATTTACGTACACTTTCTTTTAACATTACTTTTTGCTTTTGTTGTTAATTAGATTTTATGTTTTATTTAAAGGGATTTACAAGAAGAAAGCTTAAAACAGTTCCTCGTATAAACTAGTTGTAACTGATTCTTTGCTTTGCTGTATTTAAGACTATGCAAAGCTTCAAGGGAACGCTTTGCTTTCGTAAAGTATTCTGGAAAATTTTTACATAAAGTATACTTTTAAAACTGGAAAGTGTAAGTCTTTTATCCCAAAATTGACAGTAATTTTAGAATTTGCAATTTTCCAGGCGCTCGGACTGGCAGTTGCCCAGTTTGTGGGCATTATTATTAATGCTGCTGAAGCAAAATATAATGCAGTGGAACAGAAAAATAAAAAGACTCAAATATACGTATATAAAGGTAATGCTGCTGCAGCATTTTAAAAGTATAAATTTCGTCCATTTTCCTTGAACATATATAACTTGAGAAAATTTTAAATCTTTGATTTATGTTCCGCTTTATTTATCGTAATAATACTTCAAATTAATTGCCTAACTGTTTATTTTATTTTCTTTTTTTGTTTAAATTACAAGATACATTTCAATTTCAAATCTTTCATTCAGTCAAAAAAAAAAATATTCAAATTCCATGCAACAAATATAAAAAACATTTAACTTTGTCTGTTATCATTTTCACTTTATCTGTTAACAAAGATTAACAAAATATAAATTTAGACAAGTGGCATACTCGAAAAAGAATGGCAGAGAAATTTACCTTATTTTTTAAAATGTTTGCATTATTATAAACATTAAATTAAGAATTTTAAACCGGAAAACGGTGATTTTTCTTCTTGATATCGTGGGTCGAAATACACATGAGACTAAATCTAGTCTAAAATTGCTGACTCTTTTTACTGTAAGAGCAGAATATCAGTTTAAACAACACATGGGGACATCAACAATTAGCTATATCAAATGTGTTTTATCTTATTTTCCAGTCCCATGAGGCGAGGTTCAGTGAAAATAAAATTATATACAGACAACCAAGTATTTTCATTTCACGAATATGTGAAAGAAATGCTTGGTAAATAATATTACTATTAATCTGAACTTATCCTCTTCTTTTTATGCGTAAGAGTAGTTTTTAAAAGTAACTCTTGCGCATGATATGCTGTAAATCTTCAAATACAAGAAAACATAAGGAATCCTTTGAAAAAAAACCTACGTTTCAAGGCTGAGTTTCTAGAAAAAAAAAGGCCTTGCATTAGTTAGGTCAACCATCAAGTAACCTTGAAACTTGTTAAAATTCATATAAACAAGAAAACGAATTTTGAAAACTAGCGAAGTTTTTGACGAAAATAAATTTTGTCTTTTGCTTCAAATGGTAAGCAAAAAATATGAATAGAATGAAAGTCGGAAGTTCCAGCAGGGAATCCTCATGTCATTGTGAAACCTGATGGGATCAATCAAAATTTCGCGCCTACATACTTATCTTAACAAAAGATACAAATTACTGGTTAAAAACAATTTTGCATATTTAGATATTTTTAAAGAAATTTGAAATAAAGTACTGTAAATGTGAACAAAGTATCTGAGCTATATCTCAATAATAATCAGAAGTACATTGCGAAAAAAACGTATAGGACAGTTCTATATCTCCCGTTCTACTGGGTCGATTGACAAAATTCAAATTACGTTTTTCATGTCTCGAAAGTGCGACTTGAATATATATATAACATTATTCTATAATAGGTATTTTGACACAAAATAGGACTTTTTCTGAAATGACATTCCAATTTTTTTCCATATTTCGATTCTACGACTAAAATTATGCCTAAATATTAAATTTTGTAAAATTTGGTGCGAAATTTACTGAGAAATTCAAAAATTTACCTTGGCGCATTTTTTTCAGTTTGAGCCAAGAGTAATTCACTTGGTGAATTTCTTAATTTATAGCAACGTATTTTCCTTTTCTTTTTCTTCCCTTATCCACGAGCGGAAAAAGACATCGTTCATACTTTCAAATAATTTTTAACAAAGTACGTAAACCACATTTTCGTTATTATCGCTTATAATAAATACGCCATATTTCAAAACGCGCCAAAATGTAAATTAACGTATATCTTAGGAAGTTTTGAATAAAAAACCTTAATTTTTTTGCTTGTATGCTTAGAAATACATATAATTTAAGATGACGGTAAAAATTTTGTAGATTATAATTCAAAATATTTTTCAAGAAATTTATAAAAATTATTTAAAAATACAAATTTTAAAAATAAAGCATAAAAAATGTGCGAATTTTATTTGTAATGAACCTAAATTTCGAAATGTGAAAGGAAGCATTAAATAAAACAAAGGAGACATTAATAAATATATACCAAACTGAATTAACATGGAGGACTAAAATTTTGAGAGCTAATATTTTAAAAACTCCTCATTCAATTTTTACAAAATTTGGCAGTTTGGCATTATTTGAGTAGTAAAATCGAAATGTGGAAAAACAATTGGCATGTCATTTCAGAAAATGTCCGATTTTGTGACAAAATACCTATATTAGAGCAATGCTATATATAAATCTAATACGTGTCTTGATTCGCGCTTTCCAGACATGAGAAACGCAATTTAAATGTCGTTAATCGGCCCAGTGAAAGAGAGATACAGAACTATGCTTTTTTGAGGGGATGCAGTGTACAATGGGAGTACATCGTGTCCATAAAAATCCTTGCCTGGCCTTTATTTTCGCAACCGTTAGTCGTAGACATTTTCTTTCACTTACAAAAGGAATTAAATCATGCAAAGATTCTTGTTTGGACATTTTTTAATTTAAGAAAATCAGTTTTAAAAATTACGAAATCTAACTCTTTATGAATTCCTTCAGTCCCTATACTTATATTTAGGTTCCAAATGATTGTACCTGTGGTTCCAAATGATGTTGGTCTTCTATTGGAGTGGCTGTCTTTTTTCAATGCCGATAATGTTTAATACCCATGTTATATACGTTTTTAGAAATAGTTTCGAAGTGGTGCTCTCAGAAAGGTGGTTGCCAGAAGAGAATTATTGTGATTATAAAAGTATCAAATCATTGCAATAAAGAATTAAAATATGACCCGCAGCCGAAGTATTTCAAATCTGTCTAATGAACTGAAAAATAAATGTAAGAGACTAAAAACTTTAATAAAAGTTTATCTCATTTGAAACTGATAGATCAATATATAATTTATTAATTAGCAAACTAAGCAGACTGAAAGAGTCAAAAACAATCAATTTTCTTGGCGACATGTCATTAAGTGACTAGAATGACTCTAGCTCCACTCATAATGTTCCAATTCACTTTCCAAAAAAAAAAAAAAAAAAAAAAAACTCAAGATTTACCCACTAATCTTAAGCGATCTACTGAGAAAGCTGAGCAAATAAGGTTTCTTTTTTAGCATTTTCAGAGATTAAACTTTATTGGATTTAAGCGTATTGATTTATTAAAGCACAAGATGTTCAAGACAGAAATGTTATTACATTAATTGCACCGTATATAAAATTAGAATCCTTAGGCGATAAATTCAAAAGACATATTTAAAAACTCATAAATCAATTTATGCTTTATATCTTTTCAAAGTAAGCGTTCGGAAAATTGGAAAACAATTAGTTTTCTTATCCGTTGTCCCTGTGAAAATATATTTTTCATAACATACTACGAAAACAAGTAGATTATCACAGAACTTTGTGTTCATAGCACTGCCAAATCATTCGTGAACTCATCAAATTTTACTCTACTACATCAGGTTTTACTCCGTATAGGTACCATCAAACTTTCCTCTGTAAAAGGTATTACTATTCTGAAAATATTTCTATTTTATAAATCTGCACTGAAACATAAAAAAAAATTATTCTATATTTTATTTCTTTTTGTCAAACACTGAGAACATCTAAGTGTTAATATTTACTTGCAGAATCAAAGTATATTTAGTTGTAAATTTTCGAAAGCTGTTCTTAATTAAAAGAACAATTCATTCATCTCAGTAAGAATGCATCTGCGACTGTTTTGGCTGACGCGCGTTTAAGTGGAACAATTTCTGTCCATTTTGAAAAATGATCTACAATTACTAAAAGGAAACGATTTTTATTTAACTCACTCTGGGGAAAAGAACCAAGAAGATCTATACCTAAAATTTCATTTGGAAATGTAGCGCAAATGCTATTTAAGTACCCGGCCGGGCTGTAATTAATATCATTTATTAATTGACATTGATTGCAGGACCTGACATACGCAGTTACTATTTTGTATAATTGCGGGAAATATAGCGCCTCGCGTACCCTTTTTATAGTCTTTCTGACCCCTAAATGACCCGATGTTGGCGCGTCGTGTAATTCCTTCAAAATGCTCAATCGAAGAGCGGCTGGGATGACTGGTCTATACTCAAAATTTTCGTTTGTTGATTTCGTATAAAACAATAAATTATCTATTATTTCATAGTTTTCTGCTCTACTTCTTATTGCGGCGACATCTGTATGTTCAAAGATTTCGGGGTCTTTTAAATAAGCATAAATACTTCCAAATTTAGGATCAGCTTTTAATTCAGCAATAATTGTTTCTCTAGAATCTAAAATTTTAGAAGTCAACACAGCGCATTTGAGTTCATTCACTTCGTCCAGTTTTATTCGGGATAGTGCGTCAGCTACATTATTTTCTTTCCCTGCTTTATTTAATTATTAGATTATATTCTTGAAGTTTTAAAGCCCATCTTATTAACCTGGGCGTTAGTTTTTTCCCCGAGTAAAGTCTACCAACAGCCGCATGATTCGAATTTCGCTTTGCCGAAATAAACTCGAAATTTCTGTACATCCATTAATACGGCTAATGTTTCTCTCTCCGTAGCTGTATAATTCCTTTGAGTAGAATTTAATGTTTTACTAAAAAATGCCAAAGGATGCCCATTCTGCATGAGAACCGCACCTACGGCATAGTCCGACGCGTCTGCTGCAATTTCCAGGTTTTCGTCCCCTTCCGGGAATTTCAAAACAGGGGCATTGATGAGTGCTCCTTTTAATGTTCCAAATGCTGTATTTGCTTCTGCTATCCACGTAAACTTACTTTTTTTTCTTTTAATTATTAACAACGGTTCAACAATATTCGCGAAATCTTTTATGAACGACCGATAATAAGAACATAACCCAAGGAAAGAAGAAAGTTTCTTGGCGGTATTGGGAGGTGGGAAATTCTTGACTGCTTTTATTTTTGAATCCTGAGTTTCTATACACTTTTGCGAAATTTTATAACCCAGATATTTAAGTTCTTTTGTCGCGAACTTGCATTTTGATGCGTTAATTATAAGACCGGCCTCTTTTAATAATTTAAAAAACCTCTTCCAAGTCTTTAATATGATGTTCCAACGTACTACTCGTTATAATTATATCATCTAGATAGATTAAAGTCGATTTTCCTAGGACAGGCTTTAGAACAATGTCCATAGCTCTCTGGAATGTTGACAGGGCCCCACACAACCCAAAGGGCATGCGTAAAAATGCATAAGTGCCCGATTTTGTGATAAACGCGGTTTTATGTCTATCTTCTGGTGTCATAGCTATTTGATAGTAGTCAGACGTTAAGTCTAACGTAGTCATGTATCTCGTAGACTTAATCTTTCTAATAATTTCCTCTATCACCGGCAAAGGGTAAACCGGGAACTTAGTAATACTATTTAGTTTTCTGTAATCGATAGGAAACCTCCAAGCCCTTTTATCCGAAGGAACAAAATCGTTCTTTTTCCTACATAGTATAAACAGATAATAACGCCCATAAATAGTGAGTACGCGACTGGACTCGCGTACTCACTATTTATGGGCGTTATTATCTGTTTCTGCAACATTTCTTTAATGTGTTCCTCAATAATTTGTTCTTTCTGTTGATCATACCTGTAGGGTTTAACCCTACAGTGTTTATCGGCAGTTAGTTGTATATCATATGTTATAATTTGACAGTTACCAGGCCGTTCTGAAAACAAGTTTGAAAAATTACTCACCACTTGCTGGATGACATGGCTTTCATGGACACTCAAATGGCTCAAGTCTACCTAAGGTTCTTTCACTGGCTCCACCACCCTCCGATCCATTTCCAGCATGGTCGAATTATCCAGAAAATTGAGCTTGTCTTTTGCGGCCTTTAAGAACTCCATGCCTAAGATGACTGGATTCTGTAAATTTTTCACTACAAAAATTAATACTTTAAGACTCTCATCTTTCATCTGTATTTTTACTGGTAATTTCCCGATACATTGGCAGGTTTTCGCTTGGGCTGCTATAATTTCTGTGTTTTTTATTTTTAAATAACCGTAACCTATTCAAATTCTTCTTGAAAAATTTATCACTCGTATAATTACCTTCTGCCCCTGTATCAATGAGGGCTTCCACTAGTACATCGCCAACCAAGACTTGAATAATTGGTAATTGTGAATTCTTTACCACGACCGTGTTTAAGTATACTCTTGAGGGTTTTTTCGAAACTTCCGGGGTCTGGACCCTCGCTTTCTTTTCAACTTCAGTCTTTTGGGTACGCGGACGGTTGTTTTCAAATTTCCTTTTTGCGCCTTGACCTTTGAGCTTCGATGAGCTTGATAGCTCTTTCCCCCATAAGAGCGATTTGTGTTTCCGGTCTGTTGATTTGAGAACTGCTTTCGGAGACTGAGAATACGATGCCCCTCTAGATTTTTCCGCTATTCTTCGGTTTTGGAACTTGACCGCCAACTCGAAGAGTTCCTGCAAGGTGCTTGGATTTCGGATTTCGCAGTAATCTTGGACAGCAGGTAGCAATCTTGGTAAGATTATTTCAATTATCTCCGTGTCAGGTTTCTTTCCATACAGCATGTCCGTCAGCTTAATTTTTCGCAGAATAAAGTCCGTCAAATCTTCCATATTACGTTGATAAAAACTATACAGTTAGGCTTCTAGCTTTGCTCGGTCTTTTACTATGGGGAAGGCCTTTAATAATGATATTTTAAAATTTTCAAAGGTATACGTTTAGCCTCCGAATTCTCCTAATAAAAATTTCCCTATACTCTTCCACCATAGTGAGGCTTGTCCTCTTAGTGCAGATGTTGCAATGGCAACTTTTTCTCTTTCAGGCACAGGGTATAACTGGAAGTGATTTTCGAGGCCTTCTAAGAATATCGCCACCGAATTTTTTCCGTCGAAATTGACGGTTGGCTTGATAGATGCTCTCATCGTTTGGACCAGGTATCCAAACCTTTCTAACTGGTTCGCCATTTCTTGCTGTTGAAGTTGTACAGGAGCTTCCATCCAGTTATCGGCCATCTGAGTTCGTAAGATGTTCGGGCGCCATTGTCAGCAACTGTGGTAGTGACTGCTATGAACTGCAAATTTACACAAACACGTAAGAAGGGTTTAAAGCCCTTTTTATTCCACTTTAAAAATAACAGCTGCGTTCACTTGACGCTTACAAACTACGCCGACCCGGCGGTTTAACCGAAACAAATTGTAAAACTGAAAAATAACGACTGGATGAATAAATAGCTAGATCACTACCTACGAGGCTCTGAAATCTTAACTAAACTAACCACGTTCTAAAATACAGCTGAGATTCAGCGAGCTTACTAATTAAGCAGTTGAAAGATTCAACAAACTGCCGAGATAGGCACACAGGCCGAAACGCGCGATTCTTAAATTTCTACCTAGCAACCTTCACGTTCGCAATTCAAGAAGCACACTTACAATCTCGTTTACCTTCTATTTAAACTAAACTTACTTCAGCTAAAATTTGAATATACTGCGCGCTCTACTACAATTTACATACTCTAGCATTGGCAATTCTAGGGGAAAGTAAAGGCTTGACAGTAAAGATAGCTTAAAATAAATGTTTGTTAAAACCCTACAACGTCACTAAGCATAAAAAAACAACTCTAGAGATAAATACTAAACATGTAAATACTAATACAAACAAACACTGTTATGTGTGAGCAAGCACTAATTATGCAAATACTATATGCATGTCATAATACTGTGAGTAATGTGTTCGGTACATAACAATAATGAAGGTAAATATCGTACGAATTCCAAGGACCAAGTTGGTTAACAGAATACTATTTCCGGATTGTAGACCTACGCATAAGGCATTTCAGGCATACGTACTGTAAGATGAGCATATAATACAGTACTAAAGGTAACATAAAAGACGTCGTTAAAACATTTAAACAGACACATGTGCGAAACACAATTATAATCATTGAGACATACAGACCCTACACAAAAAACATTTCAGGAATTAGTACTGAATTTCAGTAATTTATTTCAGGTGAACATATTCTACAACACTACATTAATGCTAGCATATAATGCAAAACTAAAACATCTAAACATATAAAAATGCATGACACTGTGTTAGGTGCTGAGGCATACAAACTCCACTCATAAAGCATTTCAGGTGTATTGTACTATGACATAAACGTTTACTACGATACAAATACTAACAAATAATACAGCACTAATGCATCTGTGGTAAACCGCTGTGGGTAACTGGCGGCAGGTAGCGCTTGGGACTCCTTATAATACTTATATTTGTGAGGTTGCCTAATACTTTCTGCATTATTGAACTCAAACATATTTATTACAATTAAGAGAAGCTCTTTACAAATATATATAATTCATGGATAGCATAGAACAGTTACTGAAGTGAAGTATAGTCCTCGTGACGTGAGGAAACTGCCAACGAGGGTCTCTCTAGTTGAGAGTTCAAGAGCATTCTGACGTGTTGTTCCAATGTAAAACATCTTCAGACCGAATTAGTACGCCTCCTTAATTTTTCAGTGGTATTTTATATCCTCGGATTCGTCATATCTGGAACGATATCAGAGGAAAAACAAGATCATTGGTTCGTCAGCCCTCCTGAAGTCGAGAGGCTTTAACAATAGACACAGTACAAAACGCTAAAACCTCTTGAAGTTATGTCTCTTGTACTATCAACTAGAAGGAATTATTTCGTCTGCGATATCAGAAGCATGTCGTGTGATACATCGTAAAAGCTTGGAAACCGCGACTTGCGAGGACCGTAAACACGATTTTCTCATCTCTGTGTGATCCACCGCACCAACATATACAAATACCAATCACTATTATGTATACTGAGGTATACAAATTCTAATACAATTCTTGAGAAAATTATGAATACATGTTAGATTGTAGTTCCAAATACTTTGATCGTTAAGTGTGATACATGTGGTTAAGCTAGAGATATTTTATTTAAATTCGTACCAGACGTTGATTCACTGAATTATATTAATTCATTCGTTAGGATACTTTTTGATGCGCTCAGGTAAATGGAAACATACCTGCATATGCAAGCAAAACAGTATATACATATGACTGGTCGAATCCCCAAATCGTTATATCACTCATACCGATACACTAATAAACACTGGAATTTGTCCTTGTGGGAAATGAATAGTTCAAACAATACTGGCTTCCAGAATTTTTCCATAACTACATACTTCTATATACATACATCTGAACACAATTATGTACATGTGTCTCTTGAATACGCTTGCAGTAAGAAACAGCATATACGAAAGGGATATGGCTAAGTTGGGAGCTGAACTTTAAAAAAATTTTACGAATCTTGTGTGCATGCAATTGAAGAGGCAGAGTACTACGACTTAGATTTGTGGGGAAGTAAACTCCGTACTGCAGAGTTTCACGTCTGCTCATGATGCAGTTTATCCATTTATGAAATGCTGTTTGCTTAACGAGAAATCTTTTGTGCACAACCACGTTTGCCAGACGTCTAATATACCAGGTTTCTGTGAGCGGGTATGTTGTCAGGTAGTGCTCGAGCTCTCCGATCTTATCGCACACAAAGATATTGGTGCCCGCAATATCTCTTTCAAAAAAGAAGCTTGGGAATGGCTTATGTCCCGTTATGAATCTTGTGAGATGTGGGTCTCAGACTAGTCTTTCCGTTGATGTTTTATGAAAGTATTCATGGGTCCTTCTACCCTGTGGGATTGTGTCTCCATCTTCCTGCAATTGTTAGAACTACCTTCCATGTTGCATGCTTAATGTGACTCTTAGGAAGAAGGATGGTAATGAGGATGGTAATGACCGTTTATAAGGAGGGCTGCCTCTTATGCAAGGAAATGAAGGGGAATTAAGCGGCTTGCCGCTTCATCCCCCTGATTTCCAACACGAACCTTAATTCAAGAAATGTAGAGGGGTGTCTTAGCGCTTCGTTTGTGCAGTAAATTTTGCATTTCCACGATGAGCGAAAGGAGACAAATGCGAAAATTGCTAACAGACCACCTGACAGTGAAGAAGTTGATGTAGCATGCTCCAAGAGCAGCTTAGTCTATTATTGCCTGCCTCAAGGCCACCACTTCTGCTTGGAAGACTGAGTTGTAGGACATTAAGTGAGCCTTCCACATAGATATGGCGAAACCGTACTGTTTAATAAGATAACTGTTTAATAAGTACCTCATTTCTAGAAGCTTGTTAAACCTGGGGAGCTTCCTATATGCATCGTTTCAATGATGTTATATCCGAGCGACTCGGGCGCTGGAGCTTTAGATTTCGGGAGTACTCCCATTACAGCATTAATTTCATTATGCTTAAATGGGGAACCATTCTGCATCGGCATCTCTAGTTAGTAGGTACAATTGAAGTTCTACTGCGACATTTTCCTACTGAGCATCTGGAAAAACTATCTTGCACTGTGCTAGATGAATCAGCTCGGGCAAGAAATGATATACATTTGATGCTGCAGTGAGGTAAAGATCTTTTCAGCCTCTATTTTAAGAAGTATCCCGTAAATTTCTTTATTGTTTGTGCAAAACTTTCGTCCATTGTCCAGTTTACCTTTTAGAATTGCTTTTTTATATTTCGCTTGAGCTTTTTTATAAATTATGCTTTAGGATTTGTCTTCGATCTTTTTCGTGCTCTGCCTTCTTGCGTCTACGAAGGGCTCGTGTTTTGCTACTTTGGATTTTGAGGTTCTTGTTCCACCAACTGACGGCACTCAGCGTTTTGGCGGTCTTTATTTTAAAAGTATCATTACAAACGTTTTGCAATTGTTACAGGAGATTTTCGGTTACGTTGTCAAGATTGCTGGGATGTGTGCAAGATTCGAGTAGTTGTTCGGTTAAAATGGTTGCTTGACGCGCTCGTTCACTACAGAGCTTTAGTTTTCTGCGCGTAAGTTGAAACTGCTTAACTATGATCCTTGCATGCGGCTGGCTGATGGTAAATGTGATAAAGCGGTAGTGTGAGCAAGAAGGAATCTTCACAGCTCCTTTATAAACAGTGCAACTGAATACATAGAAACCTCCTCAGTTAAAGAATACATAGTCTACAATAGCCGTAAGAATGTGGGAATATGGTCCTGTCTGAATACAAATTGGGCATAATACTATCAGCATGGTTCCATCAGAATACCGTAGACCGACGGAATCTGCATGCTTCTAAATTTCCATTCCTGATCATTGAAACAAAAAAAGTTTGCTTATGTATTCCAGTCTAAAATTTTCATATACTTATATATTATGCTAAATTTATTTTTTGAATCTGGCATTAGACTTCGATTACTTGTTTAAAAATTTCGTCGATTTCAACCTTTCTTAGTCTAGTAGGTTAAACTTTTTTGGAATAAATTATAATTTAATTTAACAACTTTATCTCTGTATTAAATAACAGCAATACTGCTTCACTGTGTTATCTAGGTAAGCAAAATGAGCTTGGGTAGATTCAAAAATATTAATAATTTTTCACATTTCGGTATAATAATAAAATTAAATATTGTGTGTGTTATGCTTAAGACCAGTTTGAAGATATGCACAATCACAAAAAATTAAGAAAGATCTGTTTTCCAATGAAACAGTTATTAATGCATAAGCCATTTCTCCCGACTTCTTAGCATGCCTTCGTGGTGTAATGGTCAGCACACTGGGTGCGTTTTTGAGAGATCCGAGGTTCGAGTCCTGGCGAGAGCACTACACATTTTTCCCGTCTCCTGCTTCCCAAAATTCCTAATGTCTCTACAGTGGCGCCGGAACTAAAAAAGATGGTGGATGATGATTCTCCACCACCAGGATTTGGCGATTGGTTTCCCTAATCCCCAGTCGCCCTTTAAAAGGGGGAGTATATAAGGTATCTCTCCCGCCTTCTTAGCATACCTTTGTGGAGTAATGGCCAGCACACTCGGCGCGTATTCGAGAGGTGCGAGGTTCGAGGGCATTGCTTATTTTTCACAACTCCTGCTTCCAAAATATTCTAATGTCTCTACAAATGAAAGTGACTATTCCTTCTCTAGGAAAGTATATGTAGAAGAAACAACTTTTAATATCACAGGTAACTTTTCAGGAATATATCCCTTAATGCTTGAACTGACTGATAGACATGCACATATACTTGATATGTTTATTAATATTACTAAATATGCGATGTTTGAAACTCCTGTACATAAAATCAATCTAACCTATTTTAGATGAAGCGATAGTTCACAGATTTTCAAGATTGCTAAATTAGCTATTAAAGCATCTTCAGTAAAATATATATTGCATTTATGTAAAAAGTGACTTAGAACGTTTCAAATTCATAATACTGTTGACTACTTATTTTGTTTTGATTTCATTATTTTTTGGCAGAGTGTGCCAACTTAATGTCACTCTTGCTGACTTATTCAACAGGACATGCATCATGAAAAGCTGTTACTTTATTTCTTTATTTCAGTTTTTTTCGAAAGCTAGAAGGATATCAAATTATAAAGCACACTTCAATGATTTTTTTTAGTATTGGGCTATGATTATGGATATTCAAAGAAATTACTGCATTTTAAAAAGAAAGATAAGCCTATTAAGTCTAAGAAGCTTAATATAAATAATGAATTGTTTGGAAGCTACAACGTAGGAAAATTCTTAATCTGTAAATAGAGCCATTGGGAGACTAGAGGCAGGACAAAGTCAAACAGAAGTGGCCAGATGGCTAAATGTGAGTCCTTCTGTGGTTCATAGACTTTAGAGGCAATTTCAAACCACAGATTCGGCATTTGGGAGGTTCAGCCAAGGACGGCCAACTGCTACGACGAGCCCCGATGACCGATATTTGACATTATGTGCACGCAGGAATAGAACCGCTACTCCGACTCTTCTTATATCCTCCCTTGCTGCTGCCACCGGAAGGTTCGTGTCAACGTCAACTGTGCGTAGAAGGCTTCACGAAGGTGTTCTGTATGCGAGGCGACCAACCATTTGTGTGCCGCTCACGTCACGCCATAGGAGGGACCGTTTTCAGTGGGCACGACAACATGTCCACTGGACGCCTGATCAATGGAGAGCGGTTCTCTTTACGGATGAGTCCAAGTTTAATCTAGAAAGCGATAGTACGCGTTATTTGATATGGAGAAAACCTAGAACCCGTAATCATCCGTCAAACATCCGTGAAAGAGATGCATACGGAAGGGGAAGTGTCTGTCTTTGGGGTGGCATCTATTTGGGTGGACGCACAGACCTCCATGTCTTTTCAAGGGGAACCGTGAATGCTCAGATTTATAGAGATGACATCCTAAGTTTTTATGTGCGCCCATATGCCGAGGCAATACGTGATGCTTTTCTGTTACAGGACGACAACGCAAGACCACACAGGGCTCGCATCGTAGATGATTATCTTCATCAGGAAACAATTATGCGCATGGAGTGGCCAGCTCTATCCCCGGACGTGAATCCTATCGAGCACGTTTGGGATGCTTTAGGGAGACGTCCAGCTGCTCTCAATCCGCCCCCTCAGACCCTTGTCGCGCTTGCAACTGCTTTGCAAGAGCAATGGCTCTCGCTTCCTATGGAACAGATAGACCGCATAATTGAAAGCATCACACATCGCTGTGTGCTTCTAGGGGCGATCATATTCCATATTGAAGGTACTTTTCCTATAGCAAACTAACACCTTCGATTTGTTTATTTTATACATGTGCTAATTTCTATACTACCATATTTGTCTGGTAATTTTTTTTTATGTCATTTGATACCTTACCGTGTGTTGTATATTGTGGGTAAATTTCATTAAGTTCTACATGTAACTTTCTCAGTAATCTCAGTAATTTTGCGATTTTTCCTTAATTTATGATAACCAGTGTATTTCAGTCTTGTGCCTTCAACGTGATATGTAAACTTCGGCACCCGTACCTGTGTCGGGACTGTACTCTTTCTGTTACTTCTCCTTATTAAATATCATTTTTAATGGTATATGCCTATCTCAATTACGATTGCTGCTTTTCTAAGTAATGTTAGCTATACTTTAATAGGCATGTGTTACTCACGCGTACCTCAGTAATATCATGACAACTAAAGTAAAAGTCAACATTACCTTGACTTGTGTGCCACTTGACGTGGTCTTCGGTCTCTTCCAGCTTTCTGAACTTTTGTTTCACTTCGATGTTTTTTCTTCATTGTGCTGTTTCTTTATGAAAAAACGTTGATCCACATATCATTACTGATAACAGTATATTTTATAAAAGACTCACCTTGAAAAATCATCTCCTAGACAACCTAAATATGTTGTTGTTTTGAGATAAAATGATCTGGAACAACTCGAGATACCATTCTCAGCAGGCAAAAATGACATTTCTGAATTGCTTCACAAGATTTAAATGATGTAAAAGTATTTTGAATGGTATTCCTAATTGTTAAATTGTAATCTCTGAGCACTGAATCTCTGATTTGATAGATATGTTGCTTATTTGTTGAAATGGGTGGTCTACCAGTTTATCTTCCATCAATTTTATTCCCTTTTTAAACATCTTATGATAGTCAGAAATTAGTAAATTAGTAAAGAAATTAGAAGAAAATAGTAAATAACTTTAAAAAAAAAATTTTTTTAAATTTACGCGATGTTTTCAACAACGTACGAGGGCTATCCAGAAAGTAGATTACGTTTTGGAATAAAAAAATAAACAAAGTATAGGAAACAAATTTTATTATATACAGATGAAATCCACACTCAAATACTACTTTTCTACATAGTCACCATACAAATTAAGGCATTTATCGTAGCGATGTACGAGCTTGGAAATTCCTTCGTCGAAAAATTCGACCGCCTGCGCCTTCAACCACTTCGTTACCTCTTCTTGCAGCTGTGCGTCGTCATCAAAACGCTGCATAGCCAGCCACTTCTTCATTGCTGGGAATAGGTGGAAGTCGCTCGGTGCCAGGTCGGGACTGTACGGCGGATGAGGAAACAACTCCCACTTAAAAGATTCAAGAACTTTACGAGTGACATTTGCCGTGTGGGGCCGGGCGTTGTCGTGAATCAACAAGATCTTAGAGCTCAACATTCCTCTGCGCTTGTTTTGAATTGCTCTTCTGAGTTTTTGGAGAGTTTGGCAATACCTTTGAGAGTTTATTGTAGTGCCTCTTTCCAGGAAGTCCACCAAAATTACACCTTTTCTGTCCCAAAAAACAGTCGCCATCATCTTCCTTGCCGACATTGTTTGCATGCATTTCTTGGGTTTTTGGGGAGAACTTGTGTGCCCCCACTGCATTGATTGCAATTTCGTTTCACAGTTCACATGTTTCACCCATGTTTCGTCACCAGTAACGATGCGATCGAGTAAAGAGTCACCATCCTTATGGTAAGCGTCCAAAAAGTTCAACGCTGCAGCCATTCGCTGATTTTTGTGGTCCACTGTCAAGATTTTTGGAATCCATCTTGCACAAAACTTGTGGTAACCAAGCTTTTCGCTGATGATTTCGTGCAACAAACTTCGCGAAATTTGTGGAAAACTCAAAGAAAGTTCCGTTATTGTGAAATTTCGATTTTCACGGACTTTAGCATCGACTTTTTCGAGAAGTTCGGCGGTCACTATGCTGGGTCTCCCACTTCGATCTTCGTCGTGAACATTGGTTCGGCCATTTTGAAATCTTATGACCCACTGACGCACTCCACCTTCAGTGATAATGTTGTCCCCATACACTTCACGAAGCTGCCGATAGATTTCTATCGGTTTACAGTTTTTTGCAGTCAGAAACCTTATTACTGAGGGCACCTCGCAGCTCGCGGGATTTTCAATTAACGCAGACATTTCAAACCGTCACAGTATCTGAACGGAGCACAGCACGAACCTCTTACTAGCACGGCTAGATGCAGACTGAGCTGCGCAACGCTCTGACCCCAAGATGGCCGCGCTAGCCCCGCCCCTAGCGGACACAGACGGAAACGTAATCTACTTCCTGGATGGCCTACGTATTTTAATGACTCAAGCAAGGTAATATTCGACCACATTTAACTTGAAAATTATTTAAATAAATAAATATTGTAAAAACGTAAAAACTGCATTTTCCCCCCATTTTTGAAGAGCAGTATATCTTAAAATAATTTTTAAATCTTCCAGGAAATTCAGTTTCTTGACTTACATCATTTTCCTTGACCTCACTAAAGAAATATTTAGAAAATAAAGCAAAATCTGACAACAGGCAGGGTGCAACTTTTGTCTTTTCTTTGAAGATTAATTAGAGCGCATTTCGGGGGACAGTTTTTCAGAATCATGTGTTTCCCACTAATTGTATTTAAATGGAATATTCAAATGATGTGAAGATAGCTTGCATTAAGGGGTGCAGCAGAACTTTTCTTTTATTCAAATAAATGTATAAGTCTTCTCGTATAAAACTGCATTTTTCGAACATTATTATTCAGATCCAACGATATTTCATTACTCAAGTTAATTTCATTCATTTGAGTTAAAACAAATGTATTTTTAAAGGTAACACTCTGCCGTTGATAAATTGCTTGGCAAAAAAAGAAAACAATTCTATCGTGTTTTTCCAAGTGTGTTAAAAAATAATCTGAAAAATAATTCAGTTAGCGGGTGAATAATTTGCAAAAATATATCCCTTGTTTGAAATTTAGAAAATATAGCGCTTGTTTGGAACGGTTATCGAATGCGAAATCAAAATTAATAAATTTTCAGTTACTTATCTTAAAAGTGCCACCTTGTATCTTTTTATTTTTTATTTTATTCCAAAAAAAGGCACAATCCTAAACTTGCGAAGTTGCATGATAGGATATTTCCTGAAGGATGATAAGGACAATAATAGATTTTTATATATCTGTATAGCCTAGTAAATGGCAACAGTCGAAAAAATTTTGGAGCATCTAACATCTCAACAGTTAGAAAATTCGACAGATTTTTTTATAGACATAATTTTTCCTCTTATCCAAGAGTAAATTACCTTCTATTACTCCTTAAATGTTAATACCGAACTTGTGTTGCACTTTCCACGAAACAATGTTGTGGGGATTTTAGGACAACCATATATGTGCACTGTTCATGTTGACCATGTCTTTTTTTGTAATCTTCATTTGAGAATACAACAATTGCAGTAAACTGTGAATAATTATGCGTGGCATCAAGCATCCTGCTTACGAACTCTACCCGAAGTGAGTAGTCAGCATTACTTAGAAATTGGACCTTCTGCCCGTGGAAGTGATGTATGTTTACTATCTTGTAGTAAACACAATGATGTAGTAATTTTCCGCACCATTGTGTGACGAAAACCCAATTCAACTGCAACCGATCATGTACTGGTTGGTCGACAGGGAAACGGCAAACCGTTGCAATATTCGGTTTTCGATTTGAGGTAAGCGCATACTGCGTTCTTGCAGCCGTGGTTGATCCCGTTCTCCCGCAGCCGTCAATCGATGTTCATGAAGGTGGTATGGTGCGGACACCTCCTTTTCGGGCATTGTTCTTGGTATAGTCTCTATGCGAGACATCCATAGCCATCTGCTTGGCCGTGAATCAGACGCATATCCGCATATTCCTCATTCGTGTTATCTGACATGTTGTTCCCAAATAAAGTTTAACACTAACGAATTCTGCAATGCCCGCTAGTGCTCGCTGCTTTTATTTTCCCCATACGTATAGGAAATTTGCATACGAAAAAGTGCCTTATAGACCGGTTCTCCCTTGATGTCTACTGTCATCCCTCTGAATATTTCGTTCGAATTCTGGTGTTAGTTGATAAGC
This sequence comes from Stegodyphus dumicola, assembly GCF_044657685.1. Lineage (NCBI taxonomy): Eukaryota > Metazoa > Arthropoda > Arachnida > Araneae > Eresidae > Stegodyphus > Stegodyphus dumicola. Next base: position 140,027,408 of record NC_140771.1, on the reverse strand, counting down.
TAGTTAGCTTCAGTACGAAATAATTTAACAAGGCACAAAACCTTGCAAATAATTCAATCGAAATACATACTGTTAAATTTAGCTACTAAATCGATTTAATAGGCATTTAAAAACACATAAATATAACTTTCATACTGCGGTGCAGTTTTGCGTCTTTCCAAAATTTCAAAATATTGACAACAAATTTCAAATACTGACAATAATTGGCTTTCAACAATCAATACTAATAATTTTCTGAATTGTCTATGCAAATTTAGCACCTAATTTTATTTGATATTTATCTTTTTAAACAAATATAATCAGCTTTACTTAGTTGGAAATTGTGTTTACTAGTTTGAAGTGTAAGGTTGCAAATCTTTCTTGTTAGATTTACAAGATTTCAAAGTCAGTAAGGTTTCTTAGCTATAGAAAGGGGTAAATTTAAAGCCTTATGAATCAGAATGATTTTCACTAGCACTCTTTCTCTTTCCTTTACTTCCAAATATGTAAGGTTAATATTTATGAAAAATATTGTCTCATCTTTTATAGATAATACCAAATCTCTGACTGGTAATTGTGTAAGAGAAATATAAACTGTAACATTTGTATCAGTTATTTCTATTGTATGCATTTGTTTCAGGTACTTATTTAGAAACTTGCAAAAACTTTGCAAGGTTTTGTGCCCTGTCGAGCACAAAACTTGCAAAAGCCAAAGGAGGATAAAATGAGTTGTATCTGCTACAAATAAAGCGAGCTGTGAAGTATTAAAACTGAGCTTCAGAATATTTGACGCTATTTCAAGGCAACACTAATTATGCATTTAAATGTTTCTAGGAATAAATTTCAAAACTAAATTTGAGCTGTAATTTATGAAGATGATAGAAAAATATTTTCGAGTTTAAATTATCCCATACCGAATGAAGATATCGTTTGAACAAAACATATGTTCCAAAAAGCAAGCTGAAACTATCTTTAACGAATTCACTACCGGTTTTCATTTGAATACTTAATTAATTTATTAGCCCGTCAGGCTTTATTACGTTCCATAAAAATTACACTGTCAAATTCAAATTAATTCTAACATTTTTCAGTTTGGCGGATGCTTAGGATGAGGATTTCGTTTGGATGTTATCTCACAGCTTTCTCGTTTCTGTTGCCACTCGGAATTCGTAACTTTCTCGTTATTTATAGAGTCAGAGAATATGGGCAGGGGATTAGAAATAAATTGGCAGTGTTGTGGAACTCTTTTCATTTAGCTTTTTGATCCGAGGTGCTTCTCGTTATATAAGAGCAGCCATCGTGAAGTACGCTGGACTAATGCCAGTCTACTTGGAGACGCTATTTATATCTGCTGGCGAAATTGGAATAAAAAGATACCAGAATTTACGACAGAGGAGGACATCATTTACATGAGAGAAATCTTAATCACGATCTGCCATAAATCTAAAATTGTAATTTTATACAATTGTAAATTGTAAATACAGATTTTCAAATATATAACATACGCTTTAAATAAAGATCCTAAATTGTATTTTGCAAAATAATCGCAAAAATAATTAATTTTACGTATAAAGTCAATCCCATCACAAATACAGAATTTATCCTGGATTAGTTCCACCAAAATCAAACCATTAAATAGTCAATGTAATATTATCGTTAGACTTTCCTTGCTTTTGTGACAAAAACGCGGAAATTCATTAAAACATTAAAAAGTAAGTTGTTTTCCAATGTGTAGAAAGCATGCACTTGCAAATAAATTATTTCTAATGTTAATAATAAAATAAACGAAATTATCCTAAATATTGTTGTATACCAAGAAATTACAATTTAAAATTTTAAGAACTAAACACGTCTCAGAAATTAAAAACTAAAAATTAAGCTAAAAACAGAGGAAAGTTAATTTTAAAAATGCAGTGTGTTTCTCATAGTTTGAACTAAAGGCGTCCTAGAAATTAAAGACTAAAATGTCAGCTAAAAAAGATGAAAATTAATTAAAAGGATGCAATGCGCTTCTCATAGTTTTCATGACCATTTAGTATTTTGCTATCATGTAGTTATATTTCATAAAAATAGCAAGCAGTTTAAAAATCATGTTCTCAAACTCAGCTAAACTAAAATTATCTAACTGCTGATAATAGAAAGAGTACACGATATTTTTTAATAATTTATTCTCAATATAATAGTAAAAATTTAAGCACATTACCCAATAAATTATATATTATATTATATAATGTCAAGAAACCTTGTTCGTAGTTCAGAATTAGAAATTTTCTAACCCTGAAACTAAAACCTTTTCACTCAATTTTTCTGCTTATTTCTTTTAAAATAAAAGCTCAGACCACTGCATAAAATATGAAGTAACCGAAATCCATGGACAAAAGAAGCATATAAAATCCAAATTTCCTAATAGTGTAATTAGAAAAGTGGCAGATACTTAAAATTTCGAATGAGAAATACGTTGGCAAACTTGTTACTGAATTGATGATGGAACAGAACACTTTTCCTGTTATTCAATTCGGACCGTGATCTTTCATTTGCCTGACGTAATCTTTCTAGTTGTTCACAGTAGAGTTGAAAATTAATCGTCTGACCAACTGGAAGTAGCTCATGTTGGTCGATTCCCTTCCAGTCTCACCACACACAGCAGCAGCACTTTATTCGACGTCAAACCTGGCTTCGCGACAGCTTCCCATCTTTCATCTACGATCTGTTACGATTGTCGTACCTGATCCATATTTCATCCCCGGTTATGATAGGTTTGAGAAATGGCTGGAGTTCATTGCATTTTAGCAGTGCATCGTAGATGTTAATTCGGTCTAGATCGTTTTTCGCGCTCAACTCATGCGAAAGCCAGACATCGAGCTTCTTTTTGTAGTCAGCTTCGTGTAAATGATTCAAAACAATTTTGTTGTCAATACCCAGCTCGACACCAACGTTGACACTGCTGATGTGCTTATCTTGCTGGATTGTTGCAAGAATTTCATCAGCTTCTTCAGAGATTGGATTATTAAAGCGTGACTTTTCTTTTACGTCAAAATTACCAGAACGGAAGCGATCAAAGCATTTCCTCGCACAAAACTTTGATAAGGTACTTTCACTTTACACAGCACAATTTTTTTCACAATCCTGCGCAGCATTCTTTCCTTTGTTGTAATAATATTACAAAATATAGCGCAAATTTTCCTTACTGTTCTCCATTATCAAAGGCACACAACTTTCCACCCACTGCACCACGTTCATTATTAATACATTCACAGTAACGTTCTAAGAATCACCTTTCCAACAAGCGTTTAGTGGTGTCGCTGCGATCTGGATTTCCTGAGTTAATTTGCCATTGACGCCATCTAGCGATAAAAGCGCAGTTTTTTGGTTTATCTTGTTGTATCCGTTTATTGATTCCTTTAGTAGAGATACATTTTTAATTGCCCTACGTTTCATCTTATTTAGTAATTATTAAGACAGAGTTCCCATTATGATCAAGGGCAGCAATGCGCTCGGCAAACGTTTTTACATGTGCCCGCTTCTGTGTAACCACGATAAAACTAATTGTTTAAGTTTTCAATAAAATGTTATGTAAAATTTTTTTATTGCTAGTAATTAGTAATCAGAGAAATATAAGTGTATTTGTTTATAATTTTATCTTTATCATATTAGATGGTCTTAACGAGACTTGCCGGTTTGATCGGGATTGTTCTACTCTGAAGGAATGGTCCTGGCATCCCGTTTAGTGTGTCATTTTGACCCGGTTTTTTGTTAAAAATTTAAAACAGTTCAAATATCATTATTTACAGTAATTAATATTATAAAATTAAAGTATAGATTTTCGACTTACAGGTGAACGTGTTAATGATTGTTTAAGAGCAGATATATCATCATGATCTTCTAATTATGAACAAAGGACGTATGAAATGCAGTGGCAGATATCACATTGACTACGAATTACATTTTCATAATGAAATTATACACCAACGAAATATAATAGTTGTAAAAGACTTTGGAAACTTTTGCCTGTATTATTTAGTAATTATCATATTATGTAAGAATAATTTTTATATTTTAAAATTATGTTTCGAATATATTTTGTATATTATTAACAATGTTAACCCTGTGTCTGCCACTTTACTAGTATTCTAGTATATGTCCTTTGATCAAAAAGATTGGTAATCCCTGCTATAAGATATTGAATTATCATGACTGCGTCAAAATAGCTGAAATTTGCGACAAAAGAATTTTTGATAAGTGTTATACAGAATAAATCTTAACACACGTGACCAAATGAAAAGTCAGATTATTCTTTATGAAATGAATATTTTTACATTTAAATTTCGATTTCACAAATTCTACTGTCAATATTTCAGTCAGATCATGCGCTCGTTCAGTTATTTGCTGAAATGTCTCATAATCTCAATTACATTTTCAAGATCTTCTAGAGTTTTCACTTTATGTTTGTAGCTTATTTTTAAAATTTATCAAAAGGAAAGAGATCGCAAGAAAAAAAACATTAGAAAGAAAGGATGCTCCTTTTAAAGAGCAAACAACTGCTCTTTCTCTTGTTAATCCATTTTTAAGCAAACTTAGATGTATGACAGTATACAAACTCTTATCCAAACAAATAGTTTTTTCCTACATAATTTACCGAATTCCTTTAACCATCTGAAGCATAATATTACTGTGTTAGTATTAATTATTAAATGTTGCTTTCGGTTGTAAAATATTGCGTAGTTAACCACTGTGATGACATTCCAAACTTTTCATGACATTAGAAAGCTAACTTATATATATTTAAAAACCTTTGCATTTATTTCATTTTCGTCCTGCATTTTACATAGTATATTTTCCACATTTTACATCGTACATGAAACAACGTTGTAGAGTCATTGGGTTATTTTGATACGGGAGACATGGAAAATGAGCAACGCCTTCGCCGGGACTCGAACCACGGGCCCCTGGCATACGCGACGAGAGTGCTGACCACTACACCACGAAGGCAAGCTAAGAAGGCGTGATAAATACCTTATATACACCCCCTTTTAAAGGACGACAGGGGATTAGGGGCTCCAATCGCCAAATCCTGGTGGTGAAGCATCGTCATCATCCCCCACCGTTTTAGTTCGGGCTCCACAGTAGAGTCATTAGGTTTTTTTTTTTTTTTTTTTTTTTTTTTTTTTAAGCAGAAGAGATTAAAAATGAGCAGTGCTTTCGCCGGGACTCGAAACATGGAACCCTCGAATACTCGTGGAGCGTGCTTACCACTACACCACGATGGCATACCAAGAAGGCGTAAGAAATACCTTATAACGTAAATTCCTTTTTATAGCTATTAATGTATAATATAACAATGTTAATAATTTTAATATAATAATCTTAATAATTTTTGAGTTTTTTAATACCAGCTAGTTTTAGCTATGGATAAACTGGTTTGTTAACTTTCCATTCCTAATCATTTTGTGTATCGATGTACGCTTGATTGATTAATATTAAATTTTTTTAATTAATTTTATTTTGAAGGAAGTATATGGTACTTTTCCCGCCTTCTTAGCTTGCCTTCGTAGCGTAGTGGTCATCACGCTCGGCGCGTATTCGGGAAGCCCGTGGTTCGAGTCCTGGCGAAGGCGTTTAACATTTTTCATCTCTTCTGCTTTCAAAAATGTACCGAATGTCTCTACAGAAGGAGTCTCTGATACAGAGAATTCGAGTGAACTTTCTATATTATTTCAGTGCAACACAAGCCTTCACACTAGTTTTAAGTAATTTTACCAAGAAACTATTGCAAAACGTCTTTTATCGATTTTAATAGATTTATTTAAAGCTGAAAGTTTTTCTTACAAACTAGTAAAATCTCTTGTTCTAAATTTTGTTCAATTTGTAGCATCTCGTTCATTTTACAAAATGCTTTACTTAAAAGCTCAGATTGCTATGCTAAATGTGATATATAACGTAGCTGGATTCGTTTCATTGAGGAAGAAAGTACAACAGAACTTTGTCAAGCATAAATTATGAATTAGTCTGTAGTTCGCCATGAAATCAAATTAAGCTAAAAATGACAGTTCATTAGCAGGCTGGGAAAAGTAAAATAGTAATTTCATTGGAAAAGGATTTTAAAGAGAAATATTAACTCTGCGTTGAATCGCTGCATTTTAGTTAACATAAAAAGACACGAGTGTTATGTTACTGTCAGTTATACTATTTCTAAATGAACTCCCTAAAACCACAGGAAAGTTTTCGACTGAAGTCTTTACAGAAATAGAACTGGCGTGATTATTGCAACTAAAACTAAATATTTGTTACTTAGTATCATCCCCTTCCTTAATTCTAAATATAAATGCAAGAGTCAGTGTACCTCTTAGAAATTTAACGTTTCTTCCGATATTTGGATTTAAATACGTTTGGGAGAATCATTTCAAACTCTATTGTTTGTACATCTTTTGCAATCTTCGGTCAAAAAAAGATAATATTAAAATATTATCTCTTTTTGATGGGGAAAGAGTTCTAATTTATGTCTGTGTTTTGTTCTGGATAGTATTATTGTTTGGCTATTTTTATCTCGAAAAGCAAGTCGCAATAACTGGCTAACTGTCGGATTAGAAAAGGTTTTAGAAATATTTATTACACAGCTAACCATTATTTTGCTAATAATAGTTTTCAAATTTGAGTTTCAGAATACGAAAATTAAGTTTATAAAATAATTTTGGCATATTGCTTCCAAACATTTTTAATTAAAAATTTCTTAAAAGGGTAGTCATGAGTGCAGTTTTGTAATCACTCAGTGATGAATTACAATAAACAACCGATGTCATGGATCTTTTCAAAATTTAAAACATATCTAAGATCAATTTTTGAGTAGAATCAATTTAAATGAAAAAAAAATGGAAAGGCTGAAATTTTAACGGTCGCCCAAAAGTTTCTTCTGCGCTCTCGCTGAGATCGTACTCTAGCAGTCTACTGTTGCACTCGCTCCTGCTAACCCAGTTCTTTTCGCCTTTTTAGCTTTATTATTAAGCATCATTTTCTTCGCACTTACGCCGGATGTGATCCAAAAGCAAAATTACAAAAATTTTAAAAGCAGCATATGTTTAGATTTCCAATAAAGTGTTAAGTGTTGGCTTATATTTCCCCCTCCCCTTTTTTTTTCAGCTTTTTCTCAGTTTGTCATAACAATGTGCAGTTTTCTTGGTAAGATGGTTTGTAAATCTCCTTTTTTGTCTTCTTATTATTAACGTTTTGTGTGATAAATTTATTAATTAAATATTATGTTCTTCGCACTTACGCAACATGAAATTCAGTTGAATAGCAAAATCAAAAAATATTTAAAAACAGCATATCTTTAGGATTTCCGATATACAGTCTCACACCCTGTAACAATAACAGCGTTACCACTGCTCTCTCTCAGATCATGGAGTTTGTTAAAAATTCGTTAAGTTTTACAAAATATGAAATATGTAATTCGAAATTAAAAATTCGGTCTGCCAAGTGCACATGTTTGGGTGGAGGACTGTGTTTTTTAAAATTTGATGACACTAGGTAACATCGATTTTTCACAGTGCGAGAGACATGCATTAATTCATGCAGATTCTTCATTATTTAATTTCTTTAAAAGTAATCTAGGGCGATAATATTTTGTGGTAACAATTTGAAAAGAGATTCAGACATTTAAAGTGATAACACCGCAAAACCCTGTTTCGAGACTTCGGGCTAAAAAAAAATGCTTCTTCTTTTTCAGATTTCTGTGTCAACTGCAATAAGGTAGAGAGACCAGGGGACTGTGAAGTCCGCGTAAGATATTTAAGCTTACTTTCGCGTTTTTGAAACCACTGTGTCAGCAGTTTTGCTGTGTTTACTGATTCATTGTCATTCTGATGGACTGCACATCCTTCAGAATAAAAAACTGAATAAATAAATGGACGTGATCCATCGACAAGACTTGACAATTATGTGACTGTTAAGAACAATTAGTTAGTTACAGTTCCACGAGAAATTTCACGATGCTATAATCCAAACATTTATCGAACCACTTCTATTTTTCATTCGGGGTACGAAATATCACATATTATGGGCCTTTGAAGGAGCTTTGTAAACAGAAGCCATCCAAAAGCACTAAAGACAGTGAAGATTCATTCACTGATAATGCATTTTTTCAGTGTGTTATTCATATATCTCATTCCTCATACTTCTGAAACATGGTTTTGCTGTAGCTGCCCGATAGTGAATATTTATCCAGATAAACTCTCGATAGGAAGGTTTTTTTTTCCCTTTTATTTATTTATTTATTTATTTTGGGCGATAAATTTAGGGGAAAATTAAGTTCTGCTGAAATGTGAGTAGTCTTGGTTAACTGCTGTTCAATTTCAATTTTTTATATCAGTCTAGCATCATTTTCAAATAACGTCTTCTTCTCTGAATAATTATTCCGACTGTGTAAAGTTCTTTGCTTTTCTAGGTATACACAGTACCGTGGCACAGTACCTCAAAGTGATATGTTATCTTAATAATAGCTACTCCAGAGAGACAACACAAACAATTTGTTCTTTTCCGAACTTCTATGTATCCTTCATTTATGTCATGCATGTCTCAATGACCGATATCGATATCTCTGGTATCGCTTCAAATTCGAAATTCGCACACTACTAAAAAAAGTAAAAATCATTCAAGGTTCCCGAATGGAAAAATGCAAGCTGTTCTGGACGTGTATGTACAATATTCGACAAGTGCTTCATATTCGACAGTTTCATTGTCTACCTCATAATAACATTATGAAATTAAAGCATAGACTTTAGTACATTAATATATTTAAATTACAATGCATTTACGTACTAGCTATGTGTGAGAACGCAAGTTAAAAGCTTACGCGGAAACAGACGTTGTTCTTTCTTCAAAATAGATGTTGTTCTTTGTTGACGTGAAGTTAATACTGTAGATACCGTGCTGATATTAATACTGATGAATTAATACTGTAGGTTTCTGTAATGGTTAATAATCAATTTACTAAAACTTATTTCATATTTATTTCCTAATGTAGTTTTGTTTGATATTACATCCTATATTTACTGTTATTAAATTTCTTTTTAAATTTATTTGAATTCATATTTTCCAGAAAGGCATCTCTCATCCAAATAATTGTTGAGTGCTTTGCCATAATCAATTAATTTAAACTCATTTTACAATTTTTTTCTAATGCAGTTTTTGTATCTATCTATTATTTTTATATATTATATACATATATATATTATGTACATCTTTCTATATTATATGTCTATACTTTCTTGTTGCTGATTACATTATCTTACCTATTAGTAATCCAAAAGACATACACTTTATTCGTGATCAATCCTCTAATGACTAGGCTTACCATATTGTTTATGCTCAAACCGTAAGAATTTCGAGAAAATACTCGGACAGAATATAAAACCTGAAAAAGCAACTACTAAGAAAAAAGGAAAATAAAGAAAGATTGAAAAGGCTAAATAAAGAAGTTATTAACAAAAAACAACAATGAGTTAAAATAAATTTTTAGTAACTCAATATATTATTCATTAGTATTTATCATTGGTGTCTAGTGTTCACAGAAGTGTTTTTATCACTAATGTGAACTTTGTTTAAAAATTTTTTGTTATTTTTAACAGTATCGAAAAACTCACTGCAATTTGGCTATTAATTGTGCAGCTTATAGTAAAGCTTTTACTGTCGATTCAGCCAGTTTATCTCTTTCTTCAAACCGTTTTTTATGATGTTATAATTGACAATATTCTTTTGATTGCTGCCAGTTTATCTCTTTCTTCAAACCATTTTTTATGATGCTATAATTGACAATATTCTTTTGATTGCTGCCAGTTCTCTCGCATGCTTGAAAATGTATTCTATCATTTAAATGGCACTGCAATGAAATGTGTTTTTCTTTGAAATGATTAAATTTTGTATCCATTTTATTTTCACAATTTTTATTTTTCTAAATTTCATAATTAGCTGACCAAACCTTTTGAAATCATTAATTCATCAAAAACTTGATTCATATTTATTGTATAATTTGTGACAGTTTAATTAATTTTCTCATTTGAAGCTTCAATTTCAGACCATTTTAATTTACTGTTGTCTATTCAAATAAAAGATACCAACTGACCAAAACTGTTTTCCCATAGCTCAGTATAATAAAGACATCAATTAAAAAGGTTGTAAATTCTTGTAGGGTTATATTGATATTAATAGTTCCATTATTTTATAATATAAAACTTATTTTTTCATGTGCGTCATTTTTACCATGTTCCGTGTGTTCAAGTGCACGAAACAGGTTTTGTTTTGAAAAAACTTTCTCACAATCATCACATGTAAATTTACGAGCAGTTATGCAGGAGCTGATTCCTGTAATTTCGAAGGATGGCACTTAATAATATGCGCCCGTACATTTCGTCGGAATGAACAGGACTTCGAACATTCCAAACATAAAAATCTTTCTTCCATAATAATCACACTAAATATAAGACTCAAGTAAACTATTAAGTCAGGGGTAACTTCGTAGCGTGACAATATTTAGTGGAACAACATGTCTTTAAACGCCAACGTTATGATACATCGCCAATAGTGTATAGCAGATGCTAGTCTATTGCGCTAGCGAAGCATATCACTGCGCATGCGTGAAGTGTAAGCCCCGCAGAATGGAGACGCTACTCATTTTCACAGATTCACATCATTACCATTCGAACTTTGGAGTTGCTGCGAGCTGGTTGCTTGGTACAGAGTTCCCGATTGTTCGAGTGAGTAAATATTGCTTTGATTTTTGTTCGTATGATTTCACGATGGACTTGCCTGATCGTTAGGGATGATAGGTTTCTAGACTGTAGTGGTGGATCAGAATTTAGAGTATATTAAGACTTTAAATATTATTAATGACAGGAATGTAATTGAAAACCTTATTATAGATGGCACGGATGAGAAAGTGGAAGCAATAACTAACTATTTAGCGATTTAGAGAAATCTAATTAACAATAGATTAGAATCTAATTAGATCAGAGAAATCTAATTAGAAAGCAGCGGATCCAGAAGCTGCTAAAGTGTTAAATTTAATGGTAGCTAAGCTTGTACACGAAAAGAAGATAAAGGATGCAGACAATTTAAAAAATCTAGCCGAACGTGTAGGAATAGGTCAGATTCGAAGGATGGATAAAACCCGAAAAGACACATAAACGCACTTAATGTGATATTAGTAATTCTTCAGTTACTTCAGTAAAAAATAGATACTCAAACCTACGAATAGACGATAGCATGGAAGTTAATCAAATTAACACCCCAAGCCCTCAGAACATGGACCAAACCGAAGAAGGAGAATTCCTCACTCCTCACAAAACTGCCAATAGAGTTCCGCCGATTATTATTTCGGACGTCGCAGAGTGGAAACCCCTCAGAGGTGAAATCAAAAAACTTACGACCGCTATGGAACGCGCGCACAAAGACTATCGCGTAGTTATAAAATGATGACTATCGCGTAGTTATAAAATTACTGGACAATAAGGAAATACCATATCATACTTTTCCACTTCCTAGGGACAAGCCCCTGAGAATAGTTACAAAGAAACGTTTTCTGTGTGCACACCAAGCCGAAAGAAATCCTAGAGGAACTACAGGAAAAGAAAATCCCAGTTAAATCTGTGCGGCAAATCACCAAAAAGATAGATAATGAAATTGTTAAATTGCCTACTTTCCTCGTAGAAGTTCCGCGGAATTTAAAAGTTAAAAAGATTTACCAAGTCACCCACATTTTGGACCTTGCGGTCAAAATTTCGTCTTTCAAACCAACCCCTGGGCACAAACAGTGCCATAATTGCCAACGATATGGCCACAGCCGCTCTCATTGCAAGCATAAGCCAAGATGCCTCAAATGTGGGCAAAATCATATCACTACCAGCTGCAAAAAAAAGATAATCATCCACGGAAGTGTTGCCTTTGTGGAGGCCCTCACGTGAGCTCATATTGGGGTTGCGATAAGCACCCGGATAATATTAAACGTAAAATAGCCGCTAAAGAAAATCAAAAAGAAGTTTCGAAAAAAATCCAAAAATAATCCACCCGAAGTCAACCTAGAGAATTTTCGTCCCTTACCGAGTAGAAATAACATTCAAAATACTAGCGAAAATGTTAATGATGCCAGCCTCAATCCCATCAATCAGAACGCAGATAGTGAAAGGGAGCAAACAGGCTCCGCGCCGGATTTTTTGCAATAGATCAAAAAACTCTTCACCCAAGGCTTTATAAAAGCTAAATCAATAATGGAGAAGCTCCAAGTTGGCTGGGAAGCCTTTGAACTTTTATATAGTTTTAATTATAAACTATAATCCCTTCAATAATAATGCAAGTATTCAAATCAGCAGTTTAAATTTTGCCTCCAGCAGTTTAAATTACAGATACAGATAGCATTATCGCAAGTAATCAAATAATCTTGATAATGGTATCTGCTGTAATAAGCTGAAAAAAATCTGATGTGTGCACCACATGACTTCCTTGTACAGAATATTAAATTATACCCATTTTTTCTTGCATTTCATTTAAACTTATTGGATTGAATTAAATCTACTTCGTCGATAGCGCATAAACCACAATAGAATAAATGCACTCTTTAAAATTCACTATATTTGTTTACGATAGCCCTAGGCTCTAGGTTCACTTAACAGCGTTACATTTCATTCATTTTTAAACTCAGAATGCACAAAATTTATATCATCTTAAGAATTACCTAATCGTTGCCACATGTTCTATTCAAATACTATAAAAAATCTAAAATGATGTATAAAAGAAATTAAGCAAAGAATAACAACAACAAAAAAAAACAGTTTTTCACAGACGATTGAGTATTTCTCCTTCAATTAATTCAGTTCTCACTTCGCGACAAGACAAAAATACATTAAAACTCAAGATGTCTGTATTGAAAATTACGAAGTAAATCTTAAACACTTATTTCCTCGAATAAATTCCAGAATGGTTTAAGCAGGATTTAATTCGCAATAATAAAAGAAGGCGTTATCTTTGTTATTGCGAAGCTTACTTTCTCTAGATTGGCAACTAATCTAATCTGCTGTTTCCAATGTAAACAAGCATCTGTAAACAAGCAATGGCCGCCATGATAAAAATTATTAGGCTTAGCGGCACTTAAACAACTTTTAAATTGTTGATAATTCTAAAAATATTGCATGGAGATTTATTAAAGGCATAAAAACCTTAACCAGAAGATAAGAACAACATAATTCAATCATTTTTTAAAGCAAAAAATGCACAATTCAGAAACTTATAAGAATAAATAAACTAAGATCACTGAGCCGAATATATATATATATATATATATATATAATCGGCTCAGTGATCCAAAAGTATATAAATATATATATATATATATATATATATGTAGTAGGGGAGTTGAAGATGCTAAATAACAGTTCCAACTTTGTTTTCCACACCACAGAACATTTAATAAAGATAATCAGAAAAGGTACAAATTAGATTAAATACAAGTGCCGTTTGATACAAAGAGGATTATGATAGCTTTTACCAGTCTTATCACATAACCGATTAGTGCCTACTCGCATTTGCTGATGTATTAAACAGTACAGTCCAATTTACCACCTTCGCGTGGAAAACTACAGTTCCTTATTCTACACCTTCACGTGCAGCTCACCACCTTCGCGTGGGATAGCACAAGAGTCTCTCTGTCTATGTCATACTCATCTTTCACCTCGCTGCTGGCGCATCGGTGAGGCCCTCTGGTGGTTGTGTCGCACTTACGGATACTACAGTTCGGCCTTCCTGACGCTTTTTCGTCCTCGAAAACACGGATCAGCAGCACTGGAACATCAAGACAGCACCTGAAAATAAATTTAAAAAAAAAACAAAAGAAAAGGGAAAAAAAACAAAAAGAAAAGTGCGGAAGAACCACACATGGTTTTATATAGTAGAAGTCCACGGCTTCATGAGATCAGCTGCTGTAGTGGTACATCCAGGACCTTCATGGTGTCCCACTTTTTCCACCTGGTAACGATCTTTGCCTTTCCTCGCTGTTACACGATATGGACCGAAGAACTTTGGCCTTAACTTTAGACCACCTCCATATTGCGTTCTTTGTATGGCAACTAAGTCGTTCACATTGTATACTTGTGCCTCTTTCCTCTTTTTGTTGTATGTTTTTCTATTCTCTTCCTGAATTTTTAGAATGTTTTTTCTTGCTTCTTCTCTCATATCTTCTCGATCTTTCATCATAGTATTTCTTTCTTCTTCTTCAAGAATTTCCATAATCTTTAAGTCCTCTCGATTTCTCATTTTAACACCAGTGAGAAGCTCAAATGGAGAACTCTTTGTGCTTCTGCTCTTAGTGCTGTTTAAGATCCTTTGTACATCGCCAACATATTTGTACCACTTGGTTGGATCATCTATGGATAATTTAGATAGGACTGGAATCAGAGTGAGATGAATTCTTTCCACTTGTCCATTTCCTCTAGGAACGCCTGTAGTTGTAAATATGTGCTGGATCTTCTCTTGATTACAGTAATCTTCAAAGTCTTTAGAGGTAAACGCCGTACCTTTGTCACTTATAATTCTCAAAGGATTACCGAAAGTTAATTGTTGCAGTTTCAGCTTCTGCAATGCCTCTTGAGCTGATGTAGACTTTACTGGATAGAGCCATACGAACTTTGTGAATGCATCAACCACGGTTAAGATGTGATTGTAGTTCTTATTTGTCGAAGGTAATGGTCCTATAAAATCGATATGAAAAGTGCTCAAAGGGATACTATCTTTTGGTATGGGATTCAACAACCCTTCGCTCTTACCTCGTTTTCTGTCGCACAAAATACATTCTACACAATTTGAAATAACTTGCTCAATTCGTTTTCTAAGGTTAGGAATATAAAAGTCGGTTTTCAGCAGATCTTCTGTTTTAGACACTGCGAAATGTCCCTTGTTGTGGATACTACGTATGATTTCTAGCTCTAATACTTCGGGTACCACAAGTAACTCATGACCTCTGTCAAACTTGTATAATACTCCATTTTTCACTAGAAAATCTTTCTTTAGTCCTTGCTCGACTAAGGATTTTAGCAACTGGAGACGCTCATCACTTCTTTGCGCAGCTGCAATTTTGGCTGTAATTTCTCCCTGAGAACAAGTAACCATCATGACCGCGTTCCTACTTAGTGAATCCACATGCTTCATTTGTTGCCCAGATCTGTGAACAATTTCATAGTCAAATTCTTCTAGAAGTAACGCCCATCTCGCCACTTTAGGAGTTAAATCCTTCTTGAACATAGTCTTCTGGAAAGCATCGCAATCCGTAACTATCCTGACCTTAGATCCTAAAAGGTAATTCCTGAATTTCTTTAGAGCTTCTAATATAGCTAAAACTTCAAGCTCATAACTAGATAGCTTCTCTTGTTGGAGACTCGTTTTTTTACTCATGAAGTAAATGGGGTGTAACTGTCCATCATCTGACTTTTGTAGCAATACAGCGCCGAAACCATGACTGCTTGCGTCTGTATGCAATTCTAATGGTGCTCCTTGTTTAAAAATATGAAGAACCGGACTTGTGGATAAAAGTTCTTTCAATTTATTAAATGCATCTTTTTGTTCAGGCCCAAATTTGAATTCTGCTCCGTTACGAAGAAGATCACTTAATGGTTTCGCTATTTTTGAATAATTGGCAATAAATTTCCTAAAATACCCAGTAAGGCCCAAGAAACTTTGAATCTGCTTAAGGTTTTTGGGTTCCGGGAAATTTTGAACAGCCCTGGTTTTTTCAGTAGAGGGGCGAATTGTACCATCCTCAATAACATACCCGAGAAATTCTATTTTTCTTTTCAAAAATTGGCATTTCTTAAAATTAATCTCCAAACCATATTCTTTGGCTACTTCTAAAACGCGTTTCAACTTTTCTAAACCTTCTTTCTCATTTCGTGCTGGAATAATAAAATCGTCCATGTAAGTAACAACAGTGTCATCCCGAATTAAATCTCTAAACACATTATAAATAAATCTTTGAAACACACTAGGGGACGTGCACAAACCAAAAGGTGCTTTTAGAAATTCGTACAAGCCTGAATGAGTAATAAATGCCAAATATTTAGTGCAGTTTTCCTCAACTGGAACATGAAAAAAACCATTCTTTAAGTCTAATGTCGAAAAAACCTTTGCTTCACCTAAACGATCTAAAACTTCTTCTACTTGTGCCATAGGAAAAGAATCCTTAACTATTTTTTTATTTAACTGCCTAAAGTCAACACAAATTCGTGTCTTGCCCGATTTTTTCCTACACAAAACAATTGGCGAAGCATATTCTGAACACGACGGCTTTATAATCCCATCCTTTAACCATTCATCTATTTGATTATCAACAATTTTTTGATCAGCAAAAGGAATTCTCCTCGAACGCTGAGAAACTGGAATATCATCTTTTAATATTACTTTCATTTTTAAGTCTGTACTGCGCGGCTTTTCTAACGGTTTATACTCATTAATAAGAGTGGAAACGGTATTGCGTAATCCTTCATCTTTAATAGGCCATAAATCTGTTTCGCTGTCTCCCTCAATGGCTGCAGAAATAAAAGACAAAAAATTCCTTTCCGAAGAGACGGAATCATTTTCATATTGCGTAATCATCACCTGGTCACAACAGATCATTTTTAGACAGGAAGGGGGGAAAATACAGTCTGTTATCAATTCATCAACTATCGCTGCTTCAATCTCTTTTTGTTTTTTGCTTTCGCATAAAGAAAAAATAAACTTAGCCGTTTCCGCTTTAACCACGTGACCAAACGAACTTTTGAGTTCTATACATCCATTTGATAATTTATTCGGAAAAAGGGATTTCTTCACAACTATCAATTCACTTCCAGAATCTATTAAACATTTTACTTTTTTACCATCAATCAACAGTTCAATAAATTCTAACTTATTTCTAGCTGCATTATCCGAGTCAATCTCTAACCCAGATACCTTTTTTGGAGACAAACTTTCCTCCTTTCCTAACCGTTTGGGACAATTTCTAGCAAAATGAAATAATTCCCCTTTACTCCCACAAACATAGCAAATACGTTCTGGTTTACTACTGCCCTGATTTACAAACTTCCCTGAATCCTTGAAATTGCTCTGAGCTTTTCTAAGATTGTTTTTGGAAAAATTAAGCTTTTTATTTTCTGGAGTTTCGATTCGTGTGTTATTGGTATCAACTAAAGATTTACCCCTGGATGAATAAAATAAATCACATTCTCTTCCCAATTGATTAGGTGGGAACCAACTTTGACCCTCCCGAACACTAATATCTTCCTTTGTTTTAGAATCAAGAGTTTCATACAACTTATCAGATACAATAAGATCACACAATTTCTTAAAGTCATCTACCTCTCTTAACTTGCAATAATAATTGAAAGTTGCACTGAGTCGAGACGCGAACTGAACATGTGATTCAGATGAATGTCTCTGCGCATTTTTAAAATTGTTCAAACACTCACGCGGTGTTGGCTGAAATTCTTTCAAGATTAGAGTTTTTAATTTATCATAATCCGCGATTTCTTGTTCAGAAACATACGTTAGAACATTATTACATTTATCACCTAATATATTAATCAACACTTCTGATTTTAACTCCACTGGTACACTTTTAGTAGTAAAAGCTTTCTCAAGTGACTGAAAAAACAAATGCATAGCTTCCGGTTTCTGAGGTACAGCTATAGTTAGTGTTTTGACGCTTTTAATAATATCTTCAACACTAGTCTGCGCGTTTCTTCTATCACTCGATAATGATTGTGATTTTAAACTTTCTAATTCAATCTGCTTCTCAATTTGAGCTAATTTAAGACGTTCGATCTCTAACAAATAGTGTTCATTACTTGTTTTAGGCGTCCGATCCTCTGCGATCGACTTGACGACGCCACGAACAAATTCAACGTTCGTTTTGAAAACATCAGAATTTTCGATAATTCTTCTACTTTCAGCTTTTTTAGCATTTTCTGGAACAGTCTGTCCAATTTGTTCCGCAATTACTATTAAATCACTTTTCTTTAAATTATTTAGGAAACTCATTTTAAAAACGAAACAAAAGTATCACTATCTTCAAGAAAGAAATAAAGCAAAGTTTTCACAGTACCTTCTCTGAAGTATCCAAATATCCAAATATCCCGGACAGGCCCCCAGATTTTCTGTAGTAGGGGAGTTGAAGATGCTAAATAACAGTTCCAACTTTGTTTTCCACACCACAGAACATTTAATAAAGATAATCAGAAAAGGTACAAATTAGATTAAATACAAGTGCCGTTTGATACAAAGAGGATTATGATAGCTTTTACCAGTCTTATCACATAACCGATTAGTGCCTACTCGCATTTGCTGATGTATTAAACAGTACAGTCCAATTTACCACCTTCGCGTGGAAAACTACAGTTCCTTATTCTACACCTTCACGTGCAGCTCACCACCTTCGCGTGGGATAGCACAAGAGTCTCTCTGTCTATGTCATACTCATCTTTCACCTCGCTGCTGGCGCATCGGTGAGGCCCTCTGGTGGTTGTGTCGCACTTACGGATACTACATATATATATACTTTTGGGGCGACCGATTGCAACCAAAATACGAGGTGCACATCTACATGTATAGCAGTCCTATATACAAAATTTCAACGTTCTGAAGGTACTCGTTTTTGAGTTATGCGAGATACATACCTACGTACATACGCACAGACGCCACGAAAGATTCTTTTCAGAATTCATTTAAAATTAATTGTACATTTTTTTTGGGGGGAAAAGAGTCCTTTATCCTGTCCTTACGTACAGATGTCACGCAAAAACCTCGTTAAATTGCATTCTATAGCGGTGAAAATGGATATTTGCGTTGAAATATGATGCCTGAAACTTTTCGCAAATACAATACTTCCTTTTTACTTCGTACAAGGAAGTAAAAATGTATTAATAAAAATTAAGCAAATACTTTTTTTGTTTAGATGTAGTATCCGCGGGCTTTCTGCTTGAATTTCCCAGTGGCGTATTATCATGTTATGCCAGTAAAGATTGACATATTGAACGCTTGAAAAATGTTAAAAAAAGGAATGAATTTTTTTTTTCCATATTGTTACGAATTTTTCATAATGTAAATATGACATGAAAAAGTCTCAAGAAAGTGAAGCTCTGCCACAAAAATAAGGTTACAGGGACAAGTTACAACAAGAACATTTTAACATTGAGATAAATGGCTATCCCGCTGAACAGCGATGTTTTTGGAGTCTAATTTTTGTCGCCAGATTTAGCAAGAAATCTCCAAAAGTTGACAATCATTGCGAACCATCTGGCAACATCCTGGTCCGATGCCTGTATAACTGCAATTTGCACTATAATTAAATAACTGCAATTGATCCTTATATGTAACAGTACCCAGCCGTTAAATGTAATTTTAACAGTATGCACCTTCCAGTAATTAAATATAGAAATAGAAAGTACTAGAGATTTCTCCGCGGCCGGGAGAAAAATTATGTAACCTCGGAGAGAGAATCAGTTCTCCGTTCAGAGTAGACTTCGAAGTACTGAGAGATCTCCATGCAGCCCTTGCGCTTTACATTACATTGTGTTTAACGTTATTAGTAGTTTGAAGTGGTCCTACTGAGAAGAGCTGTACGAATTCTTTTGGACAAAGTTACAGAACTGTAATGTATTTCTTTTGTGAATGTAAATTTTATCAAGTTATACAGTTACAAAGGAATCACAGATAGGTTCTGTGCTCATCGGTTCTGTGTGCATTCAGTCCATTACCAACCCATTCGTTCGTAACAATATTTTACAAACAATAAACATTTTATTTCAGTGAAATAAACATAATTTGCGTATTTTATTTGTGATAACTTTTTTTAATGTTTCATGAACTTCTGAATATCCAGGTGTAATAACTTACAATGAAAAGAAAATATAATGCTGTATACTGGTATGCGGAAACAATACATTTGGTGTACAGATACAAAATGAACTAAAAAGATGAAATACACAGTCCGTATGCAAGGAACAATGTATATAGGTAACTGAACAAGGTATCTGTAACTACACTAATCCACGTTCTGATAGTAATACGTGTGCTACATAGGTTATAGTATTAAGTTTATGATAAATATTGGTAGTACCGGCGTACAAACAAAATAAAAAGCTTACAATAAAATCAAAATACTAATAATAAATACAATGTATTAATATACAACAAATGCATATATAACTAGCTCAGAGGGCAAAAATGTACAAAGGACATAAATGGTTTACCTACATAGAATCGGAGCAAGCCTAAACATTAGTATAGTTTCATGCAAGTAATAAGAATATTCAATTTGCATCCTACATATTACGTTATTTAAATTCCTTATTTATTACATATGCGCTGTCATTCCACGCTGACTAGCTGCTATCCGCTGGCTTGATCAGAGCCACGTTTTTCATCAAGGGGCAATTAGATGCATAATGGCCCCCCATCCTTGCTTCACCACACTCACATAAATCACTTTTACATTACTTGAAGTTGCATAAATATTGGTTCATATGAACGTTTTGCAGTATTTTTAACGACTAATGTTTGTGAAGCAATGCGGAAAGTGTTGAAGTTATTGTAGTAACATACGTGCCATTTTTTTCGTTGACTTTCCTGACAACTGAGAAATACCTTTCTGAAAGCAAGTTTTAAATTTGTTTGTAAGTTAACAAGTTGTTATATGATAGCCTCCAACAAAATGAACTCCAAGCTCTTCAAGGAACATTGAAATAACCTAAACAAATGAAAACCTTATAGTGCAAAATCCTATTAATACTGGGCATGAACCAAAACATCCTACCGGTATTCAAATAAATCTTTATCGTAAATTTATTTAAACATGGTGCCGAAACGAAACATTTCAACGACTGACCACTTTTGGACGCTTCACTTCCATATATGCTTTTAGAGCTCGATCGAAAAACTTCTTTGAACTTACGGTCTAATGAGGTGGTAACAATTCGAAATAAATTATTTCTTTATAATTCCAACATATACAGAGCATCATTTTCTGAGGGGTGGATTTCCTGCAAGTTCAAAGCTGGATGTCACCATAGGAAGTTTGTTTGAGTTATCACATGAACATTTTTCTGATAACATTACTGCATACTATTCATTTCTTATTTCTGTTGATGTGATGTTTCAGAAAAGGAGCTTTCCCATTTCATTTCGACAAAGAATTTCAAGCCGAAGTCGAATAAACGAACTCTGATTTGTTTAATGTTTAAATATAGAGCACTCGCACATCATAGCAGCTTACATATGCTCAAGCTTCTTCAAACGATAGTGTACTGTACTTTTAGAAATAGTTAATTTGTCTACTAGTACTTGAATTATATTACAGGGATCGTCAGTCGTAGTTTCTTTTATCAGGTCCTCATTTACAGAGGAAAAGCGTTCAGAATGAGTATCATACTTGAGGATGAATTTTCTATCTTTAAATTTCTCAAATCAAAGTCTCTCTTTAAAAGCAGTACTTTATTCAAGTATTAAACAACTTTCCGAGCTATCAAAAATTTTTTTAAACAAAAAAGTGTAGTTTGATGAAAATGAAATTGTGATCCTCTAGTTTTAACACTTCACTGAAACAGTAATAATCTTATAGTTTCCGCAAGAATAATTTAATGTGAATATGATCACTAAATACTTATGAGGTCGAATCACGGTTATTTCTTTTTAGCGATATTAGATAATAAATAAATAATTAATTAATTAAAATAAATTAAAAGAAATAAAAAATAGAGAAAAACGTGCTTCGATATAGAAAACCGCAGAATTTTCGGATGACGTTATAATTAGGAAATGGTCAGTGAATAGCAAGGAATGAGGTTAGAATTAGGTTGGTGATTTTTAGTTCTGTGCTAACTTTCGGTACGAGGAGGAAAATTCTTCTTCTGCTCTTACTGGTGTAGCTAAGTGTTCCTATTTTTCTGATAGATTGCATCTTGCAATGCGCCTATAAATGAGAAGAAGCTTTGTAACACTAAACATACTATCACTGTGAGCTTGACAACACCCTGCTTAAGTAGGTTTTCGCCCCACCTGTAATATCTACATGGACCATAATACAGGATATGACTGGGCGTACATGCTCTAGGATTTTTAGTAGCATCTTTCGGACTCGATCAATTATTAGATTCCTGCACCGTTCACCAGTTAATACTGATAAAGAGAAGGCTGAATCAGAATTATTGGGTATTAGCAATGATGTGGGATATTCAATAATGGTCTTCAAAGATATAACCTCTACCTGGAGCTCTACCTGGAAGATTGAGTTGAACGAATCCAGTTCTATCTTTCCAATCCAGTACGGAGTACCTAGCTTTTAGGTGACAGATATTACCTCTGCGCTGTATGTCTTGGAACCACTAATAAAAAATGCTCTCCAAACTACGTTTTAGGAATCGAAAAGCGTTGTATCCCCTTTTTCTTATCAACACCTATACTTTACTTACGGCTCAACGGATTTTAAGAGCTTCATGCAACAACCTTTCAATATATTTATAAATATCAATGACTTCCCCGGAATTCAAACTCAAACCCCCTATACAGCAATTGACTTAGGTACCCACATCAGTTTTGTGTAACTTCTTTTAGTTATATTAATAACAAAAATACACCGGAGATATTTCTGCCATACTTGCTCCAGAGTGTTCTTTGTTATCATCTTCGAAAATGAATGTTTTGAGATCATGTAAACTTCTGGATAATTTTAACTCAGAACAAGAGTACTTTGAAAATACTTCAGAAAAATAAGTCACATGATATGATCTAACAAGTTAGGAGTGAAAACTAAGAGTAGACTGATATTAGTTTAATGCAACACGTAAGTATAGATATATTTAATTATGGCAAAGAACTCGAGGGCTATCTGCCTAATGGTAGGGATGCCTTCGTACAGGACATTCTAAAGGAAACTGGCTCATATACATATTACACATGGGGGGTACCATGAAAATACCCATACATCCAACCCATTCGCCGGTATTCGAACCCCGGACCGAACTACCAATGTTCAACGACTTTACCGCTCGGCCGCTGGTTGGTCTTTTTGCAGCAGGAGGGCTTCATTAAGAATATATGATCAAATTTTTAATGGAATTCTAGAAATATGAAACTTCTTTTCTCATTTGATGTATATTAAATTAATACATGATAAATAGATATAGAATAATGCTCATCAGAAACGGCTTCACTTATTTTGAAACGCCCTATAAATACAAAGTCAAACGTATTTATGTAACCATCAAAAACGTAGGTAAATTTTATAATCTACATAACTAACAAAACATTGACAAAACTAACAATATAATCATTTAACTACATAGATAAAAACTAACAATAAAATCATACTTCTTTTTACGTGTTTAAAATTACATATGTAAACAAAATGTCATAAATATAAACGTTCTTAAATATTTTAATTTTCTCCTTTAAAATTAACACAAAGCTTAATGTATGTGTGTTGTATTATAATAGAAAACTTTACTGCTAAAATGCATTCACATTTTATTATTCATCATAAAAGAAAGAATTACCAGTCTTGTAAAAGTCTAAAGGCAGAAAGCAAAATATCCACCTGTCCCATCGTTTCACATATTCATCATTGTATTCTCTTCAACGTGTTAAAACGCTGTTTATCATTATATATTTTGTCAGTTACTGTGATTCTAAAAATCGTTGCTTTTAACTTTTTCTTGCCATTTACCATTTTCTGAAGTCTATCTTGCTGTGACCACGCGCTTGAAAGTAGGTATGCTTCATCTCCGGAGAGGTGCTCTTGTCCCATTGTCTCTTCAAATAACGGGTAGTTCATAAACACATAAGGATTTCATCTGGCTTAGTGGATCAACAGTGTCATTACGTTGTGGATGAATGACTGGTGATCGCAAAATGAAGTCCTTCACGTTTGGACGTAAATTTTCGACTTTTTTTACTGTTAAACGAACAAATCAATTCGAGATATGGGGTTCTCTCAGTCACGAAGTTAATTTGTCAAGTAGTGCTCTTTGGTTATTGGTAGCATCAACTTTTGTTCTTAATTCTCTACCAAACTTGAAAAATGCTGCTGCACTTGAGCAGTGTTCATTTAAAAATGAATCAGTGGCACGTTCAGATGCATTTGTTTAGGGATGATTCACAGGAATAAGGTCTTGCTTAATTTTGCGAAAACTTCAAGTTTGTTGGGTAAAGGCATTTATGAATTGTGACCCGTTATCATTGATCAATCTACTTGGAATTACATATCGTAGAAAGATATCTTCTATTAAGTTTTGGCGCAGTTTTCAGCTGTTGCTTTTTTAAGGGCAAAACGCTCTATTCATTTTGTACTGGTTTCTTCTACGATAAAAATCCATTTCTTTACTAGACGAGATTTGTAGAAAAGGTCCAAAAACATCAATAGCCAAGGACAAAAGGCCATAAACTGAAGTTCGAAGAAGACTGGTTGGCTTCTGGTTAGTCGGTTTGTAACAGTTACATTCCGGACAATTTTTAGCATATTCAGAGATGTATTTGCGCATCCGTTTCTTCTGTTTCTACTTCAGGTGAGTAACGATACAAATTACCTTCATTCATAAGGTAACTTCTAATAGTCCAGTTTCAAAGGTTTTTATCTTTTAAATGTTTTCAAAAGAGTCAATTATTTTTTAATTCTTTGTCCTTCAACTGTTCTCTATTTTTTTTTTTTTTTTTTTTTTTTTTTTTTTTGGACTTTCTCACTGGAAAATCTATTGATATTACATATAAGTCATAAGGAAAATCTTCATTTACATTCGAAGATTTAGACAACATGTCGGCAAGTACATTAGCTTTACCAGGCGTATACTAAATTTTCAGATTACAAGATTAAATCTGAAGAGCCTATCTTGCCAAACAACCTGATGGTAACTTGATGATGATTAGACACTTAATTAAATGGCAAAAAAGAAGAAACTTAAAAAGACTAACTATTTTATTTCCATCATTAGTTTTCTGTTGACAAGGATGCATTAAAAATACTCAAGCCAATCCAATCAACTTAAATTTTACTTTTTAAACAAAACATTCTATATTGTTTTAAGCAACATGCACATAATATAACAATAACATCATAACAAAACTGTGATTATATTTAGAAAGGAAGTAAATTATGTAAACTAAAGGCTCTCAATTTTTTCGTAGATTGTACTCCTAAGTCATGATTTAAAATCTAAAGTATCCTCAAGATAAAATTCCTCTAATTCCTAATTAAAATAGGTTTCAGAAGTCATTTCGTTTCAGAAACTACCTGGAAAGCTTATGAGACAGCTCTTATTCTACTGTAGAAACATGTTTCCATTAAAATATCTCAGTTTTTCTGATAATCTTTGTTGTTATCATCTAAGTATTTTTTTACAATCGTTATCATTTAATGAAATGAGATAAGAAATATAATCTTTTTGTAGACTGTTGGTAAAATACATTATATATTTACTCTGATAATTCCTGCAAAAATAAAGAATAAGAAATAAACTCAAACGGAAATCTGACAGTCCTTATTCCTAAAACGATTTGATGAAAAGATGTGCCTGTCTTGCTTGATATAAAGTTCTTGTATCTTGTTAACAAACTGAAACTTTTAAGCGGAGAACCAGCTGAAAATTTAGCTATTGCAACAATTATCTTTTAATGGAAAAGAACATTTTATGAAAACTTAATTTCGATGTGAACATCGCTTACAATTTATAAGTTGCAAAAACTTGCTTCTTGAATAGCAAAAAATGTTGGCATGAAGAAATGAAAGGAAATGATGGTACAAAGTCTAGCAAATGTCAAGGGGGAAAGTCGTGTTCGCAATACGACACCTGCAGAGTAGATACATAGTGCTATCGACAAAAAGAAATCGGCACAGCTATTGAGGCAGCAAATCAGTTACTTGTTGTTACTGACAAGCGAATCTTTTGAGAAACTGTAGCCAGACGTTTACATCAAGGAGTACTATACGTCCGCCGTCCTGCTGTGTGCATTCCAAAGCCCAGACAGTAACCTACTGGCTCGTTTTCAATAGTATCGAGAGCATCGTAAGTGGATTCAACAGAAGTGGCTTTGTGTACTATTCTTAAGTGAGAGTAGGTTCAGTCTGTTACCGGAGTATAGACGCCAACCGATCTGTCGTGAGAGTGATACTGTTTATGGTCCAGAAAATACCCAGGAAAGAACCGGTATACGAGATTAAGTATCATGGTATGGGTCTGCACTATGATCAATGGCCGCCGTCCATGTGGTTGTAGTTGAAACTATGATTGGCCAACGATACATTAAAAATGTTCTGCTGTTTCATGTTCGCATGTTCCGTGGTGCTGTGGTGATAAATTTGTTTTCATGTGTGTCACAAGGACATTCTCTGGATCTCAATGAATGTTTAGGATGTTTTGGAGAGAAGTCCTCCTGGTCGACAATGCCCTCCAATAAACAAGAACATCCTCATGCGTGCACAACAGAGGAATGGGATAAATTACCCCAACAGCAGTTGAATAATGTTGTGCAAAGTATGACACGATGTGTGGAATCTTACTATATCGCCCTCTATGGCGACCATATCCCGAACTGACATCTTACGCCAGAATGCATAAATTTTGTTTTAAGATAAGTTAATTGATCTTTCTTTGAAACAGTTTTATCTGTTTATTCTGTCTATGCAATAAATGTTAAATCATTGCTTTAATTTTTTTTATTAACCGCAGTATTTTTTACAAATAAAAAAACTGTCCGAAATTATACAATGGGGTAAGTAGTTAACTTGCCCCGAGATTTTGATTCATGAAGATAGATTTTCTGCTTTAAGTTTTAATATGCAAATTATTTTATTCTATCTAGTTTTCTTCCCAAAACAGAAAAATCGATTTTTCACCCTCAAAGATTAGACCTCTTTCTAAGGCTTCACCTCAGGAGGCCGATGCAAAAGAAAATCTGCCATCTTAACTGTGCATCCAAACACAAAACACTGGAAAAAGAATATAAAGAGATAACCCATTAACTGCCATATATTTTTAAAACTTTTTTTTCAAATACATTTCCTCTTTGGCTTATAAACAAACATAGGGCACTAAATTTTACAATATTGAATATAAATACATAATTTTTATTTATTTAAAAATCACGCATTTGGGGATAACGGCACCTTGCAGGTAAATAATTGTTTATACGCGTAATTTTCTTACGAATGCCGTGCGGTAAGACATTCTATAAGTAATTCAACATCGCACTTTACGCATCGTTTCCAAACAATTTTTTTTTTTTTTTTTTTTTTTTTTTTTTTTTTTTTAACAAATCGCTCATTTTCTCTGTTTGCCATCTAATGTTCTTTCTAAATAATGTTCTCCAAAATTTTTTCTCATGTCTTCTGGTACGCGTTTCTATGAACTCACAGTGTAGTATGGTCTTTTACTATATCTCGGGTCAGACAGAGGGTGCAAATTGAAATAGAATCTTGTAATTGCTTTTCTGAAATTTAATAAAGGCTTTTTTCATTAATAATGAGATACATTGTGTGAGTAGTAACTAGGACCATATCCACTGCATTAGTAATAATAGGATAGTGCCACATCTTGCCTCTAATTTTTATTCTATACTTGTCTACACTCCAATCAAGCTTGTCAACACCACCCATGCTATTATTGTAACTTGCAATGGCGTTAGGCTGCGGAATTATCACTAGATTTTTCTCAGTTCTAGAGTGTCTTTGCACACGCCCTAAAGGTAAAACTTAAAGATGGTTTGATAAGATTCTAACATTGTTGTTATCTATCCAAACAAGGCAAAATATTCCATTTATTTTGTCATATCTATATTGGAAAACTCTACTGAAGTCTTTCTTCGTTACCTTACCTGTTTTATAGGTCATTTATTCATCCTGTTATATCCATCATTCCTGTCGCAGGTATATTTCTCTCTTTTAGATTTTTTATCAAATCAAAACTTGTGAAAAAAATTTATGAAATAAAAAGTGTTTTTCTGGCAGTGGTTGCTAACTTATTCAACTTTACCGATATTGCTAAGGCATACGTATATTTTTCTGAACTAATGTTCAGCTGACCTTCATATGTTTCAGCGTCGTGGCAATATCCAATCACACTGTAACACGTTGGAGCTTGAAACCAAAGCGAATGGGCTTGCCTCTAATAAATTACTTCAGAAAATGATAACCATTATAAAGCACAACTTGTTCATCAATACTCACATTAAACGAAAATACTCCAAACTGCATAAATGTTTTATTTAGCTCATCCAAAACTTGTCGTGATTTGAATAACCTGTCTTTGTTACCATTTATTATTGGTATATTTGTTTTGTCATTAAAATGTAGGTTTCTCTTCATTTCAATATAACGACTTCTTGTCATACATTTTCATAAAATTCCAATGTGTATGTCTTCTATTTTGACCAATATATCTACTGTTGAAGTAAAAAGTGATATCCGTCG
The DNA here is from genome assembly GCF_044657685.1 of Stegodyphus dumicola. Lineage (NCBI taxonomy): Eukaryota > Metazoa > Arthropoda > Arachnida > Araneae > Eresidae > Stegodyphus > Stegodyphus dumicola. Next base: position 139,998,970 of record NC_140771.1, on the reverse strand, counting down.
GCAGTGAAAATCCCAAAAGTTTTTGAAGCTGTCTCCAGAAAGCGTAAAATGGTAACGATTATTTTGAGCTGCATAAGATACACTTTACTGTACTCCGATATGGTTTACAAGATCATCTGTGGAAAAACATTTCAAATATTTCTGCTGGTGTTTTACCTTTTGCTCTTTCTAAACATGTTTATTTTATGATGGTTTATTGGTCCTTCTCCATTACTAGGAATGTTGAATGATGCACGCTTTTATTCCCCTTCGATATGCGTTTTTTCTTTCTTAGATTTCATTTTTTTGGGACTCTAACTTCTTCATTGCATCTTCATTCATTGCTTCATTGCAGTACATTGTTAGCTATGTCTTCCAAATTAGAAGCATCACCAGCTGTATCTGGTCGTAATTCAGCATGTCAATAGCAATGTCAAGGTCTTCATCGTCTTACAAATAAAGATCATTGTCCCAATACTCAGTACTCTTAGCGAATGGTCTGGCTGCATGGGTATTTTCGTGGTTTCCTTATGTGTAACGTATGTACGAGCTAGTTTCCCTTAGAAAGTCCTCCCCTTAGGCAGATAGCCTTTGTGTGCTTGAATATAATCAAATAAACAGGGTTCGTACATCCTTAAGAGTCCTTAAAAGTCCTTAGGTTTTTGGGAATCGATTTTTGATCCTTAAAAGTTCTTAATTTTGGCCAAAATCAGCAGAAGGTCCTTAATTTTAATCATCTGAAATTTCTGTCTGTTTTACAGCTGCCATTTTATAATTATCATTTTAGAGGAACATTTTTGGCGATTAACTGATAAATATGGTATATCTTTTGAATGGGATCATGCGTATAATTTGTTCCTATTTCTAATATAAATGTTGGGAAACTCGAGTTTCGTAGTTGAAGTGCAACATAAGCATTTCGAAATTATTTCGTTTTTTTTTTTTTTTTTTTTTTTTTAATGAAGAGCTTTTAAACAACTTTTCACTTTTGGGGATGTAAATTCTTTTATAAATGGTTCTAAATCTGATGCCTTATGAAAATTTTGGCGATTTTAAGATTAGTTTCTGTAAAAAACTTTTAACTCCAAGGTATGGGAATTTTTCGACGATTTTTTTAAAACTTTTTAACATTGATTAATTTCATTAAATTAATGGTAATATATTGAAATTATATTTAAAAAATAACATTAAAATAGAATATTTTTAATTTTCACTGTCATATAATAAAGTTCCATTTTGGTCACTTATTATACAATATTTTGAATCTGAAAAATAAGCAAGGTTAAAGCACATTTTACGAAACAGCACATTTTACAAAAGCAAAATAGCTCTGTAATTAATTAAAAATGTCTTCTTAAATTTTTCATGGTAAGAATTTTTCCCATGTAATTCTCTCAGAATATGCATCAGTTTTCTCTATAAAATCAATTTTATACATTTTCCCTCTGATTTTTGTTCAAAATATTTATGGCTTTTTGCTGTTACATAATTGGTAGGGTAATTTTTCTTTAGGACTTAGACATTGCAGCTTGGAAAGTTTAGGATTTGAAAGCAAGATTTATAGACCAATGATTCTAAAAGATTCCAGAAAAATGTGCCAAAATGAAAAATGTCTCCATTGTATTAACATGTTTAACGCAATTAACACTTAATGGATGTATTTTACAGAAAGTTTGCTATGAATTTCTTACTTTTTGGAGAACGTCTGGAAGAACATTGAAAACATAATAATGAAACATTCGCAGAAACTAGTGAGAACATTGGTTTGCATATTGAGGCAAATTTCTGATTGTTAGAAAAGATGCTGAAAGAGAAGGAAATCGATATAAATTAGCCAAAATGTCTGGGAAGGCTTCAAATTAAAATGATGCATAAATATTTTTTTGAGTATTGTTGTTACAAAACATAAATGTTTTGTAGCTTTCGATGTGTAATTATCCTAATATCGTTTAAGAATCAATGTCATAAATTAAATGCATTTTAAACTGTGAAATTTTATCAGATTGTGATTTTAATAGGTTTTTTTTAACAAATATTAAAAAAAAATAAATTTAATAGTGGCCATGTAAATCAATAATGAATAAGGTTATCTAATTAGCTAATTTAATTATTTGTAACTAACTGGTCATTCTGAAAAGTTATCTCTGCATATTAAAGCAAGTTATTGCCTTTCATTATTCCTTACCGTTGCCACAGGTTAAAACACAAAAATTTAAAATTAATCTAAAATTTATTCTTCGCATCTAGTGAGACTGGTGCTTTAGTGGCTTATTGGAACATTAAAGTATATTAACTGGGGTACAACCCCTGGAACTCACGCAAAACTACGACAGTAACTGCGTCAGACAGAGATCAACTAACTTTAAGAACTTGCCAACCGTACCTACATTAGACCTTTCAGCTTTGTTCTGATTAGCAGGTCTCTCTCTGGACTCAGGACAAGCAGCCGCGGTGACAGCAGCCAGTCTTTTATTATGAATCCTGCTGATTATGATTTTACTTTCATTTCAAACATATGCTGCTTGTCTTAAAATGCTACCTTCTATTTACTTCTTTTTATGCTTGTCGCTACCTTCTATTTACTTTAAACCTCTAGATTGAACAAGTGCGTGGCAAAATGAGGCATTAAAAGAAAATAAACATAAAGCTAACTATTAGTAAAACGTAAATAAAATGTCACTTATCTTCTTTCAAATATGTCCAACTATCATGAGCGTAAAATATCCAATGCTACTTGGTAAATTTCATAAAATTTACTTTATTTTAAAACTCATCATTAATAATTATGTTAATTAACTTATGTTTAATAATAACGCATTCTACTTGTGGATCTATTTTATTCTTAGGATAGTATTCCAAAAGTGCAGGCACAGATAATATTTTAATTAAATTTATTCAGTTTCCATTTGCCCATAGGTCCTTAATTGTTTTCATTAATGGTCCTTAAAAGTACTCAATTTCCGTGTGCAGAAATGTGTACGAAACCTGATAAACCAAACCAAACCTTAGTAGTAAATATCAATAGTATTCTCTTGTTCATATGCAGACTTGACGTTTATCAGTAATTTTTCACGTCATCTCTAAAGTTGTATATCTTATCCACAGAATATCTGAAGTTCAGGTATCGAATTAGACCACTAATTGACCAACTAAAGTGCAATCAAATGAAACAATATTTTATGCATTCTATAAATATGTTATATTTTCTCCCTCCTTTCAGCATGCCTTCATGGTGTTACTGGAAGCACACTCGACGAGTATTCGGAAGATTTGAAGTTCTAATCATGGCAAGGGTGTTGCACATTTTTCAGTTCCTGCATCGATGTAACTTAATGAGAATGTTTTAGACTTCTTTTTACGAAATAACAACTGTGTTAGTTATAATAAAATGAGAAATAGGAAAGGAAGAAATAAACCAAAATACATTTTAAATTCTTTATAATTTTTGTGACTACCATTTATTAATCACTTAATTAAGTAAAACCACTGAATTTTCGTACAGCAATAGAACATTCGTTCTGTAACCTGTTCGGAATTACCATAATTCTCCTTTAAGATTTAACTTTCGATGGAGGCATACCATTATGAAATAACTTTATGTGTTATTTTTAAGCCATTATATTAATATTGCAAAGATAGTTACAAAAAACAAATATTTCCTCCCATAAAAAGAATATATTAAAGAAAAAAAAGTATTTTTTTCTGCACACATGAAATAGAAAGGAATCAGATTAATCTCAATAACTGAAATTATTTTTAAAGGAAATATATATAATCTGCTGCATTATGAAAATTTTAGGGACATGAATATCTTGCTTCTGATTTAGTACTACTAAGGAATGAATAAAAAAAGCCATTACGGTTAAGTAACTAAGCAGACTTCAGAATACGGTTTTTTAAACACGAACAATATCCTTGAAATAAAAAAAAAAAAAAAAAAAAATTCTTTTTATTTTTACAAATGTTCAGCTTCTTGAAAGCAAACTTACTCACGTATCGTTTCCTTCCTCCTTACACTCTCAAGTGAGCTGGAAATATACTTTTTCCTTCTTTCGCCTCCAACCCCCTTCCTGTACTGAGAGAGAGCTCTCAACTCTTCACATATGATGACGCAGCCAATGCCATCTGTCGATGACGTTCTAATAAAGAGCCCTGCTGTCAACTGATCGAATTGTGACTCGCGATGGGAACAAATGAAGTGCTGCTGGAATCGCTTTCATAGGCGTAATCTCACATGCTGGTGTCTTTTGGGGAATGATAGTTTTTTATACTTTTATCGCACCGTCCTTTATTGAACTGGAGTATACGTTTCTGGTGGATGTACGTATCATATATCTAATAAGATGGTGATGCAGGACATTCTGGATCGTTTTACAAAGATTTTAATTTTTTATGCAGCGTTATACAGTAGGCGCAGCTTAATGTGATGACGTTCGTCCACCGCTATTTTAATAACATTAACCGGATGATAACATTAAACGATGAGAAAACATATCCTTCAGAACGGCAAAGGAACTTAACTAAATTGATATAAATATAATAAGAAACATATTAATACGTACTTCACAACATTTTGATTACAGAAAAGTTATTACTAGTGAAATGTCTACAAGTTGCTACGGAAAAGATACTTTATGAACTGTTCAAAATGTTTCTCAAAATTACTTGCGAAATGGCCAATGCCGTGCGCCGCCCTTAATCCTTAATACTTAGACCGCATCCCTCGTCTCAGCATTTGTAGAGTCTTTCTTTATTATCATCATCTTCGGACAGGTTATCACATGATGTGCTTTGTTTCAGAAAGAGAATGGCGGCGATCTTCTTCTGTCGTGTGTTAAATTCCTCGCAATTTTCATGCTAGTAAGAGGCTTTGCTTTTTCTTCTTCAGCTTCATCTATTTCATGATTTTTTAAAAATTCTCATAGTTCTTTATTTTCTTTTCTGAGATGCGGTTTCAAGACCTGTTCAGTAAGTGCAGTTAATCAAGAAGGTTAGTTTCCCATTTTCACTTAGATTCATGTGGGGGCATATTCTTCGACTCCCTCTACTTCTATCTAGCAAGCTTAGCACAGCGCGGCGCGATCGAGACAACGCCCAGATAGCTTCGAGACGAGGAAAGGAACGAAGGCAAGCAGATGACTTGCAGGATCCTCCAAGAGTTGTTGGAAATAGACGGTTTTCTTCCATGCTAAAGTTCCTTGTAGCCAAGCTGATCATATTCAATATAGTTGCTTGGATGAGAATAGACGTATTCTCTCAAGGCATGAGCCTACGTGCCTATAGAACTGTTAGAGACTGATAAAGCGTGAGAAATGTTCATCATTACACGAATCCTGTTTGGACTTTAATTGTGAGGTTACCAGCTGTACTATTCACTTTGACCTTAATTCATCTTTTCTTTCATTTTATTTCATATCAGTAAAATAAAGTAGTTTGTTAAGTCATGCACTACTATGTTCTTATTGAGGGTAATCGTACATGCATATCATCCGTGTTATAAAGGACGAATGCTCATCACACGACAACAATATTCTTTCATCGCTATAATAGCAGATCGATTGCATTTAAATTAAAGCTGAAGTGTACGCTTAAGACATATATTTACTTAATGCGCTGTGCATTGTTAGGAAGAAGCAATATAACATTCTTCAATTCATTATCCGATTTCAAAAGCCATTCATTAAACATTACTAACATCATCCACGCCTTGAATTATATTTAAAGTCTATCAGTAAATACTTTAATCATTTAAAGTTGCAGAATTATGCTGTACCTAGAAGTTTAACTGAATGAAGTACTTAATTTCCTTACTAAACTGACAGGCTAATTATCCTTTTAGTCAAAATTAAGATGACAAGGTATTAAGAAAGTTAAATAACATTTTTTATTAAGTTTTTGAAATTAATAAAAGGCACTGCTTGTGATGCTGACGGAACTCCGCCACTTGCGGGTATTTAAAATGGCATAGTGACATAATTTAGCAATTTTCTGTTATTGAAATGCCAATTGCCAACTATGGTAGCTATTTATATTGTGCCATGAACAGCTGTGCAGTGATAATACTTTTAATGTTTAATATGTACAGTGAAGCTGTGTGTGGTGCTGAGTTTATGCATTTTTCTGACATTTCCACGTAAAAAGACATCAGAAAATTGCACAAATTCACCATAATGCACATCCTTGCTATTGCGCACATTAAACGTTATATATATGTGTGGGGTGGGTGGGTGGTGATATGCTTATTTTTATAGGAATGGCAACGCGCTCACCAACAAGATCACGTGCCCACTTCTCAGAGAGACGCGAGACATGAGCAACGATGAAGTTTATAAAATTGGAAGAACAACTGAATTATGATTATTCAGTTTCATTGAAAACGCTGCAGTTTTAGTCTACTGTGGATATAGTGAACCATATCTTTTTAACTCGGTCTACAATTCCCCTTCAAGTAATCTAAATTCTACAGATCTAGATAGGCTCACCTCTTCAAATTACCCAACCATAATTGCCAGGGACTTCAACGCAAAGCATAATGCTTGGAGTTGCAGAGTTACTAATAGAAAAGGAGATATTTTAAATAATGTAGAGTCCACTACATTCACTTCTGTGTGAAAACTGGAAGAGTAGTAACTGCACAGGAGAAGAGTTAAAAGTACCCTTTATTAACTGTTCAAAAATTTAACAACTCGACGCTAACAAACTGCGCCTCTTCTTGGGCGGTAACTGAACTTCAGATAACGAAACTAAAAATTTGATGATATGTACAAGTAATAGAACTACGCTACAGAGCTCCGCTAAAATCCTGTTTCTTAAACCCCCGTCGAAAACTAGTGGCAGCAAGTAAATGCAATTAAGCCGCGCGAACCAGCAATAACTCTGGAAGCAAATGCTTAAACAGCAGAGGTGACGGCAGTCATTTATGATAAAGTCGGTATTCATTTTTGCAACAGTAATGATGATGAAAGTTTTGTTAACATTGATAATGTTACCGATGATCAAACCTTTCCATTTAATCTTTCACGAAATTTGAAAATCGCGAGGAAGTTCTACTTCTTACGAACCGTATAAGGTTAATACTGCTATGAAAGGTTTTAAAGGAATGAAAGTAAATGAAAATCAGTTGAAGAAAACAGTTAAGGATGAAGATGATTATGATAATGAAGATGATGATGATGAATTGATCATGACGATTTCGATTTGGATGATGATGGCAATCGTGAAGCTAATGATGATGATGTTGATGACGAACAAAGCGTGAAGAATACTGAAGAAGCTGTGAAAAATAAACTGAATCAGCTAAAACAAGATTTACAAGAATGTGCTAAACAAGCAAGAAAGAAAACACTTGCTAAAAGTGCAGAAATTCCCAAAAAGAAGAAACTAGAGAAAAATCCGAAAGCGAAAAAGGCTCCGAAAACTGAAAAAAGTAGCTTTTCACAGAAGGATCTTGATTATGAAGCAAGAGATGCCAGAACCCTCTATCTAAGAAATTTATCTATTAATCACTACGGAAGAAATCAAAGCTTTATCTTCTGATTAGATGTTGCTCTGCCGAAAAAAGATGCAACGAAACGAAAAGTATTATTTGCATTTTTAGAATTTAATAGTGAAGCTAAAGCTGAGGAAAATCACGAGATCCTCCAAGTGAAAAAATTACGAGATCAGCCTGTTATAGTATATTTTACTGGTGCCCAAAGCAAAAATAGACCAAAAGCAGCAAAGGAACAGGAAGAAAAGAGATATAATCAAAGAAAATTATTTGTCTCTGATGTTCCAGTCGATATTACAATTTCTCAAATTGCTGAATTTTTCCAAAAACATATCAGATAACTGTGAATTCATCAATATATCGAAATGCTGCCGTAAGTTACATACAAGAAAAAAATGCAGTCCAAGCTTTTGCTTTAGTGATCAATTGTAATTTAATAAGAGAATTCTCTCTACGTTTCTAAGCGCAAATATTAGGCAATTTTTTACGATTAATTAAAATGTTACTTATATATAACTGAATGTTTAAATTCACGTAACGTAGTCCGAAACCACGTAAAAAATGCTCTACTTAAGTTGACTCCAGTAATTAACGTCTGTTAGCAAAGTGGCTAAAGCCGAGATAAATTTTGCCAAAGCTGGTGATAGTTCGTAACTGCAAGCGAAAGTTCCACAAGCTCTAACTCTAAAACATTCAAAGTCTAGGCTTAAATTATTTAAGTTGGATTTGGTTGTGAACTATGAACGGCAGAAATTATAGCTCACTTTCAAATCATAATAATTGTTTAATTAACATAAAATCCTAAAACGCATCTGACTATTGATTTTTTTTATTACAAAGAGTTGCTTTCTTTCTTTTTTTACCGCACATATTGACGCAGCATAAATGGTCACACAATTTTCCGGTAATTTAGAAGCTTTGAATTTTCAGTTTTAATTACGTATTTTGAGGCAATGTACAATAATAGAGACCTACAGGGGTTGGACAAAAATATGGAAACACCTTTAAAAAAAACATGTTTCTTTGCTTAATATGGTGTAGGAAACCCGTTGGCATCCAAAACAACTTGCAGTCTTCTCGGAATGGATAAATACAGTTCCTGTATGTTTGCCAAGGGAATATTATACCATTCTTCCTGCAAAACAGTGGCAACTTCAGATAACGATGTTGGCGGTGGATAACAAGAACGCACTTTCCGTTCCAATATAGACCACAAAGGTTCGATAATATTCAGGTCTGGTGACTGTGGTGGCCAGGGGAGATGGGACAACTCATCCTCGTGCTCAGAAAACCAGTCCTGGAATATGTGAGCTGTGTGAACAGGGGCTTTGTCGTCTTGGAAGACACCATCAGCATCGGGGAACAAAGTTTGTACCATGGGATGAACTTGATCGGCCAAAATGTTCACATAAGTCTTGACAGTCATGTGCCCTGACACAGTTATCATGGGGCTAGCAGAGAACCACGATATGGCTGCCCAAACCATAACAGAACCCCCCGCCATGTTTCACTCTTGGCAACAAGCAGTCTGTATTATAGGCTTGAGATGGCGTTCTCCAGACGTAAACTCGGCCAGAAGTGGGAAACAATGTGAAAGAAGACTCGTCAGACCATATTACTCGCTTCCACTGCTCTATAGTCCAGGCTTTATGACTTAAACACCACCTTTCCCCGTTACGGGCATTAGCATCACTGATGAGTGGCTTCTCAATTGCAGCACGGCCAGCAATTCCCTGTTTATGAAGCTCCCTTCTAATTGTTTTGGTACTCACAGGGTTCGGTAACACAACATTCATTTCAGTAATAACTTTTGCAGCTGTGGTCTTCTTATTTTTCGTCACAATTGCCCTTAATGATCGTCTGTCACGATCACTCAGGACTCACTTTCGTCCGCGCTGTGATTTAGCAGATGATGTTTTTCCGCTTTTCAAATATGCGGAATAAATCTTCGATACAGTACCTCTTGAAACACTAAACACCTCGGCTACCTTGCTTACGGAAGCACCTACCATACGCGCTCCAACAATTTGCCCACGTTCGAAGTCTGTTAACTCTGACATAATGCAATGACAACCTCACATAACAGTACTCCGACAACAACTGAACTGTTTAGCACACTTACGAAGTTGTATAGGTGGCGTCAGTAGTCAAAAATGCCAGCGCCACCTACATATTTCATTAAAATCAATCTTTCTTTTCAAACATGTATTTCACAAGGTGTTTCCATATTTTTGTCCATCCACTGTATTTCACCTATATTATAAATGTTTTCAGGGCGGTATATTGTAGACAATTTAGGTCGCTCGTTTAACAGTCCCACAGCAAATAAATCAGCATGTTTTTCCTCATTATTAATGAGTTTGCAAACAATGTTTCCTTCCATCGGCTAAAGCAGCCATATATTCCTACAACATCATCATTTTTACGGTTAATTCGTGAGCTTTCTGAAGTTAACTGTCAGAAATTTTCCGCGAACTTTAGTAAATCAAAACTTTAATTTTTCCACTAGTTGTTTATTTGATATTTCGCGTGTATATTTTGCTTTGGTTTGAAAGCAAAACCCTTTACGATTCTTTAAAGCATTGCTTCAAAGTAGTTGCAAGACTCTTAACATTAGAGCAGAATTACCTTGCTTAATTTTAAGGAGCAAATCATAGCGGTCTGATCAATCGACTTTATCCCTTTATCTGAGATCATTACACCTTTTCCTAATTTCCTTAATTTAAAAATAATCAAAATAGAGCAAAAGTGACTATGATAAAAATAACTAAAAGTTACTAAATATGATAAAAATAACTAAAAGTGACTAAATATTATAAAATAACTAAAAGCGATAAACAATAACATTAACTAAAAGTTACTAAATATGATAAAAAATTTTTAAAAAAGGCAACCTAGAACAGCATCAAAATGCAAAGCTTAGTCTGGAGAAAATTCTGCAGAAGTTAGTTTGCTCCTGAAAAAAAAAGAGGAGGGGTCTTTCGTTTGATCGCCCTGGAAATGAAAAGAATTATTCAAAGTCTACCCTGAAATAAAGGTGCTTTTTTGCTTAATTTTAAATGGTTAACTAAAATCGGTACCATGCTCTTTAGAACAACATTTCCGTCTCATTCGGTAATTTTATAATTTATTTTGACTTTATTTCGCGATTTTAGTTCAGTTTAACAAATTCTTTCTGTAATATTTTGATCAAATGAATCTAATTATTGATTACAATAAGCGATTTATTTTTTGTTTTTGCGTATACATATGAGTCGGACTTCGGAAATTTGAAAACAATATTCTAATGATAGCATTCACTGCGATCACATTAAGCGGCATCTACTGTAATTATTTTTATTCATCATCAAATTTTAGTGTGTAACATGGATTTCAAACTGCTTTTCACTTTCTGGGCATTATATTTTAATTATGACTGCAAGCCGTTAACATATAAAAATTTTGCTCGTGTTTCAGAAGATCAGTATCATAGAGAACATTAAATCTACCTGAAATTGCGGCTTGCTGATGATTCTTAAGCAAGGTGAGCTTCCTCTTCTGTTTAGCCCAAATTTGAAATTTGTTTCATTATCTATTTCATATTTTGTAAAACTTTAGCGAATTTTTTATTAACAAAAAACTCAACGATTTCAAAACGTTCCATTAACATTAACATCGCGTGCATCTTGATGCACGAATATTTTATGCACAAGGTTTCTTTACGTTATGCCCCTATCACTTCTATGGACGCGCGCGCTTACCCGGGACAATTTCGAGAAACGAGATTCTAGTAGTACGGCTTTAAGCGGCAGGCTTCCGAGAAATGTTTCGTCTAGCTAGGAGGAACATGTCCCGGCTACGAGCAACATTTTAAAACTTGCCCGAAAATGTTCCGGCTGGAGACGTGTTCCTCGAACGTTCAACCAATCAGACGAAAGTTCTGCTTCTGAAGATCACGGGTAACTTTCTATATGGCGATGGCTCTCACTGTGAAGTCATGGACGGTGGAAATAAAGGCCGATTTAACTATTGCTGTTTTGTTGTAATACAACTGCCTGAGTCATTTTTTAAATATGTATATATTCATTAAATTTATAATCGGGGAAATTTCAGAGTTGACAGTATTTTACGACGTTGGTGAAAATGTAATACGCGCTGCTTGGCGATTTTCAGTAGCGGCGATTTTTTGAAAATCGCCATTAAACGTTGTACAAACAATGTTGCTAAGGCGGAGCTATGTGACGTTCATAAATGGGTGGGACTAAGATTGTGACGTCACAATGTGTTCTCTACAGATGTAGAAAAAAATATACTAAATTTTTTGTATTTCAAACTATTAAATACGGTAAGTGAATTGTAACAGTTATTAAAACTGTTTAAACAACGTCGCAGTCTCTCATACGGTTACAGCCGAAAACATCACGGCAAAAACATCGCGGACGAAAACGTCGCGGAGAAAACAACGCAAGGCGAAAACGTCGTGATACAAAACATCGTGGGAGAAAACATCGCAAAGAGAAAACATCGCAGTCCTAAAACATCGTGGTACAAAACATCGTCGTCGAAAATAAAGCGGTTCAAAAACTTCGCAGTTTAAAAACATCGTCGTCGAAAATATCGTGGTAAAAAATAAAGTATCTACAAATCATCGCATGACGATAACATCGCAGACATGCTTTTTCCATACATGCTTTAATAACTGTAAATAAATATTCCCATAACGATTTGTGAGAGCAAAATGTAAAGAAGGATAATTTTTACTTTCACATTTTTTTATTAACTAATAAATTTTTTCTGAAAAAGTAAGAAGGAAACTTAAGCATAGCAAATTAATGCAACTTTTAGCAATTAATAGAATTTTAAACCGACATAGTTAACTAACAAAGGCCATTAATAAATAATTTTTTATAAAGTTTTTACTGGTAATTTTTCGTGAAAAGTATAATCTATAAGTTGCATTTAATTTTCTATGCTTAAGTTTCCTTCTTACTTTTTCAGAAAAAATTTATTAGTTAATAAAATATGTGAAAGTAAAAATTATCCTTCTTTACATTTTGCGCTCACAAATCTTTATGGGAATATTCATTTACAGTTATTAAAACATGTATGGAAAAAGCATGTCTGCGATGTTATCGTCATGCGATGATTTGTAGATACTTTATTTTTTACCACGATATTTTCGACGACGATGTTTTTAAACTGCGAAGTTTTTGAACCGCTTTATTTTCGACGACGATGTTTTGTACCATGATGTTTTAGGACTGCGATGTTTCCTCTTTGCGATGATTTCTCCCACGATGTTTTGTAGCACGATGTTTTCGCCTTGCGTTGTTTTCTCCGCGACGTTTTCGTGCGCGATGTTTTTGCCGCGATGTTATCGGCGGACACCCTCTCATACAGGGTGAATATTTTTAAGCTTTAGTATTTATACAAATAAAAACAGATTTTTTTAAATTTTAATTTCATATTGCGGAACATTTTAACTTTATCATCTTTACAAAATTACCTTATTGCTACGTAACGACACTATCTCTTACATACTAGTAAGTAAACAATCTTCATTATTTTCTAAAAATTTTTAAGCTTTATATTAATAAAAAAGGGAAAATATTTATTATTGAATATCAACATCATTCACAGCTTTCATTTCCATGTTTCTTAAATTCCTAAACCACGTTCTATACTTTCGTATTAGAATTCTACACATTAATAAATTTAAAAAATCTAATTTCTCACAATGAAAGAAAATAAGCAATAAAATTAATATTAAAAATAAGCAATTTTAAAAAGAAAAAATATTTTCACTTACCCTTTTCAGGAAAATAAAAAGTCTTTTTGACAATGACGGTACGTTTCCCTTGCATTTCCAATAAAGTAATAAATTTACATGTACATTCACTCACCTCTCTCAGCATCACAGATAAATCCATAGCGATTGTTTATTTAACGAAATATATGCAGAAAAATGGAAAAAACACACAGATAAAACCACTCGATTGATAATTACCACATAAGAACATTCAAACGGCAAATGAATTAACTGCTCAAATTACGAAGTAAAAATTCCAAAAGAAATCGTCTGCTTGGAAATTCTTTTTAACTGCAAGTATAGTTTTGAAAGCATAAATTATCGTCTGCTAATTGACAATTTGTCTTCGAACATTTGTGCTCTCTCCGAAGAAATTTATTCGTATCTAGTTATTAAAAAGCGCTGTGAAAGCCATGGCTTTTCGATATCTAAAGCTACGATAGGTAATATTGTCAACGATAGGAAATTTAAAAAAAAGACAACAAATATAATGAAATTAAAAAACAAAATAAAATCTGAAATTTAAGATTTTACATTACGCCCCAAAGGTGCATTTTTTTAACACTTTGCGTGTTACCTTTATTAATTAAATATCATGTTCTTCGCACTTAAACCATAAAATTCAGTTCAACAGCAATATCACAAAATAATTTTAAAATAAGCATATCCTTTAGATTTTCCGATACACAGTCTCGCGCGCTGGAGATAAAAATGTTTTTATCTGTAGAGCATTGTCATTGCTTGCTTTGAAATTCCTCAAAAATTCGTTAAAGTTTTACAAAACATGAAAACGATAATAAAACAAATTCCAAATTTCAAATTTGGGCTTCCGGATGCCCATATTCGCAGGAGGATGACGTTATTCTAAATTTGAAGTTTCTAGGTACCGTTGTTTTATCAAAATGAGGGAAACATACATATATTTATGAAGATTTTTAATCGTTTAATTCCTTTAAATATAATACAAGGCGATAATACTTGTTGGCCACAATTTGAAACATTGGCTACATTGGCTTTTCCCACCTCGGCATTGCGCACCACATTGGCTTTGCCCATGTGCACATCGATCTATTTTCACTTAAAAAAATCCCAGAATTGCACAAACTCGGCATCGCGCACAACCTCGGCATTGCGCACCACATTGGCTTTGCCCATGTGCACATCGATCTATTTTCACTTAAAAAAACATCCCAGAATTGCACAAACTTAGCATCGCGCACAACCTCGGCATTGCGCACCACATTGGCTTTGCCCATGTGCACATCGATCTATTTTCACTTAAAAAACATCCCAGAATAGCACAGACTCGGCATTGCGCACCACATTGGTTTTGCCCATGTGCACATCGATCTATTTTCACTTTAAAAAAAATCTCATAATTGCACAAACTCGGCATCGTGCACAACGTCGGCATTGCGCACTGCATTGGCTTTGCCCATGTACATATCGATCTATTTTCATTAAAAAAAATCAGAGAATTCCACAACGTTAGCTTTTCCAATCTTCTACGATTTAGCCAAAAAAGAAATACAAAATATTAAAATAAGCAACTTTAAAACGAACCATACAAGAAAAATTTTTTCACTTACCCTTTTCAAGAAAAATGTAGTCTTTTTGAGGGGTTTTATATATGAATTTATATCAGAGGGAAACCCTTTTGGATCCCCCCTCATCTTTAAATGAATTTACAAACGTTTATACGCCGTTTCCGTAATAAATGCAGAAAAAAGGCTAAAATCCACAGGGGGTGGAAATACTCGATTAAAAAAAGAAACCACATAAGAACATTCAAACCGCAACAGAATTAACAAGTAAAAAATAAATAAATAAGTAAAATAAAAATAATGAAAACTTTTAGATTTTACATTTCGCCCAAAGGGCGTTTTTTTTTTTTTTTTTTTTTTTTTTTTTTTTTTAACGTTTTGTGTGTTACATTTCTTTATCATATAATGTTCTTTACACTTAAAGTTACAGTTTTACAGTTTTGCGCTCTGCACGTAATTTTTTTTTTCCCCGTACTGTGTTGCAGTTGCTCGCTTTGAAATCTTTGAGTTTGCTAATAAAAATTTCGTTCAAGTTTTACAAAATATCAATCAGATAATAAAAAAAATTCCAAGTTTGGGCTTCCAAATGCCCATATTAGGTTGGAAACGTATGTTATTCAAAATTTGATGGCTCTAGGTACCGTTGTTTTATCACAATGCGAGAAATATTTATGCAGATTTTTTCAATATTTAATTTCTTTAAATATAACACAGGGCGATAACATTTAGTGGCAGGTGACAGGTGACAGCAGGATAGGGCACCCGGACGGCTTTCTATGACTACTCGGGTATTATCCTGGCCCTGCAACCATCTAGAGACTTCACAGTTGTAAGACGCTTTTATGCCAATTGTGTTTTATTGCATGTGCCCTATTCCGGCCTGCAGAGGTCTATGCCCATTTTTTCTAGTTTGTCCATTATGCTTTTAAGCTTTTGCCGCGTGCCTCGATGTTTTACGAGAAGGCGTTTGAAAGGCAGAACATTGGTAGTTGGACTTTGATGTGCCATTCTGCTGTTAAGGGGCACTCCGTGACATTAATGGTCTGGTGAGCCCACGTTGTCACATACACACATATCAGTTGTTGCTAGACCCCTTTCTGCAAAGTACGTCGGAAATGGGCCGTGGCATGTTATATATCGCGTGAGGTAGGGCGCTGAGATGAGCCGGTCCACCTCTACCTTGGGCAGGAACTCATATGCTCTGCGGCCTTGCGGGATTTGGTCCCATTCATTCTGCCAGTTTCCAATGGCGGACTCCTCTATTTGCCTCTTTAGGCATGACCGGGGCAGGGGCACCTGAATCTGCTCCGTTTCCTCATTTTGGGCAGCCTTCTTGGCAACAGCGTCTGCTGCTTCATTTCCCTGGATTCCGGCGTGCGCCTTCACCCAGGAAATTTGGATTCTCATTGACTTTTCATGTAGACGGAGGACTTCTTGCAGGTGCGAGATTAGTGCGGAGCGCTGGAGAGGGTTGTTGATAGCATAAATGCTTGACAGGCTGTCAGTAAATATCGTAGCTCGATTCTGCCGTGTGTAAATTGCCCATTTCACTGCCTTTGTGAGGGCAACTACTTCCGCTTGGAACACTGGGTTGGCCCTTCCATTCCTTTGCTATGTTTCCCTTTATATAGGCTATATAGGCACTGCCTACAGCGTTATCAATTTTTGACCCGTCTGTATAAAGCACGGCCCCTGGTCCGTCTAAGCGTGGGGTTAACGCTGGTGAGTGGAACGTTTTTATGCCCAGTCCATATTCCGACGGATGTGTGCTTAGTTTGGACATGCGTGTTTCGTAGACTTCTGGCAGATAGCATGTATTCCCATATGTGCATTGCTGTTAGAGTTGCGTCACCTTTGCAATTGAGGCTTCTTGCTGCGCTTTGATTGGGAGCGGCATAAGCCCTGCTAATACCGAAGCGGCCGCAGTCGACGTTGTCCTGTAGGTCTTCGTTATGGCCAGGACAAATGGTCGCTGTGCACTACTTAGCAATTTTGCCTTTCTGACTGTCATCGGGGCTGCCCAGATGGCTGCTCCGTAGGTTAGGACCCTCTCTGCGACAGTGGAGTAAAGTATCTTGTAGATATTGGGCCGAAGGCCCCAGTGCGGGCCTTGCATTTTTTGCAGATTGTTTGCGATTCAGCGAGCCTTTTCTCTTTGGGCTTTAAGGTGAGGCAGCCAGGTGAACTTTTCATCCAATATAATACCCAGGAGTTTTAGTTCTCTGACCCTTTCGATGGTCTTCCCATTAAGCTGGATGGTTGGGTTTCTTATTAAAGTTTGGCCTGGCTTATGATAAATTATATATTTCGATTTTGCCTCAGAAATTATTAGCTTTTTCTCCTGACATAGCCGAGAGAAGGTATTGTTGCGTGCGTACGGGTTCGTTATGAAATGAATGCACAAGTCCGATGAAAAATGAGCAAAAATTTATTATTATCACAACAAAAATGCTTAAATTTTCTCAAATTATCATGCAGTATTACAATATCTCACAGTAGTTTTCTTTTAACTACTCAAATGTCCAATAGAACGTAATTCAAAACAGCTAAAGAACGCTAATCCGCGAATTCGCTACAATCAACAACAGTAGTTTACTAAACAACAACAAACTAAGCAACTACTACAAACTGAGATGTTTTCCTCCTTTTATAAGATTTTAAAATCACACGCTAGAATTTTCCAGTACTTTCTCGAAATCAAAAAGAGATATTTATTTATTTAATGCACGCGCTCTTGTATTTTCAATTTTCCGGCTTAGCTTTCTTTTAATATTCGTCACGCGCTGCACTGCGCGAGAAATAAAACCATTTAATTTATAATTGAACTAACATTACCTTTTTAAATACCAAATTCGTAACACTGCCCCCTTCCCAAGGACTGCACGTCCCGGGCAGTACAATCCCTGGACAGGAAGCAAAACTTACAACTGTGGCATAAATGCATTAATAAGCATTACATTACAATAATAAACAACATGAACAATAAATGCAATACATAAAACAAATCAAATGCTATCAAATACAAATCAAATACACATTTAAAAACAAAATGGACCATGGTCTTATACTATTTACAATTATTTACATTATGTACTATGGCCATAGTAATGAGCTAACCTGTCGTAATGAACGACTTTAGGTTTAGAGTTCGAAGACTTACGAATCCGAACCACGACGTCATTCAGCCTGTTTAGGACTGTGTACGGCCCATCCCAAGGTGACTGTAATTTCGGACAAAGTCCTTTCCGTCGAGTCGGATTCCACAACCACACCTTGTCTCCTTCGTGGAATTGATGTTCAGTAGCTCTTGTGTCGTATCGGGTCTTCATCTTCTCCGTCGCCAAGTTGACTCGCTCTCGTGCAAAATTGTGCATCACTTCAAACCGGGCCTGGAGATCTTGAATATATTCCTCAGACGATGAAGGAGCATCCGGAGGGCGGCCAAACAATAGATCACAACGCAGACGAAGGTCAAGACCGAAGAGCATCTGTGATGGAGAATAGCCGGTAGTCTCGTGGACAGCACTGCGGTAAGCCAGTAAAAAGAGTGGTAATTTCTTGTCCCAGTCCTGTTGGTTTCTGGAAACCACTAATGAGAGGTTATTAAGGATGGTTCGATTGAACCTCTCTACCATGCCGTCCGACTGGGGATGCAATGGCGTCGTTTGAGTTTTGTCAATGCCAAGTAGTTTGCATAGTTCTTTGATTACTGCCGAGGCAAAATTCCTTCCCTGATCGGAATGTAACTGAAGAGGCACTCCGAACCTGGAAATCCAGTGCTGTATCATAGGATAAGCTTCAGGCCACTTTGTGAAGTAATCAATGACAACGAGTATGTATTTGTTGCCATCAGCAGTTCGTGGCAGAGGTCCCAGGATGTCAAAGGCGATACGTTCAAAAGGCGCACCTACGTTGTAACGTTGCAGTCTGCCTCGGCTGCGTTTCCTCGGTCCTTTCCGACCTGCACAGGCATCGCAAGATCGGCACCACTTTTGCACGTCATTCTTTGCATTATTCCAGTAAAAGCGCTCACGAACTCTCTGTAAGGTCTTCATAATTCCAAAGTAACCTCCTGTAGGGCTGTTATGTAGTTCTTTGAGGACATCAGGAATCCGGGATCTTGGAAGTATCAGTTGCCATCGGAACGTCTTCCCATCATCCGACTCGAATTTCTGGTATAAGACGCCGTTTCGAATGTGAAGTGAATCCCAGAGTGCCCAGTATTGTTTTGTTGTAGGACTACAGATAGAAATGTCCTGCCATGTAGGTTTTCTGTTTGATGACTCTATTAAATCAAGTATGGGTTTAATGTCGCGGTCTTCCAGCTGGTCTTTCCTGACTTCATCATCACTCCACGGGTCTCGACCAGCCGATGTTGATGTTGTAATTTGTCTTGCGACCGGAGTCAGCAGCTCGTATTTCGCTTCCACCCTGGAACAATATCGGCAGTTTTCTTGGCAAGGTCTTCTAGACAGGGCGTCGGCGTTTCCGTGTGATGATCCCTTACGATGACGGATAGTGATGTCATATTCTTGGAGTCTCTGTATCCACCTGGCTATTTGACCCTCAGGATTTTTGAAATTTAAAAGCCAAGCCAATGAGGCATGGTCCGTGCGGAGGAGGAATTTTCTCCTGTATAGATAATGATGGAAATGTTCTACAGCTTTGACTATGGCGAGCAACTATTTCCTTGTGACACAGTAATTCCTCTCCGGTTTAGACAGGCACTTGCTCCAGTAAGCTACTACACGTTCTTGGCCGTCTATTTCTTGGGACAAAACAGCACCGACACTTTCATTGCTCGCGTCAGTGTCGAGAATAAATGGTCTGTCGAGCTGAGGATACGTCAGGATTGGAGCAGATGTTAAAGCTTCCTTTAAGTTGTTAAATGCATCCTCGCATTCCTTTGTCCACAAGAATCTTTGCTTGCTCTCTGTCAGCTTGTGAAGTGGTCTTGCGATGGAAGAAAAGTTCTTCGCGAATCTCCTATAGTAGGTGCAAAGCCCTAGGAAGCTTCTCAGCTGATGCACATTTTCGGGACGCGTCCAGGATTTAACCGCTGATACCTTTTCAGGATCCGTGCGCACACCTTCTGCAGAGATGACATGTCCCAGGTAAGTCACTTCCTTTCGAAACAATTTGCATTTAGCGGGAGTCAGCTTCAGATTGGCCTCTTTCAGTTTCTGAAGCACCTTTCTAAGATTTTCTAGATGCTCTTCAAACTCTTTCCGACGATGATGATATCGTCCAAGTATATCAGACAGGCTTCGTAAGAAAGGCCTTTCAAAACAGTCTCCATAAGACGTTCGAATGTTGCCGGCGCATTACACAGTCCAAACGGCATCACTTTGAACTGCCAAAGTCCTTTTCCCGTAGTAAATGCCGTCTTTTCTCGGTCATCAGGATGGATTTCTACCTGCCAATACCCACTCTTTAAATCAAGTGTTGAGAACCACTTGCTTCCAGAAAGAGTGTCTAGAATGTCATCAATTCTAGGAAGAGGGTAACTGTCTTTCTTCGTAACCTCATTCAACCGGCGATAGTCAACGCAAAATCTTGTTGAGCCGTCTTTCTTTCTGACGAGAACGATGGGAGATGCCCATGGACTCGCTGAAGGCTCGATGACATCGCCTTCTTCCATATCTTTTAACAGTGTTCGCACTTCTTCCTGTTTAGCAAATGGTAGACGTCTTTGATGTTGCTTGATCGGGGGATGATCGCCAGTATCTATTCTATGTTGTGTCAAACTAGTTCGACCCACGTCAGAAGACGAGCTGGAGAAAACGTCTTGAAGATCTTTAATGACACGTTCGGCAGCGTTGTTCTCTTCATCGTTTAATTGCGCATTCTGCAATAACTCTGATATAATGCTCTCTAAAGACATGGATTCTGGGATGTTACTCTTTTTTTCAACGCTGGTTACTGGAGTACATGTTGCAACCACTTCACCTTTCTTAATAACTCTCGACTTTTCAGTTACATTGGCGACTCTCACCGGGATAACCGTTCTGGATAGGTCGACGAGTGTTGAGGCTACTAATACTCCTTTTGGGATATTACAGTTATTGGGATATTCTATGATGCCGTAGCGGAAATTTCTATTTTCGGCTATGGATCCAGGAAGTAAAATTTCTGTTCTTGCCGGTATTGTAGTATAGTCTTGTGCTATGATTTTATGGACAGATTTAACTTCTTCATCATTAACGAGAAATAACGCTATGTCCTCAGATGTAGAATGCAATTCGTTATTTTTAAAATCCAAGGAAAAATTGTATTTCCTTAGAAAGTCCAATTCGAGTATGCAAGAATCAGTGATCTCTGCTACATATGCCGTGTGATGGTAAGCGGCACTTCCAAACGTGATGTTAACATTTACTTTTCCGTCGATGTCGATCTTCTCACCGGACACAGTCTGGAGGGTAACGCAGGGCGGCGTCCAGATAAGTTTGTTTCCTAGTTGTTGAGCCAAATCTTTTCGGATGATGGTGACGTTGGCTCCTGTATCTATAGTCATATTGCACGGAACTCCATTAATATGTCCTATTATGAAAAGTCCATTACTGCCGCCTCTCACTGCAGAAATCTGAAGCGCTTTAAACGGGGGCTTTTCATTATCTGGCAACCTCCACCCCGCGAGATGGCCACTAATTAGTTTCCCTGCTGCTTGTTAGAAGCGGTCTTAACATCAGTATCCTGGGGTGTTTTGCAGTTTCGTCGTATGTGTCTTTCAGCACCGCAGTTCCAGCACTTAACGGTCGGTTTCTTCTCACCAATATTCCGTCTCAAGGCGTTCAGTTGTCTAGTTAAATCGTCAAGTCGAGCGGTGACTTGATCCCCTGGCTCCTGGACTTGAGCAGCTCTGACTGGGTGGCGGTCTCGACGAGTGGCTTGCTGGGCTGCCTCAAATTTCATGGCGTACACTAGAGCACTTTTTAAATCTTTTACATCCGCCATTCGTAGAGCTTTCTGTATTTCAGTATCTCGGATGCCGTCGATAAAGTATTGCAAGTACAGGATTTCCCTTGTTTCTGTCGGGCATTCCGAAAAGGCGAGATGGGACAGCCTTTCAACATCCGCGGCGAGCTCCTGAAGTGTTTCGGTAGGCTTCTGTTGACGAGATTTTAATTGGAGCCTGCTGTAGTCTTTTAAACACTTCTCCCCAAAGCGCAACTCCAAGGCGCCGGACAGAGCTTCGAAATCTAACCTTTTGTTTTCGGGAAGAGTCTGAAGGATATCCGCTGCGTCGGCTCTTAGAGAAGCGGCGAGATGACAGGCCTTAGCTTGGGAATCCCATCCATTCGCATCCGCCACGATAGAAAATTGTGTCTTATACACCTGCCAGGAGGTCTTCCCATCATATGTGGATAGCTTCAGAGGTGGACGAGCAGGCATTGGTAAGAATTTAAAATCATCACTCCTGCTCCCTGCCGACGCTACGAATTTCTTTAAAGTATCCATTTCTTTGGCAACTGCAGAAACTCTCTCATCAATTTGTTCTTTTACAGAAGAAACTCTTTCTTCTATTTCTTCTTTCACCGAAGAAACTCTTTCTTCAATATGTCCAACTTTATTTTCAACTGCGTCAATTCTGCCTTCCATAGCTTCAAATTTATTTTCTATTATGCAAGTAATTTCTCTTTTCATTTCTTCTTGACCAGCTTGAACGGCTTTCATTTCGTCCTTAACGGATTCCTGGCCCAATTTCATTTCTTCCTTAACGGATTCCTGGCCCAATTTCATTTCTTCCTTAACGGATTCCTGGCCCAATTTCATTTCTTCCTTAAATGATGCTTGGCCAGCTTCCATCTTTTCTTGGAATGCAGCAAAAGCACTAATGAGCTGTCTCAATTGTTCTTCCATCGCTCTTGTTATTGGCATTCAAATCCCACTTCTGACACCAAAAAGTGTTGCGTGCGTACGGGTTCGTTATGAAATGAATGCACAAGTCCGATGAAAAATGAACAAAAATTTATTATTATCACAACAGAAATGCTTAAATTTTCTCAAATTATCATGCAGTATTACAATATCTCACAGTAGTTTTCTTTTAACTACTCAAATGTCCAATAGAACGTAATTCAAAACAGCTAAAGAACGCTAATCCGCGAATTCGCTACAATCAACAACAGTAGTTTTCTAAACAACAACAAACTAAGCAACTACTACAAACTGAGATGTTTTCCTCCTTTTATAAGATTTTAAAATCACGCGGTAGAATTTTCCAGTACTTTCTCGAAATCAAAAAGAGATATTTATTTATTTAATGCACGCGCTCTTGTATTTTCAATTTTCCGGCTTAGCTTTCTTTTAATATTCGTCAAGCGCTGCACTGCGCGAGAAATAAAACCATTTAATTTATAATTGAACTAACATTAGCTTTTTAAATACCAAATTCGTAACAGTATCAATTACATCATTGCAGTTTTGCTGCAGTTCATCTCTACTCTTACCGCCCACCACAAAGGTCGCGTCATCCGCAAAGGCTACTATCTGTGTATGGGACGGCCATTCGTATCGTAGGATGGAATCGAAAGTTGCGTTCCACAAGTCTGGACCCGCGCGCGATCCCTGTGGACAGCCTTTTGTCTGGCTTCTGGTTATGACACCGCCAGTGTGTGTTACTATGAACTTTCTATTGGACAGGTATTGCTTGAAAACCTGCAAGAGGTTATCAGGGATCCTTGCCTGGTGCAGTGCCTCTAAAATTGAGGGCCACCACAGAGAGTCAAATGCGCTTTGCAGGTCCAGACTTAGGACCGCTGCATGCTGTTTCCTTTCATGCAAGTGGCTGATATAGTCTCTTATCTTTGATAGGGCAGTAATCGTTGAGCGTAGCTCTCTGAATCCATATTGTGCGTCAGAGATTGCCCCACTCTGCGTCATATGAAATTTAAGTCGCTGGACTAAAAGCTTCTCATAGAGTTTCCCTATTACCGGGAAAAGACAAATCGGCCTAAAAGAGGATGGGCTGTTTGGATCCTTCCCTTCTTTCTTAAAGAGCACAACCTGCCCCGTTTTGTAAGGTTCCGGAAAGCTTTGCAGTGCTAGCAGTTTGTTAAAATAACGCGTGAGAAAGCCGGATCTTGCTTTATGTATTGCTCTCAAGATTGGATAGTCTATTGAGTCCGGACCAGGGGCTTTACTTTTCGGGAGAATTTTGATCGTTGCTGAGACTTCCTTCTCCGTAAATGGCATATCATCTGGGACAGATGTGTGCAGCGTATAAGCCTGGTGGTCGGACGGATCTGTAATATCCTCTTCCGGAAGTACGGCGTCAAGAATTGTCCTGAGCGTGATTTCTGTTATGTGTCCAGCCTGCTGCCCTGCAAAGGCTCTTAGCTCCGGTGGTCTGTAAACTTTGTTCGAAGCTATCTTGTGGAGAGCACCATAGACTTCTACATTCTTAGTACAGAACTCCCTCCAGCTGGCAAGTTTTGCGGCTGTAATTGCCCTTTTGTACTGAACTTGCTCTTTATTATAAAGAACACTAAGGGCTTGCCTCCTGTCTTTCGCTCTTCATCTTACGCCTAAATGCCCTGGTGCGACTGCGCTGTGCACGGAACTCTTTCGTCCACCAGTTTGCCACTCTTAAAACTTTTGGTGATTTCAGGCCTAGGGTGGCATCACAGATAGATTCAATATCTCGTATCATACTGGTGGTTAAGTCGTCAGCATCCTTTATGCTCTGACATTTCATAAGTGCCTCGTCCACCTGCTCTAGTACTGGTCCTAGCCTGCTTACAAGTTGTTTTAATTTTCTGCCATTGGTTCTATAACACTTGTTCATAAACTGCGCATGTGGCTGACCTATCTGGAACGTTATATAGCGATGATCCGAGTTTGAGGGAGTGTCACTTACGGTCCAATGCTGTATTTTCTGAGCCAGACGCGCTGTTGACAGAGTGATGTCGGGCCATCCTTTTCCCATTTGGGTCTCGAAGGTCGGCAGACTGTCCGGCACGTTATGAAGAATGAGTCCGTTGCATGCAATGAAGTCCACAACTTCTCTACCTCTTGGATCTGTGGTCGGATATCCGAAGTCCTCCGCATGAGAGTTAAAATCTCCTGCCAATATATGGTGTGCATGCGGGTAGGACGTAAGGATATTCTGCAAGGCATCTAATGTGGGAGAAACGTCTACTGTAGGTGGAATGTAAACATTCGTGACCAGGACACTCAGTCTCATAGCCTCGACTGCAATTGTGACCATGTCTCTTGACTTTGCTAGCACAACTGGCAACCATCTGCTGTGACAACAAACTACTGCCGCTCTTGTTCCCTCACTTCCTGAATCCTGGATGACGGTCCATTGGAGGGGAAATTCTGCTGCTTGCCCTGCATAAAGAAAAGGTTCTTGAATTAAAAGGAAGTCCGCCTCTTCCTCCATAGCATATTGCACTAGCTGTGCAGTAGCCGCGCGCGCTCTTTGGAGGTTGATTTGGATAAACTTGAGCACATTGCTTTCCTCTGTTCTTGAATTCACTTCCATTACTTTTGTAAATTAATTGACTTTTAAGGTAAAATTACTAACTGTGAAAATACTTGACTTGCTTCCTAGAGAGGTGCGCTTGTTATTGTACTGTTGTAGTAGGTAGACGATGTCTTGCTTGCTGGGCTATTAAATTAGTTGTCCTCGCCGTAGTCTGTACGTGCTTTAATCTTCTGGATGTGCGCATGGAATGTTGGGCAGTTTGCTGCGTACGCTGCATGGTGTGTATCCACTTTAACTTTTGAATCTCTGTTTGCTATGATGCAGTTAATGCATTCAGGGCAGTCCGCCTTACATTCGTTAATGTCATGACAGCCTCCGCAGTAAGCGCAGTAAGGCCTGTGGCAGCAGTCTTTCGATGTTCCAGGTCCTGACAGCGGAAACAGCGCTTGGCTCCTGTAAACTCGTAGATACTATGTTCCCTCCATCCTTGGAAAAATCTTCGTTTGGACATGAGGACATGAAAGACTCCAGGGGTACATTCAATCACCCACTTTGTGGCTCTATTCCTTCTGTCCGGGCGCTTGAAGAGGACTCTACACTCTTCATACCCAAGTTTGCAAGACTGTAGCATTTCTTGTACTTCCACCTCCGAGGTGCTTTGTCGGTACATTGTCGATTGTGCATTTCGGTGTTCTCTTCCGTGGTATACGCGTGCGTACTGTATCCTTTAGGTTATCGTGCTGAGCTAGGAACTGACTTATCTTCTGTACTTCATCCTTGTTGTTGCATCCCACCGCCACACCTCCGCCACTTAAGTTCGTAATGCCCCGAAGGTTGACACACAGATCTTCAATTTGGACATGCTTTTCTAGTAACCCGCGTATATCCGCACTCTGTTCATCACGTTTAGGGAGGATCAGCAGTGTCGGCATGTTCGTGACTTTCCTTTCCATCTCCGCTTTACCGCTTGCGCGTACGTAGGTTGGCCATCTTTGCCCTCTATAACCGGGTGCTCATCCTGCTGTATAGTATCTTTGCTTGCATGGAGCTGCTTCACCTGTCTTTTTGCATTTTGCTGAATCGAGTGAGCAAGTTCACAACAAAGAACCGTCGACGTGTTTACTCCTATGTCTGCTAGGGTTGGACTCTCTGCAAGGTGTGGGCCTCTCAAGGCTAGCGTTTCCAGAGCGTCCAGAGCACATAGCAGTAGCTCACGAAGATCTTGAGGTAGGAGGAATTTGCCCCTGGTGCTGGCTGTCTTTCTTATAAATTCGTAGAGTAGGTGAACTTTGCCTTGATGGTCTTGGTCACTGTCGAGTATCTCTTGCGGATCGAAATCCGACCTTTGCATCTGAGGCTCTCCTTCCGACTGTGCAGATGAGTTACGTGTCATTCTTGAATCACCGATACACGTTGAGCACTTTTCACTTAATAACACATTTATATCACTTTCACGTTAACACTTGTATCACCTTAGTCACTTTAAATCAGTGTTGATGGAATTCACCACGTAATATCACTTTCACGTAAACACTTTGGATCACTTTTAAATACGTTAAAACACTTTAAATCACACTATAAATCACCGTTGACAGAACGTAAAATTTTAAATCACTTTTCGCGTAAATCACTTAACACTTGAAAACACTTTCACCATACAATATCAACACTTAGTAACACTTTAAATCACTTTTCACCTGTGCCACGTACATAACTTTCACGTTAATTTGACACAATAACCCACTTTTGCACTTTAAGAACACCACATAAATGCCTTGTATATTATTAGAAAGTTCTGGAATTATTGCTGGGTTGAATGTAACAGGTACATTTTAATACATAAATATTGAGTGCTATAATCAATAGTGACCAGCAAGTAAATTGAAGACACGTTAACACTTTGGATCACTTTTAATCACGTTAAATCACTTTAAATCACACTATAAATCACCGTTGACGGAACGTAAACACCTTAAATCACTTTTCGCGTAAATCACTTAACACTTGAAAATACGTACACCATGCAATATCAACACTTAATAACACTTTCACGTTAACACGTTAAATCATTTTTTGCGTAAATCACTTAACACTTGAAAATACGTAAACCGTGCAATATCGAAACTTAATAACACTTTCACGTTAACACTTTAAATCACTTTTCACCTGTGCCACGTACATAACTTTCACTTTAATTTGACACAAAAATATACTTCCACTTTAAGAACACCACATAAATGTCATGTATATTATTAGGAGATACTGGTATTATTGCTGGGTTAAATGTAACAGGTACATTTTAATACATAAATTTCAGTGCTATAATCTATAGTGACGAGCACGCAAATTGCAGACACGTTAACACTTTGGATCACTTTTAATCACGTTAAATCACTTTAAATCACACTATAAATCACCGTTGACAAAACGTAAACACCTTAAATCACTTTTCGCGTAAATCACTTAACACTTGAAAACACTTTCACCATGCAATATCAACACTTAATAACACTTTCACGTTAACACTTTAAATCATTTTTCACCTGTACCACGTACATAACTTTCACGTTAATTTGACACAAAAACACACTTCCACTTTAAGAACACCGCAAAAATGCCTTGTATATTATTAGGAAATACTGGTATTATTGCTGGGTTGAATGTAACAGGTACATTTTATTACATAAATGTTGAGTGCTATAATCAATAGTGACTAGCAAGCAAATTGCAGAGAAATGCACTTGGCTGCGATACTTCTTCTGTGCATCAGCTGTACACTATAGGTAGTTCTGCGGAGTAATCCAATTGCTAAACACAGGCACAGAATTAATTAAAAAGCACACACACACTGCATTAATCACTATTGTAGAAGACGATAATCCTAAGTCCTGGTAATGCCGGAAAAACAGTAACTTTTGAAGTAGCAGATCGATCTTCTTCAAATTTACAATCTCATACAGCCCATGGCTTGAATCAGAAGAATCCGTTTGAACAAAATCGCTAGGCCAATTAGGGGCTTAATTAGCGATTCGTTAAATTGCCTCCAGTACCTCTTTCTCCCTTTGTTGACAACAGGAAAAAAAATAACAACAACATTTAGTGGCAACAGAATAACAACACAGCTTCAAAACATCGGGTTAGCCATGTTGGCGCGTTTATTGCCCATTGAAAAAGTATCGTCAAGCAGTGGGCTAAACCGCATTTTAACCACGACGTTCTTGCAGTTCGGATTTGTTTACAAATTGTTTGTCGCCAGAAGTTCGCCAAATTTGTCGTATTTCGTGCTGATCGTGTATTATCACTGTTACATAATAGAACTTTATTTCTTAAATTTAAGTTGAATATTTTTTTTAAATCCGTTTGTATATGCGCGGCTTTTCTCCTAATTACTTATCTTTTAAATTGTTAATTGCATAATCAGTGACACATTTTAAACAGCATAAAAGATGCATAAAAAAAGAAAAGCATAGCTTATGTTATAATGAGAATACTCATTAAATTTATCTATTATTTTCATGTTATTAATGAAATACTTTTTGGATTATAAATACATTAGAAACTATACTTTTATTGTAAATGCTACATATTGAAACATTGGAAATTTATGGATTTATTATTATGCATGATGAAAAACATTTGTATATACATTCTTTAATATAAATCTTATTCATTACATTAATACTACTAAATATATATTAACAACTTCTAAACAATCGCATTTTTCTATCTGTATGTAAATATATGACTTACTAGATGAGTGTTAAACATAGAAAATGCCGTGGCTCGCAAAGCAAATATTTATTAGTGAGATATGCAGAGTAATACGCAGAGTTACATGCAAGCAGAATAATGCTAAGTACAAGCACTAGCACAGATAAATAAGTACAAGCAGAATAATACTAAGCAACGATAAGCGGTTACAGAGGTCATATATATAACTTTATAACAGATCATGGTTTAACAAATCATAAACATGACACAATAAATAACCATTCAAAAGTAACATACAGAATGGGATTTAGTTTCAGAATAACTCGGACCTGGCTGAAAGCTAATGAATGTTTCGGACTTGATAGAAAGCTATATTTCCTTTTAACCAGTAAGAATGCGATTACAAATATCTCAACACTCCCCCTTAATCGCATGTTATAAAAACATAAAAGAATTACACAATTTTTAAAGGATGCTGGCTTGGCGGCTTAGACTGCTGGATGCTTACTCGTGCTTTTTTCGTGCCTGGATTACTGTGATTGCTATGTGATTACAAGTTTTTCAGTGTGTTTTGCGAATCTACAACGTGTGATTTGTGAAATTCTGTTGACTCATCATGAGTGAAGGTGATAATTGTGTGAAAATTATGGAAAAGGCTGCTCGGCAAATTGTTAACTTCTCTGAGGATTACATCGATTACGGTAACTCGATATTAGGTGGAAACTGGTGTGACATTCTTCATAAAGAGGATTTCGGACCTAGAGATTACATCGCCTTTGTGCAATTTCGTGACAAAATCAAAGCGGATATTAACTCACAAGGTCGATATTGTGCAAACAGCCTAAGGATTATGACGGATGATACCCAGAAACAGATTGTGGAAGAAAACTACAGAAAGACCAAAGCGATTGCCGAAGGACTTATTTCTGCATGCTTAGGTAAGTGCGAGTTCTTTAGTAGTCTGGATCCTGGTTTTGTTAATCAATTTAAGGAAAATGTAATTAATAGGAATCTTAATTTATCTGATATTTCTGATGTTTTGAATATGTGTAATGTTATTGATGCTCAAAATACTACTGACAATGATAACAAACTTAAGCCCAAGGCTAGAAAAAACTCGGTCAAACGAGTTAAAAGATCAATTAATGATACTAGGGATGACGAGGGTTTTATTCTCCCGAAGAATACCTCCCGCCCTGTTAAATTAGTTAAAAACAATATTGATCTCCCTTTGGCCAATAAATTTGAAAAACTGTCTTGTGCAAATAATGATGCTAATGAAAATGTACCAAATAATTGTAATGAAAAAAGTTGAAATTATTGAAATGGACACGCAACAGGGTTCTGACAGTGTCATACCACCAGCTCTATTGCCAAAAATTCGGCCTATCATGGTTAAGCCTGATATAAAATCCAGCGACTTCATTAAGATATTAAAAACTGACAGCAAAGCTGACCTTGTAGGCAAAGTCAGTGGAGAATTCCTGAAAATCTTTCCGGCTACAGAAAATGACCACAGAATTGAGCTACCTAGACTCTAAAAAAGTGGATCACTATGTTATACTCACAAAGCATGACAGACCGATCAAGGTGGTAATCAGAGGGCTGCCAATCGACTGCCCAGTGGAAGAGATAAGCGAAGCGCTGCAAGACCAAGGATTCAAGGTTCGACGAGTCGCTCAAATGCACAGAATAAAAACCAGAGTTCCTATGCCACTCTATCAGGCCCAAATTAACAATGTACCTAGTGTTGAGCAGGTGTATGACATTGTCAAGCTCCTGGGATTTTATGTTAAAGTGACTGCTTACCAATCAAACGGAAGTGTTGTGCAGTGTCACAACTGCCAGCACTTCCATCATTCTTCAGATAACTGCAAATTTAAACCAAGATGTGTAAAGTGTGCTGGGCCACACAAATCTGCCGAATGCTCTGCCAAAAGGCTTGATATTGTTAAATGCTGTAACTGCTTACAAACAGGGCATACTGCTAATTATAGGGGGTGCCCTAAGTTCCCCGTCAACAACACTATTAAAAACAAAAATGCAGGTGCCAAAGTTGGTTCTGATACCCTAAGCGCTCCCAGAGCGAAACCAATGTTCAAAATTCTCATGTGTCTAATGGTCGTACCTTTGCTGCGGCAGTTAAAAATGTTATTTTTGATAATTCTGAAAATGTTGTAAATAAGCCATCTACTAAGCCTCGTAAAAATGAAAATGTACAATCTCATGTTGATATTGCTAAAAATTGTAACCCCTCTGCTGAGGGAGGCTTTAGTGCCATTATGGACATTTTTAAGTTATTGAAGGAATTAAGCTGTTTTTAAAGGCCTCTCAGTAGGCAATGTTATTAGTAAAATTAGTGCCAGGCTGCCAGAGTTACAAGCAGCTAATAATGCCATTGACAAGCTATTTGTTGTCTTTAACATTTGTGAGGACATATTTGGCTCTAATAATGTAAATAATGAATAACTTGATGAATAATTGTGTACATATTTTTACATGGAATGCGAATGGACTATCCCGTAAAATTCATGAACTTCGGGATTTTGTAAATAAGTACGACCCCGATATCTTCTTCCTACAGGAACACCGCCTTGGCCCTTCATCACCTATCTTTGTGCAGAATTATGCTGTACACAGATATAACAAACCAGCTACAGATCAGAACCCTCATGGCGGAGGCACAGCACTTCTTATTAAACGCTGCATTCCTCACAACCCTGTTCCAATTCCACGGCTTTCAGCTATTGAGGCCTCAGCCATCTCACTAATAACAAGCAATAATATAACATACATTTTTGTCTCCACATACATTCCACCCACACGTAACCCTCAACTTGTCCGTATGGACTTGCAGGTTTTACTCTCACTTGGCACACATGTTATTATTGGTGGAGACCTTAACGCTAGACATCGCGCGTGGAACTGCTATAATTCAAATGACATAGGACGTGTAGTTTTCAATTTGGCCAAATCGGCGAATCTACACATAGCAGCTCCCAAAACACCAACACGGTATACTGCTCGTTCTACTGGAATCTTGGATTTCTTCCTGCTCAAAAATACCAGCGTTCCGCTGGATATTTCTGTGCTCGACGAACTCTCTTCTGATCACAATCCGGTCAGACTGATTCTGAACGTCAGCAGCTATACTCCACCAGACACAAGAGTCTTTCGCACGGACTGGCGAGCCTTCGCCAAAACTCTAAACAACATGCACTACACAACCCCCACAGTACAATCGAGGGATGACATTGATAGTTTAATCAAGACTTTCACCGATGATATCACTCATGCTTACTCTGCAGCCAGAAAGCCTGTGCCGAAGGGGCACACTTACAGAAGCCAAGAGCTCAGACTACTCATCAGACAACGCAACGCTGCCAGACGTCAGTTCCAGAGGTCCCGCAACCGAGAGGACAAACAAAGATTCAACAGACTCTGCGGAGAGGTCAGATCTCTACTCAATACACAGGCACAACTCAGCTGGATCAGGTACCTTCAAAACCTCTCCTTAGACGATAACTCGCTATGGAGAGCCATCAAAAGGTATACGAAATGCCACAACAACATTCCGCCCCTTAAAGGGCCTCAAGGGATACATTACACCGAAATTGAGAAAGCAGAACTTTTAGCGCAGCATCTGGAATCTCAATTTCGCACTAACAACATTCATGACTCCACCACTGAAAGCACTGTTCAATACTTTCATTCCACTTTCTCTACAAGCCCACGCACTGACAACATTATTCCAACATTACCTTCAGAAGTCCTACCTATTATCAAGAAACTCAAAAACAGGAAGAGCCCTGGCATTGATAACATCACAAACATCATGCTTAAGAAGCTGCCAGTCAAAGTCATCTTCATTCTCACCAAGGTCTGTAACATCATCCTGGAATGGCAATACTTTCCTGAGTGTTGGAAAAAGGCTAAAATAGTCCCTATACTGAAGCCTAAGAAACCACCAAACAAACCAGAATCATACAGGCCTATAAGCTTGCTTTCGTCCATCAGCAAAGTGTTCGAAGCAGTCCTGCTCAAAAGAATCAACGCACACCTGGAGGACAACATTCTGATTCCCCATCAGTTCGGCTTCAGGAAGCAACTCTCCACGGCAAATCAGCTCTACAGGGTTGTTGAGACCATCGCTGAAGGAATGGCTAACAAGAGGATCACTGGTGGAATTTTTCTTGATATAGCAAAGGCTTTTGATATAGTCTGGTTGGAAGCACTCACATACAAGTTACATGTTCTGGGTTTCCCAGAATACATCATTAACATCACCAATTCCTACCTAACAGGTAGATACTTTGTCGTTCATTTATCAGGCACAAACTCAACTTTCCACCCCATCCGTGCAGGGTCCCTCAGGGGTCCTTGCTTGGATCTACATATTTTAACATTTACGTGAACGACATTCCCACCACACATGACACAACATTAGCTATGTATGCGGACGACACTGCGATCCTGGCACAAAGTGCATTTATTGGTCCAGCAATACAACGACTACAGAATCACATCCATGCACTAGAGACCTGGCTCACCCAGTGGAAGATTGCAGTTAATGTCGACAAAACCAAGGCCATCCTGTTCACTAGGAAAACCAAGATCAAGAAAAATCTCCAGTTCTTTGGTACCACCATTCCCTGGGTCAAGCAAGTCCTATATCTTGGGGTGATCCTCAACAATACTCTCACATGGTCCCCACACATCACTTCTATTATCCAAAGGTTCCGGGTTCGTAAAGCGCAACTCAACCCCTTAATTGCTCGGAACAGTGTGTTATCTATAGACAACAAGTTACTTATTTACAAGTCCATTCTAAGACCATTACTCTGTTATGCCAGCCCTCTCTGGGCCCACACACGCAAAACTAACAGAGGCAGGCTGCAGGCTTGTCAGAATATTGTTCTAAGGCAAATTACCAACGCAGAATGGTATATCAGGAATAATAGAATACATGAAGAGCTGGGCATGATGCAGCTCAGATCATTCTACTACAGGCTGGCCAAAAGATTTCACAGTAGGCAGCAAATTATTGACAATCCCTGCATCAAAATCTGTGAATATGATTATAACGATCTTGCGAATATTGATCGTCCCCTTGCTCAGCTCAATGTGTACATTATGTAATTTATTCCTACTTTGTGTATACTCTTTCTCACCTTTTACCTGCCTCTGATGTCATGTATGTTCTTACTTTTGTTATCTTCTAATGTATCATTAATTATTGCTCATATATTTTTTGAATCATGTATCATGTACTTAATGGATCCAGACTATTGACTTACTCACTTACCATCTTACCATGTAACTTTGTAGCCACGGCTCGACAGCTTTCCTGGGCTTCCACCATAACAGCAATTTACCCTCTAAAGACCTAAAAATTTATATTAAAAAAAAATTATTTTGGTAATTACTTATATGCTTATATTGAATGGTTAACTGTAAATATAATATTAAATGGAACCAGACATATTCTACAAGGGGTAAGGCCTCTGGCCTAGGCACCCTGGTG
This sequence comes from Stegodyphus dumicola, assembly GCF_044657685.1. Lineage (NCBI taxonomy): Eukaryota > Metazoa > Arthropoda > Arachnida > Araneae > Eresidae > Stegodyphus > Stegodyphus dumicola. The sequence goes on along the minus strand of NC_140771.1, from coordinate 139,964,503 downwards.
TTGCAAACACCGCTCTACTTGATAATACAATTTTTAAACAGCTCAATGATAACAGTTCATAGAATTTTGTTTTGGACGGAGCCTTAGTTAACATATCTGCGATTTGTAAACCTGATTGTACATATTCAATTCTAATATTATTTTCCTTAACAGTCTTACGAGTGAACTTTAATTTTATATCTATATGTTTCAACCTACCTGAAAGGTTTTCATTAACAATACTTTTGATACATGACTGGTTATCCTCAAAAATATAAACATTTTTAACACTGGAAATTTCATTTACTACATTTTTTATCCATAAAACATCTTGAATACCTTTACATAAAGCAATTATTTCAGCTTCTGTTGATGAAAGTGCAATACACTTTTGCTTGTTACAGCACCACATAATAGGACAGTTTGAAAACATTATAAAGTAACCAGTAATTGATTTCCTATCTTGAGTATCTCCCCCCCAATCTGCATCTACATACAAACACAAGTTTGCCCTTTCCAAATCACCCTTTTTGTATATCAATTTTAAATTTAAGGTGTTTTTCAAGTACCTAAGAATTCTTTTTAGAGCACACCAGGCAACATCAGTAGGATGCTCCTGCAGTTGGCTTAAGCAATTTTCTGCAAAAACAATATCTGGCCTTGTGATATATGCTAAGTAAAGTAAAGATCCAATTAATTCTTTGTATGGGCCATGAAATGCATTTCCCCTCTGAAAATCAGCTGCTGTAGATTTTGGTTCAATGGGAATTTGGGCTGTTTTACAATCAGACATTTTAAATTTATCAAGTAATTTTTCAATATATGGTTTCTGATCTAAATACAAACAATCAGACTCAAATTTCAGTCTAATACCCAAAACCTCAGAGACAATTTCAGATTTTGACATTTGAAATTCACTAAACAATGATATTATAATATTTGTTTCTTTTACATCTGAACCTGCAATTAATAAGTCATCTACATAAAGAGCCATAATTACTTTCTTACAATTTAAATTTCTGATGAAAATACATGGTTCAGAGTCCAATTGCTTAAAATCTAATTTAATAACAAAATTAAGAAATTTCTGATACCATTGTCGAGGAGACTGTTTAAGACCATATAAACAATTTTTAAGTTTACATTTCTTACCACTCATATCATCATATCCTTTTGGCTGGTCCATGTAGATGATTTCATCTAACTTACCGTTCAAGAAAGCTGTCTTGACATCTAAAGTAAAAGTTTGCAGACCTTCATTACTGATAATTACCAGGATTAAACGTAAAGAGCACATACTAATCACAGGAGAAAACGTTTCTGTATAATCTATGCCTTCCTTTTGCATAAAGCCGCGAGCAACAAGCCTCGCTTTGTAAGTTCCATCTCGTTTTTTACGTAGAACCCATTTGCAGGAAATAGCTCTTTTATCAGGGGGTAAATTTTGTAGGTCGCAGACGTCGTTATCTTCCATAGATTTCATTTCCTCGTCCATAGCTCTTTTCCATGGTTCTTGTTCTACTTGTGGTAGATTTACAATATCTTCAAATGTCAGAGTGTCTTGTGCAAACATTACTTGGTAAATCTCAGGATGAGGATACCTAACTGGCTGTTTCTTTTCTCTTGAAGATTTTCTTTGTTTCTCCTCCTTATTTGCAGCATTTAATTCGCCGTTATCAGTGTCTGAAATTGATATGTCTTTATTTTTAATGTCATCATTGTCATTTTCACTCAAATCAGAATTATCGGAAATATATTTTTGATTTTCTACTTTCTTCTTTTCTTCATTAAATTTAACATTTCTGGAAACAATGATGCGTCTTGTTTCTGGAATCAATAAACGATATCCCATTGTGGAATAACCTACAAATATCATTCTGACAGAATTTTCATCTAGTTTCTTTCTTTGCGATGGTGGCACTAGAGTATAAGCATCACAGCCAAATACGTGCATGTTTGTTAAATCAGGATCTTCACCATACTTCAAAAAATAAGGAACACGATTTTCAATTGAACTATTTGGGAGTCGATTATTTATGTAAGCAGCCGTACGTACTGCTTCACCACAAAGGAATTTTGGTAATTTTGCCTCAAGTATCATTGCGCTAGCTTTTTCCAGTACAGTTCTATTTGCTCGTTCAGCAACACCATTTAGAAAAGGTGTATAGGGAGGTGCAGGATCTATTTTTACACCTGCTCTTTTAGCAACTTCATGCAATTCTTCACTGACATATTCTTTCGCATTGTCACAGCGCAGTTTTGTAACAGTTGGATTCAATTTAAAGAATAGCTTGAGTTCATCAGCAATGTCACTTTTTCTTTTGAGCAGTCTGATTTCCATAAATCTCGAATAGTCATCAATTATAGTCATGAAATACCTTTCCCCATGGAGTGTTTGAGGTTCTATTGGACCACATATATCAGTGTGTATAGTTATAAGCGGTTTGGATTCTTTTATGCGAGGACCCTTTCCTATAGGCAAAGCACTTTGTTTGGCACGAACACATACTTCACAAAAGGATTCTTTTGCAGGAAGATTCATTAGTTTTAATTTTTGATCACAGCAGTGTCCTAACCTTCTGTGCCATAAATCATCATTCTTTACTGCTTAAGCTGTAAATAGATTTGGTGAAAAATCACTAAAATATTGTCCGCATTTGTCCAAATATCCAAATCCAAAACGCTTGTTTTTGTTTTCAATATAAACTATTTCATTTTTAAAAATTACGCTCAAACCTGCTGCTTTAATATTTTTGACAGAAATTAACTGTCCGTTTAATGTTGGAACTTAAAGAACATCTTTTAACATTATTTTAACACCATTCTTAGTTTTACCGCAAATATCACCAATTCCTTCCACTTCTAAAACCGCCGACTTAGACGCGCACTTAACAGTTCCAGTCTTAGGCATAATTGAGGTAAACCATTCCTTGTGAGAAGACATATGAGAAGTTGCAATAGAATCAATAATAAATTGATCATGCACAAGATTTCCAGCCATAAAAGATATTGCAGGGGATGCATACTTATTACTATTTGAATTTGCCTGCTTTTTAGAATTATCAAAACATTCACTTTTGAAATGACCAGTTTTCCCACAGTTATGACAGACGCAGTTCTTTTTCCTACAAAATTTAACAGAATGTCCTTTTCTTTTACAATAAGTACAAAACAAGTCTTTACGAGCACTAATAAAAACAGAGTTATCTGTATTTGGTTTAGAATACTTATTTTCATTTTTATAATCAAACATAATCAATAAGTCTACTTGTAACAAAATCCAAACTCAAATTACTTCTTGGCTGATTCTCTAGAGATGCCTTAATATTTTCATATTCCTTTGGCAAAGACATTAAAATGTAAATAATAATATCAAAGTCACTTACTTCAGAGCCAGAGACGCATAGACTACTCACCAGGTTCATTATGCTGTCGATATGCTGTCTAATTGACACATCCTTGGATTTCCTTATGGTAGTTTACGCGTTAAAATTTGACTCACTGCACCTTTAGCGCTATACGTAGCCTGTAGTTTCTTCCATATTTTACATGCCGTGTCTTCATGTTGAAGAGAAGCAATAACATTATCACTTAGAAGCGCAAATATTAAGGCATAAGCCTTTTTTGATTTCAAAACATCTGCAAATCTGTCTGCAACTGCTTCTGTTTCCAAAAACGTATCCAATTGCCTTGCCGTAAATACTGCTCGAACTCTTCGACACCAAACAGTAAAGTTATTAACACCGTCAAATGGTGCGACACCAAAAGCTTCCCTTTCACCTCCGGAAAAAGCCATCATTTACAATACACCAAATCGAAATCACACGAACGATAAATTATTACACTGAAGGTTCAATTAGGGAACTATCAGCGAATTCTAACTTTTCAAGGAACCATGCTCTGCTGTTAAGCATAGAAAATGCCGTGGTTCGCAAAGCAAATATTTATTACTGAGATATGCAGAGTAATACGCAGAGTTACATGCAAGCAGAATAATACTAAGTACAAGCACTAGCACAGATAAATAAGTACAGGCAGAATAATACTAAGCAACGATAAGTATTCCCAGTGGAGCGATGTTTGAGACACTAGGGTGCCTGTGCCAGAGGCACTACCCCTTGTAGATCATATTAGACGTTTCGATTCACAATACAGTTAGCCAAAATAAAGAATATCGAACAGTTTTTTTTTTATATATATATTACTTTTGTAATTTTTTATTTTTAAATTTTGTTTTATTTATTTATTTTATTTATTTTTTTTATATAATATTTTTTTATTCATTTTTAACTCATTTTTTCTTTTAGAATAAACAAGGCCAGAAAGCAGTCGAGCTGGTGAATTGTCCTGGAAAGGAATGTGTTAATACATGGACAGAGAAGTGTGAAGATTTTGGTGCCGAAGAATAGATAAGCAGTAAAATAACATTGAAGCTACTGGTAAGTATAAAAGCAGTACAAGTACACCATATAAAGAAAACAGTATAATATAAATAAGAGAGATATAAACTAGTACACAGTTACATAATCCAAATATTTAGTAAGGCCAGCGGCCTGTCTTTGTTATTCAGATCTTTAAAATCATATGTTGCAATCTTAATGGCAGGGTTAGTTAGGGTACTTTGTTTCATGTGGAATTTTTTTGCTATTTTATAATAAAAGGACCTTAGCATACATACACCAAGTTCCTCATGAATACAGTTGTTCCTGATGTACCAGGGAGCATTAACAATCTGCCGAAGCATGATATTTTGAGCAATTTGTAGTTTTCCACGATATCGATTGCAAGCATAAGCCCAGACAGGACAAGCATAACAGAGTAATGGACGCATAATGGTTTTATAAATGAGCAGTTTGTTATCGACAGATAAAACACTGTTTCGAGCAATTAAGGGGTAGAGTCTAGCTTTACGAGCTCGAAACTTTTGTATACTAGCTGTAATGTGTGGGTTCCATGAGAGTGTCTTACTGAGGATCACCCCTAGATAAGGGACCTGCTTGGCCCAGGGGATGGAGTTTCCATAGAATTTCAGGTTAGACTTGAATTTTTGCTTTCTGGTGAACATTATTGCTTGAGTTTTGTTGATATTGATTTGAATTTTCCATTTGATCAGCCAAGCCTCTAGTGAATGTATGTATTTTTGTAATCGTTGTATAACTGAACCAGCAAATGCACTTTGTGATAGGATAGCAGTATCATCAGCATACATGGCTAATGTTATATCGTGTGATGTTGGGATGTCGTTCACATAGATATTGAAGTATGTGGGTCCTAAAAGGGACCCTTGTGGGACCCAGCCCTGATGGGGTGAGGTGTAGAGTTTGTACCAGATACGTGAACGACAAAGTTTCTACCTGCTAGGTAGGACTTAGTGATGTTTATGATGTAGCCAGGGAAAACCAGGCTGTGTAATTTGTAGGTGAGTGCCTCAAGCCAAACTCTGTCGAAGGCTTTTGCTATGTCAATAAAGACTCCTCCAGTGACTCTTCGGTTCTGAAAAGCAACGATAAGCTTTGTCTTTGTCTTTTGAATGGTTAGGAGGCAATTAGCAGCCTCTGCTGCTTTAACCACGCTTTTGAAAAAAAATGCCCTTAGGCGTTGGTATATATAATTGAAAAAATGGGCGTGTAACGCCGCGCCTACTAGGCGAAGCTGAAGCAAATACAAAGGTATGTAGAGTGAAAAAGCATCTGGGAGCTGTTCGAGCTGTGACGAAAGATATAACTAGCTGAAAAGTTTGCTTAATAAAGCATTTGAAAAAATAAACATTAAGTAATTTAAATTAAGTATGCTTTTGAAACAGGTTCAGAATGAAATGGATCGTAATTATACTGGTGGGAGTGGCTCAAATGAGGAATAAGTCAACAGTAACATATTTTTGGTGAATTTCAAGAGTTCTCGTACGAGAAATGTTAAAGTCATATAAATTAACAGTATTCACAAACAGTTCACACTGTACAAAGTTCTGGAATAAACACACTTTTTAAGAAACACTTGTAATTTTAAAAGACACAATATTTCAGCATAAGTCACAGTTTAGAAGGCGGGATGGTGAAACACACATAATTAAGTCAGTTTGTGTGTCCCTAACAAAGTCTTTTTATAGGAACACTAATAAAATATAAAATTCTTGAAAATAATGATATAAAGTAGTAATCCACTGAGCTTTTTTAAGTCCTAAATAAGTTGAAAAAAACACAAAAGTCTCTAGTGGGAAAATATTTACAGTATGTACAGCTATTTACAAGTTTCACCACCTTGGATTATGAAAAATGCTCCTAGGACGCTTAGCAGCATTTTCAAGTGTTGGATCATAATTGAACAACGATAAGCGGTTACAGAGGTCATATATATAACTTTATAACAGATCATGGTTTAACAAATCATAAACATGACACAATAAATAACCATTCAAAAGTAACATACAGAATGGGATTTAGTTTCAGAATAACTCGGACCTGGCTGAAAGCTAATGAATGTTTCGGACTTGATAGAAAGCTATACTTCCTTTTAACCAGTAAGAATGCGATTACAAATATCTCAATAACGTGTATATGTTACGGTGAAACACCGAAATCTGGAGAATGTCGACTTTCACCGGTGAATGTCAACATTCACATAGTCTCTTGGTGTATGTCCGAAATATTTTCTAAATACTTTTATTTCTGACTTACACCGGTCAATGTCGACATTCACCATGTACTAATGGTGAATGTTGAACATATAACAATATTATATTTTCATCTCCGTAATTCAGTCGCGAATAAACGCACTTGAAACGTGAAATAAGAACTTAAGAACATGAGAACCTAAAACACGCAATACATTCAAAATGAGAAAGGAAAATAATAGAAGTTAAAAACTTACTTAATTATACACTACGTTCTAAATGAGAAAATAAAATAACAGTAATAAAAAACTTACTAAATTATGTCATTCAAATCTTATTTATTGCAACAACTTAAACTATTATGGCACTTTATGACCTCTCTTTTCGACTGTCACCAGAGCATATCTGTGATTGTCGACATACACCGGTGAGGGTCCGAATATACAAGAATGTAGTGACACATTCGATCTTTCACCGACGTATTTGGTGAATATTGATATTCTCCGGTGAAAGTCAACATTCTCCAATTTCGGTTTTTCACGGTGAATACAAAAATGAACATTGCCGAGAAGTTTATTTGAAGTTACTTTTAATTCAGGTAACGATTATGTAATTGGCAGCAACTATAGTTATCAGTTCTTTGCAAATTATTATGGGTATGTAATAATCATTTGAAAAATAATTGATGAGTATTTGAGTACTAAAGAGTGTACACATTTTGTTATTGGGTTAATTCATAATTATATCATATGTATGATCTACGTAATAAAAACATGACTAATAAATAATAAGAAATGTAACAGTTGTGCATTGATACCATTTGATTACTTAAAACAGTGCACAACTGATTATCACCTTCATGTCTGTTTACATAATGAATTGCACTTTCCAATTAAGTGCACGGGCCTACTAGTGGCCGAAGCGTCGTTGAACACTAGTAATTCTGTCTCAGGTAAGAATGCCGCGCACGGGCTGGTTACATGACGTTTCCTTGGTTTGTCCCATTTGTAACTGGTATACGAGCCAGTTTTGAAAAATCTTCTACAAATGGATCCCTCCTGTTAGGCAGATATCCCTCGAGGCTTTGCCGTAATCACATACAACAAACTCATAATGTGCACCACCTAATTTCTAGAGTTGGTATAATTAATGTGTTTTAGGTGTATTACCGAGTGTTCTATGGGACAGTGAACAGCTCGCACATGTTTGATTGCACATGTATTCATATGCTTTATTTGATCTTCATTTTGCTGAATAGTATCTGCTGGCTGTAAGGTTGTAAATATCATAAAGTTAGTCAAGGTCAGAAGGTGGTCACCAGGTCACAAATTTTCCAGTGAGCCATCAAATTTTCATTGCAATGCAGACAACAGAAAATACGCATAACTAATGTCTGATAAATAGACTTATCCAGCACACGTTTTAAACTCTTTTTAGTGTATACAGAATTTGGCTATTACTGATGTAATTGATTACTATAACCAGAAGTGTGTTTATCTGATACTTGAAGTGCCAGAGTGGAGATCAAAGTGAGTAACTTGATACCAATCACCTTTCTATTATCTTCCATTACTAACAATAAAGTTTAAAACGAAAAGCGTGTGAGCGATATAAAACAACTCGAAAAAGCGAATGTCACTTGAAAGGAAACGTCACTTTTTTTCAATATGAGCGATAACTGATTATTGTTTGGCTTTCAGCCTGTTTACCAAGTGAAGATGGTAACCCTATTTCGCCAAAGGGCGTTTCTCAGAACTGTTACTGCAAACGTTTTGTTCCGGCAACAAATATCGTATGTGATAAGGGTTTTACTGGTATTATGTTAGTCGCATAGCAAAGCAAAGACATTACAATGCCTAACGGTATTTTGCGTCGAATGACTCTGAATGTTTGTATCACTTTCCAAATCCTGTTTTGAACCCCCTTGAAAAAAACGCCCCTTTCGGCATAATATAAAATCTGAAAGCTTTCAGATTTTTTTAATAAAATCAAATTTTATAACTTTCTGAATCATTATTCCAAGATAATAGGACCAAATCGTGTAAACTTTTACATACACTGCTGTTGCACACAGTATATTGTAAGTAAGCTTTTCTTATGGGACAAACGGGTAATACAGTGTTGGAGAAACAATACAAAATATATTTCTTCAAATGCAATATTCGGCTTCTTTTCTTTTCTTTATATATATAAGCGGCTAAAGTTTGTGTCGCCGATAGTTTATGTTGCCACTCGGAAAAATGAGCGCGGAAATTAACGTTTCCGCAGTTTTTAATTAATATCTCGGCGATTAAATTCGTACGAAGATGAGAACGGTATCGATGGATTCGGAGAATTTTTTGGAATCCGAGGATACGCGTCTTGAATTTCAACTCGGCACCGTTCCGTAGATATTCGAGAAAAAAGAATTTGGCTCGTAGCCAAAATCCCTGTAATAGGGAAACCCAAGAAAGAAAGTGGAAATGTAGGGGAAAATTAGTTTTTAATTACTATCTCAGCTAATTAAACTCCCAAGAAGACGCGAATGGTCGAAATGGCGTGCCACAGACCTGCGGAATCTAACGGCGTGCTTCGCTAAGCCCAGAAGCCAGCCGTTTCGGAGGAGATAATGTTACTTCACCCCATATATATATATATATATATATATATGCGGCTTAAGTCTCTGTTTGTCGCCGATAGTTTATTGGTTGCTTGCGTAACTGTACTAGCCAATGGGGTGAAGTTGCCACGGCACAGGGTTGCCGTTTCAATTGAGACGTAGACAATTTTCTGTAAAACTTGCCTTTGCTATGACCTTCCATAAGTCTCAGGGCCAAACGCTTAAGCGTGTTGGCATTTTTTTACCTGAGCCTGCATTTGGAGACGGTCAACTTTATGTTGCCTGTTCAAGAGTTCGTGCAACAACGGACCTAAAATTAAAAATAATGGATGGTTCTCTGCAAGGCGAGCTTGAAAATGATGGAAAGAACTACACAAGAAATGTATTGTACAAAGAGATCTTTGACATTTAATTAACATTTCATTATTTAAATCACCTTTATTGATTGAGCTAACGGTGGCTCTTAAGTAATGTACCGCCAGTGGTTTCCTTCACTGCACTCTACTTTAAGCAGTTTAAGCAAGTAGGAGGGGGAAACCCCGTGGGACAGTAAGCAAAATGGCGTCCTCGCCGCCTGCCTGGGTAATTCAATTTAAATTAGCAGACACCTTTGCACAAATTATTTTAATTACAATTTATAATATCTAGAACAGCGGTCATTTCGTACGACCGCTGGGCTTTCTAGTATTATTATAGCTCACTATCAGATTATTCATATTAATTTCTGAATTAATCTCTTACTTCAATTGATTAGAATTACTACTGTTGAATTTCAGACTTCCGTATTTAATTATGAAATATGTTTGAAATATAATAAAAAATTTCAAACTGAAAGCACATTGGCTTTGAACGTTTAAATCATACAGGTGACAGGTGAGAGCAGGTCCGGACACCCGGACCGCTTACATAGACTAGTCGGGTATCGTCCGGAACCCGCAACTATCTGAAGCTACACTCCGAAAACAATACAAGGGCAAAGTACATGGCCATACAAGGGCAAAATACATTTTTCTGCATGCGAAATTAAACATTTTCCTGGCTACATCGCATGTTAACACATTGCTACACATACTCGCTACAATATACATTTCATAATATGCATTGCGTTGATCATTGCACTGTACTTAAGGCACATTTACAACTCAATGCCACACTTAATACACTATACTTTGCAACATATTACTCTAAACATTATTCTTGACAATTCAACATAGATTCTGAACAATGTAATTATTTAAATAAGACATAACTGGATTATATAGTACATAACTTCGTTATATAAAACAGACTTAAATAAATAACTTGATACAACAGATAAATAAATTAAAAGCTCTTAAATAAAGAGCAAAATTGCACATTACAAACAGATTACACATTTTGCACACAGAAATCCTCTTTGTTTACTTTGTGCTGTACTTATAATATACAAAATACAGATTTAAGGACATAGTACAGCCCATATTACTTTTGATTAAATAACATGTTAAAAGTTAACTGTGGTATATATTTTGCTGTATTCTTAAAATATACCAAAAATAACTTTGTAATTAAACATTCTACTGGTTACATTGCACCTTAACATACTGCTGTATATAAAACACCCAATACACTAAAATTTTTATAATACATATTACATTGAACACTGCACTATATTTAGGACACCTTACCAAACTCATTTCTACACTTAATGCACTGTGTGTATTGGCTACATATTACATTGAACATTACTCTTGATTAAATAATATAGGCAGTGGTAGTAACTCTTTGTTATATACAACATAATTCTTAATACAAAAAGCTTATAAAAAACACTGTTAGAAATACGCATTGAGGGAAAAAATTACAGATTAAATTAATTGCAGTTAAAACATTACATGTGCTAGATACATTAAATACCGTATTTACCATGCGCTATACATTTCATAATATGCACGTTAACACACTACTATATATAAATCACTCAATGCACTAAAATTTACAGAATGCAATAATATTTACATACATATAACTACTATAATAATTACCACTGTAATATTTACATTCTGTGCTCTTGAATACATTAAGTTGTAGTACTACAGTTATAATTATTATGCTTCCTTCGGCTCAAAGCATAGCTCTGCATGCTACGAGCACTTACACATTTTACCAAGGTACTATACACAGTGTGCTGTACAATACATTATTCACAATACGCTGCACAATATTCTATTTATAAAATGCACATGCTTACAATATTGCACCCATGCATTAATATACTCATTACAAATATACATAATTAAACTATTTACATTTGGATAATATTAAATCATATTTACATTTGTTTTTCGTGTTCCCAGCCTAATGTTACTCTGCGTGCTGACTCAAGATGGGCTTCTTGCAGAGGCCACTGGAAACCAGTGTCCTTTGAATCTCTGCGAAATTTAAGTCTGTTATTGTGGGCTGCATAATTCTAGTCCTAGTGCTTCAAGTTTGTTCATAATGCTTTTGAGCTTCTTGAGATAGGCTGGCTGCTTAATGAAGAAGCGTTTATAAGCAACGTCAGTATCAGGAAGCCTCATGTGCCATTCTTCCGTGAGTGGGCAAGACGTAACGTAATGAATGATCAGGTGTACCTACTTCATTACAGACACAATGATTAGTTGTTGATATTCCCCTTTGATAGAAATATTGGGGAAATGGTCCGTGGCCTGTAATGAAACGGGAAAGAAAAGGTACTATTGAGATGAGTCGATCTTGGGAAACTCTATAGACAAAGTCATGGGTTCTACGGCCTTGCGATATAGAGTCCCATTCCTCTTACCATTGTTGCTGCGATTTAATGCGACAGACTCGCTTCAGATAAGATTTGGGAAGCGGGATCTGGACATCTTGCGCACCGATATTCTTTGCAGCTTCCTTTGCAAGAGTGTTTGCATCCTCATTGCCCCTGTGGCCCACGTGCGCTTTAATCCATAAAATCTGGATGTTGCAGTCATGCGCATTTTCTTTGAGCAGGCATTGTATATCTGCTATGATCGGTGATGGATGGAATGGTGATGGATGGATCACGAAGAGCAAATATTGCCGACTGGCTATCTGAGAAAATACAAACTTCTTGGTCAACAAACTTCATAGCTGCTGTTATAGCCTGGCGCAATGCTACTGCTTCAGCTTGGAATACCGATCTATTAAGTCCAAGGTATCCTTTCCATGTTTCTAAGACTTTATCATGATAATGAGAAATAAAAGCGCAGCCTGCCTCTTCATTGATTTTTGAGCCATCAGTGAATATGCTGATGGTATTTGCACCGCCTGTGTCTCTTACCCGTAAATCCTGAGACATAGAGGTATGGGCACGAATGCCCAACCCATAACTAGCGGGATGAACTTTGAACTGAGAATTTTTGTTCTCAAAGTCTGATGGTACAAATGTAGTTCCCCTAAATGAGGCTGACTTCCTAAGAAGCATGACAGTAGAGACAGTTGCCTCTTGTAGTGCGGCTATTGGCAGAGGAGTAAGTCCAGCTAGAACCGCTGCCGCTACTGTGGCCGTTGTCCTGTATGTTTTCGTGATAGCAAGGACGAAAGGTCGTTGGATGCTATTAAGTAAATTCAATTTTCTCGCAGTCATGGGTAGGGCCCAAATAGCTGCCCCATACAAAACTATTTTTTCCACTACCGTCTTGTAAATAGTCTTGAGGATGTGGGGTCGTAATCCCCAATCTTTTCCCTGCATATTTTTAATTCTAGTCGCTATTCTTGTGGCTTTAACCCTTTGGGCTTGCAAGTGAGGAATCCAAGTGAGGTTTTCATTCAAAATGAGGCCAAGGAGTTTTAACTCCTTGACCCTCTTGACCGTCACTCCTCTTAGCTTGATGCACGGGTTCCTTATGATAGTTTGTTTAGGCTTGTTAAATATAATGTATTTTGATTTATCCTGTGATATTTTTAAGCGTTTTTCAGTGCAGAGGTTGTCAAAGAGCGAGATAACCTCGTTGCAGTTTTTCTCCAATTCGTCCCTGCTGTGGCCTCGAACGATGAAAGTGGCATCATCTGCAAAGGCTACTGTCTTTGTATGCGACGGCCAACGCGCATTTAGTATGGAGTTAAATGTGAGATTCCAGAGATCTGGTCCAGCGCATGACTCCTGTGGACAGCCTCGTATTTGCTTTTTATTTACTATGCCGCCATTATAGACCACGGTAAAAGTGCGGTCGCTGAGATAGCTTTTAATTACTTGTAGAAGAATATTAGGCACGCTTGCCGCATGTAAAGCTTCAATGATAGCAGGCCACCACAGGGAGTCAAACTCACTCTGTAAGTCAAGGCTGAAGACGGCCGCATGCTGGTTATCTTCTTTGATGTTTTGAACTTCATCTTTAACAATGTCAAGAGCGTTAAGAGTGGAACGGTTCTCCCTGAAGCCAAATTGCGCCTCTGAGATGTGGCCAGACAAAGTTAAATGATGCTTGATCCTGAGTATTGTCAGCTTTTCATAAATTTTGCCTAAAGCCGAAAGAAGACAGATGGGGCGAAAGGAAGAAGGATCTTTTTCTGAAAGGATTTCTGAAATAGCACTTGTCTTCTTTTTCTGAAGGATTTCTTCTTTTTCTGAAGGATTTCTGAAGGAATCTTCTTTTTCTGAAGGATTTCTGAAATAGCACTTGTCCGATCTTAAAGGACTTAGGAAAATATTGCAGAGAGAAGATCTTATTGAAGTAGGTGACAAGAAATTTCGGATTCGCTTTGTGCACCGCTCTAATGATATCGTAATCTAAAGAATCGGGACCTGGAGCTTTCTTTTTCGGCAGATTTCGCATAATTGCATTTACTTCTGAATCGGTATAAGGTACATCATTTGGAGTGCCTGATATAAGTGAGAACGCCGGATGCAATTGCAAGTCTGATGTGTCATCCTCCTCTGATGGAAACTGCATCTAGGATTCTTCTTATGGTTGCTTCCATAATACCTGACTCCCCATAGGTATGACCATGAAAAGTGTGATGTAGAGTCGGTTTAAAAACTTTTTCGCTGGCTATTTGGTGCAGAATCCCATAGGTATCTCTATGATCAGTGCAGAACGTTTTCCAGCTTTCAAGTTTGGCCCGTAATATGGCCTTTTTATACTTGGCCTGCGCTTTATTATATTCTATGGATAGTAATTGTCTAGCATGCTGATCTCTTTCTGCTTTCATGCGCTTCGCATAGCTCTGGTACGGCTACGCTGTGTTCTGAGGTCCCTGGTCCACCAGTTTGCAGCGTGTAGCATTTTGGGGGTTTTCAGCGCAAAGGTGCTGTCACAGATAATTTGGAGGTCACTGATCAAATTATTGGTCAATTCTTCCGCGTCTTTGACTGTTATGGTGTTTGGCAGCTCCATTAATAATCTATTTAGGATTGGACGTGCTTTCCTGGAAAATTGAGTAGTTTTACTTCTGGTAAGCTTATAGCGCTTCATTACTAGCCTTTCATGCTGTTGGTTTATACTGTAGGTAATGTACCTATGATCTGATTTGGTAATGGAATCCTCAACTGTCCAATTTTTTATGTTTGGGGTCAGGGCTGCAGATGAGAGCGTTAAATCCGGCCACCCTTTGCCATTAACGGTTTCAAACGTAGGCAGGCATTCGGGCTCATTATGAATGGATAGATCATTACTTGCCACAAAGTCTTCTACTGCACGTCCTCTCAGATCCGTATGTGGATATCCCCAGGTTTCAGAATGCGCATTAAAGTCCCTCGCAAGAAGGTGCTGTTCGTTGGGGTAATCAGCCAGAATTCTTTGTTGTAGATCTAGTGATTCAGAAATATCTGCCGTGGGAGGGATGTAGATGTTAGTAACTAGTATTCTAAGATTTTTTGCCTCAATCGCCATTGTTACTGCATCTCTGGTAGCTTTGATGATAGTGGGTGCCCATTTTTGATTACAGCAAATAGTAGCTACTCTTGGGCCTTCTCCATCATGTGACTGGATGATGGTCCACATTAGAGGGAGGCCAGCTACATTGTTTGCTTGCAGGTACGGCTCCTGAGCAAGAATAAAGTCTACTTCCGTTTCCATCGCTTGTTGCACCAGCTGGGCCTTTGCGGCTCTGGCTCTTTGTAAATTTATCTGGAGTATCATAATCTCATCATACTCGAAGATGTTAGTATTTATTGGCATAAAAGGAAAATTGCTTTCGTGAGTTATGGAAGATGTGGGTTCCTGAGATATACGTTCAGGATTCTTATCGGATGCTCTGTTGCCTGAGTACGTGTCAGTCTTCTGGATTGCTAAGGAATTGAGCTCTGTGACAACTGTTCGTTTCCCCGTTACTGCCTTAGTACTCTGTAATACTGCGGACGTAACAAATGCTTCGCTGGAATTCAGGGCAGCTTGGATGATATGCTGGGTGCCTGTAGTCGTGATGGGTGCCGCATTTGTGATTGGCCTCTCTACAGTTGATACATTCTGCACTGTTGGCCATGCACTCTCTTGTTGCATGATTTCCCCCGCAGTATCCACAGTAATTTCTTTTACTCTGGCAGACTTCCTGGGTGTGGCCATATAGCTGGCACCTGAAACACCGCACGATACCGAGGTATTCTTTAATACCATGCGCTGTCCATCCCGTGTATACTTTTTGTACTCTGAGTACTGCTGCGAAGCTGACGCAGTCAGATTCAATGACCCACTTGACTCGGCCATTCCTCCTTTCCTTAAGGCGGAAAAGGGGCTTATAGGAGCTTCTCGGCATTCTTGTAATTGCACAGAGTTCATCAATGATTTCTTCTGGCTTAGTGCATTCCGCGACATATGGATGACGCAGCGTGGTTTCCGCCTTGCTGGGTTCTTGATGTCAGCTGAAACTTTGGCTTGCTGAAGTCGCTCTTCAAGTCTGAGAACATCTTCCGCTGTTTTGCAGTGTACCTCTATTCCGCCCCTTCTAGTGGATGTTATTTTATCCACTGCCACACCTAGCTGCGCTATTGGAACATTTTAATTAAGTTGGTTTCTTAGCTCTTCTGCAGAGACTTCATCACGAGGCTGAATGACTAACACTTGGTTTCTTTGGTCGCCGTAATACGTCCGCAAAGGATTTGGGCATATGCTCTGGTGGCAGATTGTTTGTGGTAGCTATTCCAGACATCGGATAAAGTACAAAATCTGTATTTACAGCTGCTTCAACTGATGGTGGCGATGTTCTATATGCGGAGCCTTGCAAAACGAGGGATTGAAGAGCAGCAAGAGCCTTAACTATATGCTCACGATCTTCCGTTGGTAGAAGAAACTTATTCCTCTTTTTTTATGTTACAATATTTGTGCACTCTTTAAAGATTAAATGCACTTTCTCTTCATGGGTGGTTGAATTTGACGAAATAAGTGTTGCCAAGTCTAGGCAACTTTCAGATCTTTCAGTGCATGTATCTTTCATTTTTCATCAGATAAAACTAGCTGATCAGTAGGTGAGTCAGTACGCACAACTACAGTGTGTAAGATGAAAATGGTTGATAATTACAATAATAGAATTAAATAACTGCAGAGCTAAGATTTCTGAGCCGCGAGAATTATTCCGAAGTCTTAAAATAGATTAACTAAAAGGGACCAAGATTAAGGGGGATTAGAGAAAATTAAATTAATTCAGTGGGAAGGTATTACTAAAAGAAAGTTTGTTTGGAGTCTCTACATTAATTAGAAGAGAAGAACAGGATAATTTAAACCACGGTAAATATGAGGGTGAAAAGAAGGGGAGTCAGAGAGAGTTGAGTGTGAAGTCAGAAGAAAGTTTAAATTGAAAGAAGTTAAAGGGAGTTTCTTGGAAGGCTTATAGTTCGAAAAAAAATTGAAAGGGGTTAGCTGACGGAGGTTATTTGGGGTCGAGAGTGGTTCTAGATGAAAGATATTATAAGGCGATAGATGGAGGTTTCTAGATTGTTCTAGGTTAATAAGAAGAGGAGATATGAGAGAAATAAAAATGAATTATAAGGTGATGCAAAATACGAGGTGTTTGAAGGAGATGGGATGAGTGAAAGGAAAAAAGTGAGAATTAAATAAAATTGGATGGAGTTTATTAAGAAACTTTAGGTTGATATAAAGGCAAGCTATCAGAAAAGTAAATTGTATTAAAGGCTGTTAAAAGTGATTAAAAGGGGGGAGATCAGAGGCTTGAATTAGTGTTAACAATATGTTGGCTGTCTACGGACAGAAAAAAAAACTAATGGGAAGTCTGAAAAATGTGGTTAGTGGGCGCCGAAACTGATAGAGAGCAATAAGAAATTAAGTGAAAATAAATCTAATGAAAACAAATTAAAATGCTTAAAGCGTAGAAACAATTAGTGACGGGATGCTGAAGTTTAATAGAATAGAAGATGAAGAAGATCAATTAAGGTGCTTGCGTATAGTATAATGTATGGAGACTTTTTTTCTTTTATAAGATTTCTAATATATATAATAAAAAATAATGAAAATAAAATAAATATGAAGAATATAAAAAAGTCAAATATTAAAAAACTTTAAAAAAAATTAAGAACTTTTTTGGAAGGAAATTTTTTTTAATTTAAATTAAAAAAGAAAAAAAAATAGAAGGCTTAGGGTAATTTTGCTAAAATTAGTTTTTAAGCACTAACTTAGAAAATATCTTCCATGTCGTAAGATGGGACATCAAAATTTTTCTCACAACGAAAAATACAATAGCATATATGCATAAAAAACATAGTTATGTTCAATAATATATAAAAATACTGACATCATAGTACCAGTTATGTGGAAGTAACACACAGAGAATGAATAAAAAATATTAATAGTAATTACATTATTTCACATATTGGTTTAAAACCTACACATACAGCATGGATATATATATAAAAAAATGCAGATATATATATTTATATAGCTAATACGCTACTGTAATAGAAATAGATAGGTGAACACTGTTTGCAGAAAATCTAACTGCCGAACTATAAAAACAGTTCTGCGTGGCACTTAGTTACTTAGAACACTTGCAGGTTAACGCTGTAACGCTAACGCATTCTTGAATCGGGAAGAAGTTCAAGGTCTGTAAAAGAGGGGAGCCACAGCCAACTGGATAATTCTTGATTCCCGAAGGTCACGGACAACCCCTGCTCCGCTACTTAAGTGGGGAGGGAAGGCAGGACCGACGCTACGGAATTAGGCAGGGGGAAACATGAAGTTTAAGAAGAAGGAATGAATGAAAAACTTAATAACTCTGAGGCTATTGACTCTACTGTCAAGTATAGTACATCAAACTAAAGGAAATTCAAAGGCCTACCTTTGCAGATGAGAATGAAGCCGATATTCTTGAAAGTACCGAAGTCATTGAAGAATCAATCCAGGAAAATGGCGCAAAAGTAGCTTTTACAAAAAAACACTATTAGTACACTATCACAAAACACACTTACATAAAACTTGCATTGGAAGAGGCCGAAAAACACGTTTAAGTGAACATTTTGATTTTCTTTTTTAATTTAATGGCGGGCACTTGTCTGTTCGACACTGGCCACTCCCCTAAGGTCAAAAGTGGTGGATATTTTATTGTGGAGGCACCTAAGGCGGCTACATTTGCCTCCTATGAAGGGGACGGCCAGTTACAACTATACCTTCTCCAAGATTCGAACCCTGGCCCTTCAGTATCGCAGTCGGTTCCCATAATCACTATACTGTCTGGGCAACCCTTTTCAAATTGTGTCTGTTGATACTGTTGGTGGCTTAAACAAAGGTGTCGTTTGGAATTTTTCGATGGCGAGCAGTTTTAGAGTTCTTTAATTATAGTCGGGACAAAATACCTTCCTTGATTGGAAAGTAATTAAACAGGCACTCCAAACCTAGAAATCCAATGGTGTATAATTACCTGTGTTACCGTAACAGCCTTTTGATCTGAGACATGATACGCTTCAGGCCACTTTATAAAGTAATCAATGACAACGAAGATATATTTTTTGCTATCAGCAGAACGGGCAGAGGTCCCACATTGTCGAAGGCTATGCGTTCAAAAGGCCCTCCTACATTGTAACGTTGCAGCTTCCCTCGGGTCCGTTTCTTCGGTCTTTTCTGGCCCGCACAAGCATCGTTAGATTGGCACCAATGTTGCATACGTTAGTCTTTGCAATACTTACATCTAAGGAAGTAATAGTGCTCCGGGCATTTGCAAGAATACAAATCGCATCAAATTTTTAACTCTGATGAGACTGGTCTTTGTTGTCAAGTCCTACTTCAGCACATTTTTATGTTTAAAAATGAGCCGTCTGCTGGCTGTAAAAAAAAATAAATAACGTTTACTGTGTTATCTGCGTTTAATGACAAGCAATATGTTTAGTGATTTTCTTACGAAGTGGAATAAAAAAACTTCAGAAAGAAAATGTGACGCTCATGTTAGATAACTGCGCTGCCCATCTAACTGATCTGTCGTTGAAGAACATAAAATTAGTTTTCCTTCCTCCTGATACAATAATAAAAATGCTTGGATGACAAGAAATATGTTTAGTTATTTTTCTTACGAAGTGGGATAATGGTTAGTTACTGCAAAGCACACGAGGGCTATCTGCCTAAGGAGAGGGATGCCTTTGTGGATAACTTTCTAAGGGAAACTAGCTCGTATATAAGTTAAACATGGCGAAATCCTTGAAAATGCCCATGCAGCCAGCCCGTTTGCGGGGATTCGAACCCCGTCCGAACTACCAGTGTTCAGCGGCTTTACCGCTCATCCGCTAGTGGGCCTCCGAAGCGAAATAAAGAGTTCAGCAAGAAGAAGCGTTAGATAACTGCAAGCGTTAGATAACTTGTTAGATAACTGCAATGCCCATCCAACTGATCTCTCGTTGAAGAATACAAAATTAGCTTTTCTTTCTCCTAATACAACCTCCATTCTTCAGCCACTAGATCAGGGTGTTATAAAAGCATTGAACAGGAAATAAGTGGTTCAAAATATCATTAATGAAATTGATACGACTGATGCAGTTTGTTCTTCTAAGGAAATTATTAAGGCGATTTCTCTGTTAGATGTCATGCATGTTGTTTTAAATGCGTAGGACGGAGTAACTTCGCAGACGATTTCAAATTTTTTTAAAAAAGCCGGCTTTCATCCAAAGCAAATTTCTGGAAACTCTCACGATATGCCATAAGACAAGGGTGATAATGATGAAATGCATGATGAGAATATTTGGGAATCGATGAAAGTATCCAGACTTGCTTTGAAAAGAGTGATGGAGAGATCATCGAAGAAGTCACAGAAAACAAAGGAATAAGTGAAAATGAAAGTGAATTCGAAGATGAAAATCCCGATCCTGTACCAACAGCAGCAGAGTCTCAACAAGCATTAAAAATTTTGAAAAAAAAAAACGCTTGAACTTAAAAGTGGAGATACAGAAAGTTACAGACAATGTCGTATCCTGGAGACTACCGTTGAAAGGCTAGTAATGTCATGAAGATGCTTACTACACGTGAGAGGATCGAATAAACACAAAAAAAATAACTTATCTGTTAAAGACATCTTGCACCAATGTTATATCTTAAATTCCTATATGTTATATGTTAAATATGAACCTACTTGCAGTGAAAGGTTTCTACTTCCTCTTAGGGAGGAAACTAAACTCTTAAGAATTTGTTAATTACCCAAACTTTTAGTGATCGTATAGTGAAACGTTAAAGCATTTTGCGTTGTGAAAAAATGCATCCCGGGACCGCGCCGTGAGAGGATCGAAAACATAAGAAAAACATATACAAGATATATAGGAAAAACATATTAAATATATAAAGAAAACATACTGTAATAGGTTTCCAGATTAAATATCAGTTTATTCAATTACATCACAATGGAAAAAATCTTAACCTCATCTGAGAATCTAAGGAGAAGTCATCAATTTGTCATTTACCCTTTTTTTTCATTTAAATTCATATAAAAAAAAACTTAAGGTTTGTCTGGTAATTTAAAAGGGGAAAGGGAAACAATTCAAAGCCTGAGAATTAATTTAAGATTCGACGCTGTTTTTACTTTCCAAGAAAAAGTTATTAAAAACCCACTCAAAGTTCAGACACAAAAAAAATAGCACTTAACTTGGTTGGACATCTTGAAGTGGAGGACTCGTATCTTAATAAGCGTTGACGTCGGCCGGGCTCATCTTTACACTGGTTCTCATACTGTCGACGTTATTTTACCACTGTAGAACAGAAACAGGAGCACTGCTGCCCAGGACGGCTATCCGCTTGGTCCTGAAAGTCTAAAGTCAACACGCAGGTAACTGGTTCAAATTTCGCCTCTTTACCAGAACGCGGCAAGGGAGCGTGTTTGCAGCTTCCGGCCAGAAACGTGTTTTCTAGGCAATTACGGCTCGCCTGTTCTTACTCATCCCAAGAGCAAGCTTCACGAGTAACGTCCCAAGTAAGTTCCACGCGCCAGTCAGTAAGTGAGTGCCTCTTAACCAAAACGCGGCCGGGGAGCATTTTTGCCGCTCCCCGCCGGAAAACATCTCTCTTCGTAATTACATCTGGTCTCTCGCTTTCCAGCAAGTTTCAAGAGTAACGTCCACAAGTCCAGCAAGCCCGAAAGTCAGAGAGTGAATCCAACTCGAATTTCCTTCGTCTCCTTCACCAACGCGGGCTCCCACTATGGCTTCACTTATCGCCCCCTTAATTTTGGCAAAATTTGCGTTTTCAACCCCTGAATGCGGAAATAAGGGTGAACGCGCATGCGCGCCCTTCTTCACTTAGCCAACAACCGGACCCTCAATCGCCAAAAACCTGAATGACTTACATTGAAAGACAAGTAGCAACCTTTGACCTTTTGGTCACGTACTTCCTCTCTTAAGGTCTTAAGTCAATGAAAATTCCTTCTCGAACATTCTAAAGGACAAAGCGCGCGAAATCATGACTTGGCAAAAATTGCCTCCCTTTCCCTGCTTCTTTCACAATGAATCAAAGCTTGTACAAAATTTGCAAATAAAAGAAAATAAATAATATTCTTTTAAACTAAATAATATTCCCAGAAGCATCTGTTTTTCCCCAAAATTAAAGCCTTAAAATAAATAATTCAGAATCAAATAAAATTAAAATTTCTATAAATCAGAAAATCATTCACATAGTTTTTATAACGCTATCAGACAAATTTTCTACACAACAGTAACAAGAAATATGCAATAAACTCGAATTGATAAAGTTTTTTGTAACGTTTGATTTTCTTACATATTGTACTGATCTGTGTAACATGTTGAAATAATTACTTTTTTTTTCTGAATTAAGACGGCTTCGTGGATGACAAATCCGCGAAAAAATAATCGAAGTTTGATGAAAAAAAAGTGTAATAAACTTACATACTGTGAGAACACAGTTTTCTCACTGATGGATTTAATTGTCATTCATTTAATCGCAAGCTGAATCGTCATCGAATAGTCGCACGCGGGAATAAATTCTCGCAGAACTGGTTTTTCTCTCTCGTCAGTTCGATACGAAAGTTGTTTGAATTCGTATTATTATTTTGCTCTACGAGTGTGATTCTAAAATTTAGGAAGTGAAGGAAATTTATTTATAAATAGTAAGTGTTTTTCGTTGGTCCCTTTCGAGAGGTGTCCTTAGAGTAGCTCATCTGGACAAGTTCGTGAGTATATTTTTGATTTCTACGCTTTCATTATGGACACTGTCTTGTACATCGATAGGATAGCTTGACTTAGCAAATATGGATGAGATAAATGATTTAGCAGTCCTTAATAAGTGCGATATTGTTGAGAATATTCTTAAACATGGCACGATTGAGGATTGTAGGCAGATTACGGCTGAGTTTAACTTAGCGTTTAACACGCTTAGAAATGGCTTACGGAAAATCACCCCAGAAATGGAGCAATGGCTCCAAAAAACCTATGCAGAGCTTGAGAAGTGTGTAACGATTAAACAAGCTGCAGGAGATTCAGTGCAAAATATCTGCGGTAGCATCCCGTTAGTTAATACTAGCAATGATTCGACATCTAATCAAACTACAAAGCAACCGAAACCAGTTTCAAATGTTATTCAGGAAATAAGCAAAATAAATAATTATAATGAAAAATAGATTACACCCAAAAAATTCCACAAACGCACACTTAGTGAAAGCAGCAACGCTTCAATGACGTCAACCAAAAATAAATACGCTTCACTAAAAATAGATGATAAAATGGACACTACAAATGTTAGTTCGCTAAACTCACAAGAAGACAGTACTAATAATGAAGGTGATTTCATTACGCCCAACAAAAAGGCTAACAGAATTCCGCCGATTATCATTTCAGATGTCACGGACTGGAAAGCCCTCGGAGATAATATTAAGCAATTTACCATATCCATGGAATGTGTACAGAAAGGTGGTGATATCCACATTAAAGTAAAATCGGACACTGAGTATCGTGAAGTCACGAGATACCTAGACGAAAAGGAAATTCCTTACCATACCTTCCCTCTCCCTCAGGATAAACCGATAAGAGTTGTAATCAAAAAATTATCTGTTCACACCAAACCCGAGGACATTATGGAAGAAGTAATAGATAATAACATCCCGGTTAAAACAGTAAGACAAGTTACCAAGAAAATTGACAATGAAATTGTCAAACTACCCACTTTCATGGTTGAAGTCAAACGCAGCATAGAAGGCAAGAAAATATACAACATAACGCATATTCTAGATTCGGCTGTTAAAATTACTCCCTTCAGACCCACTCCAGGACAGAAACAGTGTCACCACTGTCAGAGGTATGGCCACAGTCGTGCTCACTGTAAGCACAAACCCAGGTGTTTAAAATGCGGGCAAAACCATATTACTACTATATGCACAAAAGACAGAAACTTACCCGGCAAATGTTGCCTCTGCGGAGGCCCCCACCGTGGTTGCGAAATGCATCCGCATAACTTGAAAAGAAAAATTGCAGAAAAAGAATTCCAAAAAGAAGCGAAAAAAACTTCAAAAAATAATCCCCCTGATATCAACTTAGAAAATTTCCCACCTCTGCCAAGAAGAAACATAACCCAAAATAGCAGTGAAAATGTTAATGAGCAGAATGCTTCATCCACCAATCAGGAAGCAGCTGTCGAAAGTGAGAACTTAGGCTCCGTTTCCGATTTCATAATTTGGCTGAAAAAATTATTCCTGCAAGGAAAAAATCTCTTCGAGCGGTTCTTAAAATCTAAATCAATATTGGAAAACATCCAAGTCTGCTGGGAAGCCTTTGAACTTTTATCAAACATCAATTATGAATTTTAACCGCATTAACAGTAATTCAAGAACTCACCTCACTGCCCCCAGCAGTTTAAACCTCGCATTTTTTAACGCCAGCGGTATTCGCCACAAGAACATTGAAGTTGCAAACTTCCTTAATCACCATAATATTGATGTGTTTCTAGTGAATGAAACTTGGCTCAGACCTAATGATAAGTTCAAGATCAATGGTTACAACGCATTCAGGACGGACAGAGACCATAACAGGGGCGGTGGTACTATGATATTAATTAAAAGGCATCTGCACGCCAACGAGTTTAATATTCCCAATAGCAGCAGCATTGAAACCACTGCGATCGTTGTGCATTCGCGCACAAATGAGCCGATTGTCATCATCTCGGGTTATAATCCCCCCAGAAACATTCTCAGCAACAATGACTTGCAAATTTTTAACAATATCACTCACCCTGTTATTATAGCAGGGGACCTGAATTCTAAACATCATAGCTGGAATTCTCAAAGAAATAACACAAATGGCAACAAACTTTATAGCTATGCTCTTACGAATGACCTTAGAATTTTTGGACCAACGGAACCTACCAGGTATCATCATACAGGCAGCTCGGATGTTCTCGACATTGTTATTACAAAAAATATCCAGCAAATCCCTTTCTACAGGTGATTAATCAATTAACCTCTGACCATCTCCGTGTTAAATTTACTTACCATGGCTTTGAGAAGACCTGGCCTTTAAAGAAAATTATAAACTGGCAGAAATTCAATAATTCTCTGGAACAATTACCTACACACCCGGCTCTTGCCGATATTGTAGACATTGAGTACAATATTACTAAGGTCAATAGTAAAATTAAGAAAGCCCTTGATGATTCCACCAAATTCAAAGATTATAAGAAAGACAAACTCCCCGACCACATCATTGAGAAAATAAAAGACAAAAACCGCACAGCAAAAATCTGGCGAAGAACAGGCGATCCCACTGTTAAAAGAAATCTGAACAGAAAAATTAGGAACATCAAGACCCTCCTCCTAAAGTACAGATCAAATTGTTGGGACGATTTCTTAGACTCCATGGATTTCTCTCCGAATACAGTCTGGCGTATTGGAAATTCCTTAAGGAATACTAATAACAGAAATATTGGTCCTCTCCACACCAGTAGTAGAATTGCTTATTCTGAACATGACATGGCTGAAGCCCTTGCGGAGCATCTAGAAAAGACTTTGACCAATCATGCCTCTAATAATGATGAGAGAGATGAAGAAGTCGATAATTTCATTAACCACCTAGCTGACAGAAATTGTAATAATCACTTCAACCCAACTTCTCCATCAGAAATAAGTAATATAATTA
Organism: Stegodyphus dumicola; assembly: GCF_044657685.1. Taxonomy (NCBI): domain Eukaryota; kingdom Metazoa; phylum Arthropoda; class Arachnida; order Araneae; family Eresidae; genus Stegodyphus; species Stegodyphus dumicola. Next base: position 139,938,796 of record NC_140771.1, on the reverse strand, counting down.
GCAACTTAAAGTCCAGGAAAGCTCCCGGCTACGATAGCATCACCAATACGGTTCTCAAAGCTCTCCCAAGAACCTACATAGTCCTCATTACAAACATAGTCAATGCTTGTATGAGGCTCAATTACTTTCCGCAACAGTGGAAGCACGCGCAGATAATTACGTTTGTCAAGCTGAGGAAAAACCGAAAGGACTTAAACTCCTACCGTCCGATAAGCTTTCTCCCCAGTTTGGGAAAGGTATTTGAGCGTGTGCTCCAAAAGAGATTAACTCAACATCTAGAGGATAAGAAAATTATATGTAAAGAGCAGTTTGGTTTTAGAGCCGGTCATAGTACCGTGCACCAACTACTGAACGTTACAGAATTTATTGCAGACTCCTTCGCAAAAAAGAACACAATCGCCAGCTGCTTTCTAGATCTAGAAAAAGCATTTGACAAGGTGTGGCATGAGGGTCTCCTCTACAAGCTGCACCTTGTTCATCTGCCCATCAGTTTTATTAAGCTCATGAAAAGCTATCTTAAAAACAGGAAAAAAATTAATGACAGGCTCTCTCTTCAAGAAAAAGAATTAAAAGCGGAGTGGCTCAAGGAAGCGTTCTGGGACCGCTTCTGTTTAATATCTACACAAATGATATGCCGGTTCCTTTGAATGCAAAAGTAGTGAAATATGCCGACGACACAGAAATTTTAACCAAGTCGCTAAAACCTCAGCTCGCTGTAGATAAACTTGAAAGCGCACTGAATATCATAGCACACTATTATGATTCATGGAAATTGAAAGTAAATCCATCAAACAGGCAAATTCTCCTTTTCAGATGCCATCGGAAGTTCACTCCTGGGAACGTAAATATAAAAATTAATGTTCAAGCCCTAGCAATTGTTTCAAGTACCAAGTATCTAGGAGTGGTCTTCGACTCACAGCTGTTATTCAAAGAACACACGGAGTATGCCTTGCGCAAAGCCACCGCTGCTAAAATGTCTCTTTACCCTTTAATAAGAAGAAATGCTAAATTAAATATCAGTCTCAAGAAGAAGATCTATACCAGCTTAATAAGACCCACCCTACTTTATGCAGTTCCTATCTGGGCCACTGTGTACAAGACTTATAGACACAAACTACATGTCTTTCAGAACAAAATACTCAGACAAATTGTTGACTCCCCATGGTTCGTACGTAACCTGCAGATACATAAAGAACTAAAAATAAGACCCATAGCTGATCAAATTCTCACCACGAGCCACAATTTCTATGCTAATATAGAATTTTCTCAATATGAGCATATCCGTAATCTGATAAATTATGATCCTACTATAGAAATTGCAGCAAAGCGCCCAAGAGGCATCTTCCATAACAGCAAATGATGAAATGTGTATATATTGTATAGTACTATTATCTTATATATTATTATTGTATATAGTACTATTATCTTTATTTTATCTTCATTGTGTCATTTTACCAGTGTCTTTGATACTTTATAGACTTATGGACATGATCCGTGTACCTGGATCTTCAAAGCACTGATCTCATATTTGTCATTTTCGTAATCTTCTTATTTTTATATCAGAGACTTTGTAATATTGTGGACTTATGGACATGATCCGTGTACCTGGATCTTCAAAGCTCTGATTATTTATTGCTAGTGTAAAATGTTTTTCACCATTTGCTACTTCGCTCAAATACCGCCATCCCTATATGTACATGGTGTATAGTTTCAGTAACCCATGTGCCTCAGTGTTGTACAAGAACTTTAGTGTTTAATTTCTCAGACCAAGACTTCACTGAATTGTGATATCTACTATTTTAAGATGCATTGGCTGCGGACAGTTCACGGGAGATAACATAAGAATAGAAAAATACAGAAACACCGGAAAACGCCCTACCCAGTGCTTTAAAAGCCAGCGGTACGGGGACACCCAGCATCACTGTCATCGCACTTGCTTCCATGTACGCTGCTGTAAATGTGGTTCAAACCACAGAACAAATGAATGTAATTTAAAGAAGACAGAAGCCCCTAAATGCGTATTTTGCGGCCAAACCCACGTCAGTTCCTATACAGAATGTGTAGAATATCAAAAAAGAATTGACGAAATAAACAGAAGAAACATTAAAAAACTCCCGCAGAAAACTCAGCATAACCCAAGACCTCAGATACCACAGAAAAACACCGATAATTTCCCGTTCCTGAATCTCTGAAAACCTCACGTCACGTATACTACCAAAAAATCAAATTTCAATAATAATCCTTTAGAATAAATCTACAGAAGATAACCAAAATTTCGCCTTTCAAAACTTACAGCCCACCTCTCAAGACGCAGGAATTCTAGATCCCTTACAAAAATTGATGCCATTTATTCAGAAATTAAGAAGCGCTAAAATTACTCCCGAAAAGATGATGATTGGATTTCAGATATTTCAATATCTGATGCAAGTCGCAGAAGCCGAAAATTAAGTTTATTTCCCACTAGAAGACACCGTTCCTTCAAAACTTTGCCTCCCAGCTCGGACGTCTTGACACATAGACTTTTGAACTTTACGAACTTTATTTATGTACTTTACCATCACATCACATACCTTTGAGTATTTGTTTGAGCTTCGCCATGGATGGCGCGGCCTAATAGCCATCGCCTTAGGGCACATTTACCATACGACGCAATTAATCTACTAATGCTGCAAAAGCCAAGAACCGATTTGATTTGATTTGATTTTTTCTCTCTCTTTCAGACGACGACGACTAACGGGAGAGCAGGGTTTCAGCCCCGCTCTTCCCGTAATGAGTTAGTGTCAAAGGTGTGCTACGTAGCTGACGCTTAAAGAAAGCATGAAATGAAGAAGAGGAGTAAAAGATTAATTTTGCATATTCCTAGATTTTGCCGAATTTCTTCTGCAACCCTTTTTCATTCCATCGTGAAAACTGAAGCACGCGAAGCATTAAGTGGAATCTGCGTAGCTGTGGTCCATCCAAAGCTAAAATATAATGGACGGTGTGAAATTCATCACAACAGGTCTATTTTACAAAAATAAGCGACACATCGTAACATCAAGAGTGCAAGTGAGTAATTTTAAGTTATTCCAAAGAGGAATGGTGACAGATTAAATCCCGTACACTTTCATGCACGTGGTTGCGCAGCTAATTACGGGAGCCAATTTAGCAAGATTTGCTTGGATATATAATGTTCTTACCTGTGTATTTAATCAAGAGTGATGCTAAATCTACTGATGAGTAATTAAATAAACCAATTTGGTTAAATAAGTATGTGTATTTTTTGAAGTGCACTATACCTTGAACAAGTAAGCGAAGTGTTTTATTTATTTCTTTTTCTAGGGTTATCTTAAGGCAATGTACTAATTTTAGTATAGGCCAGCAATTATTGGTTCACATGCGACTTTTTTCGACACATAGAGCGTATCTCGTTTAGTACCACTTTCAAACCATCACACATATTAAACAGCATATCGAAAAAGAGTATTAATCTCAACAGCAGGGCCTTATGCCAGAAGGAAGTGGTTCAGGTATGGGCACATTTCATTCATAAAAAAATTACTGAAATCTTATATAAAATAAGTCTGTTTTTTAAATTTTTATTTTAACGTTCCTCCCCTCGAAAATATCCAACCTTATTTTTTTTTAACGTTTCTCCCCTCGAAAATATCCAACCTCGTATGCCTAAACGAAACGACATCCTGCAGAAGCCACAGCACCGCATATAAAATACAAGAAATATAATATGTATGTACACTGCGAAAAAGTGTGTGTGTGTGTGTGATTATGGCAAAGCCTCGAGGGCTATCTGCCTAAGAGGAGGGATGCCTTCGTGGAGAACTTTCTAAGGGAAACTGGCTCGTATACACGTTACACATGGGGAAAACCACGAAAACGCCCATGCAGCCAGCCCGTTCGCGGGATTCGAACCTCGGACCGAACTACCAGTGTTCAGCGACTTTACCGCTCGGCCGCTGGTGGGCACACTGCGGGGGGGGGGGGGGAATCGGACAGAGATACCTCCCGTTCTGCTGGGCCGATTGACGAAATTCAAATTGCGTTTCTCATGTCTCGAAAGCGCGACTTAAAATATATATTAGATTTATATATACCATAGGTTTATATAATATAGGTATTATATAACATACCAATTTTTTTTTACATACTTCGAGTCTACGACTCAAATTATGCCTAAATATTAAATTTTGCGAAATTTAGAGAAATTCAAAAATTTATACTGGCGCTTTATTTTCAGTTTGCGCCAAGAATAGTCCACTTGGCGAACTTCTTAATACACTGGTGTGCAAAAATTAAGGACGAAGTCGAAAAATTAGCATATCAGCTGAACGAAGAGACACAGCGGACAGAAAGACCAATCAGGAGATTAAGTAAGGTGATGTACGGTAGCACATGCGCAGATATGCAGGTAGACGTAATGGGGGAGTGTCTAAGTAGTATAAAGCATGTTGTCGGTGTAAGATCAGTATTTCTGGCAAAGAGATTGCACGCCGTATAGCAGTTAAAATCACACCGAGTTGCTGCCTCAGCGAGAAATGGCGAATAATCAATCTGTTACACGACATCTGGATGCTTTTACCCGAGGTCGAATCATTGGGAAGTTGGAGGAAGGCCGCAGTGTGACAAGTGTGGCTGCAGAGTTCGGAATTGCTCACAGCATCGTTTCACGACTTTGGAGACAATTTCAAACTACAGGAACAGCTATCCGGGGGTTTAGTAGTGGTCGTCCACGAGGAACCACACCCGCAGATGACCGGTATATTGCCTTACAGGCCAGAAGAAACAGGCGGCAGACAGCGGGAGAAATCGCTAGACACACGACATAGGCGAGTGGACGACCGATATCGCGTTTTACCGTGGCCAGAAGATTGCACGGTGGTGGTCTGTTTGCACGATGCCCTGTACGGTGTGTACCTCTAACTCCTGCCCACTGGAGAAGGCGTTCTCTGTGGTGCCAGGAACACCGGAATTGGAGAGACAATGAATGGGGACGAGTACTCTTTACAGATGAGAGCAGATTCAGTCTGAGTAGCGATTCTCATCGCATACTCATCTGGAGAGAGCGGGGAAGCCGCAATCATCCCTCGAACATCTTTGAAAGGGACAGGTATGGAGGTGGCGGTGTTCTCGTTTGGGGAGGCATCATGCTTGGTAGTCGTACAGACCTTCACATCTTCGACGCAGGTTCAGTCAACGGGACCCGTTATTGTAACGAGATTCTGCTTCCAGATGTGCGTCTTTTTACAGGCGCTATGGGTCCGCAGTTCCTTTTCATGGACGACAATGCACCATGTCATCGCACAGTAGCTGCCGAACAGCTCTTAGAGAGTGAGGATATTGAACGTATGGATTGGCCGGCACGATCTCCGGATCTCAATCCCACCGAGCATGTATGGGATTTTCTAGGCAGACGCTTGGCAGCTCGTACCTTAACACCAGTAACGATTCCGTAGCTTCGATTGGCGCTGCAAGACGAATGGGCAGCAATGCCTCAACAACTCTTCGACACCCTCATTCTCAGCTTGGGCAGACGCTGTGAAACCTGCCTAGCAGTCAGGGGAGATCATATCCCCTATTAAAGACCGGATGTTTCTTGCTGGACACCCATCACAGGGATGTTTCGGCCGTCAGTCGCATTGCGCTCCATGCTACTTTTTCAATAAAGCTTCTTTTTATCTCTCTGATTTCTCTTTTAGTAAGAGACCCACCAGCGGCCGAGCGGTAAAGACACTGAACACTGGTAATTCGGTCTGAGGTTCGAATCCCACGAACGGGCTGGCTGCATGGGCGTTTTCGTGGTTTTCCCCATGTGTAACGTGTATACGAGCCAGTTTCCCTTAGAAAGTCCTCCACGAAGGCATCCCTCCCTTTAGGCAGATAGCCCTCGTGTGCTTTGCCATAATAAAATAATCCAATCCAATCCAATCCTCTTTTAGTAAGTGTTGCTTACATTACTCATGTCCTTACGTATTGGGGATCTCACGGTATTAAATGTGTTGATTTGGAAAGCTTTTGTACAAAGTTATATTGAAAAAACCGTCTCGTCCTTAATTTTTGCACACCAGTGTATATGGCAACTTATTTCCCTTTCCCTTTTTGAATTGTGCGTGAGCGGAAAAAAAAATTACATCGTTCTTTCTATCAAATAATGTTCTTTATATTATATTTTTAATTATAATTGTTATTATTTTATTTTTTTTTTCTTTTTCAAATTTCATTTTAATTGTTTAAGTTGCATGTTTCTTTCAAATAAACTGTTTTAAAATTTTCTACTTACTCATTCGAACTGCGTAGTTTAAATAAAAGGTGTATCGTTTATTTTTTTTTTTTTTTTTTTTTTTTTTTTTTTTTTTTCAAATAGTTTTCTTTATATTTTTTAGTCACAGTTATTATTTTAGGTAATTTTTAAATTTTTACACTTGTTTTTAATTGTTTGTGTTGCATTGTCTCTTCAGATAATTGTTTTAAAATTTTCAATTCATTCATTCGAACTGCGCATTTTAAATATATTTATTAATATAAATTTTCCAGAATTTGATTTTATTTATTTGAATTGCGCTTCATTCGGAAGAATACTTTGCGACCCAGACTACAATGCGTTTGAAAACTGCGTATATTAAAAGAGAAAATACAGTATAGTTAAGTAGTTTTAATATTGTGCCCATTGCTTTACCCAATTTTATCATCCTACGTTTAATTTCTTAAAATGTTATTCATATTTTAGTCAAATATATTATTTTTTAAATCGCAGGAATCAAATATCATAAATTTTTTACAAAAAAAAATACTAAATTTTATGCAAAAATTTATTTATTTATTTATTTATTTTTTTCCTTGTTAATGGCTTCTTTTTTTTTTTTTTTTTTTTTTTTTTTTTTTTTTCCCCCAAGGCATTCTGCAAATATATTAAAAGCATCCAACTTTTCGAAACATCTTGGTATTTCTGATATTAATTTTAAATAAAGTTATCGCCTCCCATTTCAAAAGGTACCACAAACGGCCGAGCGTAAAGTCGTTGAACAGTGGTAGTTCGCTCCGGGTTTCGAATCCCGGCGAACGGGCTGGTTGCATGGGCATTTTCATGGTTTTTCTCATGTGTAACGTGTATACGAGCTGGTTTCGCTTAGGAAGATCTTCACGAAGGCATATTTCCTTTTAGGCAGATAGCCCTGCTTCGCCGTAATTTAATAATCCAATCCAATCCATTTCATCAGTATTTGGTCAGAGCCTTTATCAGTCTTCAGAGGATAAACATTTTGAAGGCATGAGATGAAAGGAAAGGCTGGCTTCATCAAGAGGGAAAACGTCTTTAGATGATATCCATATACGTTACTGGATAAATTCTTGAATCTTCAAATAATTCGAATGAGAAATCATGAGATGCTCCGCTTATGATACAATATGATGTTCTATGAATTAAATTAAATTTATACAACCATACAGTCGAAAGCCAGTCGCTCATCACTTCAATCCGCAATTATATCGTTTTTGTCTTTTCCGTTAGCACAAACTCAATTGCTGCTATTTGTTGGTGTACACGTCCAAGTGTTTTCTCTTTGAACACCCAGCTACCTTGAAATAGATTCCCCCTTTTTTTTTTTTTTCCTTTCTTCAGCAGATTTGTTTTTAGTGCTGACACAAGAAAGTTAAGATTTTTCGATTATTACACTTCCATAAATTTTGCATTCTTGTGAAATTTTTTAAAATATCAGTTACATCAAATGCGTTTCAACTGAAGACAGCTTTTAACTTTCTAGACATTTTAACTATAAATAAAATTTAAAGCAAAGTCCAAATGATAAATATTTTAATTAAAAGATTTTTTAAATGAAAAAGAAATAAACCACTCCAGCAGCACTTATCCTGTACCACCGAATAACCAGATTATTATATCGGGTGCAAACAATCTAAATCATATTATTTAGAATTTTTAATATAGAATCCAATAATTTCTATATTTAAGAAGATTTTTTTATATAATCTACAACACTAGAGAAAATTACTACTTAAAACATTCTTTCTAAGAGAATTAATGTAAAAATTTATATTTATATATATATATATATATATATATATATATACATATTTTAAAGCTGGGACATTACCCAAACTGTCAACGTCTTGTTTGCTTAAAAACATTGTGAAAATAAACATCAAACCAACTTTGTCAGCTTTAGACAATTAAGTTTAAATGAAGTTAAAGTAAAGTAGCAGACGATAACACGGCGAAGGTAAAAATTTACTCTTACAAATATTTTTAAAAAAAGGAAAAAAAATAAAAAATTTTTAAAAATATTAAAAATTTTAATAATAGCATTTATAATTTAAAAAAAATAACTTTTCATGTAGTATTAATAAATATTTATTACGCATCATTGAGAGCAAAAATTTCATATAATCCGTAAAAATTTATTTGAAATTTAAGTTTTAAAATAGCTGTGACAATTCACCGTAACAAAATCCATAAAACACATTTGGCGTTATTATCGCTCAAGAAAAAAATACCAACTTTCAAAACGCGCAAATATGTAAATTCGTGTATATCTTAGAAAATTTTGAATAAAAAACTCTAATTTTTTGCATGTATGCTTAGAACTAACTACACCTACTTTAAGATGATGGTAAAAATTGCATAGGTTATAATTCAAATTTTTGTTTGAAAAATTTATAAAAAAAATATTTAAAAATAGAAATTTTAAAACTAAAACACAAAAAATGGATGAATTTTATTTGGAATGAACCTAAATTTCGAAATGTGAAAGAAAAATGCAAAAACATTAAAAAAAAAAAAAAAAAAAAAAAAGAGATATTAATAAATATATACCAAATTCAACTAATATTGAAGAGCTAAAATTTTGAGAGCTAATTTTTTAAGTACTACTCGTACCATTTTTACAAAACTTGGCAGTCTGGCATAATTTGAGTCGTAGAATCGAAATATGGAAAAAAATTGGTATGTTATTTTAAGAAAAAGACCGATTTTGTGTCAAAATACCTATGTTAGAATAGTGCTATATATAAATCTAACATATATCCTAAGTCGCGCTTTCGAGATATGAAAAACGCAATTTGAATTTTGTCAATCGGCCCAGTAGAATGGGAAATATAGAACTGTCTCATCCCCCCCCCGCAATGTTCATTTTTGGGGGGGCATATTTTGCAGTTTGAACAAATAAAATAAAAACATGGAGAAATCAAGTGACATAAAGACATGAAGTACAATAAGCAATATTAAATTATTCACAAATCACTCAAAAACTGATACGCAACAAAGAGTGAACTTGCCTCAATTACATATAAAAAAGTTCAGCAACGCTATGACAGTGGAGTTCCGGTAATAATGAGGCGATGGAAAGCTACTGACATTCTTGGATAAGCACAATTTTGAGGCAGATAACAACAAAAACATCAGCAAGTTTGAAATCAGGAGGATATGTGGACAGATATTTTATATAACAATGGCAAGATAGGAATTTGTACAAAATAAAATACTGACATTTTAGAATAGTTTCTTTATCAACCTTGCGTAATTAAGTGAAAAGAACTCAACCGCGTTATACAATCAAATAAGTTTGGAACGGACATGATCATACTAAGCTGTACCCACTGTACATAAGAGAAAACAAGCTGAAAGGAGAAAAAGAAAGTTCATATTTTCTTTGTTCAAACGTATGAACTCTTCATTCTTCAACCAGTATGTAGCAGTAGGTAACTGCTAGAGATATTAATTACACTTTAAATCTTTCTCCTTGTCTAGGTCTGAATTAAGATTCAAACTTTAGCATAGGTAAAATCCCTTTAATTAATGTAGTTTACAGATAAAGATGTGGAATGATAGGTTAATTCTGTAACCTTCATTTGACAGCATTCAAAATGGCGGTATCAGAAAAAAAAAAAAATCATTGTGGGCTAGAACATGCAAAATACCCAACAATAATCGTTGTTTAGAGACATTTTTAATCAAATTTGCTAAAAAAAAAAAAAAAAAAAAAAAAAAAAAAAAAAAAAAAAAAAAGCACCTCAGTCACATAATAATATGACAAAGCAGATGAAACATTTAAAGGGCAGGGGTTGCTTCTGTAAGAAAAAAACACAAATATGCTGACTTTTGTTCATTTCAACAACCAAGCAGCGGTCAATAGTTGGAATAGCTGAAAACATTCTTGCGATTTAGCCTTGAAGCTCCAGCAAGTCCTTGCATCATGCCAATAGATAAGTAAGTAAAATTATGGAGTGTGTTTCACAAGCTTCTCAAGAAAAACTTCACAAAGCAAGAACACTAAAATGTGCCGAAAAGTTAAATGAATAAATTTTACTATAGATCTGAAAGAGCATGATTTCGCGGGCAGACTATAGTTCCAGTGGCGTAGCGGGGGGGGGGGTGTATGATGCCCCGGGCGTTGCTCGCAGAGGGGCGCCAAATGGTCTCCAAACAAGATTTTCCGGAAAATTTCAGTTTTTATTTTGATCAATTTCCGAACAAATATTTAAAATTAATAATTACTGTAATATAATTAATTTTTTATTTTCTTGATTTGTCTGATAAAATGTGTAATAAAATGTTTGCAGTACTTCAACCAAATATCTCCGCATACAAAACGTTCTTTCTGACCACTTTATTTCTCTAAAATAGAGATATATTTTTATTTTTTAAAAACGAAATGGACATATAGATCCCACTTTTGATTTTAAAACGATAATACGACCTTTTCCCGAATTTTTCAAACATATCCAGTTTCCAAAAATTGATTCCATAGTCTGGAAATGACATTTTGGAAAACGCTTTCGTTACAATGGATTGCGTTTAACTAACGCCTGATGGCGTTCCTGGCTACCGATTCAACTAAGTCATCAGGCTGAAGCATCGTATATTCACTGCTTCAAAGCATTCAACGCGTGTCAATTGTTTTTAATCTCCTATAGTACAAAAAAAAAAAAAATGCTGCAGGTCGCTCCTTATCTAAAACGCATAGTTTTCGACGTCACAGACTACTAAATTTGCATATTCCCAACTTGTAAATGTTATAATTTTCCTTTATAATCTCTTCTATTTCCTTTTGTTAAAAAGGTTGTCGATTATATGGTTATTTCATACCGAACTCACAATATCTCCTAATTGTTTTGAACAGTGAATGTGAATCCAAGATGTTACTCCACAGTAGAAAAGAAATTGAACCTAAAACTCCATTACAGATCTATGGAAAAAATGTTTTTCCAAGCCTAAGAGTAGCACTTCAACCACTCCTCACTATTTCATTATCGAATGCTAGCTATGAACGTTCATTCAGCAAATTAAAATAAATTTGGACATATTTACAATCAACGATGTGACAAGATTCCCTAAGTCATCTAGAATTTTTAAATGTGGGAAGAGAAAAGTTTGAAATGATAGACTTGATAAAGTAATTCATAAATTTGCTTCATCCAAGGCAAGAAAAATGTATACATTAGTAATTAATTCTATTAATGTATTATAATATTAAATTATTATTAATAAATATATCTACTTATCTATAATATATATTAAACTTATTGTTTAAAAATTGCACTTTAAAAAAAAAAAACAATATATAACCCGCGAACGAGCTGGCTGCATGGGAGTTTTTGTGGTTTTTCCCATGTGTAAAGTGTATACGAGCCAGTTCCCTTAGAAAGTCATCCACGAAGGCATCCCTTCCCTTAGGCAGATAGCCCACGAGGCTTTGCCATAATCAGACACACACACACAATTATATAAACATGTAAAATAAATAATACCTTTTTAAATAATTCTAGATCATTGTATGTCTGATTTTTCTGCCGACACAGATACATTTCCGAACCCAATGCTAGTGCAGTTAGGTAGTGACTATTCTGAATATATTTTAGGGTATTTTATGGCAGATTCAGCATTTTATTATTATTTGTACTATTTTCTTATTAAGAATATATTCTATACATTATATTACCTTGTTTTTTTGGGGGGGCGCCAAAAAGGTATCTTGCCCCGGGCACCAGTTATGCTCACTACGCCACTGTATTGTTCTGTGAACCCATGTTTCATTTCCATGGCAAAGTGAACAGGTACAATTTGCTATTTGGAGCATGGAAAACCCACTAGTTACATTGGGTATGTAATTCTCTGAGTAAATGCTTTCTGCTGCTTAGCAAAACGCAATGTGTTAAGACCTATTTTAAGAAAATGGTTAAGAACCGAGTGATTTATTTTTGGAGATAACTGAAAGAGATGACTTTTTTATGCCCTCTTTAACAGGACTATTATTATTATTTATTTTCAGTTCTACATTGATCGGCTCCCTCTAGTATCCAAATCAGTTAATGTCTTAAGCACAGAGTTCTTTAAAGAGAGCTTTAAGCAGCTGTAGAGACATTAGGTATTTTTTGAAAGCAAGAGTCATGAAAAATGAGCAATGCCCTCGCCTCTGGAATATGCGCCCAGCGTGCTGACCACTACACTACGAAGGAACGCTAAGAAGGTGGGAGAAATACCTTATGCACTCCCCCTTTTAAAGGGCGACTGGGGATTTTAGCGAAACCAATCGCCCAATCCCAGGTGTAGAGAATAATCACCCACCACCCTTTTAGTTCAGGCACCATTTGTAGAGACATTAGATATTTTTTGAAAGCAGGAGTGATGAAAAAAGAGCAACACCCTGGCCGGGAATTGAACCACGGACCTCTGGAATATGTGCCAGTGTGCTGACCACTAGACTACGAAGGCATACTAAGAAGGCGGGGAAAATACTTTATACAGCTATAACTAGAAGAGAGCTTTAAGCAGCTATAGCTGACATCTCATTATTACTTCTCTTAGCAACTTTGTTATTCATTGTCTCTGCAGTTTGCTACCTGTAATTATTAGTGAGAGTTTGAGGGCTTGAGTCACTTTGTCTTGTAATTTAATATTTTAATTTAATTTGAACTGCTGTTCCTGATATTCCCAAAAGCTGCGTAGATATATTTTTATACACGGCTTGGGTAACGTTAGTCTGACAATTGAAAAAGAAGATTTATTTTAAACTGCTGAATTAGAGTTATTTTACTTAGAACTTTAAGACGAGATCATAAGTCATCTGACTGTCTTTGTGGATCCAGCAGTTAGAACAGGATGGATCCCTACACCTCTGTGGCAAGAAATCAGAAACTGAATGATTGCGTAAACGCCTGAGGTGTTACAAAGGGCTCTCACGTCGAGCATTTGTCGATATCCACAGAAATTTATAGAGCTAAACTTTAATTTTAAATCTGTATTTGTGAAATTAATTCATTACAGTAGAAACGAGTATCTTTTGTTTCTGTATAATTAAATTTGATTTGTCCTGTCTTTGAAAACAGACTCAAGATCCAGCAGCCATTGCTAAAGAGCTCGACTGATTTTATTTGAACAGCATTTATGCAGAAGGTATTTACACATTTTTAGAACAGTTCTCATAAAGAATTTATAAAAAGCAAATGTCTTGGAATAAAAATTTTTCACAACAGCTTATTATTTGAAATGAGAAATATCATTTGGTATATTTAAATTTATTTGTCTTTCAAGATGTCGCATGCAAACAAGCTGTGGATTGAAGGATATGTTTTTTCGCTTTAAGAAGCAAATAATTCGTATTCCATAATTAAAAAAAAGAAAGAATCTAAAAGCTTTCAGATATTACATCGAAAGGGGTATTTTTTTCTTTTATTGATTTATACACACATGCACGTTTTGAAAACATTTGGGCTAGAAATATTTAAAAACAGCATATCTTTAGAATTTCTGAGGGACAGTCTCGCGTGAAGATAAAAATGTTTTATTGCGTACAGTGTTGCCACTGCTCAAAATTGAAATCGTTGAGTTTTTTTTAATAAAATATTCGTTAAAGTTTTACAAAATATGAAATACACAATACAACAAATTCAAAATTCAATAGTTGGGCTTCCAGGCAGTGTTGCCAGAAAATTTTCAACCAAAGTAGCAAAAGAGGACTAAAAGAATCACAAATGATGTCAGAGACCACGTGATTTTGTGACGTCAAAGTTACGCATGCTCGCATGACCTCTGACGTCAGCACAAACTTACCGTCTTTCGGTTCTGTAACTTACAGATTGTATTCGATTGTTAGTCTTTTTAATTATATATCTTAGCTTTAACAAAAATTTTAAAACTATCTTTTTCACTTTCAATTGTTTAAATATCCATTTCTTTCTTAATTAATTTTCATTTAATTTCATCTATTTTTAAATTAATTTGCAGATATCCATTCTTAAGAGATTCCTCATGTTTAGACTATTAGTGCTTTTGTACTAACTTTTTTGAGTTGGCAAATAGTTTTTTTTAATTTATTGTTTTTTTTTTTCCACTTAATTGTGAACCTTTTAATTGAGGAATGCTTTTCAGTGAGTTTTCCGTTCTGTATAGTGGATTTGTTTCAAATTCTGATTACTTAAGAAAGCCTTTTTCTTTCACTATTAAAGTTATTTATGTTGTTATTTAGAAAAATGCCATTGCTTTGATTTTTAAATCATTTCCATTGCTTAGTTCTTAGCAATATTATAATCAAGAGTAGGAATTTCATTTCTTTCTCTGTTTGTCTTGCGCAAGCTGCAAGCTCTTTGGTTCAATTCATTATCACCATAGAACTGCGAGAGGAGAAACTGACTTAAAAACAAATCATATGGTGGATGAGGGAAGGTGGTGAGAAGTCCCGAAGCATTTCTTTCTTTCCACTTTTTCCACTTCCCGTAGCGTTCTCGTTATACTGGCGTCAGGTGTGCAGCCTTGTATAGGAAAGGTCACATGTAAATCAGATTGCTAGATGCCAACTTCTATTTAATCCTAAATAAACTGTTTTTTAATATAAATAACTTTTATTTGATACATTATTTTAATATAAAAGCATTTTACGATATATTAAAAAAGTCTTTAAAGTCGCAAAAAGTAGCTTAACCCTTTCGTGGGCCATTTATTTCTCTTTTGAATTTCTCCTGTTTTTTTATGTTTTATTATCAACTAAACAGGAACAACTAAACATTTAAGGAAATATATTTTATTTTTCCAAATTTTTTTTTTACATTTAAATTCTAGGGGTGGGAAGTATACTTCCCACGGGACCTTTTATGGTCATAGAGAAAATGCAATGTAAAGGCGATTATTTGCCGTGAAAAGATGAGAAACATGTTGCAATGCACAAGGGTACATCACATACTGCACACATATAGCGGGTCCTCTTTTCTTGGGCCTTTGTGCTACATTTCCTACATCGTCTATAGTTGGAAGCCATCTTTGGCATATGATTTCCCACATTGGCTAAGCGTATATCATCCGGAGCTGCACACAGTTTTGCTTGGAAGCTAGCAGCACGGCCTCTCCTTTTTCGAGGAATATCCGTCTGTTAGTTGACGAGCTAATGCTATACATAATGTTAGCTGGTCTAAACTTCTGTTTCTCTTGTTTACTTGCCACACTATAAAACTATTTACGATGCCAAGATCAGTAAGAAAATAAAAAATACGACGCCACCATTCTACATATCTTCTTCCTATTTGGTATCTTTCTCTTCTTTGATCGAAGCAATCAACCCCTCCCATGATATCGTTATATACAGCAACAGCTTTAGGGCAAGGTACTTCAGTTTTAGTACCATCCTTTTTTGTATGATTTACAGATGTAATAATCGCTGAATTGTGTGCAGTAGTCAACAATGTAACAGCCTTTTTGTTCATCCACTTTATTGCAGCAACACCTTCCTTAGCTAGGAACATTGATTTCTCCCTTTGTAGTTTGTTATTAGCCTTCAGTATCGGTGGAAGATCCTTCCTTTGCGGCCTCACAGTCCCCACAGAAAACAGACCACTTATAAGTAGACTTTTTGCAAGCCTAAAAGATGTCAAATAGTTATCATTGGCTATAAGATGACCTGTCTGTTTCACATCTTCCGTTAGTTTAGTTATTAGTGTTTTCCCTAAGCTCAATATTTTATCTTTATTATCAGAAGTTTCTTTTCCACAATAAATTTCAATTTTTTGAATATATCCAGTGTTAGAGTCTGCTAAACACCACATTTGTAACTTCTTTTTATAGTCTTCATTGGCATATACTGCTTCAATGAAGTTCTCCCTTTGAAAGCTATCATATGTTCATCTATTCATAATGTTGACGAAGGTTCATAGACAGGTATGGAATCATTGAGCTGTGAGAGGATTGGTCTGACTTTATGGAATTTATCATGACCAAGTTGCCCACATGGATGTGTGCTGTTATCGTTTACATGTAAAGTCTCAGTTATTTTTTGAGCCTCTTTGCGATTATTATTCTTGCTACTGATTGAACATTGAGAATAGGGTCTGTGCTCCAGTATTTTTTCAGTTCAGGCAATTGATGTATACCCATGAGTGTATGCATACCTACCCATGCTTTCAATTCTTTTGATGTGATTTCTTTCCAGTTCAAGATAATGTCTTTTGTGGTATGACTCAATCTCTTCCTTTTCTTAGGTTGCTTTGCATATGAGTTTCGTCAACAATATTCTGTAAATCCTCGGTAAAAATCATGCTAAAATAATCCTTTTCTTTTTCAGTAGAATTGAATGATATTTTCAAAAATATTCTAATTTTTCCAACATACCTATTGCACGTGGCTTTCATACATGATGCAATAGCATTTTCACTTTTCACCCATTATTTATTGTTCAATATTATATAGTTACTGCAGAAATATACAAAATAAGAGAACATTATTATAATAAAAACAGTGTTTACTTACATTTGTAGCAGAATCGTATAGCAATGCAAATGTCAAATCAAAACAGGTGTCTCAGTGGAACAGATCTCACACAACGCGTTCGAACTTTCAAAACAAATGTGCTAATTCTGTTTTCAATCGAATGAACACAGATGGCAGCACTATACTGAAGTGGAAATCAGAGTTCCCAACGTTATAATACCAAAGCCAATATATAATAGTGGGTTTTGCGCTTCCACCAGGTGTATTTCTCAGGATCATGTAGGTAAGTAACCTTCCCACGGCCCACAAAAGGGTTAAGAGAATGATTGATGGGGCAAAATCGCAAATATTAAAATTTTAGTAGCATAAGTTTGTCAAAAGTCACAAATCTATGAAAAAGCACACAATCTGGCAACACTGCTTCCAGGTGCTCATATTCAGGTGGAGGACTACATTATTCAAAATTTGATGACTCTGGATTTTTGAGGTAGCAAGCAATTTAATGCAAAATCATAGTGGTAAATACTACTTGATAAGTTTGAAATATATTATTGTCAACATATATTTGTAGTTGCTTCCCATTATTTTAAGTCATGAAGAAGCCTGCTCATAAAGGTATGTTGACCCCAAAAGTGCTTTCACTGTTAGTGTTTTTGTATTTAATAGGTCCATTAATTTAAAAAATTTCATCACTTTTATTTTCCGTATATATCAGTATGAAGAGTAATATTCTCTAATTCAGCTTCCAATTTGTTAATAAAACAAAAATTTTCCATTGACGAAGTTATATCTAATTCCAAGAAAGAATTTTTTGTGAACTATAAAATAGGTTCCATAAAATGTGTCTTGGAATTTTCCTTTAAATTCTCAGTAACAGATGGGTTTTCAAAATGTTTAGATAGACCATACTCTAGAATAAATTCTAGATCTAGAATAAGCATAAATAATGGAAAATGTTGACTGCTCTTCTACCAATCGACTTTACTAGAATAGCAGATAATTAACTCGTCATTTCTGATTTGAGTTTTGCTTTTTCTTGTAAAGTGGCATTTAGGTTGTTCAGTTTTGCAGTGATATTAATTAAAAACGCTAAGTCAGCAAGCCACACTTCATGTCATCCAATTTTTGGTCTTCTCTTTGGATATAAGAAGAGTTTTTATCTCCCGTAGCATTCCAACAAATCATGTTAAAATTTTTTGACTCGGACACCTTACTTCTGCATGATAAATTATATCACCATACTCACTATCTATCTCATCAAGTAAAGTCAATAATTCAAAGGCCATCGTCAGATAAAATTTACAAAGCGTACAAGCAGTCATTATGTGATTGAAGTTAAACATTTCAGCAGTCATTATGTGATTGAAGTTGAACATTTCAGCAGCCAAATTATCTTGATAAGTAATGCAGTAGTATGAATTTAATTTGGAAAATATGTCATCCTGCTTATGAAGCTCAATAAACCCAATATTAGTTATGAACATACTGTTGGTTGTTTTGTCAAAATCAGCATGGTCAACAAGGCTTCTTGCATGAAAACAGAAAACCCCATTTTTGTGAACATCGGAAGTTGTGGCGAGTCAGTAACATCAGTAGATTCATTCAGCTACAGGGGAAAATATGAAACACTTTCCAAATCTGATCTCACATATCATCCACTCATCATGCCACTGCATTTTAGGACAAAAGCACATCTTTTATGATTTGGATCATTTCATTTTTGTTTTTAAATTCACAAAATAAAGACACTGAAATTGCCAGCACATCTTCCTTCACATAGAGGCCATCTGGATGTGCCTTTTTATGTGATACAAGAATGCAGCTTACTTTGAACACACAATACTCCCTGTATGTTTCTTTGCTTCATTTTTTAGGGTAAAAAGACTGTTTTGTTCAGCTTTTAGAGATGATTTTAATGACTGAAATTTATGTCTACCTGAATGGATATTTACAGCTAAAATCTTTACAAATAGTTTAATGATGATGTTCAATATCTGATTGTTCTCATACTGCTCCTAAATAAATAAACAAACTGCTCCTAAATAATAAACAAACTGCTTTTTTGCCAATGTTTATAAATAACAGTTTATAAATTTATAATAACATTGGCATTATATTATTATTTATAACAATGTTTATAAATAATAATATAATGCCAATGTTTATAAATCTTCCTTTCATTTATTGTTGAACTGATGGGTTTTCTGTTCTTTGGTGGCCCTGGCATATCACTCATATCGACAAGCACATCATAAAATATACAGATTATGAGGTATTTTAAAACTTGTCAGAAACAGTGCAGTTTGGTACCACTACCATGAACTTTTATTAGCTTATTTCAACTGAATTGATGAACAGCAAGTTTCAACTACATAGCTGGATGGATGATTTATCGCTTGTGCGGATATACAATGGTGCCAGCATCAAACGGGACTTTTGTAAAAATGGGCACTCTGATCCTAATCCGCCACACGCAGAAATGGGACACAATGAAGGTGATAACATATGAGTAGGTGAACACAATTGCAATACCCCTGTAAGTGATATGTAATTTTACCTTCATTTTTATTTATTTATTTTAAGCATTAGGATTAGAGTGAAGTTTTTGTCTCATGGTGATATTGTGATTGTCGCTCACGGGCACCCAAACCACCAGATGGAGAACACAGTTGTAGAAAGACATTTTTCAGTCTCATAACTTGATTCCATTCTAGAAGAGCAGTTACAATATTTCTCAATTTTCAGTCACTTTTGCATTCCTTGAGACATGCTTTTTTTATTGGTCTTCATCAATTTTAATTCTCTGCGCAATGCTATTTGGGAAATTCCCAGTTTAAAAGTAGCTCCCCTTTCACCCCGTGTGCAAAGAACGTCATAATCTTTTCACTTACACATTTTCAATATATTAAAAATTGCATAGACTACAAATTAATTTTTTTTTTTTTACAATGATTTATTTAATATCAAAACTCATGTTTCCAGCCAGCAGAAAGTTTTCATTTTGTTATACAAGCATAATCAATGTTTCGTTTACTTTCCCATTCAAAGACTCATAATATATGATTATATTAGGAAGCATTTCATGAAGATTTCTGAGAACTTTTATAAACATAATGAGTGTATCTTAATGTAAAGGTTTTGAACATTCAATCTTTAAAAAATGGGTTGCAGATGATATTCCAACCCTAAAAAATCAGTCTTTTGCCAATATAAATTTTGTAAGTGGCAAAGATGAGTTTGATTAACAGCAATTTTTCTATTGATTTGTATACATTTGTTTTGGCTCCTGGAAATTTAAATGCAATAAGCAATTTATTTTATTAACCATTGAGCACTATATATAAAATTTTAAAAAAATAATAAAATATGAAATAGCGTAAATGTTTTTATTTATCGGCAAAATTGTATCCAATTTTCTTGCCAAAAAAACGACCTAAAATGGTCCACCTTTTTCATTTTTTCTTCTATTCACATTTGGTGTATACAGATTTTTGTTTCTTTGTTTGTTTATTATTTTTGCTCATACCTTATTTTATTGCAAACTCAAGTTTATTTCTAGTGTATTTTTATATAATCTCTCACGGATAAGCTCCTATTGCATATATTAAATTACTTTATTATTTTGCAGTGTTAGTAACTTTGAGAAAGCTGACACTGGAACTTGAAAGCAGCTCACAGACCTTTATGCTGGTGAAATCTACCAAGCCTTCATGACAAATTTTTGTTTTGAGGTTAATGATATTGGTTATTTCATCTGGGAATATTTTGTATTATTTCCATAAATACATTTTGGGGCTCTAAAACCAATTTTTCTGAAAGGTTTCTAGTAATGTCATAATCTCCCCGTATAAATAAGAAATTAAGACTCAGTTGAATGTACTCAGACAGACTCATACACTTGAATTTCAATATTTAACAGTTAAATTTTATAGGGATAAATATTTAAATAAATATAGGAAGATTGGATCAAACACATTTTCATTGTCAAAATTTAAAAGTGTATAAAAAATGTACAAATATTTCACTTCTCTTATTAAATAATCGAATGAGATGCTTTGTGCTTAAACCAATATGTTGACTTTTGCAACTGAAATGTATATTTTTTCCCGAAATCTTATAAATTTTCAATGTACGTTTTGATATTCAAGTTAGTTATAAATAAGTGTTCTAATAATTTTAGATTGTAAATTTCTTTCATTCTTTTGATTTTCAATATCATAAATTCCAATTTTTATGCCCTCAATTATCTGGAATTTTCACGCATCCAGCATTCAGCATTTCAAGTTTTCTGATTAGTGCAGATTTTACTGTAATTTTCTTGATGGATATGCAGTTTTTTTGCATAAAACTGTTTGATGCACTTTCACAAAAAGAGTTGTCTCTATTTTTATCATATCTTATCTTTGACTCACAGCTTTGACTTGCATCTCTCTCTACCTTTGACTCAAAAATTGTCTCTATTTTATTTCTACTTTTTATCATATCTTATTATCTTATCATATCTTATTTTTATCATGCCTTTGACTTGTATCTGTATCTTTGACTCAAAAATTGTCTCTATTTTATCTCTACACTATGTCCTCTTGTACTCATATTTTGTGAGTAACCAATAATATTGAAAAATACAATAATTTTGTACTCAGTAAATCTTCATTAAATAATTCTTAAGATATGAATGTGTCATTTATGTATAAACAAACCAAATTTAATGCAAAATATAAACTAAACTGAGAAAGACATGACCTGAGACATGATCTGCAAAATCTGCTAACTCATACAAATTTCTGTTCCAAGGTATGCAGATTATCAGAATTCTACAGTAACGTTGTTAAAATTTATGAAATATCAAAAACGGTGGGGATAATATCTATTAATTTTCAAAACAAAATCTATTTTAAACCGCATGTGCAGTTTTTTTCAGTTGGTTACAAATTATGTATACTGTACTATGAAACTGGAAATCACTATATTGTATTATAAAAGAATTTATCAAAATCTTTGTAAATTCAAGAGATTTTTTTAAGAAAATTAAAATAAATTCAATTAAAATATTCACTTTTATTTTATCTATATATACACAAGTTATAGAAGAAATAAATATGATCAAAAATGACTCCATAAAGAGACAACACCATCTTCACCTCCTGTTGCAATAAATTTTCCCTGAAAAATAAATGCATATGTTCAGGAAATAAATCAAAGACTATATAATTATTAAAAGGTCATTTTTCATAAAATCTCTAAAAATAAAAAAAGTTAAGAGAAAACTCTTTTGACATCATTCTAGACAACAATGAGGAGAACAAAGTAACTTTTAATGACTTTGTTTTAATTTTAGATGCAAATCAAGTGCATATTAATATAATGAAATTTTCTTTAAACAAAACAATAAATACGTTTAATAGAGAAACAGTATAATTATTCACACACAAATTAATATAATTACCAAGATATTTAATAAAACTGCTATTATGATTTTACTTAAATGCTGTCACTTTTTTCAAATTTTTTAGGATCCTTGTCAAATTTGATATTTCTTTAAGTAAAAATCAAAAAACGTGAAATTATACTCATTAGTAAGGAAATATTGTTTGATTTAGACTTGAATAATTGTTTGGTCTATTAAGATTTTTATTAATAAACAATTGTCAGCCTAATGCTATATTTTAATCCACTTAATTTAAAGCTACACAAACTATTAAAAAAAAAATGAAGAAGAAGAAGAAGAAGAAACAGAATTTTACTGCTTATGTCTGTTTACTATTGCTGCTATGGCTTCTCTCTGCGTTCTGCTATGGTTTGCAGATTTCTTTTAAAATAACTGGCTAGGTGAACCGAAAATTTTACGCTTATTCAGAATGATAATAATTTTTGAGCTCTATTCAAAAGAGATGATTCGACTAGTGGCAAAAACTGGTTCTCCCTATTTGTCCCATTCACGTGGCGAACAAGATTTTATTGCCTGTTGAAATGTAATGTAGAATGCTCCTACCTCTCTCGAGCAGGGTAAATGGGGATATTTCCCACACTGCATCATGCAATTCGCTTAGTTCTAAGAAAAAACATGGCTAACAGGCACTTGACCGCTCACTGAAGTCTCAGTGAAACTATCGCTTTGATGCAAAAGGCATTCTGGGATGCAATAGCATTAAAAAAAGAATTAGAAGGAACTGCAATGCACTACAAAAGTATTTAAAGAGATATGTACTAGTTGCATGTGGGTATATAAGATATATTCTTGAAATCAAAGCACTGAGACGAATATGGCTGTAATGTGGAGGATATCATTATTCTGAGTAGGCCAATTTTAGTAACATTAATGTTGCATTTATAAAGTAACATATTCAGCGAATTCTTTCAGCGAATCTGCCATTTCTGATGGAACAGCAATCTTTCCTCTAAGCAGCGCATACTAAATAGTGCATGCAAAAATAATTCTAGCAGGGAAATTAAAATAAAAAACATTTTTCGTGTAAGCTTTTGTTTAAAAATCATAAAATAATTAATGAACTAAAAGCAGAAAAATATTATCATATAGTTTAAATGGAACAAGAGATCAAATAACTCTCTTCACAAAATGCATCTGCTATCTAATATCACAACAGTGAAATGCATGGGGAGGCCTATATATACATATATATATATAAGCGGCTTAAGTGTTTGTCGCTGATAATTTATTGGTTGCTTGCGTAACTGTAAATTGTTTTATTCCCCATGCAGTGCAGCGCATGACGAATATTACAAGAAAGCTAAGCCGGAAAAATTAAAAATACAAGAACAAGTGCATTTAACATTTAATAAATAAATTTAACATCTGTTTGTCACCGATTGTTTATTGGTTGCTTGTGTAACTGTAAATTGTTTTATTCCCTGTGCAGTGCAGTGCAGCACGTGACGAATATTATGAGAAAGCTAAGCCAGAAAATTTAAAAATACAAAAGCACGTGCATTTAACATTTAATAAATAAATTTAACATCTATATATAATAGAATTCGGAAATATGCAACTGGCAATGATGAAAAAACAAATAAAATGAAATAAATAAATATCTTTATTATATGCGGCTTAAGTGCTTGTCGCCGATAAATTATTGGTTAAGACACAATAACACGCCGAATAAATACTAATTCAGAAGTCAAACAACAAATATCAGCGTTATATTTACAAAATTTTCACAGGACTAGTTTCGATGGTTTTACCGAACCACCATCTTCAGCTGCAAAACCGCAAATGAACAAGATAGGAAATAATGATTAGATAAGAAAGCCTGGACAAGAATAAGCAAATGGCGCCATCTGTTGGCGAAACCAGAACTAAAACATAATTTCTCTAAAAGCCGAAGGCAAATTTGGATTGGAATTAGGATCGTTAACTAGAACAGAAAGATTTTTATGAATGTGAAATGCCTCTAGAAAATCCAGTTCTCCAATGGAAGATGTTTTTTGAATAATTTTGGCAGCAGAAAAATTGAAAGTGTGATTTTCGGACCAACAATGTTGAGCAACAGAAGACTTCTGTGTTTCCTTTTTTCTAACATATGCCTCATGTTCTTTGACGCGAAATTTTAAGGCTCTCTTAGTTTGGCCAATGTAAATTAAACCGCACTGGCAAGGAATCCTATAAATACCCCAGGAATTCATATCCGGAATGGGGTCCTTGAGTATAGAAGTTGGAATTTTATTGATGGGAGAGTAAACAACCCGAAAGTTAAATTTCTGCAAAATATGTGCAACTTTATAGCTAATTAATGGAAAGAAGGGAATGACAACAGAATTTTTATAATCTCCTAAAATAAGAGTGTGGCTTTTAGTGTGTTGAGATGAGAATTTTTTAACTGCTTGATTAATAATGTTGGGTGAAAAGCCCCTGTCAATAGCTATTGCTTTTAAATAATTTAGTTCTTCATCAAGGGCTAGTTTGGAGGAGCAAACTTGAAGAGCACGGAAAACATAGGAATAAAATGAAGCTAACTTTTGTTTAGTCGGATGACATGATTTAAAGTGTGGTGGAAGGCAAACCGATGAACGTTTACGGTAAACTGTAGTACTGAAGTTGGATGTGTTACGTGGGACCAGAATGTCGAGAAACGGAAGAGAATTGCAAGTCTCAAGTTCAAAAGTGAACTGAATAGCAAGATCAATAGAATTCATTGTTGAAAGAACTTTATTTAAATCATCTTTATTACTTTCAAACAGGGTAAAAGTATCATCTACGTAGTGGAACCATGCCGGGAAGTTTAAAGTTTCAAACAATTTTGATTCATAATAATGCATGTAGATATCAGCCAGGATGGGACTAAGGGGGCTTCCCATGGCTAATCCCTCAGTTTGCTTGTAATATTTATTTTGGAAAACAAAATGTGTTTGTTTCAAACAGAGTTGAGTGAGAGAAATTCGCTCATCAATTTCGATGCAAGAGAAATGAAATTCGCGAAGTCTGGTTTCTAGACATCTTAATGCACCCTCCACTGGGACATTGGTGAATAATGATTTTACATCAAAAGAAACCATGAATAAATTACTAGGAGATATGTTTTTAACCTTTTTTACAAACTCTATTGAATTTTTTGTGGTGTAAATGTTATTGTCTAATAGAGTGTAAAATCTAGAAACTAAATATTTAGCTAATGGATACGAGGCATTACCTAAATTTGATACAATAGGGCAGAAAGTAATACCACTTTTAGGAGAGGAATACATTTTAGGAGATTATAAAAATTCTGTTGTCATTCCCTTCTTTCCATCAATTAGCTATAAAGTTGCACATATTTTGCAGAAATTTAACTTTCAGGTTGTTTATTCTCCCATCAATAAAATTCCGACTTCTATACTCAAGGACCCCATTCCGGATATGAATTCCTGGGGTATTTATAGGATTCCTTGCCAGTGTGGTTTAATTTACATTGGCCAAACTAAGAGAGCCTTAAAATTCCGCATCAAAGAACATGAGGCATATGTTAGAAAAAAGGAAACACAGAAGTCTTCTGTTGCTCAACATTGTTGGTCCGAAAATCACACTTTCAATTTTTCTGCTGCCAAAATTATTCAAAAAACATCTTCCATTGGAGAACTGGATTTTCTAGAGGCATTTCACATTCATAAAAATCTTTCTGTTCTAGTTAACGATCCTAATTCCAATCCAAATTTGCCTTCGGCTTTTAGAGAAATTATGTTTTAGTTCTGGTTTCGCCAACAGATGGCGCCACTTGCTTATTCTTGTCCAGGCTTTCTTATCTAATCATTATTTCCTATCTTGTTCATTTGCGGTTTTGCAGCTGAAGATGGTGGTTCGGTAAAACCATCGAAACTAGTCCTGTGAAAATTTTGTAAATATAACGCTGATTTTTGTTGTTTGACTTCTGAATTAGTATTTATTCAGCGTGTTATTGTGTCTTAATTATAGAAGCCCCAAACAGGCTTATATTTTGCTTTCTTTTTTGCACGTGGTGTGGCCACCATTTTGTGATTGTACGAGTTTCGATGAGTACTTTTTTGCAATTTTCAAGTTATGTTTATGTTTTGTACATTTGGATATTGTGCTTTGCTTGTCTGATTTCATGCATTTTGCTTACAAACGCTTTGTTTTCTATTCATTTCAGTGAGGGATTTTTCTGCTGTTTTGTGTGTACTTTATTATTGCTCAGTTAATTTAGTTTGATTTTCTATGTTATATCCAAAAAAAATTATGTTTCTATTTTAAATACTTTATTCCATTATAACTTAAACTTAACTGACTCACTGTGGTGCCAGATAAATTAACAAAAAAAAAATCAAAATCAGATAATTCACATTCAAAATCTATTTCATAATATTCATATATCATTTCGACATTCTTATAAACATTCGTATAGTGGTATAGTACAATTTAACTTTTTAGGTTTGCGTTGTGAGTAACCTATGTAAAGGGAAAATCAATAACTCCAAATTCAAGTAAACTCCATGTTTCTTAAAAGCCCCCCCCCGGCTCAAACAAATGGAGGGACATGACAGACCACAGAAACTACACTAAATTAAACAAATGAAACATAAAATACATATCAAACACATTTATTAATTTCTAGAATATTCAAACATATGATAACTAGGTAAACTGATCAGTCCCCTACAAATTAACCTTAAGATGTAAATTAACATATATATCATTTTAAATCTTATACTCATGTTAGGTGTACTAAATTTTTTTTAACATTACATAACTCACAATTTAGGCGGTTGTACCGTATATTAATATAGTATCATTACTCGGTTACAATTTAAATACAAAAGACAGAAAAAAAATTCACTCACAGGGTGAAGTTCATACATTCAACTCCTATGCCATCATCGACTGATTAATATGGAGTGCTGATAGTTCAACAGATCGTCCTACTCATTGCGTTGACCATTCGAAGAGATCGAGAATGCCATCATCGACGGATTAATACGGAGTTTTAGAGAGTTCAACAGATCGTCCAGCGTCCAAAGTTTACTCGAGCACCACATTATTCCTGCTGTCCTTTATTCACAAAATCATCGTTAATGGAGGCAGACAGTTCTTGCGAATTTTAAAGATGACTTGGTTGCAACACCACTGAAGCTGTCCTTACAATAAATGAATTCCAGAGCATGGAATGATGAAAAAAAATTGACGCAGCTGGCACGGGCACAATAAACAGCAACGCACACCTTAGAAGGGTCCTACCCGAGTCTCTTTCATTATGGAAACCCCGAAACTCACCATAAGCGTAGAGCACCTTTGGAACAAACTCTAAGTAGGAAGTCAAAGCCGGTAAAAAAACAGGAATACCGCATCAGGATGTCAGGATCACCAAGAGAATCTGCCGAACAATTCTTGGGATAAGAGAAATCGAAATTCTTCTTCTGAGCTCTATGCCTTAAACCAACGCAAATTCTCGCCAGCTAAAAGTCGAGAGAAAAATCATACCCTCTGCCGGCTGTTCACGCGGCTCGCGAGAAGCAAGACCCGAAGGGTCAAGCCCCCGCTATTTCTCCTCTTACTCTTCTTGAAAATCAGAATCAGAAAACAGAATCAGAATGAACTCTAGCCTGGTGCAAGCACCCAGGAAATCTCGGTTTCTCCGCCTCTGTGAGTTCATAGGCTTTCAAAAAAATCATAAAATTAAATCTTACCAATCCCGGAATTTTAAGTTATCTAAATTGAGAAAATGATACACCCATGACGAATCAAACACCAGAAAATCTGACAATGAAATCCGAAAAACATCTGCACTCATAACGTGAGAAAAAAAATAGACCCCCCAACTAACAAGTGAAAATAAGCTTTTACGAAAATCCAATTACCAGCCACCCCCACTGTCTTGAAGTAATAAAACTGCAAACTTACAAAGCGACAGGAAAGCAACTTCCGTTTCACACGCATGAGCTAAAAGGGCGACATTGTTAGTGAAACGGCCATAAACCAGATGTGTGTCCTCGCAACCGTCTCTCGCCTTTGTTACAATTCCCACTCAAGAATAATGAGTTAAATAAAACCTTAAGAGCTTAAGAATACTTTTTTTTTCCCAGATCAAAATACACCTGAATACAAATAAAAATATTAGAATAATAATGACTTAAAACACATATTAATAATTGAAATTCTCGACATAACATCTACATTGTTTATCATGCCTTCATCCGTTAATCGTTTCACTAAATTACGCCTGAAACGGCAAAAATTCCTGAATCATCTTGACTTTTTACTTAAATGTAAATGTAAAAAATTGATCCCCAATTTTATTCAAATCAAATCTAATCAAAAACCTTCAAGTCACGTTTCAAGAATTCTGTTAAATTGCAAGCTTGCCTTACTTCGGTCCGTGATAAGGGATACATGTCAACAATTGTCCAAAATTGAACATGAACTCTATAAGCTTCATCTGGAACTCGCTAAATCATATCCAAAATTCACTGCCCTTGAACAAAAGTCTTGGTCTAGAACGGAGAATGCAGTTAACAGTCATAAAAACACCCTTGCAGTTAAATTCGAAAAACTTCTTTTACAGTCTTCCAGCTCAAGTAGTTCAAAAAATCTTCCCATTGTAAACATCAAGCCAATAGTTAATATTTCTAATGTTAGTCTTTCAGAAGAACAAGAGAGAATTCTAAAATATAATTTTAACTTCTCACAAACCTGTAAACCCTCGATTCCAAAGATTTTGGCTCCTATCGAAAAAGTTTTCAAGTTCAGTAAAGTTTCAGATTCACAGAAAGAAATGATTAGGCATCTTATCGCTCATAATGTGAAACTCATGTGTTATGTTTTACTTCTGGTTTTGCCAACAGATGGTGCCACTTGCTTATTCTTGTCCAGGCTTTCTTATCTTATCTAATCATTTCCTATCTTGTTCATTTGCGGTTTTGCAGCTGAAGATGGTGGTTCGGTAAAACCATCGAAACTAGTCCTGTGAAAATTTTGTAAATATAACGCTGATTTTTGTTGTTTGACTTCTGAATTAGTTTATTGGTTGTTTGCGTAACTGTACTAGCCAATGGGGTGAAGTTGCCACGGCACAGGGTTGCTGTTTCAATTGAGACGTAGACAATTTCCTGTAAAACTTGCCTTTGCTATGACCATCCATAAGTCTCAGGGCCAAACGCTTAAGTGTGTTGGCATTTTTTACCTGAGCCTGCATTTGGACACAGTCAACTTTATGTTGCCTGTTCAAGAATTCGTGAAAGAATTGACATAAAATTAAAAATAATGGATGGACCTCTGCAAGGCGAGCTTAAAAATTGATAGAAAGATCTACACAAGAAATGTTGTGTACAAAGAGATCTTTGACATATGAATTAAAATTTTATTAAATCACCTTTATTTATTGAGCTAGGGGTGGCTCTTAAGAAATGTACCGCCAGTGGTTTCCTTCATTGCTCTCTAAGCAATTAAGCAAGTAAAATCGGGAAACCCCAAGGGGCAGTAAGCAAATGGGCGTCCTCTTTGCCTGCCCTGGGTAATTTAGTTTGATTAGCAGACACCTTTGCACAAATCATTTTGATTGTTATTTATAATATCTAGAACAGCGGTCATTTGGGCTTTCTAGTAAATTTATAAAAATAATAGCTTATACTTTGGACAACGAAATTCAATTATTAGATTTCTTTTATTAGGCTCCCTTGCTTTATTATTACTGATATAAAACTGTACATGAATTTTGTAAAGAGAATAATTATTTAATCTCAGATGATTAATTCTTTCTTCACTTTTAGTTAATTAATTATCTTATGGGTTTTAAAAGAAAACTTATTTTATAAGAACTTTTCTCTCTTTCTCTCTCTTCCCCTACCCTTTGCATCTTTTTAGTTTCAATGACATGTTGTCAATCAAATTATTCACTTCAAAAACCATATATCAACAATGAATAATTACTCTTTTTGTTCCCAACAATTCTGTTGCACTCCATACGATTAAAAAAAAAAATCTAGCAATTAAAAATGGGAGGGAAATAACTTTAAAATTTTATTTAGAAGATTTTTCTCTGTTCTATTATGATTGTGCAAACAGCAAAATTCAGAGATTTTTAGTTTGTTCCTTAAACTAATATATGTGTGAAAAATCGTTTCAATTTGAAGGTTTTAAAAATGTAAGATGAACTTTGAAAAATGACTTCATTTTCATCCACTGTGAGTTTGTATGCAAAATTTGAGTTCTAAATAGACATCAAAGCTTTGACCACAATGACAAACACCATAAAAGAGTTAAGTAAAATCATATAAAACACTGCTAGTTTTAAAATGAAATAGAAAATCGTCTAAATACATTTTAATGGTTTTGGTTTTGAAAGGGAGTGAAGAATTTGTTTTAACCCCTTACTCATCGTGCCCGTGTCTCGTACAGGCAACCAATGTGAATAAATTTTGTCACGCCCGTATCTCACACGGGCTCTGCTTTTGCAATAAAAAGGTCAAGGAATACCAATTTTTATTGTACCCATATCAATTCCATTTACACAGATGGTAGCACAATACTTGTAAGTTGATTAGATAACAATAGTATGTAGATTCAGAATATTTTTTCTGTTAGAACATATTTTGAAAGGATGCAGTTTCAGTGCTCATCGCTTTTTCATGTTTAATGTTTGTAAAATGAGTAGTTCAAGTGAACAAGAGGATTTAAGTCTTGAAGAATCAGGAAGTGATTCAGAAGGCAACTTTTTTTCAGATGCTTTTGATTCTGAGGTATCGGATCCTGAAGATAGTGACGATCCCGCACAACTTTTACCAGGGCGCCAATGGAACCAAATTATGTCGGATGTCCCAGATATTTCTCCTCCACGTTTCCAGTTCAAATTGTTGCCTGAAGTGAATATTTCATTTCAAGTCAGTGCAGGCATTTTACATTATGAACATTTTATAAATGATGAAATAGTTGATGTAATTGTAAAAAAGACTAATCGTTATGCTGAGCAATCAGGTAATGTTGTTGGGAAAAGGAAACTGAAAGGTAAAAGAGAATGCAAACCCATATCGGCACATGAAATCCATTTGTTCCTTGCACTTTCAGTTTTACAAGGTATTGTAAAAAAACCTGAAGAAAGCATGTATTGGACTAATTGCATTTTGTGTACAATGAGTCTTATGATCCAGAAAATCATCCTAACCCGAAACTCTACAAAATTTGGCCTATCTGTGAGCATCTGAATAAAGTATATCAAAAAACAATTACTCCAGAAAGAGATATTACCACAGATGAAACGCTGATGTTGTACAAAGGATGTTTATCCTGGTGCCAATACATACCCTTGTAAAAAGCAAAATTTTGTATCAAAACATACATGCTAAGCGAATCTAGTTCTGGTTATATATGGTCATTTATCATATATACCGGGAAAGATACTTTCTTTCATCCTAAATTCCAATCTCTCTCGGTACCTTCACAAGTTGTTATGACTCTGATGATGCCATTATCGAAACAAGGTTACTGCATCACCTTAGATAATTATTATACTTCACCAGAATTATGTGATATCCTTTTGACTTATCAAGCAGATGTGGTTGACAAAACAAAAAAGATTTACCTTAGAAGATTAGATATAAAAATATAGTGTTTTATATGAATTTATTTTAAATTTCATAAGCATTAAAAAACATTAATAAAAAAATTGATGATTTTTGAATAAATATTGTCAAAATTTTGCGGCGAGTAAGGGGTTAATGCCATTCAAAATTTCAAATCTTCATAATAATACATTTTGGATGTTAGAATTTTAAACAAATAAAAGAATAAAATATTACATACCAAAATCAGTCTTTAAAATTAAATGCTAAGAAATATATGAGTAAAATATAAAAAATAGGACAGCTTTGCTCTATGCGAACCAGCAACCTTTAATTAACTTTCTGCAATTCAGGATTTTCCCCCTAGACCAGTACTTTCCAGAACATTCGAGCCTATTATGTAACTGCAATTTTCAAAAATTATATGATGCAAACAATAATTATTGTACGAGATTTTCAGTTTATTTTTTCAATTTTTTTTTCAAATTTAAGATTACTTAAATTCGAAAAAAATCTAATCTCTAAATATCAAAATCGTGACACCACATCCAAGAAGTGTGTATGTACAAAGTTTGAATCCAATACCTTATCAAAAAGCAGTTTAAATATTGATGACTTAACCATACTGACAAGCACCAGGAGAGAGCTAAATAAAAGCATATAATAATAATAAAGCATGACTTTTTTGGGAAACATTACGAAAGTTCCGGTACCAGTGTGAAAGTAATAACAGTAAACAATGTTAAAAAATTGCAAACAGTATTAGAAATCAGCCAATTCGATTCACGATTGTGATGTGATTGTTCACAGTGGCTTATGTGTGTAAAGGGAAAGAATACCGTGGTCTTCTGAATGGGTCCTAAAGACAAAACTCCTTCATGTCTCCTTTTTCTCCTCTTGCTAATGGGCAGCTATGCGAAGGTTTGGTGTATTTGGTGTATTTAATCCCAGCAAAGCACACAAGGGCTATCTGCCTAAGAGGACGGATGCCTTCGTGGAGGACTTTCTAAGGGAAACTGGCTCATATACACGTTACACATGGGGAAAACCACGAAAACGCCCATGCAGCCAGCCCGTTCACGGGAGCTATGCGAAGGAACGTTGCATGTGAATATAAGTAGTTAACACAGCTAAACGGGGCTATATAAGTAGTTAACACAGCTAAAAACAGTCCAAAAAGAAAGGGCAGGTTAACTAATATTTTCTTTAACAAGCAAGGAATACTGCAGATTACAGAACTACTCAGATAACATTAATCACCAAGCAGCAAACCTCAACAATACAATAGTCACAGACAAAATCTAAATAAAATGGCTCAGGGTCATTTGTTGCCTCTTATTTACAACATTGCTCAAACAACTGCTATTATGGCTTCAAAAATGCATCTTCTGGAGGACAGTAGTCTGGCCTATTTTGCCAGAAATACATTGCTCGGGTAGTACAAAAATATAATAAGAATACATTCTTCAAATTGCATTTTGGACTTCAAGAAGAAATGACTTATGGCTTACATTCTGAAATTTATCAAAAACATATGCTATTTTTCAACATAATTTTATCATGATGTATTTTCCTTTTACTAATACTTATTTTATGTCAGTGCTTGCTATTTTAATACACTGAAAATAAATAATATAAAATTAATAAATAAATAGAGATTACAAATTTATTACAAATGTTATAAAAGCCATAAAATATAACTAACCTTTTCACTATAGAATATTGATCGAACAACATCACTATGACCATTTTGTAATTCACAAGAAAGCTGTAGTTTCTTTGTTTCAGCACTATACAAATAAACAACTCCCCTGCAAAAGAATTCATAATTAAATAGTAAAAATGATAGAAGCTTTTTTGAAATATCTATTTATGAAGTCAGAATCTAATCTGAAATTTTCAGATAAGGTACAAATGCATCTGCTTTTAAAATATATTACATTTTATAAGCTTAGTCAGCTTAATATACTTAAAGTACACTATATATAATTGTTCAGAACATACACTATATATAATTATAAAGAATCAAAATCAAATTTCAGTTTCATTTTCTATTTGTCATACTAAAGGAAAATATATAATACTCAATCAAGAATATATAGTAAAATCAAATATTAAAATGTAAAACTTTTTATCATAAGATTATAATAATATAATCAATTAATTTCATATTATTTATATATAAATAACTGATTTAATGTTATAAAAACAGCACTTACTGATTAGAACCAGAAGCAACATACAAGGAGTTTTCTACCATAAAACTGTCAATTAGATAATCAGCTTTGTACTAAATGAAATGAAATAAAAATGAGTTAAATCCAGTTTTATCCTTAGAAAATACAAATAAAACAATTTTTAAAAAAATCTCAGAAGCGTTAAAAAGAATCACATATAAATATTAGATGAACTTCAACAAAATAACTGAATTACAGTTAACTGTATACATATAAAATTTATAACAATATTTTAGAGATGAAAGAGAACATGATATAAATCTTTCACAAAAAAAAAAAAAAAAAAAAAAAAAATTATACAGAAAAGTCTTGAATTCAAATAAAAAATTTTAATCAAATTATTTAAATTTCAGTTCTTTTGATTATTCCCTTTATTTTTTAAGTTTATAAATCAGTTACTTTCTAATTCTTATTAATAAAAAGGATTTAATGAATTAAAATTAAGTTTAGCATCTGAATTAACATACAGCTTAAATAAATTGTATTACTAAATACCTTTCTTCTAACTTCTTATTCCAAGAATTATCTCCGGATGAATATTTATACTAAAATTCAAAATAAAATTAATGCAATGGGATTCAAATATGAATGTGGGCTGTTGCGGCGGTTACAAACAATTACCCATGCATAGTGCTGTGTGTTCTTGGGTGAATTGGATCCTTGGGTCCTCTCACACAGATTAGAACTTGCTCAGTCAAGTCTGGCAATTGCGAAAACGATGAGTGACCAACAGCTGTCTTGGAACACGGATCAAGGCAATATGATCAAATTTCTCATTCGAAAAAAGTCCAATCACCTGAAATTTGGTAGAAACTCCAAACACAATACGAGTCTCTCTCTATGACTCTATTAGTCTTTGAGTGATGTAAGTACTTCAGTGAAAGACAAAAGTATGTGGAACATCTATCACCCTGACAAACATTAATCATGTAATTGCAGTTGTTCACAAAAACAGGCACATCACTATCAAAGAATTTGCATTGATGCTTTCAGTCAGTGTGTCGGTAGTTAAGAAATCATTGCGAAAAAACACTTGCACTATAGCAAGGCATATGCCTGGTAGGTTCTATGCATATTGACAGACGCGGACAAAGTGATGACATACAGACTGCTAGTTCTCTCCTCCAGCAATTTGAAGATGAAGAGAATACATTTTGGAACTCCATACTGACTGCAATGAAATGTGGATCATTATGCCAATGCTGAAACCCAGCCTTAAATCCCACTTTTAAGACATGCAGTTTGTAGAAAACAATGCCATCACTATCAGTGTTTGAAAGTGGATTCACAGCCAGCTAGAAAATTTCTATGAAAAGGGCCATGAAAATGCTTCCAGAACATTTGTAAAAATGTATTGACCCTGAATAGCAGAAGAACAAACCATGGTTTAGCTTAAAATTTTTTAAACAAAATCTAAATTATTATCAAATTTACCATCAAAATTCATAATGGCCACTAAAAGAATGCCAGGTGTACAATTACTTTCTGGTCTCTAGTTGGAGGAACTGATGTCTGCTCCACTTCCTTCTTACAAATACACTCACAACCCTATAAGCCATATTACTAAGCATGACTTGTGTCTTATACTTTTCTTAATTATAATAATAAGCTATCTAGAATAGAATTTCTGTTATTTTCACACTTTCTTCTCATAATATACTACATGTATACATTTTATTTATTTTGCATTGCCTATGTTTATATAAACATATGAACTAATTTAAATGAGAATACATTTAAACCTATTTAAATTATGAGCTTAGGATAATTTATGAATAATCTCTACAGATTTTACTGAAGTTTCTAAGCTGAGTAAGCATCTTCAAAACTATCAATGATTTTATACTAAGTTATTTAAATATATACACATACCTGAGATAATTGTGAAAGTTCGTCCCTGGTAGCAGAGAGATATGGAGATGGCTAAAAACAAAAGCATAAAATAAAGATATTAAGATATGAAATGCTTCAAATATGTCATTATATGAGGAATATTTTTAAGCAAGGTATCTAAAACTTGAAATTTCACGTATGTGTAAGAACACACAGAGTGCACACAGCCTTCTGATATTCTTTGCACACAATCCAGTGCCATTTGCATTCATGGCATCAGTCAGTAAATTTCCTAAGGTGAGGTTAAAATATTTAAGAAAATCAAGCAAGTCATTGAATATGAAATACAACAGGTCAGCTGGTCCTGAACAGTAAGAAATATGACAGCTACGGATATCCATTGCCAAATAAGTGAAGTATACAGTGACAGTACAATGAGTTAAAGTGTGAAAATGAGTAAGATTGCTCAAAGAAACTTACAGTGTCATTGCTAATGAATAAACCATAAACCATTTTATAGAAATATGAAATTTAGAGGTAAACAACATTTCTTCATACTTTTACGAAATTATTAATGTATTTTCATTTTCTTCAATAAGAGTTAGTCAATGTGTATATATACATATATATATATATATATATATATAATGTTGTATGACCTTAAATTCATTTAGTGCGAAAACAAGTTACTACTACTTGCGCAATTGCTGCAAAGTTAGTTAATAATAATTTATTTCCTAAACAATATTGATTAATGGATTATATTATCTCCTACTCCTAAGTTTAATTAAAGTAGAATTATTTTAAAAGAGTGAATCCATACTGGTAAGTTATATTTTGAAAGATGTTTTGAAGTAACTTGAAAGTAAAATGTTAATAATGTTTTAATGGGGACTGGAATTAAATAATCATGAAGAACAAAATTTCAATTGTAAAAGGAAAAATTAAATTAAAAACATGTAATCATTGTTATTGATCGGAAATTAGTTGACTTTTCAAGGAGAACAAACCAACGCCCGTTCAATGAACAATAATTAATAAAATACGTAAATACGAAGGTGTTTCGTCTTTATTCGAGTTATAAGGTAAAGCCAAACACGCAATTCTAGTCAAGCCAAATATTTCCGTGAATAGAAGGGATTACGAACCAATGCTGATACTCAGAGAACTTTTTCTTATGAAGCATTTTAGCCAATTCAATTTGGAGTAAAAAGCAATTTCTGTAGAGAAATCCGAAAAAACTCGAGTAACCGTCTCCGACACCCTCATGTTTATGCATTTGAGTTCTATATTATTTGTAAAAATTAAACATTGGAAATTGTCATAATGAAATAGAATTCAAAGTAAAGTTGAAATAAACATAGAAGATTACAAAATAAGATAAATAATGCAAACTTTGTAAAAACAAATCAAAAATAATATAAAAAATATAATAAGAACAGTGAATGTACATGAAGATATAAAGGCCAGAAAAGGTATTAAGTAACTTACATTCTTTCTAGTGGGGAGTTGAGAAAGTGTTCTCTTCGTGTCTGACTCATAAGTGTAAGGTGTCCGAAAATTCTTAGCGGCAGTGGGGGCTTTGAATAATATCAGTCAGTAAGACTTGGGTGAAGTAATTTATGGTAGTGGGTGGGAGTCGGAATTTTTGAGGGATGTATTATGTGGAGTTCCTATTTGAGTGAAACTGTCTGTTAAGATTTTTTTTTAAATTACTAGTGAATGGAAATTAATTAATTTCTGGCTAATTGTCGTGTCGCAATGATTAAGAATTTAAGAAAGGAAAAAAGGAATTTTCACTGTCCAAGAGCTATTAGACAGACTAAAGTCATGAAATAGGCCCATTTTTTAGTAACAGCATAGTAACAGTATAAGTCAGAAGACAATTAGCTTTTTACAATATATACAACTGAGTAATTACACTATATACAAATCCTTCAACTGATAGTCATCCAACTTATACCACCTTCTCAGGTTTAGGAACAAATTATCATATCCCTATCAGTTAAATGATTTAGAGTGAGTATTTAACGCCTGCTCTTTTAAGGCAATGGTTAATGAGAATTTTAATAAGGAGCAAAATTTCCTGTTGTAAATCTATTGTATCTGTGCATATAATTTTAATTCGTTGTATTTGATTAATTATTGTATTGTTAATTACTTTTTTGGATATGTTGGAGTTCCAATTTATTAATTTGTTAGTATTGAAATTGAAGTTTCTTGTTTTGTCAAAAAGTAAAATTTTTTTGTAGTCAATGATTTGAAGATCTAGAAAGTCTATGCTATTTTGTGAATTATTAGTTTTATTAAGTGTAAGACAATTTGGATAAATCTTGGAGTGTTAAATTTTACCAAAATTATTAATTGTAATAAGGTCATCAATATATCTGTAGGTGTGTTTGTAGTAATTTAACTCTTGTGGTTGTAGATTTTTTGGGAAGTTAAATTCTTTGATAAATAAAAAGATATTACAGATCGAGGAGCTGGAATGTAAGCCCATTGGCAATCCTCTGACTTGTTTAAAAAGTTGATTTTGAAACTTGATGTAGTTATGAAAAAGTGTGCATTTTAGGTAGGTTTTCCATTTGTCAAGAGTCATAATTTTGAGCATATCAGGGAAGAGTTTAGGCAGATCAAGTAGACTGGTATAGATTTCTTCTAGAGGAAGTGAGGTATATAAGTTTTCAAAGTCATAGCAGTTAATGTTTTGGATGTTAATTGTTTGAATGGTATTAAACAATTAACATCCAAAACATTAA
Source organism: Stegodyphus dumicola (assembly GCF_044657685.1). Lineage (NCBI taxonomy): Eukaryota > Metazoa > Arthropoda > Arachnida > Araneae > Eresidae > Stegodyphus > Stegodyphus dumicola. The sequence goes on along the minus strand of NC_140771.1, from coordinate 139,900,271 downwards.
CTGCTATGACTTTGAAAGTGTTATTATGGATGATCCAGCAATAGTTATGATTAGTGTTACAATCATTGAAAATAAATTTACAGATTTTATTAAGTTGAATTGAAAAATAATAGTCTACATTTTTCTTGTAATTATTAGTTCCATTAGCTATAAATCTGAATTTTAATGGTATTTTATGGAATTTGGGAATTGCATAAAGATTAGTAAATCTGTTCTAGCTTGTATTGAAAGTAATATTGAGTTTCTTATGAAAAGTTTTAATCCTGTTTATTATAGATGTTTCTGTAAGGTTGGCTAATTCATAAGTAGTTGCGTTGAGAAGTTCTTTATGAATAATTGTGTAGAATTGTTTTCATATAATGCTAAAGTTATTAGTTGCTTTATCTATTTTTGTAACAGTAAAAAGCTGTTTTAATTTTTTAATATCTGATGTAAGTTGCGACCAATTCAGTGCTTTTAAACTTGAGGTGACTGATTTCAGTGGATATGCGTTGAAGAATTTTAGCTTTCCATTTTAAGAAGGTATCTATGGGTAAATTCAGTTGATAGCTTGCTTTAACTATAAATTCGTTGAAGTTGTTTTCGAAAGTCTTATAACAGTAATTTTTAGTTATGTTTCTGACTGGTCTAAATTTTGTACCATAAAACTCATTAGTGTTTTTAGTTGATGGTTTTGTATGATATTCAGGTTGCCAGTAATTATGTGCTGGTGATGAGAATCTACGTAATTGCTGTAAACTGGCGTCTTATAATGTCATTCTACTGTTTCATCTATTTCATGGTGGTTAGTGAGCAAGTTGCTTAAGGTCCTTTATTTTTATATTATTTTTGATTTGTTTTTACAAAGTTTGCATTATTTTTCTTATTTTGTAATCTTCTATGTTTATTTCAACTTTACTTTGAATTCTATTTCATAATGACAATTTCCAATGTTTAATTTTTACAAATAATATGGAACTCAAATGCATAAACATGAGGGTGCCGGGGACGGTTACTCGAGTTTTTTCGGATTTCTCTACAGAAATTGCTTTTTACTCCAAATTGAATTGGCTAAAATGCTTCATAAGAATAAGTTCTTTGAGTATCAGCATCGGTTTGTAATCACTTCTATTCGCAGAAATATTTGGCTTGACTAGAATTGCGGGTTTGGCTTTACCTTATAACTCGAGTAAAGACGAAACACCTTCGTATTTACGTATTTTTATTAATTATTGTTCATTGAACGGGAGTTGGTTTGTTCCCCTTGAAAAGTCAACTAATTTCCGATCAATAACAATGATTACAAGTTTTTAATTTAATTTTTTCTTTTACAATTGAAATTTTGTTCTTCATGATGATTTAATTCCAGTCCCTGCTAAAACATTATTAACATTTTACTTTCAAGTTACTTCAAAACATCTTTCAAAATATAACTTACCAGTATGGATTCACTCTTTTAAAATAATTCTACTTTAATTAAACTTAGGAGATAATATAATCAATTAATCAATATTGTTTAAGAAATAAATTATATATATATATATATATATATACTTTATTAGTAATAGTATTTTTAAAAAATAGAATTCCTAATGGACAAGCATAATAATCAATCATTTATCTCAAATTTTAAGATTATAATTTTACAAGGCATTTTAAAGTCATAACATATAGTATTAACTGGTGGGGAAAGTTGTTCAGCTGTAAAATCTTACAATAAAAATTTACAAGTTCTGTGATATTAACATAAAGAAACATGATATTTAAACATGTGAAATAAAAATACAGTTTTTTATACTGCTTGATAAAAAATAATGATACTTTCCATACTTCAAAAAAACATTAACATGTAAATGTATTATTATTTTACAGAGTTCTTCTGAAATTGAAATTAAAGGAGGTTTTAGTTGTTTGTGCTGAAAATTGCCAATCAGAATACATTTTATTCTGACAAGTTGAAATAACAGTTTAGTTACTAAACTGTAAAGGTTTCTTTGTCAGATTATGGAATAGCCCAGCTTCACTTAAGCTTGTTCACTTGATTTACTCTACATTGACACCGCCAATCCTTAAACAGTAAATTTTTCTAAATTAGGAAACTGTATGTAGTAATTACGAATCTAATAGTTGGTAGAATAGAAATACTAGTTTACAATTTCAGGATAGCTTCATTTGTTAACAGTTTTAGTAATTTGCATTCTTCTATTCATAGTCCGTAATGGCATTTTTAAAACATTCAAATTCTTGATGTTCACAGTATGTTCTAATGTTTAATTTAATTAACTTCTTCCTATAATTCTACAAAACTGTACAGTAGCATTCTTTAGCATTTCTTCTCTTCAATCACAAGCTAAAAAGCACAACAGATTCGTTACACATGGATAAGATATTAACACTATACTAAAACACCAATGAAAGGAAATATTACAGTAATTTTAAGAAAGCAAAGTACTCTAATAATACAAGGGTACCCAAACAGGTCTTGTCGCTTCTGATATGACATTGGAAGAGTGAACCCCAACATAAAAATAGTTGCCAAACCTGGCGATGAAGTGGTTAGGATGGGAGTCCTGACATTGATCAAGAGTATAAAAGTGTGTTGCATCAGTGGTACTTCAAACTTTAGGACCGAAGCTTTTTACAATATTCATAAATGATATGCCTCTACCTCTTCATTTTAATATACTCAAATATGCCGATGACACAGTCATCCTCGCCAGTTCACGAAGTCCAAATAATGCTTTAGAGAAACTTCAGCTCCAAGTCAACATTATTAACAAATTTTGTCAAGACTGGAAAATCAAACTAAATACTGATAAATGCTGCATAGTTCTCTTACGCAGATACAGAAAAAATATCCCAGTGAATATAAATATCCGACTCAATAACCAAGATATTCCTATTGCCAACTCCTATAAATACTTAGGTGTCTATATTGACAAAACCGTAAATTTCAAAGATCATATTCAATATGTTACAAATAAGGCTAATGCTGCTTTCATTGCTCTCTACTCATTAATTGGAAGAAACTCTAAGTTAAACCTCCGTACTAAGAAAAATATCTATGTCTCACTTATTCGCCCAATAATCCTCTATGCAGTTCCAGCCTGGGCTACTGCCCGAAAAATAGACAGACAAAAATTAAATTTTCTTCAAAACAAAATCTTACGTAGCATAGTGAACGCACCCTGGTTCGTGCAAAATTCTCAAATTCACAAAGACCTGGATATCAACCCAATTCACGACCAAATCCTAATTTCTGCACACAACTTCTTTGAAGATATGAGAAATTCTCCCTATGAAGCTATTAAATCGCTTACAGACTATGACCCTACTATTGAGCACGTAGTGAAAAGACCTCGAACGATCCACCACAATTCTAAGTGTTGGTAGTGTATATAATGTTAAAAAAAAAAAAAAAAAAAAATTACTGTTCCTCTGCAGTTACTATTCAAGAAAGATGAACTTTGCAAAGTTAGGACTTTTTTTTTCATCGATGAATTCTTCGTTTTACTACTTATTTAACCAAGATTTTTACTTTTACTTTTTATTTTTACTATTTCGTATCGTGTGTTTTAAAATCAAAGTTCGTGGTAACACCAAGTGCTTACTCTCACTCATTAACCCTAGTGAGCTACATGACCTCATTTTCGCCTTTTACAATTTCCTATTCATTTAATGATTATATCGCAAGTTTAGATTTTCAAGTGTTTCAAAAGACATAGGACTCTTAAATAGATGTTGCTTTTACTATGTTCAAACTTTATTTATTTCCAAAAACTACAAAAAACTTCATTTTTCGAACTCTGACTCCTCGAACAATCTAAATGCCGGACACTGATCACGTTTTTCTGCTCTTCTTGACTCACCCAGAAGCTTAGACTTTTATTTCGCTTCTCGCCACCACTTACGTATATAATCACCCATGCTATACAATTTAGCAAAACTTATTTTATGAGTTCTATCATTTATTGATCTCGCCTTCGGACACGGTGTATTTTTAAATACACGTCTTAAATTTTTAACTTTATGGCCTATGATAAAATGATAATATACTGGTACGAGCTCCTGGTAGCTAAAGCCAGCAGTAAAGATATGATCCAAGATCCAAGAAAGTACTTCAAACACTCGTTCAATACTCACTCATTCTGACTCTGCCCCAGTCCAGTAGGCGGACAGCTAAGTACCTAGTCAAAGAATATGTATTGTTAAGAAGAAAAGCTTCGCAGCAGCAGGAGTGGCTCCCTCCGAACGAAAAAAGACACAACTGTGCATGCGTGAAATATCTGTCACCAAAAAGCGGCAAAGCTCGAAGCTGATGTCGAAGTTCGACGGTCACGTTTATCAAGAGTTTAAAGCTGTGTGACTGCATTTTTCTCCCTACATATTGACAGATATAAAATCAGACATCAAACTGAGATATGGATAATACAACTTCTACTAGTAAAGCAAAAAAGCATGAAAATTTGAGTTTAAATTAACGCGAAAAGTCAAAGAACGATTCATCTTAACCAGCGTTCCTCAATTTCCTGTACACGTGGCGGAGATGGAAAATCACGCCCAGGTACATCACAAAGGGGGAAATTCTTTTATTTCCCTTTTATTTCTAGCGGCGTAGAAGACAAACTGGTTTACATTATGTCTACGGAGCCTTTCCTTCTTTACACAGACTTTCTTTGACCTAGTGATTAGTACATAAAACTTTTTCTTAATTCTGAAGGTACCCTTGGGTACAGAAAAATGTCTTTTTTTAGGACACCTGGGGAGTCATCACAAGTTGAGATGGAATCAGACCATTTGTTAATGTCATCAAAATCACTGAACTCCCGATTAGGAAACAGGATTATCTGAAATCAACGAGAAAGAAAAATAAAAAGAAGAAAATGGAGACTTCATCCAAAACTGATGTGACACAGCAAAAGAAGAACAAAATAGTTGAGGCTGAAATTACTGATGAACAAAAAAAGGTAATATTAAGAAAAATAAAAGTGGAAGAGAAGATGAAAGGGTCGACAGATAAGAAGATTGTCGAACCAACCCAGGCAGAAACAAGAAACCAACGAGATAATGTTCACGAACTCAGCAAAGAAAAGAAGGTCCCTGGATCTCACCGAGGAAATCTGCGAAACCAAAAGAAAAGGATGTTCCCATGGAGGTGAAAAAAATAGATAAGAGAAATTGGACACTGAAAACACTAATGATGAAGAAAGTGCAAATCCCGATGAGAAACCCCCACCTACTGTTTTTCAACAAGGTAAAGTAGACTGGTTAAAAATTGAAGATGATTTAAGAAATTACTGTGAAGAAGATTTTGAAGCTCAGATGAAGTCAAGGCATTTTTTGTTAACGTCAAAAATGTGGACAAACGTAGAAACATTATAAAACTTTCACAGAAAAGAGGAATTCGTTTTCACACCTACCTGATGTCACATGAAAAGGCACTCAGAGTTATATTAAAAGAGCTGCCTGAGGATATCAAATAAGAAGATATTTTCGCAGACCTAGAAAAAAGAAAATTTCCAATTCTAAAAATTAAGCAATTTTCCCGAAGTAGAAGAAATAAATTTGAAAAACTACATATCTGGCTTCTAGAATTGAAGAAAAACAAGAATGGATACACTATTCACTCACTGAACAATATGTTCAGCATAAATGTTAAGATAGAAAAGTACAATCCATGCAGAAGACCAACATAGTGCTATGGATGTCAAGAGTGGGGACATTCGCAGCATCTATGCAATAATGCAGTAAGGTGTTGTAAATGCGGTGAGAAACATAGGAGCAATATGTGTTCCCTAAAGAAAGAAGAAAAGCTAGTTTGCATTTTCTTCAAACAAAATCATGTATGCAGTTACTGTACCGTGGGTGTAAAGTGTACAAAAAAAAATTTGAAAAAATAGTGAAGAAACCCATGCAGCAAGCACCGAAAGAATTCATTAGGAAGGAAGCTGATTTCCTGCAGCTAATCGAAGTAGCAAAAAAGAAAAGCGAAATATAAGACCACTTTTTAGTGAGAAAATGCAAGAATCCCTTTTAAAAAGGTTTGGAAAATTATAAAGATCCCTGAAGAAGCCAGTGAAGCGATGTCTTGGTTACAAGACCCGAAAATTCAGGATTTCATATGAAATATCATCGAACATATAGGCAGAAACAGAGCAGCAAAAAGTATGACACAGAAATTAGCAGTTGAATTTCGAGCGGCAATGTATATTATGAAAATCCCAGAAGAGAAAGATCAGCTGACAAACGCACACCTGATGATAAATAAGGAATTACCGTATATACCCGCGTATAAGTCGAGATATTTTGGACAAAAAAAAAGATTTCAAAGTGGTGGGGTCGACTTATACGTGGGGCCATAAAAAATTAAAAGAATCGGAAGTTCAAAAATTTCTTTATATAATGCAGTTGTTTCCTTCCCGCACTCAAATTGGACGACTTATCAAATAAGTCACTTACTTGAAGTAATTTCATGACTTAAATTATGTGATGAACTAATCACAGAGTTTCATACTTTAACTAGAGTAGGTTTCGATTAAACCAAAGAATTTTCGGCCCCCGAACAACCGATCAATATCGAGCAATAAAAAAGTTTCGCCAACACACCAAGAAAAGAGAAATGCAGATAGTTTTTATGTAGACACGGAAGATGATGGTATATTTGAAAGTGAAAATGACGACGAAGGCTCTAGTAGTGATTGTAACAATACAGAGTTCGAGACTGAAAATATGTATGATGACGAGCCAATGACGACAGAAGAGTTCTATGAAATGTTTGGCGAATCTGACCATGAATCGGACGTTGAAGGATTTTGATTTTGTTTATTTACCAAGGTATTTTTTATCATATATTTACTTTTTTTCCTCAGATGATTTTGAATATATGTACTACTTAAAAAAATTTTTTCAAAGTTTCTCGATCGAATTCGGAAGTGGGGGGTCGACTTATACGCGGGTTTCTTATTTTCTACAAATTTTTTATGTCGAAGTGGGGGATCGACTTATACGCGGGTATATACGGTAATCATTTTCTAAAATTTCATTTTCCTTCCCTCACAGATTTCCTGTTTCAAGAAGCATCGGTCGGGGTCAGTTCTTGGGAGGGTGACCTCCCATGTGACTGGCTCTGGTCAATCACAACTGACTGTCAACAGAGAGGACTTTCTACAACTAAAGGAGGCTTTTTCCTAGCTCTACCTCATGGCAATGCCCCCTGTGACCTTTTTTGCCTGCGGGCGGTGGTGTTAATTAACACCCATTAATTTAAAAACAACCGCAATTGGCCTAGGGGCATTTTGAATGATTGGCAAATACCCGTTGGTGGTAGACACCAAAATTTAAGTGATGATTCCTAGATTCCTACTTCAAACATAACTCACACAGCGACTGATTGAAGTAGACACATTAAAGGCGCTCGTTTGCAGTTATTTGCTGTATGATTTTAAAGTAGACCTGTCAGCAGCAGAATCAAGTCACCAAATTTTCCAGGCCTTTGGGGATTATGCTGTTATAACAAATGAAATGCTAGGCAATAGTTCCAAAAGTTCAGGCCAGAGAATATATCTCTTAGTGATGCACCACGCAGCAGTCGGCCACAAGTGCAGGACAACGAAGCCCTGAGTAGCCATAGAGAGTGACAGTAGCCAAACATGTGGTGAGCTTGCTGCACACTTCCAGGTATTTGATGAAACGATCAGACTTTATTTGCACTGCATAGAGCTGAGTAAGTGTGTACCCCACTCACTGTCCGATGCAAACAAGCAACACTGTGTTGCTGCCTGTTTGTCATTGCTAACTCAGCACTGCGATGCATCCATATTTTATCAAGTACTCACCAGCGATGAAAAGTGGGTCTAGTATAATCCAGACATTCCAGACTTTGGTTGTCACCATGGGACCCTGTGCCTCATACTGTGAAACCTTCTCTCCACCCACGCAAGATTATGCTCTGTATCTGGTGGACTAGTCGCCAAGTGGTGCACAATAAGCTCCTGCCAGTGGGCCAAACCATCACAGCAATTGAAGCAAAATTGTATTCACAGTAGTTGGAATGTGTGCATCAAGCACAGATGCATAAAGAGCCAGCATTGGTCATTCGTAAGGGTATACTCCTCCTCCATGACAATGCGAAGCCACATGTGGCTCGGGAGTCTAGGGACACCATCCAGCAACTGGGCGGGGAGACACTATCCCCTCCACCATACTTCCCAGACCTTGTGCAAACAGATTACCACCTTTTCAATTCCCTGGACAACTATATTCGTGAGAAAAACCTTCATCAACCGGCCAAACCTCAAAAAGGACCTCACGGACTTCTTTGCATCCAAGACTCCTGAATTTTACTGCAATGGCATCGCACAGCTAGCCACTCATTGGCAAAAGGCAGTGGATGACAGTGGTGATTACTTTGAGGATTAGTGGTGATTATTATTTGCTTTATGACTTTTTCTTTCTGACTATCCAAAATGGTAAGAATTGTTTTGGTTAAATTGTAGAATAAAAATGATAAAATATATTATCTACTTTCAGCCTCAAGTTTATTTTCTACGCTACTTTCTCATGCAACCAGACGCCTAAAATAATTATTATAAAAAAGAAAAAATAAATTTTAATATATAGTCCAGCTAGTGTAATTTCATGAGCCCATATACTAATTAACAATAACACAGATAAAGAACCATATTTATTGCTTTTAAATTTCAGTAAACAGTAGTCTTTTAATGAATAACAAATATATTAAATTTGAAAGTTAAATATCTTACACTTTGTAAAAGGGCAACACAATGGCACATGAAAGGTACATACAGTACAAAGTCCGAAATCCGGATGCCCATTATCCGGAATGATCTAAAATCCGGACCTCAAAACCAACTACAACATTTTTCTTATATGCTTTATGCATGTGCATTTGATTCTCCCCTCCATGCATAATAAAGCATCTGGAGAGTCCCGATTCTTAATTTCACTTCAACACTACATAAAATACCTTGTTATTGAAGAAACAATCATTTTAGCATAAATTTGTATGATCAGTAATTTGGCTCCATTGCTGCATATTTGCTTGGCACACATTTCAAATCGAAACATTCCACATAGATACGTCGTTGATCTGACGGCAACCTGGCAAATCCTTATTTATTATACTTTCCCTTCATCACCGCATGTTAATCAAAACATGACAACTTGAGTAATGACTCATGTAGTGATGCCTAAACAATTTTTAGTAATTGAATAATAAAGAAGTGAAGTGACCTTTTATGTTGACATTAAGCTTGGCAATGATTACAGATTTAAGTTAAATGCGCTAAAAAATGTTGACGAGGAAAAATTTACCAAAACTATTTTTCCATATGCTAAAAACAAATTTTGATGATGATATTCATAGACTCCCAAAGATTACATTTAATAATTGAATTAAGAATAACTGATTTGTTATTCACATAAACCCAGAACCAGTGCCAAGGCTCGTATGGCCGCAACGAATAGCAAAATTTAGGACCCACAGAGACTTCATCAGGCGGTAAGATATCTAGCGTCCTCAATAAGTATATGTGTGAATTTATTTATTCAGAACTTAAGAGAAACTATTAACACAAAAAAACGAAGCAACTTAAACAACTTACATTGAAAGAAATGTTTAATAAGGTAAACAAATAAATATTAAGGGTTTTTTTTTTTTTTTTTTTTTTTTTTTTTTTTTTTTTTTGTAAATTTTGATACCCTTTAGATCATAAATACTTCATTATTTCATAAATCATGATTTCATATTTTAAATTTTAAAATTTCTACATGCGATCTTACTAGATTTAAACTGATAATCTAATATCCGGAAAAATCCCAAATCCGAAATTGCCAAAGTCGTTATTTTCCAGTCCAGATTTTGGACTTTGTACTGTATATGTTTTTTCAAGCAGCACAAAGCATTCCTTTTAAATTGCTGTGTTAGTTGATTACATTTGAAAGATAAATATTTTATGCTTTACCAAATGGTGCACATTATTTTTAAACTGCCAAGTTTATTAATCAAAGTTTTGTTGACTTTCCAGGAAATATTTAAAAAAAACTTTTTTAAATTAAAAAATTCCAGCTCTGATGTTCAAGTGGAGGACAATCCGTGTTCAAAATTTGGTGACTCTACATACCACCATTTTTCCAGAATACAAGGAACAAATATATATACATACACACTGTTACAAATGTTGTTTACATGTAAATAATTTTAGTGAAATTGTAGTATCTTTAGTATAATGTAACATGAAATGCTTGAAAAAGCTATGATCTGCCAGAAAAATAAGATTACAGGGGCAAGTCTAATTAACATTGAGGTAAATAATATCACTGATGCCAAATTTGGCAAGAAGGTGACCATTTAGTGACATTGGGTTTGGGTCTGTGTAACTGTAATTAAATAAATGTAATTGATCCCTAAACACAACTGTATCCAGCCCTAATATGTAGATTTAACTATTTCGGCCTTCCAGTAATTTCAAGAAATGGAAGGCACTAGAGATTTCTCAGCAGCCGGGGGGAAACTTAAAACCTGAAAAGACCATCAGTTCTCAGTTTTAGTTCAGAGCTGAATTCAGAGTTGTAAGAGATCGCCATGTGAGTTTTGCTCTTTGGATGTGCTTTGCTTTGCATTGTGTTTCATGTTACTAGTAGTTTGAAGTGTTAACTGCTGATTGTGCTCTGCCATACTGAGAAGAGCAGTATGAATACTTTTGAGGAAAATTACAAACCTGTAAAGTGTTTCTTTTGGGAAAATAAATTCTATCATGCTATCATCGGTTCTGTGTGCATTCAATCCACTATGAAACTGTATGCATGCAACAATACACACATACTTACATTCATACAGATTTTTTGCTACTTAATAACACAGACTACTGCTACTTTAGATAACTTTCATCTGAAAATATTTTAAACTGACAAAGAAATTGAGAATTATATTATTCATGAAAAACATACTTACTTCGTTCACAGACCAAAGCTGAAATTCTTCATTTCCAGTTGTACAACAAAGGTTTTCTTTACACCAAGAAAATCTGATCTTTCAAAAAATAAAAAAAAATAACTATTTTAAAATCAAAACTATATTTTGATTTTTCAAATAACTGAAACAGATACAAATATTTAAAATTAGGCCAAAAAATCAATCTTAATTTGATCAACTCTGTTTTAAGTTTGAAAAAAAAAAATAAGTAAAGAATTTGTTTTCAGTGTATATGGGCTCTTACTATTATTTCTAAAGATTTTTACATTTAATGTGCTCTTATGTGAGGTATATGTTCTTATGTGAGATATATTTCACAATTAGATTTTGAATAAAATTGTATCAATTTTGAGGGCACAAGGCCTCCTTCTTCAAGAGGGGGGGGGAATTTTTTTTGAGAGAGTTTTATTCAAAATCCATCTCAGACAAAGATTACTTTTTTCTTCTTTTTTTGCCTAATTTTAAATTTTACATTGGTGTATTTCTCTTCTATTAGATACATATATATTTAAAATTCATCTATAAATTGGTATAATCAATAATCCACACCATATTCTGATTTTAACATGTTGATGTCTAATTTTTCAAAACTTTCCAACAATATTTTGGCAATCAATAATTTATGTAGAAGGACATATCTCACATAAGAGCACATTAAATGTAAAAATCTTTAGAAATAATAGTAAGAGCCATATACACTAAAAATAAATTCTTTACTTTTTTTTTTTTTTTTTTTCCCAAATTTAAAACAGAGTTGATCAAATTATGAAAAATCTTTTATGTATAATATAAAAAAAACATTTTTTGATATGCCTAAAATGCAGTTTGAAAGAAGCCAATATTAAAACTATATACACTATATTCATTATCTGCTTATTTTATAGTATTCATATCTTCAGTGGGAATATAAATTTTAAATGGCATTGAAATAAATAATTAAAAATTACTTGCTTCAAAAAGATAATTACACATTTTCCAAATCTCTAATGAAAAAAATTAAATACACATCTTGAAAACAATTATTATGCATTTTAATTGATTTAATTGCATTAAGAAAAGATATACACAAATTCATTTATTGGAAGTAAAAGTTAAAATAAGAGACAGAAAAAAAAAAAAAAAATACATACTACAGAAGAACCAATGTTAAGGGTAGACAATAATGCATCTTCCTCTGAACAGCCCATAAGGTCAAATACATTAATTAGACCATCTACTGATGATGAAGCCATACCAGTGTTATGTGTAGGATGAAACTGAACCTTAAAATAATTTTTTTAAAATCAAACTGTATTAAAATATCATTTTAACTTCCATAAGGACATGTTTGCTAATACAGCTAAAAATTCATATTCTAGCAAAGTAACTCAACAATACTGCTGTAATGAAAATTCTTTTCAAGCTTCTGAAAATTTTAATCTTTATTTCATTACAAACATTGTCACAGAAGAAAATCTGGTACTTTGTTATTATCCACATTCCCACTGGAAGTTTGCAAAAAAGGATTCATAAGGCAAAGCATTGCATCACCAAAATAGTTGTGCTTAGGCTGGTGCACAATATCAAAGTTATATGAAGTCGAATTTGGGAAATACTCTGATTTTTTTAAGTGAAAACAGATCATTGTACGTAGAGGACAGCACACACACACACACACACACACACACACAAAAAAAAAAAAAAAAAAAAAAAAAGAGAGAGAGAGAGAGAGAGAGAATTTCTCAAAAACTTATACATGTTTTACTATATATGTTTCAGGCATTTTTAATTTTATTGATTGCTTACTCTTGTATGACATACTAAGCGTGCCACCATTCTGAAAATGGCTGTTGCCTTTTGAACATTAGCTTGATAAAAAAAAATTGTCACCAACAAGCTTACAAATGTTCTCTAAAGTGAACTTATTAGTATGGATGCAGATAATTAAAAAGTAACTAAAATTTTAAGCTAATTCTCAAAATTTAACAAAAAAAGCTATTAACCAATCAGAGCCAGGAGAAGGGCAAGGCATGAAAAGCACTTGCCTCAGATGAACAAATAGATAGGGTGCCAAATTAGGTATTCCAGAAATATGTATTAAAAATAATTTAGATCAATTAGAATTGATGACATTTGTTCTCAAAAGTTTTGTCTTTTCACAGAACTGTATACCCTATTTTCTAACATTAAAATTTATTATTAGAAATTAACATATAGAAGTAGATTTATGTTTCTAATAACGAGCTTCATAACTTAAATCTGCCAAGGAATATCACACATTGCAAACATCAGCAATTTTCTCCAGTCTCCATTCAATCCAAACAGCAGCTCGTACCACTCTCACTTTGCCAAAACAAGGTTTCCAAAGTTCATTAACTGCTAAAATTTGTGTCAATAGAGCAAACACACAAAAGTTTGTAGGAATTGCATCTGGAGCTTAAACAAGGATGTTTAAAAATTAAGTGCACCTTTCTATCAATATCTTCTCATACGAAATTTGGTTTGATCCAATTTTGTTTCCACAAGTTTAACACTTGATGAGCAAACAGGCTGTATTTCTGTCCTATTGTACCAACATTTAATTTCTCTGAGAATAAGCAGTTGGTTTTATTTAAGTTATTCCTGGAATAGCTACAGTTTTTGGTAGATGGGTTAAAAAAAAACAGCAACTTAGTGTTTTTTTAACTGGAATATACAGAGAGTAAAGAATATAAAGAAGTAAGATGAAATTATTTTATTTGTTTCATAGTCTATAATAATAGAAAAAGGAGTTGCTTATTATTAAACAAATAAACAAGGAAACAAATAAACAAAATTCAAAATTTTGTAGAGTAAAATTAAAGACAAATCATTTTGGCTTATTTTGAGGGAACTAATATTCAAACTGCAAAAATACCAGTATTTACTGATATCAGTAATACCAAAAAAATATTCTTACTTATTAATAATAATTGCAGTAAATTAACGTTACTTTATTAAAATAAATATAATAAGTAAAAGATTGTTATTCCCACTTTATTAAACTAGAAGCTAATGTATCAAACATTGGCGACATTCTGTAATAACTAGACTTCTATGATATGCTGCACAAAGTTTTCAGTTTTTGCTCATTCTTAATGTGAATACAAGCCAGTTTTGCACAGAAAGTCCTCTACAAACGACCTCGCCATTTTGCCTAAATCAAATTGAAAACTTGTTCAATTCAAAAATAATTACTTAACATTTATATAAATTTATCAAATTTAAATAAGGTAACAAACAATAAATCATTGCAATGAGCTAAAAATAAAAACTCTCGAAGCAAATTAATCAAAAAATGCTATGTAACTCATATGCATCAAATTTACTATTGCAAGAAACCAAACAGATAATTAAAAGCTTGCAATACGGAGCTGTAACTATACATAAAACTTACACTCATAAAACAGCGATTAACCTATACTCAAATCCCGATGAAGCACAAGTATTTGTATGGTTTTTTTGCATATATCCCCTTAGAAAGTCCTCCGTGAAAGCAAGCTTTTGTTAGACAAATAGTTTTAGCATGCTTTGAATCTCCTGTTATGAATTATGCAAACACACAAAATAGAAGGATAATCACTTTCTACTTAAATTTAAAATTCATGATATTTTTTGACACTAAGCAGCTAAAATTTAGATCTTTTAAAGGTGAGTCTTAAAGATAGTTTAGTTCTATTCTATCAGTTAAAAGTCAACATTAAGAACATTTTAACTTTGCCAGTTACTATTGCTAGTGGTAAGATAAACTTCAACAAATTTAAAACTAATATATATATATATATATATATATATATATATATATATCCATATATATATATATATGTATTTTTCAATTAGTCGAGAAAAATTATCAAACATGGCACCTCTCTCTACAACTTATGAATTAAATACTGAAGTAGTATTTAAACAAATACACATTTATGTTCTTGCTTTATTACAAGAAAAAATAAATTATGAAAAAAGCTTGAATAGATTAAGTGCAATAATTTTTACAATTAACTACTTTACTAGTTATGCCATTTTAGTGTAATTTGCTATTTATGAAAGAGGTATTTTTAACACTTTTTTTTTTAATTTAAAAACTAAGTCAGCTGTATATCCTTCATAGTAAACTATTTCTAAAAACTGTAAATTATTGCATCATTTCCCTAAATATATAATTGAAAGAGATACAACATTTTAATTTTAAATATTTACCTTTAACAAATGTAAAATTCCACATATATAGTTAATTCAACATTATGCACTGACACAAATATATCTCTTTGCCTCAGGTAAACAAATATCTATATGGCAATACTCTCTTGTTATGACTACTGCTACCCATTTAATAAAAAAAAATTTTCTGACCATCATCAGTATAAGTTGATCATACCTGTCAATGTTCAACATCATTTGCAATGCTGCAGAAAACATTATTATTAGAATATGTACTACTAGAAGAGGATCCTAGAGAGTAGTTAATAATGGTTTATGTGATGACTGCAATAGCAATATTTGAACCAGGCAGACAGCATAAGCTGTGTCTGAACTAATGATCTAGAGCAGCGGTTCTCAACCTTTTGACTAATGCGTACCATCTATTTTGCAATGACTATTGTTTAATTTCTCAACAGAAATATTAAAAAAAAAGTTTTGCCATTTGCACAACCTATTGGCTGTTTATATTAAATTTGTACAGATAAAAAAATATTAGATTAAAAATTGATTACCATTTTTACTATCAAAATTTAAGTTACAATAATATAATTCTAAAATTTAGGGTGAAATTTGGGCTTTTAAGAGTGATCAATTTCTTTATATTCGTCTGATCTTATTTCACTTAGTTTTAATCATAAATTAAGATCTACTTCTAATTTTGTTCTGTATTTATTTTTCCAATATAACATGGAAGAAAATCCTTGTTCACACAAATAGGTTATGCACAAAGGCAATAAAAATTTAATAGCTTTATTTGAAATGTCTTTAATTTTTTTTTTTTTTCCCTTTTTGGTTCAGCCTAAAGTTAACAAGTGTGTTATGTTTGAAATCTTCAATTACAGTTCAATCATAGGAAATGTCTATCAATCCTTCTTTTTCTTCACAAGATTCCTGAATTTAGTAGTTAAAAATACTTTGCGTACCACCTATTTTTCTCTTGCACGGTTGAGAATCGCTGACCTAGAGTTAACAGTATCTCAGAATGTTCTTTGTCTGAACATAAGTCCTTAATTTTTTTTCTGGATCTAAATCTGATGTCTATTATGGATAATACTGTAAATCTTATATTGTGGCAACACTACAAAGTATGCCCACATTTCATTTCAGCACAAGTCTCTATTCAGCCTTATATTTTGCTGATATAACGCTAGAGTGTAAGATCTCAAATGGCTGGAACGAAGAGCAACCTTCAATCATCCCATAACAGGGGTCGGCAACCTGCGGCTCTTTGGATGTGAAGCTGCGGCTCTTTAGTTCCATACGCAACTATTATTTATTTTATCCAAAAACAAAAAAAAAAAAAAAAAAAAAAAAAGATGAAGAAAAGCATCGAGAATTCAATCGGGATTGGACGCAGTCGTTCGCTTTCATATGCAACTCAGATGGCCTTCCGACTTGTCTCATTTGGGATTGGACGCAGTCGTTCGATTTCATATGCAACTCAGATGGCCTTCCGACTTGTCTCATTTGCCATGAAAAACTCGCAGACAATAAGAAATCAAATTTAGGGAGACACTTCACTAAAAAACACACTCAGTTTGCTAGTAAATATCCAGCCGGCGAAGAATGAAAAAAAAAAAAACTATCGACGAGATCCAAAAACAAAAACAGCAATCAAGATCCATGTTAAGTAACTGGACGCAATCCACAAGTAATGTTAATCTGGCAAGCTTTGCGGTATGATTAGAAATTGAAAAAAAAAAAAAAAAAAAAAAAGCAAACCATTCACAGATGGGGAATATGTCAAATATTGCTTCATACGTGCATCTGAAGAACTGTTTTGTGATTTCAAAAACAAACCAGAAATCTTGAAAAAAAAATCAAAGATTTGCCACTATCCACTAAAACTGTACAAGATAGAAAAGCTAAAATGTCTTCAAATGTAACATATTTGCAGGTGGAAGATATTCAGCTTTCTTCTGCTTTATCACTTGCTACAGATGAGTGTTGCAACATAAAAAACATGGCACAAGTTGCCCTTTTTGTCAGGTACGTGTCTTCCCGAGATCCAAAAGAAGAACTTATAGGATTGATACCGCTCTCGGGACAAAATAGAGGGGAAGATATAGCGAATGCCATGCAAAAATGTCTTGAAGGCAATAAGATCGATTTAAATAAAATCGTTTCAATAGCAACTGATGGAGCCAGAAGTATGACAGAAAAAAATAAAGGGGCAACAACGATTCTTCAGAGCAAAATAAACCCCGAAATTCTTATGTTTCACTGCATAATACACAAAGAAGGGCTTTGTGCCCAAACATTTCTGGCCGAAATAGTTGAGGTTATGAATTTGGTAATCAAGATTGTTATCAGCATCTCGTCAAAAGGCACTGTACCATCGTCAGTTCAAAGAATTCTTAAACGAAATGGAGACTCAGTATTCCGACTTCCTTCTTCACAATAAAGTGCGATGGCGTTGAAGCGTTCTGCTTTGTGCCTGAATGAAATAAATACATTCCTAAATGAAAAAGGCATTAATCACCCTGAATTAGAGAATGATAAATGATTGCAAAAATTTTACTTTATGGTGGATGTCACAGCGAAATTAAATGAGCTGAATCTAAAACTGCAAGGAAAGGGAAGCCCAGCTTATGTTTTGGTAGAAGAATTGGTTTGTTTTGAAGAAAAATTAATTCTTTTTGCAGAAGATATTCAGAGCGGTAAATTACTTCATTTTCAATTTCTAAAGCAATATCGCGATAAAACCAGTGCAACTGTTGACACGAATTACTTCAGCACAGTTATAAAAAAAAATTAAAGATGAATTTGCTGACAGATTTGAGCAATTCAAAACCAACAAAACCACTCTAGCATTCATAGTAAATCCTCTCAACACAAATAGTAAAGAAATCCACATTGAGCCATTTGGAATTGATACTTGATCTCTAGAAATGCAATTTATCGATTTAAAAAGTAAAGCTTTGTGGAGTGGAAAATTTACAGAGATGAAAAGCAAGTTGGAAGAGTTGGAGGTCCAGAAATGTATGTATGTAACACAACAAAAGTGGACAGCTTTAAAAGAAATGCCGCGAGTTGAGGCACTTATATTCGACTCATGGAATAGTCTTCCAGATTGCCACAGTGAGGTGAAGAAGTTGGCATATGGAGTGCTGACTATCTTTGGATCGACATATTCCTGCAAGCAAGCATTATCTTGCATGAATATAATTAAAAGTACAGTAAGAAGCCAACTAACAAATAAAAATTTAGAGTTGTGTTTGAAACTTAAAACAAGAAGTTGTGAGTCAAATTTACCTAAACTTTCTAAAATCATGCAAAGCCGTCAAATTTATCCAAACTTTCTAAAACCATGCAAAGCCAACACTCCCATTGAATTTGTTTGCTCAAATGTATGTTTTTTTTTTTTTTTTTTTTTTTTTTTTTTTTTTAATTTAAGTACAAGTTACATTGTTTAGTAAAGTTTAAATTCTCTACTTTAATAACCATGCAAAGCCATTCATCCCATTGAATTTGTTTGCTCAATTGTTTGTTATTGAAGTACAAGTTAGTGTTGTAAGTAAATGTTTACTTAAATAATAAGTAATTATCTAATAATGCCCTATATATATTATCTAATTTGTTGTGAAAAACACTATTTATATATGAATAAATAGATATGTTTTATGAATAAATAGATATTTTTTTCTTATGAATAAATAAATTAGTTTTTAAAACACAATAACACGCGAATAAATACTAATTCAGAGAATGGTGGTTCGGTAAAACCATCGAAACTAGTCCTGTGAAAATTTTGAAAATATAATGCTGATTTTTGTTGTTTGACTTGCGGTTTTGCAGCCGAGGATGGTGGTTCAGAAAAACCATCGAAACTAGTCCTGTGAAAATTTTGAAAATATAACACTGATTTTTGTTGTTTGACTTCTGAATTAGATTAGTTTTTTTTAATCAAAAAACTTTATTTATGCGAGTACTGTTTATTGTTGGCAATAAAAAAATTTGTGGCTCTATAAAAACTTTGAAATTTTGTAAATTGTAATTTTTGACTCTTCAGACTCAAAAGGTTGCTGACCCCTGTCCTATACGCTTGCGCAAAAGGCCACCCTTTTAAGATGATTACAAATTTTTACTGTGCACCACACAAACTTGATCAAATGGCATTTAAAAATTATTAAATTACTATAAAATCCTAAAACACAAAATACGCAAATTTATGAAGATCATAAAAAAAATTTCCCGAATAACTTTAGGGGGGGGGGAATATTTCAAAGAACGTTAATAAAAATTATAATATAACTTTATTAAAATTAGCAATAATTAACAACAGTAGGCACAATTTGAAATATAATTTACCTGAGTAATATCGTCAAAATGACAATTCCAGTAGCCACCAAGATTTTTTGATGTTCTACGATCCCTACAAAATAAGTACATAACTTAAAACAAACAAAACAAAAAAGGGAGACCAACAGAATAATTCAGTGATAAATATAACAGAGTAATTATAAACAGAATTATATATTTTCTCGTTACTGTATGAGGAACATATATAATTTTTAAATCTTACTTTGCATATAAGACATTAAAAGAAAAATGTTCCCTAAATTGGCTAACCATAAATGCTATTTCAGTCTGTGAATGTGACCATTATTTGCTCCTCACTTTAATGCTGGTGTTAAAAGCTTCGAAACTACAATCTTTTTACTTTCCCTCGTAGTGTTAATAAAGGAACATTATAGGTTAGCGACTCATAATTCACTATTTTCAGGGATCTCTCTTTTCATTACAGAGAGAACCTATTCAATGATGGACTAGAAAATATCATATTCAGTATAAAGATAAATTATAATGGTAAATAATGGATACAATTTCTTTAGCTAAAAAATACACAAATAGAATTGTTTTCTAAAAAGCCTTTTGATAACAGTTGAAAGAGCAACTAAAACTATTGCTGGATATTTTTAAAAATTTTTTATTTAAACAGGGTTGCCACTCAAACAGGAGAATGAAATTCCCTAACTTTTTCAGGTGTGTTTTAAGAAAATTCCAGTTTATCTGCATAGTGCACATTTTCTGTGCTCAGAGGTAAATCAATTATGATAACAATTGAAATAACAAAAATTTGGCAATTACATATGACTGACTTATTCACAAAGCATTACTATTATAACTATAATAGCATTTGTTTTCTACACTGAAGACTGAGATTAGAATCTGCCCAATCTGGATTAAAGATGCCCCAACCCTCTTTTTTTTTTTTTTTTTTTTTTTGTTGTTGTTGTTGTTGTCCAGACATTTTGCAGCTAAATGAAAGAAATATCTATTTAATGATATTTTTTAATAAATTCAGATATGTTATATTTATTTAGCAGCATACATAAGCAAAACATATGTGTAATAAATTTCATGATTTCATTAAAATTAGTTTCAAAAGCATGCCAGAAAAAATTGGCGGAAATTTGAAAGTATTATTAACTAATAATAAATAAATTTAGACAGAAAAAGCCACATTAAATTATACAGATTACATTAAAATAAAGTTACTTAGAGATTAAAAACTGAATTACAATAATCAACAATATTTTGGTGAATATAATTATAAATGGTTAGCATAGATGACTGATTACTATTTTTTTTTTTTTTTTTTTTTTGCTGCAAAATGACATGGCATTTATTAAAACGAAAGAAAAAAAAGTTTTAAAAGATTTTGTGGTAAAATCTTAGTATAGGGTATGGCCTTGGCATGATTTTGAAAACTGTCACCAAGATATCTGTTAAATAAGATAGCATTTGCACCCACATTTGATCCTCAAAGCACTTAATAAAATTTTGTTTGTTTGTTTCATTGAAAACATGCATTCATCTCTTTAGCTAAAAAACCTTATTAAGAACTTTGCGCCTCTACTTAACCAACAGATTTTGGTGCATACCAACAGATTTGTGTGCTGTTTATCCATGTTTCCAGAGAGCTTTTCATAACTTCTGGAGTGAAGTGGCTATTGTTTAATGAAGTTCACTATTTTTATAACACCACCAAATACTTTTGCAGTTCATTGATATCAGCACTTCTATACGAATAAAACAGTACGATAAAACAACACAGACATTTTTTCCCCTTTTACTATAAGTCTTTCAAGGAAGATCCCCCTTTTTTTTTTCAGATACGCAGATAAAATATTAACTACAGTCAAAAGTCGTTAATCCGGACTCATCGAGACTTCGCCGATTTTGGATTATCGATTTTTCCGGATTATAGATCATCAGTTTAAATCTGGTAAGATGGCATGCAGAAATTATAAAATTAAAAATATGAAACTCTAATTTATGAAATAAAGAAAAATTATGATCTAAAGGGCATCAAAATTTACAAAAAAAAAAAAAAAAAAAAAAAAAAAAGCTTAATATTTATTTGTTTACTTTATTAAACATTTCTTTCAATGTAAGTTGTTTACATTCCTTCGTTTTAGGTGATAATACTTTCTCTTTAATTCTATAAACAGACATAATTTCTTGTTCAGTTACAAAGTTCCGCTGTTCAAATCCTATAATTGCTGTGTCAAGCGAATTATAATGACGAGGAATTTGATTTAAATCATATCAAAGACGGAGCACATCGAGATGAAATACTACATTTAGTAAGGAATTATAAGCCAAATAAAATAAAAACATCTGCCCTGAAGATAAGGATAGTGCTGACAGATCAACTTCCAATTCATCGTTGTGGCGTTTCCTCCCCCCCACACCCCCCCCCCGCGCCTCAGAGCAGCATGAAATTGATAAACAGATTTCGGAATGGTTAGAGAAAAAAAAGGATATGTCTTTATCCACTTTCTGCAGCAATTTCACTTTTTGTTTGATGGACATCGAAACATACTTTCACTTTGTAGATCCTTTGGGAGCTTAAGCATCAGAAATTCTATTTGACATAATCGAAAATTCGAGCTTACTTTTATAAAATTGCTCTAACAGTCTGCAAAAAATAATAACCGGGATCCAATTCGAAGATTAAGGAACAATGCAATCTGCAACATTAACTGAAATAGATAATTAGATAATTATAGCTTATACCGTCGGTTATACATTAAACATATTATGTGCAGCCGTGAAGGTCTTACGCACACGCATAAATGCCTATGCGCATGCGTCAAGCTTTGAGGTCCGGATTATAGATCATTACGGATTATGGGTGTCCGAATTAACGACTTTTGACTGTATAACTATTCCTCTGCTTGTCTCAATTCTTTACAGCAAAGGAAGTTTTCTTGAATTTCTTCCTCATTAATAAATGTTACAAGTGCTAGAACATGACATTTGTTGGTTAAACTTGTTGTAATGTCCACTTGAATTGAAAAACTGGCATTTCTCAGTTTATCACACAAAACCTCTTCAACATACTGTGACACATCACTGATTCGTCGATTTACTGTGTTGTTTGAAAGTAGAAAATTTTCAGTTCTCCTTACTGAATCTTCTTCCATGTTTTATCCACTATAATTTTACTTGCAAGTATTATTGTATTCTCACCAACAAAGTGATTTTTCCTTTTCTGTGCAATAAGCTCTACAACCTAATAACTTGTTTCATGAACCTTGTGAACTGTAATGCGTTTATTAAATTATACACTGTTTATTTTAAATTCTCAACAGTTGTATAATAATCAACAGTTTAAATTTTCATATCAGTATAATTTGTCATGAAATGCCTGTTCAGCTTTGTTGAAGCCATTGCTCAAAATATTTTTTTACTAGAGATGTGACACAATAGAAGAGGGCATTCTGGATCACCAGTCCAGATTCCGAGAAACCTGGAAACACTGGTTTAATTTTTCAAAACCAAGCATAAATAAAAGTTCCAACACATTACTCTGTGGGGTTATTTTATTTGCTGTCAGAGATACTTTTAGCAATCTTTAGATAAGAAGGTAAACAAATCTGATTTATAGATAAACTAAATTTTTAATTAATTTATTTCAAAAATACGTTTTACTTCAAACTCTAGAGAATTGATTACCAAAAAGATATTTCTTCACTCTTTAGAATGACAGTGTATCAAATTCATCAAATGCTTTTAAAATTATTCTGTAAAATAAACTTTTGTTAACATATCTTTTAATATCCTAATAATTTACAATTTATGAATTTCTCGCCAGCAAAAAGAGTCACTGTCATGCAAGAAACCTGATAAGAGTGTAAATCTGAACTCACTAAAGCTACTGAAAAATTTAACAGATTTCTTATGAGAAGTCATTGTAAACATATAATGAAAAAAGGTCTAAGAAATTTTTTTATATATCCATCAGTGATTCTGAATTCCTCAAGAAATATTATTCTCACAAAATTTAAACTTTCAGAGAATTATGATTGCCTACATTGATTTGGATTGGCCAATATCCCTGTTTGTATTTTTAACTTTTCTAAACAACCAGTGATGGCTAATCATTCAGCTTCATTGACATGGACTGGTCAATCTCTAGTTGTATTTTATCCTCTTCTAAATGATTGGTAATGGCTGAACATTTGGACAAGCACTCTGCAAACTTAGTTCTTCAATGGCTTGACAGCCTTGGGTGGGCCCTGGCCTTCTCCAGGCATCTCTACTTTTGGCAACTGTTTTCCAGTTTTTAACCTTTAAAATATTATTCTTTTCAACACAATCAATCCATCTTAGCAGGGGTCGGCCCCAAGGTCTATTTCCCATGGGCTTTGCCAAAACGATTTTCTTGCAGCAATGATCTTCATTCGTTCTTCATTAAGCCAGATGGCCAGCCCATTTAAGTCTCTGTAATTTGACGAATTTTACAATATCAGATTGTTTGTAAATTTTACAGAGTTTTAAATCAGATCTTCTTCTCCATGATCCATTCACTTGCACCCCACCAAGAATGCAACATACGATATTTCACTCAAAAATTCCCAGAGTTTCCTCATCATGTAAAGTCAATGCCCAAGTCTCTGATGCATAAGTCAAGACATATTTGCAAACTCAGTTACTTTGTTGAAAATTATTGGACAGCCAGAAATCTAACGATAAAATGACAATCGACTGGCATTTGTAAAATAAATAAAAGAAATAATAATCTGTAGATATAATAATAATATACATAAAAAAGTGTTTTCGATTACACTGATGTACCACTACTCTCATTGATTTTTCAATAGCTATACTTAGTACTTTTAAGCTGGTACAAGGGGACTAACATTCTGAATCTTCATCTGTCTAAAATATTGTTGCATGCATATAGTTCATAAAAGATTGAATGCACAAAGGTCCGATTGATAGATTGATAAAATTTATTTTATCAAAAGAAACACCTCAGAATTCTGAAACTTCCACAGAAATGCTCAAAATGAATTTAGCGGTATCTCGCGAACTTAGCAATTTTCGATGAACTTAGCGATATCTCAGAAAATTAGTGTGATAGCCATAAATAACTTAAATGTTAGATAGACTTGCCCCTGTATTCTTACTTTTCTGGCAAGCTTTGCCCTTTAGATTTTCATTACACAAAAGAAATACAACAATTTCATATATAATTTCACTAAAATTACCTATCTATGTACAAAATTTGTAAGTATATTTATATTATTTTCAACAATATGCTAAAACATACGCAAAAGAAACATGTTAATTTTGAATTTATCTATTTGGTATAAATTTAATCTCTATTACATATTTCAGGCTAATTTTTTTTTAACTGTAATAGATGACATTATGCTATACTTATGAGTCTTAAATCTCAGCAAGATAATTTGTACCTCAGGATGCGAAACAATTTGTTTTTCCCTCAAAAGGCACTGAGCTTGATTTAATTAGAATTAATGCCAATACTAAAAAATATTGTTAAGTGTGTTTCATCAAATGCAAAGTAATAATAATTAATAAGTTTTTGCCTTTTTTTTAAGAGGCAGGAAAATGCGAAATCTAAAATAAATCAGCATATTACAACATTGTAACTTTAATCCAAAATATAAGAAGATTAAATTACATCATAAAAAATTACTTTTTTTTAATTAAACAGGTAAGATGCATTTATTACATAGCTATACAAACCTGAAAATTTTCAGTGTCAATCAAAACTTCTCAAAATATATCAATATTTGGGGTAAAAAGAAAGGAAAGCACAGATTAAGACCCAAAAAAATTCTAATTTCTGCTAAAAATACTTAAAATCTGCTTGTAAATGCAAATTATAATCTTGTGACATTATCAGATTGCAATACAGTCAAATACTGAAAATCTTCCGACCTGAAATCTGCCAGCTAATGAAATCTGCATTGCCTCTCAAAATATAAACATTCAATTTATAGGTTCCGGAAACCCCAACATGGAGAATGAAATACCGAAGAAAAAAATTCTTACCAAAAAAAACGACGTCATAATTACTGAGTAATAATGAGTCATAACAGAAATACCCAATTATTGACATCATGGTAAAAGCTTTTTCCTCTCCAATCTGCATCGAGGTAAAAAAGCAGACAATTCACTCAACTTTTATTTCAAAGTCACAATTTACAGTGTATTTTGTGAAGTTGGTTATTTCATAAGATTGTTTAATACTGTCTTTAAAAAAAAAAAAAAAAAAAAAAAAAAAAATCTATTTTGTGGATAAATTAAAAGTATTTTAAATTTCAGCGCTTTTTAATACAATGACACGCAAGAAAGTGTGTTCATGATTTTACTGCTTGCAACGCTGAAACACGTAAATGACAGTAATGCAAAAAGTGGAAATTTTGCAAAAGATGGAGGCTCCTTGGTTTATAGCAGAATTGTATGGAACTGCAACATGAACTGTGTATAATATATGGAGAAACAAACAAAAGCTGTTGAAATTTTACAGCAACAGTGATTCTAACACCAGAAATCTCGAAATTGGCAAATCTCGATGCTGTCTTGTACGAGTGGTTCCGGCAGTACCGAAGTGATAGAGTAACAGTTTCAAAACCAGTCCTGAGAAGAAAGGGAAAACAGATTCATGCTGGTTTAAAAATAAAGGAGCCATGCGAATTCATACAAGGAAATATATGAAAATTCATACAAGAAAAGGTAAAAAAAAAATACATGAATTAATATACCATAGCTAAATAACCTTTGAATTCCTTTTTTATTAATAGGTAGAAATAAATAAATTTTTATCCTACTGAATCGGTGTCCGCCGATAACATCAGGGCAAAAACATCACAGACAAAAACGTTGCGGAGAAAACAACGCAAGGCGAAAACGTCGTGCTACAAAACATCGTGGTAGAAAACATCGCAGTTCTAAAACATCGTGGCACAAAATATCGCCCGCGAAAATAAAGTGGTTCAAAAACTTCGCAGTTTAAAAACATCGTGGTCAAAAATATCTTGGTAAAAAATAAAGTATCTACAAATGATCGCATGACGATAACATCGCAGACATGCTTTTTTTCAGGCTTTAATAGTAATTGTAAATGGATATTCCTATAGTGATTGAGCGCAAGATGGAAAGAAGGATAATTTTTACTTTCATATTTTTTATTAACTAATACATTTTTGCTGATAAAGTAAGAAGGAAACTTGAGCATAGAAAAGTAATGCAACTTATAGCACTTAACAGAATTTTAAACCGACATAGTTAACTAACAAAGGTCATTAATAAATTACTTTTTTAAGCTTTTACTGGTAATTTTTCATAAAAAGTATAATCTAAAAAAAGCCTGAAAAAAATAAAGCATGTCTGCGATGTTATCGTCATGCGATGATTTGTAGATACTTTATTTTTTACCACGATATTTTCTAAGACAATGTTTTCAAACTGCGAAGTTTTTGAACGGCTTTATTTTCGACGACGATATTTTGTACCACGATGTTTTAGACCTGTGATGTTTTCTCTTTGCGATGTTTTCTCCCACGATGTTTTGTAGCACGACGTTTTCGCCTTGCGTTGTTTTCTCCGCGACGTTTTCGTCCACGATGTTTTCAGCTGTAACCACTGAATCATATTCACATAATACTTTAATTTATCAGATTGACCCATTTAATTAAAAACAAACAATACATAAAAAAATCATTTAAAAACAGAAAAAAAAAAAAAAAAAACACTTACCAAAAAATAAGAAATGCATCTTCTCTAACTAGTTCAGTTCCAGCACATACATAATTTTCATTCAAGTTGAAATCAAAACAAGAAAGAGGTTTCAATATCGTATCAGTATCATCTAAAAAAAAAAAAAATCAAGTTTTTATAACTGAAAAATAATCTATAATAATAAAAGAAAATGTTTATGTTTTTGTCATATAAATTAAAGATAGAAAGACCCAGCATTATTAAATTTGAAATACTGATTCTCCAGAGAGATCCACACATATATTGAAACCATTTTTCCGCATTTAATTTAGATTTTTAGCCCAAAGGGTGTTAGCCCAGAAGGGCTATTAATTTCATTTTGGCATTTTGTAGCATTTCACCTTTCAAATTGTTGAAGCCAAATATTATCGCCCTGTATTATATGTAAAGAAATTAAATAATGAAGAATCTACATAATTGCATGTATGTTTCTCGCATTGTGATAAAACAACGATACCTAGAGCCATCAAATTTTGAATAACGTTCATCTCCACCTGAATATGGGCATCTGGAAGCCTAAATTTGGAATTTGTTTTATTATCTTTTTTCGTTTATGAGTTTTTGATTAAGAAACTCAATGATTTCAAAGTGAGCAATGGTAACACTGTACAGGGAAAAAAACATTTTGATCTCCTGCGTACGAAACTATGTATCAGAAATTCTAAAGATATGCTCTTTTTAAATTATTTTGTGATATTGCTGTTGAACTGAATTTTATGGTTTAAGTGTGAAGAGCATAATATTTAATAAATAAAGGTAACACACAAAACATTTGAAAACTTTCAGATTTTTTTTAATTATTTTTTCCCTCCATATTTTTCACATAATTTACAATCAAATTAATCATCACAGAAATTCTGTCTTTACACCACTGGATATATCCAAAAAAAATTTTCTAAATGAAATTTATTCAAAATCTTTGATTATTAACTTTTGGTTACACTCCTAAAGCATATGCCCTTCCTTCATAGTTTATTAAATTTGCTTCCTTAACAACAGTTCATATTTTAAAATTTTGTAAAAGTATTCTGTAACTTTAAATAGGATTTTTTTTATTTCACATTAACTGTATTACATGATATTACTTTTTGTTTCCTTATCAAAGTACACTTTTCATCTAGTATTAATTTTCATCTTATTAATCTCATTCTTTTCTTGCAGTAATTTTAACTTCCAATTTAAATTCAGTATATATATTTAATTCAGAGCACTAAATATATTTTCTTTGCAGCACTTCATCTCAATACTTCACTTTTCATATCACCTGCTTTCTTAGATTTGTCTTTTCAAGTTTGTAATGCCTATACCAGCATAAAAAAGGCAATACGTACATGAGTCAGCAGTAGTTTTACTCCAACCAGAAAACAATGAACTTTGAACATCCATGAATTTAAGATTAGTTTGATAACAATTCTTATTGTGAACAATTAAAAAAAATATTTTCAACCTACATCATCACAAAAATGTAATGCTTACATAAATCAGCAGTGGTGAAAATCTGGATATTGTTTGTTTCAAATGGAAAGATGCTGAATATTTTACAGCCTATATTAAGAAATTTTGTAATTTTGCCTTTTAAGCTAAGAACTTTCATGGGTACTTTACTAGTTCAAAGTATTTTAGCCAAAGGTTTATATGTGTTACAAATTTTCATCAATAATTTTACTTTGACCAATTCAATGTGCTATAAATAAATTTCTGATCATATCAAACCCAAATTGACAGAGCTTACTTTTCTTTGGAAATCATAAATATGGCTACTTCCTGGAAGTAAGATGTGATTAAAAAGGGGTGATTAAAAATTATTGCCACAGGCAATAATCAGATTTTTAATTATTTAAAAATTTTTATTGCACTTTGCAGTTGCATTTATGTCAAATACAGGTATTTTTTATCAATGCAAAACTAACTATACAAACACATTTCAAAATGTTGATATTGCTACATATGTGCAGGTTTGTAATGGACTGAAAGCATACAGAAGCAATGACAGCTTGATAAAATTTAATTTACCAAAAGAAGACTTTACACTTCTGGAACTTTCCATAAAAATATTCATACAGTCTTCTCAATATCACAGACTGCAATCAGTAGTTACCATTTAAAACTACTTTAGATATGCTTTGCATTGCATTAAACAGAACACATGCAAAGAACAAAGCTTGCACAGAGATCTCTCAGTACTCTGAGTCAATTCTGAACTAAAACATGAGGCTTTCTTCCGGTGTTAAACTATATAGCATATATAATTATATTTGCACCAACCCCCAGGAAATTACCAGTACTTTCCATTTCTCAAAATTACTGGATTCTTATCCTAATTCTTATTCTAACACTTTGATGACAGTTGCTAACATTACATTTTCATTGCACATATTTTCTCATGTGCAGTTTTGTTGCAAGAGAATTAGAACACTTGCAGTTTTCTGAAAAAAATATCACATACCTGAAAAGTAAATATATTATGCAAAATGCAGTAAAAACTAGCACAAGATAACAGTCATTAACCCAAGAACTTTCAGCAGAAAATAGGTAACATAAAAAATTAATAAAAATAATAAATATCACATACCTGAAAAGAAAGGACTCCTTTTGCTTTATTTTTTTGAAAAATCTAGTAAATATATTATGCAAAATGCAGTAAAAACAAGCACAAGATAACAATCATTGTCCCAAGAACTTTCAGCAGAAAAAAGGTAACATAAGAAATTACTAAGATAAATATATGCAAGCTATAATTGATCTGAACTTGACACTGAGATTTCTTAAAATGGCATCCCTACCATCTCTTAAACATTAAAAAGCATTAATGAATTAAGAAATAAAAAATTGCATCTTTCTAGAAAAATTCAAAATAACTTCTTGGGTTGTACAATGTATTGTTTATAAATTGCAGAACCCAAGACTAGCAGGAGAGCAAAGTTTGAACTGTAGGTGATACATCAGCAGGAACCAGTTAATACCCAAGAACTTAATCTGGCAATACTCCAGCAGTAAATACAAACACAGGAACCTATCTTCGGTATCTCATACCAAGAACCTTTCTCAAAATTTAAACATCATAGACAGAAAAAGTCATGTTATAAGTAAAATACAAAAAATATATTAAAAAAAAATCTGAAAGTTTTCAGATTTTATATTATGCCCAAAGGGGCTTTTTTTAAAATGTTTTGTGTTTTACCTTTATTTATTAAATATCATGTTCTTCACGTTTAAACCATAAAATTCAATTCAACAGCAATAAGCACAAAATAATTTTAAAAGAGCATATCTTTAGAGCTTCTGATACACAGTCTTACACACTGGAGATAAAAATCCCCCCCAGTACAGTGCTGCCATTGCTCACTTTGAAATCGTTGAGTTTCTTAATCAAAAAATCATAAATGCTTAACAAAATATGAAATAGATATTAGAACAAATTTGAAATTTGGACTAACAGATGCCCCTATTCGAATGGAGGCAATGCGAGAAATGTACATACATTTATGCAGATTCTTCAATATTTAATTTCTTTAAATATAATACAGGGCAAT
The DNA here is from genome assembly GCF_044657685.1 of Stegodyphus dumicola. Lineage (NCBI taxonomy): Eukaryota > Metazoa > Arthropoda > Arachnida > Araneae > Eresidae > Stegodyphus > Stegodyphus dumicola. The sequence goes on along the minus strand of NC_140771.1, from coordinate 139,869,521 downwards.
AATATTTGGTGGCAACTATCTGAAAAGTGAAATGCTGTGTATAGTAAAACACTAAAAAATGTCTAAACAAAATTAATAGCCCTTTGGGGTAATAAATAAATAAATTTATTTTATAATAATAATAAATGTTACTCAGATTTGTTTTATATAATTTTCACAGAAACCGCATTCATGTTTCTATTGTGAGTGACTGTAAATGCTTATTTTACAATTTTAGCAAATAAACTCTGTCCTTTTTGCTAGGACACAATGCACATCTTTGATAAGTTTCAAACTACTAAGTGGCTCATTAATACTGAAATCTTATATGTTTTTACTTGTTGTATGCTTGTTTAGTTTCACTTATCACTGTGTTCTTTTAAATGATTTAATGAGTGTTTTTAGAAACAAGCATCTGTTTCAAAATTTCTTTTTAAACCTTTTGGAACGACTGTCTTTATTAACCCTCTGAGTAGCATGCCTCTTTAGATCTGCCAAGAACCGTATTTAAATATTATTTACTTGTTAAAATTGTACAATTAGTTATCTTAGGCTCTGTTTTCATAAACTTTCATTCTTTATTATTTAAATCTTTAAATAAAATTTTAAAATAAAGTATTTTAAATAATAACATAATACAGTCAAAAGTCGTTAATCTGCACGTCCATAATCCGGAATGATCTATAATCCGGACTTCAAAGCTACAAACTTTCTGCGCATGCGTCAACGCATAATGCTTTCACGCATGCGCATATGCGTTTACGCATGTGCATATGCATCATGCATGTGCATAATACGTTTATGCATGTGCATAATATGTTTACGCATGCACTTTTAATATATAACAGACGGTATAACGGTACAGTGAAAGTCTTTAATCCGGACTCATCGGGACTTCGGCGATTCTGGATTATCAGTTTTTCCGGATTATAGATCATCAGTTTAAATCTGGTAAGATGGCATGCAGAAATTATAAAATTAAAAATATGAAACCGTAATTTATGAAATGAAGATAAATTATGATCTAAAGGGTATCAAAATTTACAAAAAAAAACTTTATAATTATTTGTTTACTTTCAACGTGCGCATGTGTAAAGCATACATTGAACATAGTCGAAATTAGAAAATTGCAACCAGAAAACTATTTGATGTGTATTCGTGATATTTATAATGACGAGGAATTTGATTTAAATCATATTAAAGACAGAGTACATCGAGATGAAATACTACATTTAGTAAGGAATTATAAGCCGAATAAAATAAAAACATCTGCCCTGAAGATAAGGATAGTGCTGAGAGATCAACTTCCAGTTCATTGTGCGCCGCGTCGTCCCCCCCCCCCCGCACGTTAAAAAATACTTGGCATAATTTATGGCCATCTACCATATTTCATGGTGAGGAGGATGAAGATGATAGCTGCGAATTTGAAGGTTTTTGGACATCGCAAACTAAAGGCGAAATTTTCTAGTTGTTGGATTTTGTAAAGAAATGTGGAGAAGCGATAATAAATGAAAATGATATAAGAGAAGTTTTTCATTGCGATGACAATATCCCAATCATCAATCAATTAACGGACAGCGAAATCTGTAGTATGGTTCTAGATCCAGAAAATATCGCTTCCGATAGTGAAGAAGGTAACAGAGGTTATTGAAAACAAAAAAATTTCGATTAACAAATTAGTTGGTATTCTCGACACAGCAATTATAATAGGACTTGAACAGCGGAACTCTGTAACTAAACAAGAAATTATGTCTGTTTATAGAATTAAAGAGAAAGTATTAGCACATAAAACGAAGCAACTTAAACAACTTATATTGAAAGAAATGTTTAATAAAGTAAACAAATAAATATTAAGCTTTTTTTTTTTTTTTTTTTCTGTAAATTTTGATACCCTTTAGATCATAATTGCTCTTTATTTCATAAATTACGGTTTCATATTTTTAATTTTATAATTTCTGCATGCCATCTTACCAGATTTAAACTGATGATCTATAATCCAAAAAAACCGATAATCCAGAATCGTCGAAGTCCCGATGAGTCCGGATTAAAAGACTTTTGACTGTATATAGCAAATGACAAGAAATCTCATGACAAGATAAAGGTTGTCATGCCATGTAGGGGTTTAATAAAGTGTTTGTTTTAAGAAACTAAAGATTCATCTTCTATTTCAGTATCTGTATCATTTCCTGTACAAGAATTGTGATCACTAAAATATTCTTCAACCAAATTTCATTCCCTTCAATAAAGGACACATCATGACTCAAAACAGTTTCTAAACGCATTCTGTGATATTTGCATACCATGATCATAGCTAAGATAGTATGCCATGATGAATACTGAAGCAAAATGAAGAATAAAATCCAAACAACATGGGAAGTCACAGAGTATGATATACTTGTGGGAATCCCTTCCAAGAACACTATTTTTAAGAATGGCCCAGTTTTCCTGTTTCAAAGAATGTGACTTTCAATTCAGCTATTAGAAATTTTAGGCTTGAACATACAAAAGAACATGGCATAAACAATGAAAGTAAATAGCTTGGTTATCTCTTACACAATGCAAGTGCTCATGGTGCTTATACATATGTCATAATTGCCCAAGATATAATTAAAACCTACTACTTTGATTCTAGTATAAAGAAATTCTCTGAATTTCAACACAAGACATTACAATGTTGCTCTTTTGATAAAATCATGCCAAATTACTGAACAAGTGAGAGATAAACCAACAAAAAAAAATTACAAAATAATTTTTATTAATTACAATATATATATATATATATATATATATATATAAGTTCTTCTCAAACTATATAAAAAGAAAAAAAATTACCGTAAAATGTCTGAACTGGATCATTTTTACTTCTTGTGTCCCATATACTAATAAAAGAAATAATTCTATTACACAAAAGAAATAATTACAAAAATTTTTAAAAAAATTGCTATTTTACTTACAAAATTCTCCCATCTAGAGAACTTGAAAAAAGCATATGTGGGTCTTCATGGCTAAATTTAATATCTGTAATTGTTTTTTGATGACCTAAGAAAAGTTTGATAAAATATTAAAGAGCTATATTTATAAAAACAAAAGCTTAAAATTAAAATATAGCTGTAACTACCTTTAACAAAATTTTAAATACATGATTTGAACATTAAAATAAATTACACTTTCCCTCTATCAAGAGTCAACTTTATTCGAGTTTTCAATCATTTTCAAAGTTTGGAATTATAATTACAAACTTTTCCCTTCTTTTTATGTCTACTCCCTTCCCACGTGATCTTTCATAATACAGTCAAAAGTCGTTAATTCGGACACCCATAATTCGGAATGATCTATAATCCGGACCTCAAAACTAAAAACTTTCTGTGCCTGCGCCGCGTTTATGCGTGCGCGTAAGACCTTTTACGACTGCGCATATGAGTGTGCGCAAGTGCAGAATACGTTTTCGCGTGCGCGTTTTATGTATAATGGACGTATAAGCTAAAATTATCTAATTATCTATTTCAGTTAATGTTGATGATTGTGTTGTTCCTTAATTTTCGAATTGGATCCGGCTTATTATTTTTTGCAGACTGTAAGAGCAATTTTATAAAAGTAAGCTTAAACTTTCGATTATATCAAATAGAATTTCCGATATATATTTGTTAATATGTAAAGGATCTAAAGCGAAAGTATGTTTTGAAATCCGAAATCTGTTTATCAATTTCACGCTGCTCGGCGGGGGAACGCCGCGGCGGGCACGTAATGAATTGGAAGTTGATCTGTCAACACTATCCTTATCTTCAGCGCAGATGTTTTTATTTTATTTGGCTTATAATTCCTTACCAAATGTAGTATTTCATCTCGATATGCTCTGTCTTTGATATGATTTAAAACAAGTTCCTCGTCATTATAATTCGCTTCTGATAGCGAAGAAAGTAACAGAGGTTATTGAAAACGAAAAAATTTCGATTGACAAATTAGTCGGTGTTCTCGACACAGCAATTATAGGACTTGAACAGCGGAACTTTGTAACTGAACAAGAAATTATGTCTGTTTAATAGAATTAAAGAGAAAGTATTATCACATGAAATGAAGCAAAACTTAAACAACTTACATTGAAAGAAATTTTTAATAAAGTAAACAAATAAATATTAAGCTTTTTCTTTTTGCAAATTTTGATACCCTTTAGATCATAATTGTTCTTTATTTCATAAATTACGGTTTCATATTTTTAATTTTAGAATTTCTGCATACCATCTTACGAGATTTAAACTGATGATCTATAATCCGGAAAAATCGATAATCCGGAATCGCCGAAGTCCCGACGAGTCCGGATTAACGACTTTTGACTGTAAAAAGAACTTGCTTAACTTTCCATCAGCTATGCCAAAAACTAATCATATATACCTTTGAAATGGCCAGCCAAATTCAAACTTACTTCAAAAAGGTAATATTACTTAAAATAATATTAACTTGAGACAAAGACCTTCAATAAAATACATAGAATAATTTATAATTTTCTTATGCTACAAAGTGTTTTTATAAAGTTTTTTTTTTACTTTAGATTATGAAGTTAATTTTTAAAAATTGTATATTAAAATATTATACATAAAGTTATTCTGGCTTGAACTTATACAGAAACTTTAAATACTGATTAATATTGTTTTATTTGTTTTTTGTTGTTTTGAGAATGGCAACAAAAAGATTATTCAATTTTTGTTATTCTTGGAATGACAAGAGATTTTTAATGATATTGTTCTAAAAAGTTGTTTACATTTGCTAAGAACTAAATAAAGATTATTTTTATTAAAAATGTGGATTGACATTATTTGATGACACGGAGTTCTAAAAATAAAGATTAATTTGGAGTCAGAGCCAATAACTGGTGACTTGAACTTTCAATTTTAAAGTGAATATGTCTGAAGATGATAAAACTGTCAGGGATCCTGCACAAGAACTCTGTAAGGTAAGTGTCAAAATTCCTCCATTTTGGTTGGATCACCCAGAAATATGGTTTTTTCAAGTTGAGGCTCAGTTTAAGATAAATGGAATTGTTTCGGAAGAAATGAAATTTAACTATTTAGTATACAGTTGGAACCTAAATATGTTGAGAACATCTGGGATATCGTAACAAGTAATTCCGCTACTAAATATACAGAATCCAAAACAAAGCTTTTGAATTTATTTAATTAAAGCGAAAGTACTAGAATTAAAAACTTCTTACAGGAATCGATTTAGGCAACTTGAAACCCAATCAATTATTACAAAAATTAAAATCTGTTGCAACATTGGATGTATCCAAAACTTTAAACTTTATGGTTAGAGAAATTGCTGGATTCTGTGCGGAATATAATACTTGTTACTGACGAAGAATTACCCAAGTTGGCGATTATGGTTTATAAAATTTCAGACATGACACCTTCTAAAGAGATTTGTGGTGTATCAACAGCTGGTAATTGCTCAAATACAGAACTGTTAATGAAAATTCAATCCCTTGAACAGCAAATTGCCAAAATGACTGTTCATCATATATCGACACCATGATTTAGAAACAACTATACGTTCTGCAGATGATCTTGCAGTACTTCTAGGAAAAGATTTAATTCTAAAGGGAAATATTGCTTTTATCATTTCCGTTTTGGTAACAAATGTCATCAGGATAAATGTACTCAGCCGTGCTGTTGGTCAACTGATAGATCATCCAATCATGGAAACGACAATGTGCAGTAGAAGAGGCGGCAAGTTCTACTGCCAATAATGTTAAAGAATGTCGCCAATTTTCCTATTTATCAGAGATAAAAATTCGAAAGTGTGTTTCTTAGTAGATAGCGGTGCAGACGTTAGCATTTTACCTGCATCAGCACAAGACAAACAATCCGATGATTTCAAGTTGTATGCAGTGAATGGTACTGAAATCAAAACATATGGTATTAAAACGTTAACACTTAATTTAAGACTTGAGCATGAATTCCAATTTCCATTTATAGTAGCCAAAATTAATGAAGGAATTTTAGGAGCTAATTTCCTTAACAAATTTAAATTAATAATTGATTTACATAGCAAAAAACTGATTGGTGGACTGATTCAACTAAAGGTAACTGGGGAAGTTGCTTCCATCAGTGAAAATAGTGATATCGTTACAGTAACCCATTCAACAAAATTTAATACTCTTCTAAAACAATACCCAGACTTATGCAAACCAAATTTATTCTTATCAGGTTTAAAACATAATGTTCAACATCATATCATAACACATGGTCAACCTGTGCATTAATGAAGCAAGACAGTTGGATCCTCGAAAGCTTGCAGTAGTTAAGCAAGAGTTCCAATTCATGTTGGACAATAACATAATAAGACCCTCGAGTTGGCAAGTCCTTTGCATGTAGTGTTAAAAAAAGATGGTACTCTTCGCCCATGTGGAGATTATAGACAGTTAAAGGATAGAACAGTTCCTGATAGATATTCTATTCCTAGGATAGAAGACTTCCATCATATTTTAAAAAGTATGAACATTTATTCCAAAATAGATTTATTTAAAGCCTACTATCAAGCACCCATTCCTGAAGAAGAGAGATGTAAAACTGCTATTATTACTCCTTTTGGATTACATGAGTTTATTGTTCTGAGTTTGGGTTTGAAGAATGCACAGCAGCATTTCAAAGATTTATAAATACAGTTCTTTCTGGTCTAAATTTCTCTTTTTCATACTTAGATGACATTCTGATAGCATCTAATAGTGAAGAACAACACAGAATACAATTGAAGCTAGTGTTTGAAAGATTAAATGTCTATGGACTCCGCATTAATGTTTCCAAATCCATCTTTGGTACACAAGAAATAGAATTCTTAGGTTATTTAATTACTCCTCAATGATCGCGACCTTTACCTGGTAAAGTCCAAACTATTGTTAATTACAAGCTTCCAACAACCATTCACGAACTCAGAACATTCTTAGACCTTAATTTTTATTGGCAATATTTTAAAAAAATGCATCAAAAAATCAATCTTTCCTACACGACTACCTTAAACGAGCCCGAATAAAAGATAAACGGAAAATTCAGTGGACAGATGAAGCTAAGGAAAATTTCAGTGATGCAAAGATGATTTAATCAATACAACACTCTTATCATTTCCAAACCATGAACTACCTCTGTCATTATATACAGATGCTTCAGACTCGGCGATTGGAGTGGTACTTCAACAATTTGAAGATAACGGATGGAAACCTGTTGCATTTTATTCCAAAAAACTAAACGAAGCACAAAAGCATTACAGTACTTAAGATAGAGAGTTACTAGGAATTTACCTCTCCATCAAACACTTCAAATTTTTACCGAAAGGAAGAACATTTACAATATTCACAGACCCTAAACCCATAATCTTTGCATTTAAACAAAAGCCAGAAAAACCATCACCTTATGAACTTAGACATTTACATCCCTCCATTTTCAACTGATATTCAGCCCGTAGAAGGTCAAGACAACACTGTTGCAGATACTTTATCTAGAATTGAAGAAATTTCTTTGATCGACTACGACAAAATTGCAGATGAACAAATTATGGATAAAGAATTGCAAAATTTGAAGACATCAGCAATTTCCCAGAACTTCAAGCAGTATCCGCAACCTTCTGGTAAGTCTTCGTGGTGTGTAACTTCAACGAATAATATGAGACCATATATTCCTGACAGTTATTGCTAGAAAATATTTTATCAAATGCATAACGTAGCCCAACCTGGCATTATGTCATCTGCAAAACTATTATAGTCTAAATTTATTTGGCCAAGTATCCATAAAGATGTACAGCTTTGGACTCGATCTTGCATGGCTTGCCAAAAAAGTAAAATTAATCGATACACAAAATCAAGTTTCGGTGAGTTTCAACTGCCTTCAGAAAGATTTTGTGATGTGCATATTGACCTCAATGAACCCCTACCACCATCCAATGGGAATATTTACTGTCTCACTTGCACTGACCGGTATTCTAACTGGATGGAAACGATTCCACTTAATAACATTTCAGCAGACACAGTTGCTAAAGCATTTTAATCTAATTGGATTTCAAGATTTGGGATGCCATGTCACCTAGTCACAGATCATGGACCACAGTTTAGTTCAGAGTTGTTCAATAACCTATCAAAAATGTGTGGAATAAAATTGCAACATGCAACGGCTTACCACCCCCAAGCAAATGGGAAGGTAGAGCGCCTCCATAGATCTCTCAAGATCGCACTTATGGTGCACAATAGCCTGGCCTAGACTAAAACATTTCCAACTGTTGTTCTTGGCATACGCACAGCTATGCAAGAAGACTCTGCATACACCATTGCTCAAATGGTTTATGGACAAAATATATGACTACCTGGAGAATTTTTTCACGATTGCACAACTTCTACACCACCGGATATTTTTGTCAAGTAGCTAAAAAAATATGGAAAAAATTGGTCCAAGAACAGTATCCAATAAATATGTCCAAAAAATATTCATCCCTAAAGACTTAAAAACAACATCATATGTGTTTATTCGCAAAGATAGAGTTAAAAAGCAATTAGAACCCTCTAACGACAGTCCTTTTCAAGTGGTTGACAGAAAAGCAAAATATTTTACACTAAAAATTAGTCACAGAGATGTTACAGTGTCGATTGATAGATTAAAGCCTGCATATTTCTTGCAAACACCAGACATTACTACGAAGCAACCAAAAACATCAATAAGACAACCTGTCAAACCTCCAACAGACTTACCTCCTAAAATTAACAAGTTTCCTGCAAAACAGTCGCATGTAGGGCGGACAATAAAACCCCCTATGCAATTTCGGGATTAGCATTTATATGTATCAATAATATTTGTAAAAATAAAGATTAATTTGTAGTCAGAGCCAATAAAGTCTTTAAAAACCAAGTTAAATTGATAAAAGTAATTTATTTGAAGAAACTATATTACTTACCGTAACTCATGAATGACATTATGTATTATGTTTTAATTTCTATCGAGTAATGTGATTTCAAGACACCATGAAGAATTCATAGTAAAATGACCACTTAAATTTTTGGAAGATATTTATATAAAATATGTACACATTATTTACCTTAACCAAAAGCATTTGTGTGTTTTAAATAATAAGTAATAATAATTATTATTAATCTATACAATGCTTGCATATTTTGAAAAATAAGTTGCTCAATGTATCATCAAATTACTTCTTATCTTTCCATACTGCTGCTCTATGTTGCTGAACACTGTCCCTTCCTGATGCTTGAATATTAGTACTGAATCACTAAAGACTCATACTGACTTTTGTAGTCAAATAAATTTCATTTTCTATTCTACCTGACTTGGAAGGGAAAATATTTGTGTGCTATCAACAACATAAACTAGTAAATTCTTGTAACTCTGTGAGGAGTCAGATGAAACTACTGCAGAAACCTTCTGACTTCAAGCAAGTAGGATATTTCTGACTTTTCTCCTGTAAGAATGTGAAGTGACTCTGAGCTCTAGCTCAATGGCAGTGAACCTGGCAGATGCTGTCAAGTTACCCCATAACATGTGGCGGCATGATTCGCTCTGGAACTCCTTCACGTTACTGAGCAAAAGAATAATGATTACAGAAAATGGATTGATAACTCTTTTACTGTTCATGGATAACTTTTGCATTGAAGCATGCCAGGAACAGAGATGTGCTATTTGCTCACAAACTGATTCACTTAACTGAATAAGTGAATTACTGATTAGTGAAAAAAGGAGGAGATACGGATTGGAGCCAAATTCTCGGTCATACGAATTTATGCTAAAATAGTTGTTTCTTCAATAACGAGGCATTTTATTTAATACCGAAGTGAAATTACGAATCGGGACTCTCCACATATTTTATTATGAGCGAGGGAGAAAATCAAAAGCGCATGCGTAAAGCATACAAAAAAAAATTTTTTTTTTTTAGAGTTATTGGCGGCACTGAGGTTGGGATTTTTAGATCATGCCAGATATTGGACATTCGGATCTCGGACTTTGTACTGCATATTTCTTTTTGCAATTTTCCTAAACTTTTATACTGACAAAATGCTGAGTAAAAAAAAAAAAATTTTCTTAATGAAGTACTTTTGAGTATGAGAAAAATAAAATTAATAACTAATGTAAAATAACAAAATTTATTAATTAATGACTAATTGAAAATTTTGAATACCAATGCAGACAAATGCAGCAGAAACAAAACAATACAATCTCTTCATATTGGTTATGTTACAACTCCTTCAGTTCATTTCCACCTGAACAAGTATGTGGATTCAATATAAAAATATTTTTTAGCTCTTCTTCACATGCTCAAATCAGCTGTTCAGGTTAGTTTTGTAATTTGAAGACTTTTATAGCAACAAAATAAGAAGCTAAGAATTAAAAATTGGGGAATTAGGTTATCTACAAAGACACTGAGAGTTGGCAGCTATGATTTAAAGCAAACAAATGTAATAGTATAAACTTAAATGCAAATGATAGTTATACCCAAAACGGTAACTCTTAGCTAAATACATGTATGCAGCAGAAGCTCATAATGGTCAAACAAAAAGATGATATAAATTTTTATGATTTCCTCAAATAGTTTTCCTAGAAATAAACTGATTCCAAATTTTTTGAATTTCTTAAAACTGAATTACAAAGTGAAAATGATCATAAAAACTCCATAAACCACTTAACCCTTTCAAGACAGCGTGCCTTTGTTCAAGACGTTCCCTCAAAATAGAGGGGAGTTGAAAGGAATGCTCCCACAGGAGGGAGGTTTTGCATTACTAAGCCTAACTTGAGGCGGGGGAAAATCATAAAAAAAAAGTTTAAGTCCTAACGTCACAATTTTTGGTACCATTTTAGATTATTACTTAAGCTATCATATGTGTTAAAATTAGCATTAAATAGCCTTTTTTTCTTTACTTTACATAAATATATATTTAAAAAATTGCTTACTTTAAAACTAATTTTCAAATGAGCTATTCAAATTATTCAGAACTTTTAATTGACAAAACACATTAATAACTTCAGAATTAATTTTAAAAAAAGTACAAGAAAGACTATTTACAAGAAATAACAAAATCTTTCATGGCAAGTGAAAGACAAGGACTCTGAGATCTCAGTTTATGACAATATGCCCGTATTAGAATCACTAGCAATATCACTTTAGCAAATGTATCACCACTCTCATCCATGTCACTAAATTCGCTCATTTACTATGTGAGTATATCCTTTATCTGATAAACAATGCTTTTTTGCCTTAATAAACTGGAGTCAAGGTTCTCCAAAATAAAAAGGGAAGAACGTAGAATATTATCCAAAAGCGACACAAAACGCTACAGAATTCCACGTAGTAGCCCTAAAAGACCCTACAAAGTAATGAAAAAAAGAATTCGGAGGGATGTGAGAAATGCACATATTATATCTTAAGGCAAATTAAAGAAATGAACTTTGTTGGCTTACATTATGATTTCCCTCCTTCCTTGAGTGAATCATGTTTCTCTCATTTTGAGTAGAAGGTCAAATCTGCATGTATTTCAAATCCTATGGGCAATGCCATCTTGTGGAAAAAGTTAGTTTTTAAAACACACAGGCCCAAATGTGTGATGGATGGGGGTGAACAAGAAAATGCTCTGGCAGGCTACAATGCCAGCAGGGAAATGGGTGCGTTTCTTGGTGGTACATATGCATGACATTTGGCATGAAAGGATTAAAGATAGATTTTAATTATCTGCCAAAAATTTGCTATTTGTTACTGTCAATTTGAAAAGAAAGCCAAAAGTTTACAGTAACAGCATAAAATAGCACTAAAAAACATACAAACAATGTAAATTGATTCAATTTGTGTACAGAAATACAATCATGTACCCATAACCTAAACAATACCTATAGTTTAGTGGCACCATCTCTTGACCAGTAACTTAACTAAAGTCTATCACAAATTTTAAATAATTTGGAGTTGTTTCTCTAGCCTAGGGATGCACAACCTGTGGCTCGCTGACACCTCTTCAAAATTTTGTTGCAATTTGACATGTCAGTTGTATCTACAAGGGATTGAGATCAGAAAAAATTTCATTGTTTCCCTCTTTGCTACTCATTCCACTCTCTCCTCTCTAAGTGAAATTTGGCACTGAGCTAAGTTCCCGGCTTCAATCAATGCAAGTTTCATCATTCTTGAGTGCAAAAACTGTTCCTAGCTGTAAAGCACTGTGGTGATGGCGATAAGGAGCGCACCTTGCGCCCTCCGATAAGTGTGGCAACCCTAGAGGAGAAGCTTCTTACGAGTAGCGAGCAGAGCGAAACAGGCAGGCTGTCGGGGAGTATGCGCGATGTTCCTAAATAAAGTTTAATTTTTATTGTGCACTATGTCTTGTTAATATTTATATCAATGCAGTAAGAACATAATCTGTGATATGGAACTCGAGGATTGGTGGTAAAACATAACAGGAAATTACCATAATGGTAACCTGGACTGTGTTAAATCGTATGAACAGTTCTCAAGCACTTTCGGTTTTGACTACAAGCCATCACTCAAGATCTCCAAACCAGAAGTAATGGATTACATCGGTTTTCATCCTCCAAATCACAGATGAGTAGTAATTATAGATCATTTTATAATTCTGTTTACTACTTATCATTTAATTTCATTTTCTTTAGTAAAATTTTTGCTTTTATTTTGGCTTAAAAACCTTGCACAATGTCTGATGTTTATGCCGTCCAAATTCCGGTTTATAACCGATCAGACCCATCTTTATGGTTTATTATGTGTGAAAGTACCTTTGCTCTTGCCACCCCCAAACCTATCACAGAATCCATTACTAAATATAATTATGTAGTTTCTCATCTTCCTCCAGATATCGCATCACTAGTACGGGATTTACTTATGAAACCAGACCCTATTGATCCATATGCAAAGCTTAAAACTGAGTTAATAAATCGTTCAGGAGAATCTTCTCAGCAAGAAATTCGCCAATTATTATCTGGAGAAGAATTAGGTTCTCGAAAACCTTCCGATTTGCTTAGAAATATGAAACGTCGAGCAGAATCTTTAAATGTTCCTGATAACTTAATGTTAGAATTATTCCTTCAACGTTTGCCTTCGACTGTTCAGTCTATTTTGGCAGCGGTTTCCAATTTAACTGTAGATAAAGCTGCAGAAATTGCCGACAGAATTTTAGAAGTAAATCCAACCCCAGGGACTTGTGCCGTTTCTCGCACAGTCGATCAGTCTCTTGAGGATAAATTATTTAAACAAATAGAAAAATTAAACAAATGTATTGATCGCATTTCTCTTTCTCGTGGTCGCTCGCCAAATCGCGGAGATCACAATAAGGAAAGAAGCAATTCCAAAAGGAGAGATTATTCTGTTTGCTGGTATCATAGACGTTTTGGGAAAAAGTGTAGAGATGACAAATGTACAAAACCTTGTTCATGTAAAAAATACCCGACAGCACGGATACTCTGAGATAATTTCATAACCTATGTCGTTCCTTTGAATAGCCATTAAAGGAACTGGGGGGAAACTCTGTGGTGATGGCGATAAGGAGCGTGCCTTGCGCCCTCCGATAAGTGTGGCAACCCTAGAGGAGAAGCTTCTTACGAGTAGCGAGCAGAGCGAAACAGGCAGGCTGTCGGGGAGTATGCGCGATGTTCCTAAATAAAGTTTAATTTTTATTGTGCACTATGGTCTTGTTAATATTTATATTAATGCAGTAAGAACATAATCTGTGATATGGAACTCGAGGATTGGTGGTAAAACATAACAGGAAATTACCATAGCACACAGATTGAGGAATGCCGTCTGTTGTATGGCGTAGCATGTGTGTGTTTGCATGCATGCACTAGTAAAGGGAGATAAAAATATTTGCTTGAATCAGAAGCACTGCATTAATTTGCTTTGTGTTGCTGCACTTTTGGCTTTGTGACTATAAATTGTTTTATCAGTAATCTGTTTATTTTTCTTTTCAAGACCATTAAGAATTTTCTTGTTTTGAATATTTCACTTTTTTTAATATTATTTTGAAAGAAAAACCAACATAGAATTTTTTTCATTTTTTTTCCATGTGGTTTTGATAGTTACTTGCCATGATGAATGGATTGAAAATGAAAAGAAAGGCAGCGGACGATAACAGGAAATTTTCAGAAGCTTGTACTTCAAAATACTATTTTATGGCTCAAGATAATAGAACTATATGCTGGATATGTAAGTTTAGGATTAGTGTTTGCAAGGGCTGTAATATTAAGCAACATTACGACATGAAACACTCAACATTTTCAAAGTTTGAGAATCATAAAATCCAGTCTCTTTGCCCTTCTCTTGTCGCACAAAGGAATGTATTTACAAAGGCATCTTCACAATTAGATAACTAGATTATTTGGGAATTGCAGCCTTTATTGCTAAACCTATTTACTAATGGTGATTTTGTAAAGAAAGGCATTTGAGAAAGTATGCCCTGATGATAGGAAAAAATTTTAAAATTAGAGTCTCAAAATGACAAAAAATGTCAGCAAAATAACAATACAAAGAACTGAATACTATATATCTGATGATATTAATGAACAATAGCAGATTGCTAGTACCATATTCAAGTACATTTCTCTAGCAGCTGATGAGTCAACACACATTACTTCAACAGCTCGACTGCTTTTATTTATTATAGAAATTTCTGAAAATTTTGAAACTGAAGAACTTGTTAGAATGAGTTCAATGAAGGGCGAACACCCCTTCATTAAACTCATTCCAACAAGTTGAATTGAACTCATTCAAACAACTCAGTCTTTTAAATCTGTGTTCTGCACATAATTTTAATACTGATGAACTTGTTAATATCACTACTTATGGAGCTGCAGCCATAACTGGAATTCAGAATGACAGGTGAGTCTACTGAGAAACCATTTGGATGATCGAGGCAAATATTTGCTTGAGAATCGCTGTATCATACATCAAGAACAGCTGTGTGCAAAAGAACTAGGATTTGACCGCCTAATGAAGGTAGTGAGCGATACAATCAATTTTATTCGATCACAATGGTTTAAACCACAGGCAATTTAAGGAAATCCTAGAACACACAGATGAACCACATAGTAATCTCACACATTACTCTGAAGTACAGGCTTTGAAAAGGTTTGCTGATTTGACTGATGAAATAATACCTCTCTTTTAAGAAAAGGGCAAGCAAACTAGGATGTTAAAACAACCATCCTTCAAGTGTGACTTAAGCATTTTTAGTTGAAATGACAGCCTACCTGACTGACTTAAACAAAAGACTGATGGAAAAAACCATTAGGTGTGTAGGGATTTATATTTATTTTGACTAACCAGTTAAGTTTACGCTTTCTTTCCTATAGGCCTTCTTTTCCCTAATTGTTAATCCAGAATATGTAAATTTGGTAGCACGGCTGAAAGAATACAATTTCTACCAGTATTAGAAAAAGGTTTAAATTCTGAGCTCTAGAAGGGAAAGTTACAGAGAGTGGGGAAGTACTGTACCTCTGTGGTGTGAGATTCTGATTCTGTATTTATTGAGGGTTAAAGTGGCATAACTGCTATTATTTTGCTGCAACTAGACTTCAATGCGGTTTTAGGTAACAGGATTATATGAGCCCTGGGAAAAATTCCTGGAAAAATGCCCTGGGAAATGTTAATATATTTTGAATTTTAAGTTTAGTTCTTGTTAGTTGAGTTACCGCCCAAGCAAGACATAGTTTGTTAGTGTCAAGTCGATGCACTGTGAATTTTAAAGAATCTAATAAAGGGTTCTTTTCACCCTTTTCCTGTCTGGCTCTGCACTTACTTCAGCAGTCACACTGAATGTTTAGCAACTAGATACTACAAGTTTATTTGAAAAGAAGTTATTAAAATGCAGTTTGACAGTCTCCAACGAAATGAATTCCAGGCCATAAGTGACCTGAAAACATGAGAGAGGTCTAGTGAATATGACAGGATGATACAAATCATCCTAGCCATACTCACATTCAGTGAAATAATGGGCTCGGCATTTTCATCTTTAACATTCAGTGAAATAATGGGCTCGGCATTTTCATCACAAAAGACAACATTTGGGGGGTTAATTATTTGAATCAGTGCCAATAATTTACATTATCCAGTTCCTTTGTAGTCCCACCATACACAATGTTTATGTTTGAGGATGCAGCCCCCTTTCCAGTTGCTAATAAAGGAGGATTTTTGGCTTAGCCTGTGATCTTTTCCTCGTAACATTATTATACAGTATCCACTTCTCATCTCCAGTACAAAGCAGTTTCAAAAAAAGAAGCCTCTATTTTTTTGACAAAGAATCATGCCAAAACTCAAGCAAACATATTCTACTCAAAGTTTGTGAAACATAACAGCAGCTTACATACTCAGTCTTCTTCAAATGATCATGCACAGTACCTTTTGGGATATTCAATCTCTCTGGTACCTCCTGAACTGCATAACGTGGATTTTTAGCTACAGCTTCTTTTAATAAGCCCTTTTTTTACAGAAAATAATTATTTAATGCATTTTTAAATAAAAGAATATAATATGATGAAAATGAACTTTTATGCTCTCCATTCTTAACACAACATTGAAACAAAAATTATGCCACAACACATGGTAAAATTATACAATGTGAACACAAAAGACCATATTTAAACATCTGCTTTGATCAAAGTTATTCCTTATCAGCAGTAACAAAATAAGAAAAAATGTGCTTTCATTTGAACACACTTAAAAAATGTGCCTACTTGCTAGCTAAGTTATATATATCTCATCTCAACTTTGAGGAAATCAGTGGACTATGAAACAATTAAAATATGCAAAATATCAAAGAAATTAATATTAAATCTGGATATTTTAACTAAAATTATTACTTAATTGCCTGCTCTTAATCAACTTATCGTAATGTAACATTAGGCTTAGATCATAAAATTAATTTATATTTCTCTACCCCAATATATTTGGCTGAAAAAGTCCCACTATCCCTTAATTTCATTCAGTGCTTACTATTTGAATCCGCACTGTCAATTCCAAAATCTCCGGCTCTTTCTTCACTCTTTGCTACTTTTTACCAATAATGTTCTTATCTTCTGCCAAATGGCCAGCAGCAGACAGATCCAATGGCTTCAAATTTCAATTAGTACATTTCATATAGGGTTATATCACCTAAACTTTCTCATGCTGTGAAAAGCTATATTATCATTCAACTCTGACTAATGATTTGATGAAGATGCATAGAATAATTTCTTGTGCATAACTATTTTTCTTCAAATATTCATAAACCATCTGAAAATCACCATTATATTACCCTGGGGCAGTGCAACAGCCCGTTTCATGTTAACTGCATTCACCTGAGCTGACAGGTTACTGAACACTGTGTGCTACCAGATTTTTCTATAGTCATTCATGGTTTTTGTGCATCTTGAAAGGAGTGGTTTATTAGAACAAAACAATGAGTTATCTTTCTATGACATAAATATGGTATAAGGAATATTTTAGTTCTAATCTGTCTAAAATTCTTCATGATCTTCAACCTGAACAGTTTTATGATTCTTCTGAATAAAATAATATTCATCTATCCAGCATTGACAACTATACTTTATGAATAATACCAGAAAAGTTTGGTTGTATCAGCAGCCCACCAATACTTGATGAAATCAGTGCCTTGGTTAGGCTGCCATTTGTGCTAAAAAATGACTAACCTTTTATTAAGGAGATACTTTTAATAGTATATTGATCATTGGACTAAATTATATTTTCTTCCAAAATAGTATTATCGGTACAAGCATTACATACTAAAATAATAAATATTATATGGATTTACATACCCTTTAAACAAGTCGGGGCAGCATTACTTACGCTATCAAGCAACATAATATCATTATTAGATATCACAAGAGCCAGCTTGACTTGTTCATGGCTAAAAATATTTATGATGATTTTAGATAAAGCTTAAAAAAAATGTACAATGAAATGAAATTTTAAAAAAATGTACATATCAGGAAACATATTTCAAAATATAATATCTTCTAGCTTTTCTCATGGGAGTTCATAGATCTTTTCCATTACAGAAGGACATACAACAAATTTCTATCAAAGAGATATATGGGGCAACTTCTGAAACAGCCAAAGTATATTTTTTGCCTACTGGTTATCTTTAAATTATATCAACATCCTTTTTTTTTTCTTTCCCCTCCCCCAAAATAATTACAATCAAAAGTCGTTAATCCGGACTCGTCGGGACTTCGGCGATTCCGGATTATCGATTTTTTCGGATTATAGATCATCAGTTTAAATCTGGTAAGATGACATGCAGAAATTATAAAATTAAAAATATGAAACCTTAATTTATGAAATAAAAAACAATTATGATCTAAAGGGTGTCAAAATTTACAAAAAAAAAAAAAAAAGGCTTAATATTTATTTGTTTACTTTATTAAACATTTCTTTCAATGTAAGTTGTTTAAGTTGCTTTGTTTTATGTGATAATACTTTCTCTTTAATTCTATAAACAGACATAATTTCTTGTTCAGTTACAAAGTTCCGCTGTTCAAGTCCTATAATTGCTGTGTCGAGAATACCGACTAATTTGTCAATTGAAATTTTTTCGTTTTCAATAACCTCTGTGTCACTTTCTTCACTGTAGGAAGCGAATTATAATGACGAGGAATTTGATTTAAATCATATCAAAGGCGGAGTACATCAAGATGAAATACTACATATAGTAAGGAATTATAAGCGAAATAAAATAAAAACATCTGCCCTGAAGATAAGGATAGTGCTGACAGATCAACTTCCAATTCATTCCGCGCCACGATGTTTCCCCCCCCCTCCCCGCCGCAAAGCAGCGTGAAATTGATAAACAGATTTCGGAATGGTTAGAGAAACAAAGGATATGCCTTTACCCATTTTTTGCAGCAATTCCACTTTTTGTTTAATGGACTTCGAAACATACTTTCCCTTTTTAGATCCTTTACATATTAGTAAATATATATCGAAAATTCTATTTGACATAATCGAAAGTTCAAGCTTACTTTCATAAAATTGCTTTAACAGTCTGCAAAAAATAATAAGCCGGATCCAATTCGAAGATTAAGGAACAACGCAATCTGCAACATTAACTGAATTAGATAATTTTAGCTTAGCTTATACCGTCCATTATACATAAAATGCACATGCGTAAACTTATTATGTGCATGTGCACACGCATATGCACAGCCGTAAAGGTCTTACGCGCATGCGTCAACACGACGCAGGTGCAGAAAGTTTGTAGCTTTGAGGTCCGGATTATAGATCATTGCGGATTATGGGTGTCCGAATTAACGACATTTTGACTGTTTAACCAGTAAAAGATTTCTGAAGTGTATTATTATATATCAGACACATATTTCTTTGGGTAACCATTTACTATGCTATGTAATGCTTTAACTTAGCTAGCTTTTTTAGATGGCAGAGCTGAAGTTGGTTGTTGTTTTACCCGTTTCATTTTCCCACCATTTTATCACATTTGGACCAGTGGCACCTTCTAAGAAATAAATAATTAAAAGTAACATATTGCATGATACATGTTCACCTTTCTCTGTTTATTAAAATAAAAAACTTTAAAATACATATTTCTTATGATTTAAAAAAAATTAATTTTCTAGCATGTTACCTTAAAACAGAAAAGATCCAAATTTATTAGCACAACATCAAAATAACTGTTTTTTAAAATGAATATTTATATATAAGTTTTTGCAAAGAATTTTTGTGATTATTTTTAGAAGTATACTATCTTTTGTCTATTTTTGCTAAAACAACTCATGGAAAATTGTAATTTTAGCTTCAAAATATTATATGTAAGTTAATTGATTGACTTTTAAAGACAAATAATGAAAGCAATTAAATACATATTATGCATATACATATTTATTAATTTCTCAGTTAAATTAAAGTATTTTTAAAAGCAAATAATAGAACGCACTATCTGTTAAATACAGTTTATAATCTTTTTCAGTTAAAATTCTTCTATCTTTTCTATCAGTTACTTTTGGCACGTGGTTAAATTAATTCTGATGACATCATATGTTTACATTCCCTTCAAACCTTATTCAGTAGAGAGTTGTTCAGTGCATCGCAAGTTTTGGTATGAGTTTTGCAGGAAGAGCAATTTTCAAAGAACATGTTGCTGGAAAAGGAGATTTTGAGGCTGAAATTAGGAAACAAAGCTGCAGAGGCCATTAAAAAAATATGCTCCGTACTTGGAGAGACATCAGTGAGTACGGATTGCTCAAAAGTGGTTCACCGATTTTCTCAACCTTCGACAAAGTCCAGCTGGAAGAGGAAATCAAGCAGAATCCTGATCAAACTTGTCAGGCGCTTGCACATAGGTTTGAAGTATCTGATGAAACCATTCAATCACATCTTCATAATCTTGGGATGACATGGAAACTAAGCAAGTGGGTTGGTCATACTGTCCAAGGAAAACAAGATCCAACATTTGAACATGTGCTTGTCTTTGCTGTTGTGCCATATTAAAGCTTTGTTCCTGGACAAATCTTGACATGAGACAAAAAAAAAATGGAACATGTATGATAACCAGAAGAGGAAACAACATTGGTCAACTTTTAGTTTGGGCCCATTGGCTGCTAAACCAGACATTCATTAAAAGAAGGTAATGTTGTTGTGTTTGGCGGACCAGACCTGACATATTCCCCGATGAATATTTAGAAAAGGGAAAAACCATAACAGCCGAGGTTTGCTCATCAAAACTGCAAAAAGTTTCAGCTGCACAGCACCAGAAGCAGCCTCTACTGGTCAACAGAGGAGGAGTTCTCCTCTTCCAAGATAATGTCAGACCTCATATAACAAAAGCGACTAAAGAGGTAATCAAAACACAGTTGGGAAGTTCTGCCTCAGGCACCCTAGTCCCTGGACATCGCTCCACCTGATTATTATCTATTTTTGGCCATGGATAACCATCTGCAGGACAGCAGTTCCGAAAATGCGATGATATCACAAAAGCTGTATCACAATTTTTGGAGCAAAGAAAAAAGGATATTTTAAAATGGTTATTTATAAGCTTCTGTCTCATTTGGAACATGTAACTGAAATATGCCAATAATATTATTTAAAAGAATGAAATGGGTGTTTATGATTTACGTGGGCCGTTTTTGATGAGTAACAAAAACCGCACGAAGTTCCATGGTTATCTAACAGAAAACTTGTGCATAGCTGTATGGGAAAGTTTTGGTATTTCCACCAACACTCCTTGCCTTGGAATTTCTCTTTCTTAGTAAAGCACTGTTGTCTCATGTCAGACACAAAAGTGCAAAGATAAATTTGGTATGGTAAACTAGAAGTTTGAATAACAGTTTCAGTCTTAGGTCAACCTTGTAGCATTTGTTAAAATAAGTTGGATTGTTTGCAAAATTTGAACAGTTTAAAAAAGCAGGACTTGCGTGTTATCACAACCACCCTAATAAATGTTGCCAAATTTCTAGAATCTACTAAACTCAGGCTATCAAATGCATAAACATTCTTCAGACACCTACACTCATAACAATTCTTCAGTCACCCAATGTCAGCATTTTCATATGCATTCATTTTGTTGTATTCCAAGTTCCAATAATTTTTATTTAAAAAAAAAAAAATTTTCCCCTTTTTAGCCATAAGGGGCAATTTGCCCAGAAGAGCTATTAATTTCGTTCTGACATTTTGCGTTGATTCACTATAAACGGCAAATCTTTTTTTAAATTGTTGCCACCAAGTATTAGAGCTCTGTATTATATTTAAAGAAATTAAATAATGAAGAATCTGCATAAATATATGTGTGTTTCTCGCATTGTGATAAAACAATGGTTTCTTAGCCATCAAATTTTGAATAATATATATCTTCACCCAAATATGGGCACCTGAAAGCACAAATTTGGAATTTGTTTTATGATGTATTTTTATTTTGTAAAGCATTCATGAGATTTTGATTAAGGAACTCAATGATTTCATGGCAACACTGTACAGAAAAAAAAAAAAAAAAAATTCTCACCAGTGTATGAATTTTATGATTTAAGTGTGAAGAACATGATATTTAATAACTTAACTTGGTTTTAAAATGAGCACTTCCAGAATTTGCCTTCTATGGAAGAAACTGTGGTAAAATTTCTGCAGAAATACAGAATTTTGCCACAAAATCTCTAAAGGGGCAGCAAGGATTGATACATAATCAGTGCTGCTGAGATCTGCACAATGCCGAGTCTCAGCAATTGTTTGCTGTTTTTTAAGTGAAAACAGATTGCTGTGTACTTGGGAAGAAGATTTGCACAAAAAAATTACAGAAAGACTTGGAGAATAATGTGTTTTATTTTTCTAGTGTATCAAGTAAGTCTTATTTAATAATTAAAATTTATATTTTAAATTCCTTAAATGTGTTTTCATTTCCTAAGTTGGCAATGTCTGCTGACTCCTAATAAATATCAATACTTTTAGAAATTTTTTTAAAAACAGTGGCAAAAACCCCAAACTTGCACCCAATAAGTAGCTTTTATCTTTTCATCCATAAAAAATTACCAGCTTGCACCTAGGTGATTGCATTATTACATAAATACCAAAAAACGCTTGTGTTTTCAGAGAATCCAGATAACTGGTACTTGTGTTGTATAATTTAACTGAGCTTTTACAACTGGTGAGATAGAATAAATTGAAAGCTGACATCTATTTGCATCTGTTTCTTTGGCAAGTTTAGCTATTATAGTGGCGAGAGCTGCTCACAGAATCAATATAACATCTTAAGTATATAGCAAGTAACTAGTTAAGATTACCTGAACCCTGATAGGTGCTACGGAGCTATCTAGCATATTTGCCAATATATAATAAATAGGAGATTTTTTAGAGGAGATTCTTTTAAAAAAGAAAAAAAAATCAATGTAACCAAAATATATTTCATAAGAAAAAAATTCATAAGAAATACTGTAATCTTTACACAATCAGTGTGTGAAAAGCTTTTAAAAACAAAATAATATTCAAGCATAAGCGACAAGTAATATAACTCTTAACAACAATGTAGTTACCTTTAATAAATATTTTACTCATCAAAGTCTTTACTATCACAGCCTGAGAAATTTTCTTTAAAATGTACAGTCCATTATTTGAAATACATTGTACTCTTGATTATCCATGCATGGCAATGCCAATGCACAAGCACAATGCTTTGCACAAAAATGTGTCAAAACAAACAAGGAAATGCAACTTTGTGTTTAGTTTTGATGATTATTTTGGATAATTTGTTCTGCATGTGCACAGTTGAAGGCATTGTTTCGGTTGATCACTGGTATGTTTTTGTTTCATATATATTTTCTCCTTAGTCTTTTTAAAATTTTAGAACTAAATGGTGAATAAAGAACACACTACAAGTACTAAGCACAAGGAAGTTGCTTACCTAAATTAATTAAAAGATTTTAACATTGTGAATTGACAAGAAAGCTCGCCAAAAATATGGAATTGATGTGCAAACTTTTTCATGATATTATTAAACAAAAAAGAAGTTAGAGATCTTCGAAAGAGATTGTGACAGTCCTTTTAATTGAAAGAGCATGAAACTCTTGCTAAGGCAGAAGTGAAGTAACACCAAAGTCTAATGAGAGTATTGTTTAACTAGAGTGATCTGACAACCGAGTAGAAAGGAACAACGTGAAAGGTAGCCGCCATCAATTGCGTGCTGGTAGCTCGGGTTGGTGAAATGTATGTTAAGCTCGGGTTGGTGAAATGTAAAGAGTGGATGGCAAGAGTGTCCATCCGAGTAGCAAATATTCTACACAAGTTCTCATATATGTGTGTATAATGTCTGTTAACAGAGTAAAATAAAAGATGATACAGTCCATTACAAATTTTGTGAGTGAATTCCATGAATATTCGTGTGATTCAATTCTATTCTCAAACATTTGTGGTCCTAGTGACCCAGTGGTAGGAAGATTAGTGCCTGTGGATAAAGTGCTGATTAAAAAGCTAAAATTTGAAGTTATTAAATTGATAGAAAGTGTGACATTTTGCTTTGTCAAAATATTTAGAAACAACTAGTGTGATTGGAATTACAAATTGCGGTTTTCATCTGGACTACCTCAAACGGAGATAAGTGACTTTGTTTGTATATACTCTGTATTATTAATTAGCTTTAAATTATGGAAGCATTGTTAATTAAGAAAAGAGTTTTAAAAGCAAGTATAACGAAAGCTACTTTGGACTTATAAAAGTATACTTGTGATTCGGTTCAGCTTACTTTGGACTTATAAAAGTATACTTGTGATTCGGTTCAGCTAGAGCTTTTTGAAAATAAATGTGCAAAATTTAACAATGAGCATGTTCAGATATTTTTAATAAATTATTTGAAGCAGTTGATTTAAAAGATTTTGATAAATATGTGACTGAACAGCAAACTGTTCAAGAGAACATTGATACTTTATGGGTTAAACAACAAATGTCAAAACTTAGTGTTAAAGATGCAAGTAATTTAAAGATTGAAAATACTAGTGCACAATGCATAAAATTACCTAAATTAAACTTGCCATCTTTTAATGAAAATATTCAGCATTAAGCTTTTGGGGTCTTTTCATTTCAAGTATTCATAGTAATGCATTAACGGATCCCCAAAAGCTCCTGTATTTGAAGTTATTGCTTCATGGGGAAGCAGCTAGGATTATTCAGTCAATCACAATTTGTAACAGCAACTATAAAATTGCTTGGGATCTTTTGGAAGAAACATACTCTAAGAAACGTGATTAGGTCAAATAAATATATAATAATAAAAATGCTCAATAAATATAAAAAATAAAAATGCTCAAATAAAGCATTTCATGTCAATTTCTCCCATACAAAATGAAAGCCTGTCTTCTATTTTAAAATTAGTAAACAAAATGAATTAAAGTTCTTTGGAAAATTTACCAAAAAATACAGGGTTTCTCATAAAACGTTTCTTGCATATATTTTGCTGCAAAAGTTAGATGTTTCCACTCATCTTTGGTGGGAAAGAGATTCAAAAGCAAATGAGCTACCTAAATTATCTGAGCTTATTATATTTCTAAAAAATCATGCTAGAACTTTGCAGTCATCAAAGTCATGTAATGTATTTAATGCAAAAAAGAGGTCAAACCTATTCGAAAGATAACTGCTTTGGTGTCAAATGTTAGAAATAAAGAATTTACATGTATTAGTTGTAAGAATAACAATTTTCACAAGTTATATAAATGTAATTCTTTCCTGAAAATGACTGTAAGGGAACGTCTTAAATTTGTTAAAAACATAAATTATGTTTTAATTGCTTGGCTCTTAATCCAACTAATTCTGCAAAAAATTGTCGTTCAGAATTTAGCTGTTCAAAATGCACGAAAAAACATCATACTTTGTTGCATTTTCCGAATTAAGATATTTCGCAATCCTCTGCTGCCATAGCGACTCCTGTGGGAAGGAAGGAAATATATGTTAATAACCCTGACTCCCTCCCTCAGTAAACAATTAAGCTAAATGCTAATGCCAGATGTTTTGCAATGTTATTTAATTGCAACCAAATAACCAATTTGGAATTAATTGGCTCAAGTCAGTGTTGTTCCTTTACTTCTGGTTTTGCTAATAAGCTTGGAATAAAAAGGAATAAAATTAACATAGCAATGTCATGTTTAAATGGAATGGCTTTATCAGTAAAATCCAAGCTTACTGCTGTGATATCAAACAAGTATGATTACCACAGAGCTCTTGAATTCTTTGTTGTAACTAAAATTAATGATTTAGTACCAGTGCATTATTTTCACAGCTTCCTCAAAATATTAAACTAGCGGATCCGCATTTTAATAAACCACAGAAAATAGATGCCTTGTTAGGTGCAGAATGCTTTTATGAACTATTGAAGGCTGATTTAATGCATCCATGAAATTCAAATTTTACTTTTCAAAATTCCGTGTTTGGATACATTGCTAGTGGTGCAAATTTTGGTTCAAATTCAGACAGTACAATTCACTGTGGATTTATGACAGTTTAAGAGGAGTTAAATTCACCAATCAAGTCTTTTTGGAAAATTGAAGTTGTTACAGAATCTCTCAAAATAAAAAATAAAGAAGTAGTAGAATGTGAGGATCATTTTGGGAAAACACATCAGCGGGATATCAAGGGTAGATATGTAGTGACTCTACCATTAAAGCAAGATATCCAGTTGATTGACTCTTTGCAACTGGCCACACACAACAGTTAGATAATTTATAGAGGAGACTAGACAAAATCCTTGACATTTCTAGGATGTACTGTGAATTCACGAATGAATATGAAGCGTTAGGGCATACGCAAAAAATGCAGAGTGTGTCAGAAACTCCTAAATACATAATGCCTCATCATGGTGTTTATAGAGCAGAGAGCAACTAAGTTTCGAGTGGTACTCGATGCTTCGGCTCCTTCATCGTCAGGCTTTTCATTAAATGACTGCTTGATGAATGGAGGTGTGGTTCAAAATGACCTGTTCTCTACCTTGCTACAATTCAGAAAAACACAAGGTGGCTTTCACTGCTGATATATGCAAAATGTATTGGCAGATTCATATAAATCCTGAGCAACGCAAACTTCAATGCACCTTTAGGGAAACTACGTTTAATGATGCATCTAAGCTTTATCAATTACTTACCATAACATACAGAACAAAACCAGCACTTTTTTTAGCAACAAGAGTTTGGAGGCAATTCGCCACAGATGAAAGGGATAAGAATCCATTGGCTTCTAAAACGACACTCAACGATTTTTATGTTGATGACATTTTGTCTGGTGCAGAGGATGTCACCTCTGCTGTAGAACTGCAACAGCAGTTACTAACCATGCTACAATCTATGAAAATGGAATTGCACAAGTGGTGCTCAAACGAAAAAATTCTTTTAGAACAAGTTCTATTCGAAAAACAAGAGTATCAGTTTGAAGAATCTTCATAAAGCACCAGAAAGACTCTAGGTTTAAGATGGAATCCAGAAGACTCTTTTAGTTTTACTGTGTCTAGTTCGTCTAACATCTGTACTAAATGTTCGGTTTTGGGCACATATTGCTAAACTGTTGGATCCTTTAGGTTTCCTATGACTTGTAATCATGCATGATAAGATGTTTCTGCAAAGGATGTGGCTTTTACATGTAGAATAAGATAATCCACTTCATTTCAAAGAGCAAGACACATTTCAAAAGGTAAGGCAAATCAAAGTCCCTCATTACACTCTAATATAATCAATTAAAGGAACTGAGCTCCACTGTTTTGCTGATACTTCAAAGATTGGATATGGTGGAATTATTTACTTGCATTAAGTCTCTGAAACTGACGACCTAATTTCTTGTGGTCTGAGCCCAGAAAATATTGTTAATAACTCTTCATGGTATCAAGGACCAAATTTCCTGTATCAACAGGTCATTAATTATAACAGTGTTAATAACAACTTGGAAAAATCAAATGAGAACTATGTACACGAACTGAAATTTATTTCTAATGTAAATTTGACAGTAACTATTAACAATTCTCTTTGGAATTATGTTTTAAGATTTTTAAGAAATTGTAGATCCAAGAAAAAATAACTATGTTCCTCGACTGTAAAGGAAGTTTCGTCAAGTGAAAGGAAATTGCTTTCCTTAGTAAAATGGCAAAGCTTTCCTGAATAATTCAAGGAGTAGGGGAAGTAAGAAAAGGGAAGTAGGTTAAAAATAGTCAGTTAAAAATTTTTATGCCTCTTTTTAGATGAATCTCAAGTTTTAATTTAGAAGTCAAACAACAACTATGTCCCCTGACAGGAGTTCCATTCGAAAAACAAGAGTATCATTTTGAAGAATCTTCACAAAGCCCCAGAAAGACTCTAGGTTTAAGATGGAATCCAGAAGACTCTTTTAGTTTTACTGTGTCTAGTTTGTCTCAGTTTTGGCAGATATTGCTAAACTGTTGGTTCCTTTAGGATTTCTAGGACCTGTAATCATGCGTGCTAAGATGTTTTTGCAAAAGATGTGGCTTTTACATCTAGAGTGGGATGATCCACTTCCTTTCAAAGAGCAAGACACATTTAAAAAGAGTGGAACACATTTCAAAAGGCCTTATCAGAGGTGAGACAAATCAAAATCCTTCATTATACTTTGATATAATCAATTAAAGAAACTCTAATATAATCAATTAATCTAATATAATCAATATAATACAATCAATTAATCAATTAAAGAATCTCAAATTATTAGAGTAGGTGGTAGACTACAGCAAGCTAACTTGCCTTTTAACACAAGGCACCTTGCTGTCTTGCCAAAAAATCATAAATTGACTCATTTAGTTTTGTTAGACCACCATCTTCGACCCTTTCGTACTGGGGCACAATTGTTCTTGCATAGTGTTAGACAAAATTTTTGGCCAATAAGTAGATATAATCTTGCTAGAAAGATCGTAAGAAAATGTGTAATGTGTGCCAAGGTAAAACCACTATTGCTGGATCAAAAGATGGACAGTTTGACATTAGAAAGGCTAAATCTACCCTTTCCGTTTAACCACACTGGTGTTGACTTTTGTAGTCCTTTTTGGTACAAAATATACATCTCAGAGGAAGAGCATAGTGAACAAGATTTATGTTGCAATTTTTGTTTGCCTCTCGACTCAAGCAGTCCATCTACAGATCGTTTCAAATTTGTCTACAGAATCATTTATTGCAACCTTAAAACAATTTAATTCTAGAAGAGGGAAATATAGCGACAATGCATGAAATTTTGTTGGGGCTACCAATGAATTGAAGCGACTATGCAATTTGGTAAAATACCCTGATGAATTCTAACTAAATATCTGACACCTGAAAGGATTCACTGGAAATTTATTCCTTCCAGGGCTCCTCACTTTAGGTATCTGAGAAGCAATCACTTAAGTTTTATCTTAAACGTGCAGTTGTAAGGTTGATTTTTACATTTGAGGAGTTACAATTTTGAACTAAACTGAAGGAATTTTAAATTCACATCCAATATCCTTGCTGTCGAATGACGCCAATGATTTGGAAGCACTTACACTCTTACACTTTTTAGTCGGGCGACCTTTAACATCTATGACAGAGCCTGATCTTACTGATTTCTCTCATAATTTTTAAAGTGCTGAAAGTGCACTACTAAAGTAATCCAATATTTGTGGAAAAGGTGACAAAATGTCATTTACAGCAACATTTTATGTGGTATTTTTCTAAGGATAACATTAAAAAAGGCACTATAGTTTTACTAAAAGAAGACAACATGTCCATTTCAACTTCGTTACTAGGGAAAATCGAAGAACTAATTTATGGTAAAGTTACAGTTTGTACTGTAAAAACCAAGTCAGGTATTTTAAAAAGGCCAATAACTAAATTAGCTGTACTACCAGTAGATGTTACATAAATTCAATGTATATTTGCAGAGTTAAAAAAATTTATTATTATTTATGCATTGTATTTGAATTCATATTTTCTGCATTTCAAATTCTGTGTTTAATTATGTTTATTGCTTTATTCATGTGTATCAATTTAAATTTTTGTCACACATGCTTTGGACTATATGGTGATTTAAAAACTGTTTAATTTTGGTCATTGTTAACTGTGTAACAAATACCTAACCTGGGCAGTATGTTAAGACAGAAGTGAAGTGACAACAAGATATACTGAGAGTATTGTTTAACTAGTGATCTGGCAACTGAAAGAAAGGAAAAATGTTGAAAGTTAGCTGACATTGATTGAGTGTATGCTGGTAGCTCAGGTTTGTGAAATGTATGTTACGGAGTGAATGACAAGAGTGTCCATCTAAATAGTAAATATTCTACATAAGTTTTCATATATGTATGTGTAATGTCTGTTAACCTTTTGAGGCCGGGTCTTTGGTAGCAGTAAAAGCTACCAAAGGACGGGGAATCTTGAACCGAATGCTTCCCCCCTTTAAGAAATCACCTCCTATTTGCAACAAAGATTCTTGTGTGTAGTTTAATGGATTCTCAGAGGGGTGCATCTATGTCCCAAAAGGAAGACTTTTGAAAGAGATAAGTGGTTAAAACCCTAGGGACATCAAATTTGACATTTCACCCCACTTTTCAGCCTGGAAAATGGGGGAAAAAAACATGGCCACTAAAGTGGACAACCCCGTCTTTTCAAAGAGAGGCTACTATAATGGCCAGCCCGTCTTCAAAAGGTTAACAGAATAAAAGTAAAATAAAATAAAGTTAAATAAGTTAAATAAGAATAAAGTTAAATAAGTAAAATAAAAGATGATACAGTCCATTTCAAATTTTGTACCTGAATTCTGTGAATATTTGTATGATTCAATTCTATTCTCAAACAATTCTCAACACACAAAAACTTAGATTCGGCTATGCTAACATGATTTAGGAAGGGCCAATCAGCGGTCACATGTGCATAAAGAAATTCAAGGATTTCATTAAATCAAAGGGGATTCGAATACAATGATATAACAGCACTCTCAAAAATACACCATGAAATTCTACAAATATTTAAATGTTCTCAAAAACAAATTACTGATTTTTTTAAGAAATAAAAACATACAATATGCATGAAAATTGATAGTTTGGATAACCAGTATTTTTTAATTATCCATAACCTACTTCTCTAGCATTAGCCCAGATAATCTAAAGTACACTGTATTAGCAATTAGCTATCATCATTTTAAACTGTACTCAAATTATATAAAGTTATATTATCAAGAATGGATTTAAAATTGCTATATTTTTATAATACATATAGCAGTCTCCATTTTTAAGAAACTGAAATTTAGAGACCATTACTATTTCATGCTATGACAGCAAATCAAGCAAAGCTCATGAAAATCATATTGTATGAATATGCTGAGAGTGCAGAGTGGATAGGACTGTTTCTAATCTCACTCACATCCAATGATTAAGAGTTTATTTTTAGTCCACTGACTAAACGTTTTTATAGCCCAGGACTAATAAGTAATGCCTTTTGCAATGATTAGAGGTATTTTTAACCATTCCTCACACAGAACAGCCATTAGTTTACTTATGATGCTGGAAGGGGAAAAAATGTTTTTTAAGTTCTCTAGAATTATCAAAATAACTCGATGATGTGGAGTTACTTCATGAGATTACTCAGCTTAAAAAAGATGTTTAAACTCACTTTCATGCTTAAGACACAATAACACGCCGAATAAATACTAATTCAGAAATCAAACAACAAAAATCAGCGTAATATTTGCAAAATTTTCACAGGACTAGTTTCGATGGTTTTACCGAACCACCATCTTCAGCTGCAAAACCGCAAATGAACAAGATAGGAAATAATGATTAGATAAGATAAGAAAGCCTGGACAAGAATAAGCAAGTGGCGCCATCTGTTGGCGAAACCAGAACTAAAACATAATTTCTCTAAAAGCCGAAGGCAAATTTGGATTGGAATTAGGGTCGTTAACTAGAACAGAAAGATTTTTATGAATGTGAAATGCCTCTAGAAAATCCAGTTCTCCAATGGAAGATGTTTTTTGAATAATTTTAGCAGCAGAAAAATTGAAAGTGTGATTTTCGGACCAACAATGTTGAGCAACAGAAGACTTCTGTGTTTCCTTTTTTCTAACATATGCCTCATGTTCTTTGACACGAAATTTTAAGGCTCTCTTAGTCTGGCCAATGTAAATTAAACCACACTGGCAAGGAATCCTATAAATACCCCAGGAATTCATATCCGGAATGGGGTCTTTGAGTATAGAAGTCCGAATTTTATTGATGGGAGAATAAACAACTCGAAAGTTAAATTTCTGCAAAATATGTGCAACTTTATAGCTAATTGATGGAAAGAAGGGAATGACAACAGAATTTTTATAATCTCCTAAAATAAGAGTGTGGCTTTTAGTGTGTTGAGATGAGAATTTTTTAACTGCTTGATTAATAATGTTGGGTGAAAAGCCCCTGTCAATAGCTATTGCTTTTAAATAATTTAGTTCTTCATCAAGGGCTAGTTTGGAGGAGCAAACTTGAAGAGCACGGAAAACATAGGAATAAAATGAAGCTAACTTTTGTTTAGTCGGATGACATGATTTAAAGTGTGGTGGAAGGCAAACAGATGAAGGTTTACGGTAAACTGTAGTACTGAAATTGGATGTGTTACGTGTGACCAGAATGTCGAGAAACGGAAGAGAATTGCAAGTCTCAAGTTCAAAAGTGAACTGAATAGCAGGATCGATAGAATCACTTTCATGCTCTTCAAACTATTCTGTTGCTAGTTTTGCAATATGATGTAGTGCACTCATTGTGTGATAAGCTCCTTTGAGATATACCATTTGATAAAAGGACCTCTAGAACTAGTTGGTAATAATGATTTGATCAATTAATGGACCCAGAGACTTCTATCATAATGTGGTGTAAATATTCATAACTAGTCTACTTCAATGCTTTAGTTTGAATCCAAACCATATGGGATCATGAACATACTTTTCCCAAAAATGAGAGAGACAGTGAAGGTGGACTGATCCACTTGATACAGAACAATACACCATTACTTTTCCATGATTTAAGTTTTACAATCCTAACATGAATCAAACCAAGCTTAAGCTTGGATACTGGCTATCAAAAGCTTTGTCACTGCCCAATCATGAATATTACACATATAAAGCTTCTGACCCATATAACAGTCTTCATAGAAAAAAATAAATCCAAATTATTGTTGAATTCTGCCATGATTAAAGTAACTGCAGTTTTATACTATTTTAGGGCATAATTATTTTTGGCATTTTAATATCCTCTTTAAATCATTTCTCTTACTTCAGTAATAAATTTAACCGAAGGTAATACACTCACTTAACACCTTCTTTAGATCATTTACCTTAGTTCAATACTATGACTGGAGGAAGTTCTTTATCTCTTCTAAGCATACAGACTGCATTCATAAATATAACACAAGAACTTCCTATTATAATAAACAACATATGAGCTTCAATTTATTGAAGTATATAATAATTCTCACTGTCAGAAGTCAGTACCTTTAATACCACTAAAATAACAAACTTCATTCTCTGATGATGCTAAGATATTTGAATGCATTCAGAGCTGTATATTAAAGTGCTTACGCTGACTTAATTCAGGTGTTCTCAACATTTTTTGTCCCATGAATCCCTTCACCATTGTTAGATCATTCCTCCCTTTCCCAAAATTTGCAAAATACATATATATACATTTATTTAGATTTAGATTATTTTCTAATGTGCTTTATAAATTAAACAACACAATTTACAAATTTTTTTTTTTTTTTTTTTTTTTTTTTTTTTTTTGTAAATTGTGTTGTTTAATTTATAAACCTGAATAAAAGTAGTTTTTTGTATTCAAAAACTAAAACTCAATATTAAACAGCTAAATAAAAGAATCACCACATTCTACTTCTGAAACTATGGAATCCCCCCTAATTGAGAAACTTTGCACCAAATGTTTTGAGAAATTTCACACCAAATGTTTCAATTGCATTGTTAGCCCTAAGGGGGAATTTGCCCAGAAGTGCTATTAATTTCTTTTTGGCATTTTGTGTCGTCCACTATAAAATGATGTTTCACTTCTCAAATTGTTGCCACCAAATCTTAGAGACCAACATTATATTTAAAGAAATTAAATAATGAAGAATCTGCAGGAATGTATGCATGTTTCTCGCAATGTGAAAAACTACACCACCTAGAGACATCAAATTTTGAATAACATAGTCCTCCCCTCGAATGTGGGCATTTGGAAAATCGAATTTGGTATTATTTTATTATCTCTTTTATAGTTTGTAAAATTTTAACAAATTTTTGATTAACAAACTTGATGCTTTCAAAGCGAGCAATGGCAACATTGTACCAAAAAAAAAAAAAAAAAACTTTTATCTTCAGCTCATGTAACTATGTATCAGAAAATCTAAAGCTATGCTCTTTCTAAATATTTTGTGATATTGCTGTTGAATTGAATTTTATGGTTTAAGTGAATATGATAATAAAGGTATCACACAAAACATTAAAAAAAATGCCCTTTTGGGCGTAATATAAAACCTGAAAGCTGTCAGATTTTTTACTTTTTTTCTGATTATTATCAACAAAATATTAAAAATAATATAAACCTCAACACAGTATTTTAGTACAAGTAATGAAACTTAGTTCTTTTCTATTACATCTCTTGCTAACTATATAGCACAGTGTAACTGATTTTTCCATCCCTCTCATCACTAGAAAATGATTGCTGAGAATACAGTATATTAGTTTCATTTATTATTTGTGTACTCAGCTCAAGTTTCATTCGTCTGTATTTAGCTAAAATTTTATTTCAGCACTTATCCCTTTCCCAAGAGAAAGACTCATCGATTTCAAAATTGCCGTCTGGGGTCAAAACTTTACACAATTGTGGGGGTTAAATGTGGCATGCTAGCCCCCAAAAGATACCTGTTGCTTCGTGTTTTTCAAAATCCTAGAATGCAAGGAAAATGAAAAGAGGTGATTGACAACCAATTTGTCATTCGGGAGCCACACCTTCTTCCCTTTGTGAGGTGTAATAAGATCATACAAAGGGAAAGCTCGCTTAAAATGGAAATGTACTTAAGTTCCATCTCATAGTGTAATCACAAAAACTGCTGGTTTGAAAGCATGCTTTTATTCTTTAGGGAAATTCTTTTTTAATTCTTTGTTAATTTCTCATGAAAGACTAGAGACAGGGTTGCCACTCAAACAGGAGAATGAAATTCCATGACTTTTCCCGGTATGTTTCAAGAAAATTCCAGTCTATCCGCGTAATGTACGTTGGCTGTGCTAAGAGGTAAATTAATTATGGTATTACTTGTACTGTGTAGCAAATTCACTTAATTATTCAATAAATCCCAGAGGACATTTATTCTTGGTACACTTTGTTTGATAATTTTGTTTACTTTTCCACTTAAGAAACTTAATAAAATTTAAGATATATACATTGGATAGCAATTTTACGTTTTATTTAATTATTACTCATGATCATCACCAGTTCAACATGAGGCTAATTCGGTTCTTATAAATCACAACGCAATGCTAAAAGCTACGTTAGATTTTAGGTAAATTTAATTTGTGTGAGGTGTCTTCTTAAAAGGCACCTTAACACTTGAAAACACAAATATAATAGGAGTTGTTTTCTCCACTGAAGATTGAGATTAGAATCTCCCCAATCTGGAATAAAATAAGGCTTTTTTTTTTTTTTTTTTTTGCAGACATTCTGCAGCTAAATGAAAGAAAGAAATCTATTTAATGATATTTTTTTACTAAACTGAGGTATTTTATATTTATTTCGCAGCATACATAAGGAAAAAACATGTGCATTAAATTTCGTGATGTTATCACACTGCTAGAATTAATTTCAGGATTATGCCAGAGAAAATTTCCTGAAATTTGGAAATATTATTTACTAATGATAAATAAATTTAGAGGGAAGAAGCAACATTAAATGATATGAATAACATAAAAATTAAGATAATTACTTAAAAATTGAATTAGAATAATCAACGATATTTTAGCGAATATAGTTATATTACATGGTTAGCCTAGATGACTGATTACAATTTTTTTATTTTACTGCAAAATGACAAGGTATTTATTAAAAAGAAAAGAAAAAAAAAGATTTTGCGGTAAAATCCTAGTATACGGTACGGCCTTCGAACGATTTTGAAAATTAGATTGTCGCCAAGAACAAAATGACTCATTTGCTGCTCATCATCATGTCGCCAAATCCCGCTGCACATGGAGATTATTCTAACCAAAGAACGTCTATGTAAAGAAGAAAAGGTTCCATACACCTAAATGCTATTACGCGGGTAGAAAGCGGAGGAAAAATTTGCCAAGGGATTTGGCGACGGAACCTGGCGGCCAGAATTTCCCTCTCCGCGATGTGTACAGGAAATTGAGAAACATGTGTTAAGAAGAAACATTCTTTGACAAAAAAGAAAACTACGAAAATCCGTTTTTAAATTATTGCGAAAAATCTAAGAAGAAACGTTTTATCAAAGAACATTTTTTTTCTTGGATTTTTCACAATATTTTTAAAAACGGATTTTTGAAGTTTCCCCCCCCCAAAATAACTAATCCATGAATTAATTTACTTGCGCCAAAAAATATTTTCTTTTCCTTTAGAGTTTAAAGAAATTTTAAACGACATTCATTTTATGAACTCTTGATAACGTGACCTTCGAACTTCGACACCGGTTTTGAGCGACAGATATATTGCGCATGCACAGCTGTTTCCCTCTATGATGGAACGGAGCCACGTCTGTTGCAGAGAGGTTTTCTTTCTTTACAATACATATTTTTTTATTCTAACCTTCATGGTACCGTATACTAGGATTAAACCCATTTTGTTTTATACGAGAACAGGTACTTTCTTTAGTTCATGCACTGCACATGCGATTCTCGAGGTTACTGGAAACCAAAAGTTGCGGGAAACTTGATTTGCCTTTCTAAAAGACAATCAAATTGGAGCTGCGAAAATTGGCTCTATGCCAGCTGCCCGAATGACACTCACGTGATACACAATTCACCAAAAAAGTTATCTCTGCCGACGTCGGCACAAACCTCGCCTTTTTTAGTGGGATCGTTGTATGAAATTCCCCAACTTTTCCAGATTTTGACTAAAACACTTAAATTCCCTGAATTTTTTGGTCAATTTCCGAATTCCCTGATTTTTTCCAGGTTTCCCGGTTTTCCAGGTAGCGTGGCAACCCTGTAGAGAACACAAGAGAAATTCGCCCTCTGGTTGATACAAACAGGTTGTTTCCGAAATAAATTTTCACAATTGGTGAAAGGAGGGAAAATATTTCTAAGGCCCGTTTTAGATGCCAAAAGATTTAGACGCCATGTTTATCCAAAAGTTTAAAAACAACTCCTAGGAAGCCAAAGGGGTTGAAAATCTGAATAAGCGCTTTGTAAGAGATCAAATAAAAAAATTGTTTAACGACGTTTCATCTTGAACAAAAAGATATATATTACAACCTATATTTACAAAAAATAAAAATGGGACCCTTACGGTCTGTGGTGATGTCGATAAGGAGCGCGCCTTGTGCCCTCCGATAAGTGTGGCAACCCTAGAGGAGAAGTTTCTTACGAGTAGCGAGAGAGCGAAACAGGCCGGCTGTTGGGCAGTGTGCGCGATGTTCCGAAATAAAGCTTAATTTTTATTGTGCACTATGTCTTGTTAATATTTATATTAATGCAGTAAGAACATAATCTGTGATATGGAATTCGAGGATTGGTGGTAAAACATATAGGAAATCACCATAGGTCCTCGATCATCTAAAGTGTGTGTGCGTGGAAGGGGGCGATTCTTGATATCATAGTATGAAGCATAGTTTTTTTCACATACAGTCAAAAGTCGTTAATTCGGACACCCATAATTCGGAATGATCTATAATCCGGACCTCAAAACTAAAAACTTTCTGCGCATGCGCCGCGTTGACACATGCGCATAGGCGTTTACGCGTGCGCGTAAGACCCTTTACGACTGCGCATATGAGTTTGCGCAAGTGCAGAATACGTTTTCGCGTGCGCGTTTTATTATAATGGACGTATAAGCTAAAATTATCTAATTATCTATTTCAGTTAATGTTGATGATTGCGTTGTTCCTTAATTTTCGAATTGGATCCGGCTTATTATTTTTTGCAGACTGTAAGAGCAATTTTATAAAAGTAAGCTTAAACTTTCGATTATATCAAACAGAATTTCCGATATATATTTGTTAATAGCGAAAGTATGTTTTGCATCTAAATCGATCTAAAGCGAAAGTATGTTTTGAAATCCGAAATCTGTTTATCAATTTCACGCTGCTCGGCGGGGGGACCGCCGCGTGGCGGGCGCGTAATGAATTTTAAGTTGATCTGTCAACACTATCTTTATCTTCAGCGCAGATGTTTTTATTTTATTTGGCT
This sequence comes from Stegodyphus dumicola, assembly GCF_044657685.1. Taxonomy (NCBI): domain Eukaryota; kingdom Metazoa; phylum Arthropoda; class Arachnida; order Araneae; family Eresidae; genus Stegodyphus; species Stegodyphus dumicola. The sequence continues at coordinate 139,831,709 of NC_140771.1, read as the reverse complement.
TATAATTCCTTACCAAATGTAGTATTTCATCTCGATATGCTCCGTCTTTGATATGATTTAAAACAAGTTCCTCGTCATTATAATTCGCTTTCGATAGCGAAGAAAGTAACAGAGGTTATTGAAAACGAAAAAATTTCGATTGACAAATTAGTCGGTGTTCTCGACACAGCAATTATAGGACTTGAACAGCGTAACTTTGTAACTGAACAAGAAATTATGTCTGTTTAATAGAATTATAGAGAAAGTATTATCACATGAAACGAAGCAAAACTTAAACAACTTACATTGAAAGAAATGTTTAATAAAGTAAACAAATAAATATTAAGCTTTTTCTTTTTGCAAATTTTGATACCCTTTAGATTATAATTGTTCTTTATTTCATAAATTACGGTTTCATATTTTTAATTTTAGAATTTCTGCATGCCATCTTACGAGATTTAAACTGATGATCTATAATCCGGAAAAATCTATAATCCGGAATCGCCGAAGTCCCGACGAGTCCGGATTAACGACTTTTGACTGTATTATCTAAAGCATAAAATACAACTTCAAAAATGCAACATACTTTCTGAGTCATAGTGCTTCATTTTTCTTTTTTTTTTTAATTTTTGGCTGAGTTACATCTGCTTGTAATATTATACTAGTTCAGTTACAGCATGATACAATTTACACATGCAGTGTTATATTTGCTAATTTTTTTAATAAAATAATAATATTGATTTTAAATCAACTTAAAAAGCTTTTTACCCATAGTTTACATAAGTGTGTTCAGCCGGGTTGCATCCTCAAAGTGAATAAAAACATAAATTTTATTTTTTTAATTTTAAATTTCTACCGAAATTTTAAAATTTTTTGTCTTTAGACTTACATAACTATATTCAAGCACTCATCACTAGAAGCACATCAAAAGTATGCAAAATTAATTTTTTAAAAAAAATTAACAGTTGGCAGCTACCTGGAAAAAAATGTCTGAGAGGGGCCCGGTATAAAATATATAGCAGGTCTCAAAATTTAGGATTTCGCTCTAGATTTTTTTTAAGTCTCAATTTTGTGTCCTTGGGTCCATAAGTTATAGTTCATGCAAAATTTTACTACAATTTAAATTATTTTATATACCGCCCCTCAAAGGGTTAAAAGCAGATTTTTGTTTCTGTTTATAAAGATTTGTTAAATTTTTATAAGAAATTTTATGGCGATCATTTTAAGCATATGTTCAAAGCAATTTTAAGGCAAAATATATATTCTTACTGCAGTTTGTTACTCAATGTTAGTTTCAAGTTTGTTTATAAAAACTGTTGAGACTTGGAATCCAACAAAAACAGTGCATGTGAAAAGGATGACACTGCTTAATGTTAAAACTAGAGAACAGTTATGCTTAAACTGATAGAGTTCAGTGCATTTTGAAACTTGGCATACATAAATAATACATAAGACCCAGATTAGTATCTATAATTAGTATAAACAATACATAAGGCACAGATTAATATTATAAACAATACGTAAGTACCCAAATTGGTATCTACAATGCTTGCAGGCAAAAATTTATTCAATTTATTATATAAAGCTGTCTTTTCCCAATGGCATTTTTATACATCCTTGAAAAACATTTGTTAAAATAAAAAAACTATGCTACTTAAGATCTGATATTAATAAAATTATAAGCTAATTTAAAACTTTGTTCACATTTTAAGAAAATGTATCATCCAAAACAATCCAAATAGAACCTGCATTAGTCTACAGCTACATTAGTCTTTACATATATATTATATAAATTGTAGGTTAACCTATATTTTAGAGAGCCCCTTGGATTATTGCCAAGTTGCTGTTTCATTTATGGTAACCTGAGCAGTTGAATGTTATGGAAACCTTATTATGACATGATTGGTTGCATGACTGCAGTGAATTTAACTGATGGGAAAATATTTGTTGGATGTCAATTAGAAAATACGTTGCTTTGCATCGTAAAATGCATCGTAAACTGTGTGCTTTGCATCGTAAAATGCATCGTAAACTGTGTGCTTTGCATCGTAAAATGGCTGTCGCTGGTAAACTGGGTGTTTGGTGGTATAAAATGAGAGAGCGAAAGTTACAGAAGAACAGAAACTGGTGCTACTTTGGTAGATGGTTGCACGGATTTTTGGCAATTTACATCGGCGCAATTGTTGGAGCGGTTTTTACAATTGTCAGCCATCTTGAAAAATGCTGTTTTTACGTATTTTACGCATAGTAAAGTATTCTAAACTTTAAAAAAATAATGGATTAATTTTTTGTTGAAAATGTCGTTTTTTAAGATGGCAGGCAAATGTAAATAAATACATTTACTATGAGTATAAAATACTAAAGTAAGGTTAAATTATTACTTTCATACAGCACAGAAACAGAATAAAAACACCGCTATAAAAACATTGTGCCAACATTTAATTGAATTAAAACATTACTTAAATTGAATATTGAATTAAAAACCACATACCAACTTTTAAAAGAATTAAAATGTTATTACTTAAATTGAATATCGAATTAAAAACATCATACCAATGTTTAAAAGAATTAAAATGTTACTTAAATTCAAATCCTTTAAAATAAGTTTTATAGGATATAATTATTTAACATTAAAACATATGTGGCAATAAATATCTCAGTAATTTTTTAAACGGTGTATTAATTTTTTAATAAAAATTGAAGTATACAATTATAAAGTAAAAGAAAAATGTGTACTTACATTTTTTTTAGTATTTAACCTGTCGTATATTGATAAGTACCACAAAAAAATCAAAATCATAATTTAGATATGAATGAAAAAAATTTGAAAAATGTAATCTAAGGAATTCGAAGAGATGAATAATAAAATTTTAAAATGGCACAATAATGCACAAATATTCAGTAACCAATCAGGGAGCTGATTACAGCTTGTTAATGCACAAATATTCTGTAACCAATCAGGGAGCTGATTACATCACAAATAAATTAAAATTACTTAAATAATCATACATAATAAAATCATTTTTAAAAAAATGCAAAATTAAATTGTATTTTAATATTTAACAGCCATAAATAATGTTTAAAACATTAGATTAAATTTATAGATATTAAAATCAATTACTTTTAAAGTAATGTTACGTCATTACATCATTCACAACATAAAATTCCATAAAATATCATAAACAATAAAATTTTTATTTCAAATAAAAATGCAAAATTAAATTGATTTTTAATATTTAGAAGCCAAAAATAATATTTAAAACACGGAATTTATACATAATAAAATGCATTATTTTTTTTAAATGCATTATTTTTTAAATAAAATGACAACAAAGTATCAGTTACCATAAATAACTTGTCTAGCAATGGATTACGTATCACTCGCCAAAAACAGTACAACCATCTATCAAAGTAGCACCCAGAAACTTTGTTGGATGTACGGAATTATAAGTGTCCTGTTTGTACGAAGGAAATGCATATGGTCGAAGGTAAAGATCGTTCAGAGGGCTTTGAATGGGTTTGTTGCATAAAAGGTTCAAATGCTCACCATATAAAGCATTCCATTAGAAAAAGAACATGGTTTGAGGAAAAATTTTGGATGCTATTAAGGAATTTTGTGTGCCACAGAAATTTCTAAATAAATTAAGTGGATATTTCCTTTGTGTACTGTGTAGATATAATAAGATGTATTTCCTTTTTTATGTTATTTCATTTTTTGATTTAAAGTACAGTTTATTGAGATATACATTTTTTGTTTGGCTGTAATGTAGAACTGGGTGCTCCTTTGATTTTTAAGTGAAAATAGATTGATGTATATATGTACATAATCAAGTCACATTTTTTGTTTGGCTGTAATGTAGAACTGGGTGCTCCTTTGATTTTTAAGTGAAAATAGATTGATGTATATATGTACATAATCAAGTCAATGCGCAATGCCAAGTTTGTGCAATTCTCTGATGCTTTTCTTAATTAAATTTAAGATTGATGAATACATGGACACCGAATTTGTGCAATTCTTTGACTTGTAATTTTTGTTTTGTGTAAGGACCACCTTGAAATTGTGCCTTGCTGGCTAATCTTCAATTTTTGCCACAGGGCACCCTTAAATATATTTTTACTAAACTGTATTTGAATAATAAACATATAATTAAAAAAAAACACTTACTTATTTACAACACACTGTAATATATATTCATCTGTCACATGCTGTTTCGATAACAATTCACATTTTGCATTACCATTAGGAATAATAGAATCTAAAATATAAAACAAAAATCTTCTATTTACATAATTAAAATATCTGTTCACACAAAAAAATATATATATATATATATATAAAAGTTCTATACTTTTAAATGTTACACTGATTCAGGCAATACAATAAAATGCTAAAAATTTAGCTGATTATTATTTCATTTCATAACCTGTTACACACGCATACTTAGTCTTAAAATATTTTAAGACACAAAAAATGATCATAACAGAATTATTCCCATTTAAAAAAAGTAATAAATTTAGAACAAATAACTACAATCAAGTGAAAAATTATTATTTATAAAACAATGAAGCAATGTGCAAGATACAGATTTTTATACTTATTAACCCATTAACAGTTTGACACGGATTTTCTCGTTCTTTTATGCAGGTCTCTTAACGGTTCGTTACGGATTATTGTTAGCTTAAATGTACCCTCGAAAACGGACAGTCCTGTGTTTTTGTATCAGTGAAAAAATGCGCCAAAAACGACTAGCCCGTATTTTTGTATGTCTTCCAACCCCCAATGCCTAAGGGGACAAGGGTCCATGCAATCCTGATGACAATGGGTAATGGCTGTCATTAGCGTGGGGAGAAATCTTATTGATGTTTTGGGATAAAGGCCTTACACTGACTCTAAAGAAACAAATTTATTACCAGTTACAAAGTGGATGCATATATAAAGGGATTTAAGAATTTCCGTTTTAGAGCAGTTATTGAATAAAAAATAGAATTTTTTACAAAATGAACGTTTACCTATAAGAGCATTAATGAATTAAAACGAGAAAAATAAAAGTAATAAATGCAAACATAAAAATCTGAAAATGCAAATCTTTCAGAGTTTACATTACGCCCAAAAGGGCGCTTTTTTAACGGTTTGTGGGTTACCTTTATTTTTAAATATCATGTTCTTTGCGCTTAAACCATAAAACTTCTGTTAAACAGCAATACCGCAAAATAAATTTTAAATGAGCATATCTTTAGAATTTCCGATACACAGTCTCGCCCGTTGGAGATAATTTTTTTATATTATTATTTTCATACAGTGTTGTCTTTGCTCGCTTTCAAATCGTTCAGTTTCTTAATAAAAAATTCATTGAAGTTTTATGTAATATGAAACAGATAATAAAACAAATTCAAAATCTCGGCTTCGAGATGCCCATATTCGGGTGGAAATGTACGTTATTCAAAATTGGATGGGTCTAGGTACCGTTGTTTTATCACAATGCGATGGGTTTGGTCTAGGTACCGTTGGATGGTAACCTGCATAAATGTATGTATGTAAACATACATACATTTACGCAGGTTATTCATTATTTAATTTCAAGGCAGATAGCCCTCGAGTGCTTTGCCGTAATCTAATAAACCAAAACCATTATTTAATTTCTTTAAATATAATACAGGGCTGTAATATTTGATAGCAACAGTTTAAAAAGTGAACTGACATAGTTTTCAAAGCAAAATGCCAAAATGAAGTTAATAGACCTTCTCGGCTAATGCCCTTTGAGCTAAAAATAATGTATCGTGTAATTTAATGGGAATACGAGATTAAATAATTCTCTTTAAAAAATTCTTCTACAAATTTATATCACAAATAATAAAAACGTGAGTCTCTCTTGATAAATTTATAAATCTTATACGTCTGACAATGCGATTCAATTATTTGATTTCGTAATTTAAGAACCTATGATTCTTGTTATAAAACTGTACAGGAATTTAGCAAAGAGGCTATTAAGTAAACTCTTATTACCATTAATCCATGCGATAAACTATTATTATTATTACTTTTGGTTTAGTCTTTTACTTCTAAGTATCCTTTTACCTCAAATAATCGAAAAGATATATAAATTTAAAACAAAATTCGCCCCGAAATCAGAAATTAGGTTACGAATTTCATGCAAATTTTATTTCAAAACCTATTTTACGCTCTGTAAAATGATGCAAACTTAAAAATTTCGAGATTTTTAGTTCTTCTTTAAATGGAAATATGCGTAAAAAATTTCTTCAACATTAAATTTTAAAAACTCTAAATCGAATTATTATCATCCGTAAACGGTATGTGTACAAAATTTGAACTCAATAGCTTATTGAGAAGTAGTTAAAAAAAAGACGACGAGCTTTTAATTAAACACCATGAATGGGAAAAACCTTTAAAAAAACATGTTTCTTTGCTTAATATGGTGTAGGAAACCCGTTGGCATCCAAAACAGCTTGCAGTCTTCTCGGAATGGATAAATACAGTTCCTGTATGTTTGCCAAGGGAATATTATACCATTCTTCCTGCAAAACGGTGGCAAATTCAGATAACGATGGTGGCGGTGGATAATGAGAACGCACTTTCTGTTCCAATGTAGACCACAAAGGTTCGATAATATTCAGGTCTGATGACTGTGGTGACCAGGGAAGATGGGACAACTCATCCTCGTGCTCAGAAAACAGTCCTGGACAATTTGAGCTGTGTGAACAGGGGCTTTGTCGTCTTGGAAGACACCATCACCATCAGGGAACAAAGTTTGTACCATGGGATGAACTTGATCGACCAAAATGTTCACATAAGTCTTGGCAGTCACGTGCCCTGACACAGTTATCATGGGGCTGTTATGGTTTGGGCAGCCATGTTTCACTCTTGGCTACAAGTAGTCTGTATCATAGGCTTGAGATGGCGTTCTCCAGACGTAAACTCGGCCAGAAGTGAGAAACAATGTGAAAGAAGACTCGTCAGACAATATTACTCGCTCCCACTGCTCTATAGTCCAGGCTTTATGACTTAAGCACCACCTTTTCCTGTTATGGGCATTAGCATCACTGATGAGTGGCTTCTCAATTGCAGCACAGCCAGCAATTCCCTGTTTATGAAGCTCCCTTCTAATTGTTTTGGTACTCACAGAGTTCGGTAACACAACATTCATTTCAGCAGTAACTTTTGCAGCTGTGGTCTTCTTATTTCTCGTCACAATTGCCCTTAATGATCGTCTGTCACGATCACTCAGGACACACTTTCGTCCGCGCAGTGATTTAGCAGATGATGTTTTTCCGCTTTTCATATATGCGGAATAAATCTTCGATACAGTACCTCTTGAAACACTAAACACCTCGGCTACCTTGCTTACGGAAGCACCTACCATACGTGCTCCAACAATTTGCCCACGTTCGAAGTCTGTTAACTCTGACATAATGCAATGACAACCTCACATAACAGTACTCCAACAACAACTGAACTGTTTAGCACATTTACGAAGTTGTATAGGTGGCGTCAGTAGTCAAATACGCCAGCGCCACCTACATATTTCATTAAAATCAATCTTTCTTTTCAAACATGCATTTCACAAGGTGTTTCCATATTTTTGTCCATCCACTATATTTTTATAACAGTCTTGGCATTATGAAACGTGTAAGCATCATTCATAAGCGATTCCCGACAATTCTGTTCATTTGTCAAAGCGGCTGCTTTTGAAAATATTGTGAAGCTCATTTGATGTGCTCCACTATCTATGATACTCATTATCGATTTTAATTATGCTCTATTTCTATACAGAAATATTGGTAAAATTAAGAGAGGTCAAATATTTAATTATTTGAGTTATATAACTACTTATACTGTCTCAAGAAATTTTGTGTCATTTCGTAAAAATAATTTTTAAAATTCCTTTTTTCCCTTACCCCTATGCTTAATGACTTTATTACTATTCTGATGAATGGAAGGTTTGTAGAGACATTATACATTTTTTTTAACAGCAAGAGACATTCAAAATGAGGAATGCTCTACCCGGGACTCGAACCACGGAATTCTCGAATGCGCGCTGAACGTACTGACACCATGAAGGCATGCTAAAAGGGCGGGAGAAAATACCATATAATACTCCCCCCTTTTAAAGGACAACTGGGGATTAGGGGACCGAATCGCCAAATCCCTGCGGCGGAGAATCATCATCCACCACCTTTTTTGGTTTGGGCACCACTATAGAAACATTAGGTTATTTCGAAACAGGACATGTGAAATAGGAGCAATGCCTTCACCAGGACTCGAACCACCAACCTCTCGAATACACGCCGTGCGTGCTGACCATTACACCACGAAGGTATGCTAAGAAGGCGGGAGAAAATACCTTATAGGTTATGAAAACCAAAAGTTGAGTAGGTAGTCACAAATCTAACTAATAAATGATCTACAAATACAACTTTTAATATTTTAGCAGAATTTTTTGGAAACGTATTTATATAGATTGTTGTAGAAATCGACACAGTTTGATGCCAGTTTAGAGGGGTTGTTTATGAGCGTATTAAAAATGCTTTTCCCGCTCATTTCGTAAGTGTTAACCGCTTTAAAATAATAATTTATAATCGCACTTGATCTGATGTTTACAATTTTTTCCCGAGATTTCTTTAAAAAGAAAGAATTACAATTGTATTTCATGCAGAAAATTTAATGGAGTTGGCATCTGCGCAAGAGGACGGAAACTATCAGGGAGGACTTTCTACGGGGAACTAGATTTTCTTCACATTGAACGTAGAAAACTTTCACCGAACAAGCGTATTCACCAGGATTTGAACTTATGTAGAATGACCAGTACTCAGAAGTTTTAGCGCTTGGCCACTGGGGCCCGCAGACCGATTAAAAATCTTGTTTAGAAACCTTTCATCTTGATTTAGTGTGACAGGTGCCGTAGTTTGAAGATTAGGATTACATGAATACAGCAAAACACACGAACTCTTATCTGCTTTTAAGGAAAGAGATGCCTTCGTAGAGGACTTTTAATGAGAAAAGTCTCATATTCATGTTATATATAGGAAAAAACTTCGAAAAATACCATTCAGCCATCATATTTGTTCATCAGGGAGTAAATCTAAGTCGAACTACCAGTATTTACCGGCCACTAATATGGCCGTAGTTTAATAGGGGAAATAACTGTTGGACTGTAAGGCATCTAAATTAAAAAATAAAAAAAATTCACTTCTGAGGTAATCTTAAACACAAATTAAGTTTTTTATTATAATTATGAAAGAGTTCAACTCATTTGTTAATTTTCAGATCGTTAAAATTAGTGTGGCTTTAACGAATGATTATTTAGACCTGTTACAGGAAACAAATACATCAAAAGTTTTCTTTAAAATATCAGGAATTATTGAAAAATCTTCTGTAATTTATAAACGAGAAAACGTATTTAACCAGATTTTACATGCGTAAAAAAATAATGAAATTTGATCTTCCCTAGTAGAGACATTTGTAATTATATTTCTAGTTCCAAATTCAAAGTGAGAAATCTAGTTGCCTGAAGCCAGAGAACACTATCGATTCTTCTTGGCTTTTATTTTCAGCGACGAAATAGATCAACTGCATGGAATTTTTATGATTTTTCTCAACATGTAAACTAAATGCGTGTAAGTGTTTCTTAGAAAGCTCGTTGGAAGTAGAATATCTCTATCTTGGTAGATAGATATTGTGTGCTTTAGTAAATTTAGCAAATCTAAACACAGGGCTGACAGTACTATGTTTGAGGCCTTTCTCTAACATAGTCGAATAGTGTATCGAATAGTCAAATAGTGAAATCACCCTACATTGCCCTCTTTTACTTACTTTTATACTTTTATCTCAAAATTATATATTGCATCCATAAAAATTTCTCTAAATTAATGTTATTTGGATTCGAAAACATTTTATGCTTAAATACATCTTCCCAGATGTTTGTCTTTTACTCACTGAGAGTCAATGCTTCTTGAAGATGTCAATTCATGAATGAAAAATTATTTCTTGCTTTTCCGGTTTCCCCTAACCATTCCCACAAAGGCCAATCCTTTGGGCGAAAACAGCCCTTCTATGATGTTAATTCCTCAGTAAAAGAGAAAGCACTGAATGGGGTAAAGTAGTAGAAATCTTGACTTTCGTTTTCACTCAAAATTCAAGCAATCCCAAAATCTACTATAAAAGATATACTCCCTAAGGTATAAAATTTTTGTGTAATGAAATTATAAAATGCAATATATATATATGTGTGTGTGTGCATTCTAATATATACACATGCTAAAATATGAATGCATATATATATATATATATCATTGATGACATATATATATATCAATTAAACCATTAGACACACTCACACACATACATAATCAGATATATTACAGATATAGAATTACATAGTATCAGTAGGTGAAAGAAGAAAATAAATCCTACTGGTGAAAGATTGCTGAAGAAATTCAAAGCATAATGAAAGTTTTTTTTATCTTGGAATCAAAGAACTTTTTATCGCTTTAGTTTTTGGGAGACTATTAGAATAAAATGTAATAAATAAATAAATATATGGAAGAAAAATAAATCTTTAAAAGAAGAAAAAGGAAAAATAGAATCAAACAATCAAATCCATTTTCAGCATTAAAACCAATTTTAAATTCGACAGTATATTTTTCTGCTGATACGAAAACTTAAGAAAATAGACAGAAATCTGCACTGTTTCACCTATCGATATATGACAAACGGAAAAACGATACAAGAAAAAGTAAATTTAAAAAATTTGCGAAAGCGGAATAATTTTGAATGCTGCAGAAACAGTAAGATACCATGCAGAGACATTGGACTTTTTTCGAAGCAAGAAATGCGAAAATTCAGCAGTGCACTCATTATGCTTCTAATAAGGAGGTCTTCCAAATTCTAGCTGGAAGGACTCCCATTTCTAACAAGATAGTGAGAATGGCATAATTCCTTATTATCTGTTTTCATGTAAAGGGCGAGAGAGAAGAAGCACGAGGCACTGTGGAATAATTCTAGTGTTAACGAATTATTGTCTGACATGTTTTCGTTGGGGTGCCATTAAAGAGACATGGCGTTTTTACGAGAAAAAAAAAAAAACACGAAAAATCCGTTATCCTATCATCAGAATACGAACCACAGGCATTCCGACTGATAGTCCGATCTACTATCACTTACACCCCGAGTTCAAATTCTAGCTGGAAGAAGCTCCTTTGAGCAATTTCTAGCTCAGGGAAGAATGAGATAATTTCTCATAATCATACGGATATATAACTGATGATTCTAAAATTTTATTATCATTAAGACTGCAAAAAAATACATGATTTAATTCATTTTCATACATTTTAAAAGAAGTTAAATTTTTCAGAGAGTTACTATAAAATATTTATTAGAATGTCAAATTTAAGCATTTCAATTATTTATATAATAAAGGATAAATTTTATATTTATATAATAAAGAAAAATCGTTGATAATATCACTGTGATTTTAGTGGAGATATTTTAAGAAATAAATAAATGAAAGCTGGAGGAAGAAAAACAATTTCAAGTTATATGTTTATCTTAAAAGTAACGAGAGAAAAACTATGTTAAAAGAAAAGGCACACATATCGAAATTGTTTCCTGTACTGCTGACAAATTATTATATGACATGCATACTATAATATTCATGAATAATTGATTGCTACTAGATTAATACAGGCATAGCATATTTCTATGGTCTGATTTGCTGTAATTCCCAATTTGATTTTTACATACTTTTATATTTAGGACACGAATTAGATCACACTGAAGATTACTCAATGCAATAATTCCATTACAGTTTTATAGAAAATTATAAAATTTCAGTTTCAATAAAAAAATATATAATATTTCGATGCCTCAGCAGGTAACATAATTTATTATCTTTCAAGTTTTTTTCGAAAACACCTCGGCAGATACAGAATCAGCTGCAGACTGTACTAACTTTAACAAGTGCAGTATCTGAGTGTTCACATTTCTGTTTATAACTGCAATAAGAACAAGTATAAGTTTGAAAAGTTTACCAATGGCTATGTGGATAGAAAAGATGATCATAAGTATTTTGACCTGGCTTTGGTTTTTGGTCAACACGTTGGCTGTAGGGAAGATTTCGTGATTTTTTTCCATGTGAACTAGTTTTCTTTATAAATTCCTCTAAGTCTTTCGTTAAGTACATACAAAGTTGCTACATTAGACATTAGTATGTTTTTAAAATGCAAATTCAGAACACTGAAAACCAAACAGTAAACATTATAAGACTTTAATAATCTTTGGTTTGGTTTAAAATACTTGAAAACTTTACTTAAAAAACGTTGAAATTTACAATGTTTGTTCCCAACAGACTGTTATTCTGCCATATTTATCGATTGTGTTAATCAAAATCTAAAATTATTTAACGTAAAATGTAACTATCCGAAAATTAAGTAAAATGAGAATTTTTTCCCACTATATCTGTAGCTTACAATGGCTAGAAAAAAAGATAGCACTAGATAATGAGTATTTCTACAATGAAAAAACTCTATTGACTAGAAATAGTCTTTGGAGACATTAGTGTCAGTTAACCTGCGGAGGTCATGTTCCCTTCCAAGTCGTTTTTTTTTTCCCAGGAGGCAGGGGTAGAAAGGACTCTTCCCCGATTATTATTACTTTTAGCAAAGACGTTTACAATTATCTATTCAATCCTTGCTAATCAGACGAATTTGGGAAGAAAGGGAAAGTTGTAGATAAATTTTGCTCCTTCCAGTGCCAGTTACAAATCGTACAGCTGTTCAATAAACATTTGAACTATACCATTAACGTTGCATATTACTAAAATGTATTTGTTCTTTAAAGTCCTTGATCTGTTCTAAAAATAATACCGCAGAAGTTTCAGAAGTGAAGTACAATTTAAAGCTACTTAACATTTCTATGCATATAAAAAAGTAAAACTGTTTAAAATGCATATAGTTTAACGCTTCCTGTTTTATTTGGAATAATATTTCAAAAATAAAACTTGTGTTGGTTACGACCCAAGCAATACTTAACGGGATAAAGAGCCGTACTTTGATAATGCTAGGATCATGCATTCAGTTTTAGTTGTTTTAATAAAATGAATTATGATACTTATGCTGGTATCATAATGGATTTTATGATACCAGCATAAGTATCATAATGCTGGATATTATGATACATATTATAAGCATTTACGGATAGAGAAGTATGATTAATACACTAATATCACTAATAATAATTTATATCCAAATATTTATATCCTAATTTAATAATATTTATATCCTAATTTATATCACTCAAAACAGAATTGGAAAACTCGTACAAATCATATTTAATCAAAACATTTTACGAAGTTTTGGGAAAAAGGAATTTTGGGGTTTGTTTGATTTTTAACGGTGAATTCAATCATTAAAACATTTTTACTGTGTTTCTTCATTCATATAACATTAGCAAAATAATTTACTAAATAAATCTTAGATGTAATAGTATTCTTGTTTATCTTTTGTTATATGACTAAAAATAAATAAAAATGCGTCTGGTATTCAATATTTATTTTTATTTAATTACAAATACTCGGCTATTGGTACTTAAGATATAGTCTTTCCATATTATCACTTTTCTATTAGGCCTTGAAATTATGTTAACGACCTAATAGAATTCGGAAAATCCTATGATTGCATAAAACTGCGGGAGGTGCTAATAATGAAAAATTTTAAATGAAAATAGAAATTTAGTTAAATAAATTTATTTAAATGCTATTTGTGCGTGTCTGCTTTATGCATTTAATGTATCAAATGCAGAAAAGTGAGAAAAATCAATCCAATACAAAGAAATAATTCTTTCTAGTCTGTGGTAAGATTGTATCAAATTCATTTAAACTTCCGTTTAAATTCGAAATGTGATCTCTCAAATCAACGAAGGAATACATTTTTGGCTTTAAATTCCAAATTAGTAGCAACTGTATAATAGCTAAACTTACCAAAATATTTGTAGAAAACCGCCAAAATTCTAGAAATTGCTATAAAATCCCGAAAAATATTAGGAAGATTATTGCTTACCAATTCCACGCTGAAAAGATCAAGCGTTTACGAGGATGAGCTTGACTGTTAACAAACAACTTGTGGAAAAAAATTCAACGCTAAAATATAAATACATATGGCAAATTTTCCAAAAATTCCTGATAAATATTGTACTCTCATCGTAAATATATATGGACTTATAATGTGATGAAAACTGAGTCGGTAAAAGAATGGATTAAAATTTAATTTCCCAAAATAAATTGGCCTACTAAAACTAAATAAAATAGATAAGTAAGTAGTAAAAAAAATTGTGTAACAAAATAAATAATGATCTTTCTTAAAATACTGCCCAATAAAACATTTCGAATAATTGAAAATTTACAAGCTTGGAAGCTAAAATTCTAAAAAGATTTCGGAAAATTCGGCCGTCACATATTAAAAGAAACAAGTCTACAAGCTACTAGTACAAAGAAAGAGGAGGAAGACGAAACTAAACGCAACAACTACTTCTTGCCATTCAATACCGGGGAGGCAATTTTATGGCTTATCCATCACACTAAGGGGAAGCAAACATACTTCCTTAGGCTGGGCCATCTTAGAGAGATTTTAGAAAACGAAAGCGATTTTTTTTTGGAGGAGTTTGTTTTCTGACAATGCGACCATTTTCAAAGCATTTCGTTCCCAGAGGCGGGCTCGTTGATGGGTTAACCCTCCAAAGTGATCAAGGGTTTGACCCCAAAATCCTTAGCCAAAATAACCAGAAGGAAGTGGCATTTTCCTGAATACAATACCAAACTGACCCTCCCAATTTGTACCATAATGCCTTTGTTTTCGATATACATTCGATTGTAATTGTCTGGACACATTCCACGATACCACGCACTGTGCACTTAAAAGATAACATTATTAATGTTCTTGAGCATATATATACTTTTAGATGCTTAGAGTAATAAAACTGATAAAAAATTAACAATATATGATGGACAGAAAGAGTACGAAGTAAAAATATTTGCATATTAATTTTCCGATATATAACTTTTTTCATGATTACATGCTACAGTTAGTACTAATAAAAGTCAAAAACCTAGTAAATTCGCTGTAAAAGAACGAAAGATTTCTACTTACTCATATTTTATTACACGTTCAAACAAATGTTCAAAATTTCAAATTTCAACATGTGCTCTTGCCACCACGCGCTTTTTGTTTACAAGAAGGGATACGGCAAATAAGTTGCCATTATGTCAAGAAATTCAAAGCATTAATAATGTAAAAGTATTAAAAATTTCATACCGATTTCAAATAAAAAATTACCTTATTAAAAATATACAAAAGTTTATTTTAACACATTTATTCATTCAACATCCTGAATTCGGTTTATTAGCCCAAAGCGCGTTAGCGCCAGATTGCCCTGTATATTAAATAAAGAAAAATCTGCATAAATATATGCATGTTGCTCCCAACGTGACAATCAAAATTTGAATAACGTACGTCTACCCCTGAATATGGGCATCTGGAAGTCCGAATTTGAAATTTGTTTTATTATCTATTTGTTTTTAAAGCATTTATGATTTCTTGATCAAAAACTCAACGATTTCAAAGCGAGCAATGGCAACACTGTACCAACGACTTCGGAGTTTGAACAATTATGTACAGCCAAACGCCAAATGTTTACGGAAAAATGTACTTTGCTGTGATTGGTTGGAGGGTTATCTTTTTCACGCCAAACTGGACCTGGCGCCAAATACGTAAATCTAGTAAAAATAGAAATCGTATTCCGCCATTTTCGTCGGTGAGTGTTTTTTCTGCACGTGCTAATTCTTAATTTGATTTTGTTATTTGTATTATTTTTATTATGTCTTTGTCTAAGCAAACAGGAAAAATGGGTAAAATCCTAGTATACGGTGCAGCCTTGGCGCGATTTTGAAAATTATTGCCAACACCAAAAATGATCCAAAGAACGTCTATATACTATACACTATATACTATGTGTGTATATACATAATATATACTGTATATAACTATATATATTCTTTGAATGACCCGTTTAGTGCTCATCGTATATGTCCCGTTTTTATTGCTCATCATAAAGTCGCTAAATCCCGTGTGCACCGGATACTAGGATTAAACCGAAAAATGAAAATACTTATAATCGGAGATTCGATGATAAAATATTTAAAAGAATATTTATTGCTGAATTTACTGGATTATGAAGTTCATTTTCATTGTTTTCCGGGTGCTACGATTGAAAGGTTGACACGCAAGATAACCTTGATAGACAATCAATTTGAGTTAGTTTTGGTTCACGTTGGTACCAATAACTCTTGTGACACTTTGGATGATATTCATCATAAATATGATTGTCTGTATAAGGTTATTGAGCGTTTAAACCCGAAGATCATTCTCTTTTCAGGTGTCCTCCCGCGTGAACGAAATTTATTCGAGAATGGTTTCAACCCGTACAGTTTAAAGAAGCTGAACAGAAAATTAGCTCGGATAAACACTAATCTTTTCGAAGCATTCAAAGGCCGAGAAGCTTTTTCTTTTTGCAGATCTGGTGAGTACTATTGGAGTACTTGTCTGTCAAGAGACGGATTGCATCTGAACCGTAAGGGTAATGCACAGCTTGGGAGAATTTTTGTGAAGGACATAAAGAGCGTTTTGAGTGTGAAATCCCTTCCAAAGGTAAGTGCTACATCTTTTTCCTCTGTATCTGCTATTGAGTTTCCAGCTTTATCCACTGTTTCAGGAAAACATCCTTCTGTACCTATCACGATTTTGGATAATTATCCTCGTGCTTCTGTCATTTCAGATACTTCCAAGTACTCACTCTAAACCTCTTTATTCAAGTGTTTTGAAACGAGTTTCTTCTGTTTGCAGCACTTTGGATAGTCATCCTGATACTTTAGGCTTATCAGATTCTAGTGTTTCAGTTTTGTGTGCTCCTTCAAGTGTTCCTTCGAAACCACTTTATTCAAGTGTTTTGAAACTTTCGCATGTCTGTACTACATTGGATAGTCGCCCTAATGCTTTAGCATTACCAGGTGTTTTGACTGATTTGGATAACCATCCCAGTATTTCAGTATTGTTGGATTCTCCTGATGTTCTTTCTAAACCTCTTTATTCAGATGTTTTAAAATATGGTTCTACCAACACGTCTTTGGATAATCATCCCAGTGGTTTCTTGTTATCGGATTTTCCAGTTCTTGAGCCTATAGCCGACACTGTTTCGAGTATTCTTGACATCACTGCACCAGTTTCTCAGAATTCCAGTACTCCATCTGTTTCTCATTTTTCTGCTGATCCAAGTGTATCTGTTTCTCAGCTTTCTGGTTCTTTGTATCCTGTTACAGTTGCTTCTGAGCTTGCAATTAATTCCATTTCATCTGCTTTATCAGATTTTCCATTTCTTGAAAGTGCTGTTAACATTGGTCCAAATAATGTTGATGCCATTGCATCTGTTCCTCAGTTTTCTGTTGCTTCTGTGCTCAATTCTGAATCTTCTGCTTTTCAGGTTCTCACCTATTCTAGTTCTCCTGTTTCAGACTCGGCTTCTTTCATCTCATCAGATCTTACAGTTGTTGATCTTCGATCTCTCGGCTGTTTTTCAACCATTTCATCGATTTCACTTTTTGAAGATGATAATTAATGTTCAAACTTTAAGTTTGGGGGTGCTAAGAGTCCAAATAAATCTGAAAATAACAATAAAATTGAACTCGTGAGTAATTATGATAAAGAAAATTGTGCTTCTAATGGAAAATCTAAGATTTGCCCTAAATGTAAGAAACCTTTTTCTTCTAAACAGTCCTTATCTAATCATAAATGTAACTGTAAAGGTATTGTAGAAATGAAATATCCCAGAGTGTGTGAAGTTTGCATGAAGTCGTACTCCACTAGACAATCATTTTCCAATCATAAAAAATGTTGCAAAGCACCATCAGCTGAATGTATTCCAAAGGCATATATTTGTGACCGATGTGAGAGAGATTGTAAAAGCCGCAGTAACCTTTTTCATCATAAAAAGATCTGTAGTATTAAA
The DNA here is from genome assembly GCF_044657685.1 of Stegodyphus dumicola. Lineage (NCBI taxonomy): Eukaryota > Metazoa > Arthropoda > Arachnida > Araneae > Eresidae > Stegodyphus > Stegodyphus dumicola. The sequence continues at coordinate 139,813,663 of NC_140771.1, read as the reverse complement.
AATCCTACATCTAATAATTCTAAGCCATGTGTTATTCCTGATTGTAAGGAAATATTTTGTTCTGATAATGAATGTAATAAACATTTGGCTGAATATCATGATTATGAGATGGCTATGCAAGAACTTACATTTTCATCAATAGGAGAATTTCAATTCTGGTTAGAATCGCATAGTAAGCAGACATTCAGTTCTTATAAAAAGTCTGCTGGAAGTAGATGTAGGAATGATAAAACTTTTCATTATTACTGTTGTCAATTTAATGTAATGCATAAAAAGAAAGTTCCTGTTTCCAGTAGAAAAAATCTAAAAGATACTTTACCTTCCAACTTTAAGTGTCCGTCAAAAATTTTAGTTTGTGAAGAATCGCACCTTGTCACAGCCATATTTTATTCGAATCATAATCATGAATTGTCTTTTGAAAATAGCAGGTTCCACCAACTTAGTCAGAGTTTCCGTAACAAAATTAAAGCTTATGCACAGTTAGGTGTATCCACGGATCATATTTAAGAATTTATCAGAGATGGAAGTGGACTGCAGGATAATAGGGAGGGCATATATGATAAAGATGTATTTGTAACACGAAGAGTGATAAACACTTACAAAAAGCGGTTAGTATGTTCCTTTCCTGGTGATGATTCACTTTCAGTTGCCACAATAGTTGAAAAACTCAGGCAAGAATCATATGATCCAGTACTTATTTATAAACCACAAGGAAAGCCAACATTGTACGGTCCAAAAGGGCTTGATGAACTTTCTTCTACAAATGAGTCTTTTGCATTAGGATTGCAGACTAAACAGCAGAAAGATATAATGATTAAAGGTTGCTCCAGGATTTTATGTATTGATTCTACTCACAAAACAAATCAATATGATTTTTATTTATTAAATTTAATCGTTCCTGATGAGTTTGGTAGTGGTTATCCTGTAGCGATTTTCATTACAAATCAGTTAGACCAGGATACAATGTATAATTTATTCCTTAGTATCAAATGTGTAATACCGGAACTTTATGTCAATTGTCTTATGACAGATGATGATAAGACTACCCATCCTGCATTTGATAAAGTATTTGGTCCTGGTATTACACATTTGTTATGTAAATGGCATGTGCATCGTGCTTGGCAACGTAATTTGTGCCGAATGGTTTCTAATCAAAAACTTAAAGATGAAATCTATTTTAATATGGTAGTATTACTTGAAGAAACCAACTGCTCGATTCATAGTGATGATGGATAATATCCTTCAGAAGTTTCGAACTATTGCACCATCTTTTATACAATATTTTGAAGAACATTACTATAGCCATGCTATTCTTTGGTCAATGGCCCATAGAAACTTCCCTCATGCGTTCACAGATACCAATATGTATTGTAAATCGTTTCATAATAAATTAAAAACTACATATTTTAGATGAAAATTTAACAGGCGTTTAGATAAATTAATTGAAGTACTTTTAAAAATTGAAGAGGATACATACATGGCTCACAGCTATAAAATTAAAACTAATTACAAGCAGAGTACTTGTCCACCAACATATAATAAGCGACATGATTCGGGAATAAAAATTTTAGATAGTGATGTAACAGGGGCTGGTTTTTTGTTGTGGATTGTAAAATCACAGGCTTCTAATATTCAGTATACAGTTAAATGCTTATATGAGTTATGTCCTCAAACTGATCACTGTTACTCTAAATGTATTAGCTTATCTTGCCTTAATTTGTGTAGTCATTTATATAATTGTAATTGTCCAGATTTCAGTCCATTATGTAAACACATTCATAAAGTACATTCAGTCAGACAAAGAGATCCATCCTTCTTCGTAACAGATACTTATAAAAGCGAAAGCTGTTCATCAGCCATACAAACAGGTACAAAGTCTGTTATTTCGAATGCAGTAGCATGTAACTTAGAACATAAAATTGATAATTGTAAGACTTTAATATCTGAATTACAGGTTATGCTGCCTAATCCAACAGTTAAAAAAATATTGTTGCCTACTATAACAAAAAATTTGAAAGAAATTGTTTCTAATTGTAAAGGTGTAATAGAGTCGAACTATCTGAAAGAATTTCCTGACAAAATGCCATTTGTCAGTGTTCCCCCAAATTTAAAATTAGCCCGTCAGACTTTGTTTCGTACAACTGCTTAAAAAAGTGCAAAGCGTAAAATTTCAACTTACCTGAATATTCAGAATAAAAAAACCGTTAAAGAAGATTTATTAGGCATTAATTTAGCGTGCACAATTAATAAAAGTACTTTTACTCCCAAGCTTATTGATGAGGATATTTCGAAATGCATTTTATATGTTTGAGAAACACCGCTAACATTTTTGGATGTAAAATCTCTGGATCCATACATTCCATGTGAGGAAATACAAACATTAAAATCTGCATCTTTAAATTTTCAGCCTGGTTAGCTCAGTGACAATGTTATTGATGCTTTCCTTTTTATTAGTCTTTGTGGTTCTTCTTCAGTAGCAGCCAAGTGTAATCATACACCTTTCTTTCAATCAGGTAGTAAAGATCAAACTGTATGGCAAAAAGAGGATTTAGCTTCTGTTGATTTCTTTTTTATTCCAGTTCTTGTAAAAAATAATCATTGGGTTTTACTGGTAGCAAGAATTAAAGATAAAATGTTTCAATTTTATGATCCGCTTGGTTTTAACTCGGTTCAAAATTCAGTATCTTCATTAATTCAGCTGTGGCAAAAAGTCATAAATAGTATTTTAAACATTAGTGATAGTTGGTGTGTTTCATTTCCAAGTCACACTGTTCAAAATGATGGTATGAGTTGTGGTGTATTTATATGCTATTTTGTGCATCAACTTAGCCGACATTTGGATATTGATCAGCCTTTTAATACATATGATTTCAGAAAGTTTATTTATACTAGTTTAGGTGGGAAGATAAATGAAGGAAAGTAAGTTCAGGAAATAATTTTGCATGTTTTAATGATAAGAAACAGAAGACCAAGATTTTTGAGTTTTTATTCCTACACCAAAGTACATTAGTCAGGTTATATGATTTCATCTTACACAGTTTTAATCTGTTTCATTTTTTAATACCTTCATTATGTTGAAATAACAGTGGCTTTCTGAAGCTTGCCAAAATCTTCTGCAGGTCATGATTTAAAATGTTTAATGATTTTTTTTAGTACAATTTAATATTCATGTAATAAAGTTTGTTTTAAGAAAATTTATTTTTGCTTTATTTGTAAAAAAATACTGTGTCTGTATAAAAAAACCATGAATCTGTTTAACCATAGTTCTATTGTTTGTAACCTTTGTTTATAAAATTTTAATTTTTTGTAATTTTTTGCCAAGCCATTGGAAATGATAAAAAAAATTTAAAGATTGAAAACTCAAGTAAATGGATGTGTCTGAGATTATGAGAGCTAAAGTTTTAACTAGTCTGGTTTTGAATGATATATTTAGTATATTTGTTTTTTAAAAATTTTAATTCTCTTGTAGTATTAAATTTATGTAAGTGATGTATTTTATCCTGTTTTTCATATTCAAAATAATTAATATGTCCTAAACTTATTTTTTATTAGTATTTTATATCATATAAGTAAACACTTTTTAAAAAATTTAAACAGCTTAATTTTTTTTTCTGAAACTTTCATTGTAATCCATCTCATGAAGTTAGTTTATTATAGGCCTTTAACAAACATTTTTACTTTGACTAGCTACAAACTTTACTTTTAAAACCTAAATTATAGTAATTATGTAGAACTGAATGTAAAAATGCAAGTTTTGGGGAACCATTATGGTAACGAGCTGACACAGTACCTCCTGGGTGGCATGGAAACCTGTGTATTTTTATGCTATGCTATTTCTAAATATTAAATTTTGGAAGATCTATCTACTTTTCTACATACACTGACTTAGATCCTACAATGAAACTGGCAAATTGTCACAGGTGTGAAATAAATACCAGCACAGTAGAGGGGTGCAAAATAACCCTTTATTCACCTTCTAAAACTGGGCCGAAATTCTCATAATATAGCCTTCAGACCGGCGTGATCCGAAACAGTTTTGCCTCCTCTTTGAAATTTCCTAATGAGAAAAGTCGTTAGTCCCCCCCCCCCATGGATACAGTAAAATTTACATGTTTGTCAGACGCTGTCCCATAGTAGATGAGTTGCTAGATTTGTGATTTTTTCAATATTTATTTTGCTTTCATTTAAATGAAGTTCTAAATAAATATGCAGTACTGGATGCATATCTAGTGCACTATTTATTTAGAACAAAATGTATGCAATGTTTATATTTCACTCACTATTTCTGATCAATCTCGTAAATAATTTGTGAATTTTTTAACTTTGTTTTCACTCTTCATTTATATTCGCGTATTTTCGTATTAGAAATAAGAAAACAAGAGAAAAATTTAACGAAACATAATAAATACAAACTAGGTATGTAAGTCTGCAGGCTGGAATGTGATTTTTAATAACATATTTTCGTTAACAAAATAATGATAATGACTAATTTAATGAAATAATAATAATAATATTTATTACCATTAGACGATTAGAATGAGATGAACTTACAGCAATAATAAAGCTTTACATAATAACTTTAAATCTGCTTTTTTTTCGATAATTTTGTTATTATAAATCACAGAATTCTAATCGGTGTGATACTAAATGGATGAGGCCAAAAGGCTTACTCGAGTGACCGTGAAATTACGAAACGTGTGCTAGGCTAGCGAAACACGCTCTGAATAAACTGATATAATCACACGTTTAAATAGCACTTCACTTAATTTTAAATTTATGTCCTGGAGAGAATGTGAAGGGAAATTTGAGAAGTTGAGAACAGGAAAACTTAAAATAAATATGTTATGCAAATTAAGAAAAACCATACAATTTGATACATTCAAAATTTTATATATTGAAATTTAATAATTAAATTGCTGTGATGAATCTTGTTTCGATTTCATATTTAGGCCTTGATGTCTGTCAGTGTTGGGACTGTTTCTAATATTAATAATTTTAAATAGTCTCCTAAAACTAGTTTAAATTTTTGTTTCAGGGGGGATTTTTTTTTATAATCAATTTCTTTTTCTCTGTTAGCCATTAAAATCTTTGCTGACATTTTTTTATTAATAATATTGAAATAAGAGCTTACATGATGTTTTTGTGTCTGTTTAAAGATATAAATGTAAATTAATTTACGTAGATTTCAATATAGTTTTGACCATATTTCATGAAATCCCAATGGCACTTGTTTTTATGATTGTCTATGTAGTACATTTGGATAGCTTTCAAAAAGTAAGTGCTTTTAGGATATTTTCAGATTTCCCTTTTGTGAAAATTAGGACATCTTAGTTCTATGTCTGGTGTCTGGACCCTCCTTAGGATAGCAAGTTCACCTATGCTCAGTTTTTCTTTATTATAGTTTTTCTTGATTGTTATTTTATCATCTGTTGATTATTATATGAAATAAAAATATTTTTTTAATATAATGATATTTGTCAAACATCAGTTACACATGTGCATTTATTAGTAACAACTGTGTTTTATAATGAAATTTTGGTACTGTTTTGTTACCGGGACTGGATTCAGAAATGTACATACATTCATGTGTACATATATATATATATGCATACATTTCTGAATCTGATCCTGATAACAGAACAGTACCGAAATTTTTGAAGGAATTGATTTTAACAAATGATAGACAAAAAAATATGTTAGTTTTTGCATGGGGTGAAAACAAAAAATGGAAATGTGTAATCACTACTTTCAATTAAAGTAGCACAAGGGAAACACTACATTTCAAGACATAAAAGAAATGGTAAGATTTATTTCATAATTATAATATGTTTTGAAAATTACATAATGTTTTTTTTTTTTTTTTTTTTTTTTTTTTTTTTGACATTCTGACAAGGAATTGCAGATATTCCATTTTAAGTGAAGACAGTTTTTTTAAGATTGCTTGGATGTGATTTGCTGTAGATCTTTGAAAACCCTTTGGTAACAGCTGTTCTGACAAGAGAGATTGGATTAATGTGAAGGTGCTAAGATTCTTGGTGTAATGAAATGAATGGCTCAGGACATTATTAAGTAAGGAATAATTTTTGTTGTACTAAACAAGAGTCGCAATGTCCGAGTCTAGTTATGAAGAAAAAGTGAATCCTGTTGCAACTGTCGAATGTCGTATTGGTGATCAATATGATATTAATAGCCAGTCATCTAATTCGTGTAAAAGGTACAATGATGGCTTGCTGGTATGTGGCTGAAAAGCTGCAACTAATCACATTTCCCTGCTTTCCAGTTGCAAATTGCTGTTCTACAACAAGGTAGTGAAATAGCATCTAATGGAAAATATTTGTAGGAATTAATAAATCTCAAAATGTCTGGCATACTTTCTGTATAATCTAGCAAATCACAATACATGCTTTTGATCAATTTGCATTAAAATCTGTCTTGTTCATTCACAAATGCTACATAATTTTTCCTTTTATTTCTTTCCTTTCTCTTTGAATAATTTTCCTCCTAAATTAATTAATTTTCTTGTTTTTAGAGCAGAAAATGCCTTAACTAACTACTCATTTTCCTATGCTATTATTTTTTGAAAGAACTGTTAGTTTTCCATCATTTGTTGAAAATCGTGAATATTTTTTTATTGGCTTCACAAAACTGCATTCTTCTGAGGCTTTATATATTGGGATGCACTGATATGCACCGGAGGAAAAGTTTCCCAAATTATTTTCATATTTGTAATGTAGTATAGTTAGACAGCTGCTGATAATTTATTGAAATATTGGGGAAAACAGCCTTAATTCATCTGCAAAATCTGATACATTTTGGTGCTATGTTTTTGTTTTTTGTCTTTTATGACCAGGGTTTAGTTTCTAAAATGCCAAAGCCCTATGCAAGACCATCAGGAAAGAGGAACAAAAGTAAATAAATAAATAAAATGGCTATGAGAAACTTTAATAATTTAAAAACCTAAGTAGTTATAATAATAATATAAAATAGCCCGGATAAGCTGGACCCAACCAGAATTTTTGGTTATAAATTTCGATAGAAAAACTATAAATAGTTTTGTGGAAATAATCCACGCCTCTCACCTGCACATCCATGTCCATATTATTTGTCTATATCAAATTTGCGGCTCCGGGTGGTAAGAGTGGGATGACAACTATAATGAGTCTTACATCAGGAAGCAGGCAGATGAATTAGACTACAGACAGTACCTTACCAAATATGTAACACGACACAAACATTATAAATAAATAATGGAGTGTGGACTGCCAGAAAAACAAAACGATAGATTACTGTACTGGTTTGCAAGATAGCAGATAGTAGTGAATAACGTAAATTATTAGTAGTAGTACTAGCAGAGCTACCCGTTCTGAGAATGGATTTTATAGTATTCATCTTTAAAAGTTTTTTTTAAGTATATATATTTCATAAAAGTATTGCTTCTTTTAATCTGGTTACAATAACTCCTTGTAAACTACATTTGTAATGTGTTCTTTTGAATCTACGGGCAATGCGATTTTTAAATTGTATCTATTTCTTACTCTACTTAATGTGACAAAAGGTTCAGCTAAGTGTATACCTACACTTTTTTGAATGATTGTCCTTGTGCTTTATGTGTAGTCATAGCAAATGCTGGTATAATTATTTTTTTTTTTTTTTAAGAATACTGTTTATTTTTATATATATTTTTACAATAAAAATTAAAATTTTGTTTCATTTGTTATCGCTCCTCCTTGGATCTGCCAGTACCAAGGGGCCCCCTAGATCCTCTGCGCACAGCACCGGAAATGAGCTTAAACCAGCACTGAAATGTACAGAGATGAATTAAAATTTAATAAGCAATTTTTAATATAATTTTATTGCTAAAAATAAAATTTTCGAGACCATATTTCTACTGAAATTATTGTTCAGTTACATAGAAGTGCCGGAGCGTTCTTATTTAGGACTCCGGTGCGCTCCGTCTAGAATTATGATTCATCTCAAAAAACCAAGCTTATACAATTTTAGGTCTGTTTATGACTATATACTGTTGGTTAGTTGGTGGATATTTTGGCACATGACTATAATGGGTCAAAAGCATGATAATCTATTCTCTCCTTTAGAAATGATATGAAATTATAAAAATCAGCTAACACATGTTGAAAATGCATTATGTAATGAGAAAAATGCAAAACAACATAAAAGCAACAAAATAATGAAACGCCTCGTAGTAAAACCGTGATGTGAAGGGATGCATAAAATTCACAAGATCAAATAAAATATAAAGCCAAGTAAAATCTCTAATTATTAAAGTACATTAAAACGCTTTACAACCACTTCAGATTAAGGAATAAAACCCAGTCTCCCTTAAAAACTTAAATGGATTAATATCTGGTTAATGTTTTCATTAAAGTTAGGGAGAAAACATGAAACCAGTACCTTTAGTGCGGGCAGTAATCACTTCCCAAATCTATGATTTTCTGCCAAAGTTTTGGTAGTTTTTCGGCATAGAAACTTGTTGGCCAAGAATCCAAAAAACATCACCCTCATTTCAGACGTCCTGTGCCGAATGAAAGATAGCACCAGCAAGATGTAACTGCAGATGTGAAAAAAGGTAGAAATCCGAAGCAGCAATGTCAGGGCTATATGGGGGGTGTGACAAAAGATTCCATTCGAGTCCTTACAGAGTCCAGTCAGTGAAAGCAAACACATGTGGTCTTGTATTATCTTGATGGAACATTACCTCTTTGCTCCGGAACTCAGTTCAACGTTTGCCCTTAATAGCAGCGTCAACACAGACTAGCATCTCGCTCTTTATCTTTTTCCAGATACATATTGCAGATAATACCCCGGCAATCCCATCAGATACAAAACATTATCTTTTTGTTAGCCAAATTGCCCTTTGCGATGCTGCCGATGGGCTCGTCGGGTGCAGACCAACCCCTCTTTTTGGCCTGTGTTGTTGAAGTCCACTTTTCATGACAAGTGATGATCCGGTACAGAATTTTATCCTTGCGTTGATATTCGAGCAGATTAGTGCAGGCCCAAACACGTCCGTCCTTATCTGCTTGAATCATCTCATGTGGCACCCAGCGATTCAACTTTAACGTCAAGTGTATGAGATGCATACTGCGACCAATGGACATGGCACTAACTCATTAACAAGCTCTCAATTGGTTGCATACTGCACTTCTTCCACATACTCTCGCAGGCGGACCTCATCAACATCAGTAGGCCGACTCGAATGCTCTGCCTCTTGAATGTCGTAATGCTTGTTTTTGAAATTTCGATACCAAACCTTCACCAGCACCAGATTTAGATTTGACGAGAGCCTAAGCTATTTGAAATATGGGGCCCTTTATGAGGGATATCAGTCAATTTTTTTATATGGGATATGCTACAATATTTCGGAGAGCCCTAAGCTATGTTCACCTTATACATAAATCCGGCACTGACCTTAACAATGTCAAACATTAGTAGTACCTAAAGCTATACGAGGTTCGAATCCCGTGAATGGGCTGGCTGCATGGGTGTTTTCGTGGTTTTCCCCATGTGTAACATGTTTACGAGACAGTTTCCCTTAGAAAGTCCTCCACGAAGGCATTCCTCCCCTTAGGCAGATAGCCCTCGAGGCTTTGCCATAGTCACACACACACCTAAAGCTATACACACGATTTGGTGACATTCTGTAGCTGACTTTTTGCAATAAAACTGGAAGTAAATGATAGTTTAAATCTCGTAGCGTGATAGTTCCATTTCAGACATCTTGTACATAATAATAATGATATTTTTTTTTACAAATTTCACAATATAGTGTTCTAAAGCAAGTCTCTTCCTTTCAAACGCCAAAAATTGTTTCACAAAATATGATTCAACACGTCAACGCGAACTATTTGCTCAAACGATATTTGCGGTGGCAGGAAATTTTCGTGAGACCCGATTGGTTTTCCAATTAAAAGTCGAGAGAAGTACCTGAAAAAGTGAAATAGTATTTCCTGAAGTCTATCAAAACGTGAGCATTTCTAACAAAATCTGTCATACAGAACATTAACTCCGATTCGGGCAACATTACCTGGCTGCTTCTAGAGCGCCTTAACATGATACAGAGGCCTTCCTCAGTTGACTGCGCTGGCGGGGCGCCAACCAACCGAACAGCCCGCAGGGACTTCTCATGTTCATCGCCATAATCCATCACACTGAGGGCTACGCGGGGAGCCGTCCCCCCCCCCTCGGCACAGCACTCAAAATCTACACGAGAGCGCCCCCACAGCAAAGGCAACGGATACGACAGTACCAGTACGGTCCCTGCCAAGCCCGCGCCTACCATAGGATGGACCTGTGGTTCTAGTCCTGTGAAGTCTGATTATTTACCCAACAAATCGAAGCTTGCAGGACACAAGTCCAGCCAGTGGTCTGGGAGAACCCCGGGTCTCCTCCCATAAATGGTCGGTTCCGGAAATTCCCACCAGTCGATCCCCTGGGATTGGTTGCTTAGCGTCATTAGCCTATACGAGCAAAGGCTTGGACCAAGGCACGGCATAGTTTCCAGCAGGACCACGAGGAGGCTGACGCTAAGCTGTGGGAAACGCAAGCAGGCAAGCCTAAAGCCATTCCCACAGTCCCCGCCCATTGATCAAACGCCAGGTCTCCTGCCTTCCGCCACTGCCTACGACGATCTCAAGCGCACGGTTCACACCGCCTGCAGTGGTTTCCAGCCGGTTTTGGACATTTGTCCTCGGGAGGCCAATCGCCACCCGCCAGTCATATAGGACAGATTAATATTACAACTGGAATATACTGGTTCACTATCCGCTTTTAAGAGATAATTGTGCGTAATTTGGAAGTGACCGTTTGTCAGACAGGTTCAAATGACTTCCTCCTACTCTGATTCCCAATATTTAATTCTAGGCATTATGCTTCTAATTTTATTATTCACTTGCAGGTCCTTGCCATAGACTCAGGATTTTACCCTTGATAATCACTTTAATATTTCTCAAAGTAACAAGCTGATTTAAACAGTCCCACGGCAGATTTTGCTGTGATATCTGCCAGTTCGTTACCCGTTATCTGTATGTGTCCAAGAACCCAGCAGTAAAGGATCTCGTACTCACGGCTTATTAAGTTTTAAGGTAGTCAATAACACTTCTGTCACCATCGGTTTCTGGGTCTAGAGAAACTTTGAAAAGCTTTTTGTGCACTTAACAAATCGGTGTAAGTTGTACAGACATTAGGTTATTTCGAAGCAAGAGACAAGAAAAATGAGCAATGCTCTAGCCGGGACTCAAACCAAGGAATGATAGAAAGGCCGGAGAAATAACTTTATAAACTTTTTTTGGCTTAGATGAATATTTAACAGCGTCATACACCGAATTATTTAAGTTCGTAATACCGATACGTAAGTATCAAAGTAAATATACGAAGTAACTTGAATGTATTGTAATACCGATACATTCAAGTTACTTCAGCTTTAAATAGTCAGCAAGCACATTGCAGCCTTCTTTTCTCTACGTGACGTCGAAACGCAAATGATGCTTCCACATGACCTGCTGTTTTTGAGCCATTAATGTATATTGGAATGTAATTGCAGTGTTCGTTCCTTGTTCATAGAAAAGCTATTTGTAAGCTAACTCGTTCGTGTTTCTGTTATCATAATCGTAAAAGTTTCTATGAGCCGAATTTCTGGACCATCTCACGGTAGGATATCACGTCATTCTGCTCGGGGCACGGTTATTCACATCAAGCACTGAATATTTTTCTATCAAAGGCTCAGCTCTTGCAGGGAACGTAGGAATGCAGAGAGGCCGTGCTGCAAATAATAAGCTATAGCAGTCATCAAGAGTACTCAGACAAGGATGTTTAGGTTGAGACATTATACGAAACTAGTGATGAAGGGTCAATTGTTCACGTTTTAATTTAAACGATGATTCTAAGCAATAAATGTACTGTTTTTATACAGGAGATATTCTAAAGGCTCTAGGGCAAATCCGCAGAGCTCAATGATGAATCGAATCAAGTTTCAATAATACAGAAGTCTCTACCGAATCATTAACTTCTGAGCCAGTCTAGACATCGCTGGTGGCTCTTGAGGCATCAACCACTAGGAGTTTTGACCTCTAGTTGGCGTTGTGCTCTGAGGCCTTTGGCTAGAAATAGAAGGATAAACGCTTTTGCGCGACTTAGATTAGTATCTAGATTAAGACACTGTATTCTAGCGATGAGGATTGAAAATTATATGCAAAGTATATAAATGCGCTAAAACTAGAATAATAAAATGTGTTGAGAGTAATAATATGGGTTGAAGTAAGGTACAAACAAAGACCTAATCACGTTTTATCGGGAGTCCAGTCTAGAGCGGATGAATGGCCTATATATGCGGGACAATGATCCCATCCTCTGCACCCCAAAAGGTGTTCGCCAGGACCTTTGAGAAGGTAAAAGTTCTGAAACGTTTCTTCCTCAGGTACATCATTCGTGGAAGGAAAGTAAGTTTCCGATTGAACAATCACTCCTAGGAATTTCCCTTCGGGCGTAGTTGGAATTAATGACCCTTCAAGTTAAATCTCAGGATGCAGATTTCCCTTTCTGCAAAAGTGCTTGTGACAGCCTTCCGTTTTGAAGACGCAAATCCATTTTTCTTTGACTATATCTGGATCTTATTAATAGTGATCCGTAATTGCCTCTCCACATATCTCATATCTGCCCCTTGGTAACTTGAAGATTGTCAATGTACAATTATCCTGAAACAGTAAGAGGAAGTTCCTTTAAGATACGGTTTATTTTTAGCGTGATTAAGATAACACTCAAAACACACCCATGAGCAAACCTCGTCTTGTTCAAAGTTATACAACAACAACAAAAAAAAAAAAAAAAACAGAGCCAATTCTAAGTTGAAAACTTCTAGCCTTAAAAAAATTTTGAGTGAAAATTGGAATGTTTTCCACGTCACAGAGCATTTATTTAATTACGGATAAAAGTTAACAGACTAAATAGAGATATAACAGTTGTTTAGCGGCTCCTCGCGCTAGATAAACACAAGGAAATTTTTCATTTTTTTATACAGTCACTTCTTGCCCTCACGGAATCAGAACAAAATCGGAAGTCGATAGCCTCCACCTTCGCATAGTGTCTATCCTTGTCTGTCTCAGGTACGCAGGCGATGATCTGCCTATCAGGTTGTTGGCTGCAGAACTTAGCGTTCTTACACACACACACACATTAAAAACGGTGTCACTTTCTGAAGATTTCCTGATGGATTACTAATTATCAGAAACTGCAGTTTATTTTTTATTCTTGTCAGAATTTGCATTTGTCTTAACTTTTATAGAAATAGGACAATTTTCATTTTGTTCATTTGTTTGTGTATTAGAAGCCATATTTAGTGAAATAAAAGATTCAGCCCCGGCAGCAGCCCAGCCCACCACAGAGTCCAACATAGGGATGCAAATTCCTGCGACAGGGTGAACTGACTTTATACGCAATCTGAAGCCCCACAGTAAGCTTTCCAAAAAGCGGAAACACCCGAAACCACTGATACCAAGGACTAGTGACCAACCGACTGACACTACAGGGGACAGCTAAGAGCCTCCTGTTTTAATCTGAAGCAGAGGGCAAAGTAGTGTGTTGGGGACAGTACCCCACCTCTCAACTACCAGGATCCTCCTTTCCAGCTTTATGGGTGACAAGGCACGGCAAACGCGTAAGCGGTTTCCTGTTCATGAGAAACTGGAAAGAAAGTGATGTAACAGAATCACACATTCAGTCCCAACAACCGAAAAGGAAACCCACTAAGGTGCAAGAAACGAAAATAGAACAGAAAAGCAGAGACGAAAAAGAAAGGAAGAAAGATCACTAGGGCTCCAGGATCGCGAATCCCATTTCACCAAGAGGGTGATCTTCTGAAGGATTAGGATACTTTGGGATTGCCAGACTCACAACAAGCTCTGAGGGTGCTGTTCAGCTGTTATCATTGTTAAATTTATAAGGTATTTCTCCCGCTTTCCTAGCGTGCCTTCGTGGTGTAGTGGTTCTGCACGCTGGGCTGGTATTCCAGAGGTCCGTGGTTCGATTCTAGGCGGAGACGGTTGCTAATTTTTCATCTCTCTGGCCTCCAGAAAATACCTAATGTCTCTACAAATTGATTAAGACAAAGTACAAGAGGCTATTTCTCCAAAAGATTTAACTTTGTAGAGGACTTTAAAAGGGATTCTGGTGAGACATGGGAAAACACGAAAATTATAAACATCCAAACCAGGTCAAACTACTGGTATTCAGTGGTCCTATCCATCCAGCCATTGGTGGGTGTCAACTGCTGTTCATAGCTCGTTCACTGTGAATTTCTTATTGTATCAAATGATTTCCAGCACAACACAGGATGACTTATATTGTTCAAGCTTCTATCTCCAAGATATAAAAGGTAAAAACGTTTACTCATTGATGATTTTCTTGCCTAAAATAGGCATATCTCTGCTTTTCTCAAAGAAATGCCTTTAGAGAGTTCTACACGTCATATATGTAGAATCTCAAAATTAAGTTACACTATAAGGTATTTCTCCCGCCGTCCTTGCTTCCTAGCACGTCATATATGTAGAATCTCAAAATTAAGTTACACTATAAGGTATTTCTTCCGCCTTCCTAGCGTGCCTTCGTGGTGTAGTGTTTCTTCACGCTGGGCCGGTATTCCAGAGGTCCGCGGTTCGATTCCCGGCGAAGGCGGTTGCTAATTTTTCATTTCTCCAGCCTCCAAAAAAAATCCCAATGTCTGTCTTTACAGTGGTGCCCAAACTAAAAGGGTTGTGGATGATGACTCTCCATACCCAGGATTTGACGATTGTCCGCTAAAAACCCCAGTCGCCCTTTAAAAGGGGGGGAGTATATAAGGTATTTCTCCCGCCTTCGTGGTTCTGCACGCTGGCTCGGTATTCCAGAAGTCCGCGGTTCGATTCCCGGCTAAGGCGTTTGCTCATTTTTCATCTTGCCTGCTTCCAAACAAAATCCTAATGTCTCTACAACGCCTGCGAAAAGTGTTATCAATCATATGCTCTTTTTTTTGGGGGGGGGGAACTATTGATCTAGAAATTTTCAGTTCTATCTATCATCGTACAGTCTTAATGTAGAGTCATTAGGATATTTTCAAGCAGGAGACGTGAGAAATAAGCACTGCTCTCACCGGGGACTCGAATCTGGACTTTTCAAAGCACCGACTGTGCTAACTGTTACACCACAAAGGCATGCTGGAAGGAGGGAGAAAATACAAATGGTTCATTAGGTTGTAAGATTCTGTAAGTAATCAAGAATATGTGATCGATGACTCATACATTCTTGATATTCAAGTAATGAAAAAAAAAGTCTTAAACTTCAAAATTTGTGCATGGAAACTTGCTTGTGATATGTAGCAAAAATATATGCTCTATTTTGAAAATGTGAAGTTACAGTAGAGAAAAGCTTTTGTTTTAGTAAAAGCAAAATAATTATAAATTTTTACTATGCAACACATATGTCAAAGACAAGCATGATTGATATACACTGATGTGCAAAAATTAAGGACAAGATGGTTTTTTCAATATAACTTTGTACAAAAGCTTTCCAAATCAACACATTTAATACCGTAAGATCCCCAATACGTAAGGACATGAGTAATGTACACAACACTTACTAAAAGAGAAATCAGAGGGATAAAAAGAAGCTTTATTGAAAAAGTAGCATGGAGCGCAATGCAACTGAAGGCCGAAACATCCCTTTGATGGGTGTCCAGCAAGAAACATCCGGTCTTTAATAGGGGATATGATCTCCCCTGACTGCTAGGCAGGTTTCACAGCGTTTGCCCATGCTGAGAATGAGGGTGTCAATGAGTTGTTGAGGCATTGCTGCCCATTCGTCTTGCAGCGCCAATCAAAGCTCCGGAATCGTTACTGGTGGTAAGATACGAGCTGCCAAGCGTCTGCCTAGAAAATCCCATACATGCTCGATGGGATTGAGATCCGGTGATCGTGCCGGCCAATCCATACGTTCAATATCGTCACTCTCTAAGAGCTGTTCGGCAGCTACTGTGCGATGACATGGTGCATTGTTGTCCATGAAAAGGAACTGCGGTCCCATAGTGCCTCTAAACAGACGCACATATGGAAGAAGAATCTCGTTACAATAACGGGTCCCGTTGACTGAACCTGCATCGAAGATGTGAAGGTCTGTACGACTACCAAGCATGATGCCTCCCCAAACGAGAACACCACCACCTCCATACCTGTCCCTTTCAATGATGTTCGAGGGATGATTGCGGCTTCCCCGCTATCTCCAGATGAGTATGCGATGAGAATAGCTACTCAGACTGAATCTGCTCTCATCTGTAAAGAGTACTCGTCCGCATTCATTGCCTCTCCAATTCCAGTGTTCCCGGCACCACAGAGAACACCTTCTCCGATGGGCAGGCATTAGAGGTACACACCGTACAGGGCGTCTTGCAAACAGACCACCACCGTGCAGTCTTCTGGCCATGGTAAAACGCGATATCGGTCGTCCAGTCACCTGTGTTGTGTGTCTAGTGATTTCTCCCGCTGTCTCCTGCTTGTTTCTTCTGGCCTGTAATCATTCATCTGCGGGTGTGGCTCCTCGTGGACGACCACTACTAAACCCCCGGATAGCTGTTCCTGTAGTTTGAAATTGTCTCCAAAGTCGTGAAACAATGCTGTGAGCAATTCCGAACTCTGCAGCCACACTTGTCACACTGCGGCCTTCCTCCAACTTTCCAATGATTTGACCTCGGGTAAAAGCATCCAGATGTCGTCTAACAGATTGATTATTCGCCATTTCTCGCTGAGGCAGCAACTCGGTGTGATTTTAACTGCTATACGGCGTGCAATCTTTTTGCCAGAAATACTGATCTTACACCGACAACATGCTGTATAATACTCAGACACTCCCCCATTACGTCTACCTGCATATCTGCGCATGTGCTACCATACATCACCTTACTTAATCTCCTGATTGGTCTTTCTGTCCGCTCTACCTCTTCGTTCAGCTGATATGCTAATTTTTCAACTTCGTCCTTAATTTTTGCACACCAGTGTACACAAAGCATCCTATGACTCTAAGCCTGCAGAGTATCCTATGATGGTATTGACAGTTCAAGAACACTGGCTACTTATATAAAGGCAAGAACCCCAGATGGCCAGTCATTTCCAATGAAACAGTGCAAAAATTTTGTTTCACATATAAATTAGTAACTGAGCTATAGGAAACTTGCATTAGCTCCTTATTAAATTTATATCTAAGCTATAATAGATACAACTTATTCTTCTTGTTTAGACTCAGAAAATGCTGCTGCTGAATCTACACATGCATGTATAATGAATGGTTAACATTCATACCTATTTTTTAAAAACTATTTGAAGAAAGATTTAATTGCAGTTTGTTCACATACAGCTGGTGTGACATTAAGAAGGGAAACAAAGTAGCTGTAATCAAACTTTTAGATATTTTTCTTAATATTGTAATTTATTACTGTATACTGCTTTTACAGTAGTATCACAAGATTCAGTAAGCAAAACCATTAAAGAAATCATTTTGAAATATTTCTTGATACATTTTATCACCAATCAATGAGATTAACCCTCCAAAATCAATGAGATTAACCTGAGACTGGTAATGGTAAACGTATTGAAATATTTAAAAATTGATATTTTGTGATTTATTGGTAAAAGATATTACGTTTTTCTCATTCATATACAATTATTAGTATTTTCTGTTTTTGTAAAAAATATAACAGTTCATTAGAATTGCATAAGTTGTTTATATAGAATAAAATGCAAACTCTTTGTCAAGTTTTTCATAGCTCATCACTGCATGTAATCCACAAACAGGATAGGTCTACAAATTACATTAGTAGCAAATATGTGTTCTATAACCAAACATAGGGAAGATTTTGCAATGTTGATTACAACTAAAACCATATTATTTACAGATGCTGCAATATAAATTTTGCAATCGTATGCATGGAAGACAATTCTTCCACTATCTAGTGGTGAAGCATTTGTTGGATAGGTACGTTTGTGTACTGGACATGGAAAATTGTCGTGCTGTTACTGAATAGAAATTATATTTACTTGAACATTTTATATGCCATTTCACTGATAAAGGTACATGGGTCCTTTTTTTCTACAGAAACACTGTAAAAGGTATGTCAGATTTTAATACGTTATAGTTGTTATTTCTCTAAATGAAATATGATTCAGAAAAATACACATTTCCTCTCTGAAAACTGTTGTATTACCTAATAATAAATTTCTATCTTTTTTTTGGATTGATCAATATCAGAAGATGACTCAATGTTGTTCAGATGACCATGAGATCATTGACCATACACTCCGCAATCTTTTGCTTTTGGAATGTGCTTTAGATTATATTTATATGCTCCTATTGCTAATAATATCAAAACTCCAAGACTGCATTATAGCTCCTTTGATGACCATCAGCAGGGAAATTTTACTATGTTTGTGAATAGAATTGTGATACCCGGTCGATATGTGTCCTGTACCAACAGGAACACACAATGACCTTTATGGTATTATGTCAAATTTGATGAACTTTTATTTCATTTCATGTAGTAATCATTTTTTATGTGTAATATGTTACAGAATAAAACATTTTAAAACTTACAAATCGTGTAATATCTGTATATTTATTAATTTCATTGTACTATAGCTCACTGTATGACTCCCTCTTGAATTTTTGTAGTAATTTAATTGATTTGATTAAAAAAACTGCACCGAATCACAAGGCAAAAATAAAATCCAAATATTGTAATCTGTTTTAGCAGAGTGAATGTACCAAGAAAACAGATAATTCACCCATTTAAATTTTTCATTCAACTCATTTAAGAAATGAAATACGCTCTTAAGTTTGTGTACGATAATTTTAATATTCAATCCTCATACCTTACCTGATTTCACAAAGTAGTTTCAATCTGAAGTATACATGACTAATCATAATTTATCAACAATTCATATAAAAGAAAATAAAAATAGCAAATTATGTACCATATTAAATACATTTAGTGCAACTTTTTGAGTGAATTTGACATCTCGTGTAATTACTCATCCGTTTCCAATTCATCAGATCTGTTTTACTTTTCGTTTCGGAACCAGACAGCAAATTTCATTTTGTGAAACCACCAAGTCATTTATCTGAACATGATCAACCATTGACTACTTTTTGAAAATAAATAAATAAATAAACTGAAAGCTTTCAGATTTTATATTATGCCCTGAGGTTTTTTTTTTTTTTTTTTTTTTTTTTTTTTAACATTTTGTGTTATCTTTATTTATTAAATATCATGTTCTTCCCACTTAAATCATAAAATTCAATTCAACCGCAATATCACAAATATTTAAAAGAGCATGTCTTTCGAATTCCCAGTACACAGTCTCGCACATTGGAGATAAAAATGTTCCCTCCTCCCATACAGAGTTGATACAGAGTTTGAAATCATTGAGTTTCTTAATCAAAGACTTATAAATGCGTTACAAGATATGAAATAGATAATAAAACAATTCCAAATTAGGGCTTCCAGATGCCCATATTCTAATGGAGACATACATTATTCAAAATTTGATGGCCCTAAACACAGTTGTTTTATCACAACGTGAGAAACATACATACATTTATGCAGATTCTTCATTATTTAACTTCTTTAAATATAATACTCTAATATTTGGTGGCAACAATTAATGCGAAAGGTGGTTCTAATTCTAAATGAAGTGAAATACTTCAACAATCTACAAAAATAATCATTTTATTTACAAAGCAACTTTGGTTGCATCGAAGGTTCACTGCTAACTAACTAACTACGTCGCAAACTAAAAAACTAACATTCTTTTTCAGAAGCGAAGCGCCCTCTAACGGCGATACATAAATCATTTGGGGGATTTTTCCACACTCCCCACCTGATAATTTTTGCAAAAATTATCACTATTTCAGCATACAAATAATAAAATATAAGAAAGCAACTTACATATCAAATACATTCAACTGATGTAAATATAAACTGCAAAAGGAAATTCTATAAAATAAACAAATATAGTTAACTGCATCAACTCAAATGTTACTCAATACGTAAATATTAATTCAAATTACAAACAGTAAATTATTAGTAATAACTAAACTAATTATCTAAAATTAATGTTAGTGAATATGAAATACAAGAAGTAAAATTAAAAGGTTACAAATTTAGTTCATTTTCAGTCTGATAGTTCAAGGGGGTATATCAATTGTACAGGTCTCTTAAAGTCCCCTTTTTTAGTTTTTACCGCACATGATCGTACAAGACCATCACGTCCTTTGAAGACTTGAATTACTCGACCTAAATCCCAGAGGAACTTAGATTTAGTTGTTCCTTCAAGTAAAACTATATCACCAATTTTAAGATTTTTCTTGGCTTCTGGTGTACCGAAGAAGTGAGCATTTCTTAACTCAAGGAGATACTGATTTTTCCATTTTTTCCAGAACTGTTTTATAAGTGTTGTCTGATATTCTTTTCGTTTTATTAGACTCTTTCTTGTTGGAGAGTTATTCAGGATCTCAGCAAAGTTGTATGGATATTCATCCTCATGTCCGATCAATAGAAAATCAGTCGGTGCAAGCGGTTCAGGTTCATGTAAATCGTTGTAAACGTACGTCAAAGGACGTCTATTCACAATATTTTCGACCTCTGTCAACACAGTCATAAATTCTTCAAAATTCAATTGAGCTCTGCCTAATATCTTTTTCAACGGTTCCTTTATGGTTTTCATAAGGCGTTCATAAAAAGCTCCCCACCATGGAGCAAGCTCGACGATAAATTTCCAAGTCAAGCCTTCATTTGCTAGAAAATTTTGAAAGTCTGTACCTTTAATTATGCTGTAAAAATACTGTAAATCTTTGGCAGCATATTTGAAAGTTTTCACGTTATCTGAATAAAAGGTGCGACAGTTTCCTCTTCTCGAAATGAAACGTCTGAGAGCCAAAATGAATTTGTTTGCAGACATATTGGAAATGAGTTCTAGATGTAACGCTCGTGTAACAGCGCACGTAAACAATACGATGTATGATTTCTGAATGTCGTTTCCAGACCTGATGTAAACTGGACCTGTGAAATCCACGCCTGTAACATAGAAAGGTGGAGTTTCAACAATTCGATCTTTAGGTAACTGAGCTGTCATTTGTTTCGCTGGTTTTACTGCGTATTTCCGACAAATCAAACAGTTCCCTAAGACTTTCTTTACCAACTGACGGCCTTTAGGAATCCAAAATTTCTGTCTTAGTTTGGCTAAAGTTGCTGCAACTCCCGCATGCAGAACGTTATTATGTTCCCTTTTTACAATTAATTCAGTAGATTTGGAATCTTTAGGAAGAAGAACTGGATGCTTCTCGTCAACTGTATATTCGATTTCTTCTAATCTTCCCTTAATTCGAAGAATTTTATTTTCATCAAGAAACGGTGCCAAGCTGAATATATCAGAGCTTGGAGAAATTGACTTGTTAGATTGAAGATCCTTAATTTCAGGTGTGAAGAAATCCATCTGGGCTTTACGAACACAAAAAATTTCAGTGTTCTGAATTTCAGAAGCACTTAATGTTCCACTATTAGCAGGCAGTTTTCTTGCCTTAGCAACGAAACGTCTAACCCATGCCATAATTCTGAGATATTTCAGCACATTACTGAATTTTGTTATATCCAATAGTTGATCATCTCTTTTCACAACAACGTCATAAACAGATATCTTACTACGGAATTCTAGTTGCTTATCGTTTCCCACGTCAAACTTCGGTTGAACTGGCCAGTCTATACGTTTGTTTTGCAACCAATCTGGTCCAAACTACCAAAGTGAACAATTTCTTAAATTAGCAACAGTAGTTCCTCGTGATATGAGGTCGGAGGGGTTATCTTTCCCACGGCAATAATGCCAATTATTGCTTTCAGTTAGTTTCTGAATTTCATAAACTCTGTTTTTGATGAAAGATTTAAATTTTTCGAGAGATCCCTGAATCCAAAAATACGTTATTTGAGAATCAGTCCAGTGGAAGGGGATTACTTCGTATTTTAAAGATTTTACTATTTTATCACTCAATCTAGCGGATAAAAGCGCATCCAAAAGCTCCAATCTAGGAAGTGTAAGGGATTTCAGAGGTGCAACTCTACTCTTGGAAGCAACAAAAACTGTTTGAAAAGTTCCATTGTTCAAAACTATTCTCAGATATACCACGCATCCATAAGCTTTCAAACTAGCATCAGAAAAGCTATGGAGTTCTATTTGTTTCACATCTGCATCTAATATTCCTTCTAAATAGTAGCAGGGAATTCTGAGGTGGTTCAGTTCTTCAATTCCTTCCTACCAGGCTTTCCATTTACAACTAAGATCAGGTGGAAGTTCATCGTCCCAATCAATTTTGGCAGACCAGATTTCCTGAATCAGACACTTTATTCTTATAGTGAAAGGGCCATAAAATCCCACAGGATCAAAAATACGGCCTGCGGTTTGCAATAGAAAACGTTTTGAGTTGATTGACGAGGAAATGAAATTTGTCAAGTGCTCAGTGTCAAAATAAAAATTATCATTATCCGTATCCCAGTTAATTCCTAACACTTTGATCGGGACAACTTCAGGAGATTCTTGCATCGAAAATTCTTTGCGATGCCAAATATCTTTGAGTTCTTTGGAATTAGTATGCCACTTATGTAGTGACATGCTAGCTTCATTAAAAATGTTCACAATTTCTAAACTTGTTTTCAGGGCTTGTTCTAAATTTTGTTGACCACCAATAATGTCATCAACATACAGGCAGTTCTTTAAGAGTTCTACTGTTTCAGGATATATTTCTGAATATTTTTTAAGGTGATGCTTAATAGTAGCAGCGAGAAGAAAGGGACTAGATTTTACTCCAAACAAAACTCTAGTAAATCTAGTTTTCAAACTCTCATTGTTATCATTAGGATCATCTTTCCAAAAGAATCGTGTAACGTCCCTGTCTTCTTCATTTAACTCTATCTGCAAGAATGCTTGTGTAATGTCCGCTGTAAAGGCTATCGAATTTTGTCTAAATTTTATCAATAAATCAAAACTATCAGGATATAGGTTCGGACCAGTATATAAACAGTCATTTAGAGAGAGTGTTTTTGGTTTATGGGCTGAAGCATCATAAACTATTCTTAGTTTACTTGTTGCTCTATCATTTCTGATGACTGCTCTATGAGGTAAATAAAATAGGGTTTTATCATTTTGATTTTCTTCTTGAACTGGTTCAATAATATGTTTTAACTCGTAATCCTTTAAAACCTCTGTGTATTGAACAAACAAAGAGTTATCAATTTTAAATTTGTTATTCAATTTATTAAATCTTTCAAGTGCTATATCCCTATTATCTTCCATTAAATGTTTTGAATTCGGTTTCCAAGGTAATTTTACTTGGTATCTGCTGTTCTTATACCTGATATCAGATTCGAAAGATTTCATAATTTCTAAATCAACAGTTTTGTCGTTTTGAGTATCATTTTCCAAACCCAAGTTTTCTAGCTTCCAAAACTGTTGTAACTGATCTGATATCAAGTTTTCATTTACAATTACTTTCATAGTTAATAATTCACTATGATCATTATTTACTTTACCCTGCAAACACCACCCAAATAAAGATTCTGTGGCTACTACATTTCTTGAAATTCTTTTAATTTTACCAGTAATTATAGAATAGTAGAAATCTAACCCTATGAGAATATCAATTTTGTCACTTTTTCTACAACAATCTGCTAATTGTAAATTTTGTAAAATTTTATTTTTCTTAGCAAAGTTCAAATCTGGAGGAGAGATAACAGTATTGGATATATTTTTGGTTTCAAGAAGCTCAATATATATATTAAGATTAGGATCGTTTACATTTTCTAATTTTGCTCGAACAACATTAAAGGTTTTTTCTAACGCACTTTTATCACCAAAGGAATAAACAGAAAGTGATTCTTTTCTAACAATCGGAAGTTCCATTTTAGTAGATACATCTTTAGTTATGAAAGATCTCATTGAGCCATTATCAAAAAGAATTCTGACATTTTCAGATTTATCATTATTTCGGATCAATGCAGAAGCCGTTTGTAATAATATTTTATTAGATCTATTTTCATCGGAATTATATGACGAAACAGCGGAAATAACGCTCGAATCCGACGTTTTCTTTTCAGGTTTTTCATTATCTTTTTTCTGATGGAATGAATAACAAATGGCTTTCGAGTGTTTATTAAAGCAGAAGGCACAGTTTATTTTTTGTTTACAATTTTGGATCCGGTGAAACCGACCCAAACATAAAAAACACCGCGATTCACTTTTTAATATCTCCTTTTTCTTTTCTACACTTAAAACTTAGCAATCCGCAGATTTATGATTTGTGTTCCCGCAGAACAGACACTGCGATTCGGATGACGCCGCTAATAACTCAACTGTAGACGGCTTGCTCGTTATGGCTGGAGAATGTTTATGTTTGAAGGGCAAATGCTTTTCCAATCGCGAATATTTTTCTCTAGAATTATAATTAACAGAAGCCGCGCGTTCTCTACTGAATACTTCGTTCCCCAAAAAGGCTAACAAACCTTTTAAATCCCAATTTTCGTCTTTAATTTTTCGGCTATAATCAAGAACGAATTCATTAGGAAGTAATTTCAAAATTAAAGGCGTTAACAGATTTCCGTAGGTATCAGAGTCTATTTTTAATGCTTCAAGATTTCTTATCTGTACTTCGGCGTGATCTAAAAGTTTTCTTAATCCGTTTATATCATTAGGATTTCTAACAGGTGAAGTACTTAAGAGTTGTCCTAAATGCGAATTAATTAAGATGTTCTTTTGACCAAATCTGGAACGTAACAGTTCAAGAGCAGCTTCGTAATTATTTTCGATGAGAGCGAAACCAGAAATAGCTTTAGCGGCTGAGCCACCAAGAAAGCTTTTTAAGTAAATTAATTTTTCTATTTTTGATAAATTCGGATTTTTATCAATCGCATTTTCGAACTGACCTATGAATTCTAACCAATCCGAAGAATCACCATAAAATTTAGAGATCGTTAATTTTGGAAGACGAGTGAATTTGATACTTTCGTTTTGGGATTCTGTAACGGTTTCATTAGAAATGTCTCTATTTGCATTGTCCGAATTTTCCAACTTATTCAACTCTTTCAACTTTTTCTTTCCTCTAAACTGCCACACTTGAATTTTCTCTTCATATTCCAAAGCGGATGAGATTTCAAGTTCAAATTCGTCTTCTTCGACTTTTAATTCTCGTTCTATTTCTGCGTCTAAATTACTCAAGGATTTTGATTTTTCGTTTAACTGGTCTAAAATTTCTTCTAATACATTTACATTTATACTACTATCATCTTTATTCAGTTCGGTTTCAATTTTCTTTAATATCTTGGACACTCCGGTCCTCAATACCTTTCGTTTCGATTTCAGTTTAGCAATAAGATCTTCCATATTATATAAAAATAGAAAATACAGGCTTACCTTGGCTGTCTTCGCATAAAATGATATCCAAAATTAAAAAACACAAACTTCTAAATTGGCCAAAGGTTCTCGGCACCGATGCGCCATAATGCGAAAGGTGGTTCTAATTCTAAATGAAGTGAAATACTTCAACAATCTACAAAAATAATCATTTTATTTACAAAGCAACTTTGGTTGCATCGAAGGTTCACTGCTAACTAACTACGTCGCAAACTAAAAAACTAACATTCTTTTTCAGAAGCGAAGCGCCCTCTAACGGCGATACATAAATCATTTGGGGGATTTTTCCACAACAATTGAAAAAGTGATTCACCATTTATAATGAATCAACGCAAAATGCCAAAACAAAATTAATAGCCTTTCTGGGCAAATTGCCCCTTTGAGCTAAAAAGATTATCTTCAAGAAAGCTGAAAATAAAAAAGCAGGAAAAAAAAAGATTGGCCCACTTTGAGAACAGCACATGACACTTTAGGAGACATTAATTTTTCCTCCCAAAGACCCATCCTTTAAGGAGTTGGGGGGAAAAAAAAGAGGAGGAAAAATATTTAAAATAGAAAGCAGATGTCAAATTAAGCATAGCAATGCATATCATAAAGATGAGGTAAGTAAAGGTACAGTGAGGACTATACATGCTCTTAATAGAAAAGAAAATAATTATTGATAAAATATTGTAAGCAAAAGCTACAATATCATTTCATCAGAAGTACAGGCAATTATATAAAGCATCGGTTAGAGTAGACTGAAGGGTACCCCTTGTATTATTGCGAAGATGTTGTTTCATTTATTGCCAAATTGTTGTTTCATTTATGTTGATTGCTGAGTAGTTGAATGTTCTGTACATCCGTAAATATACTCAGTCAGTAAATAAAGTCAAGGGAGTGAACAATGCCAAGTTTCTGCAATTCTCTGGTGATTTTTTAAGTGAAAATAGGTCAACGTGTTCATGGATAAAGAAAGTCAAGGCAGTGCACAATGCCTAGTTTGTGCAATTCTGTGATTTTTTTTTTTTCCATTAACAAATGTATTTGTTATACCAATGTTTTATTATAACTCTCTTGTTCTGATCATAATTTGTAATTTTTCGTGTCGCATTTATGTAGGTCAATGTGCACAAACTCGGTATCCATGTGCCGCCAAAAATCACCAATGGGTACTCGTAAATATACTTTTACCAAAACATCACTGTGCAAGTAGTAATACTTTATTGATTATGCCAAAGCATTCAACTAGTTGATTTATACATGTATAATGGAGAGAAAATTTATGTGAAGAGGTCCTTTGTGAATGATTAGCATACTTGATATAAAATAAAATAATGGCTGATAATAGAACATCACTAATAGCACATTTCCTTAGATAACCACTCCCATAATACAAATCTATTTAAGTAAGAGGTTATTCTCTTTGGAAAGTTCGATTGCATTTTCTACAAAAAAAGCACACACTGTTTTGCATATCATTACATTCGTCCATATCTGTGTTGATAGCAAAAACTGAATCATAATATTAAATGATGAGAAATATGCCCAAGGAAATTGCAATACAGTTTAACTAAATAAATGGTTGTATAATAGAAATATAAAATTGCATGTTTCCACAGGACTTTTATTAAGAAATAAGAGCTAAAAATTCAATAATAGTGGAGAGCATGCAGTTGTCATGAAAAATTTCATTCATACACAGTTTATGAGCACTGGGTGAGACAGTTTTGAGAAATAATAAGTAAGAAAGTTTTCTCATCATCATATTCAAAGACATTTTTTTCATATTTTGTACTTGGATCTGTTTGGGAAAGCGACTGATTTTGCCATCAGTAAAAGTTATCCTGCTTAAAACAGTTTATTATTGTGTTTTCTGAAACATGGTTTCAAAATATGTATTTAGAAGATGCAGAAAATACACCAAGGAGGTTAGTCCTTATTAATTCATTTGCACTTTCATCCAAATTTTCCACATTATGAAGAATACAGCTCACCTCACGAAGATCATATTCTTTCATCGCTCTATAAAAATTCCTTAATCGCAAACTGGAATAACAGATATCATGTTTTCTGCAAGGAATAAAATTCCAAATTTTCCTCATTATGAAGAATACAGCTCCCCTCACGAAGATCATATTCTTTCATTGCTCTATAATAATTCTCTGATCACAAACTTGAATAATAGATATCATGTTTTTTGCAAGGAATAAAACTTCGGCATACTTTATGAAGTATGTTTTGTGACATGCAGTTGTGAATCAGATCAAAGGTAAAATTCTTTTCATCTTACAGTTTCTAAATTCATTCATTAAAAATTTCTATCATCATCTACACCATACGTTATTTTTTCATAATTTCAAATTCATCAAGAAAAAAATCAAATACATTGCAACATTTTGCTCACATTAAATGACATAATAATTACAACAAACGATGAGTCAATTTCCCATGTTTCTGCACAAGTGCCGATAGAACATTGACATTTTGATACACTTAAAAACTCGCAAAACATTAGAATAAATTTTTATTTCAGAGGCAGAAACAATTTAAAAAATCATCACATCTGAAATTTAGTGTCATTCACTTCACAAATGATGTTAAATTATGCGAAAGCACAGTCATTTTACGATTAACTAAATTATCAACAGAAAAAATGCGTTCAAAATTCAGTATTAAAATAGTATTTTTATAATTAAACAGTTTCAGTGCTTTCGTAAGAGGAAAAAAAACTCAGTTTTGTATCCCTGATGGTAATAGTTTTAAATCAATATGCACAAAATTTATTCATACCACTAAAAAAATTATATGAAGTGCTAACAGAGATATTAAAAATTGAAATTGTTTTGTTCTTTTATTTATAATACGTTTAGCAAGAAATAAATGTTAATCCAAAGAACACTGCAATGGAAGTTCTCACATGTCCTATCAAACTTTTGTCAGTGATTTTAACTGAATTATCACCAGAAGAAATTTATTAATAAGCGAACACTACAACAACGAATATCTAAGATATTCTTTGACTACAACAACGTTTGCACCCTAACAAGAAATCTTTGATGTTTGTTTACATCGCACGATAAATTGTTAATCTTTGCCATAATTCACCGCGAAACATGATAAAAAGCCAAATATTGTAACCCATCCAGAAGCCAGTGACGTCACGGTAAACTTTTCCGTACACCTTTGGCGTGTGTCTGTACATAATTGTGACGGACTAATCTAGTTTAATGACACGATGATGCGGCAAGTAATGTTCTTTAGACTTCGTACACCAGAACTTTCTCTATCACCCCTTCAACAAGCCATTTCCTAAAAACCTCATCGTACTCTTCAAATATATTCAAAGATTT
Source organism: Stegodyphus dumicola (assembly GCF_044657685.1). NCBI lineage: Eukaryota > Metazoa > Arthropoda > Arachnida > Araneae > Eresidae > Stegodyphus > Stegodyphus dumicola. Next base: position 139,784,847 of record NC_140771.1, on the reverse strand, counting down.
AAGTCTTTGCGTTGTGCTGAGAAGCCTTTTTTTCAACGATATCGAGGTTGGACGGTAAATCTATGTTATATTTTAACCAGGGTAGACCAACACAGTATCTCTCTTCTTCCTTTTTACCTAAGGAGCCTAAAATCTCTTCTTAAGCAATATATTCTTCTGCATTCTTTGTAGAATTAATCTGAAATTCCTATTGTCTCTAAGTTCCAAAGATCGGATACGTTTAAGTCCTGAAACGTTAGATTTACATTCAGAGTAGATATACCTCTACCTTGTGGTTCGGAATGCATCTTAAGTCGGCCAAAAACAGTCCATCCTAATGCAGCGTCAACTGGAGTCAAACCTCCATCGAGCTGTTTGACTTTCCCTGTAAGAATTGTACTGTAAATGTCGCTGCCGATTAACATCTCTATATTCGGACAACCTGTTCCTATGTCTCAAAGCCATATCTTTTTACATTTTTTCTTTTAAAATAGGGAAAAATACAAATTTCATTTCTTTTCTCACATGAGGATTGAGAGAGTATAGCCTGATTCGATACTTTTTATGTACGTTCGGTTCAATTTTAACCTCTCCAAAAAGCGCAATACTTGTCTTTTCGCCAAAAAATTTCAAATCCACTCAGCGCTAAACTTAAGTCTTTCCTCCCCTTCCACTTCGCAACTTAAAAATTTCATCAAATTAGTTAGGCGAGAAATATTGTCATTTATTCTCCAAAAAGCGGGCTTCTTTGCCAGGCTCCGAGAGGCATGATTCCTACTATGGGATATAACCAACAAGCATTGCTTTAGGTTTTAATATCTAAGGATTCGAGAGCGCTTACACTGTAAAAAAAATCTGTAAAGTTACTAAGAAAAGTCGTGGAAACTGGGATGCCATGGATTATTTGAGTAGTCAAAACAGGAATATTCTTAGTAACTTTACAGAGATTATACCTGTAATGGTTACAGATGTTTGACATGTAATGTTACAGGAAGTTATTCCGTAGGCATAACAAAGTTTTTGTATGTTGATTACCGAAGCATATGTCTGTAAAGGTTACAGATCAAAGATCTGTAATGTTACAGGAAATTATCGTGTAAATATAACATGTTTTTCATATGTGATTTACCAATGTAAACATCTGTAAAGATTACAGGAAATAATAGTGTAAGTAGATCGTAATTTTTGAATGTGAATTACTAAAGGGAATATTTGTAGATTACTAGTGTTCTGCTTGTAAGGTTATTGCAAGTGATTATGTAAGAACATGTATTTTCATGTGAAATTTTAAAGGATATATATGTAAAAGTTGCAGATAATTTACTTAAAAATTCTTCCAAATAATTATGCATATAGAACATATTTGTTTTATACAAAATACAAAAATGATGTATTCTCAAATATTAAATATTTTAATTGTAATATTACTATAAATAATTACACATGTAGAACATGTGTTTTATGTGAAATGTCTACAGCTACTGCTTGTAACAAAATATGCTGCATTTATTTATTTGTGGGGAAAGGGAAGTTATGTAACTTTAAATATTATTAAGTTTTTTTTAAGGAAAAATACCTTAGATTTTCTAAAAGATATACAACATTTTCTTTCAAAATATTCCCAATGTTAAAAAGACGCCCAAATTTTATGTTTTTATTATATCTGCATTACTTTCCTTTATTGAATTTTGAGACATCTCAAAGTTACACATGCATCATGAAATAGCTGGAAAAAAAAAAAAAAAACTTGTGTATTAGACTTAATAATATATTTTTGGCAATAAATTAGTAATGTTCTAGAATTCCTCGGTTGAACACTGGTAGTTCGGTCCGAGGTTCAAATCCCGCGAATGGGCTGGTTGCATGGGTATTTTCATGGTTTTCTCCATGTGTAACATGTATATAAGTCAGTTTCCCTTCGAAATTCCTCCACAAAGGCATTTCTCCGCTTAAGCAGATAGTCTTAGTGTGCTTTGCCATACTTAAATAAACTAAACCAAATCATTCTCCTTATACCCAACAGTGTAATCTAAAGAGACTGCAATTGGATATGATTACAGCAAAAAATATTTTAATGAAATTGTTTCAATAATCAATTCTAAATATTTTTTCAAATTCTAAAAAAAATTATTGATGTAACTCAACAATGAACTTAAATTCAGTTATCACAAGCTATCCAAAATTATTTTCATGCTTAATTGCATTATTCATTTACATTACAACATATAATTCTTTTAGGCATAAATGCTTTTTAATCTCTTCTGCTACTCACCATTAATTGAAATAATAGATTAATTAATCGGACAGTTGTACAGGCATTTTCCCAGATTTAAAACTTTATTAATAAATTACATTCTTCTCATTGAATACAAAATTGAAGAATTAGTTAGTTCTAAATTTAATTTTTCAAGTATTCCTTCTACTAAAACATTTATTGCCTACAGGCAGCCAGACAGTAAGCTGAACACTAGCATTTGGCTCTAGATTTAAATCCTAGAGAATGGGCTGCCTGTGTAAATGTTTGTGTAACATGAAGTTTTCCTTAAAATATTCCTTTCCTTGGACAGATGGCCCTCTCTTGCTTTGTCATATTTCAAATAATCAATTCAAGCATTTAATGTAAGTATGACTTCACAACTTCGTCCCAAATTCTAACTGAAAAATTGAACAGAATCCCCTGATACTGTGTCTATAATACTGTGGTGTTACGGGCGTGATCGCCAAAAGTGTCGATACTAAGAATATCAAGTACAAATTAATTTTGCGTAAATACTTAAACTAAAATTTGGTGTTTAGTACATTGCATAATCATTACTAAATAGATTAACAAGACTTACCCACTGATGCATGCATGAGCCGAATATTTTCTTTTTCCAATCTCATATTTATTTTAATACACATACTTTCTGGATTAAATAAGACACATTTATCACACACATATACATACTAAGATATCATAACTTAGATACTCGCAATGCGATAACTCAAATGGAATGTCCATGGAGTGCCGACGCGTGACTATTCGCGCAATCCTGTTCCATCGAATAATTTTGCGGTTGAAACGTGGTCAATTTTTTCTTCGTATTATCGCGCTGTCTGGTTACACACTTATAAGCTCTTCTTTTTTCCTTTTACATTCATATGATTTTTACACACGTCACACGTGGTGACACATTGCTGGTCAAGCACATCTTGAAGTCGAACAGTTACTTATATTCTGCTTGCGCGTTTATTTTATGTTATTCACAAATCAAACATCTACTTTAAGTACTGGATTTCTTCATTCTGCTTCTTTCTCGGCAAAATTAGGCAGGAACAAATGGCGACTGCTGAGTGTGTGTGGCCCGAAGGCCCACACACTCGCTAAGCTCGACGTCAAGCAGCAAGAGGGGGAAAACGAAAAAGAGAGAGACAAACCAGTCCTTCCAGTTTTTATACCTTTCGACGCACGTGCTCGCACGTGATAACGATACAAGAATCGATGTAGCCACAATGTTCTCACATTCCCTCCGGCCAAGAAAAAAAAATTGTCCCATCACTGGACAAATGAAATCCCTCTCTGCTGGACACACTTGAACTTTCGTCTGCATTACATACACATTTCACACCAATCTTTACATCATTTGCAAAGGCACTGCAGTTTATCATTTCGTTGGCACTCCATACATTCCTCATTACATGAACACAGTTGAGCTTTCGTATGCACTATCACACATATTTCACGTTAATATTTCACATTGCTTGAAAAAAAAAACACAGCATTTTAAACATTTTGTGATATATATTTTTTACATTAGTATTATTCTTTTACGTACTCATGCATGTCTACTCTTTCCTAAAATATCACCACAAATGCGATTCCAAGCAATGAAAATTGGCACTTAAGACACATAATTTACAATTCACATATGATTAAATATCCAATCAATTACTTAAACTAAGAACATTTGCATTATCAATTTTGATGGAACTCCTCTTAACCATTGTTTACCTTATTTCATTCTTTACATTTTAGAATCACATTCACTATTTCATTACATATCTACTTTTATCATTTGATCATATTCATTTTACATATACATTTCATATACCAATATGTCATGACATTGTTACAAGCTACATTTGTATTAGATCCACTACTAAATTACATACCTTCAATTTGATTCAGCAGTAAGACAAGGAGAATTGAACCACACTTTTTTTTTTTGAATCTGCTACCTAGTAATCAATGAGACCCTGCATAGTATAATTCAATTCTTCTGGTATATGGACCAGCCAACTCTACCAAAATCGTGCAATTAGCGCTTTATTACACTAAATTGATCCATACCACACATGATCATCATTCATTATCTAGCTTGTACACATGCTGCATTCTAATCATAATCACAATGTCTTTACATTTTTTTTTTTTTTTTTTTTGATTTGCTGATCTACAATTAACAATTGTGTTACACTCCTAATCCTCATTTTGTGTTGAATCTACTCTTGAAGGCTTTTGTAAAAACAATTTACTTACGTGAACTTTAGTGGTTTTATTATCTAATTGTATTATATAATTATCATTTCGTAGCTTTTTAATGATCTCATATGGCCCCTTGTATTTTGGATGTAGCACCCTTCGATCAGTAAATTCCTGCATAAAAACTTTATCCCCCGATTTCAATTCTGGAATTTTTCTCCCTTTCAAATATTTTTTTGCACAATTAAAGTATTCATCCTCATTTAATTTTACTTGTTGCTTATATCTACTCAATTGTTCCTTTATTCTTTTGGAATATTCCTAGAAATCTTCTGCTAATTTAAGAGGATCATTGCTATCTATGGGAGTATTTAATGTTCTACCGAAAAATAGTTCTGCTGGTGAAAATTGAGTTATAGAATGTTTAGCATTATTATAATACAGTTTAAACATCAGTACTTTTTGTGGCCATTCAAATATTTTGTTTCATATTGCTGCAATTGATTCTTTCATTACCCTGTGAACTCTTTCAATCAACCCATTGGACGGTGGATAATAAATTGAACTTTTTCTGTGTTCTATTTTAAGAGATTTTAAAAATTGAGTAAATTCTGTGGAACAAAAATAATAACCGTTGTCTGATAACAAAATTTTTGGAATGCCAAATCTGGCAAAATAATCATTTAAAGATTTTATGATGGATTGAGAAGTGCAGTTGTTTAACGGAACTGTTTCCAAATATCTGGAATAATGATCAATGATAGTGAGTACATAAAACTTATTATCTATGGATCTTGGCAGTTTACCAACTATGTCTATAGCTATCATCTCTCCAGGAGCAAGATCTTTCTTAGGAATTAGACGTGGCAGAGTGTTGTGAGGTCTAGACTTATTTTGTAAGCAATCTGAACAATTTTCTACAAAACTTTTCGTATCGCTGTACATACCTTTCCAATAATACTTTGCCTTTACAAACTCATATGTCTTTTGAATACCAAAGTGAGGCGCATGAACTGTCTGTAATACATCTTTAATTAATGCCTTAGGAATTAGAATTTTATTCTGGATACTTCTGTCTTTCTTTCTCATATTTACAGGTTTTAATTTTATCATTACTACATCTGTATGACTATCAATAAAATATTGTTCTACACTTTCTTTGTGGTTATCCTGTAATTTTTTTATAATTGATTTTATGTCTGGATCACTTTGCTGTTTACTAATTATGTTTTGAATAGACAAATTATCATTGGTTTTAAATATATTTACATTGTTTACCACTACATCCTCTGAAACTCTTGACAAGTAGTCTGCTGGGTTTTTTAAACCAGGAATATGCTCCATCGTGTATTGAAATTCCTGTAAATATAACAACCAACGTGCTACAATATCTGGCTGTTTGTCAAGACTAATATGGAAAGTCAGATGTTTAGCATCTGTTAATATTATAAATTTTTTCCCATACGGATGTTCGTGAAATTGCTTTACTGATCTGAAGATTGCATAAAGTTCTCTCCTAATTGAAGGATATCTAGCCTCAGCAGGTGTTAAAATTTTTGAGTAAAATTGTACTGGGAAAAACTTTTCATCAGTTTTTTGCATTAATATGCCACAAATGGCTGATCTAGAAGCATCGGTTACTAAATATAAAGGTTTATCATTTTCTATGTTTTTTATTGTGGGTTTTTCTAAAATTAATTCTTGTATTTTATCTAATGCATTTTGGCATCTCTCGTTCCACACGAATGGTATATTCTTTCTTGTTAAATTTACTATTGGCTTGACAATTTCTGCATAATTAAAAATTAAGTGTCGAAAATAATTTACCATGCCTATGAATGTTTGAACCTCTTTCACATTTCTTGGCCTAGGAAATTTGGCTACTTTCTGAATATTCTCCTCTGAAGGAGCAAAACCATTCTTATTAACCGAAAAACCTAAATACGTAATCTCTTGTTTACATAACTGCAATTTGGCTGGGTCTAATGTTAAATTAAATTTTTTTAACTTGTCAAACACCTTTTGTAAAATAATTACTAGTTCATTTATACTGTTAGCTGCAACAATTATGTCATCTAGAAAATATTGTAAATTTGGACCCTGCAGTTCACCTAAACATTTTGATATTAGAGTATGGAAATAAGCAGATGAATTTTTTGCACCAAAAGGTAACCGAGTTGGTTGAAAATTGCCAAGTTCCGTGCAAAAGGCTAATTTTTCTTTATCTTTCTGATCTAACTTTATTTGAAAAAATGCTGACTTAAGATCTAGCACACAATAATAACTTTTACCTGCTATATTATTCAAAATATCTGAAATCTTAGGTAGACATATTTGATATGATTCAGTTATGCAATTTAACAATCTATAATCTACTGCCATTCTAAATTTTAATTTGCTAGGATCAGTATTAGGTGGTGCTTTCTTTTTGACAAAAATTACTGGAAAACTGTAACTTGATGTCGATGGCTCTATAATACCTGCTTCTAACAATTTGGCTATCTCCTCTTGGGCATATTTTTTAGCAATGCGAGGAATAGTGTATGGTCTAGTTTGAATTGGAAAGTTAAGTAATAAATTAAATTGTGGCACGACAGCATCAGTCTCACCCAGAGTGGTGTAAGATTTTGAAAACACAGCTGAATTTTTCATGAGCATTTCAATCATCTTATTTTTTGTTCTGCTTCTAAATGACTTAAATCAAAATCATCTGGGCTTAATTCCTCCTTTCTTAATTGTTTAATTTCTTTTAAAGTTATATGGTTAATCTGCAAATTTTGTTGCTCTCTAGGTTTTTCAAATTGTTTTTCTTCGACTTTATATACCTTACCAATCTTTTCACCCTTTCTTAGAATAATTGCGGCATTGGAATTGTTTTCAATTATGGTGAATATATATTGCCTGTCACTTATCTCATGAATTGAATCAGTCACACCTATGTTGCCCACTTTTCGCCTGTCTGGTGAGAACATTATTTGCTTTTCTTTCTGCATATTAATTGGAATGCTTAACTTTACACTCTCTGCTGTATTTGGCGCAATTCTGGTATTCAATACTACTCTTACAATACCCGACTCCTCTTCTCCGACTTGTCTACCTTTTTTGCATTAATATTAGTACAGTTTTTTCTTTTGTCCAAAAGATCAAAATATGTGTTATCAATGATTAACTGACTTTTATCTGCATCTATAAGTATCTTATTTTTTTGAATGAAATCATACCCTAATCATTTGATAATTTGTGTTCCAATTATGTTGTGTAACAAAAAATTGGTTGGCAAGCCATTTATTTCCTAAACGAAATTTTAAGTTTACAGCAGATGCATATGGGATAGTAGCATTATTTAGCGTATGTATTCTTACAGATCTGCTTAAGTAATGAATCTTTGTGTAATTTTTTATTACTTGCAAGGTGTCTGGCTGTATTAAGCTTAAATTTGCACCTGTATCAAGTAATGCTTCTACCACCAAGTCACCAAATTTGATTTCTATTACTGGTAATTCTGTGATACTATTAGTCTGGCAAGAAGCTACCAATTTTTGTTCATTACTTTCTTTAATTTTGTGTCGGAATCTTTCATGTGTATTTGGCCTATTTGAGTTCCTTACTTTTTTTATTTTGTCTTGTTTCCCCCAAATTTTTTTATGGGCACTTGAGTAATACTTTGTGTATCTGGGAGATCTGCAAGTACCCTTCATTAGTTTAAATTATTTGTATGAGTATTGTATCTTTTGTATTGTGGCCTATTTCTATTACTGTTCTGTAGTCTATTACCTTGCGTGAAAGCATACCGACTATTATATCTATTCCTTCTATTGATAAAGTTAACCCTATAAAAATTTCTTCTCTGGTTGTTTCTAGCCTGTCTATAATATTGAAAATTATTGTTTGAAGGAAAATAAGGACACTCTGTAGTCCAATGATTCTGTTGGCAAATATGACAAGACTCTCTATTACTACTACTTTGTGTAGCATTATTTTCTAGGCTAGTTACATTGTTTACACTACCATTAGGTAAAATTTCATTGAATTTTTTTGACAAATCCTCAATGGCTCTATTATTTTGAATTTGTTGCATAATTAATGTATTTAATTCAGGTGAAAAATCATGTGTCTGTGAGCTATTACCAGAATCCTCCAATGCTTTTTCTATATTCTTTGCCTGTTTAACAGCAGTAGCAAAATCAATAGGTCCTAGTTTTTTAACCTCCAGTTTTAAATCTGGTCTGAGAGCTTCTAAGAATTTTGAAAGCATTGCTTTTTGAGTGAGGTTATGTACCTCTTCACTCGAACTAGGATAGGACCCAAAATATTTTGTGGCATAAATATTCACTTTTTCCGCTAAGTCCTCGACTGACTGATCTGGGGTCTGTCTAATTGAGTTAAAGTTATTTTGAATTGTGTCAAGTGACTGAGATTTTGCAAATCTTTTACTTAGTAATGCTTTTAAATCATCAAATGACATATCTTTACACGATTCATTATCAATTACAAATTTTAATGCTTTACCCCTCAATTGAATTTTTAACACCAAACTTTTTCTGTTCTCATTCCAGTTCTCTAAATTTGCCATTTGGCATAATTGATCTAAAAAAAACGTTATATTTTCGTCATGCTCCCCTGAAAAAGTAGGCAGAGCAGTAGCCAGACTCATATTCATTACATTATTTTTCTTAGCCATTCTGAATCAATTTACTATACTTTAGTACCACTCTAAATTACTATTATTATTACTTCTAATGTATAGTACATTCATAAATACACTATTGTAACTTATCGAAATTTTTCACATGGATACAAGTTATTACATACTCCTTACCACACAATATGATATACATTCAGGAATTTTTTAAATACTGACCAATTTTGAATTGATATTACCATTTTCACATATCTATTTTTTATCATTAAATTATTTCACATTAGCAGGAAACAGTCATATGGAATTCTATATATATATATATATATATATATATTTTACATATGCAATTTTCAACTTTTTCTTAATGATTCATATCAGATAAACACAAAATTCAAAATTTTATCCAATCATTACTAATATTCACCTATTTGATATCAGACATCATCACAAAATTCAAAATATTTAAGCAATTATCAAACTGGAATCACATGTGTAGTTATATTTTTAGGCATAAGCATAAAATGGTTCTCTACCTGAAATGAAACAGTTAAAACTTAATTTCTCTTTTTTTTTTTTTTTTTTTGTCACGGCACCATAATGTGCCTTTATTATTATAATCCTGGTCACGGCACCATAAATGTGGTGTTACGGGCGTGATCGCCAAAAGTGTCGATACTAAGAATATCAAGTACAAATTAATTTTGCGTAAATACTTAAACTAAAATTTGGTGTTTAGTACATTGCATAATCATTACTAAATAGATTAACAAGACTTACCCACTGATGCATGCATGAGCCGAATATTTTCTTTTTCCAATCTCATATTTATTTTAATACACATACTTTCTGGATTAAATAAGACACATTTATCACACACATATACATACTAAGATATCATAACTTAGATACTCGCAATGCGATAACTCAAATGGAATGTCCGTGGAGTGCCGACGCGTGACTATTCGCGCAATCCTGTTCCATCGAATAATTTTGCGGTTGAAACGTGGTCAATTTTTTCTTCGTATTATCGCGCTGTCTGGTTACACACACACTTATAAGCTCTTCTTTTTCCTTTTACATTCATATGATTTTTACACACGTCACAAGTGGTGACACATTGCTGGTCAAGCACATCTTGAAGTCGAACAGTTACTTATATTCTGCTTGCGCGTTTATTTTATGTTATTCACAAATCAAACATCTACTTTAAGTACTGGATTTCTTCATTCTGCTTCTTTCTCGGCAAAATTAGGCAGGAACAAATGGCGACTGCTGAGTGTGTGTGGCCCGAAGGCCCACACACTTGCTAAGCTCGACGTCAAGCAGCAAGAGGGGGAAAACGAAAAAGAGAGAGACAAACCAGTCCTTCCAGTTTTTATACCTTTCGACGCACGTGCTCGCGCGTGATAACGATACAAGAATCGATGTAGCCACAATGTTCTCACAAATACATGATGAATATAGAATGATCTTAAAAATTTAAGGAAGAAAATATAACGTATTTGGAAATGCCTTGATCCTATAATTATATTTTTCTCTGCTATGCCTAGAAAATTAAGAAAAGTAGACTTAAGAATGTAAAAACTGAAGATAAAGAATTCAGCATTAATAATTGATATGATAGTAGTAATAAACTAAAAATTTTTTAATGAAAAATTGATAATGCATAATGGCTCCTTAAAATTTTAATTTTCTATCCTACTATTAATGGAACTAATTTATCACTATAATCAAAATGACTCAGATTTTCTTTCCTTTTGGTCCTTTCATGAAATCATAAATTGCATGTATCATCCATTTTTGAAGCAAAAACAGTACAAATTTAAATAATTCATTTTGCAGAAAATAATTTGAGGTTTATTAGATATTTATTATATTTATTTGTAATATAAAATAAATCTGTAAAGTAGTTTTAATAATGATCAGATTTTTTTTAAGATTAATTTCTCTAGAAATTGAAATGTATTAAGGTAGCACTTCTCAATCTGTGGATCATACAGCTTGCCCTCATGGTCCTCCGAAGTTTCCAAAGGAGACAAAAAAATTTAGTTGAAAAATCTCAGAGTTTAAAAAGTTACATATGACAATCATCTATCACCTTTTCTCGTAAGATAGACATTTTATGAAATTTATTATTGGTTACCCTACTTACAGATTTCCCACTCAGTCTTAGCAGTAAAAGATGGATTTAAAGCACTATAACTGTGGTACTTACCACCATATATCCAAATATACTATCATATATCCACTAAGACTGTGGTCTTACCATCATATATCCAAATATAGAAGAGCCATGCAAGAATTACAAATCATCCTTCTCATTAATAATCTTGAAATATTAGAAATATAACTTTTCTTCAATGGACTTAATTATAAAATATAACGGATTTTAATTATATATTAAAAATATAAGTGTACTAGTAGTAATATATGCTAAAAAATTGCTTTCGAAGGGAACAGCAGCAAGGTGATTCACAAATTATGATAATTCACATAATCTCTATTCGAAAAAAGTTTGAGAAACGCTGAAATAGGAGAATAATTAAATTATGGTTAATACTGGTAATTTCAGCCGTATGCTTTAAGCTTGATGATCAACATTAAAAAATTCTCAGAAAGTGTTAGATCAAAAACTACTTTTCCACATAATGTGAACTTATACGTAACAGCATTTAATACTTAGCTCACTGGCAAAATATACAAAATTTTGAAATGCAAGTATATATATAAGGCCAATAATATAGTTATCAACAATTAATGCATGAACTTCAAAGCTTACACAATTAACAAACACATGAACAATGATGTTACATGCATTCTTCCTCTGAATTAACTAGTCAGTTTGGGTATTTTCTATCTTAGATGTCGCAAAAATTGATCGTGGATTTAATATTTTAAATGTTCCTCTCATAGACATTTTAATACTTGCATTTTTTACATAGAGTGTCATCTTTAGTTTTATAGATATTCATTTGTTCGCTTATTACGATTAAGTTTTACAGACAGAACAGATGATACCTGATTACATTAAGTGGTATTTAAGACAGAAACTTACTTACTGGTACTTAACACAATTGCTAGAAAAATATTACATAGTGAAAGACAGGGTACAAAGTCAGAATCTGAAAACTTATTGACTTACACTAAGCTATTTAATGCTTGAAATATTTATGATTAGATAATATCTTTTGCATCATCAATATCTATCAGTAATATGATATACTTTAAGTATACAGTAAAACCTCTCTATAACCTTCCATAATTTTGTACAATTTTGATATTTAATGGAGGTGGTTACTTCACAAAGCATGATTCTCAGTGATAATTAATATCAATGTTTGTATCACCAGAATACTTGACATAGTCACTTAAAGAGGTATAGTTGCTAAGGAAGGTTTTTCTGTACTTCAAACAATGGTTTACATATTTTAAAAAGTACATTTTTCTGACACTGTTATTTAAAAAGTGTATAACTCCTTCTACACTTAAGCATAAAAATTTGATATTTTTATGCTTAAGAGTCATTCATTTAGTTGTAACTTACAGGAAGATATCTTAAATGCCTAAAATGTTTTAATTTATGAAAAACAACAGTTAGAGTATATTGAAGGGTGCTCCCTGTAATATCAAGGGAGCGCAAGTTTGTGCAATTCTCTGATGTTTTCTTAAGTGAAAATAAGTAGATGTGTACATGGATAAAGTCAAGGGAGTGCGCGATGCCAAGTTTGTAAAATTCGCAGATTTTTTTAAAGCGAAAATAGGTCGATGTATACATGGATACCGAGTATGTGCAATCTCTTGTCTTCATGTAGCGGCGGTTTTTGGCACACAAATCGTCGCTACACAAGCCAAAATAACATGGTCAAAGAATTGCACAAACTCGGTATCCATGTACTGCCAAAAATCGCCAATTTTTGCCAAGGGGCACCCATAAATATGCTTTTACCAAAACAAGCTTTAAGGCATACTGTCAATTACATTTTAAATTCCAGTGATTTTTCAACACTAGTTCAAATACTCTAAGCATATGTTTGCATAAGTTACATAACTTTTGCATCAGCAAAATTTATAACTTAGTAAATATGAACTATGAAAAAAAAAATATCTGAGCTTACCTTGACCCTTGGATTTACTAAATCTATGACACTTTTAACGCCAAAGAAATTCGATGACCGAAAATACGCGATGATTTATTTAATCTGGTTTTAAAATGGGTCATTTTAAGTTTGGCTATATCAACAACTTATATTACTCAGTATTGTTGGATAGTGAATTTGTAATTCTTTTTCATTCTTGAAATATATACACATGACAGAATTGGAATAAAAATTTTAGGTTTTTCAGATGAACTCATAGATTGAACTAATTTGTTGAATTTTATCAAGTAGTTCTTAAAAATACAACCAACGATTAATTAAAACCAACTGCAATTCAAATGGATACTCTTTGTCAAAAAGGAGCAGTAGAACTTATTTTAAACATTCAGCAATAAATAGTTTTCTGAATATATTTTTTAGCGTAACGGCAGTTTCAAACATAATAAAGAGAACAACATTCATTCTAATGAGGATAATTTTGAAAATAATTTACATTAAAATATATCTCAAAGAGATTTTTAAATGAAAAGATGGCACAAAAGAATTATTCTAAAAAAATACATGTTATCTCAGATATAGAAGAAATTTGGCATTGAGCTGAGTATTGAAATTAATATATGCAACTGACGTATCATTACTTAAATTTCCATGATTTGATATTGAATGCTATAACTATTAAATATTAGCAAATGCATTTTATAATGAATTTGCACCAAAATTTATAGAAAATTTATAGTAAATTTATATGTAAATTTACATTGTAAGTACTAGAATGAATGTTGTACCATTTTATTAATATTTTACTTTTCAACAAGCATAAAGGAAAAAATAGAATTTGTTTTCTTTAATGTTCCTAGTATGTTACATCATAGTTAAAAATATGTCAAAGTCATGGCATTTCGATTATTGGCTTTTGTAAATGTTGGTTATAATGTAACTTAATAGATGCTTTATAAGTTGGTAAAGACTTTAAAACTATCTTTAACACAAAAAATAATATACATTGAATACTTTTACAAATATGTAATTGCTATCCGACTATATAATCTTTTAAGGCGAACTTATCGCATGTATTAATGAAATAATATTCCATTTTTAATGTATGTTAAGTTATTTTGTCGAATTTTTTAAATATATTACATTTATTTTTTCTTTTTTGTTGAGATTAATAATAACATACATAGTGTAATAATGCTCTGAAAAATATTCTAAAGCAGTTCACGCTGGGATTAATGATAACATGTACGGAATAATAATGTTACATCTGTCAACAAAATGAAAAATATGAATATTCTAACGCCATATGTTTTAAAAGATACATAAATATTTAACATGAGAAATTATTAGACTATAGATAGAACATTAATATTAAGCTTATTTGTTTTTAAACTAACATCTTAACAAATTTGTTTCTGTTTATAAATATGAGCAGTTTAACTGCAGACACCTGCAGATGTAACGAATTGTAATTTTACTAAATGGAACACAAGCTCTGTGATTTGAACTCTAACAATAATTCAACACAGGTTTATTTAGGAGTATTAGAATTATAAGCTAAACATTAAAAGAATTTAATTATAGATAGTGTAAAGAACATAACAAATACATTACATAAAATTAGTTAAATACACGTCAAACACTATTTCAAACTTATCTCGACCATTGCAAAAATAATGGCAATAATAATAATGTTAATTATTATTGCAATTATAATGTTAATTATTAAATTAACTATGGCAAAGGAAAAAAGAGTTTCTGTCTAAGGTAGAGATGTCTTTGTGGAAGGCTATATGAGGATAAGGGACTGTTTTTTCATAATACACTGACAGACTTCATGCAACCAATGCTTTCAATCACTGGAAGTGAATTTGTTGCATACTACTACTGTGTCACAAATTTAACCATTTGGTTAGTGATATGCTTGGCATGCTGATGATTTCAATTAAGAAAAGGGATAGCTAAATTTCCCATATAATGCAACTGTTATTTTTCGACCTCATTAAGAAGTATATTTTTTCATCTGACTTATCTAATCCTACCTATACAAAATATAATTTGTAGATTTCTCAGGTGCTGAATCAATCTATTATCTATAATTTATGCAATGTATACCCCTTGCCTGAAGGAAAAAATGCATTTTCTACATTCCTCATGCATAACCCATTTCTCAGAATTCTTCATTCAAAAAAGCATAAGATGCTGCCAGCATTGGAGGAATGAATGATACATTGTATTAATGAGAAACAAGTGTGCTGGACATAACAACGGCCATATGTCTGGCAAAGAAATGATTAAGATAAACTTCCATAATGCCTAAGACAGACACATGAGTTTTCTCACGTGAAGAATCAAGAAGACTATCAGTCAAGCCTAATAGTGTTTTAGGTAATTTGCTAAGTACCGAAAACATCAATATCATCATCAGGCCTATGTTATTGTCGTTTCTGCTTTAAGTAGCTAGGTAATACAGGGCAAATCAAAATGAATCCCCCAATTTCATAGGTGCATTATGTAAAATGTAATAAATGTTATGTAAAATGCAGGTGGTGCATTTTACATAACATTTATTAGTAAAGGTGCATTATGTAAAATGTAATTTCTCATTAAAAATTTACATACATGCAGAGGTAATATAAGCAAGTTTTGAATGTACTGCTCACAAATGTTTGATTTGCACTCCTTTTGTTATATGGCATTCATCAAGTCTGAAATGTAATTCTTGCCAAACTTCATGCAGGAACTCTGTATCGATGCTGGCGAAAACAGCTGTGATACAGGCTTTCAAACCAGTTATTGCCATGGAGGCCCATACAAGCAACGATCTTTTACAAACCCCCACATGGAAAAGTCACATGAGGTAAGATCAGGGATCATGGTGGCCAGGGCAAGAGTGCATTGTCTGCCGTAGATATGCAACCAATCCACCATTTTTGTAGCATGTTATTGAAGTGGCTCCGCACTTCAATCATATAATGTGACGGTATACTATCATATTGCAGAATAAAGCTAGGTATATCTACTTGTATCTGTGGCAGAAGCCATAATTTGAATATATTGAGGTACACTCTTCCCATCACAGTGGCTTCAGAAAAAGAAAATGGACTGCAGTGAGTTTAATTTGATATTGCACAAAACACATTAACCTTAGGGGAATTATGTTGGTATTACACTGGCACATGTGGATATTCACTATCCCAAATTCACACATTATGCTTATTTACTAATCCAAAAATGTGAAGAAATTGATTCATCACTGAATACTAAATTTTGTGAAAATTCTTCATCCTCCATACATGTCAGATCTTCAGGTTTCAGATGTTGCAGCAGCTGCAAACTAAGAATTCTCCACACAGTTTTAAGGGCTACTCCCAGTTCTCATCCATCTTGATACTATGCCGATTTTCGAGGGCCTCTCACATAGCTGGCTTCAATAAGTTCAGCTACGTCTTCTCCTACTAAAGAAAGACCTGTTGATTTTCTTTTACAAACACAGCCTGTCTCTTGAAATTTTACATACCAATGATGAATTGCCTTATGATCCAGTGATGTCTGCCTGTTTTGTTCAGAACTGGCACTTAACAATGATAATAAACTTGCTAACATGAAACTCAAACACACAAAATTTTTTTTGCTGTTGCATCGCCATTTTATGAAGCCGTTGGTTTTCTGCCCATTTTCTTCTCCAGAAACGCTGATTTCCACCTCCATCTATTTGAAACTATTCAAAATTTGCTTATATTACCTCTGCATGCATGCACATTTTTAATGAATACATTTATTACATTTTACATAATACATCTATGGAATTGGAACATTCATTTAGACTTACCTTCTTTATCTTGATCTGCCAGTAATAGGCAACGTTATTTGCAGACAATTTGTCAACTGTGCTGGCTTATATATTCTCCATACCAGCAGATTAGAAAGCTGTTTTCCACAAAATGTAACTGAAATATGTGCTCTAGGCCAATCTATCACTATAATATGCAATACATACATGTAGACAAACTTTCTGTTTAATTATGAAAAATTATTTTTCTGTGTTTTAATAATAAAATATAAGGCATTTATCATAATTTCAAGACTTCCCCTCCCAAAAAAGCATCTTATTTTATGCAGAAAAATGTGAATACATGTATAAAGTGACCACTTTCATCAGTTCAATGAATTATCACATTAAGTTTTACAGCATAACCACTCCATCCATCTATCTCCTCTAGTCATTCTTGATGTGGTTAAGTTAAACTTTAACAACAACTTTTACAAATATACACAAGTTTAAACTATTTATTAAAGAAAAATCATCCTTCATTCTTAAAATTTTATCAAATAAAGAAGAAAAACTATATAAGAATTTTTTAATGTTGATGGATATATTTGCATTTCAGACATCATGGAACGCTGAGATATTACAACTTTCAAGTTCCTAATAAAGACTACTATTTATAAAGAGTAATATGATTATTCAATAATATAATACTCTTTGCCAAAATGTTGAATAGTGTAATAATAATCTAAGAAAATTTTCAAATAATCAATTGTATTCATTTCAAATATAATTGATTAGTTTAACTTTACTCTCATCTGAACATTTTGAAAATTATAAAACTTCTCTTCATAAGATAGTTTTTAATAAATTATGCAAATAAATTATACAACAGAAAATGAGTAATATATTTAATAAATAATATAAAATACAATAAATAAAATGTCATTTTTTTCAGAATTTTTTGTACTACAGAGACTGAGAAATCTTCATGAATTAGAATCAGAATTACATAAGAATCAGAAATTCTTATGTAAATTATCTTGCAATACGATAAGACAATATTAAGTATCATGCCACCAAAATTATTTAGACTTTATCAATTTTATGTAACTTATAGTTACCAAAATAAATTGTTTTGATCATCCAAATTACAAGTGACTTGTTTATTAAGATTGGCATTACTCAGACAAATTAAATAATTAGTAATGCATTAAACTTCTGCCATTTTCACAGTTATGAGACGTTCTAGGACATTACTGGATATTTGAATATATTCTCTATCAGGTCACATATATGCATTTCATATTTTTTTTTAATTACTGAATTAGTACAAAAATTTAGTATAGAAACATTTTTAAATACGTATATTACGAATATTTTTATGAAAAATGATTTTGTAATTAATATAAATACTTTCATAAAAATGATTTTCTAATTACAGTGAAACCTTTATGTATGATACGCTGCATGATAACTTCTAGATACATTTGAAATTGAACAGTATTTTTTTAAGAAAATAAACATCTCCTCTCTAAGGTCTGTACAGTAGACAAAAATTTTTAACAATAGGTGATTTATAGTATTTGATTGAATCTCTAAACCTAATGGAAGAAATAAAATCTGTTAAAAATAAGTTTTACCATGACATATAAATGTACTGTTGTCTTGAAAATTCTGCTGTTTTTTCAAATTGAAGGACATTTACTTCTAATTATTTTGTTACTGCTGATACAGATTGGCCTTGATCAAAGTAGAGATTTTAAATATATTCCTTTATTTTCAAGTTGCATATTTCTAGTGTGTTTGTGGCATAATTTTGCTTCGTTATAGTGTTTCAAGTGCAGTGTTTGTTCAATGTAATGGAGAACTTAATTTTTATCACATAGACATTTCTCTCAGTTTAAAGAAAGAAAAAATGCTTATAAAATTTGTGACATATATGAGCAAAGTACAGACTTGGATGGTTTGAGAGGTGTAGAATTTTCAGACTTGAAGATGAAGCCTCCTCTAGATAACCAGCCTCTGTAAACAAGGACCTATTAAAAGATGCTTAGCTGAAAGTCCACATTATACAGTTCAGAAACTATCAGATAGACTAAATATTAGAAATTTATATCAGTATATGATCATTTGAAAAAGAGTGAATATGTAAGCCACAATGATGTATAGGTATGCCACACTTTTAACAGAGCAGAACATGTACGAGTTTCAGAATGTGATTCTTCACTGAAAAGAAATATAGAAGCTCTCTTCTGGAAGTAGCCCATTGCTGGAGATAAGAAATTATACTGAGCAGTGATGTTAAAAGGAAAAAGATAATGGGGGTAAGCTCAAAGAATCTTCTTTAGTAACATCGAGAAAAAAGCTGCATCTTCAAAACGTAATGCTTCGTGTATGGTGGGACTACAAAGGAATTGTATAATATGAATTATTGCCACCAAATGAGACAGTAAATTCAGAAAAAATGCTCCCAAATGACAGTATTAAAAGCAGAAACCAAAGCAAAGCATGCAACTCAAACTGAATAATCATCAAGGTGTCTTCCATCATGACAATGCTCGGCCCCACTTTTCGATGAATGTCAAAAGCTTAATGAGTATGGCTGGAATGTTAGGGGTCCACCCACATATTTATCAGATTTTACCCCCTCAAAATTTCAGATCTCCATGTCTCTTCAAAATTCTCTGAACAGCTTAGAATTCACTTTTTTGGAAACTCAAACAGCACCTCCATAACTTAACAAATAAACCTAATAATATTGTTAAAGCCTCCTTTAAGTTGTTAAATGCATCCTCGCATTCTTTTGTCGACAAGAACTTTTGGTTGCTCTCTGTCAGCTTGTGAAGGGGTCTTGCGATGGAAGAAAAGTCCTTCACGAATCTCCTATAGTAGGTGCAAAGCCCTAGGAAGCTTCTCAGCTGATGGACATTTTCGGGACGTTTCCAGGATTTAACCGCTGATACCTTTTCAGGATCCGTGCGCACACCTACTGCAGAGATGACATGTCCCAGGTAAGTCACTTCCTTTCGGAACAATTTGCTTTTAGCGGGACTCAGCTTCAGATTGGCTTCTTTCAGTTTCTGAAGCACCTTCCTAAGATTTTCTAAATGTTCTTCAAAACTCTTTCCGACGATGATGATGTCGTCCAGGTATATCAGGCAGGCTTCGTAGGAAAGGTCTTTCAAAACAGTCTCCATAAAACGTTCGAATGTTGCCGGCGCATTACACAGTCCAAACGGCATCACCTTGAATTGCCAAAGCCCTTGTCCCATAGTAAATGCCGTCTTTTCTCGGTCTTCAGGGTGTATTTCTACCTGCCAATACTCACTCTTTAAATCAAGTGTTGAGAACCACTTGCTTCCAGAAAGAGTGTCTAGAATGTCGTCAATTCTAGGAAGAGGGTAACTGTCTTTCTTCGTAACCTCATTCAACCGGCGATAGTCGAAGCAAAATCTTGTTGAGCCATCTTTCTTTCTGACTAGGGCGATGGGAGATGCCCATGGACTTACTGAAGGCTCAACAAGATTTTGCGTTAATTTCTATATATGCCGTGTATAGAAATACATCTAACCTAGCAACGAGTTGACCATCTCTCAACACTTGCACTTGCGCACTTCCATTCTGAATTAACCGTGGAAAAAATTCACTCGCCCAAATATGCAATCCCTGTAATCGACATCCATGAACATTCACATCACTCCCAAATATGAAGTCATCTCCAACACCAACGGCCGGCAGTAAAGGTTTTACACACCGTCCAGGATCATGACCACCACGCATTATTTGGGTATCACAAACGTGAACCGATCCCAACACGTCTTCTGGAGTAGATTGCAGACGTGTGAAACAATTACCTTCCGCTGCAAACTCACTCGTCGCACTCCCAATCTGGCACACGGAGTAGTTATACATAAAACGAGCTTTTGGAAAGCACACTACCCCAATCTGTTTTTGCACCGCTTCTTCAATAAAGCTCACAATGGCACTATTTATCGCACAAGGTTGTTCAACGATATACGTCAGAAAGTTCACCTGCACATTGAAATGTTGCTGAGCCAGCTCCAGCAGTTCATGAGAATGACGTGCAATAACTTCAACACGACGCTGTTCAAGCTCCAGATTTTCATTCCAATATTGATACACCAAATAGATAATGTACAGAATCTGCGTTTGATCCCTAGTCTCACTATGCACCGCATGGGGATGTGGAATCATATAAACATTAACCAGGGATAACTCATGCAGCGTCTGAAATGTCAACCCGTGAATACAATGCATACTATACGTCATCCCTCGACTAATTCGCACCATCCCAGCCCGATCACCAAAGAATGCATTGCATAACAAGTAGAAATTTCGCAACACAGACTCACG
Source organism: Stegodyphus dumicola (assembly GCF_044657685.1). Classification (NCBI taxonomy): domain Eukaryota; kingdom Metazoa; phylum Arthropoda; class Arachnida; order Araneae; family Eresidae; genus Stegodyphus; species Stegodyphus dumicola. The sequence continues at coordinate 139,763,524 of NC_140771.1, read as the reverse complement.
CAAGTAATTTCGATTTTGCCCTCCCAATACGTGGAACTCATCTGTAGGCGTAATTTGCCCATACTCAAGACGATACACACATGGATCCAGATGGATCGTTCGAAACTCTACCATATCCATATTCCGCACAAGATCCGAGCTATTCGGGGCCACACCAAACGCATGCATAAGCACGACTGTCGAGTTCGTGTTCAATGTCCCACGGGAGAGCGCACGCACAATAAACTCCTGGATTACCACCTGACGGATTAATGTGCCCGTACTAATTCCCGCAATAATGCCCAAAACCTCCATCATCTGTCGTCCTAACGTGAGTCTCCACTCGTATTCCCGTACACACTGCTCACATTATTTGAATTCCAAAGTGCGATGTATGTTTGCAAATCCACCGTCTGATCTACATCACGCATCCCCGCCCGGTATACGCATTCCATCGCCACCAAACTACTAAATGCAGTTACTCCCTGCTGGGGCGACAACGAAGCAATAGCAGGATGGGAACACAGTAAAGGAGGGACGGGCATAAGGAGCTGTTCTATTTCGTATCTGCTCCAGGTATTCTGGGTTCTCCCGAACTCCATACATGTTACGCCAGTCCGCACCCGGATCAACGCTATCGAACCATAACTCAGGATGCAAGAAAACAAGATGATAAATTGGACAATACGTCGAGTGAAAGAACTGAGAAAAGCCAATAATATATCGTGAAATAACAGCTAGTGTGTGAGCAATGGCCTCTTTGGTGGCCGCGCTCTGCAGACGATCTCTCCCTGAGTAGAATACTTCCTGGTATTGGTATCCCAGAGTGTCCACCGTATTGAGAACTGTTTGTAACGGCGTCCATTCTCCCCCTTCCCCTGAACGTGGAGCATAAATCACTCCTGCTAAGTGTACACGACGAATCCCCACTCGATAATCCGGATTTGGTATCTCGATTTTCACTGAGACGTCGTTCTCACAAAAGAAATCTCAAAACGCTACCATTAGATACCATTGACGAGGGTCGGTCCCCCGTGGTACGCCACCTGGTCACTCAAGAACTGTAAAATCACGTATCACACATGTACGCCTCGTCGCAATCTCTCTCACCCAATCATGAATCACTTCTCCCTCAGCGGTTCGCCCATAGCCGTCCCGAGCCAACCATGCATAGTACGCCCACTCAAAAAACGTGCAAAAGAAATTCATTAGCATACGTGCCTGCACGTGTCGATTGTAAGTGTGCAGGTTGGGCGACATCACCAATGATACTTTGATCCCAATCGCAAACAACACCGCCTTCACAGAATTCGGACTACCAAACTGGGACTGTAGCGCTTGGACATCCATAAACGGCGCCGTCACATCCTGGACAATTGTATGGCACAACGTCTCCTTTGTAAAATTCGAAAAACATCGCAACCATGTCGTTAAGGTCGTCCCCAAGGTCATATTCCCCCGTTGCATAGCGTAGAGCGGTGTAGAAAAACCATTTAAACAATGGGCCGGGGTAATCAGGTCAACAAATCCCATACGTGAATTCACATTATCCAACAGATGTTTGTACACGACGAAGCGCAAATCTGAGGAAATTAAAAACGCAGTAACGTATCCATCCCTATACTCAACGCTATGCGGAAAAGTGAACATGTGCGTATATGCTAAGTTTTCTCTAGAAACTTTTAGTACCCACTTATACAAGACAATGTCCCCTCGTCTATTCAAAATATCATTAATCAAAACTGAATCGAATTTAACAATGCTACAAACTGTGCTACCTCAGCCTGTTCCGCACGCAACTCCTCCATCACATGTTCATGCACACGTGACGTAACGAAATCCACATTTGCGACACACAACCGACTAATCTTTCGCTGGGCAGCAACATTAACTGGGAGTCCACTTGTTCCTAACACTGGTGCTTCCCAGCGCCCGGCTATCTCACGACTAAACCAATCGTATTTGTGAGAAATTTGCAATGGTTCTAGGACATGCGGGTATTGCTCGTAATCGTCGCGACATAAATATGCAGTAATGGCATCAAGCGGCGACGGATGAGTTCCTGGATGTAACTCGCAAAAAACACCATCTCCCTCACCCGACTCCTTTCCAAGAAGCACATACCTCCCAATACGTCCCGCAACACCAATCAAACCCAACAAAATTTCAAGCAACTGTTTCGGCGTACGAGTCTCATCGTAAGTCATATGATGCTGTCCTTCACTATATCCAATAGATACTCCCTCTGCATTTAGACCCTCAACCCGAATACCACACCTATCAAGATGAAATGGATCTACTTCCATCTCGAACCCTTCCATGTTCGTGTTAATGGCAACATACGCTAAGTCAAATCCCCCTTCCCACACTTTCCAAATTGGTTCAAGAAACGAAAATTGTGATTCGACAGTAGGCGGTACATTCTCCCCTGCTGTTACACCCATCGTTCCACCCCACACCACTTTAAGCTGATAAAAATGCGGTACTTTTGAGGGCATTGACATCCCAGTCACAGAAAAGGATAATCCCTCCATTGCATTCGTCAAAACGCTGTAAATTAATCCACTCGAGTCATCTAAATTTAATGCTCCATCTACGAGATCTGTTAAATGCGCACTCCTTAATACTTTGGTAATCGCTTCACAGATGTTTTTTTTGCCCCGGATCCACAGGCACACGATTATCTGTAACAGGTTCCTCACCTTTCCGTACATCACCGATACTTTTTGCAACCTCACCGGCCTCATCCTGCTTACCATCCTCACGTCCCTCTTCTCTCCGTCGACATCCTTCGAATCCCCTGTTCACCGTCACCTTGAATACCACCAACATCGCCACTTACTGCGTTAGTTGCGCTTTTCCCACCTCTCTTTTCCTTTCGTACAAACATTTCCTATTCTTCTTTTCAACACATTCCTAGCAAAATTGTCCGTATAGATACATACACTCCAATAGTTCTGCTACACACTGTATGGTCTACCTCTTTAAAATTTCTAATTTTAAAAGGGGGTTGACCGTCATCATAAGGTTTCTATATATGCCTTTCACATATGCTGTGTGATGGTAAGCGGCACTTCCACACGTGATGTTAACATTTACTTTTCCATTGATGTCGATCTTCTCATCGGACACAGTCTGTAGGGTAACGCAGGGCGGCATCCAGATAAGTTTTTTAAAATACCAAATTCGTAACACTGCCCCCTTCCCAAGGACTGCACGTCCCGGGCAGTACAATCCCTGGACAGGAAGCTAAACTTACAACTGTGGCATAAATGCATGAATAAGCATTACATTACAATACTAAACAACATGAACAATAAATGCAATACATAAAACAAATCAAATGCTATCAAATACAAATCAAATACTAAATGCAAATTAAATACTAAATACAAATCAAATCAAAGACACATTTAAAAACATAATGGACCATGGTCTTATACTATTTACAATTATTTACATTATGTACTATGGCCATAGTAATGAGCTAACCTGTCGTAATGAACAACTTTAGGTTTACAGTTCGAAGACTTACGAATCCGAACCACGACGTCATTCAGCCTGTTTAGGACTGTGTATGGGCCATCCCAAGGTGACTGCAATTTCGGACAAAGTCCTTTCCGTCGAGTCGAATTCCACAACCACACCTTGTCTCCTTCGTGGACTTGATGTTCAGTAGCTCTTGTGTCGTATCGGGTCTTCATCTTCTCCGTCGCCAAGTTCACTCGCTTTCGTGCGAAACGGGGCATCACTTCAAAACGGGCCTGGACATCTTGGATGTGTTCCTCAGGCGATGAAGGCGCATCCGTACGGCGATGAAGGCGCATCCGTACGGCGATGAAACAGGCGGTCACAAGGCAGACGAAGGTCTCGACCGAAGAGCAACTGGGCTGGAGAAGAGCTGGTAGTCTTGCGTTTCTTTTCGACCCTAGTATGATTTCGGCAGCTTCCCGAGCTGGATCTTTCGGACAAGGCGTCAGCATTTCCAGGCGAGGATCCTTTTTGAGGTGATGCCCCGTTTCGCACGAAAGCGAGTGAACTTGGCGACGGAGAAGATGAAGACCTGATACGACACAAGAGCTACTGAACATCAATTCCACGAAGGAGACAAGGTGTGGTTGTGGAATCCGACTCGACGGAAAGGACTTTGTCCGAAATTACAGTCATCATGGGATGGCCTGTACACAGTCCTAAACAGGCTGAATGACGTCGTGGTTCGGATTCGTAAGTCTTCGAACTCTAAACCTAAAGTCGTTCATTACAACAGGTTAGCTCATTACTATGGCCATAGTACATAATGCAAATAATTGTAAATAGTATAAGAGCATGGTCCATTTTGTTTTTAAATGTGTCTTTGATTTGATTTGTATTTAGTATTTGATAGCATTTGATTTGTTTTATGTATTGCATTTATTGTTCATGTTGTTTATTATTGTAATGTAATGCTTATTAATGCATTTATGCCACAGTTGTAAGTTTAGCTTCCTGTCCAGGGATTGTACTGCCTGGGACGTGCAGTCCTTGGGAATGGGGAAGTGTTACGAATTCGGTATTTAAAAAGCTAATGTTAGTTCAATTATAAATTAAATGGTTTTATTTCTCGCGCAGTGCAGCGCGTGACGAATATTAAAATTTATACAGTGAGTGGCAACAGTAACGGACCGTCCATTAATGGGAATATCGATGGAGTTCCTTGCAATATGATCATTGACACAGGAGCTAATGTTACCATCATTAGGAAAGATTTAGCTGAACAGTTTAAAGATAAACTTATTTGGACACCATCCTGTGTTACCCTTCAGACTGCATCTGGTGATAAGATCAACATAACTGGGAAGTTAACCATAAGCATCACGTTTGGAAGTGCTGCCTACCATCACACGGCATATGTAGCAGAGATCACTGATTCTTGCATACTCGGATTGGACTTTCTAAGGAAATACAATTTTTCCTTGGACTTTAAAAATAACGAATTGCATTCTACATCTGAGGACATAGCGTTATTTGGAGTTAATGATGCTCATAAAATCATAGCACAAGACAATATCACAATACCAGCAAGAACAGAAATTTTACTTCCTGGATCCATAGCCAAAAACAGAAATTTCCGCTACATATGCCGTGTGATGGTAAGCAGCACTTCCAAACGTGATGTTAATACTTTTCCCTCGATGTCGATCTTCTCATAGGACACGGTCTGTAGGGTAACGCAGGGCAGCATCCAGATAAGTTTTTTTAAATACCAAATTCGTAACATTAAAAAAATCTGCTGTGTTCACCACATGACTTCCTTGTACACAGGAAATATTAAATTATACGCACTTTTTCTTGCATTTCATTTAAACTTATTAGATTGAATTAAACCTACTTCGCCGACCTATGTTTACTTAACTAATATACAATACTATATATTTACTAACTAATATACAATATACTAACTACTCATATTATAACTCATATTATAACTCAGAATGCACAAAATTTATATCATTTAAAGAATTATCTTATCGTTGCCACATGTTCTATTCAAATACTATAATAAAGCTAGAACTATGCATGAAAGAAATTAAGCAAACAAAACAAGAAAGAAACAGTTTTTCACAGACGATTGAGTATTTCTCATTCAATTAATTCAGTTTTCACTTCATGACAAGGCAAAAATACATAAAAACTCAAAATATCTATATTAAAAATTACGAAGTAAATCTTAAACGCTTATTTCCTCGAAAAAATTCCAGAAAGGATTAAACATGATTTAATTCGCAATAATAAATGAAGGCGATCTTTGTTGTTGTGAAGCTAAGTTTCTCTAGATGGGCAACAAATCCACTAGTCTCCTGTTTCAAATGTAAACATCAATGGCCGCCATTAAAAAAGGCTTAGCGGCAATTAAACAACTTTAAAATTGCCGATAATTCTAAACATATTGCATACAGATTTACTAAAGGCATAAAACCCTTAACTGGAAGATAAAAACAACATAATTCAATCATTTTTAAAGCAAAAAATGTACAATTTACAAACATATAAGAGTAAAGAAACTGAGATCACTGAGCTGGGTAACAGAGTGGATATATTTATAAATATATTTTTATACGTTTGGCGCGGCTGATTGAAACCAAAATACGAGGTGCACATCTACATGTTATAATAGTCTTATATACAAAATTTCAACGTTCTGAAGCTAGTCATTTTTGAGTTATGCGAGATACGTACATTCGTACGTGCACACGTACGTACATACGCCACGAAAAATTCCCTTCAGAATTTATTTTAAAGCAGTTTTTTAGTTTTTTTGGGGGAAAAGAGTCTTATTCTGCCCTTACGTACAGATATCACGCAGAAACATCGTTAAATTGCATTCGAAAGTGGTCAAAGTGGATATTTTCGTTGAAATATGCTGCCTGAAGCTTTTCGCGATTACAATACTTCCTTTTTACTTCGTACAAGGTAGTAAAAAGGAATTTTCCAATTGCTGAAGAGATGTGGAAATGTCATAGAACAAAATGGTTCTTATGAGCTTCAATGAAAATTTGTACTGCTTCATTTCTATTTATTATTGAAAAACCACAGAACTTTCAAGATGACGCAGCATTTTAATACCATAGCTGGCTACCTCAAAATCTGAAAAACTACAAGGTTTTTGCACTTGCAGAGCAATGCAATTTCAGAAGAACACTATTAGCAAATCTGATTTATTTTACAATGCAAATTCAGGTTAATATACTAATTATAACATGTTTGTGATTATTGCAAAATACATTAAATTAATGTTTATATTTAATTCATTATTCTAAATTTTTAATTTCACTTTTAGTGTTTGGCTAATTGCATTCACTTTTATTAATTTTCGTAAATTTTTTTATTGAAAACCCAAGTAAGGAGAAAATTTTTTATTAAGTATAATTAAACGGTAAAAGTAAAATTAATAATAAATGTGCATATAACCATGAAAATAAACTTAGTAATGTTTAGTAGATAATAGTAGTCTATAACTTCAAAACATTAACTTAATAAATGTCACTAACAAAATTATATATTTTATATATTAAGTCTTCATAAAATGTTCCATAAAACTCTGCAATAGATTAAAATGCATATCAAATAAAAGTTAATCCGAAAGATATTCAAAATCATTTGGGGAAAAATTGTATTTTTAAAATTGGAGTTCATCTAGAAATGATAATATAAGAGTTTTTACATTTTTTATCAAGCGCCCTCCCTTTTTTACCATTTTGGCTTCCTATGAAATTATTCATCAACAGTTCCTCTAGAACTGCATTTGAAAAAGATGATTTAATTTAGATAAATTTTAAAAACTAGAAGATTTACTGGGAAATGTGATAAAAGCCAGAAGTGTCCCCATTTTACAAGAAAAGTAGCAGCCCAGTAACATTATGTTAAAATATGCATCAAAATGTAGAATATCAAAATTTTCAAATTTAAAATAAATACTTCTTATGCACATATGATTTGTATAAAAGAGAAAAATCTGCATCAAAAACATTTAGTTTGTTTATTAATTTTTGTATAAAGAAATTTGAAATAAAATATAATATAGCTTGAATATTTATATTAAAAATATATAACTAAATTTCCATATAAAAATAAAATTTAGGTCTGAAACAAAATTTTTTATACAGGTGTTAATATACATATTCACCTGTTTACGAGAATTTTAAATTCCACATATCAAGGTTTTTATCTATAAATTTCTATATCTGATATGTGCTTGAATGTATTATAATAAAATTAAGCCATAGTTGTACAATCATAGCCTAATTTTTCGGATCTTTGACAAACATTACTAGCATTTAGATGCAAACAAACAAAGCAAAATGATGCCAAATTAAACCATATGATTGTAGATTTTGTATAAATGCATGGTTATAAAACATCAAACAATAGTATTGGAAAACATTCTGATGTATTTAAAATACTAAATAAATGTTCTTCATTTTTAATACATACAGTATTTGATTCCCAGCACTCATTTAATATCTATGCAAATGCTGATTAAAAAAATAATAACTATTAGATTTCCATAATGGTGTAAAACTCGGGTTTTGCTGATATATCACATTCCAACCACTAGATGAAAATAATTTTTGTTCACAACAGCACATCCAGTAACTAAGTTAAAACCATCTTTATAAAATGTTCTTTTCTTTCTGCTCCTTAAGATCTTCCTAGAAAGAAAATAAATACTTAATAGTAAAATTTTCATGTGTAGGAAGACAGTTTCAGAATGCATAGCAATGTATATATAAAGTATCTTACTAAAGACAAAATATTTACATCAACTAAGAAGATTTAATATCAAGTTATATGTAGTATTATTTCTACATAAAGTTATATGTAGTATATTTAGAAGATCATTAAAATGTTTCACCTGAACTTAAATATTAATGTAATGAGATTTAAAAGAATAAATCTCTTTGATAGCTCAGCAAAGCATAAAACTACAAATATTTTTACAAACATGAAATTTTAAAATTTCACTACAACATTTGTTAACCTTAACCTTTCAAAAAACTTGAAATTATATGCATCTCTCAGGTAAGGTTTCTGTCAAAAGACATATAGTTTTTCCAGAGCAGTGGAGATCAGGAAGAAATTAATAAGAATAATGTAAAAGAGATAAAGCTTACTTGCATTATTGTTATTAATTTCTTCATGAAAAAGCTAAAGCAGAGAAATTTACAACAAACAATTTAACCTGTTTGAAAAGAAATGTTTTATTACTTCTGCAATAAAATGGAAATTAAATTATTTTGTAAAAAAAAAAAAAATCTAGTGTAAAGTGTTGCAGAATTATACATTAACTAAAGTTACATTCATTACACATTTACTGAAGTTACATTCAATGATTTTTTTCCTCTCAAAAATGTTGCCCCTATAAAAAAAAAAATTATCATTACAATTTAAGATTTTATAAATGAATTGTTCTTTTTAAAATTTATATATTTAAATAATACTTCTTAAATATTTCAAATTTGCAAAACAGATTATTTTATGCAAGAGGAAAAAAAAAAAAAAAAAGGTTTCATTTTGTTGTAGTATTTTTGCATGATGTTAATGATGAAATAGATTCAATTTTATAACATATATATGAAATGTAATTTCTCATACATTATTTGTTTTGTGCAGCCGGGGCAACAGGAATGAGACAAATTTTGGAATATAAAGTGGTAGGTTTATTTTAGCATCCATCTCGTAAGCTTCTCCTCGTACCTCGAGCAGAAGCCCTACTTATACATATGTGTACGTCACGAAGCTCCTCCAATCAGCGATATTAATTGAAATCACGAGGTGACGCTATCTTCTCATCAGGAGTGTTCTTAAGTATTTTATGTAATATGACAGATTTATGAGTTTCGCGATTTGGCGGGCGCCAACAGGTTAATATATTTTATACTAAAGAAAGGATTTCGCCAAAATTTAGGAACAGGGATGCAATTTAGGTAGAGAATCGCCAACACATTATTAAGCAATATTAATAGAATTTAATTTAATCAATTGTTTTAAAAATATCATTACAGATTATCCCCCCCATCTGAAAAGGCTTGCTGTCGCGGCCGTCGACCCAAGACAGTCCAGATAGTGAGAGCAGAAAATTTAGTTATTAGGAAATTAAGTGAGTAGGAAAACTGATTGTATTTACCTCAAGGGACACAAAATGTTTACATAAAATATGACATAAAATATTTGAATATAATTAATACAGTATATAAAATATAATAAATGATTAATGAAATTATAATATAGTAACTAAGTGCAGAACAAATAAAGCACTAATAACACATTGCTGGTTAGCTACGCGGCAATAGGAAATAGTAATATAACTGAATTTGTAAGTTTATATCTTAGGGCATGCCATTCACAGTTTGTGTATGAGTCCATACAATCATTAGAGTTGTCATTCAGTCTCATCTTCAGTCTTTTACTGGTCTTTGGAGATCTCCGGATCATTTAATTAGCGCTAGAATTATGGATCAGCATTGGCACTGAAAACATTTGAGTTTTTATGTCACGATACTAGAGCTCTTATCTCTTGTTGAAAATACACATTTTGCTAGGTTTTTAACATATTTTGTCACTCTATTTTTCTCTTATTAATGATAACAAAACAAAATTTAACTTCCAACATCCATACCAGTTTTTTGTACACGATGCTGCAGAAACAAAATGAAATTCAGAAATTTCAACAACTGAAATTTAACTTTTTCAACTGTTGCTACAATTTATAACACAAACATAGGAAACCATGAGCTCAAGGAAATGTGAGGGTATAGTACTCTACTTGTAGTATAGCCTCAATTGAGTGTTTCCCACACGGAAAGTGCATTGAACCTGAAACTCAAGTTTGAAGGAGCCCAGTAAAAGAAAAGGGCAGACAAACTTTTCAGACACTGAGAGATAAATCAATTATTAAGGGGGACAACAGGATGAAAACTAAAAGAAGGGTTATGGATAGTTTATTGATTTATAAATTTTGATTTATTCATGATGTAATTTAAAGTTCTCGGGTGGATAATAGAACCTTAATTTTGACGCATGTACAATCTCAGTTGGTTTCTTCGTGTGAAAATTTTCCCTGTCGATTTCATAATTAACTTCAGATAATTTATTCATAATCCGATAAGGGCCTGAATAGGGTGAAGTCAATTTTCTAGTATTTGGGTATTCAAATTCCTCGTAAAGGACAAAATCTCCAGGTTGAAATTTAGATTCTACAAATCTGATGTCATATCTAGTTTTATTCTTTCGGTGGTATTCGATAGTTCTTTTCTTTGCTAAAGCCCTTGCTTCATTTAAGGAAGGGTATTTATTTTGATCAATTGGAGATTCAAAAGGGAGGTTACCAAATAGTAAGTATGCTGGGGTGAACTTAGTTACCGTATGAGGGGAGTTGTTATATTCGATAACAACTTGCTCTAGCACTTTAGTCCACGGTACTTTTTTAGAAGAAGAATTTACTTTACATTTTAGTCGACTTACTATTGATTGATTTACTCTTTCTACTTTACCATTTGTCTGGGGATGGTGAGATGAAGTTAAAAGTTGTTTAACATTATGCTTTTTAAGAAATTTTTTGAATCTAGAGGAAGTGAAGGCTGCATTCCTGTCACTCAGAATTTTTTCGGGGACTTGTATTTGAAATATTTGTTTTAGACAATTGGCATAGGTTTCTGAAGTTACACTTTTAGAGGGAAACGCCCAGACATATCTTGTTGCATGGTCAATAACTATATGCAAATATTTTTTTGTAGAATTATAATAATTAAATCCTCCCACAGTGTCAATAGAGAGACATTCGAAAGGTTTGTCGGTTGGGGGTACGTCTTGCATAAGACCAAATTTTTTCTGTTTTTTCTTTTTATTAAGTTGACAAGTATGACAATGTTTAACAAAATTTCCGATATCTTCGCTAATATGAGGCCAATAATATTGAGGGGTGATTAAGTTAAGCATAATTTGAACTCCCGGGTGACCAAAATTTTCATGGGTTTTATTCAACAATTTTAATCTTAAAGATTTAGGTACTACAATTTTATAAAAATTCTTTTTCTTAATTACCATCATATCATTTATCTCTTGGTAATTTTTTCCGCAGACATTATCAGTTTTTTGTTGTTGGATTATTTCATTTCTATCAAGTAAATGTACATAATGTTGGAGGTGCTGTGAAACAGGATGTCTAGAAAGCATGTCAGCTTCAATATTGGTAGAGCCCTTCTGATACTTTACTTCATAATTGAACATACTTAGTTTGAGTGACCAACGGAAGAGTCTACCTTTTAAATTTTTAACATTTTTGAGCCAAACGAGGGCCGCATGGTCCGTATGTATAACAAATTTTTGTCCATGCAGATAGTAATAGAATTTGTCTAGGGCATCTACTATGGCCAAACATTCTAACTCAGTAATCGTATAATTTTTCTCATAATTTCTTAAAGTTCGGGAATGATATGATACAGGGTGAAGGACATCATTTTCATCTGGTTGTTTCAAAACAGCTCCAACAGCAGTTTGAGAAGCGTCAACAAAAATATGACATGGCCTACTGGAATCATACAATTGTAAAACAGGTTTGGAAATCAGTATTCTTTTCATTTCGTCGAAAGCTTTTTGACATTGGTCATCCCATTCCCACTTGACATCTTTTTTCAAGAGTCTGTTTAATGGAGCTCTAATAGTTGCATAATTCGGAATGAATCTATGATACACATTCACACTTCCCAAAACTCTTTGTAACTCTTTGGTGTTACTGGGGTTTTTAAGTTTCTTAATAACTTCTATATTATGGTTATTGGGAATTATTCTACCATTTTTTATTTCATAGCCAAGAAATGTGATCTGATCTCGGGCGAACACACATTTGTTTCGATTCAATTTAATATGCTCCTCTTTAAACACCTCAAATAAAATTTTTAAATGTTCTAAATGTTCCTTCTCAGAGGAAGAGTAAACGATTATATCATCAAAGTAACTGCAAGCGAAATTAATTTTATTTTTTGTTAATATTCGTCTAATTGTTCTGTTAAAAATTGCAGGTGCATTTTTGAAACCAAAAGGGAGTCTTAACCATTCGAATAATCCAAAATTCGTGCAAAAAGCTAATTTCTCAGTATCTGCAGGGTGAATCGGGATGTGCCAGAAACCAGATCTCAAATCAATTGTAGAAAATACTTTTGCTTTACTTAATTTGTCTAAGAAAGTGTCAATGCGAGGAAGAGGGTTTGCATCTGTTTTAGCCAGGGAATTCAATTTTCGATAATCTATACACAATCTAGTTTTTTTTCCTTCCTCACGTTTAAGTACTAAAGTCACGGGGGACGAATATGGGCTACAACTTTCTTTAATTATACCTGCTTGTAATAATTGATCAATTTGGGTCTTAATTTCCTCTTCTTCCATAGGGGATGTTCTATAAGGTCTTAATGATACAGGCAAATCAGAATTTAAATTAATTCGTTGAGGTTCAATATTAATTTTTCCTACATCATACTTATTTTTAGAAAACACAGATGAATAATCATTTAACAATTTTTCCAAGTTATACTCTTTGTTATCGACAGTATTAGAAACAGCATTTTTCACATAAATGTTAGACTGAGAAACTAATTCATTTGGATTTGTAGTCCGAGATTTACAGGTTGGAAAATTTCTTACATCATCATCATCATTATTATTATTATTACTAACACATGGATAAACATTTGTTGTACCACCTTGAAGTTGGAGGTGTAGAGATATGGGTCGGCTGTCAAAATGGCAGTCATCATTAAGTACAATAGCTCTCTGTTTAATTTTTAAATTAGTACAATCAATACTCAACTCAAATAATTTGCATTCATAAAGTCCTAAAATTACATAATTCAAATTATTATCAAGAACAAACAAGGTAATTTGTTTACTAATCCGTCCAATTTTCATTTGTATACAACATATTTTGTTGAAGATTATTTTTCCTTTAGTTTGGGTTACTGAAAATGATCTAACTCTTTGTACTTTTAAACGTAATTGTCTAGCTGTTTTGGAAGAAATTATTGATATGGTGGCACCACTGTCTACAACACACTCTAGACGTTTCTTATTGGGCAAATATCCCGACACCTTTAATAGTCAACTACTGTGAGGGGTTACTGGGGTTGGTTCTATTGCAAGGGGTGTAACATTAGGTGTATCAGATCTCTCCCTTCTGAAAGGACAAACCTGAAACCAGTGAAAAGCATTTGGGATTCCGTTCCGGGTGCAAAGTCTACAGGGACTAGGTGGCAATGGCAATCTATTTTGAGAATTATAATTATGATGGCTTGTAAATCCTGGACCACTGAACCGATTATAAAAATTACTTGGTCTCTGAAAACGTTGGAAATCGTTGGGTCTAGGAGAATCTTGTCTCACAGTAGCTGAAATTCTACTTCTATTAAATCGATGGTAATCTTGAGAACTGTTCCCAATCGGAGTAACAAATCTGGGAGGTGCACTTTTGATTTGTTGATTTTCGCTAATCTTAATAAGCTTATGGACATGAGTAAGCCAAGAGATGGGGTCAGAGGGTGCGTTGATCGTCATTAAGGATTTTAATTCTATAGGAAGGCCATCCGTCAGACCCTCCAAGATCATTTCATGAGTTAGATTTAATTTTTTACCAATATCTAATTTTTTGCGAAAATATTGCGTTATGTCCTCTTTATGATTGTACTTGTAATTGGCAAAATCACCAAACGTAGTTAAAGTGGGGTCGAAAAAATTTTCCTTTAAAATTTGGACTAATTCCACATATTTAGTAATTTTATGGCAGTTTTTGACATATACGCTAAGTGCATTACCTTTTAGATATCGAGCTACATTATTAAGCTTCCACGTTTCATCTTTATCTAAATGAGTTTTGTTAAAGTACTCAAGCCATGAATTTATATCCATATCATTCTGCGCGTCAAAGGGAATTATACTTGTTTCAGGTTCAGCGCTAGCTGCCCTTAATGAATCATCAGGATCAGAGAGGTTTTCATTAGCCATTATTCTTTTAATAATACTTTCATAAATAAAACTAATAATACTTTATAAATAAAACTAATAATACTTTCATAAATAACTAATTCAAAAATAATACTCTTTAAATTTTCCCAAAACAATATTAAAACCAAAATACATCCTTTAAATACCAAATTTAAAATACATTTATACCAAAATAATACTTTTTAAAATTTTCAAAATAAAAACACTATTATTAAATCAGTAATTATAATTCAATAGTAATAATATCATTTGCATCGCCAATCTTTTTACTAATTGCTTCTGTTTGACTTATTGTGACGAGAATACGAGTGATGAAATCGACACGAAAATACACATTTTTGGGCACTCTTGATTAGATTTTCGCAAAACACGATCAATCACCACACAAGCACAAAGCTCTCGAGAGCAACACAGAACGGCGTAGACGTAGGGAAAGATTTCCATCCTCAAAAGTAGGTCAACGGTAAGAGCACATTTGATGAACGACGAACTTTCGATGGAAACACAAATCACACATCACAGGGGGCAGAAGGATGCTTCTCTGGACGTAAAATAATCTGCAGAATACCAGAATACAGGTAACAGAAGGATGATTCTCTTGAAGCAAGAACGCCTAGCGAAAAATGCAGAAACATAGAAGTCGCACAGCGGCAAATTCATCTAAAGTGCGTAACATTTTATCCATATAATCCTTGGGGTATTTTCTTTTTTAGATAATCCCTTTGAAGGTGGTATCCTACCGGCTTTCTGAAATGTAATTTCTCATACATTATTTGTTTTGTGCAGCCGGGGCAACAGGAATGAGACAAATTTTGGAATATAAAGTGGTAGGTTTATTTTAGCATCCATCTCGTAAGCTTCTCCTCGTACCTCGAGCAGAAGCCCTACTTATACATATGTGTACGTCACGAAGCTCCTCCAATCAGCGATATTAATTGAAATCACGAGGTGACGCTATCTTCTCATCAGGAGTGTTCTTAAGTATTTTATGTAATATGACAGATTTATGAGTTTGGCGATTTGGCGGGCGCCAACAGGTTAATATATTTTATACTAAAGAAAGGATTTCGCCAAAATTTAGGAACAGGGATGCAATTTAGGTAGAGAATCGCCAACACATTATTAAGCAATATTAATAGAATTTAATTTAATCAATTGTTTTAAAAATATCATTACATATATATCTATAATATAATGGCTTGGAGTAAGCTGCAACATATTAACAGTGGTTCCCGAGTTATAAACCTTGGGAGGAGGGACTTTACTGTATAGTCAGAAAGATGAAACTTGAAAGGAGAAACTTGTAGACAGGTGTGGCTGAATTTAATATAATTTTTATTGCTGGACATGAACTATTTGAGGCCGAGTGGTGCAGTGGCTAGCGCATCGCGCAGCAGCACCACAGGTCCGGTGTTCGATCCCCGGGTTGGGCAAAGTCGACTCAGCCTTTCATCCCTTGATTTCCATTCTTTGGGTTGATAAAATGAGTACCAAGTTCGCTTGGGGACTAAACACTGGGGGGGGGGCTGCGACAAGCTGACCAGTTGTTCAGGGCATATGTTTACGCACCCCGGGGCCCACGGTCAAGAAAGCAGATTTCGGGGCGCTGCAGGCATTGGCATACTTGCCAACCTATGACACTCAAAAATCAGGAGATTTTTCACAATGTTAAAAAGACTTTTTAAATGATAAAAAATATAGTTTTTAATAATGAATTAACTTTAAATAGTTACTAATTCTTAAATGCAAGCAACACAAAAATACCTTACACATAAAACCATTTTTATTACTTGCATCGTTTAAGAAAACAAAACAACAAAAAAAGACATTTTAATCAGTTTTCGTACAAATGTTATGGAACAGTGGCAGATTTTGCTTTCGTTAAGGAAAAAACTTCATAATTTTGTTCATAGCAATTGTCACGTAGGCCTGCTTTCGCTAATAAAAGTTTTTCTAATGTTCACTAATATTAGATCTAAATTTAGTTCTCATTTTCGCAACACTGAAAAATCCTCTCATACTCTGCATTACTATGGGGAACTGTCAAGATGGCCAACATAATTCTAGGCAGTTTACTATATTTTAAAGTTCCATCAGCACATTTCAGTTTTCCAATTAAACTCCACTAAATGTCAATCCAGCTGATTTTATAACTTAATCCAAGTTTTCTATTCGTAAACTGCAAACTTGCGACCGCAATACTTATCAGTGACAACATCAATATCATCATCTTTCATGACTAAATGAAGTAACACAGGAAATCTGTTCAAAAAGTACCTTATATTAGAAAAAAATGCACTTGCTAGAGCAGAAACATCAGCAACTTTAGCATGCAAAATCACTTCATCGTTGACTGGAAATTTATGTAGTATATAATCACATACTCGACAGAAGTAACTTCTAACATGAAGATAAAACTTATTTTTGTCTTCTTCTGAAAGTTCTTCCACTACTTTTGTAGTTGCGGCTCCTATTACCAAATCTTCATCTTTCTTGTGATTTTCTATTTCACCATAAATCACATCATATATAGAATTACAAGAAAAAAGGCTCCAGTAAAAAGGCAGAAAACAAACATTCTGCATTAATAACTTTTTGGTCTTTTGTTTCCGAAGAAAAATTTAATTTTTCAGTTTTTTTCCAAAACAACTCATGTTGTCCTTGTGTTTGCACATGTTTGAGAACATCCGCCCTTCCACCATGCGAAATCGAAATATCGCAACGACAGACGGCAAACATCGCAAATTTATTACATTTCCTTGAGGAAATAAAGGAAGGAAAGTCAACTGTGTACTATTTTTGAAACGTACACGAGTATTTCACCTTTCTAGCAGACATAACAAAAGATGATAATTTCTAAAACTATTTCCCAAAAGCACGTAAACTCACACAACTTGGGACAAGATGAACGAAACTACTAAAGAACATACAAATAACAGCTTGCTTGCTTTGTGCTAATTAGCTAATATATGCCAGATGACACGCAGTGGAGCTCGATGCCAATTGGAGAACTGGAGGACGATGTTTCTGGATACGTATGCGCTCTCACTCACAAAACAGAAATTCTCATCCGATTCGCAAGGTTTTGTTTTAGATATAATCTAGAGAAAATTCAATTGCTTTCAGACATCCAAAATCATCTTTTTTGTTCATATAATAAAGTATTAAGCCAAGTTCCATAAAAATTGTGAGAAATTTTAAGAAAAAGTCGGGAGAAATATATTGTAAATCGGGTTGGCGGGAGAGCGGTCGAAAATCGGGAGAGTTGGCAACTCTGTATTGGCCTTTCAGGGCTGTTACACCACTGAGTTTAGTTTTTTATGAACTAATTATCGAAAATATATACTTCATCATACATGATCATGAGTGCAATATGCACCACACAATTTTATACAGAGTATCTCATTTTAGATAATAGCATTGTTAGTAACACGACCAGGCTCACCAAGAGGAGGCTTTAGAAAAGTTAGATTAGAAAGCTTTCAATTCTCAAAATTTTGAGTTCAGGTTCTGAGTTATACATGATAAATGTTATGCAAGATTGATTAATCCAGAAATGACGTAGTCCAGAAAAGCTATTATTATGATTTTCAGAATAGAGAAGGGGAATTAAGGGGTTAAAACTAGTCTAAATTATAATTTTGATTTAAATTATTTTTTTACCTTAACACACACATATATATGTATGTATATATATATTTGTTCTTTCTGAATAAATATGTTAATTTTCTAATTTATTACTATTATTAACTCAAACTGAGTTTCAAAATATATCCTAATTATGCAATAAACAAAATAAATCTACCACTGCAAATAAAAAATGCTACAGTTTGTGCTGCAAATGTCAAAGCATCTTCTTTTAAGATGAAACTTATGTATTAATTGGAATGCATGGTAAATTAAAATAATGTTAGCTTCCCGCTTACAAAATGCTTCTTGAATGAAGATAACATCAAGACCAAAAGAAAACTACAGAAAACTATTCAGGCACAGCTTGAAGCTTTGAAAAATTTGTTTGAATATTATTTTCCAACAGCTCAAGACTCTAAATGTTTTCTTGAATGCACTCAGAATGAATAGCTAAAAACCACTCAGTTTAAACTCCGCAGAATACAAGGTTTGACTTCACCATCTTAAAAGGGACTAAAAATCATGCTTGCAGTAGTTCTGGATGCATCACAAAATGAATTCAAAATCTCATCTGAGAAAATTATACCGGTATCAGTCTCTTAACTATACGTCTTTTGACATAGGATTCTTTACCTACACAAGCACCAAAACAAGATACAGAAGCCACTTAAATATAGAACCAGACAATCACCTGCAATTATTAGCAACTGACCTTAAAATAAGAAAGCAGTGCCATTTTATATTACATCTTAATTTAGGCCTTCTGTTGCACTATGCAGCACTCTAGTTAGCAAAACTAAACTGAAATCATTTTCTGTAATTAATCACAATTTTTAATTACAAATAATTAACAAATGTTTATTTTAAATTGATTAATATAACACTTAAACTGAAGGAGCTGTGTTTATTGTATGGATCTATTTTAATGCTGTCATGAATAACCTGTTTTAATACAAAAGGTTTGATTTAAAGAACTTTGAAATAACTTTTTTCTATTGCATAGTTTTAATAATACCATGGATAACGTTAGGTTAATTTATTTAAATATGACAAACCACAAATGGGCTAACAGCCTAATGAGAGAGATGTGTTCATGAAGGACTTCCTAACAGAAACTAGCTCGCATTAATGTTACACATGGAGGAAATCATGAAAACCACCATATAGCCAGCTCATTTGCCTGAGACTGAATTCCCCATATTCAGTGATTTTGACTATTCGGCCATTGGTGAGACAATACTTATTTAGATTCTCAACTACAATGAATACACATGGTACAGTCTTTAATCCGGACTCGTCGGGACTTCGCCGATTCCGGATTATAGATCATCAATTTAAATCTGGTAAGATGGCATGCAGAAATTATAAAATTAAAAACATGAAACCGTAATTTATGAAATAAAGTGTAATTATGATGTAAAGGGTATCAAAATTTACAAAAAAAAAAAAAAAAAAAAAAAAAAAAAAGAGCTTAATATTTATTTGTTTACTTTATTAAACATTTCTTTTAATGCAAGTTGTTTAAAAGTTGCTTCGTTTTCTGTGCTAATACTTTCTCTTTAATTCTATACACAGGCATAATTTCTTGTTCAGTTACAAAGTTCCACTGTTCAAGTCCTGTATTCAGGCACAGCTTGTTATTGCTGTGCCGAGAATACTGACTAACTTGTCAATCGAAATTTTTTTGTTTTCACTAACCCCTCTGTCATTTTCTTTACGCCTTTATCCATTTTTTGCAGCAATTCCACTTTTTGTTTGATGGACATTGAAACGTGCTTTCGCTTTGTAGATCTTTTGGCAGCTCCAGAACCGAAAACTCTTTTTGATATAATTGAAAGTTCAAGCTTACTTTTTATAAAATTGCTCTAACAGTCTGCAAAAATTAATAAGCCGGATCTAATTAGAAGATTAAGGAACAACACAATCTGCAAAATTAATTGAAATAGGTAATTAGATAATGTTAACCTAGCTTATACTGTCCGTTATCCATTAAATGCGCATGCGCAGAAAGTTTGTAGCTTTGAGGTCCGGATTATAGATCATTCCAGATTATAGACATCCGGATTAAACACTTTGTACTGTATTTGTTATAGTTAAGAATAAACAAAAGAACAGTAAATTTCAAAGTTTTTAAAGTAATTTTATTGCATGGATATTGCACAGTTTTTAAATACCTCTTTCGTCATTTTTTTGACTATCTATCTCCTTTTCCTCCTCCTAACACTGCTCGTAAATGCTATTAACTTGTAAGACACACAGTAAGCCTAAGGAGAGAGCTCAACCATAGAAATTGGTTCTAAAAAGGGTTCCATGAGCCAAAATGTTTGAAAACTGCTGTTAAGTACTGATCAATTACTCTTCTTTTTCTCTTCATGTAAAACTGCACCATAAAAATTAAACTTTAATAAATTTAACAGCTTCAAATTAAAACTCATAGACTCTGTAAAGAATGCTTTTTCAGAATATAATGAAAGCTACTAATAAAATTTGACTTACCTTATGTATAACATATGATAGAAAGATATCATATCCCAAACAAAGAACACATACATACAAAACTCTGTATGTTAGAGGAACATAGAAGAAATTTATTGCTTGCAAAGGAGCATATATTGCCCAATCTGCCTAAAAAGTATTTAACCAATCAGTATAAAAAATAAAGAATATTGAAATTTTATACGCTATTTAATTAAAAATCTAAATTTTTTCAATTAAATAACACAGTATGGAAATTTATTTCTCTCTGCATACGCTACAATTGGATTATTTCCACCTTTTCTTTTCAGTATTAAAATTTTTTATACTTTCTGATTATTCATAGGTCCCACTGAAAAGTTGTGAACTTTTCGTCAAGCTGATGCGCAAAAGGCAATATTTTCAAATACATGATCAATCAATCAATAAAATTTAAAAGCAAGAAACACTGACAATAAAACACTTTTTTCAAGAAATCCTTTTTTTTTTTTGCTGTGCTCTTCCTACCATGTACGCAGTGACCTGCTTTCATTTAAAAAGCTAAAAAACTTCTGCGTTGCACACACCTGTCAAAAAAGACATGCAATGCACATACCTGGATTGCTGTAAAAATACTTTTTGGCAACATCATGGGTTGCCACACAACTATTTGGACAACATATTGCTTTGCCTTATGATTTTTATTTTATTTATTTACTTTTTGGCAACTTTTCAGCGGTGCTGTGAATAATCAGAAAGTAACATATATTCTTACATTTAAAAAAAAAAAAAATCTTAAACAGACCATTTTAACATATATTCATTATTTTATAAAATTGACTGTATAATTTTTTATCCTGTTCATCTTTGTCATAAAGATAATAACTACATCTAACTTTTAACCAAATTAATACTCATTTATTAGATTATATCAATATATTTTGATTATAAGATCAGAGAGATTTTAAATTGCTTAAACTGAGTTTTTCTCTGGTACTTCTCAGCTTCTGAGATAAATTATAATTCCGACCAGAGGGCACTGGAGCTATGAATGTACATCTTTTATGAAACCATACCATAATTTCAGAAAAAAAGTTCTTTTGATATCATAAAAATTTATTTTAGTAATGAGTAAACTTTAAAAGTCAATTCTAACTTCTGAATGCATGGAACGAACCCTTAGAGATAGACTGCAACTTTTAAGGAAAGAGATGCCCCTACCCACATATCAAAACCTTATTCTTCAGGAAGTGCAATGAAATTATGAAAGCTTTTGAGAATGGATAAATTTTTCATTGTGTGTGAGTCAAAAGTGCTAGAAGAGATCATCCTTATCATCATTCCACAAATTCAGAATCAGCAGTTTCAATTAAACAACATTTAAAATAGAACAGCGAAGGAGTTTATGTTGTGTACGTTACTGCTCCAAGTTACAAGTTTAACATAATGAAATACTAAGATAAACAACTCAAATGCATGTACTGCTAGTGCTTTCTCATGGAAAAGAGCATACACATGGGATAATGTAACCAAATGGGGGGGGATGAAAATGGTTGTTGTGCATAACCGTTCTCAGTTTATACATCAACTAGAAACAGTTAAGTAAGAGATCGTAATCCGAAAGTACTGGACTCTCTTCTCTTTGTAAAAACAAAGAGTCACTCCTCCATTAAAATTTCCTTCCATACTGGCATACTGTTTCTATCTATTCTCTCTGTTATCATCAGGGATGCTTTCATATTTATCCGTTGTTACTTGAAATAGTACATTCTGCACATTCAGAGCTGCTGTTTCTTTATATTTGAACGAAAATGTGATTCCAGCCGCAGCTCCAAATAAGACAAGATTTGTTATTTTATTAATTTAATAATTAATTGAATTTGTATCTCATTACATTTTACTCATGTTTTTAATAACTTAATTATTTTATTTCTTTGTTTCTGTAGCTCTTTTCTGATGGCCTTGCATAACCTCCAGCATTTCTAATTTTAGAAATTAAGCCCTGCATAATACCAATATATATTTAACTATAAGATTCAAATATACTGAAGACTAAACTTTTTCTGGTTCCTTATCTCTAGAGCAGGATAAAAAAAATCCTGAAAAATTAACACTAGCATAATAATAAATTTATTACTGATTTCAAAACAATCAGCTAGATTTTCTTCTCAATTATTATTCAGTTTTTAAATATTGTTGCGTGCGTACGGGTTCGTTACAAAATGAATGCACAAGTCCGATGAAAAATGAACAAAAATTTATTATTATCACAATAAATATTATTAACTGT
Organism: Stegodyphus dumicola; assembly: GCF_044657685.1. Taxonomy (NCBI): domain Eukaryota; kingdom Metazoa; phylum Arthropoda; class Arachnida; order Araneae; family Eresidae; genus Stegodyphus; species Stegodyphus dumicola. The sequence continues at coordinate 139,740,642 of NC_140771.1, read as the reverse complement.
CCTCAAATAATCATGCAGTATCACAATATATCACAGTAGTTATCTTCTAACTACTCAAACTTCAAAAGTTCAAAAGAACTTATTCCAAAACAGCTAAAGAAAGCTAATCCGCGAATTTGCTACAATCAACAAGAGCAGTTTTCTAAACAACAACAAACTAAGCAACTACAACAAACTGAGAGGTTTTCCTCCTTTTATAAGATTTTTAAATCACGTGCGAGAATTTTCTGGTACTTTCTTGAAATCAAAAAGACATATTTATTTATTTAATGTTAAAAGCACGTGCTCTTGTATTTTCAATTTTTTCGGCTTAGCTTTCTTTTAACATTCGTCACGCGCTGCACTGCGCGGGAAATAAAACCATTTAATTTATAATTTAACTAACATTAGCTTTTTAAATACCAAATTTGTAACAATATATTAAGATTATAACAATATATTACCATAATTTCCATTATGAGATGTACCCTATTAAAGGTTTTTATATTCCACACATTACAAAAAGTAATTTTCAGATTCAAATTATACTTTTCAATCACTTAATACTTTTTATATATCTCTTGAAATAATGGCATCATTGACTGGTCATTTTGCATTAATGATTGCATACTTAATTACATAATGCATAAAATTTCTAGTATCCTTTTATGTTTAGTTTTCCTCACAGTTCTTTCAAATTATCTATATAATTTACATTCCTTCATTCATTCACTTAAAGAAAAAACAATTAAAATTTGGGATTAATGAAAGAAGATGTCAAGTACAATTTTTAATAACATGGAGTTTAACTACTGAAGGAGCAGTAAAAAAACCTAATGCTCTAAAATCTTACAAACTATAGATCATTATTCTTTAACTGAAAAAGGATATAAATATATACATATATTAATTTTCTTGAATGCATAAAATATACAAGAAATTATAGTCCCAAGATGTATAATTTAGTAACTTTAAGATATTTGTGCATGGGAATATAGCATAACAGAATACTTACAGCTAATATAAGAAAAAAGTTCTTTTTGAATTGTTGAAAACTCTGATCAACAGATTTCCCTTCCAGAAGACCAATACTTATGAAAAATCCCAAAAACAGTGGAGGTCCAATAGCCATTTCGGAAAGAATTTTTTTTCCAACAGCTTTTGCACTTGCACCAGGAAATTTAAAATCTAAAAATTTATACCAATAATGTCCCAGAACTCCAAAAGCACTTCCAGCAAACATCATATTTCCTGTAAAAAGTAACATTCTAAATAAAATAATATTGGAAATGATATTCATTTACATTGTTTATGACTTTATATGATACCAATAACCAAGTAAAGGAAATAATTGGTAATTTATAAGGTCACATTTTCATGATGACAGTTTTTGGTGGAAAAAAAAATCCAGTGGCATTTTAGTTACCCACACATCATATCTGTTTCTTATTTCTAATCCCCCCTCTGGGTCTATAAAAGTTATATGCTCTATTCTAATAATTTGCACTCTTATCAATCTTTCCATACATTAATTTCGCTTGTTACTTTTCTTCTCTTCTAACATCTAAACAATGAATTATGTTACGCAAAGAAAAATCAGATGCTTATGCTTACAACCATTTTTCAAAAGTTTGGTGCCAACCAACAGGCAAGCAATAAGACTGCTGAACACTGACAACTCTTTAAATCAGGGCAAATGAGTTTTCATGAATTTTCCATTGTGCAATGTGAATATGAGCCAATTTCCCTTAAAATGTCTTCTATGAAGAGAATCCATTCCCCTAGGTTGAAAGCCATCACATGCTTTCCATTATTTCAAATTATCGAAGAGTTTGGTATGGTTACTAAAATATCACTGGGGATGTTTAGTCACTCAAAAATTATCTCCAAGAAAATGTATCCTGGTACAACCAATAAGCATCAATAAAAGTAGTAAATGCTATAAAAATAATTATTGGGTCACCTGGAAAGTTCTGAAGGATCTTGATGACAAGTACAAATGAAGAAGTACAAAAACAAAAGAAATTTTTATTGAATCGCATATATATAATTTACAAATAAACATTTTGTTATGTGACTTCTTGCCATCTCAAATATGCCTTTTTTAAAAAGTCATTAGGTTTTTATTCATAAAGAACGTACTGTAGTGCAGTCTGACAATCTTCAAAGAAGTAAACGCTGGGCAATTCAGAGAATTTTCAGGTGACCTGAAGAGATAAATTCTCAGATTTGGTGAATGGGTAGTGATACTAAACATACCATCCAAACTCAATAACTCTGTCTGACATTCATCAAAATGTGGAGCTAAGCATTGTCATGATAGAAAACAGCAGCTCAACGACAGGTCATCTCTGGCCCCTTTGCTTCAACTTCTGCTTTTAAAATTGCCACTGCTTCAACCAACTTCTTTTAAAATTGCCACATGGAAAAAAAATTTTTTTTTCAAATTTATCATCTGATTAGGTACTCAAAAAGTAATGCTTTGTAGTACACAAAGCATTACTTTTTGGGAATGCAATTACCCTCTCAATGTTTAACTCCACAATTTTTTTGAAACATTTTGTATAGTATCCATTTTTCATATCGAATAATGACCCACTTTCTCACTTTAAAAAAAGAGGAGTTTCATCTGTTTTCAGCAAAAAATCATACATGAAATCTGAGCAAACATATTCTGCCTTTTTAAAGCATATTCTGCTCTAATAGAGTATGACGTATAAAATAGAGTATGACGTATGGGTACCCATATATCTTAAGAGTCAGCTTACATACCAATCTTTTTTAAATGACCATGTACTGTACTCTGGAGACTATTTAATCTGTCTGGTAGTTCTTGAAATGTATAACATGGATTTTGAGTGACAGTTTTTAACAGGCCCCTTGTTTACAGAAAATTATCATCCAGCATCTTTGAGACTAAAATTTCCACTAATAAACTTCTCAAACCACCTTCGAACTTTATCATCAGAAACAGTCCTTTGTACATAGATAGCACAAATTTTATGAGCAGTCTTACTAGCATTCTTTTCTTTTTTTAAAATAAAGGGCATAATATGACAAAAATGAATGTTCTCCATTCTTAGCATTGCACTGGGAAAAAAAGATGTCACAACACATGCTAGAATGGTGCAACATAATCAGAAAAGACCATATTTAAATATCTGCCTTGATCAAGGCCACTCTCAATCAGCAGCAACAAAATAATTAGAAGAAAACACGCTGTAATCTGAAAAAACATAGAACTTTCCAGATGACCAATATTTAATTTACTGAGATACAGAAAATGTAACAGTTACCACTTTATTATCTAAACTATATTAAAACTAAATGTCTAAAATATTAAATATTAAACTGTATTAAAACATTTTTTCCAATATTTAAATAAAACATTTGGTTAATTTGCACATTTTCGACAATCATCCTTTCAATGGCATATTTGAACAGATATATCCAGAAATTTAGAGAGCAGCTGCTTGCATTTACATCACACAAGGCAATCTTTCTTAAATTCTGGTTTGCAAAGTGAAAACTTAATTCAGATACATGAAATTAACAAAATGTTATGGGCAATTCCTTCATAAACTGAAATATATTACTTTTGCTCTACAGCAGAGTTTTAAAATTATAACATTGGCCAAGTTGGGTTGTAATTATATTTACATCCTGAAAAATACCACTAAGCACATCATAACAATGATAATATTGCAGCATCAGCAGGTAACTTATTTCAGAATCAAAATATGCTGCAAATGCAAAATATGTGATGTCCTGCACCCCAAAGGCATGCAAGGAAATAAGAGGTTGATTAACTGGTATTATGTAACTGGTATTATGAAAACACCTTTCAAATATAGTGAGTTGTTTCTGTTTCATTGCAACAAGTATGTGCATTGCAAGTACCTTAACAGTACTGTATTTCACAGTTTTATTCAATTAAGTTAGGTATTTATTTGAATAATTATTATCACAGATGTTAGTTTTTGTATATTTCAGGACACAAATATATTTTACGCATTGATAAATGGTTGAATCTGAGCAATGAAGGTAACGATATGGTGTCAATGCACAAAATCTTTTCAAAGAGGATTTAATCAGAGAAAGAAAATATGATGAGATGTTTTTCCAATTCGGCTTTACTTTCAGTACCTGTGATGGTAATGAACAGTTTTTTTGTTTTTTAAATTTGCTATATGTTTTGGCTATGAAACCATCAAAACTGAAAAAGCATCTTGAACCTGAGCATTTTCTGTACATCAATAACCTAAAAGAATATTTCGAATGACTGTTAATCACTTAAAAAAAATAACGATAATATTTTGAAAAATTTACGACTGTTGGGGAAAATAGGGTACTACTCTTATATATGCCCTTAGATGTATGGCGTCGCCAAATGTGCTGATATGTGTGCTGCACTGTTTTTTGGCCCAATTGTGTGTTCTGCAGTGGTTTCTGGCGTGATGTGGTTTTTATGGCAACCCTTTTGACGTTACAACTTAATTTTCCTGGAGTTGTTTTATTTAACTGGTTGGTTGTTTAGGTGGGCATTTTGAAATGGCTTATATTGCAATGAAAGACGTGGTGGCAAAATTTTAGTCGCGTATTTTGGATTGTGTGCAAGGTAAAATCGTTACTTTTGAAATTTTGAATCGCAGAAAGAAGTGTAGCAATATCGTGGCTTTTTGTTCACAGACATTGCGAGACTGGGTAAATTTTATTCACGAATATATATGCTGGACTTTGTATGCTCTGTGTCTTAGACGACAGGGAGGAAGGATAAACTGTTGGAAATTGATGAGGTTGACTGATGTTTGAAATTGATATTTCTGCTGTTTGAAGAAGCCTTCACAATGGTAAGAGCATTTTATTTTATTGTTGTTCTTATTTTGTAGAATGTTATGTTCATTTTTTTTTTTTGCTATGCTATTTCTGTTGTTATTGTCGTTTTTTGAATTATTTGTAATTTACTTTATTTTGTTGATTTGTGCACAATGCCTATATTGTGCAATTCGCTGATATTTTTTCAAGTTAAAACAAAATGCTGAGTACATGGTATCATTTGAAATTTAGGTACTTTTCCATTTTGCTGGCGCAGGCGATAAAGTTGCCAATATGGTACAACTGATGCCAAATGGAATATCCTCACTGGTAACCTTTTACGCCTGATTTTCAAAACAAGTCACAACCATTTCTTATCAGATTGATTGTTTCTTTCAATACTCACACATAACGATACAGAATTTTTACAAGATAGTTCAATTGGAACTACTTTGATATACCCCCCAAATCGGAAATTTGGCGACTTTTTTTCTCGCCAAGCAAAATAATTGTTTTTGGCGCCTTTTTTTTCTTGCCAAGATGGATTCTCGCTAAATACAAATAATTAATACATAAAAAATACGGAATCATTAAATACAAAAAAAAGGAATACCTAAAAAATACGATGAATACATAAAAAATATAAATAAATGACACTGAATAACATATTATATACAATTTACACAAAAATTTTAACAAATATAATTGAAAATACGTGTCGGCAATCTAATAAAAAGAATTATTTATACGGAAATTTTAAATTCCTCCCAATTTACCCCAGCAGCAATTTCAATAAATTTATTGAAACAATCAACATTAGCCGCTAAACATGATTTACAAAACATGTACATCGCAAGGTAAAATTTATAATCTGCCTTGCTATTGTACGTAGGCAAAGAAGCTTTAACATGCCTCCACGTACTTTCAATTGTATTTGTATAACACCCGGAATCGGGGTCTACAAATGTTAAAGAATAATTTACCTTTAAATGCTCAAAACCATCATTCGTCAAACAATCATAACTTTTCCAACAATCAGAATAAACAGACGTACCTGGCTTAATCCATTCCTTAATTACCGACAACAACATCTCCTGAGACCTATCATGCACAGCAACTAAAAAAACCTTACCTGATCCCCTTTCAATACCACCAAAACCCCACTGACCTTCAACACTATGACCCCTATTGTACTTCCTTTTGCCAAACTTCGACTCATCTATTTCCACAACAACACCATCACCACCTACCTTCTCAGAATTCTCCTCAATATAATTCAAAACGGTCTCGTTAATGAATTGCCTCCAATCTGCTGAAGTAGTACTAGAGAAACCATACTCCTCTGCAATCCTACCTGTCTTGGTGCCTTTCAAAATCTCATACGTGACCAACAAAACCTCAAACAACTTAAGCTTAGACTTCGAAAACCAAGAATTATGCCTTATCGACATTTCAGTGTTGCACTGATTACCACCTACCATTTTGCGACAAACATACACAAATCCATCCGAATACGACTTCTTCAACTTCTGTTTCATACCAGACCACACTGCACACTTCTTACACACTGCAGCCTTCAACAATCCAACCTCCATCAAAAAATCAATTAAAATCTGCATATTCTGAACCAAATGATGCAAAAATAAACAATTAACAATACCTGGCCTTCCAAATGTGATCTGCTATGCAGACGATATTTTATATGTAGTATATGATGTATCTTTAGAAAAATTAGAACAGCATTTTCAACTGGTGAGTGATATTCTAAAGAACTGGGCCGAGGATGAGAAGTTGATTTTTAATTTGCGAAAGACTTCATATATGTTTTTCCCTAGGGCCGGCAAAAATACTAGACCACCCAGGCTAAGATTTCCATTGTCCATTGTCCAACCATCCAGAAGAATTCTTGTAAATAAAATAAAACAATTTTATATTGATATGTGGAAAAAGGATTGGAATGAGTCTGATAGAAAAAAGGATTACAGTTATAATTTGAGCCCTACATATAATAAATGTATTTCATGCTGCCTGGATCTTAATCAAATTATCACAGGACATGGATGCTTCCCGGAGTACCTAAAGAGATTCGGTCTACAAGAAAATGAGTTATGTTATAATTGTGGAGTTACGGGTTCAGTTAAACATTTTGTAAATGAATGTGATTTAACTTATGATATAAGACAAAAATTTGGACATATTAATATATTTACTGGAAAAAACACTGAATTTGAATTTGCTAGGGAATTAATGAATTTTATTAATAATAATTGTGTTAATGTCGGAATTTTGATTTAACATGTGTTTAGTGTTTTTATGATAGAGCATGGTCTGTGTCTTGTGTTTTGTCCTTTTGTTTAGTTAGTTTCTAACCATTCTATTTATTTTAATTATTATTGTGCCGTTAAGGTCCATTAGGTTATATCCTAATGGGCGTATTTTATTATGTGGTTTTTAACTTGGCGCCCCCTGGAAAAGTCATAAAATCAAATCGATTAGGTGGATGGGGGGCTGCGCCTCTTTCTGTACCTGGCCTTCCAACTGTCGGCCTACCCGACGAAAAAGAAGCACATCTATCAATTTTCCGACTCAAAATTCCCTGAAACTTTTCAACAACACTATATACAGTAAGCCTATTGAAAGCTAAAAGATAAAAATAATTAATAGAAAAAAAAATATAATTGGAAAATACAACCAGATTTGCAGCAAAATACAGCAAGTCAGAAATCCGCTTGATCACTTCACAAAGAAATGGCGGTAAAACATATATGAAATCCAAAAATCGTTCCCACAAAACTTTTAAAAAAAAAAAAAAAACTCAAAAAATGGTACAAAATACAAGAAAATACTAAATTTGGCAACAGCAAAAACCCAAAAGCTGAAAAAACCTAAATTGGCAACACCAAAATAAGAAACAGCAACCCTAAAAAGTCCGTAGGGAGTGCCAGATTTGGCGCATAATTTTTTTTTTGGGGGGAGGGTATATCAAAGTTGTACCGTTCAATTTTATGCCCTAATGCCATTCGCAGTAATTAAGTCAATTAGGATGCAATCACACCACTCACCCGAAGGCGAAAATATAGAAAGGGCAAAATCAAGGATTCATTTCTAATGAGAATGCAATAGTGAAGTAAAGCACTGCGGTTTTACATAATTTCTGAGTGAGCTAATCGTACGAATTGAAATAATTCTTGCTTTTAAACTTGTATTCCAAATTAAGATTTAACTTGAAATTAATGTAAATAATTACTTAGGAAATTAGATTTTTGCAGCGTAGTTTATGCGAGATTACTCGTGGTAACGTGATATGAACCGCGAATCAGGATGTTGAAGCATGAATGCGTAGTAAATTTTTAAATTAGCGTCTTTTTTACAAATTTATTGTCTTTATTTATTGGTTTTCTACAAAATTTTAAACGATATTAAAATGTTTATGCCTCCAACATAAAAAATTCTTAGAACTAACATTTGTTAACATTTTTTATGTGTATACTATATATTGTCGCCAATAACACCTGCTTGGCGAGATTTGTGCGGGCAGAATGAAAAAGTACCAAAAAATGTTGTATTTCCCCGTGCAATGCAGCGCAAGATAAATTTTAAGAGGACCTATGCAGGAAAAGTAAGAATACAGGGGCAAGTGCATTTAACTATGAGTGAATGGATATGTCAGTAATTTGTATTGAAATTTAATAAATGTAATTGACCACTATGTTAGCTGTATCCATAATTCCATCCTCTTTAGAAATCAGAAATTTACAGTTGTTTACATTGCGTTTGCCGTATAGTATGGGTTACCACATGCTCGTAAACCGGTGTGGATTGCCACATCATATGATTTATCACCCTTCTTGGCAATATTTTTTGGTTACAATTCTGGGTGGGCTATACAAAAGCTGTTCCAAGACATAGATTCTGAATATAAAAATTTATTACTACAAAAAGAAGTAAGAAAAATGTCAAGAGGTATGCTTTGAATGAACAAGAGAGATTAATGGCAAGCTCTCTGCCAACCAGTTCATTAACGAAAATAGCATATCTTTAGTCAAATACTTCAACAAGTATCCATTTAATAATTCCTTCTTCCATTCAATAATTGAACAGAACAACGTCAAAATCATTATCGAATCCTTAAAATAAAAATAGACTCAAAGTTAGAGAAGTGAATGAGATCACCACAAAGTCATGTTGCAACTGCAACCTTCTGCTCAATCTTCCATACATCTGAACTGCAATTCTGAGTACAGCAACTCTCCATAAACGAATAAAAGATGACAAATGTGATAAAGCCCTTTATTTGAGCTCCAGCCCATGACGTAGAAAGGTTATCTGTGACAGCTGTTCTACTTTTATTTTATTTGGGTTTAAATGTGGTTTTTATGTGTTCAGCTAGGTTTTTCTGTGTTGATTTTATAACATTTTTCAAAAGATTTAATTTGTTATGTAGTGCCCCCCTCCCCCAAAAAAAGCACATCTGTCTCATCAGTGTGTGATTTTCTTAACTTTTGTATACTTCAAACAAAGCCTAAACTTGTTTCTTTTCATACATATATTGTTTACCAAAGAAATCGATTACCGTATTTGCCGCCATATAAGACGTACTTTTTTCTTTGAAAACAGGTCTGAAAAATACTATATGTCTTATATGCTGATATTTGCACCCTATTCGTCGATACTTATTACGTTGATACGCCGTTTGTGAATGGGTCAAAGCTTTATGGGATGCTGTGAAAACAGAGAAAGTGGTTAAATCGTCTAATCTTTGGAATATGGTAACAGGTAGTTTGCCGACATTTTGGTAAGGCAATAAAGGTTACTAGCTAGGACTTTAGCAGTGTACATGGATAAAGTCAAGAGTGTGCACAATGCCATTTTTGTGCAATTCTGGGATTTTTTTTTAAGTGAAAATAGGTCGACATGTACATGGATACCGTGTATGTGTAATTCTTAAAAACGCGGCAAGCAGTTTGCGATTCTCCACTTTCTTCCAATTTCGCACCTAATCTTTGCCATGATTAAGCACTTTTGTTCCATAAAAGTTCTAGCATAAGCGTAATTTGGCTAGCAGATTGTTGGAAAAAAATGTTGAGTAAAAAAAGAAAAAAAAACATGCCTTTACTTCGTGAAAACAAAATGGCGTTCAAACAAAAACTAGCAGGTTACTGTAGCAGGGTTGGTCTCCAAATTTTCACCCAAAAATTGCCAAGTTACCATAATCCAAAGATTAATCTTTAAATCATTTAAGAAGTGTGGGATTAGTATTGCACTGAATGGTATAGAGGACAATTTGTCGTACAAGAACTCGGATGCTGATTTAGAAGAGGTTTCAAGTAACTCTTCACTTAGCTCTAGAGATGAGTGTCTGGGTTTTCACAAAGGAGATTAAAAGGTGTTCCATATCAGATAGACTGGGTATTTGCAGAAAATATACTTTGTATTTGTATTACTTTATATTTAAAATACTATAAATTCATTATAATGATCAGTAACAAAAGTTTTATCCTTCAAAAATGTGCATAAAAAAGGGAGGGTGACTTATAGGCCGGCAAATACAATACTTATAGGAAAATATTTATTTTTATATCTTCATCTGGTGTCAGTATAGCATGCAGTCCACCTGATTTTCTTAATGTTTTAATTATTTTATTAAGAGTTTCTATTATAATTAATATAATTGTTAATACTTTTATGGGGTATCTTGGAATATTTACAAAAAGGAATAAGATATGGAGCAGTACTTTTCTCATTTTAAAAGCAGTTCAGATAATTTATAAAGCCTAAATATCTACAATGCTATTAAAAGATTTTTCACAAGTTGGTTGTCTTAAAAATTGATGAAACTGCTGTTGAGTGAAAAAGTTGCTGTTGGTTTTGTAGAAGAACACAGCCTTTTAGAAGAAGGACATGGATGTGCAGAAACCAATCATTGGCGTAGTAGTGACACTTGTGGTAGTGAATGCAGATCAATCCCCCCAGAAAGTCTGTCATGTCACATGTTCCATTCTAAAAGGAGATATTTCTCTAATTACACAGATATAAATCAAAGGATCATTCCAGTCTGACTCTATGTGAAATCCTGAAGCTTGTGCTGTATTTTTTCAAGTATATCTTTAGGGATACTACTGGTAGACTTACATGCAAGTAAAAAAATACGGCTCTAGTGTAGAGCCGTATTTTTTTACTATTACGTATTTTTTTGCCCCTTCGATTAGCGACAATTTTTTGTAAAATTTTGGTGATAAAACCTCATTTCTGGTTACCATGATAGTTTAACTTTGCTTTAGCCTCCTGATTTTTTTTTTTTTTTTTTAAATAAAAATAGATTGATGTGTATATGGTCAAATTTAAAGCAGTGCACAATGCCTAGTTTGTGCAATTCTGGGATGTTTTTTTAAGTGAAAACAGATCAATGTATACATGGACACAGAGTTTATGCAATTCTTTGACTTCTTATTTTGGTTTTGTGTAGCGGCCACCTTGAAATCGTGTCTTCCTGGTACCGATCTTGGCATCAAAAAAGAATCGCCAAAAAACAAGAGGCACCCAATTGTAAACTTTTACCAAAAATACCATCTCCAACTTGTTTACTATTAATATTGCACTGCCATGAGGTATACAGTTTCATTGTGACAGCAAGACCTTAGATGCAAGGTTCTGATGAGAGTCCTGCGCAAATAGACGAAGCCAGATCTGCAGGTCGCAGAAAGCATGATCGAGGCCAAGTTCTAAGGAGTGATAGAGGATAGGAGTGATAGACCTGCCATATTTGAAGACAGTGGTGCTGCAATTACCAATAATAGACATTATGGCATAAGAATTGATGGTGATGGGTATTTAGTCTGAAGAAGCATTCAATTCAGATTGTCGATACTTTTAAGTGCAGTATCAAGATACAACTTCTTGAATACCAATAATACAGCCTAAAGTTGCTGCTAGATCAGTTATATATTCTGATGAATGTCAGTTTACATAAATTTTACAGAATTAGGTTATCATCTAAATGTTAATCATCAAAAATTTATGTCGACCCATCAACAAAGGCACATATGCCATCGAATGAGACCTTGGCTTGACATAAAAAGTGCAGATATTAAAAGAAAATGAGAGGTATACCAAACGTGCATTTTTAATTTAACCTTGACCATTTCTAAATTTATTCTTTGAATTTCTTCTTTTTTAAAAAAAAAAAAAAAAGTTATTAATTTGGATTTAGTTTATGCTTTTAGTATTGATTAGGAAAGTACAACTATATTCGATTAGGGAAAATTCTCACACATAGCTACTGTAACAGATTTAAATAATATTAAAATCTTGTAGTTTAAATAATTTAAATAGATGAACATTAAGATATTTGTGAATGGCAATATTTGAAACCAGACTCGAGTGCCTCGTGCGACTCTCGCACGAAGAATGTAATTTTATTTTTAAATGTTTGAATATGTTTTCTCTTTTTGTTTGTATGTCGCCATTTTGAGTGCTAAATAAAGTTTTTTTCTGTGTTCCATCATTGGAGTTGTTTCATATTGCCAAAGAAGTATCACAGTCTTAATTATTTTGGAGGCACCGACCAAGATCGAATAATCGTGCATAATTTTATTTCATTAGTTCATCACTGAACATAATATTAGTGATACCAGATTATTACTTCCTGTGAATATTGAATTGCTTTATTTTATTAGTTCATCACTGAATGCAATATTAGTGATACCAGGTTATTACTTCCTGTTGATATTTAATTGCCTTATTTTATTAGTTCATCACTGAACGTAATATTAGTGATATCAGGTTACTACTTCCTGTTGATATTGAATTGCCTTATTTTATTAGTTCATCACTGAACGTAACTTCCTGTTGATATTGAATTGTCTTATTTTATTAGTTCATCACTGAACATAATATTAGTGATACCAGGTTATTACTTCCTGTTGATATTGAATTGCCTTATTTTATTAGTTCATCACTGAACGTAATATTAGTGATATCAGGTTATTACTTCCTGTTAATACTGAACTGCCTTATTTTATTAGTTTATCACTTGAACGTAAACTTAGTGATACCATTTTAATGCCATTTCTACTAGAGCTCAAAGGAAAAGAAAAATAGCTGAAGAGCAGATCTTGGAACCAACGAAGGAAGAAAATAAAGCATCCAGAGATGTATTTGAAGAAGTTAAATCACCAGAATTACACGAGGAAGATGTTCACGAAAATTTGAAAAACGATAAAGAAATTAATATTGAGAATCATTTTGCAATGCAGCGTTATCATCATCTTTCGGCTTTTGATTTAATATCAAAGCCGCTACTAATATACGAAAAAAACAATTGTCGAAAGCAAATGACAAATGAATATTATCCGAAAGGCACAGATGACCTGAGGAAAGGCTTTGCTGTGAATTATAGCCGAGGAACTGGTCCACCATGGAAGAGATCTAGGCGCCATCAAGGAAAAAAACGAAGACTAATTTGAACACTGTCCATTTTCTTCCTATTTAAATGTGGTGTAAAAATATTTGTTTAAAACTTAAAATTTTCGGCCTGAAAATTTGGAAACTTATGAGAGAAGTTATCTTTTCTCTTTAAGCAATTGAGCAAGCCGAGCTTATAAACTTTCGAAATTTACAGAACTTTTCCCTTCAGTAAAAGTCTCTCCGTTGGGGATGAGGTTGTAACAGATTTAAATAATATTAAAATCTTGTAGTTTAAATAATTTAAATAGATGAACAGTAAGGTATTTGTGAATGGCAATATTTGAAACCAGACTCGAGTGCCTCGTGCGACTCTCGCAGGAAGAATGTAATTTTATTTTTAAATGTTTGAATATGTTTTCTCTTTTTGTTTGTATGTCGCCATTTTGAGTGCTAAATAAAGTTTTTTTCTGTGTTCCATCATTGGAGTTGTTTCATATTGCCAAAGAAGTATCACACTACCCTGGTGTGTACACCGTTCCACGGAGGATTCGGCGGAGGGAAACACGTAAGATAAAATGTCTAGCTGCTTATTAAAAAAACAGGCAGCATTGTTCCACTGTATAATTTAACTTAGATGATTATTATGTATTATTACAATAAAATATAATTTATTTTTAATAGTGTCAAAATTTTGCTGAATAATGCTATTCTAATAACAATCACAGACATATCTCTAATTATAAGCTTTCTCTGCCAAACCTTTAACATTTTATACATATATCATACATTAAATTTATTCACGCACAGATATTTTTAAATGTTCTTACATTTCACATACAAGAATTATTGAGCCCAAGAATAAAATTAAATAAAGTGAATTAATTACCTGTTCGTCTTGTGTCGTAAACTTTTCCATGATATAATTTCTTTTCAATATTCTGCTGAATAGCATCACCAGCGCCTAAAAACATAACTCCTATGCCAGTATTTGTCAGCAACAGATGTTTCTTAAAGAAATAGTCAGATACATATTTGAATTTAGTAAAAAATTTCATTTCAACCTCTGTATGACGCAAGGATACCAATTGTTGCCATATTCTTCTTAAGCTACTTTGTGAAGCTCGGCCAAAGAACGTCTATGTCAATACATATTCTTTGGCTCGGCTATAGTGTACTAGAAGATACTAGAGATCTTCTAGTACACTATAGCTCGGCTTCCCTTCGGCTACACATACGTACGAACATTTCTTTTTTCTTTTTTTTTTTTCTTTTTTTTTTTTTTAGGTAAGAGTCCCTCCATGGACGTATTCCCTCCACCCCAGAGAGAACGTCAATCATGTAAAGATCCTTATCTTTTAATAACAGTACTTCAGAATTCTGAATCCATTTGGTGATAAAATTCCCTAAAATTCGGGTTCTTATTGCAATGAGCTATCAAATCGGCCATTAGATCTATATCTCCTAGCTTCATTTTCCTTAGTATTTCGTCTCTAGCTTTCTAGTATTTTTTACAATGAATAATTACATGTTCCGTGCCGTCAATCAGTAAGCATTTATCACAGTAAGTAGAGTCCGATCTTCGATATCTGTACCGGAGCTGTTTTGTATCTAGCATCTGCACTCTTGTTTTACTAATTGTGACTTCCATTGCTCTACTAATGTTTAGTCCCTTGCTCCACTCTTTATAAACATCACAGTAACTGAACCTGCTGTTGGAAATAAATGCAGTTATATCATGCATTCTTTGGTTATATCGCTTTATATTTACCTTTTTGGAATGGCAACAGAAATTATATTGTTTACTTAGAATATTCTATCTGTCAGTTGAATTTAAAAATGCTAATGAAGATGCGAGTCTGTTCTATCTATGAGTAGGTTTCCGTATTCTTCTCGTAAAAATAAACACCGTAGTATTTTAAACCCGGTGAAGTGGATTTCTATTTTCTCGGGACTATTTCGCCATATTTTGGCGAATAGGAACTTTTAAATAAAAGTCATAAATTGAACTACGGTGTTAGGTTTCATTTCTGATTCAAAACTGTGCATTAAGATTACGGATACGACAGAACGAAGAGTTCTTTGGCGATTGTTCACAGTTGATGCAAATAATTTAGAAGAACTTATCTCCAGTAGAGGGAATAAAACAGAATTGAAAGCAAGATTTGAAGCATTAAAAATAAAATATGAAAGAATTAATGCTCTAAATTCCACTCATTAAAAAGAACTTCTGAAAGATAAAAATGTGACAGAAGATAAAGTGGAAGAGGAAATAGCGGAATGCGTAGTACGAATTAAGATTTCTTAAAATTAAAGAAACAATTTTTACTCAAACAGTACTCTCAGATGTTGAAGCTATATGTCAGACTGGGTTCAAAACTCAGATAAAATTACCTAAGATAGAATTAATTTGATGGAGATTTAAGGAACTGGATTGGTTACTGGGGACTGTCTACTAAAATTCATAATGATATCATTCTTTATCAGATGAAGATAAATTTGAATATTTGAGCCTTAGTATGAAATCTGGGTCATCAGCACAAAAATTAATTGAAGGTTTCCCACCATCAAAAGAAAATTATGCGAAAGCTATAGAGCTTTTAAAATCCAGATATGGGAAGGAAGAATTTTTAATAGAATTCTATGTTCGTGAATTATTGCCTCTAGGTCTATTAAAAGAGGAAAATATTCCAATTTCGCAACTGTATGACAAACTAGAAACACAGTTACGTGCTTTAGAATCTTTAGGCGTAACTAAAGAAAAATATGCAGCGATGCTTTTCCCGTTAGTTGAGTTAGCTATTCCAGAAAACATTTTTAAGATCTGGGAAAGACACCGGGTAACTAAAAAGGCTTCGACTAAAATTCCTTATGATTGTTTATGCGAGTTATTGGAATTTTTAAAAATAGAAGTAGAAGGTGAGAAAAGATTAAAACTTAGAAATGATTCTTTTAATGATGAAAGAAAATTTCCTTTTAATGGCAAAACAAAAGGTAATTCGAGAATTAACAGCAGAAATAAAGATATTCCTACGGCTGCTGCCTTAGTTTCAACAGAGAATTCTCGAATTAAAGAAAGAGTTTGCATTTTTTGTGATAGAAAAAGTCATAATTCCCAAGACTGTGCTACAACTGCTGATTATTCAATTAAAGAACGTAATAAAGTACTGAAGAAGAAAGGTATTTGGTTTAAATGTCTCAGAACGGGCCATATGAGTTTAAAATGCCGAGGTTTTGTAAGATGTGCGTTATGCAAAGGTCACATTATTCTATAATGTGGTCCAAAATTAGAAACTATGAAAATGATAAAACGTCTCAGAATGAAAATGAATCAGAAGTAGTTAAACTTTATCTATTTCATCTAAGTATTCTGTTTCATATTAACAAACTTTGATTGCACATATTGTTGTTGATAATAAAACACATCCAGTGAGAGTATTATGTGATTCAGGCTCTCAGAAAAGTTATATTAAAAATTCGATTGCAAAAGAATGTAATTTGAGACCACAAGGCAAGGTAACTTTATCGCAAGTATTGTTCGGTGGTAAGAGAATTCCGTTCTCGACACATAATATGTACAAAACTAAGTATTCAAGCCTTGATTCTCAAACTGTTTTTGAAGTTGATGTTATTAGATCTGATCAAATTTGTACTAACGTACCGAGATTTAAAAATGAGAAGGTTTATCAAATCCTTAAACGTAAAGGAATTGAGATAAGTGATTGTTTAAAAGATAATCATTATTTGGAAGATATCCAGGTATTATTAGGTGCAGGCGCTTGGGCGAAAATTGTAACATCCGAGGTGGTTTCTGTTGAAAAGAATTTAGTGGCTGTCAGAACCACTTTAGGTTGGACACTCTTAGGTAGTAGTTACGACCCAACGTCTATTTTTCTTGTTTACTTATTTCAATGAAATGCTCTATTGAAGCATCGAAATTTTGGAAGTTAGAAACACTACGCATTTCAGATCCTGATGAAAGAATTACAGAGAAGGAAAAAGATAAAGAAATCGAATCACGCATTAATGAAGCCACAGAACTGATGTCTACAGCTGGGTTCAACCTTAGAGGTTGGAAAAGTAGTTTAGATTTGAATGAAAGTCCAGAAAATGTGCTCGGTCTTCAGTGATATCACCCATCAGATGAATTGGGATGCCGAGTAGTATCTTGGTCTGAAGCTCCCACAAGACGAATCCTCCTATCATGCATTCAGAAAGTTTTTGATCCTATAGGAGTTTCTTCACCAGCTCTTCTTATTCCAAAGATTACTTTGCAGAAGACTTGGAAATTAAAGTCTGACTGTGACGAGGAACTACCAGAAGACATTCAGAAAGATTTCAGTAAATGATCTACAGAAGTACATTTTTTGATTGACTGCCGAATCCCAAGAAGAATTTTCATTAATTCAACAAGCTCTTTACACGTTTTCTGCGATGCAAGTAAACTAGCTTATGGTACCTGTATATTTTTAAGAACGGAAGAACATGAAGAAGTTTACTTGAGTCTTGTCCTAGCAAAATCCCGACTTACCCCATTGAAAGAGATCACATTACCGCGGTTGGAATTAATGGTCGCACTTCTGGATGTAAGATTATACAATTGGCTATCAAAAGCTTGAAATGTATAAACGCGAAGACTCATTTTTGGTCAGACTCTTCAGTGGTTTTAGCATGACTAAAGAAGCGAAATAATTGGTCTGTTTTTTGTAGAAAACCTAGTTAAAGAGATTCAAGATTACAGCAAAGAAGGATGTTGGAAACATATACCAGGGATCTTAAAGCCTGCTGATTTATTGTCAAGAGGATGCTATCCATTGCAACTCCTAAAATCCCAATGGTGGAAAGGACCTGAATTTCTGAAGAAACCTCCAGAAACTTGACCTTCAAATGATCCTGACTTTGATATGAAAGTAATGGATAAAGAACGACGTCGAACTGTCATTTCGGCGAAGAATTCAACGGTTGAAGCTATTGTAGAATCGGTACTTACTGTCTACGAATATGATGTCAGTAAACTTACTTCTTTTGTGGCTGTCTAGGGGCTAATAAACTAGTCCAATTTACAAATAACTTGACTATTTAATGGAAACATGAAAAGTTGCTACAAACTACAAAATGATTACATGTGTAGAAGAATGAATTTAGATAGATGATATTTACAGATGAAGAGAATCGACCGTCTTGTACATGTAAACATCTTTCAGTCGCATCATCGTCTTAATAGCGGAATCGTCTGACGTCTATCATCGGAAAAGTAAAAGATTTATTCTCACAGCTTGTCACGTCATCCGATTATAATGAACGATGCCATCCCACAACTGCTCAGTTTATTCTGACAGAATGCGGCCTCGCATTCTCGTAGTACTATCAGGTTCAATGTTCCGTCTTACTTTCTTCGGGAACATGCAAGGACCTGACTCGGAACAGAGAGCTTACTAAAGCTATGTTCAATCACTGTGGGAAGTAGACAGGATACACAAGAAGGGTATACAAAACCCTTTATTTTTCACTATTTACAATAACTTCCGTACTTCGGAATACACAGACCCGCTACTTGTGGTCTAACGTAAAAATATAAAAATAAAACTAAACTCTAATTTAACTTTAAAATAATAAACGTGGAAGATTGGCCTTATGTTAACAGGAAGCCGTATGTAGTACAGAGAACTGTGAACACTACAATACGTTTAAAAATTATCAAGAGGATTAAAACCTCTGGCCTGAAAGGCAACCAGCAACTGAGTAAAACTTCTAAGGTAAGCGGCCTGCTTCAACTCTCTGCTTCCTCTCTCTCGCTTGGCAAAAAGCCACAACTTAAATACTTGGCGTTCGCCAGACAAACTTTGCATAAATACATTAACGCTTATAATTCTGGCCGGAAGTAGAAAATAAGAAGTGATGGTAAAGATTTAAAATAAAATAAACGTTAGTAAAACTTAAGATCCTTACAGTACGACCATCAACATCTAGGGATCTGAAAAACAAATTAAAAAAAAAACCAAAAAAAAATATTTTTAGTTAGTATTGAGGGAAAAGTCGTCTTAAATGGTTTATTTCAGCCATCTTCCCTCATCATCTTAACATCTTCAGAAATAAGGCTTTGTCTTTTCTTCAATGCTCTTTCAGTATGCGTTCATCATGAACAGTCTATCTGAAGGAATGTACTTCACAAACAAGTCTTCCTTTGATGTTGTCTGGAACAATTCGTCTGGATTCGTCTTCGTATTTACGTCTTTTTAAACATCATCCGGATACGTCTCTTGAATGCGTCTTCTTAGATACCATCTTCTTAAAGCCGTCTTCCTTCTATACATTTTATCCTTAGACTCATCTTTAGTCTTCTTAAATTAGTTCACGTCTTTAAAACAATATCCCATTAGTCAAATCTGGAGAAATTTGTCTAGTCGGGAAAAAAGTCTAAATCAGGAATTATCAAAAATCGTTATTTCATTATCAAAGATTTTCGATTTTCTTCCTGTGTCTTCTGAATCTGCATTTCCGCTTCTTTTTTCTCACCTTCTTTAATTTCTTTTGTTCCGTCTTTGTTTTCTGTATCAGCGTCGTTGTGATCAGGTTTTCTGATTGACCTCTACTCTTCAGTCTTCTCTTCTTCTCCGGTTGTCTCTGTAGTTTCCTTGTTTCCAGTGGTTTCTTTTGCTTGTCTGTTATCAGATAACTTATCATCGTCATCACTTTCGGATTTTAGAAGCTTAAAATCACAAAGACTATTCAATATTAAATCAAAGTTTTTATCAGGATTTGAATCATAATTAAGGTGTAACAAATTACACACAGAAATAAAATCATTTGCAGTAAGAGTTTTAAGTAATTTTTGTTTTCAATATTAAAATCAGATGGAAAACCACAAAAATTAAGCGAACTCGCTCTATTTTTTCGATCAAGTGAAGTTCCAAACACAATTTGATGTAAAAGTTTAATTGACTTAGTAGGCACAGTCTTTAAGGAATTTGAAATTCTAGGAATAGAATTTAAGGTAGTTATCTTAATTCACAGTATCGTAGAACACTATTCTTAGAAGTAACAATGCGGAAATAATCGAAACAAAACTTGCTCCTTTCTTTTGTAATATTCATCATGATTCTTCCTAGGCTCATCGCGGCCTGAGCGGCCAAATCTGTAGAATCGGTACTTACTGTCTAGGAATATGATGTCTGTAAATTTACTTCTTTTGTGGCTGTCTAGGGGCTAATAAACTAGTCCAATTTACAAACAACTTGAATATTTAATGGAAACATGAATAGTTCCTACAAACTACAAAATGATTACATGTGTAGAAGGATAAATTTTCATAGATGATATTTACAGATGAAGAGAATCGACCGTCTTTTACATGTAAACATCTTTCAGTCGCATCATCGTCTTAATAGCGGAATCGTCTGACTTCTATCATCGGAAAAGTAAAAGATTTATTCTCACAGCTTGTCACGTCATCCGATTATAATGTACAATGCCATCCTACACTATTCTAGCTAAACTTGCCTCCAGATTTTCGAAATATTCTATGATTGTACGAACTATTGCTTGGATGTTAAGATTCCGACCCACTTGTATGAGAAATGAAAATCGTTTGGCTAATATATCCGCTGAAGATTTCGAGAAAGCCGAAAAAGCTTTATATTTCCTTTTACAAAAGGATGCTTTTGAAGAAGAACGAAAAAAGTCTGATCTGAAAAATCTTCAGATTTTCGTTGATGAAAATGGAATTTTAAGAATGAAATCTCGAGTTTTAGATTCTTCAGATTTTCTAGAATATACTACATTCCCTGTATTGCTACCTTCTAAAAATGTAGTTGTAGAAAGAATGATTGAGCAATTACATTTAGAACATAAACATGCTGGAACACAAACACTTCTGGTGATTTTGAGAGAAAGAGTTTGGATTATCAGAAGTAGAAAAACTGTACGTTCTGTGGTAAAAAGATGTGTCACATACCAGAGAGTATGCTGTTAAGGCCTTAGAAGTACCTCTTCTTCCCTTGCCTGAAGACAGGACAAAAATGCTCAAAACTTTTCAATTAGGGCGCAATCGCGCCGCTCACCCGAAAGCGAAAATGAAAAGTCCATGCAGGACGTGCGATCAGTGCTGGTGTAGAAAAAACGAAAGTCCTGTAAAAACAGAAAATCAGTGTAGAGCTGAAAAGTCCTAAATCATTGCAGAGAGAATTCTAAACGTTGAGTTCTTAAGGTAGCTAATCATCATTTTCTGCGAATTCCATTATCATCATGGTAGTTTGAAATCCGACTTTGAATTTCTCAGCTGTAGTTTTGGCTTTCTTATTGTTTTCAATATGAGAGATTATTCCACTTATAAAATTCCTTGTTTTCTCATCGCTGAGCCATGAGAAAGCTTCTGTAATATGTTGGTGTGATAATTGGAGTTTTCCTTTAAACTTTTCGCTGTAAGAGGTGTTCCTTACTTTCTCTATCACTTGTTCAGCTTTATTTCTCATCTCGGGAAGCATATTTCACAAGTGCACATCAGCGTAGCCACTGAGGAAGGGGTTTCGAAAATGGACCAATGAGCTTCTATTGCTCTTGTGACGCTAAATCTTCGTGCCATATGAGCGTATGCTGTTGACGTTTTAATTTGCATTTGTTTCGCAATTATAAATGTATCGCATAAAAGTAGAAAACCTCGTAGTGCTTTTGTTTTATGAGTTTAATTAATGGCTGACATTTCACTTTCGCGATTTTTATCACGCATTGATATTTGGATTGATGTTCACGGTATATTATTGCTCTTTACATCGAGAAAAGGACTCAATTACAATTAGCCTCAAATATATGAATTTACTAACAAATATGGATTAAGAGAAGTCATGTGTATAGTTTTTTAATATTTTTTATTGAGCTGAGAAGGACTGGAAGTGTTGCAATTAATCTAGTGTTTTCTTATTTCAATGCTTGAATTCTTTTGATTTTGAAAGTGTGAGATTCAGAATACATATCGTGCATGATCTGATTATATCCATTGTTAACATTAAAAGTTATATGTGAATAAATTGAATACATTCGTTGTGAATAGATAAATTCATTCTGTTTGGTGATTATTTCTCGTGTAGATAGTATGTTTAAGAGTGAGCAGTTATTAAATATGAAATTTAACACACTGATTGCAAATTAGTGAAGTTCACTTTGAATAAAATTCTGCATTGGCTATTATCTTTTCCATATAGACTGCGATAAAAAGTGCTAACTTCTATTTACACATATAACTGGTGTAAATATTTTTCTCATATGCAATTTTAGTTTTATGTAATTTTAGTTTTATGTAAAGAAAGCATTTGGGCTCAGATATATTTCTTTCGTCTTATTTATCACTTATTAAGTAATATTTCGCATGATATTTTTTGCTGAGTATCCAACATGTGTTTGTATTTATTTCAAATTCTTTTAACCAGGTAGTGAAATTTTCACAATTTTTTATATTTTATCTAATTTTGCAATGAAAATTTTCAGAAGAAATACACGATGCTTTAATTATTTTTTACAGTCAAAAGTCGTTAATCCGGACTCGTCGGGACTTCGGCGATTCCGGATTATCGATTTTTCCGGATTATAGATCATCAGTTTAAATCTCGTAAGATGGCATGCAGAAATTCTAAAATTAAAAATATGAAACCGTAATTTATAAAATAAAGAACAATTATGATCTAAAGGGTATCAAAATTTATAAAAAAAAGCTTAATATTTATTTGTTTACTTTATTAAACATTTCTTTCAATGTAAGTTGTTTAAGTTGCTTCGTTTTATGTGATAATACTTTCTCTTTAATTCTATAAACAGACATAATTTCTTGTTTAGTTACAAAGTTCCGCTGTTCAAGTCCCGTTAATTGCTGCGCCGAGAATACCAACTAACTTGTCAATCGAAATTTTTTCGTTTTCACTAACCTCTCTGTCACATTCTTCATGTCTTTGTCCATTTTTTGCAGCAATTCCACTTTTTGTTTGATGGACATCGAAACATACTTTCGTTTTGTACGATCCTTTGGGAGCTCCAGAATCCGAAATTTTATTTGACATAATGGAAAGTTCAAGTTTACTTTTATAGTATTGCTCTTACAGTCTGCAAAAAATAATAAGCCGGATCCAATTCGAAAATTAAGGAACAACGCAATCATCAACATTAACTGAAATATATAATTAGATAATTTTAGATTATACCGTCCGTTATACATAAAACGCGCAAACGAAAACGTATTCTGCGCTTGCGCATACGCATATGCGCAGACGTAAAAGGTCTTACGCGCACACGTAAACGCCTATGCGCATGTGTCAACGCGGCGCATGCGCAGAAAGTTTTTAGCTTTGAGGTCCGGATTATGGGTGTCCGAATTAACGACTTTTGACTGTACAGAAAATTGCGGGGCAAAATACTTTCAACCATCTTGCTTAAATCTTAAAGCGTGCGAAATGTTATGTCACATGACAGAAATATTACTGGATGCTCATTGTCCATCCTAGAAGCCACTCCCTCGGTGGCTACACAGATGTGCACTTGTGAAATATGCTCTCGGGAAAGAAAGCTGAACAAAGAACACTTTATTTATTTCGGGGATTTCAGGTTTGGGATTGTCATCTTCTCTTCAAAACGCTTTTTGTAGACACTGAACCCTCTGTAACTGCAGACGTGCTCTTCTTGACAGAAAATGCGCTTCGGCTTCTCTTCTGCTTTCATCGGGCATTCATTACTCCTACGAAGTCCTCCATATTTGCAGCAGCGTATTTGGTTGTTACAATAGTGTTGGGAATGTCCAAACTCTTGACATCTGAAACATTGAGTGGGACGTTTTTTCGGAGAGTAATTTTCGATTCGGGTATTGAAGCTAAACATATTATTTAGTCTGTGAATTTCCTGTCCTTCTGGCGTTTTCTTCAGCACAATCAGGAAGATAAGCAGTTTATCCGGGTTGTGGTGAACTGTTTAACTTTCAGCACTAACTTTCACCAACTTCCTTCTTTCTAAGTCTTTATGAAATGTTTCTTCTTTGATGGAGGCAGGCACGTTTTTCATTATCACTTTGATTGTCTTTTCATTATGCAGTTGATATGTATGAAACGGTACGTTTTGTTCCTTCATTAACTTAGTCATAGTTCGATAATCGAGTTGATTTTTCGTGCAAACGGAAATTGATCTCTGCTTCATACTTTATTCACATGCCTCTGTGCAATATTCCAGGAAAAATTCTTCTACTACCATCCAATCCGTGGTGTCGTGCGGCAGTACAACAGGCGGGGGGCCGTTTCTGCTGGCCTCGCTCCTCCTTCTCCAGTTGCTTCTGCTACAGTTTCATGCATCTTGAATTTGTTTTCTTGACTTAGTTCCATCGGAAGGGATTTCTTTGGACTTTTTGCAGTTTTCTTTGGTTTTATCCATTCTTCATCATTCTCCGCTTCGGGTTGTGAATTTTGCATTTCTTTACGAGATTTCTTTGGATTCTTTTCCGTCGCTGATGTAACCGCATGTTTGCATCGTTTTCACTGCTTCGTCAATCCCAGAGTTCTTTATTGTTCCTTTAATGAATTTTATCCGTCCTTCGTCCGTTTCCTTGTCTAGTAGCTTTTCAATCTGTTTGGTAGATCTTGATCGGGTCGTCTTCTTCCCTTTTCCTTTAATAGCTGTGCGATCTGAGCTCTTGAAAAATTAATCTTTTCTGGAGAATACAGGCTGTGATACAGTCGATCTTCCAGAATCGGCGTAGTCACCTAGATCATCATTGTGAGAGTCGGGAGTTCTAGCAAAGGACATTTTTTGCTACCCGAAGGTAACACAAAACAACAAAATAGCTATTAGTACGTTCAGTAACAACTGTGTTGACCGCTTAAGGGACAGGGTCAACAACTGAGCTCGATGATCTAATGAGTAAATAAACACAATAAACTTGATAAATTCGATCGTCAATAGGGAGTGAATCAAGAGCGATATGCGAGGATGAATAGAAAAGTAAAATGAAGCGAACGACCTTTGCGCTTATAGCCTTCTGGGTATGTCACATGACTTATTCTACTCACTAATTTTATTCACTAAACTCAGTTTTCGCTCACGGTCTCGATGTTTGGTTGATTGGTTGAATCAGTTTCACTGTTTGGTTGAATTTTCGCTGGCGACCTGCTTTTCATTCATTTATTTATATCGCGGATTAATCGTGTGGATGCAACTTAAACATATTTTTGAGAGATGCGTACTAAGGCTTCCCGAATGCAATATTTATAAAGTCCCCAATAAATATGAGAAATGTGGCGAAATCTGAGGATCTGAGACTGTGCATTCTCTTTTTAAATACTTTATCCTTCACAACACTTAGTATGTCAGTTCAAATAAAAGTTCTGTGTCTCCCGTGTGGCGAGAATGGCCCTAATAAGAAAAAAACTCCACTTCGCCAAGTTTTAAATACTACGGTGTTTATTTTATGCAATGAATACGAAAATGGAGTTAGACACATCTTTATTACCATTTTTAAACTCAACTTCCAGATAGAATATTCTAAGTAAACAATATAATTTTTGTTGCCGTTCCAAAAAGGTAAATATAAAACAATATAACTGTATTCATTTTTAACATTCTCCCCACCTTGCAAAATGGGGATTTTGAAACATCAATATAACTTAAAGTTGTAAACTAAAATTTAAAAGGATTTTGAAAATCAGTAAAGTTCATGTATTTCAAAGTTCTCAATAAATTCATCAGTTCAGTTTTTGTGGAGAATATACTTCTCTGCCAAGACGAGTTTTCTAAGACATCGTGGATGACTTATTTCCTGTTCTTTGATAGGTGTACATTGAACCTTTTGATAGTTTTGTTTTATTTTATAAATTTGCTTGTCTCGTACATTATTCCCCATGAAAGAGAGTTTATCTGAACTATTGCTTAGTTCGAAAAGGAAGAGGCGTTAAACTGGCTAAGGACAACTCCAGAGGATGTTTTTAGCTTCACAAGACGCGTGATATTATCTTTCACTGGGAACAATTCAGGTACTCGATCCAACATCCAGTCTATTCATTTCTTCTTATCATTTCCGATGAGAATAATGTCATTCACTTTAATTATTCCTCTTTTACCTTTGTAATATTTCGAACAAAGCCTAGATATCCCTTCTTAAAACGATTTCTAAGTCCTTCTCTAACTCGTAAATATTTCCATCTTTCTATAATGCTCAGAGAATTAATTTCATTTAAAACATACACATTGCTGCCAATTAAGTTTTGTAGGAACATAGAAGGTTTTAACGGTGACAAATCATCACCTACCTCTGTCAGGTAAGTCAAAGGTCTGTTGTTCATTAGGCTTTCACATTCGCACAGGAGGGTGAGAAGTTCTTCATATCCTAAACAAGCGTGTCTCAAATTTTTTCGGAGGAAATCCTTTAAAATTCTTATTAAACTCTCCCAAAATCCTCCCCACCATGATGCTGTGGAAGGATTGAATTTCCATTTTATTTTCATTAATGCACACTTCCTTTCGATATCATTCCAATCCAATTGATTCATAGCTTTATTTAAACCTACGAAATTCGAACCATTGTCCGAGTATATGACTTCAACTCGACCTCTTCGTGAAATAAAACGTCTAAATGCATCGATAAACACATTTGTGCTCAAAAAAGTGATTAATTCAAGATGAGCAGCTCTAAAAACTGCACACGTGAGAATTATTCTTTAAATTCCTTTTTAAGAAAACTGAATCAACGAGATCGATTCCTGTCACTCAAAGTTTTGAGCATTTTTGTCCTGTCATCAGGTAAAGGACGAAGAGGTACTTCTAAGGCCTTAACAGCATATCTCAGGCATGTGACACATCTTTTTACCACAGAACGTACAGTTTTTTTACCTTTGATAATCCATAATCTTTCTCTCAAGATCATCAGAAGTGTTTTTGTTCCAGCATGTTTTAAGTTTAATTGTTTGATCATTCTTCCTACAATTGCATTTTTAGAAGGTAGCAATGTAGGGAATGTGTATTCCAGCAAATCTGAAGAATTTAAAGCTCGAGATTTCATTCTTAAAATTCCATTTTCATTAACGAAAATCTGAAGATTTTTCAGATCAGACTTTTTTGTTCTTCAAAAGCATCCTTTTGTTTAAGAAAAAATAAAGTTCTTTCTGCTCTCTCGCAATCTTCAGCGGATATATTAGCCAAACGATTTTCATTTTTCATACAAGTGAGTCGGAATCTTAACATCCAAGCAATAGTTCGTACTATCATAGAATATTTTGAAAATCTGGAGGCAAGTTTAGCTAGAATAGTTTGAAACGTTGAATTCTTCGCCGAAAGGACAGTTCGACGTCGTTCTTTATTGATTTCTTTCATATCAAAATCAGGATCATTTGAAGGCCAAGTTTCTGAAGGTTTCTTTGGAAATTCAGGTCCTATCCACCATTGGGATTTTAGAAGTTGCCGTAGATAGCATCCTCTTGACAATAAATCAGCAGGGTTTAAGATACCTTGTATATGGTTCCAAAATCCTTCTTTGCTGTAATCTTGAATCTCTTTAACTCGGTTTTCTACAAAAACGGACCTTTGATTCTACAAAAACGGACCTTCGATTTTTCGACGTCGAACTGTCCTTATTTCGCTTTTTTAGCCATGCTAAAACCACTGAAGAGTCTGATCAAAAATAAGTCTTCGTGATTATACAGTTCAAGCTTTTAATAGCCAATTGATATAATCTTACACTCAGAAGTGCTGCCATTAATTCCAACCGCGGTACACACACACAGATCGTATTTTATTCTCGAGTGTCAAGACCTAGAAACAACTTTTTACTCGACTTCTGATAAGAATGAGGGGGAGGAGAAAGAGTAGTGGGGAAGGAGTTGTGGGTGGCGGAAAAAGAGAGTCAGGTCCGTGATAGCGGCGGCGAAAGAAAGGGGGTGTATAATATGTAGCAGTGGGTCTTAGACCGCAGAGTCAATTTAGCGTGAATGAGTCAATTAAGGTTGTAATTCTTATGTGGGTAGGATGTCCCATGGGTACCTATGTTTTTCACTGAGATGCGGGGAGTGTCTGAGAGTGCTAATAAGGCTATTACTGTGGGTTTGTACTGAATAAAAGAAGTTGACCGCTAATCGTTTAATATACTCTTGAATAAGTTCGATTTGAAGGTCTCTGTGAATGTAAATGTTTGGAATATACCAAGGTGCATTGATAATTTCTCGTAGAATTTTATTTTGCAGAATTAGAAATTGTTTAATATTGGTTTTAGCTACATATCTCCAGATCGGAGCTGCAAAAAGGAGGGCTGGGCGAAGTATGGAGCGATATAAAATTAATTTGTTTGTAGTAGACAAGTTGCTTTTTCTGCCAAGAAGAGGTCGCATAGTAGCTGTTGTGATTTAAAATTTTTGTACTGCGGAGCGGAAGGGGGTTCTGAAGGTAAGTTTTTGATCAAGGGGGACAGCAAGGTATTTGGTTTCATTAATACAGTCTATTTCTTCGTCAAATATTTCAGGGGATGGAGGATAGTATTTCATGTTTCCCTTACGGAAAATTATTGCCTTGGTTTTATCAGTATTAATGTAATCCTCCAAAGGGTGAGCCATTTTTCCAGTTTTATGAGATAGTTTTAGGGTTGTTTTCTGACGGCGACTGCTTTGCAGGCTTTAGTAAGCATGGCGGTGTCATCGGCAAAGAGTGCAAGATGAACAGAAAGGTCTTTAGGGATGTCCTGTGTATAAATATTAAATAATTTATAAACTCCCGAGGCAGCCTCACGGGGCCCCAGGGAGTTGTTATTCCTAGATAGGGGAGGGCGTGTGACACACGCCTGTTTACCTATGATAAACACCAGGCGTCCCCGTCCTCCGTCACCTGTCACCTGTATAAATATTAAAAAGGTACTGCGAAAGTGCCGACCCCTGTGGGACACCAGCTTTAATTACTCTTGTGGTTGAGTAAGCAGTACCGATTTTGTTTCTGAATATTCTGTTGCTGAGACACCGATGTACTATGAGACACTCAATGCACTGACGTGACACTCTCGCGATACACTAACTCGACGATCAACCCTATAGACTACGAGACACTTGACTGCTACTCAGCGTACAGGCAGGATTTATATAGCTTTTAGCGTGCCTTCGAGAACATTCTGGGCAAATTCGGTAAGCATTCGTTCTAGAAGGTTCTCCATCCGTCTATGGCATATCGCCAATTTTGTCGCCAAATGGGCAATTTCGCCCCAAATCTTGCAATCTTGCCTTCTATTGCCATTTTCTGGCAACTCTAAACCTACTTTGCGGGAAAGCTATCTTATATACTTCATGGTGACATTTCTCAACATTATGCCTTATATATCATGCTTGGACTTATCCCTCTTTTGTCATTTTTACTTTCCTATCTTACCTTAAAGTTATCTTTGTAACTAGATTTAAAATTGTTATGCAACTGGACCCCCAACATTTTCTTCTCTTCGGCTTTGCAGTTGCTTTCAACTAGATCAAGCACGCTTATAATTTTCAAAGTGCTGCACTCCTGATCAGAGGGTTTTTAGCTTCGTGTTTTGCTCTGATAAGAAACAAATGTTCAGATGCGCTCAGTTACTGGAACGAAGTATCCCCTTCTTAACTAATTTTCATTTAGATTAGGTTAGCATTTACAACACCTCCCTCAACATACTATACATTTACAACAGCACATTGCGGCCTTTGTTATGAGATGATAGGTCACATGGACTTTTCCAATTTTAACACATTGTTTGCTATAGTTTAGAATACATTCAAGTCTAGGTTACTTCACGCTGCTACTTTTTATCTGTCTTACTTAAGACCATAAATGCTTTATTTCCCTGTTTACAATCTGAACATTATTCTTTTTTCGGTTGTTAAGTCTGGTATTCTTAGGAAGTACACAATATCGACCTTAAAAGGACTGTAGAAGAGTTAGCTTCTATTCTGGTGGAACAAAACAAAAGTCAGAAGAAGGGGGTATAAGACACTTTTATTTGAGCACAAAGAAGTAACAATGATTCAGCTTGGGCTTACACAAGCCAAAACGTCGGCGCAGGAAAGGCTTTGTTTCGTAGAAAAACCGGCGAGACAACTTTGATGGCTAGAAACACTCAACGCCGCAGAATTAAATCGCTATTAAGTCAAGGTAACAACGTGGTCTCAAGTAGGCAGAACACGCTCTAAAATTAAATTGCGAAACCTTCGCTTAAATAGCCCTTTTTTCTCCTTCAATCTGAATAAATGCTTGCTATCTCATTTACATCCTGGCATGAAAAGCGTGGGTGAAAAGAGAATGACAGAAAAGTAATTTAACTTAAAATTAACTATTAGGTAAAATTAAATATATGAATACTCACATCTTGAGGGCCTTAACGACCTCGTTAAGAACTTAAATTCTAACTATCTAAATTACCTAACCTTATCAGAGCCCATTTCTTACAATAAGAAACAATTATTACAATAAGATTAGATTTTAAATGTAAAGGAAAATTTCTTTCATACTATCAGTTTCCGATGTACAATTTTTCAGCAGTTCACATCTTTCCAGAAAATGTTAAAGGAAAATGACTTTAGAAAAATGTTCTACAACGTAATATATAATTCTCACAAACATTTCCTTTAATTTTCTCTACACTTTCATACCACACATTTATTCCACTAATCTCTTACCCCATTGCTCTCCAGAAGAGCTGGAATGTAATAGCGAAACTATGTCTTTTGTAAGGGTGTTTACAGACACTACCAATAACCAATAACCTACTTGGTAATAGTATTTGACAATCGAGACCTCAAAGACACCCTATTTTCAAAACTGCACCTATAATGTGCTAACAAAAATGTAATTTAAACTTGAATGTTGACTGAAGAGTCTAACTTAACTCATGCATACAGCTAATTTTACTTTTAACTTAATTTTTCTCAATTTGATGACTTGCACTTCATATTTCCTTCATACAATATTCATTCTTATTTCTAGAGTAACATTAAAATAAACATTGTTACAATTTAACATCCGAGCTGCTTTTGCTCCTTAAATGAACTAAAATGACCTCTCTTGAGGTAAAA
Organism: Stegodyphus dumicola; assembly: GCF_044657685.1. Classification (NCBI taxonomy): domain Eukaryota; kingdom Metazoa; phylum Arthropoda; class Arachnida; order Araneae; family Eresidae; genus Stegodyphus; species Stegodyphus dumicola. The sequence goes on along the minus strand of NC_140771.1, from coordinate 139,709,413 downwards.
CGTTAATGAATTTTGCTACTAGTCCTTCTGGGTACATAATTAAATTAAACTTTGCTAAGGTGAAAATAAAACTGAACTTATATTTTCGATCTTTGGTAAGCCTCCATACGCCTCTTTACTAATAACTGTAGAATAGAAAATGTTTATTTAATGACGCTGATCGTTAAAATTAAGTTTAAAAATATTGAGCTTACTGGTAAAAGTACACACATTACTGGATACAGCTTTTCAGCATTCGTTTTTCAGTGAAAGACTAGAAGAAAATCTGCATTTAAAACCTTAAGGCAAATTAAATTGAAGCCTTCTTTATTCGGGGGAAGAGAAACATAAGCACAAAATTCACGATGTTTATAATTTGTTTATTAAGATATTAGATAAATCTTTCCCCTTTTAGATCGAAACACTTCCGGAAAGCAAAATTTGCGCTACAGTGCCAAAACTGAACTATTGTAGAATTCTCAATTGAGAGAAAAAGAGTTGCTTTGTCTGATGTCGATTCCTCAGTTTACGAAATAAGCCTTCTCTTGGGAGCGAATATTATTGGCGCTTTGTTTACTAAATAAATCTGTTCGGCTGGAGTCAGGACTATTTTTACAGGGTGTGATTCAAAAGTTTCGAGACTTTTATCTCAGAACTAGAAATTTATTGGATATTTAAGTACAGCGGACTAAACGTCTCCAAAATATGCTCCGTCAGCATTAACACAGCGCCGCCAGGGCGTCTTCCACTGTTCGTAGCCCTTCTAGAAGGCCTCGGGCATGATGCTGTCAAGAGCTCTCGTCGAAGCCTGCTTTGATGGCGTCGAATCGCCTCCCTTATAGGCCTGTCTTGATTCGGGAGAAGAGGAAAAAGTCATTTGGAGTCAAGTCGGGGCTGTAGGGTGGCTGCGGCATTGTTGTCACGTTGAACTTGACCAAAACTTCGGCGTCCGCCCGATAATCAAGGGCTATTAGATTCTCCACCACGACAACGCGCCCGCTCACACGTCGCGCTCCGTCGCCGAAGTTTTGGTCAAGTTCAACGTGACAACACTGCCACAGCCCCCTACAGCCCCAACTTGGCTCTAAGTGACTTTTCCTGTTGCCCTGAATCAAGGCAGGCCTAAAAGGGAAGCAATTCGACGCCATCCAGCAGGCTTCGACCAGAGGCCTTGACAGCATGACGCCCGAGCCCTTCAAGAAGAGCTACGAACAGTGAAAGACACCCTGGCAGCGCTGTATTGATGCCGAAGGATCATATTTTAAAGAAGTTTAGTCCGCTGTACTTAAATGACAGATCCAACAGAAAATCATAAAAGGAATTTAGAGTCTTGGAAGAGTTTAAAAATAATATGAAAATTCTTTCAACGGTAGACATGAACTTGTTCTGCCTTTTAAATCTGATATGATTCTGATTCAATCTGATTTGCCGAGAAATAAAGGTTTAGCTTGGAAGCCGCGTAAAAGGATGTGCCACCGAGTACAAAATAAAAAGCATTTTTTAGATTATTAATATTATTTTTATTATTATTATAAGGGCAATGGCCCGATCATCCTAGTCGGCACAAGCCGACCGTATGATCAAAAAATGGGAATGGCGAAAAAAAATCAAATATAAGAAAAAACATATAAAGTCCAAAATCTGACTCTCAGTGCCGAATTCCAATTCTATCTTTGTTCGAATTTATAATCTTCATTATTGTTTCTGCAAAGTCTTTCAAATTTGAATAGTTATTTTTATAACCTTCCTTAAAATTCTTTCTATATTTCTCTCTTGCACGCTGGGTAAGCGTATATTCATCGACGAATCTTGGCGGTCCCCAAACTTATCACATATTAAGCATTTATCATTATTCTGTAGATGAAACCGATTAACACCCATGATTAGTCAGTACCTTATTTATATCAACATTATTTATAATATTCATCTACTTGTTTAGCCCATATTTTTCATTAACTCTTTTTTGTTATTAGATGACTCCCAGCAAAAATTCCATTCTGTATAAATCCAGTTTTCCATTTCAGCAATGGTCTTTTTTCTTGAATCTTGGATATCAAAATTATCGGTCTCATCCCCAAGTGCCGTCATTTTAGCAAGGGTGTCCGCCCTTTCATTTCCGACCGTTCCACTGTGTGCTTTCACCCAGTGTAATTTAACAATATACTTTCTTTCAGCCTTTTTAAACAAATCTTTTATTTCATTAATCAGTCGATTTTTATGATCCGGTTGGGCGAGTGCCTGAAGCGCAGACAGGGTATCAGTAGAAATATTTATAAAACATCGAATTGTTAATTTTTTATTAATCCAATTTAAAGCCTCTGTCAATGCGTATAGTTCTGCTTGAAAAACGGATTCATTGGTTTAAGTCTTATTCCCACATTGTCTATCTCCACTCCATCAAAATAAATTACCATAGCGCTACCCACTCCTCCATTAATTCCAGAACCATCTGTAAAAACATTGTGACGTCATGGATGCTTCAGTGGTAAAGGAATTAACACTGGTATTGGTGATGCATCACTTTTTATTCACAGCACATACCACAGATACAACATTTAATTAATACATTTTAGAAAACGTTAGTAGATATCCGAGCTGGTGACACGATCAGAGACGTTAACGAAGATGGCAATCGTCACCACTGGACGAATTAAGTCTCCACACCTCAGCTCGCTGGCGGAGCTTCTCAAAACTCTCTCTCCGACAGGCATTCGACCAGAAGTCTCTTCTCTTTACGCATGCGTATTACTCAGTTACGTCGTTGCCATTCACAGTTCTTTAAAATAGGTATTAAAAATGAATTATAGTCCTCGTAGTGTGAGGAGTCTGCTGAGAAGTTCTCTCTAGTCGAGAGTTCAGGAGCGTTCTTTATAGACTGACTCCTTCCGCCTCCAGATTTTGTTTTCCTCGGACACAGAGGAAACAAAACTTGTTTTTAAAGTTCCTACAGGATAAAATACAAGTTCAGGCAGGCGTTCTATACAAACAAACACCTTCCGCCTCCAGTTTTTGTTTCTACGGACACAGGAGAAGAAAAACGTTTTTTTCTCTTTTAAGTTCACAGTTTCTGGTTTCAATAGAGATTGTTCAACATTTTACCAGTTAATTTTAAACCACACTTTTACAAAGGCTCTCCACTCTCATAAGCAGGCCATCATAAAAAGAACATATATAAAAATACATATACAATGTATGAAAAACCAACACAAAAAATTTGTCTTTATGAATAAAATTAACAATTTACTATATAGTACGAAAAAAAATAAAAATACAATATATATAATCAAATAGCAAGATAATTTAAAAGAAATGATAACTAGTCTAACTAGCAAGTAGAAAGTTTCTACTTAAGCAGTCTGCATTTAAGTTGTCACTTCCCTTTTTATGAAGTATCGTAAAATTATAAGATTGCAAAGCTAAGGCCCAGCGTAACAATCGACCATTTCTACTTGCATTATTTTTTAGCCATACTAGGGAATCATGGTCAGTTTGAATTGAAAATTTAGTCTGCCCATCGATATACCCTTTCAATTTTTTGATTCCATACAGAATTGCGGCACACTCTTTTTCAGTGGTGGAATACTTTCGCTCGCTATCAGTAAAGTTTTTATTGAGATACAATATGGGATGTTCTTCTCCTTTATCATCCTTCTGGGCTAAAACAACACCATATCCTTGATCTGATGCATCTGTCTGTAGTATAAATGGTTTAGAAAAATCGGGTGCATGTAGCACAGGCCTACTAGATAGCTTTTCTTTTAACAATTTGAATGATTCATTACATTCATCATTCCAAACAATTTTACCCCTTTTGTTATTCCCTTTTAACAAATCTGTCAAAGGTGCGGCTATAGCAGAAAACATAGGTATATATTGTTTGTAGTATCCAGCTAACCCTAAGAAAGCTCTAATCTCAGTTTTAGTTGCGGGAACAAGAAAGTTTTGAACCGCTTCTATTTTTACTTCTGCTGGAGAACGTTTTCCTCGACCTACTATGTGACCGAGATATTGCACTTCTTCTTGTGCAAACTTGCACTTAGAGGGTTTAATAGTTAAATTGGCTTTTCTTATTCTTTCTAAAATTTCATGTAAATGTTGTAAATGTTCCTCCCACGTTTCAGAAAAAATAGCAATATCATCTAAATAAGGGGTAGCATATTTCCCACATCCGCACAATATTTCGCTCATCATTTTACTGAAATAATAAGGAGCATTTTTAAGCCCAAATGGCATGCTCAAAGGCCTGTATACGCCAAAATTTGTAGCACATGCAGCAAATTTCTGCGCCCTAGGGGTCAGCGGAATTTGCCAATAACCTTTGGTCAAGTCTATCAAGGTGATAAATTTGGCTGCTGCAGCACGTTGCGCTATATTGGGGATCCGATAGAACTCAGTACGCATTATTTCGTTTAACTTTCTGTAATCAATACACGGCCTAGGATTCCTACCTCGTGCCTCAACAAGGATCATGGGTGAAGTATACTCAGAAGGTCCTGGTTAAATAATCTTGTATTTTAACATTTTTTCAATCTCGACTTTAAGAATTTCGTTCTGTCGATTTGTCATTCTATAAGGCTTATGCTGTACGCGTTTGTCACTGATTAGTTCAATATCATGTTCGACTAAATTTGTTTTCCCTGAAATATTCTAAAATATAGCAGAAAACTTTACCAATAACTTTCCCAACTGCAGGATTTGTTAATCACTAAGTCTTTCTTTAAGATTATCTTTTGCTATTATTTCATTAAAATCAAACACATTGGGGTCGATTAACATATAAGGAAAATCCTCCTCTAATTCCGAAGGTTCAACTATCTCTTCGTTGTCAAGGAGCACCATATTCAAAAGTTCAGGTCTCTTATGATAAAATTTTAACATATTGATGTGATACACTTTATTCCCTTCCAGATTCTCTTCAAAACTAACCACATATTTTGTTTCTGATAATCTTTTCTCTATTTTTCCCGGCCCATTCCATTGAGGAGCGAGTTTATGGGGTTGATTCACTGCTAATAATACAGAATCTCCTTGCTGGAATTCCCTTTTCACGGCATTTTTGTCATATCATTTCTTCCTTTTGTCTCTCACCTCTTCCATTTTCTCTGTAGCTAATTCTCTACTTTTCTTTAACCTATTGATTAATTCGAAAACCTATTCTATTTCGGTATCTTCTTTTTCCTGAGAATCTAACCATTTATCATACAATAATGCGACAGGTGTTCTGAGGTTGGTCCCGTACACTAATTCAGCTGGACTAAATCCTGTACTATCATGCGTTACTGTCCACAGAGCATAGAGAGCGGCAGGTACTTGTATTTCCCAATTTGGGGCAGCTTCAATACATAATACCTTTAAGACCCCTTTTATTGACCTATGGAAACGTTCCACAGGATTGCTCTGGGGGTGGTAAACCGAACTTCTAGAAATTTTTATACCAAACCTCTTCAAAAATTCAACGGTTAAGCGACTCATAAAAGATTTGCCTTGATCAGGTTGAACCTCCCTTGGAAAGCCCATCCGACTAAATACTTGCAAGAGTGCACTTACAACAGATTTCGACGTTATATCCGGTACCGGGACGGCGTCAGGATATTTAGATGCTAAGCACATAACAGTAATAAGATATTTATTACCTTCAGTAGATGTAGGCATAAGCCCGCAAGCATGTACATTAACCTTACTAATTTCAGATATCACAGGTACTATTACCAACGGTGCTTTCTTTTTGTCACTTGCTTTTCCTACACTTTGACAGGAGTCGCATGTTTTAACGAATACCTCAATGTCTTTATAACAATTTGGCCAGAAAAAATGTCTTAGTAACCGGTCTTTTGTTTTCAGAACTCCTAAGTGACCTGAAGTTCCTTCATGACAAATTGCTTTAATTTGCTCTCTGAGGTTTTCTGGAATAACAATTAAATGTTCTCTTCTTAACTTATTTACCTTCTTTTTTACTAAAACCCCATTTTTAATCCCATAACATGTCTTACTTCCGCTTTTTACTAGTTCTAATAAAGGGGCAAGTTCTCTACTTTTTTATTGTTCATAAATAAAAGTACTTGAGTCTATTTGAATCGCAGGTTTTGTGGGGATACAAAGGTCGGCGGGAGGCAATATCTCTCCGTTTTCAGACTTCTCATGAGCATCGTCCTCCTCTTCCAATTCTAACTCATTCTGCTCAGAATTTTGATTCGTCTCACTTAAATTTTCCGCTTCCTTGAATTGTCGTGCTTGAGATCGAGTAACGACCGCATTAACATTACCGACATACGACGAATAATTTTTCTCAGTTCCTCTGAGAAGAGCCGCTGTTTGGTTGCTTATATATATAGCCCTTGGTCTAAGTGGTCTCCTATAACAGCTGCTTTGGTGGTTACTGTACCCAAATCGCATTCAATATCTACTTCAGCAACAGGTAAACAAGTCATATGGTCATCCAACAAATGTCGAACCCACACGTGTTCTCCCTTTATTCGATCTCTGTCTACATATTTCTGACAAATAATATCTACCGTTGCTCCTGTATCTCTTAGAATAGGTACTTCAAAACCATTTACTGTATAGGGATCTAAGAGATTTTTCTCTGATCTCCCGCTTATCCGATACAAATCTGCCCTTTGAGTTTTTAAATTAGAGCACTGAGGACGTAAATGGTCAAAAGATCCACATTCATAGCACTGGAGTCTTTTTCTCCTATGAAAATTTGAGTCCGACTTTTTCCCAACATTGCGTGCATCATCATCTTTTTTAAATCGTGTGCCTTGAGGGTTTTTTTCTATTTTTGAAAACGTTACCAGTGGACTGAAAAACACCCATTTGTCTACCTGATGTTTTTGTTTTCAGTTCACCCAATTTCGTTTTCCCAACCATCGTCTTTTTCGCATCTTCAAATTCCTCTATTTTACCCACCAACTGTTTTGGTGAAGTGATCTTGGTTCATTAATCTATAAAATGTTCCTTAAACTCATTAGGCCTGCGCCTTTTAATCTGATCTACTACCATTAAATCCTTGAGTTGCTCAAATGTTTCGATTTTTAATCCCTTGAGCCACTCATCTAAAATGTCTTAATTTCGTGATAAAAATCGTACCACGTAGTATCCGGATTTTTTTAGTCTTAACAAGAAGTTGCCGAAACTCCTCCACACTTAACTTAAATCTTTTAAGTAGTAATTCTTTAATATGTTGGTAATCTCTGGCCTGTTCTTCAGGCTCCCTAGCAATTATATTATTTACCTCAACCGGAAGGACACCAATGAGATATGACACCCATAGATCCGTGGGCAGTTTTAAAACTTTAGCTTGCCTCTCAAAAAGTTCTAAGAATAAACTAATATCATCAGTTTTTAAATTAAACTTGGGCATAAGTTTCTGAAAATTCTGATTAAATACCGTTTCACCTCCAGGTTTAGCAGATTCTGTGTTCTGTTTTCCTTTAAGGCATTCTAGTTCTAACTGTTGGTTTTCAATTTCTTTATTTTGTTGTAGTATCTGAAATTCCCTGTTTTAACTGTAATTCTTTCGCTCTTGTTTGCTTCTCTAAGTTTTCCTTTTCTATCCTATCAGTCATAATACTTTCTAAAAAATTTTTAGCAAATTCTTCTTCATAATTTTTACTATTCGTTATTAATTGTTTTAAATCTATTACTTTCATATCTTCTAAAGCTATTTCCCCAAGTTCTGAAGCGACAAGGAATAGATCCCTTTTCCTAGCTTTTCCCAAAAATGCCATTTTCACAAAAGTAATTGTTCAGAAAAAAATAAGAACTCAAATAGTTATTCACAAATAACACACGTAAAAATACATCAGAGATATAAAAACACGAACTTTTCTTCTTTCTTACAAAATTAGGCAAATGAACATAAAGCATTAATCATTTTGAATTTATTTCCATTAAAACATAAAACGAATAAATATCCTTACTGAATATTTCCTATAAAAAATAATAACAAATTCTTTTCATTCAGTACAGCCAGACAGCGAAAAACCCGAGTGGCGCCAATAAATATAAATACCTTTAATTAACTATCGTTTTCATGACAGCTACTTCCGTTGGCAACCACATGGCCAACGCAAATACTACGTAAATCGATAGGGGCAGCAGGTTTAAATCAGAACACTATTAGAACAATTCTTTACTGCTCAAGGCTTTAATTTTTATTCAATGAAATGATAAAATTTAACTTTCTACTTATCAGAAAATGCACATCATATTAAAATACGCCACTTGTGTGCTTTCATGAGAAAACCAAAGTAACCAGTTTTTAATATATTCAACAACTCAGTACTCTTTCACAAGAATTTAACATAAATTTTCTTCTAACTACAGTGTCTCACAAAAGTGATGGGACACTTGTGCTTTACAAAAGGAAACTGCAATAAAATAAATTTAAAAAACATGTAAAATTTTTTGTGGGTGTGTTTCGTACTTAAATTTAGTAACAATTATTACATAACATACATTGTCTCAAAATATTAAAGTATTAATTTAATAAAAATACAATTGTTTAGAACGGAGCAGAAAATAGCTCACTTAAGTGATGGGACACTTACTTCTCCATCAAATATTTATCCAAAAATTTTACTTTTTAAAAGGTTTTAATATTTTGTTGGATTTCCTTTTACTTTTAAAACATGATTTAATCTTCTTGGGATGGATTCGACTAATTTTTTTGTGATTTCTGGAGTGATTTTACTCCATTCTTCTTGAAGCACCGATTTTAATTGTTGTTTTGAAGAAATGGTGTGTTTGCGAATTCTTGATTTCAATTCTTGCCAGATATTCTCTATGGGATTTAATTGTGGAGATTGTGGGGGTGTTTTTATTATTTCAGGAAAGTTATACAGCAGCCAGAGTCTAACGTTCAAAGCACTGTGCTTGGGGTCATTGTCCTGGTAGAATTTAAAATCGTTATGAAGGTTCAGTTTTCGTGCTGAAGATTTCAAATTTTGATTTAAAATGTCAATATACTTGTACTGATCCATTATACTGTCAATAAAAACAAGGTTACCAACTCCAGCGGACGACATACACCCCCATACCATAACTCCTCCTCCACCATGTTTTACTGTTGGCACCAAGTTCTGTTTGCGAAATTCTTCCCTGGGTTTTCTCCACACCAAGATTCTACCGTCAGAACCAAATATATTAAATTTACTCTCATCAGCAAATATAACTTCATTCCAGTAATCAGAATTCTTATTTATGTTCGATTTTGCGAAAGCCAGTCTGAGTTTTCTATTCTTTTCACTTACGAAAATTTTTTTCCTGGCTGCTCTACCGTGATATCCAGTAGATCGAATTACTCTTCTAATAGTCTCAGAATTAACAATTACTCCATATAATGCTTGTAAATCAGCAGCAACTTTAGGAGCACTCATTCTTCGATTTTTTTTTAAATATTTCGAACGATAATTCGCTTTACTCCATTGGATAGCTTTGATGGTCGGTCAGGTCTTCTTTTATCCTGAATCATATGATTCTTTTTATATCGTTTAATGATATTGAAAACTGTTGAATGACTGAAGTTAACTGTTTCAGTAGTTTCTCTAATAGATTTCTAAAGTTCAATATGCAAATTAATAACTAATTTTCGAATTCCAGGCAAAGTTTCTTTTCGTTTAGCATTCATGGCTGCACAGAGCTAAAAAACACAAAAATTCCAAAACAAACTGGAGAGAAATACTGCAGACGATTTTATAAATTATTGGCAATTGCTTTTGAGTAAAAATAAATACCCCAAAAGATATTTTTATTGCTTACTTCAGACGATTTTTGTTGCATAGTACGTAGTGTCCCATCACTTAAGTGAGCCATTTTCTGCTCCGTTCTAAACAATTGTATTTTTATTAAATTAATATTTTAATATTTTGAGAAAATGTATGTTATGTAATAATTGTTACTAAATTTAAGTATGAAACACACCCACAAAATATTTTACATGTTTTTTAAATTTATTTTATTGCAGTTTCCTTTTGTAAAGCACAAGTGTCCCATCACTTTTTTGAGACACTGTAATGATTTAGAAATGAAAATAGCAATATTGCACTGATGTGCTTTCACATATACACAAAATATACAGTTCAGATTCTATCACACCAATTTATAGCGAAACGTTAAACATAAATACACTGATGTGCTGTTTATTTACGGGAATGGATTTTTCCCATTATCATACACAAGAAAAATATCTTGTTAGATATATAAATGCAACATTTTGATTGTTTTAAAAAACTCTTACGCACAGACGTGCCATAAAATGCACTGATGTGCTACGTGTTAATGGGAAAATGTTTTCCCGAATACACTACAAAAGGAAAATATCTTGTTAGATATATAAACGAAACACATTGAGTGTTTAAACTCTTATGCACTGATGTGCTACTTCTGCTTTGGGAATTGATTTCCCGAATAAGTAATAAATAACTACATTATACTCTTCAGGCCTGGAAATGAATATTGTGGAGAACACATACCTGGTCTCTTGTCACACAGATCTCGGTGGAACCTCCAAATTTATTTTCGTCTGTGACGTCCTGGATGCTTCAGTGGTAAAGGAATTAACACTGGTATTGGTGATGCATCACTTTTTATTCACAGCACATACCACAGATACTACATTTAATTAATACTGTTACGAATTTGGTATTTAAAAAGCTAATGTTAGTTCAATTATAAATTAAATGGTTTTATTTCTCGCGCAGTGCAGCGTGTGACGAATATTAAAAGAAAGCTAAGCCGGAAAATTGAAAATACAAGAGCGCGTGCATTAAATAAATAAATATCTCTTTTTTTCATTTCGAGAAAGTACTGGAAAATTCTAGCGCGTGATTTTAAAATCTTATAAAAGGAGAAAAACATCTCAGTTTGTAGTAGTTGCTTAGTTTGTTGTTGTTTAGAAAACTGCTCTTGTTGATTGTAGCGAATTCGCGGATTAGCTTTCTTTAGCTGTTTTGAATTACGTTCTATTGGACATTTGAGTAGTTAAAAGATAACTACTGTGAGGTATTGTAATACTGCATGATAATTTGAGAAGATTTAAGCATTTTTGTTGTGAAAATAATAAATTTTTGTTCATTTTGCATCGGACTTGTGCATTCATTTCATAACGAACCCGTACGCACGCAACAGTTTTTGGTGTCAGAAGTGGGATTTGAATGCCAATAACAAGAGCGATGGAGGAGCAATTGAGACAGCTCATCAGTGCTTTTGCTGTATTTAAAGAAGAAATGAAAGAAAAGATGGATGCTGGTCAGGAAAAGATGGAAGATTCCGTTAAAGGAGAGATGAGATCTGTTAGGAAGGAAATGAAATTGGACCAGGAATCCGTTAAGGACGAAATGAAAGCCGTTCAAGCTGGTCAAGAAGAAATGAAAAGAGAAATTACCTGCATAATAGAAAATAAATTTGAATCTATGGAAGACAGAATTGACACAGTTGAAAATAAAGTTGGACAAATTGAAGAAAAAGTTTCTTCCGTAAAAGATCAAATTGAAGAAAGAGTTTCTTCGGTGAAGGAAGAAATAGAAGAAAGAGTTTGTTATGTAAAAGAACATATAGAAGGAAGAGTTTGTGCCGTCCAACACCAAATTGAACAACAAATTGATGATAGGGTTTCTGCAGTAGCCAAAGAAGTGGATATTTTAAAGAAATTCGTAGCGACGGCAGGGAACAATAGTGATGGTTTTAAATTTTTACCCATGCCTGCTCGTCCCTCTCTGAAGTTATTCACTTATGGTGGGAAGACCTCCTGGCAAGTGTATAAAACACAATTTTCTATAGTGGCGGATGCGAATGGATGGGATTCCCAAACTAAGGCCTGTCATCTCGCCGCTTCGCTGAGAGCAGATGCAGCGGATATCCTGCAGACGCTTCCTGAAAACCACAGACTTGACTTCGAAGCTCTATCCGGCGCATTGGAGCTGCGCTTTGGCGAGAAATGTTTAAAAGACTCCAGCAGGCTTCAATTAAAATCCCGTCAACAGAAGCCCACCGAATCACTCCAGGAACTCGCCGCGGATATTGAAAGGATGTCCCACCTCGCCTTTACGGAGTGCCCGAGAGAAACGAGGGAAATTCTGTCGCTGCAATATTTCATCGATGGCATCCGCGATCCTGAAATACAGAAAGCTCTTTTAATGGCAGATGTAAAGGATGTAAAAAGCGCTCTGCTGTACGCCGTGAAATTAGAGGCAGCCCAGCAACCAACTCTTAGAGATCGCTACCCAGTCAGAGCTGTGCGAGTCCACGACCCAGGGGACCAATTGATGGCTCGTTCCCAGGCAGCACGTCTCCAAAAATATACGTATAATTTTGGTGAAATAAGGGTATGGTATTTTTTGCACGTTACTTTTACGAAATTTATACGAATGAAAAAGGCTGAAGTTACTGTTGACTCTTGATCGTTATTTTCCACACGTTATTTTTACGAAAATTATTCGAATCCGAATGTACTGATAAAACTACCGCCATGATGGTATATTTTATTCGTCACTTTTACGCATATTATACGAATCCGAATGTTCTGAAAGAAACTACTGCCTTTATGGTATTTCATTTGCCACTTTTACGGATATTATACGAAGTCTAAAAAGATTGAAAATGAAGTTTATTAATTCAAAATATTTAGTGTATTTCTGGCATTTCACTTTGTTTTCCTTGTCCACGAACATGAAAAAAGGGGCATTCATATATGAGGCTAAAATTTTTCTATAAATTTTAACATGTGAGCTAAATCTTTACGTGCATTTTTACAAAAAATTATATTTTCTTAATTCAAACATCTTCAAAATAACTTATTTATTTTCTTATATCAAATTTGTTATTTTTATTCATATCAACACTTACATTAATTTACACAATTTAATTTCTTTTATGAAAATCCTATTACCCATTTAACTGGCATAAGCTGTATATTAAATTTGTGTACTTACTGAGTTTGGTACAATACTCGCCTTATTTTATTTAGCAAATGTGGGCAATTAAATTGGAATAAGACTAGCAAATCTTTCATGTCGAGGAATAGAATAATAAATACAGGAGAAGATGCTCGAAAACGTTTAACTTCTTGAACAATAGTTTAATGTAGACCAAAGGATCATTAATTATAATCAAAGATATGCTAATATTTTTATTTAATAATAATAATAATAACTCTACGAAATTGCAAGCTGAATCCTGATATTTTACATATATTTCAGTTCCTTTAATCTTTGTTATAAAAATCATATGAGGCTAAATTTTTTTTATTTTGTTTAATGTACGGAAAAAAATGATATAGCGATTTTAGTAATTTTTATATGAGGAAAAAATTAATAAATAATGTAAATAAATAACTATATTATATTTTATATTTTTCCTGAAACAGTTAAAGACATTCTTAATATGGAGATCTACAGAATAAGTAGAAGGGTCCAGTTAAATGAACTCAAAATTTGCATAGTTAATTTTACGCTAACTTGTAAAAATTAACCGGATTTACGATTATACACTGAGCATGCGCATACAAGGACATTTCTATTTTTCGTAGAAAAAAAATAATTATTACCTTAATATAGAGATGCTGTGAATATAAATGTATGTAATGCAAAAGTAAGTTTATTTCATATGCTAATTTAGAGGCTTTCTTAATATGTTTAATTATAAAGAAAAAAAAAAAAAAAAGTGTTGCAATTCTTGTTCACTGACCAATGGCAAAGCAGACACTTTATACTTCCGGTTGTGGCGGGATATTTGTGAAGTCAGCACTCAGCAATAGCGGTCGAAAAGAATGGTAAAGTCGCATAGAATACTGTTTGTTTGTGGATTGGCGTTTGTGACTGAATCCATCGAAGTTATATTTGAAGAAGAAAGTAAGTGAATATTTTATATTTTCAGTGTTTAATACTCGTATAAAATTTTATAAATAGCGTCTGTGTAGGAAATGTGATTTTCCATGTGTTGTTCTTTTGTGTACGTGCCTAATGATTCATTTTTAGGATTTGGTACTGTTAAATTTTGCACTAGTCTGTTTCTTACTGTTTGTGTCACTCCTTTTTGTATGTGTCTCACCTTTTTATAGTAACATTATTTTTACTCAAACGTTTTAATATTTATCTTAAAGCATACTGTAATTAAGCAGGAAATAGCTTTTAATGAAAAAAGAAAGGCAATATTAACATGACTAATTGTTCAGAAATCTGTTATGGAAATTTTATCTACCTTATGCCAAAAAATAAAGCATGTAACTTTCATTTATTTATGAAATTCAAAATTTTTTATTTGCTTAGTGTTTTCCCTAAAAATAATTTAATTTCTTATTTTTGAATTTAGTTTTATAAATTTGCTTTAATATATAATCTTTAACTCAAAGATATTGTGCTATTAAAAAAGGAAATTTAATGCCATAGAAACACAGGTACTTTGTTCCAAATCTGTGTTCATTTTTTTTTATATATATACTGAATTTTTATGCACTTGTAATTACTGAAATATATCCTTTCATGAGTAATAAATAAGTCCTTTCATGAATGCATTTCTTTTTTGTTTGTTTGATTTTGTTGTTTTAAAAGATCTGCCATAGTTAAAGAAAGAAAATAAAGTAAGAATGCTTTACTTTCAGTTTTGAATAAATTTATTACTATTTACTGCAGCTTCAAGTTTCTCTAAATGTAATTTTCGAAGTCAAAACTTGATAGTTATGTTGATTATTAGACTTGCATGAAAAAATTTATTGAAAAATTAGTATTTGATCTAAAATACCTTAAATTATTTAAATTATATTTTACTAAATCATGTATTTTGATATAACTAGATAGTTAAAAAAATTAAAATTGTAAATGTGCAGAAATGCTTATATAAAACCAAGAAATTGTTTATATTTTTGTTGCTTTTTCCCTTGTAAATTAATTATATATATATTACAGTCTGGGGAGTCAGCACCCTGCTGAATTGTAGTAAACGAGACGTCCAATCTACTAGACATCAAAGATGCAGATTTGGATTTTCTATTTCGTAGTTATTGAAATCATAATGGTATGTTTGTTTAAATTAGTACTGTTTATGAATGTGATAAAAATAAATTCTGATAAGCTAAGAAATGATTTATTTTCTATTAATTATGAACTGTAAATAATGTAACCAATTTTCTTTATAGTATTTACTAAACATTTTTTTTAAAAAAAGGGAGGTAGTCTTATTTATACAATTCTTGCAGAGATACCAAGAAATAAAACATTTCAGGAATTTTCACTCTATATCTTGATGTGTAAAATCGTGTTGTTCAATGCCATATTACTTTTTCACAGGAAAGTAATTTTATTGATCTAACATCTGCATAAATCAAACTTTTTTAAGAATGATTACAGTTTCTAAGCTAACTTAAAATTTTCAGATTTAGAAAATGTATGTTTAATGTAGCATTAGTTTTCCATGGAATAGAAAAGGTTTTCAAAATGTTCAGTTGTTAGAGGGAAATAATATAAATGAGATTGTCTTGATACAGTTTCAGCTGGAAATGAAACTGAATTTTCGGATAGTGAAGATTTCATTTAAAAATTCTAATAAAACTGATTAATGTAAATCCTCTGCATTTAAAAATTCTAATAAAACTGATTAATGTAAATCCTATGATTCATGTAGGTATTCTTCTGTTATCAGGACCAGATTCAGAAATGTGTGTTTATATGCATGCATTTTTAAATGTAGGCGCTCGTGTGTGCATGTGTATATTCTTTATGTATGTATGTGTATACTTATACACATATATGCGCATACATGCATATACACATGCTTACATATCTACAGTGGAACCCCGAGATACGAGTTTAATTCGTTCCAGCATTCAACTGGTATAGCGAATTTCTCGTATCTAGAAACAAGCTTCCCCATTGAAAATAATGGAAATTCAGTTAACCCGTTCCACACCCCAAAAAATATCAACATTTTAATATCAAGTCAATTTTTCCTAATAAATAACACTGGTAAATAATATAACAATAGTTTAACTTTGTTACCAACATTTTAACTCCTTTTCATTAGTCCACACCAACAACAGCTTCTCAACATCTAGGAGTACTTTTATGGTGCTTGGAAGAAACGATAATTCCATTGCCTACATCAGGTTTCTTAATTTCTTCCTGCTTCTTCAGAATAGTACAGATTTTCGAAGTTGAAAGGCTGCAAGTCTTCGCCAATTCCGTCACCATGCTTATGTTTATCTATGATTTCTTTCTTGATATCGACAGCCATGGCCTCCTTATTTTTCTTTGCAGCACTATCTGAGGCAACAATCTTCTTGTGAGGCATCTTGAAATAATTATTTTCACGTTAAATGTCAAAACAATTAACTTACAAGTGCACAAACACGTATATAAAAGAACACTGAGTGATCTGTCGAGGGAATTCCCCGAGTTGAGCTGGATAGGGAAATGGCGCCACCTGTACCAACAGCCTGGCTCATTGCTCGTTACTCGAATTAATGCTCGTATTTTTCTCGTACTTTCCTCGTATCTCGAGGTTTCATTGTACATTTCTGAATCCCGTCCTAATAACAGAGGAGTACCTGCCAGTATTGCAACAGAGCTAGAATGAATTATTGTGTTAAATATGTGGAAAATGCATGCTTAAAGTACTGTTATTTTCTAAAAATATTCTGTATGTCTATTTTTTACAAGAAGAAAAAATAGCTAAAAGCTGTTAATTTACTCGTATTTATTAGTCCAAAGGGGCTTTGTCCCTAAAGAACTATTGTTTTTGTTTTGCATTGGTTCACTATAAATATCTGTTTCACTTTTCAAACTGTTCCTACCAAATGTTAGAGCCCCTAGTGTGGGATTAATACTCTCTATCTTAGTGCCCTCTATAACCTATGTTAGGGTTAACCTGTATAACCTACAAGGATTGCCAGTTTAGGCAAGATATTCTAGGTAGTCATCATAATATGTACCTTATTTTTTATTATTTTTAAATTAAATTGAAAGTAATAACTAGTTTTCAAGAATGAAGTTAAACTAGATTTGCATTCAACTCTGGTTTATTGTGTTAATGATGTTTTGCTGTAACAAATATGAATTTTTTGTTTAAGTATAATAATTTAAAATGTTTTTTCTAGAGAATGAAGTACTGCCACTAAGGTAAAGGTGCTAACTTGCAAGGTAATTTTCTATTCTACATTAACTCAATCTTTATGTCCTGTTACAGATATATTGGCAGAAATAATGAAAACCTGACATTCAAAAAGAAAAATAATAACGTTTAATGTAGTATATTAGATGGTTAACTGCGGTTTGGCAGCTCATTAATAATCTTACACATATTGAGTACGAATAACTTTGACAATTACCGGTATTTTCAATAGTATAAAATTAGGCAGGAAAGCAGCTTTAGCTTAGCACCGATTTTTAAATACAACTCTCTTACCAATATTGGTTTGACAAAGGTAAAATATAATTGAATTTAATAAGTTGGAAATACTGTCTCTTTCCATGAGTTAAAAAATAATTTCAAATAAAATTTCTTTTTTCAGTTTTTCATGTTATTTGTTTAATGTTATTGTAATCTGATTTATCATATTTAGTCACATATTCCATCCCTCTTTGCACTATAGTATATAATTCAAAGGACTTATCAGTTTCAGCAATATTTTTTTTACCAGGATACATTTTTACCATAACTCTGTTTCTAAGTCATATCCTGAAAAATTAAGGAGTAAAGTACACAAAGAAGGAAAATATGCAAGTAAATAATGGCATTCAGTGTTGTTTATGTGTCTAATATTTGTACTAGATTGTAAAAGTTATAAAATTCTATTAGCTTTTTTAAATTATTCTTTTTTAAATTGAGATGCTTCTTTGCACCCAAATGGTTAAAGCCCTAGTGTGACTTTGGTACTTTGATCTAACTTCTATTCCTAATAAATAATCCAGCTGCTTACAGTTTACTCAATTTCTGCCATGTGTGAGGTAAACAATATTAGCTTTTTTTAAATATATCTTTTACAACTATTCCATCAGGTAGATTTCTTTCATATTTTGCCTTAATTGAGTCATCCTGCTAATTAAGAATTTATTAAAGTTGTTAATATGTTAAGTTTTTGTGTGTTTAATTCATTTTAAGTATGTGCAAGCAAATGCATACATTAACAGTTATGTAGAATTATGTTTTGGGTATCAAATTCAGAAATTTTGGGACTGTTTTTAGAAGATTTATTAATGATTTATACCATATTAATATTGGTAAAAAAATTCTGTGGCTTTTATATGAAAGTATATATTTTAAAATAGCTGCATGATATGGTAGAGGTAAAAAGCTTCATGTGGCTCATAAATTAATATTATGTGGGAATTTTTCATTTATTTAATAAAGAAAATATTCAAGCCACAATTAAAATGTTTTCACTGGATTATTTGCATACAAAGTTTGCAGCAAATATTTCCTCCAACAGAAGTGACAATTTTTATTTTGCCAAGACAGGAAATTTAGTTAGTGTAAGCAGTAACTCTATTTTGAGATGTTAAACAGGAAGGCAAATTTTTGAATTTAAATTGATTTTTGAAGGAAGACTTCATTTAGTCTTGCTATCATTCTACGTGGCTCTTAACTTTTTTATGGTATTTATAATTTTATTGTTATTCAGCTTTCTGTTTGCTTAGAATGCACATGAATGTAGACTTGAAATATTTTATATTGCAAACTGAGATGCCATTGTTATCATAATTAAAGATTTTTGCTCTGATTTTGGAGGAATTTACTGATAATACTTTTGATTGTGTATTGGTTTCTGGTTTATTGAAATGTGTAAAATAGCCTGTTAATGCATATATGTATGTTAATGACATGTATATGTTTATGAAGTATTCTGTTATATGTATATAGTGTTGTGATTAGTTTTCTGCTTACTCTTTATTTAAGAAAAAATTATCTGTAAGAAAGCGAATATTCTTTACTATATGTAGGAGTAAAATTGAAAAAGGCTAATGCAATATAATTAATACAAAATTAAGTTTTTTTCTCATGTACTTAAATACAAACATAGCCATTAAAGACTTTCTCAACCTTGCAGTTCTAAATAAATCTTAAGTATTTTTTACTTGAAATTATAGGCATTGTGTAAGGTATATAATTGAAGCTTACTGTGTGATAGTATGAAATTAAATTTTTAATTACTGAAATGTAAATTTTTAAATATGAAATACTCAGTGCATTTTATATGCATCTTTTAATACTTCAACTATATTTAAAAACTGAAAACATCTGAAGTGTGAAATTATTACAAATTTTTCTTTTTCTTGTTTAGGAGCTGTTCTCAAAACATTGGGTGACAAAGAATTCACTTTTACAAAAATCGAGCAGGATATTAAAGACAGCGAACTATAGAACAAATATGGCGAAGCTGCATGAAGTCTATGTTGAATTTTATTATTGAAAAAAATATGCTCTTCAGATTTAATGTTAGTTTTTATTGTTTAACAGTAATTGCAGTTTTCGAATACCTGTAAAATAAACCTAATTCTTAAATTAATTTCATGTGTATTTCTTTTGCAAGTATTACAGTTCATAATACTTCAAACAACATGAAATTTTATACTTGTTAATTTATGTGGGATATGTTCATAATAATTTTATAATTTAAATAACTCATTGTCATCATATGAGCATAATCTAAAATGCACAGCATTTGACAACAAATTAATAAAAAATTAGAAAACTTCTAATTGCTTTCTTTTGTCCAGTTGCCTCTTTTTAAATCATTTAATACCATAAAGCTATTTGATGAAAAAAAATAATTGGTATGTCCACATCAACATGTACATTTATAATGATGTTATAGAAAAAGTCACATGAGATAAATATTTAAAAACTTAAATATTCCTAAACAAATTAACTTTTTAAAATTTTATCTGGTATATAAGATAAGATAAAGAACATATTTAGGTAATTTTGAATTTGCATAATTTTATGAACTTATTTATGAAATTAACAGTTACATTGTAAAAGGGAACTTTTTAAAAATACCTCAATAAAGCATTTCTTTTGTAGAGGTGAACGTTTAGTACTGATCTAATATATTTATAAGTTTTTAAACTGAAAAAGACAACAATAATAGATTACAATACATTGCAAGATTGACTGATAAATGTAAAATTTTTACATATCATAATTATGTGTGTAATTAAAACAAAAGTTACTCGATTAACTTGCATGCAAATTAATATTTTCTTTGACATGTTTGGGATAAAATGAATTTTAATAAATAAATATGTATAGATTTGTGTATTATCTGAAGATATGAATGAAATATTTGTGACATTAAACATTCATCTTCAAGGAAAATAACAAAGTCAACTTGGTAAACTATTGGAAAAGGTAAGTTTCTACAATTTCCTGGTCTATATTTAACAATTTTAAAATTTAGCACACTCATTCAAATAATCTAAACGTATGATGTTTTCTTTTGTGCTACATTCGTTTACTGAATTTGTTAATTAACTATATTGTACTTTAGATAGAAATTAACATATATTCCCTGTATTTTACGGTACAAAAACTTATATATTTGATAATAATTGACCTAAATCTTCCCTATGTTTTCTTTGCATATACGAATGACTTTGGTAAAAATTTAGTCCGATGTGTTCTCCTCTTTACTGTGTATAAGTGCACATTTTTGGTAAAAAAATTTGCATAAATCTCCAATTACCTATTTACTGCATTTTTCGTAAAATGTGCTTATTTTAATCTCTTATTTTTTATATAAATCTATGCAAAAATGTTCTGCATATTATGATTAAAAGATAAAATTAATATCAAATTTTTACATATCCACCTTTTAGGTATGTACAGCAATATGGAATATATATAACTGGAAAATTTAAATGCAAAAAAATTAATTTCTATTCAAAAATTACATAACACTAAAAGGCTGAAAATCACTTTTAATATTTCATTTCAAAGTGACTACAAAATATGCAATAAATTTTGTAAACCTGAGTTCTATGTTTTAAATTAATTAATGCTATCATTCATTTACATGGCATAAGAAAATGTCCTTCAGAAAAGCAAATAATTTATTTAAAGTGTTATTTAGTAATGATGAATTTAGTAAACAACTGTTTGCTACAGTTTTTTACTAAATTTAAATTTATGAAATGAATTTAGTAAACAAAAATGCAAATGAACGATGGCATTAATTGATTTAAAACACAGAATTGATGTTTACTAAATTTATTGCATATTTTGTAGTCACTTTGAAATATTATTGAAATGAAATATATAAAGTCATTTTCAGCCTTTAAGTGTTACGTAATTTTTTAATAGAAATTTATTTATTTATTTATTTTTATTTTTTATTTTATTTTATTTTATTTTTTTTATTTTTTATTTATTTTATTTTTTTTTATTTATTTATTTATTTTTTTTTTTTTTTTTTTTTTTTTTTTTTTTTTTTTTTTTTTTTGCATTTACTAGTGCATTTAAATTTTCCAGTTATATATATTCCATATTGCTGTACATAACTAAAAGGCAGATATGTAAGAATTTGATATAAAAATTATTTTACCTTTTAATCATAGCATACAGAAAGTTTTTGCATACATTTAAATAAAAAATGAGATTAAAATAAGTACATTTTATGAAAAATGCAGTGAAAAGGTAATTGGAGATTTATGCAAATTTTTTACCAAAAAATGTGCATTTATACACAGTAAAGTAGAGAATACATCGGATTAAATTTTTACCAGTCATTCGCATATGCAAAGAAAACATACGGAAGATTTAGATCAATTACTATCAAATATATACGTTTTTGTACCGTAAATTACGGGAAATATATACGTTTTTGTACCGTAAAATACGGGGATATCTACCTTAATTTTTACCTAATATATACGTTTATATACAGTAAAAAATCGGGGAAATTTACGTAAATTTTTACTAAATATATACGCATACGTGAAGCAAAAAATTGAGATTTACGTATATGCGATAAATATACGTAAATTTTTACTAAAAATATACGTAAATCCCTGAAATTTACGTATATTATACGTAAAAGTTGCGAATGAACAGTAGTCTCTCGCGTAAATATACCTAAATTTTACGTAAAAGATACGTATAGTATAACGTAAAAATATACGTAAATATTTAGTAATTGCCACTGGACACTTTTTATGATATTTTTACGTTCAACTTGAACGTTTTTTATACGAAAGACCATTCGTAAATTGCACGTATTTTTCATGTGCAATTTACGAATGCATGCTGCCTGGGTTTAGATGATTTAGCCAGACAAGTCGACGCTTTGATACGGAGTAGGAGCGAGAAGAAAGTAGCTCTAAGGTGTTGGTGATGTGGTAGTGAAGGTCACCTAAGACGAAATTGCAGAACACCCCAGGGTACGAAATATAAAGCAGATGATTTTACCAGACAAGTCAGTGGCTTGAGACGGAACAGAAGTGGAACGAAACCGACCCTAAAGTGCTGGAATTGCGGTGTTGAAGGCCACCTACGAAGGAACTGCAGAACTCCCCAGAGCACGGAAAATAAGGCATACGATTTAAACAGACAATTAAATGCCACGGGAAGGAAAAGGACTGACAAGAAACCAAAGTGCTGGAACTGTGGAGCTGAAAACCACGTACGAAAGAATTGCAGAACACCCCAGGGTACGAAAATTGAGACAAATTGAGGGTACGAAAATTGAGAGCAACGACGCAGGAAACAAATTAATGACCATATCAAGGAACGGAGGTTGCCAGATAATGAAAAACCCTGTTTTAAAGCGCTTAAGATCTCTATAGTGAGTGGCAACAATAACGGACTGTCCATCAATGGGAATATCGATGGAGTTCCTTGCAGTATGATCATTGACACAGGAGCTAATGTTACCATCATTAGGAAAGATTTAGCTGAACACTTTAAAGATAAACTTATTTGGACGCCATCCTGTGTTACCCTTCAGACTGCGTCTGGTGACAAGATCGACATAACTGGGAAGTTAAACGTAAACATCCCGTTTGGAAGTGCCGCCTACCATCACACTGCATATGTGGCGGATATTACAGATCCATGCATACTCGGATTGGACTTTTTAAGGAAATACAATTTTTCCTTAGATTTCAAAAACAATAAGCTGCTTTCAGCATCGGATGGCATGACTATCCATCCTCAAAAGGGATCCTCGCCTGGAAATGGCTACGCCTTGTCCGAAAGATCGAGCTCGGGAAGCTGCCGAAATCATACCAGGGTCGAAAAGAAACGCAACACTACCAGCTATTCTCCATCTCAGAAGCTCTTCGGTTGAGACCTTCGTCTGCCTTGTGACCGCCTGTTTAGTCGCCCTACGGATCCGCCTTCATCGCCTGAGGAACACATCCAAGATGCCCAAGCCCGGTTTGAGGGGATGCACCGTTCTGCACGAAAGCGAGTCAACTTGGCGATGGAGAAAATGAAGACCAGATGCGACACAAGAGCTACTAGACATAGATCCAACAAAGGAGACAAGGTGTGGTTGTGGAACCCGATTCAACGAAAAGGACTGAGTCCTAAATTACAGTCACCTTCGGATGGTCCATATACAGTGCTGAATACGAATGACGTCGTGGTTCGGATCCGTGAGTCTTTGAACTCTTACGACAGGTTAGCTTATTACTATGGCCATAGTACGTAATGTAAATAATTGTAAATAGTATAAGACCATGGTCCTTTTTGTTTTAAATGTGTATTTGATTTGATTTGAATTTAGTATTTGATTTGTATTTGATAGCATTTGATTTGTTTTATTTATTGCATTTATTGTTCATGTTGTTTAGTATTGTAATGTAATGCTTATTATTGCATTTATGCCACAGTTGTAAGTTTAGCTTCCTGCCCAGGGATTGTACTGCACGGGACGGGCAATCCTTGGGAAGGGGGCAGTGTTACGAATTTGGTATTTAAAAAGCTAATGTTAGTCCATTTATAAATTAAATGGTTTTATTTCCCGCGCAGTGCAACGCGTGACGAATATTAAAAGAAAGCTAAGCCGGAAAATTGAAAATACAAGAGCGCGTGCATTAAACATTTAATAAATATCTCTTTTTGATTTCGAGAAAGTACTGGAAAATTCTCGCACGCGATTTTAAAATCTTATAAAAGGAGGAAAACATCTCAGTTTGTAGTAGTTGCTTAGTTTGTTGTTGTTTAGAAAACTGCTCTTGTTGATTGTAGCGAATTCGCGGATTAGCTTTCTTTAGCTGTTTTGAATTACGTTCTATTGGACATTTGAGTAGTTAAAAGATAACTACTGTGAGGTATTGTAATACTGCATGATAATTTGAGAAGATTTAAGCATTTTTGTTGTGATAATAATAAATTTTTGTTCATTTTGCATCGGACTTGTGCATTCATTTCATAACGAACCCGGGTTCGTTATGAAATGCATGCACAAGTCCGATGAAAAATGAACAAAAATTTATTATTATAACAACAAATATGGTTCAATATCCTCAAATAATCATGCAGTATCACAATATATCACAGTAGTTATCTTTTAACTACCCAAACGTTCAAAAGAATTTAATTCAAAACAGCTAAAGAAAGCTAATCCGCGAATTCGCTACAATCAACAAAAGAGCAGTTTTCTAAACAACAACAAACTAAGCAACTACTACAAACTGAGATGTTTTTCTCCTTTTATAAGATTTTAAAATCGGGTGCGAGAATTTTCCAGTACTTTCTCGAAATCAAAAAGAGATATTTATTAAATGTTTAATGCACGCGCTCTTGTATTCTCAATTTTCCAGCTTAGCTTTCTTTTAATATTCGTCACGCGCTGCACTGCGCGGAAAATAAAGCCATTTAATTTATAAATGAACTAACATTAGCTTTTTAAATACCAAATTCGTAACACTGCCCCCTTCCCAAGGACTGCACGTCCCGGGCAGTACAATCCCTGGACAGGAAGCCAAACTTACAACTAAAGGTATAAATGCAATAATAAGCATTACATTACAATAATAAACATCATGAACAATAAGTACAATAAATAAAACAAATCAAATGCTATCAAATACAAATCAAATACAAAATACAACTCAAATGCAAAATACAAATCAAATACTAAATACACATTTAGAAACAAAAAGACCATGGTCTTACACTATTTACAATTATTTACATTACGTACTATGGCAATAGTAATGAGCTAACCTGTCGTAATGAGCTAACATTAGGTTCAGAGTTCGAAGACTTACGGATCCGAACCACGACGTCATTCAGCCTGTTTAGGACCGTGTACGGACCATCCTAAGGTGACTGTAATTTCGGACAGAGTCCTTTAAGTCGAGTCGGATTCCACAACCACACCTTGTCTCCTTCGTGGAATTGATATTCAGTTGCTCTTGTGTCGTAGCGGGTCTTCATCTTCTCCGTCGCCAAGTTGATTCGCTCTCGCGCAAAGTTGTGCATCACTTCAAAATGAATCCTGAAGATCTTCCTGAAGATCTTGAATATATTCCTCAGACGATGAAGGAGCATCCGGAGGGCGACCAAACAATAGATCACAAGGCAGACGAAGGTCACGGCCGAAGAGCATCTGTGATGGAGAAAAGCCGGCAGTCTCGTGGACAGCACTGCGGTAAGCCAGTAAAAACAGTGGTAATTTCTTGTCCCAGTCCTGCTGGTTTCTGGAAACCATTAATGAGAGGTTATTAAGGATAGTTCGATTGAACCTCTCTACCATGCCGTCTGTAAAGATCGTGACTTGTAAAGTTCATAACTTGTAAAGATCGTGACTTGTAAAGATCATGACTTGTGAAGATCGTGACTTAAAGAGAACGTGAAATATAAATAATAGGACAAGAACTTGCATTTTACGGTGTGGCAACAAGAAGAGGATTCGAAAGATTTATATATATATATTTTTTAGAGAGTTTAGGATTTTGAATATTTTAATAGTTGTAAGAGTTTTAACTGCAGTAGTTAAGAGTTTAAAATTTTGATAGTTTAGAGCTGCAGTATTTATTTATTTATTTATTTTTTTTGGTTCTGTTTTAAAATTTAAATAAAAGTATTTTGTTTATTCTGGAAAATTAGCTTTATTCTTCCTACAAGATTCAATATTCATTATATTGAAATAAGGAGAGGATTTTTACTGGCGCAGTCGACAGGATCGGAGTTTCCCCGCATATAATTACGAACCAAAATAACTCAGGTGAGAGCTCAATTTACCTTGTAAACGTAAAATAATTAATTAAGATTATGAAAAGTTAATTATTGTTTCCGTCATGGAATCTTAGTTTATTTACTTGTCAAAGTAATGAATACGCCAGTGTTCAAATGTAATTTTCAAAGTAATGAATACGCCAGTGTTCAAATGTAATTTCGTTTGACTCGCCAGAGTAAGTGAACAAAACATTAAGTATTGATTCCACTGATTGATTTTCGTGCCGAATAAAATTAAATTCATTGTGAATTATATTTAAATAGAAAAAGAAAAGAGAAATTTTTTTTTTTTTTTTTTAAACTAAGAGTCTATTGGCTGAATAAAATCGAGACATGGCTTTTATGGGACGTGGGAAAAAAGAGGATTTGCTGGCTTTAGCTGCTGAATTAGAAATTCAAATAGATCCAAGTATGAAAATCGTGGCGATAAAAAATGAAATAATTAAAAGTGATACATATGATGAAGCATTTGCTAAAGAAGTGTTTTTAACGATTATTGAAGAGAGGAAAAGAAAAGAAGAGGAACAGCGAAGAAAGGAGAGCTTGAGGAAAGGCGAAGGAAAGAAGAGATTGAGGAACAGCGAAGAAAGGAGAAAGAAGAGCTTGAAGAAAGACGAAGGAAAGAAGAGATTGAAGAACAACGAAGGAAAGAAGAGATTGAGGAACAACGAAGGAAAGAAGAATTAGAAGCACAGCAGAAAAGAGAGCAAATGGAGTTTGAATTGAGGAAACTCGAAATTGAATCTCGTGTTCGACTAACACAAACTCCACCAACAAATGAAAATGGACATCATAATTTTGATTTAATTAAGCTTATTCCCAAATTCAATTTAAGACACGATGATATTGTGATTTATTTATCCTTATTTGAAAGACAAGCTAAAAGGACAAAGATTGATCCTAAAGATTGGGTTTCATGTTTATTGACTTTAATGCCATCTGAAATCATTCAATTAATTAGTAGGGAATCTGAAGAAAATTTTGAAGATTATGAATACATTAAGGCCATTTTATTGAAGAGATTTAAATTAAATCCTGAAAGCTTTAGAAAAAAATTTGTGATGCACCAAAAGAGCGCTGAAAAATCATGGAGAGATTTTTGCTACGAAATTACAAGTTATTTTGAAGAATGGATCAATGGTCTTGAAATCACAAATTTTGCCGCGTTAAAAGACTTGATTATTACTGACCAAATTAAGAAAAGAGTACCCTATGAAGTAAGAGACCATCTTCTTGACGACTGGGCAAAGTTCGTTTCTCCAACCAAATTAGCTGATAAACTTGACGAATATGACAGTGTTCGTAATATCTCAAAACGGACTGGTGGTAATCCATCAGCAGACAGAACTAATAAAAAATGGCAACCTCATTCTCCACTTCCAGAAAGAGCTTTTAGAAATAAATCGCTGTCCGCTGAAAACACGCCAAGAGTGTACCCATCCCGTAAGAGTGACGAACCACAAAAACCTAGTTTCAAACTAACTTGCTATAATTGTGGAAAAGAAGATCATACATCTAAGTTATGTACCAAAAATCGGATACCAAGAAGTGCTTCTGCAACAGCACAAAACAACTTAATACAAACACAAGCACCCCTTACAGAAAAAGAAAAACCAGAAGTGCTAACTGCCAAGATCTCTATTCATGTCTCAAAATCAGTGGACGTGTCTAGAAACATAGATGAATTAAAGCTTGTCAAAGTTAAATGTGGAGATATTATTTTAAATGGAATCGTAGACACGGGAGCACAAATCTCAGTAGTCCGTGAGAAATTGGTTGACAACATACCTTGCGAAGGAGAAAATAAAATAGAGATATCTTCTGCTTTTGGTGAAAACGAAATTACTCCACTAAAGATTTTCCAGATGAAAATTGACGATGATTTTCACGGTAGAGTGTCCATTACGTGTGCTGTTTCAAAAAAGCTAGTTACCGATTTGCTATTGAGTTCTTCAGCTTATGAAACACTCTGTGGGAATATCGAACTGTTTAACTGTGATCGTTATTGGGATGCATCCCCCTTAGAGTACAAAGAGACAGATGATAAACCGTTACCAGTTGAAGAAAATACTACAAATTTGGCTGTTGTTAATCAGCTTTCCCAAGAAAACATAGAGTCTGGGAAAACAACGAATAGAGTAAGACTAGAATTCAAGACACATCAAGAACAAGACGAAACTCTGAAAAAATGCTTTGAATGGGCAAATAAAAATCAAAATTCATATACTTTCGATGATGGCATATTACTTCATTCCGAATATATCTGTGGTGAAAACATTAAGCAAGTTGTGTTACCTTTAGAAAAAAGAAGGGAAGTCCTAAGAATGGCACACGAAATCCCTCTTGCCGGCCACCTCGGTGAGAAAAAGACAATTCAACGAATCAAGTACTCATTCTTTTGGCCTACTATTAAGCAAGATGTTAAAAAATTCTGTGAAAGTTGTAAAGAATGCCAATTGAGGAGAACAGTTACGTACAAAGATCGAATTCCAATTCAACCTATTGTTAGACCGGAAACACCCTTTGAAGTATGGAGCGTGGATTGTATCGGGCCATTAGAACCTCCATCCAGGAGGGGTCATCGGTTTGTGATATGTGCAGTTGACCTATGCACCAGATGGGCAGAAGCCACCCCCGTCAAAGACATAAGTGCGAAAACAACATGCAACGTTTTGATGAGGTTTTTTACTCAAACTGGATTTCTAAAAGTGATTTGTTCCGACCAGGGAACTAATTTCACAGCCAAACTCACCCGAGCCTTTGAGAACTTACTTGGTGTGTCTCCACGATTCTCCACTACAGGACACCCCGAGAGTATGGGTGCCGTCGAGCGTTGGAATAGAACCTTAAAAGAGATGATGAACAAAAATATCCAAGAACATGGCAGAAACTGGGATTTGAATCTTCCCTATCTCCTGTTTGCCTACAGAGAAGTGCCACATAGCACCACTGGTTTGTCTCCCTTCCAGATGGTATATGGAAGAATACCACCAGGACCATTATCTTTGCTGAAAGAGATATGGACAGGTGAACGTAACATTCCAGTTACAGCTTCCCGTTCAATTGAAAATTATCTACAGGATCTTTTAGAAAAATTAAGAAAAGCTCATGACATTGCATCAGCAAATTCCAAAATATCTCTAGAAGAGTATATTTCAAGATACAATATACGTTCTCAAGAAAAGACTTTCAATGTTGGGGACAAAGTCCTCGTGTTAATGCCATCATCATCACATAAATTGCTCAACACGTGGCAAGGACCAGCTACCGTGATCAAACTTACCAGGCCACACTCTGCCAAAATCGAAATGGAAAACGGAAGTATTAGAGAACTCCATATAAATAAGTTAAGGCCATATATTGCTCGTGTAGATCACGTTGGTATCATTTTTGACCAAGATGAAGAGTTTGGAGATATACACTATGCACCAGCAGATCTTATGAATAAATCTGCTGATGATATCTGGACCCATTTACAAAATTTGAAAGGTGACTTAAAATATTACCAACGGGAAGGACTATTTAAAGTACTAAAATCTTATGTAGATGTTTTCAGTAGCAAACCTGGTCAAGCCAATGTTGATGGTCATGACATCAAGGTTACAGAAGGATGTAATCCGAAAAGATTGAGGCCCTACCGTGTTCCTGTTTCACTTCAAGAGGAAGTCGATCGTCAAGTTAAAGAACTGTTAGAATGGGATCTTATAAAACCCAGTGACAGTAACTGGGCACATCCTATAGTATGTGTTGCAAAAAAGAATGGCGGCGTTAGACTGTGCATAGACTTCAGGCTTTTAAATAGCTTCACAATTCCGGACGCCTATCCGATGAAGATTGCTAAAGATTTACTATTCGAAATAAGGAAAGCCAAATTCATAACAGTTCTCGATTTAACCAAGGGATATTGGCAAATTCCTATGAAAGAAGAAGCTAAACCCTACACAGCATTTATCACTCATTGCGGCCATTACCAATGGAAAAGTTCTCCCTTTCGGTTTGAAAAATGCTGGAAGTACCTTCCAAAAATCGATGGATAAGGTGTTTGCAAACCATAAGAACTACTGCCGTTCATATATTGATGATGTGGCAATATTTTCTGAAACTTGGGATGGCCACCTCTATCACATCGACCAAGTGTTTCAGACACTGAGAAACGCAGGTCTAACCGCAAATCTAGAAAAGTGTGATTTCGGAAAGAGTCACGTGAAGTTTCTAGGACATGTAATAGGTTCTGGCACTCACTCTCCAGATCCTGAGAAGGTAGAAGTCATCAGAAATCTGTCTAAGCCTACCACTAAAAAAGAGGTCAGGAGTCTTTTAGGGCTAGCAAGCTACTATAGGGATTATATCCCAAATTTTTCTGAGATTGTTTTACCTCTAACAAACATTACAAAGAAGAGTGTTCCAAATAATATTCCATGGGACTCTGAAAAAAAGCAGCTTTCAACAAACTTAAAGAAGAGTTGATTAAAATGCCATCTCTGCATACTCCGGGCATCAGCAAGCCCTTTCAACTCTATACGGATGCATCTGCTTTCGCAATTGGAGCGTGTTTAGCTCAAAACGACGAACATGGCAAAGAAATGCCCATAGCATTTTTCAGCAAGAAATTAACGCCCTGTCAACAACGATGGTCAACCATCGAACGAGAAGCATTTTGTGTCATCGAAGCCTTGAAAAAATTTGACACATGGATTTTCGGTGCCAAAGTGCAGATTGTGTCTGATCACAATCCCCTCACCTACTTGACCCAAAGCGCCCCTCATGGTGCTAAACTGTCTCGTTGGGCCTTAGCGTTACAACGGTATAACATGACTGGGACATACCGCAAAGGAAGTTCACATGGGAATGCTGATGCTTTGTCAAGGTTAGCTGTTAACTCTTTCTCTCTCAATGAACTCTGAGCAACATTGTCTCTACGGTGACGAATGTGCTTCTTGTGGAGGGACTTGTAAAGATCGTGACTTGTAAAGATCATAACTTGTAAAGATCGTGACTT
Organism: Stegodyphus dumicola; assembly: GCF_044657685.1. Taxonomy (NCBI): domain Eukaryota; kingdom Metazoa; phylum Arthropoda; class Arachnida; order Araneae; family Eresidae; genus Stegodyphus; species Stegodyphus dumicola. The sequence continues at coordinate 139,678,257 of NC_140771.1, read as the reverse complement.
GTAAAGATCATGACTTGTGAAGATCGTGACTTAAAGAGAACGTGAAATATAAATAATAGGACAAGAACTAGCATTTTACGGTGTGGCAACAAGAAGAGGATTCGAAAGATTTTTATACATATATTTTTAGAGAGTTTAGGATTTTGAATATTTTAATAGTTGTAAGAGTTTTAACTGCAGTAGTTAAGAGTTTAAAATTTTGATAGTTTAGAGCTGCAGTATTTATTTATTTTTTTTGGTTCTGTTTTAAAATTTAAATAAAAGTATTTTGTTTATTCTGAAAAATTAGCTTTATTCTTCCTACAAGATTCAATATTCATTATATTGAAATAAGGAAAGGATTTTTACTCCGTCCGACTGGGGATGTAATGGCGTCGTTTGGGTTTTGTCAATGCCGAGTAGTTTGCATAGTTCTTTGATTACTACCGAGGTGAAATTCCTTCCCTGATAGGAATGTAACTAAAGAGGCACTCCAAACCTGGAAATCCAGTGCTGTATCATCACCTCAGCTACTGTGACAGCCTCTTGATCAGGAATAGGATACGCTTCAGGCCACTTGGTGAAGTAATCAATTACAAAGATTATGTATTTGTTGCCATCAACAGTTCGTGGCAGAGGTCCCAAGATGTCAAAGGCGATACGTTCAAACGGCGCACCTACGTTGTAACGTTGCAGCTTGCCTCGGCTGCGTTTCCTCGGTCCTTTCCGACCTGCACAGGCATCGCAAGATCGGCACCATTTTTGCACGTCATCCTTTGCATTATTCCAGTAAAAACGCTCACGAACTCTCTGTAAGGTCTTCATAATTCCAAAGTGACAATTTGCATTTAGCGGGACTCAGCTTCAGATTGGCTTCTTTCAGTTTCTGAAGCACCTTCCTAAGATTTTCTAAATGTTCTGCAAAACTCTTTCCGACGATGATGATATCTTCCAGATATATCAGGGAGGCTTCGTAGGAAAGGCCTTTCAAAACAGTCTCCATAAGACGTTCGAATGTTGCCGGCGCATTACACAGTCCAAACGGCATCACCTTGAATTGCCAAAGCCCTTGTCCCGTAGTAAATGCCGTCTTTTCTCGGTCTTCACGTTGTATTTCTACCTTCCAATACCCACTCTTTAAATCAAGTGTTGAGAACCACTTGCTTCCAGAAAGAGTGTCTAGAATGTCGTCAATTCTAGGAAGAGGGTAACTGTCTTTCTTCGTAACCTCATTCAACCGGCGATAGTCGACGCAAAATCTTGTTGAGCCGTGTTTCTTTCTGACTAGGACGATGGGAGATGCCCATGGACTTGCTGAAGGCTCGATGACATCGCCTTCTTCCATATCCTTTAAAAGTGTTCGTACCTCTTCCTGTTTAGCAAACGGTAGACGTCTTGGATGTTGCTTGATCGGGAGTTGATCGCCGGTATCAATTCTATGTTGTGTCAAACTAGTTCGACCCACGTCAGAAGACGAGCGGGAGAAAACGAAGATCTTTAATGACGCGATCGGCAGCATTCTTCTCTTCATCGTTTAATTGCGCATTCTGCAATAACTCCGATGTAATGCTTTCTGAAGACACGGATTCTTGGATGTTACTCTTTTTTCAACGCTGGTTACTGGAGTACATGCAGCAACCACTTCACCTTTCTTAACAACTCTCACCTTCTGTTACATTGACGACTCTCACCGGAATAACCATTTTGGATAGGTCGACGAGTGTTGAGGCTATTAGTACTCCTTTCGGGCTATTACAGCTATTGGGATATTCTATGATGCCGTAGCGGAAATTTCTGTTTTTGGCTATGGATCCAGGAAGTAAAATTTCTGTTCTTGCCGGTATTGTGATATTGTCTTGTGCTATAATTTTATGGACAGATTTAACTTCTTCATCATTAACTCCAAATAACGCTATGTCCTCAGATGTAGAATGCAATTCCTTGTAGGGTTTATATTTATTTTAACTAACATTTATTTTAAGTTTAAACTATCTTTCCTGTCAAGCCTTACTTTCCCCTGGAACTGCCAATGCCAGAATATGTAAATTTTAGTAGAACGCGCAAGTATTCAAATTATCAGCGGAAGTATTATGATTTAAATAGCAAGGAAACGAGTTCGGTGTGTGATATTCTTACTTAACGAGCGCGGAGGTAGTTAGCGAGAAATTGAAGAACCTCGCGTTTCGGCCTATGTGCTTGGCGGGAAGTAGTGTTAATCGTTCCAGTGAGCTTCAAGTCTGCTGAATTAGCAGCGGTATTGTAAAACGCGGTGAGTTAGTTATTTTAGAGAGCCTCGTAGTTAGAATCTTGTCTTTAGTTTCTTTTCAGGTTATTATTTTTATTTGACTGCCGAGTTGGCACCGTCTGTAAGCGTCAAGAGGACGCAATTGTAATTTATTACGTTGAATAAAAAGGGACTTAAACCCTTTACAAGACTCTGTGTTTTATACAGCTTTCACAGTCACCTCTTGGTTGCGTGCAAGTTGGAGGCGCGCAACGTTATATTGGCGCCCGAACAATTATCGAACTGAAATGGCCGAAAATTGGATGGAAGCCGCTGGACAACACCAAGAAATGACAAGCCAGTTAGAAGGATTTGGATACCTGGTCCAGACTTTGAGAGCATCAATCAAGCCAAACGTCCATTTCAACGGAAAAAATTCGGTGGCGGTATTTCTAGAAGATCTAGAAAACCACTTTCAGCTCTACCCTGTGCCTGAAAGACAAAAAGTTGCCATCGCCACATCAGCACTAAGAGGACAGGCCGCGCTATGGTGGAAAAACATAGGCAAATTTTTACTAGGTGAATTTGGAAGCCCGACGTATATATTTGAAAATTTCAAAAAATCGTTAGTAAAGGCCTTCCCCATAGTGAAAGATCGCGCACGGCTGGAAGCCGAACTATATAGTTTCTACCAACGGGATACAGCAGAATTGACGGACTTTATTCTACGAAAAATCAAGCTAACGGATATGCTGTATGGAAAGAAACCCGATGCGGAGATTATTGAAATAATATTACCAAGATTGTTACCCGCTGTTCAAGACTACTTTGAAATTAGAAACCCAAGCACATTGCAGGAACTTTTCGAATTGGCGGTGAAGTTTCAAAATCGCAGAATAGCGGAAAAAGCGAGAGGGCAAACATATTCTCAAAGTACCCGAAGGAAATCTTCAAAGAAGGAAACCAGAAATGGAAATCGCTCTTATGGGGGAAAGAACTATCAAGCTAACACATCGAAACTCGAAGGTCAAGGCCCAAAAAGAAAATTTGAAAATAAACATCCGCGTACCCAAAAGACACAGATTGAAAGGAAAGCTTTAAACGAATAGAGGGGCCTGTGAAAGGGAGGGTCCAGACCCCGGAAGTTTTAAAAAAACCCTCAAATAGACATTTAAACACGGTCATCGTAAAAAACTCACAGCTACCAATTATACAAGTCCTGGTTGGCGATGTACCAGTCGAAGCCCTCATCGATACAGGAGCAGAAGGAAATTTTATGAGTGAAAATTTCTTCAAAAAGAATTTTTATAGGATACGATTATTTAAAACCAGAAATACGGAAATTATAGCGGCGCAAGGAAAAACATGTCACTGCATCGGGAAATTATCATTAAACTTACAGGTAAAAGAGGAAAGTCTCAAAGTATTAATTTTTGTGGTGAAGGATCTGCAACACTCTCTTATTTTAGGTATGGAGTTTTTAAGGGCCGCGAGGGCCAAATTAAATTTTCAGGATAGTTCCGTGGTGTTGGAGATGGACCAGAGGGTGGTGGAACCTGTGGAGACACCTGAAGTGGACCTTAGCCATCTGAATGACCATGAAAGTAAAGCAATACAGCAAGTGGTGAGTAATTTTTCTCATTTGTTTTCAGAAAAACCAGGAAACTGCCAGATAGTGACGCACAAGATTCAATTAAATGCCGAAAAACCTTGTAGGACTAAACCTTACCGCTATGACAAACAAAAAGACGTAATCATCGAAGAACATATTCAGGAGATGTTAAAGAATAAAATAATAACGCCCATAAATAGTGAGTACGCGAGTCCAGTCGTACTATGTAGGAAAAAGAATGAGTTGCCTCCTTCGGATAAAAGGGCTTGGAGGTTTGCTATCGATTACAGAAAGCTTAATAGTGTTACTAAGTTCCCAGTTTACCCTTTGCCGGTTATAGAGGAAATTATTAAAAAGATTAAGTCTACGAGATACATGACTACTTTGGACTTAACGTTTGGCTACTATCAAATAGCTATGAGACCCGAAGACATACATAAAACCGTCAAAAATGCGTCAGACTATGCGGTGGGTGCCGTTCTTATGCAAAATAGCCATCCTCTGGCATTTTTTAGTAAAACGTTGAATCAGACACAAAGGAATTATACAGCTACAGAAAGAGAAACATTAGCCGTATTAATGGCTGTACACAAATTTCGAGTTTATTTCGGCAAAGCGCCAGTAACAGTCTTTTCGGATCATGCGGCTGTTGGTAGACTTTACTCGGGGTTAATAAGATGGCTGTTGGTAGACTTACTAACGCCCAGGTTAATAAGATGGGCTTTAAAACTCCAAGAATATAATATCACAATAAAATATAAACCGGGTAAGGAAAACAATGTAGCTGACGCACTTTCTCGTATAAAACTGGACGATGAAGGAAATGAACTTAAATGCGCTGTGTTGACTTCAAAAATTTTAGATTCTAGAGATACGGTTATTACTGAACTGAAAGCTGATCCTGAATTTGGAAATATCTATGCTTATTTGAAAGACCCCGAAAGCTTTGAGCATACAGATATAGATGCGATAAGAAATAGAGCAAAAAACTATGAAATAATAGATAATTTATTATTTTATACGAAAACAACAAACGAAAATCTTGAGTATAAGCCAGTCATCCCAGCCTCGCTTCGATTAAGCATTTTGAAGGAGTTGCACGAAAAAAAAAACAGCGGGCCACCTAGGGGTCAGAAAGACTTTAAAAAGGGTACGCGAGGCGGTATATTTCCCGCAATTATACAAAATAGTAACGGCGTATGTCAGGTCCTGCAATCAATGTCAGTTAATAAATGATATTAATTACAGCCCGGCCGGGTACTTAAATAGCATTCGCGCTACATTTCCGAATGAAATTTTAGGCATAGATCTCCTTGGTCCCTTCCCCCAGAGCGAGTTAAATAAAAATCGTTTTCTTTTAGTAATAGTAGATCATTTTTCAAAATGGATAGAAATTGTTCCTCTTAAACGCGCGTCAGCCAAAACAGTCGCAGATGCATTCTTACACAGATACATTTTAAAATACGGTGCACCGATAAAAGTCATTAGCGATAACGGAAAACAATTCATTAGTCAAATATTTGAAAACATATGCAATGGACTTGGCATACGCCATATCAAAATGGTTCCGTATAGACCACAGGCTAACATAGCAGAAAGAGTTAATAAAAACATTGTAAAAATAATTCGCAGTTACGTCAGCACACATCACAAGCGCTGGGATGGCTACATAAATGAATTAGCTTATGCTTTAAGAACGGCACATCATGATACTACGGGAAAAACTCCAGCAGAATTATTCTTAGGCCGAAAATTAATTACGCCTTTAGATAAATTATTCTTTGTGCAACAAAGAGAGCAGGAGTTTAAACAAAAAGATGTGCAAAAGCTAATTGATCAGGCACTTAAAACCTCGGATACGGCAAGAAATAGGCAGAAACTATATTACGATAGAAAACGCCGTGAAGCAGATTTTAAAGTTGGGGATAAAGTATTGAAGCGGAAATTTTCTTTATCAAGTGCCCCAGACAATTTTATGGCAAAGCTAGCTCCAAAGTTTGAAGGCCTCTATGTAATTCAGGAAATCAAAGGAGTAGTCTTATATCTTAAGAACGAGAGAACGGAAATCTGTAAAGCAAGTCCCGACCAGGTGAAAAAATACTATAATCCAAATGATTTTGAAATCCTTAAAAGTTTCTTGCAGGACTCAAGTCTAAACGAAATAGAAGGGCCAGAGACAACAACTATTCCACCACCCAAGAAACAGAGAACTGAAGAGAGACCTAGCACTTCTACAACCCGGACGTCGGTATCAAAAAGAAAAAATGATTATCAAACTCCGGCGTTTAAGAAAAGCAAAAGTACAGATGAACCGGGTAAAGAAACCGTGGTAAAAAGAAAAACACCACCTACAAAGGATAGCAGGAGAAATTACACATCAAGGAGAACGCGCACACGGCCACAGAGTCAGGTGCCAGCAAGGCCGCCGTTCCGGAAACTGAAACGCCAACAGGAGGCACAAAAATACGAGGAACAGAAGAAATTCAAGAAGGACTCCAGACCGGAGGACGTCAAGACCAGCCGTCCCAGGGAGAAACGGAAAGGCCAACAATCAGACGATTACTCCGTCAAGAGGCCAGCATGTAGAGGACGCAAAAGAAAAAGTCAGGTGGACGACACTCGGAGGGCAGTAAGGAGAAGATTAACATCCATGAAACCTCTAACTTGGGACCAATTCTGCCAAAAACGAATGACGGAGTTTCAAGCATCGAAAAATCAAAGATAAGTTAAAACCTTCTATAAATTTTTTTTTCTCTTTTATTCCGAAATGTTATGCATAAGTACGAAGTTCTATGTTTTGACGAAAGTCAATATGTCTCGGTTGAGACTTAGTTTTGTTTTACTTTATTTAGCTAAGGCAAAAGTATTATTTTCTTTAAGTGTAAAAGCTAAAAACAAGCATTTTCTGTTGGTCGAAAGACTAATTCTGTTATGTTAAAGCCAAAATTTGGCCGAAGATAAAAATAACTTCGTATTCTTGTATTAATAAGAATTTTACTTTCAGTGCCGCCAGCTTGGCGAAGAATGAGTAAAGTAAAAATTTATTTTCTCTTATTCATTTTATGATAAATTGTAAAAAGCATATGTATTAAAATTTTGTAAATTTATGTAAATACTTGAAGGTTATGTAAAAGTAGAATTTAGTCTAGAAGCATAAAATTGTAGATGCTAAAAGTGAATGCTTAAAAGCAATGAAGTCAAAATTTAAGTATTAAACTGTAAAGTCATGCTTTAGAGCGAAAGCCTGCATGTTTAAAGATGAATGAGGGGGAAGTTAGAATGAATGTGTTTTGTAGGGTTCTCCACGTACATTTGAATTTTTAAGACTATTAAAGTAGCTCATTGAGTTGTAGAATGTCGAGTAAGGTGTGTCTATTTGGTCGTTGAATTCTAACAAATCATGGTGGTTAGGGGAAGTGTTGTAAGACTAAAACACGAATATTCCCGTTTGACACCACACACGGTGGAGAGCCAGGGTAAAGTTAAATTAATGCTTGAAAAATTGAATGAATGTGAAGTAAGCAATAACTAAGAAAAACGAATCGTTTAAAAACAAAAATTTATTGTGTCAAGAAAGTGTAAATTATAATGTATGTAGAAAGATACTGATACTTATTCCTTCCAGATGCTGGAAGGAAAGACCAAGATTGATTGATGAAGTCCAGGAAAAGTTGCTGTAAGAAGAGAGCTTTGTAACGATCAACAGAATTTTAGTATACAAATGGTTACATAAGATTTTTTTGTGTAAACGAGGTTCTCGCCAGTTAGTTCAGAGTTAGAGAAACTTACAACAGGTCGTTTGTAGGACCTGCTTCCAAGTTTTCCAAATTCTGGCAGCGGCAAATGTAGGGTTTATATTTATTTTAACTAACATTTATTTTAAGTTTAAACTATCTTTCCTGTCAAGCCTTACTTTCCCCTGGAACTACCAATGCCAGAATATGTAAATTTTAGTAGAACGCGCAAGGATTCAAATTATCAGCGGAAGTATTATGATTTAAATAGCAAGGAAACGAGTTCGGTGTGTGATATTCTTACTTAACGAGCGCGGAGGTAGTTAGCGAGAAATTGAAGAACCCCGCGTTTCGGCCTATGTGCTTGGCGGGAAGTAGTGTTAATCGTTCCAGTGAGCTTCAAGTCTGCTGAATTAGCAGCGGTATTGTAAAACGCGGTGAGTTAGTTATTTTAGAGAGCCTCGTAGTTAGAATCTTGTCTTTAGTTTCTTTTCAGGTTATTATTTTTATTTGACTGCCGAGTTGGCACCGTCTGTAAGCGTCAAGAGGACGCAATTGTAATTTATTACGTTGAATAAAAAGGGACTTAAACCCTTTACAAGACTCTGTGTTTTATACAGCTTTCACAGTCACCTCTTGGTTGCGTGCAAGTTGGAGGCGCGCAACGTTATATCCTTATTTTTAAAGTCCAAGGAAAAATTGTATTTCCTTAGAAAGTCCGATCCAAGTATGCAAGAATCAGTGATCTCTGCTGCATATGCCGTGTGATGGTAAGTGGCACTTCCAAACGTGATGTTAACATTTACTTTTCCATCGATGTCGATCTTCTCACCCGACACAGTCTGTAGAATAACGCAGGGCGGCGTCCAGATAAGTTTGCTTCCCAGTTGTTGAGCCAAATCTTTTCGGATGATGTTAACGTTGGCTCCTGTATCTAACGTCATATTGCAGGGAACTCCATTAATATGTCCTATTATGAAAAGTCTATTACTGCCGCCTCTCACTGCAGAAATCTGAAGCGCTTTAAACTGGGGCTTTTCATTATCTGGCAACCTCCGCCCCACGAGATGGCCACTAATTAGTTTCCCTGCTGTTTGTTAGGAGCGGTCTTAGCATCCGTGCCCTGTGGTGATCTGCAGTTTCGTCGTACGTGTCCTTCAGCACCGCAGTTCCAGCACTTTACGGTAGGTTTCTTGTCACCAATATTCCGTCTCAATGCGTTCAGTTGTCTAGTTAAATCGTCTAGACGAGCAGTGACTTGATCCCCTGGCTCCTGGACTTGAGCAGCTCTGATTGGATGGCGGTCTCGACGGGTGACTTGCTGGGCTGCCTCAAATTTCATGGCGTACACTAAAGCGCTTTTCAGATCTTTAACATCCGCCATTCGCAGTGCACTGTAATAAAAAAGGTCGTGCTTTGCAGGCAAAAGTTTTGTAAAGTTACAGAAGTCAAAAAGTTACACAAGAATTTCCTGTAATGTGAACAGCTTCAAAGCGATCTGTGGCGACTACAAATGAATTGCCTGTAGCATTACAGATAATGTTTCAGAAGACGCGCGGAAGAATCACGTGACTGACTGGAGATCAGCCAATCAGGAGAAAAGTGTTTGAAAGCTAGTCGCAGAAAAAAACATGGCTGAATGTCTGTTGGTTGTATAACGGAGGTAAGTAAGAAAAATTTACAATTACTGTTTGAAATATTTTTTGCTCATTTTATGCAGATTATTCTTATGCACTGGTATATGTATTGAGTAAGTATTTTAACGTTTAAGCTTTTAATTAATATCAGTGTTCGTAATGTCTAATGAGTTGAAAGAGTTAAAAATATTTATTCCAAATGCAGATCTAATAGTAGTATTTTGTCATTGTGCATCCGATAAATTACTCCTTAAATTGACCGTATTATTTATAACTAATTATTCCAAAATTTAATCACTATTGTGGTATTTAATTGAAACAGTAATGTGGTTGTTCAAAACAAAATTAATCATTGTTAGCGTTCGTTTGCAATCTTCTGACCAAAGAACATTTGACATCTTTTTCCCGGCAGGCCTTGCGAGAAAAGTTTATGTAAACATTTAGAATTCTGAATGTAATGTATATATTTTTTGCTTATTAGCTTTAGTTTATTCTTTTTCTACGGTTACCTGATTAATTATACTTGGTTTATAATTCAATCTAATATGTTTATGTATGAGATGTGTTATGAATTAAAATTACAAAAACTTGAACAACACGGTCTTGCGAGAATCTCGTTTATTCTTTAGTGTAATAATATTATTTTTTCAGTGGTATTAATTTCTTACTATAATGTTATAATTCCAAAATGAAGTAATTATATTGATTAAAAATATGTCGCATCATACTTTTCGTAATGTTTTGTTTTACTAATTAGATGCAACTTAATTATTCCATATATTTTAATATACCAATATCAACAGGCGAAAGAGTGAAATGACCTAAAATACTTTTTCTAAAAATTTGTTAAACTAGTTAGAAACGAAAACTCAAATTTTGTACATTATTTCCAAAAATATAATTTCATTAACATTTTAGAAATGACAAAATTTATTATATTGTATATATAACTACCATTGCGTACTTATAAGTTTTTAAACATTTAATGTAGAATTTATATTTATGTTTATTTTATTTTGCACAGTTTTAATACAGTTTTGAAGTATGATAGTCTTGTTACTAGGCTAGCATAAATCTGCTAATACAAGTTTAATACATTTCTTGACAAATGATTCTCTCATTCATGTAGTATAAGGGGCCACCAGCGGCCGAGCGGTAAAGTTGCTGAACACTAGTAGTTCGGTTCGAGGTTCGAATTCTGCGAACGGGCTATCTGCATGGGCGGTTTTGTAGTTTTCCCCCTGTGTAACACATATATGAGCCAATTTCCTTTAGAAAGTCCTCCACGAAGGCATCCCCCCCTTAGGCAGATAGCTTACCTCGAGGCTTTGCCGTAATTAAATAACCTAACCTAATGATGTAGTATAATACATAAATCATAAAATAAGTTTTATTAAAAATAAATTATGATTGTTTATTGGAATTTAAAACAATTCTGTATCTGTATGTTTGTATTAAAAATAAAATTAAAATAAATTAATTTTAGCATGGAAATGCAAGCTATTTTTCCATACAAAGCCATCTATGAATATATACTTCCCTTTAGGCTGATAGCCTTTGCATGCTTTGCCATATTCTATCAATCCAAATGATGCAAATATGCAAAACATTTTACTTTCTTTGAAAGTTAATGCAGGAAATAAAATTCAATGCATTTGTAAACTACATTAGTTCATAGCTTGGCATTTTAATTGTCCAATGATTTACTAGTCCAAAGTAATGCAGAATTCAGATATCGTTCAAATAAAAGAAAATTATGAAGGTCTGATTTTTAGATGTATATATGAAGATTAATTTTTTTTATTATTATTTTAAGTTAACCAAATTAAGAAAATTAAAGAAATAATATTGTGATATTAGTAGTTTATCCATGATTTCTTTACATTTGTTATATTCCTACTGTGATTGTGTCCTTTGGAAATTAAATTATTCACCTAATTTTCCCCTCTCAATTTTCGGATGATAAAATTAGTAAAAATAAGTGAGAATATGGCATCAAGAGCATTAGATATCCCCATTTTCTTGAAGCTGTTCACTATTATTATTTCATCTATGATACACAATGCACCCAAAATCCACTAGCAAATCAGTTAGTAAGATGAAAACGACCACTACGCAGACGAAAAATTTAGGGTAACTCGTTTTGCGAGCGGCTTAGAAGACAAACATTACCTGAATCATTAAAACAATTTCAGAATCCTGTGCTAAACGAAAGCTAGGGGGGAAATATTGCCTGAGTCCTAGCGATTCATTTGGACCAATATGTAATATTATTTTAGAAATTTAATGTAATAAATATAATATTTTTCAAATTCTAGAGCAGTTCGAGAAATTTATTCAAGTTATGAATTCTGAATATAAGTATAATTAATTAATTACTTTATGAGGAATGATGGTTAAATTTAAAAAGTGATTGACTGGGGTAGTTTTTCGTAATGAGACGGTTCACTGTAATCCAATTTTTTAAAGAAGTTAAGCTGTTCTTAATTACTTAAGATATTATAGATTAAAAGTGTTATATAAGCACATGTTTAAAATATCTATTAAAATAATTTTTAAAGCTTTTTAAGAGCATAATTATGATTTTAAAAGAAATGTTTTTTTCTTTATTTAGGAGACATGGTTTACATGTGCAAAGAGGGAAAAACCATTCATTTTCTCCAAGCAGTCCAAACGAATTTTTATGAAATGTTATATTGTGCTATTTTTTAATTATTTCTTTTTTCAGGTTTTATATAAAGTTTATGAATTAAGTAATAAATTATTTTTACTTCTGTATTTTAATTAGCATATTATTTGCTTCATAGTGTTTCACAATAAAATTATAAATTCAATAAACTTTCTTAATTAACATGTTGTAATATATATATATATATATAAACAAACTTTATGCCATATATATATATAGATAGATAGATAGATATAGATATAGATATAGATATAGGGCATAAAGTTTGTTTTCTGCTGTCAGTGCAAATCTCGAAATTTATAATAACTAGGAATACTTTTTAATATCACTTTCTAAATGGTAAATATTAAGCTTAGATTTATTACATATCATGTTTGTAAAAAATTATAGGTAAAATTAAAATGCATTAAATTTTAAGCTAAACTGAAGTATTAATTTTTTAAATAAATTTGTTAAAGGCATTAATTGTATTAAGAATTTTAATGGAAGCAAGGCTTTAAAAATAAGGTCAGTTGGTGAAGTGTTATGCTTATTCAAAAAGCATGAAGTTAGGTTTTTAATGGAAGACTTAAAGTTATGCATTTACCATCAATTATTTCAAGCAATAGCAGACTGTTGACAAACACTGAGTGCAGATAAGAATAAAAAGATTAGTTGGACATTGTAATTCAAGCGTATGAACAAAATTTTGAATTCCTTGTAGTAATAAAATGAAGTTCATTGCTATGTTGAATTCCTTGATTTACTGAAAATATCATTTTTTAGAAGGAGAGAATATAATATTTTTGAAACATAAAGAGCAGCTGTTCTGAGTTCTTCATAGAAATATTTCACAAAATGTCTTTTACTGTAATAATATGATCATATCAACATGCAACACTTCATTCATATAAGTTAAATCTAAAGCAACATGTGTCTATTTTAGCTAAAATTACTAAAAAGGAAGTTCTAGAACATATATTATTAATTCACACTAAAACATGCGAATAAAACATACTGTTTTTTTTTTTTTCTTTTTTTCTTTTTTTTTTTTTTTCTTTTTTCTTTCAGTTATTTTACAGGGCAAATATAAATTCCAGATGCCTTTCCATTATTTTATGTTGTAGAGACATTAGGATTTTTCGGAAAAGCCGGAGAGATGAAAAATATGCAACGCCTTCGCCGGGAATCGAACCGCAGATCTCTGGAATATCGGCTCAGTGTGCAGAACCACTGCACCACGAAGGCACACCAAAAAGGGTGGGAAAAATCCCTTATATAAACCCTTTTCTAAGGGCGACTGGGGTTTTTAGGGAACCCAATCGCCAAATCCTGGGTGTGGAGAATCGTCATCCAACACCCTTTTAGTTCGGGCGCCACTGTAGAGACATTAGAATTTTTTGGAAAAGCCGGAGAGATGAAAAATATGCAACGCTTTCGCCGGGAATCGAACCGCGGCATTCTAGATTACCGGCCCATTGGGCAGAACTACTACACCAAGAAGGTAGGAAATTACCTTATAATGTAAAGGATATACATGTGATTTAATGTAAGAAGTTGCATATCAGTTTGAATTTTTAAATTAATCAAAGTGATAATATGAAAGGCCTTTGAATAATATCAGACATAAGACACTTCATAAAACAAAAATACTCTGCAACAGAATAATGTTACTTTTTGAAAATGCCGTTAAAAACACATCTTTTAAATTAATGCTATTCTGAGGTCAAATTGGCTAATTTGAAAAACCAAATTATTATGCTTCACTTGCATGTATCTGTATAATGATATCTGTATGTATATATATATACATACAGATATCATTCTTTTACTCAAAACATATTACATAATTACTTAATGGGATATTAGAGGGAAATAATCTGAAATCTTTACAAATATAACCATTGGAATTTTACATAAGAAAAGTATCTTCTACTCACATAATAACTTGCTGTAATAACACAAGCAAATAACCTGTAACGGTTACAGATACTATATCTGTTGAGATTTTACATGAGAAAAACATGTTCTTTTTACATAATTATTTGCTGTAATATTACACGCAAATAATCTGTAACCATTACAGATATATAGTTTGGGATTTTACATGAGAAAAATATGTTCTACTTCCATAACTATATGCTGTGATATTACAAGAAAAAGATCTGTAACCATTACAGGCAAAATTCTTGCAAAGTTACAAAGAATACACCTGTTTCTGTTACTCAAATAACTCATGGCATCCCAGTTTCCATGAGTTTTCTTAGTAACTTTACAGATTTTTTTTTTACAGGGTGCTTTCTGTATTTCAGGGTCCCAGATGCCATCGATGAGATATTGCAGGGACAGGATTTCCCTTGTTTCTGTCGGGCACTCCAAAAAGGCGTGATGTGACAGCCTTTCAACATCAATGGCGAGCTCCTGAAGTGTTTCGGTGAGCTTCTGTTGACGGGATTTTAATTGGAGCCTGCTGTAGTCTTTTAAACATTTCTCGCCAAAGCGCAGCTCCGATGCCCCGGATAAAGCTTCGAAGTCAAGTCGTTGGTTTTCTGGAAGCGTCTGCAGGATATCCGCTGCGTCTGCTCTCAGAGAAGCGGCGAGATGACAGGCCTTAGTTTGGGAATCCCATCCATTCGCATCCGAAACGATAGAAAATTGTGTTTTATACACTTGCCAGGATGTCTTCCGGTACTACTTTGGTAGACGGTTGCACGGATTTTTGGCGATTTACGTTGGCGCAATTGTTGGCAAGGTTTTTACAAACGTCAGCCATCTTGAAAAACGCTGTTTTTACGCATAGCAAAGTATTCAAAACTTAAAAAAAAAAAATAAATATCGTTAAAAGTAATGGATTAATTTTTTGTTGAAAATGTCGTTTTTTAAGATGGCGGGCAAGTGTAAATACAAGGCTATTATTACTTTCATATAGCAAAGAAGAGAATAAAAACACCGCTATAAAAACATTGTGCCAACGTTTAATTAGATTAAAATATTACTGAAATTGAATATCGAATTAAAAACCATCATACCAACATTTAAAAGAATTAGAATATTATTAAAATCAAATACTTTAAAATACGTTATATAGAATATAATTAACATTAAAACATATGGACAATAATTATCTCAGCAATTTTTGAAAATAGTGTATTAATTTTTTTTAACAAAAATTGAAGTATACAATTATAAAAGAAAAGAAAAATATGTACTTACATTTTTTTTGAGTCATTTAACGTGTTGTTTATTGATAAGTACCACAAAAAAATCGAAATCATAATTTAGATAACATCTTTGAAGGAATTCGAAGATATGAATTAAATTTTAAAACGGCGCTGAAATGCACAAATTGTCAGTAACCAATCAGGGAGCTGATTACAGCTCGTTAATGCACAAATATTCTATAACCAGTCAGAGAGTTTATTACATCACGCCTAGAATTAAAATTATTTAAAAATTCATACATAATAAAATCATTTTTAAAAAAATGCAAAATTAAATTGTATTTTTAATATTTAACAGCCATAAATAATGTTTAAAATATTAGATTAAATTTATACATATTAAAACCAATTACTTTTAAAGTAAGGTGACGTCATTGATTACATCAACCACAACATAAAATTTCATAAAATATGATAAACAAAAAAATTTTTATTTCAAATAAAAATGCAAAATTAAATTTATTTTTAATATTTAGAAGCCATAAATAATATTTAAAACACGGAATTTATGCACAATAAAACACATTATTTTTTAAATAAAATGACAACAAAGTATCGGTTACCATAAATAACTTATCTAGCAGTGGGTTTACCATAAGTTGTATTACTCGCCAAAAGAAAATCGCCAAAATCCGTGCAACCGTCTACCAAAGTAGCACCTGTCTTCCCATCATATGTGGATAGCTTCAGAGATGGACGAGCAAGCATCGGTAAGAATTTAAAACCCTCAGAATTGCTTCCTTCTGTCGCTATGCTCTTCTTTAAAGTGTCGACTTCTTTGGCAACAGCAGCAGAAACCCTTTCCTCAATTTGTTGCTCGACGGCAGAAACTTGCTCTTCTATATGCTCTTTTACAGAAGAAACTCTTTCTTCTATTTCTTCTTTTACGGAAGAAACTTTTTCTTCAATTTGCCCAACTTTATTTTCAACCACATCTATTCTGCCTTCCATAGCATCGAATTTGGTTTCTATTATGCAGGCAATTTCTCTTTTCATTTCGTATTGACTTTCTTCAATCTTTACTTGTACGGCTTTTATTTCGTCTTTAAAAATTAATTGACCAGCTTGAATGGCTTTTATCTCTTCCTTAACGGATTGTTGTCCTGCTTTCATTTCTTCCTGTCCCGCTTCAATCTTTTCCTAATTCGATTTCATCTCATCTTTCATTTCTTCTTTAAACGAGGCAAACGCCTTAATTGCAGATATCAACTGCCTTAATTGCTCTTCCATCGCTCTTGTTATTGGCATTCAAATCCCACTTCTGACACCAAAAATTGTTGCTTGCGTGCGGGTTCGTTACAAAATGAATGCACAAGTCCGATGAAAAATGAACAAAAATTTATTATTATAACAACAAATATGATTCAATATCCTCAAATAATCGTGCAGTATCACAATATATCACAGTAGTTATCTTTTAACTACTCAAACGTTCAAAAGAACTTAATTCAAAACAGCTAAAGAAAACTAATCCGCGAATTCGCTACAATCAACAAGAGCAGTTTTCTAAACAACAACAAACTAAGTAACTAACTACAAACTGAGAGGTTTTCCTCCTTTTATAAGATTTTAAAATCGCGTGCGAGAATTTTCCAGTACTTTCTCGAAATCAAAAAGAGATATTTATTAAATGTTTAATGCACGCGCTCTTGTATTTTCAATTTTCCGGCTTAGCTTTCTTTTAATATTCGTCACGCGTTGCACTGCGCGGGAAATAAAACCATTTAATTTATAATTGAACTAACATTAGCTTTTTAAATACCAAATTCGTAACAATACATTTAGTAAACTTTAGTAGATATCCGAGCTGGTGACACGATCAGAGACGTTAACGAAGATGGCACTCGTCACCACTGGACGAATTAAGTCTCCACACCTCAGCTCGCTGGCGGAGCTTCTCAAAACTCTCTCTCCGACAGGCATTCGACCAGAAGTCTATTCTCTTTACGCATGCGTATTACTCAGTTACGTTGTTGCCATTCACAGTTCTTTAAAATAGGTATTAAAAATGAATTTTAGTCCTCCTAGTGGGAGAAGTCTGCTGAGGAGTTCTCTCTAGTCGAGAGTTCAGGAGCGTTTTTTATAACGTCTATTTCACCACCAGAAGGAAAATCAAGATCATAAAATAATCCAAATCGTTTCATTTGGATGAATAATATCCTCATTCTCTTGTTGAAAGGCCTTACTCGTGAGTACGTTTTGTCCAATTTCAGTATCTATAATAATTTTATTAGCTAATAGAAACGTTTTGTAGTATAATTTGTATAAAATTGAGATGGGCGGAACACCCGTAAGGACGCAGGCAACTTCAGTCGAAACGGTTTTGCAGGCTCTTGTAATGGCAAGCACCCAGCCTCTCTGTAGGGTGTCGAGTTTCATTGTAATCCTAAGTGCCTCCTCTGCCCGGTAGCCCCAAGCTCCTATTCCATATAATATTTTAGAGATGAACACATTTCTAAATATCTCTCTCAGTGTGGAACTGTTTCTATTCAATGTATCAACACTAAAATTATAACATTTAAAAATGTTATCTGCGATTCTATGCATATGCTTAAAATGTTCCGAAAAATTTAATTTGCTATCAATAATAATTCGTAGATATTACATATTTTCACAAAATTTGATACGATTTCTGTTAAATTTCAATTGTGGGGAGTCTAGCCTTTCTCCCACCCCGAAGGAAAAAAGGTCCATTATTAAAAAATTTCCATTAAAGTTTTTCCATTATTAAAAAATATTTTCTCTCTGTTACTCCATTCTTTCAAATAATTTTCTACTTTTTTAAATACTTTCTCCTTATTTTCAAGAGCGTCTCCCTCCACCAATATGTCGTCAGCATAACAGATAATCTCACAATTCGGAATATTGACTTTCTGCAGTAAATCATTAACAATGACGCCCCAGAACAGAGGAGCGCTGCAAGAGCCTTGGGGATATCCTTTGTAAATGTCAAAAACCATGTTCAGATTATCAGATTAACCCTTAAAAACACTCTTTAGCCTTTTAAAATAACTTTTTATAATTTCATAAATATTCTTAGTAATTGAAATATTCTTCAAGCATCGTATCAGGGAGAGCCACCTTACATTGTCGAAGGCACCCCTGGCGTCAAATGAAACCAGAGTCACATGCTTCGTCTTTCTTTTCTCTCTAATGCCACATATGACTCAATAAAGAGCCAGGGTATTAAGTCTACGAGTATTAAGTATTAAGCCTGAGTATTAAGTATGAGTGACTGAGTATTAAGTCTTGGCGAACCTAAGACTATATCCGTCCAACCTTCTCCCACTGAGGACAAAACTGTAGGTTTAGAATGAGTCATTTACTAAAATCAATCCATTTTGGGCAATAAAATCGTCGGTTAAAACTCCCATTGCATCTACAACAGGTGCTCCCCAAAAACATGTTTTGAATTAAAATCCCCTATAACAATAAAATCATTTTCATCATCATATATATTTAACATCTCTTCCAATCAAAATAAATCTGAATTCAAATCCTCAGCAGGCGAGAAATAAACTGAGACGATACCAAAAAATTTTGCCCCCCCCCAAAACGCAGATATTGCCACTATAGTATCCCCGACAGCACCCACTCGAATATCAAATTCGGAATTGCACACTACAGTTGCGCTCTCCCTATTTTAACATTGATTACTCTCCATTCTTTTCTAATATCAGCAATTCTATCTTTAACAAAATACGGCTCTTGCAGAGCTATAAAATCAGGTACTTCACCCCTAATATTTTCAACCGGCATTACAATGATTTAAGTTAATGTTTAAAATCCTCATTTCCAAAATTAAAAGAATGATATAAGCAGCAATATACAGGGTGATTCTAAATTGTTTTTATAGATTAAGAGGGGTGATAGATGACCAATAATTACCAAAGAACATAGGGTAACATTTCACTCTGAGAGGCAGAAAAGAAGAATATTAAAATTCCAACCTAAACTTACAACAGTGTTGGGAAAGCGAATGAACGAGTCCCAAAGTCGCGCAATCAGTTTAGTGAAAAACTTACACAGAGTGCACAAAACGGATAAAACCGAAAACTTGGCGTTCGAGTGTCAATTCGAACTTTGATGGCAAATGTACATCTTTGGTTCTCAAGGTCTCAACCTCGCAAACAATTGCAACAAGTTAATTATCTAAATATTACCAACTAACTCCAGCTTCCGCTGTATGCCGAGAATTGAATAAAATGTTCATGCTGTGTTCCGGCTGTCAGAATTTTGTGTCCCATAGAAGGGCGCCTCAGGTAAAATGACCGCAATACAGTAAGTCCAGGAGGACAGGCTAGAAGATGGCGAAAGGAGAAGAAACTGCTACATTGGATAGCAATCAAACCCCTTACCTGGAGCTGCAGTTAGTTGATAGTATTCAACCCTAGATCAGATAATTAACTTGCTGCAATCGTTTGCGAAGTTGATACCTTGCGAACCAAAAATGTACACTTGAGTGTTTGCCATCAAAGTCTGAGCTCGAATTAACACTCGAAAGCCATTTTTTTAAACCCGTTTCGTGCGTTCTTTGTGAGTTTTTATTAAACTGATTGCGCAACTTTCGGTCTCTTTCATTCGCTCTCCCAACAATTGTAAGTTCAGGTTGGTATTCTAATATTCCTCTTTTCTGCCTCTCAGAGTGGAATGCGACCCCACTTATATGGTAATTATTGATCATCTGGATAAGTACTATCGTCCTTCTTAATTTGTAAAAACAATTTAGAATCATCCTGTATGTAAAATTCAATATAGGCAAAGTTTAGAAGAATATATTGTGCTTTTCTAGAAAAGAAAAAATTGAGTATAATTGAAAAGGTAACTGATAATGTAATAAGTATAATCGGAAAGTAATTATAAAGGACAGTACCACTTACAGAATCAGACCAGTCTTCGACGCGTCAGCCCGATAAAATGGTAAATGCTTTTCAACCACCTTTTGTGATAACTTGTTAAAAATAATTCCAGATATAATTAATAGGTTTCGAATTCATTCAATACAATTATCCTCAGACACTGAGAAGAAATTTCTGATGCTAAGTATAGCCCCTCAACGTAGGGATTTGTTGCGGTTTTTTTATCCATTCGAGAGTGAACAGATTGTTTACAGAGATTGCAAAATGGTGTTTAAGATTACGTAGAGCCCACTTTTATTAGCAGCCCTGTTTACACATCTATTAGATAATGTACCATTTGACTTTGATTCCTTAGCACAAAAACTGAAACTTTCGTTTTATGTCGATAACTGTGTTCCCAACGCTGCGAGTATTAAAGGTGATTAAAATTGTATTGTGAACGGCAAAAATGTTTTGCCATGAGGTTAACTTAATAAATTAGGTGAGTGATGTAAAATATGAATTTATTTCTGAAGGTACTAACGTCAGGAAAGAATTGGGAATTTTTTTGCCATCTTGTTAAAGACACTTTTAAGTGTACACTCAAGAGCCAAAACATTATGACCACCTGTCAATAACGAGTTGGGCCACCTTTGGCGCGCAACACAGCTTCAACCCGCCTTGGCATGGATGCCAGAAGTCCTTGATAGATGGCCGGAGACAGATTGTACCAGATGTTGTAGCAACGGTCACGCAAATCCGAGATATTGCGAACTGGTGGTCTTTGACCTCTGAGCTGCCGTCCCATGACATCCCAAATGTGTTCTATTGGATTGAGATCCGGTGAGTTAGGCGGCCAGGACATTAACTGGAAAATGAGCATCATGTTCCTGGAACCACTCCAACACAACGTAGCCTTGTGACACGGGGCGTTGTCCTGTTGGAACATTCCATTTCCAGTTGGAAAAACAGAGTCCATGTAAGGGTGCAACTGGTCCGCAATGATGTTCAGATACCCTGTAGCATTCATAATCTGCTCTACCACAACCACGGGTCCCAGAGACACCCATGAGAACGTCCCCCAGAGCATAATACCGCCACCACCGGCCAGTGTATGACCTACTGCGCATTGAGGGAGCAACTGTTCGAATGGAAGACGGCGTATCCTGACACGGCCATCGGCGTGATGAATGACAAACCGTGATTCATCTCACCAGGCAACTCTCTCCCACTGATCCATGGACCAGTCGCGATGTTCCTGGGCTCAGCGCAGGCGCAGTTGGCGATGACGCTTGGTCAGCAAAGGCACACGAGTGGGACGTTTGCTGCGTAGCCCCATATCCAACAGTGTCGGCTGAACAGTGTGCTCCGATACTTTTCTACTTGGCCCTGCATTGTATTCGGTTGTCAGCTGAGCCACTGTCTGGCTCCGGTTTTGCTTCACCATGCGAGACAGTATCCGACGACCTTTTTCTTTGATAGCGTGTGAATGTCCAACACCATGTCGTCTACTGCTGGTTTCATCGTCATTCATACACTTTTCCTACGTACTAACAGCTGCAGATCGCGAAAAACCCACGAGTCTGTTATATATGTAACTGTAACTGTATCTATTATTATCTTTAACCATAACTGTAATATAGAATAGTAGATGAGCAATGTAGAATAAAAGATGTTTGTGTACATCTTGTAATCATCACTGAGCACGTAACCAACACATATAAAATACCACACATGGCGCAGCCCGTCGTTGATTAAAAAAGATTTTCTTTTTTGAAGAACCATGCAGCCTCGGTAAAGATGTTCTAAACAAAAACATCATGGGAAGTTGTTTACTGTGAAATCGAAACTTATATCGCTGGTAAGTGAGTTGTTTATTTTTATTGGAAGTGGCTAAAAATACGTATATATAAACTATTTAAAGTCCTAAATTAAATATGGATGGATTAAAGCCACCAAGTAATCTAAGTTTCGAAGGAAATTTAAGCGAAAATTGGAAGAAATGGAAACAAAAATTCCAAATTTATATGTTAGCGTCTGGTGGTATTACTAAATCACCTGAAATTAAAGTAGCTATTTTATTGCATATAATTGGTGAAGAAGCACTTGAAAAATTTAATACTTTTAATTTAAGTGATGAAGATAAGAAGGATGTTGACAAAGTAATTGAAGCTTTCGAAAATTTTTGCATACCGAAAGCAAACGAAAGTGTTGATAGACATATATTTTTCTGTCGAACACAACATGTAGGTGAATCGTTTGATGATTTCTTAACCGATTTAAAGAAATTAAGTAGCAACTGTGGATTTGCAGAATTAAAAGATAGTTTAATAAGGGATAGAATAGTAAGTGGAATTCTAAATAAAAATCTCAAAGATAGATTATTAAGGGAAGATCAGTTAACATTGGAGAAATGTATTAAAATGTGTAAAGCTTCTGAATTAGCAGAACTTCAGCTGAAAACTTTAACTGAAGAAAATAAAATAGGAGCTATCAAACGTAATAAATTTCGACCTTCAGAGGAAAAAAGTCAGCCTTGTAAGAAAGACATGTAAAACAAAAGCAACAAAGTACTAAATCTTCTTCAAACTATCAAGGAAATAAGTACAATAATCCAAAACCATGTAGAAAATGTGGAACTTTTCATAAGTTATGCAACTGTCCTGCTTATAATAAGATTTGCTTGTACTGTAAAAAGAAAAATCACTTTTCTAAAATGTGCACTTATAAAAATGTTAATGTTGTACAGAATAATTTAGAGCATGAGTTACATAATAATGGTAATGAATATATTTTAGGGTCAGTAGAAGATACAAATCCATTTTCTAAAAATAAAACCGAATGGTTTGAAAAACTAAAAGTAAACATATCCAAATATTTATTTGTTAAGTTGGATACTGGAGCTCAGTGTAATGTGCTACCATTGCCTAAATTTAAACAATTAAATTTAAGAGAGAAATGTTTGACTAAATCAAAAGTCACTTTAAATAATTACAACGGTACTATTAAATTAATGTAGTTGGAAAATGTAAATTATTATGTGAAACATCAAAAGGGGACAAGGATGAAATAGAATTTCAAGTTGTAGCATGTGATAAAACTGTTCCAGCTATTTTAGGTTTACCTACATTGCAAAAATTAAACCTAATACAAAGGATTTGTACAGTAAATCCTGATTCTAATGAAAAGTTACCAGAACTTTTAAAAGGATATCAAGATTTGTTTAAAGGAACTGGGAATTTAACTGGATATACATATCATATTAAATTAAAACCAGGAGCTATTGGTAAAATAGAACCCTGTAGGAAAATTCCACTTAGCTTATTAAATCCATTAAAAAAGGAATTAGCAAGAATGGAAAAAGATGGTATTATAAAGAAAGTTAACCAACCAACAGAATTCGTGAATTCATTAGTGGTAGTAAGGAAAAAGGATGGAAATTTAAGAGTGTGTTTAGATCCTCAGCACCTTAACCAAAATATATTGAGAGAACATTATCACATACCAACCTTTGAAGAAATTTCATCTCAAATGACAAATGCAAAGGTCTTTAGTATTTTAGATGCAAACAAAGCATTTTGGCAAATTAAACTGTCAGATTCAAGTTGTGAATTTACTACATTTAACACTCCGTTTGGTAGATATTGTTCTTTGAGGTTGCCATATGAACTGAGTTCATCACCAGAAGTTTTCCACAGAAGTTTTTCTGAAATTTTTAGTGATTTAGAAAGAGTTCAAATATATATAGATGACTTATTAGTTTGGGGTAAAGATAAAAAAGAACATAATTCAAGATTAAAGAAGTTGTTGGACAGAGCCAGAGAAAAGAATGTTAAATTTAATTTAAATAAATGTAAATTTGGGCTGAATGAAGTGAAATATATGGGACATATATTTTCTAAAGATGGTTTAAAACCAGATGAAGACAAAATTAAGGCTATTCTAGATATAAAACCACCAAAAAATGTGAAAGAATTAGAAACTTTCCTAGGAATGATTACATATGTTTCTAGATTTATACCTAATGTATCAGAATTGACATCATGTTTAAGAGATTTGTTGAAAAAACAAGTTATCTGGAATAGCATTTAGAAGACTAAAAGATGTCTTGGTAAATAAACCAGTTTTACAGTATTATGATATAAACATGACAGTAGTTTTATCTGTAGATGCATCTCAAGAAGGACTAGGAGCAGTCTTACTGCAGAATAATTTACCAGTGGCATGTGCATCTAAGGCATTAACAGATACACAGAAGAATTATGCTCAAATTGAAAAGGAAACTTTAGCTATTGTATTTGCGTGTGAGAAATTTCACCAATATATATTTGGAAAAAATATTACTGTGGAAAGTGATCATAAACCACTGGAATCAATTTTTAAAAAGCCATTAAATAAATGCCCTGTAAGACTACAAAGAATGCGTATAAGATTACAGCCACATCAGTTTGAGATAAAATATAAACCAGGAAAAGAACTTTTTATAGCGGATGCATTATCAAGATCATTCACTGATAAAGGATCTGATTTCTTTGAAGGAGAAATAGAAGCTCATGTTGGATTAGTTGTAGAATGTATACCAATGTCTAATGGTAAAATGGAAGTTTTTCAACTGTAAACAGAAAAAGATGAAGAACTACAAGTTTTAAGAAAATTAATTAAAACTGGATGGCCAGATGAAAAATGTATGGTTCCAGAACTGGCAAAACCATATTTTAACTTCAGAGAAGAACTATCAGAAGCAAATGGATTAATATTTAAAAATTCCTGTGTTGTACCAAGAAGTTTACGAAAAGATATGTTAAGCAGAATTCATTATGGTCATTTAGGAGTAGTAAAATGCAAGATCAAAGCAAGAGAAATATTATATTGGCCAGGAATGTCCAAAGAAATTGAAGATTTGGTACTGAATTGTCAAACATGTTTAAGTTTACAAAAAAGCTAATACTAAAGAACCAATGATATCTAAAGAAATACCTAATGGTCCATGGGAAGTATTGGGAACAGATCACTTTTACTTTCAAGGAAGGGATTATCTAATAGTTATAGATTATTTTAGCAAATATGTTGAAATTGGACATTTGGAAGATTTGTCAAGTGTAGCAGTGATAAAGCAATTGAAATTAATTTTTGCAAGACATGGTATTCCGAAAATAGTATATTCGGATAATGGTCCACAATATAATTGCAGGAAATATAAAGATTTTGCAAGAAGATGGAATTTTGAAACCAGAACTTCAAGTCCAAAATACCCACAGTCTAATGGAATGGTTGAAAGACATATTCAAACTGTCAAGCGAATGTTAGAAAAAGCTGTAGTTGACAACAAGGATCCATATTTAGTTTTACTGGAATATCGTAACTCTCCTATTTCAGATGAAATTAAGTCACCTTCAGAATTGATGTTTAGAAGAAAAGTAAATGGACTGATGCCTATAAAAGAGAATTTTGTCCAAGCTAAACGATATGAAGACCATAAACAACACTTACTGAAGAGACAAACCTTACAAAAAAGTTATTATGATAGGAATGCAAGACCATTAAAACCACTGAAAACAGGAGATCATGTTTACATAAAAGAGAAAGGGAAAAAACTAAATGAAAGAGGGAAAATTATAGAAGAAGCAGAAATACCACGTTCATATAGGATTATAAGAACAGATGGAAAAATTGTAGAAAGGAACAGAAGAGACCTTCTTAAAGGAACTAATCAGGAAGAGTTTGCAATACAAAACAACTATGAGAATGAAGTTATAGATGAACCCGAGATACATGAAAATAGTAGGAGCACTACAAATTTAGATGTGCCTGTAAGTCCTTCAAAATCTAACAGAAGTGTTGTGTCACCAAATAGTGAAAGAGGTATAGTATCATCAAATTTTTCAAATGGACATAACTACGTCACTCGATCTGGTAGGACTGTTAAG
The DNA here is from genome assembly GCF_044657685.1 of Stegodyphus dumicola. NCBI lineage: Eukaryota > Metazoa > Arthropoda > Arachnida > Araneae > Eresidae > Stegodyphus > Stegodyphus dumicola. The sequence continues at coordinate 139,652,417 of NC_140771.1, read as the reverse complement.
AAACCTTATTATTTAAAAGAATATGTTTAATTTTACTACTATTATTATTTTTTATAAAAAAGGGAGATGTTATATATGTAACTGTAACTGTATCTATTATTATCTTTAACCATAACTGTAATATAGAATAGTAGATGAGCAATGTAGAATAAAAGATGTTTGTGTACATCTTGTAATCATCACTGAGCACGTAACCAACACATTAAAAATACAACACAGAGTCGTGCACTTTCGGAAATACTTGTTCCGAGCCTTCGCGCCATTACAATCTGCCCTTTATCAAAGTCGCTTAGATCCGCAGCCTTTCCCATCACACACAGAAGTAATTGAAAGAAAGATTCTTCAGACTCTCCAGCAGTAGTTAAATACCACTTCCACCTGATCACGTGCCTTCCATGTCATTCAGGAACGTTCATCGAAAAATGTAGGGCTGGTCATAATGTTTTGGCTCTTGAGTGTAATTTGAACTTTGATACTGTGAAGGAAGGTCGGAAGTTTAGTAAATTGATCATTTTAGCTACGATTGTGAAAATATTTGACCGAATAGGTCTGAATCCTGCACTCTTACCGCCTAAACGTTTATTGCAGAGAACGGGGAATTTAAACCTAAAATGAAATATTACCTTACGAGACAATATCCAAAGGACTTTCAAAAGATAATTTAAAGAAAGAGTCACATTAACAGATATCACGAGATGCACATTTTCATCGATGTGTCAGAGACATATGGCACTTGTATCTTTTTTAGAACGAAAACCTCTCAAAAAGTAAAAACTCATTTTGTTAGAGCAAAACCCAAAGTTGCACCGTTGAAAAAGTAACGATCCCTAGCCTTGAATTAATGGATCGTTACATTGGTGCCATGTTAGTATATTCAATGAAGCAGGCTTTAAGCATTCATGATATTAAAACAATATTTTGGAGCGATTACAAATTAGATTTATACTGGTTATGTAGTGATTCGAAAGTTTTTGTCTCAAAATGAATTCCGCAGATTTGATCTACCAAGTTTGTTCTCCAAGAAATTGTTAATATCCTGTTGATGGAAAGGCCCAACATGGTTGTTACAAATATCAGACAACTGGTCTGATATCAAGATATCGATAACTGAAACTCCCGAAATATCATCCAAAAAGAAATGGTTTGTCAGAAGAGAAAATTCCCTAGTATGCTACTAAAAATCCACCGATTTCCATTTAACAGTTAGAATTTTGTTGCGTGGTTTCTGAGATATAACAATAATACAAGATCGCTTATGATGTTAAAAGGGGATAATTTGTAATGCAGGAGACTGAAATTGCTGAGTTTCTTCTTATTCCAAATGTAAAAGATCAGTTTAGTCCTATTGAAACTTTTATTCAAAACTTGTGTGTTTTCAAAAATGCAAACGCAATTAACTCGAAATACTGAACGCACAGATAAGCCTTTCTTCATTTTACCTATTCTTCTTCGTGAAAAATGTACCTTTACTCGAAGACTGAATATTCTCACCGAGAAAACTATCGTGCTTGAACCCAGATATTACTAAATATATTGCATGAAAGGTACTGAATTATGAGGCAGAAGAACAACACTTAGCGTTCTGAAGGACTGCATTAAATGTCGACGATACAAAGCTAAATCTCTCATCACTGAACTAATTACATTACCTGCTGACAGAGGGGAAAAGGCAGTAGCTTTCGAAATAGTAGGTATTGACTTAGCTGGCCTCCTATCTATAAAATGAGGCGACAAAGTATGGATGGTCCTCTATACCTGTGCTTTTTACATAGCAATCAATTTGGAATCACTAACATCGCCATCTACTGATACTTTTCTGTTGTCATTTAGACGTTTTGTTGTTAGAAGACCCTAGGTCTTCCTCTTCTAACAGTCTGTATAAATTACTCAGAAGAAGAAAGTTCTTCTTCTGAGTAATTTATACAGACACTGGCTCTTTAGAGGAGCTTATAATAATTTGTCAGAAATTGTTTGGAGTAAAGTAACTTGAGAAACAGAAATACAGATCACATGGATATTCACTCCCCCATTGCTGCCTGGTTGGGTGGATGGTACAAAAGACTTGCCTGAAGTAGTCAAAGAACTCTTTAGGAGAGTATTGAGCAGAGCTGTTCTTATCTACGAAGAACTGGCAATAATTGTGTGCGAATGTGAAATAAATTTGTGACCCTTAATATATTTGTCCAAAGTTACAAAAGATTTGGTTCTGCTTACGCCTGTTATGTTTCTGTCCGATAGATCCTATTCAGATGTAAATGATATAGACACAGTCGAAACCAATCATCTTAGAAAAAGAATAAGATTTCGAGCAAAACGGAAGATATTCGAGTACCATATAATATATATTTGTTTATCTTCTAGTGTGACAGCTGAAGTAGGTGTAGAAACCACACAGAAGAAGAGTAAAAAGAACCCTTTATTAACTCTTTAAAACTAATTCAGAAGTCAAACAACAAAAATCAGCGTTAATTTACAAAATTTTCACAGGACTAGTTTCGATGGTTTTACCGAACCATCATCGTCAGCTGCAAAACCGCAAATGAACAAGATAGGAAATAATGTTTAGATAAGATAAGAAAGCCTGGACAAGAATAAGCAAGTGGCGCCATCTGTTGGCGAAACCAGAACTAAAACATAATTTCTCTAAAAGCCGAAGGCAAATTTGGATTGGAATTAGGATCGTTAACTAGAACAGAAAGATTTTTATGAATGTGAAATACCTCTAGAAAATCCAGTTCTCCAATGGAAGATGTTTTTTGAATAATTTTGGCAGCAGAAAAATTAAAAGTGTGATTTTCGGACCAACAATGTTGAGCAACAGAAGACTTCTGTGTTTCCTTTTTTCTAACACATGCCTCATGTTCTTTGACGCGAAATTTTAAGGCTCTCTTAGTTTGGCCAATGTAAATTAAACCGCACTGGCAAGGAATCCTATAAATACCCCAGGAATTCATATCCGGAATGGGGTCCTTGAGTATAGAAGTTGGAATTTTATTGATGGGAGAGTAAACAACCCGAAAGTTAAATTTCTGCAAAATATGTGCAACTTTATAGCTAATTGATGGAAAGAAGGGAATGACAACAGAATTTTTATAATCTCCTAAAATAAGAGTGTGGCTTTTAGTGTGTTGAGATGAGAATTTTTTAACTGCTTGATTAATAATGTTGGGTGAAAAGCCCCTGTCAATAGCTATTGCTTTTAAATAATTTAGTTCTTCATCAAGGGCTAGTTTGGAGGAGCAAACTTGAAGAGCACGGAAAACATAGGAATAAAATGAAGCTAACTTTTGTTTAGTCGGATGACATGATTTAAAGTGTGGTGGAAGGCAAACCGATGAAGGTTTACGGTAAACTGTAGTACTGAAGTTGGATGTGTTATGTGTGACCAGAATGTCGAGAAACGGAAGAGAATTGTAAGTCTGAAGTTCAAAAGTGAACTGAATAGCAGGATCAATAGAATTCATTGTTGAAAGAACTCTATTTAAATCATATTTATTACCTTCAAACAGAGTAAAAGTATCGTCTACGTAGCGGAACCATGCCGGGAAGTTTAAAGTTTCAAACAATTTTGATTCATAATAATGCATGTAGATATCAGCCAGGATGGGACTGAGGGGGCTTCCCATGGCTAATCCCTCAGTTTGCTTGTAATATTTATTTTGGAAAACAAAATGTGTTTGTTTCAAACAGAGTTGAGTGAGAGAAATTAGCTCATCAATTTCGATGCAAGAGAAATGAAATTCGCGAAGTCTGGTTTCTAGACATCTTAATGCACCCTCCACTGGGACATTGGTGAATAATGATTTTACATCAAAAGAAACCATGAGTAAATTACGAGGAGAAATGTTTTTAACCTTTTTTACAAACTCTATTGAATTTTTTATGGTGTAAATGTTATTGTCTAATAGAGTGGAAAATCTAGAAACTAAATATTTAGCTAATGGATACGAGGCAGTACCTAAATTTGATACAATAGGGCGGAAAGGAATACCACTTTTATGAATTTTGGGAAGAGCATATAATCTGGCACAATTCGCAACAGATGGGATAAGCGAATGTTTTAAGTTGCTTGAAATGATTTGCGAAGATTTGATCGCAGTTTTTATTTTGGATAAGTCCGAAGGTGAAGGATCTTTAGGGATCGGATTATATGGTCCTTCGTTTAAGAGTTATCCATGACGACTATCTGGCCACCTTTGTCGGCCTTTGAAATGACAGTATCCGGGTTAGAATGAATCTCGCGCATTGTAGCTCTTTCTCTCGCAGTTAGATTTGGTTTCAAAGGTTTATTATTGAATTTCACATTATGAGCTATAAGATGCCTAATCATTTCTTTGTGTGAATCTGAAACTTTACTGAACTTGAAAGCTTTTTCGATAGAAGCCAAAATCTTTGGAAACGAGGGTTTACAGGTTTGTGAGAAGTTAAAATTATATTTTAGAATTCTCTCTTGTTCTTCTGAAAGACTAACATTAGAAATATTAACTATTGGCTTGATGTTTACAATGGGAAGATTTTTTGAACTACTTGAACTGGAAGACTGTAAAAGAAGTTTTTCGAATTTAACTGCAAGGGTGTTTTTATGACGGTTAACTGCATTCTCCGTTCTAGACCAAGACTTTTGTTCAAGGGCAGTGAATTTTGGATATGTTTTAGCGAGTTCCAGATGAAAAAGCCCCAAACAGGCTTACATTTTGCTTTCTTTTTTGCACGTGGTGTGGCCGCCATTTTGTGATTGTAGGAGTTTCGGTGAGTACATTTTTGCAATTTTCAAGTTATGTTTATGTTTTGTACATTTGGATATTGTGCTTTGCTTGTCTGATTTCATGCATTTTGCTTACAAACATTTTGTTTTCTATTCATTTCAGTGAGGGATTTTTCTGCTATTTTGTGTGTACTTTATTATTGCTCAGTTAATTTAGTTTGATTTTCTGCATTGTTTATCATGCCTTCATCCGTTAATCGTTTCACTAAATTACGCCTGAAACGGCAAAAATTCCTGAATCATCTTGACTTTTTACTTAAATGTAAATGTAAAAAATTGATCCCCAATTTTATTCAAATCAAATCTAATCAAAAACCTTCGAGTCGCGTTTCAAGAATTCTGTTAAATTGCAAACTTGCCTTACTTCGGTCCGTGATAAGGGATACACGTCAACAATTGTCCAAAATTGAACATGAACTCTATAAGCTTCATCTGGAACTCGCTAAAACATATCCAAAATTCACTGCCCTTGAACAAAAGTCTTGGTCTAGAACGGAGAATGCAGTTAACCGTCATAAAAACACCCTTGCAGTTAAATTCGAAAAACTTCTTTTACAGTCTTCCAGTTCAAGTAGTTCAAAAAATCTTCCCATTGTAAACATCAAGCCAATAGTTAATATTTCTAATGTTAGTCTTTCAGAAGAACAAGAGAGAATTCTAAAATATAATTTTAACTTCTCACAAACCTGTAAACCCTCGATTCCAAAGATTTTGGCTCCTATCGAAAAAGCTTTCAAGTTCAGTAAAGTTTCAGATTCACAGAAAGAAATGATTAGGCATCTTATCGCTCATAATGTGAAATTCAATAATAAACCTTTGAAACCAAATCTAACTGCGAGAGAAAGAGCTACAATGCGCGAGATTCATTCTAACCCGGATACTGTCATTTCAAAGGCCGACAAAGGTGGCCAGATAGTCGTCATGGATAACTCTTAAACGAAGGACCATATAATCCGATCCCTAAAGATCCTTCACCTTCGGACTTATCCAAAATAAAAACTGCGATCAAATCTTCGCAAATCATTTCAAGCAACTTAAAACATTCGCTTATCCCATCTGTTGCGAATTGTGCCAGATTATATGCTCTTCCCAAAATTCATAAAAGTGGTATTCCTTTCCGCCCTATTGTATCAAATTTAGGTACTGCCTCGTATCCATTAGCTAAATATTTAGTTTCTAGATTTTCCACTCTATTAGACAATAACATTTACACCATAAAAAATTCAATAGAGTTTGTAAAAAAGGTTAAAAACATTTCTCCTCGTAATTTACTCATGGTTTCTTTTGATGTAAAATCATTATTCACCAATGTCCCAGTGGAGGGTGCATTAAGATGTCTAGAAACCAGACTTCGCGAATTTCATTTCTCTTGCATCGAAATTGATGAGCTAATTTCTCTCACTCAACTCTGTTTGAAACAAACACATTTTGTTTTCCAAAATAAATATTACAAGCAAACTGAGGGATTAGGCATGGGAAGCCCCCTCAGTCCCATCCTGGCTGATATCTACATGCATTATTATGAATCAAAATTGTTTGAAACTTTAAACTTCCCGGCATGGTTCCGCTACGTAGACGATACTTTTACTCTGTTTGAAGGTAATAAATATGATTTAAATAGAGTTCTTTCAACAATGAATTCTATTGATCCTGCTATTCAGTTCACTTTTGAACTTCAGACTTACAATTCTCTTCCGTTTCTCGACATTCTGGTCACACGTAACACATCCAACTTCAGTACTACAGTTTACCGTAAACCTTCATCGGTTTGCCTTCCACCACACTTTAAATCATGTCATCCGACTAAACAAAAGTTAGCTTCATTTTATTCCTATGTTTTCCGTGCTCTTCAAGTTTGCTCCTCCAAACTAGCCCTTGATGAAGAACTAAATTATTTAAAAGCAATAGCTATTGACAGGGGCTTTTCACCCAACATTATTAATCAAGCAGTTAAAAAATTCTCATCTCAACACACTAAAAGCCACACTCTTATTTTAGGAGATTATAAAAATTCTGTTGTCATTCCCTTCTTTCCATCAATTAGCTATAAAGTTGCACATATTTTGCAGAAATTTAACTTTCGGGTTGTTTACTCTCCCATCAATAAAATTCCAACTTCTATACTCAAGGACCCCATTCCGGATATGAATTCCTGGGGTATTTATAGGATTCCTTGCCAGTGCGGTTTAATTTACATTGGCCAAACTAAGAGAGCCTTAAAATTTCGCGTCAAAGAACATGAGGCATATGTTAGAAAAAAGGAAACACAGAAGTCTTCTGTTGCTCAACATTGTTGGTCCGAAAATCACACTTTTAATTTTTCTGCTGCCAAAATTATTCAAAAAACATCTTCCATTGGAGAACTGGATTTTCTAGAGGTATTTCACATTCATAAAAATCTTTCTGTTCTAGTTAACGATCCTAATTCCAATCCAAATTTGCCTTCGGCTTTTAGAGAAATTATGTTTTAGTTCTGGTTTCGCCAACAGATGGCGCCACTTGCTTATTCTTGTCCAGGCTTTCTTATCTTATCTAAACATTATTTCCTATCTTGTTCATTTGAGGTTTTGCAGCTGAAGATGATGGTTCGGTAAAACCATCGAAACTAGTCCTGTGAAAATTTTGTAAATTAACGCTGATTTTTGTTGTTTGACTTCTGAATTAGTATTTATTCGGCGTGTTATTGTGTCTTAACTCTTTAAAATTCACAATGCGTCGACTTGAAGCTAACACACCCCGCCTCAGTCGGGCGATAATTCAGTTAACAAGCACTAAACTCGAAGAAAGTTCAGACGACATTAACAAGCAGTAGAATTACTCTAGAAGACTCAGATAATCCTGTTACCTAAAACCACGTCTAAATCAAGTGGCAGCAAAGTAATAGCTGTTACGCCACGTTAACCAGCAATAAATGCAGAAACAGCTCACGCTACAAAAATATAGTACTTACCCAAACTATCTAAGTTTCCCTTCTAGAACTCGGTATTAAAACCTTTTTTCCTCAAGGTAAAATTTGAATTACTTCACGCGAGCTACGAAATTTAAATATTCTGGCATTGACTATTAGGGGAATAAAGGCTTATAGGAAAGAACATAAATTTAACTGGTTATTAAAATTAAATATACGAATATTTCCTCTAGAAATCCAGGAAGATGACTTGTCAAGTCCATGTTATCTAAGTGATTATGAAAAACATCAACCACTTGTACAATTTTCAATTTCCAGAAGTGCAGATGACTTGTCAACTCCTCGTCATTTAGAAGTTTCTGGATCATCTCAATCACTAGTGAAGTCTTCGGACTCCGCTGATGTTTCTGGTGCATGTGACAGTCCTAAGACTAAGAAGACACAATCTGGTAGAACTGCTAAGAGACGCTCTGATGAGGGCATTTTACTTATATGAAAGCTATATCGAGCTTTCGAATTAATTTCGACCTTCATTAGACCCATGTCTTCTGTTTTTCAGCCAGAAATCTTTTTAAACGGCCTAACATTCAATTGTGTCAGAAAAAGTTCATTTACCAACTCTGAACTAACCATTGGCTCCTGGAATGCCAATGGACTTCAAAACAGGATCCATGAAGGAAGAGACTTTGTGGTAGAACACGATCTTGACGTGTTTTTAGTCCACGAGACTCATCTAAACTCAGGGAATACTCCCAAAATTGGGAATGATGACATTTACTCGACGGACAGGGTATCACAAGGCAGAAATCCGAGTGGTGGCACTTGTATTTATGTCAAACATTCGATGAAACATCACATAATACCGTCCCCTGATTTAAATATTTTGGAAGCGACTATTATCCAAATTTTCCTTCAAAATTCTCCCCCACTCACTATTGTTTCAGCTTACTTACCTCCACAATCAACTGCACGTGGAAGGCCTTCTTTCCCTGTCAGTGATTTTGACAAACTTTTGAATATTTCAAATCACCTGATCATTGCTGGCGATCTAAATTCACGCCATACCGCATGGTTTTGTCCTAACAGGAACAGGTATGGCATTAGTCTAAATTCATGGTGCCAGAGTAACCATGTACAGATCATAGCTCCTACCCTCACGACTTACTACCCTGTAAGAGGGTCCCCTGCAGTACTCGATCTGGCTGCTTTCTATAATATTTTCTTTAGGCATGAAATTGAAGTGATACAAGATTTAGACTCTGATCACTATCCTATTTTGATAACCTTAGATGTTCAAAATCGTTACTCAAAATTACAGGAGCGAGTCTCAACAAATTGGGACGATTTTCGATTTATTTTGGAAAACACAGCACTCCCTCCCATACAAATTTCCAGCAATGCGGACTTTGACAAGCAGATTAAAAATCTGGAGTCTTTACTTAAAGAAGCGAGAGCTGCGGCTTCAAAACCTATTCAGCACCCTGGTGCTAGACTCCCACCTGAGACTAAATTCAAAATTAAGCAGCGGAACTACTTGCGAAGAATCTGGCAAAGGTCGCGCGATCCCAGTATCCGCAAGATACAAAACGAGATAAGGACTGAAACCCGCTTATTAAAACAAGCGGAGTGGAAAAATTATATTGAGTCCCTAACGACTGAAAACAAATCGATTTGGCGTGCAGCCGCCCGATTACGCAAACATTACAAGCTCATTCCGCCCCTTGAAACGGCCGATGGCGCACAGATGGCCTACACAGACTCAGAAAAGGCCGAAGCTATTGCTGACAGCCTTGCTACTCAATTCACACCAAACAACGACTCCTACTGTAACCGCCCGGTTACACAGGGGCGCATCCATTCACGGGTTGAAGACTTTTTATCACAACCTTTCACGCCTGACCTCAGGCCAACTGATCCAACTGAAGTCATGGTTTACATTGATAAAATTAAACCTGACAAGGCCCCTGGCATAGATTCAATTTCGAATCGCATGATCAAAAACTTCCCCGTAATGTTTATTGTCTGGATTACGGTCCTTATTAATTTAAGGCTCAGGAGAAGCTATTTTCCCGACTGTTGGAAAACTGCAGCAGTCGTGCCCATTCCAAAACCGGGACAAAATTTAAACTTACCCGTCAATTACAGACCAATTAGTCTGCTCTCATCTCTCTCAAAAATCTACGAGTATGTCTTGCTTAATCGCCTGAATGAATTCTGTCGAGATCAAAATTTGATCATACCGGAACAATTCGGCTTCCGACCTAAACACTCCACTGTACACCAGTTATAACGTGTAGTGGAATTCCTTTATGAAGGCTCTCGCAAGCGAGAGAAAACTGGTATCGTCTATCTTGAGGTAGCCAAAGCCTTTGATAGGGTTTGGCATGACGGACTTATCTACAAGCTCATGCGGCTTGGTTTCTCGGCTCATTTCATTAAAATTATTAACTGGTACTTGACCGGACGAAGTTTCCGTGTGCGAGTTAACCACGAATTCTCCACTCCCCGCCCAATCTATGCCGGCTGTCCACAGGGCAGTCTCGTCGGGCCTTCAGTTTTCAACCTCTACGTAAATGACATTCCTAAGGCCCCTAGTATCGATCTTGCTTTATATGCGGACGATACAGCCATCATCGCACAACATTCCAACACCTTCACGGTAATCTCTACACTACAGAGTTACCTTTCAGCCTTAGAACTCTGGCTCGGTTTGTATAAAATCAAAATCAATGTCGCAAAATGTGCTGCTACTCTGTTCATCCGAAGAAATATCCCCCATTTAGATAACTTAATTCTCTTCGGTGAACCTATTTCCTGGGTTTCTTCATATAAATATCTTGGTGTATTACTTGATTCAAAATTAACTTGGCAACCTCACATTCAAAAAATCATTGCGAATGCGACGGCTGTCAAATCCAATCTGCGCCCCTTCTTCGCTTTGAATAGCGACCTGTCAATTGACAACAAGATTTTGCTCTACAAGTCTATCATAAGGCCTGTTCTGACTTATGCATGTCCCATTTGGGGCCCATCAGCACTGACTAAGAGAAAACATGTCCAAACTTTTCAATCTAAATTGCTTCGGCAAATACTCAAAGCTCCGTGGTATATAAGGAACGAAGAGATTCATAATGATCTCAAAATTATGCCCATTAATCGCTTTATACAGCGACTTTCGGAAAACTTTTTCAAAAATATTCAACATGTTGCAAATCCTGTGCTGCATATGCTACCTGTATATGATCCTGCAGTCGCCTCATCTAGGAAGAGACCGAGATCGGTTCTCAACCCGGATTATGCTGCAAACCCATTTAAATGGGCAAGGTATGCTCACGCTGACATGCATGTGAATAATTACTTCTCGTTTCTTCCCGCCTCTCGAGTCTTGAATGATTGTCATTGACCGGAGGAACCCCTCTTGCTTCTTTAAGAAGAAGCTTTACAGTCGCAGGCGACTGAACCTAATTTTTAATTCTAAAGTCAATTGACTATTTCTCTACTTCAAAATAGCTCTTTCAGCCCTTCTAAAAGGGCCTTTTACTTGCTTTTAGCACCCCCTTAAGAGGTGTCAATCATTTGGCCTTAAAGATCGCACTGAATCATGGAGGTAGGAAAGGGAGGAGGGGCCAACCCGCTCTAAAAGTGAAGCACTGCTTTGAGGCTTGGGTCACCAGATGGGGTGTTCTTTGTTTACATTCAGAAGCTCGCTTGACAAGATTCTAATAGTATTTCGACACACGACAGTTCCATAGAAATCGAAAAAGGGACACTTTCGCATGAAAGAAACATTCATAGTGGGATGGATAATAGCAATTTGTATAGTTTAGTGACATTTACGCAAATATCACATCTTGGTTATTTTTCGATAACTAACAACAGCGATTTTGATTATGAATTTGTTTTACAAAATTATAAGCTGTTGCACTACAAAAATATAGATTTTAAGAAAAATGTTATGCTTAAAAGAATGAAAAATACCTTACGGTACATTTAAAATTGTATATGTCTTTCTATACCCTTGATAGAGTATTCGCTACTTTTATTTTATTTTCCAAACGTCAAAATGTTTTAAATAAAACAAATTTTTTTCACATCCATATATTATTGTAACATGTACCTTTCAAAATTTTTTAGAGGAGAGGCTTTACTGCTGCTCATTTTAAACCCATCGTTTTAATTTTATATATCTGAAAAATAATCACTTTGGGCTTACACGTTTTATAAATATAAAATTATGTACGTTAAAATATTTGTAATTAGGCACATAGGTCAGATTAAATAGAGTAATGCATGTAAGGGCATCTGCCTTTGACAAAATACTTAAATATTCATTAAATTATTTATAAATGTATTTGAAATGAAGAATTTATTCACTTATAAACAACTGTGAAAGTATTGTGAAGAAATCTAATGATTCAATGTATCTAATTTATAATGATTATAAATGTTATCTAAATACATAATAACCTTAATATTGAATTGTAAACATAAATTGAAATCCTGTTGACAAATACATTATAAAACTATTTAAGCAAGAATTGTTCTTATTGGAAAGCAATCTGTTAAAAGGTATTGTAAAGCAAATACTATGAGATGCGCACTTAAGAACGTAATAAAGAGTTTTGGAATATGTGTTGTTGATATGAAGGGTAAAAAAAAAATCTGATAAGTATAATTAAAAGAATTATTCCCCTTACATTTTATAATAACTCAGTTACAAATTTTAAATAATACTTAAAAAAAAAAAAAAAAAAAAAAAAAAAAAAAAAACTTATTTCATTCCCTTTCAGAAATGTTCAGAGAAAGTCAAGTACTATTTAATACCTATTTAATTATTAGGAATTAGCGAAATACTTATTTAAAGTATTTCGCTAATTCCTAATAATTCTCTAATTTAAAATGAACCGAATAGAGCATTAATTATAAATTGACTTGCATTTTTCGATTTAAAAGATGCTTCAGAAGCCAAAAAATCATGTCATATTTAAGAAAGTATTTTAGGAAGAAGCTCTATAAATAGAAAAGAAATAATGCATAATTTTAATATTAATAATACAATAAACTTTGATCTTAATTTTTGTACCTTAACCGAATAAAATCGAATTACCTTAATTTTTTTTTCTAATAAAATTAACGAAAACTTGTGAAAATATTTCATTCAAATTAAACCATTCTGAGAAAACTGTCCGGTGAAAAGTATAGTATTTAATTCCGTTCAGAATGAAATGTTTAAAATATGTTGTTTTCACATACTTAGGACTCTGAAGTGCTGTAGAAAAAGAAAATATATACATTTATATGTATATTTACGACGTAATTACAAAATATTTACATCCGAACGCGTCAAATCCCATAAACTCAATGGTAAATGACCCAATGTTTTGGTCACCACGTAGGGATCGCCGGTGCTTCAGAGCAGGGTACGGGAGAAACCTGTTTAGTAGGACTCCATCTTACATCTTGCTTACATCCTACCTCCATGCACTGAATAGCGGGCGGAAACGAAACTGCTCCCTCCGTCAGCTGACCAACTGACACAGCAACTTTTTCGACGCGTAAGAGCGTCCCCCCCGTTCTTTCCCCCTTCGCGAAGTTGACGTTCGCAAAGAAAGATCAAGTATCAAGGAAACACCTGCTTTTATTTTCTAGTCTTTAGCAAAAATTTTGTCTAAGATGACAGCCCCTTTCTAATTTATTCTGGCTCTTATTTTGGCGCAAAATTAGACCTTCTGAGTTTTTATATTTGTTTTCAGTGTGAAGGCACTTATTCTTAAAAGCTTTTTTCGGCTTAACATAAATTTTTACCGTATTAGATAATTCCCTCTTTTGATGATGACATTTTTTTCTTCAGATGATGTGGAAGTAAAGGCGTTTATGCCTAAGAACTCCGTAACACGAACTTCCTTGATCCAGTTAAACTGGAGTTGAAAGTTTTGAGTAGCTCTCCAGCAACTCAAAGGGGAAGGGATGTTGGGAATGGTATCACTACTTCAGCCAATCAAAAGCCAAAAAGAGCCTGCCATCACTGAAAGTGATGTTCCGAAAAAGAAATTTTTTTGAAGCTGAATATTGACTTGTACTTTCATTCATATTGAATATGTGCATGAATAAATGTTTTTCTTTTAATGTTAAAACTGTTTAAGTGTGCCATTTGTCATAAGGTACCTTTTAATTCATCCTCTGATGATTTTTCATGAATCCAATTTCTGAGGTAGCCAATGTTTCGAAACGAAACACATTGAATCAGTATGAATCCAGTGTCTTGAAACTGAAAAATAAAAAATACGATGCGTTTGCTCTACGTGAACAGGCAACATCTAATTAACTTTCCGCAATTTCAGGATCTTCCCTCTAAACCAGTACTTTTGAGAACATTCGAGCATATTACGTAACCAATTCTATAAATGAAGAATTCGTGACATTTTGCGTCAGAAGAAGAGACTGCTTTTCCCCCTCTACTGCTGCTCTTCTGTTTTGTCATTGGATGCCGCCTTACACTCAGCTACAACAATGTCTAGAATTCTGATGTGACCAGATTGCCAAGCTTCACTCATGTGCCCGACTGCCACAATATTACATATATATATATAAGGAAAAAATGATTTTGAGGAGGCTATGTGCCCACCATAAGATGTCAACAAGTGGACTTATCCTTTTTGTCAATGAAACAAGTCAGATTACCTTTTGCCCTTTAAGGTATCAAGATGAGTAGAAGCATTCCAGCTGACCATGTCCAAAATGCTGATGTTGGAAACATAGACTGGGGAATTTCCTTGTTTTGAAGAATATAACCCAAACTTTCAGCATGAACAAAAATCTCAATTTGAAGACAACTATGCTTTCAATGCTTGGAACCACCAGAAAGTACTCAAAGGGTACTGGGAGTCATTAAGATCTATTAAATCTTTTTCTCATAAACTGGTTACCTTTTAAGAATTGGATTCTTTTATTCACCAAGTTAAAAAAAAATTCCTTTCTGAAATAGTCAGCAGATAGGCCTCATAAAACTGTCTTGATTGAGCTTTTTTGCAGTGAGAAGGAAGTGCACTGGACTTTTTTCTCCAGAAAGTCTTTTCTTCTGCTTCCAGTGTTTTAGAGTTTAATGGTATCAGAGAAACAACAAAGTCGTCAACATCATGCTTCAGGAATAAGTTCAAAGGCAAATTCCAGCTTATGTCTTTTTTTGAGATCATCCAACACCTTAGATTATTGAAGAAATTTGTCTTTCTTTGGAATCCTTCAGTTTCTGCTCATTAAATGATTATCTTGGTGATCAAGAACAGGTGATGCTGAAAAAATTCCAACCTTTTTCATTCTACTCAGTTTTAGAAAATGGTTAAGTGTCCAAATTAGAGTTGATTGATGACTGAGAATTGGAGTTCATTGTTTTAAGGTCTTATGCATTTTGCTTCAGTCAGATCAGGAAGTACTTTGGCAGCTGGTAACAGAAATTAAGTTTTACCAGCAGAAAGTACTTAGTTGTTAATTATATTTTCTGCTCTTAACTCTTGTTCTTTTTCTGAGAAAGGTACATCAATTAGTCTTTAGTCAGTTCAGCATGCAGCTCGTACAGAGTTATTCAATTTAAATGGGAAACCATTACTATGTAGGAGTATGATAAGATCGTGCATTGTGTATTTTAATTCATCTTTTCGCTCCAAATTTCAATTTTGGCTCCAAAATCTGTAGCTTTATTTCATCAGCTGTCTGCCACATCAGTCAGGAGTGAAACTTCCGCAATTTTTTTCAAATGAAGACTCTATCTGTGTAAAATTTCGAAGTGGAATTTTAGTATGTGGCCATGAAAAAGTCTGAATGTATGAGTGTTATACCTTGCATTGGCTGGAAAGGATATGGAACCTAGGAAAAGGCACTAATAGATCATCCATACTGATTTGGGGCTCATTCAAGGCTAATCTCACAGCTAATGAGGAAAACAAGTGATATGAAATGAAAACAAATACTGCTGAATACCACAATGGCCGGCCGACATTTATGCTCCAGTCATTGTATATTTTCTGAAACAAGATATTTTAAGAGTAGGCTTAGATCTAATAAACACTGTCATCAAAAATATCGTGGTAAAAAATACAGTACCTACAAATCATCGCACATATGTGTTTTCAGGTTTTAAAAGTTGTAAATGCACATTCGCATAATGATTTGGGAACACAAGAAGGAAAGAGGGATTCTTTTACCTTTATATTTCATATTTTTGAGTGAACTAATAAATTTTTGCTGATAAAATAAGAAGAAAACTTTTAAGCAATTAAAAATTTAAAAGGAGTAGAAATTTAATGCAACTTATAGAACTTAACAGAATTTTAAATTTACATAGTTCATTAACAAAGGTCATTAATAAATTAACCTTTTTTAAAAAAATTTACTAATACCTTTATATGAAAAATACAGTCTAAAAATGCTTAGAAAAAGGAAAATAAATAACTACATGAGGTTATATCTATAAAAATAGCTTACTTAATTATCAAATTATTTTCTTTCACATTTCTTAATCTGATATTGTTTTAGTGAAAATAATATTTTGTATTCATTTATTCTTAAAGTGTTGTTACGTTTTCATGTATCGCATGCAATCAATTTTTTGGATGTCTATTTGTTAGTTATGACAAAAGTCAGTTAAATAATGTCAATATGAGATTTGAAAAATGCATGTGAGCGATGTTATCGTCATGCAATGATTTGTAGGTACTAAATTTTTTACCATGATATTTTTAAACGGCTATTTTCGACCACGATATTTTAGAACTGTGATGCTTCCTCTTTGCTTTTTTTTTACTCCCACAATGTTTTTGCCTTGCATTGTTTTCGGCTGTAACTGTATGGATAGCAGCAATTATGATTTTGTGTATGAAGAGGACATAAATTCTAGTACAGAAAGTATTGAAAACAATGATCACATCCCAAAAATTGGACAGTGAATTTTACGAACTATTTGGTTACCTGGATTCTGGTACGGTCTTTAAAGGATTTACATGTTCTTTTTTTTTTTTTTTTTTTTTGCCTTTTTGAATAAAGGCTGCATTCAACCGCTCTAAAAAAGTTAAAGCATTAAAGTACTTTTCCTTTACTATTGTAATTTTTACGTACTAATTATTTAGAGTATTCTATTATAATTTTTTAGTCCAAAAGGGTGTTATCCCAGGAGGGCTATTTAGCCTCGAAAAGGCATTTTGTGTCGAATCCCTTTTCAAATTGCTGCCATCAAATATTATCTTCCTATATTATATTTAAAGAAATTAAATAATGAAGAATCTACATGAATGTATGCATGTTTCTCATACTGTGAAAAAACAATGGCACGTAGAATCATTAAATTTTGAACACCATAATCCTCCACGCAAATATAGATACCTGGAAGCCCGGATTTGAATTTGTTGTAAATTTCATACTTTGTAAAACTTTAATGAATTTTTGATTAAAAAACTCAGCTAACAGAAAAGTACTTATGTTTTTTGTGAGATTATTGGATCTGCATATAAGCCCCCCCCGTCCCCATAATTTAACTTTTTATAAAGCTAAATTGCAGGAGAATTAGGCCCATTATCACAAGGCATTTGTTTCACACAAACAGCTGTTTTGGACAATTTCTCAGCCTGGTTGACTAGTGAAAAAAAGATGTGCGATTTTTTCCCTTCCTTTCGGAAAAAATTGCAAGTGTTCGTTTTCAAGCAGTCAGCTGTCAACTTCGAATGCTATCAGCTTGTTTGCAATGGAGAACTAGTTTTCCCTGTGTTAACCACAAAGCGATCTGTGGTGATTGGCTGTTGTGACAAAGCAAAAAAATTGTTCCAAACAGTTATTCTTCCGAAACAAACTGACATGTGATAGCAGCCTTATGGGGGTTGCCTTAAGTTCCAAATATTCATGGCAGATACACAAAATGTACAGTACTTTTTCAGAAAGTAACATTTCAGTTTTATTTCTGTGCACATCTTTTCATTTTGGCTACCAGTATATATTACTGTACGTGAGTTTTAAGTAAGTTGTGTAAAAAACTAAATAAAAATCAGAATTCTCCTTTTTCATGATTTTTATTTTATTTTAAAGTTCATTTTTTAACTGAGTAAACGCTTTTGTAGTTAGCATAAAATACAAAACTAAAATATATATTTTCTTATATTTAAGTTTATTTACAGCTTAATGTAAAAATATACACTTCTTTACAAGAATAATATAAGGTAATCAGAGAATAAATTACTAAAATGTCATCAGTGGACATTTATGTAAAATTTGAATTCCCAAAAACAGTATTTTATATACAAATGTTTAAAATAAAACAGTCATTGTTCTAATAAAACCACAGAAAATAACATCAAACTACAAAAGAGCAGTAATTCAAATGTGGCTTATGTTTTGGAGATACTAGACTGAACATGACACAGAATTTCCAGTGAAACTTTTTCTAATGCAATACTCACACATAAAAATGCTATAAAAATATCTAATACAAAATATCACACCAAAACTTACGCTACTTTAATTTTTCACACATAAAAATTTCATATTTTTCTGAATCAACAGAGAAATGACTACTCTCTTATACTTTTCATTCTATGATAGTTTTATGCTTTCCCCAACCATGGAAACATTTTGTGAATCGTTTTGATTCTTTTCCTTTCAATGTAAGCATGAGCTTTCGTGGTTGACCTTGCTGTTTAGCTCGCAGGCTCTGTACATATACCTGCATAAATAAAAGAAAACACAGTCCGAATGAGAATGTATATAACATATCATAAATAATATTCAATGTACACAATGACATTTAATTAAATTTCATTCAAGAATTAAGAAACGTGCATGCTCATTCCAAATCCAATGTCTGTGATACTGACATGAATTTCTACACAGGGATCCACTATACTTGTTAAGAGAGATGACAGTACAATAGGTACAGGATATAGGTTGTGTTATTTGAGCATGGCAATGCACACAAGAGCTATCTATCTAAGGGAAGGGATGCCTTTGTGAAGGACTTTTTAAGGGACTCTCATTCACATTGCACATGGAAAAAACTATGAAAATTAACTATACAAGCAATCTGTTTGAGCTTCCGGAACCTTACTTAACCATTGGCTAGGCCACATCAGGATGCATACATACTATTGTTAAAGTTCTTTAAAAATACCTTAAAGAATGATGGAATTCCCTGATGAATTTTTAAAAAAATTCCAAAAACAATTTAGGCAGAAATTAAGAAAGACTTGAAAATTAAGAAATTAGACTTTAAATAAAAATATTAAGTTTTAGAACAGAAGAAAAAAAAATAAAATTACATAAATATGTAAGATAAAAATACACAAAGCAAAATGCTAACATTAATTTGTGATTACCCCTTTAACCTTAACCCCTATTTTAATTTGAATATTTCTTCTTTCTGCCCTAAAAATAGTAATTATTTATAATAAACCTCTCTGACCATGTCATTTCAAAACTAATTGGCCAATAAAAACCTACTGAAACTGAAATCAACTCATTTTTGGAATCATAACTTTTTCACTTAAGTTTTTCAGGGTACAAGGGATTCCTGTTCTCGCTCACTTCTAGTTATTAACCATGTTATTATAAGAGTACGTAAAGACGTGATCAAGGTAAGTATGCAAATTGCATCCAGTGCCATGTGTAATCCATAATCTCAATGTACTTCTCCATTCAGAAATAAAATGTGTCAAACTGGAACAAAGACTAACATTTGACTGCAAGTTTATACGCAAGTATGCGGGCGTGAGCACGTGTATGCATGCATGCATACACACAAAGATATCATATATTATTTATGTAATTTATCATTTAAAAATGAAAATTTACTTTAATGTATTCTGCCCATAACTAAGGATGCTGTATGCAATTTGGGGAATCCTATGTTAATACTGATTACATAATATTATTAAACAGTGTATAAAATATTTAGAAAGGCTAACATTTTAGGAAATAGTTAATGATAAAATTCCATTTATTTAACTGACAGGCTAACATAACTGTAAACTTTTCCTCCTCATCAGTCTGTAACTTTATCACATACAGGATGTAATATTTAGTAAACGTATCAAATCTAGACAAACAGGAGTACCTCATAGAATTAATATTAAGTATTTAAGAAGACAAAAATTTCATAATTTAATAATTCATAATTTAATTTGATAATTTTTTTAAAAATTCCACTCATTTTTTACTGACAGGCAGTCATAATTCTGAAAAGTGAAAGAAGATAATGCTTTTTTCATACTGTAGAGCCATTAGATTATTTTGAAGCAGAAGACATGAAAAATGAGCAATGACCTCAACAGGACTTGAACCTGGACCTCTTGAATACGTGCTGAGTGTGCTAACTGTTACACTATGAAGGTATGCAAAAAGGAGAGAGAAAATACCTTATAGACTCCCTCTTTTAAAAGGCGACTGGGGATTAGTGGACCCAGTCACTAAATCATGGTGGTGAAGAATCAACATCTACTACATTTTTTTGGTTTGGGTGCACTGTAGAATTATTAGGGTTTTTTGATGCAGGAGACATGAAAAATGAGTAATGCCCTCGGCAGAACTTGAACCTGGAACCTCTCGAATACATGCCAAATGTGCTAAACGTTACATCTCGAAGAAAGGAGAAAGAAAATACCTTATAATACCTTCAGTAATATTTATTGTACAATATAATTTCTGCCTTTACTTATGACCTCTTGCCAGCGTGATGGTAATCTGCAGATACCATTTTTTAAAAATAAAAATGTCTTGTTAGAGGAAAAGAACTCTAGTAGTGCTTGGTAGACATCTGCTTCAGGAATTTTTTCTCTTCAAACAATTTTATGAGAAGAGACACACTTGATAATCAGATTGCGCTAAGTCTGGGGAGTAAGGTGGATGCAGCAGAACTTCTCAGCCTAGCTCTGTGATTTTCTTAACAAGTCACCAAAACGCCATGTGGTCTAGAATAATTATTATGCAGTATGATGTGCTCTTTTTTTTTGGGGGGGGGGACTGCTTTCTTTATATTGTTCATTTGCTGACAGTATCTCTCTGAATTCAGCTTTTCTTTAAGTTTCAAAAGCTTGTAATGTACATGTCCTTGGACATCCCACCATATAAACACCATTCTTTTATTCAAGATCAAACCATTTTAGAGGTGGAGGAGGCAGTTTGTCTGAGCTCACAGTTCCTTTTCCTAACTATGTTTTCGTAGGTAATCCACTTTTCAACCCCAATTGTCATTTGGCCCCAAAATGGTTAATTTTTATTCCAAGCAAGCACAACTGTGCATATCACGACTCAATCAGGCAGAGTTTTTTCACTTAATGCATGATACATCCATCTAGAATATTTATAAATCAATCCTAGCTTCCAAATATGGTCTGAAATAATTTGCTGAGCAGAATTAATCTGTGATGAAGATAATTTCTAGTAATTTCCATTCAAGGTTACAAATTTTAACACAGATGAAATTCTAACAAGTGTCAAGTTATATTAAGAAATTTATAATTATTTACATACTAATATATGCATTTTCATTTATGTTTCAAAGAAAAATTTAATAAATAAAAGAAATAGGCTTTCACTGTCCCATTTGGAAAATATTCACTGAAAACTTAGAATGTTTTCATGATTTATTTACTTTTTAGTTTAAATTAAAGTACAGTATTTATTGATAAGAATATTTAAAATAAATATCAGCCTAGTTTTCTGCACATCTGAATTACAAAATGCAATCAACAAAAATGTCTTTCAGGCACCAAACTTTAGATTTTAGGAGGGGAAAAATGTATAAATTTGAATTTTTTCCCCCAAATTTGAATTTATTATTGTTGTTTATGGATGTTTAGATAAATATTTAGAGAGCAACATTTAAAATTTATTTTAAATATGTATCATTTTGATAAACTTTCCTTTTCTTAAAGGAATTTTTTTTTCTGGCCCATGAGAATATTTTTTTTAATGTCAGCTGTTTTCTCATATTGTATATTCAGCTCGTATTCAGTTTCAATTTGAGATCACTGATATAAAATGTTCTGCCCATTAGTTATATTATACACAGTATTTACCTGGGCACTTTTGTATGCTAATTTTATTTCCACTTCACTGCATTTTGCACCAACCCATATAAACACGTGTGTTCCATTATCAAGAATCATGATGTCATCATCTGCAAGATCATCTTGACAAAAATCAGAACACTTTTCAGA
The DNA here is from genome assembly GCF_044657685.1 of Stegodyphus dumicola. Taxonomy (NCBI): domain Eukaryota; kingdom Metazoa; phylum Arthropoda; class Arachnida; order Araneae; family Eresidae; genus Stegodyphus; species Stegodyphus dumicola. The sequence continues at coordinate 139,630,552 of NC_140771.1, read as the reverse complement.
GATAGAGAAATATCCTTTTTCATTAGAACACCTAAAGAGTCTTGTATGGTTCATAAAATCAGCATCCTATATGAGAGAAAATATTTATATCTATTAGAATTATTTATAATTAGTTGTAACTAAATTTACTTCTGCTTCTAATATATAAAAAATGTAAGTCATAAAAGTTAAACAATCATGCATGAATACTTAACATTTTAAAATAATTCAGACTTTATACCCGGGCAGACTTGTATAGGAAACACAGATCTTACGTTAGAAAAGACAAATGTGTGTGCCATGGATGCAGTCAGCTGATCAAGGTCAAACGAAGTTTCCTTTTCTTTCCTTTCCTGTGTAATGTGAAAACACGAGAAAGCATGGATGAATCTGCCCTATCCGTGGAAAAACATGAGTGTTCGTTGTTTAGCACTGATTGGGTTTAGTTAAAGCAGAGGCGAGTTTTATGCTCCGAAATTTATATGTAGTTTAAAATACTGTAAATGCATTTAACAATATTTTTATTTTAAACATTGCATACAGAAAAGATTTTGATTAATTAACATGAGTAAATTTTTTTTGTTAGTACAAAACTTGAATTACATTTTAATTGATCTGTCCTCATTTAATCTTTATTTAATACTTTTTATTCATTATCAAATTTTGTTTACTCTTATTGCCATGTCGTAAAATCAATATACAACTTTAAAGTTGGATTTATTCTTTATTTTTTAATTATCTCATTTTTATTCCAATGTATTTCCTACCATAGTGAGTTTCATGTATTTGCTTATTCCACTCATCTTCAAACTAGGTGTTATGAAAAAATTTTTTAGGATCATAGGGTTACTGGAAAACTGCATAACAGAAATCCAAACATATTATAAAATACAGTCCATTGAAAATATATATATGCACCCAGAAAAAATTGAGCCACAGCTATCAAACATGGTATGCAAATGTGGTTTGGCGAGTTGTGTAAATGAATACTCTTGCAGCATCACTCAGCATTGTGGAGCAATACAATGCACATCTGAAGTGCACAGCCGGTAGAATGTAAAAGGGCAGATCCAGTAAGTGATGGGCATTTACAACTGTGCTGACAGCTTGAATACACAACACTGTATTGAAAAGTGCCTTTAAGACATACTTGACAGCATTATGAACAGATGTCAGACTTTGAAAGGGGTCGCCCCCATAGGCTAAAAGAGGCCGTTTGGTCAATTAGGCAGATCAGCTGGCATATGGTCAAAGCGATAAGGTCATTGTCCATTGTTGGAACCGGTGGCTCAGCGAAGGCCTAGTCAGTCAGCGTAGAGTCTCGGGATAAGCCCAGGTCACCAATGCATGAGATGATCGCACAGTTAGAAGAACTGCCATATCTGCACTAACAGTTATGTTATCATCAATTCAATTCCAGTTGCCAACTCACATGGATCCTAGAATAGCCAGGGATATGATTAACATAAAATCAGGTGATGCTGAGTTCAGATCTCTACGTCCATCAAGTCGCCTGCCACTGACACCCCACCATAAGCAGCACTGTCTTGCATGGAGCAAATTGGACAAATCTGATCTTCAGGGATTAATCATGCTTTTTTTCTCAATCTTGACCGCTGCATATGTGTCTAGAGATGGAGAAGTCAGTAGTCAAATGCACCATTTGTTACTGAGTGGCACACAGCCAGAACACAGAGTGTGATAGTCTGGAAAGCTAGGACAACCATTCACCATTAGTCATGCTACAAGATACTCTGACTGCTTATGCTAGCAGGTCATCCAAGTTCAGTTTTCAATCAGGACAATGCTCAGCCACATGGAGCATGACTTTTCCAACAATGTCTTCATGTTAATATCATCAAATGGCCTACTTGGCCTCCAAATCTGTTGCTTGTTAACATGTTTGGAATATGTCAAGCAGGCAAATTCACCTGTGTAAAAATATGTCCGAGATCATTGACCAGTTGCTGCATTTGCAGCACAATCTACTGCAGAAGGGCATTGGCAACCTTACACACTCCTTGCCCAACTGAGTATTGACTAGTATAGCTGCTAGGGGTTTCTTTACCACCTACTGGTTTTTATTCCTTGTTTCTTTACCATAAATAAAATGATTTTTTCAGCCAAATTTTTGATCAATTGTTTATCAACTCATACACTATACTACTGCTCAGTTTTGTAACTGTGGCTCAATTCTTTCTGGGTGCAAGAGTGTACATATTCCTGAGAATTTGGGTAAAAATTTGGTAAAGTTTAGGCGGCTTATTAATTTATAAATAATGTGATATTAAAAACACTTTTCATCAATCATATTAATGAAGTTAAAAAACTTTAAAATATCACAATGTTGCTAAAAAGTAGACTGTTTCCATGTGGCTAATTTTACTGCCTGGATAAGATACATTTTTTAATAATCTAGAAGATAAATGAACTATTTTATGTTGTGTAGAAAGGCAACAACTGTGATTTGGTAAAAAAAGATTTTTTTTTTTGGTTGCAAAATTAAGGCAACAATACTTCTTTCAGATTAACACATTAACTATTTCTTCATCAAGCAATTACCTGAAAATCAGAAACTGATTTACTTAATCTCTAAAAATAATCATACATTCACATTTACAGAAAGGTTAGGTTATTTAATTATGGCAAAGCCTCGAGGGCTATTTGCCTGAAGGGAGGGATGCCTTCGTGGAGGACTTTCTAAGTCCTGGCGTCCTGGTTCGTAAACACATTACACATGGGGAAAACCACGAAAAAACCCATGCAGCCAGCCCGTTTGCGGGATTCGAATCTCGGGCCGAACTACCAGTGTTCAGCGACTTTACCGCTCGGCCGCTGGTGGGCTCCACATTTATAGAAACTATCAGTAGTTATTAAAAAAATACTGTTCTCCTAGAATGATCAGCATTTGCCATGATATATTTTCCAGACTATGGATGACACAAAATACACTGCCAGCCACCCAAATTGCAACACCAAGAAAGACAAGAGATATCACAACAAAATTTATTTAGTAGATAACATGTTGACCAAGTATCAAATGATCAAATTTATAGACTTCTGTGAATTTGTGAAGTGTGGTTCCTTCCAGAATCAGTAGGCAGAGTAGCCACCATTGTTGGAGATAATTGCTGCCACATGCCTCGGCATTGATTCAAAGAGACTTTGGATCTGGTTTTGTGGTACAGCAGACCAAGCAGCTTCTACATGCTGCCAAAGTTAATCTGGTGTGGCAGCTTGGGATGTAATCTGGGTCAATCGTTCAGCAACCATGGACCACATGTTTTCTATCGCGAAAGATCCAGAGAGCGAGCTGGCCAGGGACGCAATTTAATCTGGCAATTAACGAAGAACCTTTGGACAATGAGTGCCACGTGTGGTCGCTCATTATTCTGTTGAAATATGGCTGTGGGCAAGCCCTGAAGGTACGGAAGGACAACTGGCTCCAACACCTCGGAGATGTAGTGCTGGCTGTTTAAAGTACTGACAATGTATACTAGAGAAGTGTGAGAGTGATATTCAATCCCGCCCATACCATAATACCCATTAGCAGGACCAGTGTGGCGGTGCATATCACAGCTGTTCAGCATCCTCTCCCTCCGGTGTCTCCAGACTCGAAACTGACCATCATGGTGTTGCAGACAGAAGCGAGACTCATCAGTAATGACAATTTCATTCCATTCTGCCGTCCACATCCTTCTTTCATCGCACCATTGGCGGCAATCTGTGGTTCTGTGTCAAGGGTAGACGAAGCAATGGACGTCTTGTGGACAGACCACTCTAGTGTAAATGGTGTCGAATGGTACGCGCAGACACTGGATGATGCGTTACAGATTGAATGTGCGGTGCTATGGTTCATGATGTGACTGAGAGATCCGTCACTGCCATGCGCACAATGTTCCTGTCATCACGTGAAGTGGTGCACTGAGGTGGATGTGATCAAACAAATCGGTCCATCGTACCCTTTTGCATCCAACGGTCACATATCTGCATTACAGTTGTTTGGTTTCGTCTAACACGACTGCTGATATCCCTGAAAGATAATCCACACTCTCGGTAGGCCACTATCCTTCCTCTGTCGAACTTGGAACTTGATCAAACGATGATCGCTGTTTACTAAAAGGCATAATTGATCGTTTTTTTGAAAAAAAAACCACAAGAAAAACACAATTGCTGAACTTGAAATCGTCGAAAACTCCAAGCCTTAAATAACGCTTTGAAGTGGCGCCACAGGCGCGCTTGATGTGCGTCTGCACTCTAATTGTTTGCATATGTCACCTCCGCTAATGCATGTTGTAAATTTCATGTTATTTGCATACTTCCTTCAGGGTGTTGCATTTACAGTGGCCAAAAGTGTAGCATATTCAATTAAGAAGTACTTTTCAAGACAAGTCTCTTCAGTTAATTTTAGTGTTCAAGGCTACATCTAAGTTGTCTTCTGCACCAATGAAAAGAATTATGACAAAAATTACAACAAATCTGGAGTTAAGAAAAGGGGAATAAAAGAAAAGATCTTTTCCTATTTTGCTTATGGCAGGTTTCCTACCCTCAGAAGATGCTCATATATTTACCTTATCATATGGCTTTTTACCACCAAGGGCAACCCAGAAGAAATTTTCAGGTTCTTCTCCTTCATTAAGAACTTGAATGCTATGAGTTTCCTAAAAAATAAAGCTTTCAGTTCTTAATGCAGAACTAAAATGGGGAAAAGAATACATTTCATTTCAAATATTCAAACTCAACTACTGCAATAACATTAATCATGTTACTCCTCATAAAACTTATTTCCGAAGAATATTTAACATCTGAAATTAAAAATAATATGTTCTTTATATACCATATTTTTGAGTGTATAACATGCATCTATAATTTCAAGCTACACTTTTTTAATTTTATGTATATTCGCCGTAAAATACACACCCAATTCCTCACAAAGAAACCTAAAAATACACGTGCAACATTCTTATCTTTTTAGGTACCTAACTCAAAGATTTTTCCCAGCCTTTCGAACAATTGTATACCAAATACTGACAAGCGATAAAGGGAAACAATATGTGTGTGGGTTAAATGTTTGAGGGAATAAATATTCCTGCAAAGAGGGAGCAGGTGTCCAAAAGAATGCTATTGTAGGGTTTCAAGAAAAGAGGAATATAATTTGGAGTAAGAACGTACTTCCAACTTGAATGAATTCATGAAATTAGAGAGTTAAGATGTTTTCTCTTTCTGTAGTCATTTGAAGCCATGATTTTGAAGTGAAAATCAAAGCTTTAGTAAATCACATTTGTTTTAGTTGCAATACAATTGATATAGTGCTCACTTTAGCAGTAAATAAGAATCCTGCAAAAAGAAACAAACACAATGTTAATTTCAAATGGAAAGTCATTCATTTCGTGAAAGAAAATGGAAATTGTGCTGCAGCAAGGATGTCTGATGTTGGTGAAAAATCCATACACGAGTAGAAGAAAAATGAAATCGTAATAATTAATATGCTTTGCATAAAAGAGTAACAAAATGGCTTTTCCTAGATGAAAATGTTGCAAAGAAAGTCCTAGTGGCAGAATTAATTAATTTTAACAAGAAAATGTACACATTTATTTGTCATAAAGTGGGCTAAAAAGAATGAATGAAAGTGAAAACTTTAAAACAACTTCGAGTAGGTGTAGTAGATTTACAGCACAAAATAATTTAGTTCTACGAGAAAAATAAAAGTGTCGCAAAGGCTTCTGAAAGATTTGGATAATAAATTGATTAGTTTCCAGAAGCATGTTATTGATCTACGAACACACACACAAAAAGTCAGATCTTGGAAATATGGATGAACTCCAGCAATGTTTGATATGATAGGAAACAGAACAATTGATCTTAAAGTAGCAAAAATGGTTCACATAAAAACAACAGGTCACGAAAGATCTCACTTCACCATACTGCTTTTCTGCTTAGTGGATGGTTCAAAATGAAAACCCATCATTATTTTTAAAAGATAGACAATGCCAAAATGTAATTTCCCAAATGGTGTTTTCATTCATGTTCATGAGAAAGGATGGATGGATGAAAATGGTGTAGAACTGTGGATAAGAAATGTTTGGCAAAAGCGTCTTTTTGCCTTAAAGAATCCAGTATTGCCTTAAAGTATTTTATTCTGGGGCATGTTCAGATCTCATCTAACACATAATACAAAGAAATTATTGAAAAAGTGTAATACAGACATGGCGGTTATTCCAGGGGGATTAATGCAATTAGTTCCATCTTTAGATGTGGGTATCAATAAACTGTTCAAAGAAAATTTAAAATGACAGTGGAATATGTAGATATTAGCAGATAAAAAACATTTACAAAAGAAGGCCAAATGCATCATACCAGTTTAGAAATAATGTGTGAATCGATAATAAAAACATGGAATGAAATTAAACTTGATGCAATTCTAAAATTATTTTATATATCTAACAATCCAGCTGGAACAGAATATGATTATCAGTTTATGGATCAGAGTAACAGTGATAACAGTAATCAGAGTAACAGTGTTAACAGTAATCAGAGTAACAGTGATAACAGTAATCAGAGTAACAGTGATAACAGTAATCAGAGTAACAGCTAAAATTTAAGGTGGAATTTATTTGCACTAAGTATAAATGAAATGAAATAAAATTAGCAAAGCAATACCTTGTGTTTGGCGTAGACTTAGTCAAAAACTCAGTCTACAGGTCCCTGATGTTTTATATTTCCCCATTTTATGTTTCACTTCAATGTGTTTCTCTTCTGGTTTTGTACATGAAATGCTTCACATGGAATTTTTACCCTCCCCTCACGACTCTGTACCTCAACCGCTTTGTCAGCAAGATCTATGTACTTCTAACATTTGATAAACAAACTTCATCAGTGACTTTAAGGAAACAATATATTTTCTCACTCACACTATTAAAAAATTATTATTAAATTACCAGAGTAGAGTAAGGAGAAGAAAAATTAAGAATTTAAGGAAGTGACAGAATTTTATAGAGACTGATTCTATGTTACTTAACTTACTGTATCATAAAGTTTGTTTGCTATTTCTTCAGCTAATTTTGCTTCATCTTCATCACTTTTAGAACCAATCCATACATACACAATGCCTGAGTTATTCACTTTGTCAAAAGGTACTTTTAAAATGTAGCTGAAATTACAAGAATTAAAAATTTTGGAAATTTAAGAAAAGAGGAAAAAATATGAAAAAAAAAAAGGGGAATGAAATGTCTCAATTAATTATTAAATGAGACAAAATGACACATTTGGAAATTTGCTCAATTAATAATAATAATAATAATTATACCACATAATAAGCTAAAATTTTCAGAAATACTAAAATTTTACTAAAATCCTATTCTCACTTAATTTTGAACAAAAACAGAAGCAACTAACACGAATCTTCTGTTACCTATATTAGTGATATTTAAAAAGATTTAAAAACAATGTCAATATATAAGAAGAAAAAAAGTCATCTTTTAAGCCTCACATTGACTTTTATTTAAAAATATGACAATAATTTAATTATATTGGGTCATTTGAAAAGTTCTGCAGTTTTCCATATCAAAGGGTATTTTCTTCTAATTATTTTGTTATTGCTGATATGGAGTAATCTTGATTAAAGTGGATGTTTAAATACAATTTTTCTACTCATAATACAAAATTCTAGCCTGTGTTGTGGCATAATTTTCCTTTTAGTGCAGTGTTAAAAATGGGGAACATACATTTTCATCATTTTATGTTCTTTTATTTTCAGGGGAAAAAAAAAAAAAAAAAAAAAAAAAAAGTACTAGTCAGACTGCTCATAAAATTTGTCTTATATATAAAAAAAGTGTTGGTTTTGATGCCACCAGTCAAAAGGTGGTATTAAAAGTTCAAGTGTAGAGATTTCAGCACCGATGATGATGCCTGTTTTGGATGATCATCCTCTGTAAACAAAGACATCTTAAAACTAGCTTGTTGACAGCTTGTGGCTGTGGAATATATATGATTTCATAAAAGTCAAGTCGAAAAACTTAACAATATCTATTTAGTTGAACACATAATAATGCCACTTAAATCGGCAAAGGACTGAGTAAGGATTAATATTTGATTATAACAATTGGCTGCTGCTTTGAATGGACAGAGGGAAAAGTGACTCTTCGTGGATTGACTGCATGTTTCTCACTTGCTGGTTAGTACTGGGTTCTAGCTACTGACACTGTGGTGTGAAGCTGCAATCATACACCAGTACAAATAGACAAAATATTCTAACTGTGATGGAAAAACAAACTGAGAATTCATAATATACAGCTCAAGAACTATCAGGCAATAAACACTCCCAAAAGTACAGCACTTAATCATTTGAAGAAGACAGTTTGTAAGCTGCTACTACCATACCTTAACATAGCAGAATATACTTGTTTGAGTTTCAGCATTTGGTTCTCTGCTGAAAACAAATGAAGAAAGTCATTTTTTTCTTTTCTCTTTCTTACTTTATTTTATTTTATTTTTATTTTTTTATTTTTATTTATTTATTTATTTTTGTACGGTAGAAATTAGAAGTGGATGTTATACAATAATATTACCAGTAAATGGTCATTTAGTAAGCCAAATGTATCTCCTTCAGCAACATTGAGATAAGAGGCTGCATCACAGAAAAAGTAATGCTCTGTGTGTGGTGAGACTGCAAAGGAAATGCATACTGCAAATTTTTACCACTAATCAGATAATAAATTCGGAATAATACTTTTCCCAGATGGCAGTTTTAAAAGCAGAAATTAAAAGCAAAATGACCAGAGCTGACTAATCCTCAAGGCATAGTCTTCCATTATGACAATGCTTGGCTTTATGACAATGAATACCAGACAAAAACTTATTCAATATAGCTGGGATTTTTGTGCCACCTGCCTTATTCCATAGAACTTGTCCTCTTGGATTTTCATTTCTTCAGGTTACTTCAAAATTCTTTAAGTGGCCTGCAGTTCACTTCTTTGAGAGTGTCAAACAGCATGACAATAACTTCTTTACAAATAAAACCTAATGGCATTTTTCAGAAAGGGATTTTCCAGTTATCTGAGAGATGGCAAAAGATCATAGAATAAAACGGTTATTACGTGATTCAATGTTTCTTATGTTTCCACATTGCTTCATTCAAAGTTTTTTATGTTTTCACACTGCTTCATTTATATTTATCATAAAAAACTGCAGAAAATTTTGGATAACCCTATAATATAGGTTATACTTAATTTATACTAGCAAAATTAATAGGTTTTAATGAAAAATTTTAAATTGGCATAAAATTTAATAATTGTAAGATTACAATATTAACATAAAATTTAAAAATAAAAATTTTGAAACACTGTAAGGGTCTTATTTGCTAAACTTGTAAAGTCTGACAGTGTATATACTCATAACAACAGGATAAAATTAAATACTGTACAATATTAAATAACTTGACATACATATTTTTTAAACATACATCCTGCACACATACATAATTTTAATCAGTGGGAGATAAAAAGAAAAAAAAATAACTAAAATAATAATAATAATAATAATAATTCCATAGCTTCTTCAACTGGTACTACTGACAACTTAGCACAGCTATTATTTTGCAATGAAAACAGAAAAGTTAAACTACATGTTATTTTTCAAGCTATTGACAGCCTGCATTAATCATTCAGTTACCAAAGTTCTCAAGTTTCAGCTAAAAAATAATAAATTGTTATTTATCATTTATTATAATAAGCCTATTTTCAGCATTTCTGATTTTCTTCAAATTTTTTCACTTAGAAATCATAGAAATTAAAACTAACTAACGAAAAAATTCAGATAATTAATTGCTTATTACTTAATACAATTATAGATTAGAATGATGAATAAATAATTGAAATGAACTTAGCAAAATAGCATATGTGAAACAGATATGTGCATCCTTTCCTGTCATGATGTTTTAATTTTCATATAAATATACAGTAATAATATAGAATAATGTGGAAGATTAGTAAAATTATAACTTTTAGTTAATTACTACATTATATAAAAATCAGACAGATGGCCCTGCTTTTCATTTCCCGGCCATTTTAATGTAAAATCTTGAATTCATACTTACCAGAAAGCAGAGTTTAAAAGACTAGCATCAGGTGTAACCTATGAAGAGAAGATGCTTGGTTGGGAAACAATTATACATAAAATACTTCATAATATGAAAGTAGAATAAGCATAATTGCACATCAATTTATGTAATCATAAATAAATAAATAAATAAAAAAAAAAAAAAAAGACAAGAAATGTGTCATTATGTGAAAATAGTAATACTTAATTAATCATAAAAATAATATTAATTAACCCCATAAAAATTATAAGCAGATTTGATAGAAATCACTTGAATACACTAAAAACATGTACATTCAGGTAATCTGTAAAGCTGCAAAATGCACTAAAAAAAATAGAGCAAATATTTTACTATTTCAAAAAAATTTCAAAAACATGAAACTGAATACAGCAATCACAGAAACAAAACGGAAAGGCATACAACTTAATAGAAAATATTTCATAGTTGGAAAAAATTGGTACTCTATTGCTTGAGCAAAAATTAGTGCCTCTTTTATTAACTTATCTAGAGCATTCTATTATTTTTTAAACTGAGATTTAACACATATTTATTTTTTTGCTCACCATATTAGCTATCCTCAGTAAATGTTCATTAAATCACCAATGTAAAAAAAATAAATCCATTTAGGTTTAAAATTTCACATGAAAGCCTAGACTTTTGATTTACCTGGATGCATCGTGTGCATATGGGGCTTCCATTAGATCTAATATGAAACATTTCCACAGCAGTACTAATTTTAGGGTCTTTCCTTTTGCCTCGATGAATAACAAAATGTCTTTTAAAATGAGAAAGAAATTTGAGATTCTCTTGTTGCTGGAAGAAATAGTAAAAATTCATTACTAAAGTGTAATGAAAGGCAAGGCAAATAAATGAAGGACAGATAATGAAAAAATACTGTACTTGATATGTTCGAACAACTTCTAATTTATCTCCAAATAATGATTCAAATTTCTTCTGCAAGCTAGTTAGAGAAGAAGACATTTGACATTAATTTCAAATGAAATCCAATCATTTATTTCCTGAGGGATAAGTGCATTCTCTCTTTAATATCAAAACAAAATGATATAGATGACGATTTTAAAGCATACAATCATTTTTAGGAACAATGTTATTTCTAAAGGCAGCTGAAGTAAAATAAACTTTATAACTTATTTCCTTTTAAACCTTTTATTTCATTTAAATTACATAGAAGAAATAATGTATTGGGTCTTCTGGAAAGTTCTGTGGTTTTCAAACAGAAGTGCATTTCTTTTATTATCTTGTTACTGCTGATTAGGTGTGATTTTAATTGAAGCAGAGTGCAAATACTGTCTTTTCTGTTTACACTGAATAATTCTAGTATGTGTGGTGGCATAATTTTTGTTTCAGTGCAGTGCTAAGAATGGAGAAAACAAAAAGTTCATTGTCATTATATTACACTTTTATTTTAAAAAAAGAAGAAAAAAAATGATATTCAGACTGCTCATAAAATTTGTGCTGTACGTGGACAGTTTCTGATAACAGAGTTCAAAGGTGGTTTGAGAAGTTTTGGTACAGAAATTTAAGCCTAAAAAATGATGCCTGCTTTGGACAACTATATGCTATAAAAAAAAGGATGTATTATGGCTGAAAATCCACATTATACAGTTGAGGAACTATTAAATTGACTAAATATTCCAAAAATGTATAATACATGATCATTTGAAGAAGATTGGATGCTTAAGACACTATGATGTATGGGTACCCAATACTTGAACAGAGAAGAATATGTTATAGTTTCAGCATGCGATTCTTTGCTAAAAGAAATAAAGAAACTAATTTTTAAAAACAGTTATTATTGAAAATGAGAAATGGATACTATACAATAATGACACAAAAGAAAAAAAGATCACGGTATAAGCTAAAATAACCACCTTTAATTAATGTTGAGAGGAGAGGAAGCTACATCCACAAAACATAATGTTCTGTATATGGTGAGTCTACAAAGAAATCGTATAGTATGCATTTTTTGTCATCAAATCAAACAATAAATTCAGAAAAATACTGTTCCTAAATGGCAATGTAGAAGTAGAAGTTGAAGCAAAGCACCCAGAACTGACAAATTGTTATCTTCCATCATGATAATTCTCGGTTTTACTTTTTGATGAATATTAGTCAAAGACTTGATGAGTAAAATGGGATGTTTTGTATTCATGTTGCATATTTACTATGCCTTGCCTCCACTGGATTTTCATCCATTCATTTCTTCAAAATTTTCTGAACTGGCAGAGTTCATTTCTTCAGAAACTGTCAAAAAGTACCTTAGTAACTTCTTTATGAGTTATTTTTAAAAAAGGAATCTTTCATCTGCCAGACAGATGTAAAAAATTTTGCAGATGACCCAATAGATCAGCAATTACATAAATAACGATTTTACTTTTGTAATAATTTATGCTTTTATATTTATACACCAAAATCTTCTGGATAAAGTTAGAAAAATGCATTAATAAAATACACATACAGTAGTTTAAAAGTATGATATTCATAAAAACAGCAATTTATAAAACACATAAAAAAAGTATTTTCATTTTTAGAAATGTAGCAATTTCCAACAAACATTTTTAGTGCAATATTAATTTCATTAGCAAATCACACAGCACAAATACCTGAAGTCATTGCCTAAACAGAGATTTATTTTATAGTTTAATGTTTTTCATACACTGAACTATAAAATGAATCAAGAACCATTATTTTTCATACAGGTAGTTTTTTCTCTAGAATGAAGTATAAAAATAAGTTACATGGGGGGGGGGACTGGAAATGCTCAACCATTAAACTAATTGATACAACATTATTTTTCTCTACCACAGTAGTTACACCAGATTTAGAATAAGCAGAAGTTTAATTCACTAGGTTTTTAACTGTATTTCCAACATTAATATCTACCTGTAAAAAAATATATATCTAATGAAAATGCATATTTTTTAACATTCATTTAACTATATTATTTAAATTGGAAATCAAAAGAATGTGTTCTTTATAGCTTTCTAATCACAGCCTTTCTGAAACATTTAGTAAAAAATAGAGTAAATGATATTTTATAAAAGCCACCTAGACAGTATAATGGTTAGGGAAGCCGACTGTGATACCAAAGGGCCCGAGTTCGAATCCCAGAGTAGGCATGGTGGTTTTGTCCATGGCGTTTGTCCGTCCCCTCACAGGAGGCAAAGGTGGCCCACCTATTAGGAGCCTCCATAATAAAGTGATCACTCCTTCCTGCCTTAGTAGTGGCCAATGTCTGCATGCAGTTTAGCCCTGCCATTGAGGGGGATATTTTATAAAAATTTCTGAAAAGAACTTATAGAACTGGCTATAATGACTAATGATTTTTCAAATATTCAGTAAATACCATAATGATAAGTCAATAGAATGCTTCAAATGTTAACTTGAAAACAGTTAAAACTGTAAGCTTTATAGTTATTATTAAATTTACTGAAGTTTTTTTTAAACCTTCACAATTTAAAAAGGCAGCTGAAAAATAATGTTGCCATTAATTAAAACTTTAATTCAGACAATCATTTCTTAATCAAATTGTGACATGAAATAACCAGACTTAATCAATAACTACTCTTAAAAATTAAATTAAAAAGTACACCAAAAAGATTAAATTGGAGTAAAAAATGCAAAAAAAGTAATAATTATAACCAATGTAATAAAAAATTTAAAAACATAATCTAAAAGCTACTTCTAATCACTAAAAAGTATGAAATAAAATAACTACCACTTCTTGACCACAACACTCAAAAATTGCAGTTGCTCTTAAACTTTTCACATTTATATTTGCAATTTTTGAGTATTGTGGTCAAGAAATCATAATTATTTTATTAGAAACAGCTTTTAAATTTAAAAAAATTCTTTAATATTTTATTTTTCATTTTGAAATTTATTGAACATCATTTTCTGTATGAATGTAGAAAACAATGTTTAATAAATTAATATTTTAAACTAATTAATTAAATCTCATGCTTAATAAATTAAGCATCAGATGTCTATTAAGCAACTGTAATTTCACTCAGTTTTAATTAAATTTTGCATAATTGATTATATTTTGTAAATTCTTAATGTTATGTTCATATTTAACATATGATTTAACTAGCATTTTTCAGCAGGGCTGTAATACTTTATTAGCTAGTAACGCCCACTATCTATTACTGAGATGTTACATGAATCCTTTCTTGTAAGGCAGAATGTAGTTTAATGACAGAGATTTGAACATTAAAAATAACTTTTTACATCAAATTAAATATTAAATCATGTATCTAAAACTTATTCAACATGTTTATTTCTATCACAACCCTTGTGGTTGGCAGCCTTGCCCTGTCAGCTGAATGATGAAACAAGCAGCCATCTTCATCTTTTTTAAAAATAAAATAGCTGTGTTAATAAATATACTTAGTTCTATCACATTTTTTGCAGAAGCTTGGTCATTTTATGAGCTGGAAATTCCAGCTAATGCAGTTTAAGTCAACATAGTTTTAAATATGTGATTTTAATATATATTTTATTTACTCGTATACTTTCTCCTCTTTTATTACTAACTTTATCATACAAAAATCGAGGGGAGACAATCATGCAAATAATTTAATTATGAAGGATATGGCTGTAGTAATAGTTACATGAAGGTAGTCCTCAAAAAATATTCATGGACAAACTACCATTAACTAACACTATAGTTTATTTAAGAGAAACCAAATTTCATTAAAAATACATAACAATATTAATATTATAGTTTGGCCGCCTCATCCACGACCATGAGCGCAAACACGCATGCGCCATTCGGACCGAATTATTCTCAAAATAAGTTGGAAAAGTGGGGACTTTCTTTCCCTCCAACATAGCTCTTTCCAGAGAAGAGAAGACCTTTCCCGTCGCAGCAAGTAATACTGCACCTTTTGGATGAGTCTATGTGTTTTGGAAGAAAGCCAACCAGGGTTGCGCTCGAGACGGTCAAACAATACCAATATCTAATAAGATATTTTTATTTATATTTCTTTTATCTTGAATCTCACCCACATTTATTATTCTCCAGTGCTACACCTTAAGCCTCAAATTATTTAATGCTACAGAAACTGCTGCTTGCATCATTTGTGGCAGCTTTCAAATTGTCACTATCGTTACTAGTATTCTAGTTTTTGTCATCATTCAGTTAATCTCCTCATACACAACGATCTTCAGAATTATCATGAGAACTAGATATCACCATTTTCTTGAAGCTTTTCACTATCAAATCCATGAGCAAATCAATTAGCAAGACAAAAACAATGACTACATGGATGAAACCATTTAAAAATTCAGAGAAGCTTGCTTTCTCAATGCATAGAGGAAGGGGAAAATACATAATTTTATGCTAAAAAGTTAAGGAGAAAAATATATGAGTAACTATGGTAATCTAATGTTTATATTATGAATGCCCATTGTGAAATTACATACCTGAAAGTAAATGTAAGCCAACCCATGTTACTAGCTTCTCTACCTTGCCAAAAATATACAACACATTGATAACCATCTTCTTGTATTTCTTCTTCTTCAGTTCCTTCTTCATTTTCTGGTACCTCCAAAGGAACCCAGTAACGACAAAGGAAAACATAGCAATCTTCACTATAGAAATGTCCTAATTAATATATTAACAAATAAAAATTAGCTTGAGTATATACATACTCATACACACAGACATATATATAAGGGCTCTCTGCCAGCAGAAAACATGTTTTAACTTATTGATGTTAACAATTAATAAAACTACATAAAGCACTGTATTAACTAGTTACTAAAAAAACATTGTTTTAAATTAGTGCAGTTACATTAAACTACTTTTAATCTATATATTAAATGAGAAAAATATCTCTTTAATTAACATAACAATAGAAAAATAAACACTATTCATTTTTTTATTTATGTCATATTTCTAACAAAAGCATGCACTTAAAATTAAACTTTAATATTGAAAATAAAATAAATAAAAATTAACCTCTACCAGCTTAGTCTCTTAAGAGCACCAATCAGATAAGATATATTATTAAGACTGATGAACCAATGCTAATCACTAAACAGACTGTCCAATAAATATACTTCAGATAGTTTCATGTTTAGGGAGTTATTAAGAAAAGGAGTTTGAATGCAATTTACTGTCATCTTTGAATGCCAGTATGTCTAATTCAAAAAATAGTAAACCAGTAGATCCAATTTGGAGTTTTAATATGCAGAAAGAAGTTAATGAAAATATTATAGTTGCGATAATATGTAAGTTGCAAGAGAGTTGTTAGTGCTTAACTTTACAGAATGAAAGAGCACCAAAAAGTGCAATAATAATATCTGTAGTAAAAAAAAAAAAAAAAAAAGGGGGGGGGACAGAGAGAGCAGTAATCGGGCTTAATTTCTAAAATGAAGTGATGAAAAAGAACCCGAAGATGAAAATCTTCAACCCACCAGCCAGCATGAGAGACTCTTGTCATTTTAACAACTTCAAAGAACTAGCATTTTTTACACTTATAAGATTCCTTCTCTACCAGCGAGCATTTATCCTTTACATATATGATCAGTTTACTAAGATCGGGTTGAAAACTAAGATCGGGTTTCTGGAAGAAAGCTTTGGAAATGCCAAATTCCAGAAATGTAAAAATTTTCTATAATTGAGAGTATAAAAATGCAAAAATTTTTCTGGCTTAAAATTACATTAAGAGCCATTTATTTTTTATCAACTTGAATATCAAATGCCTACATGTAAATTATGCAAGATTTCAAAGAAAAAAGGGCATTCCAGACATAAATGCCAAAGTAAAACATCATATTCAATTACAAAATTTTGCTGACCATGAAATCTGGTGAATATCTTGCCCCAGTTATTCCAACAAAAGTTTGAAAGAATAGATCATTCTTCATTTAGTTAGTCAACATATACAAGTTAAGACATAATATATAAAGAAATTAAATTGCTTGTCATAGTTTTTCATGTTGAACAAACAATGTTTATCAGTTTTCCAATAAGTCCTATTTTTCTTGATGTCAGGATCCCATAAATTTGAAAATATTCTACTGCATGCCATTCTGTTGAAGGCAAGTCCTAAATTTTAATATTTTTTTTCAAAATGTGATTGAAAAACAGACAGAGAGTAATTAACATAATGTGCTTTACAAAACTTAAACTCACTTATTGAGAATTAAACAGATTTACATGAAGTAAAAGCATTATGCCATATTTATCCATTATTAGTACTAAAATGTACTGTTTGGTGGTAGCTTTTGATTCATTTGAGTCACAGTCCTAATTGTACTTTATAACTTAGTTTATATTTATGTTAAGCAATAAATCTCTTATTTGTTTAACATAAATATATATATATATATAATTTGAAATTACTCCAATGATTTGAGCTTTCCGGTTAGTTGAATGCTAAGTACTTAAAATCAGATACTTTGGGGGGGGGGAGGGGTAACAGTGGCAAAATGGCTATTGTAATTCAAGATGTTTGAAGTAAAATCCGAAATGTTCAGCATAACATTATTCACATTAACATTATATATTTTATTTAATTTTATAAATATAGTGTCTTAACAAAAGAGTGCAACTTAGTGAGCACAAATAGCCACTACAACAATAACAGCAATACGAAAGGAATATAAGTAAGATGTCTTGTAATGAATAATGAGAATAAAATGAAATCAATGATAAAATACTTGAAGATTGTCCATAGATTCTTACAATTTAAGGATGGTTCTGCTTTTTTATTCATAACTTTTTAGCAAGCTATCTTAAAATTACACCAACATTTGTAATATGATATTTATTCAGAAATTATCATAGAAAAGCAAGCTTAAGGAATACCAAAATGCTAGGAAACCACAAACATCTAGAAGATGATTAAATAGTCTCATATGTTGCTTACAATTCTTCATATGAAATTGTTCATATCAATCATAAGTACTTGAAAATTATGAAGATTATATAAATGAAAAAGGAGCAGTTGAGGTGAAAAATAATATCATTATTATTAAAGAAATAAAACATGTTTTTCCAGTTTTAAAATCTATTGCTGTTGCATTGAATAAATTCTAAAAAAGAAGAGGGTTCTATTTCAGACTGATGCTAGAGGAATGTGGCTGGCACTAATGGCTGATGATGATCTCAAGAAAAAGGTTAAAGAGATTCAATCAAGCGATAATTTGATACCACATGCTATCTCAAATGGTTCATCCATCACAGATCTAAATTGTCCACTGAGCAGCAAGAAATTTATTTAGTGATACAAATCCCAGTTTATGCCCATATCGCTTCTCAAGCAATATCAGCTCTTTTTACTTTTACATATTTCTCCAATGAAGTATTTAAAAAATGTTTCAGCTTTTACATGGCGGTCTAATTTAAGGAAAACAATTGCAAACAAGATTTCATAGCTCAATGTTTGCACAATGATGATACTGCCTACAAGTATAATAAAAGCTTGTTTGACAGGAAAGTTTGGGAAATACTGAATGCCAGATATGTAAAAATTCATGGAAGTTGAGTGTATAACAATTCACAGCAGAAATTTCTGGTTTAAAGTTATAAAAAGAGTCACCTTATCTGTTATCAACTTCAATAACAAAAGCCTACATTTAAATTATATCACATTTCATTAAAAAAAGTTTTTCAAATATAAAAGTCAAGATATTTTCATAGATCTCAAACTTATAAAAGTACACGTCTTATCTGAATGTGAAATCCTATCAACCCCACGAAAGTCTGTAGAGATCCCAATAGACTTGCATTAATCATTTCAGCACAAGTTTAAAGGAAAAGATTACTTTTTAGTCAGATAACCAACAAATATAAGTAATGGAAATAACATATAGAAAACTTAACAGTGATAAATTCTCATATAGTATCATATGCATTTATCTATTTTCAAATAGTGACATATCATGCCTATTAATGCACACTTTTTGTGATACCAGGATCCCCTAATTTTAAAAATACTCTACTGCACATTTTTTTATTGAAGGTCAGTCTCAAGATTTAATATTTTTTTAAATGCAACTAAAACAGATAAATGGCATTTAATTTAGCTTGTTCTTTATAAAAACTAAAACAGTTTATTAGAAAATAATCGGTTTTCATAAAACCAAGCAATAATCTTATGATTGTGACATCACATTTACCCATTATTGGTGATAAATTATACTGTCTGTTGACAGATTTAGTTTGTCAAAAGTGGTTGATGGTTAAGTCGAGAATGGGCAAATGTTCAATATACTGGTGAAAGTAGTTCTCATGACAGAGAAGCTCAATGCCTGTCATAAACTTTGGAAACTTTTATATATTCCTTTTTCACTTTCTGTAAGGTGTATCCAGCTCCAGAAAGACAAATTTTTGTAACAGACTGGATACAATGGTGGAAGTGGTAATCAATATCATTTGAAAAAGAACCATGTAACTATATTAAGATTTTAGATGTTGAAAGTGGGATTCTAAGTAGTAATCATATACGTGGTTTACAATGTCTTTACAAGTCTTTCATTTGCTTAATCTTTCTTTTCTTTTCCTTTCTTAAAGTTCCTAAAATTTAAAAATATTCCACACAACTTTAGCTTAGCTTAAATAGTGGTTAGTTGGACTTTTACTGTGTTTAAAATAATTTTCTGTTGCTTTTCGTTTATTTAAAGTTAAGTGCGAAATTCTTAAATTTAAAAATAGCAGCTTAAATTGGGCTTCTGCTATAGACTACTTCATGAGAAATGTCTGACTGAATTTGAATGATGGTGTGTAATCTCTGAATAAATACCATAAACAATGTCACTGAATTTGTTTTATTTTAAAATATATTTTTCTCTATGGCTACCCAAACACTGCAAGTATTTTGACATTAGTACAAGTTTTTATGTATTTCATGAGTTTTTTAGCAAGTTACTACCACTTTTATGGCAGAAATTAGTTTTTAGCAGAATGATTAAACAGATTTTTTAATTCCTAGCACATGCTGTCAGGCAATCATGTACAAAATTACACCAAGAAATTGGTGTTCTCTGCAGTTTATCTCTGACTGTGCTAAATAAGAGGGCAAGTGACATTCCTTGGACCAACTCCCAATTTTTATTACAATACTTTGTTGGCAATTGTTAATATCATATTTCCACTGTACATCTTTTATCACACACAATTATATCAAGTGTGAAATGGAACAATTATAAATTATCATACACCTGGAAATAATGGATTGCTTCTGCTTCATTACTCAGCAAATCTAGTAAATAAAAATGTAAAAAAATGCAGAGAAAACAATTAGCCCAAGAAACTTTTGCAGGAAAAGGGTACCAAAAAAGATGAAATTCATATATTATGCATTTGCTTTAATTTGTTTGAAGTTGACATTGAAATAAAAAGAAGTCATTCCTACTTTTCTTTCACAAGCAAGCAAGCAAAAAAAAAAAAAAAAAAAAAAAAAAAAGGGGGGGGGTATTTTAAAGAGTACAGAATAGCATCTAGGACTGAACTAATGTTAACAGAAAAGAGAAAAGTAGAGGCATTGGTGACATTATTTGCAATATATCAGTGAATATCAGCTAATACAAAGTACAAAAAGCATCCAATTTCAGAGAAACTAGGTGCTTACCAATTTCTTCTTCTGGTAATCTAACAAATTTTTTCCCTTCTAATACAAATGATTCCATTGCTTCTAAATCTTCATTCCATTCATCCATCAGAGTTTTCTAAGAGCATAAATATCAAATGAATAATTTCAGATACAGTTTTCTTACTACAATTACATATAATACATAAACAGACACCTTTTAACTATCATAAATGAATGTAGCAAGAAGAAAACTGAATAAGATACATATATGCGGGGAGAGAAGGAAAGACTACCTGTTTTGTAAATTTTTTCATTTTGTGTTTACCTGTTTATAATTTACCTGTTTTGTTTGTTTGTTAGTTTTCTCTGTAGTAAAGATTTTTACAGATTACTAAACTTTAAAAACATTTTAATTTTATTCATTTAAACATTACTTACTGCTTCTTCTTTACTCATAGGTGGCTGTCTATTCATGAATAATGCCGACAAATCTGCTTTAGTTTCTTGTTTACTCATCCATTTCTAAAACACAAAATGAAAAAAGTCAAACAAACGAACAGAAAAAAACTGGCATGCATATCATAATACTTATTGTGGGACAAATTTAACCTTATGTAACTTCGTAATAACCATAATTAAGTTTTTATGATGAAAGTGTAAAAGTGTTTAGTAAAACTTTTTTTCAGGATATACACCAATACTTTTAACATTGAATTTTAATACATGTGACCGTTTCAGCTTTAACATAGCTGCCAAAATTAAAACCTTAAAAACCAAGAGATTTTTGAGGAAAAATTAGGAGAAACTGGAAGGGTTCCACACTATGCAACGACATTTCAAACAAACTCCAAACTGATTTTAATTCACTTTATAACGCATGATTCAGGCTATTGAACTATTTATAATACAGTTTTGATTAAAAATATATTGGCATTTAGTTCGGTAGTCTAAATTTTATGTTCTCTGGGTAATTTCATAATTTTCTTAGATTTTTATTCTGAGAAAATCCAAAGTAAGTTTTTATTTATGATAACCTCAATACTTCTGAATATGATGAAAATAAAATTAATAATTATTGTTTATAGTATTTATGTAGATAAACTTAGTAATGTACCATATACTGAAGTAAAATAAAATTAAATACAAATATGAACTCATTAAACATTACTTGAACCTACATATAAAAATCTAAAAACATCTATAGCAGATTAAGAGAACTCAGATCAAATGAAATTTAATAAAAAAAATTTAACAACATTGACAAAAATGTTAAAATATCTTTAAAAAAATGTTAGCTATCTTTCAGCTGTTTAAATAAATAAAGAGATCACAGACTTTAGGAAGAAAAAGAAGATTTTCACTTTTATTATTTTTAAGAACTGAAAAATAATGGAATCGCCACTTCATAAAAAATAAATAGTTTTAGAAAAACAATACAGGAGGCACTAACATACTCTCCTCCAAGTGAAAATGGTTACGACACAATGTTTTAAACGAGGCGGAAACCTGACAGTTCTTCCACTGCATGTAATAGCACATGCATTGTTTGTAGGTGAGATTTCCTTCGGAAGTTTGCCCTGGAGAGGTGAGCCTGCATCATCCTTTGAAGTTTCCAATAATTGCTCTGTGTTGTCATTTAGAATAAAATATGGTTTTAGTCCATAAGATGATATTCTTTTGACAGTTCCAGTAATTTCTATATCACAGTATTTTGGTGCTCAGTGTTTGATAACATAGGTGTCCGCCGATAACATCGCGGACGAAAACGTCGCAGAGAAAACAACGCAAGGCGAAAACGTCGTGCTACAAAACATCGTGGGAGAAAGCATCGCAAAGAGAAAACATCACAGTTCTAAAACATCGTGGTACAAAACATCGTCGTCGAAAATAACGCGGTTCAAAAACTTCGCAGTTTAAAAATATCGTCGTCGAAAATATCGTGGTAATCATCGCGTGACGATAACATCGCAGACATGCTTTTTTCAGGCTTTAATAACTGTAAATGGATATTCCCATAATGATTTGTGAGCGCAAGATGTAAAGAAGGATAATTTTTACTTTCATATCTTTTATTAAATATTAAATTTTTGCTGAGAAAATAAGAAGAAAACTTAAGCATAGAAAATTAATGCAACTTATAGCACTTAATAGAATTTTAAACCGACATAGTTAACTAACAAAGACCATTAATAAATAATTTTTATAAAGTTTTTATTGGTAATTTTTCATAAAAAGTATAATCTATAAGTTGCATTTAATTTTCTATGCTTATGTTTCCTTCTTACTTTTTCAGCAAAAATTTATTAGTTAATCAAAAAATGTGAAAGTAAAAATTATTATTCTTCACATCTTGCACTCTCAAATTATTATGGGAATATCTATTTACAGTTATTAAAACCTAAAAAAAGCATGTCTGTGATGTTATCGTCATGCGATGATCTGTAGATAATTTATTTTTTAACACGATATTTTCGACGACGATGTTTTCAAACTGCGAAGTTTTTTAACCGCTTTATTTTCGACGACGATGTTTTGTACCACGATGTTTTAGAACTGCGATGTTTTCTCCCACGATGTTTTGTAGCACGACGTTTTCGCCTTGCGTTGTTTTCTCTGTGAAGTTTTCGTCCGCGATGTTTTCGGCTGTAACCATAACATATGGACCAAGACAAACTGGTTGTAAAGATAATGTGGCTGTGTTATTGAATACAACATGTGAAGAACTGAAAAGTTGCTTTGAAATAAAGATGGTTTTATAGCCATGTCTAGTCACTGCAAAAAGTCTAGTCACTGCATAATACTTTGCAACCTCTGAACAAAATCTGAATGCATAACATTAGGAATCTCAGGAAAAAACTCTCCAGGTAAACAGAGAGGACTTCCCTAAAAGAGCTCAGCTGAAGACTATTATCTTTTTTCCCAGCACTACATAATCCAAGAACAACAAATGGTAAGGTGTCTACTTAAGATTTGTTTTGCTGTAAATGGTTTTTCAAGATAATCTTTATAGTTCTGTGCTACTACTCACTTAATCCATTCGACCGTAGATGGTAAGCAGTAGTCCTAATGGTCTGAAAGCCGAAACATTTGCTCAAAGATAAGAAAAGTTGACTTACAAACTGTCATCCTTGGTCCGAAGTAAAATGATGAGGTGTTCCAAAACAACATGTCCAGGTTGAAATCATGCCTTTTGCAACTGTTTCTTCAGATGAAACATTATCAATCACCATTAGCAAATATCTGACGCCTTGGCATGTAGATAAGGTTCCAACAATATCAGTGTGGATATGTTGAAAATGTTTTGGGTGAACTTAAGATTGTTGGCTTTGAAGACAAACTCAACACCATAATTGGCAATCTTTATTGGCATTTAGCCAAATGAATCTTTGCACAATTAGTTTTCTGGTGTTTTTAATCCCTGGAAGTGATAGGGTATGAATAGAAGATAATATTTGTTGACGAAAATTTGAGGGAATATATGTTGTTTATTGTTCGTGGAGACTAACATCACAACAGATTGATTTCTAAGTGCCAGGAATGATAATTTGAACTATTTAAACCTTGGGTTAATATTTTTAAATCTTCATGATCTTGAAATTCGGCTATAGTTGCAAAATCAATTGGAGATAGTATAGAAATAGTATTAATTCTGGAAAGAATATCGGCTAAAATATTTCCCCCCCCATGACCTATCAAATATTTGTTAAAAATTGAGCAATATAATTAAATTGTCTTGTTTGTCTGAGGGAGGCTTTTGTCTAAATTTTGTTCAAAAGCAAAAGTGATAGATTTATGGTCCATGTAAATGATGAAAGATTTTCCTTCTAATATGCACCTAAAATGCTTTATTCCAGTGCAGGCAAAAGTTCCCAGTGGAGAAAAGCTCCTGGTGATATGTACTGATTTTCTCTGTATATGAGTTAAGGAAAATAAGAAGAAACTTAATGGACACATCTCTCCATGTTCAATTTGACTTACGTCAGTTCCTATGACAGTATCAGAAGCATTGCATTTGAGAGATAAAGTAGAGTTATTTGAGGAATGGATAAGCACAGTAGCATAACAAAGAGTATTTTTTAAATTTTCTGAATGCATTATGAGAATCTTTAATTCATATTAGAAGTATTTTGCTGTTTTTGCTATTTCCACTAAGTAATGAGATTCGAGGTTGTTGAAGTTTGGTGCAGTTCAGAATGAAATGGTGATAAAAGTCCATCATTCCTAAGAACTTGTGCAAGTTAGTGGCTGGCGTAGGTTAAGGTATACTTTGCATGGCATCAGTTTTCGTTGGAAGAGGTTTAA
This sequence comes from Stegodyphus dumicola, assembly GCF_044657685.1. Classification (NCBI taxonomy): domain Eukaryota; kingdom Metazoa; phylum Arthropoda; class Arachnida; order Araneae; family Eresidae; genus Stegodyphus; species Stegodyphus dumicola. The sequence goes on along the minus strand of NC_140771.1, from coordinate 139,605,610 downwards.
TTACTTCAGTTGAGATTTCATAACCAAAATATAATTTTAGACCCAAAACACTTTCTGCAATATTTGTGCATAAACCATAGTCACTTAATCTTTCAAAAATTATGTATAAGTGCTCATTGTGGGACTTTTTATGAAGAGAAGGAATCAGTATGTTTAAATAGCAGAATACAAAATCTAACCCTCATAACAATATATTCATGAATCACTGAAATGTCCCTGCCATGTTACATAAACCAAACATCATAAAAAGAAATTCAAATGGGCTAAAATGGAATTATAGCAGCCATTTTTTTAATGTCAACTTAATGCACTGAAATTTTTATGAAAAAATTTTCTTTCCATGAAGAATAGAATCACAGTCAGTGAGAAATGGTAGGTGATAGTGATCTGGGATGGTAATATTGTTAAGGGCCCGGTAATCTTCATATGGTCTCCAGTCACCTGATTTCTTTGAGATGAAATGCAGAGGACTGGCACAACTTTTTGAGGACTTTGTAGAGACCTTGTTGTAATATGAAATCAAATTTTAATTTCAGTTTTTTTTTTTTAATCTGCCTTAGCAGTAATAGAAGCTCCTTCGGTTTCTAGAAATGCTCAGTGTTGTGATTCTTAATTTTATTACTGACAAGTGTTGGCCATAACAGACCAGGATATTGTTTAAGAATAGCTCCACATTGGTTTTGTACTGCACTTAATGTTGGTGAATCAACACGATAGTAGAGAATACCAATAGATTCAACCAAGTGATGACATCAATTAATTTGTGATTTTTGCAGTTGAATAAAAAATGAAAATGAGATAAAAAGCCAATACTTATTATTTTTTATTGACATCTGCAATTATAAAAGCCCAATCAAATATTCTCTCCATCCTGAATCTAGTTTTAGCAAATTCTGCCCATAAGTTTTAATTTTGGTTTCATTTGCAGCAAAGAGTAACTTGACAACAGATCATCTTTCTTCACTAATAGTGGAATCACATATATTTTTGCACTAGTATCAATTAAGGATTGGATGGCAGTCTTTTTGTCACAAATAAAAAGATAACACAGATGTACTCCTTGACCCTCTGTCATCAGCAAGGGCAATGGATTTAGTTTTCCTGCAGCTGAAGGTGAAGCCTGTGTTAAATTGTAATGTATTTGTTTATTTGTCATCTTTTGGAGGATTAATCAAAATATGCGACACTTGTGATAATATTAATATTAACTACATAATCATATTTTGTTTGATCTGCCATTGTTTTGAAATCGTGATTAAAACTGCAAAAACCATGTTTTTGGATCTGGTTTCCAAAACAATGAAATTTTAATGCTAACCCTAGTGATGACCGATTGCCATTTTCTTTTAATGAATGCTCGAATTCAGAGTTCACTAATGAAGAGAATGTTAAAAATAATCATTTTCTTTTTTTAAACTTCAAATACCTTTTAATTGTTTAAAAAAATAAAGGTTATAGAACTTGATTGCAGAAATAAGAACAGCATTTTCATCATTTTTAAGATCTGAAAAATAATGGAGCTGCCACTTCACAAAAGATGAATAGTTTTTAAAAACAAAATAGGACAATATTAATAAAATGTAATTGAAAATTCAAAAGTTCAATTATCAAAATTATTCAGAAAATCACTAGAGGTGGGGGAAAGAAATTTGCCTAAATTAAGTTTCACAAATTCAGTACATTCTATTTATTGTTGGGAAACATGTTTCTTAGTAAAGGTTAAAAATTAAAAACCAGGAGATTTGGTGTGCTATCAAGAGACTGGGAGATGTGATGAAAAACGAAAGAATTGGCAGCTATGGCTTTAAAATTAATACCAATAAAAGTTACAGTGTATTAATGTGAAGACTGGCATTTTATTGTCTACATTTATAAAATCTGTTTTTGAAGAATCTCTTCTTGAAGGAACTTGAAGAACAGCAAACAAAAGCTTGTAACTTTTAATTACTAGAAAATATGTTGCTCTTATATATATATATATATAACAGGATTGTTTCAATACATGTGGTTCATATCTATCAAATGACTACCAGTACTGACAAAATATTTCCATTACAAATTTAATAAGAATCCTAATGTAATTTTATCTTGTTCACGATGGCCAAATATTTATTGCCTGGAATGAAATTTGCCCAGATATGCCAGACTGTTCCCCAAATAAAATGCTCCAAAGTAATCGCTTTCTACTGGGGGGGGGGAAGGGATATTTATATATTATATTTATTAACATGCACACACATATACAAGGATTGGATAAAGATATTGAAACAAAAACGTATTGCTGTGACTAATACAGTGTAGGAAATGCATTAGCATTCAAAACAGCTTGCAGTCTTTTTGGAATGGATAAACAGAGGTTTTGGATGCTTTTCAAGGATATCTTTCACCATTCTTTCTGTAAAATGTTGGCAAGTTCAGTTAATGATGATGGCAGTGATAGCAGTCCCACAGATTTCTCTCCAAAATAGCTTATAAAGGCTCAATAATATTGATATCTGGTGACCGTGATGGCCATGGTAGATGTGAAAGTTCACCCTTGTCCTCAGAACACTAGTCCTGGACAATGTGAGCTGAGTGAACATGAGCTTTGTCATCTTGGAATATGGTATCACCCTAGGGGAATAAAATTTTTATCATGGGATGGACGTGATCAGCCAAAATGGTCATTTAATCCTTGGCAGTAATGTGATTCTGCAAAGTAATGATAGCTCCCATTAATACCACGATATGGCTACCCAAACCATAACCAAACTCCTGCCATGTTTCACTCTTGGCACAAACAGTTTCTTTCATATGCTTGGGACGACGTTTGCCATATGTAAACTCGCCCAGAATTCAGAAATAATGTAAAGAAACACTCATCCGACCAAATAAGAGTCTTCCACTGTTCTACAATCTAGATTTTATGACTTTGGAAACACTTTCTCTTCTTACAGGCATTTCGATCACTGATGAGTGGCTTTTGAATTGCAGCTTGCCCCCAAATACCCTGCTTGTGGAGCTCCCTTTGTACTGTTTTTCTGCTGATAAGGTTTGCAATTGTGGTATTCAGTTCAACAGTCACTTTTGTGGCTGCAGTCCTCTTATTTTTCATTACAATCCTCTTCAGTGAATGTCTGTCATGATCATTCAACATATATTTTCATCCCTGCTCTGATTCAGTGGATGCCATTTTTTCAGTTTTCCTGTATGAGTTAAAAATCTTGGATACTGTGCCTCTTGAAACACCAAACACTTCAACTATCTTGGCTATGGAAGCACCCACCATATGAGCCGCAACAACTTGCCCATGTTCAAATTCATTTAGCTCTGACATGAATGCACTCACAACTGCACAGAAAACTCTCTCCATAATGAATGACACTTACAAGATATTGAGAATGATGCACAGGTACTATATATATATAGTTTTATAAGAAACTAATTAGTAAAGTTTAATAAAATTAAATAATTCTCTTGAACCATTGCCACAATTTGAATTTAACAAATACAATATCATTATCTCATTCATATAAAGCTAATTAAAGTTTTAAATTCTGAAAATTCAATTGCAAAGAAATAAAATGATTAATTATTGCTGCGAACTAATTTGCAATATCATTCAAATTCAGAAAGCATGAGTAAATTAAGTGCAAGCATCTAAATACATGAAAAAAGATGTACAATCCAAAACTTTTATCTTAAACCTTAAAAATATTTTTTAAAACTAAATTAATTTGCATAATGTGAGTTATTGTTCAGCAGCAGGAGACAGATCTTTTCAAGGGGAAGTTGCCTCAAACCTAACTCTTCAATTACTCAGTTCTTGTTTTATCATCCATATAGGCATGGGTAAAGAATTACACAAAACCAAAAATAGAGAAATATTTAAAAAAGAAATTTAACAGTAAAAGAATTTTGAGAAATTTAGCAAGCAAATCTACTATAGGAAACAAAATTATTACTGTGTGATAATTTGCTTGTGATCACCATGTTAATCATTACCTGATGTATATACTGGAATAAAAAAGTATATAGAATTTTAAAAAAGAAAACATGATCTTTCACAAAATTAAATTATACCTACTGAAATAATTTTTAAAAGCAATAATTATGAATATATATAATAAATATGAATATTTGTTTTATCTCCAAAAGAATAATTTTGTCCTATGTGGAAGATTCCTTTTATTATTATTATTATTCAATATAGAACACATAAAAATTCATGAAATTTCTTTATTTTAGTTTATGTAGGAACATCAAATAAGTACTGAATAATTAATATGAAGAAATACATAGCATAATTATAATTAGTATGAAAAAAAATGTGGATATAAATAGTTTGTGATTTGAATGTGGATGTACAAAATTTTATTTTTAGTGACTTAATGTTGTTTTATACTTCATCAAAGCTCCTGATTATTAAAGGGGATTTGAGTGCATTAAATTTTACAAATTTAACAGATTGCTCACAGCTAACTTTCCACACAAAAAGTTGTCATAACAACCTAATCAATTACACTAATGGGTTTGGAATGTGTTAGATTTCAGATATTTGATAAGTTCCTTATACTTAATTTTCTATATAAAAAGTTAATCCTAACAATAAGCAAGATTCACATGAAAACATAGCATATTACTCCAACCATCACAAATGCTATAAAACCAAAATTCAATATATAACAAGAAAATTATTCTTCTTTTCAGCCATATAGACAAGAATTGAAGACAGCAATGAAATTCCTACAAAATGGGCATAGACAAAGTAACAGACCAAATAATTACTGCTGGGCACTAGTGCACAATATATTAATTTTAAGGTACTTTTCTGAATTAAATAAAAAATAAGTAAAATTCCAATATTAAAAATATTTCAGGATTACCTTTAAATCTGCTCCTGTCCTAGCTACAGACTGAGCTGTTCTAGTGAAATCTACTGCAATGACATCATCCCAACCATAAAACTTTGATTTAAAAATCTGAGGTTCAGTACTAAAAAAAAAAAAAAAAAAAAAAAAAAAAAAAGGTTTTGTATTTATTATCAGAAAGAAAACTTTGAAATAACTATGTATTCTGAATATACATTATAATTCTAAAATAATAATTCCAAGCTACTGGAAATAATGATTCAAAATTTGCATGCATTACAAAAATAAATTTTATTAAAAAAACTTTAGAATACAATGTGATGAAGTATACACTGGTGGACAATTATTAAGGATGGATGACAGTATAATGATAACAACCACAAAATGGAATACAGGAAAATGTGGCAATTAGCATAAATGCGGGATACAGTATGATGTGTTGCGCGTATGCAAATTTTGGATTGCTGAAGTTGTTCATCATGATAGCACTGATAAGAGATATAAAGGGTTTGATGTATATTAATCGTTGCTGTTCAAAAGCAAAATTTAACAGGAAAGAATCAATTGATGAACCTGCAATTTTCAATACATCTTCTTGAAATCACTGAGATGATTTTATGTGTGGCCGTGATATTGGCATGATTGAAGAAGAGCAAAAAATAACAGATGTTGCTAGGAAATTCAAGGTCAGCCACAGTGTTGTTTCATGGCTTTGGAAATAATTTCATAAATATCACGGGGTAGGTCATGTTCGCAGTAGAACACGTGCAGAAGATAGTTACTTAGTGCTATCAACAAAAAGGAACTGGCATGACACAACTACTCAGGAAGCAATCAGTTACTTGCTGCTACTGGCAAGCGAATCTCCCGAAAAACTGTAGCCAGATGTTTGCATCTGGCTACAGTTTTTCGGGACTGTAGTTTTTCGGGACTACAGTTTTTCGGGACTTTCCACATGTTGTGGAGGATCATATCCTAAAATCCTGGTGTGTGCATTCTACAGTACAAAGTCCGAAATCCGGACTCGTTGGGACTTTGGTGATTCCGGATTTGAGATTTTTCCGGATAATAGATCAGCAATTTAAATCTGGTAAGATGGCATGCAGAAATTATACAATTAAAAATATGAAATCGTAATTTATACAATAAAGAACAATTATGATCTAAAGGGCATCAAAATTAAAAAAAAAAGGCTTAATATTTATTTGTTTGCTTTATTAAACATTTCTTTCAATGTAAGTTGTTTAAGTTGCTTCCATAAAAAATTCAAAAAGTTTCTTTTTCTTATGTCATATACTGCTACATTAACTGAAATGCCTTAGAATCAGTTAAGATAATTTTAGCCTAGCTTAATAGCGTCTGCTATACATTATTGGCTATGTATTACGAGATTGGCGACGAAAGCCAAGTTGTTTCGATAAATTTTGTCTTGCTCCTATTGCGTACAGAATTAAGCCTGAATTGTATTAGTTATTTACTATACCTAGGTTTATTTTCTCTAAATTCTGCTACAAAGCGCCTTCCTAAGTTCCAAATTTTCACCGCGGCTAAACTTTGGATCCCATTGCTTTCCCTCTAATTATGAAAAAATCCTTATCCCTTAATTTTGCGGATCAGTGCTTCCCCAAATTCCAAAAATTGTGTCTTTTCTGAATTCTGCCGCTTCTGGGTTTATGGTGAATAACATATCAGTTATTCTTAATTAAAATAGCACTAAATGTAATCTCTTGGCCTATGAATTTCATTAACAAAATCTATTTTTAGCATATAAAAAGAAATGTTTGTTGAATTTTCCCTCGTCAACATTTCTCAGAGCATTTAAAAAATCTATAATCATCGCCAAGCGTATTATTAGCAGAAAAGGTTGCCTTACTCTTGTTATTCAATTACTAATATAAAAAAAAGGTTAGACATCACTGCATGAGCTATTACTGAAGCTGTCATGTATTGATAAATATGCAGTGTTGAAAGCAAAATATAATAAATAATGACTCGCCAGGTCGGCGTCAGAGATATAAAATAGTGAATGTTTCGGTTTGAGAAGTAATGCCAAGCAGACACTCAGCTGCAGAGCCAAATTATTAATCTCACAAATTTATGCTTACATGATTTGTTTTTTGCATTTCATTATTTGATGCCTAAGTGAAATTAAGAACTGGAATTTTGAAGGGAAAATCTCCACACATTTTATTACGGAAGGAAAAATCAAATGTGCATGCGTAAAGTATACCAAAAAAAAAAGCTTGTGGCTTTGAGGTTAGGATTTTAGATCATTCCGGATAATGGGCGTCCATATTTCGGACGACTGTCTCTACTAGATACTCTAGACATTATTATTCCACCTGTTTGCAATGGTGTTGTCAGCATCGCAATAGAAGAGAAGATGGCTGGACTAGTGTACTATTCTCAGATGAGAGTAAGTTCAGTTTATCATTGGATTGTAGACGGCAATTGATCTGGCATGAGAGTGGTACAACATATAGTCCAGCAAACACACAGAAAAGTGTCTGATATCCTACATATAGTGCCATGGTATGGGCTGGGATCATGACTAACGGCCATATGTCAGTCTGTGTGCTTCGAACTGGGACTATGGCTGGCCAGTGATATATTAACAATGTTCTGCTGCCTCATATTTGCACATTCCATAGTGCTGTCTGTCAATGATAAATTTGTTTTCATGGACAACAACGTAATATGACATCATACAGTCACTTTCCAGAAGTATCTAGAGAGCGAGGATATTCAATGCCTCATATAGCCAGCATGTTTTCCAGATGTGAATACCATTGAGAATATTTGGGATGCTGTGGGGAGGAGTCTTGCTGCTCAACAATGCCCTCTAATAAACAAGGACACCCTTATCTGTACACTGAGAGAGGAATGGGATAAATTATCCCAACAGCTGCTGGATAATATTGTGGAAAGCATGACGCGACATGCAGAATCTTGCATTGCCCTCCATGGTAGCCATATCCTGTAGTATTCCTAGTAATATAGCATTATTTTATTTCATTTGGTTTTCAACCATACTTACTTTTTTTTAGCACTATATAGCTGTTTGCAATCTGCCCTTAGCAACTGACCATCAATGTATATATATATGTAAAATATAAAATCTAGCTTTCAAATAATAACTTAATTGCCATTTATCTTCCATTTCATTCTAAAAATAACAGCAATAAATTTTTCTTCCAGCAGTTTTGATACACACTTATTAATGAAATCTGTACCCCAAAATCCAGTACATTAACATGACATGTGATCTGTAATGGAATTTGGTATAAAAAGGGTAATTACGTCACAACTCTCTCTTCTTTTCTTTGCTCGTCTCTTCTGCTGAGTTTTTAGCCAAACAAAGTTTACTTTTCTAAATTCGTCAATTGTTTAAAACATGAGCTCTAGGAAATTGAGAGGTGCATAGCGCAGTCACAATGATAATGTGCATTATCTAAAAAATAAAATTATGTGTAGAATTTACTGTTATGTGTGTTCTTTGAGTGTCATCTTGCTAACTACGCAGCAATCAAGTTATGATGCAGTCTTCTCCAATGACAATCCTTTGCAACTTTCCTCTACCACATCATCTTGTACAATAATACAGCCTTATTCAATAATAACAAGTTTTTTTACACATATATAAAGCTCTTATGTCAACTGTTAAAAAGACCAACACAATTCAGTAAAATGACAGGACTATATTATTTATAACAGCAATGATTATATTAATATAATATCATACAGTTAAGAATTATCACTTAATTCAGAAAAAGATAATGCACAGAACGCACCCCTCTAATACTCGATTCACAATAGCATGTTGAGGTCTTTTGATCATACTACATAATTCTTGAGATAACTTTAAAGCAGCAGCCCGAACTAAGCGAGTAGACTTTTGCCCTAACCTAGGAAAGGAGAAAGATATAGCTATTTTTATTTCTAGTATTAACAGCTATCAACCATTTATATATATATATATATATATATATATAATCAAAATCAAAATTAGAAATATTTTGCAATTAAATGTCTAAAATTATTTGCAAGTCTTTACACATACCTAACAATTTCAACAAGCTTTATAGCATTTCTTGTACATAGCCTTAATATACAGTCAAAAGTCGTTAATTCAGACACCCATAATCCGGACCTCAAAGCTAAAAACTTTCTGCACATGCGCCGCGTTGGCACATGCGCACAGGCGTTTTACGCGTGCGCGTAAGACCTTGACTATAGCGCATATGCGTGTGCGCAAGTGCAGAATACGTTTTCGCCCATGCGTTTAATGTATAACGGACGGTGTAAGCTAAAATTATCTAATTATCTATTTCAGTTAATGTTAATGATTGCATTGTTTCTTAATCTTCAAATTGGATCCCGCTTATTATTTTTTGCAGACTGTAAGAGCAATTTTATAAAAGTAAACTTGAACTTTCGATTATGTCAAATAGAATTTCCGATGCTGGAACTTCCAAAGGATCTACAAAACGAAAGTATGTTTCGATGTCCAACAAACAAAAAGTGGAATTGCTGCAAAAAACGGATAAAGACATGAAGAATGTGACAGAGAGGTTAGTGAAAGCGAAAAAATTTCGATTGACAAGTTAGTCGGTATTCTCGGCACAGCAATTAACGGGACTTGAACAGCGGAACTTTGTAACTGAACAAGAAATTATGTCTTTTTATAGAATTAAAGAGAAAGTATTATCAGAAGCAACTTAAACAACTTACATTGAGAGAAATGTTTAATAAAGTAAACAAATAAATATTAAACTTTTTTTTTTTTTTTTTTTTTTTTTTTGTAAATTTTGATCATAATTGTTCTTTATTTCATAAATTATGGTTTCATATTTTTAATTTTAGAATTTCTGCATGCCATCTTACGAGATTTAAACTGATGATCGATAATCCGTAATCGCCGAAGTCCCGATTAACGACTTTTGACTGTATAGATTAAAACATCCCGTGTATAATGTACAGATTAAAATGCATCAAGTTAAATTCTTGTTTTAAACTACATAACATATTACAGGAATAATGCACTCATCTACAAAAAAAAAACTGCAAGCATACCAAACAAAAACATCAGTTGAGCAATCCAGAATATACACATTCTTAGTATCCAAGAGAGATTTCTCCAGCCTGTTCTGTTTAATTTCAACTGCAATATAACAAATAATTTAGTTGTAGAGTAAATACAGTAAATAAGAATAATAGTTTGTACCATAAATAAGAACAAAAGGTAAACGCACATTACCTGCATATAAATACAAACAACATTTATCCTTTCATACTTATAATTATTTTTATTACCTCATTTTAAAATATAATTTATTTTGCAGAAACAAACAAACTAGTCACTGCAGAGGAAGAGAGATATACAGTAGCAGTTCAAAAATCCGCAAAGCCTGGGACCAGAGGTTGTGCGGATTTTAGGATTTTGTGGATTTCAGGACAGAAAAGATAAATCATAATATTTAGACTAAAAGTGCAAAATAAATAAGGTGTATTAGATACATTTAATTAAATTATATACATTATTGCAGTAACTTATTATATGCATTAAATTATTAGTATTACATCTATAAAATGATTATATTATTCATTGTGTTATATGTACACAGCATCGTGGTTTGCCGATTTCGCCTCGTGCAAAGATTTCCGGTTTCGGATTCTGATGTTAGAATCACTGTTGCTGTAAAATTTCAACAGCTTTTCTTTATTTTTCTGTACATCGTACACAATCATGTCATAATTCCATACGATTCTGCTATAAACCGAGGAGTAACACCTGCCTCCATCTTTTGCAGAATTTGCACTATTTGCATTACCGTCAATGCAACGTATTTACTTTTTTCAACATTACAAGCAGAAAAATCCTCAGTGTGTTTCTTATCTGTAATTGTATTAAAAAGTGCTGAAGTTTAAAATATTCTTAATTTATCCACAAAATATCTGGGTAAAAAAAATGGCAGCACTAAATAATCTCGTGAAATAACAAAGCTCAGAAAATACAACAATGTGACTCGTGAACTTGAAAGAAGAGTTGGGTGAATTGTCTGTTTTTTTACCTCGATGCAAATTATAAAGGAAAAACTTTTATCATGATGTCAATAATTTGGTATTTCTGTTATGACTCATTATTATTCGGTAATTACAACATCATTATTTGGTAAGTATTTTTTCTTCGATATTTCGTACTCAATGTTGCGGTTTCCGGAACCTATAAACTGAATGTTTATATTTTGAGAGGCAATGCAGATTTCAGGTCGGTGGATTTTTGGTATTTGACTGTACATGAATACCAATAAATAGCCTACTATGCAAATATTCAAGTATTTTCAGGGAGCTAAATTATAAATATATAGGATATCCTAAATAAAAGTATACTCAATCTGAACTAGAAAGCATGCTGATTTGATCTGTATAAATAGTGTTAGGGCCATTTTGTTTTTGCAGTTATGTTTTGCTAACTATAAAGGACTAGCACTGAAGGGAATCTTGTTAATGACTACACTTGACAGCAAGCCAATGAAGATGCACAGAATATAAGATAGTGTAAATGCGTCCACAGCAAAAACTCCTTCAAAAACTGCCATAATATATTTTAAGCTAAATTTCATGTTACATCACCAATCAAGGTTACTTTACAAATATATTAAAAAGGAGCAATTGATGATATTAAGAAACTGACCTGCAGCCATAGATGGTTAAAGGCTAGTTACAGCCTGTCTTGTAGTGTCATTGCACTTGTACAACACAGCATATTATGTGATCTGATATATATATACACACATACATTGATAAAAGCAGTGTGGTAACAAAATTTATTCTGCATACACTTCTATTTAGATGCTCTGTATATTCTTTCAATTACAATTTCATATGAAATGCTAAGCTGAATGAAAGAATGGCAATTTTATTAGCAGGCAATACTGCTCTGAAACCACATTAATATAGAATATTGTTCTGTATTTATTTCAAGCTCACTTCCTTTAAAACTTCCAATATGTCCATTAGTACAGCTTAAGACAATGTCATTTAGAATAATGATGGAAGAATGTTTTCTATTATTATCTGAAGAAAATGGAATACACTCCCATAAAATATTCACACTTGGTGCTACTTTGTCTCTATTATTTATAAAAATGTCAGACAACATTGAGCACTTTGCATATTATGCATTTTTGCAATGGAATTTGGCAGAGATCCTCACAAAACTGTGCCAATGATTCTTGCAAAATTTTGAAGAAATGAATTTCACTTTATTAAGTTAAATAGCAACCAACTGCTCTTTATTTAATTTAACAATCAGCAATAGATGCAAATTGCAAATATGGCACACAAAAACTTAAACAATTATAAGCTTAAGCTCTGAGATTATATAACAAATAAACCTTGTAAAAGTTGCATCAATAGCTGTAGCAGTCAAAATTTTCTAACAAAATATAACATACCAACAAAACTAATTTTCTTTATGAACTCAACACCACTAAGTGGTGTCACATTCTTCTGCAATGTCTTTTTATCACACCATTTAGACAAATTTCACAGTCTTAATGTTCTGAATGTGCTGATTTATACACCAGTCGAGCAATTTTGAAAATACAGTACAAAGGCCGAGATCCAGACTCATTGGGACTTTGGTGATCCCAGATTTGGGATTTTTCCAGATATTAGATCAACAGTTTAAATCTAGTAAGATGGCATTTAGAAATTATAAAATTAAAAATATGAAATCATAATTTATGAAATAATGAAGCATTTATGATCTAAAGGGTATCAAAATTTACAAGGGGGAAAACTTAATATTTATATGTTTGCTTTACTAAAAATTTCTTTCAATGTAAGTTGTTTAAGTTGCTTTGTTTTTTGTGCTAATACTTTCGATTTTATTCTATAGACAGATATAATTTTTTGTTCAATTACAAAGTTCCTCTGTTGAAGTCCTGTAATTGCTGTGTCAAGAGTTCCAACTAACTCGTCAGTTGAAATATTTTCTTTTTCAATAACCTCTCATTCACTTTCTTCACTATCAATAGTGGCATTTTCTGGATCTAGAACCATACTACAGATTTTGCCATTCGTTAGTTGATTGAATGATGAATGGAACATTGTTTATCTCAACAAAAAACTTTTGTTAACCCCTCCTCTTCCCCAAATTCTGACGGCCGGTGCCACCATGCAAACTCTGGCCAGGTTTTGGCTTTATGAGAATAACAAATTAGTTATTCTTAATTCCAGTAGCACTAAATGTAATCTTTTGGCCCACAAGTATCATTAAAAAAATCAATTCTTAAGATATGGAAAGAAATTTTTGTTGAATCTTTCCTCGTCAACATTTCTTAGCACATTTAAATTAAATCTGTAATCAGATAATACACTTTGTTATTCAATTACTAATATATATATATATATATAAAAGAGTTTAGGCATCACTGCATGAGTCATCACACAAGTTGTCACGAGTTGATAAACGTGCAGTGATGAAAGCAAAATTTAATAAATAATGATTCGCCAGGTTGGCATCAAGATATAAAATATCAGATGGTGCAAAATTAACAATGTTTCTATGTAGAATGTTTTGGCTTGAATGTATGTCAAGCAGATATGCAGTCAAATTATTGATCACAAAAATTTATGCTAAAATGATTATTTCTGTAATAATGAGGGATTTTATTTAATGAGATTAAGAATCAGGACTCTCCACATGTTTTATTATGAAGAGGGAAAAAAGTCAAATGCACATGCGTAAAGCATACTCCCCCCCTCAAGAAAAATCCTAAAAAAAATTGGTTGGTGGTGGCTTTGAAGTCCGGATTTTAGATCATTCCGTATACTGGACGTCCAGATCTCGGATTTTGTTTTGTACTTCACTGTTGCTGTTCTCTAGAAGGCAAGTTCCAAATTTTAATCTTTTTTTCAAAATGCAAGAAAAAGAGAAATAGCAGTTAATTTACAAACTAGCTTGGCTTACTGAAGATCAGCATTACCTAAAACTTAGCAAAATTCATATGAGCGTGTTTGTGACATTATGTTTTATCCATTACTGAAGATAAATTGCACCGTTTGGCAACACTATTGAAAATATTTTATGGTAAAACACAGTACAATTTCATCTATGTGTACTTTTAAAAACATTAAAAATAATATTATGATGGTGACAGTGATATTTTTATTTTCCCATACAAAAATAATTAAGGACCTTAAAAATAAAAATATCAAACAACTTTGTCTTTCTGCACTTTTTAATACCACGTCAAATTCATTATTAAAACTAAAACATATTAAACTCCAATTACTTAAGAACAAATCCTAAATATGGTGGGTATGAGAAACATTTATATTTTATGCTTAAACATTTCCCCCATAGCAATTAATTTATAATAAATAATTTAAAGTGATTAAAAAATAATCTATTTTTAAAGCGATTCAAAAAGCATCAACTCGGAAAGGAAGTAAAAGCTTATGGATATCTTGCTCTGAAAATACAATTTCAAGTGACACGAAGGGGGAATAAAATATATTATATCACTCAAATTTACCTAAAGAAAACTTTTCTGTATACTATACAAGATTCTACAATAAATACACTAGAATAATTATCGAATCCCAAACAAAGTTAATGTTATTGACAATAATTTTAAAATATATTCTAGGTCTGGGCTTCTTAAACTTTTTTCAGTCGTGATCCCTTTTTATTACTGAGATTTTTTTCGTGACTCCAGGACCCTATAATATTTACAAAAATTTTATGGGACCTCGTAAGCATTGGGCAAATCCGATACAGTGTGAGTGAAACTATCAATTTTTTCACTTGTACTGTAATATACTATTGCAGTTTTAGGTCATTAACTTTAATTTCTAATTTTAAAACATAGAACAGTGTGAAAATTTTAAATAAGTAACAGACGAAATGACAGCGTCACATGCAAAGCAAGTAAAATGGACGTTTATATTACAAAAAGAATGCGTCAAAATGTTTTCGTTTTATGCTTGTCTGTATTGTCTTTGCTAATTTTCAGATAAATTTTGTAAAAATATTTGGTAATTGTAAAATTATTATAAGAAATATCAAAACTGCTAAAATTTTTGCGACCTACAGTTTAAGAAACTTTACTCTAGGTAAACGGTGTTATTATTTTACACGTACAAAAGTACAAATTACACTTAGTTAGAAAAGTGAGACAAGTAGCTACAATAATTACTGTGTCTGAAAAAGTGAGAAACTGCTATCCTGTAATATACAGACGGAAAATATTGTTCTTTTTTCCAAAAGTTTCTAAAAAACATTACTATTTAGTATACACAAATGACTACTGAGTTTCATTACTGCATATGTTAATAACACCAAATTTCAGTCCTATAGAATTCCCTACATTTGTAGAATGAACTTGACAATTTCCTTGGAAATATTCATTTACTCATTATTGAATCCAGAATCATTGAGATTTTAGAAACTCAGAATTTTGTAGATTTCCAGATTTTATATAATCAGTTTAAATCTAGTAAGATGGCTTATATAACAACATTGGGCTTACTGCTCAGGTCAGATAGAAAAATGATATTCTGCCACATATCCAGTCATGAGTTATAATATCTCCAGCACCACAGCTAGCGCAGCTGCACCTTGCAGCAGAAATTACTGAATTTAGAGCAGCAAAAAGATGCAAAATTAGGGATAGCAATATTTTTAGAATTTAGAAGAGGCACTGGCCAGCAGAATTTAAGACTGGCAGAGATTGCATTGGGCAGCAAAATCTCCACTTGTCCTGCCTCCTCCTCCAACAACTCAAGGGCTAAAAAAAGTAACCTTGACTAACATCAATACTGGTACGTGTGTAGGTGTTTGTAATAGATTAAATGCACATAGAACCGATTAAAGCTTGAGGAAATTTATTCCCCCGCCCCAACCTCCAAAAAAATTCTTTACAGCTTTTGAAATTTTCAAACTAATGTACTTCTCTTTAATTCTTCTCACTATGATAGAGTACAATCAGTAGTTATCACTTCAAACTACTAAGGATGTTGAACACAAGACAGCGCAAAGCACATTAAAAAAGAAAACTTGCACAGTGATCTCTCAATAAACTCAATAAACATAATTTTTTAAAAAATTTAGTCCAAAGGAGCAATTAGCCCTGAAGGACTATTATATTCATTTTGGCATTTTGCATTGGTTTATTATAAATGTCCGAATCACTTTTCAAATTGTTGCCACCAAACATTATCACATTGTATTATATTTAAAGAAATTAAATAATGAAGAATCTGCATAAATGTATGTATGTTTCTCACACTGTGATAAAACAATGGTACTTAGAACCATCCAATTTTGAATAACGTATGTTTCCACCTGGATATGGGCATCTGGAAGTTGGAATTTGTTTCATTATCTATTTCCCATTTTGTAAAACTTCTTATTTTTTTATTAACAAACTCAAATGAATTTTTTATTAACAAACTCAACGATTTAAAAGCAAGCAATGGCAACACTCTACGAACAGAGAGGAAAAAAAAAAGTTTTATCTCCAACGCATGGAACTATGCATACGGAAATTTTAAAGATATGCTCATTTTAAAATTATTTTGTGACATTGCTGTTGAACGGAATTTTATGGTTTAAGTACAAAGAACAAGGTACAGTACAAAGTCTGAAATCTGGACGTCCATTATCCGGAATGATAAAATCCGGACCTTAAAACCATCAACAACATTTTTTCTTGTAGGCTTTACGCATGCGCATTTGATTTCCCCCTCTGCGCATAATAAAACATCTGGAGAGTCCTGATTTTTAATTTCCCTTCGACACTAGATAAAATACCTTGTTATTGAAGAAACAATCATTTTAGCATAAATTTGTACGATCAGTGATTTGGCTCCATTGTTGCGTATCTGCTTGGCACACATCTCAAAACAAAACATTCCACATAGATACATTGTTGATCTGATGGCAACCTGGCGAATCATTATTTATTATACTTTTCCTTCATTGCCGCATGTTTATCAAAACATGACAACTTGAGCATGTAGCAATGCCTAAAAATGCTTTTTTGTGTTAGTAATTAAATAATGAAGGAGTATGATGACCTTTTATGTTGAGATTATGCTTGGCAACGATTACAGATTTAAGTTAAATGAGCTAAAAAATGTTGACGAGGAAAAATTTACAAAAAATTTCTTTCCATATGATAAAAATAGATTTTGTTGATTATACTCATAGACCCAAAAAGATTACATTTAAGGCAATTTGAATTAGGAATAACTGATTTGTTATTCACATAAACCCAGAACCAGCACCAGCACCAGGGCTCATATGGCCACACCAAGTTACAGAATTTAGGGCCCACAGAGACTTCATCAGGCGGTAAAATATCTAGCGCCCTCAATAAGTATATGTGGGAATTTACTTATTCAGAACTCTGATAAGCCTTAAGCATGTGCAAGAAATAGACATAAGTATAATAAATAACTTAACTAATACAAATCAGGCTTAATTGTCTCAGTGCGCAATAGAAGCAAGACAAAATGATGCATAACCAAATATGTATAGTGAAGGATAGCAAAATTTGATGATGATAGCCACTAATTTTAAAGGTTTTCGGTTATCGCAAAACAGACTTAAACTGATGATCTAATATCCGGAAAAATCTGAAATTCGGAATCGCTGAAGTCCCTACGAGTCCGGATTACGGACTTTGTACTGTATTTAATAAATAAAGGTAACACACAAAACATTAAGAAAACTCCCCTTTGGACATAATTTAAAATCTGAAACCTTTCAGATTCTTTCTTTTTATTTTTTTGGACATATAATGAAACCTATAATGTGTTGAGGGCTTTTACTGGTATATTTGGAAATACAGTCGAAGGACATTGATGAAGTACAAGACTTTCCACTTGTAGCCATGAAGTGGAGACCTGAAGCTGAAAGAGTGTAGATTTCAGCAGGCAGCTGAAAGCTAAGAGAGTATAGATAAAAACACGGTTCCTAAAATAAAGGGAAAAAATCCTATCTTGGCACATAAAATAAATAAAGTAAGAGTCTCGAAAAAAGTCAGATGTCAAACCAGGAAAGAACTAGACGGCAGAGACGCATAATAGTGCAATGATAATACAAGACTATATTTATTGATGGCACAGCATACAATAAACAACTTGTTCTTGTACAATGCGGGGGGGGGGGGCAGTTCTGTATCTCTCATTCTACTGGGTTGATTGACAAAATGCAACTTGCATTTCTTATATCTCGAAAGCACAACTTAGAATACGTATTAGATTTATATATAGATTGTTCTAATATAGGTATTTTCACATAAAATCGGACTTTTTTTTAAATGACATGCCAATTTTTTTAAATATTTCAAACTTACAACTCAAACTACGCCAAATTACCAAGTTTTGCAAAAATCGCACGAGTAGTTTCTAAAAAATTAGCTCCTTTATGTTAATTGAGTTTGGTATATATTTATTAATCTCTCTTTTTCATTAAACTTACTTGATTCTTCCTTTCACATTTTGAAATTCAGGTTCATTGCAAATAAAATTCACCCATTTTTTATGATTTATTTAAAAAAAATTTTGAATTATAATCTATAAAATTTTTACCATCATCTTAAAGTATATGTATTTCTAAGCATACCTGCAAAAAATTAGTTTTTTATTCAAAATTTCTGAATATATATATTGGCAGGTTTTGAAATTTGGCATATTTGTTGAAAGCAATAAAACATCAAATGTGGTTTAGACACTTTGTTAAATTTATTTGAAAGTAGGAATGATGTGACTTTCTTTCCGCTCATGCACAATGTAAAAAGGTAGGAATCAGGTGCCTTTTTTCCCTGCTCTGGCATAATGGAAGTGAAAGGAAAATAGGTTGCTATATATTAAGAAATTTGCTAAGTGAATTATTCTTGGTGCAAACTAAAAAAATTGCAGCAAGATAAATTTTTGAATTTCTTCATAAATTCGCACCAAATTTTATACAATCTAATATCTAGGCACAATCTGAGACGTAGAATCGAAATATGGAAAAAAATTGGTATGTTATTTCAGAAAAAGTCCAATTTCGTGTCAAAATACCTATGTTAGAACAATGCTATATATAAATCTAATACAAATCCTAAGTCGTGCTTTCGAGACATGAAAAACACAATTTGAATTTTGTCTATCGGCCCAGTAGAACGGGAGATACAGAACTCCCTCTCTCTCTTTTTTTTTTTTTTTTTTTTTTTTTTTCGCAGTGTACATAAGCTTATTCAGTTTCGAATCTTATGGACATCAAATGGCTCCGGATTTGTCATGAGCTTAAAATAAACACACTTTAATCAACCATCATAAAATAAATATTGTCAACATACTGTGGCTCGATGGCCTTTTAGGACATCAAATATTATAGCATCACATGACAGAAAATATACATACTTATGTCGTTTTACAAATCACCAATTATAAAACTTATACAAACTAGCTTTTTGAGCATAAATCAGTAATGTTGAAATAATCTAAACTGCAAAACAAAACTTAATCAAAATCATAATAAAGAAATGAAGTAATATATAGTTCAGTTCTCAGTCATTAGTAATCAATCAAAATCGTAAAAAACAACCTTGTATTTAGCGTAGGTATAATGAAACACTCAATCAATTTCGAGGGCAGCTAAAGGTCCCTCCTCATCAGGAGAGAGAAATACATAGAAAGAAGAAAATAGGAGAAGGAGTCACACAAACACGTGGTCCTTATCAGCACTGCACGTGGTTATAACTAAATTTTTAATCAGAGTTGCACTGGTCGCCTACTTTTACTGAGCCAGGCTATCTGATCAAGCATAAAGAAATATAAGCGAAGTTAAAATAGGGAGCAAGGGGCAAATGCACCTTACGCTCAAAATCTGAACTTCAAGTAATGGAAAGCAACCACTGAACGGATTTTTATACCCTCTGGTAGTACCAAATGCGATCGCTCCCTATTTTAACTTTGCTAATATTTCTTTATGCTTGATCAGATAGCCTGGCTCAGTAAAAGTAGGTGGCCAGTGCAACTCTGATTAAAAATCTAGTTATAACCACGTGCAGTGCTGATAAGGACCACGTGTTTCTGTGACTCCTTTATTTTCTTCTTTCTATGTATTTCTTTCTACTGATGAGGAGGGACCTTTAGCTGCCCTCGAAATCAATTGAGTGTTTCATTATACCTATGCTAAATACAAGGTTGTTTTTTACGATTTTGATTGTCACATTAGCGTGTTTCTCTTCTAGTCCATTAGTAATCAGTTCGTGTATTGGCATAATTAGTTCACCACTGGCAGTTTTTAATTTGACAACTAAGATCTTTTCATTACTGCCGGGGTAAACTTGTATAATTTGAGCCATTCTCCATTTTAAGGGAAGTAGATTGTCCTCCTTAATCAACACTAAACCACCAATCTTCATGTTAGTCATGGGTTTCTTCCATTTATTTCTCATTGTAATTGCATTAAATATTCCTTAGACAATTTTTTCCAAAAGGAATGCAAAAGCTGCGTCACCAGCTTCCATCATTCGTGCATGGTAATTTTTTCATCATTACATTAAGTTCCGGAATTCGTTTTATTGCAATACCAATGATGAAATGTGCTGGGGTGAGTGCGGATAGATCATCAGGATTGTCATATGCTGGAAAGAGTGATTGTGAGTTCATCACTCCTCTATTTTGGCAATGTACGTATTGAATTCTTCGTTAATATCTGTGAGCCAATCACTCTTTTCATATGGAATTTCATGGTTTTTTACTGCAGCCTCCCAGATGCTCCCAAAATGAGGGGCGAAAGGAGCATTAAGTTTCCACTCAACATTTTCAACTGTAAGAAACGCCCAATGCTTTTTGAAGTCCACATTTTTAATTCATTTTGTGCACCAACATAATTTGATCCACAGTCACTATAATTTATTTGTTGTGTTTTTCTATGTGCAACAAACCATTTTAGAGCACCAATAAACCCACTAGAACTTAAGCCACTGACAGCTTTCAGATGAACAGCTTTTGTGATGAAGCACAAAAACATACATACATACATCTTTGTTGCTCATATTCCTCTGCAACATTTATGGCAAACTTGAAATGGACTAGCAAAATCGGTACCAGTCTGTGAAAATGGTCTCCCTACATTTACTCAAGATGTAGGAAGGTCACCCATAAGTTGTAGTGACAGTTCCCTGCAATGACAAATGCAAATTATACAGTTTCTTATAATTCTATGAATTACTGATTGTGCTTCAATAACCCAATAATTTTGACGAAGGGCAGAATGTGTCAACTGGAAACCTTAATGTAGATACTTCAACAAATGATAATGATTTATAAGTAAGTTCGTTACATGATTGCTTTCCGGTAGAATAAGGTCTGTAAAACCATTTTTCCCTCAAAATCAAACCTCCAACTGATATACCCATTGTTACTAAATCTGCCGGATTATCTTCAGACCTGAAATGAAACCAACTTTTAGGATCCGTTTTTTTCTGAACTTCCAAAACATGATTAGCAGCAAACTGTTTTCAACATTTGGCATTTTCCTTGATCCAATATAAAGCTATTTTTGAGTCAGCACGGCTCTACATGTATTTGGAGATGTATCACAAAATGCATGCAATTCAACTTTGGCATCCTGACAATTCACATACTCCTACAAATAATGCCTTTGTAACTTTATTTGCACTAACCCTTTTATTTCCAAACACCAGGCTAATCATTTTTCTATGAAATCACCTGGTAACTTTTCATCCCAACTTATAACTTTCTCCCAAATCTCTTGCAACAAACATTTTATTCTGAACACAAATGGAGCTGAAATACCAAATGGATCAAAAGCCATGGCAGCTACTTGCAGAACACCACGTTTATTACCCTTCATGGAACTCGATTTATCTAGCAATGATTTAACATCAAGGAAAAGGATATCGTCCTCAGGAATCTAATTCACAGCTAGCACTTTCAGCTACCTCCTACTATTATTATCAATATTAAAATTATTCACACCCCATAATCTTTCCAATTCCTGACAGTCTCAATTTTTCAAGTTAAACCCACTTGCCTTCAAAATTGAAACAGCACCATTTGATAATTTATATGCCTCATTTGCATTTTCTACACCAAAATATAAGTTATCCACATATA
The DNA here is from genome assembly GCF_044657685.1 of Stegodyphus dumicola. Classification (NCBI taxonomy): domain Eukaryota; kingdom Metazoa; phylum Arthropoda; class Arachnida; order Araneae; family Eresidae; genus Stegodyphus; species Stegodyphus dumicola. Next base: position 139,583,609 of record NC_140771.1, on the reverse strand, counting down.
CTGATGTATTGAACATGCGTACTGAATCAGGATTAATTGTCTCCATACTTCCAAATGTGGGTTTTAATAGTACTAGTTAGTATACAAGGTGAAATTTTGCAACCAAACGGCAACCTATTCATATCCATAATTTTATATTCAGCATTTTCCTTATTGAAAAGTCAAAGAAATTTCAGAAATTTATGATCCTCTTCAGCAGTTTTTATCATTAGAAATGCTTTTTTGATATCCCCATTACATACAATTTTAAGTTTTTTGAAATTCAATAATACATCTAGTACATTAGAATTTAAATTTGAACAAGTTTCTAAAACAATCATTCAATGACACAGCTTTCTTAGTTTTCGAACTACAATTTTATACAACACGAACATTCATAGTATCCTTGTTTCTATTTACAACTTCTCGATGTGGCATAAAATATTCATTACAATCCCTCTCACATTCTTCGATAATTCCTTTACGCTCTCAGTAGCAAATTATTTGCTTATACTCTTTCACAATCCACTTATTTTTTCAAAACACTTTTTTAAATCATCAAACCATATTGTAGGTATGGAAAAATTATTTTCTAATTCTGAAGGCAATGTTTCCCATAACAATTTAATTTCATATTGACCATCAATAAATCTCAGATCATTTTTGAACTGCTCAATTAAACACTTGTCAGTAATAGATAATTAATCCCTATCTCTTATGCCTAAGCCTTCCCATAACACTTGAACTCTGTTCCTATACTCAAGTTAGAAGATACTATTACACAACTAGATTTATTGCATGTCTGCTGAATTCCCTGCAGAGTAAAACCAAAAATTGTCAGTATGCAATTAAGGGTTTTACTCATTTTCCAAAACCCAGAACCCTCAAAAGTATTCCAAAACATGTCTCCTCTAATTAATATGGCTATCGACAGATCATCATTTTTACATTTATCAGCTAAAATACCCTAGCTTTTCAAAATACTCTGTATTTTATCTTCTGGAGTAGCAATGGTGTAGCAATAATTGTATTAGTAATTAATGCCTCAATTTCAATAAATTTATCTGAACTATATCTTCTCGTTAATTTTATTTTAACTACATCATATAACTTTTCAGTTGCTTTTGATGAACCAAAAGAATAAACTGATAATCTTTCCTTTATTATAGGCTTTAATTTTAAGGAATTGGCTAAAAGTTTGTTGCACCAAGAATGTTCAGATCAATTATCTAAAAAATATGTGCAGTTTTTGAAATGTTTGACTGATTTACTGAACTGGTAATAACTGAGAATGTCAACAATATACTGGTTTTTGATATTGTTGAATTACAATACATAATGACCGCATTGTTTTCTGACTTGCTTACATTGCATCAACTGGCCTTTGCTTTTCAGCTTTACTTCGATCATTTTCATTATACAATAGATAATTATGGAATTTACTTTTGCAATACTTACATTCAAATTTTAATCTACACATACAGATGGAGGACAAAATAATGCGAACACCTCTGAAAAAGTATGACATATTTCACACCTGCAGTACAGCCGCGCCACCTGCAACAGAAGTCTGCCACCTAGTGAACGTGAAGAGGAAGATATCAGTCTCTCAACGGCAGTCACCTGCGTTGCATGCTTCGATCGAACTGTCTGTGAGAAGTTGAAATGTCAGACCTGTCAGAATTCCAAAGAGGAATGATAGTTGGAGCGCATTTATGTGCAGCATCGGTTACGAAAACAGCACACCTATATTTAAAAGTCTGGCTTTTTGTCCTTCAATTTTATCGAAAATTTTTCTCAAACTAACTATGTCTTGCGAATTATGAACAGCAGGAATTTTCAATAAATTCAGCTGTAGAGTCATATCTTTTCAGATGATATAGGAGTAACATTGGCTCCTATATTGATTGTCATACTGAAACGAAACGCAATGATATATCTCGTGATTACTTCCGCCACTCACAGCAGGAATTTGAAATGCTTTAATTTGAGGCTTTTCAATATCTGGCAACCTCTGCTAAGCAAGGTGGCTATTACTTTGTTTCCTGCCTCCAACTCTGGAATGCTAAGCTCCATAGCAAGCTGAGAAGCATTGAACCTAGAGTAGAATATTGCAAGGCTAATTCAAGAGGTAGTCCTTTTAACTCATCCCAAAATTGGCCATGCTTGAATGACACATCATTACCTTTTAAAACAGAGAGTGAGCCTGCTTGTTATAGACATTCTATTCGTTAGTGTGTCATATTTTAGTAGAGTGCCCTTATTTTAATACATTTTATGAGAACTATTTTAAGTTCTAAGGTAACTCTTGAACATCTATGGGACAAGACTTTAATTCTAATATATCTCTATATTTAAAAGAGTCTGGCTTTTAATATTCACTCGGAAATGGTTTTAATATTTAATATATTTTCAATGTTAATCATAGAGTTTTCACTTATTTTAATATTGGAATTCACCATGCAAATTCTTGGGTTTCTTCCTCACGCACCTTTCCTGTTACCTTGCTTTACAACGTTTATCTGATTCAGTTCTAGTTTGTTTTAACAATAGTAAATGCTCATCAACACAAATATAATTAGTCTTTTATTACACAGTATGATGTTATCTGACCATATTTTTGGCACATGATAACCTTTGAGGTTAAGCGCCCTAAACTAACTGTCATTGATTTGTTGTTCAACAGTAGAAACACTTTCATTAGTTTCTCCTACTTTATTTTTAACCGTGTCTATTCTACCTTCAACTGCACCGCTGGAATTTGTTTTCTATTATGGTAGTAATCTCTCTTTTTATTTTCTCTTGACGTGCTTCAATCTTTTCTTCAACTGACTTGATGGCTCCTTCCATCTTTTCTTGGCATGCTTTTGCCTCTTCTTTAATGGACTTGAAGGCCCTTCCATCTTTTCTATGCCTTGTTTTCATCGCTTCTGTAACAGACTTGATGCCCCCTTCCATCTTTTCTTAGAATGCAGTGAAGGCCGTCATCAGTTGTCCTATAGTTGCTCGTCCATTGCTCTTGTCCTCAGCATTCAATCCCACTTCTGACCCCAAAATTTTTACTATGCATATGGGTTTGTAGTGGACTGAACGCACACAGAACCAATAAAAGCTTGACAAAATTTGTTTAAAAAATATGCAGAAATACTCACACAGCTCTTCTCAGTATGATACAGCACAATCAGTAGTTATCACTTCAAACTAATAAGAACACTTTATACAAAAAAAAAAAAAAAAAAAATACAAAGCACATCAAAACTCAAAAGCTCACAGGTTCTTGATCTCTCAGTACTTTGAAAACTAAACACTCTAAGCTAAATTGATAACTGATGCTTTCTCCAATCTTATACAGTTTTTCCCTTTCCACCAAGAAATTTTCAAAACCTTTGATTTTTTGAAATTGCTGGAAGGCATACGCAGTTACAGTTACACAAAGTTCAGACCAAAATGTCGTCAAATGATAACGAAATTTGGCTATAAAAATTAATTGCTATGGTGAGACTCCTCAGCCAGCAAGTATTTAAAAGTAATATACAGGAATCTCAGTTGTTGGAATAAAAATTCAAATTACTTGGGGAAATACTTTATGGAGGGATTTTATTTATTATCTAATTATTTATTATTCATTGGTTGGTGGCATGGAGATCAGATAATTCTGGATATCAGACATATAGATTTCAGGCTTTGCATTGTACTGTATTTTTATTCAAGTATATGTTTATTATAAATAAGACAAAGCCACTTGCAATAATTCAACAACTTCATGGGACATATTCCTTTAGACTCTCATTTCTAAAGGCACATCAGATCTTGTGCTTCATCAAAATATTTCATTGCTATGATCACTTTACAAACACAAATGCATATATATATATATATATATTAAAAAACTTTTTTATTTGTGTACATACAAATATATTTAAAAAAATTACATATTAGTAGAAGTATAATTATGCTAATCATTTACACAACCACAAATTTCACTAAATACTATGAACAAAATACTGAATATTATATACAGTTAAAAGTCGTTAATTCAGACACCCATAATCCGGAATGATCTATAATCCGGACTTCAAAGCTACAAACTTTCTGGACGCATGCGCGTAAGTCCTTTAGGGCTGCGAATATGCGTGTGTGCGTGCCCAAAATATGTTTACGCATGCACGTTTAATGTATAACAGACGGTATAAGGTAAGCTAAAATTATCTAACTCAGTTAATGTTGCAGATTGTGTTGTTCCTTAATCTTCGAATTGGATCCAGCTTATTATTTTTTGCAGACTGTTAGAGCAATTTTATAAAAGTAAGCTTGAACTTTCGATTATGTCAAATAGAATTTCCGATATATATTTACTAATATGTAAACAAAGCAAAAGCATGTCTCGAAGTCCATTAAACAAAAAGTGGAATTGCTGAAAAAAAAGGATAAATGTTTATCTAACCATTCCGAAATCTGTTGATTAATTTCATGCTGCTCTGCGGCAGGGGACGCCGTGGCGCACAATGAATTGGAAGTTGATCTGTCAGCACTATCCTTATCTTCAGGGCAGATGTTTTTATTTTATTTGGCTTATAATTCCTTACTAAATGTAGTACTTCATCTCGATGTACTCCGTCTTTGATATGATTTAAATCAAATTCCTTGTCATTATAATTCGCTTCCGATAGCGAAGAAAGTAAAGTAAACAAATAAATGTTAAGCCTTTTTTTTTGTAAATTTTGATACCCTTTAGATCATAATTGTTCTTTATTTCATAAATTATGGTTTCATATTTTTAATTTTATAATTTCTGCATGGCATCTTACCAGATTTAAACTGATGATCTATAATCCGGAAAAATGGATAATCCGGAATCGCCGAAGTCCCGACGAGTCCGGATTAACGACTTTTGACTGTATAAGTATATAACTTGCTTGAATACAAATTCTTTAATAAACACTTTAGTAACAATATGGTAAATTTCCAATTTACCTTGTGGTAATTCTAGATACCCCATTCCAAGACCCACTTGATATAATACTGGACGAACTAAAATAAAAGTATCTTCAGAACTTTCAGTAGGAGGTGAAACTGAGCTTATATCTTCAATACCAAGTAACTTCAAGAAATCAGACGTTTCTTGTCCTTGAAAGAAGGTAATGATTTCTGATACATTTTTTCTTTCATTTTTGTTCATTTTTTCAGCTAATAGCCTAAATAAAGGAATAAGAAAAAGGTACAAAACATTAATTTTTGGGAAGAGATATTCATTATAAGAAATTATCAGACTCAATAAAATCATACAACATTTAGAAATAAAACTCAACAAAACAAAACTTAAGATAACTTGAAAAATAATTAAACACTTTTTTTAATTTTGGAAATGAACTGCGTTATCCTGATTCAAATAATAAAGATGTCTTTACTGCATATCACTTTATACAATAGTTATTAATATATATTTTATAAATTACTTAGTTACTGTAGAATTCTTTAGTCAATTTGTACAGCTATTTGGAATTTTTGGAGCTGGAATGATAGGTAGGTAGGCAGGTTATGGAGGACTGGAATGCCTGGTGTCTAACAGTTGTAAACAGGCATGTGTTCCACGCCCTCTTCTAACTACAGCAAAAGCTCCCTGGAGCCACATGAGGGTGCACCAGGAGATTATTGAGGTTGTCAAAGGAAAGTACCTGGCCTTACAAGGGCATTAGTAGGATTGTATTATAAATTGAAGAGGCAAGCTGTGGTGTTACAGATAGTAGGTAGTTAAATTAAAAATACAATAAATGGATGGAGTGATAAGACAATCAACTATGCTCTTGCCAGGGTTCTAAAATCAAAATGTTCCAACTACTAGCTACATGTGCCATCAGCCACAGACACTGGCCAATGAATTAGACACCTTTGACAAGTAAATCTTCTCTCCCTTAATATCGGTTTTCTGGAAACCCATATATTTTCTGAAAGCTTATGTCACAAGTAGAAAAACTGTGGAGTCTTAGGGTAAGAGGCGTTAAAGCATTTAGGAGCTATAGGACCCCCAAAGTATCATCAAAGTGTGTATAGATGGACATATTCCTGTAACGAGATCTCTATTTCTTGTATTGCATTGTCTGCTTCCGAAGTACCTGACGGTAAAGTCCTACAAAAAGGAACTGGTACCTGAAGGATGTATGGAAAAGATCCCATCTCTGGATATTCATTTCTTCAGGCATTACAAATCTCTTGTTTGTTACATAATGGCATAATCATTATTGAAACACAGGAGCATGTTTGGAATTGTGATAGTTTTCTGGCCCTGCAGACTTTTTACCGTATCAGTTCAACGCTCATCGTTTCAAGAACTTGACTAAGTATGCTTTTTATAAGGGTGGATACTTGGACGAGAAACCTGGAATGTGGGTTGCACCAATAGATTACTGCTTCGATTCATTAACAAATGATGATTGCGCAAAGTGTGAGGCTATCGCTTTTGTGAAATGTGCCCAATGTTAACTGTCATTCTGCCCGTCTCAACGGTTATTTGATGAATTACAAACTGATTGTCTCTTGTAATAGATTTTGTTTGAAGTCGATAACCAGACACATTTTCAACATCGTAACATATATTGTTTCTTTTCAACGAGTTGCTTTTGATCTCCATCTTCTTCCCATATTATTAGTTCATACAAATACGTGAAAAATGCATTTTAGTGTCATGTTTCCAACATTTTACTGATACTTTATAGGTCCTATAGCTCCTAAACGCCTGTCTTTCTGCCCCTAAGATTTCACGGTTTTTCTGCTTTCAGAAAACATATGGGTTTCCGGAAAACTGGTATCAAAGGAGACTTGTGAGATTTTCATTTGAATACATGCTAGGAATGTATGCAATTTTTTTTATGACGTGGGTTATACGTGGTTAGAATGCTAGTGTAAGTAAGGTGTAAGAGTGCTTTTCACAATGAATGAAGTAAAATGAGAAAAACGACAGATCTTTCACCATTTGAAAAAGGGCTTATTGTTGATGCCCATTTAGCAAGGGCCTTGATTTCGAAGACAGCAAATCTCACTGGGTCTCAAAAGAAGCCATTTCAAAGGTTTTCAAAAGTTGGACTCAGACACCCACAGTCTTTCTCTAGAAGATGTAACTGCGGTTAGAGCACAGTTTTCCAAGAGAGCGATCAGCGGCGTCTCCAACGAATTGTAGGGCAGAACAGGGACTCTACTGTACTTCAACTGATACAGATTATCAAACAAGGCTCTTCCCAACAGATTTAAGCTTCAACTATGCACAGGGAATTGCAGAGGATTGGAATGCATAGTCGGGTGCCTGTCAGAAAAGCCACGCATTTCTGCCCAACATGCAAGAATTCGTTGTCAGGAAAGAAGTCACTGGACATCTGAGGATTGGAAATGAGTAATGTGGTCAAATGAATCATGCTACACCTTATTTTATGCTGATGGAAGACCTCAAATTTGGTGGAAATCCCATGAAGCCATGAATCCAACTTGCCTTACTCGCACTGTGCAAGGGGACCGGTGGGAGTATCATGACATGGGGCATGTTCTACTGGCATGGAAGTGCCCGGTGTTCCTCGAGGGTAAACAAAGACATGAGACACCTAGATATACTGGCAGATCAAGTGCACCCTGCAATGTTTTATTTTTATCCTGATGGCAACGCATACTTCATGGACTTAAAGCAACTATACATCGTGCCACAAGTATTCAAAATTGGTTCACTGAAAATCAGTCTGATTTCCAACACTTTCCCCGGCCACTGCATCGCTCGGATCATAACTCCATACAACATGTGTGAGATATGGTGGAAAGATGCATCCGACAGCACTCTCCTCTTCCATCTAATTTACAAGATCTAAAAAGCTGCATAGCCGATGCAAGGTATTATCTGGACGTAAATGCACTCCAGAAGCATGTAGACTCGATTCCCAGATGAATCACAGCAGTTACCAGTGCAAAAGGTGGCCCAATAAAATATTGATCTTGGGTTTCTAATTCATTGGCCAGTGTGTGTATGAGATGAAAAATTAAAAAAGTTAAAAGAAAAAATATGTGGTAACCTAAATTTGAGCATTAACTTCAATTCCATTTTTAAATGCTTATGTAACCTAACATAATGGCAATGAAAACTTATATATACACTGAAGTGACAAAAGTCATGGGATAGCAATATGCAAATATACAGATGGCAGTAGTATCACATAGAAAATGTATAAATGCAAAGTGCTTTGGCAGGGCTTTCATTTGTGTTCAAGTTATTCACGTGAAGAGGCTTTGACGTGATTATGGCCGAACGATGAGAATTAACAGACTTTGAACGCGGAATGTTGGAGCTAGACGCATGGGTCATTCCATTTCGGATATCGTTAGGGAATTTAACAATCCGAGATGTACAGTGTCAAGAGTGTGTCGAGGGTATCTAATTTCAGGCATAAGATCCCCCCAAGGACAGCGCAGTGGCCGACCACTGCACTTAACGACCGAGACCAGCGACGTCTGAGTAGAGTTGTCAATGTTCACAGACAAGCAACAATGCGTCAAATAACCGCAGAAATCAATGTGGGACGTACGAGGGACGTGTCCGATAGGACAGTGCATGAAATTTGTCTTCCTTGGGCTATGCCAGCAGAAGACCGACTCGAGTGCCTTTACTGACAGCACGACATCGTCTGCAGCGACTCTCGTGGGCTCGTGAGCATATTGGTTGGTCCCTAAACGAATGGAAGACCGTGGCTTGGTCAGATGAGTCACGATTTCAGTTGGTAAGAACTGATGGTAGGGTTTGAGTGTGGCACAGACCCCATGAAGCCATGGACCCAAGTTTTCAACACGGCACTGTTCAAGCTAGTGGTGGTTCCATAATGGTCTGGGCTGTTTTTACATGGCATGAACTCAGTCCTCTGGTGCACTGAACTGATCATTGACTGGAAATGGATACCTTCAGCTACTTGGAGATCACTTACAGCCATTCATGGGACTTCACCTACTCAAACAACGATGGGATTTTTTTGGATGACAATGCGCCATATCACCGGGCCACAATTGTTCACGATTGGTTAGAAGAACATTCTGGACAATTCCAGCAAATGATCTGGCCACCTAGATCGCCCGACATGAATCCCATCGAACATTTATGGGAGATCATCGAGAGGTCAGTTCGTGCCCAAAACCCTGCATCGTCAACACTTTCACAATTATGGACGTCTATAGAGGCAGCATGGCTCAATATTCCTGCAGGGGACTTCCAACGACTTGTTGAGTCCATGTCATGTCGAGTTGCTGCACTTCACCGAGCAAAAGGAGGAACGACAAAATATTAGGAGGTATCCCATGACTTATGTCACTTCAGTGTATATATATTTGAATTTAACTAATATTCTCTATTTGTATAAAGCAAATATAATTAAAATTTTAATTAAGAAATTTAAATTGCAAAGAAATAAAAATAATTATTATTGCTGCAAACTAATATATATATATATATCATTAATTAATATTCTAACATTCTATGCACTTTTGCTGGAGAGCAAATATAAAATATCTTAAATGACAATGCTGTACTAACTCAAAAGCAAGGCCCCCTTTTACTGTTTAATTTTTATTCTAAAATTCGATTGGGTTTTACAACTGGGTATTTTGATAAATGAAATTTCAGAATGAGAGGAAGTGTTTAATTATCATATTGCACAGAAATGCTTAAATATTAACTAAATCTTATGGGTAATTACCATATGTATGTATGTATGTATGTGTGTGTGTATAAAACAAAACAATCTGTAAAGCAAACTTCTAATTTTAATTGGAAATAGCACCTTGATTTTTCATTTTAATTCGGGTATTTTCCTTTTCTGTGCTAAATATAATAACTGATCACATTAAACCTCTCAGGACTATATCATTTCAAATCAACAGCTGCCATTATATGACTTGAAAATGCTGGTGACGTAAATGTTTCTGTGAACTGGAACTCAACCAAACAATAATAATTTAAAACTTTATTAATTAGCTAATTACCATGATATGAAAATTGTTACTAGAACTGGAAATCATAATTTTTTGCCTCTTTTGATAGCAACTACACATTCTACATGCCAGCACCTTTTAAAATATCAGCCATGATTTCTAAATCATGACACACACATGCATATATTGCATAACCATCACTAATTAAATAGCCATGTCTAGCTCAGTGATTTTGATTTAAACCTATATCTAACTACACTGGTCACTGATATGCCTGAAAACAAACAGGAAAACTGTATAACTAACAATGTCTTTGGGCCACAGATAAAGGTGCTGTTCATAGGAATTCTGAAGGAAAGGGACAAAAATTTAAGATTCTGTTCCTTAGAATTACCATAAGTCAAAACAAATACTTAATTACATTTCTATTCCTCAGAATTTTATCTTACAACATAGAGAGAGTCAAATATTCAAGTGGGTCTTGGTGTCCTCAGAAATTTGCAGGCTTTGTTGCCTTTGCTTGAAGCTAACCCAACTCTGTTCTCATCCACTTTTGTAAACTATAATAAATTTTCAAGAAATCTATCTGCTGATATGTTTATAGGTTGTACTGGTTAGCTATATTCTATTTGGTTTGGGGATGTATTATATGATTTCGCATTCCCAATTTATATTTTGAATATTTTTATCATACAATATAATTGCTATCTTAATACGATAGTTAAAAATTTTGTTTATCTATATTAAATAAAAAAAATAATTAAACCAAATTACTGCCAAAATTTTTTTGGATTTACTTGAGGTATCAGCTCTTAGCAAATAGGAAGAATCTGACATCAGAGACAAGAAGTTTTATGAAAAAAAAAAAAAAAAAAAAGTAGTCAAAGAAATAAAATTAAAAAATTTAAACAAATATTTTGCCTCAATGTCTTATTTCACTGCATAATTTTCACTGAGTAAAATGGCTAGTTAAAATTTAGATCAGAATAAAAGAAATTACATGTAATGCGATTCAGTAAGCTTAGGTGCCAAGCAGAAAAAATAATAATTTCATAATATTTATTATTATAAATTATTTAGACAAATATTTTACAATACTAATAAAAATAATATTTACAATATTAAAAAAAATAAAATTATACCTTGCTTTAGATTGAACAGTATTTTTTGATTTTTTTCCATACCAAATGAAAATTTTCTTCCCAGCATCAAGTAAAAATACATATCGAGGATCTAAAGAACTGTAATTTACAGGAAACTAAAAACAGAAGTAAAACAAAATAATCAAAATATATAAAAAATAATTTTTAAAAATATTTTTACTATATTAAACTTCAAGTGAAAATTTATTGAATTCTCATTTTACCGATTCTATGTGTAGTATTCTGTTGTTGGTTTCCAATCTGTACAATCTTGATATATACTCCTACAAATTAACAAAGAAGAAAACAAATTGTACAAAGAAGTGAGTACAGGATTTCCTTTATATGTAAAAAGTAAGATGATAAAAGAAACTTACCACTTCCTCTATAGTGAAAAAACCACTAGCAGTTCTTCCTCCTTCAATATACACTATTTCTGATTCAAATAAGTCTAAGAACTCATCACTTTCTTCACCTTGCTCTTCACGGATAGTACGGCATTGGGCTCCCAAAAAATTTCTTAAATTGACAGCATGAATAGCAGCACAAGCCTTTTTGTCTAGCTGATAGAAAGAACCAGGTATTAATACCATAAAATTATCAATAATCTACTTTATAATAATGCAGCTAATACTTACAGTTGCTTGTGATCCTATCCAATAAAATATTTGCCAATCTAAACTTTGATTTTCATCAATCATAGTTTTGAGAATTATGTAACAATCTCCTTCATAAAATTTTCCAATAAGAGCTAAAATTATAAATCAGAATGTTAGTTCCTAAACTCTGACGTTGAACTTCATTAATAATTTAAAATAAAAAAATAAATAAAATGAAATAAAAATACCTTCATCAATTTGATTTGGAAGAAAATTTTCTATTTCCCAGCAAGATAAACCTAAAGTGAAAAAGAAAAATTATTTTAGATATCTTATTTTAATAAAATAATGAATGATAACTTTACCTATGCTAGTTAAGAATTACAAATTAAAATTAAAAATGCAATTTTTAGAAATGGGCAACTTTTTCTTGACTTCTTAAATCCTTTAACTGAAAGAGCAATATATCTTAGCAAACTTCAACCCAGATAACTTAAAAGAACTTTCACATACAGTTTAATGCTGTTGTAAGTAAAATAATATGGAAATAAAATGTACAGTATTAAAATACGACTTTAATAATTATAATGCAAAATTCGTTAACAGCAGTGCTTCGAACAAATTTAACCATCATACACAGATATACTTGAAATCATAATAATAATTAAGCTATGAACAGAATTTTAAAAAAATCCATGAATATATAATAATGCTATAATTAATATACTGTTGCCTGTGTATGGGTTTGTAATAGACTGGATGCATACAACTCTGATGATAGGTTGATAAAAATTATTTTATCGAAAGAAACACTTCTCAGTTATGGAACATTCCACAATAATAATAATACAACTCATCACAGAGTACAATCAATAAATACACTTAAAACTACTTAGAACGTTAAACACAACGCAATACAAAGTGTCCCTGAAGAGCAAAAGTATCCTGGAAATACTTAAGTTCTAAAAACGTATGCAGAACTAAACAGCAAACAAGAACTGAGAGCAGATGCTCTTTCTGGTCATACATAATTTTCACTCGGCCACCGAGATATTTCTAGTACTTTCTGCTTCTTGAAATTAATGGAAGGCATATGAGGGCCAAATTACAGTTACAGCTACATACAGCATTAATTACAGATATTCAGTTACAAATACATATTATGCTGAGACACAGACTACATGAAAATGCAGTGACAAAAAATAGTTGCCAAAACCATTATCAGGTTGGCAATATCTCGTTAAATAAGTGATAGCCATTTACTCAATGCTACATAGACTTGCCCCTGTATTCTTACTTTTCTAGCATAGCAGCATCACTAAGTTTTCATGTTACATTTTACAGAAAATTACAATTTCACATATAATGCACTAAAATCCTCTAACTATGCTCAAAATTCGCAACACTGCCCCATCCCAAAGACTACATGTCCCGAGCAGCATAATCCCCGGACAGGAAGCCATACTTACAGCTAAGGCAAAACAATGCAATACTTAAAACAACAGCTGCAATAAATGACATAAAACAAATCAGATGCTAAAATACCATACATGCTGATGTAATGTCCGCACTTTTTACTAAAATTACATCACTAAAATGCAGGTGCGGACATTACACGGGTAGTTCAAATGTCATGCTTTTTCTCGTGAGTAATTTTGGGTGTAAATTTCATTTCAAACAGCGAAATTAAGTTCTAAGTGGAAGAAAATGGCATAAGTAATAAAAGTATCAAATTTAAAGTTATAAATTTAAAATTTACAAATTATTTAATTTAAAATTTACAAACTCACTTTCTCCCATCCACATATATAATATAAATTGCCCCATTTACGTTACCAACACTCGGCGTGTATTATTTCGCACAGGAGCACAAATTAACCAACACTTGAAATTCTGATATTTACTTTTACACAAATTAAATAGTTGCTGGTTCTTTTAATATTTTGGACACGTTATTAAAAAAACTGTTCTGCCGCACTGCATGAAAATCCATTTCATTCCATCATTCGCCGCAACCAGAATTCACTCGCTTTGAACTGAGATGTAGGAAAGTCTTCTTCTCGTGCCACAGCAAGCGCTCTTATTTGGCTCATTTCCTGTGATACTGTGCACTCTTGAGCATGTATATCATGAACATGTGCAACTACTTTTGTCCTAAGTTTGCAAACTTGCATTTTGAACCACGAAACACGTCTTGTTTTGTTCATTGCCACCAGTTGATCACACTGTTTGCTCCAGTTGTGCATACACTTTTCATCCACTTCATATACCCTTGCTGCTGCTCTTTTTCCCTTTCTCAGCGTAAATTCTATGACTTTCAGTTTAAAAACCGCTTATTTTCCCATTTCAAACACACTCCTTGCTAACTACCATGAATTCGAAATGATACTATGAATGAAAAGAGAAAGTTTGAAATATGTGAATACTCCAAGGAGGAAGGAGGAGGAAGTAATTTCATTACAAAATAGTATTTCCTGGAAGCCAATGTGGTGAAAACCTGTTTGGACTGCCTTCATTTATTATCGAGTCTGCCGAGTGGATAGCTGGCGCCAATGTTATGATTGAATAACAGCTGCAACAAGTATAACAGCTGTAAGTCTCTGCTTTCCATCCTGGCACCAACCAAACACAAAACAAATACACATCCTTTCTTTAAAGATGTTTATTGACTAAGAACAAAAGGTGATGATAAAAAATATACAGTACAAAGTCTTTAATCCGGAATGATCTATAATCTGGACCTCAAAGCTACAAACTTTCTGCGCATGCACATAATACCTTTACACATGCACATTTAATGTATAACAGACAGTATAACCTAGGCTAAAATTATCTAATTATTTATTTCAGTTAATGTTGCAGATTGCGTTGTTCCTTAATCTTCTAATTGGATCCGGCCTATTATTTTTTGCAGACTGTTAGAGCAATTTTATAAAAAGTAAGCTTGAACTTTTGATTATGTCAAAAAGAGTTTCCGATTCTGGAGCTGCCAAAGGATCTACAGAGCGAAAGCGTGTTTCGATGTCCATCAAACAAAAAGTAGAATTGCTGCAAAAAATGGATAAAGGCATGAAGAAAGTGGCAGAGAGGTTAGTGAAAACGAAAAAATTTCGATTGGCAAGCTAGTCGGTATTCTCGGCACAGCAATTACAGGACTTGAACAGCGGAACTTTGTAACTGAACAAGAAATTATGTCTGTTTATAGAATTAAAGAGAAAGTATTAGCACATAAATCAAAGCAACTTAAACAACTAACATTGAAAGAAATGTTTAATAAAGTAGAGAAATAAATATTAAGCTTTTTTTTCCCTGTAAATTTTAATACCCTTTAGATCATAATTGCTCTTTATTTCATAAATTACGGTTTCATATTTTTCATTTTATAACTTCTGCATGCCATCTTACCAGATTTAAATTGATGACCTATAATCCAGAGAAACCTCTAATACGGAATCATTGAAATCCCGACGAGCCCGGAAGACTTCGTACTGTATAAATTTTAAAGTAAGAAATTCTCTAGTTTTTGAGAAGTGGGGTCACTTTTTTTTTTACATAAATTTTATCTGTAAAGTTGGGGTGCAGACATTACATGAGTGTATACGGTAAATGAATTTTTATGGTTTTTAAGGACAGTTCAATTAAACTTCTCTACCATGCCATCTGACTGGGGACGTAAAGGTGTTGTTTGTGTTTTGTCAATGCTGAGTAGCTTGCAGAGTTTTGCCCTTGATCAGCATGTAACTGAAGAGGCACTCCAAACCTGGAAATACAATGCTGTAGAATTACCTCTCTACTTTAACAGCCTCTTGATCAAAAATAGGATATGCCTCAGGCCACTTGGTGAAGACAAGTAGTTCCATGGCAGAGGTCCCAGGATGTCAAAGATGATATGTTCGAAATATTTCTTACATTGTAACACTGCAGCTTCCCTTGGCTGCATTTCTTCTGTCCTTTTTCGATCAGCTGATGTTGAAGCTGTAACTTATCGTGCAACTGGACTAAAGAGCTCGTATTTTTTTCAACCGTGGAGCAATAGCGGCAGCTTTCTGGACACAGCATCCATTTCCATATGACAAATAAGCCCCGTTCACATGCAACGCTCCTTCGCACAGCTGCCGTTAGCAACAGGAGAAAAGGGGATATGAAAGAGTTTCGTCTTTAGGAAACGTTCAGAAGACCACTGTCTTCCTTCCCTTTACACCTAAGCCTCTGTGAACAATCACATCTCCGAATTGGTAGATTTTTTAATACTCTTTACACATTTTTAACGTTGTTTACTGTTGTTAATTTTGTAATCTGTACTTTTGCAACTGGTACCTGAACTTTCGTAATGGTTCCTGAAAAATATATGCTTTTTAATTATTATTATTAATATTTTATAAGCTGTTATTTAGTTCACTCTTGGAGCTTGTCGCTATGATGAATAAAGATGGTCATGGATGATGGTCAATAAAGATGGTCAATAAAGATGGTCATATGCTAAAAGATGGTCATGGAGTTTTAAACTGCTTCATGATAAGATATAGAATTCAAACTTTGTACATACACTGCTTGTGGATGTGGTATCACGCTTTTGATTTTTAGAGGATTCGATTTTTTTCAAATTTAAAGTTGAAATGATTTTTTGCAAATAATAACAAATAAACTGAGAATCTCAGAATATTATAGTTTGCACCATAACACACTGGGGAGGAAAAAAAACAGTGTAATTTTTTTAAAAAATATTTTTGGAGAATTTTTGAAACTCGTTCATATTTTTAGACTTTTTGACGCTCATTAATTTTAAAATTTCATATCTAAAAATATATCAGTTAGAAACTTCCGACATTTTCACAGATTATATAACAAACTTTTCACATTTAAAAAAAATATACAGGAAATTAATTGGATGATTTTTTTACTTTTTGAAAGATATGCAATGAAGCAGAATGGGAAATATTGGTTCTCCTTGGGCATCAATTCGAAACATCGGTTTCAAAGTAATAATCTCATTACACCACACTATTTTGATGACATTATTTATGCTATATAAGTTGTTATTGTTGCCAGTTGTTAGTTCAGCATGAGATTGGAGATATTTCTGAGTTAACTTTCGCTTAAGATGTGTTTTGTATTCTGTTGTGTTTAACATTCTTATTAGATTGAAGCATAACTATTGATTATACTTAGTGATATTCTAAACACTTGTACGAGTATTTCTGTGAAAAATTCCAGAACTTTGAAGTGTTTCTGTTGATAAAATAAATTTAATTAAGCTATCATCGGATTTGAGTGAAATGACAATCATTTACGAACTAATATCAATCTATTACAAACCCGTACGCACACAACAATACTATAATTAATTAATGTATTAAAATTTTTTTGAACATTTTTTGAATTGTTTTGTGTTTCACAAAACAAAAACAGGTAAAGAAAAATTCTGCAAATTTTCTGGCCACGTAAGGTTTTAAAAAAAGGTTTGTAATTTATGTTTATATTTACCAATTGAATAAATAGCACTAGGTTTGATTTATATATAGACCAAATTGGTCATACAATATTGTACTAACTACCTTGCTTGTTATAATATATATATATATATATATATAATATAACACATTATTCAATGCATATATATATATATATATATATGTGCATTGAAATTCAGTAATAAAATTTTAAAGATTTGAAATGATTAAATGTCTATTTAGACAGTTTGTATTCTTTAAACTGCATATACAAACTAAGAAACCTTTTGCATTTTTTTTCAATAAATCCTTTTACTTAAAGTCCTAAAACATATATAGGTATGGACTAAATTATTTATTATTTTTACTGCTTATTTAAAATTATATACTTTATAGAAACAAGGATGGGTTTTGCAATATACTGAAAGGAAAAATTATTTGAAATGAAAATGTTACTGAGATCATATTTGTTTTAAAGATTTTAGATAAAAGTGTATTTTTATTTTTTTCTCAGAAACTAATTCATTAATTGCAAAATTATTCCTTGAAGTTATTAAAAACACTCTAATAAATACAATAAAAAAACTGGGGGGAGACATTGAAAATTGTAGGACAGGGATGTCAAACTCATAGGTACACTTGGGCCAAACAAACAAGGTTTAACTTTAGGCGGGCCGAAAAAAAAAAAATCAATATTCATAGAAACGTAGGTTTATTTCGAATAATACAATAATAAACATATATATATATATGTTTATTATTGTATTATATATATATATATATATATATATATAGAAAAGAACAAGAAAAATTTAATGTTTACGTCCTGATACTTGACATCTCTTCTCTGATATTATCTTTCCTATTTCGGGAGAAATTTTGTTTGCAGTGATAACTTTCAACGCTGACCCCCAAGGTGAGCATCATTAATACAGTTTCTAATAGGAGACTTATTACCTTTCATGACTGAAAATAACTGCTTGCACCGATAAGTGCTACCAAACATGGAAATAATTTCATATGCGAATTTTCGAGTATTTTCAAACCTGGCTGGTAAATATTTGTAAAATTCAGACACGCCCACTTCAACGAATTTTGCTTTCAAATTTGAGTTGCATTGAATCTCAATCACCTCCATTTGCATATGGCTGGGTACTGAGTCAATACTTATTGAGAAAATCGAAGAAAAAAAAAAATTGTCTTCGTGGGAACTAAAATCATTAAACCTCATTTCAAATTCAGTTGTTAAATTTGCAATTTTTTCTGCGTATTTTTGATACGAACAAGCATCATCTAAACTTGATTTGTTCATGCTGCACATCGGGAAGTGCGTCAAATCTTCATTTTTTTGTTTTCCCAAGGAACTAGTTAACATTTGAATGCTTTAATTATGTCAAACATATTCGTAATGATCTGATCTTTTCCTTGTAACGATAAATTTAAATCGGTTAAGTGTTTGGTTATATCAACCAAGAAAGATAAATCTTGTATCCATATTGGATCGTAAAACAAACTTACGTCTTGATTTTTCGTTTTTAAAAACTTACATATTTCTTCTTTCAAATCCCAAAATTGTTTGAGAATCTTGGAGCAAGATAACCAACGTACCTCGGTATAGTAGGACAAACCCGAATATTCACTATCTAACTCACTTAAGAAAGCAGTGAATTGACGCTGATTTAAACCTCGAGATCTTATAAAATTTATAACTTTTTTTATATATGACAAAACATTCTCCATATTTATTACTTTTGTGCATAGAACTTCTTGATGTATAATACTATGCATATGATGAATGTTTGAACCGTGAATTTCACTAAGTTTTTTTCTTAGTAATGCTACGAAGCCCTTGTTTTTCCTGGTCATTGATGGAGTGCCATCTGTAGCTACAGAATTTAATTTTGCCAAAGGTAGATTGTATTTCTGCAGAAGTCCAAAAACACAAGTAAATATATCTTCTCCTGTGGTAGTACCAGGCATCGGTATTAGTTCCAGTAATTCCTCAAAAATGTTAAAATTCTTGTCGCAAGAACGAAGAAACACTGCTAATTGAGCTTTGCCACTAATGTCCGTGCTCTCGTCACAGGCAATGGAGAAACTTTCGAAACTAGATGATTTTGCTTTGATCTGATCACTTAAATTCGCGGCTAAATCAGTAACTCTTTCCGCAACTGTATTTCGAGACAATGAAATTGATTGAAAAGCCTTCACATTTCCAGGACAAACAATTTTTCCAGCTTTCATTAGGCATTCCTTGATGAAATTACCATCAGTAAACGGCTTCGAGCGTTTAGCTATCAACTCGGACAAAACGTAGCTTGCATGTACCGCCGCTTCACTTTCTTGCAATACTTTACTAAACATGGACTGTTGCTTTTTCACTCCTAACTTGAGCTCTTTCAACTTTTCTTCTCTCAGTTATCCTTCGTAATTGTTATATTTCGATTTGTGTTGTTCGTAATGACGTTTAATATTATATAACTTTGGTACATTAATAGTATTATTACATATCAAGCAGATTATTTTATCTTTTATTTCACAGCAAAAATATTCTAATTCCCATTTTACTTGGAATATTCTATGTTCGTCAGCGATTTTTCGTTTAATTTTACTACCACTTGGTTTTGATATAGACATACTGAATACAAAGGGCTGGAATAAACATGGCTAACGTTAAAAAGTTAACAAAAATTTATTCTTTCCATAAGAGATAAATCAAAATGCTGAAATATTTCTTAAAAATTTTCTAACAATATCACAAAATGTCAAATGTTTAGCAAAAATGAATTCAAAACAGAGAAACTAATTCTATCTCACAGCAAATTCGCTACAAATCAATCACAGCATTAAGTAAACAAACAGTTCGCTAGAACTACAGCTACTGCTGAGATGAGTTGTTTGTTCTCGGCTTTATAATTAATTTCTCGAATATACTGGAAACATCTATAAATATCTGGATTTTTGTGGATGGCAACAGCAATTACGAGATATTTATTTATTAGGTATTAAATGCACGCGCTGTTCTATTTTTAATCTTCCAACGCAGCTGTCTTTTCAAACATCGTCTGCCTTGCTAAGGCAACATGAAGCAAATCTAATTACAGAGTGAGTGAGTGAGTGAGTGGGATTTTTGGCGCAAAACCAAAGATGATTATGACGCGCCAAACACAAGTTGAGATGATCAAAATTTAAGAAATTAAAATACAATAAATAAAAACAAGTGGACAAATGTACCAAATCCAGAGGATGCAGTCATACAAAAACAAGGTAAAAGCAGACATTAAAATCCAAGACACAATCGTCAAAACAAATTACATTAGATAATAAAAGCCAGTCTCTTTTAAATAATAAAATAAATTACAATTGACCTCTCTTCCGATTAAACGGTCGAGAGGCAAGTCACAGCTATTAAAATGTTTCTGACGAAGACTATTAAAATATGGACACTCAATTAAAATATGACGGACAGATAAACAAACATTACAATTTAAACAAACAGGCTCATTCTCAGCTTTTAAAAGATAGTTATGTGTCACGCTAGTGTGACCAATTCTGAGGCAAGTCAAAAGAACTTCCTCCTTATGATTTCCAGCAAAATCCCAATGCTCGATTCTGGGCTTTACATTTTTCAACTTGTTGTTAAGCTGAACGTCCCAAATTTGCTGCCATTTTTTTTTTTTTTTTTTTTTTTTGGATCTTCCCCTTGATGACACAGCAGATGTCTCTAAAAGGGATAAGGCGACTGGACAGTCCAACAGCAGATTTTGCCGCGATGTCTGCAAGCTCGTTTCCCTTTATTCCCGTATGCCCGGGAACCCAGCAGTACAGGATTTCATATCCTCAAATCTTTAAGTTGATATGAATTTTCATAACATCCACTAAAACAGGATTTTGAGTGTTAGGAAAAGCTTCCAAAGTTTTAAGAGCACTATACGAGTCTGTATAAACTATGAATTTTTTGTGGCAGAGTTTTGAGATGTACAGAAAACCATAATATATTGCAGTTAGTTCAGATGTTAGAACTGAGAAAGCATGGTGCAGGCATCTGCCCTCTATGTAATCTTCAAATACAAATGCCATCTCGACATGATCATTTGACTTTGATCCATCTGTGTATATCGAATGATAACTGCTATATTTGTGCCTGTGCTCAGCAAAGAGTTGTCTGTAAACGATCTCGTTAGTGCTTGCCTTCACGTGATGTTTGAAAACATCAAGAAGCTGAATCCGTGAATTTTCCCAAGGTGGGATTTCAAAATTCTGTTCTGCTTGGGGGCGCATATCAGAGAGGGAATGTTCCTCAACAACAGGGCGAACTCTTAAAGCAAAGGTAGGAACACAGGATGGACGTGTTTCAAATAATGTGTAGTACGCATTATCAAGTAAGCCCAGCTTATTAGGATGTTCAGGTTGCGATAGGATATTAAAATATTGCAAAAGGGACAATTGCTCACGCCTCAGATAAAGTGATGGTTCGTTAGAGTCAACATACAGGCTCTGGACAGGAGAAGTCCTGAAAGCTCCTGAACAAATCCGCAGAGCTTGATGGTGAACAGGATCCAGTTTTAACAATACTGATGATTGGGTGGATCCGTAAACAACTGAGCCATAATCCAGTTTAGAGCGGACAAGCGCTATGTAAATGCGAAGCATAGAGCAACGCTCAGCACCCCAGGAGGTGTTCGCCAACACTTTTAAAATATTTAGTGTTTTTAGACACTTTTTTCTCAGGTTTAAAACATGAGAAAGGAAAGCCAATTTTCGATCAAACGTCACTCCTAGAAATTTTACTTCGGCCGCAATTGGAATAATTGTACCATTCAGATATAACTCAGGTTCAGGATGGAGACCGCGCTTCCTACAAAAGTCCACGCACAATGTTTTCTGTTTCGAAAATGTAAATCCCTGTTTGTCTGACCATTCTTGGATCTTATTCAGAGCCATCTGCAGTTGCCTCTCTACGTATCTCATGTCTGCCCCTCGACAGCTAATCTGCAGATCATCAACATATAGAGATCCCAAGATGGTGGGAGGAAGTTCTTTTAATACAGAGTTTATTTTTAAACTAAACAGGGTTACACTAAGCACACAGCCTTCAGGCACACCCTCTTCCTGTTCAAAAACATTTGATAAAACAGAGCCAATTCTTACTTGAAAAGTACTAGCGTTCAAGAAATTCTGAATGAAAATTGGTAGGTTGCCACGCAAGCCACTCTCGTGAAGATCGCGAAGTATACCGTATCTCCTTGCCTTATCATAAGCTTTCTCTATATCGAAGAAAATTGAGACAAGGTGATTTCTTCTTACAAAAGCTTTTCGAATGGATGTCTCTAAGAGAAGCATGTTATCTACGGTCGTTCTTCCCTTTCGGAAACCGCTTTGATAAGGTGATATAATATTATTCTTTTCCAAGAAATAGACTAGGCGGCTGTTTACCATCTTTTCAAACAGTTTGCATAGGCAACTCGTAAGGGCAACTGGCTGATAGTTGGAGGGATTCCTTGGATCTTTCTCTGGCTTAGCAATAGGAATGACAACAGCTCTCCTCCATGCACTGGGAAAGGTATGCTCATTCCACACTCTATTGTAAAGAGTGAGAAGGGCAGTCAGTGACTTATAGGACAGATGCTTTAGCATTTCGTAATTCACGCCATCAAGACTCGGAGAAGACCTATGTGTCTGCAATAAAGCACTTCTTAATTCAAGCATAGTAAAGTCTCTATTGTAAGGCTCAGATTTGGAAGAGTTGAATGCGATGGGATTTATTTTAGAGTGCTGCTTCATAGAGAGAAATGCAGGTGAATAGTTTTTGCTGGAAGAAACGGCAGCAAATGCCTCACCAGTAGTATTCACAATTTCTTCTATGTAGCTAATAACTCGGCCATCTTTTTCCAAAAAGGAAAGTGAGTGGTCTTTATATATGCCGCATGCTTTTCGAAGTCTTTTCCAAACCCGCTTACTAGGTGTGGAGGATGTTATTGACGACACATATGAAATCCAAGAATTCCTTTGGCTCTGCCTCCTTACTTTTTGTGCATTTGCTTTGGCTCTTTTAAATGCTATGAGGTTTCACAGAGTAGGATATCTACGAAAAATACCCCATGCTTTTTTCTGTTTTTTCAGTGCTTCATGAAAGTCACGATTCCACCATGGTTTTGAATATTTTAGTAGTTTTCCTGATGTTCTAGGAATGGAAAGCATAGCTGCCTGAGTAATAGTATTAGTAACAGCTTCAACGGTGTCATCGATATGCCCATCTTCTACCATTTCATCTGTTAGCTCTGCAATGGAAGAGAAGAGTTCCCAGTCTGCCCTATCGAGTATGAATCGAGGGGATCTCGACATGGGGTTTGCTCCTCTTCGTGCAAGAGATATAAAAATGGGATAGTAATCGCTGTTGTAAAGATCATTTCCCACACTAAAAGTGCAAAATGGCAACAGAGATGGTGAACAGATGGCAAGGTCGAGAGCATGGAATGTCTTTGAAGGCTCATGGAAGTAAGTATCCTGCCCATTATTCAGGAGACAAAGGCTATGATCTTCAATCAATCGCTCAATTTGTCTTCCTCGGCAATTTGTATCTTTACTACACCAGAGTGGACTATGGCCGTTAAAATCACTTATTATGATGAAAGGCTCAGGCAGCTGCTCTATAAGGCCATTTAAATCTTGCTCATCAATATGCTCATTTGGAGGCAAATACAGAGAAACGACTGTAACAACAATATCAAAATTTGTTTGAGTAGCGACAACTTGGAGAGATGTCATCAAAGAAAGCACATTTGAGGGATAATCCAGTGAGGTGAGGAGACCTACACCTCCACTGGCACGCTCACCTGCAAGGTTATCTTTCCTGACGAAAGAAAACCTCCAAAGTTTTGCCTGTTGTTCTGGTTTTAGATTTGTTTCCTGTATTGCGAAGCATACAGGATGATAAGCATTAATTATGTCTTTGATGTCGAGCAAATTTCGGTGGAAACCGCGACAGTTCCATGAGACGAGGGTGGCCATTATGATTGGTTTTTGTTCTTTCTGTGCTCTTGTTTGGTTTTTCGTGGAAGTAGATGCCTGGGAACTTCTAGACCCTCCTCTACTTCCATACTGTCTGAATCTGCAGATTCAGAAATCATTTCATCAAAAGAGCTATTGCTGGAACTTCTATTTTTATTTGATACTTTTTTAGTGGCAGTTTTGGGTTTACTTTGAATGACTGTTTCTTTATTTTGTATTAAATGAGTTGAATTTTCCGTTTTCTTGTTGGATGTGGTCGGTTGGGTTTTATTTGGTACAGTCTGCGTGCCTATTGATGTTTATGTGGCAATGCTACGTGTTGTTTTAACAGCACTGGCATATGATTTGTTTTGTTGGAGCTGTGTGCTTTGAACTAGTTTTCTGGCTTCAGCATACAAGATGCTCCTGGTAACTTTTGCAGTCTGCACTTCGTTTTCGGATTTCCATTTTGGGCACAGGCGTGAAAATGCTGGATGCTGACCCTTGCAATTTATACACGAAGGCGCAGCAGTACAATTTTCAGAATCGTGGCCAATCTGTGAGCATCGGGCACATGTGAGGCTGCCATGACTAGACATCTTAGAATGGCCGAAACGCTGGCATTGGAAACATCGCATAGGGTTAGGAATATAAGGTTTTACAGGACAATTTAAGTATCCGGCCTTAATATTCTTAGGCAGAACAGGCGTGTTGAAGGTAAGGATCACGTGTTTCGTGTCAATCAACTTACCTTCCTTTCGCATCTTGATCCGCCTAGCACCACAGACATTTTGGTCAGCTAACTCAGAGACGAACTCTTCTTCTGAAACACACAGAAGGTCGATCTCCGAGATCACACCTCTACAAGAATTAAGTGTTTTGTGCGCTGACACAGTTATAGATATTTCTCCAAATTTGGTTTGTCGGGAAAGAGAAGCAGACTGGGTGGCCGACATGGTATCAATAAGCAGGTCTGATTGGAGACGCTTTATGTTCCTTGGCTCACCTATGCATGAATGTATATATTTGCTTACGAGAAAAGGAGACATCTTTTGCAGTTCACCAGAAGGACTAGAGACAACAAGGAAGCGAGGATTTTCAGTAGTTTCGTTGGCATTTGCATTGGTACGGATCTTCTTGCTAATCGTTTTGTCTACAATTTCAATATCTTTGGCATTTGCTTCAGTTCGGATCTTCTTGTTAAGAGATTTGTCGACAATTTCGATATCTTGGTTGGTTTCATTCGACTTGGGCTTTTTAAGAATAAATAGAGAAGCCATGATTGAAAGAGGAAAAATTCGGGTCCGACAGCCCCGCCCACCACGGAGCCCAACAAGGGAACACAGGTTCCTGTGTTAGGGCTAGCTGGACCTATATGCAAACTGAAGCCCCACAGTTGGCTTTCCCGAAAGCAGGTACTCCCGAGAGCTTGACCCCAAGCCACTGACACAAGGACTAGTGACCAGCCGATTGACACCTGTGAGGACGACTAAGGTGCCTCCTGTTTAGCTGAAGCAGAGGCCAAAGTAGTGTGTTGGGGACAGTACCTCGCCCCTCAACTACCAGGACCCTCCTTTCCAGCGACACGGGTCTCCACGCACGGCAAACACGTGGGCAGTTTTCTCGCCACTCGAAAACTAGAGACAAGTTCTGTTCCAGTCTCTCGTGACGAGCCCCAAACTCCGTAGAGAGAAACCACAAGGGAGAAAGGAAGGGAAAAAGTACCAGCCAAGAGGAGAGGAGATGTAAAAGAGGATAGATCACTGGGGCTCCAGGATCGTGACACCCGTCTCATCAAGAAGATGATCTCCTGAAGGGCTAGGGTACCTCGGGATTGCCACACCCGTACTCACAAAAGTGAGCCCCCTGAGGGGCAAATCTAATTACAATTCTAAATAAAAAAAAAAAAAAAAAAAAACTAAATAAATAAATAACTATGAAATCCGTAACAATATGAATTAAGTAATAATTAATAATAAAGCAAAGTGCATGCACATGCATGCACCAATATATCGTACAAAACTATGATTTTAAAACTGAGACCATGAGTTCGGCCACATTCGGCTATCAGGGGATGCGTACAAGTTCTGAGTACACGTGTCCCCCAAAAGCCGAAGGTAGCTGAACGCAAGCTGCTCACACGCATTTGTAATTTAAGTAGTGTGTGTGTCAGCTCGCTGTGAGTAATCTAACAACACTGAATAAATTATCGTTAATTACTTAGCAGTAAACATATTATTTTTTTCTTCGTCGATATGTTATTTTATTATTATATATTATTATTTGCCGATATATTGGCCGGGCCGCAAAAATATTTGTTGTGGGCTGCATGCGGCCCGCGAGTTTGACATTCTTGTTGTAGGAGAAGAAAGACATTTTAATTGTAAAATTTTTCTTCAAAAATTTAAATGTAAGAAAAATTACTAGCAAAAAATTTTTTTCAGCTTAAAATTATTTTGTCTCACAAAACCATTTAATAACGTTCATAAAAAGTAGATCAAAATGCTTAAATTAAAAAAAAAAAAAAAAATCATTCAAAAGGTCTCCGATATGCACTTGTCTTAACTTTACTTTTAATTTAAATGATATTTCTAGAATACCGAGCATCAGATAACCTTGTCTGTATTTGTCTATAACTTCCGTATCTTGTACAGTTCTGTCTAATTTTTGGGGAGATGCCATCATATCCCCAGACATCTATCAGCACAATTGTTTCGCTGACAGTCCAGCGAGCGGTAACTAAAATTAAGTGAACCGCGCAGTATAGTATGGGAAATCTCCCCATTTGCCCTGCTCCCGAGAGGTAAGGAACATTCAACCAAGTTCTACCTACAATTCGGCGAGGCAGTTAATGCTTGTCCTTTAATGTTAATGCTTGTCTTTAACTTATTATAAGAATTTTACAATTACCAAATATTTTTTTGCAAAAGTATCTGAAAATAGATAAAGATAAGACAGTACAAACAAAGAAAAAAAAAGTTTCTATGAATTTTTTATACCACAAACATTAATTTTACTTTAAAAATTAAATCTAATGACCCAAAACTGCAATAGTATATTACACTACAAGTGAAGAAGCTGACAGTTTCACTGACGCGTGTGCTGAATTTGCGCAATACGAGTCCCACAAAATTTCTCATGACTAGTGTTGCACAAAAAAATCTAGTTACTAGTGGCAAGAATAGCCTGGGTATTGCTTGGGATACAGTTGAGCCACAATGACTGTAAAACATTCAATTTAAAATTGTCATCAGTAAGTTTCTGCATTTTTCACACTAACTGGGATGGGCACATATCGCCAAGTTGCAAATCCTGCAACAGCTGCTTTAGTTTGATATTTTCAGACTTCTCATACACAGAAATTAATTTATTTTTTAATCCCAGGGCAGTGAGGTTCCATAAAACTGTAGGTTTTGTTCAACTTTCTCTTCTTAGTGAAGACTAAGGAAAATTTTTTTAAAATGTTTTTTATTTCAGTAACCAGGCCTCTAGTGCATGAATGTGATTTTGAAGATGTTGTACGACTGTGCAAAATGCATTTTGAGCAAGGATTGCTGTGTCATCAGCATACATAGCTAGTGTAGTATTGGGTATAGTAGGTATATCATTCACATAAATATTGAAAAGTAGCATCCCTAGTAGCGGCCCCTGGGGTACGCCAGCTGAAACCAGACGTTCAGTGGAGTAAGTGTGAGAAAGATGAATCACAAAGTGTGTACCTATTAGGTAGGCTAGTAATTTAATCTGGAAAGCCCAGATTGTGGATTTTGTAAATTAATGTGTTCATCTGGTCATGGTCCAAAGCTTTGGCTATGTAAAGGAATACCCCCCCCCCACAAGTATACTTTTTGTAGCGAATTCCTTCAGAGATGTGTTCCACAACATGATAAAGTTGATAGGATGTAGACAATGACTTTCAAAATCCAAACTGCTGTGGAATTAGTATATTGTTTACTTCCAGACGATCACATACTCTTTGAGAATAACTGCTTCCATAAGCTTACTTATGCAAGGAAGTAAACTAAGACGACTCAGGTACAGATGCAGGTTTATTTGGTTTGAGAATAGGCAAGATTTTAGTTGCTTTCCATTCCTGTGGAATGTATTGCCATCAAAGTATAGTATTGAAAATGTTGGCCAGCTTCACTATTAACTTAAGTGGTAGCATCTTCATCATCTTATTGTTGATTTTGTCAGTACCGGTGCTCTTGGTGTTCTTTAAATTCTTAACATAGCCAATAACTTCTGACAGTCAGACTGGAACAATGTTGTTAGTGAGTGGGTTTGTTATGTAATTGTTATGAAAGTCAGAGATAATCTGTTCTGTTGTTGTGTCCTGCATGTTGTTTATGCAAAACTGAGATTTCAGATACTGCTTTTTCAGTTTCGGTGTAATGGATCCTGTCAGGGCCTTTAAGGATGGAATATAATTGCAGCATTTCCTGTATCTAGAGCATGTTCTCCAGAAGGAATTATCATTCGTCGAAAGCAGACTTAGATGATTAGTCTAGTTTTAATGTGACTGAAAATTTGGTACAGACCTGATGGCATCATCCAATCTATAGAGCAATTGCTTGTCAGCAGGAAATCTAGTGCATTGGTATTGTCTTCTTGCAGCATTTTGTCTTTTAACAGCGCAAATATGTGTCAGCGCTAGATGCCCTTCAGAGCTTAATGCCACATCCTTGCGTTACGGCGAATCCTACGCAGCGGGATGATAATCGCACAGTTGTGTCCTGCTTTTGGAACAAAATATTTACTAACAGATGGTATTACTAAGCCACGATCCATTCAAAATATTGCTCATTTCTCTTTCTGAGGTGAAAATGGGGTCATCAAGTGCCTGTGATTTATTGGATTTTCAGGAATGTAAACACAAACATGTGATAGCAGGTGAAAAGGGAAACATGTGGCCTTTTAACTCATTTTGAAGTGGTTGTTTATAGTTTCGATTATATCTTAGGATCGGATTTAATGGGAGATATTCTAACATGGGTTTTACTTTTAGATTCATTTGTGTAGCCATGGCTAAAAGGCCACGTTACCTTTCTGAGGATAAAATATCTAAAGTTATGAATGATTGATCTATGGATCTTTCCGACAAAGACAGTGAAAACAACTATAAATTATTGGAGTTCTTTATATAGTAGTTCTGAATCTTCAAATTCTGAATTAGAAGATGATAATAATAGACATGCATGATTGAAAATATGCATGATAATGATGCAATGTCGGTATCTGCATTGATCCACGCTATGAGATTTTTCATACGGCTTTGAAATATTAATTATTACAATATTCTTCAAGTATTTCATAATGTTAAGTGCAAATATTTTTAATGTTTTTTTTTTATATTTTGTATCAACATTTAGTGTTTAATTTAGGTATTTTTAGTTACAGTAAAATACAATATATTTATATTTTTATAGTTAAATATAAATTATTTTAAATAAATTTTTTCGTTATGATTGAAATTATGACATCTTTAATCACATATTTAAAATGGCTTCATTTCTACATAAAGTGTACATTTTGTCCATTATTATGTAATGCGTACTTTCCGAAATTGCGTCTTAGGCTTAGTGGGAGAAAATGCTTTGACCTGTAAACACAGTCCGCGTGTAACAGCTCCCATCCTGAGAGAGCACTATCTTCTGTAGGCTGCCGTCCTGAATAGGTTGATTAGATATTTAAGTTCCATATTTTTTGGGGGTTTGGAATTTTTGATAATTTTATAGGCATTTCTGCGAGTATGTAATATTCAATCCGTAAAGTCCTTAACCAAACTATCAGTGTCACTCTCATTATGTACTGTTGGCAGTGTGTAATGTAGGTTGTTTAGAGTTTTGGTTTAGAGCTACAGTCACTAATAATGACTCTTTTGACTGGTGTGATATAATAACTGATTTCCAGGAGAACTCTGACTGGATTCGCAATTCACTTTATGCCCTAAGAACTTGCTTAGAACTGAAGATATTCCAGACTATGAAATTTCTTTCCAGTCAGTTGCAATTGCTCCGTCCAGTGGAAGCAGCCAGGGATTCATCATGTGTAAAACAAAATGCCAAAATATCAAAGGTCTTTGTGTGAAAAAAGTAACTAAGAGTAACTCAAAATGCCAGTCGAGCCTACCATGTCGCAACAAGTAGGTTATTTTTAACTTTTTTTATGAAATTTTTGTTTTGTACAACTTTTATTTTTCTTGAAATATTTTGAATAAAAGTTTTTTTAATGGCACTCTTACATTGTTTTTTCAAAATAACATTTGTATTTTTAAGGAATGCATGTCTTTTACACAATAGCCTTAACATGACTTTTTTTCATAGTTTGCCTAAATAGTATATGTCATTCTATAGAAAATTTAAGGAAAGTATATAACAATTCTCATATTTCATATTTTGCCTAAAAATTCTTAGGTTTTCCATAGAATGTCGGCATTTCATACATTGCTGGCGACACACACACATACATATATATGTAGAAAGCATCGACGACCGATGCTGACTTATTACCAGCCTGGTGACGTCATCCCAGCTTAGCACAATGCGGAGCAGCTAAGACAAGGCCAGATAGCGTCCAGACGTGAAAGAGAGTGGAGAGTAGCAGATGCAAGCGGATGGCTTGCTTGTCCTCAAGAGTTAAAAAAGACAGATGGTCTTCTTTGGTGTTTAAGTGCTTTTGATGCTTAAGCCAAGCCAATCATATTATTTAAAGCTAGCTGTGGATGTTAAGAGGATAACGTATTCTATCAATGCCGGTGGAACTAATAGTGTGTGTGAATTGTTCATCATTACATGAATCCTGCAACATTAATTTTTACTTAACTTACGTTTTATTACCTTTATCTATTTCTTATTAGTAAAATAAAAACATTTAAAATGCAATATCCATGCTCTGTGTGCATGTTTTGAAAGTAAAACCTACATATATATATACAGTCAAAAGTCGTTAATCCGGACTCGTCGGGACTTCGGCGATTCCGGATTATAGATCATCAGTTTAAATCTGGTAAGATGGCATGCAGAAATTATAAAATTAAAAATATGAAACCGTAATTTATGAAATAAAGAACAATTATGATCTAAAGGGTATCAAAATTTACAAAAAAAAAAAAAAAAAAAAAAAAACTTAATATTTATTTCTTTACTTTATTAAACATTTCTTTCAATGTAAGCTGTTTAAGTTGCTTCGTTTTTTATGTGATAATACATTCTCTTTAATTCTTTAAACAGACATGCCCACCAGCGGCCGAGCGCTAACGTTGCTGAACACTGGTAGTTCGGTCTGAGGTTCGAATCTCACGAACGGGCTGGCTGCATGGGTGTTTTCGTGGTTTTCCCCATGTGTAACGTGTATACGAGCCAGTTTCCCTTAGAAAGTCCTCCACGAAGGCATCCCTCCCCTTAGGCAGATAGCCCTAGTGAGCTTTGCCATAATTAAATACACCTAAAAATACATCTTTAAACAGACATAATTTCTTGTTCAGTTACAAAGTTCCGCTGTTCAAGTCCTATAATTGTGTCGAGAATACCGACTAATTTGTCAATTGAAATTTTTTCATTTTCAATAACCTCTGTCACTTTCTTCGCTATCGGAAACGAATTATAATGACGAGGAATTTGATTTAAATCATATTAAAGATGGGGTACATCGAGATGAAATACCGGATTATATTAATACATTTAATAAGGAATTATAAGCCAAATAAAATAAAAACATCTGCCCTGAAGATAAGGATAGTGCTGACAAATCAACTTCCATTCATTGTGCGGCGTTAAAGATAAACAAAGTTTAGATAAACAAAGGATATGCCTTTATCCATATTTTGTAGCAATTCCACTTTTTGTTTAATGAACTTCAAAACATACTTTCGCTTTGTAGATCATTTACATATTAATAAATATATATCAAAAATTCTATTTGACATAATCGAAAGTTCAAGCTTACTTTTATAAAATTGCTCTAACAGTCTGCAAAAAATAATAAGCCGGATCCAATTCAAAGATTAAGGAACAACGCAATCTGCAACATTAACTGAAATAGATAATTAAATAATTTTAGCTTAGCTTTTACCGTCCGTTATACATTAAACGCGCACTCGTAAACATATTTTGCGCACGCGCACAAGCATATTCTCAGCCGTAAAGGCCTTACGTGCATGCGTCAACGCGACACATGCGCAGAAAGTTTGAAGCTTTGAGGTCCGGATTATAGATCATTCCGGTTTATGGGTGTCCGAATTAACGACTTTTGACTGTATATGCATTATTATGGTTTAAATATAAATCTTTCATGCAAACTGTTATTTCTCTCTTAATCTATCATAAACACAAGCACTGGAAAGCAAAATTAATATCACCACATCTGTGTCATAGCATGAATTTAGAGGAGCATTTTTTGAAATAATTAATCATTCAACATGGAAAATTTGAGAAGGTAACAGGTATCATTAACATCAATTCTGGACTATATGAAACAGGAAAAAGGAGGAGTATAAAAAAGTGTCTTGCATATTTTTTTAACAAAGTATATTAGTTTTTAGATCTTTTAATTAAAACAGTGCATGATATAAAATTTAGGAAATGTTCTACATAACTTTTAATATTATTATTAATAATACATAATAATATATGTCAATTAATAAGTTTTCTGGCTGTTCTATTATAAATACACCCATAAAGACTTTAAAAATTCATTTTGGAATACCAAAAATAAAAAATACCTGGTATTTGCCCAACTTCATCATCAAAAAAGTCACTGTAATCAAGTGGTGGTTTTTCCAAAGTTTCATCCCATCTTTTAGGCCTAAAAAGTAATTTATATATATATTATTAACAATGCTTTTCCAAATTTTTAATACAGTAAAATTATTCACACTGTTTTATCAATTAGCTATTATTAAGACACAATAACACGCTGAATAAATACTAATTCAGAAGTCAAACAACAAAAATCAGCGTTATATTTACAAAATTTTCACAGAACTAGTTTCAATGTTTTTACCAAACCACCATCTTCATCTGCAAAACCACAAATGAACCAGATAGGAAATAATGATTAGATAAGATAAGAAAGCCTGGACAAGAATAAGCAAGTGGCACCATCTGTTGGTGAAACCAGAACTAAAACATAATTTCTTTAAAGGCCGAAGGCAAATTTGGATTGGAATTAGGATCGTTAACTAGAACAGAAAGATTTTTATGAATGTGAAAATGCCTCTAGAAAATCCAGTTCTCCAATGGAAGATGTTTTTTGAATAATATTGGCAGCAGAAAAACTGAAAGTGTGGTTTTCGGACCAACAATGTTGAGCAACAGTAGACTTCTGTGTTTCCTTTTTTCTAACATATGCCTCATGTTCCTTGATGCGAAATTTTAAGGCTCTCTTAGTTTGGCCAATGTAAATTAAACCCCACTGGCAAGGAATCCTATAAATACCCCAGGAATTCATATCTGGAATGGGGTCCTTGAGTATGGAACTCGGAATTTTATTGATGGGAGAATAAACAACCCAAAAGTTAAATTTCTGCAAAATATGTGCAACTTTATAGCTAATTGATGGAAAGAAGGGAATGACAACAGAATTTTTATAATCTCCTAAAACAAGAGTGTGCCTTTTAGTGTGTTGAGATGAGAATTTTTTAACTGCTTGATTAATAATGTTGGGTGGAAAGACCCTGTCAATAGCTATTGCTTTTAAATAATTTAGTTCTTCATCAAGGGCTAGTTTGGAGGAGCAAACTTGAAGAGCACGGAAAACATAGGAATAAAAGGAAGCTAACTTTTGTTTAGTCGGATGACATGATTTAAAGTGTGGTGGAAGGCAAACCGATGAAGTTTTACGGTAAACTGTAGTACTGAAGTTGGATGTGTTACGTGTGACCAGAATGTCGAGAAACGGAAGAAAATTGCATATCTCAAGTTCAAAAGTGAACTGAATAGCAGGATCAATAGAATTCATTGTTGAAAGAACTTTATTTAAATCATCTTTATTACCTTCAAACAGAGTAAAAGTATCATCTACGTAGCGGAACCATGCCGGGAAGTTTAAAGTTTCACACAATTTTGATTCATAATAATGTATGTAGATATCAGCCCCCTCAGTCCCATCCTGGCATGGTTCCGCTACGTAGACGATACTTTTACTCTGTTTGAAGGTAATAAAGATGATTTAAATAAAGTTCTTTCAACAATGAATTCTATTGATCCTGCTATTCAGTTCACTTTTGAACTTGAGATATGCAATTTTCTTCTGTTTCTCGACATTCTGGTCACAAGTAACACATCCAACTTCAGTACTACGGTTTACCGTAAACCTTCATCGGTTTGCCTTCCACCACACTTTAAATCATGTCATCCGACTAAACAAAAGTTAGCTTCATTTTATTCCTATGTTTTCCGTGCTCTTCAAGTTTGCTCCTCCAAACTAGCCCTTGATGAAGAACTAAATTATTTAAAAGCAATAGCTATTGACAGGGACTTTCCACCCAACATTATTAATCAAGCAGTTAAAAAATTCTCATCTCAACACACTAAAAGGCACACTCTTGTTTTAGATTATAAAAATTCTGTTGTCATTCCCTTCTTTCCATCAATTAGCTATAAAGTTGAACATATTTTGCAGAAATTTAACTTTCGGGTTGTTTATTCTCCCATCAATAAAATTCCGAGTTCCATACTCAAGGACCCCATTCCGGATATGAATTCCTGGGGTATTTATAGGATTCCTTGCCAGTGGGGTTTAATTTACATTGGCCAAACTAAGAGAGCCTTAAAATTTCGCGTCAAGGAACATGAGGCATATGTTAGAAAAAAGGAAACGCAGAAGTCTACTGTTGCTCAGCATTGTTGGTCCGAAAACCACACTTTCAGTTTTTCTGCTGCCAATATTATTCAAAAAAACATCTTCCATTGGAGAACTGGATTTTCTAGAGGCATTTCACATACATAAAAATCTTTCTGTTCTAGTTAACGATCCTAATTCCAATCCAAATTTGCCTTCGGCCTTTAAAGAAATTATGTTTTAGTTCTGGTTTCACCAACAGATGGTGCCACTTGCTTATTCTTGTCCAGGCTTTCTTATCTTATCTAATCATTATTTCCTATCTGGTTCATTTGCGGTTTTGCAGCTGAAGATGGTGGTTCGGTAAAACTATCGAAACTAGTCCTGTGAAAATTTTGTAAATATAACGCTGATTTTTGTTGTTTGACTTCTGAATTAGCTATTATTGCTTATTTAATTCTAGACTATTATTTAATATAGATATTCTTCTCATAGGTCTGAATATTTCAGTAACAAAACTTTGTGAAAATTATCTTAATTTTTTTTTTAATTAAGTTAGTACATTCAAAGCTTAAAATTTACTTCTTAAAGCTATATTTTTACCTCCAAATAATTTTCAAGATTTTAGTAAATAACATCAAGATTATAGTAAATACATACCTTATAACATCAAGATTTTAGTAAATACAAGGTTCACAGTGAAATTCAACTTTTAATTTCCATGAACAAGCATAATGAATTAGTTATTAAATTAAGTATTTTCAAATGAATACTGTTATGCATTTATTACAAACTACTGGATCATCTGGAACATTCGACCATTTCTGGAAGCAGCAAAAACATATGAAGCAAATGAAGCAGCACAAAAGCATATGAAAACTTCATTGAATAACATAAGGATCAATTTCTTTTACAACTTTTTACCATCTCTCCAGCATTTTTGAAAAATATCCTTTTTAAAAAGCTCATTAGGTTTATTTGTAAAGAAGTTATTGAGATGCAGTTTGACAGTCTCCAAAGAAGTGGACTTCAGGCCATCCTGAGAATTTTGAAGAGAGGTTAAGATATAAAAATCCATGGGGTGGAGTGACATTAAACATACCGGCCGCATTCAATAAATCTTTGTCTGACCTTCATCAAAATTTGAGGCCAAGTATTTTCATTCAGTTGAGCCAGGGTCTTTAAACATTAGAGATTTCAGATAGCCTCATAAAAAGAAATCACATGGGGCTAAATCAGGCGAGGGTGCTGGCCACTGACGATCGTCCCACAAGGAGATAAAACGTACAGGGAAATGTTATAAAAAAAAAAAAAAAAAAAAAAAATTCCAATGATGCCTATTCTGGACAATGCACACAAAACAGTTACATGTTCTGTATGGAGGGACTGCTCATGAAATTCTCAGGGATTCGTGCCACTCCATGATTGCATGTTTTGCTTAATGCATGCTGAAACCTGAAAGATAAAAATGAGCCTCATCGCTAAAGAACATAAGCTCATCATGAGGCATATTGTCAAGAATGGCTTTGCATGCATTTTTTAGTGAAAGGAAATCACATGGATTAAGTTTTTGCACCACTGCCAATTTATATGGATGAAAATGTAGTATGTTGAAAAGTACAACTCCATGGCAAATGCACGCTCCTCTCTCATCCACTGCATGATCGGTTCTAAACCTACATGACATAAAACGTTAGATACCGCTCTTTTCAATGAGCACCACCCCACCCTTCTTGGAATAAATGTCGCTAGATGGCGCACATTTTAAATAAGGAAGTTCCCCTGCTGCACACGGTATTTTTCCATATTTATTCTTTGATTAGGTTGCAACAATTCGTAGTGCAGAAAAATCTCTCATAACTGGCACCCAATTAATAAACAATATCAAAATAATGGCATTTTTGAAGATCTAAATTTTAATCCAAAATTTAGGCTTATGAAATAAAAAATATATATATATCATGGGCTAAAAATTTAAATGCAGAAATGTTATGTTATGTTTCTGCCACCCAATGTAACACGCATTATCCAAACAATGGATCAAAGAATTATAATGCAAAAATGTGTAACATATTTTATGTTAATTAACCAGTTATTATGATTTAAGTCTTGATTATAAGATCTCCTTTCCATAATCCTTATCAGAATGCAAATTGGGTTTGTGTGTATTTAAACAGAGGGTGATAGATATGCTCAGGTTAGAGCTTCTGGCAACTGAGTCTTGCAGTTAAGTTATTCTCATCAGCTCTGCTTAAGTTATATTCTGGATTTAGCATCTTACTAGCAGATGTTTTAGAAACACGTGCTGCCTCATCAGCTCTACTTAAGTTATATTCTGGATTTAGTATCTTACTAGAGGATGTTTTAGAAATATGTGCTGGTAATACTTTGAGCCAGCTTAATTTAGTCTATTCTATATATAGCCTTATAAGGCTATGTTATCAAATTAAATTGATTTAATCCATTAGGTTAATTTAAATATCCACAAGTAGGCCTGTTCAATTCAACTTTAGACTAAATAAAAAGGATATTTTAACCTTCGTTGTAGTGATAACTCACTATTAGTCTAATATGGTCTGCAGGACTTAAGCTTCTAGTTACTATAGAAACAATACAGATGAAGTACTGATTATTTTTTAAGCATTGAAGTGTGAACTTTGAAGATAGTGTCTATGATTCTCAGAATAACTCATATTAATATATGCTATATTTAATTTTCTCTTGCTTGGAAAGTTGTACAGAACATTAGTTTACACTGCTGTTGGCATACATTGTGGCTTATGATCATGTTCATAGATTGAGTCAAGCGACAAAGATTCTCTTAGTTTTAAAACAAGTTTGGCAGCTGTGATCAGCATCTTTTATTTATAGTTACACACTCATAGAAGGTTATTATTAATAAAGAAGAGGTGAAGGTTTGGATTGAAGTAGACAATTCTGTTTTCCAGCATTCTCTGTCAAGATGATGATGAAATAATTGGGAAAGAAGGAAGGGAATGCTAGAATTACACGATGTGAGTAGGAAAGACCATATTTAAACATCTACTTTGTTCGAGGCCACAACCCATCATCAGTAGCAAAATAATTAGAAGATAACACACTTTGATTTTACAAGTTGCAGCATTTTCTGGATCATTCAATATAATAAACAACACATTATAAGAACTTTATTTACCTTACTTATTACTGCCAAGCAAATGAAAGAAATACAAAAGTTCATCAAAAAGTAACGCACAATCCATCATATCTCAGTAATGATAAGCACTAAGTAAATGGTCTATTTAATTATGGCAAAGCACACTAGGGCTATCTGCCTAAGGGAAGAGATGCCTTCGTGGAGTACTTTCTAAGGGAAACTGGCTCGTATACACATTACACGTGGGGAAACCTCGGATCAATACACATGATAGAACCTCGGATCGAACTAACAACAGTGTTCAGCGACTGCTGGTGGGCCCGCACTAAGTAAATGAAATTTGGTGAGCAGAAACATTTACCCTTCATCACCTAATCTATATCTAATTTTTATTTCCTATTGTTACAAGCAAGCCACCCTACATGATCAACATGACATTCTATTACATGAACATTCAGTTATCAAATTTCTCTACAAATTGAGAATAACTCAAAAACTTCTATTCACAAAATGCAAACGATATGTTTCTGATCAAGCAGCAATGTGGCTTCACATACAGAATTTCTGATAAATGAACGTCTGAGCAAAACAATATTCACAGCTTGGGTTAGATTCGACATTACCAGTATGATACCAGCCATACCTGAAAAGACTACATCAAAAATTAATGTTCTAGTCCTGTGAATGCAGCTAATTTCTCTACTGTCAATCTCCAACAATATACGGACACTTTTAGAGAGCAGCATGGGAGGGCATCCATTTACAGCAAGACATTCCGAGTCTATGTGGACAAAACAAGGAAGCAAATAATGTGTTGATGGCTTCAAAAGTTTTAGCATGGTGACTGCAACATCCACAATTAGCTATGGTCAGCTAGACCATGAACTGTTACAATCAATGAAAATACATCACTGAGGAATTCATCCAAAATGACTGATGCGTCACCATCAGAGAGATCAAGAAGCATATAGGTATGGCAAAAGGATCTATGCTAATACTAATCCAAATAGTGGAACACTGAAAAATTTGTTCTCATTGGGTTGCATTTCTCTTTACAAGAAAGATGATACAGATTAGGAAGAATGCACGTGATGATCTACAAAATTTCCTTGGGGATTGTTCAGCATACTTCCACAGAATCATCATGTGTGACTAAACTTGACTGTTTTATTTCAACCTTGAGGACAAAAGGTAGTGAAAAAAAAGGCACATGCATTTCTATCACAAATACAAAGATGGCCATAGCAGTGGATCATATATTGAGTCAGTAAAGCAAATGGATCATATACTGAGTGAAATTTCCAAAGGACCAAAAGACCAGTGCCTATAAAACCTATAAAATAACCACTTCAGAACCTATAAAATTTCATTTCTCTAGTGATCAGATAATAATAGATATAGATAATAATAGATAATAGATAATAATAGATAATCATCATTATCAATCTATAATAGATTATGCCTTTCATTTTGACTAACCTGAGTATACATATATATATATATACACACACACAAGGTGTTCGAATCAAATGTACCCAATTTGGAGAGGTTGCTCTACTTAACAGAGAGTTTAAAAGCATAAGAAAACCATCAAATTAAATACCAATACTCACAAAGTTTTTATTAACCTTTAACTGTCACGGACGTATATATACACCTTGCTCAGCTGATGGGTTAATTGTCCTAGGCATATATATATATACATGTGTGGAGTTCTTTTTTTAATCAGAGCAGGAGAGCACTCACTATCTTGGCATTGTACATATGCTTTTATTTAACAATAAGAAATAAAGGGTAATAATGATAAATTAAGTAAAGATTAAAGGTTGAATTATTCATGTAATGATGCACAATCACAGACAGTCCTTCACACAGAATTCCTCCGGCATAGTTCCCAGCTAGTTTTAAATACTATGATCATCTAGAGTCATCACAGCTAAAGGTGGAAAATGAAAAGAAGAATCGAAACTCCCAAAATAAGATCTAAGACTGTCTGTCTTCTTCAACTGTTGAAGGCATACGAGCCGTCTGCTCGTATCTATGTCTGGAAGCCATCTGACTCTGTCTGGGATGATTCGCGCTGAGCTATACTGATGACGTCAGCTGGTACTTCGCTAAGTTGGCATCGGGCATTCATGATTCCCACATATATGCCCTTCATATATATATATACATATATATGCCTTTCCGAAATGCTATCTGGCTGTCATTTGCTTTGTGCTGCTACCAGTAAAGTTATTCGCAAAGCTTTGGAATGTAACACCGCAATGACCTTGACAGAGTGTGCAAAAGGAGATACTATTTCAGAGAAGAGGGAAGGAATTGGAGAGGTGATGTTTCTGAAACGGTGAAAGTAATTGACTGCGCGGTTACTGGTCTTGTTTTTTGTTTGAGTAAAACATACATTTTTATTTTCTGTACGTTCCGCTTACTATTTGTGGTAGGTGCTTTGTTTTAGGAATATAACTGACAGTGATGACTAATGACTGCACACTTATTGCTTGTGTTTCTGTTTGAGTAAAACAAACATACTTTTTTTATTCTGTGTCTCTCGTTTTTGTTTACTGTTTTGAAGTAGGTGCTTTTTTTTACGAATATGCATGACAGTAAAATAGACGTTACTTTGCATCATCTTAAGGATCAGACACCTCAGAATATGATATTACATCAGATGCTTATATTATGATATTACATCAGGATTACAACAATTCTTTGAAAGATGCTCGATGTTGGATATCACTTTATATGAAAAACTTGCCTATGCTGCCTCCATACTTTCCAGTTAGGTACACTATTTTACAAAGTATAACAATGAAACCTGATATTACATTTTACTGGTCTAAAAATAAATTGATTGAAACTCTATTTTTGGGGATCTTTTTTATTATACAAACATGATTTTTATTATATTTACATCTTTTTTTATTATACTTTTGCTCTAAACATTAAATTTTGAACCTTCATTTTTTCTTTTATTCTTTATTTTGAGAAAATAAACAGTTTTTACACAGCAAAACTTGTACTTATTTTCCCCCTAATAGATTGCGTAAATATGCGCGCCTGTGTAAAAAGCGGTGGCTCTGGGGAGTGAACTTGTATATTTTCTGCGGCAGTTAAATGGTTAAACGATCAGTACAATTCCACTTGTAGGCCTGAGAATGTCCAGCTGGTAGTTCAGTTCCAACCATGTCCAGTGTAGCATTTCCAAAGTCACAGTAGCAATAGCCATGGTTATGGAGGCATGAAGGTCTTCAATATCATGGATGTTCCCTGAGTAGTCTTTCATGTAGCCCCAAAAGGAGAAAAATATAGAAAAGTCACATCGGGAGATCTTGGTGGCAAAAATTTGTAACATGTTCAGACAAATATTGGCAGTCATAGACGTCTCAGCAAAGAAAAATGGTCCTATGACTGTATCATGTGACAAAGCACATCAGACATTGATTTTGGGGCTGTCTTATATTATACATTCCAATTCGAGTAGTGAACAGGGGTTTTCTGCAGTTGTGGTTATTACCATTGTTGCTAACATGAAATGTAACTTCCTCTGAAAAAGAGATGCGGTTTAGAAAATCATGTTTATTTTCGATGTGAGATAACATCTCCACAGCAAATGCTGTATGCTGCGGCTCATCATTTGGTTGCAGTTTCTGCACAATCTGCATTTTATATGCATGCATCCTCAGTTTTTGATTCAGCACATAATGAATAGTTGATCATGGCATAGATGATTTAGTATCTGCCTTCCTGATCAACTGACGAGGGCTCTGAACAACGAACATCTTCCACACGTGAATAAAAATGCGAATGCAGATCATTTCCGGATCTTTTCCATCCACTTCCCATTTCAAGAAGCGTTTTGAGCCACTTTTTTATGCTCTTAGCCTGGAGTGGATTTCTTTTATAAACTGTTAGAAACATTCTTTGCATTTTTACTATAGATTTGTGTTCTGCATACGAGAGACCAATTTGTGCCTTTTCTTGTGGTGACGCCATTTTCCTGTTTGCCGGCTCAGCAAAAGCGCTGGTGCGCCAGATGGAAGAAAAAAATATTGTCGACAAACTCTAAGAATTTAGCTCCCACATGTGGCCAGTATTGCTCTTGTAGCGCTAAAACTTTGTTTTTAATTGACTGTTCAAAATAGATGCATTTGATTCGGACACCCTGTACGTACACACACATATATTATATAGGCATATAATGAGTATACACACATATATGAGAAGCATGCATTTAATCATTTAAAAAAGCGATTTTTTTAAAAAGAAATATCTAATTCTGGAAGAAGAAATTTATAATAACAGTATATCATTCATAGAAAATAATTACCCTAAGACATTCTAAATAAAACTGAAGAAGTTAAGAATTATGGTGGCTTGAAAAAAGAGGAAGAATGGACAACAGCTCACTAGAGGGTAGTTTCTCACCGAACTCCCTAGGAAGAGTAGTAGACGTAGGTGAATAAAATTGCACTGATATGAACTGAATAAAATATTTTGTGCAAGAAAAACAAAGATGACAGCAACTTTGCTTCATTACAAGAAATTATTGTTTACACGTTACTGTATTTGTAGTTTGGTTCAAGGTTTGAATCCCACGAATGGACTGGCTGTGTGGGCGTTTCCATGGTTTTACCCATGTGTAACGTGTATATGAGCCAGTTTCCTATAGAAAGTCCTCTACTTAAAGTCCCTAAGGCATCCCTTAGGTAGATAGTCCTTGAGGCTTTGCCGTAATCACATAAAACCAAAACCAAACCAGGTTTTATATAAAATGCGAACTTTTTATTGCCTAAGAAGAATTGATCTTGCACTTCTAAATTTACTACTACCACCACCACTACCTTAAAACAAAACAAAACAAACCTTGTTCCAGATATTTTGAAAAAATTTATTATTTTCATTGACTTTTCTGATCATTAAAAAAAAAAAAACCTGATTTTCCAGGTAGTGAGAATTCTAAGTCCTGATTTCATTGCAGCAACATGTACACCCAAAGAAATAACATAATATATATATATATATATATGCATTCTTAAGAGATTAAAAGATTTGTCAATGGGATACTTTTCTATCAAAGCTTCCAGGAAATCTCTGAAGTTCTGAAACAGGTGTACAGTTTTCTGACCACTAACTGTATTTAATTTTATCTTTCTGTAATGAGGATTTTGTTATTAATGTAGTGTAAATGAGATGGCTTTTAATATCTTTGCATTATTATTTCAAAATACTAATCCAAATTATGA
This sequence comes from Stegodyphus dumicola, assembly GCF_044657685.1. Classification (NCBI taxonomy): domain Eukaryota; kingdom Metazoa; phylum Arthropoda; class Arachnida; order Araneae; family Eresidae; genus Stegodyphus; species Stegodyphus dumicola. Next base: position 139,540,334 of record NC_140771.1, on the reverse strand, counting down.
TAAAATTGTGCTGAATATGTTAATACACAGAAATTAATTTCTAATTAAAAAAGATATGAAAAATTTCTTAAACTCCACATACATTTGTTATTAGGATTAGTCATAGTACCTCATAATAATCAAAGAATGCAGCTAAATAATTTAGCATAATTCATATTAATCATTAATTTGTTACAAAGTTATCGTCTGAACAATATAACCAGACAAAATTTTATTAACACACATATAATTTATATTCCATTTTTGTTATGTAATGATAAACTCAGAACTGTTGTCCCGAAACTTTTATCACTAGAATCTTGTGATAAATTTATCATAAATGCAAAAACACAAATTAATACAGCTACAAAATTTAACCCATTTTGTAATTCCATTTATTATTAATTGAAAAAAGATCAATCCATCATTAATATTATTGATATCTTGTATTTTATTGAAACACAGAGAAATATATAATGTGTTCTACCATTTCCTGGTTTTGATAAAGAAAGAGGGAAATCGTATTCTGAAATGGAACATTTTACTTTACAAAAATTCCAATAATTAAATAACCATTGAAATGATAAGAACATATACTAGACATTAATCTTTGCTAAAAAGCAGAGAAATGATAATTAAATAATCATACAAAATAAGAAAAAAGTTCACTTTTTCCTAATCACTTTTTAAAACTAGACTGCAGTACTTAATATGTCAATGACAAGGCTGGAAGTAAGAAAAGCAAAATATATGTTTATTCTGCTATGCTTTTTTTTAAATTTAAAATACATTTCTGTAGTTATAAAAACTCAAAAGCCTTCACTGTACCTTTCAGAATAATATTTTCAAAGATCTGATCTCAACATATACTCTAAATTAGCTTAGAACACTTCATTAAAAAAGAATGGAATATGTCGAACAATGATATCAACATTGCTTATGATTGTTTTGCTTTTTATATAATGCTTAGCATAAATTTATTTCATTATTTTAAATAGTGCTATAAAAAATCTATTTTTCTTCTACTATCAGTTAAAATTTGGCAAAAGCTTAACAGTTTTCTACAAATTCTATTAAAATTGTTAATGGTATTATTATTTAAAATGAAGCTTAACGAGTTTTAAGATCAATGCCGCCCATAAAATGGTTTATTTAAGTCATCAAAAAGTAATCAAACACTTGATTCTCATTTTATTTTTATTGTGTTTTATAATTTTGAATATTTGTCGGACAATGTTATTTATTGTACATAAATTTGCATTAAAGGAATGTATTCAGAAAAACTCTTTGCCTTTTGGTTCCTTTTTTTTAAGCATTTAAGCACAATTTTAAAAGAATGTTAAGTACACTATATATTTCAATATGAAAGAATTACAACTTACTTCAGAGAGACATTTTTATCATCCAATGTTAAATCTTTGTTTTTATCTTTAGCTAGGTCACTCATTCCTTTCAAAACTTTTGCTTGTTCACTATCAACTTCATCATCTTTTTTTCTCCTTAACCTTTGCTTACGGGCTATTGGATCTTTGCTGTGAGCTAATATATATATGTGGGAAGAAAGTACTCATTAGATATTTTAAATAAATGTTTGCTTTTAGAGGGTTCCCACTGAAAGTCAACTTTTAGTTTCCCAAAACAAAAATAAGAAATTAAGTATGGATAACTGAATAATTTTAAACATATATGATTGTGACTATGAAATAAAGTGTAATAACAAAGACCATTATAAACATTAAATTTATCTCATATATTCATGAAATAAATATATACAGGAAAATACACACTTAAAGCATTTGAAAAGCAGATAACAGTATTAATTCTGGGGTAAACTATTCACACTACTAATGAAATTGACATCAGTATATTATCCATAACAACAAGGTTCATACACATTTCTGCACATGGAAATTAAGTACTTTTAAGGACAATTAAAGAACATTAATGAAAAAAATTAAGGACCTATGAGCAAATGGGAGCTGAATAAATTCAATTAAAAATATTATCTATCCTGAATTTCATGTTTATTATAACATCATAAAAATAAAATAGATCTGTAAATAGGATGCATTATTATTAAACATAAATTTATTAACATAATTATTAATAAGTTTAAGAATAAAATAAACTTTATGAAATTTATCAAGTAGCATTAAATATTTTACACTTATAATAGTTGGACATATTTGACAAAAATAAGTGATATTTTATTTACGTTTTACTAACTGTTAGATTTACATTGATTTTTTTTTTTTTTTTTTTTTTTTTTTAAGTCTCATTTTGTTACATACTTGTCAGTCTAGAGGTTTAGTAAAATAGCAGGTAGACTTTAGTCAAGCGGTACACCCAAAGAAATAACATCAAAACAAATACGTGTTCTTAGTGTCGTAGCTTCACGTAGAGTTCCAGGGGTTGTAACCCAGTTAATATACTTTAAGGTTCTAATAAGCCACTAAAGCACCAGAGATGATAAGTTGTTTTGTATTATTTTAAGTCTCATTAGATACAAAGAATATGTTTTACATGAATTTTTACATTTTTGTGTTTTACCCCGTGAGCATGGTAAAGATTAATGAAAGGCAACAACTTGCCTTAATATGCACAAATAATTTTTAAGGGTTAGTTTTAAGGGTCAGTTAGTTATAAATAATTAATTTACGCAGTAAGATAACCTTGGTCATTATGGATTTACACGGCCACTATTAAATTTTATTTATTTTTTAAATAATATTAGTTAATAAAAGTCCTATTAAAATCATAACCTAATAAAATTTCCCAGTTAAAAATACATGTAATTTATGACATTGATTCTTAAATGATATTAGGATAATTACACATTACAAGCTAGAAAACATTTACGTTTTGTAGCAACAACACTCAACAAAATATTTATGCATCTTTTTAATTTGAAGCCTTCCCAGACATTTTGGCTCTTTTAAGTATCTTTTCTAGCAATTAGAAATTTGTCTCAATAGACAAACCAATGTTCTCACTAGTTTCTGCATGCTTTATCACCTAACTTGTCAAACTCTTCACAATGTACCTATTTTTTGATCTGGTAAAAGTTAAATACCTCCTGACAGACATGAAGCAAACTATCTCTATGTTTTAAAGTAACTACAAAGTCAGACAAAGATTTAAATCAGCCTCTTATTTAAAAAGAACTTCGAACATACAGGCAATGAAATCAATTACACAGCTCGTGGTAATGCAATTACACAAGAAGGGGAAATTCAAATTCAAACTAATTAAGTAAACAAACCCTCATGCTCTACTGGTCAAAGATTTAATTTTAATTTAAGCTGGCTCAGTAACTGTATTGTCATAACAAATTCAAATGTCGGCAGCGATAATGCAAAGATGAATAATTACAAATTATCAGAGCTGGTGGGAACTAATATAGCAAGCAAGTGGAGGTCAGAACGTCTTTATAGTTCAGAAACCTCAGTTTAAAAATTGTCTAAATGATGTGCATTCTGGTGAGGAAATAGAAATGGGAAAGTAGAGTAAAGCCTGAAATTATAAACAACTGGGTAATTTATATAATAATAACTGTACATATCTTTGAAAAATAATTTTTGTTGTGTATTCAGTTTCTTTCTTCAACATGTTTCCTTTTAATTTAGAATTTTTGGATTTAATTAAGATTTCTGTTATTCTAAAAAAAGATAAAATGCATTTAGAATGTATAGAAAAAGCTGCTAATTTTCTTTCTTTAGTAATATGAACATTCAGAAGAAATATGAAATATATATATATGGTAAGGGCTGTGTACAGAGCTGGTATAGCAGAATCTTTAGACTTTAGTGATACACTAAGCAACAAAATCTAGAAATAGCAAATCTTTTAGAATTTAGAGCAGGCATTGGAAGCAGAATTTAGGATCCACAGAGATTGAATCAGGTGGGAAAATACCTAGTGTTAGCCTTGTGTATGATGCATTAAGACATATTAGATAATCTTTTCAATTTCTTTCTAAAATGCCTGTCCATGTTATAGAATTAGAAGCATTTTTGATATCTTCCATGCTTATGTCTAGAGAAAAGCAGGGAAAATAAAGGGAAGATAAACATGTTGAGAAAAAGATTCTAGTATCAGAAGTAAAACATTCAAATACAGTACAAAGTCCGTAATCGAGACTCGTCGGGACTTCAGGAATTCCAGATTGTTTTTTTTTTTTTTTTTTTTTTTTTTTTGAATTATAAATCATCAATTTAAATCTGGTAAGATGGTATGCAGAAACTGCACAATTAAAAATATGAAAGAGTAATTTATGAAATAAAGAGCAATTATCATCTAAAGGATATCAAAATTTACAAAAAAAAAAAAAAAAAAAAAAAAAAAAAAAAGCTTAATATTTATGTGTTTACTTTATTAAACATTTCTTTCAATGCAAGTTGCTTAAGTTGCTTCTTTTTTTGTGCTAATACTTTCTCTTTAATTCTATAAACAGACATAATTTCTTGTTCAGTTACAAAGTTCCACTGTTCAAGTCCTGTAATTGCTGTGTCGAGATTACCGACTAACTTGTCAATCGAAATTTTTTTCATTTTCAGTAACCTCTCTGTCCCTTTCTTCACTATCGGAAGCAGTACTTTCTGGATCTAGAACCATACTACAGATTTCGCCGTCCGTTGATTGATGATTCGGGCATTGTCGTTGCAATGAAAAACTTCTGTTATATCATCTTCATTTATTACCGCTTCTCCACATTTCTTTACAAAATCCAATAACTGGAAAATTTCACCTTTAGTTTGCAATGCACGAAAACCTTCATATTCGCAGCTATTACCTTCATCGTCCTCACCATTAAATATGGTAGCTGGCCATAAATTATGTCAAGCATTTTTTAACGTATCTGGAGACACATCCTCCCACGATCTTGCGATGCTCCACACAGCAGATTTTCTCCTAAAAATTTCAACAAGTCTTGAATAGTCTTGCCATTGTTCAAGAAATTTAACATAGATTTAAAAAATGCTACTTTATATTTGCATTTCAGCGTGTGCACTATTCCCATATCCATAGGCTGAATGATAGATGTACAATTTGGAGAGAAAAATAATACGGACACGTTATCTTTCACTAAAACTTGAAGTATGTGCTTTCACTAAAAAGTGAAGTATGTGCTGAGCAGTTGTCAACAATCAGGACTATTTTTAAATCATCAGGTAAACCAACCAAATTCAAATGTCGGCGAGCCTTGGGTATAAAATGATTTTCAAACCAAACACTCAGCAACGCTTGTGTCATCCATGCTCTTTTATTTGAGCGATAGATAATGGGGAAAATCATTACTCCTTTAAATGCTTGAGGTCGTGCAAGTTTTCTGATTACGAAAAGTTTGCACTTGTGCGTTACTGCAGCATTTGTGCATGCTAAAATTGTTAGTCTGGAATCTTTGACACCAGTTGGAGCCTTTTCTGTAGAGGTTGCCACGGTATTTCGCTGTACATATTGCCAGAAAAGACCAGTTTCATCAGCGTTGGAAATTTGTTCTGGAGATAACTGCTCAGTAGTAAATGAATTCATCTGCAAATTGTTCAGCAGCTTCAGTATCAGCTGAAGCTTTTCCACCTGAAATTTTTAATTGTCTCATACCATGACAATTTTTAAATTTGGTTAACCAACCTGTCGAACATGTGCATTCAGTGTTTAAGTTCATTTTTTCATGAAATAATTTGGCTTGAGCCATTAGCACTGGACCCGTCAATGGCACACCCTCGCTGCGATGCTGTCTGACCCATTAAATCATTACTTTTAGCATAACAAATCCTTTTTCTGTTATTCATTGCAAGTAGGGTGTCGGAATCTACAAAAAATTCAAAAAGTTCCTTTTTCTTTTTGCTTATGTCATACACAGTTGACTTTCCAAATGTCATACTCTTTGCATAATTTTGAGACGGATGCCTTTATCCATTTTTGCAGCAATTTTACTTTTTGTTTGATGGACATCAGAACATGCTTTCGCTTTGTAGATCCTTTAGCAGCACCAGAATTGGAAAATCTGTTTGACATAATCGAAAGTTCAAGCTTAATTTTTATAAAATTGCTCTAACAGTCTGAAAAAAATAATAAGCCGGATCCAATTAGAAGATTAAGGAACAGCACAATCTGTCACATTAACTGAAATGCCTTTGAATCATTAAAGGTAATTTTAGCCTAGCCTATACCATCCATTATACATTAAACGCGCATACACACACAAAAAAAAAAAAAAAAAAAAGTTTGAGGCTTTGAGATCTGGATTATGGATCATTCCGGATGATGGACGTCTGGATTACGGACTTTGTACTGTATTATATTTTTATTCTTCCAGAAATTCTCCAAGAAATAAGAAATTCATTGAAAACAACTTTCTGTATCCATTATGTGTTAATACCATGGAGATATTACATATTTTTCATTTTGTCACATTTTTCTGGAATCTTCTAGAATCTTAGGAAGAATCTTTCTGGAATCTTCAGAATCATCTAAATGTTCCAAGCTTAATGTCTAAAATCCTAAAGAAAAATTACCCATACCAATTCTGTAACAGTAAAAAGCCAGAAATATTTTGGGAAAGAAAAAAAATCAGAGGAAAAAAGTGTAAAATTAATTTTATAAAGAAAACTGATGCAAATTGAGAATTCTTAATATTCTGAGACGATTACATAGAAAAAACTCTTGTCAAGGAAAAAAAAAAAAAAAAAAGACATTTTTAAATTACTTAGCTATTTTGCTTTTGTTAAGAAATGTTTCATAAACCGTGTTTTATAGCATTATATCTTGTTTATTTTTCAGATTCAAAATCTAGTGTATGTGGCCAAAACAAAAATTCATAATATGATAGCTAAAAATAAAAACATTTTATTTCAATGTTATTTTTTAACTATAATTTCAATATATTACCACTATTTTAATGAAATTTACCAATGTTACAATGTTTAAAAAAAAAATCGAAAAACTCCCAGATCTCGGAATTATAAGTTTTCTGTAGAAACTGATCTTAAAATCACCAAAATGTTGATAAGTAGCCAAATTTAGAACTGTTTAATAAAAGAATTCACATCTCCAAAAGAAAAATGTTGTTTAAGAGTTCTTCATTAGAAAAAATGAAATAATTTCAAAATGCTTATTGGCACTTCTAGCCCAGAAACTCGAGTATCTTACCATTTTATATTAGAAATAGGAACAAATTATAACCCAGGAACCAATTCATAAGATAACCATAATTATCAGTGAATCATCAAAAATATTCCTCTAAAATGTTAATTAGCACTCAAAATGGCAGTGGCAAAAACAGACAGAAATTTCAGATGGTTATAATTACGGACCTTGTACTGATTTTGGCCAAGATTAGAAATTTTAGATGGTTATAATTACGGACCTTGTACTCATTTTGGCCAAGATTAAGGACTTTTAAAAGAACCGAAAATCGATTCTCAAAAACCTAAGGGCTCTTAAGGTCTGTATGCACTCTGGTACAAATATTCTTCTGGTATTTCAAAATATCTCTGAATATCATGAGCTTGATAAATAATTGATATTAATACAATTATTTATTATAATAAATAATCACACAGCATAACTACTTTTTAATTACCTCATATATTTTTTAAGGCAAACTGTATTTTGAAAAGAGGGATAGAATAGCTAATTATATTTCTATAGAGAACAAGAAAGAATAAATCGGTGACAGCTGGAGATTAGATTTATAATTTGATTATAGCATATGAAGCAAGTAAAACACTTTCTGCAGAAAAAAAAAAAAAAAAAAATACGGTGACTTCTCATTTGCTCTCTTTATAAAGATACAGTTTTTGATTGTTGTATCTTATCTAAAATATGAACTTTTAATTATTTGAAAGAAGTGAGCCAAATATATATATATGAGTGTATATATACTGCTGGCCATTAAAATTGCAACACCATGAAAGAAAGCAAATACAAAAAAGATCTTTACTGTACGTAAACAGTATGGCATGAAGATAAAATGATTAAATTTGTAAGCAGTTTGGGGGTTTACGAGGATACAAAATTAGTAGAAACAAAACGGCCCTTATCCAGTTAGGCATGGAGCTGAACTGGGCTTGGATGACAGAAACAGGTAACTCATTCCATGCAGCTTCAAGTCTATGCTACACTTCATTAACTGTATTAGTTGGAGAAGGGTGCCAGGCCAGTCTCTCAGCAACCCATGACCTCAGTAGGTGACAGACTAGAGATTGTGCATGCCAGGGCAGCAATCGAATACTCTGCTTACTGAGGAAGGTCAGAACACGAAGTGCAACGAGCGGTCTTGCATTATCTTGTTGGAAGATGGCGTTTGGCAGACCTCGAAGATAGGGCATAACCATTGTACATAAGATGCCAGAAATGTACTGATCTCTGATCAAATTATGTCCATCTGACCGGGTTGAGTACCCAATGGCTGTCCAAACCATCACACCAGGTGCACAGCTTCTATGCTGATATCAAATGCAAGCAGAAGATATGTGGTCTCTTTGGAGCCTCCAGACACCTATACGACCATCAAAATACAGCATGCAGAACCGGATTCTGTCTGAAAAGATGACATTGTGACACTCCTGTATCCAGCTCCGTCGATTGGTGCACCCGAGTCGTCACCTCTCTCTATGCTGCATTGTTAAGGGAAATCGAAATAATGGTCGCTGTACTGATAGTCGACATTGCTGCAAACATCAATGCATCGTAAGAGCAGATACTGGGTGGGATGTAAACTTGACTATTTCCTGACTAATGGACCGTGATGTGGTTGTATGTTTTGTAGGGATGACCTCACAATATATCTGTCTTTTTGGGCATTAGTCATGGGAAGGCATTGAGATCCTGCATACCATATGACCCTCAGCGACCCATTGATTCCATATTTGCATGACAGTGGTTGGATGTCGACCAGTGTGATGGGCGATATCACATAATATAATCCACACTCTCGACTGACAATAATCCTGCCTCTATCGAATTCCGACACTTGCTGGTAAATGTGTCTTCTTATTCGAGATATAACAGGATATTTCGAGCAAACTCTGACCTCACAAAGCACTTTCCGAATGAGAAATCCACTACACAACTTTTCTTCTATGCACTGCTTCAGATATCATTTCTCCCTCCTGCATCGTCTAAATGTGCTGAAATACTAATCATTTTCATATCCCAACTTCTTATTCTTTTCATGTGATTTTTGATGTTTGCCAGATCATTCCTTCCTGGTATTGCAATTTTAATGGCTAATAGAGTATATATTTAAACTTCCCAATTTTCTGATTTTATCTGCCTCTTCTGGAAACAAATTACATTCTCCTTGATCATGTTTCATTTCTCCGACTTTCCAGGTTAATGGGAATTTTTTAAAAAATTATTTTTAAAATTTTGTTTAAAGATATATAATTAAAAAATTCTGGTTTTTCAATACTCAGGATTATTTTGAGCTCAGTAATTAATCAGCAAGATTAATTAAATATATTTACAAATTCCCAAGAACAATGGATTGAACAATGAACAATTCCAAGAACAATTCTGAGTTAGTTTTAAATAACAACAGTATCTTCATTTTATCAGGCAGTCTGATACAAGCTTTCAGATTAAAAATGTAAAGATATTTTAGTACCTCCTCATACACTAAATGAAACATAAACAAAAGTTTCATTACACAAATTATTAAATATAGTACACAGATAAGACTGAAACCAGTGGTAAGAAATGGTCATATTTCCCCTTATTGCTACTCTTGTATTAAATCACATGCACAAGATATCTTTATTGATAAAATATTGAAATGAAAAATACCTGGTGCTGTTACAGGATTATTTGTGGTAGCTCCAGCTAAGCGCAGTTGGGTACTGAGTGAAAAGTCAATATTATAATACTCAGAACCACTACCAAGCTGTAATTCTGCTGGCTTTGGGGGCATAATTAAATCAGGATTACCATGTAGATCTAAAACTTCCAGATCTGTAAGAAGATGTATAGCTTCTGGCAAAGTTATTAGACGGTTATTAGCCAGAACAAGCTTCTTCAGTCTGCCACACCTAAAATAATAATAATAATAATAATAATAATAATTTAAATGAAAACTAAAAATACATTTAAATTAAAACAGTCAAAAAATGCACATTTTTTAGGCCACAGATGAAGAGAAAAGAACGAAATTACAATATTTATATGTATACAATGACAGATGCACTAATACAATTTACTTGCATAATCATTCAATCAAATGCATATTAAATATTTCAATTTAAAATATGTGTTTCACTATACAGTATGCACCAAAATATGCAACAGAAAAGGCCATGGAGCATATGATGTGCATGCATGTCATACCCAACATCTCAGTTGTTGTCATGGAAATGATTGCTTTGTTCCTTCATATCTCTAAATTTGAGGAAAGTACTTTCAATACAGGAAAAAAATTCCACTGGAAAAAAAATTTGGGGTGGGGGGTTCAAGTCAAATTTGATATTTAAAGGATCAAATTCGTTATGGGTTGAAATGAATTTTGTAAGCAATTCTAAAAGCCATCACCATGCACATGTCATTAAATACTGTGTTATATGAGAAGCAATTTCACGCATCCAAAAAGCTGCACTGGTTGTACAGTCACTGCGATTATAAACATGAATCAAGGACGGCTTCTTGAAAATACATATTACATGCCATGAAGACTCAGATAAACATCTTCAAAAATTCATTTTGATCAAACCACCATCAGACAGATGTTTAAATACATAAGGCAGACATCCGAAAGATGGATGTTATAGCTTATACTTAAAAACTGAATACCTCAGAAAAATGCAGAATGCAAAGACACAGCTGTATATATATTAACTTCAGTATTAATCATAGTGTGTGATGGATTAGCATTTCCGCTAAATGCATAATTTTCTGATAAAACCATATTGAACTGAATAAATTAATCAACTAACGGGCAACCAATATTTTCAGTTTTGAGCAATAAATACATCATTATTGGAGTGAAACTCCTTTAAAGGTATGAAATCTGGAAGCAGAACATTTAGGCCTTTTACATAAGCTAAATATAGCGAAAATATTATGAAAGACCTGAAAAGATTCTTGGCAAGAAATTTAGCATTTCATATCTATTGTTTCAAGATACAGTTAGTTACCTGCTATACTGCAAATATTTCACTTGATTTAGATGAATTTTAAAGACCATTTGAATTCCCATACAATAGATTTCTCTTATAACCTTATACCAATGGTTTAAATTTTTTTGACTAATGGAGCCCTTTTCAGAATCAATATTGGATGCCTCTTATGATCATGACATGGAGATACCTCTTATGGTGATAGAGCCTCTTAGGCCTTTTTTATGTCCTACAAGCTTGAACCCAATAAAAATCATCAGGCAGTGTTTAAAAATAGTGTAAAGTGGACATGTGTAATTGCATTTTTGACACACGTTTCCTATTAGGTTCAATTAATGAAAATTGCAGTGAATATATGGTTCTGCATTAAGTGGTTTCTGTATGTTTGTTTTACTACTTGTATAGGTGAAGAATCCCACTTCATAGAGATATGTAGTTGAAAAAAGAAACAATAATAATTTTGCTTTTTCAGACAAGCTTTTGAATTCATCTTGTAAATGCAGCCAAACTTCAGTAGACTCTGGTTTTGAAACATGATTTTCAGTTTTTTGTGAGATGTCAATGCTATTATAAGAGCCTTGCATTCTTCTGACTTTATACTGGGTGTTATGCTTTATTATTTATGCTTTTGTTCATGCTAAACACATTCAGAACCCAATTAAAATTATCAAGCACCTTTTCTTGAGCTATGTTCAGATGAGTCTTTCAGAGTTTCAAGATGCAACTCATCAACATTTTTCGGTATTTTTTCTTTAATCTTGATATTATCGTTACTCAAGAAGCTCTCTGTAACAGGGTATTAATCCATATCTTCTTTTTTCATGCACTCCAACATAAGTTTTCTCTTAGAAGAAGATACTTTGCCATTTGTATATATATATAAAAAAAAGGCGTGACATTTTGTTTCTTTGCATCGTTTTGTTTATTTTGAAAAAAATATCCACAAAATATGCCAGTTAACATACCAAGGCTTCAACATTTAAAAATGTCACAAGGGATTATGGTCCATCAAAACTGCTTCTATCTCTGCATACAATTCTACCAAATGTATCAGCACTTTACCTTGAGACAACTACCTTACTTTAGTGGGAGCAGGAGAGAGTCCTTGTGGCTTCCCATATTTTCACACATAAATTCGAAGAGGCTCCTTTAAGTGGTCGTAATTTTATTTTGTTTACAATTTTTATAGTATCACTCAACATTGTCATAAGCTCAGACGTAATTTGAGGCTAGCAATGGCTGCTGCTACAATTATTTGCTTTATCTTTAAATTTAATAATGGCTCCTGCTTTGTGATTAGTCATTGTCTTTGCAACATCAATGCATGTATCTACGTAGTTTTCCCACAGTACTTCATTTTATAAACAGAATTTGTCCGAAAGATTAATTATTTCACCTTCTGATATGCTGGTTAGTAGTGATTTGCAAAGAAGAAGCTCCTCTTGATAGCTTTGTAAGTAAGTATAATGTACAATTACCATTAACACTGCTAACCTGAAAATGTCAGTCGATTCATCTATTTGTAGTGTGAATTTAGTATATCTCATGCGACTGAAATGTGTTTCTTTCATATCATCACCTATATCACTGTGTTGGGATATCAAGTACTTTTGGAAGCAGACAAGATGAAAAATTAGCGGGAATCGAACCACGGACATCTTGAATACCAGCTGAGCGTACAGAACACCACACCACGAAGGCATGCTAGTAAGGTGGGAGAAATACCTTTTTTAAGGGTGACTGGGGTTTTTAGGGGACCCAATCGCCAAATCCTGGGTTAGGAGAATCATCATCCACTACCCTTTTTAAGTTCGGGCATCTCTGTAGAGACATTAGATATTTTTGGAAGCAGGCAAGATGAAAAATTAGCAAAGCCTTCACACGGAATCGAACCACAAACCTCTGGAATACCAGCCCAGTGTGCAGACCACCACACCACGAAGGCACACTAAAAAAGTGGGAGAAATACCTTATAACTGATTCATCAAACAAACGTGTTATTTGACAAAATTTAAGAGACAAACTTAGTAGCTATTTCATTACAAGAACACTTGACAATTTCAGTTGTATACAACTTAATAAGAGGTAGGAGCTTCCCCAACTCGAGTTAAATGGTAGCTTATTATGTAAGAGATTTTCACTTCGTTTCCATTATTGGTCTTAGTCAATGTCATCATAGTTTTCTGTGAAGCTAAAATCTCTTTTGACTTCCTCTTAAAAAAATCAGATAATTTATTTTTGAATTCAGAATTGTTTCTCTCAAAACGATGCCACAGTTTAGCAGAAAATATAGAACTATTGGTCAACATTTTCCCACAAATCACACAGCGAGGCTGACCATCATTTGTTTATGTGAATCCAGTATTCAGAAACTTTCAATATTAATCACTATTTATTAGGAGGTCTTTCCCTCATTCCCCTACTTTTGTTATCTTCTGCATATACTGATTGCGGCACTGATATATATTCAGAAATAGTTTCTTTTATGCAAAATTCAAAACTCTTTTGACAAGCAAATGCTTGAGTGCATTGCTTCATTATCATTTTTTTTTTTTTTTTTTTTTTTTTTTTTTTTTTTTTTTTTTTTTTGGGTTGGCTCATCTAGCAAAGTGATGGCATTAGCATCTATTTTCTTCTGTTTGAAGTCGGTGATCCATACTTAAAAGAAAATCAAACATAACAAAATTCAAATACTTACCTACTCGAAAATTATTAAAAGCTATCAAAAATATCCAATGAAAAAATAAAATCTTTTACTGGAAACCTAAGCAGAAGTTTGGGATTCAAATGTACAACAACAAAACAGAGTACTTAACCCTTTAGCTGTCAAGTTATTTTGATGATTTGGGTACACAAATTGTCAAATTTTTTTATTGCACAAATCAAATGTTTAGTACAAAATAAAATATACTTAGTCATTAAAAATTGATATTTTGAAGTACATGGATAAAATTGTTTTAATTTTGTAGCCACTGCATATATGCTTGAGGCAGCTGTCACTCAACATTGCAGTTGTAAAGTTCGCTTCTAGTGGAGCATTATTTTCTAAAAATGAAAAGAAAAAATCAATTGTTTTCTAAAAAATAAATAAAAGTGAATACCTATTAGTAGTTCAGTAATTCAGTCTTGTGTGGTACAATTGGAAACACTTTTCCAAGCACAAACCAACTCCACAATCACTACACCAGAATCGTGTTTCCTTCCTTACCTTTTTCCCATTTTTATCCTTTTTTGAACAATGCACTTTTCACTGTCTTGTAGGCTCACGTTTTGCAGGAGTAGGAGGAATATGGGATATAAAATGTCATTCAGTAAGACAGGCAGGGTTATCTATTGTAGGTGGTCTGCCAACATTCTTTTGTCCAGAAGCTGCATCATCATATTTATGTAAAAGCTCTTCTACAACTGGGATTTGAAATTCTAAAAATGTAATACGTTTCCCAACTACATTTTTATAGAGCAAATATGAGTTCCAGAGTACCTTGTCTAGTAAATGTAAAAATATCTTTTTATAATATTTTTTATGATGGATTGTTGGATGAAAGGATATTTCCTGTTCACAGCGATCTACACCACCCATAGTTAGATTGTAGTCAGAAACAATCTTCGACTTGAGTATGTCTTCATTTTTTTTATTTTTGAGGCTGACAATGGAAGTATCATGAATACTGCTCATCAAACACACATCCTTCTTATCTTTCCACCTTATAGACAAAATCTTACCTCTTTGAAAAGCTATGATTTGACATTTTTGTAATTTTCTTTTAGGGAATTCTGTAGGTAAATCTCGTCTGTTTATCCTTACTGTGCCATAAATATCTGTTTTCTGGGTTATAAGTAAATCTGCAAGCTCGGGTGACATGTAATAGTTATCTACAGTCACACAATAACCATTTCCAAGAAAGCGATGCAATAGGTGCTTGACGACTTTTGTAGAAAGTCCATAATTTGTATACAATTGATTGAAGACAGTACTATTTCTTGTATAGATAATGAAGTCACAAATATACCCTGTTTCCGCCTCACAAAGCATAAAAAATTTGATTCCAAATCATGCACGTTTGATAGGAATATATTGTTTCTAAGATAATCTTCCTTTATAAGGCATCAAGCTTTCATCAACTGATACATCACTTTCCGGTATGTAAAAATTACAAAATTTTTCTCGTAAATTTTCTATCACATTATACAGCTCCCAAAGTTTTGGATTTGGAAAATAATCTTTTTTTTCAGCTTCATAATTGCAAAAATGTAAATATCAAAAAAGCAAAATAAAACGATTTACGGGCATTACTTTTGAGTAAAGTGGAGTATGCAAAATCCTTCGATGAGACCAATACATAGCCTGATTTGGTTTTCGGACAATACCTTGAAGAATTATTAGCCCAAAGAATAGCTTCATTTCTCTGTCATTTGTAGGGATCCATTTTTTATTTGGAGCACCTTGATATCTTTGCCCGATTTGCTTTTCTTTTTTGTTCTGCATAGTTGTTCGTTTCTTTGACAATTATTTCCATTAGATTTATATCCAGAAACATTTCTAAAATATCTAAAGGAGTGTAGTTTATATTTACAGGAAAATGTTACACCTGGAATACCTGTAAAAGGGAACCACGGGGGCCCTGATCGGTCAGAAGCAGTTATTTCACATCTTGCATTTCCTATATTATCATCACTGCCATCCGTTCATTCACTGCTACTTTCAATGTCACTCTCTTCAGTTTCACCTGCGTCACTAGTATCAATGCCTTCAAAATCTTCATCTTCGCTTGAAGAATCTAAATCATCTATATAATGTTTCAACGAACTGGATGCCATTTTACAACAAAAAGATCCTGCTCACTTTGAATCAAAGGACTTCTAACCTCTAACCTTTGAAATCTTCAGTAAAGTGTTGCCATCTACTGAATTGAGTGCAATTAACTTTTCCCGAGATACAGTTGGGTTTGACAAAGAGATGAAGCCGAAATAAACGTCTCCCGATATATATTCGGGTATAACAATACGATGAACTCAAAAAAAATTTACCACGAGTAATTCTCGGGAGTGACATTTTTGAAATCTCGGGCATGACAGTTAAAAGATTAATCAATGAACAAGTATAAGGTTCATTTTAATTAACACTTTTTTATATTAAAATCTGACCTATATTCCTCCTGTTTCATTTATTAAATCAAGATGTGTAAGTGGGAGAAGCAGCCCTAAGAATTTGAGTTTAAGAGAGGGAGAAGTGATATGTGTTCAACATGAATCCATTTGTGTCTATCTGATGAAGGGATCCCCCTTAGCTTTTAATAATTAGTTCCTAAAATGAAAGAAGCCAGGTACTTTGATATGTATGAACTACAAATAAATGAATTCTGTGTTGACTATTATTCCCACAAGATGTCAGTTAAAGCCTGAAGGAAAATGCATTCGGCAGGCTAAATGGTTAGTCTAGTACTTAGAACTTAACTAAGTTGAGCTCTACCTTATACACATACTAGCTCCACAATTAAACTTCAGAAATTGGCCTTATGCATTTCAAAATCTCACAAGGTACCGTAATTTCCGGAAGAAACGCCACAGCACTTACGTGTTTAAAACTTAAATTTTCAGCGGGCGCGGCGTTTAGGTGCACTAAAAATAAAATATTTCCTATGATGGTCATTGTACATAGTTTGGATGGCCTTGTCAATGTGCATAGACTGGTGCTGTCCCCACACAAAAGACCACTCAGTTGCTTTTTGCGAACGTTATTTTGTTTACATTCTTTCCCTTGAATGGACCTACGTGCCTTATTCACCCTAAACGAGATCTCAGAACAATAACATTCTTCCCCTTTTCAAATCAACATTCTCATCAGTTCGAATAGTGTCTCTCCTCTGCCATTCGATGAATCTTCCAGGGCCCATCCTCTCCCCACCCCTGCCTTTTCTGCAATTTTTTTCAAAGGCGGACACGACTCCACCTGCCTCGCAATAACAAACTCTGACGTATTTCCCCTTCAGCATGAATGGATTTTTCTTGGCATTCTGCCAGATACAGATCCCATCAGTTTGAGTACAAGTACTTGTTGGATAGTTTTTAAGTAAGAAGGGAGCGGAAGATTTTTGAAAATGTCACAGAAGCTATACTGCTGGTTTTAAGCTTAGTGTAATTTCCCGTGCTGAACAAATTGGAAATCGAGCAGCAGCTCGAGAGTTTGAAGTGGACGACAGATGTATTCGACGTTGGAGAACTGAAAAAGAACTTCTTAAAAATATGCGACAACAGAAACGAGCCAAAAGAAGTGGTACTGTAAGGTGGCCAAATCGAGAGGACGACCTTGCAAACTGGATAAAGGAGCAAGGAGGAAAGGGAATAGCAATTTCGACTGTAAAAATTCGCTTACAAGCAAAATTTATAGCAAAACGAATGAACATAAATGATTTCAAAGGAGGTGTAGCAGATTTATGAAAAGAAAAAATATTTCTGTGCGTACTAGAACAACAGTCGGGCAACAATTACCAATGGACTGGCAGTATAAAAAGTCATCTTTTTTAAAATATGTGACAGCTATTATTGACAAAAAAAAAAAAAAAAAACTTCTTCGGTCGCAGACAATAAATATGAATGAAACGCCGTTAGCTTTCGACTCTCCTGCAAACAGAACTGTTGATGAAACTGGTGCAAAAACTGTATCTATGTTTATGACGGGTCATGAAAGAATGTCATTTACATGTGTGTTAGCTTGTGCCGCAAACGGTGACAAGCTAAAGCCGATGATCATTTTTAAACGAAAAACTATTCCGAAGGGAGATGGTATGTCATATATCAGGACTTAGGTTGAGTTTTTGCATCTATACAGCCCACGACGATGTCATGCGCAATTTAATCTATTGCGGCGTTTACGCTGATGCGGCGTTTCTGTGTAATTTTAATTTTTTTCCCGCCATTTTTCTCGAGTGCGGCATTTACGGTAATCAAATGCACAGAAAACTTGTGGAAGAACTGCTTAGAAATCACAATGTTATCAATGTGAAAATTTAATGCAGTTGAGAATAAGCTAGAAAATTTTTAAATGTCCCGTAGACAATCAGTTTAAAAAAGGGCCAGTAAAAATGCAGGATGTGATAAAATGTGCCTGAAAGCTCGGTGCATAGTTGGACAAGAGCCCCTAAAACTTGATCTTAATTCAGATACCTTGAAAACTTATTTAGTAAAATGAAAATTGTTCAAAACAGTATTTTAGCTACAATTAAAGCAACAGTTTTCAAATGATAAATTCTGCACAAACTAAATTTTTAATTTTATGGTAGTTAGTACAAAACATAAGCACATCTAGGAAAAGTCATTTTCTTCCCTTTCATCATAAAATGATATTTGAACTAAATTTTTACATGCATATTTGCTCAACAGGTGAAATATAACTAAAATTTTACATACTATATGCTTAGCACAAATAAAAAGCTCATAAAAAAAAAAAGAAGCAACAAATCTACAGCTCCTTTCTGTTCAAATTACGTTTTACATAGTTTTCTCTTGTCAATAAATTACAAATATTTTCAATGCACTGTTTTCAATCAATCTAGAATCTCTGTCGCAGGATTGAATATGTTCTGTTAAATGTCCAATTGGCAGCAAACAGGGTTCGTACACATTTCTACACATGGAAATTAAGTGCTTTTAAGGACCTTTAATAAAAAAAAATAAGGACCTATGAGCAAATGAGAACTGAATAAATTGAATTAAAAATATTATCTATGCCTGAATTTCACTTTTGTAATACCATCCTAAAAATAAAATAGATTCCTAAGTAGTATGCATTATTACTAAACATGAATTAACATAATTATTAATAAGTATGAGAATAAAATAAACTTTATGCAATTTATCCAGTAGGGTTAAATATTTTACACTTATAATAGTTGGACATATTTGAAAGAAGATAAGAGACATTTACGTTTTACTAACAGTTAGCTTTATGTTAATTTTTTTAATGTCTCATTTTGTCACATACTTGGTCAGTCTAGAGGTTTAGTAAATAGCGGTAGATTTTTGTGTCAAACGGCATAGGTTAAAATGAGAAGTAAGATCATAATCAGCATGATTCATAATGAGAGACTGAATGTTGTCACCACTGCTGCTTGTTTAAAGAAATACCTGATGATTAGAACAAATATGAAAGGCCTAATGTAGGCACGGTTGGCAAGAGTTGACAGTTAGTCAGACTCTGTTTGATGCAGTTAGTGTCGTAGTTCCAGGGGTTGTAACCCAGTTAATATACTTTAAGGCTCCAATAAGCCATTAAAGCACCAGAGGTTATAAGCTATTTTGTATTAAGTCTCACTAGATGTAAAGAATAAGTTTTATTTGAATTTTTACATTTTTGTGTTTTATCTTGTGACCACAGTGAGTGTTAATGAAAGGCAATAACTTGCTTTAATATGTAGAGATAATTTTTAAGGGTAAGCACTTAGTTATAAATAATTAAATTAGGTAGTTAGATAACCTTAGCCACTATAGATTTACATGGCCACTATTAAAATTTATTTTTTAACAATATTTGTTAAAAAAGCCTTATTAAAATCTAATAAAATTTCACAGTTTAAAATATATGTAATTTATGACATTGACTCTTAAACAATATTAGGATAATTACACATTTAAAGCTACAAAACATGTTTTGTAACAACACTTGCCAACAGCAACACTCAGCAAAATCATTATCCATCATTTTAATTTGAAACCTTCCCAAACATTTTGGCTAGTTCATGTCAATTTCCCTCTCTTTAAGCATCTTTTCTAACAATTAGAGATTTGTCTCGAGACGCAAACCAATTCTCTTGCTAGTTTCTACGTGCTTTATCTCCTAATTTGTCAACCTCTCCACAATGTACCTATGAGGGTTTACTCGATCTATAAAAGTTAAATAGTCCCAAACCCCCGACAGACGTTAAGCAAATCGCTATGGCTGAAAGTAACTACAATATCAGACAAAGGTTTAATTAAGCCTCTTATTTAAAAAGAACTTAGAACATAAAGGAATATTCTGATGCTAACAAAATCAATTACAGCTCACAGTGACATAATTAAACAAGAACAGTCAAATTCAAACTAAAAATGCAGACTAGTGGTCAAAGATTATACAATTTAATTTAAATTTAATCTGGCTCAGTAACTCTATCATATGAGGAAATAGAAATGGGAAATTATAGTAAAGGCTGAAATCATAAACAATTGGGTAATTTACATAATAATAAATGCCCATATCTTTGAAGAATAATTTTCTTTATGTATTCAGTTTCTTTCTTCAACACGTTTTCTTTTCATTTTAGAATTTTTGGATTTAATTAAGGATTTCTGTTATTCTAAAAAAAAAAAAAAAAAAAAAACTAAATGCATTTAGAAGGTATGGATAAAGTGGCTAATTTTATTTCTTTAGTAATATGAACATTCAGAAGAAATATGAAATATATATGGTAAAGGCCGGTTACAGAGTTGGTGTGGCAGAATTTTTAGAATTTAGTGACACACCGAAGAACAAAATCTAGAAATGGCAAAACTTTTAGAATTTAGAGCAGGCATTGGAAGCAGAATTTAGAAAGGCACTAGGCAGCAGAATTTAGGATCCACAGAGTTGCATCAGGTGGGAAAATACCTAGTGCCAGCTCTGTGTATGATGCATTAAGACATATTAGGTGAAACTTTTAAATTTTAAGTTTTCAATTTCTTTATTAATATAAAAATCCCTTTCTATAATTTAAATAATACGATAGCCCATGTGATAAGATTATAAGCATTTTTGATATTTTCCATGCTTGTGTCTAGTGAAAAGTAGAGAAAATAAAGGGAAGATAAACATGTTAAGAAAAATGACTTCTAGTATCAGAAGTAAAACATTCAAATATTATGTATTCATTGTTCTTCCAGACGTTGTCTCAAAAGTAAGAAATTCATCGCAAACTTTCTGTAAAATACATCCATTATGTGATGATACCATGGAGACATTTTTCATTTTGTCACATATTTCTTGAATCTTCTAGAATCGTATGTCTATAAATCTTACCTTCAAATCCTACTAAACTTTACAAGCTGCAATGTCTAACTTCCCAAAGAAAAATTATCCCTACCAATTCTATAACAGCAAAAAGTCAGAAATATTTTGGAAAAAGAAAAGGAGGGAAAAGTGTAAAACTAATTTAGAGAAAACTGACGCATATTCTTAGACAATTACATGAGAAAAACTCTTACTATGAAAAATTTAAAAAGAATACATTTTTAATTAATTACATAGCTAATTTTGCTTTTGCTAAGAGCTGTTTTGTAAAATGTGCTTTATAGCATTATACCTTGTTTATGTTTCAGATTCAAAATATTGTATAATAAGTTGCCAAAATGAAACTTTATAATATGAAAGCAAAAAATAAAAATGTTTTCATTTTAATGTTATTTTTTTAATATAATTTAAATATATTATCATTATTTTAATGAAATTTATCAATGTTATGATGTTTTAAAAAATCGTTGAAAAATTATCAGTTATCGGCATTAAAAATTTTCTATAGAAACTGATCTTAAAATCGCCAAAATTTTGATAAGTCACCAAATTTATAACCGTTTAATAAAAGAAATCACATCCCCAAAAGTGAAAAGTTATTTAAGAGCTCTTTATTAGAAAAAATTAATTTTGAAATGCTTATGTTTCACTTCTTGCTTAGAAACTCAAATATACCATCTTTTAAATTAGAAATAGAAACAAATTATAACCCATGAACCCATTCAAAAGATAATCATATACGTCAGTGAATCGCCAAAAATATTCCTCCAAAATGCTAATTCACACTCAAAACGGCCGTCATAAAAACAAACAGAAATTTCAGATGATTAAAATTAAGGACTTTTAAGGACCAATAATCAATTCCAAAAATCTAAGGACTTTTAAGGACCGTACGAATCCTGAGCAAGCCAGAGGCTATCATTTCAGATACATTACACTGCAAGTAGAATACACCCTCCATCTACTTCCTTCTTGGTACACTTCACTGTTTCTCACACCAGTAACCATGTGACATCATTTCACCATGCTTTACAAGAGCGATATACTCAGTCATTAAACGAAATCTATAGACTATGGGACTATCAGAATATGCCAGCCATACTAAGAGCATATTTTCTGAGTTTACTGATATTAATTGTGTATCTCCATGATACAAATATTAACCCCTTAACTGCCACGGGTGTATATATATGTCTTGCTCAGCCAATTCGCTTACTACTCTGGGTGTGTATATACGCCCTTCTGAAATACTATCATTTGCTTTGCTCTGCTACCAGTAAAATTATTCGCAAAGCTTTGGAATGACCACAATGACCTTTGCAGAGTATGCGAAAGAGGATACTATTTCAGAGAAGGGGGGAAACTGGAGAAAAGGATTTTTTGAAACGGTGAAAATAATGACTGTATGGTTATTGCTTGTGTTTTGGTTTCAGTAAAACATATTTTTTTCTTCTGTCTTCTGTTTGTAGTTCTGTTTGTAATAGTTCCTGTTTGTAGTAGGTGGTGATGAAAGTAATGACTGTGTGGTTATTGCTCGTGTTTCTGAGTAAAACATATTTTTCAATTTTATGTCTTTCGTTTTCGTTTACTGTTTGCAGTAGGTGCTTTTTTTACGAATATGACTGACAGTGAAGACAATGAAATAGATGATTACCTTGCATATATTCAGGATCAGACACCTCAGAATGTGACATTACGTCAGATGAAGAGAATTGCAAAATTGTGAATACAAAACAAACAACAAACTCATGGTATCCAACCAATTCAGAAGAAATACATGTTTTTTTAGGCATACTGATTTTACAAGGTATAACACTGAAACTTGATATAACACTTTACTGGTCTAAAAATAAATTGAACGAAACTCCATTTTTGGGGATCTTTTTTATTATAAACCTTTTTTAACTATACTTACATCATTTTTATTATAGTTTTGCTCTAAACATTAAATTTTGTATTTAATTTTTGTATTAAAAGGAATACAAATTTAATGTATTCCCTCGGGGGAGTCTGTAACATCTACAGAGCATGACCCCAGGTGGTGGATCGGGGAATGCCTCCATTGGATTTCCAGTGGGTGGTTGAGGGAAAACAAAATACCCTCCGTGGACCAACAGGCAGAAGTCCATCTGCAGTCCGGGACCACATTGAGAAATTTTCTATGTGGACAGTGAATTCCCTCCAACTTAATATTAATGCCACGCAAAAGAAAATGGAAAACAAGAAATGGGGAACAAGAAAGTCTTTTATTCTGAATTCAAATAATGTTCACGTTGCTTGCTTGCAGGAAAAGAAACTAAATCCTAATTTAAACTTAAATATTAAGAGATTCACAGTGATAAGGAAAGATAGGCTTACTGGTATTGGTGGAGGCATTGCTTTCTTAGTTAAAGCTCCTGAGCTGAAGTTTACAGATATCCCCCAGACCTCATCTTCTGCCAACATTAACACCAAGGCTCAAACAATAAATAGTTTTCTTCCTAAGCATACTATTACTGTGGTAAATGCTTACCATCCTGATAATTCACCAATTGATTTCACCAATTGATACCAATCTCCTCCAGAATCTTGCAGATACCACAGCAGAGACCAAAATTATTCTTGGAGACTTCAACGCTAAAAGCCCTACATGGGGTTGCCAACTACTGGATTCCACAAAAAAAAAAAAAAAAAAAAAAAGACCTGGCTGCTGACTTGAATTTGACTGTTCTTAACACAGGAGAAAGCATTTATGTCTCTAGAACCAATGGTACTGTGTCTGCTCTTGATATCATTGCTATTAGTTACCAAACTGCAGGTAATTCTCACTGGGAAGTAATAAAATCTGCAATCAGTGACCACTATCCTGTTCTCACCACTATCCAAATAAATCAGAAATACTACCCACAGTATAAGAGATCATGAAATTTCAGCAAAGCTAACTGGGAAGGTTTCATGCAGGAGCTGGAATGCCTCTGCTTGGGATCATCTGAAAAAGGAAATCTTCACTGCCTTCACAAGTCATATTTAAACTGTGGCCAGGCACAACATTCCAAGAGGACAAAGACAACTGGATATCATTTTGGAGAAACCACAACATTAAAGAGCTGATACGTGAAAGAGACTCTATCAGCCAGGAGCTCATGAGAAACAACAGCGAGCAGTTAAGGAATAAGCTTACTGAAGCTAGTAACAAAGTTAAAGAAGAAATCACCTGCAAACAAAAGAAATGGACAGAGCTTTGCAGCAAACTTGATCGAAAGAACGGAACCTCCCAATACTGGAACCTGATAAAGGCTCTAAAAAACTCCCAAATTTTACCCCAGGAGACACATTTTTTTATTATTATTCAGAAAATAATAATAAAAAAAACGCATATGCTAATAGAATAAACAGCTTTATAAATTATTTAAAGGAAAATTCTGAAGTTTATTAGCAGTAATAAACCTTAATAATCAACAATAAATGATATATATGGTTCATAATTTTTACAGAACAATCTAAAGCAATAGATTATTGCGAGAAAATAGTGATGGATCTCAAAATCCCAGACTTTGAATTTTTCTTAAAATATATCTACATCAATTTAAGGTTGCTCTTGTTGCCTAGTGGATAAAATGTTGGCTTCTTGAGTTAAAGATTTTGGATTCAAGCGTCACCAGGAGTGGTGTTGTAATGGAGTTTGTATTTTTAAAAAAAATATTTACAGAAAATATCATCACTAATTTCAGTGTAGCCCAAATGCTTCTTCAGTTTCCTGAAGGTGAAGTGTGAAAACCACACTTACCTGTAAGATACCTTAGTGCAAAGGATCTTTAGCTTTTAATAGGGACTTGTATTGCAGGATCGGGTCTTGCTTTTCCCTAACTTTGATGATAGTATGAACATTTAGATACATTTAACACCTTTAATGATAGTAGTACCTTTTTTTGGGGGGGACGCAAGATGCTTGCATTTATTTTTCATTTCATTTCATTCATCATTCATATAAACCTAATTTTCGCTCAGCATTGTATCCTTCTTTTGACATTCAGCTGACACGAGACTAGCAAAAGCGATACTGGTATTAGTATAAATTTGTTGTTTCAACTAATTAAAAAATTTAGTGAGTTCTGATCTTAAAACAAGTGGTGACGAATAAACTGTTTGTTTAAAAAAAATTAAGAAAACTGTTATTTATACAAAAAAAAGCTCGCTAGTATGTAGGTGATTTTATGGAATACTTCTATGCATTTTAATAGCTTCATGTTTGTTTTCCTTAACATGCATGACCACTTTTTGGTTTAATCTTGATGAGAATTTTTTATTAATTTAAAAAACTTTTGCATGAGCATTAGCAAATTTGCTAATTGTAGAATTCAATTTTTAACACAGAAAAAAAAAAGTATTATATAAAATGCTGTTACTTCAGTGAGTTTTAGAAAAAAGTAAACTTATAAAATAAACCTTTAGATAGTGGTTGTTCATTAATATATGAATGACTAAAGTAATTACTGTTACATTTAAGGTAAAAAATATGTACATAAGGCAGAAACTAAAATATTTAAAAAAAATTGCTGTTGTTTATTAACTTAAAAATAACTGCTTGTTTTAAATGTGATATGTAATTTAGTAATGCTGTAAATCCTACATATATTTAAACCAAATATAATTTTTATTGCAATATTTAAACAAATTAAGGGAAGTTTACTTAAGCAAGCATACATCATGCAAAAACATTTATGGTATTCTACTTCATGAAAAATTTACTCTGCAAATTAGAATCATGCAATTAGGATTTTTTAATTATCATTCAACAAAATTCATATGTAAATTAAATTAGATATATACAGCATTTAATATATACAGCCATCCTTTTCTGGAATATCATATTCCTATCGTCCAAACAATTCTTTTCTGCAATATTCTGATAAAAATTAGTGTTCTGCTTTTGAATAAATAGTTCAATGAGCGCTAGAAATTCATCGATTTGATGAGGTGTCATGCAAAAATAATTAAAAGAAATTTCATTTCGTTCAAGTGCATTTATTCACTTAAATTATTTGCATCTCCTTGCTGCAGTCATCTCTCACATATTAATACAAACCACTGCATTTTGCTTCTCTTACACAAAGCAAGAAGTAAAATAAGTTTTAATCGAGCAGAAATTAAATCCATTATAATTAAAAAATGTAGTCGTAAAAAGTCAAAATACCTCACAAAAATTTCACATTTTCACCCAAGTTTCTGATATGAAGAGCCATCTAGTGTGACCATATGACAACTTTTAAAGCGAAAGTTGGTGCGCTGATGTGAACTGACGCACGCGAAAAGCGTTTTTTTCCGTGTTGACGCTTTTTGCCCCAACAGACCAGTGTGAACACAGCTTTATACCATGAAGAGCCATCTAATGCAACCATATGACAACTTTTAACCCTTTGAGGGGCGGTGGTCGCGCCCTGAAACCACCAATTTTCGAAATTTTTTTCGCTCTTGTTTCTAAACTGTTTAAGTGAAAACCAATTGATTACTTATCTTTTACCTCTAAATAACGCAAAATTACTGCAGAACTATACATTTTTTAGGTCTTAGTATTTTAAATCGGATGCCTTTTAAAATTCATTTTCAGTCAGACAAAATAACTTCATTTTATTTACATTGATAACTTAAAATTTAAATTTTTTTATCGCACATCATTATTTCTATCATAAACAATAAAAATACAGCAATAATTAAACTGCATATATAAATAACCTGTGTATATTTATGGTATTTCCTTTGTGGTTTCAGGGTGCGACCACTGCTTAAACTGTGATTTTCCAAATTATTTTGTGTGGTTCCAAAAAATTGCAAATATATTTTTGAATAATTAAAAAGAGAAATCGCAAAAAATTTAATTAAATTTAAAATATTTTGCCAATATTTTATTTTTTACTGTTGAGATTCAAAATGCCTCGCAAAGGGTTAGAAATAGCTGATGCATTAGCGTTACTTGAAGAATTACCTTCAGATCCAGAATCAGTGGTCTCTGAGGATGAAAGTGAAGGAGAAGGAAATACTCCTTTACCCCCTTCCCTCCTGCTTATGCAAATATAGAAGATGAAAGTGATGATCTGTCAGAAAATGATGATATAAGTTTACCAGGTCCTTCCAGAATTGCAGATGTAACATGGAATAAAATGCAGAATGTAGTGAAATCCATTCCCAAATTTTCTGATGATTATGGCCCAACTGACGAAATTACCTCTATGGAAGATGCAAAACCCATGGATATATTTATGGCTTTTATCCATCTATTTATCCCAATTTCCTTATTCTGTATGTTCTTATGTTTTCGCTGCTGCAGAAAAATTACATAAATTATAATTTTTTTTTCTGATGATATACTTTGTAAAATAAAATAAAAAATTTATATTTGATGCAAATTTTAAATGCAGTTTTTTTTTTATTCGCAAATTTCGTCATTCATTGGAAATGCATACGGAAAAAGGTAAGTTGTTTTTTCCTACTAACTCAGTAAGTTTCAAAGTCCTAGTCCTAGACGCGCGCTGGTTTCACAGCGAAACTACCACCCACAGATTAATGGGCAGGAGTAGATTTTTTTAAATTCGTACATTATTTGTCTTTAGGATCATAATATTCGATTTCTAGTGTTTTTAGTTAAAAAAATTTTTTAAATAATATAGCGCACGTCAAAGGGTTAAAACAAAAGTTGCTGCACTGGTGTGAACTGACGCACGCGGAAAGCATTTTTTTCCGCATTGACGCTTTTCACCCCAACAGACCAGTGTGAATGCAGCTTTATACCTATTCTTAAGACAGGAAAAGATGCTACCAACTGCAAAAGTTTCAGGCCCATTTTGCTGACCAGCATCTTTTGCAAGATGATGGAAAGAATCATTCATACCAGATTGATGAAGTGGCTCATTAAGAATAAGGCCCTGCATTTTTACCAAACTGCCTACAGGGCCAAGCATAGGACAGTTGACCAGCTCTTCTACCTATGCCAATCAATTATTGATGGCTTCCAGGATAAGCCTCACAGACAAACCACCACAGTTTTCCTAGATCTTTCTGCAGTGTTTGACAAAGTACGGAAGCAGAAATTAATTGATATTATCCATACAGCAGGTATTCTGGGTAACTATCTTATCTGGATAAATGACTTTTTGAGAGGAAGAAACTTAAAAGTAAATGGTACATTTTAAAAAAACCCATAGCACTTGGGCAAGAGTCCCACAGGGCTCTGTGTTAGATCCTATTCTCTTCCTCCTCTACCTTAATACTATTCACTCCTACATCAGCAAGGAGGCAAGCACTGCGTGTTATGCGGATGACATTGCAGTATGACATACTCACTCTGACATTCTTTGTATTAAAGGCATTGAAGATTGGTCAAAAGAGCTCAAGCTCACTTTAATCCTGACAAAACTAATTATTGTATTTTCTCAACTGATAAGAAAAACAGAAAGTCCTTTCAACCTACTATAAATCTATGTAGCTCTGCAATCAAATGAACTACACATCCCAAGTACCTTGGCATAACTCTTGATGATGAGCTGAAATTTTCAAAACACCTTGAACAAACCTCTAACAAAGCCTTAAAATCCTTAACAGATTATGTGGTGCATCTTGAGGACAACTCCTCTTAATACTTGTACTTTGCTTGTTAGGCCAAATCTAGAATATGCTGCCTCCATTTTGCCCTCATTACTTTGAAGAGGATGTAATAATAGTAACTAATAAATTGAAATCTCAAGTTTCATGGAATCATTCCTGTTACTTTTTGAATTTAAAGCCCAACCGGATTGCTGTCGAAACATATTGGGGCAATCGATAACCAATTGATAACATTTATGCTGTAAAGCAAAACAATGGCTAGAAGAATAATGAATCTCCATTATAAATTTACAAATTAAAAGAAATATATGTTCTCCTTTAAAAAAAATATATCAGAATTTCAAATAAAACATTTAAAACATAATGGACTTTTAAAATTTAAGTATGCATTTTTTAGATAATTATTTTTTAAGACCATAGAATACAAGTGTATAAAATGATAACTACAAAATATATTACAGGATGTAAAGTTCAGTATGTATATGAAATAAAAAAAAAAAAAAAAAAAAAAATTCATCATAAGCATTTAATAAAAAATCACTTACCTAACAACTCCTTCAGGAATCATTTCTAGATTGTTATTGGAAGCCATGAAAACTTCTAAACTATATAATTTCCCTATGCCAGATGGAATACCATCAAAATCAAACTGATTATCATTTATATAAAGCCTTCTTAATTTTGATAATTTGCATATGGTAGCCTAAATGAAAAAAAGAATAAATAAATACATGCGACTGATAAAAAAATACGCATACAATATGCTTCGCAATAATCAATCACTGAATTTTTTTAATACTTTAATAAAAATTAGTTACAAAAACATTTAGCAACATTCAAACACATTCTTACTCTGTTTTGTACTCGTATATATTATATTTACTGTATTACTCTGTTTCACAGTGTTTAGCCTAGCAGATTTAAAGCATTTTCTAAAAAATATAAGGACATACAATTCAAACTTTCAATGCTACTGTTTAACATGTTATATATAGAGCAAGAAGGTGGTTTCATGCCTACTTTTAAGATACAGGATCAAATTTATCACAAAGCTGGATCACTTCTACCCCTAACAAGATGAAAACCCCAAATTTCTGGAAGTTTACTTCATAGGTGATGAAAAATTAGAGGCTGACAAATAATGTGCTAATATATCTGGCAAGCAAGACGACTTCATTTCAAATTTGCAGAGATTATCTAATCCATAAAATCGTTTCGTAAGAATGTTTGAAACAGAATTAAAAATGATGAAAACATGATTAGAGTATAATCATACAGGCAGACAAGAGACCATTAAGTGAACATGAATGGTGTTTTAATACCCAAACCATTAACGATGTAGTTACTGATGATCAAGAGGCCCTAGATAGTGATATTTGGGGAAAAAAAGGGACTATAGCATTAATGCTCTGCAAATATTTGTTGAAAAATATTAACCACAGATGATTGCATATTTAAACTTTATAATAATACTTTGTGCAGAAGTTTGTAACTCAAATTCAATGGAAATAATTAAATATTAAACAAAATAGATAAACACATTATTATTCAGGAAAAACAGACAAAAACTTAATTTAACTTTATTGTGCCTAAACAAAAGTAAAGCAGACAGAATAAGGGGAAAATGAGGAAGATGTTGTTTGGTTGTGAAATATCTTTCCATAAAAACACAAACTTTAAGGAGCATCTCGTATTCCTTCTTTGTGTTCAAGTCCCACTCAATTATATT
This sequence comes from Stegodyphus dumicola, assembly GCF_044657685.1. Classification (NCBI taxonomy): domain Eukaryota; kingdom Metazoa; phylum Arthropoda; class Arachnida; order Araneae; family Eresidae; genus Stegodyphus; species Stegodyphus dumicola. The sequence goes on along the minus strand of NC_140771.1, from coordinate 139,509,913 downwards.
TGAGAATGATTAGGCCAATTTTCACTCAAAATTTTCCCATTGAGATTTATTGTCGCTTATGCTTTAAAATGTTTTTAAAGTGAGGCATGGCATGGTGAACGAAAATGACTAATAATATGAAATGGTAGAAGAATATATTTCCCAAACAAAATACTTAATATGTAATATTAATACCTCCTTTTAATAATTATTTCAAATTTAGCAATGTACTAAGAATGGTGACCATAAATAAATTTCTGTATTATTGAAGCTTGCATTTATTACAATTCTTAATTATACTTTGAATGCATTTCAACAATGATTCAGAATGATTTACTCCATTTCACTTTTTATCGATTAAATATCTATTAAATAAATTATAGGGCATTTTTGCTATATCAATAATTAACAACATCTCACAAAAATTTGTTAAAGATTACTTACAGGAAGTGCTTTCAATTTATTTCTAGAAAGGTTTAGTGTTTCGAGATTTTTCCACAGATCTAGAAAAATGATGTGATACAACTAATAAGATGAATCTTGTAAAATAACATATAGAAAAAAATAATACTGTAACAAACTCAAAATTTTATACATTTTTTTACGGAAAATATCTAGAAAATTTAATCTTGAATTTGTAAACTAAACATAATTTAATTTTTTTTTATTTTTTTTTTTTTATGGACAGCTGGCACAATGTAGGGATGCTATGTAAATTACAAACGTTAATTTAATACAAGAAGAAATAAAAGGGAGCACTAATTTTATGAAGAATAAATTTAACTTGAAAAAAGAGATTAAGTATAAAAGTGATTTATGCAGCACCGATATTCAAGCAACATTATAATAATTACTAAAATACCAACAAATCTCAAAAAGTTATAAATAAAATCCTCACTTAGTTTAATTAATTTGTGGTACACAGTAAAAATTTAATAATAAAAGCAGATGTAGACATTGAGTTTAAAATTAAATACAAGACTACACATAAATGCAAATCATTGCATTCAACAGTGTGGCCACCCATGAATTAAAGCTATTGAAATGCAGACAACTGAAAGATTTGTGAAGTGATGTTTGTTTCCCAATATCTCCAATACATACTAAGTTCTTAATTTTTTCATAAAAAAACTACCTACCTGGCTTACTAATGCATAAATAGGCGCTTGGTGAATATAATGGGTTTATTTTTACCTCAGAATCGATCAGATGAATTAAGGTCACTTGTTATTAAAACAGCAAACATGATTCTGAGCTTTACAGATTTTGAAGTTTTTAAATTATCCCAAAATTATTAACAAATGCAGTTGATTCTTTTCCTTATTCACAGATGATTGTCAGCAATATTATTAATCTTAATGGATGTATCCTGAAGTGTGGTTGTTAAAGATCTTATTTTTATTATTCTCAATTTATTACATATTCAGATGAGAAAAACAAAATCTAATGGAAGAAATTTGCTTTAAGTTCAGCAATGATGTACCATAATTACTTGAAAATAAGATCCCTCTAACATTATAGTACTTCTTTTTTTTTTAGTCCAAAGGGGCTTTGTCCCTAAAGGACTATTGTTTTCATTTTGCGATTTTGCATTGAAATTTTTTAAAAGGCTGTATTACTTTTCAAAACGTTGCCCCCAAATACTATCACCCTGTATTACATTTGAAGAAATTAAATAATGAAGAATCTGCATAAATGTATGTATGTTTCTCGCATTGTGATAAAACAACGGTACCTAGAGCCATCGAATTTTGAATGGCGTAATACTAATGCGAATATGGGCATCTGAAGCCCAAATTTCAAATTTGTTTTATTATCGATTTTATATTTTGTAAAACTTTAAAGAATTTTTGATTAGCAAACTCAACGATTTAAAAGCAAGCAATGGCAACACTGTATTTAAAAAAAATTATCTCCAGCGTGACAGGCTGTGTTTCGGAAAGTATAAAGATATGCTCATTTAAAAATTATTTTGCCATATTGCTGTTGAATTTACTTTTATGGTTTAAGTGCGAAGAACATGATATTTAATACATAAAGGTAATACAAAATGTTAAAAAAACACCCCTTTGGGTGTAATGTAAAATCTGAAATCTTCCAGATTTCTTTTTTTCTTTTTTTCTTTTTCTTTTTTTTTTTTTTTTATTTTTACTTTTTTATATTCAGATTACAGTTAAATTTTTTATTTTTAATTTATAACATTAGCTTGAAAACAAACTGAAAACTTTTTCGATTTTTTCTATGCTCATTTTAAAATTATTTTGCAACATTGCTATTGAACTGAATTTTATGGTTTAAGTGCAAGCAAATTATTTATATTAATTAGCATTTATTATGAAATGGAAAAACTAGCATTAGTTATGTCTAAGAAACAGTATAGCTTTAGTAAGATCTTCTTTGTTGGAGGGCCATAGATCCGATTTGATAAACTTCAGAGCTGAGAAGAGTCTTTCCACGCTAACTTGAGCAGGAGGCTATTACTGTTAGGGCTACTTCTTTTAACTTTTCAGGATAGATTTTTATAAGTTCTAAAAGAGGTGTCTTGTAAGTGCAATCATATTCCTTTATTTCTTCAAAGGCCACGTAGAAAACTTGTTTGTATTTTTTTCATTTTTATATCTAAAGGCTCTTGGTTCTTTATTTTCATTCGTTTTGCATTAGCCTTTTCAATATTATCCAAAAATATTTCTCAAAATCTAGTTCAACACTGGAAGAGGATGGTACAGACTCAATTGCAATGTCTACAGTTTGACTGTCCTGATTCGAATTCTCCAATTGTTCAGAGAATAATTTCATTCTTAATGAAAGTTTGTAGATGGCTTTCTTTGCCTTTTTAATTTGTTCATCATTAAAGAAAATTCAGTGTTTCGAATCTACATATATTGAACCCAGCAAGATCTCATTGTCTAGCAAACTAATTTCTCTTTTCTTCATTGAAGAAATAATTCCTTCTGCAATAAACCCTTCATTTCAGAAAGAACAAACATCACATTCTTCCATTCTCGCCTCCCGTCAATTCTTCAGATTGCAGCTTTTTTTGTGGCTATATATGGTGTAGAAAGAAGAGTTTCCAATTCTGAAAGATCATTCCACAGTCTTTTTGTTAGTGAAACATTAGGGTTATCTACATCTTTTCTTCAAAATTTCTTAATTCTAACAACCTGTTTATCATCAAATATGTACTTCTTTATCGCGTTGCTTGATCAATAATTGCTCCTTTTCCTGCTCGCTTCCTAAGAACGGCATCAATTTTGGGAGTTCTTGCTTCTATTCCTGCTTACTTAAATTTACCAATGAGATTTGTACCGAAATGAAGTAACTAAATGAATCCATTTAATCACTGATCGCAAATATTACATCCATCCTCCTCCCTTATATTTATTTCTTAATATGTCAATAAAAAAAGAAAATAACTATTTATTAATGTACATACATAGTCCTAAATAAAAATAATAACCCAGCTTGTCATTATTTTTTTTTTTCAATTCATTCTAATTTCATTTCAAATTCAAACTGTCCAACGAAAATTAGAGTCGAAGTCGACCTGTTTTTAGCGACTCCATGACTCTGACACCACAGCCCTGGCAGTCAGCCACATTATAGTTGGAGGGACATTATATCGTCTCTTGAGAGAAAGAGGAATAGAATTTAGGGAAACCAGTATGAATGTTATCCTTGCTGATCGTTTCCAGAAAGAAACAGATGTTTATATGGCCCAAGTAGATATTGAAGTTAAAGGATGATTGTTTTGAATACCTTCATTTGTGTTACCCACAGCGAAAGATAACAGAACATTTTTAGGAACTGAATTTTTACATAGTGCTGGAATTGTTTTAGACCTTCCAAATAATAGATGGTATTTCCATGACAACCCTAAACAGAAATTTAACTTTAGTGATGACATTTTTAAAACATCAGAGCTTTCAGAATATAAGGTGAAATTAACATATTTCTGTCAAGAGAAAGTAAAGAGAAATACCTTCTCAGTTCAGGTATCCTTCAACCAGGGGAAAGACCTACTCCTAAAGTCCAACATTATATTAACAACAGTAGCAAACCCCCATCATAGTTCAAAGAAATTGTACATCTCCACTAGAAACATAATTCATAATAAAAGAACATAAATTCCAATAAATGTTATAATTATGGAAAAACTGGTCACATTGCACAAGACTGCGAAAGGGATATGAACGTGTTTCATATGTGAAAAACATGGGCATATATCCAGAGATTGCAAACAGAATGATCATATACGGTAAATGGCTGTGGTAAAATAGGCCGTACTTCCCATGCCTGCTCCAAAGCTAATTTTATTGCAGATATGTTGTTCTGACCATTCAGTCAATGTAAAGAACATCACACAAAGGTTTGCATTAAACTCTGTTACTGATGATCTTTTCTTCCCCCATAAGTGAGTAAAATGTATCTGCCCTGTGTCATATGAAGGGCAAGATATCACTCCTTTACTCTTGATCCAAGGAAGAGATTGAACCTTAAAAGTCCCTGAACCAGATAAATGAGCTGTTCTTACCAGAAAACAGCCACCAAGAGCAAGCTATAAATTGAAGACAACTTATACGGCTTGAAGGGAGGAGTATAACAGATGGTGTGAGTAATTCTTCAGGCAGAGCACTTGCTCTAGACCAAGTGATGCAAGATTCATCCAATTATAAACATTCTTTTCTTTTTATAGATCATGTGACACAACAAACGTTAGTTAAGACTTGAACTCTGTGCGCAAGCATCACAGCTTACAAAAACTCTCTTTTATTCTTTTGTGGGTGTTACTTCATTAATAAATGGGTGTTCGTCATACTTAAATATCTTAATTATTAACCCCGAGATGATCTAGTGATACTGAAAAGTAAAATATATGTTATAACTAGCTATAAATAAGTTTAGTAATATTATAGTTTAGTAATTAGTTTAGCAGTATTTAGAAATAAAAGTGTTATGACAATAAGTATTATGCATTCTGTTTTTTAATGATATATAATTTTTAAATTTTGTAAACATATTTTTATGCTTACAAAAATATATTTGGAAACACAGTTAACTCATATTTATACAGTCCTTAACTATCCAGTTATAGTTGTCCACAAGAAAGTTCTGAATCTTCTGTTAGCCTAATTTCTCTTTCAATATAATAATCTATTGCAGTCAAAATAGCAATTTCTTTAAATACATAAATACAATAAAATATGAGCCTAATCATGGAAACAGACAATTTACTTTTTTTTTAATGGCAATTTATTTCCCTTAATTAAATTTATGTTTAAATACAAAGGGTGTTTACATGTTTGTAACAATTTTGATTTTTAATAATTGAATTTAAATATTAATTTTAAAATTCAAACAAGTCTGGCATCAGATTCAAATAAGGTTTCATTAACAATAAATATACTTTTCTTTAACATGTCACTGAGAAATAAACAATGGATCAAAGGCTATACTTTTGTGCTGCCCAAAGAAAAATACTCTTATTCAGTTATTAAAAAAGATGTTAAAATTATGAATTTAATATTTCCACATGCATAAATAAGTGACATAATTAATATGAAAGGAAAGAAACTTCAAAATTTACATCTGACAGGGAAAAAGGCAAAAAATAATAAAAGTCATAATAGGGTTTCCATAACATTCAACTTCTCAGGCTACCATAAATAAACCACCACTTGGCGATAAATGAAACAACTTCGCGTTAATATAAGGGGTACCCTTCTCTTTACTCTAACCAGGATATGAGGCACAATGATTCTTAATAAGTATAACACTAAGTTTAACAAAAACAAAAACAAAAAAAAAAAAAAAAAAAAAAAAAAAACTTTACTTACATCAAAGGAATACTATCTAGATGATTTTTGTACCATAATGAAGTTTAAACTTCTTCAAAGTTCACTATAAGCAGAAGAATCATAATGATACTCTCTTGAACTGAATATCACATCTTTCTTTAACATATGGCTACTACATACACATTGGATATCTATGCAGCAAATTTCGTTATGTCAGAGAGTACCATGGCTTTGCTAAAACTGCATTTATTTATTCTTTTTCCCCATACTGTTCTCCAAATTTTAAGTAAACTAAATATTCTGGGTTTAAGATAAAATCACAAAAAATATTTCAGTTACTTTGTAAGCAATTTTCTAGGGTTTTTATTGAGATTTTTCAGAGTTCCTGAAGGTTACCAACGGTTAAATGCTTTGTTTTATCAACCAATATTAAATTAAAAATTTTAGAATCTGAAGATATGCAAATTGCTTCTAAAACGAACTGCTGAAATTTTCAACATTCTTGAAGAGAACTTTATTTATGATTTAATAAGAAGACAGTACCTCAATATGTGCTTACCTCCAACATCTGAAGAAATATCAATGATGCAGTTTTCACTTAAGTTGAGCCTTTTTAGATTTGGAAGGGAATACAAAGCATCTGGCACACGGGGCAAGTTATTTTGGGATAAATCCACATCTAATATAAAAATACACATTCGCATAAATTTGACACACAAATAAATAATAATATACATTTCAGATAAAAATAAAAGCAGATGCAATATAATTTTTATTTAAAGGACACTACAATACATAACAGATATTTTTATTTAAAATAATAATAATAAAACACTCACAGTGAAGGAAATTTAAGCATATACTAAATACACCATTAACATAATACACATTTTGATGATAACTTACCCTGCAAATTATTCAGTCCATCTAATGATGAAGGGATGTTTGATATACTTCTTTGTGTATTGGCCATGTGTAAAGTTTGTAATGCAACAAGAGCAGGAAGTTGTCTACATATATAGGAAACAATTAGTAGATATTAACACCAATGTATCATATTAATTGCAAATGTTATTAAAATATGCACTATACACAACAGAAGTACAGGAAATGCTACTAATGAACACACTGAAAACTTAAGATTAACTATTAAGACTTAAGATTGAACTTAAGATTAAACTTAAGATTGAACTATTAAGAACCTATAAACAAATTTCATTTTACATATGAATAACTTCATTATTGTAGAGGCTCACTGTTATTGTGTCATGAGTTTCAAAAGATTTCTGTCATATTTGCCTGAAAAGATTTCAATAAAAATACCTCAAGCCCCTCCTCAAAAACCCTTTATTCATCAAAATAATTCCAATCACAATCCACATTATCACCTATATACAGGGTGAATCTGAACAAGTGGGCAAAATCTATACCTTCTATCAGCCCACGAGCAATATTCGTTATAGAATATATATGGTCAGAAGCAGTGAGAGTTAAAGGGTAGTTTTCCACTGTCACATTTAAAGAATTAACACAAGAATGAGAGTAGATACCTTAGAAAACATTTTATTAACAGAACATGCTCACAGAAATTCCTCAAAAGAGCAGCTTCTGCCAGCTATAATGCAGGCTTCACAGAGGGATGGGGATTGATGCACATTTGCAAAGACATCAAGCATTTTCCGAATACTGTCGGCAATTATAGCAATCCTGGCGGCTAGATCCACATCAGTTTCAATGGGACACTCACAGATTAGGCTTTTCATATGGCCCACAGGAAATAATCCAAACACGAGAGATCCAGTATCTTGGTGTCCAAGCTACGAGACCACCTCGACTATTCCAAGTTGAATCTAAAGTGCTCTGTGCATCTAAGCTGAAGTGTGCAGGTGGATCCTCATGCTGGAACCACATTCTCGACCTCTTGTGTTGAATTCTCTTGTTGGAATCAGATGCAGCAGCTCCGGCAACACCTCTCGTAGGAATGTGTAATACAACTTGCCTTCCAGACAGTGTGACAGGAGGCATGGGCCAACCATATAGTCATGGAAGATTCCTCTCCAAATATTTATGGAGAACCGCCGCTGGAATGAATGAGGATGTGTGGCATGCAGGTTTGTATATGACCATGTGTATGAGTTGTGGGTATTAAAAACAACCTCATGAGTAAAAGTGCACTTGTCCTTAAACAGAACATGTGCACCGAAATTTGGCTGCTCTGCATTCTGATGGAGGTACCAACATGCAAAATGACATGTAGCTGATAGTCTGTTGGTGACAATACTTGTACCTTCTGTGTATGAGAGGGGTCATTCCTTCCTCCTGTAGCACACGGCAAACCATCATTTGGGACAAGTTTACAGCACGGGTGCAAGAATCAACCCTTTTATACTACTTATAATGCCACCTAGTGGATCACCGTTTATGTTCCAGCAATAATACATTCTATACAAAATACTGTTCATACAGCAGCCCTCTATCACCCCATAAAGTTTTGCCCACTTGTTCAGATTCACCTATATATATATATATATGTGGGATGGCATCGTTCATTATAATCGGTAACGCAACAAGCTGTGAGAATAAATCTTTTACTTTCTCGATGATAGAAGGCAGACGATTCCGCCATTAAGACGATGACGCAATTAAAAGATGTTTAAATGTAAAAGATGATTCCTTCTCTTCATCTGTAAATAATCTCATCTATTTCCTTCTACGTATGTAATTACTTTGTAGTTTGTTGCAACTATTCATGTTTCATTAAATACTCAAGTTTTACATAAATCGGACTAGTTTATTAGCCCCTAGACAGCCACCTAAGAAGTAAGTTTACAAACATCATATTCCTAGACAGTAAGTTCCGATTCTACAGATTTGGGGGCTCAGCCAGGATGAGCCTAGGAAGAAGCATTATGAATATTACAAAATAAGAGAAGTAAGTTTTGTTTCGATTATTTCCACATTGTTACTTCTAAGAATAGTGTTCTATGATACTGTGAATTAAGATGACTACCTTAAATTCTATTCCTAGAATTTCAAATTCTTTAAAGACTGGGCCTACTAAGTCAATTAAACTTTTACATCAAATTGTGTTTGGAACTTTGGGTGATCGAAAAAATAGAGCTAGATTCCGTAACTTTTGCAGTTTTCCATCTGATTTTAATATTGAAGAAACAAAACAAAAATTACTTAAAACTCTTACTGCAAATGATTTTATTTCTGTGTGTAATTTGTTACATCTTAATTATGATTCAAATCCTGATAAAAACTGTGATTTAATATTGAATAGTCTTTGTGACTTTAAGCTTTTAAAATCCGAAAGTGATGACGATGATGAGTTATCTGAAAACGAAAGTGTTTATGATTCTGATAAAAATGATGATATTAATTCTGTTCGGTCAGAATCACCTCCCTTAAATAACTCAGTGGATGAAAACATTATAATGCCTAGCAATATTTCCTTATATTTTCATGATATTTTAGAAACTGTTTGTGAATTTAATGGCACTGATACATATCCAGTTGAATCCTTTATTGGTGATTTAGAAGAATCTTTTAAATTATTTAAGTTATCGGAATTACAGAAAATTGTGTTTGCTAAAAAATTGCTTACTGGTTTTGCTAAAGTATAAGTCTTTGAAAAGTATAATATCATGGGACAAATTAAAAGAAAATCTTTTATATGAATTTGGTTCTAAAATAAACAGTGCACAACTTCATAATTTGTTACAGAAACGACACTTACTTAAAACCTGGTGAATCACTTTCCAAATATTTAATTGCCATGCGTGAAATAGCCAGTTGCGGTTCTGCTGATGATTCATCAATTCTTGATTATGTAATCAATGGGATACCAGATCAGACTAGTAACAAAATTATTTTGTATGGGTGTAAAACTATTTCTGAATTCAAAGAGAAATTAAAAATATATGAGAAAATTTGTGTTCCAGATACGAAGAATAAGGGTTATTCAAGTGCTAAAACACAAAATAATGCACGTGCTATACTTAAGAGTAAGGAACCAAGGTGTTATAACTGTGGAAGTATTGGTCATAAATCTAACTCATGTAACAATAAGAGTAAAGGATTTAAGTGTTTTAAATGCAGTTTGTTTGGACACAAAGCCGTAGATTGTTCGAAAACATCATCTAAAAATATCCAAGATGCCAAAGCTGTTACTCCAATAACTCAGACTTGTCAGAAAGGAATGCATAAAACTGTTAATTTGGGTAATTCGCAAATTGATGCTTTAATAGATACTGGTAGTCAGGTAACGTTAATCTGAGAAGATATACATAAGAAGATAGGTTCTTCTGAACTTAAGTCAGCAGATCTACAGTTAACGGGGTTTGGTAATGGTAAAATTAAGCCTACTGGAAAATTTGATGGTGAATTCCAAATTGATGGTTCGTTATTTAAATCAAATACAGTCAAAAGTCGTTAATTCGGACACCCATAATTCGGAATGATCTATAATCCGGACCTCAAAACTAAAAACTTTCTGTGCATGCGCCGCGTTGACACATGCGCATAGGCGTTTACGCGTGCACGTAAGACCTTTTACGACTGCGCATATGAGTATGCGCAAGTGCAGAATACGTTTTCGCGTGCGCGTTTTATGTATAATGGACGTATAAGCTAAAATTATCTAATTATCTATTTCAGTTAATGTTAATGATTGCGATGTTCCTTAATTTTCGAATTGGATCCAGCTTATTATTTTTTGCAGACTGTAAGAGCAATTTTATAAAAGTAAGCTTAAACTTTCGATTATATCAAATAGAATTTCCGATATATATTTGTTAATATGTAAAGGATCTAAAGTGAAAGTATGGTTTGAAATCCGAAATCTGTTTATCAGTTTCACGCTGCTCGGCGGGGGGAACGCCGCGGCGAGCGCATAATGAATTAGAAGTTGATCTGTCAGCACTATCCTTATCTTCAGCGCAGATGTTTTTATTTTATTTGGCTTATAATTCCTTACGAAATGTAGTATTTCATCTCGATATGCTCCGTCTTTGATATGATTTAAAACAAGTTCCTCGTCATTATAATTCACTTCCGATAGCGAAGAAAAGTGACAGAGGTTATTGAAAACGAAAAAATTTCGATTGACAAATTAGTCGGTGTTCTTGACACAGCAATACAGCGTAACTTTGTAACTGAACAAGAAATTATGTCTGTTTAATAGAATTAAAGAGAAAGTATTATCACATGAAACGAAGCAAAACTTAAACAACTTACATTGAAAGAAATGTTTAATAAAGTAAACAAATAAATATTAAGCTTTTTCTTTTTGCAAATTTTGATACCCTTTAGATCATAAATGTTCTTTATTTCATAAATTATGGTTTCATATTTTTAATTTTAGAATTTCTGCATGCCATCTAACGAGATTTAAACTGATGATCTATAATCCGGAAAAATCGATAATCCGGAATCGCCGAAGTCTCGATGAGTCCGGATTAACGACTTTTGACTGTATTTGCGTTATCGCAGAAAATAAAAAATCTGATAGTGATTCCGAAGGGCATAAAAATGCTCATTGCAATGGAAATGGTTCTGAGGAAGTATTTGAAAAGTTGTTAATTATGGTGTTTTACTTCCAAAACCAGAAACTGATCCTGTTAGTATAGTTCCTGTTGGGTAGAGGCGAGCGAACATTTTTTCTTATACGCATGCATATTAATTATGATGGCGCAGCTGTCTCTTCTACCGACACATCCGTCATTCGAGCTTCGAGCGTAGGGAGATGGTGAGATGATACTTGCTGTGTGATGGTCAATACGATTTCCTGTGTGATATTTTTATTCATTATTCGTGTAAATAAAGTGTGTTGTCCTAAATCGATGGCTTCTTTACTCTAAATATTGGCCTCTGAACAACAAATGGTAGCAGCTCCATGGTTTTGTCAAGAAGAATTGGATATAAGAGACCAAGTCGAAACCGAAACTATCATAGTGGAAGCTAAAAATGGAGAAGTGGAACGTTCCCGAATTAACTGGAGAGAACTATTTTATTTGGGCATTAAAAATTAAAGCTGCCTTATCACTGAAAAGACTTGACTCGGTAATTTCAACAGTAAAACCAGAAAATTTAGACGAGAAAGATGAAAGATTGTGGAATGAGAAAAACGCTGACGCCGTAGCATATATAAAACTTTCACTATCGGATCAACAGGCGCTTCAGTTCTCCACAGAAGAGAATGCAAAAATTCTTTGGGAAAAAATAAAGTCAACATTTACGGGACAAGCCGAAGATCGAAAAATAGATGCTGGTAATGAGTTAAAAAATTTAGAAATGAAGTTGCATGAGTCGGCTAATGATTATATCGCAAGAGCGAGAGGAATAGCAACTAAGTGTCAATTGCTAGGACTAGATGTATCTTCTCGGGAACTGGTGTTTTACACAGTCCGTGGACTTCGTGGAAAATTCTCTCGAATTAGGGAAATTGTAAAAACTCAGCGTGAAAAAACAATTGATGAAGTACTCGAAATACTCCGTGAGGAAGAGTCCGTTCACAATTCAACGAATGAGAAACGACCTGATGGATACAACACAGAGGCGTTCATATCAAGAAGGAATAAAAACTATAAGCAAAGAATTTGTTACATTTGCCGACGGCCCGGTCACATCGCGAAGGACTGCTATTACAGAAACAAGAATCCAAAATGTGAGTTATCCAAAGGTAACAATGAAAGAAAACCTATGAGTGTGAACATTTCATCTCGTTCTGATGAAAGTGATTTTGCTCTTCAACTTACACGTGGAAAAAATGATGAATGTGATAAAATTTGGTTGCTGGATAGTGGTGCAACCGTACACATGGCAAAAGACTTCTTTTGGTTTCAGAATATTACACCAGAGGTGAGGGAAATTTACCAGGCAGGTAAACATTCAAAAATATATTCAGAAGGTATTGGTACTGTTAAAGCAAAAGCTATAAATACAAAGAATTCTAGTTTTATTAATTTAACTATTAGTAATGTTAGTTATATTCCTGATTTAAGAAATAACTTATTGTCACTCACTGCCTTAATGGATAAAGGATGTAAAATTGAATCAAGGAATAATTCTGTATTAGTTTTTAGTAGGTGTAATGAATTACTTTTTAAAGCATTTAAGAATAACGGTAGGCTTGAAGTTAATTTAGAACCATATTATAATTCTGAATCTTGCATTGCTAATGATTGTACTGGTAATAATTATGAACTTTGGCATAGTAGATTGTGCCATTTAAATCCAAAATATATGAATATATTAAAATCCAAAATATATTAAATATAAATTTAAATCCAAAATATATTAAAATGAAAGAATACATTGATATTAATGGTGTAAGTGATTTTAAGTGTGAAACTTGTGACATAAGTAAAATAACTAGAAAAAGTCATCCAAATATTGACATTAATCAGAGTACAGAAATTTTAGAATTAATTCATTCGGATCTATGTGGCCCTGTTCAAACTGAATCAATTGGTGGGTCTAAATATTTTATGATCTTAGTGGATGATTTTTCTGGAATGTATTTTACTTATTTTCTTAAAAGTAAAAGTGAAGTGTTTGACGCATTTTGTAAATTTAAAGCTAAGTATGAAAATTTAACTGGTAAAAGAATTAAACGTTTGAGAACAGACAATGGTTTAGAATTTGTAAATCAACAATTAGATAATTATCTTGCTAATTCAGGTATTTTTCATGAAAAAACAATTCCATATAACAGTGAGAGTAATGGGAAAGCTGAACAGGCAAACAGAGTTCTTTTAGAAAGAGCTAGGACATTACTACATGAGAGTAAGCTTCCGGTAAAATTCTGGGCAGAAGCAATTAATTTTAGTACTCAAGTATCAAATTTAACACCCCGGAAAGGAAAAGAAAAAAATCCTTTAGAAATTTGGACTGGTAAAAAACCCAAATTAAACTATCTAAAAAGGTTTGGATGTGTGGCATACTTTCACATTCCGAAAGTGATGCGAAACAAATTTGACATAGCAGGGAAAAGAGGGATAATGTTAGGATATGCTAGAGAAAGAAAAGGATATCGTATTTATGATATAGCAAGTAATAAAATAATTGAAGAACGATCAGTTAAATTTAACGAATCTTTAAAGGGTAGTAATTATATGGGAAAAAATAAAACCTTAGAAACTTGGGATATTGAAGAATTAGAAAGAAAGGGAAACGAATTAGATCAAAAACCACACCTCGAATTGGTTGTTACGGAAAATACTCAAGCAAGCGAATATGATGACTCATCAAATTTCGAAATCCGGGACATGAGCCGTTGTAGTGGGGGTGATGACAGGGGGAACAAAGTCCAAACATCTGATAGCTATGAAAAAAGTAATAAATATGGAAATGAAATACCATTAAGACGATCAGAGAGGCTCAAATCAAAACAACTAGCCAGAGGCTGAAATCAAAACAACTAGCGTCAAGTATAATCAGTAATGTTCCGAATGATTTTTCAGAAGCAAAACAAAGTGCTAATTGGTATGACTGGAAATCCGCAATGGAAAATGAAATAGATTCATTACATAAACACGAAGTGTGGGAAATAGTAGAGAGGCCTGAAAAAACAAAATTAGTAAAAAGTAAGTGGGTGTATACTTTGAAGGAAGGAGACTCTGGGGAAGTAAAATATAAAGCGCGATTAGTAGTGGCTGGGTTTAATCAAATAAAAAATAAGGATTATACCGAATCATATTCACCAGTAGTTAACATTGAATGTTTTAGATTATTGCTTGCACTTTCAGCTAAATTAAACTTGACTGTTAAATTTTATGATGTAAAACAGCGTACTTGTACTGTGACTTAAACAAGGATGTGTATATGACTCCTCCACCTGGTTATGAAAAACTGATTGGAGAAGGTAAAGTATGTAAATTGAAGAAAAGTATTTATGGGTTGCCTCAATCCGGTAGAAATTGGTATATAAAAATAAAAAATGAATTAGAAAAACTTGGGCTGGTACAGTTAACATCTGATAATAGTATATTCATTTATAATGATACCAAAAACATTTTTATCTTGTGTTTGTATGTTGATGATTTATCTGTATTCTGTAATAATAAAAAAAATGCTTGAAAATATTGTTTCTAAAATAAAAAATGTATTTGAGTTAAATGAAAATACTAATTCAAAATTTTTAGGAATGCAAATAGAAAAACTTGAAAATGGTATATGTTTGTCTCAAACAGAATATATTGAATCTTTATTGACTAAACACAATCTGGAAAATTGTAAAGCAGTGAAAACGCCAATCGTTAAAGGGGCAGATAAAGGTTTTTCATGTACAAATGAAAAAATTGAAGCAATTTTGTATCAGGAATTAATTGGGGAACTTTTATATTTAGCGAATAGAACACGTCCTGATATATCATTTGTAACAACTTATTTGTCACAATTTAATCATGTACCAGAAAAAAGGCATTATCTTTTGGCTAAAAGGGTATTAAGGTATTTAAAAGGTACAAAAATAAAAAACTTTTCTATAGCAATGATTTTGGAGTTTTAAATGCATATGCTGATGCTAGTTGGGGAAATGCAGAAAATGGTAAGTCATTTTGTGGGGGTACTATTTTACTAGGTGATTCATTGATTTCTTGGAAATGCCGTAAGCAGAGAAGTGTTAGTCTGTCTACTTGTGAAGCAGAATTATTTTCTATTTCTGAAATTTGTAAGGATATTATTTGGACTGTAAATTTATTATCAGAATTAAAATGCAAACAATTTTTGAATGGTGCAGTGGTCATGAATACAGACAGTCAAGCTGCCATCCAGTGGATTAACTGTGCCAGATCTTCTACGAAATCCAAACACATGAACTTATGTTTTCATTTTATGAAGGACTTAACAAAGGACAATGTTATTAAGTTGGAATATTCACAAACTGATAATATGATTGCAGATTTTCTTACTACGAGTGTCAGTGAAGAAAAATTAATCTATACATTGAAAGTAATTTCCTTAATTTCTTAATGTAATGTGTTATATATTGTTTGTATTTCATTTTTGTATTGAAAAAATGTTGCTCGCAGGAGGGGTGTGTTGGGTAGAGGCGAGCGAACATTTTTTCTTATACGCATGCATATTAATTATGATGGCGCAGCTGTCTCTTCTACCGACACATCCGTCATTCGAGCTTCGAGCGTAGGGAGATGGTGAGATGATACTTGCTGTGTGATGGTCAATACGATTTCCTGTGTGATATTTTTATTCATTATTCGTGTAAATAAAGTGTGTTGTCCTAAATCGATGGCTTCTTTACTCTAAATATCGGCCTCTGAACAACAGTTCCTGTTACAGTACAGAATGTGATCAAACTGGACACTTCATCTACAATCAAAGCAGGTGGCATTGATTCCCTGATTGTGAATTTTGACGACGTCCTGAATGATTCAGATTCTGATGTAAAAGAAAATGATGCTATTAAAGATGAATTTGTATTAGGGCAAAAAGGAAACTCAAGCACAATACAATTAGCTTCGAAGCCAACGAGGAGAAATGACACTGCAGAAGGAGATTCTGAAGAGAATCATTTTTCCGAAGAAGAGTCAGTTGCTAAAGATGATGAATCAAATGTGAATTCTACTAGAACAATTTCAGTAAAATACCTTGCAATAGAGAAGCAAAAGAAGCCACTGGAGACGAAGAAACTACAGAGACCACCGAAGAAGAAGAGGAGATTGAAAAGCAGAAGTCAGTCAGAAAACCTGATCAAAACGACACTGATACAGAAAGCAAAGATGGAACAAAAGAAACTAAAGAAGGTGAGAAAAAAGAAGCGGAAATGCAGATTCAGAGGACCCAAGAAAAAAATCGAAAATCTTTGATAATGAAATAACGATTTTGATGATTCCTGATTTAGACTTTTTCCCAAGATGATAAATTTTTCCTGATTTGACTAATTTTTCACTATTTGACTAATGAACGTATTGTAAGGATGAAATGTATGAAGGAAGACGGCTTAAAAAAGACGATTTTAAGAAGACACATTCGAATGACGGATCTTGAAGATATCTAAGACGCATTCAGAAGACGTATCCAGACGAATTATACCAGACAACATCAAAGGAAGACGTGTTTGGGAAATACATATATTCAGATAGACTGTTCAAGATGAACGAACACTGAAAGAGCATTTAAGAAGAGCTAACGCCGTTATTTCTGAGGATGTTAAGATAATAAGGGAAGATGGCTGAAATAAACCATTTAAGATGACTTTTCCCTTAATAGTAACTAAAAAAAAAATTTTTTTTTTTTTTTTTTTTTTTTAAATTTTATTTTTCAGATCCCTAGATGTGATGGTGGTGCTACGAGAATGCGAGGCCGCATTCCATCAGGATGGACGAGCAGTTGTGGGATGGTATCGTTCATTATAATCAGATAACACGACAAGCTGTGAGAATAAATCTTTTACTTTCTCGATGATAGAAGGCAGACGATTCCGCCATTAAGACGATGACGCGATTAAAAGATGTTTAAATGTAAAAGATGATTCCTTCTCTTCATCTGTAAATAATCTCATCTATTTCCTTCTACGTATGTAATTACTTTGTAGTTTGTTGCAACTATTCATGTTTCATTAAATATTCAAGTTTTACATAAATCGGACTAGTTTATTAGCCCCCGGACAGCCACCTAAGAAGTAAGTTTACAAACATCATGTTCCTGGACAGTAAGTTCTGATTCTACATATATATATATGATATTTCTACATCAAAGTTCAGGCATGGTTTTTGCAGAGTGGTAAGACTAATCCAAAAAATTGATTTAGCTTTTAATGGACATCTTTATTCCACAACTTTAATTCAATTTTTAACATAGACCATGTTTTACTTCGTATGAAATTCTCTAAATCACATATTCAATAGTAGTTTAAACCAAGTACGACTAAAGTTAAACTTTATGCGTCATAACTATATTTCTAACAAAGGAAAGATAGATCAAGCAGCAGAGAGATGTATAGCACAGGAGAAGAGGCGAGCTTCTTATGACGCAAAATGATGCGCATTCGTTATTTATAGTAGCGGTTACATAATAGGTTAGCAAATTCTAGAAGGTACTGGTCTGGGGGAAGGATCCTGAATTGCAGAAAGTTAATTAAAGGTTGTGTGTTTGCGTAGAGCAAAGCCATCGTATTTTATATTTTACACCATCCTCCCCTCAAAAACAAGAGGCCGGGTGAGCAAAGCATTAGTAGATTAGTAAGGCAAGAAGTATGAGGAAAGACATGAAGAAACATCCAGGACAGCATACAGGCTTTAACTACATCCTATCATAAATCATGATCTTTTCTCAAATAATTATAAAGTTTTGGAAGTATACAATTGTACAATGATTTCTAAATAAACATATAACTAAATTTTATATGGAATAATAATAATAAATAAATAACTGTGATATTTCGGCATCAAAGTTCAGGCATGGTTTTTGCAGAGTGGTAAGGCTAATCCAAATGAAGAGGCAAGTTGATTTAGCTTTTAATGGTACATCTTTATTCCATAGCTTTAATTCAATTTTTAAAATAGATCATGCTTTACTTCATATGAAATTCTCTAAATCACATATTCAATAGTAGTTTAAACCAAGTACGACTAAAGTTAAACTTTATGCGTCATTACTATTTCTAACAAAGGAAAGATAGATCAAGCAGCAGCAAGATGTATAGCACAGGAGGAGACACGAGCTTCTTCTGACGCAAAATGGAACACATTTGTTATTTATGTTAGCGGTTACATAATAGGCTAGCAAATTCTAGAAGGTACTGGTCTAGGGGGGAAGATCCTGAATTGCAGAAAGTTAATTCAAGGTTGCGTGTTCGTGTAGAGCAAAGCCATCGTATTTTTTTATATTTTACATCAATAAATTTCTTACTTTAAGTCTTTGCCTATAATTTTTCAGCACCTTGTAAGGATTATGTTAATTTATCTAACAGTTAAATTTTGAGTTAAAGTTCCTTTCCTGTCTTCCTGAATTTCAACTTAACAACTTCCAGCCAGAACATAGTTTTAGAATCACGTTTGAATGCAAATGAGGAGAAGTATTTAACCATGAAGTTCTACTAACTTCGGGAGAGAGAACCAGTAATTCTAACTAGTGCACATTCACATTTTAAGGCTATTCTCTCTTAAGCTATTATCACGCTTGGCCGTACTTTAGGCCCTTGATAGCTTTGCTGTTATTCAGCATTAAGGGGCCAACTCTGTTAGAATTTTTATAGCTTTGGCTATATCTTTTTATTTAAGATTAGTTAAGTTAATTTCTTAGCTTTTGAGTTCAAGTCTGAGTGGAGGCTTTATTGTAACACTCCAAGGAGGAGTTTTGTGAAATTAATTTGGAATAATAAAGGGTCTTTAACCATTCTCAAGTTTTATTTACTGTCTCACAAACTCAAGCGATTATTCGCTTACCAGTTCTTAAGGTTCTGCAACTTTAACTTAAAAATACACAGCATAGAATCTTACAACCTTAATGCATGAAAATACTAGGCATGATTATGTTATTTATTTTTAAAATTGTTTTTATATACATATATATAATGGAAATTAAATTAAAATAAATAATATGTATAAAATTAAGCCCATATTCAATTTGGAATAAATCATATGCAAAAATCAGAAGCATAGTGGCAGACTGCAAGAAAAGGGGAACATAACAAAAACAAAAATGAAATAAGATGGTAATCTCTTATTCTTATTTCTTTCTGCTTCTGGTTTTTGCACATTTCTCCACTTGTTGCTGCTTTCAGCATGCAATTAGATTAGGTTTTGAACCACCAAACCACCTTTTTACTTTTTATTAATTTATATATATAGTATATATATATATATACAATTTATATCAGAAATTGTATATATATAGTATATATATATATATACAATTTATATCAGAAATTGGTTAAGTACCAAAGGAGTGTATATATGTGACAGAACATTTTACATGATCAAGCAGCATTATTAAATGATATTTTTTATGTATATGCAGTTGACACTATATCATCTCTTTAAAATATGCATGGCACTAAGACATACCATGAGAGATCTTGAGTTTTTAACACATCACACTGTCCTTTCATTATTAAAATTGCAGCACTGTATTCCTGGATCACTTTTAGATCCATCCTTTGTCATATTTATAGTTATAAAATGAATGCAAGACTAAAACAATTTGGTTTAAAATTTACTGACAAACCAAACTGTATCTCTGATTTCTGAAAAACACTGACCTGTTTCAATATGAACAAGATATGTTTTTAATACAATGGCACTATTCTTCAGACAACTGTTATTTTCAGCCTTGATGCTCTCTGTGTGAAATGCTCTTTTCCACCCAAAACAATGGATTGTGCACAAAAAGAAAGGTTTGAAGAGCCCAAGTGCAGTAACTGCCAAGAACCGCACATTGCTTCTATAATGAGTGTGTTGAATTCCCTAAAAATAAGCCCAAACAGAGTAAAAATACCAGCTGTGTTAAGCCAGGCATCTCATAAGCTGACATATGGCCAAGAAAGAGGCTGCTACACTCACCCCAAACACCAATGCTTACTACTTGTCACTCAGCTGCTGCTGTACCTGCCAAGTTGGTTAACAATCCTAATTATAATAACAGTAAATCATTTAAAATTTTAACTAGCACCAGTGATATAAATGGTAAAAATCAAATTTTGGAATTTCTTACATTTTTTAAAAAGATGAATGAAATAAATGAAATTTTTGGAAAAGATGAATGATTGCCACACCTCGCTGGCTAGTGGTTACACCAACATTTCAAGATTATCCTTTTCATGACGTTGGACTTTCCCATGCATTTTTCTCTCCTTTTTGTTTCACCTGGTTACCATATGATTTGCTACTTTAGTTCCCACTAACTACACTATGGAGGTATATCTTCATTTGGATGACTTCATGATTTGGGAAATGGCTACTGCCTTTCCCTCTCTTCCATCATGTTAGCCATATTTCAATGTTATGTTCATATCCCAACGCAGGATAGGGCAACTGCCAGGCATCTGAACTTGTGATTGTGCTCACCCAAGGCATTTGTTTTTAATTTTTTAAATTAAAAGAATTTAAGATTTTGTTACTAATTATGAAACTTATTTAATGCACTTGGAATTAATGATTTTCTCAGTCTAACAATTTTTTTGAATTTAGCATACACTTATTAAAAATTTTTTAATGTTTAAAATGCTTTCGTGAAAATCAACCAGTTCAGCAAACAATCATCATCAAATCGTGACTGAGTTATATTCACATGCAAGCTGGAATTATTCTTCCTTCAAACACAAGGATACTAGTGCAGTTTTTAACCCTCGTTTTAAGTATACTACAGCAATATATAAGCAAACAGTGGACTTGACACTGAAAGCAGCAAGATGAGATGGAATAAACTATATTTTCAAACACTCTCCCTGATTTACAGGCTAAAGAGGAAAGTTCCTATAAAATAAATAAACGATTCAAATTTCTAAAAAACTGATAAAAGAAATTTGGAGATTGAAAAACCTTTAAAACAAATACAAACACATTTAACTTAAACTCCGCTCCTAAATAATAATTTATCAACTTAAAAAGTTGATAAATAAATTTCTAAAGCTATGGCTTTGGACTATTTATATAAAATGTCTTCCATTTGTTGACTAAAATGAAACTATCAAGCTGTTTTAAGTATAAAATTTTAGCGCATATTTGCATACTTGTTATAGAATCTTCTGCTTTATTGAATAATTTTGATTTAAAAAATTGTACTATCAGTGCAAGGTTTTTCATTAAATATGGATTCAAATATATTTTAATTATGTTACCCAGGAAACTTAAAAATACCTTTAAGGTACCTGTGCAAAAATATTAATTTTATGCATTGCAATTAAGAATATTCTTTTAAAATTTTAATACAAATAATTTATACTAGCATAAAAAGCTGAATATTACTTGAATTCAAGAAATTACATCTTAAACGTATTGAAACGTCTGGAACTTTTATGAATTAGAAGTGAATCTATATAACATTTAACTAAAAGGACAATGTGAGAAATAAAGCAATGATGCATTACTGTACTTACCTCAGTTGATTATGACCTAATGGATTATTGTTTAATTTTAAAGTTTGCAAATTTACAAGCCTTCGCATCTGAGGTGGGAGGGATTCTACAATAACATACAATGAAGGGGAAAAAAAAAAAATTGAATGAAGACACACAATAAAAATTATAAATAACAATACAACAGATTTAATATAAATAAAAGCTGTGATCCAATATTATTTTGAAGAGTTCATGGATTTAGCCATAATTTCTAACAATTTAAAGCATGAATGCTCAACTAATATTTTTCAAAACATAAGCATCCCAAGATACAAAATGCTCATATCCACTCTGCTTGGCTATATGTCATGTGATATACTGACAATGTCACTATCACACTGGCATGCTTCATAATATTCATTTAAGCACTATTTCTGACTTCCCACCAATTATTATAATATAGGTTAAAAATAACTTCAAACCACATTCTTTGAATTAATACATAACAAATTATTTTAAATATGCAATTTAGTATACATATTTCCTTTTGATTCTTAATTTGTTCATAATTCTTTAACTGAGAATGAAAAACTACATGCTTAAGTATTATGCAAAACAAAACCATCTGATTAATTTTGACCCCAGAACCAAAATTAAATATTTTCTCGTGTAATCATAACTTCCCTTTGGAAATCAAAATTTGATTTAAAACTATAATGTCTGAAACATATATATCCAACAAACTGGAAAGCAGCATATTATAAAAAGGCAGACTATGCATATTAATTGTAATAAACAAAATATCATATTAGCAGCTGACCCTGATTTCAAGCTTACTTAGAAACATATCTACACATACTATGCAATTATGGCATAACTCAAGAAATGTTATGGACATTTTAGAGAAAAATTTCCAGCTGTAGTAAATCATTTTCATTTTGGCAAAATCAAAATATTTAATTTCTGCAAAAAACAGGTAGACCTACACCTAGATCTAGTTAGGGTCTCCAGTTCAAAGAACACTAATGTCAAGATGAAATTTACCTTGTGACATTTAATAAATATGTAATATCAAATTGTAAAACAGCATTTCAACTTCTGAACTTGAGATTTCTATTGTCAAAATTCATACTGCTTGATTAGAAAATGAACAAACTGGTAAGTGCACGGGATGCTGAATCAGGAAATGAAAACTGGCTGATTAAATTTTAAGGAATCCACTTGATTATTTAAATGAACAAAACAAATATCTCAAAGTCCAAAAGCAATTGATGAATGACGTTTTAAAGAGTAGGAGCATTTGAAATTAAATTAAAATTGTATAATCTTGCAAATAAAAACCACTTAAATTTCTTCTAGAAAAATCATGTAAACAGTAAAAGATATATAAAATTGAATTCAGTTGTCATCAGATTTACTTGGTAAATCTGCAAATGAAATGCATCTAAGTCGCAACTGCTAAGAGAAAAAATTTCAGCATTTTATGAACATTTTCTATTTATGATGTTCACATTTTGAGAAATGTAGATTTGTAATTAATATCCCTTCCAAAAAAATAAGCATCTTTTATAACTAAACAAAAAGTTTTTAAACAGTTTTATGTTATGGCTTTTAGTAAATTTAACATATTAAATTTGGCATATAATCCTTAGCAAATCTTTATACAGACATGGAGTCTACTAGCTCCAAAATGTTGGACACTCATGATTTAAAGATATTTGGCACATTTTACTACAGAATATCAATATTCTTTATGACAATTAAAAAGTAAATTGTACAGGCTAGACCCGGCATGCCAAACTTGTGGCCTATATGCAGCCCTCATGATCCTCTGTTCTCTCTCAGAAAATAACAAAAATGCATAATCATAATGCATTCATAAAAATTGGAATTTCGCTGAACATCGAATAATATATAAAAAAAAATTTGCAAAAATAAATAATAATAATAAAAAATATCTTTACCCCCAACCCAAATACTTTCTCAACCAATGTTAACAATGTGCTCGCCCATTCACAGATGGAATTAACAGATATGCAACATGCCTCTAAAGCTAAAATTCAAGAAAGTAGGTACACCCAAATTTAAGAATAATTATCTGCACAGCTCTCAGAAAGGTGCAAATTTTGCATTGTACATGATTTTCATGTACAGTAGTACATACCAGAGTGCACAGCTTTTCTTACTTACAAAAGGATAAATTCTTCAGCAAGATTCAGGTTAACAGAAATTCAAATTACCTCTGTTGTGAAAATTGCTAGTGGGAACAGAATGCTTCTAGACATCCAAAAGCTGGCTGTAGGAAAAACATGCAGGTGTCAGGAAAGAAACAAGATATTCATTTACTACCCAAATTTCCTCAAGTTCCATTTTCCCCCTTTTTTGGGGGGAGGATTTTAGCATTAGGTAAGATTTTATGCAATTATTTATTTTTAAACTCATTACACCATTAAGTATACCATTAAGTATAAATGGCATTTTGTTTCTTCTGGTCTATACTATTGTACACTGCTGACTGTCTGAAGACTTAAGATATTCAGTTCAAGTTGAATGACATATCTGAGCTAGACAATGTTACATTTTAAAGGTTCATTTGTATGGTCCTATTACAAAAAAGTAAGAAATCAGTCAGGTTAATTAAAATTTTATATAGTTTTCATGAATTCTTATATATTGGGTATACAAATAAGTTTTGAGGGATTTACATAAGATGGCGTTACCAGTATTAAATCCTATCGGACTATCTAGTAACTATACTCCTGTCAAAACGCCAGCATTTCCGTCTAAAAATCAGTCTGTTTCATTTCGCTGAAATGTAAACAACAAATTTTCTTTGTGCTTAACCCATGTCAACCTTTGTACCAACAAAACAAAATTTGTGGGAAGCGATTCTTTTTCTTTTAATTTGAAGAAAAGTGCAGTTGATGGACATCAATAGCTGTGTGAAGCATATGGGGAACATGCTCCATCAATAAAAACATGTGACCAGTAAAGTTTGAAGACTCTGTGCTGGAAGGGTTATTGGACAAAGATACATGCCAAACTCAAGAGGAGCTCGCCCAAACCTCGGGAGTAACTTAACAAGCGATTTCAAAGCATCTTAAAGCTATGGGTATGGTGCAAAAACAAGGAAATTGGGGTCCATCTAAACTCAAGCTCATAGAGACTTTGAACACTGTTTTTCATATGCATACAACTGCTCTAAAGGCAAAATTGGTAGAGGTTTTAGGCAGCAAAGCATGATGGGGGACAAAAAATTGTCTACTCAAAACACAGAAAATCGTAGGGTAAGCCTGGCCATGCATCAATTTCAACAGCCAAAGTGAAAATTCATGGCAAGAAGCTAATGCTGTGCATCAGGTAGGATTAGCTCCGAATGATCTATTATGAGCTACTTTAGCCTTATGAAACCATCACTGGGGAATGTTACAAACATCAGTTGATGCAACAGAGCCGAGCATTGAAGCACGAACACCCCCAATATGCCAAAAGACATGACAAAGTTATCATTCAGCATAATGCTCACCCACATGCTGCAAAAGTCGGTTCTTGGATCGCCTCAAAAAACGAGGAATTTTTTAAACGTAAAATCCATATGCTACCTGAAAGATGGGGAAAAGTCATAGCTAACGATGGGCAATAGTTTGAATAAAATATATTCTTCCAATTTTTCTGAATAAAGCTTCAAAGTAAAAAAAAAACTCAAAACTTATTTGTACACCTAATGTTATATAATAATACATGCGGTACGGAGTCTGGAAACCGGACATCTAATACCTGGATCGCCACCTAAACTTTTTTGTTTTTAGAATTTTTCCCTCCTTTACAAAGTCTAAAATTGGAGAATACTAAGGGAGGGAGATGTGGCATAAAAGCCATTTTTCTTACTGAGATTTCTGTATGCTGCTTTCAAACACCTGCTGACTATGGAACCATATCATGTCCAGTGGGACTACCTTGATCAACATTAGCTATGATCATTAAGTGGCCTTTGAGTGGTTGTGAAGGGGAGTTCAATGTTTTTTCCTTAAACCTAAAAAATAAGTGGAGCCCCAAGACATATTTGTTTTTTTAGGATGTTGCTCATACTGATTTCTTTTGTTTGCATAGCAGCGAGAAAGACAGAATTATATTTTGAAGAACTTGAATTCAGTAAACATAGCACTGTCCTTTCTTTAATTTTTTAATTTGTTCCATATTATTATTTTCACAGGCTATTCTTACTACAGCTATCTTATCAAAATTAAAGTCTGAATTTTCAATTATATTGAAAAGAGTTTCCAACTCTGGAGTTGCAGTAGAATCTGCTCAGTGAAAGCATATTTAAGACTTGCCTCTTCTATATCACTATTGATGAGAGAAAATAGCATTGCTACATTTCAGGGTTATGAAAGTGCAATTTCAAAAAACAATCTTATTTTGGCATAGATTCTGAATGCTTTAGAAGGTAAAATTTTCTAATTAATGGAACTTTCAATGAAACACAAACAGTGATCATAAATAAAGATTATATAACAGAAGTTTTCAACTGCGATGAAAATGCCCCAATCAACTAATAGATGACGAAACCTATAATATGGTTTTAAATTCAGAAAATAACATTATTGATATTGAAGAAATTGAAAATGATATTTTGACAATGAAAAGATTTTGATTGACAGTTCAGTGAGAAATCCTGAATAAATCAAACATATAAATATTGAGTTGTCTTTGTAAATTTTAAAGCCATAAATTTGTCATTATTTAATAAAAAAAAACTATTTGATATTTTTAATTTTACAATCTCTTCATATCATCTTACAGATTTAAACTGACGAAGTAAAATCTGGAAATTTCAAAAATCATTGGAGCCTGACAATTCTGGACCTTGGAAATTGTGCTGCATAATATTATACAGTACAAAGTCCGGACATTCGGACTACCAGCATTTCTCCTCTTAAATTTTAGAAATGAAGAACTTTTTTTTTTAAAGGTATTTTTCTCAGACTAGGAATAAAAGAATTTTTCTCCATACTAACTGAGATTCCTAGAATGACACATTCAAATGCTGGTTAAAGAATTAAGAATGTGGCCAACGACAATACATTGATTGACGTTAGCCACAACCTCATTTTTGGCTCTTAAGCGGTTGTGGAGGGAAGTGGAGCCGATCTAAGTGATAAGTAAGGCTCCAAGACATATTTGTTTGCAGGAGGGATATTGCTCACACTGGTTTTCTTTTCATGACATAGCAGTGAGGAAGTGAGAAATTTGAAGAATTTAAGATAAAAAAACAGCAAATTTCACTTTTCCTTAACTTTCTATTTGTTAAGCTATTATTATAACAGCTGTCTTACCAAAAAAAAAAAATGTTTAAATTCTCGATTATATCATCTGCAAAATGAAAGTGTATTTGCCTTCTATAGCAACCACAGTGAAAGAAAATGGTGTTGCCACAATTTAGGCTTAAGAAAGTGAAATTTCAAAATTAGTACAAACATCAGCTTATTTTGACATAGATCTTGAACACTAAAGAAAGTGAAATTTTCCAGTAAAAATGAAGAAATGAGAAGTAATAATACCGTAATTTCCAGAAGAAACACTACGGCGTTTACATATTTAAAACTTAAATTTTCAGCAAGTGCGGCATTTGTACCCATACGGCGTTTAGGTGCACTAAAAATAAAATATTTTCTATGATAATCATTGTACATAGTTTGGATGGCCTTGTCACTGTACACAGAGACTGTAGCTGTTCCCACACAAAAGACCACTCAGTTGATTTTTGCGAACGTTATTTTGTTTACATTCTTTCCCTTGAACGGACCTACATGCCTTATTCAACCTAAACGGGATCTCAGAACAATAACATTCTTCCCCCTTTCAAATCAACATTCTCATCAGTTTGAATATTCTCTCTATTCTGCCATTCGATGAATCTTCCAGGATCCATCCTCTCCCCACCCCTGCCTTTTCTGCAATTTTTTTCAAAGGCGGACACGACTCCACCTGCCTCGCAATAACAAACTCTGACGTATTTCCCCTTCAGCATGAATCGATTTTTCTTGGCATTCTGCCAGATACAGATCCCATCAGTTTGGGTACAAGTACTTGTTGAATAGTTTTTAAGTAAGAAGGGAGTGGAAAATGTTTTTAAATGGTACCTAAATGGCACAGAAGCTATGCTGGTTTTAAGCTTAATGTACTTTCACGTGCTGAACAAATTGGCAATAGAGCAGCAGCTCGAGAGTTTGAAGTGGACGAGAGATGTATTCGACATTGGAGAACTGAAAAAGAACTGCTTAAAAATATGCCACAACAGAAACGAGCGAAAAGAACTGGTACTGTAAGGTGGCCTAATCTAGAGGATGACCTTGCAAACTGAATAAAGGAGCAACAACGAAAGGGAATGGCAATTTCAACTGTAAAAATTTGCTTACAAAAGCAAAATTTATAGCAAAACAAATGAACATAAATGATTTCTAAGGAGGGCCTTGCTGGTGTAGCAGATTTATGAAAAGAAAAAATATTTCTGTGTGTACTACTTTTCTAAAATATGTGACAGATATTATTGACAAAAAAAAAAAACTTCTTCAGTCACAAATAATAAATATATATGAAACGGCATTAGCTTTCGACTCTCCTGCAAACAGAACTGTTGATGAAACTGGTGCAAAAACTGAATCTGTGCTTACGATGGGGCATAAAAGAACGTCATTTACATGTGCGTTAGCTTGTGCCGCAAACAGTGACAAGCTAAAGCCGATGATCATTTTTAAACGAAAGACTATTCTGATTTTCCTAATGATGTAATTATTTGTGCAAACGAGAACGGCTGGATGTGCGAAACAATCATGCTTGAGTGGCTACAAAAAGTTTGGCAGTGTCCTAAGGGATCTTTTTTCCAACCAAAAGGGTTATTGATAATGGATTCCATGCGTGCTCATTTACTTGAGTCAGTGAAAACCAGATGTCAAAAATTGTTTATGACAGTAGAAATAATTCTTGGTGGTTTGACAAAAATCTTACAACCATTAGATTTGTCAGGTAATAAATCCTTTAAAGCTGAAGTCCGAAAGTGGTGGGAACGTTGGATGAGTGAAGGATTGCTTACGTATACCAAAAGCAGTAAAATGCATAGAGCATCTTATGAAGAAGTTGCAAAGTGGGTAGGAAGTGCATGGAAATCAGTAAAAACATCGTCAATAATAGCAAGGTTCAAAGAAGCTGAAATTATACCCTTAGATAAAGAGACTGTAACCCAAGAGGATGAATGTGACAATATGGAAGACTTGGACTTAGATCAGGATTTACTAAATCTTTATGAATTCAGATTTTGTTGGCTTCATATGATGTATAGTTTGCTGTAATTCCTTTTGTAAGTAAAATTTAAAATTTCCTTTTGTCATAAAAAATTTAATATTTCATTGTTGCAACATTTTTTATAATATAGTCGCTTCTTTAGTGGGTAAATATAAGTATATACGTGAACATAAATATATTTTCAACATTTCTCACCTTTAATTTATTTTTGAGTTATGGTTTCATTTCATGCATTTTTCTTAACTGATATGTCATATATCAGGACTTAGTTTGAGATTTTGCATCTTTACGGCCCACGACGATGTCATGCGCAATTTAATCTATTGCGGCGTTTCTGCGTAATTTTAATTTTTTCCCCGCCATTTTTCTCGAGTGTGGCCTTTCTTCCAGAAATTACGGTAAATGAAAATGATGCAACTGATGTTTACCACTGTGATGGCAACGCCTCAGATGGTAAAATATGTAGTATGGTTTTAAATCCAGAAAATATCACTACCAATAACAAAGAAAATGGAAAACAGATTTTTGAGAAAGAAAGGATTTCAAGTGACAGTTTAATGGGAATTTTCAGCACGACAATTACAGGATTTGCACAATAAAAAAAAAACTTTATAACTGGAAAAGAAATTATGTCTGTTCATAAAATTAAATAGAAAGTATTAGCACGTGCGCGCACACACACACAAAATGAAGTGGGGGAGGCAAGAAAAGAAACACTTACAATGAAAGAAATGTTTAATAAAACAAATAAATATTATTATTATTATTATTATTATTATTATTATTATTGTAAATTCTGCTTCCCTTAAAGTCATAAATGCTTATATAATATAAAATTTCCCATATATTGTAATAATATCTATAAGTATTATATATTATAATAATATCTATAATATTACATATTGTAATAATATCTATAATAATATATATTGCTATAATATATAGGAATATATAAAATTTCATTCCACCCATTCCAATAACTTGAATGAATGACAAATGAAAAAAAAATTTCCTATTATATCAGATAACAGATTTGTTCTTTGTGACAGAATTCTTAGTTTGAATCTTATATGTGCAATCTATTTCAACTGCATACACACATCTATACATAACTTTATCATATACAATTATTCATAAATATTTTCAATCTATTTTTATAAATTCTTTCCAAAAAAGATAATGTACAATATAAAATAAAATTCGTACAAACTGAATCCTTACAAGAGTAATTATGCAAAATTAAAAAGAAGAGAAAGTTCACCTAATTTATTGTTACTTAAATCCAGATGCAATAAATCAGTGAGGTTCACAAACAGCTGATTAGGCACATTTTCAATTCTAAAAGAGAAAGATTTAATGGATGAGAAAATGAATTACAAAATTTTTAAATATATATACATAGCAATTACAGAATAAACAAATATACTAATTCACTATTCAGATTATTATTCAAATGTACTAATCCACTGTCCAATTTCCATAGATATGAATGTTTATGTTGATATTACACATGAACACATACTGGCAATTCTATAATGTAAACAATAAGAAATATGCTATTATCAACAGACAACTTTACGGTAAAAGCTTAGTTTAGGGTACCCCTTGGCGAAATTTGGCGATTTTTGGTGGTACATGGGTACCGATTTTGTGCAATGCTATGACTCGTTATTTCGGCTTGCGAAGCAGTGATTTTTGCGCCAAAAATCGGCACTACACAAAGCCAAAACAACAAGACAAACAATTGCATAAACTCGGTATCCATGTACACATTGACTTATTTTCACTTAAAGAACCCCCCCCCCCGAATTGCACAAAAATGGCATTGCGCACTCCTTTGACTTTATCCATGTACACGTCGACCTATTTTCACTTAAAAAAAATCCCCGAATTGCACAAAAATGACATTGCGCACTCTTTTAACTTTACTTATGTACACGTCGACCTATTTTCATTTGAAAAAAATCCCAGAATTGCACAAACTTGCATTGCACACTCCCTTTACTTTGTCCATGTACACATCGATATATTTTCACTTAAAAAGTCAAAGGAGCACCAAAGTCTACAATATAGGCAAACAAAAAATACATAATCTCAATAAAATACATTTTAAACCAAACAATAAGATAACATAAAAGAGGAAAAACATGTTATACATTTAAGCACTACCAAAAGCATATATTCACTTACCATGATTTTCGAATTCGCTTCGTACACCCAGAGATCAAAATATCAATCATATTCAAATGACTTTTTTCAAACCAGGTACTCTTTCTGATCGAATGCTTCACATAGTGACCATCTGAACCTTTCTTCCTACAAACCCATTCAAATCCAGCTAAATGGTTTTAACACACACCACAAAAACACTTACAAAACATCCCATGATTCAAAATTTCCCAGAATCATGCACCTGATTACGTCACAATAGGGTTTCCATAACATTCAACTACTCAGGCTACCATAAATGAAACAACAACTTGGCGATAAATCAAACAACAACTTTGCCATAATACAAGGGGTACCTTAAAGTCTACGCTACCCCAACTTTACTTCAGTACAGACATTGATACATACAAATTCAAATATTTGCACATGTTTTAAATGATTTTGCTTCACTATTATAAGAAAATTGTCTTCTTGGCTTTTTTTTTTAACTGCAGCAATATTTTTTAAAGTATAAATTATCGTCTGTTACTTGACAGTTTTGTTTTCATGCAAAATGGACTTTTAAAGAAGTAATGGATCTAAGGCACTGTTCCTGCTCTTTCTGAAGAAAATTATTCATATCCAGTTGTTAACAAACACTGTAAAAGCAATGGTTTTTCGATATCCAAACAGCATAGGTTATAGTGTCAACAAGAAAGGAAAGAAATATCAAAGTTTGGCTTCAAGTGGAAAAACTGTTCCAAATACATATCTAATGAAAAAACAGAATGTTGCAAAGGTATGATCTGTAAAGTCAAAAGAAAATTCACTAAATCAAAGGAGAGTTGCAAAATCATTAAAGTTTTCAGTGCCAACTGTAAACAAAAGGGTTAATGCTTATTTGAATCTTAAAAAGGTGAAAAACCTGATTTGTATTGTCTTGGACAAAAATGAAAAAATGTTGTCACAATAGATTGGTTGGTTGTATTTAAATTACTGCACGAAAAAAGTGATCCATTTATTATCATCAAAGGGAAGGAAAAAATCTGAAAACATGGTTCAAAGAATCTAAAGAAAATGGAGTTACGATTGTTGCTGTTTTTATATATATATATAATGGCAAATTAAAAATAAAGAGAGTAAGAAAAGAATGTTAAGATCAACGCTACATATTTTATACCCAATTTTCAAATATGAAATGCTTTCCCTTTTCCCACAGAGCATTATCAGTAGAACTGCTTCAAGACAAAGCAAGCAGTAACACATCAAAATATAGTGTTCGTTTTCTGGAAAAAAATTTAAATAAGAACAAGGCACACCCTTCATTCATATCCTTACTAAATCTCCTAATGCATGGATGACCATGGACCTCCTGACCCATGGATTTTTGCACTTTTGGACTTTACAAAGGGGATTGTTCAGACATCGAATTACAATCCTCCTTGGACTTTGAAAAGCACTTCAGAGGAATGGGATAAAATACTTTTCCCGATACTACAAAAGGCTTTATGGTGTAGAAAGATAGTGAAGAATAAGGGTTATCAAATAGAACATTACACGCACAAAATTTTAGGTTAAATATTTCTGTAAATACAAAGAAAATTGTCTAACAAATGCGTGAACAGCCTCTGTATAAATGCTAGTAATCATGATATTAAAGAATGCATGGCTAAGAAGATTAATGATTAGGAGTAAAAATGTGAAAAAGTGATAATAGAAATGAAGAAAATTAAAATATTTTGATCTGAGACGTAATAAAAGGGTCATATTTGAGTAGATTACATTTTAAGATTCTCTAAAATTTTTATCCATAGCTAGTAATAACTAAATTTTGTTTCATTTATCTCTCCCTATACCGAACTCTTAACACAGAAAACAAGAATGAGATTACCTGAAATACTATAACTACAATAAGTTAAAATTTGATATGAATGACTTACGAATTATAACTCAGATTCAAGACTAAGAGCCCTTTTGCATGATCTAAATCACGTGGAACTTCTTTCAGATTATTGTGGCTGAAATCCTAAGAAATAAAAATTATTAGAATGTATTTAAAATGCAAGGCACTTTCCATTATAAATTTACATGTTTTACTCTAATTCCAAGCCTCTACCTCAACACTTGCATATATTTCTAGAAATAAGAATTTTCAATCAAATTTTAATTATGAATTCTTTAGGTAGGTTTTCAATGTTACAAGCTTGGCTGTTAAAAATTCAAAAAGAATTCTCACAATTAGTAAGTACTATCTCTATGTCTCTGCAATTTTTTATTAAAAAAATTAATACATATAAACTTAACATTTGAAAAATATTTCCTTCAAAATATTTCTCATTACTTGAGAATATCAAGAAATACTGTAGGTTATTTTATTTATTTATTTATATTACTTTTACCTGAGCTAAATTCAACACATTGCATATTGTGTTTTAATTCTGCATATGTTCAATTAATAAATATTTTTTGGATTTAACAAGAACTGAAAATTAAACACAACAGTGTTGTAGCAACAAACACAAAAATCGCTTTTCATACATTTCTTCTTCAACACACTAAACAGAATTTCGATTTCCCAGTTATTGCAACCCATACAAATTCTGTATGAAAATATTATCTCATCTAGTTAATATTACTCACTACTAATATGTGATTATCCTTATAATCTCATAAAACTAGCACGTGATATGAAATTTTAAAATATAATTATGCTCTCACTTTTAATGTTCAGAGCATTTTCAACTCAAATAACAATAATTAAAAACTACTATTCAGGCATTCACATATGTATTTAAATTAAAGGCTTTATGTCTATTGCCTATAAGGTACAAAGCATTCAGATGCATGGCTAAAAGATACAGAGCTTAAGGACAATAAAATTGAAAAAAAGCTTTAATTTAGGTACCCAGTTAGATTTAAACTTTCAATCTACATAATTACAACTTCACTGTGGCTAATAAATCATTAATGCTAATTCAGAAGTCAAACAACAAAAATCAGCGTTATACCTACAAAATTTTCACAGGACTAGTTTCGATGGTTTTACCGAACCATCATCTTCAGCTGCAAAACCGCAAATGAACAAGATAGGAAATAATGATTAGATAAGATAAGAAAGCCTGGACAAGAATAAGCAAGTGGCGCCATCTGTTGGCGAAACCAGAACTAAAACATAATTTCTCTAAAAGCCGAAGGCAAATTTGGATTGGAATTAGGATCGTTAACTAGAACAGAAAGATTTTTATGAATGTGAAATGCCTCTAGAAAATCCAGTTCTCCAATGGAAGATGTTTTTTGAATAATTTTGGCAGCAGAAAAATTGAAAGTGTGATTTTCGGACCAACAATGTTGAGCAACAGAAGACTTCTGTGTTTCCTTTTTTCTAACATATGCCTCATGTTCTTTGACGCGAAATTTTAAGGCTCTCTTAGTTTGGCCAATGTAAATTAAACCACACTGGCAAGGAATCCTATAAATACCCCAGGAATTCATATCCGGAATGGGGTCCTTGAGTATAGAAGTTGGAATTTTATTGATGGGAGAATAAACAACCCGAAAGTTAAATTTCTGCAAAATATGTGCAACTTTATAGCTAATTGATGGAAAGAAGGGAATGACAACAAAATTTTTATAATCTAAAAGAAGAGTGTGCCTTTTAGTGTGTTCAGATGAGAATTTTTTAACTGCTTGATTAATAATGTTGGGTGAAAAGCCCCTGTCAATAGCTATTGCTTTTAAATAATTTAGTTCTTCATCAAGGGCTAGTTTGGAGGAGCAAACTTGAAGAGCACGGAAAACATAGGAATAAAATGAAGCTAACTTTTGTTTAGTCGGATGACATGATTTAAAGTGTGGTGGAAGGCAAACCGATGAAGTTTTACGGTAAACCGTAGTACTGAAGTTGGATGTGTTACGTGTGACCAGAATGTCGAGAAACGGAAGAAAATTGCATATCTCAAGTTCAAAAGTGAACTGAATAGCAGGATCAATAGAATTCATTGTTGAAAGAACTTTATTTAAATCATCTTTATTACCTTCAAACAGAGTAAAAGTATCATCTACGTAGCGGAACCATGCCGGGAAGTTTAAAGTTTCACACAATTTTGATTCATAATAATGTATGTAGATATCAGCCCCCTCAGTCCCATCCTGGCATGGTTCCGCTACGTAGACGATACTTTTACTCTGTTTGAAGGTAATAAAGATGATTTAAATAAAGTTCTTTCAACAATGAATTCTATTGATCCTGCTATTCAGTTCACTTTTGAACTTGAGATATGCAATTTTCTTCCGTTTCTCGACATTCTGGTCACACGTAACACATCCAACTTCAGTACTACGGTTTACCGTAAAACTTCATCGGTTTGCCTTCCACCACACTTTAAATCATGTCATCCGACTAAACAAAAGTTAGCTTCATTTTATTCCTATGTTTTCCGTGCTCTTCAAGTTTGCTCCTCCAAACTAGCCCTTGATGAAGAACTAAATTATTTAAAAGCAATAGCTATTGACAGGGGCTTTTCACCCAACATTATTAATCAAGCAGTTAAAAAATTCTCATCTGAACACACTAAAAGGCACACTCTTCTTTTAGATTATAAAAATTCTGTTGTCATTCCCTTCTTTCCATCAATTAGCTATAAAGTTGCACATATTTTGCAGAAATTTAACTTTTGGGTTGTTTATTCTCCCATCAATAAAATTCCAACTTTTATACTCAAGGACCCCATTCCGGATATGAATTCCTGGGGTATTTATAGGATTCCTTGCCAGTGTGGTTTAATTTACATTGGCCAAACTAAGAGAGCCTTAAAATTTCGCGTCAAAGAACATGAGGCATATGTTAGAAAAAAGGAAACACAGAAGTCTTCCGTTGCTCAACATTGTTGGTCCGAAAATCACACTTTCAATTTTTCTGCTGCCAAAATTATTCAAAAAACATCTTCCATTGGAGAACTGGATTTTCTAGAGGCATTTCACATTCATAAAAATCTTTCTGTTCTAGTTAACGATCCTAATTCCAATCCAAATTTGCCTTCGGCTTTTAGAGAAATTATGTTTTAGTTCTGGTTTCGCCAACAGATGGCGCCACTTGCTTATTCTTGTCCAGGCTTTCTTATCTAATCATTATTTCCTATCTTGTTCATTTGCGGTTTTGCAGCTGAAGATGATGGTTCAGTAAAACCATCGAAACTAGTCCTGTGAAAATTGTGTAGGTATAACGCTGATTTTTGTTGTTTGACTTCTGAATTAGTATTTATTCGGCGTGTTATTGTGTCTTAAATCATTAATGGCTTAAAATAAAATTATTTTTTACAATGCAATTCATCTCATTCTTCCTGAAAATCAGTAGGCTGAAATTGAATTCGTTAATCAGTTTTCTAAATTAAATACATTTTAATGCTAACAGCATACTATTATTAAATGCACCAATGAAAAAAATTTAACACAAAGAAGATGAAAATCAATACTTACACTATATCAGATTTTCAAGATAATATCGGCAATAATCTATGACATATTACCTAATAGAGGTTTTTGTTCAATGTTGTAAAAGAGATTTATATGAAAACTTCATTTAATTGCACAATAAATTAATTTAATGCATTACATTTCACAAAAATGATATTAACTGGCCAAGAAAAGGAAACATATGTTCAAGATGCAAAATATGGGAGATTATTGAAATAATAATTACCACAACAACTAGATCTTCAAGATCAAAAATATTGGTTGGAATACCAGAATTCTTCAATTTGTTATAGCGGCAATTTACATATCGAAGGCAAGGTAATGTTGGCACTTCCCCATGAATGGTAACCAAATTGTTACGGACTAAAGACAATGCTTCCTACAGAAAGAAAAAGAAATATATGTGAAACATGGAATAATTATCTTAAAACTATATGATCACAGTTGAAAATTGACAATACATGTATAAACTGATGTATGTATGAAGTGATTGTGACTCCACTTCAAAAATCACAAAAGCTAGCATATACTTAAAAAAAAAAAAAATCCGACATACTTTCAAATAATTCATAATAATAATATGTTATGTATGTATGCTTGTAAGTTCTGGAAATTGTTATGTTTCAAATTTTTCTTTGCTAACAAAAGTTGTACAGTCAAAAGTCGTTAATTCGGACACCCATAATCTGGAATGATCTAAATCCGGACCTCAAAGCTACAAACTTTCTGCGCATGCGTCGCTTGCATTGTGCGCGTGCCCAAAATACGTTTACGAAGGCACGTTTAATGTATAACGGACGGTATAAGCTATGCTAAAATTATCTAATTATCTATTTCAGTTAATGTTGCAGATTGCGTTGTTCCTTAATCTTCGAATTGGATCCGGCTTATTATTTTTTGCAGACTGTTAGAGCAATTTTATAAAAGTAAACTTGAACTTTCGATTATGTCAAATAGAATTTTTGATATATATTTATTAATACGTAAAAGATCTACAAAGCGAAAGTATGTTTCGGAGTCCATTAAGAAAAAGTGGAATTGCTGCAAAAAATGGATAAAGGCATATCCTTTGTTTATCTTTAATGCTGCGGCACGCAATGAATTGGAAGTTGATCTGTCAGCACTATCCTTATCTTCCGGGCAGATGTTTTTATTTTATTTGGCTTATAATTGCTTACTAAATGTAGTATTTCATCTCGATGTACTCCGTCTTTGATATGATTTAAATCAAATGCCTCGTCATTATAATTCACTTCCGATAGTGAAGAAAGTGACAGAGGTTATTGAAAATGAAAAAATTTCAATTGACAAATTAGTCGGTATTCTCGACACAGCAATTATAGGACTTGAACAGCGGAACTTTGTAACTGAACAAGAAATTATGTCTGTTTATAGAATTAAAGAGAATGTATTATCATATAAAAAACGAAGCAATTTAAGCAACTTACATTGAAAGAAATTTTTAATAAAGTAAGCAAATAAAAATTAAGTTCTTTTTTTTTTTTTTTTTTTGTAAATTTTGATACCCTTTAGATCATAATTGTTCTTTATTTCGTAAATTACGGTTTCATATTTTTAATTTTATAATTTCTGCATGCCATTTTACCAGATTTAAACTGATGATCTATAATCCGAAAAAATCGATAATCCGGAATCGCCGAAGTCCCGACGAGTCCGGATTAACGACTTTTGACTGTAGTATGAGCAGCAAGACATTTTGATGCAGACAATGACTTTTTACTTCATTTTTCAACTATTACATTCCGCATTGCCATAAAATGTACACAGAAATTTATCGCTATTTTATTACCAAGAAAATGAATCATCATGTTAGGTTAATTCCATATGGCAAAGCATACGAGGACTATAAAAGAAAAAATATCTTTGTGGAGGACCTTTTTTAAATGTTGGAGATAAAAAAGTGCTAGAAGGAAGAGAATGTCGAGGAATATGAAGAAAGCGATTTAGCTGTACAATAAATGATTGATAAAATATTTAAAAATAAGGCTTTGAGAATTATTTCTGATTATCCAACCCCACCCCTCTCCACTGAAAAGCGTTCTCAAGCCAATGACATACTATATGCCAAAATAGGTAATCCATGACATAGTCAAAATGTATTTATGAGGCAATCCAGGTATGCATGCTTGCACACCAGATGAGAGCTGACTTCAACCTTCAAATTCAACAGTCATTTTACTAATCAGTGTTTGTTTTTGTTGGATTTGAGTACGCTTTTTTTTTTTTTTTTTTCCTGGTAAGGAATCATAATGGAACAGTAGAATTTGCTGTTTGATGGAAAAAAAGTGCTGCATTTCCTCAGTAAATTTACAGAACTATTTTTAAGTTTTGTTACTCTTACAGTACATAATGTGAAAATATTTATAATTTTTATAACATTACTTTCTATGTCCAGGAGTAGAGAATCACATGCTGTTTGCATTAAATTGTGTACAATGTGAGCTGAACAAACAAATCCTAAAATAGTTCTATATAAATCACTTTGAATTTTAATGCATTTTCATTCCCATTTCTTTTCACTACACCAAAATTAGTGTTATCAGTAGTATAACAAATCAACTTTTCTTTATGTTTGTATTTTTGGTACTATTCGGTTTCGAGGGCCGTAAAAAAATTGCAGCGAAAATGTAAGCGCAAAAGCGCCAAATCTAGCAAACGCGCCCATTTAACAACTCGCCAAATCTAACGTACGTGCTGATTTCAGATTACATAAGTTTATACAGATCTATATTTCTTAAGACACCATTGAAATACTAGTTTAATTTTTTAATCTTTTTTTGATTTTAAATCCTTTTTTGATATTCCATGGATTTAACAATTTGGGAATAGCCCATGACGAAAACTCGGCAATAGAATTTTGGGTAAAGTGCAGAATCAACCATTGCTTGACGCGTTTTTAAGAATTGCACATACTCGGTATCCATGTGCACATCGACCTATTTTCGCTTAAAAAATATCCTAGAATTGCACAAAAATGCAACTGGGCAAACCCTTGACTTTATCTATGTACACATCGACCTATTTTCACTTAAAAAGTAAAAGAAAATTGACATAAATCCAATTGTTTTTACCCTTGTAAAAAGCGGCAATCAAATAAGTGAGCGATTCTGCACTTTACCGAGAATATTTTCAAAGAAAAGACATCATTCATTATAGAAAATTACGTTTAAACAACCAACGATAGTATGTCGGTAGCGAAATAGCGATGCAGGCATCCATTCAGTTATGTTTAGAAATTTTTATATAAATTATAATAATGATCTGAAATAGTTATTTACTCTTATGCTTCCATTCACTTATGTTTAGCTTTTTTCATATAAATTATAATAATAATAAAGTATTATATGAAGTTAATGTTTCATCTAAATTAAAACATCAATCTTAAATAGTTCTTTACTGTTATACTTCCTTTCTTGCCGCATTTATTAAGGTTGCCGCAATTATTTTTGGCAGCATTGGCATCAACAATAGTTTGGCGATTTTCTAAGGCCCTCGAAACCGAATAGTACCGTATTTTTTTACAAACTGCAAAAAATACTGCGTCAAAATTTGAGCATTTTTACCTCACACTTCATTGAAATTTAAAAAATTTAACTTGAATTCCCTACTCCAGACTAAAATACAACAATTGTAACAAGTTTTACTTCACTTCTGTTTGAGCTATCTATGTTTCAGTTTCACATTTAATGCTTTCCAAAGAATGCAACACATTATCAAATATAAATGATGAAATAATGTTAACAATAACTGCCTCGCATTTATTTCTAAAAGCTGAAAATTTTGAATCATGTAACTTTTTAACCAGTTTAGATGTGCATTCTGGTGTTTCGAAACTGAGTTCATGTCTAGCAGTCTGGGTATGAAAATGCAGCTTCTTCAGCAGCATGCTCCAGATCACTGGTATTGTTATTCCCATCTTTGACTTTAAAAAAATCTTATGTTTGCTGAAGCAGTAATATTAATAGCACTCCTATGTTCAGCTGTTTTTACGTGGTTACCATATCATCCTTTCCTTTAGTACAATAGAAAATTCTCCAGTACACTGTGTGGAAATAAACACATTCATCTTTATTGCCATTAAACAATTAAAAAAATTTGTGTTCCTGTTGCAGGTTACCATTAACACACATTTTCTTTTGCCCATTGCTACATGAGGGGACAAAAATTGAACAGAGATAAAATGATCAAAAACCTGTAGATGAGTTATTTCACACACAAAAACAACATAAACACATTGCCTCTGCTGTATTGCCAAATAACTAAGTAAAAAGTTGTGCCGAGACCAGCAGCCATGCCCCCATCAAAATTAACAAGAGCACTTGCTCCAAGGTTGGGTGAGAGATGCACGGCCCATAAGAGAATGTCTACAAATGTAATGTTGAACATATAGGTCTAAAATTTAAAAAAAAAAAAAAAAAAAAAAAAATTTAGCTGGTCATAAAATTCTCAAACCCTGGACAACACTAAAAAACCAGTTATTGTCTGGCTAATCCCGGATGTACAGTGGTGGCCAAAATTGTGGACACTTTTGGAATTTTTATGTTTTTGAATTTTGTATGCTTATAGAAAACGTTACGTTTTACAAAATGCAAACTATATATCATTTTAAAGAGAATTTATTACTGAATTCAATACAAAACACAAAATTCAATTATTTGCAATACAAAAAAAGTTAAACGATAATAGTTATCGATATACATTAGATAGTGATGATTGCAGTGAGTTATCAGTACTTAGTAGGGTACCCTTTATTTTTGATTACAGCTTCACATCGACATTTCATTGAGCTAAAAAGAGTTTTAAGCTCTTCTTTCGTTATTACATGATGCCAGGAAACAATTATAGCCTTAATTAATTCCCTTTTATTTGATGGGCGCCTCATTCGGACAAGAGTTTTCAAACGGTGCCACAAATTTTCGATAGGATTGAGGTCAGGACTGTTTCCTGGCCATGACAACAATTTAATGCTCTTTGCACGAAACCACTCTTTCGATATTTTGGCTGTGTGGCAAGGAGCAGAATCCTGCTGAAAAATAAATGAAGCATTGTTAGGAAAGAGATCTCTGATGGAAGGTAGAAGTTTTGGTTCTAGAATAGTGTCAATGTATTTTCTGGCATTCAGTGTCCCATCGATGACATGAAGGCGACCAATATCATCTGCTGACATGCATGACCAAATCATAACACTAACTGAGTTCTTCACAGTTGCTTGAATGCAGTCAGGATGTTGCTCTTCTCCTATTCTACGTCTTACATATTTTCGCCCATCACTACCGAATAACAATATCTTAGTTTCATCACTCCATATAACTTGTGACCACAGATCATCTGTCCAATTAATGTGTTCCTTTGCCCACTGTAGTCTTTTTTTTTTTTTTTTTTCGTTGCTGAAAATTAAGATAAGGCTTTTTTCGTGGAATTCTACCTCTCAGTCCAACATCTGTTAATCTTCTCCTGATTGTTCTTGAACTGACAGAAACACCAGCATCATTCAGATCACTTCTGATGGCCGCTGATGACATTTTTCTATCTTGGAGACATAGTCTTTTTATTCTTCTGTCATCAATAGATGTGGTGCATCTTTTCCAGCCTTTTCCTTCTTTGTTTTTTATAGAATTTGTCTCCTGATATCGTAAACAAAACTTTCGGACTCCAGATGTAGTCACTGAACCACCAACCTGTCTTGCAATTTCAGCATAGGAAAGACCACTTTATCGTAACACAATAATATTACATCTCTTTCTAGGCGTCCAAGTTACTCTTTTATTTGATGTCATTGCTTCTTGACTAAATATTCAAAATTTTTACAAAAATTCCTACTTGTAATTGCAGTGTATAAGAAACAGGTCCTCCTTCTACAGATATATTTATTATGCTTAGTGCAGAAGAAAACAAGAAACAAGAACAAAAACAGACGATCATCATCAAAAAGAAGGTGTTCGAAACGTATCTTGAACATGGTATCGGTAGGGGAGGTGCGGTGTATTGGTCACCAATATTGCCAGACCTCACTTGCACTGACTTCTTCCTCTGGGAGTACATCAACATACTAGTGTATGAAACTCCCATTAAAAGAGCTCAAGAATTTGTTGCATGCATAGTGGCAGTTGTTGGGGAAGTCTGGAACATGCCCAATATTTTTCAGAACATCACATCTTCCAATGTGCTGGAGATGTGAGGCCTGCATCAGGGTCCAACATCACATTTTCGAACACCTTCTTTGACGACGATCACTATCTCTCTTTGTTCTTATTTCTTGATTTCTGCTGTACTAAGCATAATATACATGTTCCTCCCCTTGTTCTTCTTTTCTTGTGTTTTGTATTGTCACAACTGTGCTAGGAAAGCCTTTTCAACCTATGTGATTTTCCATCATCTAAGTGTACTCTATCTCTCCTGAAAGTTTGTAACTGATTAGCTGAAACACCCTGTATATGTTAGTTTTTATTTTAAATTTCAAAAATATGAAGTTGTTAATATTTGATTACTAAAATTCATATAACTGAAATATTAATTTTTATGTTTGTAAAGCAAAATATTTCATATAGGTAAGAATACTTTTGATCCAGAAAGCATGCATATTTCAATAATTATTTCATTTTGATTTTTTATCACAGATATCAAAATTCAGTTTTAAAGTAAGGAAAAGATTAATTTTTATCAACAAGGAAATGCTGTTGCAGCAATAAATGTTGTATTAAATGATATCAAATTGTACTAAACATCAGAAATTTTGTCTTACATTTTCTGTTGTTTGTATCAAGAAAATATCCAAAATATCCCTCCTCTTCTTCATGCAAAAATACAACTCTAAACTTATCCTTACAGTAAAACAAAAGAAAAATTAAACAGTTTTTGTTATAGTGACGATAAAAACCATTCAATACTTACCTACCAATAAAACCACCTTAGATGCCAGATTTTCAAAATGTATCAGACTCTAGAAAACATCTGCATAACAATATAGTCACTTTTATATGTCCTTTTTTGTTATACTCTTGACTTTTATAAACAAATCTCGACATTTTTTGCTTTAAACTCAATCAGTATGTGATCCTAATGCAAATTTCTGCAGGAATAGAGCATTTTGCCATAAAATCACTTAAGGCAATA
Source organism: Stegodyphus dumicola (assembly GCF_044657685.1). Taxonomy (NCBI): domain Eukaryota; kingdom Metazoa; phylum Arthropoda; class Arachnida; order Araneae; family Eresidae; genus Stegodyphus; species Stegodyphus dumicola. The sequence continues at coordinate 139,466,059 of NC_140771.1, read as the reverse complement.
AATGCTCTGAATACATTATTGGATCAATCACTATGCAATTTATGCCAGGACAAAAGGCACAAAAATCCATAGATAAAAAAAATAATTAATTGAGTATACATGAAAGAAACATTCTTTTGCAATTATCAAGCATCATTCTTTTCTGATATATATATATATATATATATATATATATATATATATAAAAAAAAAAAAAAAAAAACCCACCAAACTGCACCAAGATAGTTACGTTAATACACATTATAAATTATTCTTACCAGCTTCTGCAAATTACTCAATTCATCAGGGATCCAGTCAATATTTGTTTTATTCAATTTCAGCCATCTTAGACCAGTCATTTCAGCCACAGCTTTAGGAAAATAATCTTCCTAAGGGAAAAAAAAAATAGCAATTATTACTTCCGTATAGAGGCTGGATAGAAATTTATTGTAAAATTTCCATAGTCTGCAAATTATGATATTAAGAAATAGACAGATATAGATCATGCTTTTATGAGTTTTGTTTAAATTTTGTTCTCTTTAATTTTTGCATTAAATTTGGACTGTCTGCACATAAATGTGATCATATATCAAGAATTATTTGATCAAGATTTATTTACTGCAAAATTATTATACCTTTTACAAAGTAAATGATGTGATGACACGGGAAAAATATAGAAAACAGCTCAGAAAGAAAATGATACATGATAGGGAAGTTTTTTGAAGAGATAAAAAAACAATTTCGTACAAATGCCTTGAAATTTTTACATAAAAAAACTGTATATCCACCAGCCAAATTACTTTCAAACTGATTTTTAAAAGTCTTAAATAAAATAATAAATAAATAAATGAGCTGCTTACAAAAATTACAGTAATGAGATTTTCTTTAAAATTAAATCTGAATGCTAATATAGCTATAACATTTTAAACATGTGCAATTAGATATAAGCAACATACAAATGCTAGATCTAACTTTTTTCATTTATTAAAACAAATTTCTTTGTTATTTTATCATTTTTAATACCCCCCCCCCAAAAAAAAAATCTTTTCAACTGTACTGAGGTCTGCATGAGTAGAGCAATTTATGCCAGCAGAACACTTGTCAGTTGTTCAACAGCTCTCTACCAGCACCTCAATATGTGTCATTTTCAAACACACATTAAAACTCTTAAAAGTACAAAAAGAATTTGTAAATTATATATATATACTTTATTTTTTGGATATATGCTATGTATTTTTTAAACTTATCCAAAAATTATTTTTAACAAAAATACAATACAGATATATATACAAATTATATATAATTTTGTAGATGATCCCAATTACTACTTAATCATGGTTGAGATGGTTATAGATGTTGCTAGCGTACAAATAGGATGCATAATAGACGGAGGGAATTTGGAGACCAAAGGTAGCTGATATTCTCCATATAATTTTATTTCTTGATGAATAATTTCTTTCTACACATCACTATGGTTGCGATAATCAACTCGCAGTTTTAAATAACTTTTATTAAAATGATACAGCAAAGCAAACAAGACACATGCTAGAAGGCAGAGAGAGTAAAAAAGTAACTGCACATTTCAGCAAAGGGGTATTTATAAGAGTTGAAATCTTTTTAAATCTTGAGCTCTGTGACTGGACAAGAAGCATTCACAATGCAGAAAGATAAGGTGACATAATGTGGATTAGTTTTCAGATAAAGACACAGTTTATATTTCAGCAAGGAGACATAGCCAAATTATTAATAGAGTTTCATTCAAATTATTAATCGAGTTTCATATATTTTTTATCAATCTTACATATTTATATGTACAGCAGTACATCCGAAGTCCGACATCTGCCCTCATCAGAACTTCAATGATTTATATCATCAGTTTAAGGGGAAAGTGCAGAGTCACCCACTGCTTCGTGCGTTTCTCAAAATCGCCAACTTAAAAATAACAAGTCAAGGAATTGCACAAACACATTATCCATGTATACATCGACCTATTTTCACTTAAAAAAAAAAAAAAAATCTGAGAATTTTTACAAACTTGTCATTGCACACTCCCTTGACTTTGTCAATGTACACATCGATATGCGCCATATAAGTGGGTGATTCTGCATGAACTTGAAAATAACAAGTCAAAGAATTGCACAAATTTGGTATCCATGTACACATTGACCTATTTTTACTTAAAAAAAATCATCAGAGAATTGTACAAAGTTGGCACTGCTCACTGCCTTGTCTCGATATGCGGCATATAAGTGGGCAATTCTGCACTTTACCGTGATTTAAATATAGTACATTTATATGTAAACTTATAATAAAAATATGAAATAATGAAGCATTTGTGACAACATTTATTTCAATGTAAGTTGTTTCATTTTTGGTTCTAATAATTTCTCTTTAATAAACAGATATAATTTCTTATTTAATTAGAATGTTCCATTGCTCAAATACTGCAGCTGCCGTGCCAAATATTCTGACTAAATTGTCAAATGATTTTTTTTTTTTTTCCCAGGAAGTCAACAACTTTGTCACTTTCCCCACTACCAGTAGTGATATATTCTGGATTTGGAACCATACTACCAGGGGCGTAGCTAGCAGGGGGGCAAGGGGGGCATCTATCCCCGAACGCAAAATCCAAGGGGTGCCAAACTGATGTTACGACATTTTAGAGTTAAATGTTTTCCATCCTTGGCAAGCAGTGTGGGGTGCGAAATATTCAGTTGTCCCAGGGCGCTGAAAACCCTAGCTACGACTCTGTATACTACAGATTATGCTGTCTCTCAGTTGATTGATCATTGGTGCATTGTGATCGCAAAGGAAAACTTCTAAATATCATCTTCATTTATTACTTACTCTCCATAAATTCCATTAGTTAGAAAATAAGCTTTTTTTGTGATATCCGAAACATAAATTTGTGGCTATCATCATAACGCTTAGCTAAGATTCACTATACATTATTAGCAATGCATTATGAGATTGTTGAATAGACATGCTGCTGTTCTTGCTTCTAGTGCTGAGGAACTTAAGTATAGCAATTTATTTTATTTATCACATTTAATGCCTATTTTTCCCAAATGCAGAGTCCTGAATAAATAAATTTCTATATATTCTTAATGCTTAGCTCCAGATCTTTTGGCTGATAAATATTATTACAAAATATATTATTTGCAAATGGAAAACACAAAGAAATTTGTGTTAAATTTCTCCTTGTCAAAACACTTATATTTCGAGTTGCAGTTGGTTGAAGTCTATAATCTTCGCCAAGAATAATATCAACATGAAAAATTACCATGCGGTTTGGTATTCATTAACTAATATTTAAAAAAATTCCTTTAGGCATCACTGCATGATTTATCTCTCAAGCTTCCACGAGTTGATAGTTATATGAGAAAGAATTCACAAAATATTGGATGCGCAAATAAGTTTTGAGCATTTTCTTTTTTTTTTTTTATATATAACTTTGAAGCTTTATTCAGAGAAATTGAAAGAATATTATCCATCGCTAGCTACGACTTTTCCTTATCTTTTAGGTAGCATACAGATTCTGCATTTAAAAAATTCCTCGTCTTTTGAGGCGATCCAAGAACCGACCCAATTTTTGACTTCTTCGTATGAAGTGAATTGTTGCTTGGCAAAGTCATGAGTCATCGACCGTAACAAGTGGAATTCAGAAGGAACAATGTCTGGTGAATACAGCGGGTGGGGTAGGTCATCCCATTGAAGTGCCTCCAAAGTTTCCTTGACGACTTTTGCAGCATGTGGGCTAGCATTGTCATGCTGAAAGATCATTTTGTCATATCTTTTGGCATACTGGGGGCTTTTGAGCTTCAAGCTCAGTTCAGTTGCATCAACTGTTGTTTGAAATGTTCCCCAGTGATGGTTTCGTAAGGCTAGATTAGCTCATAATAGATCACTTGGTGCTGATCCCACCAGATGCACAGCATTAGCTTCTTGCCGTGAATTCGTTTTGGTCGTTGAAGTTTTGATGCATGGCCGGTTTATTGCACGATTTTCTCTGCTTTGGGTTGTGGTAGTAGATCCATTTTTCATTCCCCATTATGATTCGATGCAAAACCCCTCCCAATTTTGCCTTTGGAACAACCATTCACACGTAAAAAAAACAGCATTTGACATGTCTTGGCCTTGAGTTCGTACGGAACCAAATTTCCTTGTTTTTGCATTATACCCATAGCCTTGAGACACTTTGAAATTGGCCTTGAGTCACTCCCAATGTTTTGGCAAACTCCTCTTCCAGTTCGGCATGAATCCTGGTTCAATAACCCTTCCAACTCGGCGTTTTCAAACTTTACTGGTCACATGTTTTTATTGACGAAGCATGTTCCTCATATGCTCCATCAATAAAAACACAGCAGTCAATGTCCATCAGCTGCACTTTTCTTCAAATTAAAATGAAAAATAAGCGTTTTCCGTAAATTTTGTTTTGTTGGTACAAAGGTTAACATGAGAGGAGCACATAGAAAGTCTGTTGTTTATACTTCAGCGAAATGAAGCAGACTGATTTTAGATGGAACTGCTGGCAGTTTAACATGTATAAAGTTACAAGATTGTCCGATAGGATTCAATACTAGTAACACCATCGTCTTGTGTAAATACCTCGAAACTTATATATACACCCAATAATAAAAAATTATTCATGAAGTTGGTATCAAGGTTATAGGTTATTTAATAAGTGCACAATCGGTGATGAACTTTCATATAATGTTTTGGTTTGAAATATGCCAAGCAAAAAGGAGATAATGGAGCCAAATGGAAGAAACTGAGGCAAAATTTCTGCAGAAATGTAAAATTTTAAAGTAAAATTTCTTAAGGGAAAAATGAGAAAATGAATTTGATAGATATCTAGTGCTATCTGGGTTTGTGCAATGCCGAATTTCTGATATTCTCAAAATTTTTGTTTTGAGCAAAACAGATTGTGAACTTTAGGAAGAACAGTGCTATTAAATTACAGAAAAATTTAGAGAAGAATGAAAGTGTTTTAGTTTTTTAATGAATCGCATAATCCTTATTTAAAATTATTAACATTTGGGTAAATGTTTACAATTGGGTGCCCCTTGTTTATTGGCGATTCTTTTTTGACGCCAAGATCGGCGTCAGGAAGGCACAATTTCAAGATGGCCGCTACACAAAACAAAAATAAGAAGTCAAAGAACTGCATAAGATCTGTGTCCATGTACACATCGATCTGTTTTTACTTACGAAAACATCCTAGAATTACACAAACTAGGCTTTGTGCACTGCTTTAAATATGTTCATGTAAACATCAATCTATAAATAAAATCGGGAAGCTAAAACAAAGTTAAAACTATCGTGGTGACCAGAAGTGAGGTTTCATCGCCAAAATTTTTAAAACTTTGTCGCCAATCGAAGGGGCACCCAATTCTACACTAGAGCAAGTATTTGTATTTTAAATTACTAGTAAGTTTCTTTTTCACAGATTGATAATGTTTGCTGATTTACAATAACTGAGAATCTTTTTAGAAAAAGTCATGAAAACCATCAACTTTCTAAATGAGGTACAAATTAATTTTGGGGGCTTGTTTGATTTTTTTTTTTTTTTTTTTTTTTTATTGGATAAATCTTCAAATCCTTGGTTTTAGCTTGAAAATGATCCAAACTTGAGTGCATTTTCCATTGTTTCATAATTTCAAAGATAGTTTAACACTTTGAAGCTATGACTGCTTTGGATATTTTGAATAATTTTACGATTTTTAAAAATAATGAAATTTCTAAAAGAACCTGACATTAATTTCTATTGTCTTGCCACAGTCACTTCAAATATGAAATCATTAATATATTTAGCTAAAAAAGTAATAATTTCTAAATACAGATGATAAATCTTGTCGTTATTTTTTCATTTAAAACCATGACAAGAAATAAAATTTCCAAATTATTGATTAACACTTTTTGAATAAATTATTTTATGAGGAATATTTTAATGTCATCGATTTGCAATAAGGAATGCTTAAAGTAGGGAAAAAATAAGTAGTCTATGCTCTAGTATTTAGTAGAATATCTACGTAAACAAATTCAATAATATAAGTGTCCGAAACCAAATGTTAGCGACTGAACATCGCCTAATTATTCACCGGCTAGATTTTAGATACTACATAGAATAAAAAGTATGAATATTTTTATTCTATGTTGCGTCTAGAAATGTTCTATGTTGTGTCCAAAAAAATCATGATTCTCAGAAATTTTATATCCTACCCAAAATAAAAATACTGACTTCTAATTACATATAATTTAAATTCCAATCATAGAGTATTTCGACGATCTAACTGATCACACTTCATTAAATAACTATAATTCCAAGAATGTCTTCGGCAAATTTACAGCATAACCTATCAGCTTCAGCAAGATTTCAATTAACAGTTCGTTCTGAAATTGTAATTGCTAACCCAATTTTCTTGGATATTCAAAACCTTTACCATAAAAGGTTAAAATAAAAGATATTATGTCTTATACATTTGAAGAAATATAATATATATATTTAATAGAAATGTAAAAGGTGTATTAGATTTCGGATTATGAACATTTGTCTCACGAAGCCTTTTATGTTGTACCTGAAAATCATTTCCAGAAAAATCAATTCCTCGCACGAACGGTAACACACCAGTCACAGCCATCTTTCTGTGGTTACAAATTCTCCAACGGTCAGAGCTAAATCCCCGAACGCGCAGGGAGGTCACGTGATCGTCGCTTCATGCGTAAGCCGACGTCACAACGAAGCTCCGCCCAGCATCAACAACTTCCTTCGATGTAAACATGGTTCGAAACTTTGATTCGGAAATCTGAAATAAGTCTATGGATATCCGTGAAAAATGTATGTTTGAACGATTTCGAGCATTATACAACTGAATGGCTTCTCCGTATTTCACCGTATAAAAAGCGGCACAGCTTTAGTATTAGTCCTTTTTGGCGAGAAATTTGTTTGGCGACATTTTGGAGCGATAAATGAAAAATTATGATAACCTTTGTCATCCTAAATACTGAGCTTCAAACATGCCGCCATTTCTGTCCACGTAACTTTAACGAATTTGATAGGTATCAGAGCTTTGATGGCAGGAGGGATAAATTGTGTGTTTCTCTTAAAGTTACTTTTGTGTTAGGAATGCACAACATTTAAAATATTTTTTAAAAGGGCCAAATTTCTGATAGTTAAAACTGGTGCTTTTAATATAACATCACATGAGTCTTGACATTTTTTCATATCTCAACTCTGCATATTATTATAAACTCTTATATAAAAAATGTAGTGCACGTAAAATAATCTTCATTAAGATATTCTAGTATCAGATATTTTTAATCTTATATTTACATGATACGGTTGCTTTGTCAAGTTCAACGATTAAGCTAAACTTAGCAAAACTAGGCAAGGTAACCTCACAGTAAGATTAATAATTTAATTCACAATGGAACTGTGTTTGAATAAAAAATATATATATACATTCAAAAGTCGTTAATTCGGACACCCATAATCCGGAATGATCTATAATTCGGACTTCAAAGCTAAAATCTGCGCATGCGCCGCGTTGACGCAAGCCCATAGGCGTTTTACGCGCGCGCGCAAGACATTTACTACTGCGCATATGCGTCTGTGCAAGCGCAGAATACGTTTTCGCGTGCGCGTTTAATGTATAACGGACGGTATAAGCTAAAATTATCTAATTATCTATTTCAGTTAATGTTGATGATTGCGTTGTTCCTTAATCTTCGAATTGGATCCGGCTTATTATTTTTTGCAGACTGTAAGAGCAATTTTATAAAAGTAACCTTGAACTTTCGATTATGTCAAATAGAATTTCCGATGCTGAAGCTCCCAAAGGATCTAGAAAACGAAAGTATGTTTCGATGTCCATCAAACAAAAAACGAATTGCTGCAAAAAAGGGATAAAGGTATATCCTTTGTTTATCTAACCGTTCGGAAATCTGTTTATCAATTTCACACTGCTCTGCGCGGGGGGGGACGTCGAGGCTCAAAATGAACAGGAAGTTGATCTGTCAGCACTATCGTTACCTTCAGGGCAGATGTTTTTATTTTATTCGGCTTATAATTCCTTACTAAATGTAGTATTTAATCTCCATGTACTCCGTCTTTGATATGATTTAAATCAAATTCCTCGTCATTATAAATATAACGAATACAAATCAAATCCTTTTCTGGTTGCAATTTTCTAATTTCGGCTATGCGTAAGGTATGTTTTACGCATGCGCGCGTTGAAAGAAATGTTTAATAAAGTAAACAAATAAATATTAAGCTTCTTTTTTGGTAATTTTGATACCCTTTAGATCATAATTGCTCATTATTTTATAAATTACGGTTTCATATTTTTAATTTTATAATTTCTGCATGCCATCTTACCAGATTTAAACTGATGATCTATAATCCGGAAAAATCGATAATCCGGAATCGCCGAAGTCCCGACGAGTCCGGATTAAAGACTTTTGACTGTATAAACAGTTATCTGTTATTTTGTAACCAGACCTTAAAAATAGATTCTAAGTTTTTGAAAATGCCATTCAACTGCATTTCTATATATTTGCTATTTTTTTCCTCATGTCACATCATTCATCATCATGGGCAAACTTGTGAATAAAATTTATGTAGTTGCTACTAAAACATCTGTGTGTTTTATTGGATTTATGATGCTTGCATAATAAAGATATTTGCCATTCCACCATTCATACTTGTGGATAAATACAGTCAAAAGTCTTTAATCCGGAATCGTCGGGACTTCGGCGATTCCGGATTATCGATTTTTCCGGATTATAGAACATCAGTTTAAATCTGGTAAGATGGCATGCAGAAATTATAAAATTAAAAATATGAAACCGTAATTTATAAAATAATGAGCAATTATGATCTAAAGGATATCAAAATTTACAAAAAAAGAAGCTTAATATTTATTTGTTTACTTTATTAAACATTTCTTTCAACGCGCGCATGCGTTAAGCATACCTAACGCATAGCCGAAATTAGAAAATTGCAACCAGAAAGCTATTTGATTTGTATTCGTGATATTTATAATGACGAGGAATTTGATTTAAATCATATCAAAGACAGTACATTGAGATTAAATACTACATTTAGTAAGGAATTATAAGCCGAATAAAATAAAAACATCTGCCCTGAAGATAACGATAGTGCTGACAGATCAACTTCCAGTTCATTTTGAGCCGCGACGACCCCCCCCCCCCGCGCAGAGCAGTGTGAAATTGATAAACAGATTTCGGAACGGTTAGATAAACAAAGGATATACCTTTATCCATTTTTTGTAGCAATTCGTTTTTTGTTTGATGGACATTGAAACATACTTTCGTTTTCTAGATCCTTTGGGAGCTCCATCATTGGAAATTCTATTTGACATAATCGAAAGTTCAATCTTACTTTTATAAAATTGCTCTTATACAGTCTGCAAAAAATAATAAGACTGATCCAATTCGAAGATTAAGGAACAACGCAATCATCAACATTAACTGAAATAGATAATTAGATAATTTTAGCTTATACCGTCCGTTATACATTAAACGCGCACGCGAAAACGTATTCTGCGCTTTCGCAGTAGTAAAGGTCTTGCGCGCACGCGTAAAACGCCCATGAGCATGCGTCAACGCGGCGCATGCGAAGAAAAATTTTAGCTTTGAAGTCCAGATTATAGATCATTCCGGATTATGGGTGTCCGAATTAACGACTTTTGACTGTATCCAACTCTCATATAACAGTTTATAATTATATCAACACAACTAGAAATTGAATTTCTTTGCTCCAGGCAAACTGGAATTTGTGTTTCCTCGCTTTCAAAATCAGTTTAGTTTTATCCGAAATCTAGGCTCCAATTTTTTTTACCTAATTTTTAAATAATTTCCTTGCCAATTCAATAAAGTTTAAAAAAAAAAGTAGGCAATTTCTATTCTCTGACTTCGCAAATCCAACAGATACATAAATCAGAAATTACAAAAAAAAAAAAAAAAAAAAAAAAAAAAAAAAAAAGACAGTTTTTTATTGCAAGTTGAAATTAGGTGCATTTGAGTAAAAATTTTATGTGATGCAATTAAAATATGAAATGAGCAAAATTTCAGGCACATGTCTTGTAATACTATTTCTATCATTATCATATTTTTCAAACAAGGAGCTCACATGTGTTAACCCTTAGCCTGTCGAGTAATTATCTGCGAATCCCTTTAAAACTGTTGCTAGTTTTGGACCGAACTTGCCGTAAAATGTCGCGAAAATAACTCTAAACCTTTGAAAATTGTCAAGCAGTTCTTTTGTTATTTCCCATCCCTCCCAGAATTTTACTTCAATGATTCCGCTAAGTGAGATTGATTGCTATATATTGTTCGGTAGCTGTAAGCTCTCAAGAGAATTGCAAAAGGCTAGACTCTCCGTGATGATCGTCTTAATGCCGCAGGCTGCAGCTGCGAAACTTGAAAGTTTCCTTCCCTTAAACAATCTTATCTCTACATATCTTTTCTACATACAATAAAAGAAAAAGTCTGTCTGTGTGTGTGCGCCTTTCGTTCGCGCTGCGCGTAAGCTAATAGACCCACGGCTACGAAATTTGGTACATAGGTACATCTACACAAGAGCCAGTGCACTTCGAAGCGACTTTTTCGAAATTCGAATTCGAATTTTTTTTATTTCATGTTTTGTGACGAAATCGTGTCATTTTGAAACATAATGGGCTATAGGAAAGCGAGATTTTACTCTACACACTCCATTTTCATATCGTCATGAAACGTAGGCACTTAGCTATTTTACGAACTTAAAATAAATTTCGTGTTTCAATAAATCGATTAAATACGAATTTATTTAATAAAGGGAGCTTAACACTTTTTCAATGGGATTTTTTCTAAAAGATTAGTTCGAGAATTAAATCTTTTACATGTTTGCACATTTTTTTAAAAATTATTTTAAATTATTTCGGCTTTTTTCCTTTTTTTAGAATTTAAATTTGCTTTTTTACTTTTATACGTATTTGTTAAGAATTTAAATTTGTTTAAATTTAAATTTCATTCCTTGCAGCAATGGCGCAAAGAATATTTAATTAAATATGTATTTAAATTTAATTTTTTAATTAAATTCAATTTATTCTTATGAAACAATTTTATTTTTTAAAATGTACAGTTTATTTTTCTTTGAATTTTGGACGCGTTAAACTTTCATCTTTGCGAATGCTTTTACAAAAAGAATTTTGGAAAAATGATAATATTTTGTATTTTTAAAAGATTTTTTAAATGAAGCTTCCGAGTACATTTCTCACATCTCACATCTTTAAAAATGTGATTTTGGCAACAATTTTCCTGTCTTATTGTTGTTGATAGATTTTTGATGAAATCGCTTCATTTTGCATAGTTTCATTCTTTTAGAAATATGGGTTTGGCAACAATTTTTCATCGTATTTCTTATGTCACTGTTTTTAAGAGATTGGCATATTTCATTGTTATTTTTATATAAATATAATATTTTTATATAAATATAATATAAAGTTGTTCTGTGGAGTAAAATTCTGCGCGGAATTTTATGTTTTTTGAGTTGCTTTCATGTTATTTTTTTGCTTATTTCACTGTTTATAAGATATTGAAAAGTTTTGCATAATTTTTGTTCTTCTACGGAAAGTTGGTTAATTTTTTAATTAGGATAATTAATATTTGTATTAAGACATATAGCTTATTTCATTGTAATTTTTTCCCTTGAAAACATAAGATAAAATATCATTAATTATACTTTGCTTTTCAGATTTTTTTTTTTTTTTTTTTTGTTTTTTGCATTCCTTTATTTTATTTATTGCTCATTTCACTGTTTTTAAGATATTGAAAAGTTTTGACTGATTTTTTTAGGAAACAAAGTTATTAACCTCCTTTATACCATTTGAGTTCTCAAGATTTTGCAAAGGGAATTTGGTTAATTTATTTATTAGGATAATTAATATTTGTATTAAGGGACATTGCTTATTAAATTGTAATTTTGTTATACGTAATAACTTTTTTTATGAAGTTGTTCTGCAGAGTAAAATCCTACGCAGTTTTTAAATTTAACGTTTGGAGTCCCTTCAGCCATTTTTCCGGTACATTTAAAAGCCAGACGAAGGTTCGCAGCGAAGCTGATAGTTTTCAAATAAATTGGTTTTAAAATTTACTCGGTTAAATTTTAAATTATTACGCATTTTTAACCTAAGTAACCTAAATCTGTATGTCACTGATTATCACCGGAATTTCAATGCAGACTGATTAAACTGATATCACTAAAATTATATTCTGACAAATAGCTGGTGCAATTTTCATTCCTTCTGAGATATTGCTGAAACATTTCGTATTATTTCCGATTTTCTGTATTTTTGTCATTAATTAAAAATCTTTAAAACCTTCAGCATTTTCCTATATTCTTCAACTGCAGGCAACTAATAATTATTTTAAATAATTTCTTTTTTCCTTAATTATTACGTAGTTTTAAGAGAGTAATAAACGAAATATTTGGGTGTTTTTAAGGGTGGTAATATTAATATTAAATTTGCATTTTACTTTTTCATATACATTCAAGATATTCAGAAAGGGAATTATAACATGAAACCGTTTTCAGTGTATCATAAATTTATGGATTAAAATTAAAAATTCTTGCTTTCCTGTCCAAGAAACACTAGTAAATTTTATCTGAAATAGGAAGGATGAGACATATTAATAACAAACAAAGCAATTAATTTGGAAGTCAAAGAACAAAAATCAGTGTTATATTTTCAAATTTTCACAGGACTAGTTTCGATGGTTTTACCGAACCATCATCTTCAGCTGCAAAAGCGCAAATGAACGAGATAAGATATAATGAAAATTAGATTGTGAAAATTTGAAAATATAACGCCGATTTTTGTTGTTTGACTTCCAATTTAATGTTTGTTCGGCTTGTTATTGTATCTTAATTAAACAAAGCAATGTTGTTACTTATTAGCTTACAATATAATTTATTCAATATGGTATTTTTGTAAAGAAAGAGTGTTGCTGTACATTTGGTAAAGTATAAATAAGCATTTCATTTAATAATTATAAAAGTTATTAATTATTTAATAATTATAAAAGTTATTAATTATTTAATAATTAATCATAAGAATATGAATAAATATTTTTTCGGAGATATATTTTGCAGCGATATTTTTTTTCTAGGGATCCCAGCATACATTTTTGAAGCATTATGCTCTAAATAAATGTCTTGTTTAAACATAGCATTTATTGTTGACAAATCTCCAACCAAAGGAAATACCTTACTAGGGAGGATATTCAAACAAAAATTTTTATTAGAATAAATATTTTCGTTATTTTAATACTACTAATAATATACAAACATTAGTTTAAGTTCACTATAGTTGAGTGAATAAGATTGCTGGATGTTGTTATTTTGTTGTTGGCAACCGAACAGTTTAGCTGCTTGTGGTATTTATGATTTTCCCGATGCGTAACGTGAATTCAAGTCAATTTTATTTAGAAAATTGCCCACGAAGGTGTTCTCTTAAAGCAGATAACCCATGACTTCTTAAAAACTGTAAAATATAATCTGTGGATATTTTCCGTTATACGATAACACGAAGAAAATGATTTCCTATACGAAACATATGATCAGCGCTGTTATTGCCCGCCGTTTAATTAAATGCATCCATCTTATTCCTTACAATTAATTTTTCCTTTTCAAAGAAAGTTTGATTTCAGTAAAATGTACTATTTACAATGTGTCATTTTATTTTGCTCGTTTTTTATGCAAATATTCAAATTCAGATAGGTATTGCGTAAGTTCAGAAAGCCAACTAGTCTCCAAGTGGTAAGATAGCTGAGCACCGGTAAATTCTAGCGGCTGCATGGGGGGTTTAGGGGTTTTTCATAAGTACAATTGATTGTGAATTAACAGTTTGTTTCCCACAAAAAAAAAATCTACCATGAAGACTTCCTTTCCCATAGACAAACAGGTCCTGTGTACTTTATTATAATTCAAAATCTTAAGCGTAAAAATCTTTTATCATAGCCGATGTTGACGCTAAAATATTTTCTATCTGATGTGTCAAGTTAGCATAATAGTATATTTCTAACGAAAATTGTTTGGCTCATGTTACCCTATAATGAAAAAAAGATTCAAATCGGTTTTTAGCTTAAACAGTATTTTCATTATTAATTATATCACGAATTTTATCAATAGTATTCTTAGTATTAATTTCAGGCATGCATTCAAGAATATAATATACACAAAGCTGTGTCTAATGATTACGGCTAATTTTTATATAAAATTTTATAGTATAAAAATTTAGGTTCGTAGGTCAGCCATATTTGAAAGAGTTCTTATGTATTATAAGAAAAGAGAGAGAGAAATTTAAGAATCAAAAGATTTACCACGAATGAAGCTATTTTTTTCAAATCTTTCAGTATACAAGTAATACAAAAGCAGTATAGGAATTTCTTTTCTTAATACCCAACCGAAGAGCTGAGGGGACGTACAATGATTAACATACAATATGTGCCTTGAATTATTTTGCTTTACATGCAATTTCTTTATATATGTAAAACAAAATAAACTTTCACCTATTCCAAGATTTCAAGAATTCACAGAGAGAGAGAAATATCTATAACAAATTTTATTGTTGTCTGACTGATTGTTTCTGAAACAATAAGTCTTCCAACTCAAGCTTTCAAGCTTCAAGCTATTCAAATACGAACGCGTCTCAGCAAAGCCATTTGGACCGCATATGCTTTGTTAAAGAAAACCTTTTGGGGGTAAAATCATCCACTTCATCGGGGTTTTCAAACAAAGCAGTCAGTGGTCCTGTTACTACCTGCTGACCTAGAGAAATTTCTCAGAAACTTTTGTTCGAAGAAAACGAGTTTTATATTTTTAAGAATTTCTATTCTGACAGCAAGATTTTGTTATTTTTCATATATAGATGAAAAGAAACTAATTTGTTTTTAATAAAGAAGAAAAAAATTAATAAGCTTATTTAAATTTTTTACACAGCACCGAATAAGGAGACGAAATTTAATTTTCTTTATAAATATTTTCTCAGACAATACTTTAGTGTTTTTCAAATTCCGAGAATAGCGCGTTAGTGCATGCATTTTCAAATCAGATTTATTTAATTAATATATATTTGGATATGCCGAACAAGCACACTTTCGCACACATACACTGTATATTAGTACATACATAAAAATGAGATAAAATTTGAAAACAAGCAATTTAAAAACTACTGTATTGAAAAATTATTGAAAATTTGCTTTTACCTCATTTTTTTTTTTTCGTTATATACATTTACTTCAGTTTTTTTATATGCATTTACTTAGTTTATTTTCTTATATGCATTTACTTAATTTTATTTTGTTATATGCATCTGTTAGTGTTTTTGAAAAATTTTTAGATTTTTTGAGTATGGCAAAGGAAACGAGATCTATCAGCCGAAGGCAATGAATGTCTCCATGGACGACTTTCTAAGTAAAACGTACTCATGTTCATGTTACACATAAGGGAAATCACAAAATTCAACCAGTTCGTTTGTTTGGGTTCGAATACGAATCGAAATAGCGATAATCAGATATCTTAGCCAGGAGGCCATTGATTGGGTTTGACAGATTTGGAAACCTAATAAATAGTATTTAATAAATATAATATTATTAAACGAATCGGATTTATATAAACCAAATAAAATTCTTATATCGAACACAACTAAAACTCGATATAATTTACACTGATAAACTTATGTGTAATAACACTGATAAATTAAAATACTAAACGGAATATATATTAATTCTACATAGATAATTTTTTGTAATGTATTTCACTGGGAATGTCTGGCCGCAAAATCCTGATTATATATACCCTTATTTTAAGGTTATCACATATCTGATGGTTTGACTTTTACCTCAAAACACAAAGAATCCACCAAATTCAGTAAAATTAATAACTTTATTTCCCTGTTGAAAATTCTCTGAATCTTTTCAAATATAAAAGCACACGCGCCAAGCAGTTTGCTTTAAATAAATATATGCAGCAACGAGAAGATGCTCTTTTGACAGCAACTCGTTTCAAAAATCGAAAATTTTTCTAAATGTAAGAGATTTGTCGCATAAATTAATTTTTCATTAAACAAAAAAAAAAAAACAAAATAGAATAGCATATTATTAAAAGAATTTTATTGATAATTCAGATTCTGAAAACAAGAACATTGTTATTATAAAAAACAAAGAAAAAATAAACAACATATTTCATTCAACGGGGACCAACTTTGGCGCATGAACTTTTCAACATAAAAATATTTGAAGCATGTTATGGATAAAGGTTTATTTGATTATGGCAAAGTACTCGATGGTTATTTGCCTAAGGTGAAGGATGCCTTGGTTCGAGGACTGATTAACGGAAATTGGCTTGCATACATGTTACACATATGGAAAACTAAAAATATCATCCTGGCAACCAGCTCGTTTGCCGGGATTCGAACCCCGGACAGAACCACCAGTTGCTCTGTTAGACTCCGCTCAGTCGCTGGTGGGCTGTCGGATAACGGAAAAGTTCAAAATTTCATATTAGAGAAAAAGTGGTAGCATAGTATAATTCGAAGTTATTGCCATTTCAGTACTGTGAAGAGATTTCAAGAATGTTTAATTATTTTATTTAGCTTATGACAAACTAAATAAAATAATTAAACATTCTTGGAATCGCTTCTCTTAACATACTGGTAGTTTGACCTGCATTCAAACCCCCGTGAACAAGCTGATTGCATGGGCGTTTTTATAGTTTTGACATTTTGTAGTGCGAGATTGTTTACCTTAGAAAATCTGTCACGAAAGCATACCTCCCCTTAGACAGATCGCCTTCACGTGCTTAATAATCTAACAAGCCAAACCAAACACAACCCGAGCGAGGACTCGTAGTCAAGGCACGTCATCATGAAAAGCTAACTAAAATTGGCTCATATTCACATTAAACATGCGCAACAAACATTCGCTAAAACTGGTATGCAGGCAATCCATTCATCAGGATTTAAACCCGCTTCAAACTATTAGTATTCAACGATTTTACCGCTACTTCGTTGGCGGCCTTTTGTAGTATCTATAAGAAAAGTAATCGCAAAGACACAATCATTGCGTACCGACGGATGAACTAAATTCGGAATTCAAAGAATAACTTTCATTCGTGCTATTGCTGTTAGCATTGACATTTGGACAGATGTTAATTTATTTTAAGTTCTTTTAACGTAATTAATTTATATCTTTAAATAATTGATCTTCTGACTGTAATTTTTTGTGCGGAGTATATCTAACTCTTCCGTACAGTAACTGTTTTAATTAATTTACACTCCATTAATTTTAAGAGATTTTATATTGATAGATTTCTTTCCAAAAATGTTTCAAGGATTACATATTTTTTCTTTAGATTTCAAAACATTTTGGATTTAAAATCTTTATAATAAAATTTTTAAAACAAATATTTCTAGAAATTCCTTCGGCGTATTCATTTATTCCATTTAGTTGAAGTTTCGAGTAGAATATCTTCCTTTCAACATTCATATAATTTTTATATGTCAGTTCGCCATTTCTACGGAGCATAGAGCCACACATACGAGTACAAAACTCAGGCATGCTGAAAGCACAGTTTTAACATTTAAGAATGTAAAAAGAAGAATATACCATTATAATAATGCGCATTTGAAATACGAAGGCAAACAAGAAAGCTGGTTGCAACATTTTATATTTTTTCCTGACGAATCAGAAATTGTAATCATTTTTCAATACAAAAATAAAATATTTGATTCTTTAACATATAGGCATAAAGGTGTCCTCCGTTACAATTCTTATTTTTTCTTGTTTCTACTAAAATTCGGCAATGTACTATAACAACGTTGGATCCTGTTTGACTTTCATTTGTATAAAGTACCACAAGGCAAACAGTTGTAAAACGATTTATCTTCTTTCGCAAACTTTTACTCGGCACACAGATAATACATACCTGCTGTCTGACAAAGATACTTCACTCTAAGGACTTTTTCCTAAAGTGCTCTTTTCAAAGAGACTTCACACCCTATTAAGACCTTTGTGTCAACTGACAGCCGCCTGCAGAAAGGTAGGGGAAGGAAGACCAGATTGCGTCGTCTAAACACGTCTTAAGCAATCTTCGCGAAATTCGGGCTCCGTGTATACACGTCTTAAGCATTTTCGTGCAATTTGAAATTCGTGTAAAGACCTCTTAAGCATTTTTAAAGAAATTCCAAAAACGTTTAAACACGTCTTAAGCAGTTAAAGGGTTAAAAAAATTCTGTACAATGTTC
The DNA here is from genome assembly GCF_044657685.1 of Stegodyphus dumicola. Taxonomy (NCBI): domain Eukaryota; kingdom Metazoa; phylum Arthropoda; class Arachnida; order Araneae; family Eresidae; genus Stegodyphus; species Stegodyphus dumicola. Next base: position 139,447,775 of record NC_140771.1, on the reverse strand, counting down.
CTATTAAAAAGTTTATGCTCATTTTTTTCCCAATAAGTATGTTTTTAATATGTTTGTGTACTTTTATCATGCATTACAAGTGAAACTTAAAAAAAATAATAAATATCAGATTTTATATGTGGCACTCAACACACTTTTGTTCTGCAGTGTTGCCTCTGCTATAATTTTATGAATAACTGCATTTCTGAATATTCAAAAAATGAATATTAATTGCATAGGCTGCTTCTTTACGAAAGACAAATTAAATGCAGATTCTGCCAAATTAGGAAATAATAGGTAGCAGTGCTAGGAATGCGTTTTTTTCTACATATATCAACCATTCAACTTACTTTCTTTGTTTTCAGCATTCATCTTTACTACCTACATTTCTGTCACTGAACTTGATTTAATATTAAACTATTATTTTAATTCTCAGGTATGCGTACATGGAATTAGTTTCATTAGTTAAAAAGATTATTAGTAAGTAAGATACTTGTAATGGTATATTGCTAAAAATATATAAACATGCAGGAAAAGAATTGTTTTAAAGGACATAAATAATATCTTAATAGACAAATCAACAAACCAAATCAATAATATAATTTGCTATTTCAGAATTTTCAGCAACAATACATTTTCTTATCTTTCTTTTTAATTTTTCAAAGCTACAAAACAGAAAATAAATCCATCACTGTTTCAAAATTTAAATACTCAATAAATAAAAGTGTGGAGAACAAAATATGATTTTAATAATGAATATTTATAAGGAATAACGTTTAACATTTATAAGAACTGTTCAAATAAACTATCACTAACAGCAACACATGCATCGCAACCACAATGAGGTAACTGGCATATACTTTGAAAGATGGCCGGCATGTACTTCTACAGCAATGGTGCTACTTAGGTGCCAAGGTCGGACTAGGGTTTTAAAAATTTATAGTAAACTATCACAAATTCTGTAAAAACATGCCTTGTGGTATATAAAGAATTTCTTCAAATTTTGTACATGCTAAACAGATCTCCTTTTGTGATCTAGTTTTGGCTAGCCTGTATCAAATAATATAACAAAACAGTTTGCATCACACAGGCAATCAGTCTCTTCAAAATTTGTTGCACTATGCATGAACTATCTTCTCTGTAAATACTTCTGTTTGATAGTTCATAACGTAGAGTAAACTTGGAAAGATTTGTTATGTACTGCTAAGTAACTTTTGCTGTATTTAATATTACTATTACATTAGTGTTTATAGAGTATAAACTCTGAAGGCAAATATGATACCTCGTGTTTTAAAGAAATTATTCTGTACTTTGCTATTAACGCAATTGGTACAGTCTATAAACAAGCTATTCTTTTTTTCTAAAATTACAATTTTCAGTTTGTAGGGTTTATATTTATTTTAACTACCATTTATTTTAAGTTTAAACTATCTTTCCTGTCAAGCCTTACTTTCTCCTGGAACTGCCAATGACAGAGTATGTAAATTTTAGTAGAACGCGCAAAGTATTCAAAATAGTCAGCGGAAGTATTCTGAGTTAAATAGAAGGGAAACGAGTTCGAAAGTGTGCTTTCTTGCTTCACGAGCGTGGAGGTGGCTAGTTAGAATTTGAAAAACCACGCGTTTCGGCCTGTGTGCTTGCCTCGGTAGATAGTTAAATCTTTCAACGTAATATTCAGAAGTTTGCTGAATTGTCAGCGGTATTTTAGAACGCGGTTAGGTTAGTTACGTTTAGAGAGCCGCGTAGCTAGTCAATTGTTATTATTCATATTTAGTTTCTTATTTTTATTTTACCGCCGGGTCGGCGTAGTTTGTGAGCGTCAAGAGCACGCATCTGTAATTTGTAAAGTTTAATAAAAAGGGATTTAAACCCTTCTCAAGACTTTGTATACTTTCCAGTTCATAGCAGTCACCACTATTGTTGCGTGCAGGTTGGAGGGGCGCAACATTACATTGGCGCCCGAACACTTGTCGAACTGAAATGGCCGATAATTGGATTGAAGCTGCTGGACAACAACAAGAAATGGCAAGCCAATTGGAAGGATTTGGATACCTGGTCCAGACGATGAGAGTGTCAATCAAGCCAAACGTCTATTTCGACGGAAAAAATTCGGTGGCGATATTTCTAGAAGGCCTCGAAAATCACTTCCAGCTCCACCCTGTGCCTGAAAGACAAAAAGTTGCCATCGCCACATCTGCACTAAGAGAACAGGCCTCGCTATGGTGGAAGAATATAGGCAAATTTTTATTAGGGGAATTCGGAGGCCAGACATATATATTTGAAAATTTCAAAAAATCGTTATTAAAGGCCTTCCCCATAGTGAAAGACCGAGCAAGGCTAGAAGCCGAACTATATAGTTTTTATCAACGGGATATAGAAGAGTTGACGGACTTTATTCTGCGAAAAATTAAGCTGACGGATATGCTGTATGGGAAGAAACCCAACGCGGAGATTATTGAAATAATATTACCAAGATTGCTACCTGCTGCTCAAGCTTACTTCGAAATTAGAAACCCAAGTACATTGCAGGAGTTCTTCGAATTGGCAGTCAAGTTCCAAAATCGCAGAATAGCGGAAAAAGCTAGAGGGGCATCGTATTCTCAAAGTATCCGAAGGCAATCTTCAAATGAGCAGACCAGAAATGCAAACCGCTCTTATGGGGGAAAGAGCTATCAAGCTAACTCATCGAAGCTCGAAGGTCAAGGCCCACAAAGAAAATTTAAAAACAACCGTCCGCGTACTCAGAAGGCAGAAGTTGAAAGCTTTAAACGAGTAGAGGGGCCTGTGAAAGTGAGGGTCCAGACCCCGGAAGTTTTGAAAAAACCCTCAAGAAGATACTTAAATACGGTCATCGTAAGAAACTCACAATTACCAATTATACAAGTCTTGGTTGGCGATGTACCAGTAGAAGCCCTCATCGATACAGGAGCAGAAGGTAATTTTATGAGTGATATTTTTTTAAGAAGAATTTTAATAGGTTTCGATTATGTAAAAATAAAAACACAGAAATCATAGCAGCGCAAGGTCAAACTTGTCATTGTATTGGAAAACTATCTTTAAAAATACAAGTTCAAAACGAAAGCTTTAAATTATTAATTTTTGTAGTAAAAATTTGCAGTCCACTTATTTTAGGTATGGAGTTTTTAAAAGCCGCGGAGGCCAAACTCAATTTTCAGGAAAGTTCTATTGTGCTGGAGATGGATCGGAGGGTGGTGGAGCCAGTGGAACAACTTCAAGTCGACCTTAGCCATTTGAATGACCATCCAGCAAGCCATCCAGCAAAGCAAGTGGTGAGTACTTTTTCGAATTTCTTTTCAGAAGGCCTGGTAACTGTCAAATTGTTACGCATGATATACAGTTAACTGCCGACAAACCCTGCAGGACTAAACCTTACCGCTATGATAAACAGAAAGAGCAAATCATAGAAGAACATATTCAGGAAATTTTAAAGAACCAAATAATAACGCGCATAAATAGTGAGTACCCGAGCCCAGTCGTACTATGTAGGAAAAAGAAAGAGTTTCCTCCTTCAGATAAAAGGGCTTGGAGGTTTGCTTTCGATTACAGAAAACTTAATAGTGTTACTAAATTCCCAGTTTACCCTTTGCCGGTTATAGAGAAAATTATTAGAAAGATTAATTCTACAAGATACATGACTACGTTGGACTTAACGTGTGGCTACTAACAAATAGCTATGAGACCCGAAGACACATAAAATCGCGTTTATAACAAAATCGGGCACTTATACATTTTTACGCATGCCCTTTGGGTTGTGTGGGGCCCCGTCAACATTCCAGAGAGCTATGGACATTGTTCTAAAGCCTGTCCTAGGAAAATCGACTTTAATCTATCTAGATGATATAATTATAACGAGTAGTACGTTGGAACAACATATTAAAGACCTAGAAGAAGTTTTTAAATTATTAAAAGAGGCCGGTCTTACAATTAACGCCTCAAAATGCAAGTTCGCAACTTAAGAATTTAAATATCTGGGTTATAAAGTTTTGCAAAAGTGTATAGAAACTCAAGATTCAAAAATAAAAGCTATTAAGAATTTCCCACCTCCCAAGACCGCCAAAAAACATTCTTCTTTCCTTGGGTTATGTTCTTATTATCAGTCATTCATAAAAGATTTTGCTAATATTGTTGAACCCTTGTTAGTAATTAAAAGAAAGAAAAGTAAATTCACGTGGACAGCAGAAGCAAATACCGCATTTGAAAGGTTAAAAGAAGCGCTCATCAATGGCCCTGTTTTGAAATTCCCGGAGGGGGACGAAAACCTGAAAATTGCAGCAGAATGCGTAGGACTATGCTGTAGGTGCTGTTCTCATGCAAAATGGCCATCCTTTGGTATATTTTAGTAAAACGTTAAACCCTACACAAAGGAATTATACAGCTACAGAGAGAGAAACATTAGCCGTATTAATGGCTGTACACAAATTTCGAGTTTATTTCGGCAAAGCGGCAGTAACAATCTTTTTGGATCATCCAGCTGTTGGTAGACTTTACTCGGGAAAAAACCTAACGCCCTGGTTAATAAGATGGGCTTTAAAATTTCAAGAATATAATCTCATAATTAAATATAAACCGGGTAAGGATAAAAATGTAGTTGACGCACTCTCGTATAAAACTGGACGATGAAGGTAATGAACTCAAATGCGCTGTGTTGACTTCAAAAATTTTAGATTCTAGAGAAACAATTATTGCTGAATTGAAAGCTGATCCTGAATTTGGAAGTATGCATATTTGAAAGACCCCGAAAGCTTTGAGCACACAGATATCGATGCGATAAGAAATAGAGCAGAAAACTATGAAATAATAGATAATTTATTATTTTATACGAAAACAACAAACTAAAATCTCGAGTACAAACCAGTCATCCCAGCCTCGCTTCGATTAAGCATTTTGAAGGAATTACACAACGCGAAAACAGCGGGTCATTTAGGGGTCAGAAAGACTTTAAAAATGGTACGCGAGGCGGTATATTTCCCGCAATCATACAAAATAGTTACTGCGTATGTCAGGTAAGGCAATCAATGTCAATTAATAAATGATATTAATTACAGCCCGGCCGGGTACTTAAATAGCATTCGCGCTACATTTCCGAATGAAATTTTAGGCATAGATCTTCTTGGTCCTTTCCACTAGAGTGAGTTAAATAAAAATTGTTTTCTTTTAGTAATTGTAGATCATTTTTCAAAATGGACAGAAATTGTTCCACTTAAACGCCCGTCAGCCAAAACAGTCGCAGATGCATTCTTACACAGATACATTTTAAAATACGGTGCACCGATGAAAGTCATTAGCGATAACGGTAAACAATTTGTTAGCCAAATATTTGAAAATATTTGCACTGGACTTGGCATACGCCATATCAAAATGGTTCCGTATAGACCACAGGCAAACATAGCAGAAGGAGTTAATAAAAATATTGTAAAAATAATTCGAAGTTATGTTAGCACACATCACAAGCGCTGGGATGGCTATATAAATAAGTTAGCTTATGCTTTAAGAACGGCAAATCACGATACTACGGGAAAAACTCCAGCAGAATTATTTTTAGCGACGGAAGTTAATTACGCCATTAGATAAATTATTCTTTGTGCAACAAAGAGAGCAAGAATTTAAACAAAAAGATGTGCAAAAACTCATTGACCAGGCGGTTAAAAGCTCGGATACGGCAAGAAATAGACAAAAATTATACTATGATAGAAAACGCCGTGAAGCAGATTTTAAAGTTGGGGATAAAGTGTTGAAGCGGAAATTTTCTTTATCAAGTGCCCCAGACAATTTTACTGCAAAGTTAGCTCCAAAATTTGAAGGCCCCCTATGTAATTCAGGAAATCAAGGGAGTCGTATTGTACCTTAAGAACGAGACAGGGGAAATTTGTAAAGCAAGTCCCGACCAGGTGAAAAAATATTATAATCAAAATGATTTTGAAATCCTTAAAAGTTTCTTGCAGGACTCAAGCGTAAAAGAAGTGGAAGGTCCAGAAGTAACGTCACCCGCTCCACCACCCAAGAAGCAGAGAACTGAAGAGAAACCTAGCCCTGCTACAAGTCATGCGACGGTACCGAAAAGAAGAAATGAAAACGTTCAGACTCCAGCATTTAAGAAATACAAGAAAGCAACGCAGCCGCGTGAAGAAGCTTTGGTAAAGAGGAAAGACCACTTACAACGTATCGCAGTAGAAATTCTGCATCGAGGAGAACGCTTTCAGGGCCAGAGTGTCAGGTGCAAACAAGGCCGCCGTTCCCAAGAACGAAAAGACAGCAGGAGGAACGAAAAGACCAGCACCAACAGAAGAAATTCAAGCATGATTCCATACCGGAGGACGGAGGATTAGGTTAGTTACGTTTAGAGAGCCTCGTAGCTAGTCAATTGTTATTATTCATATTTAGTTTCTTATTTTTATTTTACCGCCGGGTCGGCGTAGTTTGTGAGCGTCAAGAGCACGCATCTGTAATTTCTAAAGTTGAATAAAATGGGATTTAAACCCTTCTCAAGACTTTGTATACTTTGCAGTTCATAGCAGTCACCACTATTGTTGCGTGCAGGTTGGAGGCGCGCAACATTACAAGTTTTTAAATTATTGAATATAGTTTTGTTTGGATCATAATTATAATTACAAATTAACACTGCATTATTTAGATTATAACAAAGGACTGAATAGCTATTTGCCTAAGAGGAAGAATGCCTTTGTGGAATACTTTTGTGGAATACTCGCTTCCATGTTACACATGGAAAAAACCACAAAACTCTCATACAACCAATCCATTTACTGGGATTTTAAGCTGGGTTTAACTAACAACACTCCTCAGTTTTACAAATTGCCTATTGTGAACCATTTTCATTGCAGGAAAATATTGTTAATACACATTAAATATGGGTCCCACCAGTCACTGAGAAGTTATGACCCTTTGAACACTGGTAGTTCAACCCAGGTTTGAACACACTCAAATGATCTAGCTGCATAGTTGTTTTACTCCATGTGTAACATGAATATGAGCTAGTTTCCCTTAGAAAGTTTTCCACAAAGGTATCCCTGTCCTTAGGCATGTAGCCCTTGTGTACTTGTGCCATATTAAAATAACCTAACCTTAAATTTGAATGCAGTTTTCACAGTTATGGTAAATCATACATTTTAAGGTATTTTTTAAAAATTTCCTGAACTATAGAGAAAATTACTCATTATCTATAATATGTGTTATTGATCGTTTCGTATTCCATACCCTGTAAGTTCATTAGGCCTTTAACTGTAATAACTCATTTGCATCATTGGAGAGAAACATTATATCTATTGCAACGATTCATCCACTAGCACTTGTTTTTCTATATTCTCCTTTTCCTATATAACACACATATGCACATATACGTCTAAGTTTTTGTGCTTTTGTTCTCACCATATACATCTATTTTCAGGTAAGGAAACATCTGAGAATATTATAAACTTGCTATTAAAATTCTAAAAACAAAAAGAAGAAAGAGGTGCATGATATCTTTAAAGCAAGTCACATTACAGTCTATGCATGCAGAATGCTAAATATGAGATTTTGCCGAAAACAACCAAAACTGCACTATGCTGTCCACCACTAGGCTAAAACATTAAAATTCCCATTGGAGGGATCATAATCTGCAGTCATACTACTGAAAAACCATCTGGGAGAATGCTATACATATGCCTGGGTTGAACAATAAATATTTTTTGGTGACATCATGAGTTGCCACGTTAATGCGACATGGTGCGTTGCTTCATCAATATATTCTCATGGCTTATGGGTGGACGTGTACGAAAAAAAATCAACTGGCAAAATATTAGGTACTGTTCTATTATCGGGACTGGATTAACAAATGTATGCATGTACACATATATGCGTATGTGTATACACATACATTTGTACTTACATATATGAACACATACATCCATATATACATGCATACATATCTACATTTCTGAATTAGGTTCTGATAAAAGAACAGTGCCAAATATTATACAGAAATAGATAAATTATGTGTTTAATAGACAATACAGTGGCTATTAAAATAACACCCTTATCAACCAGTTAAATATCCATTACATACTTCAACACAGCCTTAGAAACTTCCTGTGAGGAGACATCAGTAAATTTTCAAGTCCAAGTGAGTTTTATGAAATTATCTAAAACATATGTAATACAGAGTAATGACACATTTCTATATTTTAAAAAGAAATTAAAAGACATACATAATTGGAGGACATCAAAATCAAAACATATTGATATGGCAACGAAATGAACTGAACCTTAGTTTTAAAAATGTTACAATACGTCTTTAGTACTGCCGCTTCCATTTTTTTTAAACATCAAGCTGGCATCAGAACTATTGTCAACTTCATGTCTCATGTACACTTTGTTACTGCCCTACTTCCTCAATTGCTTTTAATATGGCATAAGAAGCATTCCAAGGTCTCAAAGATTTTTGCTATATTAACTCTGCAAAGTAAGATTCATGATGATAGTGAAACGTGCCTCTTCAATTTTTATTCCACCACTTAGTGAAGCTCCACAGTCTTTCTATATTTTATATATGAGCAGTTGTTGTTAGATCAAGAAAATGAAATTTATTGTCCGCAGAAAAATATCAGAAATCTTTTATATTCTCACCAGAAGTTTGAATAAATGTCACTCCCTCTTGTAGATGGGGGTTGACAACTTTTGCCATGAATGTGGATGGCTCTCTATTTAGCAACTGAGCGAGAAAGAATTTTTCAGTTTTTTGGCATAACTTGTCATTTATACAGCACTATAGAAGAATCATTGCAGTTTTGGTTTTTTGCTGTATGAACAGATTTTCTGCTATGTTCAAAATTTTTTCAGGGTCACCTATTCACATATTTGGTTGGTGGATCATATGCAGAGAATACATCTCTCTCGTAAAAATGTTTCAGTGAATAGTCACATTTTTCTAGTGTTTCTTTCATTTTATGCTGTTAAAACAGTATTTTGAAACCACTAAACCAGCTGTTAAAACATATACTTTCTATCATAAGCAAATTTTCAAGCTGCACCTCTAAATGCTTTCACTGATGTGAAATTTTATTGAATGTCCATTTTTGCATATTTGAATGTGATGTAAAATATTTGCATTTCTTGAAAGAAAGATATAGCAAGAATCTTCCTCACTTCTCAGTAAATTAAGAATTTTAAGATTAAAATATAAATAAAATTCATTAACATATAGAATAGTGAGAGCTCTTCTTGTGATGAGAGAATTCTGAGTGATTATGAATTATTAACATTTGTATGGGAAGAAATACGATCACATGGTCTTCTCGAAGCTCTTCTCATTATAAGCAAACTGTAAATCATCATTGTTGATGCTGCCAGATGTTTCAGAATAGTTTACATTGGCGATTCATCAAAAATCTTGACAACTTTAAAAAACAGGATCCATAATAATAAGGAAGAAAGAATATCACATCCTTATGAAAGCTTGGTTTAATTTATTTGATTATAGCACATAAGGGCTATCAACCTAAAACGATGGATGTCTTTGTGAAGGACTTTCTGGGGAAAACTGGCTTGTATCTACACTAGAAAAGCCTGGAATCCATCTTTGAAGTCATTTTTAAGCCTTAAATTGATATTAGCTTTCTATGAAAATACATTGACAGCTTCACAAGGGCTTATTCATATTAAAATTTGAGTGTATTTCACAGGATAAAAATTTGATATTTAAATTTAGTGTGGGTGCAATATATTTTTCAAAACTATTCAGAACAAACTTATATACACATTAAAAATTCTAAACATGCAAAAACTAAAAAAAAATCTTCCAGTAGATCTTTTGTTTAAATAAATTACATTATAGTTTTTCCATCCAAAGATTATGTAAATAATTTATATTTAAACCAGATTCCTTTCAGATATACATTAAAATAATACAAGTTGTCACATTTTTTACAAAATGTTCCTAATTTTAAATTAATTAATTATTCATTTGAATAATATATAGAGAAACAAATATTAATTTTTTTAATAGAATGATGAAATTAAAGCACAAAACACTAATTATTAGATGAAATGTGTTGCAAATATTAACAGAATGAATTAAAAACTGAAATCTCATATGTTTCTCAGTGATACAAAATAAACACAAGAGTACATTGGAAAGCTATACACGTTAAAATGTTAATATTTGGCATGTATTTAGTTAACATCTGTATTATTTTCAGAAAAATTTTCTCTGCTTCTGAAATTCATAATGCACAAGCACGTTTCAATTTATGCGCAGAAAATTTTGAGCGCCCCGTATCTTTGATGTGACATCATCTTTCACGTAGTTCGGATGTCACGTGACCTCCCTGCGCGTTTGGGAATTTAGCGCTGACCATTCTCCAACTGCCACTTCATGGCCGCAATCAGCTCGACGTGTTTTGTCTCCCGTCAGTAGTGCAGCAGGGGGCGCATAATATTAGCTTTAAGCGGGTAATCCAAAGTAAAGACGCAATTAAATTGCAAAGACAGATAACGCAATAGTATCACTCGCATGAAAAGTCCCAACTCGTCTTGATACCTTGCACTGCAGAAAAATGTTTTCTGATAAGCGGCGCCATCTATCGTATTTAAAAATCATTACTAATTTATTTCGTACTAGGAAGCAGCAAAAAATTTATATTTTCGTTCCTTCGTACAGCTTCACAATCAAAAGTGCCAGTTTTAGTTCTTATTGAACCCTTCAGGAGCAGGAGCAGCACGCGGAGAACGAACAGCACAGCCACCCCTCAAATCAAACTCCACCACCGGCAGCATACAAGGAGGCAGCATATAAGCATTCTGTACCGCGCCACGCGCATAGGGTAAAATCCGTACTTGTGATTGGACATATTTTCCGATGACATCATTTTCTTTTGGCGTAATGACCTTTAGGCGGGATTTTTACAGTCTTGTTTTCGTTGAATGACGCGCATGAGTGATGCGGAGGTGTGAAATTATCATTTATATTCATTGAATGATAATGTCAGACGAAAAAATTGTCACGCAGCCTTCTGCAAATGGCATCCTCTTTATGGAAAAATAAAATTATAAAATCTAACAAAGATGCCGTTAATATCAAATGCAATCTTAAATGTAGATTATATAAATAACTGAGTTCATAAATTTAGTGTCCACCCCTCCCGAAAAAAAATTAGATTACACGACGATCTCGACTCAACTGTAAAGGCATATATTATTATTGAAATTTTGTTGCATTTTGTTTGCATTTCATATTGCAAAAAATATTTCCTTTGCAACTATATATGTTATTTCCATGTTAATGTCCATGTCTTTCACACTTTATTCTGTTGCCTTAAATGAAAGAAAAATGTGCATTCAGTATATTGGCTGAATACACATGTATAAGGAAAGAAACTTCCTTTTCTGATAAATACGATTTTTATACAAAGGTATAAAAGAATTTACGCATTAAAAAATGGGCAATATTCATAAAGTTCATATTCGTGGGAAATATTCAATTTATGCATACGTACTTTTGTTTCTGTGTTCCAAATCTATATTAGTCTAACTTCAAAAATAAATTTTACTTTTTCAAACTGACTACCAATATCGTGAATTTACTGTTAACTCCCAACGTTTTTGCCGTTTGCGAAAACTGACTTGTCTCATGCTTTTGGAGACTGCATCTACAAAGAATCTATATTTAATGAGCATGAAATAATGAATTAATAATCACAAAACTTTTAATACGAAAGCTTTTGAATTAAGAATATTTTTATTTAAAACCTCTGCATTTAATAGTGTGATAAGGTTACATAAAAGAAGAAGAGACTGAAGATTTATATGGACAAGGATGTCTCGTGAGCATAAGCTGAAAATTATTATTTTTAACTTACAAACACGTTTTCAATAGTTGTTAAAATAGTATTTATTAAAATAATTAAATCGTTGGCAATGTTAAAAACGCAAGCTCGAGAGCCACGAATTGCTCTCGCACGTAAAATGTATAGAATTTGATTTGCAATGTATAGAATTTGCAATATATTAAATGTATAGAAAGAGGTTGCATTGTCCCAAATTGTACGAAAGCAAGTAGTCTTTTCTTCCGTAGAAAAAGTACAAGGGTACCCAAACAGCACGGCGACGTCGTTGTGACATTGCAAACGTGGCACATTGTGATGATCTTAATGTCGCAGTAACGTTGTAGGAATGGCTTAATGTCCGCTTTTTTGCGATACTGATGTGGAGTCACACTGGGACTTTGATGTGAAGTCACATTGTGACACTTTTGTAAAGTCGCACTGTGACATTGATGCATAGTCACGCTGCGACGTTGTTGTGAAGTTACACTGTGATATTCTTGTGAAGTCACACTGCGACATTCATGTATCGACTCACTGCTACTTTATAATAATTTGAAATTTTCTCATCGGACTAAGGTTGTATCTCACCTTATGACTAAGGTTATATAACTGTAATACATTTATTTTTATTACATATCTGTATAAACCATAGTGAACAGAAAATGCAGAACGTATTATATATGAGGCAAAACTGATCATATAGTCATTTTCTAACTGCATTACATTGCAAATACTTTTGAGTATTAGCTGTCCAGAAGCTACATAATTTTGCTTTTGTTTCTTAGAATTTAATATTTAGAGACACTTCAGATTTTTCCAAAATTTCTAAATTGTATTAAAATGAGTTCTTATTATAGCTTATTAAAAACTTAACCATATTTCTTAATTTAACACATTCCCCCCCCTCTTTCAAAATAGAAATATTTCAAAAAAAAAAAAAAAAAAAAAAGAAAACTCTTCGGCTTGAAAATATTTATAATATCTGTATTTCTCAAAATAATAATTATATTTCTTAATTTCATACCTTTCCCCCCTCTTTCTAAGCAGAAATATTTAAAAAAAATTCTATTTAGCTTGGAATATTTTGTTAAATGTTAAGCTTTTACCATTGTTATCTCTTCTTCATTTCTCTCTTCCTTAATTGATTTTCTTGCAGAAAAAGAGCTAAATTATTTTGATAATTGGATGAAAGAAAAACCGTTTTAGTACTACATTTCTAGGACATTTACCTATTTGAATATTTTGTTATATAAAGAAATGTTTCGTTTTGAATTAAAAGCTCTTGTAAATCAACACAATCATACCTTCCAAATTTGTTAACTATATAAGGTATTTCTCCCGCTTTCTTAGCGTGCCTTGTGGTGTAGTGGCTCTGCACGCTGAGCCGGTATTCCAGAGATTCGTGGTTCGATTCCCGACGAAGGCGGTAGCTAATTTTTTATTTCTCCTGCTTCCAAAAAATACCTAATATCTCTACAGTGGCGCCCGAACCAAAAAGGTGTTAGATGAGGATACTCAGAACTCAGGATTTGGCGATTGGTCCCCTAAAAAACACAGTCGCTCTTTAAAAAGGGGAGTATATAAGGTATTTCTCCCGCTTTCCTAGCCTGCCTTCGTGATGTAGTGGTCAGTACACTGAGCCGGTATTTCAGAGGCACCTGGTTCGATTGCCGGCGAAGGCGGTTGCTAATTTTTCATCTCTCTTGCTTTCAAAAAAATATCTAATGTCTCTACAACTACAACCTTAGTTTTCAAATTAGCGATTTGCTGCTTCTCTGTAATGCTGAACGAATAGTTATGAGTACACAAATTAATAGATCCAAAAACATGGTTCTGGAAACTAATTACAGAAAACTATACTTATATTTACTCATATTAGTTATACGAAACGGGCGTTCTCTTTCACAGTTATCTCTTCATTGACAAATTACAATTTAATGAGATTTTTAAGCTATAAATTAAAATAACTCTCTTATACTGCACAGCTTCAATCTATTTAAATAATTGTATTACGGTAAAAATAAAAAATATCGTATAATTTGTTTCATTTGATGATAAATGTGAATCACTTCTTTAAATATTTCTGCATTTCCTAAGCGAATTTTTCTGTTCTCTTAACAATTACAGATTAAATTTAATACAGTACTTATTATGCAAAAGCATAACAAATTTGCATAAATTAATAATTATAGTTCATAAAACAATCCTTGTTGCCATAGGTGAATTACGGAAAATCTGTATTACTCACTTTCTGAGAATATACATCTTCTTTATATAAGCGCCTAAAGTGTGTGTTGCCGATAGTTTATTGTTGCCATTCGGAAAAATGAGCGCGGAATGGTGTAACATGCGAAATGGTGTCGTTTCCGCAGTTTTTAATAATATCTCGGCCGATTAAATTCGTACGAAGATGAGAACGGTATGAATGGATTCGGAGAATTTTTTGGAATCCGTAGATACGCGTCTCGAATTTCAACTCGGCGCCGTTCCGTAGATATTCGAGAAAAAAGAATTTGGTACGTAGCCAAATCCCTCTAATAGGGAAAACCCAGAGTGAGAAAGTGGAAAATGTAGGGAAAACATAGGGGAAAATTAGTTTTTTAATTAATATATCGGCTAATTAAAGTCCCACGAAGATGCGAATGGAAAAAATGGCGTGGCACGGACCTGCGGAATCCAAAGGTGTGGTTCGCTAAGCCCGGGAACCAGCCGTTTCGGAAAAGAAGATGTTACTTCACCCCATATATATATGCGGCTTAAGTGTCTGTTTGTCGCCGATAGTTTATTGGTTGTTTGCGTAACTGTAATAGCCAATGGAGTGAAGTTGCAACGGCGAAGGGTTGCCGTTTTAATTGAGACGTAGACAATTTCCTGTAAAACTTGCCTTTGCTATGACCATCAATAAGTCTCAGGGCCAAACGCTTAAGCGTGTTGGCATTTTTTACCTGAGCCTGCATTTGGACACGGCCAACATTATGTTGCCTTTTCAAGAGTTCGCGAAAGAACAGACGTAAAATTAAAAATAATGGATGGTCCTCTGCAAGGCGAGCTTAAAAATGATGGAAAGATCTACACTAGAAATGTTGTGTACAAAGAGATCTTTGACATGTGAATTAACATTTTATTATTTAAATCACCTTTATTTATTGAGCTAGCGGTGGCTCTTGAGAAATGTACCGCCAGTGGTTTCCTTCATTGCACTCTACGTTAAACAATTAAGCAAGGGGGGAAACCCCGTGGGGCAGTAAGCAAAGGGGTGTCCTCGCCGCCTGCCCTGGGTAATTCAGTTTAAATTAGCAGACAACTTTGCGCAAATCATTTTAATTACAATTTATAATATCTAGAACAGCGGTCATTTCGTATGACCGCCGGGCTTCCTAGTTATACTATAACTGTTATGACATACTGTTTGCCAAAAGAGCATTCTCCTATTATTCGTAAAAAGCTAAAAATAATTAATTTCTATTTTTAAATGAATGAAGTTTTCTGTGATTTTGTTTCAGAGATGTGGCAACAAGCGATTATTAGTCCTAAGGGGCTGAAAATGATCTCTAAAAATTTTTCGAATTCTGGATTGAATTTTTTATTAGTCCAAAGAGGCTTTGTCCCTGAAGGACTATTGTTTTCGTTTTGCGATTTTGTGTTAAAAACTGTAAAAGGCTGTATCACTTTTGAAATCATTGCCACCAAATACTATCGTCCTGTATTATATTTAAAGAAATTAAATAATGAGGAATCTGCATAACTGTATGTATGTTTCTCGCATTATGATAAAACAACGGTACCCAGAGCCATCCAATTTTGAATGACGTAATCCTACTGTGAATATGGGCATCTGAAAGCCCAAATTTGAAATTTGATTTATTATCGATTTGATTTTATATTTTGTAAAAATGTAACGAAATTTTTTATTAGCAAACTCAACGATTTCAAAGCGAGCAATGGCAACACTCTCTATGGGGAAAAAATGTTTTTATCTCCAGCGCACGGAACTGCGTATCGGAAATTCTAAAGTCATGCTTATTTTAAAATTATTTTCGATATTGCTGTTGAACTGAATAGCTCTAGATTGTGGTAAATAGTAATTTCGTTTTTTTTTTTTTCCCTTCCCCTCAAATAACGTTTAGCGTTAAATCTGGTTTATTAGTGGAGTGTACTGAGGAGTTTTTACTTGAAAATTTGAGTTGATAGTCCCTGTGTTAAGGTTGATGTGTGTGTTTGTGCTTATTGTGTTCTAATTGTCAATTCAGCTAGTTATGTTTTTTCAAAAAGTAAGACGAGCCTGAAGTCGCTTAAGTCATTAAAAAAAGACGAGTGTCAACTCGTCTTTTTTTAATGACGTGGCTCGTGGCGGAGGAGTTAGAATTAATAATACCGGGCGGGGCGAAAATAGTTACTTTGAAAACTTTATAGAAAGTTCAGAAGTTTATGCAAATGATGCTGAATTTGTGCAAAATGTTATTGATAATAATCCTAGAGAAAAACAAATGCAAAGTGACAAACAAAAATCGAAAAACGAAATTAGATTAGAGTTAGGAAGTTTCTCAGTTAGAGGAGGAATTAGCTTTAACTAAAACCAGGAAAAACTTGCTACAAAATCCAAACGTTGAGACGTACACCTCAAATCGAAATATGGAAAATTTAATTAAACGTGTAGAAACATTAACAATTTCGGTACCTACTAAAGCAGAATGGGCTGAAATGCGATTTAGCCCACTGCTTGGCGATTGTTTTTCAATGGGCAATAAACACGTCAACATGACTAACCCGATATTTTGAAGCTGTGTTGTTATTCTGTTGCCACTAAATGTTATCGCCCTGTGTTATATTTAAAGAAATTAAATATGGAAAAATCTGCATAAATGTTTCTCGCATTGTGATAAAACAACGGTACCTAGAGCCATCAATCAAATTTTGAATATTGTACGTTCCCAACCTAATATGAGCATCTGGAAGCCCAAACTTGGAATTTTTTTTCATTATCTGATTCATATTTTGTAAAATTTGAACGAATTTTTGATTAACAAGCTTTGATTAACAAAAGATTTCAAAACGAGCAACGGCAACACAATACGGGGGGGGGGTCATGTTTATGTGCAGAGCGCAAAACTGTGTATCGGAAATTTAAAACTATGCTCATTTTAAAATTATTTTGCGATATTGCTGTTGAACTGAAATTTATGGCTTAAGTGTAAAGTACATGATATTTGATAAAGAAAGCTAATACACAAAACGTTAAAAAAAAGTCCTTTTGGGCGTAATGCAAAATCTGAAAGCTTTCAATTTTTTTTTTTTTTTTTTTGAAATTTTTACTTGTTAATTTGAGCAGTTAATTCTGTTGCGGTTTAAATGTTCTTAAGTGGTGGTTCTTTTTTTAATCGAGTGTTTCCCCCCCCCTTGTGGGTTTTTGCCATTTTTCTGGATATATTACGGAAACGGAGTATAAAACGTCAGTAAATTTATTTAAAGATGAGGGGGGATCCCAAAGGGTTTCCCCCTGAGATAAATTCAACACACACACACACACACACATATATATATACATATATAAAACCCCTCAAAAAGACTTTACATTTTTCCTGAAAAGGGTAAGTGAAAACATTTTTCTTGTATGCTTCGTTTTAAAAAGTTGCTTATTTTTAACATTTTGTATTTCTTTTTGGCTTAATCATAGAAGATTTCAAAAGCTGAGTTTGTGCAATTCTCTGATGTTTTTTAAGTGAAAATAGATCGATATGTACATGGGCAAAGCCAATGCAGTGCGCAATGCCGAGGTTGTGCGCGATGTCGAATTTGTGCAATTCTATGATTTTTTTTAAGTGAAAACAGATCGATGAGTACATGGACAAAGGCAACACAGTGCGCAGTGCTGAGGATGTGCGCAATGCCAAGTTTATGCAATTCTCTGATTTTTTTAGTGAAAATAGATGGATCTGTACATCGATACCAAATTTTTGCAATTCTTTGAAGGTTTTCGAGCGAATACAGATCGTTGTGCACATGGACAAAGCGAGGCTGTGTGTTATACCGAGCTGTAATGTAACGTATTTTATATGCAATGTTTAACGTGTCGTTTGTGTATTTTAAATTTGCATTGTTATTTTAATTGCAAGTTATACTTTAGACATCTCTTTTTATTGTATTTTTAATTGTTTAGTTTTGATATGTTGATAATACTTTCCGAAAAATATCGATAATCCGACGATCTACTCAATAGTAGCAAAACTGTTAACTTTGACCTTATAAATATAACTTATCCTTTTTTTAATTTTAATACATAGTATTTGCTATCGCAATTGCACTTGATAATATGAGTTCATTGATAATATGTGTGTGTGAGAGTGAAGCATCGTTTAGTGTTCCAAATTTGTAATGTTTATTTTCTTTCATTGTGAGAAATTAGATTTTTTTTATTTGTAGAATGTGTAGAATTCTAGTATGACTATGGAATATGACGTGATTTAAGAATTTAAGAAACAGTGATTTGAAATCTGTGTATGATGTTGATCTGCAATAAAAATATTTTTTAGTTTTTTATTAATGTAAAGTTTAAAATGTTTAGAAAATAATGAAGATTGTCTACTTACTAGTACTTAAGGGATTGTGTCGTTACTTAGCAACAAGGTAATTTGTAAAAATGATAAATTAAAATGTTCGATAATATGAATTTAAATTTGTTGGCAACTACTCCTGTAAAAGAAAAAGAAAACAATAGTTATTGATTCGAGCATATTGGCAACAGAGAGAAACCAGACGAAAACCGTAGAACTATCATTTTTTTTAGAACTTGAACTCGATTTTTGGTAGTTTTTGAATCGGCTGTAATCGGATATTGTTCTTTAAATGATTATCCTTTTAAACTAAAAATGTAAATAATATTATGTCATTATAAAACAAAACAAACAAAAAAAAAAAAATCAAAATCATGTGTATGATTTATTTTACGTTATGAATCATTCACAAAAGAAGACATTAGTATTTTTCTAGTAGCTATCCGGAATATAATCCAGCATCAAAAAATCATCAAAGGGGTAAGTCTTGAAATTTATTAAGCCCTTATATTAATAGATTTAACACAAATTAGAGTATATACTATTTTATTTAAAAGACACGCAGTAATTTGCAACATTCTGATATAATTGCCGCAATAAATTTAATAATAAAAATCCTTTTTAATTTGTATAAATTCTTAAATTTATAATAATAATTAAAATAATAAATAATCTTTAAAGCTTAAAAATCTTTGAAAATATGGAAGCTGTATGAAATACAAATATGAGAGACTGCGACGTTGTTTACCGTTTTAATAACTAGTACAATTCACTTACTGCATTATTATAACTTAAAATATAAAGAATTTAGTACTATTCCGTTTTTGAGGGCCATAAAAGAATTGCAGCATGTATGCGCGAAAGCGCCAAATCTAGCAAACGCGCCCATTTAAACAGCGCGCCAAATCTAGCGCACGCGATGATTTCAGATTGTGTAAGTTTATACAGTTAGTTCTATATCTCTTAAGACGCCATTGAAATACTAGTTTAATTTTTAAATCCCTTTTTGATACCCTATGGATTTAACAATTTGGGAACTGCCAATGACGAAAAGTCGGCAATAGAATTTTGGGTAAAGTGCAGAATCACTCACTGCTTGACGCGTTTTTAAGAATTGCACATACTCGGTATCCATGTGCACATCGACCTATTATCACTTAAAAAAAAAAAAAAAAATCCTAGAATTGCACAAAAATGGCACTGCGCACACCCTTAACTTTATCTATGTACACATCGACCGATTTTCACTTAAAAAGTAAAAGAAAATTGACAAAAATCCAATTGTTTTTACCCTTGTAAAAAGCGGCAAACAAATAAGTGAGCGATTCTGCACTTTACTGAGAATATTTTCAAAGAAAAGGCATAATTTAATATAGAAAATTACGTTTGAACAACCAACGACATGAAATTATGCTTTAGCAATAAGTCGGTAGCGAAATAACGATGCAGGCATCCATTCAGTTATGTTTAGCAATTTTTATATAAATTATAATAATGATCTGAAATAGTTATTTACTCTTATGCTTCCATTCAGTCATGTTTAGCCTTTTTCATATGCGCATAAGAAAAAACGTTCGCTCGCCTGTACCCAACACCAAAGCTGAATGTAAAAGTAGCTTTGCCCAACACACCCCTCCTGCGAGCGAACGTTTTTTCTTATGCGCATGCGTATGATGGCGCAGCTGTCTCTTCTACCGACACATCCGTCATTCGAGCTTCGAGCGTAGGGAAATACTGACGTGTTATTTGCTGTGTGATGCTTAATATGATTTCCTGTGTGATATTTTTATTCATTATTCATGTAAATAAAGTGTGTTGTCCTACGATGGCTTCTTTACTCTAAATATCGGCCTCTGAACAACAAATGGTAGCAGAGCGTGGTTTTTGATCTAATTCGTTTCCCTTTCTTTCTAATTCTTCAATATCCCAAATTTCTAAGGTTTTATTTTTTTTCCCATATATTTACTACCCTTTAAAGATTCGTTAAATTTAACTGATCGTTCTTCAATTATTTTGTTACTTGCTATATCCTAAATACGATATCCTTTTCTTTCTCTAGTATATCCTAACATTATCCCTCTTTTCCCTGGTATGTCAAATTTGTTTCGCATTACTTTCGGAATGTGAAAGTATGCCACACATCCAAACCTTTTTAGATAGTTTAATTTGGGTTTTTTACCAGTCCAAATTTCTAAAGGAATTTTTTCTTTTCCTTTCCGGGGTGTTAAATTTGATACTTGAGTACTAAAATTAATTGCTTCTGCCCAGAATTTTACCGGAAGCTCACTCTCATGTAGTAATGTCCTAGCTCTTTCTAAAAGAACTCTGTTTGCTCGTTCAGCTTTTCCATTACTTTCACTGTTACATGGAATTGTTTTTTCATGAAAAATACCTGAATTAGCAAGATAATTATCTAATTGTTGATTTACGAATTCTAAACCATTGTCTGTTCTCAAACGTTTAATTCTTTTACCAGTTAAATTTTCATACTCAGCTTTAAATTTATAAAATGCGTCAAACACTTCACTTTTACTTTTAAGAAAATAAGTAAAACACATTCCAGAAAAATCATCCACTAAGATCATAAAGTATTTAGACCCACCAATTGATTCAGTTTGAACAGGGCCACATAGATCCGAATGAATTAATTCTAAAATTTCTGAACTCTGATTAATGTCAATATTTGGATGACTTTTTCTAGTTATTTTACTTATGTCACAAGTTTCACACTTAAAATCACTTACATCATTAATATCAATGTATTCTTTCATTTTAAGCATATATTTTGGATTTAAATGGCACAATCTACTATGCCAAAGTTCATAATTATTACCAGTACAATCATTAGCAATGCAAGATTCAGAATTATAATATGGTTCTAAATTAACTTCAAGCCTACCGTTATTCTTAAATGCTTTAAAAAGTAATTCATTACACCTACTAAAAACTAATACAGAATTATTCCTTGATTCAATTTTACATCCTTTATCCATTAAGGCAGTGAGTGACAATAAGTTATTTCTTAAATCAGGAATATAACTAACATTACTAATAGTTAAATTAATAAAACTAGAATTCTTTGTATTTATAGCTTTTGCTTTAACAGTACCAATACCTTCTGAATATATTTTTGAGTGTTTACCTGCCTGGTAAATTTCCCTCACCTCTGGTGTAATATTCTGAAACTAAAAGAAGTCTTTTGCCATGTGTCCGGTTGCACCACTATCCAGCAACCAAATTTTATCACATTCATCATTTTTTCCACGCGTAAGTTGAAGAGCAAAATCATTTTCTCTTTCATCAGAACGAGATGAAACGTTCACACTTGTAGGTTGTAACTTCATTCTTTCCTTGTTACCTTTGGATAACTCACTTTTTGGATTCTTGTTTGTGTAATAGCAGTCCTTCGCGATGTGACCAGGCCGTCGGCAAATGTAACAAATTCTTGGCTTATAGTTTTTATTCCTCCTTGATATGAACGCCCCTGCGTTGTTTCCATCAGGTCGTTTCCCATTCGTTGAATTGTGAACGGACTCTTCCTCACGGAGTATCTCGAGTACTTCATCAATTGTTTTTTCACTCTGAGTTTTTACAATTTCCCTAATTCGAGAGAATTTCCCACGAAGTCCACGGACTGTGTAAAACACCAGTTCCCGAGGAGATACATCTAGTCCTAGCGATTGACACTTAGTTGCTATTCCTCTCGCTCTAGCGATATAATCATTAGCCGACTCATGCAACTTCATTTCTAAATTTTTTAACTCATTACCAGCATCTATTTTTCGATCTTCGGCTTGTCCCGTAAATGTTGACTTTATTTTTTCCCAAAGAATTTTTGCATTCTCTTCTGTGGAGAACTGAAGTGCCTGTTGATCTGATAATGAAAGTTTTATATATGCTACGGCGTCAGCGTTTTTCTCATTCCTCAATCTTTCATCTTTCTCGTCTAAATTTTCTGGTTTTACTGTTGAGATTACCGAGTCAAGTCTTTTCAGTGATAAGGCAGCTTTAATTTTCAATGCCCATATAAAATATTTCTCTCCAGTTAATTCGGGAACGTTCCACTTCTCCATTTTTGGCTTCCACTAAGACAGTTTCGGTTTCGACTTGGTCTCTTATATCCAATTCTTCTTGACAAACCCACGGAGCTGCTACCATTTGTTGTTCAGAGGCCGATATTTAGAGTAAAGAAGCCATCGTAGGACAACACACTTTATTTACATGAATAATGAATAAAAATATCACACAGGAAATCATATTAAGCATCACACAGCAAATAACACATCAGTATCTCCCTACGCTCGAAGCTCGAATGACAGATGTGTCGGTAGAAGAGACAGCTGCGCCATCATACGCATGCGCATAAGAAAAAACGTTCGCTCGCCTCTACCCAACAAATAGTTTGGCGATTTTTTACGGCCTTCGAAACCGAATATTACCAAGAATTTATTATACTTATTTTTATATCTATAGAGAATACCATGGACCTAATAAGAAATAGACTAACCCAAACGGGTTTTCTTCCTCGTCTGAGGCGTTGCCGGCTGATCACATCCGGAGGAGGTAGGGACGACATGCAGAAATTTAACATTGGTTGCCTATTGCAGCGTGTATAATGGTCAAGAAAAAGCTGTCTGTAGCGCCTCATTTCACAAATTAGAATTTCTACATATTTTTAATTTTGAAATTGAGATTGATTTTTAAAAATTTAGCATATTTATCAAGCATCATTAACGTTCCAAATAATCATAAAGCTATTGCATGCTTTCAGGACTGGATATTTTTTTAGCTTTTCCTACGCTGTAAGGAAATTTATAACTACTTCTTTTAGAAAATAATATTTTAAATCTGAACTAACAGAAAATTTCAAACATGCAATTTTCTCTTGCAATTTTTAAGGTTTTTTTGGTGTAAATAAGTAAAAAATACTAAAATATTTAAAAACGAATTTTGGAAAGGTTTGTTTAAAATTCCCAATTGTGCTACTTTTTTAAAATTATAGTTGAGTATTATAGCACAATTTCTATAAAGAAATTTTATTTCAATTATATTTCATAATACATCATAGTGATAAACACTTTTGACTCCTTAAAAAGTTTTATACATTTAATTCTAATATTAAAATTGGATTTAACAGTAATAATTAATTTTGCTTGCATTTTATAGTGATTATTTTTTTTAAATTTATTTTTAGTTCAGCGTAAGATTTTTTTTTTATTTACTGTTAATTTAATTTATTAGCCCAAAGTGGCGGTAGCCTAGAAAGGCGTTAGTTTCGAAGCGGCATTTTGCGCTATTTTACTATAAATGTCCGTGTCTCTTTGCAAATTGTTGTTACCATATATTATCTCCCTGTATTATATGTAAAGAAATTAAATAATGAAGAATCTGCATGACTACATGTATGTTTCTCGCACTGTGACAAAAACAACGGTATCTAGAGCCATCAAATTTTGAATAATCTCCACCCGAAGATGGGCATCTGGACGGCCGAATTTCGAATTTGTTTTAATCTTTTTCATATTTTGTAAAACTTTAAGGAATTTTTGATTAACAAACTCAACGAGTTCAGAGCGAGCACTGTACGGAAAATAACAGTTTTATCTCCAGTGCGGAAATTCTAAAGATATGCTGCTTTCAAATGTATGTGGTTTACGGGCGAAGAACATGATATTCAATGAATATAGGTAACACACAAAACTTTAAAAAAAAGGTCCTTTTGCGCTTGGTCCTTCTGAGTGCTTCCAGATTTTATTTTATCTTTTTTTTTCTTTCATTACGCTCAGAAAAATTTAATGCTCGGAATTTTATGAATTATTAAAATAACTAATTCACTTTAATGTTAATAATTTAATGGTCATATAACCAAATAAATATGATCGTTTTGTAATGTTATTATAGGTTGGATAATCACTGCCTGAAAATAATCATTAAATTAAAAAAAAATTATCAGATCTTGTTCAATTTTACCTTATTTATTTCAATGCATCGCGTACTATCAATCTTATTTAATTTTAATTTATTTTTACGCAAAATTAAGTTCATAAATTTTGTGCTTAGAGTTTTTACCGTTTTACCAAAGTAAAGACGTTTGTACAAAAACTAAGCGTGAAAAAAATGCGCGAAATGCAGTAAAAAGTGCTTTAATGAGATATATTAAATCCTATTTGGAAAAAACTGTGGATTTCATAATCTCATCACTATATAACGTATCACATTTAATAATTAAAAAGAGTTATGTGATACAAACGCCGTAAAGTAAACCAGGTCGTCCCTACTCTTTCTTGCCCACATGTCGGTGACGCGTGTCCCGCCCACTGGGTTAGTCTACCTCTTATAAGGTCCATGGAGAATACATTGTGACGTCACAATGTCACAATTTCAGTCCCACCAATTTATGGACGTCGCTTAGCTCCGCCTTCGCAACTTTCGTTCCCCCCCAATCCATGGAGGTAGGAAGTAAGATGGAGTCGCCCTAAACAAGTTTCTCCCCTGTACTCTGCTCTGAAGCACCGGCGATCCCTACGTGGTGACCAAAACATTGGGTCATTTACCATTGAGTTCTATGGGATTTGACGCGTTCGGATGTAAATATTTTGTAATTACGTCGTAAATATACATATAAATGTATATATTTTCTTTTTCTACAACACTTCAGAGTCCTAAGTATGTGAAAACTTTTAAATCGAAAAATGTAAGTCAATTTATAATTAATGCTCTATTCGGTTCATTTTAAATTAGAGAATTATTAGGAAGTATTTCGATAATTCCTAATAATTAAGTAAGTGTTAAATAGTACTTGACTTTCTCTGAACATTTCTGAAAGGGAATAAAATAAGTTTTTTTTAAGTATTATTTAAAACTTGTAACTGAGTTATTATAAAATGTAAGGGGAATAATTCTTTTAATTATACTTATCAGATTTTTTTTTACCCTTCATTTCAATAATACATATTCCAAAACTCTTTATTACGTTCTTAAGTGCGCATCTCATAGCATTTGCTTTACAATACCTTTTAACAGATTGCTTTCCAATACGAACAATTCTTGCTTAAATAGTTTTATAATGTATTTATCAACAGGATTTCAATTTATGTTTACAATTCAATGTTAATGTTATTATATATTTAGATAACATTTATAATCATTATAAATTAGATACATTTAATAATTAGATTTCTTAACAGTACTTTCACAGTTGTTTATAAGTGAATAAATTCTTCATTTCAAATGCATTTATAAATAATTTAATGAATATTTAAGTATTTTGTCAAAGGCAGATACATGCTTTTTGCAAGCACATGCATAAATACCCATACATATTTCCTATTTTTCATTTCCGGCATGTGCAAATCTTTAATTTCTGTGCATTCACTATATTTTTCGTGTAAAGTAATTTACACTAATTTAGCATACACCCGAAAGTTTTACATAAAAAATATATATGAATATAATTTGAATGAAAATTATAAGTATTATTTTTAATACCCACTCAAAGGTCAGTTTTCTTCAAAATTCCTCCACGATGGCCTCTCTTCTTTAGGCAGATAGCCCTTGCATGCGTTACTCTATTTAATAAAAACTTAATCTGACCTATGTGCCTAATTACAAATATTTTAACATACATAATTTTATATTTATAAAACGTGTAAGCCCAAAGTGATTATTTTTCAGATATATAAAATTTAAACGATGGGTTTAAAATGAGCAGCAGTAAAGCCTCTCCTTTAGAAAATTTTAAAAGGTACATGTTACAATAATATATGGATGTGAAAAAAATTTGTTTTATTTAAAACATTTTGACTTTTGGAAAATAAAATAAAAGTAGCGAATACTCTATCAAGGGTATCGAAAGACGTATACAATTTTAAATGTACCGTAAGGTATTTTTCATTCTTTAAGCATAACATTTTTCTTAAAATCTATATTTTTGTAATGCAACAGCTTATAATTTTATAAAACAAATTCATAATCAAAATCGCTGTTGTTAGTTATCAAAAAATAACCAAGATGTGATTTTTGCGTAAATGTCACTAAACTATACAAATTGCTATTATCCACCACACTATGAATGTTTCTTTCATGCGAAACTGTCCCTTTTTCGATTTCTATGGAACTGTCGTGTGTCGAAATACTATCAGAATCTTGTCAAGCGAGCTTCTGAATGTAAACAAAGAACACCCCATCTGGTGACCCAAGCTTCAAAGCAGTGCTTCACTTTTAGCGCGGGTTGGCCCCTCCTCCCTTTCCTACCTCCCTGCCCCAATCAGTTGAAAGGACAAAACAAGTCCCTGAAGATTTAAAAGAAGAAATCCTTATTAAATATTTTGGGAGAGAAGGTTACTAATTTAATGGTATATGTGAAGGAAGAAGATATTAATAATTACGATAAACTTAAGTCTATAATATTAAAGGAATTTCACCAAATCATTTTCGTTCTACGCAAAAATTGTCATCTGAGAACTTTGAACAGTTCGTATCAAGGTTAAGTGCAAATTTTGAATATTGTTGTCAGTTGAGAAATTTAATAGATTTTAAATCGTTATGTGATCTTAACGGTTTCGGATAAAATATTCAGTGAACTTGATCGTGAATTAAAGACCCATATAGCAGTATTAAGTTCATAAATTTTTTGCGTAGAGTTTTTACCGTTTTACCAAAGTAAAAATTTTTGACCAAGAATTACGCGTGAAAAAAATGCGCGAAGTGCAGTAAAAAGTGCTTTAATGAGATATATTAAATCCTATTTGAAAAAAAACTGTGACTTTCATAATCTCATCACTATACAACGTATCACATTTAATAATTAAAAGCATTTATGTGATAGAAACCCCATAGGTTTCAGTGTTAAAATAAACCACATCATCCCTACTCTTTCTTCCGGACATGTCGGTGACGGGCGCCCCGCCTACTGGATTAGTCTATCTCTTATAAGGTCCATGTCAGAGAGCTGATTACATCACGCATAGAATTAAAATTATTTAAATAATCATACATAATAAAATCATTTTTAAAAAAATGCAAAATTAAATTGTATTTTAATATATAACAGCCATAAATAATGTTTAAAACATTAGATTAAATTTATAAATATTAAAACCAATTACTTTTAAAGTAAGGTTAATTCATTGATTACATCACCCACAACATAAAATTATATAAAATATAAACAATAAAATTTTTATTTCAAATAAAAATGCAAAATTAAATTGATTTTTAATATTTAGAAGCCATAAATAATAATTAAAACACGGAATTTATGCATAATAAAACGCATTATTTAAAAAATAAGATGACAACAAAGTATCGGTTACCATAAATAACTTGTCCAGCAATGGGTTTACCATTAAGTCATATCGCTCCCAAAAAAAAAAAAAAAAATTCCAAAATCCGTGTAACCGTCTACCAAAGTAATTTTAAACGGCTCTCAGTAAATGAGCGAGTTGAGATAATTAAACAAAATAATCTTTGGTTCAAATGCTTTTCGTCAGGGTGTAATGCAAAAAAGTTTAGAGCCATAAATTGTTTCTGTGGGAAAGCTTATCACGCTATGATTTATTTCCCTAAGCAAAATAGCTCTTTCGAGAACAGAGAATGCTGACGCCGTACAAACTCAATATGCAATTCTACAGTCAAGCCCAATACATAAATCATCTGTGCTGTTAACTCGCTTGCAGTGCATAGCTCGTTAATAAAATAAAATTCAATAAAATGACGCGCATTTTATGCGATAGTGGCTCCGAAAGAAGTTGGTGTACAAAGTCTCTTGCAAATTGCTTAAAATTAAAATTAATTAGAAAAGAAAGGTCGTCAGTTTTTTCCTTTGGTTCAGCAAAGCCTGCCGGGAAATTATATGAAGTAGTAGCATTAAAATTATCTAGTAGATGTAACCCTAATCAGTGTATTCAAATTGAAGTACTAGTGGCTGATACTATTACAGCGGCATCTGCTTCTGTCCTAAATGACGAAATGCAAAATATGTTATGCGGTCCCGCGGATTAGTCTTAGCCGACTGTTGCGACAGTAATATAAAGATTTAGATATTAATTGGTGCAGATGAGTTTTGGCAGGTTATTGAAGCCTCTTCTTTCGAGAAAAATAAACCAAGAAATTACTTGATTTTTGGGTTTGCTTTACAGAGAAGTCAAGATACGAGCCAAATGTTAAGACTGCGGTTTCAACAAATTTTTGTGTAGTCGCTTCAGATGTTCAGGTATTGTGAGAGCTCGATGCTTTAGGAATTAAAGAAAAAGAAGAATTAAATGTAGTTTATAAAGCTTTTATAGATGAATTTGAGAAAAATTTAAAATTCGTGTATGAGATATATGGAACTGATTTATTATGGAAGTTTAGCTACGATGAATTAGGAAATAATTATTTTTTAGCTAAAAAGTGGTTGGATGAGTTAGAAAGGGATTTTTCTAAAAATGATTGGGTTGCTAATGAGTATAGGGAAATAATAAATAACCAAAAACAAAATGGAGTTGTTGGGGAATGTGAAAGGGATGAGCATGAGTATTTTATGTCTCATAGATCAGTTGTTAGGGAAGATGTTATGTTATCTTATATTATGTAGAAGTGAGGGGGCCATCTAATATTTACCCTAAATAAGTAGGTATTAGCCCCACACACTAACTAGAAAACAACATTCTGGCATCATTCCTCGAGTCGTGATGGAAATTGTGATTCCAGTAAGCACTACAAATATTGCAACCGGCAGCAGCATCAACGGTACTCCTACCTTTCAGCGTTAAATTAACTCAAGAAAAAGGGATTAAATTACATGATATACATTGCGATATACATAGTTGTGCAGGTGCATATTTGAAGATGTTATCTATTGTAGTGGGTACAGGCAACATGTTTCAGGACATTGTATGTTGCATTAGAAACAGGCGTAATGTTCCAACGTTACAAATCATTTTTGTAAACATGATCTGTTTACTATCAGAATTAATTAAGAACTATAAAATTGTTTACAAAGCTTACATTTAAGAACTGTTTTAAAGTTGTGCTGAAACTTTAACAGCTCAATTATGACGATTCATTATGTGCTGTAAAGTATGTTTTTGTGTTAATTGATTTTCAAAAATTACATTATTGTCTAGCAGTACATTGTTATTTGAATGTAAAAATTGATCATGACATTATAAATTGTGGTGGCTAGAAGCAACTTATTTCTAGTATCTAGATCGGTGTCCGCCGATAACATCGCGGCAAAAACATCGCGGACGAGAACGTCGCGGAGAAAACAACGCAAGGCGAAAACGTCGTGCTACAAAACATCGTGGGAGAAAACATCGCAGTTCTAAAACATCGTGGTACAAAACATCGTCGTCGAAAATAAAGCGGTCCAAAAACTTCGCAGTTTAAAAACATCGTCGTTGAAAATATCGTGGTAAAAAATAAAGTATCTACAAATCATCGCATGACGATAACATCGCAGACATGCTTTTTTCAGGCTTTAATAACTGTAAATGGATATTCCCATAATGATTTGTGAGCGCAAGATGTAAAGAAGGATAATTTTTACTTTCATATCTTTTATTAAATATTAAATTTTTGCTGAGAAAATAAGAAGAAAACTTAAGCATAGAAAATTAATGCAACTTATAGCACTTAATAGAATTTTAAATCGACATAGTTAAGTAACAAAGACCATTAATAAATCATTTTTTATAAAGATTTTACAGGTAATTTTTCATAAAAAGTATAATCTATTAAGTTGCATTTAATTTTCTATGCTTAAGTTTCCTTCTTATATTTTCAGCAAAAATTTATTAGTTAATAAAAAAAAATGTGAAAGTTAAAATTATCCTTCCTTACATCACTTGCGCTCACAAATCATTATGGGAATATACATTTACAGTTATTAAAGCCTGAAAAAAGCATGTCTGCAATGTTATCGTCATGCGATGATTTGTAGATACTTTATTTTTTACCACGATATTTTCGACGGCGATGTTTTTAAACTGCGAAGTTTTTGAACCGCTTTATTTTCGACGACGATGTTTTGTACCGCGATGTTTTAGAACTGCGATGTTTTCTCTTTGCGATGTTTTCTCCCACGATGTTTTGTAGCACGACGTTTTCGCCTTGCTTTGTTTTCTCCGCGACGTTTGCGTCCGCGATGTTTTTGCCGCGATGTTTTCGGCTGTAACCATCTAGATCATGCCTACAATCATGACTTGTTTACATCATTTGTTTTACAAATAGCTGTTAGAATTAGAAAAGAACATAAAGTAATAAAAAAAGACATAAATAAATAAGTCTGAAAACAAAAGGAAAAATAGCTTCATCTGCATACTTATGCGTACTACGTACTTTTAGATATATTTGCATACATATGCTGATACATTGCCAATATATTTTTGTCAGTTCATTGTATGCAATTACGTGTGTTTTTAAATTAATTAGTGTACATGAATTACATTCTATGATACATTACATTGTTGATACTTTTACCAACTCAATGCTGGCTATTTATTATATGTGTTCACTTATCAGGATTGGATTGGATTATTAAATTATGGCAAAGCACACGAGGGCTATCTGCCTAAAGGGAGGGATGCCTTCGTGGAGGACTTTCTAAGGAAACTGGCTCGTATACACGTTACACATGGGGAAAACCACGAAAATGCCCATGCAGCCAGCCCGTTCGCGGGATTCGAACCTCGGACCGAACTACAAGAGTTCAGCGACTTTACCGCTCGGTCACTGGTGGGCACCTCACTTATCAGGTAATGTGACCTTATGGTACATAGAAATGTAGGGGGTCATCTATTATTTATCCGAAGTAAACAGGTAGAAGCCCCTTACTCTACTTGTGAGTGACCTATTTTGTGCTTCATATGGTTTTCGATGCTTATTTCTTTCCTATAAAGCGTACATTATATCTGCCCGCGTACATTATATCTGCATTTAATTGCTTTATTTTGCTATTGCTGGAGCATTTCTTTGAAGCTTAAATTACACTACATAGCTCTTGACTTCTACCAGCCAAAAAGTTAATAACCTTTGTAATTTTATTCCTCAAGTGCTTGTTCTTAACTGCATATATTAGAAATGGGAATAAATCCTCTTCTGAATTTGGCTTCTTTAGATGAAGGGAATCTGTAAATGGGCAGGAAAATAGATAATGTTCGGTGTGACCCTTTGCACCACATACACAGGAGTCTGATGAAGAGAGATTTCTTGCATAGATGTACGTGGGAAAGGGACCGAGCCCCGTGATAAACCACGTGATATGTCTGGAGAGATGGATTGGAGGAGAGTCAACTTTAGGGAAGAGGTTGTAAACTCTTCTCCCTGTATTTGCAGCGTCCCACCATTGTTGACATAAGTCTTTAGTTGTGATCTGGTGTTTTAGTCTGAGGTGAGAAGCTGGCCAGGGGATACTTATTTTCATGGCATTGATTCCCTGTGCTGCCTCCTTGGCTAATATGTCAGCCTCTTTGTTTCCCTTATGACCAACATGGCCATTGATCCAGATTATAAAGAAATGCTGGCTTTGGGCATTGGAGGACTTTCTAAGAATTTCCTGAGCTAATGGTGATCTATTATTTGTGTTCGCGAGTGCATGCATTGCCGAGAGACAATCTGTATAGATGTAAGTCCTTGGAAAATGATGATGTGTGCTTACGTTGATTGCCTGCAAAATCGCAAACATTTCCGACTGATAAACGCTATTCTCTTTGTCAAGTTGGAACTTAAGTCTTTTGTGTCATGGTCACTGAGATATATTTTTATAGCACATCCTTTTCTGTTGTTTATGCCAGAACCATCAGTGTAGATCTTCGGAAATAATGCTTGGTATCTATTCTGCCTTATGCATAGGGTGATATTATTTCGGCTAGCTGGGTATCTTTCATATGGATAGGTAGCTGGCAGCTACCTATCTATACCATATCATTTACCATATACCATCTCATTTTAATTTTGCAGTCTTTTCTTAGCTGAAGAACTGAAGCCTTTGCATGTTCCTGCTCTGTAACAAAGAACAAGGGCATGATGCTGTTGAGCTGAAACAGTGCAGCATTTGAGGTTGTTCTGTAAGCTCGGGAATAATTTAAAAGAAAGGATGGATTGGAGTTGTTTTTGTCTTCTCACCGTCATTGGTGACGCCCATATCGCTGCACCATACAGTGATATCTTTTCTATATTAGTGTTATGCAATAGCTTTTGTATTTGGGGCTTTAAGTCCTATCCGACACCTTGCATTCTTTTCAGGTTGTTAGCTATACTGAGCGCCGCCTGAGATAATCACTCACCTGCCTTTGTTGTAAAAGTCTTACAGTGTTAATAGTCATCCTAGCAGAAGGGAAAATTTCCTCCGTGTAAAAATATACATATAAATATTACATGGGCATACAAGGCCTGTGTATAAGCATGGATATGTTGATTACAATCATTGTCTTGTACAAGTTACATATGATAGATACATAAAATCATGACAGCTATGTGTACATTTAAACATCATATGAATTCATATTTACAATACTTTTACTGAGATAATCAAATTAAACTTGTAATTCATTTACACATTGACTGGATTTTCAATATCATTTAAACTGCTTTACAATATTATTTTTATCAAGTACATACAAACTGGATGCTTACATTACAATAGTTTTGCTCTTACAGTCCTGTTATTATTCTACGAGGTGAGCTAGTTTCCTAGTGTTGATATTCAGTTGTTGTAGCATTTTGAATTGCTATTAAAATTATGCTGCGAAGATACAAATCTCAAGAGAGGGGGAGAATTTCTTAGTATCTTGCTGAGCAAAGCCTGATTACCTCCTCTATTTTAGTTTTCGTCTGATTGTTGCCGCGGGTATTCTCCGTCCATTGCAGCCAGTAGCTTGGACACCCTGCAGATACTGATTTATCGCATACAATATACATGCAATACACGCCGCCAAATGAGAAGGCATTTGCTATTTATACAGATGGCTCAAAGACGGAGAAAGGCACAGCCTTCTGTGTACTCCAAGAAGGAGAAGTGGTTAAAACTTGGGAAAGACGACTGGCAGACAAAAATACCGTCTTTCAGGCAGAGCTTCTTGCATTAAAAGCAGCCATCAATTTGGCAAAATATCAATTAGGATTAAAGGTCAACATATATAGCGACTCTGCCTCAAGTTTGGAGTCCATCCGAGGGCACAAGACAAGGAGTCCTTTGGTGCAAGATATTCAGAAAATTCTTCTAAGTATCCCACAAGATGACAGACCTATCCTGATCTGCGTTCCAGCTCATTTGGGTATTACTGGCAACGAAGCGGCGGACTTGCTTGCGAAATCTGCTGCCAATGACTCCAGTAGATTGGAAAACGCAGTAAGTGTTCCGCAGTCCTATTTAAAAAATAACGCTCAATAGTCTTTTACAAGAATGGCAGAAAGCACAGGGAGAAGAACCTACAAGTTCTTTCCAAAAGTCACGTTCTCAGTTAATACATACAGCGGAGCACAAACTCAATTCTACACTGGCCATGGTCTCTTCCCACATTATCTTAAGAGATTCGGCATACGAGCATCAGATTTTTGTGAATGTGGTGCTGTAGATGATGCAGATCACTTCCTCTTCAACTGCCCACAAACCGATAAACTGCATTTAAAAATGCCAAGCAGTGTTAGCTATATTGAAGGTTTTCTTCTTAATTTGCTGTAGGTGCTCGATGAAGTTAAGTTTATTATCTATTGTAATTCCAAGATATCTTAAGGATTTGACTATTTTCATTTTGTTGTTGTAAATGTGGAATTTCGGGAATCTAATTATTTTTTGAGAAGGATTATGAAGTATCATGGCTTGAGATTTTTCCTGTGATATGATTAGTTTTTGGTGCTTGCAAAGTTCATTGAATTTTTCCAGAGTGGTATTAATATTGGCCTCCAGTACTTGTCTAGAGCTTCCACTGATTACAAATGCTGCATCATCAGCAAATGCAATGCAGTTTGTGTGGTCTGGCCATTGATGTTGTACTATTTTGTTAAATGCTAAATTAAAGAAATCAGCGCTAAGACAAGAACCTTGCGGACAGCCTCTTTTTTGGTTTCTCTCAATGGTTCTGCTGTTGGTTATTATTATGCTCTTTCTGTTGGATAAAGAGTTCTGGAATACTTTAAATAGGTTGTTCGGGCATTTGATTTCTTTAAGTGTGCCTAATACCTCATCTTATTAACCTGGGCGTTAGGGTTTTTCCCGAGTAAAGTCTACCAACAGCCGCATTATCCGAAAAGACTGTTACTGGCGCTTTGCCGAAATAAACTCGAAATTTGTGTACAGCCATTAATACGGCTAATGTTTCTCTCACTGTAGCTGTATAATTCCTTTGCGTAGGGTTCAAAGTTTTACTAAAAAATGCCAAAGGCTCATTTTGCATGCAAAATGCTCATTTTGCATGAGAACAGCACCTACAGCATAGTCCGACGCATCTGCTTCAATTTCTAAGTTTTCGTCCCCCTCTGGGAATTTCAAAACAGGGGCATTGATTAGCGCTTCTTTGAACCTTTCAAATGCAGTATTTGCTTCTGTTGTCCACGTGAATTTTCTTTTCTTTCTTTTAATTACTAACAAGGTTTCAACAATATTAGCAAAATCTTTTATGAACGACCGATAATAAGAACATAACCCAAGGAAAGAAGAAAGTTTCTTGGCGGTGTAGGGAGGTGGGAAATTCTTGATGGCTTTTATTTTTGAATCCTGAGTTTCTATACCCTTTTGCGAAATTTTATAACCCAGATATTTAAGTTCTTTAGTTGCGAACTTGCATTTTGATGCATTAATTGTAAGACCGGCCTCTTTTAATAATTTAAAAACTTCTTCTAAGTCTTTAATATGTTGTTCCAACGTACTACTCGTTATAATTATATCATCTAGATAGATTAAAGTCGATTTTCCTAGGACAGGCTTTAGAACAATGTCCATAGCTCTCTGGAATGTTGACGGGGCCCCACACAACCCAAAGGGCATGCGTAAAAATGTATAAGTGCCCGATTTTGTTATAAACGCGATTTTATGTGTCTTCGGGTCTCATAGCTATTTGTTAGTAGCCACACGTTAAGTCCAACGTAGTCATGTATCTTGTAGAATTAATCTTTCTAATAATTTTCTCTATAACCGGCAAAGGGTAAACTGGGAATTTAGTAACACTATTAAGTTTTCTGTAATCGAAAGCAAACCTCCAAGCCCTTTTATCTGAAGGAGGAAACTCTTTCTTTTTCCTACATAGTACGACTGGGCTCGGGTACTCACTATTTATGCGCGTTATTATTTGGTTCTTTAAAATTTCCTGAATGTGTTCTTCGATGATTTGCTCTTTCTGTTTATCATAGCGGTAAGGTTTAGTCCTGCAGGGTTTGTCGGCAGTTAACTGTATATCATGCGTAACAATTTGACAGTTACCAGGCCTTCTGAAAAGAAATTCGAAAAAGTACTCACCACTTGCTTTGCTGGATGGCTTGCTGGATGGTCATTCAAATGGCTAAGGTCGACTTGAAGTTGTTCCACTGGCTCCACCACCCTCCGATCCATCTCCAGCACAATAGAACTTTCCTGAAAATTGAGTTTGGCCTCCGCGGCTTTTAAAAACTCCATACCTAAAATAAGTGGACTTTGCAAATTTTTTCCTACAAAAATTAATAATTTAAAGCTTTCGTTTTGAACTTGTATTTTTGAAGATAGTTTTCCAATACAATGACAAGTTTGACCTTGCGCTGCTATGATTTCTGTGTTTTTATTTTAAAATAATCGTAACTTATTAAAATTCTTCTTAAAAAAAGTATCACTCATAAAATTACCTTCTGCTCCTCTATCGATGAGGGCTTCTACTGGTACATCGCCAACCAGGACTTGTATAATTGGTAATTGTGAGTTTTTTACGACGACCGTATTTAAGTATCTTCTTGAGGGCTTTTTTGAAACTTTCGGGGTCTGGACCCTCGCTTTTACAGGCCCCTCTACTCGTTTAAAGCTTTCATTTCAACTTCTGCCTTCTGGGTACGCGGACGGTTGTTTTCAAATTTCCTTTTTGGGCCTTGACCTTCGAGCTTCGATGAGTTAGCTTGATAGTTCTTTCCCCCATAAGAGCGATTTGCGTTTCTGGTCTGCTCATTTGAAGATTGCCTTCGGAGACCTTGAGAATACGATGCCCCTCTAGCTTTTTCCGCTATTCTACGATTTTGGAACTTGACCGCCAACTCGAAGAATTCCTGCAATGTGCTTGGGTTTCGAATTTCGAAGTAATCTTGAACAGCAGGTGGCAATCTTGGTAAGATTATTTCAATAATCTCCGCGTCGGGTTTCTTCCCATACTGCATATCCGTCAGTTTAATTTTTCGCAGATTAAAGTCCGTCAACTCTTCTATATTCCGTTGATAAAAACTATATAGTTCGGCTTCTAGCTTTGCTCGGTCTTTCACTATGGGAAAGGCCTTTAATAATGAATTTTTGAAATTTTCAAAGGTATATGTTTGGCCTCCGAATTCCCCTAATAAAAATTTACCTATATTCTTCCACCACAGTGAGGCCTGTGTTCTTAGTGCAGATGTGGCAATGGCAACTTTTTGTCTTTCAGGCACAGGGTTGAGCTGGAAATGGTTTTCGAGACCTTCTAAGAATATTGCCACCGAATTTTTTCTGTCGAAATTGACGTTTGGCTTGATTGATGCTCTCATCGTCTGGAACAAGTATCCAAATCCTTCCAGTTGGCTTGCCATTTCTTGTTGTTGGACTTGTCCAGAAGCTTCCATCCAGTTTTCACCCATTTCAGTTCGACAAGTGTTCGGGAGCCAATGGGGTGTTGCGCGGCCCCCACCTACACGCAACAATAGTAGTGACTGCTATGAACTGGAAAACACACAAAATTCTTAAGAAGGGTTTAACTCCCTTTTTATTCTACTTTAGAAGTTACAGATGCGTGCACTTGACGCTCACAAACTACGCCGACCCGGCGGTAAAATAAAAATAAGAAACTAAAAATGAATAATAACAAGTTACTACCTACGAGGCTCTCTAAACGTAACTAACCTAACCGCGTTCTAAAATACAGCTGATATTTCAGCAAACTTTCTGAATATTAAGTTGAAAGATTTAACTATATGCCGAGGCAAGCACACAGGCCGAAACGCGCGGTTCTTCAAATTCTACCTAGCCACCTTCACGCTCGTGAAGCATGAAAGCACACCTACGAACTCGTTTCTCTTCTATTTAACTCAAAATACTTCCGCTGACAATTTGAATACTTGCGTGTTCTACTAAAATTTACATACTCTGGCATTAGCAATTCCAGGGTAAAGTAAGGCTTGACAGGAAAGATAGTTTAAACTTAAAATAAATGTTAGTTAAAATAAATATAAACCCTACAAGCGCTTTGTTGTTATACTTACTGTCTGTGCGACAAATGCATATGATATTAATTTGTGGTCTGAAATTACTTCATCTTGCATGACCGGCCAGTTCATGATCCTGTGGGCCAAAGCATTATTTGCAAGCTTCAGGGGGGTTACCCTTTTCCAGAACTAGTTTGGAATGTCGGGTGGGGCAGAATCTTCATTTATTAATGCTAGATTGTAACTATTAATAAAATCTTAAACTTCTATTTCCCTTTGGTCAGTACGAGTGTATTCCCATATTTGGTTATGGGAATTAAAATCTCCTCCAATGATGTGGAGGGAACCGGGGGTCTGTTGATGATGTTACCTACTTGGTTAAAGTTTGTAGATAGTTCCTCTGCTGGAGAACTATAGAAAGAGGTGATGAGCAGTTTTTCCTTTGAAGTGTTTAAGGCTATTGTTACTAAATCTTTAGAGGCAAATATTGTTGATGGGGACCAATTCTTATTGTAGCATAAGAGCTGGTCTTATTGAATTTTCTTTTTCGTCTTGGTGTTGGATTAAATTCTAGCTTGACGGAATAGCGACAACTTTACCTCTTCCGCAGTAAGGCTCTTGAACGAGCACTATATCATAATGGTGTTCTGCCAAGAAAAGTTCGAGTTTTGCAGATGATGCTTGAGCTCTTTGGAAATTAATTTGAAGAACCTTGATTTTAGGTGCATTGTTTCGCTTTACTGAATGTGGTTGAAGGGAGAAGAGTCATTGTTTTGCTTACTCGCTACTTTTTGCTTCCTTAGTTTGATGTACCGTAGTCCGTTCTTTCCTTGATCTTTTTATTTCACGATATCGTCACGATTTCTTTGATCTTTTTATTTCACGTTCCGTTCATCGGGTAGGTCGACGCGAATGCAGCATGATTTATATTAAAAACGCTGTCATTCACATATTGAAAAGTTTGCAGTTAATGCAAGTTGGAAACTCTGCAATTCTTAATATTATGCTGTCGCCCACAGAAGGCACAGTACTGTCTGTGTGGGCAGTCTCGTGCAGTGTGGTTGAAGTCTTGACATGTAAAGCACCTTTTAACGGCAAAATATTCAGTGATTCGGTGCTCTCTCCAACCACTGAAGATTTGTTTTCTTTCCATCATTAACTTGAATGTTAATGGGGAGCATTCAATGATCCATTTTATCGCATTGTTTCGTTTAACGTTTAATTTAAATACTACTTTAAAGTCATTGTTTGTTATGGGAAAATTGTTATAATAATATGCATTTTCTCTGCGGTTGTCCGGTAAGGGATGTTACTAAATGCACACTTTGGTGTTCTTCTCTGGAGAATTTTCGTATTAAATTTTTCGTGGGTGTCTTGAATTTTGTCTAGAGACTCATATTTCTTCTAGTTTCTTCAAGCTATTCCTCGGATTCAAAAGTATTGGCAATTTCTTCGAGTTGTTCTTCGTTTTCGATATTTGCGATTTGTTCGCTATGCAAAAAAGACGATGCTATGTCTCTTTTTGCTTAAACATGGCTTCATAAGGACTTTGGCGTATTCCTTCGTGGTATGGCAAATTGAACAAAGGGTAAACCTTCTGTCCATTTATTTGTATCGTTATCGCTCATCCATGCAGTTGTATAACCTGCTAAAAATGCCCCATAGAAACCATTAAAACTTTTTATGGGTTTCTATTGACTTTTAGTGGTTTCTGTTGGTCTTTGTGGGTTTTTCTTACTGGTTTCAAAATGACCCATAGAAACCAGTAAAACTTTCTACTGGTACCTATAGAATTTTTGATGCTCTCTACTGACTTTTATTGGTTTCTATAGATCTCTGTGGGTTTTTCTAACTGGTATCAATTGACACCCAATCAATGTCAGAACTTTCTACTGGTTTGTATTGATTTATATTGACTTTTACTAGTTTTCTAACTGGTATCAATATAATAATAAATTTTCTGTTGGTTTATGCTATTTTTCTATCTGACGTTAACAGACTTTTGTAAACAATAAAATTAACGGCATGAAAATATTATCTCTTTAAGACCATCAGAGTAACCTGGAAACGCAGGCGGTCGTTTTAAGAGAGGATTTTACTAAATATGCTTATTTATTTGATTAAAATTTTTTTTTCGAAAACAATAACAGTAATCATATACACCACACACAACGAGGTCTCTCTAAGGCTGCTATCACACGTCGGTTTGTTTCGAAAGAACAACTGTTTGGAAAAATTTTTCTGCTTTGTCACAACAGCCAATCACCACAGCTCGCTTTGGGGTTAACACAGGGAAAACTGGATCTTCATTACAAACAAGCTAACAGCATTCGGCGCTGATAGCTGATTGGTTGAAAACGAACAACTTG
This sequence comes from Stegodyphus dumicola, assembly GCF_044657685.1. Taxonomy (NCBI): domain Eukaryota; kingdom Metazoa; phylum Arthropoda; class Arachnida; order Araneae; family Eresidae; genus Stegodyphus; species Stegodyphus dumicola. Next base: position 139,407,710 of record NC_140771.1, on the reverse strand, counting down.
CAACTTTTTTCGAAAGGAAGGAAAAAGTCGCACGTCTTTCTTTCAATAGTAAAGCAGGCAGGAAAATTGTCCGAAACAGTTGTTCGTGTGAAACAAACGCCGTGTGATGTGGGCCTAAGGCCACCAGCCGCTAATAAAAATTCATCTTTGCAAGGGTCGCCTTAGAGAGGTGATGCTCAATACCAACATATATTCACGTTCTCAGAAATACGTTTAACTTTTAGAGGTGGTCGTCTTAGGGAGATTGCATCTACGAAATGAATCTCTCTAAGACGACCAGCCACACTTGCAGAATTTTCTTTGTGAATGGTTGCCTTACAGAGGGAATATTCAATATCAAAATATACTTATGTTTTCAGAAATACTGGTTTCTTTCAGAGGCGGTCGTCTTAAGGAGGTGGTTTTTGCTACGAGTTAGTTCTCTGAATACACACACATAAGCACTTTCATTTCTGATGTTACAAATAAACACCGGTATCAACCAACATCTCTTTAACGCGACCAAGTTCATTCACAATCGCCAAACTTTTCTCCGTGTTGACGCTGACGTGAGGAAAAATATTCCCCTTCCTCCCCCACTCTCAGAAGTTTCCCAAACAAGCAATATGGCGCCGTTTTAGTTGATGTTGTGCGATGGTGGTGTTATTTTCTTCGTGGATGTAGTAATGCAATATACAATTTACTATGATTTAACTGTATTACAAATTTTACTATGTTTTACTGTTTAGAAATTAGTAATAAATAATAATAAAATACCAGCAGTGACTATGAATATAAAAGCAAATACCACTGAAGCCATGCACGTGTAATCGTGTCTAATGTTTGAGAGAATTTGGCTGATGGCTGACTAGTTGTGAAATCGAGTTTCTGCGCGTGAAATTGATTTTCCATCTTTACCTTCATCCTGAAAAGCAATGTGCTTAAAGACTAAAAAGTGATAATTTCAGATATAATAATTTGGTTCAGTGTGTTTAGATCAGATGCAGAAATATAGTTTTTGCATTCTACTGAAACTGTATTTTGAAAAATTTGGTTTTTTTTTTTTATTTTATTTTTTTTTTTTTAATTTTTTTATTACAGTTTAGAAACACTTTTTAAAGCTTGCTCATGTAGATGCTTTATCATTTGAATATTATGAACTAATAAATTTGAGCATACCTTACTTAAAAATGATCTTGCATGATTCAATTTTCAATTTTTCGACTAATGTGATATGGCCGAGTAAAAAGAATGTTCTTTTATGTCTTAAGAATGTACTATATTTCGCGAGAAAAAAAGGTAAGTTTTATTAATGAAGTAAACATTGAAATATTTAATGTGTTTATTAAGGAATCTTTCCTCCACTACTAAAATTATGTGAAAATTTAGATGATCATAGTAGCTTACATTGTTTTTTCTTTTTGGTCTATTTTTCTTTAAAAGTATGAGACTAGAACCACATTTTTACATTAAATATTTTGTTAAAACACATATAATCATTTTTATGCATACTTTAATTTTCATTATTATTAGTTTGATGAAGAAAATTGTAAATGTGTTTTTCATAAATTGCTTTTGAAATAGAAATAGATTTATGAATAAGATTTATGTAATATTAAATGTACTAGTCTTGGGAATATAGAAAGTGAATTATTTATGTGAAAAAAATTACATTAAGTGAAACCTCATATAGTGGTTATTTTCTTAAATGACCACCTCTGATAATGGCAAATTTGTCAGAAACATAATTAAATAGCAGTACTTAAAAATCACTCATAGTTTTGTTAGGCTACAGGAAACTGGCATTATCTGGAATTGTGGAGTTGATTGTTTTAGGAAATTTTCACTGTATAATCAATGGATATAGGTGTAGTAATTTTTACGTGGGTATGAATTTTGCAAAAGTAATTGAAAGCTTTTACAAGACAATTAAAAACAAAGCTCTTCGGATCATGAGTCTTGTAAGGGCAATGTTTCAGCATTGCTTTCAAATATAGTTAGAGTAATATTTAAACATTATTTTCTTTCGTTAGTTATACTGCGGAAATGGTAGTTACAATTTTCTGCACTAAATTTATTTGTTTGTATAGATATTAACGTAAATAAAACTTTTTGTAAACAAATGTAACTATATGTGCTATATCCGCTTCATTGCAATGACAGTAATTTTAACTGCATTTGTATAAGGCTGTACAGAAGATTTATTTACAAGTATATTGCGAATTACTGCACTATATAAATTTCATTTGGCAATGTAAATACAGAAAATGCTCAGCATGAGGCATTTTTATATTATATAATTTACAGTCAAAAACAATAGTTACCTTTTCAGTACTTTAAATTTTACTATTTAGAATTTTTATGGTTCAAAATAATATTTGTATACACTTTCTAAAGTATTCTTTCTACAATAGAAATCTAAATAACTTATACCTAAAACACTGACTCAGATTTATTCCAATAATGCATTGCTTTAATTAAATTTATGTTCCTTTGAGATGATATATGAAAAACCTTTTGTAGTAATAAATTATTAATATATATAGATAAATGGTATTTTTATATATTTTTTTCGGGTAAAGTGCAGAATCGTCCACTTATTTATTTGGCGCTTTTTACAAGAGTAAAAAGAATTGGAATTTGTCAATTTTCTTTTGACTTTTTAAGTGAAAATAGGCCGATGTGTACATGAATAAAGTCAAAGGAGTGCGCAATGCCATTTTTGTGCAATTCTGGAGTGTTTTTTTAAGTGAAAATAGGTCGATGTGTACATGGATACCGAGTATGTGCAATTCTTAAAAAAGCGCCAAGCAGTGGGTGATTTTACACTTTCCCGATTTTTCTATAGGAATTTTGTTTCATTAAATTAGTTATTTAATAAAAAGATACTTATAATGATGTGTATATGAGTATAGTCATACTTATTCACATAGATGGAATTTTTACAGTACGAAAGTTAATTTTCTTTACATCAAGAACTACATATAGTATAAATACCCAATTATGTTATCAATTTTATTTATAGAAAATCTATGGAAGATTATATAGCACTAAAAGTGAGATACGGAATAAAATATTATACGCTATGAGATATTTTCTTAAATTCCCGAACTGTGCGTCGAATATTGGTATTTGTTGAGATTTGTAAATTTTTTAAAGTTCGTTTTGTAACAATATAATTTATTGTATTTTGGTTATTATTAAGTTTATTATATTTTATCTTCATGTTTCATTTATCTTCTGAGAGATGCAGGTAACATTCAAAGTATTGTAATAAGGTGTCGACACAGTGTTTGTATATTATTATTTCTTCACTACATTATATTCTAGGATTCATCCTTTCTTCCACGCAAAACATCTATGTGTATGTGTGTCATAATAAGCTGCAGGGTGTTACTATCAGTGGTAAGCGAGCTTTAAGGGGATAGAAAGTATGCTAAATTTGAACTCTATATTAAGTTTCTAATTTGCAAGTCCCTTATTCTTTTGCTTGCTTGTTAATAGTGTTTCTCTTCCTGAAAATTAGGCTTTCTTCTAGTTTTGTTTTTAAATTTGGTTTAGTGCATTGTAGGTAACTTAAAATTTAAGCAGATGCTAGAAAGTACCATCCCTTGCCAATACATTTCGCATTAGGTATCAAATTGTTAAACAAACTGATGTGATTAAATACCATTGTTTAATTTCCCAATTAAGGAACTGAAATGCAAATATATGCAGTGAGATACAGTACTATATGTATATATTTATAATCAAATCAATAATATATATCCACAGTCAAAGTAATGATTCGCAACCATCAAATGATATGTATATATATGTAATAGATTCTGTAGTCGAATACAAGCAGCTGAATCCGTAATGAACAGCAAGAATTTTGATGGCTTTGAGATGTTGTTACTCCAATCTACAATGAATAAGAAATTTGGCAGTCGAGGTAGATTTAATTCAACTTTTCTTTCAGCAAATATGTTGCAGCCACAAGCAAGTTGGTACATTATTTATGCCTATTCCAAAAATTTACATTTTTGATAAATGTGTAGTAAGAAACAAGGAGCAGACAGACTGCAATCCAGCTAGGCCAAAGCATAGAAAGCAAATGCGTTATGTTAAAGGGTAAAATCTTAATTCAGACCGAGTTAAATTTGGTTCTCGATGCATTTTTATTTTATAATTAATACTGCTGTAAAATTACTATTGGCTGTTTTAGTTCCTTTTAAAATATCAAATTATTTAAGAGTCATATGACAAGAATTAATCTCGAAATGATGCAGTGCAGAGAGATTACTATTTTTAGAATAGAGAAGGAAAATTAATTTTACGCAGCTAATTCAATATTTTTAATATTCTTTATTTTTCTTATATATATATATATATATATATATATATGTACATATATCATTCGATGGTTGTGAATCATGACTTTGATTAATATCTTTCTATTAATTTTATTTTCAAAATTATATAAAGGGAGTTTAAAATTTTGTAAAGAGAATTTATACAAATATTTTGCAATATGTTTATAGATATTGACGTGCATTGAGAAGGACAGGGGCTTGTAGGTTTCTGGATATTTTTAAAATTTTATTTATTCGCATTGAATTTTATTTAAAATTACTCTACATGTTTTCTCTGCCATTTAGTTCTGTACATTTCATCAGTGCTAATTATGTACTTCTGCTGGTTTATGTTTTTATGGAAATTTGATCTACAGTTCTATTTTTGTGTATTATTTTTATAGGGATTCTGTATATGGATACCCGTTCTATGTACGATTCTATCTATGGTTACTCCACTATGATATAATTCTATTGCTTTTGTTTATGGGTTTTTGTGTATTATTTAGTGCAGCGAATTTCCAAGAGGTACCTTTATTGGTCTGTGGATTTTTGTGTAGTGGTTTTTACAGAATTTGGCCTATGGGTGCCTTGCTTTTGTCTACCGGATTTTTACGAGGCATAGACCTACGGAATATCCATTTTTTAATAGAGATTTGGTGAATGGATATGCATAAAGTTCTGATTTCTGGCTATGGGTTTTTAGTGGGATTTCGTTTATAGTGTCTACAGTTCTACAGAGATTTGGCCTACTCGTATCTGTACAGTCCTACGGGTTTCTGTTTACAGGTTTTTTACGGATATTTGGTCCACGGGTACCCTTACAGCTGTGCAGGTTTCTTTCTATGGGTTTTTATGGGTATTTGGCCTACGGGTACCCGCACAGCTGTACGGGTCTCTTTCTATGGGTTTTTACGGGTATTTGGCCTACGGGTACCCGCACAGCTGTACGGGTTTCTTTCTATGGGTTTTTACGGGGATTCGGCCTACGGGTACCCGTACAGTTGTAGGAGTTCCTGTCAGAGGGTTTTTACGGGGATTTGGCCTACGGGTACCCGAAGAGCTATATGGGTACTCGTAGGCCAATTCCCCCATGAAAACATTTATGGGTTTCTACGGAGTATTTTTAGCAGGGTATTCTGTATATTCTGATTGGCCCTTTCAACTGAGCCTTGTGTTTGATTGTGACGAGGCTTTCCATGAACTATCTTAACATCTTGCCACATAGCGCATATTTCGGATATGACTTGATTACAGAATTTTCTACTGTATATTCGTTCCTGGTTTTAATGGTACAATTAACTTCTCTTCATCATTCATTTTTAAAACTTCAAAACGTTTTAATCGTCTGTAATCCAAAGACCTGTTGTACTTAGTTTTAGAAGAAACCACTTCAGAAAGTATTTTAGAGTACTTCTTTTGAGAAAAATAAAAAATAAAATTGTCTTTTCATTTACCCGCAACAGGGGCGTAGCTAGAGGAGGGCAAGGGGGGCATCTGTCCCCGGGCGCGAAATCCAAGGGGCGCCAAACTGATGTTACGACATTTTAGAATTAAATGTTTTCCATCCTTGGCAACCAGTAGGGGGGCGCGAAATCTTCAGTTGTCCCTGGGAGCTGAAAACCCTAGCTACGACTCTGACCCGCAATGAATGCATTTACTTTTTAAGAAAAAGATCACGCTTCACTGCAGTATCCATTCAGTATAAATTAGGATATCAGAAAAAAAATAAGAAAACCTTGCTTATACCATCAAACCTTGCATAAGACTGACAAAGTTGACTGGCTCCCACCAGAACACAAAGGATTTGGCGGGAAACAGCCAGTCGCCTCTTTGTCTACTCTCTTTTCGACCTACACCAGAGTATATCTGTGATTGTCGACATACACCGATGAGGGTTTGAATGTACAAGAAAGTAATGCAATATTCGATCTTTCACTGACGTATTTGGTGAATGTTGACATTCTCAGGTGAAAGTCGACATTCTACAATTTTGGTCTTTCACGGTAACAGAAACTTTTTCCTTAGTATATTTTTAATAGAAAAAATAGGTTATATGATTTCTTTAAGGCAAAATATAGTTTTTACTTCCTTGTACGAATTAAAAAGGAAGTATTATAATTGCGAAAAGTTTCACGCAACATATTTCAACGAAAAGATCCATTTTGACCGCTATAGAATGCAATTTAACGATGTTTTTGCGTGACATTTGTACGTAAGGACAGAATAAAAGCTTCTTCTCCTCCAAAATAATTATAAAACTGCTTTAAAATAAATTCTGAAGAGAATTTTTCGTGGTGTCTGTACGTACGTATTTCGCATAACTCAAAAACGAGTAGTCTCAGAACGTTGAAATTTTGTATATATTTTTGTATATCTGCTATAACATGCAGATGTGCACCTCATATTTTGGTTGTAATCGGCCGCACCAAACGCATATAAATATATTTATATATATATCCACTTTGTTACCCGGCTCAGTGATCTCAGTTTCTTTACTCTTATATGTTTGTAAATTGTGCATTTTTTGCTTTAAAATGACTGAATTATATTGTTCTTATCTTCCGGTTAAGGTTTTTATGACTTTACAAAATCTGCAAAGCAATATTTGTCGAATTATCAACAATTTAAAAGTTGTTTAAGTGCAGTTAAGCCTAATTTTTAAATGACATGGCGGAAATGTTTGTTTGCATTTGAAAGAGCAGAATAGTAGATTTGTTGCCAATCTAGAGAAACTAAGCTTCGCAACAACAAAGACGCCTTCATTTATTATTGAGAATTAAATCATGCTTAAAATCCTTTCTGAAAATTTTTCAAGGAAATAAGTGTTTAAGATTTATTTCTTAATTTTTAATATAGATATTTTGAGTTTTTATGTATGTTTACCTTGTCGCGAAGTGAGAACTGAATTAATTGAATGAGAAATACTGAATCGTTTGTGAAAAATTGTTTCTTTTTTGTTTTGTTTGCTTAATTTCTTTTATACATCGTTCTAGATTTTTTATATTATTTGAATAGAACATGTGGCAACGATTAGATAATTCTTCAAATGATATAAATTTTGTGCATTCTGTGTTATAATATATATATATATATATATACATATATATATATATATATATTAGCAAAACTTGAAGTTTTCATGAAAGCCTTCAAACTCTTTACTAACCTTGATTATGAATTTAAGTTCAAATCAAAATATTAATACTGTGATTGCAGCCAACGCTGACGCCGGCTTTTTGAAAGTTTGCTATTTCAATGCTAGAGGCATTAAAAATCAACTCCACGAAATCGGAGATTTTTTAGATAAAAATCAGATTAACACAATGCTAATTAACGAGACCCACCTTAAAGGCAATGAAAAAATTAAACTTCCAGGCTTCTCCATTGCCAGAAATGACAGAAAGCATAACAGAAATGGAGAAACCGCGATTTTTATCAATAAAATCATATAAAACACTCTGTTATGCACCTCCCAGCAAATAGCCTCATTGAAAATACTGCCATGCTTGTTTATAGTACTACGAATGAAGTGTATCTGTTTATTGCTGTGTACCTCCCTCCGAATAGAATTCTTCTAAATTCCGATCTTGACATACTTTCTTCTACAAATTATCCCACGATAATTGCGGGAGATTTAAACTCAAAATACCATAGTTGGAATACTAGGACGGACAATGCAAATGGCCGGATTCTGAACAACTATTTGCCGAATAATGCTATTTGCTGAACTGATTGCTAAGTAATGATATTAGGCTTGTTGTCTCTCACACTCCTACCCGCTTGCATCATAACGACACAGGTGAAATTCTGGATATTGTGCTACTGAAAAATATAAGTACTACTCCTCTGCTGGAAGTCCATGAAGATTTGATATCTGACCATTTCCCGATAAGCTTTGATTTTTAAGGAATTTACCCGCCCCTAAAGAAAATTTCTTACAAAGTTAACTGGAGCAAATTCACTGACCAGCTTAAAAGACTATCCCTGTAATTGTAGTTTTAATCACTGTGGTGATATTGAAAATCAAGTCTACTTACTTACGAATAAAATGCAAATTGCTATTAAGAATGCCTCTTCTCCTAGAAATTCTGTAAACCATCTTGCACTTCCGACTAGAATAAAAGAGTTAATTAAAAGAAGAAATCTAGCCAGAAAACAATGGCAGTTATCCCGAAATTCTCAAGACAGAAGACACTTAAATTACCCAAATAGGAACATTAAAAATGATATCCAAGAGTTCGGCTCTGATAAATGGTATTTCTTACTTGAAAATATGAACTCACAACCGAACTCTGTTTGGAGGATTGCCCGGTCTCTAAGAACAAGCAGGACCAATTCTGTCTCTCCTATTAATCACATAGGTGTCACGCACCACTCAGAAGCTGAGGTTGCACACTTAATGGCTGAAGAGCTAGGAAAAGTTTTCAAGTCACACCCTGAAGAAAAAACTGAGCTTGAAGAAGAAATTCAGTACTCGGTTCAATCTCTGAAAGGCAGCACCCCCTTTAATTTTATTGAATTTACCTCTCCCAGAGCATTAAGGCAAATTATTAAACAACTTAAAGTTCGAAAAGCAAAAGGCTTTGATGAAATTAGTAACGATGCTCTCAAAGCTCTTCCTAGAAAATGCATTGTTCTGCTCACAAAAATTTTTAATGCTTGCATAAAATTGAGATATTTTCCGCAACAAAGGAAACACAGTATAATTATCACCATCCCCAAACCGGAAAAAGATCCTAAATTAGTCACCAGCTACCGTCCTATTAGCCTGCTCCCTGCTTTGGGGAAAGATTTTGACAGAATTCTCAAAATAAGACTGACAAATCACCTTGAAAGGCTTGATCTCATCGATAGCTCACAATGCGGCTTTAGAAGTGGACATTCAACCACTCATCAAGTTCTGAACTTTGTTGAATATGTTGCAAATACTTTTCAGAAAACGAAAGCAGTCGCTGCGTGCTTTCTCGAGTTCGAAAAAGCTTTCGATCGAGTGTTGCACGCAGGACTAATCCACAAACGTAGCAACTTTCTGCTTCCAGTCAGTTTCATCCAGCTCCTTATTTCATATCTTAAACGCAGGACCTTTCAAGTCAAGTGTGAAGATGCTATTTCTCGCAAGAACATAATTTATAGTGGAGTCCCACAAGGAGCGGTTCTCGTCTCCTATCTTTTCAACATCTATATTAACGACTTGCTAAGCCCTTTTGACTGTAAAATTTTGAAATATGCAGACGACACGGTCGTCCTCACGGATTCACTCAGCCCATTACTCGCCATGGACAAATTGCAGTTAAAAGTTAACATCGTTAATAAATGGTGTGAGAATTGAATGATAAATTTAAACTCAAGCAAATGCTGTGTTGTTCGTTTTAGACGATACAGAAAAAGTGTAATTATCAATAATGAGATCGAAATTAAGAATGAAGTTGTTCCGCGTGAAAGCTCTTACAAATATTTAGGAGTTACTATTGATAACCGGCTCACCTTCGCCTATCATGTGAAAGCAGTGGCAGATAATACAAATGTGGCTTTTTGTGTACTTTATAACCTAAGAGGTAAGAACTCGAAATTATCACTCAAAATCAAAAGAACTCTCTATATCACCTTAATAAGGCCTACCATGATTTATGCCGTGCCGGCTTGGGCAACGGCCAATAAAACAGAGCGCGCTAAACTTGATATTGTTGGTATGCAAATGGTGATGGACTGTCGCCAATAGCGCGATAAACTGTATGAACTAGAAAAACCCTGCAAAAGTGTGTGTGTGATTATGGCAAAGCCTCGAGGGCTATCTACCTAAGAGGAGGGATGCCTTCGTGGAGGACTTTCTAAGGGAAACTGGCTCGTATACACGTTACACATGGGGAAAACCACGAAAACGCCCATGCAGCAAGCCCGTTCGCGGGATTCGAACCTCGGACCGAACTACCAGTGTTCAGCGACTTTACCGCTCGGCCGCTGGTGGGCACCCTGCAAAAGAGTTATTTGTGTAACACAGTTGTTCTTTACACTTACTTTTCTCACTCCTTCAGGAAAGGACAGTAATATGACACTCTCTATCCTTTTTTCAATGTATATATTGGAATACTAACGAATCTTAATCTATTTTCATGTATTAATAAAGAATGTGTTTTGTGATCTTACAATTTCCGTCTACAACCTGTTATGGATTACAAGTTAATTAGGTATGATTCCGCTTGAAACTGCACTGGATACAAGGTAAGAAGAATAATTTTGCTCTCTATTTTTTTTAGAAATTTCGAGGCTATAAAAATATTTTACAACAAAACATTATGACACTAATGAAAAGATCATAGCTTAATTAAATAGTAATAAATTTTCGGTAATAATTTTCGACGATACAAAAATGTTGAAATGAAGTCAAATGCAGATTGCAAAACTGAATTCCAGCAATTACTCAACATGGAAATTAAAAATGCAAATGCTACTAATAAAGGAGGATCTTTCGATGTAATCGAAGATGTACCTCTAAGCCCCATTACAGAACAATGGAGTAAACGGGATCGGCAATGTCGCGCGATGATATATTTATTTATCGAAGACAGCCAAATAATTCACATTAAACATGAAACTACTGCTAAAGCCACCTGGGAAAAACTCAGGCAGGTACATGAAAGGTCTAATCTTTCAAGTAAACTATTTCTTTTGAGAAAGCTTTACAGTTTGAAACTTGAAGAAGACGGAAATATGCAAACACATATAAATATATTATTGGAGTTAGTCGGCAAACTCAAATCAATAGGTGAGAACGTGAAAGACGAACACGTTTCGGCACTTTTGCTTTGTTAAATGCCTAGTTCTTACAATACGCTCATTACGGCTCTTGAAGTGAGAGCAGAATCGTAACTGAATCCAGAATTCTTAAAAGGGAAATTAGTTAACGAATTTAACAAGAGAGTTGAAAATAATGTATCAAATTCAAAGGCATTTAAAGCTTCATTTCAAAACAAGACAAAGAGAGAAAAGTTTTTCTCATATTGTCATAAAAATAACCATTTTAGATCAGAGTGTTATCATCTAAAATCGAGACAACCGCGCCAAAACTCGAAGGAAATATACGCGGATTCTAAAACATACTAAGCAAAGAGTGCTTGTAACCTCGCAATGAATCAACAAGAAACAAAAATTAAAACACCGGAAATCGAATCCAGATGTGACAGCGTCGCTCTGTCTGCTAACTACACCGTACATCAATCATCCGAGAGTTTTATTTTTGATAGCGGAGCGAGTAATCACCTAGTAAATAAGAAATATTTCATGGACTTTCAACCCATAAATCCATCAGATATTATAACTGCAAATGGGCAATGTATTAAATCAACGGCTATAGGAACTGTCCGTTTTAAAACATTAAATGCTAAATAGAAAATAACTGAAGTTCTTTTATCGGAAGTTTTATACGCTCCTGAATTAGAAACGAATTTAATCTCAATTAAGAAAATAACGGAAAAAGGACTTTCGGTTCTGTTTGAAGAAAATAAATGTATGATCGCGAAAGGAGATCAGATTATTCTAGAATGTCATGCAACTAATAATCTTTACCAAATTAAATCAATCGACAGAAATAATGAACCATCAGCTCATGTAGCATTTTAGTGCATAAATGAGAACTGCGTTCAACTTTGGCATAGACGCCTTGGTCACAGAAACGATGACGCAATCAAGCAAATTGTAAACAAAGAACTCGCTGAAGAAATTAAACTAGATAATTGTAAACATGATGCCAAATGCATTCAGTGCATAAAATGTAAACTAACTGATTTCCCGTATCCCAAAGAATCGAAATTCAGAGCATCTAAACCACTAGAACTTGTTCACACTGATGTTTTAGGACCAGTAAAAACACCGTCTGTCAGTGGATACCTGTACTTTAACTTTTATTGATGATTACAAGCAGGTTCACAATGATTTACCTTATAAAAAAGAAAAATGAAGTAATTTCTAAACTAAAACAATTTATTGCTTTTACAAACAATAAATACGGGAAAAAGGTAAAAATGCTAAGAAGCGATAACGGTGTGAGTACACAAGTAAGGAACTTGAAGAATATGTTATAAAACATCGTATAAATCCGTCAATACAGCTTACTGTACCGTATTGTCCGGCACAAAATGGAGTCAGTGAACGCAAAAATATGTCTTTGATGGAGATGACAAGATGTCTTTTAGCTAACTCAGGCCATTTTCACAGATGGCCGAAGCAGTGCTGACTGCGAATTATTTACAGAATCGTATGCCTACAAAACCAAATGAAAAAACGCCATACGAATTATGGAATAACAAGAAACCCAACCTCTGTCATTTGAGGACTTTCGGGTGCAAGGCTTTTGCCTACTTCCATAAATCTAAAAGAGGTAAACTTGATGATACTGCTATAGAAGGAATATTCGTCGGCTACGACAGCAGAACTTTAGTCTCTGGAGACAAAATCATAATAAGTCGATCTGTACGATTTATTGAAGACACTGGAACTGACGAGTCTGTAAGCATCTCTTTAAACCAGGATGAAGAAAATCCTAAGGAATAAAGCTCAGAATGGGAAGAAATAAAAACTGAAGAACCCGAAGAGGAAGAAATATCAGACCATGAAGAAGAACCTTTGGAAGTCAGGGAGATCGAACAGAGTCACAAAAGGTAAACCTCCTGATCGCTACGGATTCCATGTCAAATATCCAACCTCCTCCGAACCCGAAACTTGGAAGGAAATTCAAAGTTTGGAAGAAAATGAAAAAAGAAAATGGCTAACAGCTGTTCAAGAAGAAATTAATTCATTAGAAGAAAACAACACTTAGGAAATAGTTGATTTACCAGAAGGAAGAAAACCAATAGCATGCAAATGGTCTTTCAAGACAAAGCTCAATGCAGAAGGAAAAATTGAAAGATACAAAGCCAGATTAGTCGCAAAAGGATTTAGCCAGAAGTTTGGATCTGACTATGATGAAACCTTTGCTCATGTAGTAACATACACAACGCTACGAGCCTTCCTATGTGCAGCTTCGTATAAGAACATGTCTGTCAGACATATCGATGTCAAAATAGCTTTTCTTTATGGAGAACTAGTAGAAGAAATTTACATGACTGAACCCAAAGGATACTCAAAAGCTGGAAATGAAAATAAAGTTTGCAAGCTGAAGAAATCTATATATGGTTTAAAACAAGCCGCTAGAGCTTGGAATTTAAATATTGGAAAAATACTTCTGAACATGTCATTTAATGATTAATAATAAGTAAAGCAGACCCATGCTTGTTTTACAAAAACATTAATGGAAAATTTAGGTATATAATATTATATGTAGATGATATGCTTGTAGGAAGTGAAAGAGAAGAAGATGTAATGGAAGCAATCCAACAACTAAATGCTAAATTGGAAATCAAAAACCTAGGAGAAGTCACCTACTATCTCGGCATAAACATCGAAAGATTTAAAGATGGAACCTTTGCCATAAACCAAAAGAATAAAATCGAAGAAATAGTTCAAAAGTTTGGACTTCAGAACGAAAAACCAACATATACGCCAATGGAAACAAATTACTGCAAACTAGAAGCTGAAGATGATCTTCTAGACGATAATACAGAATATAGACAAGAAATAGGTGCATTATTATATATTGCAACAATAAGCAGACCAGATATAGCATGAGCATGTGCTGTCAATCTATTGAATAGGAAAAAAAAAAAAAAAAAAAAAAAAAAAAAAAAAAAAAAAAAAACCTCGGAACATAGATTGGAATGCTGTCAAGAAAGTTATTCGATACTTATATACAACTAAACATTTTAAGTTGGTCTTTAAAAAATTCAAGAACCTATACTAACTGCATATTCAGATGCAGATTGGGCAAATGGCAGAACAACAAGAAAATCCATTAGCGGATACATATTCAAACTAGGAAATAACTGCATTTCATGGAGAGCAAACATCAAAACTGCATTGCACTATCTTCAACTGAAGCAGCTAATACAGCACAAGAAGCACAGTGGCTGATAAATTTGCTTAAAGATCTAGGATTAAAACAAAATCTGCCGATTACTCTCTGTGAAGATAACAAATGATGTATCAAACTATCACAAACGGAGAAAAATAGCTCCAGAAAAAACATATAGACGTCAAATTTCACTACTTGCGTGAACTTCAACAAAACGGGATCCTAAGCCTAGACTACTGTAGAAGCTCCAACATGATTTGCGGATCTACTCACCAAACCACTAGGCAAACCTGTGTCCGAAAAACTTCGAGAATCGCTGCAAATGGCGATCCTGCCCATCAAGTAGGGGTGTTGGTATGTAAATAGTGATGGACTGTCGCCAATAGCGAGATAAACTGTATAAACTGGAAAATCCCTGCAAAAGAGTTAATTGTGTAACACACTTGTCCTTTACACTTACTTTTCTCACTCCTTCAGAAAAAGACATAACTCCTTTTTTTTTTCAATGTATATGTTGGAATACTAATGAATCTTAATCTATTTTCATGTATTAATAAAGAATGTGTTTTGTGATCTTACAATTTCCGTCTACGACCTGTTTTGGATTACAAGTTAAGTTGGTATGATCGCGTTTGAAACTGCGCTGGATACAAGGTAAGAAGAATCATTTTGCTGCCTCCAGAATAAAACTCTACGTTCCATAGTGAAAGCTCCCTGGTATGTGAGAAATGCGGATATTCAGCACGACCTTAACTTAAAAGCCATGCACGAACAGATATTAATCTCGTCTCATAATTTCTTCGAAAATTTAAGTAATTCAGGATACGCCTCCCTCCGAAGTTTGTGTGGCTACGATCCTACAATTGAAAACGTGGTAAAAAGACCCCGCACAATACACAATGACGCATCTTGGTAACTGTAAATATGTAAATAATTCATTTTTCTTCATATTTAATCAACTATTTTGTATTCATGACTGTAAACTTTGTGTAATTCCAAGATCTGAAGTGGAAAATGTGCTACTTTTTTCGTTGACACGCCCACATGGGCGTATCTGCGAATAAAGTTTTAACGTGTCTTCATGTGATATGTGACTTTTGAGTAATTGCAAATTCTACAAAATTTTATGGCCGTTGTGGTTTTGACCAAAAACAACTGTGTGTGAATGCAAATTCTACTAATTTTTATGAACTTTGTGTTTTGGACCAAAGTCTGATTGAACTTTGAGTTTCGGCATGCTAAGGACAATACTGATTAATTGAACGCAGACTTAAACTGCTTTCTTATCCTGTGACAAAGTGCTCTCAATTCAGAATGCTTCTTCTTAAATAACTCTGAATTAATATCTAGCAGAGACTGAATGCGACCTTTTTTAAAGGATTGCTTTACAACTTAAGATCTATGGAAACTTTTGCTTCCCCACGACCAGATTACTCCAAACCTTAGAGTTTTTGAATGCGTTCTACGCCTCTGGAATATCTCTACGATGTACTATTGATATATCTATCGAATCAATCATGATCCGATAGATATATCAATAGTACATCTTCGTTTTGATACAAACGTGAAAGGCCTAAGGTATACTTGATCTGTTGGTGATAACTCACAGTAGTTGGTACCAAATGCGAGTGAAGGTAAAAGTTATAATATATTATTGCTTTTCTTTGGAGTATGCCTTCCGGTATTTCGTCGAAGCTGCTGCTCTGGATTTTTGTAAGATTTTTGCTTTTTGATTTTCTCGTTATTCTTTACCTCGGTGAAATATGAGTGAGTGTCAGCCATTAACAAACTTAGATAATGAAATCTCAGCCGCCGAACAAGCCTTTGGTAGGATTAATATACACAGAGAGCTAATCTCCCATCCAATGTTAACTCTTACACAACCCTAAAAAAGCAAGCTATTGCTGATCTCCTTAAATTCAACTCAGTTGAAAAAAAAACTAGCGATGATCTCAAACGTATAGCGGAATTTGAACGCATCATTCAGGATTACGGCGCAATCTTAAATTTGGCCGTCATGCATAAAAATCAAGCATACAGTTCCATCACGGAAAATAATAACGAAAGCGATGCTATGTTATAGGCAAAAGCATCTAATCAAACACAGAAAAGCGATGCAAATAATATCGAGCGTCTGACTATATCTAAGAATAAAAAAAAGAAAATTACTACTGACAGCGACGGGTTTAACGCCCCCCCCCGTATCACGCATAAACGAACGCATTCAAATTCATCGGAAGCTGAACTACCCGTACAGAAATATAAGTTCAGTGACCTACACGACGATGACAGCATGGAGCAGGAATCGAACTCAGAGTCCGCAGGATTTACTCTCGTCAAAAAACGCACTGGACATATTCTCCCAATTGTTCTCTCAGATTTTACAGCCAACTGGGATACGTTAAAAGAAGAAATCGAAAATTTAGGAGTAATAAAGTCAAAGGCAATCTCACAGGAGATACACTCAACATCAAAGTCTGGGATAAAGATGACTATCGCGCAATCACGGCGTTTCTGGCCAAACGAGGTGTGCATTTCCACACATACAAAATTAATTCCGAAAAAAAACAAATCAAAGTAATAAATAAGAAGCTGCCTAGAAACTCAAACATGGAAATAAGTCACAAAGAATTCACTGAACACGGAATTCCTGTAGAAAAGATACGTCAGCTCGAAAGATTCCGAGTATGAAAAATTGTTAAACTATCTATATTCTTAGTCTAGGTCAAAAGAAACGAAAAGGGTAAACAATTCTACCAAATAAAGCAACTTCGTGGATTAGACGTCATAGTTCGTGCTTACAAATCCAGACCTGGCCCTGTGCAGTGCCACAGGTGCCAGCGATACGGACACACTCGAGATCTATGTCATTACAAAGCTAGGTGTCTTAAATGCGCCGAACCGCACGAAACTTACACTTGTAAGAAGAACAAGGACGAACTACCAGCGCTCTGCGTTCTGTGCGGCGATTGCCACTCGAGCAACTCGAAGGAGTAAATACCATCCGGATAACCTACCCAAAAGAGTCTTCAATAAGAGCAATCAAAACGAGAAAAAGCAGGAACAGGAACAATTTCAATTAAATAAAGAAGATTTTCCTACCCTCCCTGGAGCCACAGAAAACGAAAATACTAAAAATCAACCGAGCTGGACAACCGAAAAGGAAAACAAAAATAAACAAGAAAGCGAAACCAGAGAAGTTTCATTTTTTGAGTGGATAAAAAATCCAACTCCTAAAAGCGAAAGAATTCCTTACAGAATTTTAAAAAGCAAAAAATATCATGGGTAAACTCGAGGTCGGAATATTTTACTTCTTCAGACTATGACTTTTAGACCTCATAGCAATATAAACGTGATTATTCCTTTTTTAAAATTTTCTATTTCAATGCGAACGGTGTCATAAAACAATATCAAGAAATTAAAATTTACCTGGAAGAGTACAACATTGATATCATGATGATAGGTGAGACTCACCTTAAAGCTTGCGATAAATTTAAAATTAACGGCTATAATATTATAAGGAAAGACAGAACCGAAGTAGATCGGGTGGTACTGCAATTATCATTAAAAATCACTTACAGCATACTGAATATGATCTTCCTCACAGTAGTCTGCTCGAATTTACTTCAGCTATCATTTATACTACTTTAAATGAAGCCTACCTATTTATTTATATTTATAATCCTCCTAATAATTTGATGAGTAATAATGACCTGGATATCTTAACCTCCACCAGCTTCCCGACTATCATCGCAGGGTACTTGAACGCAAAGCACAGGGCCTGGAATTCTACACTGTAAAAAATTTGGTTTGAGGTTTCACAAAATTATGGTACCTAAAAAGTTGCAACCAAAAGATGGTAAAATGTTGTTCCATAATTTGGTGCCTTGAGTGAACCATTGTTTCGTCATATGTTGAACCATGAATTGGCATCCATGATTAGAGAATGTTGAACCGTGAAGTAGGAATACGTTGAACCATGATTTAGAAATACCGTAGACCGTTAATTATGTTTACAGTTAATTGTAACTATTTTTAACTATTAATTATAAGGCAAAGGAAATTATTTCAGAGCACAGGCATAAAATTTCACACTAGCCATTTTCTGCTGATTCTTCTGGTACTTTTTTATTCCATTATTGCTATGGAAATGCTTAATAATAATTATTGTTATAAATTATCAATTATTATATATTCTATTATACAATTAATAACTATAGCAATCGACTGTTACTTTTTTCCATATGACAAACAGCATGCAAATTAGACTATCAACAAAAGTTTAGAAAATTTTTTTTTTTAGATTCATGTTTTATTGTTTTTAATTTTGCAAATATAAAGAAGTTTTCAGAAGCAAAATCGCAGGTTGCAATTGAATATCAGTTCCATTTTATTTATCGCATCAACACAATTTTTTAATATTTGGCATAAAATTGTTTAATCCTTAAATCACATAAAAAATGTTCAACTTGTTTTCCATGGTAAATTGATTCGACTAAAGCCTGCTTCCAGTAGGTACGAAGAGAGGAAAGTCAATAATATTTGTTAAATGTAACAATATTTATTTTGGGATGTTTCTCTCGAATGATTTTCAGATTTCAAATTTTGCAGATTATGCTTAAGATCTTTCTTCAATGGAATTAACTCTTACTGCAGAATAATATAAGATATATCGCAAATCAGTGGTGATATCATTGTATATCCCCTATGAAGACATACAGTTCTTTTCAATAACAGACAATAGTATTTGTGTATCGCCCTATTCTGTATAAATCCTTTCTTACTATCTGATATAGCTTTATATCAATAAAAAATTATCAATTTTATTATTACATTTTTTTGTAGTAAGATTTGAATATGCCTATCTATAGAAATAATGTGCAATAGAAATAATTAAACTGCTAGAGATTCTGACAAATATTAATTGGAAAATTCTTTTAGTCCAGACCTTAAGAACTTCATTTATAGTACAGGTCAAAATGTATTTTCATACCTATGACTCAAAGTAAATTTTTCAAGGATTCAAATGATATTTTTTATTTAAAAGCAGGTTTCATTCTCATAGAGATTAAACGTATCTCTCCATAATATAAATATTAAAATATAAGAAAATTAAAAAAATACTAAAAAAAATATTGCAAACCATTAGGGAAGAACATACTGAAATAATGCACAGCTGTTACACAAGAATATTAATAAATCAAGAAATATTTTATATTGATTGCTGCATATATATATATACATATAAAAACATAATTATATATTATATTGCTTAACTTAAATTTAATTTACCTACATAAAGCCGTTCTGCATATCAACTGTTGATACATATTTTAGTAAATAATTTTCCGAATTAACTATCACAACTGTAGCATTTAATATATTTCAGTTTTTGTAATTCAAAATAAATATATTACTCTTATTGCACATGTATTAAAACGGAGATGAAAAATTCATTATGAAATCAAAACTTGATAAAAGTAGGCTTGAAATTAAAAGTTTTTAATTTTGCACAGAAAATCTGTAAAAACATAAAAACAAAATATTCTACTTTAATGCCATCTTATGATGAAGATTCCTAACTTTACAAGGTATTTTACTACTGATGTAAAAAAATAATTTTGTAAAAATGAGTACAAGATATTTCTTTTGGCTAGCTTATATTCATAGTGTAGTAATAACATAACAGTAACGCAACAGCCGAAGTAAAATCTTTTGAGACACAAAGATTCATTTTCTGCAACTATACAGAAGTAAGAGGAAGAAGCAGTATGTCCAACTGAAAAACGTTTAGGTGGAACTGACTGTAACGTTTTTTCAGCATCAGCAGGAACCTTAAAAAACATAATTGGGGGAGAACAAATTCAATAACATGCATAATAATGGGCTTTTTAATAACAAAAATTTTATTGCCAGAATAAGTTATATAACATTCACACAAGATGAAGTGCCTCTGCACATCAAAAATCTTGTCCTGCATCTTCTATAATCGACTCATGAGAATGTCCACGTCCTGAATTGCTGTAATATGCACGAATAGCCAACAAGGTCTCTAAATGTTATACCTTATGACTTTTGACTACGGCTATTTTAAACCGCAGGTATAAAGAGGTGAGCTGATATTACTGACCCTGCTGAAACAATTTTTTCCCATCATGCGACATGGAATTATAGCTGAACTTCCTTCCATGAACTTCCTTCCCTTTACTGGTATGACAACCACCATACTTATCATATGTAATCTTAGTGGCAGTATGAACTGTACTGCGTCACTAGACGAATTAATATAACTGACATGTCAGTCACTGACTACATGCCAGTGACATATGTAACTATTGTGGCAATAAAATCTGGAAGTAAAACAGCAATCAAGCTCTATATGAGCAGTCTATAAAATATTATAATAACCAAGAAGAATTCAAGTTATCCTGGTTCAAAAAACACTAATTCAAATCACACATCAAGGTAAATGAACATTAGGATAAAATCTGGAAGTAAAACAGCAATCAAGCTCTATATGAGCAGTCTATAAAATATTATAATAACCAAGAAGAATTCAAGTTATCCTGGTTCAAAAAACACTAATTCAAATCACACATCAAAGTAAATGAACATTACGAATCAGGTTTCAAAACTGCCATGTTTATTCACGTCTCACACACATTCAACTGGCTCTGCCAGATCCAAGAACAAGAAGTATAACATCATGAAAGATTTACGCCCTCTTTGGTGATTAAAATATATTTCCACATGAAATGTCTTACACACTGGGCCTGGCTGAACTGTAATTCAGAATAATCAAGATTATCAGTGTTAGATGAACATTTTCAAGAATTATTTTCTAGAATCATTATGCATTTCAATATAAATTCAAGTTTTTGCAATCAAGAAATGTCACATAAATATCAAGAACATGTAAAATGTACCATATGTTTCAAGAATATCAAGTAAAGTTTCATTCATCAAGAATTATTCTCATAATATTCCTGTTCAAGCATCAGGATTTAAATCAAGAAGTTATATAACTCAAGATAATATTAAACAAATGACATTTCAAAATCAAGGTTATCATAATTCAACTAAAATACTAGAATTATTACAGGAAACCTGTCTTTTTTTCAGAATTAAATTTAAATTTTAAATACACTTATACATTTCTACAACCTTAAAATTTTCTAATATATACATTTCTTTAAATATTAAATATACAGTATTTTAAATAGCAATTCAATAAAATAGATACAACATTAGTAGCATTACGATTACATTTTCAATAAGAAATATACTATCACACAATATTAATACTCTTAGTACTCTAACTTTAGATAGAGGTAATGGCGCTATGACTTGTCGCATCGATCGGGAGTTATAACGCTGACACGGTACACAGTTTCTTATAACACGTTTCCCATTTTGTCTGGATCTAATCATCCAGTATTTTTCACGGAAGAACATGAGAGCACTAGCTCCACCTGTATGAAGAACTCGTTCATATGCATCACTTACTAGAAGATCTATAAAATGAGTTTTTGAAGGAATAATTATAGGATGCTTTTCATGAAAACTTAAAGTTGATTTTTGTAGTCTTCCCCCTACTAACAAAACTCTTTTCTAACTTAGAAAGGGATTTAGCTCATAAATGTTTGAGTTTTTTGAAATCAACTGTCCAGACTTTAAACTATTAATTTCATCAGAAAAATGTTCATATTGAACTTCTTTTATCAAATATAATTCTGCGGCAAAGAGTTCTTCTGCAATCAAGGGTCCTGTTTTCTTGTCAGTTTTATTTTTCAGCTTGTGAATAAATGTAAATATCCATGCAGTCGCTCTAATTAATTTACTATAATTTTCAAGATTTAACAGATAATTAGATTTTTCTGCAATAGATGGTAGTATTGTGGTATTATTTATACATTTTTTCCGCTCTAATTCAGCATTAGAAAACTCCGTTGTCGCAATAAATTTACTAGGCCAAGCACTCACTGATTCAACTAACCAGTCTGGCCCAGACTGTCATAATCTTGAAGACAACAAATATTCGGCTGAACATCCTCGAGATAAAATGTCCGCTGGATTGGACTTCCCATTACAATGTCTCCAGTTATTTGGGCAAACAGTGCAAGTTTGTAAGTATACATCGATTGTATTTCAGATACTCGATTTTTTACAAACATTTTCCATCGTTTAGGAACACTATGAATCCGCTGAACCACTGTCATACTATCAGACCACAGATAGATGTTTTCTTAATGAAATGAAAACAGCTCTGTTAAGTTTTTAGCAAGTCTTGCCGATGTTAATGCTCCTAGCAACTCTAACCTTGGAAGTGTGAGTTTTTGTTTTATTGGTGCAATTCTAGATTTTGCCATAATGAATGCTACCTGCCCTTCTTCAACTGATCTAAAATATGCAACTGAACCGTACGCTTTAATAGATGCATCACAAAATAAATAAAGTTCGATGTCTTTATTTTGATGCAATTTGCCGGGGAAATATTCTCGAGAAATTTCAAATTTCTTTCACTTTTCGATTTCACCGCTCCACTCGGACCACAACTGCTTACAATCAGTTGGAACTTCGTCGTAAAATTCTAAACCCAACTGCCAAAGGTTTTATATTATCAATTTTGCACGTAATACAAATGGCGCAAAGAAACCTACTGGATCGAAAATAGTAGCAGTCACCTTTAATATATTTCTTTTTGTGGTTTTTCTACAACTACTTAATGTTTCTCACAAGTTGTCTATGTTCAAGGAAATTACATCTTTACTCGTACACCAGTTAAGCCCTAATACTTTTAAAAAACTATTTAGTTCATTTTCTGACTTAATTATTCCACAATCATCCCAAAGGCTTTTGAGTTTCTCTGAATTTGTATTAAATTGACGCAAATTCATTCCGGCATCTTTAAACACGCAATAGGCTCCAGTACTTAACTTAAAAGCCTGTTCCACAGAATCTGCACTATAGAAAACATCATCTACGTAGATCGAAGAGTTCAACATCTCAAAAATATCTGGATTTTCTAACTCTATTTTCTTTATATGCCTTCTTATAGTGCACACCAGAATGAAAGGGCTACATGATACACCGAAAGGAACGCGAGTCATTCTATAATGTTTCAAATTGTAATTATTATCAAAGTATAAAAACCGTAATACATCTCTATCAATTTCAGAGATTCCAATTTGGAGAAAGGCCTTTTCAATGTCTGCTGAGAACGCATGTTTGTATTGTCTGAACCGCAATATCAAGTCCAAAACAGAAGGATTCAATTTTGGGCCAGGCATCAAACAATTGTTTAGAGATACCCCATTACACTTCGAAGATGCGTCAAACACGATACGGACTTTAGTTTTTGATACATTTTTAATTACCACTGGAGAATGTGGCATATAATACATTTTATTAGTGTCACGACTTTCAATTTCGCACTCTTCAACTATTTCATTTTTTAACTGCTCGTTTATTATGCTATCATAATTCGCCCTAAGCCAATGATCATTTTTTAGTTTACTAACCAAAAATACTAGACGTCGCTTGGCATTTTCTAAATTATTACTCAAGTTTTCATGATGTGATTTCCATAACAAACGAGCTACATATCTACCATTAGTGAAATGCAATTCGTTTTCAAATTTCTCAATGACTGATTTATCGTCAGGATTCTCGTTCTCCTCTAAACCCAAATGGTCCAGAGTCCAAATCCTTCGCAAACAGTCATTAACTGAATTATTATCTTCCTTCAAGCAATGAGAAGTACCAGTTGTAAAAATACAGGCACTAGACTGATCACCTTCCAAAGATCCAACCAAGGACCAACGAAATATAGAAGATACCGCAAATAATTTATTACTTACTCTTTTCGCCTGTTTGCACTTCCCAACATGAATCAGATCCTAACAATATCTTTATTTCAGCTGCTTCACCATTATCGGATAATTTTAGATTTTCTGATTTTAATATTTCTAAAATGTTTTTGGAGGGAATTTTTATGATCGCTCGAGAAATTGTATCTGTAACAAGAGCTTCAACAGTGATTGAGTCATTAGGGCAATGTATACTTTTCAGGGTAATTTGAACAACACTATATTTCATTAATCTATCCTGGATGTACCCAAATGAATAAATATATATAACTTTTATTTCCTTAAAGTCCTTAATTTTAGTTCTTCATAAATGACCTTTGTGATCCACCATCAATTAAGATTTTTACTATTTGGCTTCTAGTATTATCTCTATCGGAAGCGTAAACAGTGCAAGTTTGTAAGTATACATCTTTATCAGCAGTTTCAGAAACAGTCCTAGAGTTAAACAACAGGGATTCAACTACATTCTGCTTAGAATCTGATACTGTTATTACTTTCTGTTTAACATCTGAAACTGCTTCCACTTCAGGAACAATATTTTTACAAAATAGCTTATTATGATTTAAACCATTACACAACTCACAAGGCTGAAGTTTCATTTTACATCTGGAAGATACATGACATCTCTTAAAACATCTGTAACAACGTCCATAGTATTTTAATATCGCTCTTTTTTGCTCATTTGTTTTGTTTTCTCACATTTTCCTACATCATGTGTATTTTGATTACAATAGAAACAATTATTATTTTAGAAATAGCTTGTCTCATAATTTTTCTAGTAGCTTTCAATTTAATAATATCGTCTGCCATAATAACAATAAAAGTAATTTTATTCTCTTACCTGGTGCAGGCTTCAAATGGTATAATCCTAATTTAGGAACTCACTTTCCTGGTGAAGCACATTCACAAGTATTCTGAACGTTAATCCTGCCACGTTCAGTGCAAAGGAATAAATTTTCACTAACACGAAAAACACCGCATTCTGAATAATAAAAAAAAAATTCTTCGTGGACAACTGTTGGGCGCCAAAAAATATAAAATATTATAATAACCGTCAAGAATTCAAGTTATCCTGGTTCAGAAAACACTAATTCAAATCACACATAACATCAAGGTAAATGAACATTACGAACCAGGTTTCAAAACTGCCATGTTTATTCACGTCTCACACACATTCAACTGGCTCTGCCAGATCCAAGAACAAGAAGTATAACATCATGAAAGATTTACGCCTTTCTTTGGCGATTAAAATATATTTCCACATAAAATTTCTTACACAGTCTGCTAATGTGTTGGAGACCAAAAAATACTCCTGTTGAATAGCTCCAGTTTTAGCGTTTCATATGTTAAGAAAAATATTTCATCCATCCTCAGCTTACTGTTAGAAAACAATGCATATCGAATTGACTTTAAGATCCACATTCCTGCCGTAACTTTCCTACATACCCGCATAAAACCATTTTGCTTTTTAATTTTAAATTTCATTTTAGAATTACACTTCACGCATGCAAATTCCCTCTTTATTAAACCTGCTTCTTTTGGCATAAATGTAAAAGGAACAGCCTATTCACTACACTAGGCTTTCCTAACATCATCCTTCCATTTGAAAACAAACTTTAAATTCCCCATTAACACTCCTGAAACTTCTCAATAATGCTTAAAACAGACGGCACGATAATCAGAAAATATAATGAACAGGGCTAATTTTCCATAAGCGGGGTAAGTTGGCGCCAAACTATTTTCGTTTTCGATGTCAGACTTCATTTCGCAATTGCCAATTGTAAAAAGAAACGGCGATGTAAAATTTAACATCGCCAAACGAAAATGACGCAAAATGCAACACAAGCATATCCTTACTAACAACTATCTTCACAGAACATTTTGGACTCTTCACCTGAGTTTCAATTGAAGGAAATAAACCAACTGCTGAAATAAATTGTATAACACTTTCCTCGGACTCCAAAATTGTTAACCAAGAAAATATATTCAAATTCAGTAACAATGGATGCATCAACTCACTAAAATATACCACAAGTTAATATCGTCCGTGGAATTCAACACATTGAACTACTTTCGCTCAACAATCGCGCCAAATAACACCTGCCAAGTTTCGCACTCTCCCCTCGCTTATGGAAGATTAACCGAACTCTGAAGAGAATAAAATAAAAAAAACTTTAAAGAGAACAAGTAAACATCCAGTCATGCATACACATAAATTAGTACTGTATTTATAACAATAAAGTAAATAAATTGTACTAATATTATTTGCACAGTATAAGTGATGCTCGAAATCGTTAGTCTAGCTACTAATACATCATCTCATTATTTCAAAAATAATTTTCTTAACCAGCAGAAAACAATTATTAAAAAAAAATTATGTTTGAGTTATAAGGAATGTAGAGTCTGCAGGTCTCTACTGAATTTTTGGTTTAAGTCTGAATAAGAAACGAATATAGGTATTATATGCAAAATATGCTGAAGCGGGAATCTAAATATAGCCTCCGGTTGCATACATTAGGAAAAAAATCCCAAGGTTCTTCTTATAGAAATACAAATATTTACAATTGCAAAACTATACATTATGTTATGAACAATTTACTTGTCATAAGAATATGTGAGAATCTCTTTTCAGTGCTTTACTCGGAGCCATTTCTTACATACTAGCTACGAAAAATAAACTACTATAAATATACGTAGCTATGAATAAACTAAAAATATGTGTACATAAATCAATGCGTAGATGCGAATAAATTTAAAAAATACATACATAAATCAAAACATAGTAGTGAATACTCTAAAAATATACATACCTTGTAATTTTCAATTCCACGTACGTATATTCAACCACCACAAGCGTTTTTAAAGATGGTTGCCAGAAAATGGTGAAAACTTAAACTGTTCTTGCAGTTTCACTATTCATCGGTGCTGTTAAAACACAAGTGAACCATGTTTTGGTTCATCCTCGAATGTTTTAGCATTAAATGGTGCAACATTGTACTGAAATGTTTTACAGTGTAGGAGATCTAACAGCAATGGAAACATTTTACATAACTATTTAATTAACAAAGACCTCAATTTTGCTGCTCCCGCTTCTCCAACAAGATTTGGTGCTAACGGAAACGGCGAAGTTTTGGACATTGTACTTCTTAAAAATATTCCTCATACCGTTAGAAGTAATAACGGACTTAAATTCTGAATCATCTTCCAGTGAACTTCGACTTTTATGGCTTTTAACCTCCGTTAAAAAACATGGAACTAAGATAAATTCCACCCAATTCTCTGACACTATGAAATTGTTGAAATAATTATAATCATTGCGGTGATATCGAAGATGAAATTTATAAATTCACCACTAAAATGAAAGATACAATTAATAATGCGACTTATCCCTGCAAAAGCACTAATTTTCTCTCCCTTCCTAAATATATAAAAGATATTATTGCAGAGAAGAACAGAAAACACAAGGAATGGCAGCGGTCTGAAGACCCTCGTTCCAAAAGGCACATCAACTTTTTAAACAGGAAAATCAAGCATGAAATTATGAAATTCAGAAACAAAAAAGGGGACTTTCTCCTATCAAACCTGGATCTCAAGATCAAGCAGTATGGAAAATTGCTAAATCTCTAAGAAATGGACAAAATCAAACTCATGCAATTCATCACATGCGAATCTCTTATCAATCTGAGGACGAGATTGCTAATATAATGGCTAATGAATTAGAGAAAAATCTTTCAGCTTCACCCACCTGAGAATAACTCCCAAGAAGAAATTAATTTTACCATTGACAGTATTAACAATTATCCTATTACGAATTTCATTCCCTTTACTTCACCAATAGAAGTAAGAGAAATTATTCACAAACTCAAGACAAGGAAAGCCAAAGGCTATGATCAAATTAGCAATGAAGCACTTAAAGCCCTTCCTAGACGTTGTATTACTAATACAGTCAACATTTTAAATGCCTGCATCCAAAATAATTATTTCACTCATCAATGGAAACACTCAGTAATTGTCAATATCTTAAAACCAAAGAAAGATCCTAAACTCGTCACTT
This sequence comes from Stegodyphus dumicola, assembly GCF_044657685.1. Classification (NCBI taxonomy): domain Eukaryota; kingdom Metazoa; phylum Arthropoda; class Arachnida; order Araneae; family Eresidae; genus Stegodyphus; species Stegodyphus dumicola. The sequence goes on along the minus strand of NC_140771.1, from coordinate 139,379,528 downwards.
CTTACAGACCTATCAGTTCTTTACCTTCATTAGGAAAAATATTTGAGAAAATCCTCTGCTCAAGGTTCACTAACCATCTCGAAAGACTCAATTTAATAGATGAACTGTAATTCGGCTTCCGCAGTGGACACTGCACGACTCATCAATTTCTGAATTAGGTGGAATTTGTTTCGCAAGCCTTTAGTAAGACAAACGGGGTGGCTGCATGCTACCTCGACTTCGAAAAGGCCTTTGATAGAGAGTGGCATGCAGGCCTCCTGCATAAATTGAATAATTTTATGCTTCCAAAGAGTTTCGTAAAACACATTAGCTCCTATCTGAAAAACAGGACTTTTCAAGTTCGTTGTGGTGACGCCTTATCTGTCAGAAAAACAATTCATAGCGGGGTTCCGCAAGGGTCCGTTCTTTCCCCCCGGCTCTGTAATGTTTATATTTCCTGCACCCATTCAACACGAAAATATTCAAATACGCTGACGACACTGTAGTACTAACTGAATCCAGAAATCCCAAGCTCGCTGTAAGTAATTTACTACAAATGCATCACAATATGATCAATCACTGGTGGAAGACTTGGAAAATTAAGCTCAACGCCTCTAAATGTTGTATTGTGCTCTATCGGAGATACGAAACAAGATTAAGAGTCAACACTGATATCTACTTAGATAGAACTCTAATCCCTGTAGCTAATTCCTATAAATATTTAGGTGTTTACATAGATAAGTCTCTCAACTTCAAAGATCATATTTCTTACATCTTAGACAAAGCAAATGCAGCCTACATAGCAATTTATCCTATTATCAGCAAAAAATCAAAGCTCAGTCTAAAAATAAAGAAAATGCTTTACATATCTCTAATTCGACCGATCATGCTATATGCAGTGCCGGCCTGGGCAATCGCCAATAAAACTGAGCACACAAAACTGGATATACTTCAAAATAAAATTCTACGTAGCATTGTGAATGCACCTTGGTACGTGAGAAACTCTATAATTCATAACGACCTGGATATTCCATCTGTGCATAACTTTATACCCATGACAGCTCACAACTTCTTCGAGAAGATGAAAAATAATCAATATAACGCAATTAAACAAATGTTGAATTATGATCCAACCACTGAATACACTGTCAAATGCCTAAGAACAATCCATCACAATTCGTCATGGTGGTAACTTGTAAATTTTAATTATAAAATTTACTTGAATTCTGAAATTGGACTCGTATCCTATTATTTATGTTGCATCTTATGTTAATCAAGAAACTTTTTTTTATTCAAGATTTTTATGTTACTATCTCATTTTTTAATTATTTTGTATGAATTTTTACTTTATCGTATGATTCTACGAACTTTTGAACTTTTTACGGCCTATCTAGCTACTGCATACTTCTGAAGGACTTTGAACTCTTATGCCATTCACAGTTTCAAACTGTCTTCGCGCTATTTTCATGATGTCTCACTAGTGCTTATCCTGCACTATATTGCACTGACCATTTGCATCTGCTATATAACTCACTGCATCTGCCTGCATGCTTCAAGTTAATGCCATTGCTTACCACTGCACAATTTTTATCATGAACGCCTACTTTCGTAAGTATTAAGATATGCCTGCTCACGCAGCTGAATTTTCTCCCCCTGCCGGTGTTAGTACTTCCCTAGTACCATTTATTTGGAAATATCTTTGCCTAGTGCACTTTAATGCGATCTACTGGCGAAAACTCTTTAGTAGTTAATAACCAGAAAAAAGTAAGTCATAAACAGTAAGAGTTACAATATGAATGAAATATAACGCTGTTAAGTGAACCTAGCGCCAGAGTATCGCTATGGTAAACAAATATAGTGAATTTTAAAGAGTGAATTTATTCTGTTGCATCTTATGCGCTATCAACGAAGTAGATTTAATTCAATCGAATAAGTTTAAATGAAATGCAAGAAAAAATGCGTATAATTTAATGTTCCGTACAAGGAAGTCATGTGGTGTACACATCAGATTTTTTTATTTACTTTTGGCACAGTAAGTATGAAAACATGTTTGTGTAAGGTGACCAGACGTCCTGATTTAGGCGGGACAGCCTTAACGTCAATTAACTCGAACTGGGCGCTACGGCGCATTGGTGACGCCTCGCTGATGCTTTCTTCGGATAAAGCTATGCACTCAGAAACGCGGGCGGCGACTACGTTGGTGGCTAAGACAAAGGACCAGCTGCGCATGCGCGAAATATCTGTCGGCAAAGCTCCAAGCCGGCTTCGAAGTTCGAAGAACAGGTTTATCAAGAGTCCATATAACGAACATCTTTTTAAATTTCTTTAAACTTTAAAGGAAAAGAAAATATTTTTTGTCGCGCAAGTAAATTAATTAATGGATTAGTTATTTTGAGGGGAAAAATGTGCAAAAATCCGATTTTAAGTTATCACAATAAGTCAACGAAACGTTTTGTCAAAGAACGTTTCTTCTTAACAATTTCCTGTACACATCGCGAAGTGTATCGAATTTTGTGACAGTGTCTACAGACGCGTCGAACCGTAAGGATATCAAGCTATTTCCTGTGACAGTGAGATATTTTGTGCCACTGTGAGGTGTGAAAGTTAAAATCCTGGACATGCAATCTCTTTCTGGAGAAACAGCACAGACGATTTGCAATTTTCTTGTAAATGCATTACAACGGCATGGTCTGACAGAAAAGGTTGTTGGCTTCTGCGCAGAGAACGTTAACACGAATTTCGGGGGATTAAAAAGAAGAGGTAGAAACAACGTTTTTGCAATATTATAAGATGCCCTTGGGAGGAAACTGCTAGGTATTGGTTGTGTTGCTCATATCGTCCACAACACAATCCAAACAGCAGGAGATTGCTGCAAATTGACGTGGAAGCAGTTATTATGAACATTTATTATTATTTCTATATCTACACTGTTAGTGTTGAGTCATTCTAAGAATTTTGCTACTTTGCCTGTGTAGAGTACCAGCGCATTTTAGGATATGGGAAAACTAGATGGTTATCACTATGCCTGCAGTAGAGAGAGTTTTAAAATTGTTTCCTGCACTGGAATCCTATTTCTTGTTGGAAGGGAGGTGCCCCACCCTAATCCGCAACTTTTTTGAGAATCCCTGTGCTGAATTGTGGCTCTGTTTCGTACATAATATCGCTGCGGTGTTTCAAGCGGCAATTCTGCAGATAGAACAGAATGTAACAGCACTGGAAGTACCTTCTGAGCTGGATGATTTAATACCTAAATACACTGAGAAAAGCGCAAAAAACTTTTTGCCTAATGAAGAACGTGTGCTTATTACCCAATTAGAATAGTAAGGATTGGCGAGACAAAGTGACATTATAAGAACAATTGTAAATTTTAACGACAACTGTACTGGATATCTGAAAGAGAGGGTTGAACAATTCGAAGATCTAAATGCATTTAAAGGATAAAAACGTGCCATGTGCGCAAATCCAGAAAATTGTGAAGTTTTTGTTGTGTCTTCCAGGGATAAACGCTGCCAGTGAGTTTTTTTGTCTTTGAATATCATATGGACAACTGAAAAGACACAGTTAAAGTGGAAACATTACAAGCAATGTTAATGGTGAAGTGACAATTTTGAGTTTGACAGTTCCTGTAGTTCCTATTATTAAGTCTAAGAAAGACTTCTACAAGAGCCAAAACTTCTTAGAAGCATTCATTCGTCAGTGAAATAAGTCTACGAAGCACTACACATGATGATCCTTCTAGGTCAGCGGCTAATCAAGAAGGCCCATCGTCCACGTCGAATTAATACCTTAGCGGCGTCATGTGCTGGATGGACACATTCAAGCAATAAGGTAGGTAGAAAGTTACAAACTTTTATTTTCTGACTGCTTTTTTTAAATTCTTTGTTCGCTCTTACTCTTACTGAAAGCGCATCTGAGTTGTCTCAGTCCGTGATTGTTGATTCAGTCCGAAATAGGGATAAATTCTATTTTTTCTGTCAATGGTACTGTTTAACACACAATGCTAATTCGGAAATGATTGGTAATTCTGTACAGGACAATGCGACTTCACTAAAAATTTTGCACTCCGTATTTTCACCTTCAGAGGGGGCTTCTGCCCTTTCCCACTCTCCTCTCCCACCACCCAAGCTTGAAGCCCTGCGTCCTGATTTGCCCTCCGGAAAATCTGGTCACCTTACGTTTGTGCTTTTCATTTTAGAATCTAGGCAATTAAAACTGAATTTCAGTTATTTGCTTTATTTTAATTGGAAATTGACTGTATTTATGAAAATAAAAGTAATCACACTACTTAATATTGTAGGAATAAATTTACAACTTTTGTTAAAATTAAAAAATAACGAAAATATGTAACTCCTCCTTTTACATTAAAAGAAATATTTGTTTGTCGTACAGTAAAAGACAACGCAATTATACGGAGTTTTCAGATCCTTCGATTGACTCTCCAGCAATTGGCTTTCTGCTATAAACTAATTTCCGAAGAAATCTGTTTCTTTTAATTCGGCAAAAAACTGATGTTTGTCCCAATGAAAAGAATTCCACGAAATTATATTTTATCTTAAAATCAGTTTTCGTTTTCCTCGATGGTGGTAAAGACTTCACTTTAATGAATTAATGTTTTATAATATAATATGCAAATTTCTAAGTTATCACAGTGAGATTTTAAAATATCTTTATGAAAGTTTCCTTTCTTAATTTTTCTAAGCTGTTTAAATACGACTGCAGAAATTAATTTCTTTTCAATGTTTATTTCTGCAAGCGATGCATTAAAGCAAAACTAGATGTGATTAGGATGGATAATTAAATAAGACGTAATTAGAGGGTTAGATGTAATTTTTAAATTTCTAATAACAAAAGAAGGTATCTTGTTTGCAGAAGTGAAAAACATTAAAGTATAATTAAGTATAATGAAGTATAATTAATATAATTGAAAGTATAATTTAAAATAAAATTATACTTTCGAATAAAGTTTATTGGTGTGACTTAAATATTTATTTATATATATAGTAATTTTCATTAAATTGTTGAGTTTTCTGCAGTAGGTTAAATTCTCTTAAAATACAGTCTGAAATTCCGTTTCTTTATAAAATGAAGTAGTTTGTACTTTTGGAAACAAATTAATATTAATTTAAACTCTTTTTCACAAGTGAGATTTTAACTTCTTTCATATATAAGTAACGATGAAATGTAATTTCCTTAATTTTATCCTTATTTTTATTACTGTGTTATCGTTTAAATAACTTATGCATCTATTTGAAAAATTAATACGGTAATTATATTCTCTTAATATCTCAAGTAAGAAATATTTTTACATAATCGGTTTTTATGTTTTTCTTAATATGTTAAGTGAGTATGAGCTAGTTTCCCTTAAAACGTCCTCCACAAAGGCATCCCTTCTCTTAGGTAGGCAGCTCTTGTGTGTTTTGCCATATTCAAATAATGTAACCTTAATTTCAAATAATGTAACCCTTTTATGCGTAGTAAAGTTTTTTTATTTTTAAAATTGCGTACGTGAAATTTTTGAAAAGTTCGTAATTTTCAGAAAATTTTATCTCAAATAATATCAGGCATGTCAATAAAGTGTTTTAAATATCAAGAATAAGAGGAAAAAAAGTCTGTTTCACGACAAAAAGCTGACAAGGTAATTTTTCTTGAACACAAAGTTTCTTAAAATTCTTCAATTTTTCTTCAAATTCAAATGCGGGGCCACTAAAATGCCTTTAGCGGGCCACTCGTGGCCCGCGGTCCACGGGTTGAAGACCCCGTATTTTAGACCATAGTTGATAGTCTTTGTTTTAATGAAAATACTTGAATAGTTGATAGTCTTTGCCAGGGCAAATGACTAATTTCTATCACCGTCTTCATTGTTGCACGAATTCTAGGATGCACGAAGTTACGCGTGAAGAAATATTCCTTCGCAGAAATCTTTAGGAATGTATTGTCGGTTAAAATTAGTGGAGGTATCTCAGTATTTTTTTATTACTCTTCGGTACAGGAATTTGTACTATATTGAACCTGCAATCTGATTTAAGAATTTTGAGATCTTCATCCTCCTGGCAATTTGGAATAATGTATAATCAGGTGGAGCTGGAGTAGCGAAAGTTTGAATTCTCGATAGTGTATCCGTTACAATGTTTTCTTCTCCAAAAATGTACCATATGTCTGCAATGAATTCAGCAATGTAGTTCAGTTGCCGGACTTGTCTTTGAAAGGGTTTATCTAAATTTTGCTGGAAGGCAAATGTATTTTAGGATAACCGATAGGTTTATAATTAGTGGAGATAGTAAATGATCGTCCTTCTAAAATGTGTTTATAGAGATTTACGGCTAGTCACACTGCAAGGCGTTCTCGATCATAAGAAGTGTAGTTTCTCTACGTTGATGATAGAGATCGAGAGAAAGAGTTTAGCGGTTGTTTTTCACCATTATAGAGTTGATGGATCAGGACGCCTGCGGCAGAATCAGATCCATATATTATTATAATGTTTTAAGTCCTCTGATTAGAATGAACTAACACTGCCGAGTTGCACGATACTCTTTTGACATTAGTAAAAGCGTTCTGCGTATCTTCGATCCAAATTGTAAAAGTTTTTTGTTATTTTTCTTTACTCTGTTAAGCAAGATTGCCAATTGTTGTTCCAGTTTGTCACAGTTTGATAGGAAGCGATGGTAAAAGTTCACCATTCTGCAAAATATGCGCAAACTTGTGAAAGCTTAGTATAGTTTGTTATTGTTTGTTTTGTTGGATATAGTTTGTTTCCGTGGAATAGGCTTAATTTTTTCCGATGATATTTCATAACCTAAGAATTCAATTTCGACTAGAACAAATTTTCATTTTGCAACGTTTATGCTGAGCCAATAATTATTGAGTCTTTGAAAAATCAAATTCAAGGTGTTTTTTGTATGTTTCAGTGTCTAGAGAGGCAATAGGAATATCGTCGAGAAGGCAAAATACAAATTCTTAGGTTGCCAAGCACTGTGTTCATAAACTTTTGGAAAGTTTGTGCAGCGTTACGTGGACTAAATGTCATATAAGAAAATTCAAAAAGTCCGAAAGGTGTCGGAATATTAGCTTCGTGAACAGGAATCTGTTGGTAGGTCGTTATTAAATGTATGGTTGAAAAAAATCTTTTACATTAAATGGTGGTAGTGCTATATTAAGTGGGTAACTAATGTTTATATTAAGTGCGCGCAGTCAGCACATGGCCTCCAGTGGCCAGATGTTTTTAAATGAGATGCAGTGGACTTGACCAGCTGGTTTTTGACGGTCTGAAGAGACGTTCTTGAACATATAATTGAATTCATTTTTCCTAGCAATCAACCTTGAGAAAGTCTTCTGACTTTAGAGAATATGGGTTTCTTTTGGTTTCGATGAAATGCAGCACATCATGTTCTTTAATTTTGGCACTTTTAAAGTTGGATTTAAGTAAGTTAGGAGATTTATTTAAACTCGCTCTATATTGGATTTGGAACAATGATTTTTAGGAGTAACACCATTGTTACTAAACGTACCTTTAGTCATCAGTGAGGTGCCACCGTCGATGAATCTCCTATTTTTACTGTCTACTAATAAGTTAAAATGGAAAAGAAAGTCTATTCCAATGATAGGTTTATTGACATTTGCAATAACAAAATGCAAGCTGAAAGATCTGCGCAGCCCCAAATATAGTTCCAACAATTTTTGACCATACATTTTGATTGCTGTAACGTCAGCTGCAAATAGTTCAAGCTCAGACGCAGTTTTTTTTCTGATGGCGATGGTGGGATAACCGATATTTCTGCGCAAGTGTCAATTAAAAAATGGGCTGCTGTTCCGTTCTCACAGATACACTCTTTTGAATAAAAAAAAAAAAAAAAAAAAAATAGAAGTACCAAGAAGGATTTTTGCGATCGTGACGAAATTTGGTATGCAAAAACATCTTAATCGAACATGCAAATGATTGAAGTTTCAAGGCAAATAAACAGAAATTGCGATCATAGCGCGCATTTCTAGTGGAATTCTTTCTTTGGAAGGCCAAGGAGCATTAATGCGAGGCAAGATAGGATGATTGTTAGCCAGGCCCGAACCGCCCCAACGGTATCATTGTCGACTATTCAGCGCACTACAGCCACGTCTATACCTCCCGTGGTACCGTCCACCATCTCACGACGCTTGTCTGAGGCGGGGTTACGTTCACAGAGGCTTTTAAGACGTTTACCTTTGACCCCACAACATCGGCGGAGTCGTCTGGAGTGTTGTCGCAGCCGATCACCATTGTTGCCATCAGACTGGCATTGTATATTGTTCAGCAATGAATTCCGTTTCATTCTTGAAGCAGATGACTACCGTGTTCGTGTCTGGAGAGAACGGGGCTAGCGGTCCCAATCAGCCTTTATTTTACAAAGGCTTACAGCCATAACCCCTGATGTGATGGCATGGAGCGCTATTTCTTGGGACAGCAGGTCATCTTTAGTCATCCTCCGTACATCTTTAACAGCTCAACGACATGGTGATACCATCCTGCGCCCGGTTGCATTACCCTTCATGGCACGTCATCGTGGTGCCATTTTCCAACAAAATAATGCCAGGCCATATACCCCTGGCATATCTCTGGACTGTTTCTGTGCGGTTGATGCTCTTACTTAGCAAGCAAGGTCACTAGACCTTTCACCAATCGAGCATGTCTGGGGCATGGTAGGCCTCCAGATTCGGGCACCACAAAATATCGCAGATCTGGAGCGATAACTGATGAATGCCTAACAGAATGCGTCGCAGGATGACATTAGGAACCTCTACCACTCCTTGCCTCGACGAATTCAAGCATGCGTTGCCGCCAGGGGCGGTTCGACCAATTACTAATTTGAACACTCAATGGGTGATTGTGAGCCGTGAACAGGTACTCTGACCTTGATTTTTTAATCATTTTATTATGTGTGTACGAGCTATACACATATTCAATTTCATCGAAAACAATCATTTCCTTTATGGTGCTTCGATTTTTTTTTCAAAAATGTGTATATAGACGACTCAGCTCGCTCCTTCACTTTCGGTTGTTACTGAAAGTCAAGGATTCAGTTTTCCTATTTCGAACCTGATATTTGCATGGCTGTGTGCACTTGTAAGCTCTTTCGCCAAAGCGTTGCTGAAAATTTGGGTTGTTTGTTTGGGTCGCTGTTATTTTTGGAACGATTTCTTAGAATTCGATCTGTATCTTCGTTTTTGTGGACTATAATCTTTACGTCTGCTCATTTCTGCTATTTGGAGTGTTAAGTTTGATACTTGTAAATGTTGAGCGATATTAGATGATGGAGAAACAATGCGAGCTACCTGAGGTGGATTGGGATTTAATTCCCATATGTCGTTTTTCCGATTGGTTAGTCTTAGCAGTTTCCTGATTAGCGCATTGGGTCAGTTTCATGTCAATAATTTGAATGAGTTTTTGAGATCGTATAGCTAAATTTTCAGGTATGTGAGGATCATTATTCCTAAAAGGATTAATAATATTGAAGAAAAATCCATTTTTAATTTGATGGAGTTCTTCTAAAACAACAGAATCGTATTTAGCTTCAAATAACTCAAGATTTTGTCTAAAAATATCAATCCTAGCTTTCTGATCCAAGATCTTTACCGTATCCATCATCAAAGAAAGCAAAAAGAAGAGAAAACAATATTTACTTTAGCGACACCAAAGCTATGAAGCCTTGCCAGTATCAGAAAACGTAATTCTTTGCATCATCAAAACAGAAAATCTTTAGGATGAACCTCGGAGTTCATGCGAAAAACACACTAAGCCTAATTTGGCCTAGCTACACGCAACACGAAAACGTTATTTTTTCAGTTTCACTCATCAAAAATATAAAGTCGCACCAGATGGAATATCACGTAAATTGCACTTAACATATAATACTTAATTACAATTTAAATAAACTTAGAAACACAAAATAAAAGCATAAATTGAAGAGCTCAGCAACTTCTATACCAAGGTCTATAGTAGGTCGTCTGCGCCGATACACAGTATAGCGCGTTGGAGATAATTTTTTTCCCATACAGTGTTGCCATTGCTCTCTTTGAAATCGATGAATTTCTTAATCAAGAACTCATAAATGCTATACAAAATATGAAATAGATAATAAAACAAACTCCAAATTTGGACTTACAGATGCCCATATTCGGGTGGAGACGAAGGTTATTCAAGATTTGATGGTTCTAGGTACCGTTGTTTTATCACAATGCGAGAAACATACATACATACATTTATGCAGATTCTTCATTATTTCTTAAAATATAATACAGGGCGATAATATTTGGTGGCATCAATTTGAAAAGTGATTCAGACTTTTAAAGTTTTTGACGCAAAATGCCAAAATGAAATTAATAGCCCTTCTGGGCTAACGCCCTTTGTACTAAAAATTAAAAAAAAAATGCCTTGGACAAGAGGAAAAAAATAGAAAGATTATACCTAATAAAACATAATCCAAAATTTCACATTACAGACTTATTGTAACAAAACATTAGATTTTGTTTGCGAATGATGAACCGAAAGTGTTACTTTACTTAACACTCATTGCTATTTAAAACAAGATTTAGAAGAAAGGTTATGTCCTGGTCCCATCAGATTTTTTTAATATTTATAATTAAAAAGAGATGTTGTATACTTGTATACTTGTATTAATGCGATATTTTTTATTGTAATGTATTTTATGTTCCGTTAATGATTATTTTGTCATATCTGTAACATATTATTTAAGGCACTGAGAAATTTATGGTATGGAAATAATCCATAATCGTGATACGATTGAAAGCAGCATGAAAACAAAAAAAAGGTATTTAAAGTGATTTAAGAATAAAAGAAAAATTTGAAAATAATATAATTTTATATGTGTATTTTGATATTTCAATTTATATTTTGTGAATTTTCTGTTTAAACTAGATTTATTTAAATATGAATTTCCTTAGAATGCTTAGTCGTTTTTAAAAATCAAATAAAAACAAATACACTAAACCGAAAGTGGTAATGATAAATTTTATTATAAATTTGAAGCTGTTGGTTTTTTGTAACAACAGCGTGCAGTCTTCATTCTTAGGCGGAAGAAACAGTCATTTTAAATTTTAGAATAATGTACCTAATATACATATGCCACAGAATGTTTGGAATACAGCTGTATAATATTCAAAAGCTGAAACCAACACTTTCCTAATGATGTTTGTGTTCGGTATCTAATCACTAAAACAGGAAGTGATTTCAATCTGGCAAGGTCGGATTCAGCTGATTCTCACAGTAAGAAGCTAATAGAAAACTTCTCATTTAGGTGAACGTAACTCTAAAAATTTTAAGCAAATGCAAATTTAAACTTGTTTTAACAATAGTACGCTCAGAAAAGGAACAGAAGCCATTATGGAGAAAAACGTGCTTTTGATAGCACTGCTACGAAAGAATTTAAACAAATTTCATCAATAATTGTTTTTAATCCCGTCCTCATAAGATAGGGATAAAATTAGTGGCATTAGTAGCTAATAGAAAAATAGCGATTTTACACTACTATTGCCAGAAAAAAAGACAATCTTGGAATGCTTTAAATGTAAAGATTATTTCATTAACGTATAAATAACTAAGCTTATAAAGACAATGCGAAGTGATTGTCAGAACCACAAAATATGGTCATTAGTTCAAGTATATAACGAATCCGACCTTGTTAAATACAGTTACATACAATTTGCTAAGTTCCTGTTTTCAGATTCAAAGATTAGCATGCAGAACTTAGAAACTTTGTGCAAGCCACATAAATAATTTATATATACATGATTGTTATCACAGTGAGTATTACTCTTTTCCTGAGCAACAAGTGAGCAACTTCCTCAAATAATCATTAAGGACGACGACAACAAAAAGTGACTGCTTCATTTTTATTCTTAAAAATGTCAAATTTTAATAAATTCCTTATTTCACGAATTATTTTATAAATTCCTGATGCACATATCTCGCTGGTGAGGTTTAAAATCTGACATACCATGTCACAAAATTCACCAAATCAAATTTCAACACTAATATATTTATCTCAACTTTCATATAAACAAGTACTTTATTACTATCTTGTGGACCCTCATTTTTATGTCAAAAAGTAATTTTAAAGGACAGTAGAGTTTACGAATCTAACTAATTATGATAGAAAAATAAAAGTATCTTAGATACATATACGCAATTTAGCGGCTAGCAAAAATATGAGTAATACACTTCACATATATTAGGTCCACCAGCGGCCGAGCGGTAAAGTCGCTGAATACTGGTAGTTCGGTCCGAGGTTCGAATCCCGCGAACGGGCCGGCTGCATGGGTGTTTTCGTGGTTTTCCCCATGTGTAACGTGTATACGAGCCAGTTTCCCTTAGAAAGTCCTCCACGAAGGCATCCCTTCCCTTAGGCAGATAGCCCTAGTGTGCTTTGCCATAATTAAATACACACACACATACACGCTTCACATATATTAATGAAAGTGAACCGCAATAATCAATTTCGCTCTTTTTTGCGCTGCAAGAAAAATTAGCTAATTCCTTTTATTTACATATTTTCTTAATCACCTAGATTTCAAAGCATAATATTCTTCTTAAATATACAATAATATCTCTGAAATTTACAGTATATAATGTATATTACCTTCTCGAAAGTAATTTCTAGGATAAAATCAGTAACTGTACAAACATAAACAACATATATCACTAGCAGGTTGTTTTTAATCTCCAGGTAAGGCATTACTGGCAATTGTATTTGGTACATTTCTTCAGGATTTTCAAACCTAGAATATAACTAAGATGATTTCCGTGACATGGAACATCAAAGAAAACCCTTTCATAACTAGAAATCTATAATTTCTAAGCTAATTTCTATGGCAGATAATTTGGTGTTCTATTAATCATAGCTTATACTTCCTTATAAAGTTTATATACATGCTATAAAACTAATATTAGATGTTTATCCCGAAAAATACACTTTTAGTATTTTAAGCGTGGTTGTTCGCAGGTTAATCTCATGACTGAATACGTCGATTGGGCTAAAAAAACTATCAAATTCTCGATTCTTCCCGATAGCTAATAAATGCCATTTATTGTTATTACATCAGACGAGAGATATGTGCATCGCTATCTATCAGAACATGCTTTTCCGGATTCGAGTAGGATTTTCAAGTTTCAAAAGGACCTCGCTGCCTCTGCATCGAGAAGAAATTAGTAATAGTTTATACATTGTTTTTCATAAACGAAAAAAAAAAAAAATTGTGGAAAATTTTATCTGGACGTACGACAACTAACCAAAATATTTTAAACGTATACGTAAAATAAGAATACTTAAAATTTTGTATTTGTAAGTAGAAATAACATTTAATTTTTGTATTTAGGATCAAGAACTGGTAAAAAGTGACAGCTTACTGGGCTATTTTATTTCAGATTAAAAAATTTCCTTTAAATGAAACTGCACTAAAAACTGAAAAATGTACAGAAAAAGACGTTTACTATCGGTAGGTTTTGCGTACTAACATAATAACTAATTTATTTTTTTGTATAGTTGCTATAAAAAAGAACATTTCAATTAAAACAACTTGGCAAAGTATTTTGTTGTAAACTTATCCTGAAATGAATTCAAAGCTTTTCTACTGACTTAAGATCATTGCGCATTTTAATATATAGTGATTCTCTTTTCTCGCTACAATTACTACAGAAAATTAGTGTGTCAGAGAAACTTGCTGCAGAAATTCAGGGAATTATTAAAACCTTGCAATATCTTGATATTGACATTAATACTTATGTTCGTGAACTCTAGAAATTTTGGAAACAAGATGGCTAATGCTCTAGCAAAATCAGCATGAAACTTCAGGCTGACTTCAATCTGAGTGCTCCAGTTTCTTACTGGAAGCGCTTTTATAGAAAAGACGCTATCTGTATTAGGAACAAAGGATATCTTGTCTCACCAAAAGCACAATGGGCAAAATAGTTTAGCCCTACAGTTTTTCACAGAATGAAAGCTGATAAATTTTCAACAGATTTTAAATTAACTCAAATTTTGTCAGGATACGGCAAGTTTAAAAGTTATTTCAGCTTGCATCTATTTCGGCTTGCATAAAATCTTTCGTGCAATCGTGAAGATTTTAATCATATTCTTCTAAGGTGTGCGTGTCATTTCTAGCAAAGGAAGATATTTTAGGCCACTTTTAAAGGGCCTGTACCTATCTTGGTCACCAATATTTTCGCATTTTCTAAAATAATTCATTGCTGAGTTATTATACATTTGTTTATTTATTTTGTAAATGCTATAATTTGTCTCTGGTATACTTTGTGAAAAACGAGGAGGTATAATTAAAAACAATGTGTCAGTTATGTGTCAAGTCACTTGTTATTCAAGCTTTACTATATATTTGTCACAGCAAAGCGCTATATATTTGTTATACAACATTTTTGTATTTGAAATTCATCAAAATGATACAGTTACATCGCGTCAACAATACATTTCGTATACATATGCCAGTAAATTTTTCAAATTAACAGCAATTTAAAATTGCATACTATCAGTGAAATACTATAGTTTGTTATGCAGTCACTTTTTGATGTAGGGAGGGCACTAGGAAGGAAATAAAAGTGTTAAAAGAAGCATAAAAATCATCATGATTCAATTTAGAAATTTTCATTTGGCCTGTATATGATAAAATTTTAAATATTTGTTATCATTAAAACATGAATTGAAATGCTAATCCAAGGCTTTTTACTGCAGCAGCAATTTGGCAAATATCATCAGTTACATTTTATATAGCAAAGAACGGTTTTTAAAAAGTGCAATAAAATTTGACACTTACAGACTTTGCCCAATTGCCGGAAACATATTTGCAATGAAACCGAATAGCCACAGGTTTAACTAAAACAAATTTTTAAAAAAAGTTTCAAAGTTGGCCATTATACATACTGCATATTAAACAAAATGCCAGAAACACATGGCATTAACGGGTTGAAGAACAGCTACAGAATGCCAGATGTTTCTGATTGTATAAAGCTTTTACTCAGAGTAGGATAATGTAAAAAGGAAATATAAACAGAAAATATTTTATTTTAGGTCACACTTAATAAAACAACATTTTTTAGAAGTCGTTTAGAAATAATAATCACAAAAATTAATATGATTACTTAACTTCCAACTGTTTGCGGCTGTTGCAAATAAAGTTCTTATAAATCGAGAGATGTGATTACGCAAATTGTCCCTTTCAAGATGAGGTCAGGGAGACCAGAAATGTCCTCAAATATAAAACCCGATCGACGCATTTGGTCAAGAGATTAACCTATGAGTAAATACCACTTCTTAATAAGATTCTTTACAAATAGTCCGATTGTCTTGATGACTATTCTAAATCGATGTGAAGGCAGTGATTTACCTAATAAAAAAATTCCTACTCACTAAATTTCTGTGATCTTCACAAGAGTAAAAGGGACAATTTCCAATCACATTTTATCTATAATTTGAAAAGGCAGAATAGGCAATATTTTACTCTATAAAATTGAGGTGAAAGATAGTTATAATTATAATAATCTTTACAAATGTAAACATTTTTAAAACTATTTTACATATTTATCGTAAACGTTGGAAGGGATATCTCAAAGTATACACATATACTCTATAAATTATATAAAAGATAAAGACCAAACATACGATGCTCTTTACAAGTGTTATAGAGAAAATAAAATGGAGTTTGAATAAAATTACATCACTATCAAATATGCTCAGTTTTAAGAAATTTCATAGAAAATTTGCAATAAATTTATGTAAAGATCAAACACATACTTAGTTAAAAAGAAGTTTTAAAGAATAAAATTACAGGCCTTATATTAGTTAAATTTTCTGAAAATATTACTTTTCTAAGAATTAGACAGGAGAACAGACCCTTTTAATTTAAGGATAGTAAATGTTTAATACTAAAAAATTATGAAATAAGTAATCAATAAGATCATAAGATGATAATATTTTTTAGGTCAACTAACGAGGAATGAAAAAGATAGACGAGAGATTTCAATGTAATCATAGTAGTTTGATTCAGATTTTATTTTAAAACGAACTACTCGGCGACATAAGTTTTGAATAATACATTCGCAGAAAGGTGATTTTCAAGAAGGAAATATATTTTAAGATAAGGTATCAAAATCATCTGCAATTCAGTAATACACTAGCAGAAATATTATTTCTGTGACAAGAAATTACGTACAGAATAATTTCCAGCATAAACAACAGAAAACATACTTTTTTGATAATGCACTTCAATTCACGTTTTCGAAGAGTTTTTTATAAAATACCAGAAAGAGAGGAAAATATGCAGTTTGAAATAAAATAATTCAAAATTTCTTTGTTTTCTTTTTTATCCATTGCAGTCTAATAATTTATTTGAATATGTGCCAAATTTTTCTAGAATAAAAGGGGTGCTGAATTTTCCATTTGAAATTAGATAAATATTAAAATATTGTATTTCGTTGAAAAGTAAGTAACAATTTTAAATTATATTGCTCAATATTTCTGCATTTTGTAGAATTTTCGTCTGTCTTTTTTACTGTTATTAGTTTTGGCCTGATATATATTTTTCTCTATCACGTGTTATCTTTTCCCAATTAACATTTCTATCTTTTTATGCAAAATTAAAAAATAGTTTTTTTATTCATAGTTGACTACAGTGACATTAAAAAGCACTGCTAACAGTAATTCTGCTTAAATTTTGTCCTAGTCAAATTTGAACTCAGCTCCATACTTAGTTAAAGAAAAAAGCTGTATTTCGTGCTAAACTGCACTGGATCAGTGTTGCTGTCGTATAATGGATATTGATTAACCTACAGTTCAAGAGCCATGCTAGAAAAAGTTTGTAGCATTTCGCTACATACTTGAAAACTAATGCAATGAAATCGCAACAAAGGAAAAACAGAAAGCTTGTGACGAAACTTTGAATGCTCCTTTGCATTTAAATTTGGACACGAAGCGAGAAGAAACGAAGACAGCATGAAGTTTATCATACTGAATGATTATTTAGATTAAAGAAAAGGCAAAGTGTTTTTATTTGCCTTACAAGTAGTAAGATATAATCAGTTAAATCATTCTGAAAAGTACTATTTCTTACCAATTTCATGCATTGTATCTTATAAAATAATATAAGGATATAAAAACAGGAAATATTTTTAAAATTATATCTTTATATCTTATATTGATAATTAAAACAATTTATCTTTAATAACAGGAAAGAAATATCTAATCGTAGTGTGACATCTGTATTTAGATCTAGGTACTTACATAGTAACGCAACTACCTTGGCAAAATTTAGCGATTTTTTGAGGACGAAGAGGTAAAAGCTACTTTTCGGATGCAAGTTGGTGGGTTTCACTCATTTAAAAAAAAACAAATACCCTAATTATCGATATTTATAGTAAGTCGGTAAACATTATCAATATATGAAAAGAAAACATACTTCAGCAGTTTATATTACAAATTTGAATTATTAAACAACGATTACATAATATATTAAAAATAAAACACTTACATTCTTCTTCAAATCTTTCTGTAATTTTTTTGCATTATTATTCTTCCGAAGTACACAGCGGTCTTTTTTTGCTTAAGAAAATATTAAGAGAATTGCGGAGACTCGGCTTCGTCCAATTCTCGGCATAAGCGACTATCTAGGAAACACATTTCCTCGTTATTCCCTACAGAAAATTTTCAGTAAAATTGTGTATCCGTGCAGAAAAGTTTTCGCAGTTTCCAACATTGTTGGCAAATTACACAAGCTCATATTTTAAAAATAAGGTAAAAATATGAACATGGTTGACGGAAGAATGGTTATGCGCATGGGGTCAAGAGTTTGGCACATTCTGAAAATCTGGCGACTTCTACTGAAGTGGCTCCGTTAATACGTAAGTATCCAGATCTATTCCATACAAAGCTGTCTTTCTGAGAGAAAGCATGAAGATACAAACCTTGTAGTTCAGCAATGAATTTAGCTAAATTGCTTAATTGCTAAATTGAAATTCTTCTTCGTTTAACATAGCAGTCTTCACTGCACAAAATTTTATCCTTCATTCATTTTAAAAGGAATTAAATAAAAAAGTTCCAAGATTGCACATAAGAGGTGAAATATATGAGATTTAAAAAATCTCAGTTACATATTTTCCGTTATATTAGATATTAAAATGAAAGAACGTATTTGCTCTAGAGATCAGAAAAGTAATTGTCGATGCAAACTACGTGAACACAGTTGGAAGAGGAGATATGAAAAGATTAAGAAATAGCACATAATGTTTTCTTGCTTTCTTGCTGGCAAGAATATATTTACAAAGGCATAGTAGTAAATGTGATACAAATATATGAAATTTCACGTTACCATTTAAGATTGAAAATTTATTCCCTGCATTCTCAGTTTCATGAGATTTGATGATACTAGCACTGCAAGGCATTGAAAACGAAACTAACAGAACTCTGAAATGCTGAAAACGCTACTGATTTTGATTACACTTTAAATTTAACGAGAGGATGAAAAAATGAAAATATTATAAAAACTTGTTTAATAACCCCCAGGAAAATTCATGATATAAATAGACAATGAACTACGATTAAGAGGAAAAATTTCGAACCTTAATGCAAAATCATTTCTTACATATTAACGAATATACTGTAATTAATAATTTAAAGAAATATAACAGATCTGTCTCTTTAAAATAAAGTAACTCTTGTTAGAACCATGCAGATTATTATTCTGTACTAAAAGTGTGTAATTTATGGCAATGGAAGCATCTTTTATTGACTACAATTATGCAAAAATGCTTATAAAAATATTCGATTATGTACATTATAAATTTTATGGATTAGGCATATAGTAGAACGTCGGTTATTTAAACTCCAGTTATCCGAACACTGCAGTTTCAAGGTCAGATTACAAACAGAAACGATTTATACAACATTTGTAATAATGGGATCAAGAATGCAAGGTAAATGGGCCCACCAGCGGCCGAGCGGTAAAGTCGCTGAACACTGGTAGTTCGGTCCGAGGTTCGAATCCCGCGAACGGGCTGGCTGCATGGGCGCTTTCGTGGCTTTCCCCATGTGTAACGTGTATACGAGCCAGTTTCCCTTAGAAAGTCCTCCACGAAGGCATCCCTTTCCTTAGGCAGATAGCCCTCGAGGCTTTGCCATATAATCACACACACACGCAAGGTAAATGATATGAAGATGACAGGAAGAGTTGTAAATTATAAGGAAAATAAAATTAATGAGCGATTAATATCGAGGTTAATGATCTCGGGCATCAAATTTTAAATCCTGATGAGATCATATCTATTTACGATTAATAAATAAAGAAATAATAATAATAACAATAATTATAAAAATAACAATAAGTAAAGCATTAAACTGCAATAAAGCATTTATTATGCTAAATAATTCTGTCCATCATGTTTGAAGTCTTTATATGTTAGAAAGAGTTATGAAATGGTTGGAACGGCAGGAACGTTGTAATTCAATTTTGTATTAATGCGCAAAAGAAATTCGTGATATGGCCACATATAAAAAAGAAGAAAGAAACACAAAAAATAACGTGAAGTATTTTAATTAATCATTGAAAAATATAACTACTTAAGCCTCTACTTTTGTAAAAATACTTACCATATATTTTTAAGAGATGGTAGGTGGCAAATATTGTTGTTACTGATCAGCGTGCCCTTTGAGACTGCGTTATACCGGAACGAAATAAATGTCGCACTGGCAGCAAAAATATGAGAAAAACTGCGTATCCGAAACTGAGACGGTCGTGAGCGTCTCAGAGTGCCGACATCCTATTGCATTATGGATTAATTCAGTTAAAATATTATAAAATATATCATCCACGCACACTTTTAATTCGTTAGTTTGCTAAATAATACATAGTTTTAATTTAAACGAAAATTAAAGAACTTACTGCACATCAAATGGCAGTACTGCTCAGAATTAAAAATTTGTCAAGCTGTGGGGATGACTAATAGAGATTTTAAGCCACAGAGAAGATAAATGTCCTGGAGTCGTAACATAATGGAACGTTAAAACAAAAAGTACAGGCGTTTCTGATCACTTTGTATGCCACATATTATCTAATCAATCTCTCAAACAGTTTACCTACTTTCTTCGTAAAATTGATGAACAAGAAATTAATAGTGAGAACGTGATAGAGAAATAGAACTGAATTTTCAAATTAGTTCCAAAATTGTATAACAGCATAATACAAAATCCATTTAACTATTTTTAAATTTTGCAGGCCATCATATGCGTATGGGCGTATCATATGATTAAAAAGTCAAGAGAATTTTTATCCTACCTCATTTTAACAGAAAACCAGGTTTTCCACAATTTTTTATCAGCTATAAATATTACCATAATTAATATTCATGCAGTGCCAATTTATTTCATATAAAACAGCTACGCAAAGAAATGTACCTAATATGGAATAAGCAAGTCAACAGAATGTTTTCAAGAATCTATTTAAAAGACATATTAGCCATTAGCTGTCTTTATAATTACTAAAAGTTTTCATGTTATTGATTCTCAGACACTTTATTTTCGCATTTTAATTTGGATTTCTGAATATAAATGAAATTCTACTAAATTGCTTAGTGAACAATTCTAATAAAAGGTTTTCCAAGCGAAAAAAATTTTTCATAAGTGAAACATCGGGAAGATTAGGTATTTATCGTCTAGTATTAACACAATTATGTTATTAAGCTGATCAACAAATTAAGGTAAAATTATTAATGTAATCACTGAGGCTAAGAACTGTGTATTTTGAATTAAATTCATCAAAACATAGCTAATAGTACTAATTAATTATTTGATTAAAGTA
This sequence comes from Stegodyphus dumicola, assembly GCF_044657685.1. NCBI lineage: Eukaryota > Metazoa > Arthropoda > Arachnida > Araneae > Eresidae > Stegodyphus > Stegodyphus dumicola. The sequence continues at coordinate 139,358,711 of NC_140771.1, read as the reverse complement.
ACTCAAATTAATACAACGCTAAACTTCTTTTCATAGTTCAGAAAATAGAACCTGAATCAAGACTCGTTTAGTACAAATATTAGTGTTTTGAAATATTTTGAAATGCAGAAAAGAGTTTTAGTAATTTAATGAAACAGTATAAATTAAATTTCAAAGTATGCTCGTCCTGTTTCTTTAAAACGAATGATGCATTTAATATAATTCTGTGAATTAGTGACTTATGAGCAGAAAGAAATTTGCCTTATCTACTCATCATTTTTTTTTTTCAGGTAAAATGTAATTATATATGTTCTACCTACCTGAAAGAGAGGGAAATCTTAATTTGTACACCCAGAATATGAAACAGCAACTTGAAAGCTATACATACTATTTTTATTGAACATATTTTCTTTATATGAATACGATTAAGAAACTAGAATTTGAAGATACGGGAAAGCAGATGCGACTGCGTTAAATTGAACATTCTTAATAGGAGAAGAGTGTAAATAATTCTATGATTGCTGTGCCATACTCTGGATAAGAAAATGTTTTATTTCCTTCCCTTTGAGATACATAGATTATATAAAAAACATTTGTCCATTTCAGTCAGATCCTATTTTGAAGATCGTTACGACACAGCTGTCACACAATTGCAACAGTTGAAATGTATTAATGATTTTTCTAGAAAAAAAAGTTCTATTTGGTGCTTTTCTACTTACATTATTTACAGTGAAAAACATGTATAAATACAACATCACATAGAAAAGATGCATCATCTTCAACATCATTTTGTACATTTTTGAAAAACATTTTAATTAATTTTATTTTTGCTAAGACCTGTAGCAGACCCGCAGTTATATTTTTGATTTCAGGAATGCATTATTCATTTTCAAACCTAAATTTTGAAAGGTAAAGAGACATAATTCTATAGGAATGGATAATTCTATTATCAAAAATTTCTAATTACTGTTTTAAAAAATGTAATATATGTATAATTAATTATATGTGCAAAATACATTATATTCAATTTTTATGCAAAATAATTGATATTTGATTTTTATAACTTAATGCAGAAAACACTAAATTAAAAAAAAATATTTCGATATATATTTTGCATCATGAAAATTTGACGTCTAATTTGCCTTGAAATCAGTTTTATTAATAAAACAGGATATTTTTTAAGGTAACCTTCCTCCTCAACTATCTCATCATTTGAATCTAGTTTCTAAGAAACTCTTATAATAATGCATTAAAGAACTAGTTCGTTGATTTAGGCTTTGTTCGTTGAGAAGTTATTTGCTCTAATATAAAGAAGTTAAAAAGAAGAAAAGTGGTAAAAGTGATAAAGTCAATACAAATCTACAGTATCTGATAAAAATACTGTGATGACCTAAATGACATTCTGTTATTCAAAACACAATTAAAAATTATCTGAATTTTCCCCCTAAACTATTAAGATTGCAAAATTATAACTACGGGTCTTTGCTTCACATTCGTTAGCACTGGTCTGGAGGTTTTGTTATACAGTGACCAATATTATCGTCTCCTGTCACAGGCATACCGCTACACCGTCTTGTTCCAATGATAAGAACAGCTTTTTGATCATTGGGATCAACAACAAGAACGTCTTCCATTTCTTCCTCTTCCTCTACCTCATCCAGTCCAAGCATTCTCAAGGAAGAGGACTGAGATACGGATATGCATTGACTGGAAGATGATGGCTGTTGGATATTTGTGGACTCAGGTTCTTGTCCTCCTCCGTCTTCCGGAGCGGCTTCTGCACCGGAAAGCGTTCCGGATATAGTAGTAGATGAAAAATCATCTGAAGCCGTCCAAGAAACAGTATCTAATCCCGGTTGGGATCGCAATTCAGGGTAATTCCTTAGCAGTCCATTTGTAGATGTAGCTGATTCTTCTTCCTCTACATACCATAAAAGGCCGTTATCTTCTTCAACACCTTCTTTCTCTTCATCCTCATCTGATAATAATACATCACAGATAGATAACTCATCCTCTAAAGGACTAGTTACTTCTTGTATGACAATACTAGCACACGCTTGATTTTCATCATCATCATCATCATCCACAGGAATAACAGTTGTAGATGGTGCACTTGCATCATCACTAGATTCGGCACTTATCATTCTGATGGGTGGACCAACATATTTAGATTTAACCACCTGCTGTCCTGTTGTTTTTTTGCCTTTCATAGGTGAGCGATATGAGCCTCCATCAGACAAACCAGAACTACATAAACTGATTACACTGCCAACAAGAGGTGTTGGGCTGAGCTGCGACACAGAAGGTTTGTCTTCCGAATCTCCAGCCTCTAGTGTGTGACGTCTGCCTCTGTTGTCACTTGTTGAAGCAACAGGCCAAGATAACGTGGGAGAAGTTCCGTTGTCCTCATGAATTGATATGGTTGCTAATGGACTATACTGAGCACTGGAAGTTCGATCTAGGAAACTAGTATCTGCAAAAACATAAAAAGCATTAATTTAATAATCAGTGATCAGTTTTTAAATTTTTAATAGCTTCAGATATTTATAATGATATTAAAATTGAATTGCTCAGTAAATGCTGAAAAACTGAAAAGCAATTAAACAATCGTTACTTAAACGGCTATGTAGTTTAATGTTTTTACAACAAACATATGCAATTAGACTTCTTTTTTAAGTTTACCCAGAAGGACTCTACTCAGAACCTAGGGAGGGGGAACGATGTTCATCTTCATGATGTAAAACATGCCTTGTAATTTTGATTGAAGTTGGTATTCTCGTACAAAGCTTCGCAAATTCAGTTCAGCACTTCTATTAGAAATTGGGGCTGAAAATTACGTAAGATATTCAAGTCTTATTGTGAAATCTACTACAGAAGAACTTTATTACTGTTCTTCTAGTGTATGACAGAGATTTACTGCCCAATAATAAAAGATAATAATAATAATAATAATAATACAGTAAGCCGCTCATTTACATAATACATGACTTACGTAAATTCTCAGTTATGTAAGCAAGTAAATGAATATTTTAGTGTCTTTTCAAAGTTCACTTAAGCAATTTGTTTTTGAACTCGATTTACTCAAAATATTTTTTTAAAATTTGCCTATTATTCGCAATTTTTTGAATTTTTAAAAATTTTTGATGCTATAATTTTGCATTTTTGGCGATGCTTGCTTCGGCTTTTAGAAGTTGGAATGATAAAGACACATATTACTTTGATTGATTTTCTCAGACTGTTTTTAAATTTTAAACTTTAATTTGCGTTCTTTGTCGATTAAGAAACAAACTGTTTTATTTATTAATTTCTTTTTTTCCTCAATCCTCTGCTGATGATGCAACGAAAGATATAAGCTTCATTTTCATTTTTGTCTTCTTCATACTCCCCTTCCCAGTTTTTGTGGTTGGCCACTGTGCCTCTCTGTTTTTTATTTTTGCATGTGGTTTATTCCAAATTGAGTATGGGGTGAATTTTAAACATATTTTTTCGTTTTTTCTTTTTCATTGTATGTATATATACACAGATATATATGTGTGTGTGTAAAATAAAAAATAGATAAAAATAAAATATTTGCAATAGTCTTTTAACTCACCCTTTTAATCTGAATAGTTCCTTTCTGTCTTTAAAATAGCAGCAACTTAGAATCAATCGATCTAAATGATGTCATTTCAAACTTAATCTCTCTCAGATTATTCTTGCATAATTGTAAGGACGCATGCTCTTACTTTTCAGCTAATAAAAACCTTAACGTTTTCAATCTAAAGCTTCAACAGCCAATCTTAAGAAAGTGAAACTATAAAAAACCCTTATTTGGAAACTACGCATTTTCTTTCCTATCTCCTGATAGTATACTGTCCTCTACTGTTTAACATCATGTAGTAAATATATAAAAATATATTAAAGAATAAATTGGCCTTTAGAGCCAATTTATTTATGTCTGCATCAACAATATGATTTCAGCAATAAAAGAATTTCTTAACTGGCCTAGATTACAAGTATCTCTGTTTTCAACATCTAATATTACATGAGTCGCTAGATGTCGATGCATAAATATAATAGAAACTGTCAAAGGCCGGTTGAACATATCTTTTATTGCTGACAAATGGAGCCACAGTTTAACTCGCTGTTCTTTAAAAGTTTTCACTTCGTTTCGACTAGTTGTTTGTTTCAGATCGCAAAATTTAAAATCATTATTAGTTATGCAAAAATTAACTGAGAAGGATTAATTTTAATTGACGCAGTATATATCGGTTTAGTATAAGCAGCTACTGATTTTAAGACAGAAAGGAGAAATAACCAAATTAGAAAGGACTGTTAAGGAACTATCTCAAATAGTTAGTATTTTAACTTATCTATTTTTTATAAATGCATATATACATTAAACGAAAGGAAAAAAGTCTTGCTGACGCTTTGCATGGGAAGCTTCATTATGTCGCTTAAAAAACACTACCATATTTATTTGAGCAAGTTTCTGAGTTTGATAATTGTAGCTTACAGAGACTGATGATAACCTTTTTCAGAAGTCGGCGCTAGTGTTAGATGAAATCAAGCCAAGTGTTGCAAATTTGAAACTGATGGATGCAGGAGAGTTGGACAGACTGACTGGAAAGATTGCACTGGCCTTGTCACACCTAACGCGAGGAAGGCATATTATGCGAATGGTGATGACAAATCACACAGCAACACCAATAATTCGAGCACAAGAATTAGGATCTGTTCCACAACAAGCTATGTCAGTCGATGTTCCTTAGACAACAGGGAAATCTTTGCAAGTCGTCCATTCGCTGCGATTACCATTGAATTTACACGGCTTGAGTATACAGCTGTATACGATTTTATCAAGATCGCATTAGATTTCTCAGTATTTAGTTGTCACTGCCGCCCAGCTGGGAGTGTGATTAGTGACTCCGTAACAAAAGGCCCGGGTTGGATTCCCGGAGAAGGCATGGATGTTTCTGTGCGGCATGGGGGCACTCTAAATATACGGCAAGTCGAAAGTCCTCTCCAGAGGTTGTGGTAGAGGAAGAGGGGTGAGAGACCTCTGAACTAGTCCGCCTGGCGTGCTCTCCATCAAAATTGGGGGCGGAACTGAGCAAAGTCGTACTGTCATCTGTATGGTGTTCAAGGCTCTTGCCAACGACAGGCGCAATCTTACATTCCTTGCCACGATGAATTTCACGGGCTTGTTCCGATGTTACTGTCAGACAAGTGAGATACGGCACAACAACAACAGTAGCTACTACCTCACCATCTGCACATACTCTGCTTTTAGTCTGCCAGACATCATGGATCACCGAAGCAGAAATATCCTCATAAGAATGATCCAAAACAACTCATTGGTATGTCTATCAGTCTTAGGCAGAAACTGCAGCGGGTTTCAACTCATACAGTAATCAATGGTAATATCAAGCTCAGAATGACAAATTTTAATATATATCAGGCATTGTAACTAACCAAAAGCACTTTTCTTTCAAAATTGCACTTATTTGTGCTTTGCGTGATGGCTGATTGATTGATATATTGAATACCTTACTATACAAGCTTGCATAATTTGTTAAGCTATTAAAAAAAGACATTAATGACAAAAATACATAGCGGAATACTGATAATTACAGATTTCGAATTTCAGTGTTTCACGTCTTTTCTCAATGTTACGAAATTTATTAAACATTTCATACATGTTGAAGATATGTAGCATACTGATGGCAATGGTAGGCATGTGTGAAGCTCAAAATACGAGTAGTAAAAGTCAGCAAACGAATAGAAGAGCAAACAATTATATTAGATCAACCAGAAAAAAAGGAGATGGAAACAACAACATGGTAATACTGTCAGAAAAAATTTCGATAATTAAAAAGAAAAAAATCAGAAAGTACCGGTTACCGAATGTTTTTCAAATATTTTGCGAGTGCTGGCAAGTTATCAGTTTTCATAAGAATAGAAAATTTAAAACTTTATTGCTTAGCCGAATTATTAGTCAAACAGTATATAAATAAATTGAATGTGTCAATACACAAGCTTCTTACGTATGATAGCGAATCACCGAATCATTACCAATGTATACAAAACAGAAATTCAAAGGTGTTTTAGAGATTAGCCATACGGAATATAAAAACATACGACTGTTTTAATACAGAAAATGAGCTCAAGTGATGCGGTAATTGCAGCTCAAAGAGAGTATTTAGGCAAAATCCCAATCCTTTTCACAAGAAGTTGCCAGGTTCGATATTTTATTATTTTTTAACCGATGGACCCCGTTGACGAGTCACATGATAATCTTTGTTGTGGCGATGAAGAATAACAGTTATTATCACATTAATATCACATCTTGACTTATCAAGGAGTGCCTATTTTTGTTTGATATACTTTTATTATACAATAGATGTTCAAGAAATAAGCATTTTTATTTAAAATATCTTGAAACACATACATGCAATTAAGGAAAATGTTTTTCCATATGCCTTAAAAAGATTTTACCACTGTATATAGCATTTTCGATTTTCACGTACATTGTACAGTAATAAGAGATACTAAAATTATTTAAGATAAAATATTTTTATCATTCTAAATCCTGCATTTTGCCCTGTGTGTTAGCCGTTCTTTCGATATATGGCCCATCAAAAGCACCCGTTTAATGATTGGCAAACAAGTGGTCATTTGCAAGTGGTCACGGCAACACGTGGGAAAAGTGTGGTCTGACACACTCCAAACCCAGATCAAGAACCTCTTTAAATTAATGCTGAAGTATTAACAATTCTTACCATGGCGGCCACAATAAATACTGATTTATATGTGTTCCGCAAGTCAAATGGGGCTGTAATTTTCCTCAAATGATCATCGTACTTTATATTATTTATCTCGTAAATATGGCTTAGATATTCTTGTTTCATTGTGGCGGCAGCGCACATCTCTGAAAAAGTGCAGGGATGCATTTCCGTAGAGTTATAATTACATAAGTTTTAAGAATAATTTTATTTTTATCCCTAACATCGCAGTTTTTTCCTCGGCTCAGTATCTTATGCTTTCTTTATAATTTTGACAAAATTGCAAAAGAAATTAAATTATTATTCAATTTTATATTCATATGCTAGAATATCAGTCAAAATTGGTAAAAATTAACAGTAGTTGCAATAACAGTTTTAAAAACATTTTCGTGCAATTCAATTATGAAAAATAATCAGTCAAAGTAAATATTACTTTTGGCATCTGATTCTTCTGAGAAACGGAAAATGAAGTTTGCAGGAAGTGAAGACATTTTGATTAATTTTCTATGTGCATTTTCTTTTAATTCTTCTTGTTTTCTGGCTTCTCTCCTCCGATCGCGGCCCTGTGGGAAAAGCGAAGGAGTGTTCAACAAAAATTGTATTTATGTCCGAAATTTCGTAGATGTTAAGACTGTAAAAATAAAACATAAGGTAAATAGTCAAGTAATGAAAAACTCTGCATTAAAATAGTTTATTTAAAACAGGAATCTATCCGATTTTATTAAAGTACTCAGTTTATTTTATTAGCCATGAATAAAACCAGTTTGATGAGACATAAAACTATTCATCAGAAAATAAAATTTTAATGATTTATGCTACTTTTTCAAAACTTTTATTAGTATATTTTTTACATTTCATCCATGGAAAGAACATCAAAATAGTGGAGTACAATAAGGAATAATTTATGCTGGTTTAGTAAAATTTGGATGCTATTAAAAAGAGAAAAAAATAATTTTAAATACTGAAGAAACAAGTAGCTAGAATTATAATACACAGTCTTCAGCTCAGCTTTCCATGTTCTAATGAATAAGGAACTTTTATCCATGCATTTGCATTATACATGCATTACATAGTTTTTAACGCATTTATAAAATCCTAGTAGGAAAACGAGTACAAAGAAAAGTTTAAAACAATGAAAAAAATAAATGCTATTAATTGCTTATTTTTGCAATTTCTCATGTTAACTCATAAAATCATGTTAACTCATGTTAATTCATATAACTCATAAAAATGTTTCGAAATTAAGTACGAATTGGTAAAGAATAAGTTATTCTTTTCTGGGTGAATTTTTCCATTACAGAACTCTGGATAAGTTTTTTCTACTTATTAACAAGAAATAAATTAAAAAATTAAAGCGAAAAGCTACTGAAAGCTACGAAAAGATACTGGAACAAACGCTCAGTCAAAAAAAAAAAAAAAAAAAAAAAAAAAAAAAGCGCGATTACCTAAAAAATATTCTTGGTTAAGATTTATAGCAAAAATCATTAATTACATGTGATATTAATAAAGAATGCTACTGAAGATTATTTAATTTATTACAGAAGGAAATTATAAACTATTTATAATTATTGTTACCATTATTTTTAGCACCATTATATTTTAAATATTTCTTATGGCGCAAAAGCCATAAGAAGTAAAATGAGTTTCAAGATAATTAACGGTGGAACACAGAATATTGATTTTTGAGCTCACAAGTAAAGGTATTAATTGATACTGACAAATGTATAGAGTTCTACGAATAATGTTCAAGGTGCAGAAGCGAACAATGGAGAAATTACTCGAAAATGAACTAGAAAATAATGCATAGCGTTCAAAATTCTTGTATCGTTCGGTTTAAATAGCAAAGAAAGTAATGCTGTCAAATATCACATTAGCAATCTTCAAGAAACTATAAGGTTTTTATTTAAATCATTATTATCAGTAAAATCATTTAATTTTCAGTACAAGTTCATTCATAAAAATGAATCTGTAAGATTCCAGTCTATTTAAAATACCAACACTTAAGAATCAGACAGCCTAACTACTTATCTCCCCATCTTCTGAAGATAGTTCTTCTGAAGATACAAACGCAGATAAAAATTTAAAATAAATCTTTTTACTAACCCATCAACTTGACGGTTAGACAAAACTTAGAAATACAACAGATCCTCCACAGCTTGCTGGAAGTTCAGAATAAATATTCAAGTCAAATTAAAGTATTGAATACAAAGAACATGCTTCTACTACGCTTTAACTTGAGCTTTAAGATTTCGCGAAGCAAATTGCGGTTAGCAGAGCTGAAACGCATAAAACATATCAGTATCACCAGAATCTCTTTCTTCTCGAAAAGAAACTCACTCTTCGCTGAAATATATTAACTGAGTTGTATCTTGGTTAGAGTTGACGAAAACAGAAGTGAAAGTATACGCAAAATAATAAGATAACTCTATTAATTAACATAAAAAAACTACAAATTATACTTTTGAATAAGGTGTCATAAATATATTAATAAACATTGCATTCTGGAAATTTTCTGAAGAATTAATTTAGTTTTCTAATAATATGTTTGAATGGAAGGCATGTAGATAATTATCTTAGCTAATTTAATGCTATCCATTTAATAAAGTTATTTTAATAAAAATAAATCATACAAACTGGTATGTGTTTTAAACTAAATTTTTGATAGCACACCTGAATTAAAGACTAGTGAAGCCCTACACTAAAATTTATTTAGGTTGTTTTCACGGCCGGATACGCATATAGATAATGCAAATAAATAAATAAAAAATTTTAAAAAATTCGAAGGGTTCGAAGTTTAATGGTCATGCAAAAGAGCTCTTTTAAAATTTCATATACTTAGTAAGTTATAGATTATCAATAGAAATGGCCCAGGTGGAACAGCGAAACATTTCATAGCATATTAGATGAATATACATTTAGATTTCCGTGGGAACGTTATGCACCTTGTGTATACTTGAAAAATGAAAAAACTATGTAACTTATTCTATAAAAATATTTACTGTTTTTAATTAGTTATATCAATGGATTAAATTCATTTTTATTCAAATGACTAAAATTATAAAGTATAAATTTTATCCTCAATACCCACACTTATTGATTTTAAATAGCTTAGTTTGTTACTCAGTAACAGATAAATAAATTTGAAAGCTAAATACTCTACATTTGGCAGAATGGCAAGAGACGAAGGAAAAGATGAAATCATGTTTCAAAACTAATAGTCCCTTTCGGCTAAAAATAATAATGGTAACGATAATTATAAAATTATTATTAATAATAATGTTAAATGTGCAAATGCATTTCTACCTTGTAACTACTGTAGGAAAATGAACTACGTTAATTCTTTTCAAGTATTTCTCCAAATTTTGTTGCAAAATTTTCATTTTTAGAGTAGTCATATTTAGAAAAACATATTTTGCTGTAAATACTATAATAATAACAATAATATAGCTAAATGTATCATCAGGGTAGTGATATAAAATAAAAGTCGATTACACAATGTTTTGATATAAAATTTAAATTTAGTGCTTCGATAATTTATAAAAGGTGTTATAATATATTTGGGCAGAATTCAGGCTTACTGCTTGTTAAAAAATTTGCGAATGAACTATTTTTACTTTTGCTTTTACAGATAAAATCATATGCGAACTTCCCAGTAAAAATATAAGTAGGAAACTTCTAAACTTATAATTAGCAAAGCATGTAAATATAACAATATTAAAAAAATAACTTTGAACTTGACATTATTTTAAATCAGTGGTTTAATACTTCGAACGCCCTCTTTGTGTTCGTTTCTTTTCAAACCATTAGAAATACTAAAGAATTGTTACTTTGTGACCTTTTCAATCGAAGATAACGTAGAGTTAATGCTATTGAAATATTACTTAAATCGTTTAAAATTTAGGAGTAATATCTTTTAGCGCACATTTGACTCAAAATTCAATCTATAAATATTACTAGCATTTTTCAAGCTATTTTTAGTAGCTTAAACCAGATAATTCCTTTATTTTTTCTAACTGAAAATGTGTGTTAATTATCATTTTAAAATGATATTTTGAATCTCTGAAAATATCACTGTTAATTTTAGCTATTCTATTGTCTGTCATTTCCATGACAGAGGCATAAACGATTTGTAAATATAGTTCAATCAATTAACAGAATCCCTACTTGAAAGAAACTAAGAGAGATCAGGGATTTTTGAATTCTTGGTTCTTAACCATCCCTGAAGGGGAATATTACAGGAAACGAGGATACTTAAAAGAGAATTGATTTTTGGTTATTAGCACGAAAAATCATCGTACAAATGATTTTCGGAATAAATTATTACTGTGGCTAAAGCATTTCGAACATTAGAATGGGTTAAATTGAGGTGTGATGGATAACGGTAGAATTTTAATTAAAAACAGAAGAAGATCACTCTGACATAAATAATTAGAAAAATATCCGTAGTAATATAATATATGAAATACTTAATGGGTGCTGTGTTTATGTATATTTGTGTGGAGCTGTGTAACAGGTGGTAGGAGTTTAACCGTAAAACCGTATATCTTTCAAGGTATATATTTTTGCAAAAATAAGAATATATAGTAATATTTTGTAATAAATGCACATCATGATTTGAGAGGTATTAGCTAAATGCCTGAATGCGGCTACACTGTTCAGATGACAATACTGATTTTAAGCTACCGAAGTGCCCGAGGCTGCCGTAAATGAACTCTCTGTATATCTAATGGCATCAATGGCAATGAATGAGTTAATCGCTTATTCACTTAATTCCATTAAATTTAAAGTGTCTCCTTTCCAGTTTTTTATTGTTAACCAGAATGATGAAAAATACAGTTGTAATGAAGAGGAAAATGTGGCGCAGTTTCTTGACATATTAAGCACTCTCATATATAGTTCACAAATGTACTAGTTCCTTCATTAGTTGGTTAACTAAATTTTAATTCATGTTGAGTATTCGTAATTCTAATCTCAGGACGTAACTGAGTAATTACCGAACAACATGATATTTAGTTTGTCTGAGCATTCTACATGGTTTTCAGGTCACGAAATTTAAAAGAATGAGATGTGCATTATGTAAAGCATGAATAATTAACAAATATTGTTGCGGGCGCACGGATTAGTAATACATTGAATGCACACAGAACCAACCGATTGTAACTTGATAAAATTTATTTTACAAAAAGGAACATTTTACAATTCTGGAACTTTTCTCAAAAATACTATTATAGCTCTTATCGGTATCTCAGAGCACAATCAGTAGTTATACTTTAAACTACTAAGCAAGTTAATTACAATGCAATGCAAAGCCTATCTAAAAAGAAGAGGCTTCTATGGAGATCTCTCAATACTCCGAACAAACGCTGAATTAAACAACTGAGAAACTGATGCTCTTTCCAGTCTTATATAGTTTTTCCCCAGAAATAGAGAAATCTCTTGTACCTTCGACTTCTCGAAGTTACTTGAAGGCACATAATGGCTGGTTACGGTTACAGTTACATATAGGGATTAATTACATTTATTCAAGCACAGTACCAATTATACATTGACCGGACTGAAATGCCACCAAATGATCTACCATTAGAAACACTAAAGAATTGTTACTTTGTGACCTTTTCAATCGAAGATAACGTAGAGTTAATGCTATTGAAATATTACTTAAATCGTTTAAAATTTAGGAGTAATATCTTTTAGCGCACATTTGACTCAAAATTCAATCTATAAATATTACTAGCATTTTTCAAGCTATTTTTAGTAGCTTAAACCAGATAATTCCTTTATTTTTTCTAACTGAAAATGTGTGTTAATTATCATTTTAAAATGATATTTTGAATCTCTGAAAATATCACTGTTAATTTTAGCTATTCTATTGTCTGTCATTTCCATGACAGAGGCATAAACGATTTGTAAATATAGTTCAATCAATTAACAGAATCCCTACTTGAAAGAAACTAAGAGAGATCAGGGATTTTTGAATTCTTAGTTCTTAACCATCCCTGAAGGGGAATATTACAGGAAACGAGGATACTTAAAAGAGAATTGATTTTTGGTTTGGTGACAGCATAAAGTTTGGCGACCTTTGGCGATTTCTCGCAAAATTTGGTGACAAAAATTAGTCGCCAAAGCCCTCACCAATTTAGTCCTTTACTCAGCGTTAAGTAGACTCCCCCCTCTAATTTATTTTTCCGGAATAATATGGCCATCGAAACAGAAGTGTGCAAAATGACCACGTGCCGTGCATACGACGCGCAATATGACCATCAATACAGGATCCAATGTTACCATCGTTCAAAAAGACTTGGCTCAACAACTGGAAGGTCAACTCATCTGGACGCTTCCTTACGTTGCCCTCTGGACTGCGTCCGGTGATAAAATAGACATCGATAGAAATTTGAACATAAACATCCAGTTTGGAAGTGCCGTCTACTATCACACAGCATATGTAGCAAATATTACAGGCCCTTACATACTTGGATCAACGCTTTTTTAAGGAAAGAAAACTTTTTCTAGGACTTTAAGAATAAAGAACCGCATTCTGCCTCTGAGGACATAACCCCGTTCGGAATTAGAGATGAAGCAGCTAAATCCGTTTATCAAATAATAAATAGCTCAAGACAATATCGCAGTACCAGGGAGAAGAGAACTTTTACTACCTGGATCCATAACTGAAAACAAAAGCTTACAGCACGGCATGATGGAATACCCTAAGAATTCTAACACCCCACGAAAAGTACTAGTAGCCTCAGCATTCTTCGACTTATTGAAGACCGCCATTCCAATCAGAGTCGCTAATGAAGTGATGAGGCGAAAGTCATTAGGAAAGGTAAAGCGTTTGCAACATGTACTCTAGTGACCCGCGTTAAACGGCCCAATAGTCCGCCTAACATAGGAGTTACTGTAGAATGCACAATTAAGCGAAAGATGAAGAAGAACACATGAACACATTCACAATGAAGAAAAGAGTGATTCCGAATGCGTCATTCAAGAATTTCAAAATGTTTTCTCCAGCACATCTTCTGACGTAGGTCGAACCTGTTTGGCTCAGCACATACTCGATACGGGATATCAACTACCAATTCGGCAATATCCCAGACGACTACCGATTGCTAAACAGGAGGAGGTACCAAAACTTCTGAAGGACATGCAAGAAAGCAACGTTATCAAGCCATCCGCAAGTCCTCGGGGCCCGTCCTATCGTCCCAGTCCGAAAGAAAAATAGTTCGGTTAGATTTTGCATTGACTATCGCCGGCTGAATGAGGTTACGAAGAAAGACAGCTACCCTCTTCCTAGAATTGATCACATTCTGGACTCTCTTTCTGGAAGCAAGCGGTTTTCAATGCTTCATTTAAAGAGTGGTTATTACCAGGTAGCGATACATTCTGATGACCGAGAAAAGACGGCCGACAAGGAAGTTCAAGGTGATTCTGTTTGGATTACGTAATGCGCCGGTAATCTCCGAGCGCCTTATGGAGACTGCGTTGAGAGGTCTTTCGTATGAAGCGTGTCTGATATACTTGGATGGCATCATCTTCGTTGGAGACACTTTTAAAGAGCATTTAGAAAATGGTTACAGGCGAAAACATTGCGGAGAAAACAACGCAAGGCGAAAACGTCGTGTGCGAAACTTCGTGGGAGAAAATAAAGCAAAGAGAAAACATCGCAGTTCTAAAACATCGTGGGAGAAAATAAAGCAAAGAGAAAACATCGCAGTTCTAAAACATCGTGTACAAAATAACGTGGTCGAAAAAATAGCGGTTAAAAAACTTACAATTAAAAAACATTGTCGTCGAAAATATCGAGGTAAAAAATAAAGTACCTACAAATCATCGCATGACGATAGCATCGCACACATTCGTTTTTCAAATCCCACACTTACATATTATGTAACTGACTTTCGTCATAATTAACAAATCGATATCCAAAAAACTGATTGCACGCTATACATGAAAATGTTAACGACACTTTAAGAATAAACGGAAACAAAACCAAATATAATTTTCACTAATACAATATCAGATAAATAAATGTGAAAGAAAATAATTTGATAATTAACTAAGCGATTTTATACAGGTAACCTCATGCAGTTATTTATCTTCCTTTTTCTAAGCATTTCTAGACTGTATTTTTCATAAAAAAATATCAGTAAAACTTTATAAAAAAGGTTAATTTATTATTGACCTTTGTTAATAAATTATATAAATTTAAAATCCTATTAAGTGCTATAAAGTTGCATTAATTTTCTATTCATTTTCAATTTTTAAATGCTTAAGTTTCCTTATTTTTTCAGCAAAAATTTATTAGTTAATTCAAAAATATGAAATACATAAGTGAAAGAATCCCTCTTTCCTTTTTGCGTTTCCAAATCAGTATGCGAACATGCATTTACAGCTTTTAAAACCTGAGAACATATGTGTGCGATCATGCCATGATTTGCAGTTACTTTTTTTCTTACCACGATATTTTCGAGGCGATATTTTTAAACTGCGGATTTTGAACAGCTTTATTTTCGACCACAATATTTTAGAACTGCAATGTCTTCTCTTTCCTTTATTTTCTCCCATGATGTTTTGTACCTCGACGTTTCCGCCTTCCGTTGTTTTTCCGTGACGTTTTCGTCCGCGATGTTTTATATGTAAAATTAAGTCCTGCCAGATGTAAATTGTTCAGATAGGAAGTGACTCACCTTGTACATGTCATCTCTGCCAAAAGTGCGTGTAGCGAATCAAGAAAAAGTGCCGGCAGTCAGAGACAGCAGACGCCTCCGAAAATGTCCGTGAGGTGAAAAGTTTCCGGTGACTTTGCACCTAATGTGAAGGATTATTCTTCCATTCCTAAAACCATTCACAAACTGACAGAGAGCAAGCAAAAGTTCTTGTGGACAAAAGAATGTGGGAATGTATTTAACAGGACATTTAAATGCAAGAGTTTTTAAAATCTGCGACAATCTTGACGTATCTTCAGCTCCACAAATCATTCATTCTTGATACGGGTGCGAGCAATGAGTGTTTGTACTGTTTTGTTCCAAGAAATACACGGTCAAGAACGTTTCGTAGCATTCTGGAGCAAGTGTCTATCTAAATCGGAGAAGAATTACTGTGTCACTAGAAAAGTGTTGCAGCCACAGTTAAAGCTGTAGAACATTTCCAACATTACCTTTACGGCAGAAAATTCATGCTCCGTATAAGTCATGCATCAATACCTGACTATTAAATTTCAAGAATCCCGAAGGCCATATAGCTAGATGGATACAGAGACTCCAGGACAACGACACAAATATCCGTCATAGGAAATGCCAATGCCCTGCCCAGAAGACCTTGCTCAGAAAGTTGCCGACCTTGCTCCGGAGTCAAAGCAAAATGCGAAGTGGTTAATACGGTCGCACGACCAGGACGACGACCAGGTCAGGAAGATGGTGACATTAGAAATATATCTGACTGATTGAAATCTTCAAATAGAAAACTTATTTGGCAGGACATTTCGATCTATAGTCCTAAGACAAACTCATGCTGGGCTAACTGGGACTCATTCCATATTTCGAAAAGGCATCTTAACCCGAAGTTCGAATCGGATGAAGGCATTCCGATGGCAGTTAGTACTTCAAGATCGCGGATCGCGGCCATTAAAGAATTATATAGCAGTCCAACAGGAGGCCCACTTAGAAAAATGAAGACTTCAACCGAAGAAGCGCATGCCAACGGAAGCTCCAACGTTAAAATGTAGGAGCTCCTTCTGAACGCCGACCTTAGACATCTTGGGAATTCTGCCATGAACTACTGATGGCAACAAATACATCCTTGTTGCCATTAATTACTTCACCAAGTGTTATGAAGCGTATTTTATTCCTGATCAATAGCCTGTCACGGTAGCTGATGTAATCACAGAGAAATGTATTTATAGGTTCATAGTGCCTCTTTAGTTACATTTTGATCAAGGAAGGAATTTTATGTCGTCGGTAATTAAAGAACTGCAAGCAAAAAGGACACCTTTACATCCGCAATCAGACGGTACGATAGAGAGGTTTAATCGAACCATCCTTAAAAACCTCTTGCTGCTGGTTTTCAGAAACCAACAGGACTGAGAGTTACCTCACTGGCTTATCGCAGTGCTGTCCATGAGACTATCGGCTACTTCCCATCCCAGATGCTGTTAAGGTGTCACTTTCGTCCTTTGTGATCTGTTATTTGGTCACCCTCCGGATGTGCCTTCATCGCCTGAGGAATACGCTGAAAGTCTCCAGACACTGCTTGAAGTGGTGCACAAATTTGTTCGAGAGTGAGCTAATTGAGACCAGAAGTTACCTTTGTTTCTTACTGGTCTACCGCAGTACTGTACACGCGACTATCGGCTACTCCCCATCTCAGATGCTCTTCGTGCCTTCTGATCTGTCATTTGGTCGCCTTCGGAATATGTCATCATACGTTCAAGATCTCCAGGCACAGTTTGAAGTGGTGCACAGTTTTGCTTGAGAGCGAATTAACTTGGCGAAGGAGAAGATGAAGACTAGATACAACACTACAGTTTCGAGACATCGATTCAACGGAGGTGACAATATGTGGTTATGGAATCCGATTCGACGGAAAGGACTTTTCCTTAAATAACAATCACATTGGGACGCAGTCCTAAACAGACTGAAAGACTTCACAGTTCGGATTCGTAAGTCATCCAACTCAAAGTCTTTCATTAAACTATGCCGGCCCTTTAAAGTATGATCATAGTACCTAGTCCCCATGGTGAATCTATTGTAACTAAGACAATGGTTCTATTCGAAAACAAATTTGCAAATTTATGCATTTATTTATTTGATTTGTTTTATGTTATTCATTGAAATTATTATTTTAGTACTGCATTTTCTTTAGTCGAAAGTATGGCTTCCTGTCCAGGGACTGTACTGCCCTGAACGTGCAGTCCTTGGGGCAATGATACGAATTTTTGTATATATGTAAATAATTTTAAACACAACTTCACTAAAATTATTTACACATATACAAAAATTCGTAACAATATATTATTTCCACTGAAAACAAAATATTTTAAAAATTCATTTCACTCAAATAAATTGAACTAAAATAATTAATATAAAAATATGAAAAATAAGTAATTTAAATTTTTTAATAATTTTTTCGTTTTGGGGAAATTAACAGATAAGCGGTAAATTATCAAAACTGTTGTTGAATTAACCTTTCTTCGGACGCTGTCGGCAAGCTCAGCAGCCAACTGTCTTTCAATTTCTGCATCTATTTCTATATCGTCGTCCATGTGCTTATGAGACTCCTCGAGGTGCTTCATGAGCACTGCAACGACAACATTAACTAGAACGAACTGGGCCATCAGGACAAACACTACGAAATAAAGGGGAGCTATAATGGGTGAAACGCAGCAGTTGCGGATGCAGTCACTGGAGGGATCACAGTTTTCTCGTAGAGTGTCCTGCAAATAGAAAATAATGTATTAGAAACTTGAAAATAAACTAAATTTATTAACACTTTTTTCACTTATAAAGGAATAGCTATACAGAACAAAGGAAAATCTGGAGAATGCTGTTTCAAGTTTATCACTCATACATAAATTTAAGATATACTGGGTAGGATTACTTAATTTAGGCAGAACACACGAATGCTGTCTGCTTGAATTCCATTCAATTTTGATAGACAGTACGAAATAAAAGGGAGCTGAGAGTCTAGTACCTAGTTGCTAGTTGTTTCAAAAGGACATTCGAATCATCAGGTTTTAACTGCCCCATTTTGAAAAGATAAAATGTTCTTAATATTTAAGTTTGCTAAAAGCCAGATCCACCGGCCTATGCAGTCAACGTCTAACCACATACTGTCCAGGGTGATAAGAAATAAAAAAGAAGAAATGAGCTGCTTCGGTTCTTTTTTTGAAATTTTTCTTTTCCAACTATGATTTGTATTACTAATATAGATAATAAGTTCAGACAAAAAACATATACACGTTACAGAAAGCTGAATACTTTAAAAAGAAATAAAAACAGTGCTCTAAAGCTGTTATTTTTTTATTTGCGTGAAAATAATATAAAATGACCAGAATAGAGCACATAAATGAACTATTTGATGCTTTCGAAAAACCACTGTTTACCAAAGAAAAATTATAATATGCATATTAATATATATTCAAATGCTCTGAAAGTTGAATGTTTTATAAATGTTTATTATATGTTTAATTTTAAAAACTAATTTTTAAAGCTAAAACTTTACTCACAGTTTAAGTACTACATATGTCTATAGCGTATTAAACTGTAGATTTCGATTTAAGTAACAGATTGTGTATAATAATAGGAGCTGTTCGAGGAATAAGCTTGGAAGAATTTCTTCCTTCAATCAAAATAAATTTAAGTGAAAAAAAAAAAACTTTCTGAAAATTTAGTTACCTAATTAGGTACTTTTTCCGCCTACTTAGCATGCCTTCGTGGTGTAATGGTCAGCACTCTTGGCGGGTATTCGAGAGGTTTGAGGTTCGGGTCCCGGCTGAGGCTTACTGCTTCGAAATAACCTAATGTCTCTACAGTGTCCCCCGAAATAAAAGGGGTGGTGGATGATGATGCTGCACCACCAGGATTTGGCGATTGGATCTCCTAATCCCTAATCGCCCTTTAAAAGGGGGAATATATGAGGTACTTATCTCGTCTTCTTATCATGCCTTCGTGGTGTAATGGCCAGCACACTCGGCGCGTATTTTGAGAAGTCCTGGGTGTGAGTCCCGGCGAGTGCAACGCACATTTTTCATGTCTCCTGCATCAAAATAAATCTAATGTCTCTACACTGATCTGAAAGATTAAATTTATGAGTGATTTCATTAGTGATCTTTTCATTTAATTTCGTGTAGTGCTCTATTACTGTATTTATAATTCTGCTTTAATAACTTTAATTAATTAAAGAAAGCCTATAGAATTAATCTAAATGAGCTGCATATCGCACGCTGCATCTGTTCGAATAATGGAAAAAATCTTTTATTTAAAACGCTATCTTTGCTTGCAGTATATATTAAGAAGACAAAGCACCTAAAATAGTTGCTTTGAAAACATTAGGTTCGAAACTGCAAATTTAATTAAGTTCTTAATTCAATATATAAAGCTCCCTAGCTGTGCAACGAGTTTTGCTCCTGCACTAAGCTTATCCTCTTGTTTTAAAATGAAAAACTAATCAAATTAATTTTAATTAACATAGAATGCCCATTTGCTTTTAATGTTTCTGGCGTTATTCAAGCTACTTTTTACGGCAGCCATTTAATCTGTCATTCAAGATTAACGTCTAAAGAAGGGAAAACTGAATTTCAAATGCAAGAACAAAATCAGTGAGTGAATGGGGGAGGGGGAAAGAAGAGAAGAAAAATATTAAAATTTAAAAAATTATTATATACGTATTTATATATATATATAAATCTGAAAGCTTTCGGATTTTACATTACGCCCCAAAGGAAAGTTTTTTTAATGTTTAGTGTGTAACCTTTATTTATTAAATATCATGTTCTTCGTACTTAAGCCATAAAATCGGTTCAACAGCAATACCGCAAAATAATTTTAAAATGAACATATCTTTAGAATTTCCGATATACAGTCTAGCGCGCCGGAAATAAAATTGTTTTTTTTTTTAGTAAGTGTTGCCATTGCTTGCTTTTAAATCGTTGAGTCTGTTAATCAAAAATTCGTTAAAAGTTTTATAAAATATGAAACAGATAATAAAAAAATTCCAAATTTGAGCATCCAGTTGTCCATATTCGGACGGAAACATACATTATTCAAAATTTGATGACTTTCGTTGTTTTATCACAATGCGAGAAACATACATACTGTTACGGTTTTTGTATTTAATTTGCTATTTTTAATAGAATTGCAGATAAATTGTTTCATTTCCCCTGCAATGATGCGTGCGACGTGTTTTAAGAAAAAGCTACATCGATAAAGTAAAAATACAGGAGTACACGCATTTAACATTTAATAAATAGATATCTCGTAATTGTACTCCTTTGCTTTCCGGATAAATCGAGAAAATACCAGAATGTTCTCGCGCATGATTAAGAAGCTTATAAAAGCCGGAATAAAACATCTCATTTCAGTTGTTTATTAGTTGTGTACTTAGTGCTATTATTGATTGTAGTGAATTCGCGGTGAGATCGGACTAGCTTTCTTTTTGTTTTGAATTGAGTTCTATTTATATTTCAGTAGTTCAAAATATAACTAATGTGAAATATTCTGAGATTGTACGAATATCTTTGAGGAAATTTCAGTATTTTGTTTTATTTGTTATCGACTTGTGAATTCAAACCATTATTACGAACCCGTATGCAAGCAACACTTTTTGGTGTCAGGAGTGGGGTACTGCATGCCAGTTACAAGAGCGATGGAACCTTTTGAGCGTATCACCTTTGACATCTTAGGACCTCTGCCGCGAACTGCTGATGACAACAAATACACCCTCGTTGTCCCTGATTAGCTCACCAAGTTGCCTGAAGCATACCTATTCCTGATAAAGAGGCTGTCACAGTAGCAGAGGTAATGATACAGCTTTTCAGTTACTCCGTAACTGAAAAGTCACGGAGTACCTCTTCAGTTACATTCAGGTCAGGGAAGGAATTTTACCTCGGATGTAATCAAAGAACTCTGAATGCTACTCGGCACTGACAAAACCCAAAAGACGCTCTTAATCCCCAGTCGGACGGCATGGTAGTGAAATTGAATCGAACCATCCTTAATCTCATTGGTGGTTTTCAGAAACCAACAGGATTGGGACAAGAAGTTACCAATGTTTTTAATAGCTTACCGCAGTGCTGTCCACGAGACTACCGGCTATTCTCCATCTCAGATGCTCTTCCGTCGTAACCTTCGTCTGTCTTGTGATCTCTTGTTTGGTCGCCCTCTGGATGCATCTTCATCACCTGAGGAAAGCATTCAAGACCTCGAGGCCCAGTTTGAAGTGATGCACAATTTTGCACGGAAGCGAGCCGACTGGGCGACGGAGAAGATGAAGACCCGATACGACATAAGAGCTACTGGGCATCAATTCAACAAAGGAGACAAGGTGTGGTTATGCAATCCGACTGGACGGAAAGGAATCTGTCCTAAACTACAATTACCTTGGGATGGTCCGTACACAGTCCTAAACAGGCTGAACGACGTCGTGTTTCGGATCCGTAAGCCATCGAACTCTAAACCTAAAGTCGTTCCTTATGACAGGTTAGTTGCTTACTATGGCGATAGTACGTAGTGCATATAATTGTAAATAGTATAAGACCATTGTCCTTTTTGTTTCTAAGTTTATATTTGATAGCATTTGATTTGTATTTAGCATCTGATAGTATTTGATTTGTTACTTATTGTAATTATTGTTTATGTTGTTTGTTATAGTAATGTAATTGTTATTGCATTGATGCCTTAGTTGTAAGTTTGGCTTCCTGTCTAGGGATTGAACTGCCCGGGACGCATATAAGCAAAATGTAAACTGCTAGGACAACGGCTTGAGTTTGGCCAATGACAATCCAGATAAGGGTCATCCTTAACTCCGCCCACATGAGTGACGTCACATTTCTGACGTTTGTTTACATTCTGCTGCTCGGCGTTACGAAGTGCGTTCTTTCAATGAAAAACATTTTTAATCTGCAATGTAAATTTGCTCTAGTGATGCTATTTTTTAAATTTTTCTTTAAAGTATTATTTCTTACTGTTTCAGAAGGAATATAAATTTATGTCACAAACTTTATAAAATTTCTTTCTATATGCGTGTGTGTATGTATATACATATATGCGTGCATGTGTATGCACATGCATATGTTTTCAATATATAATCATATATGAATTATATGTATCATTATATGTGTGTGTATGCATATAAATATGAGTATGTGTGTGTATGCATATATTCATTTTTCAGGATGTCAGATTTCTAGCGAATAATCTTTTTCACATCTAGCTAGAAGTTAAAAAAAAAAAGGTTTTTTTTTCTCTTAATGAAAATCTTTTTTTTTTTTTTTTTTTTTTTTTTAAGAGAAAGCTTTTTTCTCTTAATTTTTCACATGTTCACATTTAGTTTTTTTTAAGTAATTAAGATGAATGTATTCATATTTAATATTTCTTCACAACTTGATTTATCACTTAAAAATACATTTATTTAATTTTGGATAACGTGGGATGTGAATTCCAGCACCATTTTTAATAGTAGAATAATTTCTCTAAAGAAGCTTTTGTTTGTTTTTATTTTTTAATTCCTTTAAAAGATAATTATTTCTAATATTATTAAGTAATTTAACTATTACTCTTTACACACATCTTAAATATGTTAATGGAAATTTTCATTCAATAGCTTTATAAATTTATTTTATGCAGTATTTTAATTTAATAAGAACTAGTATTGATAAAGGAATTTCCATTGATTTCCTTATTCATTTAGTTTAAAATTCAGTTTTCAGTTCATGTAATTATTCTCCTTCATGGCCCTCCACGCACAGCCCAAAAGCGGCTGACTGGAACGCTGATAGTTTGATTCCAGGTGGATAGGCTGGCTGCATGAACACTTACCTGGCTTTCTACATGTGTAAACATGGATATGAGTTTTTTTTTTTTTTTTGCTTAGAAAATCCTCCGCAAAGACATCCCTCCCGCATAGACCCTGCATGCTTTCCATAATCAAATAAACCAAATCAAACCAACCCTTCAAGCAAAACAGCTCCTCAATAGAAATTCTTCATATCTGTCAAGCAAATGACATTCACTAATATAATAAATTGTCATCATACCACTAAATCAAACTCGAAAGTTTTATTAATTATGCTTACAGAAACAAAGTACCTAATACCAGATTTTGTTGATTAATTTGCATTTTTAGAAATACTTGAATAAATTTCTTACCTTTAATAAATAGAGCGAACCCTCTCTAAAATGACCACCAGCAGTTCTACAGGGTTTTAATTTTGTGTAGAGCTTGTCATCTTAAAGAGAAGATGTTCAGTACCAGAATTTTTTGTATATTGAGGAGAAGTGTCAGTTTCAGAGGTGATCACAAAGAAGAGGTTTGCATTGTTAAAATGCTAATCTGTTCCTAACTTTTTCACAGGGTTTGGTTTATATGATTATGGTGATGCCTCGAGGGCTACCTGCCTAAGGAGAGGGATGCCTTTGTGGAGGACTTTCTAAGGGAGACTTATTTGTATACACGTTACACATGGGGAAAACCATGAAAACGTCCATGCAGCCAGCCTGTTCGCTGGATTCGAACCTCAGACTGAACTACCAGTGTTCTGCGACTTTACTGCTCGCCGCTGGTGGGCACCTTTTTTGCAGGGAAGAAAGTGTTTTCTAAGTGTAGGACATAACATATCAGTCTAAATGGTCCACATTAAGATTTGATCTAGGAAATGAATAATGTTGAAGCTGAAATTAAAATTATATAAATTTGAATGCCATGCATGTAATGTGAATCTCAAATTTAGTTTCCTGCGATGTGATTTTTCTTTATGTAAAGATCAGGCTCTAGTATATTGATATATATCAATTTTAAATATAGCATGAAGTTTTATATTTGAGTATAATACTGAAAAATGTTAGACATATATATGCGAAAATAAATGTATGTTTTCTTCACATATTATGAAATATTCATTCCTGACTTAAGGGAACATGAAGTTACACGATTTCAAATCCACTAGAAAAATGTATGATAGTCACAAGTTTGACAAAAGATTCTTTGCTCAAATGATAAAAGGCTTTGGGGCTTTGGAGAACATAGATGCTAATTAGAAATGTGTGCTAAATACGAGTCCACTGCCATCGACATAAATGACCTGCATTAATTTTAATACTGTTTAGGTTCTTACGCATTATCCCTTTGACCGGCCAAGTAGCATGATGTAGTGCCAACTATGGATGACTGTGTCCTTTAGTAATTCCATAGAAATGACTGGCGCTTGGGTACCATAGCCCAAATTTCCACAAATGATTGGTGAGATAATACATAAGTATCCTATTTTATATTGACATGAATGAAAACTAAATTTTTTATCATATACCTTTCTACTAAAAAAAATTGTTGGTCCTTAGTTTGGTTTCGTTTATTTAATTACGCAAAGCACTTGCATGCAATCTGCTTAAAAGGAGGTATGCCTTCGTGGAGGACTTTCAAAGAGAAACTGGCTCTTATACATATTACACCTGAGGAAAACCATGAAAGTGCCCATGCAGCCAGCGTATTTTGCAGGATTTGAAACCCGGACTGAATTGCTAGTGTTCAGCGACTTGAATATTGAAACCACTCGGGTGCTGGTGGTCTGGCCATCGGTGCTATTAAACTAAAATTCATCTATATTCATAAATGGCCCATCAGAAAAATGCACGCACTTTAATTAATAA
Organism: Stegodyphus dumicola; assembly: GCF_044657685.1. Taxonomy (NCBI): domain Eukaryota; kingdom Metazoa; phylum Arthropoda; class Arachnida; order Araneae; family Eresidae; genus Stegodyphus; species Stegodyphus dumicola. The sequence continues at coordinate 139,333,612 of NC_140771.1, read as the reverse complement.
AAGAAAAGTCTTGTGCTTTAGTATTGAACTGAATTATAAGTTAATTAAATCATACATATCAAAGGTTAGCCTAAGTTTCATATAATATTCCTGAATATGTACCTATATAGTTACTTAGATTGCTCAAAGTGTTACAGCGGTAGCCATTAACAGCTAGACACATAGCACAATACTGAGCAGTTATTTGAACAATGTTTAGTCGATGTGTCTGAGGGGACTTCATAATTTTTTGATGAAGGACCTGTAGCCTCACCGATTTACTATACTACACAACATCCCTCCAAATTCATTTTGGTTCACTGTCATGTGTCACATATATGTGAGAGTACCAACATGTTAAGGAAATATCATACTACATATTATAAGGATAATTCAACTTCGAAATCAATATATAGATATCATCTGTTAAAATCTGGCATATCCTGTATGTCAAGTTGTACTTTTCATTAGTCCCACTTTTTAATTAACGTAGAGGTAGTACTGTACAGAATATATATGAAACTGAACTGATAAATTTTCATATCTGTCTCTTTCATTTGTTTGCTTTTCGTATATTTTTTAATAGTTTTATTTTTAATGTTGCTTTACATGATGTCAATTTAAACATAAGAAAGCAGAGAACAAAAGAAATTCACACTGAAACTAAATTTAAAATTAGTCTGAAGATTACTGATGTAAAATAAATAGTGGCTAATTTATCAAAATTACATAAGAAGGCAAATGAATAATTAGCATATTCAGATTTTAATTACAAGTAAAAATTTATATTCCTAACAGTAAAAATGCATATTACAATGTTATTCATTTATTACTCACAACCAACTCAGCAGAACTCGTCAAATTTTTAAAATGTGCCAAACTCTTTAACCATGCTCATTACAATCCTTTAATAGGACAATGTCGCCGTTTTCGTATACATTATTTGGGTTGTATTCCAAGTTTCAACATTTTTTATGAACAAGTTGTGATATATTTTGCCTTAATTTTAAAATATGCGCTTTGGAATTTGCCAACAGTGGAAAAAACTGCGATGAAAATTCTAAGGAATACAAAATTTTGCCAACAAATTTCTAAAAGGAACAAAAAGGAAATATATTTGGTAGATACCCAATGCTGCTGAGCTTTGTGCGATGCCGAGTTTCTGAAATTCTTTAATGTTTTTTCAAGCAAAAATAAATCGCCCATGGAAAAGAATAGGGCAAAAAAATTGCAGAAAGATTTGGAGATGAACGTGTTTTAATTTGAACGTATTATGTAATCCTTATTTAATAATTAAAATTTATATTTCAAATTGCTAAAATTTTCTTTTCATAATTTGATAATGTTAGCCAGCTTACGATAAATATCAATAATTTGGGTATCTGTTGTGAAAACCATCAACTTGCACCCAATGAGTAACTTTTACCTTTTGATGTGTTAAATCCAATTTAAGCCAAGGTGGTTGTGTTAATATGTACCGTTAATTTTACAGGCAGTATATTGTATTCTCTTATATACTGCAATATTTAGTTTGTACTGAAATTATGTAGTGACAATATTTTTACTTAAGATAGAAATTTTTCAATATTATAAGTTTACATTTTGGTTAAATTTTTTTTATGCGATGAAAAGCAGCACGTTAAAACTTTAAAACGAATATTTTGGAGTTCTTAAGTTTTGTAATAGTACTAAGTATTATATTTTAAATTAATCGATGGCTATTCCAGAAATAAATAATTTAATTCTGCATACTGGAAGAACATCATTTCTGACTAACATAAAAATCATTAAAAATACTTAAAACTTTAATGCAATAAAAACAGGTTATCATGAAATGTCTCAGTAAAAGAGAACTTGTGATCATTATGTATTTACAGTCATTCTTATGTAAATAAATGTTACATGATATCTTAGACCTCTGCTTTTCAAACTCTGTCTATTAATCTGCGAATCTGAGTATTTCACTATAATAAATTAATAAGTTTTAATAAATGCATTATAGATGTCAATATGTTTGTTTTCTGTAACATATACTTTGAACATTTTTATTAAATAATTTTTCATCTTCAATTTTTCATCAATAATGTGTGCATATATTTTACTTATGATGAAGAGAAATTAACATTTAAAAAATGAATTATAGGCTGAAAGTATATTGTAAAAGAAGATATCGGAAAAGGAAATTGTTGCAATTCATAGAACTTATAAATGAATAAATGTGATAATTAGTATCATTTTGTTCTTATTTGTTAAGAATGGATATTAAATTAAGGATAATAGAATGGACTTCTAAATGTGAAGCACATGCGAACAATAATATTAATTCACAATATTCTGATATTGATTTTAGTACTTAATGTAAATATAAAGTCTTATTGACAGCTTAGTGGAACTCATATTAAATAGTTACAGTGTGATCTTAAATCCAGTGTATTTATTACAAGATAATGAAATATAGTCTGGATTTTAATTCAAAACTCTTTTCACATACATATCTTTAAAAGCCCAATTTTAACTGGTACTCTTCTGTTATCGGGACAGGATTCAGACATGTAATGTATGTAGCCACGAGTGGTTTTGGTTTCCTTTTAATTTAGTATGGCAAAGCACATTGGTCTATCTGCCTGTGGAAAGGGATGCCTTTGTGGAGGATTTTCTAAAGGAAACTGGCTGGTATACACATTACAAATGGGGAAAAACACGAAAACACCCATGAAGCCTGACAATTTTCCTGGATTCGAACTTAGTGTTCAAAGATTTTAACACTCTGCCTCTGATGGGCCTATGCACATGTGTATAGACACATGTACATGAATACATACATACATTTCTGAATCTGGTCCCCAAAATAGAATAGCACCTTTTAACCTTACAGTGTTTTGATTAATTATTTTATGTACTGTCATCAATAATACATCTTATGAGATACATCAGCAATGCATCTTATTATCATTAATTTCTTACTAACAATTCAATTTCAATTGCTATGAGTTGATTCCTGACTGATACATATCTTATATATATAAATAAGTTGTTTCAATACAAAGATCAAAGTTACATAGCATATTTACAATAATTATTTATTACTCATACATATAATGTATAAAATCAGGCAGTAAATTGTAAAAAATACTTTTAATGAATTTGGAAATAAATGAAGATATAATAATCTGCATCTCATTAGATTTTTTAAATGCAGTCAAAAATACATCCTAATGTAAGAAAATCAATATTAAATACTTATATAATATAATTCTCAAAAAAAAAAAAAAAAATTGTCGGTACAAGACATATTTTATCGAGTCCAATCATCAGTGGAACTCCAGGTAATCAGACTTTAATATGTCAAAATGTAAAACTTTAAATGTTCTTTAAGCTGAATTTTTTTAATCCATTCATTTTTGGCTTATGTAAGTTTTACAGTATTTAACTAGATGTATATTTAACTAGATGAATGTGTATAAACACACATTCAAGCAACTCACTTGAAGGTATGTTTCCTGGAAATAAAAGTATACTTATTGGATTGAATTCAGCGTTACACCTTAGAACAGGTAATGATACCTCATTTTTAGGCATTTTCGATAGTCTTGAAATATCATAACTGGAAACATATCTTACTAAATTCACTTCTTGCTAAATTATATTCAGCATCATTTAGCATTTGCAGTTTTATAGCTAAATTAGATTTCAGTAGGTCTATTACACTAAGCACTTAGTTATTCAGTATTATTTTCTTTACATTTCAGCAAAACAACGAACTTCCTTTTAAGAATGCTTACTGAACAATGAAAATTCCAAATATGATATATGCTTTACCAGAACTATAATGTCTGTTAATAGTGATTTTATTGAATTGAATTTGATAAATAAATAAATCGCCCATGGAAAAGAATAGGGCAAAAAAATTGCAGAAAGATTTGGAGATGAACGTGTTTTAATTTGAACGTATTATGTAATCCTTATTTAATAATTAAAATTTATATTTCAAATTGCTAAAATTTTCTTTTCATAATTTGATAATGTTAGCCAGCTTACGATAAATATCAATAATTTGGGTATCTGTTGTGAAAACCATCAACTTGCACCCAATGAGTAACTTTTACCTTTTGATGTGTTAAATCCAATTTAAGCCAAGGTGGTTGTGTTAATATGTACCGTTAATTTTACAGGCAGTATATTGTATTCTCTTATATACTGCAATATTTAGTTTGTACTGAAATTATGTAGTGACAATATTTTTACTTAAGATAGAAATTTTTCAATATTATAAGTTTACATTTTGGTTAAATTTTTTTTATGCGATGAAAAGCAGCACGTTAAAACTTTAAAACGAATATTTTGGAGTTCTTAAGTTTTGTAATAGTACTAAGTATTATATTTTAAATTAATCGATGGCTATTCCAGAAATAAATAATTTAATTCTGCATACTGGAAGAACATCATTTCTGACTAACATAAAAATCATTAAAAATACTTAAAACTTTAATGCAATAAAAACAGGTTATCATGAAATGTCTCAGTAAAAGAGAACTTGTGATCATTATGTATTTACAGTCATTCTTATGTAAATAAATGTTACATGATATCTTAGACCTCTGCTTTTCAAACTCTGTCTATTAATCTGCGAATCTGAGTATTTCACTATAATAAATTAATAAGTTTTAATAAATGCATTATAGATGTCAATATGTTTGTTTTCTGTAACATATACTTTGAACATTTTTATTAAATAATTTTTCATCTTCAATTTTTCATCAATAATGTGTGCATATATTTTACTTATGATGAAGAGAAATTAACATTTAAAAAATGAATTATAGGCTGAAAGTATATTGTAAAAGAAGATATCGGAAAAGGAAATTGTTGCAATTCATAGAACTTATAAATGAATAAATGTGATAATTAGTATCATTTTGTTCTTATTTGTTAAGAATGGATATTAAATTAAGGATAATAGAATGGACTTCTAAATGTGAAGCACATGCGAACAATAATATTAATTCACAATATTCTGATATTGATTTTAGTACTTAATGTAAATATAAAGTCTTATTGACAGCTTAGTGGAACTCATATTAAATAGTTACAGTGTGATCTTAAATCCAGTGTATTTATTACAAGATAATGAAATATAGTCTGGATTTTAATTCAAAACTCTTTTCACATACATATCTTTAAAAGCCCAATTTTAACTGGTACTCTTCTGTTATCGGGACAGGATTCAGACATGTAATGTATGTAGCCACGAGTGGTTTTGGTTTCCTTTTAATTTAGTATGGCAAAGCACATTGGTCTATCTGCCTGTGGAAAGGGATGCCTTTGTGGAGGATTTTCTAAAGGAAACTGGCTGGTATACACATTACAAATGGGGAAAAACACGAAAACACCCATGAAGCCTGACAATTTTCCTGGATTCGAACTTAGTGTTCAAAGATTTTAACACTCTGCCTCTGATGGGCCTATGCACATGTGTATAGACACATGTACATGAATACATACATACATTTCTGAATCTGGTCCCCAAAATAGAATAGCACCTTTTAACCTTACAGTGTTTTGATTAATTATTTTATGTACTGTCATCAATAATACATCTTATGAGATACATCAGCAATGCATCTTATTATCATTAATTTCTTACTAACAATTCAATTTCAATTGCTATGAGTTGATTCCTGACTGATACATATCTTATATATATAAATAAGTTGTTTCAATACAAAGATCAAAGTTACATAGCATATTTACAATAATTATTTATTACTCATACATATAATGTATAAAATCAGGCAGTAAATTGTAAAAAATACTTTTAATGAATTTGGAAATAAATGAAGATATAATAATCTGCATCTCATTAGATTTTTTAAATGCAGTCAAAAATACATCCTAATGTAAGAAAATCAATATTAAATACTTATATAATATAATTCTCAAAAAAAAAAAAAAAATTGTCGGTACAAGACATATTTTATCGAGTCCAATCATCAGTGGAACTCCAGGTAATCAGACTTTAATATGTCAAAATGTAAAACTTTAAATGTTCTTTAAGCTGAATTTTTTTAATCCATTCATTTTTGGCTTATGTAAGTTTTACAGTATTTAACTAGATGTATATTTAACTAGATGAATGTGTATAAACACACATTCAAGCAACTCACTTGAAGGTATGTTTCCTGGAAATAAAAGTATACTTATTGGATTGAATTCAGCGTTACACCTTAGAACAGGTAATGATACCTCATTTTTAGGCATTTTCGATAGTCTTGAAATATCATAACTGGAAACATATCTTACTAAATTCACTTCTTGCTAAATTATATTCAGCATCATTTAGCATTTGCAGTTTTATAGCTAAATTAGATTTCAGTAGGTCTATTACACTAAGCACTTAGTTATTCAGTATTATTTTCTTTACATTTCAGCAAAACAACGAACTTCCTTTTAAGAATGCTTACTGAACAATGAAAATTCCAAATATGATATATGCTTTACCAGAACTATAATGTCTGTTAATAGTGATTTTATTGAATTGAATTTGATTAATTTGAATTGCTTGAATGTGTGTTTATAGTAAAGAACTATAAGCACACATTCAAGTAATTCACTTGAAGGTGTTTTTCCTGGAAATAAAAGCATACTTATTGGATTCAATTCAGCATTACACCTCATTGTTAAGCATTTTCGATAGTCTTGAAATATCACAACTGGTAACATATCTTACTAAATTCAATTCTTGCTATGTTCAGCATCATTTAGTATTTGCAGTTTAGATTTCAGTAGGTTTATTACACTAAGCACTTACAGTTATTCAGTATTATTTTCTTTGCATTTCAGCAAAACAATTAACTTCCTTTCTAAGAATGCATACTGAGCAATGAAAATTCCAAATATGATATATGCTTTGCCAGAACCATAACCCCGTCAGTTAATAGTGATTTAATCTTCATAGATAAGCATATACAATAGTCTTGAAATATCAGAGCTGGTAGCATATCTTAAATATATTCAGTTCTTATTAAATAACGTGTTCTTCATTTAACTTCAGTAGTTTCACAGCTAAATTACACCTCAATATCTTCATTAGAGTGAACCCACTTTTTCATCTTTATATTCTTTACGTTCTAATAATAAAATGAAGTTTATTTCTAAGAAAGCATATTGAATCCAGTAAAGAAATCAAATCGCAGTTAATAATGCTGTAAATATTCAAATATATATATATATATATATATATATATATATATAAATATATATATATATATATATATATATATATATGAAATGTATTTTAAGGATTTCTTGACACACACTATGTTAATTCATTGCAATGGTAACTGGTGGCATTTTGATTCAAAATATTTACTGCATTAATTACTGACAGAAATTAGCAGAATAATTTGTAAATTACACTTTACATGCATCTTCCAGCCATCAATAACTTCCATCCGACTAGATCTCATTTTCTATTGGAACAGTAGAGTAATCCTTAATATTCCGAAAGTAACATTAAATCGCTATATACGTATATTTACGCATATATATAAACACTTTCATTACGAAAAACTAAATGTACATTCAAAGAACGCACTACGTAACTCCGAAAAGCAGAATGTAAACAAACGTCAGAAATGTGACATCTCTCATGTAGGCGGAGTTAATGGTGACCCTCATCTGGACTGTCATTGGCCAAATTTAAGCCGTTGTCCTAGCTGTGTACATTTTGCTTATATGCGCCCGGAACGTGGAGTCTTTGGGAAGGGGGCAGTGTTACGATTTTTGCATTTAGTCTGCTATTTTTAGTAGAATTGCAGTTAAATTGTTTCATTTCCCCTGCAATGCTACGCGTGACGAGTTTTAAGAGAAAGCTACTCCGAAAAAGTAAAAATACAGGAGCATGCGCATTTAACATTTAATAAATAGATATCTCGTAATTGTATTCTTTTGCTTTCCGGAAAAATCGAGAATGAATGGACCTGAATGTTCTCGTGCATGATTAAAAAGCTTATAAAAGCTGGATTAAAACATTTCAATTCAGTTGTTTACTTAGTGTTGTTATTGATTGTAGCGAATCAGCGGTGAGATCGGATTAGCTTTCTCTGTGTTTGGAATTGAATTCTGTTTATACTTTGGTAGTTCAAAATATAACTTCTGTGAGATATTGCGATATTATACGAATATCTGTGAGGAAATTTCAGCATTTTGTTTTATTTCTTGGGATAAGAATAAATTTTATTAACTTTTTATCGACTTGTGCATTCAGGCCATTAGGAAGTCGTACACATGCAACAATACATTTATGCGGATTCTTCATTATTTAATTTCTCTAAATATAATACAGAGCTCTAATATTTGGTGGCAACAATTTGAAAACTGAATCGACATTTATAGTGAATGAACGCAAAATGCCAAAACGAAATTAATAGTCTTTCTGGGCAAATTGCCCCTTCGAACTTAAAAAAAAAAAAAAAAAAAAAAAAAAAAAATTCCTGGGGGAGGGAAAAGAGATTTGAGCTTTTTTTGCAACCTAAAATTAGCCTGGAATGCATGATTAAAGGAAGCATTATTTATAAAGCATTATTAAGAGAAGACATTAAGATGTTGTATAAGATAGATTTTTTTTTAAAGTTAGATGCATCTATCGGTAGGTCCAAGACCATAAGCAGATCGCCTTTTCAGAGCCTCAGTGCTCACTTTCCTTATTTATATGTGAGTCTATTAGGAAACTAAAGTCGCGAGAAGTTAGGCGAAGATCTGGATGCTCTTGAAATTTGAGTCTCTCAAGCCCTTGATTATGTAGGCCTCAGCTGTTATCCTTGTGTATGGCAAAAAATATCAGAAAAGAATGTAGACCTTGAATACTGCAAAATTGAAACTAAATAGGTATTAAATTTAAGTCGTTCTAAAATTGCGTTTGCCATGATGTGTAAAATAAAAAGATTTCTTATCGTTTACATTGCATTAGCTAAAACCCAATGCAGAAATGTGTTGAGAAATACGAAAACATTAAAGCTCAATTTCAATATAAAATCATTATATAAAGATTTATGTTAATATATAGAAGCTTCGGCTCGCATAATTAAAGTCACTAACATCCAAGTAGGATATCTGTGTTCTGTTATCGTTAAAATTCTGGTACCTTTACGGATTCAGGAATCATATAAAATATTAACAACTGCACATTGTATTCTAATATTTCTCAAGTAATCTTTTGAAATTATACTTTTATATAATTTATAATTCATGCATCACGAAGTGCATCACGAATGCATATTAATAGTCACTGAAAACAAATCAGCTAAATAGATTACTAAAAACAATTGTTAATTCTTTTCGGTTAAGACTCGCTCATTGAATAAGTATCACCTAGAGACACATTAATTTATATTTTCATATTCTATTATAAACATTGACAGCACCTATTAATATTAAGCTCTTGCATGGTGCTTTCCGTATAACTTGTCTAGACACGATCGTAGGCAAACACAACTAAAAAACACAGGGTAAAACCCTACTTCTCTTAAACTCATTAAGTCTGTTTCTTTCTTTCGACTTCACTACTTTTAGGCCCACCAGCGGCCGAGCGGTAAAGTCGTTGAACACTGGTAGTTCGGTCCTAAGTTCTAATCCCGCGAACGGGCCGGCTGCATGGGCGTTTTCGTGGTTTTCCCCATGTGTAACGTGTATACGAGCCAGTTCTCCTTAGAAAGTCCTCAACGAAAGCATCCCTCCCCTTAGACAGATAGCCCTATTGTGCTTTGCCATAATTAAATACACCACCATCACTACTTTTATTTCAGAACATGTAATTCGTGTATGACGTTGAAAACAGAAGTAACATTTTAAAATATACATGCTTAATCACTTGATTAAATACTGCTTTATTGAATACAAATTTGTTCCTTAAACTGTTCTCTCTTTTCATTTCTTCAGCAACATCCAGATTTACATTTCAAGTCCTTGGAAACAAATGTTTTTTAAAATTCTTTAATCTCAAGCAATTAAAAAAACATGTTTTTCAACAAAGCTGCAATTTATCTTTGCTGTACTAGAAATGTTAACTCCAAAGGAATTTAGCACATTATTTAAGTCCCGTATTTTCTGAAATATTATTTTAAAATTATTTAGAAAAAACAAACTTTAATTTGTTAGAAATAACAAATTTTAATTGTATTTATTAATTTTAATCTGTTACTAATAGATATAACTTCCAAATATAAAAGGAAAAATCTGATCTTACTGCATTATTAGGAGATACAAATAACTGACTGTATTTATTTCGAGCGATAATTGTAGGCTTTTCATTTTCCTGCGATTTATTAAAGTTAGTTTTTCTTTTTATTTCTATGAATAAAATTTTGAAATGAATTTTATAGCCTCTTGTATCGGGTCGGTTTTCCTTGAACATTTTCCTACATATGGGATGACTATACAATATTTCTTTAAATCATTTTCTGCGTTAATGCCTCCCTGATTTGCGCTCCCCAGACATTCATGTTGATAAGCAAAACCAACAGTATGAAATATGGTTATCTGTGAAAAGTTCTGAATAAGTGGGGATCATATATGGGATAAAAAAATTTTCCAACAGCAGCATCAGCTCTTAATCATTGGTGAACATGGAGAGGGGCTTTAAAAATACGCAAACGAGGATAAATGCCATATTTTTTGTTTAGCAGAACATCTTTAAGAGGAAGGCAAGTTGAGGAAGACTTAGGAAACGCAGTAATTCTAAAATTACATTTCTTGCCTACGTCAAGAATTGCGTAGAATGTCGAGAAAAAGCATACAGTTAGATGATTCCTGTTCTATACAATGAACTATATGGAAAGACCAACTCATTCTACAGTCTAGAAATCTTTATTTAAACCCTTTTTATCGCCATCAGATCGAGAAAATCTAAATCTATCACTAATATAGTGAATTCAAAAGAGAATTATCCAGTATTTTAAATAATTTGCATTTATAATAACGTATATAGAAATCAGCAATAGAAGGAATGAGATGGCTTCCGAAGGTTAATCGGCCTTCGCAATCAGAAAAGGAGACACTTAAATTTTTTAAATATGTCCTGCGAGTTTTGTATACATTTCGCCAATTTTCATAGGTAGTTTAACCTTTTTCCTATCTAATCTTGTAAGATATCACCGCTTTCCTATCCTCCTCATTTTTATTTTCCTGTCAGAATGTAAAATTCTAGCTAGCGTGATATTCAAATTATATAGAAAAAAGGTAGTATTTAGAGAATAGTTTTGGAGGGTAGAATGTATGTTCTGCCTGCTAAAGGTCACGTTCTCACTATTAGGCTTACTACGCCGATCTTTAGGTCACAGCCAACTTGCGCGTTACTTGTTTAGCCGTTAGGCTAACTTGCGCAGGCTATTCAGAACTTACGTTTTAGAATTTCAAAAAAATGAAAGTAAAAATATTTCATTACTTAAATTTGAAAGACACACTATTCAGCTATTTTGCTACGCAATCTCCTTATAAATTAAGACACTTATCATAATGGTACAGAAGCTTCTTAAAATGTTGCCGCCTGAGACTTCAACCATACACGAATGCATGCATGCAGTTCCTCGTCATTGTCAAAGCGCTGTATTGCAAGCCAGGTGTTCATGCGCGAAAACAAGTGGAAATCGCTAGGAGTAAGGTCTAGACTGTAAGGTGGATAACCAAATAACTCCCATTCGAAACCATCCAAGAGCCGTCGAGTTTGAATGACTGTGTGGGGGCGTGCGTTGTCATGAATGAAAAAAAACCTTGGAACTCAACTTTCCTTGAAGCTTGTTTTGTATCGCTCTACCTACTTTCTTTAATGTTTCATAATATCTCTCCCTATTTATTGTTCCACTATGTTTGAGGTAATCCACCAGAAGCACACCTTCTCTGTCACAGAAAACAGTTACCATGATCTTTCTTGATGACAGTGTTTGCAAACATTTCCTTGGTTTTCTGGGAGAACTTTGTGATCTACTCCGTAGACTGTTGTTTTGTCCCACAAGTGACGAACTTTACCCAAGTCTCGTCTCCTGTTACGACACGATCACGAAGTGATTCATCATGTTTGTGGTGCGCCTCGAGAAATGTCAAAGCTGCTGCCATGCGCTGCTTTTTGTGGTCATCTGACAAGAGTTTCAGTACCCATCTGGCACAAAACTTGTGATAGCCTAGATCTTGCGTCACAACACAAAACAACAAAGTTCATGAAATTTGAGGAAACTCTAGGGAGAGCTCCGAAATTGTGAAGCTGCGATTTTCGCGAATCTTTTTATCGATTTTCTCAACTAGTTCAGCATTAACAATGCTCGGCCGGCCACTTCACGCTTCGATGTGAACATTAGTGCGGCCATTTTTAAACATAATTCACCATTGTTTCACTAAGGCTTCACCCATTACGTCGTTTCCATACACCGTACAAAGTTCCCAATAAATTTCAACTGGCCTAAGTTCTTTTGCGACCAAAAATCTAATCACTGATCGCACCTCACAACTGGCGGGAATTTCTATTGCCGCACAGACTTTAAACGTTCATAGTGAACAAAGCACAGGCAACACTTACCGCCAACGATTACAGCCGATTGCGTAAGGATTCAACTCTGACACCAAGATGGGGATGCTAGCAACATCTCTCGCCACGCAGCAGCGAAACGTTACTGTCTGAATAGCCCTCGTATTATTACGAGGGTCTTGTACTTCGTCAAGTCAAATTCATTATCTGGATTTAAGCCAAAATTGTAGGCTATATTTTGTAAGCACGAGTGTTGCACATTCTGTATCATAAACTGCTTTTATTATTATTGTTTATCCCATAGAACATGGATATACTCAGATATATCGTCAAGAAGGTTTACATTATAAAGCAGTGATATATTTTATTTTTTAAAGAAATTAAATAATGTTCACTAACAATATTGTTGTACTCTTTTCATTCACAAAAAGTCTCATGTAGCCAGCACATGATCTCCCGCCAATTCCATATGAAGGCATGGAACTGGCGGAATAGCAATGAAGTTTTAGTAAACTGTCACTTCCGGTTGGTCATTTGTAAATCAAAATGTAGTTTGTTGACAAATTTTATGGCTCAGTGCTAATTATAAACACGAGTCAGGTTTTATTATTTTGTTCTCCCATACAATAAATAATACATGATCATGTTTACATCCGTTCTCATGCTTTGATTTGAAGATATTGCATCGACCGTAATATATCCTCTGGTTATACATATAGTATCTTGGATTCCCAAATCAATGACAAAATTACAAATTTTTTTTAATGCGGCATAATATTTTAATGCGGCATTCTTGACTCTCTGTCAGTTAAATGTTACCATTCCTTTCTTTAAAATAAAATGAATGCTAAATGTTACCATTAAAGGAGAGTTAAATGAGTTAAATGTTACCATTCATTTCTTTTTCAGTCTTTCCTTAGTTTGTGATATCAATTTTCTTAATAAAATGACCAACTTTTATATTTGTCATTTTAGCTTTTACTAAATATCACTTTTTCCCACTCACGTTAGATAAAATTTAACAAAATCGCAAAGTAAAAGCAGCTCATCTTTAGAATTTCAGAAGTGTGTTAATTGTTGCCATATTTTTTTATTTTAGCAATATTACTTATATTTACTATATTATTGTTTAAAATTACCACAATGCAATAACATTTGGGCACAGCGTCCTTTTATTGAAAAGTAATTCAATACAAAAGGAAACGAATACAAAATTGAGGATTGATGCTAATACATTTAATTGCTTCACAAAGAGAACTCGTCTTCATAATGAGCTTATACTGGTTGCATTTAGCATAATTACAAGAATATGTTTAACGTTTACAAATGTAATATGTTTTTCTCAGTCGCATACCTCTTTTTAACAAATTTGAGAAGTTTTGCATTATTTAATAATGTATATATATTGGCGAAAGTCTGATCAGAGATTTATATGAAGCTCTGGATATTTCTTAAGCTTTTTATTTATTTAAGTATCGCTTCCGGTATATCAATTTTAGCCAAAATTTAATATTTTGTTCCCATTGATAACAAAGTCTTAAAAACTTAAACTAGTACTTTTTGGGTTATATTTTAACACTAGTTTTCATAAAAACTATTATGGGCTTTAAGCAAAGGAACTCATCCGGTGGTCTATTAAAGACTGTTAGGGATTTCATGTAAAATATCAATTCCGGTTGTCCAATTTTATTCAAACTCTAATCAACTCTTTGTAGAAAGCTTAAATATGGAAAACATAAATTTTCGAAGTTTGATATAAAAGTTACTTTCGACGAAACATTCATCACACACATACAGATAGACAAAAAGACGTTATTATAAAAGCAATAAAAACGTGTTGTAAGGACCATAATATATTCACTGTAAGCTCGCTATCAAATTTTTGGACCGAAAACTTTCTCCCTTACCCATGCATAGAAAAAGAAGCCGGAATCAATGAAACAGAATAATATTTAAATATGCTTAGTTTTACGTAAAAATTATATATTAAATCATTACTTTCATAATCCCATTCCAGTTATCTCCAGTGGCGACTCGAAATAATGTGAGGAAAGCCATTCCGAAGTTACGGAAATGAGCATGTTCGCCCAGACCCTGGCATGGATATTCATCAGTACATTCTATAAAGAAAATATCAGAACAAATTTCGTAAGTACATTAGTTTTCCTGATAGATAGAAGTTTCTGGCATAATAAGACTACATTACACGTGAAAAATATTAGTATAAATGAAATTTATATATGTATTATTAAATAGATTTACGAGGAATTTTACAAAAAACCTAGACAGGAGCTTTAAAGCGACTTTTCTATCACCAGACAGAGCGAAAGAAAATCTTTTTACTTTTGATGAAAGAGTTGAATTGAATTTATAAACTCTTTACCTTTTATTCTCTATCCGTTTACTTAAACGTACCGCTTAATTGTATCCAAAGCTGATTATTACCTGCCCATAGATATCACAACATATAAGCAGAGAAAATAACAAATGATTTTGAAAAGTTGTTAAATTTTAATATTAAGAAATCAAATGTTGTCGGTAGATAAGAATCATATATTAGTGTAACTTCTAGAGGATATTCGTCATATTTCTTCTCCGCAAGTTAGCTTTCAGTAAAATAATATTAAGCTAGTATACAGTTAATTTAATTTATAAGGGATTTTTGATTTTTATTTTCTGATTATTATTTTACATCAGATAACATAAATAAAAAATCAGATACTTTCTTATGGTACTTATCAGATGCTTTATGATGGTACATTAAGAATTTAAAATATTAGCATTTAATCTAGTTCATTAATGGAAAGTAATATTACTTATTAGTATCTGTTAGTGTTTTCTAGGGAAAAAGAGTATTTGAAACTTAAGTTTGTATATTAATTTAGATGTTTTCTTTATAAAATGATAATGAAAACCCACTAGTAATTCAGTTAGCATTTAAAGGATACCTCTGGCAAAACATTTCTACTTACCCAGGCGTCCAAACAACTCAACTCCTAAGGCAGCAAATATAAAAAAAAGAAGAAAAAATAACAATCCTAGATTCCCCACTTGTGGCAATGCTTGCATCACAGTATCGAGGAGAGCTCGTATCCCTTTAGCCATTTTGAGCAATTTCAAGACTGAAAGTGAAGAGAAGGAAAGATCATATATTTCATGTTTCTCATGCTGGTTTAAATCAGTTTGTGATACTTTAAAAATGTTTTTTCAAGAACTGAACAGATTGAAAAAATCTATAACAAGTTCAATCTATATTTGAATAACATAGTTCAATCTACACTATCAGAGGGCATTTATTACTTCGTCTTACAGTATTAAAAGACTATAATGAAACTCTCTGCCTTGAACCAGTATGATGCAAATCAGATTTTAGAAATTGTCCTTCAGTTATCACAATTGCATTAAAAATCAAAAGTGAGTAAATTTAAAATGGTTACATTTACGTGTCATTTAGACAAAGATTTACTCCTTCAACTTTATTTCAAATTAAGGTATTCGATTATATAAAACATAATGATAAATACATATTACTTCTAATATATAACTAAGAGTTATAACGATATATAAAACTCAATAACTCTTATTTCGATTTTACACTACAACAGAATATATCACCTTTATTTACACTTTGAAGGACACAGTCTTTTAGGATCAGAAGTCTTCTACCAGAATAATTTTAAAAGAAAACTATAAAAGCGAATCCATTTCATTAGAAATGAAAAAAAAAAAAAAAAAAAAACGTTGAAGTTTGGTAATTTAACTCTCATATCTCTTAAGATTTGTTTTTCTTTTATAGCAGGGGAACTGTAATGGAATTGTTTTCTTTTGTACTTCATTAGAAAATAGATTTATTTTTATTCTTAATGAGCAAAATTACTTTGGAACGCTGCTTATAAGCCTTCATAAAATATTCCTTTTCTGAGTTAGTATCTATTATTTTCTAAATAATTCTGTTATTTCTGATTTGGGAGTTAATATACCATTTCCTGAAGAATAATGCATGGTAAGTTTCTATTGCAGGATTTAGTAAACTTGAAAATGGTTAAAAAAAAAGGAGTAAAATTCTGGTGCTAAAACCAAACGAATATTTGTTACAATTACCCAACTACGAAGCAACTTACCTCTTGCTATTCTTAAAACTCTCATGACACGTATGATTGTCGGATTAATGGGTATCACTTCAGATTCCATTTCTTCCAGAACGATACCAATTACGGAAAGAATAACGATTCCAACATCTAATTGGTTCCATCTTAAAAAATATCCAGTAGATTAGAGGCATGTTAATGATAGAAGGTAAGTAATAAAACAATTTCAAAACTGAAATTTACAAAAATTATATCTTTGTTTTGTGTTTAAGAAAGTTAAATTGCTTAATGCAATATGAGAGATATACAAATAATCTCTCATTGTCAGATGTAAGTATTCTACTAATTTCCTTCTGAAGAATTACTTACTTCTGAAGTGAGGTTGCTTAATCATCTTTTGTCAATTATTAGTATTTAAACTCTGCATTACATCCATTAGAAAAAAACTTAAAAACGAAGTATGATTTCTTTAAATGCTACCTAACTTATTATATTCAATTAGGAAAAACGGCCGAATGTATTTTCAGTGAATAATATTTCTTTCCATAATTAAAAGCCAGGTTTTCATAAATTAATGAGCAGTACTGTTTATCTTAAAAATATATCAGATACACTCTTAAAAATGTAATCAAAGAGTTTGTGGAATTCGGTTCACATAAAAACTTGAAAACACTTTTACTTCTTGAATTAATACTATTATAATCAATGTAAAAGCAATAAATAAATATCGCTAAATTTGACAAGCAAATTACTAATGTCTTGTACTTCTCGCAAGAAAATACTTATTTCTCAATACCCATCAGCTTATAGGCCACAAATGGTAAAAAATTCTAATTTTATTCTATTTAATTAAGAAATTGTTACACGTTTCCTCGGAAATTAAAAAAAATATGCTTATCATTATCAAAATTAATAGAAAATGGTTGTGACACGCTAGTACAAAAGGTTTTTTTTATATAAACCTAGTGTTGAATGTTTCTTATAAATTACTTAAGAATCCAATTTGGTATGGAAGATCTATTTTATAGAATCCATGACTATCGAATTTACACAATAAATAACCAAATAAGAGATCGATTTTTCTGCAGTCATTAATTACTATCTTCTACCTTATTTAAATGTAGCGAAAATAAAACGAAAATTTAAGGAGAAATCAACAAAAAACTGTACGTAGTTTAACATTCTCCTTAATAAATTAAACATTTGCGCGTATTTAACTGTAATGTATATTTAATTATGCTTATTTCACTTCTTTGAAAAGCCTGTTTAAGAGATATTCCGCAGTGAGAGGAAATCCACTGGAATTAGTTTTCTTGTGACATTCGAAGAACCAGCCCAAGAAAATCTGGCATTCCTTAACTTTATGATCAGTTACAGGCTTGTGTTAATTTGCAATACCTGGAATAGCTGCTTTAGAGTCAGAGCAGCCCACAGACTTTGAGGAGGATTATGAAGAATAAGTGTTCTAAACAATATTTACAGCCTTTACTCCGTAGTAAAAATAGTTTTCGGTAATAAGTATTTAAAAATAAGTATTTTATAGAAAATTCTAATTCTAGAGTTTTCATTATTGTTAGCGTAAGATTTGTCAGTGTAATATGTAACCAAGAATCGAGAAGTATTTACTTTTGACATTATCCATTGCCATAGAATAAGGAACACCAGAATATATATTATATTTAGAAACCGACTAAGAAATATTAAAATAGAAAGCAGAATCTTTGATTCTATGATTTAGTGGGAGAGAAAAGTAAGTTGAAATTTTTTCCTTTAAAACTGACTGTACTGCATAAAGTCATCCTTTTTTCCAAAGCCTACACGTCCATTAATATACAAAAATAGACAAAAGGGTGTGTTATAAGTTTAGAATGTAAAAGAGGAAAAGGAGTGTGTAATGTAAAAGAATTGTTCAAGATCTCCTTGAAAAGAAAAAAGTTCCTCGATGGCTTTAAAAAATCACAGAAAAATAGCAAAAGAAGAAGAGTGTTGATTATAATTGACAATGTCGGATGTTTATTATAGTTCACAACATTGCTATTTTTTGAAACAATTCACAATGACGTTATTATTACAGATTACGACAATAATTGACAATATTGATCAACTAAGATAATGCTTTATAATATTGTAACTTAATAGTAAATAGTCCCAAAATTTTTGAAAAATTTCATAAAACACTAAAACTACAAAATAAACCAGAACTCGAAGTGCAGTGACATCAAACTACTTTCTTTCCCACCTCATACTGATATTAGATGGGGACGGAGCCAGTTAAGTGACTGAAAAAAACAAAAAATAGAAAAAGTATTCCTTTAAAGGAATGCACTAGCATTTACTTTCCTATAAAAAGGATTGTATTGGATTATTAGATTATGGCAAAACACTTAATGACCGTTTGCGTACGAGCAAAGATACCTTCCAGAAGAACCTTTTAAGAAAAACTAGCTCGTAATCACATTTCACATGGGAAAAACCACGGAAACTCGCATTCAATCAAACCATTCGTCAGGATTTGAGCCGAGACGGAATTACCAGTATTCAGCGGTTTTACAGTTCCGCTGCTGGTGAGCTGTAAAAGAAAACTTTCACAATTTTTCGCCTGCAAAAATAAGTACTTTTAAGTAACAAGAGCAGTGGTTTAGGGACAGAATTGAATCCTATACCTGTAATAGTAATACTTCTTTCATGTCCCAAATATTCAAAAGCGTCTTTTTATAATATATTTAAAATAAAATAATTCAAAGACCTGCATTTCTTAATAAAGACTAGGCTGTAAACTGTTTTGGGCGCTAGGTAGGAAAACTTGTTGATCATTATTATTACGAAATTAACTGGTTGCTTCAAATAAGTGGCAACAGAGACATGTAGTATGTGACCTTCCGTTTGTAAGATGCAGAATGCTGTAACATTGCCCCTTTCCCCACCCTCCCTGAGTTCAGCTATCGTTTCTGAATGATAAATTGCTGCATATCAATTATAATTTACTGTTCTACGATTCTAGAAAGAAATGTTCCCATGGCTAAATAAATAAATAAATAATAACAATAAAAATATTTGTTAAGCATTTTGGGAAAGAAGAACGGTTATGAGATTTGGTTCATCTGGAAATACCTAAACGAAGTATATTATGGATTTGGGGAATAAATCCATCATCTAATGCAATGTAGAAGACATATTTTACAGCGCCCGTAATTTAGACTTGAGTTTTATTTCATCCACCACTTGACACGAACCTCCCTTTGAGTATGAGTTAAACTGTGTGCCAATTCAATCCATTCTCTAAACTACTTCTAAATTGTTTATTTGTGTTATCACTCAGAGTCTAATTTGTTCGATGAAAATATTTTTGTAGCTTCAAACATTTATCGATAGTCTAATAAATCATAACCCTTTAACCTTTCGACTTGAATCCATCTTTTGTTGCTAAATTATTAACTTCAAAATAACGTCGCATAAAACTTTTAATAAATTTTCTCTTCCATATTTGTGAATATTCATGAGAGTGTTCAAATTTTATATAAGCGTTCGAAAGCTGCCGATTCTGGTATCATAAGATTCTAAAAACTTAAGTACTAGTCCTAATGATCCACAAAGCAAATGGTCAAAAGCACAAGAAAGATAACTAATGAATCAATGTTATCTGATCTTTCTGTCGCACACAAGTGAAAAGAAATCACAATTTACATCAAAAAGACACCAGACGAATTAATGAATAATTTGCTAAGAATCACAGGTAATGCCTTACAATTAAGTAATTACTATATCTCACTCTTTCTTTTAGATTTACTCGCAACAAATTACAGAAGGAAGATTTTGTCGCCAAGAAGAAATCTTTCCCTAATTTCTTCGCAGAGCTTTGGATTTCTGTGATAATTTTACTGAAATTCCCATTGTAAAATCATTTCATTTCTTCTTTATTCTAATTAGGGAATGTAACTTAAATAGTAGCACAGTATAGTAATTGACGAATAAATGTAAAAAATAAAGGAATAAAAAGGTTTGTATTAACCCTTTGATAAATGAAGTAAACTATTACTCAGATGTGATCTGAACACAAAAACACATTACTTGCTATTATACAAAAGAATAAAGAATTCCATGAGTAGAATGAACATCTATACAAGTTTCTTGTATACTGTGTTACTTCATTCTACTAATGAAACCCTTTCTCTTATAACATTTAAAGTATGTTCAATCAGTTTGTCCATTTTAAGCATTTTCATTTGATAATATGTGTTTGACGTTAACAAAACAAAGATATTGTTGCGCGGTTACTGGCTCATAACGCTTTTATAATAACCATGCCAGACGAGCAGGAAGAAACTGAAATTTTATAGAAAATAGCGGGTATTCAAATTAAAGGAACCTCACAAAATAAATATAACTCATACGAGTTTATTTTTAAGAAATATCTTAACGGAAAGAACAAAGATAGGATGAATATCGTCTCCAATAAAATTCGAATATAGAACTGCAAACAGGTGCATTTTGATAGTTTACAAAATATCAGCAGAGTTTCTTCCTATATTTCAGTTCAAAATGAGATATATTTATAATTCAATCGTCCATATATTCAGAATCCTAAGATTTGCAGTGTAATGCAAAACTCTATTACACAAAATGAGCCAAATAAATAAATAACAGAATAAAAACAATGCATAAAATTATAAAAATGCTTAAAAACTAACATTTCACTGGATAAATTTATAAATTTGCAATAGTCTTCCTAAAAGGAACGAAAGCGGGGCTTACCGATCTGAAAGATATCTGCGCAATCCTAAGGCAACAATTTTCATTGCTGCTTCAAGAATGAAGACAGCAGTAAAAAAGTAGTTGAATACCTTCAGCGCATACACAAGCTCCTGCAAAACAAAAAACATGTGATATTCAGTATATTCAAAGGTTCAAAGATTAAATTATCTCTCCTATTAAAATAAAAGTGAAAGATCTTTTTAACATTTATGAAATTTTTTTATTTACTATTTGGATTCGAATTTTTGGTAGACTCGCGTAATATTACAATTATCGTTATTTCATTAAAATTGCACATAAATATAAATTAGTTGAAAAAAGATTTCAAACCTCCAGAATAAAAAAAAAAAGTATTCATGGCTTTTGTTTCCATTATTTGCTTTTCAAGACATCCAAATTTATTGAGTAGTTTATTACGTTCGAGCTACAATAAAGCATTTATCCGAATGCTTTGTGTCATTTGTTCTGAGAGAAAGCTATGGATTAGAAATTAGTTTAGTAAATATGTGAAATACAAAATTTTAAATATTAGATCGTCATATTCCATTACAGGTTTGAGTCTTTGTAATGATGGGCCTGAAATTTACAAATGGATTTATTATTACATATGTAATTTATATTGGTATTTGAGGTTACATTTTACGTTGTGATAAATCCACTCAAACGTTTGCTTCGGAGTGATTAGAAGTTCCTCCACCATGGATTGACACAAGCAGTTTTGAATGATGGAGCAGTCACATTCACTTTAACTATGCTCCGTTGCTAAAGTGAAATGGATACCGTGCTGCAAAAAAATAAAAATACTATATGAAATCTTGATGCTGAAGTGCCAAATGCCTCTTTTTATTCCTTTTAAACAGCCCTGAATTTTTTTTACTTAGATAATCCTTTTGAGAATGTCATGATTCACAACTATATATTTTTCGTATTTGCTTTTAAATACACGAAATGAAAAAATATTATGATGTGCCTTTCAAATGAAAACTCTTTTTTATTTCTTTATTTTAGCTTCAAAGATATTCATTTTGTTTCCAAATGGATTTCATAACCTATATGTAACTATTAACGATATCACTTATTCCTTAAATTATTAATTTCAATATTTCCTTCTTTATTTGGTCTCATATTTGTATTGAATTTTTTTCTTTGTTGCAATTAGCAGCTGAAAAGAGTGAATATTTCATACAAAAAGTGCTTTGTTTCAGATTATTAGAATGTTTAGAAATAAATTTTATTTTGCGAAATTTAGGAAACTTAAAACAATCGAAAGACAATGAATTATGAGCAACAACTTACAATTGATGCTAATTTTAACGAACAGAATAGAAGCTTTTCTAGGAAAAAATTCTCACTTTTGTGAGTACGGGTGGGGCAATCCCGAGGTACCCTAGCCCTTCAGGGGATGGTCTTCTTGGGGAGACGGGGGTCACGATCCTGGAGCCCTAGTGATCTTTCCTCCTTTCTTTTTTTTTATCTCTCCTTATCTGTGCTAATTTCTTTCCTTCTACCCTTGTGGTTTTCCTTTATCGGAGGTTTGAGCTCAAAGTGAAATTCTAATACATCTCTTTGTTTCTAGTTTCTCACAGTGAGAAAACCACTTACGCGTTTGCCGTACGTTGTGACCCGTAAGGCTGGAAAGAAGGGTCCTGGTAGTTGAGGGGCGAGGTACTGAGCGCCGCCTGAGATAACCACTGACCTGACTTTGTTGTAAAAGTCTTACAGTGTTAATAGTCATTCTGCAGAAGGGAATATTTCCTCCGTGTAAAAATATACGTATAAATATTACATGGGCATACAAGGTCTGTGTATAAGCACAGATATGTTGACTACAATCATTGTCTTGTACAAGTTACATATGATAGATACATAAAATCAGGACAGCTATGTGTACATTTAAACATTATATGAATTCATATTTACAATACTTTTACTGAGATAATATAATTAAACTTGTAATTCATTTACACATTGACTGGATCTTCAATATCATTTAAACTGCTTTGCAATATTATTTTTATCAAGTACATACAAATTGGATAATAATATGCTTACATTACAATAGTTTTGCTCTCTTATTATTCTACGGGGTGAGCTATTTTTCTAGTGTTGATTTACAGTTGTTGTTGTATTTTGAATTGCTATTAAAATTATACTGCGAGGATACAATTCTCAAAGAAGGGGGAGAATTTCTTAGTACTTTGCTGAGCACAGCCTGATTACCTCCTCTATTTTAGTTTTCGTCTGCTTGTTGCCGCAGGTATTCTCCGCCTATTGCGGCCAGTATTCACTGCTTGGCATTTTTAAATGCAGTTTATCGGTTTGTGGGCAGTTGAAGAGGAAGCGATCTGCATCACCTACCGCACCACATTCACACAATTCTGATGCTCGTATGCCGAATCTCTTAAGATAATGTGGGAAGGACCATGGCCAGTGTAGAATTGAGTTTGTGCTCCGCTGTATGTATTAACTGAGCACGTGACTTTTGGAAAAAACTTGTAGGTTCTCCTCCCTGTGCTTTCCCTTTCCCATCTTTTCTGCCATTCTTGTAAAAGACAATCGAGCGTTATTTTTTTAAATAGGACTGCGGAACACTTACTGCGTTTTCCAATCTACTGGAGTCATTGGCAGCAGATTTCGCAAGCAAGTCCGCCGCTTCGTTGCCAGTAATACCCACATGAGCTGGAACCCAGATCAGGATAGGTATGTTATCTGGTGGGATACTTAGAAGAATTTTCTGAATATCTTGCACTAAAGGACGCCTTGTCTTGTGCCCTCGGATGGACTCCAAACTTGAGGCAGAGTCGCTATATATGTTGACCTTTAGTCCTAATTGATATTATGCCAAATTGATGGCTGCTTTTAATCCAAGAAGCTCTGCCTGAAAGACGGTATTTTTGTCTGCAGTCGTCTTTCCCAAGTTTTAACCGTTTCTCCTTCTTGGAGTACACAGTAGGCGCAGCCTGTGCCTTTCTCCGTCTTTGTGCCATCTGTATAAATAGCAAATGCCTTCTCATTTGGCGGCGTGTATTGCATGTATATTGTGTGCGATAAATCAGTATCTGCAGGGTGTCCAAGCATGATCGGCTTGCGCTTCTCATAGTCTGTACGGTAGAATGTCGTTTTCCACGTTACGTTATTTTCTAGGCGCAATGTCCATACTAATAGTGATTCTCTCTCCACTAGAAGGTCCAGTGGAGGGATACCCGCTAGTACTTGCAGTGCCGCAGTTGGGGATGTTCTATAACCTTTGCATATGATCAAAAATTGCATTCTTTGTATGGTGAAAAGCTTCCTTCCCCATATGGCAGCCCCATATGATATGATCTTTTCTGAGATTGTTCTGTACCAGCTTTTGAGCATAGTGATTGGAGTGCCCCTATGAGGTCCTGATGTTCTAACCAAGTTGATTTATTTTCTGTTTAAGCTCTTTAATATGTAGTACCCAGGAAAGCCTATTGTTAAATATAATACCTAGATATTTAAGGTCAGTGACCTTTTTATAGAGACTCCATTTAGCTTAATGTTGGGAATCCTATTTCGCTCTCCATGCCTACATATAAACAGTTGTCTAGTTTTATCTGCTGAGCTATTTAATTTGTGCTGATTTGCCCAGCTTGCAAAAGTATTGATTGCGTTTTGTGCCTTTAACCTAATGTCCGTGCTACCAGAAATGACCAATAAAAAGTCGTCTGCGTACGCCTGGATACCCACTCCTTGCTGTTGGTCATAGAGCGCAAAAGCTGTGTTCCTTACAAGATTCCAAAGTGTAGGTCCCAAGCAGGAACCCTGGGGTTCCTTCTTGGGAACTCCAGGGTTCCTCTTTAGGGAACATCTTTCCAACTTGAGTTTGAGTGCATAATTGTCCGTTGTAACCTGTATCCAACGATCCTGCAAGTAGCTGCGTATAAGATTCAGGATTTCCTTTGGGCATTTGATGATGTCTAGGCATTCGACTATGTCTAGCCACCACAACGAGTCGAATGTCCCTTTGATGTCCAACGAAATACCCAGTGTGTCCAAATTGATGTCTTTGTTCTGCTCTATGTTATCTAGCAGTTGTTTTAAGGCATTGTCTGTGGACCTTCCTGCGCAGAAGCCATATTGTTTTTCGTTTATAGTCTTGTTCCTGCACATGTGGAAATTAAGGCGTTGCAGAATTACTTTTTCTAAAATCTTACTGATTGAATGGGGCGAGGTACTGTCCCGAACACAGTGCTTTGGCTTCGGATTGAAACGGGAGGCACTTAGTTGTCCCCGCTAGTGTCAATCGGCTGGTCGCTTGTCCTCAAGGACGTGGCTTGGGGATAAGCTTTCGGGAGAGCTGACTTTGGGGGCTTCATAATGTGTATAGGTTTGGCTAGCCCTAACGCAGGAATCTGTGTTCCCTTATTGGGCTTCGTGGTGGACGGGGCTGTCGGACTCGAATCTTTTCTCTTTCAAATATGGCTCAATCAAATTTAAGCACTTCAGATGAACATAATTATGCATTTAAAAAGAGAAAACTAGTGAAAATGCTAATGTTAGTTTACCTAATAGTCAACCTCGTTTTATAGTCATAAACAACTCTACTGGACAGCTTAAAAATATATCACCATTTCTGAATCAAAAATACATATAGTCATATGCAGGACAACCAAAAAACGTAAAACCACTGCGTTCTGGAGACCTTTTAATTGAAACTGCTTCTTCCAATCTACAGCTCTTCTTTGCTTAAACCAAACTTGGGAGTGTGGAAGTCTGTGCCTCAGCGCATAAGACACTGAATCACTGCCAAGGAGTGATTTCAAAGAGTGATCTTCTTTCCGTCTCGGATAAAGAATTTGTCTCTAAACTCCCGCATCAGAATGTGTGTGCTGCTAAGCGAATCAAGATGCGTAAAAAAGATCAGCTGATTGAAAAAGGACGTCATCCTGACCTTTAAGACTCCTGATTTGCCAAAGAATATAAAGGCCGGTTACTTATGGTGTCCTGTAAGACCTTATATTCCAAACCCAATGCGATGTTACCAGTGCCAGCGTTTTGGCCATTCGGAGTTTTCCTGTCGTGGTCGTCCTACATGTGCTCGATGTTCTGTAGAGGGCGACGACAGTGAAAACTGCATTTCTGAGCCACTGTGTGTTAAGTGCAAGGGAAACCACACCGAAATTTCTAGATCCTGCGAAAAGTGGAAAGCTGAGAAGCAAGTTCAGGTTGTCAAGGTAACGCAAAATATTACTTATCCAGAAGCTAGAAAAATAGTGTCAAGCATGCAGCTGGAACGAAATATGTCATACGCCAAAGCTGTTAAAAGCACTAAATCAATAGGCACCCAACAGATATGACTATGCAGAAACAAGCTCCCCTGGTAGAGACACCAAAATTATGATAATTCTTAAGAACATAAAAGATACTAAAGAAACAATAAATACGAAAACATCACAAAAATCTGAAAATAAACCAAATACAAAACCAACAAACCAGAGCATCATCTCTACTGAAAACTTAAGCTCTGAAGGCATAGATTTCGAGATGCACGTGGAGGGCGGAATGGAAATTCCAAGACATCTTCTCCCACGTCTGACAAAAAAAGCAACACAGACGAAATAAGCAGTCATAATGGCCACCATTATCTCTTGGAACTGTCATGGCTTCAAAAAAATTTTCATATACAAGAACTAATTAGCCCACATCATCCTATCTGCTTTGCAGCTCAGAAAACCTTTGTGAAACCTGAACAACTGCTGAAGCTTCAGAAATATTGTTTTGTCAGAAAAGATCAGCCAGTTAATGAACGTGTTAGCGGAGGCATAGGTCTACTCACCTCGCTTGATTATCCTTCAAGCATTCTCTCTCTTTCAACTTCCCTCCAAGATGTTGCTATGCAGGGTAGTACACGAAGGTTAATTTCAGTGTGTTCGATATACCTGCCTTCCAGAGAACACATTCAGCAGCAGGACTTAAATAATTTAATTGATGAGCGAACTGTTCCTTTCATTCTTATTGAAGATTTCAACGGTCACAATCCTCTTTGGGGAAGTAAAGACAGAAACCCACGTGGTAGGCAAATTGAAAAAATGATCAATGACAATTCTCTTTGTCTCCTTAATAACGGAGAGCATACATACTTCCAACAGCCTACGAGGACCTTTCACAGCATTGACCTCGCTATTTGTTCAACATCTCTGCTTCCATTTTGCAAGTTTAATGTCAGAAATGATCTACACGACAGTGACCATTTTCCAATTTTTATAACCTTTGCAGATAAAGAGGTAAACCCTATATCTAGACCTGCACGCTTCATTCTGGAGAAAGCGAAATGGGATCGTTTTCCTTTTGAGCTCTCAGATGAAATGGTGAGGGACTTACCTATAGATAATGCAATGGAAACTGTTACCGAGGTCATTATTCAGTCAGAAAAAGGCTCTATTCCTGTATCTTCAACGAGATTACAAAAATATGCCAAACCACGGTGAAACCGACAGGGCCAAGAGACACTAAGACTGCAAAGAAGAGCTTGGGGAAAGTTTTGCCGGTATCCTACATTGTCCAATCTAATAGCTTTCAAAAAAGCCAAAGCAAATGCAAGAAGAGTTAAAAGGCAATGCCAGAGGGATTCTTGGATATCCTATGTGTCAACAATCACATCCTATACATCAAATAAACGAGTGTGGGACAGAGTAAGGAAAGCAACCGGAATGTACAATAACCACTCACTTTACATTTTGGAAAAACGATGGCAGAGTGATAAGCAACATAGAAAAAATTGCAAATACAATTGGTGAGAGTTTTCCTGCAGTCTCTGGCAGCAACAGGTATCCACGAGCATTTCTTTCTATCAAGCTACGCTCCGAGAAACTTCCAATTGTGTTCAATTCTCCCAAATCCAAGTCATACTCGTACAATTGGATTTTACTATGTTTGAGCTAAAAAGAGCCCTCATGAAAACACACAGGTCTAGTCCAGGTCCTGATGCAATTACTTATGACATGATAAAGCATCTTTCCTATAATTCATTGAATGTCCATCTTGGTCTGTTCAATAGAGTGTGGAAAGAGAACATCATCCCCAGTACATGGAAGAAGGCTATCATTATACCTATTGCTAAGCCAGGTAAGGATCCAAGAAATCCCTCACACTACCGGCCGATCGCACTTACAAGTTGCATTTGCAAATTATTTGAGAAAATGGTAAATTACCGCCTTGTCTACTATCTGGAGAAAAATAGTATAATCTCCGCCTATCAGCGTGGTTTCCGAAAGGACAGGTCAACAGCATTTGCGAAGCCTTTGTAAAAAAAATCCACTCAGTTTCAATATTTTTTTATATGGAGAAGGCATATTGGCAGGACCTAGAGATATGGAATTCTTCGGGATCTCTATGATTGTGGCTTGCGTGGTAACATGCCAATTTTCATATTTAATTTTTTGAAGGCTGGAACTTTCCAAGTGAGACATGCTTCTGTGTTGCTCAAGGTCTTTTACCTGGAAGAAGGAGCTCCTAAAGGTAGTGTTTTAAGTGGAACATTATTTAGCTTAAAAATAAATTCTGTTTTAAAAGAACTTCCCCTTTTGTTTCTGGTACATTGTATGTCGATGACCTCCAAATAAGTTGTCAAGGAGCGGACATGAGGCATATAGAGAGACAGTTGCAGATTGCAATTAATAGAATCATGAGCTGGTCAAATCAACATGGATTCACTTTCTCAAACCAGAAGAACGTTTGCGTACATTTCTGCAGAAAGCGGAATGTGCATCCTGAGCCTGAACTGTATATTGATGGGTCATTGATTCCTGTTCATTCAGAAGTAAAATTCCTAGGAATGGTATTCAATCGTAAACTGATCTTTATCCCCCATGTACTATATTTGAGGAATAAATGCTTTAAAGCATTAAATCTTCTTAAAGTCTTGGCAAATACCTCTTGAGGTGCAGATCGTTGCGCTATGCTAGATATTTACAGGAGTCTCATCCGTACTAAATTGGACTACGGCTCAGTGGTTTACTGCTCAGCACGACCTTCTGTGTTATTGAAACTAGATCCTATTCATCACCAGGCTTTAAGGACATGATCTCCTTTAGAAAGTCTGTTTGTGGACAATTTTGAACCATGCCTCCGTCTAAGGCGCGATAATTGTCTCTGTCATTATTTCAATATACAATCATATTCAGGACATCCTGCTGAGATCACTTTGCAAAATCACATGTTTGATCGCCTATTTGAAGCACGGTCATCCTGCGAGCCTTATTTTTTCATAAGAGTCCGATCACTCATTGATGAGTATGGGTTATCCGATATAAATGCTCAATCTGTAAAGCACTTTGATATCCCGCCTTGGAAGAATTCACAAATACAACTCCTTAATGTTTTTCACCAATTCAGGAAAGTAAATACTAACGATATCATCTACAATCAGCTTTTCCTTGAGCACAGGCAAAAATACAACAGTTATACCGCGAATGTACACAGACAGTTCAAAAGCAGCCAATCATGTCGGAGCTTCCCTTGTGATAGGAAATTACACGGAGGGTAGATTCTTGCATAAGGCTTGCTCAATGCTAACCTTCAAATTAACATCCTTGTATTATTCTCTATTTTATATATCTACCTGCGGCAGAAAAAGTTAAATGCGTTAAACACAGTTCATTATCTACACTGACTCTTATAGTGCGCTAAAAGCCTTAGAATCATATTCAGACACCCACAACCCAATAACTGTGGACGTTCTTAAGCTAAACTTAAACTTGTGCAGGCGAGGATATCAGATTTTGTACTGTTGGGTACCCGGACACATGGGGATAAAAGGAAACGAGCTGGTCGACATCGCAGCTAAATCCGCTCTTGATATGTGCAGCCAGCTTGTTTCATTTAGTGACATGTGCAAAGTTATCAAGAGGAAAGTGCTAGTGGCAACAGCTATGGAATCTCAGTCCAACAAAGCTATAAAACCTCTGGTTGAATATTGGAATGAAACTAGAAGCCGGAGGGAGGGGGTTCTTTCAACACGTTGTAAGGATTATGTTAATTTTATTAACAGCTAAATTTTGAGTTAAACTTCATTTCCTATCGCTTCTTAATTTCAACTTACCACTTCCGGCCAGAACGAGTTTTAGAATCACGTCTGAATGCTAATGAGGAAGAGCGGTATTTAACCCCGAAGTTCTACTGTCTTAGTGAGGGAGATACCAGATACTGGCTGCACGCGTCCGCCTTTTTAGGCTACTCTCTCGTAAGCTATTATTACGTTCGGCCGTACTTTAGGCCCTTGATAGCTTCGCAGTCAGTGAGCATTAAGGGGCCAACTCTGTTAGAATTTTGATAGCTTCGGCTATATTTTAGTTAAGATTAGTTTAGTTTGATTCTCAGTCTTTTAAGTTCAAGCCCAAGTGTCGGCTTTATTGTACAACTCCAAGACGGAGTTCTGTTACACTTGGTTGGAATAATAACGGGTTATTTCACCCTTCTATCTTGTTGTTTCCTGTCACACAAACTCAAGCGATTATTCGCTTATCAATTCTTAAGATTCTTTCAACGGTAACTTAGAATTACACAGTGGAGAATCCTACAACGTCTTAGAATAGGTCACTGTCGAGTTGCACATCCTTATCTCCTATTTGCTGAAAGTGAACTTACTTGCTCAAAGTGCAAAGCTGTTTTATCAGTTGGTTATATTTTAGTAGACTACCCCTATTTTAAGGAACTTCGTTTTAAATACTTTAATAGCTATGATGTACTTCTTCACCGTTTGATCGGGAAAGAGGTGAATGCTAACATAAAAAGAGATTGGATTTTATCATTTAATTTGATCTACTTTGCACTTTTTATAAATGTTCCAAATATTTTAATGTGTATTTTTACCTTATGCGTTTTACTCTTTATGCTTCCATTTGCATTTGGAGTTTCATTTTGTTGATTAGTCACTTATGTCATCATCACAAATATATTTTAATACTGGTTTTATCTTTCATCTGTATATATTCAATATTTTATCATTCGTCTGGTGCATGATAGATTATGTGCCATGAAACTCATAAACTCACAAACTTCTCATTTCGTTTTTGACGGACAGCTTATCCACAGGCTAAGCAATCATTAGTTTAATCACCAACAAAGTTCAGTTCAGTGACAATGAGGGGGGACAACTGGCCTTTACCATTGATTAACAGGTATTGTCCCACAACCATCTTAACTAGATTTATTTTAATTAAAAATAATAATAACTAAATTATTGAAATTTTCATAGTACAATAGATAAATTATATGTATTAACTTTAAAACATATTTACATGAAAAAATGATTAAACATGTAATTTAAAATAAAATGCAATGGCATTAAAAATGAAGTTGTTGAAATGAAGTCCACAGTTCATTGAGTGCTTAGAGTTCGATCACAAATTCATAAAAAGGATCATACAAAAAATTACGTCTTTAATTAAATGTTTACACCTTACGTTCATAGAATAAAGTTACTGAGTGTAGGCTTAGAAATAAAATAATGAAGTTTTAAAAGAAGAAGTAAATATGTTACTACTGTATTTAGAATTTTAAATGAGATGGCAAATATCTTTCCCCTGTGCACAGAGTAGTTTCATAGTTTTAGAAATTTTAAGAAAAAGATGATTTTGCATAAAAGGAATCTATCTTTATCTATCTATCTAATGAGATTAGCTGCAGAAATTTAATATGGTATTGTTTTGTCAAGAGACATTCCACTATATAATGATGTGAAGATCCTATTATCTATAGAAACAAGGATAAGTATTAATAAATCCATGTTTACAGTAAAATGTTGCAAAGGGACCATGTCCAGTTAAGTATCATGATGACTGCGGAATCAAAATTTTGCGATTTAGATAGATTCGATTAAGATTTTGATAGATAACTAAAAGTGCAGATGTCATGTTCATAAAAATTCTACTCTTATCACTTTTTTAGTGAGACTGTCAAGAGGCATTTTTTAAGATATTATTTTGTAGAGACATTACGTTATTTCGATGCTGGAGACGTGAAAAATGAGCAGTGCCAGCGCCGAGACTCGAACCTGGACCTCTCGAATACGAGCTACCGTTACACCACGAAGACATGCAGAAAGGAGGGAGAAAATACCTTATATACTCCCCTTTTTAAAGGCGACCGGGGCTTAGGAGACCCAGTCGCCAAATCCTGCTGGTGAAGAATCATCATCCACCACCAGTCAAGTGTTACACCACGAAGACATGCAGAAAATACCTTATAATATAGGCCAAGAAATGACAACATATTACGAATTATAATTTTGAGTGGTCTCTCTTGATAACTGATCTACGAACTTATTGCCAAAGCATGAATGTTTACCCAACAAATATTGATGCGAATATTTTTGTTGCTTCGTAACAAATGCTGAATCTTGTGAAATAATGATGATAACTGGGAATAATTTTAAATTGTAAAAAGTACTGACATACTATCAGTATAGGTATTTAAATGAGCAATACTGTTGTTTACACTATATTCAATTGTTTTAACAATTGCTAATGCTTTTCCTTAGAATATGCTGTTTATATTGTTAAGATTTCCTTTCAACTGATATTTAACAAAATCATCCTCCAGTAGAACAAATATATATCCCATATTATCAACAATTCTAGAGCCATCGGTGGAGATTCATGGCATTCTATTGCGGTATAAATGTTTAGGTTGTGTCCCTATATTATTGCTGTTACTGAATATGCTTTCAGATATTCTCTTATGTGCCATGTTTCGGATGAATGTTAACTGAAGTTATGACATTTTCATAATAAAGAGGGTTTAAAATACATCTTCGACAAAGCTTTCTTGCCTTTTGAGTTATAATACAGTTATGAGAATGCCGTCATGCTATATTCAGATATGCAATGGAAGTAGACCTGCAAGTACATTAGCTGCAAGCAGTTGATATAGTACAGTAAGTCTTGGTAAGAATTTCTAATATCCTTTACCTTAATCAGAGAAAACGTTATCACTAGTGAAAATTATAATTTGAGTTCCAAATGATATTGTAGTGATTGTTAGCTATTTGATTAAACGTCTAATTCTTAATTTTTTAAAAACTTTTTAAATTCTATACATAAGATTTACATAATTTTCAAAAGATTTATATAATTTCATTTTTATAAAATTTATATCCTTAAGTTTGTTTTAAAATATTTTAATAATTTAAACGGGATATGCAAAATAATACAAATGCTAAAAAATGAGAATTGTGTTTTTAATATCGAGCAGGAGCTCCTGAGGCAATCTAAAATTGCTTGCAATAATTTTGGAATGAAGGCACCTAAGTTCTGAATGGCGGTAATAGGTATTTTATACCATTCCCTTCTATCACAAATTGCTACAGTTTTGTAAGAGATGGTGTGAAAGTATAACGGGATCAACCTCTGTTTTCCTGCATAGATTGTAGTGGTTCGATAATATTTAAATATGGTGATTGCGTGGGTCAGGGAAGACGTGCAACTTCATGTTCATGTTATCCAAACTAAGATTGAACAATTTAACTTTAGTGAATGGAGGCATCATCAGGTTGAAACACGCAGCTACCCGTAACAACAACAACAGCAAAAAAGGTCTGCGACACTGGATTGACATGGTTGTTTAAAATGTTTATGCAGTCAACGATATATATTTTTTCTTATAAAGGGATAATTGTATCTGCTACTAACTGCTTTATACACTGCGTATGAAAACAAATATCAACTGCATGTCCAGGTCTGTCAAATCTTCAATAACTGAATGCAAATTCACATCTGCTTCAGCAATCCAAAAATGTTAGTAGTATTTAAATATTAGTGTAATAATATGATAACCATTGTGTATAAATAATATGAATATTAATGTAATCCCATGTAAGCATTCAGTGTATATCATGTCCATATGAACAAATTGTATAGATTATTATCTATATAATCCATATTCAGAATCATAAAATATCCAACTGTAGACAACTGTAGGTACGTAACTGTAAACAACAAATGCTTAATCTGAATCATGTAATATGTAAATATTTCAACGATACCGTAGGGTCATACATAAGACCGAACAACCGATGACACCGTCAACGGTGGCAGAGCTTGCGATGTCGATTACACCAGACAACACTTATACCTCAGCACTATGGGTCTCAGGAAAGCATTGCTAATCTGAATAGTTAGCCTAAAGGGCATTTACCCACCTCAAGGTAAAAAATAAGTGGCCTCTGCATTTAGACTTTACCTAACCCAGTCTAACTCCTTTATATCTCTTAAAGCATAAATGAATAACCACCGCATTTTACTGTAGGTGATAGGCAATACTGCCCCTCAGGGAAAAATAATGGGAAGAATGTAAAGACATTTAAAAAAAGTATTTGTTTCCATTAGTCAACATTCGATATTTTACACTCCTGAAATTACTGTAGTCCCTATTTTTATTTGAGAAGCACAATGATTCGAGATTGAACTGTTCTCCAAAATTTATGCGGTTTCCTTCCCATGGCATGTTTCATTTGCACTCTACACATGCATATCAAGCTCAGATTTTTTTTTTTTAACAGTAGTTTTCCTATTCGACGTTACAGTCCTGTACATCGTCCTTCAGGCTCTGTTAATAAGCTTCGTTTCTTCCCACAACTGTGATTCACGAATGATATTTTGCCGAGAATATGTTATGTATTATTTTACAGTGCATAGTGAATGTATTAATTTTAAGTGAATAGTGAATTTATAACGTTGATATTTAAGAATTAATTTTTAATCTGCTATTGTTTGAACTTATTTCTTCGTTGAATACGGTGAAGCTCTTATTAAGCTAGAGGAAAAATTTGATACAGCTAAAAGGCGAATTTTTTCCGTTCCCACTAGGCTACCCATGGTCGGCAGACTGTTACGCTCCCGCCCTCCTTTCTTTTAAACTGAACATGTGGTTTGTCTTTTGGAGGAGAAAAATATTTCGGCTTTTCGGAAGAGGAGGATTTTCTGATATGTTTATTACCTATGGGCGTCGCAACTTTGACTGAATTACGGTTGAAAAGTTTCCTTGGTCTTTACGTAGGTACGGGTATGCCACTTTTAAAAGGGGAAATTAGGTTTTCTTGGAAATTTCGAGGTTAATTATTGCCCATGTTCTTGTTTAGCTTGGTCCAGTGGTTGAAGTTATGCAGTTTGTGGACATTCGTCTAAACTGGACTTCCTAATGTGCCGTCATCGGGAAAGGCCGATTTTGTGATAGGACTGCTACTTCTCAGAATACTGTGCGCAAACTATGAGGGAAGAGAGGACGCCAACATGGCGGATTGTGATGGTGACGTGTTCTATGCAGCTCTGGACAGTGTGCTTCAAAAGGTGGAATCAGCCATCGTATCGAAATGCAATATGAATCCGCAGATTCGTGATGATGCGAAGAAGGCTTTGGGTGAGATTAAAAGTTTGATTACTAGGTATGTTGAGCATGTTAAATCTGTAAATTTTCGTGAAGCTTGTAAAGAAAGCTTATTGAATTCAGTCTTGCAAACGAAATCGTATGCTAATGCTGTGGCGCCATCTGTTGGGACAAATCATACTGATTCAGATTGCTGTGTTTTTGTGAGTGCCCAAAACTGTACATCTGATGAAGTAAAAAAGCTCCTTAAAGCTGAAATCAACCCTCGGAAACATAAATTTGGAATTAGCAATATTCGAACAGTTCATAACAATAAAGTAATGGTGAAATGTGCTTCGGGATATGATAAAGAAAAACTGTTTACTGCTTTGCAGGAAGACTCATCTATTTTGAATCCCTCTATTCCAAGACGAAAATATCCTACAGTTTTACTTAAGAATGTGCCAAACAGCATTAGTAATGATGAACTGTTAAAAATTATTGAAGAACAAAATCCTGAAATTGAGTGAAGAGATTTGGAAAGACGTTAAAGTTCGCTTTTCTTTAAAAAAGTTTCAACGTGAGAGAAGCGTGGTTATTGAGGTGCATCCTTCTGTGCGCAAGCGTATTTTAAATTTTGGGCGTATTAAAGTGATGTGGAATATGTGTAAAGCTGAAGATTTTGTTGTTTTAAATAGATGTTTTAAATGTTTAGGCTACCACAGAAGTCTTGATTGCAGAAATTCCTTGGCTTGTTATTGCTGCTCTGGTGAGAATAGGAGTTCAGAATGTGATAAAAAAGAAGTGCAAGTGTGTATTAATTGCATAAGATTTAATAAAAAGACGAAAAATGCAACTATGAAAGTTGATGTAAATCATAAGCCGTTTTCTGGAACTTGCCCCAGCCATACATTTATGATGAATCTTGCAGCTTCAAAAATTTATTATGGGTAAGTCCGACAATTTGTCTGTTTCTTTTGTACAAATAAATTTGCACAAATCAAAACTTGCTACTCAGCAACTTATTTTATATATGGGGGCAAATGACACTGATGTCGCACTGATTCAGGAGCCGCACTTTTATGAAGGTGTTCTTCCTGGCTTTCCAATAAAATATAAAGTTTACTATGATTCCGAAGCAGAAGTTGTCAAGTCTGCTGTTATTGTTTGCAACCAGAATCTTTCTCCTTTTTTGGACTTAAATCATACAGTTTTTAATACTGTTGTTTTAGATATAAAAATCAATGGATCTGACTTGACTATTTGTTCCGCTTATTTCGAGCCCCAAACTAATATTGACATAGAACTATTAAAAATTTCACAAATTTTAACGATGAAGAAACCATGCAATTTTTTATGTGGTATAGATTCGAATAGCAAATCAGCGATTTGGCATAGTCCTATTACTGATGCTAGAGGAACGAAACTTAGTGATTTTATTAGTGCGAATCATTTGTTTCTACTTAATGAAAATCGCGGACCTACTTTCTGTTCCACGCAAGGCTCGAGTTATATTGACCTTACGCTTTGTAGCTTAGGACTGCTGCCATACGTTCAAGGTTGGGATATCTCTGAGGAAGATTCTCTTTCTGACCATAAAATGATTATCTTTGAACTTTTTTTATGCCGTCCGATTATATCTTCTAATTTGTGTACTTTTAATTTAAAAAGAGCGAACTGGTTTTTATTTACTGAACTTTGCAAGAGAGAATTGTGTAACTTGAATATCCTTCTTAACAGTTGCTCTGATTGTATTGCATTAGAAAATGTTGTAAAGAGACTTTCTACCGTTGTTTTTAATTGTGCTTTACTTTCAATTCCGATGAAGAAAAGTAAGAAGAATGGGGTCCCTTGGTGGTCTAAGGAAATTAATTGTTATAGAAAGCATGTAAATGCTGCTAGGCGTAGATTCCAGAGAGAAAGAAACTGTCTTCTTAAAAATATTTATAAAATTAAATATTTCGAATTGCGGCATAAGTACAAGGCTAAATTGGCTAATGCTAAGCTTGAGTCGTGGAGAAATTTTCTCTCAACTATTACTGTTCACAATGTCTGGAAATCTATATATAAGTATGGGGTTAAGACCAATTTTGCGAAAAGGATTGAGATTTCGGGAATCAAACTCCCGGATGGCAGTGTTACTTCGAGTTTGAGTGATACAATTGTTGCTATAATGACAAAGAATTTCCCAGGAGATAATGCGCGTGATGATAGAAATTCTCATAGAACTATGCGCACTGAGTCTGATGGACCTTATATTTCTTTTATGGACTGTCCGTTCTCTACTTCAGAAGTTAACAGTGTTATTAAAAATCTCAAGAAGACAAATCACCTGGGCTTGACTCTCTTTCTAATGAAATGGTACAGCACTTTCATGCGGTGGATAGCACATTTCTACACAGACTTTTCAACCTTTGTTTACAATTAGCAGTTTTTCCAGCACAATGGAAGAGAGCTCGGGTTGTTTTGATTCCTAAAACGTTAGATACAAGAAACCTTTATCTTGATAATATTAGATGCATTAGTTTTTTGCCTACTTTGGGAAAATGTCTTGAAACTCTCTTCATTAACAGAATAAATTGGTATTTGAGACAAAAATGCTTTTATAATGATTCTCAGTTCGGATTTACTCCTCGGAAGTCCGCTGAAAACGCCATTATT
Source organism: Stegodyphus dumicola (assembly GCF_044657685.1). Taxonomy (NCBI): domain Eukaryota; kingdom Metazoa; phylum Arthropoda; class Arachnida; order Araneae; family Eresidae; genus Stegodyphus; species Stegodyphus dumicola. The sequence continues at coordinate 139,295,293 of NC_140771.1, read as the reverse complement.
CTCCTTTGTAATATCTTGCAGTGTGCAAAGAAAATGAAGTACACTACACTTCTTATTTTCCTGGATTTCAAAGGAGCTTTTGATAATGCTTGGTGGCCATCTATCTTAAAAATTTTAAAAGATGCTGGTATACCACATAATATCTATAACCTTCTTAAACGCTTCTTGAACGAGAGGACTGCTGAGCTTCAGCTTGAGAACGAAGATAAGGTTTATTCTCTAGAAAAAGGCTGTTCTCAAGGCTCTGTATCCGGACCTACTCTTTGGAACATAATCATAAATGATCTTTTAAGTCATCTCGACGGTTGTTTAAAAATTGCGTTTGCAGACGACTTACTATTAATTTTCCAAGGAAGGATTTTGAATAACATTCTTTTGAGAGCACAAGAAGTTCTAGATTTTGTCTCCAGTTGGGCGATTTCTCATAAACTCACTTTCAATCCTTCAAAAAGTAAAGCTATGCTTGTTCCCAGTACGTTTGATGAACAAAATATTGCTTCTTTGATGCTCGATAATTCTCCGTTGGAATTTGTAGAAAATTTTAAATATCTTGGTCTCATTCTTGACCAAAAATTAACATGGAAAAAGCACATTGAATTCCTTTCTGCTAAATGTGAAAAAATTATTAATGGCTTTCACCGAATTGCCAAAAATACTTTTGGAGTAAGCTACGATGTTAAGAAACTCATGTATAAGCAGTGTATTGTACCTTTCATTTAATACGGCTGTCGTGCTTGGGGACATGTTCTTGCCAAGGAGGTTAACAAAAGAAATTTAAGAAAGATTCGACGGAGAATTCTTCTTCGTATTATTAGTGGTTATAGAACCTTAAGCTATGAGGCTACTTTTGTTGATACTTGCAGGAGTTCCGCCTATTGATTTTGAAATTGCATATAAGAATAATATTTTTGAGTCATTGGCAACTCATGCTTCGGAAGACTGTATTAAAGGAATTGTCCTCTTCACTGATCTTCCTCATCCCGCTTCTTTAGAACCCATAAATTTCTGCGATTATAAAGAGAGGGCTAAAATAAGTTTTCATATGGTTTTCTTTACAGATGGCAGCAAGATGAACAACAAGGTTGGCTTTGCATTTCTTCTTTTTGAAGGCCATTCCGAAGTTTGTTTTCTTAGACACCGTATACGGAATGAATGTACAGTTTTTCAAGCAGAACTTTTGTGCATTTATCTTGCCGTCAAATGGATCCTGGATCATGGGACAACATCCTCAAAGTACCTTATTTGTTCCGATTCTCTTTCTTCTCTTCAACTTTTGAACAGTATTACCAGCTGCGATAAATTAGTTATCGAGACCCTAGTAAGTTCCCTAGTAAGCTGCGATAAATTAGTTAATAATAATAAGACCCTAGTAAGCTGCGATAAATTAGTTATCGAGACCCTGTTAGTTCACTTAGAATTAGAGGTATTGATATCTGCTTTGCTTATGTGCGTGCTCATCATGGTTTCTACGGAAATGAAAGAGCTGATTTCTTAGCTAAAGATGCCTTAAATTTACCTATTGATATCAACATTAGCATTCCAAAGAGTTATTGGAAGTCCTTTCATTATAAAAAGCTTTTAGCTATGTGGAATGAGGAATACATTTCCTCTTGTAATGCTGAAGTCACCAAAAAGTTCCTTCCTTCTATTTACCATAGACTGAATTCCGAGTATTTCCTCTCGTTAAATTTTAAAGTGTCTCAGTTTTTATCTGGTCACGGTAAATTTGAAAGTTATCTGTTTCGTTTTAATCTACGATCAAACAATTTATGTGAATGTTCAAAAAGAGTTCCTCAGGATGTGGAACATTTGATTTTCTCGTGCCCTACATTTGATGGCCCTAGATTATGCTTACAGAACGATTTGAAAATGTTCGGAGTGACTTCGCTAGTGAACTTATCTGTTTTCGTGAAGTCCAGACTGCTGTTCTCTGCTTTTGTTCGCTTTATTTATGCATGTAATTTTTAATGTTTATTTATACATGTAACCTTTAATGTTCTAGTTAACTTACTTCTGTAAGCCCCGTGTTGTACATATGTGGTGCACGGGGAATCTGTATGTTCTCAAAGGGAAAAAAAAAACTATGAGGGAAAAAAATGGGAGAAGATAACATCGTAGAGGCAGTCATCAGAAGTTGGTTTTTTTGACAACGATGAGGATTGCGACCGTTTATAGTATTCGACATATGTAAAGAAATTGTCAGGCAGCTCTCCGGAGCCCCTCAGATTGATGAGCATTCGTCAACCGTGAATGTATTTTTCCGTTTTTGTTACTTAATTAATAACTCAGAAAGTGAATTTTAAAAATGTTTAATTAGTAGGAGTTTGGAAGGTTAATTTCTAAGTCATGAGCGGTTGATTTAATGGTAGATAAAATTTGAAATGTTAATGGTTTTCTTATTAATTAAATTCAGCTGTACTCAAAACGTATTCATATAAAAGCATACACAAAATAGAAATTAAGTGCGTAATACAAACTACACATTTTATTTATAGTGGTCTACCAGTCGCGAGGTCACGGCACCAGTTGTTACGTTAAAATAATTGTTTAGTATAAACTATTTGAAACTCTCTGACTGATTTATTTTCCTTATCTCTCCTCTATCCCGTGGCGGGGAAAAAAAAATAGATTTTAAATTACGTCCAAAGGGGCGATTTTTAACATTTCGTCTGTTACCTTTATTTATTAAATATCACGTTCTTCGCACTTAAACCATAAAATTCAGTTCAAGAGCAATATCGCAAAATAGTTTTAAATTGAACATATCTTTAGAATTTCCGATTCGCAGTCTCACGCGCTGGAGATAAAAATGTTTTTTCTGTACAACGTTGCCATGGCTCGCTTTGAAATCCTTGAGTTTGTTAATCAAAAATTTGCTAAAAATTTATAAAATATAAAATCGATAATAAAAACAAATTCCAAATTTCAAATTTGGCTTCCAGATGCCCATATTCGTAGAAGGATTACGTCATTCTAAATTCGATGGCTCTACGTACCGCTGTTTTATCACAATGCGAGAAATAGACATACATATATGCAGATTTTTCATTATTTAATTTTTTCAAATATAATGCAGGACTCTAGCATTTGGTGGGAACAGTTTGAAAAGTAAAACGGACATTTATAGTGAACCAACGCAAAATCGCAAAAAGAAAACAATAGTTTTTCAAGGACAAAACCCTTTTGGACTAAAAAAAAAAAAAAAAAAAAAAAAAAAAAAAACCCTCTCAAAATATATCTAAATTTCTAGAGACTGATGATTGTAAAACTAAGACTTACATAATAATCAACATAATTACATAAATTATCAACTTTAGTGAAATAAATGATATCATTTCAAATCTCAACCTCTTTAGTTAGTAATGAAAAGAAGTATCCTCCCTGTTGTTTTGGTGTAACAAAAATCAAAATGATTATTTATCCAACACAAATGCAAAATGTCAAAATGCATTTCAGTATCACTTCATCGAAAATGCTATCTCTCACTAAACTAAAGCTAATTCCACTGACTTTCCTGAAAACACATATTAGTACCACAACTATTAAGCACTTCAAACAGCCACTAACGTCTTTTCATTTAAATATAAACGCAGAAAACCCCGAAACACCAGGGAAAGATACATCCCCACAACTAAGAATCAAAGCACTGGTTCAATTAAAATAATAATCCGATCGTTTAAAAAAAATAATAATCCGATCGTTTAAAAAAGTTTAAAAAAAATTAAATTTAGTTTCCAACTATTGCTACACAGGTTCGAATTGAAATAAATAAGCATGTTTTCCGTAAGGATCACATGGATGACTGCATAGACCACCATATAAAACTCATAAAACATATAATATTAAATCATTAAAATATTTATTAAATTTTCTAGAATATTATAATTTTAGACAGTTGGCCAGATTACCTCTACAAAAAACATTATCTAAAAATTACTCATAATTTTACATTTGACATTCTTAACAACGATCAGTATTGTACCCAAATTATTCGTAATGAACTTTACCGTAATTGTATAATTATCACTGAACAAAACTCAATTTGGTTTCAGCAATTTCTCATATTTTAATACTTTTCAAATCCAACCAAAATCACAATGAAACCACCTTACAATTACTACATTCTTTAAAATAGTTACTCATGAATTTAAACTCACATTTAAAGCTAATTTTGAAGAACATACAAATATCCTTCACCAATAAACCAGCAATAATTTCATCTTCTGACACTGACTAATTAATTAAATTTCTTGATATAATATTCTATAGACATTAAATCAGTGACAATTCCTTTTAAGAAACATTAAGATTTTTTATTAAATTAATTTAACTCATCTCAATTAAACATTTAAAAAGAATCACTGTCTCAATTATTAATTAAGTAGCCAGAAACATTTTAAATTTTTAGCTATCATTAAATCGACTGCTCATGACATGGAAATTAACCTTTCAAACTCCTACTAATTAAACACTAAAAATTCACTTTTTCAATTATTAATTAATTAACGAGTAACAGGCAAAAACGGAAAAATACACTCACGGTTGGAGAATGTTCTTCAGTTTGGAGCTCGGGGGAGATGCCTGATAATTTGTTTATATACGTCGAATATTTATAAAGGGCCGAAGTCTTCATCGTTATCAACAACCCAAAGTCTGATGACTACCTCCACCATGTTAGCTTCTCCCTTGTTTTTGTCCTCATAGTTTGCGCACAGTACTCTGTCTAAGAAAAAATCAGCCTTGCCCGATGATGGCACATTAGGAAGTCCAGTTTAGACGAATGTCCGCAAACTTCAACCACTACACCAACGATCTTTTATTCCCAATGAGGATAACAGCAGGCAATAGACAACTGGAGATGACAACCCACCCGTTTATAAAGTTTTCTCTGAAATCTGGAGACGCAGCAGGAACACCCTGAATTATTTTCCAACAACAACAACAAAACAAAACAAAACAAAAAAAAAAAAAAAAAAAAAAACAGCGAAGGAATTAAAAGAAACAAAAATCTCCGAGAAGCTTGTCAGGAAAACTCAAGATCTAGTTCAGGTCTTCCATCACAATCTCCGATAAATGTCACAATGAGAGTCCCCAGCACACTCGGTCCGGTCCCCGCAACTCGCAAACCACGGGGAGGCGGTAAATTACATCCGCTTTGTTCATTTTACATTTCTTTGGTAAAATCAGCTAAGAATTCCTAAAAATCCGGAAAAATCTTCTCCTGCTTCTTGTGCAACAACTTTGAAACTCAGCAACGTTAAAACGCGGACGCTTTTAAAAATCACTATTGGCTCAAAATAGTTAGAAAATTATATGTACTCAATCCAACCCAAAACTTGAACTCTCTCTAACTAACTGGAATAAGGGCTATAATTAACCTCCAAATTTCCAGAAAACCTAACCTCCCCTTTTAAAGTTGCCGCGGAAACATCAAGAAAGTTTTCAGCCGTAATTCTATAAGGTATTTCTCCTGTCTTCTTAGCATGCCTTCGCAGTGTAGTGGTCAGCACACTCGGCGCGTATTTGAGAGGCTCGTGGTTCGAGTACCGGGAAAGACGTTGCTCGTTTTTCATCTTTCCGGCTAAAAATACCTTATGTCTCTACAGTGGCGCCCGAACAAAAAGTATGGTGGATGATGATTATCCCCACCAGGATTTGGCGAGTGGTCCTTCTAATCCCCAGTCGCCCTTTGGAAGGGGGGTATATAAGGTATTTCTTCCGCCTTCGTAGTGTAGTAGTCAGCCCTCTCGGCGCGTATTCGAGAGGCCCATGGTTCGAGTCTCAACGAAAGCGTTGCTCATTTTTCATCTTTCCAGCTTCCAAAAGAATTAATGTCTCTACAATTCAATGAAAGTTGCGATGGTCGTAAGTAATAAACCTATTACAAAATTCTCTTCAGAAAAGCCGACGCATTTTTTTTTGCTTCGAATTAAATAATAGAGCACAATGAATAGAATTACGTAGAAGAATGGAAAAAAGCACAATAATAACAACAACAACAACAACAACAAAAAGTGTTTTAGTAGATCTCCATTACCATTGGCATCATGTAGAATTCCGTCGCCATGGTAACAACGTTGAGTCCAATAACAGCAGCAATTGCCAGATCAAAATATTTACTAGTGATGATGTTATGAGTGAGAAGACGTGGTTTCGAATAATTAATGTAGTATGGAGGTTCTCTCATTTCTGAAGAAAAGAAAATGAAGTCATATTAGCCTTCTACAATGAGGAGTAAAGAAGAAAAGGGAAAACGAAATGATATTAACCGGCTACAATTAAACGCAAACAGAAAAGAATACAGCAAGACAAATATAAATAAAACTATACTACATGTAAGTATACAGAAATTTATGTAACATATCAGTACAGAATTAAAATAGTATTTTCTATGTGAAACTTGCTCTCCGTGCATTATCTACTTATTTAACACGTATTTTATCCTCCCACAATTTTTCTCATCATTGCTAAGATGCAGACTAAGATAGATCTTTTAAAATCATTCATACGATTTCTCTTTTAGGAATCTACTTGTATATAATTAAACGACTTCATTTCTACTAAATTTATGTTGCACTTTTGAAGATTATTTTTTCTTTATATTAATGGAAAGTAAGAATTTTTTTGAGAAAAAACAGGTAACGTGGACCGCATTTTGTTTAAATAATTGGCGAAACATTAATTATTTTTTAGAAATTTAAGAATATGAATTTTTTAAAATTCAGTAGTAATATTTCATAATTAGGAAAAATAGATGCTATTTTTTGAGAGTTGAACTTTGAAATTTCAGCATTATTAACTTTAATGTCTAGTGGTAAACGAAAAACAACATACTATTACAAAAATGAACTTTGAAAATTAGGAAAAAATAGACTTTAAATTAATGGTAATAATATTTTATGCAGTAATCATTTTTAATTACTGAGTAGAAATAATTTTTTGATTCAAAACTGTACAAATGTGTGTAATATTAAATATATCACAAAACTTATTTTTAGCTAAGAATACATAAAGAAATATATCAAAAATGCAATTTGGACCTGAGTAGATTTAAATACTATATGATTTTTAATTGTATATACATAACATATATATCGATTAACATTCACTTAAACATTCACTTTAACCGCATGCTAAATATCTGCAAAATACAAGACAAAATAAGCAAGCATCTTTTATTTATGCTATCATGCTAACTATCACTGTACACAGTAACACAACAAGTCACATGACAGCACATCACTCACTGCTTGACACACACACATACTGAGACTGGCTTTTTACTTAACTGAAAATATCTCTGAAAGAGGGCTAAAGCCTTCCACTCCTAAAGGATGTGAAGACTCTACAGAAGGGTAATTAAATAAAAGAATAAATGGACTACTGACAAGGCTGAAATAGAGAATATGATTATAGTTCATGAAGTACAAAAATGGTTCAAGAGTTAAACAACAGAGGTGTAACATTGTACTAGAAATGCTACAGTTTAAATTTCCCTTCCCAGAAAAGAAAAAGAAATACTTTTTTAAAAAACTCGCACAATTTGTTAAATCTTAATTAATGTCCTCAGACACAATTAATGAAAGACATAAGGAAATCTATTTTCGAAGGTATCGTTCTTTAAATCATAAATGTTTGTGTAATTGTATAAATAACTATTTTAACACTAGGCTTCAAACTGTAATCTGATTTTATGCATAAAAGATCCAAATTTGACCAAAAAAATTCTCTATTTCTTACTATCGCGAACGTTCTCCTACCTCTGTGATTGTCTGTAACTTTAACGGGCTCTTAAGTTTGGGTTTCGAATTGTAGAACTTTTGAATGCGTAGTATATTTTGTGAAACACTATAAAATGAGCTTATAACTTAAATGCTTTATTACATGTTTTCAAAATATTAGATTACTGTTATGAATTCTGATGAATTTTAGGTTTAAGCAAAGAAGATATTCGTCGTTTGCGGACTCATTTATAGAAATGGTAGAAGAAGTTTGTTTTCAATAATAATATAAATAATACAAAATCGGATTTCAAATGACTGAAATCTGGAAATTTTTGCAACACTACATTTGAAACAAATACATAATTAAAATGCATTCTTGGGCCTCATATGTATGCTTTATGGGCTATCATAAAGCATTAGAAAAGTTTCAAATATTAATGTTCACTTCCTCTTAAACGTTAAGTACTTTAATACTTTTATTTAAAGTTTTATAAATATTGCATAACAGTAGTTTGGCAAAGCAGAATTTAATCTGTCACATATCAGATCACATAATTTTCCAGTATTCGGCAAAAACTATCCTATCAACATTTTATACCACATCTTAAGATTGTTACATATTATTACTTTTACTAAGATTAGTTTTACTAAGAGTTCTGCAATAATTATTTACAGACCGTGACAAATAACTAAATTCAACTAAATTCAGTTAAGAAAGTCTTAAACTCGTTTTAATGAACTTAAACATTCTGTTACTTGAATTACTGTAGTATAGCTTTAAGAGAATAATCTAACCTCATTCCTCTTAAAGCCAGTATTGAGTTGACGATTTCGCAGATTTCCGAAGTTGGATTATTTAAAATAATTTTATTGCTTATATTTGTAAAATATTTCTTCCAGAGCTATTACCATAGCTAAGAATAATGACCGTTTATTTTTTTCACGAAATGTGAGTGACATTTCAATTGGAAAAACTTAAAACAATGGATTTTACGAGTTATAAATATTTTAAGCTGGTGTGGTTGCATCTGTTAAAATGAACTGTGTCGAGTTTAGACATGTAGATGATATTTATGATTCGCATTCTTGAAACAGTTCATTAATACAATATTCAAATTAATAATATATACGTCATTATAATATTATGCAGATAAAACAAAAGAAAAGAAAATTTTTATGAGTTTGAAGTATTCTTAAATAATAAAGAAAATGAAGATCTCTCTAACAACTGCCAGTGACTCTAAGAATTGCGTTTGGTATCTAAAATAACGACAATTATAAGACCATTCAAAATCGTTAGTTTAGCATTTTCTCTTGCAGATGCTACCTTTGTAGTAAAATGAGTGCAATATAGGAATCGTGGACTAAGTGCAGTTCTTGCAACATGCATATCCGCCACCACCATATTCGAAACTAATATTATAATCTTTCGTGTGCATAGAAACAGGATTTCAGAAGATTCAGTGCTAAAACAATTGGCAAAGGTATTTGATATTTAACGAAAACATGCTATTTTATGTGTTATTTCAACATTGTTAAACATTTAATTATCTGGTTACACTCCACAGTAATTCGACTAATTAAAAAAGTTTCTGATTTTTTAAAAGCTTGTTAATAAATATATGACACAGGTAATAATCTATTTTGCAAATGGTTGCATTTGATAGCAAACTTATAAATTAGGACTTTTATGGCTTACCTTATAGTCTGTGAAACATACTTTCAGCTCTGGATGAAGCTGGTGCTCAAATACACAGATAAATGTTTTTAATTATTTTTTAAATGATTTTTACATCTAATCTAAGGCTTTTGTAAAACTTAAATAAGCGAATAACCAATTATTTTAATTAGATGTCAAAAGCCTGTTTGGCTCCTTCCATTGTGGAAAAAAACGTACGAATTCATCAGCCTTGCCAAAAGAAAGCCAGACTCAGAAACAAATTACGAACCCGCTTCCTTCATACTTCGTCTTTTCCTTTCCAGTTTCTTGGCTCGTTTGGCCGCGCGGAGAGCTTTTTCCTCTTTTTCCTGCTCTTCGCGACATCGGTGGAAGTTCTCCACCACCACCCCAACGAACATGTTAAGCACGAAAAATGCCACCAGCAAAAGGAAAGAAATGAAGTACAGAAGGCGCCATTCGTTGTAGTTCTCAATTGGCTGCAAGCAAGTTAGAGAAAGGGAAGTAAATTAGTCAGAATTACAATGATAAAATATTACTGGACTAATGAGTTAAAGAACAAGATCGAGAAAAAAGTATGGTAATGTTCAAAAGTTAAGAAATAAAAGCACTCCTGAAAAATAAACTCCTGACGATGAAAATTTAAAAAAAAAAGTACTGAGTTTTTTTAATAACAAATAGAAATAACAAATTTATAAGATATTCATAAAAACATTTATTGTTTTTATGAATATCTTAGAAATGTTAAAATTCATTAGACTTTACATAATAAACCTTACCAACTTATGTTATTGAATTTTGTAAAAAATATAAGGGCAGCGCAAAAATTAAGAGTACTCACGGGTCAATGAGAGCTCTCATGGGTATAATAATCGTCCTGTTTTTCAAATTTCTTATCTTTGTTGGAGGGAAAGACTTCAACATTTGAACACTGCATTGGTGGTAGATAGCAAAAGTGTTAATATCAGTATAAGATGATTGCGCTAACGGCAACGTTGAAACACGAAGTGTGATAACGTTTCTGCATCTAAAGCGAACTTCATCAGCAGAAATGTTTTGTTAACTTGTTGAAATGTATGCTGTTAATATTATACAACAAATTTAGTTTTGCTGCGCTGATTTCGAAAAAGGAGAATATATGTCATAGATGACATGATTTGGTCGGCCGAGCTTGCTCACCTGAAATGACGATGTTTCTTTTTTAGAAAATGATTCAAGAAGATCATTGTATTTGTCTCAGTAATATTGCTAAGGAACTGAACACCTCAAAGGGACATTCAGGATATAATGGATTACCGGAAGACGTGTTCATACTGCGGGTCTAAACAGTTGAAAGAAGATTATAAAGCCGGGAGGATGGGATTTTTCTTAAGTCTTTATATAGTAGTTCAATGAAAATTGCAACGAAATAAGTATTGTCGCCTCCTTCTAAGAAATTTCAAACATTTCCATCCACAAAGAAAGTTTACGCAACGGTCTTTTGAGATCACCATTGCCTACTGCTGGTTCGTTTTCTCATTAGCGAATAGACAGTGAACACTGTCAGGGGTTGTACCACACAAGAGCGGATGCGAGTATAAATTTGCAGAAAACGATAAGCACTTCATTCCAAAGGCGTTTTGTTGCTGCTTGAGAAAGTTTTATGGATGATTAATTTCAGAGCTTCATCTGCGAGGTACTAGATCATACTCTCTGCAGTCCGAATTTCTCACCCAGTCATCTCTTCGAACATTTAACAAAGCACTTGTTTGGTAAGCGATTGAAAATCATTTCGTAAGTTCAGCAAGCTGTTATAACAGGGTTTTAGGCGCTATACAGACAGTTTATCAACTTTACAGGCACTCTTGTGCCCGGACCAAACAAATGAATAGATATATAAGACTTTATTTTGAACTCCTGGCGAGGCATGTGATTAATCTGAATTACATAAAGGCACATGCGAGTTTTAGTGGAAATGAGAGGGCGGGCGCATTGGCCAAAGAGGCTATTATACAAAATGACAGTGAAATCTTTGAGCTGCAGGGTCGATGAGGAGGCCGTGAACCTTATTAAGAGTTATACCTATAAATTAGGATAGAAAATGGGAAATGTCTGACAAAAATCAAAACTATATGAGACTGGTGACAATAAAAAAGAGCAAACATATAGTGAAATAGATTTAAATAAAATTTAAAAAGATAATGGGCATTTTCTTATATACTTTAAAAGATTTAACCTTCAACACTCCGACTTCTGCTGCAGCTTCAATAAATGTAAAGCTTGTCCATTTCAATGAATGCAATAGAGGTGCTTAATACTTCGTGGAGACCTCTCCACTTTTAAAAGCTATTAGGAAAGATTTTATCATCAATGAAACTTTCAACGTGAAATGTAATTTGAATTCTACTTTAGTGTGTGTGTTACGTTTGTACCTATAACTGGGACAGCCTAAATAAGCCATAGGGCCACCTTGTAGTCAGGTGGGCGGATTGCTCTTCCCAATAGGAGTTATATTATTTTTTAAATTTTCGTAGCATATAAAGAAAGAGGAACCCTTATAGCATTACTTGAACACAGCATTTATGAAAAGAAAGTTTGAAAACGTGTCATGGTAAGGAAGAAAATTTGGAAATCCTAAAGTAATACGTTATTTCCAAAATTAATTTTCAGAAAATGTCATATGGAAGTAGGTAGCAAATAGTATAAGGCTGTGATAAAATTAAACAAGAAATAATTGTAAATTGGGTAACCCTGTAATCTGCAATCTACCGCTTATAGATAGTTACTTATATTTTAGATGGTGGCAATAAACTTGGTTGTATTTTAATAATTCAATTTTCCTACCATTTTATTACACTTTCGAATTTCAAGATATCGTTTTAGTGGCGATATCTAAGAAATAAATAACTAACTATAAGTGGTAGATCGCATACAATGTGATTACCATAAATTAGTTTTTCAAGAGATTCCCAAAGGAATGACCAGTAATAATAAAATTTGCCTTGAATAACAAATATTTTCTAAACTTCCATTGCTTGAATGAGGAATTAGTGTTTTTCGGAAGCAGGAAACTTGAAAAATCAATTATGTCCTGGCTGAGATTCGAACTACAGTCTTCTAATTGCAAGTGGATGTGCTAACCACATACCACACGAACACACATAGGCAGGTAATGTGACTAGAGAGAAGCACAAAAGCCAGCCAACAAAATCCAGCTTGTGATGAGTCATCGGTTACCATATTTTTCGTTTGGATCATACCGGTAGAGACTGTTAGGTTTTTTTGGATGCAGAAAATGTTAAAAAATCAACTACGTCCTCGTTAAGTTTCAAACCACGGATATATTAGTTGTTAGATGAGCATGATAAACACTCACGTACACGCGAGAGAGCGCATGAGAGATGCCGTAATTCTTTACAAATTTATTAATTAAAAAAAATAATCCAGCTAATATAGAATAATTAACAGAATGTAGCTTAATTTAATGGAAACAATGAACAATATTTTTGTATGCGTTTCACTTTTTAAATAATCATCATATGTTCTTCTATTCAGTAAAATCAGCTTTGGTATATTCGTCGTCATTAGATATATGATTTCGTTTCATTACTTTGTTATGAAAAGACATTTAAGAATATAAATAGCTGCAACGCTGATATTTAACAAATAATACTGAAAACACCGCATGGAAGCACATTTTCAAACAGTAAATATTTGTTACAGTCTTGTCGCTGGACAGAAACATTACAAGATTATTTCAATACAGGATTATTAAGGAATGATCTCGACTTAGTATATTTCCCTAAAAAAAACAAATGAATGTTAAATTTTGAAAGAAACGTTAAAAATACTGTAGAGTCGATAAACGATTCATTGATTTTTGCAGACGCTATTTTTTTCCTCTCGAAGGAAAAGGTGTCATGAAATTTTAAGCTAAGCATTTCACATGTAAGAAGAAAATATAAATTTACATACAATTAACATATAAATACAGCATATAAACAGTAATAAACAGATAAAATAACAAACGCTTTTAAGGTGCATTTGGATACTTCTGTTCCTTAAAAATAAAGAGTTACGAAAGACAAAAGACTTCTAGGATAAAATTTTTAACATAAATGTGAATGCAGGTCCCAGATGAGGAGTGATTCACTGTTCAATTAAAAATTGTTCAGAGCAACTACTCGAATCTAGAAGCTAATACATCACGAATTATGTCGATAAAACAAATCATAATAACTGCTCCTTTACTTATTTTCAACGTGTGTCTAAATATACATATAGATTACACATAAACAACACACAAATATGCTTGGTATAAGAAGCATGGTACGCAGTATAATTAATTAACACAACACAGCTGTAACTAATCAAACAATAGCTTTACTCAAACCCAGTATACTATTTAGAAAACGTTAAAACTAAACTAGTAGTTAAGTAGATCTTAAATATAAGACAACAAGCAGTGAAATGAAATGTATTCAAGAATTCTTTTCTAAGCTGGAAAAGCAGTGAGTTCAGTTTCCTTAGCGGAAGTCCGCTTGATGGTGCTTAATGATATTAAATAGCCTTCATTACTATGGTAATATAAAAGTGTACAAGCAAAATTTAATGTTTAATTTTTTACCTTACAATAGTATTTAAAATATGCACGATGGTGTCAAAAATGATGAATATTAATTAATTATCAACAATTTTATTATGATGTTTCTAAGAATAAATGCAGTTTAGAAGGTATGCATACATTATAATAAACAATATTATTCACTTGTAAAAATAGCACAAATTTCATGTCGGAAAACAAAATGAAAAGTTTTGCGTAGCAAAAGGTCATTAGAACAAAGAATATTTAATATAATATTAAACAGCTTGAATAACTACTGAAGTATCCATCAACTAGAAGACAACCTATAAGTCTTGTAAATAATCGTTATATTTCACTAAAACACATTTAGAGATAGAAGAACAATTTCAATATAAAATTACAGCTAAATATGTAATTCCTTTAAAATATATTCACACCTGTTATTCTAAAATAAACAAAATTGAAAAATTAATGCGCAGGTGATTATATATGTATTATAATTCTTAATAAAATGCACACACCTGTTGATCAACGCCAACTGCATCTAAACCAGTATACATGATATTCACCCAACCATCTTTCGATGAAAGCACGAACAGTGCCATCAAAGCCTGAAGAAAAAAATAATCTTAATTACATTTTGGTAATTTTCAAGTAGATGAACTAAATCTATAATTTTCCTCTTTCATACGCAGGCACACTCATTGAACTTTGACAAGCTTAGTTAAAAATGATTATTCTTAAAAAAAGTTTTACATTTGGACTAGTAAATGAAACTGTTATTTGATCAATGCCTCAAAACTATATAAGTATTAAAAGTTTTCAATATTAGGGCTTCAATTTATAAAATATTTCTAGGGAATTAACAGAGATGCTTTTTGATTAAAATCTTAACAGCTTGGAAATAAAAACAGAGATGAAAAAACATATTTTGTTACATACAAAAGTTAATACGCATTCAAGGTTATTTTTCATGTTTGTTTTTGTTGATTAAAACATTTACGTAAGTGTGCGATATCAGTTTTTGTATATCTTCGCGACAAAACCTACACCAGGCCATCAGACCAGTCTATCATATTAAATTTAAGTCCATCAATCGCCACAGACTTCTTGATTTAAAGTTCATCAATCGCCGAAGAGTTCTTGATTTCTTTAGTCACGACTTACTCATCAAAGTTTCACCTTTCTTGAGACTCAAGGTTTCATGATAATTTAGTTCTATTAAATTCTAATGAAGCCAAGAATCCACTATCACTTATTCAGTCAAGAATCAATATCACTCATGCAATATTTTAATCAGGAATTGCTCGCTGCGTTTTGACATTCAATTTAAAGAAATCCAATAACAGAGTTAATTAAACATTATGTAAGAGCATGGATTTCATTAGATTTCTTTACATAACGTTATAAGAAATTGTCTGGGTGGATTGAAGAACTACTAGGAGCTACTAATTTATTATGTATCTATTGCATAATTAAAGCTTTCCCTTCAATGCTGTTTTTATTTACAACCTCTTTGGAGAGTAGTTAAAAAAACCGCCCTACCATTTTCTGCATCATTTGAGTATTATCTGTAATTGTCTAGTGTGGTTTACGGATACTGTTAGAAAATTTGAATTTGGGAGGTGAAAATAAAATTCCTTACTTGTCCCAGGTTATCAAAGTTGTAGCGTTGATTTACCCATTGGTTTCGCTCATCCGATTCGCAGTCTGTTCTGTTCTTTACATGTCTTACATCAGGCCCTTCACAATAGTATAAGCTGCCTTTAAACAACTGCAAGGTATAATAAATTTAGTCGGAAAACAGAAACTGAAAATAAACATCCTTAAAAATTATCAGAATATTTTGTAAGCAGAAAAACTAAATTACAATAAATATGTTCCACTTCTTATAAAAGTACTGAGACATTTACGTTTATGTTTTATTAAAGATATGTTATTTAATTTACATCTTTCTTCTCAGCCTCATTTCGCCACAAGGCTCACACATTACAGAATTTGCGCACAATTTGAGCTTTGAAGTAGGTTCCTTATAAAAGTAGAATTGCGCATAGCTGTATGTGACAGCTTTAGTCTGCTTACTGACGCTGCTTTGCCGTGTAAAGTTTCGCTCTCTGCTGGCAGTTCTGACGCTGATCTTGAATTAAATACACTGCTCAAAACAATTATTACGATTTTAGATAAAAGTGTGGGTGAAGAAATGTTTTAGTGATTGATATATGATGCATAGATTTTGTAAGATATGAGAAAAGAAACAGAAACAACGAACAAGGAACAATTAAATTTTATTGATGATATTTGTTAGTCAACAAAAAATGCAAAAGTTGTGCATAATATGCAAACAAAAAATTGTAATATCTCGGATAAAAATGAATTTCAATAACAGATATTGTTTCCCTTGATCGAAAGAGGTATCGTTTGCTGACTTTCTTCCACTCCTATAGAAGAAAGCTTGTTTCTGAGGGTGATGATAAACTATTAGCAACCCTTCTCCTTAGAATGTCTCAAACATGTTCTGTTGGGTTCATATCAGGGAAACATGCTGGCCAATCCATTCGACGGATTCCTTCGTCGAAAAGGAAATCAGTCTCCAGAGCGGATCACGATGTGGCCTGGTGTTATCATTCATGAGAATTAATTAATCTTCGATTGCTGAAATGTAAAGGACCACAACGGCCTGAGAATCGCATCCCTATACCGCTGATCCGTTAGTGCTCCATTTCTGATAATATGAAGGTCGGTGCAGCCATTGATAAAAATAGCAGCCTAGACCAGCACACCGCTTCCGCCAAATCGGACACTTTCATGCACAAATGCAGAAGTACTCCGTATACTAGGTTCTCTCCAGATGAGAATCCGCCTATTGTAGGGTTGTACACTAAAGCGAGACCCGTCTGTGAAGAGCACCTAGCTCCACTTATCTCATTCCTATCTGAGATGCTCATGTGTTCACTGTCTGCGGACAGCACAATGGCACTGTGTCAGTGAAACATTGCCATAAGTCTGCGAGCATACAATGGAGTCGATGTCGAATAGTCTGAGTAGAAACTCTGGTACCAGTGGCCCTCTGAAGGTGCTAGAAAGTAGAGTACATAATGCGGTTTCTTCTAGCCATTAGTGTTAAATACCGATCCTCATTATGTGTTGTTGCAAGAGTACGATCTTGCCTGAAACATTTCCAGTTTCCCAAAACTGATTCCATAGTCTGCAAAAGACAACTTTGAGAAACTTCTAACGCTTTCTTCATAAGGAATTGCGTTTGACCCGATTCTAAGTGACCTATTCAGCTTAGTCTTCTTGCTGGAACATCGTATTCATCGTTACAAAACATTCAACGCATGTGAATTGCTTTTAATCTCTTTCTACAGAAGGAATGCTGCATGTTCCTTTTCCCTCGTTATCTAAAACGCTTAGTTTTCAGAGTCACAGACAAAATTTGAATACTTTGTGAATTTTATAATTTTCTTTTTTAACCTATTCCATCTAATTTTTGTTGAAAAAAATGTCTATTGTATGGCTATTTCATATCGAACTCACAATATTCCCTAATTGTGTTGAGCAGTTTGGTATGGTGCGTGGATGGATATGGGTTGGTAAGTTGTGCATTGGAATTCTGTCGCGATCTAGGCAAAGCGCTAGCCTTTGATAAAATTAAATTAAATTGTTTTAATTTATGAGAAATTCAAGGAAGCTTGTCTTTAATGCCAGGTTCAGGTGACTACTAAATTTGAGTTGTAAAATTTTAGTTTAACCTTCATAAATGGTTAGGTAGAATAAATTTAAAGTTTTCTTATTTTTTCGTCTTTGGTTTTTAGTGTTAATTATAGTAATGATAATTCACCCCACTGAATCTACCCAGCACCTCAACTTGATTGTAAAATAAGCTAACATAGTTGAACACAAGTTAGGTATTAGAACTGGCATCTATGTGAAACATTTTAAAAAAAATCTTCGAAAGGTTTTGCAAAAAAATTTCGTTTTGTGTAAATTTAATTTGGTGGTAGAGAAAGGTACGGAAGTGATAAGTAACGGCACAAAGACCAGGTGAGGCTGCCCTGTTAGATAAAATTATACTTCAGGCAGGGAAAGAACGTCTTAGAAGGATTTGACTGTTAACAGATGCTTTCTGGCCGATAGTCAAACATAATGTTGTATTTGGGGGAACATGGTAGGTATTGCAGTTTTTTGAAGCAAGATGTGAAGGAGTTGTAGAAGGTAGTTGTAGTCCCATCAGTTTTAAAGGATCAAGCTTTGCAGTGGTATAAATCTATTGTAAAAGCGCTTTTAGGCCTAGTTATGCACCGAGTTGCTCGTACAAAGCTTTCAAACAAGTTATTTTAAAAGCATTTGAACCAGTGAAAAAAAAAGTTAAGCTGGAAGCAGTTGTATAGTCGATTTCAAAGAGAGGATGAAGAATAAATGTATACTAAGAAAAAGGGAATTTCTTAAATAATTATAAGGACATGAGCAGGAGAATACGGTTTCGAAAACAGTGGTTCCGTGATTGCTACCAAAAGTGCAGGATTTTGTAGAACTAAGAGCCCCCAAGCATTAAATTACTTAGTTCAATTGGCAACTAAGTGAAGAAGTAAGCGTATAAAGACAGAATACCAGTAGACACGAACTGGGTTTGGTACAAATACAGGATATAGGGCCTGCGAGCAAGGCTAAAGATTTCTGTCTAGGTATAGAAATAGTGAAGTTCTCCAAGAGGGTGAAAGGAAATCGCAAAGGCAAGAATTCGGAGAAAAAGATAATGCTGAGAGGAAGGGCCAGAATGAGAATTTAAATTAGAAAGGAGCGCAAGAAAGGGAGATCAGAGATTCATCTGCATCCCATATTAATAAAAATTCTTCTAAGACAACGCTATTGTAGTTAACAATGTCGAGTTGCCTCAATTACAGTCAGATTTTTGTTTTCAAATAATTCCGTAATAGATTATTTGAAGTGCAAGGAAGTGAAATATTATCTGAACAAGGTGGGCAATGTTTGGTACCAGGTAGCATTACGTTTAGTGTAAAAGTTAAAAATTAAAAGCAAAAAATGGTGTTTATTATATATAGATGTTATTTTAGGGATGGATTCCCTGCAAAAAAAGTAAATCACAAATTAGCTTTAAAAAGAAGAAAAATATTAACAATAGATTAAATAGAAAGAGCGCCTAAAATTAAGTTGAAACATCTTGCAGAGAAAGACAAGAAGGAAATATGGAAGTCATAGTAGAATTTTCGGAATATTTTAGAGATAAACCTGGACTAACTCATGTAGTAAACCACGAAACTGACATAAGACAAACTCTCTTTGCGGATCAAAACCTTAAAAACGTGTTAGAAAATAAAGTAATAAATCTAATAGTGGCCTTGATCATGCTCCTGTTTTAAATCTGCCAGCTTCAGAAAAGACCTTACAAATTTAAATGGATGACACTGACTTTTCAACAGAAGCACTTTTGGTACAAAATGGGCACAGAGCGTATTTTAACAGAACTATGAGCCTGGTGGAAGGAAATTATTCCGAGACTATATTTTCTTCCTGATTTCTGCATGCCTTCGGGGTGTAACAATAGCTCACTCGGCGCGTATTCTGGAGGTCCAGGTTCGAGTCCCGGCGAGGGCATTGCACATTTTTCACATCTCCTGCTTCAAAAAATCCTAATATCTCTACAGTGGCACTCGAACTAAAAGATGGATGATGATTCTTCACCGCCAGAATTTGGCGATTGGGACCACTTATCCCCAGTCGCCCTTTAAAAGGTGAAGTAATATAAGGTATTTTCTCCCTCTTCTGCATGCCTTTGTGGTGCACACTTGGCGCGTATTTGAGAGGTCCAGGTACGATTCTCGGCGAGGGGATTGCTCATTTTTCTCGTCTCCAGCATCAAACTATTTCTACAACTAAACGGGAAGTACTTGCATGGTTTTGTGCAGTGAAGAAAACCCCTAAATTTTGTTTCGGAGAAACAGGTTGAAATATTCAAGGATTATGCGGTGCTAACAGAAGTTGAAAATGCAAAAATGTAACGACATAACGATTAGTTAGATCTTAAAACTTCAGGAATACATTTTAAAATATTCGAACATTTCTCTGAGAGGGAAAATAAAGAAACGGATGCATTATCAAGAATTAAATTTAAGGAAAATGAAGTTAGCAAAACGCAATAAATTAACATATGTCATTTTTAATTCAATAGAAACTCTAGTTAAGAAACTAAGCGGAACTCAGAACTCTCACAAATTTATGCATATCTCACTCTTTAGATAACGCTCATCTTAACTTACTTCATTTTTCATTTAACTGATGTAGAAGTAATTGTAATTTCATTACAATGGTACTCAACAAACAAAACGCTTTGATCCTCATTAACACACTCAGACATCATCACTACCAGGTCTACGTGGTCAAGGCAGTACCGCTACAGTTGCAACAATCCGAGGAGCCCAAGAGCCTCCGCAATGAGGTACGTAGCTACGAAGCGAGAATACAGCCATGTCAAAAACAGGAATCATCGGCAGAACGAATTCAAAGATACCTGAAATTTACAAGCAACAAAGTTCTGAGATTGGTAGGAACAACGAATGACAGATCAGAGCCCCTTTAATTTGGCTTATTTGATTACAGCAAAGCACGCAAGGGCTATCTGCTTAAAGGGAGAGATGTCTTCGTGGAGGACTTTTTAAAGGACACTTTCTAAAATACCCGTTACACAAGGAAAGTACGAAAATGCCTATGCAGCCAACTCGTTTGACGGGATTCGAGCCCCTGACCTAACTACCAGTGTTCAGCGACTTTACTGCTCACGCTGAAAGGCTACAGAGTAGAATGAGAAAAACAAAATAAGTTATTTTTTTTTCTTTTCAGGTTTGAATGCCGTTCCAAGATGAAGGCAGGTAATACACGTGCGTTGTAGAAAATCTTTAAGTAATGCAACTAGCTCAAATTAAATATAAAACTCCGCCTATAATTCTGGCAAGATTTCAAATATATTTCTAAATTGAAATGTACATTGAAATATTAATTTTGAAAAACAATTTCATAAAATTTTTGTAAGCTGTTATGTATGTTGAAATGTTAAATCTCGGTGCAGATTTAAAAATAAAACTCACATTCTTAATTTCAATTTCTGTAAATACGAAATAAGTAATGAAGAAAATAAAGTAAATCTTCGGCCAAGTATACCTAAGTAAAATGTGAAATTTTAGACATTTGTGTAGATTTTGTAGTACTAAGGTGTTGTGGAGAAGATATAGTACTAATATCACATGCAGATTGGTTTTAAGTGAGAGTTTTGGCACTGAAGCTGCTTTGCCATGTAAAGTTTCACTCTCTGCTGGCTAATCCTATGCTAATTTTGAATTAATAGTGTAGTGCAAACATCGATTTGGGTTAGTAAGTTCATACATTTGAATTTTTTTCGCGGTTTAGACGCAGCTTATAACCTCTGGTAAGATTAGAGTAGCAATATTAAGTAAGCGTATATTTAAGTCAGGTCGAGGTGGCTGGTAAATTGGTATTTTACATTTATAGTTTAACCCTCAGAAGTAGTCAGGTGGATTAAATTTAAAGTTACGCTATTTCCGTATCTCTTTTTTTTTAGAGTAAGAAATTCTAGTGGTGATGATTCACCCCACAGAATCTAAGCAGAACCTTAATTTGATTAAAATGAGTTAGCTAACTTAAGTTGAACTCAAGTTAGGTCTTACAGTACTTTTACAAGAAAATAATTACATTATGTTACAAAGTATTAAATCCAAATCTTTAAAATTAGCGTTGGATAATTTAAAATTTAAATTAAACGCGGCAGGAAGTTTTTATTCAAAATTCAAAATCTGGTTGATAAATTTATGGCTTGTGGATTAAATAATATTTTTGCGTCAGGTAAACTTTACTGTGAAGCTTATGTTCTAAAGTGCCTTTGTCATCATATCCAGATTATGCATATTACATCAACAGTGTGCTAATGCAGCTATACTAAAATAAAAATAGCAGCAACACATCGATAATTCTGAAGATACTTTATTAGCTTTGGTACAAATACCTACCATCCACTCAAACTAATTGCCTACCACGTATATAACTTTCTGCCAAATTACTGGAAGGTATCGTACATATTCAATACGCCCACTTGTGATTGCCACCATCGCAGATAATTCTTGACAATGCTCGCAATATGACATCGGGCAATGCGATACTCTACAATCATTCGCTTGCTATAATGCGAGTGCTGTTAATCTACAGCGGATCTACGGCGGTGACTGCGACAATAAGTTACGTTAATGGAACATCCAACCATACTGATATAATTTGGCGTGTCTATGATCTCTTCGCCAAAATGAAAGAATCACTGCAAGGGATCCATTATAACAACAGAGAGGAGGTTATGTGTACTTTAGCAGTTATGTGCTACTTCTGCTAAGGCTCTCTGCGCCCGTTCTGTTGATGCCGTACACGTGATGCTTCTGTTGACGTGGACTTTTTAAGATACACTCATGTCCATAAATTACGGCTAATGCAAAATCAGGCAAAGGAAGAGTTAGAAGCAAAACAAATTTGACTTATTTGTAAAGCTTACTTATTAAACAAAAGGTAATGAGCAAAAAAAGATCCTATATGTTTGATATTATTAAAAAAATTAGCGATTTTTTCTCCCTGGAGCAAATTACACACACACACACACACACACACAAAAAAAAAAAAAAAAAAAAAAAACAACTATTTACAAAAAACCAATATTACATGGTTGGTATGATTATGAATACAATTTATGTCTCCTAGACGATGCAATACAGTCCGTACAACGCCTAGGCATGCTGAGTATCAAATTATCGATCTGATCTTGGGGGATATTACACAACTCAAAAAGCAATGCTCTCCGAAGTTTCGGTAGACATGTAGGAGGAGGTTGACGGACTGCAACCATGGACCTTATAAGAAATAGACTAACCCAATTGCGTTTTCTCCCTTGTCTGGCGCGTTCCCGGCTGTCACCTTGATCACATCCGGAAGAGTAGGGACGACTTCCAGAAATTAGCAATGGTTGGCTATTGCTGCGCGTACAATTGTCACGAAAAAGCTGGTGGTAGTGCCTCATTTCGCAAGTAAGAATTTTTAAATATTTTTATTTTTGACACTTAGATTACTTTTTAAATACTTAGCATGTTTTTCAAGCATAATTAACGTTCTAAATAATTATAAAGCTGTTGCATGCTTTCAGGCTTGTATATATTTTTAGCTTTTCCTATGATGTAAGCGAATTTGTAACTTCTTCTTTTAGAAAATAATATTTTAAATCTGAACTAACAGAAAAATTCAAAGAAGTAATTTTCTCTTACAGTTACTAAAACTATAACTAATACTAAACTATAGCTAAATACTAAAATGCCTAAAAATGAATTTTTGAAAGTTTTTCTTTAAAATTTATAATTTTTTGCTGCTTTTTTAAATTATAGGTAAATTTTAATTCCTAGCATTATAACTAATCAAAAATAAGAATATTTAGGAACGAAAAGTATACATCTTATATAGCTGGTTTTGTTGTTAAAAGCTTAGCTTATAAAGTAAAATGTAATATCTGTTTCTCAGCTTTAGTTTCAACAGAACCATGTGATGGTTTGCTAGGTTTCAAATATTATAAATCTGGATGTAAAGGTTTGACTTCACCTTCCAGTGACGTCCGAATGATCTGCAAAAATACAGAAATAATTTTTAGGCAGACTGAAAAGGAGTTTAAATTGAATAAAAAAATATTATAAATTTCCTGACTCTAAAAGTCTTAAAAAACGTAGGAACACATATATTTCCTTCTCTTCAAGACCATATTTATGATGATGAGCCAGATAAAAAACACCTGATTAAATTAATTAAAGCAGTGATGTTTCAATATTTAAAAATAAGAGTGCATCATGCAGTTGCATGTTACAATGCATCTAAACAAAGAGAAAATATTCGAAGCAGATTTACTAAATTAATTTTATTTAAGCATCAATAAACCATATTATCTGTTTCTCTTCCTCTCTCTCTCTCTAAATATATATATGTAGGTGTGTGTATTTACATTAATAGATAAATAGATATAATCTTGTTTTCACAAATATTTGAAATAAAAAGTGAAGTAAGCGAATTTTTCAATGCATGCAACAAATATCCTAAATTGTTTACTTTCATACATATGTATTTATGGATGTATAGTCATTCTGTTTAAAGTATTTACAGGCATATAAAATTACAACGTTACTTTAGGCGCATTAATAAAAATTTAAGATTGGACATATAATATCTTGTATTTTATAGTAATTATTTTTTAAAAATTTTATTTCTAGTTCCGCATAAGACTTTTTTTTTTAATTTTTCATTACACTCAGAAAAGTTTATGCTCCGAATTTTATGAGTTATTAATATTGTCATAAATGATCATCTTTTAATACCATAATAATTTTGAAAACAGAAAAAATAAATAAAACAATCCTTGGTTTCTATAAACATTTGAAACGATAAATATTTGCTACTACTGCCTGAAAATGTTCATAAAATTTAAAAAAATTACCAAATCTTGTTTAATTTTACCTTATTTGTTTCATAGCATCATGTACTATCAATCTTACTTAATTTTACTTTATTTGTAGGCAAAAGTAAATTCATAAATTTTTTGTTTAGAGTTTTTACCGTTTTATCAAAGTAATGATGTTTAGACAAGAATTACGCTTATGCTCAAAATGCAGTAAAAAAAATACTCAAAATGCACTAAAAAGTGGTTTCATGAGATACATAAAATTTTATTAGCAAAAACTGTGATTTTTAATATCTCATCATTTATACAACGTATCACATTTAATAATTAAAAAGAATTATGTGATACAAACGCCATATGTTTCAATCTTACGATAAACTAAATCGTCCCTACTCTCTCTTCCCGACATGTGTGTGACGCACGCCCCGCCCACTAAGTTAGTCTATTTCTTATAAGGTCCATGACTGCAACTCATCGGTCAAGCATGTCCTACACGTGCTCTACTGGATTCAAGTCCGGTGAGAATGCTGGCCAGTCCATACGGGTGATATCCTCCGATTGAAGGCATTCGCTTATGATGTTTGCACGATGAGGACGGGCGTTGTCATCCATAAACACAGATTGTGCGCCCATGGCGCCCCGAAACAAACGTACATGTTGTTTCAGAATGACGTCCTGATAGATTTGGCTTGTCATGGTTAAAATTTGAAGATGCAGGTCTGTTCTGGAACCCAGAATAATGCCACCCCAAACAAGCACTCCTGTACCACCGTAACGGTGTCGTTCAATGATGTTTTCTTGGTGGTAACGGGTACCTGGAGCTCTCCATATGAAAGTCCGGCGAGAATCAGACTGCAAGCTAAACCTGGACTCGTCAGAAAACATCACACAAGCCCACTGTTGCTGTGTCCACAATGCATGCTCTCTACTCCAGGTTAACCGCAGGCGACAGTGAGTTGCAGTAAGTGGAACGCATCTGAAGGTCTACGAGCATACAGACCAATCTGCCCTAAGCGTCTGTACACGGTCTGCCTTGAAATTCTCGTACCAGTGGCTGAAGAGAGCTGACGAGACAGGTCTGAGGCTGTGCTCCGCCTGTTTCTTTTGGCAGTAGCTGCCAAACACCGGTCCTCATTCGGCGTTGTAACTCTGGGGCGACCTCTGGTGTAACGTCTACTCACATTACCATCATCTTGGAATCGTTGCCAAAGCCTGGAGATGACACTCTGGGCAATTCCAAGTTCGTCTGATACTTCCAGTTGGGTACGCCCACATTCCAGACGGCCGATAATTCTAACAAGTAAAAAATTTTCCAAATGCGTCCTTTGTGTCATAACTATTCGGTTATTGCACTGAAATGCTTATAAAGCGCCTGCGAACAATTTTACTTCTTTGCCTGTATTCTTTATATATCACTCTCTTACACTCTCGTCATTGTGACGTACCATCGGTGACATCTGGTTACTTCCTGAAATTTCCATATAATTCTTGAAGATGTGTATAGTGATTTTACAGGTGATATATTTATTTTAGAGTTCGATTTCCGCGTGACTCCGAATTATCCTTAATTTATGGACATGAGTGTAAATTGGCTCATATACACGTTACACATGGAGAAAACCACGAAAACGCGCCAAGGAGAGGGAGAATCCTTGATTTTATGAAAGTTTTAAGAGCAACCACACGAGAGTTAGGACCTGACCAAAAGTGCAAACGCATTCAATGTTTTTTTTTTTTTTTTTTTTTTTTTTTTTTTTGCTTTGTGACATAGTGAAAAACAACGAATTCTCAAAGCTTTTAATGAAATTAAAAATTACAAAACTCAAAATCTAATTTAACCGGTTTTATAACGCTTTTGCCTGTGATGCGCCGACGTTCTCGTTTGGGCATTGTGGGATCTTCACAAAATGCGTCTTACTCATATCAAGCTTGTTGTTTCGAAGACGTACAATGTTATCATGTCCAAGTCTACACAAAAGCCTTTGCTTCATTACACAGCATTACAAAAACCTTAAATAAAAAAATTAAAAGAATATTTTGCCATTGAGAGTAAAGCAACGAGAGATCTCAGAGGGCAACATGCAGATCCTGAGGAAAATATTCGTCAAAGTTTATCAGCTTTCCCATGGGGAGAAAAAAAAAATCTCATTTTTTCTTAAAAAACAGTATATATACCTGCCGGAAAACGTAAACTTTACATAATTACACTAATTTACAAAACGAACAAGCCAATATCGTATGATAAATTTATTCTAACTTCAATTCAGACATTTTTAATTCTAACTTCAACATCGGATTCAGTTACCCAAGAAAGGACACTTGTGGTAGCTTTAAGGCAGAGACTGATATGCTTGCTATTAGTTTGAAAACTTGCTGAAGGACACGCAAAAGCAAAACTGATTCAAGATCTAAAAGTAAAATGACGGAAAAAAACTTCATTTTAAGAAGAGACAATTACGACAGCGAAAAACATTTGCGTTTCCATCATTAACAGAAGACACTGGGGGAAAAGAATTTGAGAAAAAAATTAACTTTTCCCCTATTTTATGTACTTTTTTTGTTTATAATACAAATTTCCTTAAATGAAGGTTGAAAGTTTATTACAAATTTTTTGTATGATTTTATAAGAATATTTTCTTTATCACAATTGTTACACAAACTAAAATTTCATTTTCTCCAAAATTCCTGTGAATATGCATAAATGGTTTTCCTCTGTGGGTCTTCAATCAAATTTCTTTCTTTAATTGGTTTAGCATGATACTTCTTGGGGGTGCGGTAGGGGAATGTTTTGTTTTTCTTGACAATATTCACATAGATTTAAACATATCATAAAAATTTATATTGAAATTTTTTTATGGTTTGCTTAAGCTCGTTCATCACGTTGATAGCCTTCCGTCTTTGATTGCAATATGGATTCCAAGAATGTTTGCAGTTTGAAATTTCTTAAAAGGAATAATTTTTTTTTCACTTTTAAATGGATTATACCCCGTTATCAGCTGTCATTTTCGTTCGATCTTCCAGCTTCTGTTTTAGATCTTCTTGCACTGAGCGGCCTTATGCAGGGCATTATATGTGCATAACGAGTGTCTTTATGGTCCATTTATTATGTTATATCAACCTATTTCATTTAAATGCGTTCATCAGTTCTGGAGATAATCTATGAAATAGGTAAATATTCCGAATTTTGAACACCATTTTACTTACTGTCATACGTATGCACAACAGAGAGTCTCGAACTGAACATATTACAAATTATTACAGTTATCGTTCGTAGATGCAAATTACTATTAATCCCCGGTTCATGTGATGAATTCTTATAAGGCATTCACTTTAACCTTCTTACTCTTAAAATATCCGATTGATCATTTGAAATGTAAGATTTACTCTCTTTTTAATTTTCTGGATTTGTTTGCTGTGGTCTTATCTTAACATTTTACCGCAGCTTTAGTACAATTGCGCATGTTAACTTAGGACATACAGCTTGCCAGTATTTTTTAGAAAGGAACAGATGAATTGTTGATATTACATACAATTGCATATTTTGTAGGGATTTATATATTTAAAATAACCAATTTTATTTAAGTTGCTATTCTTTCCTATAAGCCTTCATTCTCCTAATGGTCAGTGCCAGAATATTTAAATTTGGTAGCGCACGTGACGGAATGCAAATTCTACTTTGCAGAGAGAGTTTGAAAATCGAGTTGCGATAACAAAGAGGAGAGTTAGGCTACAGCCGCCATCTCTGCTGTTTAAAACGTTTGCTTACCGCTGGTTCACGTAGCTTAATTTCATTTACTTGCTGCCACTAGTTTCGAAAGGGGTTTAAAAAACGGGATCTATCTGAGCCCTGTAATTTAGTTCTATCACTTGTTAATATCTTCAAACTTTTAGTTTCGTTATCTGATTTTCAGCTACCGCCCAAGCAAAGGCATAGTTTGTTAGCGTCGAGTTGACGCATTGTAAATTTTAGGTAATAAAGGGTACTTTTAACCTTTTCTTGTGCCGTTACTACTATCTCAGTTTTCACACAGAAGTGAACCTGCTAAACTCTACAACTTATACCACATTGAGAATATGCATAGTCATACAGTATGTCATATATTGTGTAAATGACATAAAAATTAATAGAGCTAAAATACTCTGAATTTTACTTTCACATGTTGTTACTAGTGTTACTGAAGTTGAAATAAAAATTACCTGAACGCCCAAAATGCCAAAGATGATAAAGAATGTACAGCAAATGAGAACGATGTTTCCGATGGGTCGAAGCGAGGATAACAAAGTCTGGACTACAAGTTTTAGTCCAGGAGCTCTGTTGATGACTCTGGAAATAAAAAAAAGGTTATTCATAGTTAAAAAGCATACATGAATCAGAATTAGAACATATAGATTTTTAAGTATTATATTGATGCATTATATTCTCATCTTACTGGTAATGGTAAGTCTGAGAACTAGATAGTATTTGTTAAGTTTTAAGAAATTCGAAAGATATAGATTTACAATATGATATATAATGATTATTATGCCGTAACATAGAAAACTGAGAAAAGGAAAAAGTTAAAAATATGCTAAGGTTTTACTGCAACAGCTACATTTTACAGTGTAAGATGAAAGGTATGATGCAGTATCCATTTGCATGGATATTGCATAATTTAGGAAAAATATCGAAGCATTCCTTCGTGCAATCTTTTTAAAATTTCGTTGCTAATACATTTTAATTCATCTTTGAAGAAGGGGAAAAAAGAGACTTACCTGAGCGGCCTCAATGAGCGCAGAAGACGGAAAACCCTCAAAATACCAAATATCCGAGGGCTACCGTCAGCGATGAAAGAGAGACAGAAATCAACCAGGGAAATGATCACCAGAGATCCGTCCATTACATTCCATCCACTCTTGAAGTACGCTCGGTCTCCGTACCACAGACCCTTCGCAATCACCTAACAGATCAATTACTGTATCAGTACAGATGTATTAATACGCAAAACTTTAAATTCTTTTTCTTCTTTTAATTACTTATTTTCGTTTTAAACGACGACAAAAAAACTCAAGAATTTTAACTATCAAAAAGCTCTTAATTCATTCAGAATGGCATATACAGTAAACAACTAATATAAAATTATAAAAATAATACACTTAAATATTTTTCTGCCTTTCCTCGATATATTTTCCGAAAAAGAAAGTTAGATACTAAATACAATATGGCTACTCTACACTGGTGTGCAAAAATTAAGGACGAGACGGTTTTTTCAATATAACTTTGTACAAAAGCTTTCCAAATCAACACATTTAATACCGTAAGATCCCCAATACGTAAGGACATGAGTAATGTAAGCAACACTTACTAAAAGAGAAATCAGAGCGATAAAAAGAAGCTTTATTAAAAACGACCCATGGAGCGTAATGCGACTGAAGGCCGAAACATCCCTGTGATGGGTGTCCAGCAAGAAACATCCGGTCTTTAATAGGGGATATGATCTCCCCTGACTGCTAGGCAGATTTCACAGCGTCTGCCCATGCTGAGAATGAGGGTGTCAATGAGTTGTTGAGGCATTGCTGCCCATTCGTCTTGCAGCGCCAATCGAAGCTCCGGAGTCGTTACTGGTGGTAAGGTACGAGCTGCCAAGCGTCTGCCTAGAAAATCCCATACATGCTCGATGGGATTGAGATCCGGAGATCGTGCCGGCCAATCCATACGTTCAATATCCTCACTCTCTAAGAGCTGTTCGGCAGCTACTGTGCGATGACATGGTGCATTGTCGTCCATGAAAAGGAACTGCGGACCCATAGCACCTCTAAAAAGACGCACATATGGAAGAAGAATCTCGTTACAATAACGGGTCCCGTTGACTGAACCTGCCTCGAAGATGTGAAGGTCTGTACGACTACCAAGCATGATGCCTCCTCAAACGAGAACACCGCCACCTCCATACCTGTCCCTTTCAACGATGTTCGAGGAATGATTGCGGCTTTCCCGCTCTCTCCAGATGAGTATGCGATGAGAATCGCTACTCAGACTGAATCTGCTCTCATCTGTAAAGAGTGCTCGTTCCCATTCATTGTCTCTCCAATTCCGGTGTTCCCGGCACCACAGAGAACGCCTTCTCCGATGGGCAGGCGTTAGAGGTACACACCGTACAGGGCGTCGTGCAAACAGACCACCACCGTGCAGTCTTCTGGCCACGGTAAAACGCGATATCGGTCGTCCAGTCGCCTGTGCCGTGTGTCTAGCGATTTCTCCCGCTGTCTGCCGCCTGTTTCTTCTGGCCTGTAAGGCAATATAGCGGTCATCTGCGGGTGTGGTTCCTCGTGGACGACCACTACTAAACCCCCGGATAGCTGTTCCTGTAGTTTGAAATTGTCTCCAAAGTCGTGAAACGATGCTGTGAGCAATTCCGAACTCTGCAGCCACATTTGTCACACTGCGGCCTTCCTCCAACTTCCCAATGATTCGACCTCGGGTAAAAGCATCCAGATGTCGTCTAACAGATTGATTATTCGCCATTTCTCGCTGAGGCAGCAACTCGATTATAATTTGCAATCTCTTTGCCAGAAATACTGATCTTACACCGACAACATGCTTTATACTACTCAGACACTCCCCCATTACGTCTACCTGCATATCTGCGCATGTGCTACCGTACATCACCTTACTTAATCTCCTGATTGGTCTTTCTGTCCGCTCTGCCTCTTCGTTCAGCTGATATGCTAATTTTTCGACTTCGTCCTTAATTTTTGCACACCAGTGTATATTGGAGAAGATGTTTGTGCTTCAGAATTCGGCGAGGTGGAATTCTTCACCAATGTTTCAGTGCAATCTTCAATCACGCTGAGAAAATCACGCATAAAGCAGTAACTATACCTGAGATCGTGCACAAAATTTAAAAGAACGTACTGTTTAAGCAAACCCATAATTTCAGTGTGATCAGCACCATTCTTGGCTATTCTGCTTTTATAATAGTGTGAAACTTCCTAACATTATTTTACGATTTTTCCATCTCTTTTTTAGACGTAGATTGTGTTGAAAACTACATCCATCAGAATATTATAGACTACATAGTTTAGAGATTCTAAACGTTAGCAACAATAATTTAAATAACATACATAAATTTACACGAATAGTGTTTCGAAGGTTAAATAGAATCTCATTGTTCAGCTGCAGAACTGAAAATGACTACAGAGAAATGTATTTACCGGATAATAACGGACAAAAAATTCGAGAAGCTTCCAGCTAGAGGACGGCAAAAACAAAGCTCCTTGTTCCGTCTAACAAGCAAACAAACAAACAAACAAACAAACAAACAAACAAAAAAAAAAAAAAAAAAAAAAAAAAAAAAAACTAAACTAAACGAAAAACAAAAAGAAAATAATTCCTTGAAAAACTAAGGTAAAAAAAGATTAGAACAGGGATTATTAACCAGATTATTAAGATTGATTATTATTATATCAAGGTGAACTATATATTACACCAGATTTTTAGATAGTATCAGACTATTAAAATTCATTGGAATTATTCAACATTTTCACTTCTGAAGATGAAGAATGAAGTTCTATTTAACGTTTGAAACTGTAATTTTGCAAATACATGCACGCTACGCCGAATTTTATTGCTTACTTTTAGTATCCTTATTCTTCGGCCTTTTTTTTAATAGGGGGTAACAATATAGACTACAGTCGTTCTCAGGAGAGAACTAATGCCTGTGTACAAGTGCGGCTTATAAAATTAATCTAATGAAATCCAATTATATTGCTGATTCGAGATATAATTATGAAACTATGTGATTTGAAAATAGTATAGCATTAGAAAGAACATATAATGTAATATTTACAGTACCTTAATAAACATCTCAATGGCAAAGACGACAGTGAACATGTAATTTGCTGCTGTTAAGATATTTCTTTCCAAACTGCCTGGTGGTATCGTTGGTCTCTCCATAGCGAGAGTGATGCAATTTAAGGATATGAAAAATAGAACTCCATAATCGAAACCTTTCTTGGAGGCGAATGTATTACATATCTGACGAAACCTATGGAAGAAAATAGGAAAAATATGAATGGGAAGTAAACTTCCTCTTTATTTTCAGTTTTGGGAGAAATTACTCACAGAAACAGACATTTCTTAACGATAGTCGTTACATTTACCTATAAGAATAAAGAAATTAAGTATTCATAGTTTTATTCATAGTTACTGGCAAAGTATGCCAGTTTATCGTCCTGCGTAGATACGTCAAGATTGATTTTGCCCAGCATTGCATGATTCATCTACTAACAGAATAATAATTACTGTCTTCTGAACTTTTAGTCATATACTCATGAGTCAATAATTAGTCTTTTATTTCCATATATGCTGTAATAGAATGAACTGTATAACTGCTATTAAGAAAACGTTTTGAGCACTGTCCTGTGGAACAACAATAAGTGCAATGCAGTTGTTATTAGGGCTTACAGCTAAGACTGGCCTTAAGAGTTTTGCCATGCTATGCAAAAGCATATTTTGCCGCCTTCTTTCTAATTAACTATGCAATAATAGCACAGTCAAGGTCAATTCTACTTTCTTTCAGATTAGCTACTTTGCACAAATGCCACATGTTTTACCGACAGTTGGTTCTGCTTACTGTAGTTCCAGACAATAAGATTTCAATATTCTACCGTGCTTATATTACATTGAATAATTACAGCCATCCATTTAGTACTTGCATTGAGACCAGTGATCACAGGCATCTGTTAAACCTTCGGAATTATCTCCGCAATCTATACACGTCGTTTGAGATATAGCCATTCTACAGTTTTGGCCATTCAAGTTTCCCCGTCGTAAGCCAACGAACAACAGTCTGAACACTGTCCATTAGAATCTTATTCTGATGTCATAATCATTTTGTTAAAATAGTTGTGAGCATTTTACTACCACATTCTGTTATATTCTACTCCGTGAAAATTTTATTTTATATTGCTAACAGACTATGCTAAAAATGACTTTTAACATACATTTTGAACTAAAGCATTGTTAATTTAAATTTTAATATATTATAATTTAAATTTTAATCTTTCCAAATTTTAATTTAAAACAAATTTTAAAGCATAACATCATAATTTGAGTTTTATGACAAATTTAATTTATGTCAATCTTAATTTCCAGTATTTAATATATATGTCAGAATTTAATCTCCTATCATTTAATGATTCCGCTGAATTTCAAAATATCTAAATCAAGCTATAACGATTAATACAAGTCCAACTTCAAAAACAATAACATCGAATTTCAAAACATTTAGCATTTTTTACTTAAAGGAACTTTATGTTGTGTGGTGGAAGAAGAATTCAAGATCAGACTGAAGAGAAATAGTTAATGAACACAAGTATAACGTGTAACCCACGAACTATTTTCAAGCATTTTCCGGAGATCAAAACAATTGTAAATAATATTATCTGCTATAAATGAATATTTATTTCAATCGTTCGATAAAAATATCAATATTTACTTCAGTAAAAGTTTATGACTTAAGATTTGAAACTTAGTTAAAGTAAGGAATGGATACCTTTATTACTACATCTGCTAAGCGTTTTTGGATTACCGGTAGAAGTAATGTTTAACAAGTCTCCATTTTCTTCATATCTTTCAAGGCCATTTCGATCTCAGCTTTCTAATGGCATGACGATAAACCATTAACATTAATAGTTCCCCCCTACGTTCTATAAGTGAGCAAAAAGAAAGCATAGCTTTTTTACAAGCTTTTCTGTATGTATGCAACATATTCAGGCAGTTTAAGATATCTTACCAAAAATATGGATACTAAGACAGATAGTATTTACATATTCCAGCATAATAAATACACATATATATTTGAATGCACTACATTGCTTAGATTATGAGATGTCTGAATATTGTGCACATAAGCACAAATGCATTTTCAGTGCCGACGATAATAGACAAGTTATTCTACAGGTTTTGATCAAATCAGAACTAAGGTTTTATTCCGAAGTTAAAAAAAATAAGGGAAGGGGAGGCAACGAAGCTCTGAAATTCTATAACCGAATTTTACCTGGCGTTACTTCACGGCGAAGTTAGAGTTTTCAAAATTTAAGGTATTAAGTTTATTCTACTGTTTAGTAGTGAGGTTATTACGTGGAAAAAAATTAAGTGCTCTATTCTAGAAAATAAAAATAAGAGTTATGACATATTGTATCCGTTGCACTTTCACTATAATATGCTATACTAAACATAAAATAATTTGGTTATGTTGCGGAAAAACTTGAAAATGGTAAAGATCTTAATTTCTGTATTCAGATAGGCTGTATAAGATTTTAATATCACTTGTAAGTATCATAAGAGAAGTGAAATATATGAAACACAACTGTACGATGTGCCGCCATCATTTTAACAGAAAATTAAGCATTCTACATCTCCTCATATGTCAAGAGCAACATAGGATGATTAACAACATAGGATGAGTAATTGCATTCAGTTTTATACGACAGGCTGTTCCACCCGAAATATAGAAAACAAATTTCCTTCCAGCACTGAGCACATCCCTGTAAATATATTGTTTCGAATTTTGTACACAGATAGATGACTTAAGTGCAATTATATGTGAAATTTTTGTATTTTTATGTATATGTAACATGAAAATTTAGAGAAGCGAAGCTGGCCGGAATAGTAAGAATGAAATTTGACTCTTTTAAAGAATTGTAGGCTGTACATTCTAGATTAAAGGGAAAAGGGTTTTTAAATACTTACTTATTAGATGGGGGAAATAAGAATATTGAGTAATTTTCTCTCTTCTTAATCCAGCCCGTAGGTTCCACGATCCAGCATAGCTGCGGAAAAAAATAAAATATTTTGAGCAAAAACATATCTAACTACTTTGTTTAATCCTGATAATTTAAGTTCAACTTTGCGCAGCAAATTTAAAAACGTAAAATTGTTTTCCTCATTTAATAATATTCATAATAAAACCTTTAAATAA
This sequence comes from Stegodyphus dumicola, assembly GCF_044657685.1. Classification (NCBI taxonomy): domain Eukaryota; kingdom Metazoa; phylum Arthropoda; class Arachnida; order Araneae; family Eresidae; genus Stegodyphus; species Stegodyphus dumicola. The sequence goes on along the minus strand of NC_140771.1, from coordinate 139,259,862 downwards.
TGAAACTTGTGTAAAACTGGTTTCGTGTTTACCTGTTTGAAATTATTTTCACAATTAACATGGAAAAATTCATCAACAATGAATAGCTACTGAAGATCAGAACAGTCAGCTTATATCACGCCGATGCAATTTACGTAGACCATGGTGGTTCTATGGTTATAAAGAATAAATATGCTTTAACCTTCCAGCACGCGCGCTTCGTATTTTTTACGACATCCGTTATTTTACCGTTTTGAAACGAAAAACGACAGAAATGAGTAAATATTCATAATAAATTTATTAAGAAAAAAATATTAAGCTTATTATTGCAAAATACAAATGATATCACATTCAAATATAAGTAAATTGTTTTTAAGTTCTTATGTTAGTGAGATGGAAATGCAATGATGTATTTTATTATAGAAAATTTTATATTTATTATTTAATAATTATATTTTAAAATCGAAGCTAATTTTAATATTCATCAAAGACAAGTATAGAGAATAAAAAAGGAAAACACTTTGGCAGGAAAAAAAAAGTAAGTTTAGCTTTGCTTACTTCTGCAAGGAAATGTACTTTTTACTGATTACAAAAACACAATTTTAACTAACATTAATGTTTTTCTTAATTTCTAAAAAATAGAAATAAAAGAAAAATAAGAAAAGAAAATCGCTATTTTTCTCCCATCCAAAGGTTTCCTTGTCTTCCTTTTCTTCATAAGATAATTCTTGAAGAATCCGAGCAAAATCAGCTGGTTGCACATTTTTTTTTTTTTTCCTCCATGAAAACTGATATAAAATTTACAGAGGCAAATGTATCCAATTAAAACAATACACTTCAATTAATAACACAAAATTACAAAATATTTGAGCAAAAATGTTTTCCGAATTTTAGAACACGACCACGCGCGTGTCGTAACATTTACCTAAAAGCTGCCACGTAGCACAAAAGCCAAGTTAAAAAGAAAAAAGTCAAATAACTTCCTATTGGCATATTCTACGATGTGGGGAAGGGTAGAAAGGAGGAATAGAAATGACATTCAGACGGCTCAGCTTCGATATGCGAAAAATGTGCATTAAAAACTGAATTTGTCGTAAATTTCGCACATACGCGCGTGCTGGAAGGTTAACCCAGAATTTGGAATTACGGTCTAAGACAGGGGTTCTCAACCTGTGGTAACCTTGCGTATTACTGTTGGTACGCAAGAGAAAAATAGATGGTACGCAAAGAAGCAAAGTATTTTTAACTATTAAATTCAAAAATTAAAACTCCACATCCTGATTGCGTTATTTCTCTAATACTCGTATATTTATGCGATCTGAGCTTTGTTCAAGAGTGGTGGTGGTAGTAGTATATTGTAGTGGTGGTACTAAAGGTTTACAATTTTTGTTTAGATGGTACGCGTTAGTCAAAAGGTTGAAAACCGCTGCTCTAAGGCGTTAAATGTAAAATCAATTCTGGCGAGGTGCTCCGCCGATGTAGCGAAGAAATGGATGAGTTTGTGCAAAAAGAATTGACTCTGAATAAAGAACGAAGAGAACAAGCAACATCCAGTATTACTACGTTTTATTTGGCTTCTGTCCAGTTAGGGCAAAGTTACAGATAAAATGATGAAAAAATAGTTTGTACTTCTTTTTTTCTAAATACGCAATGCAAAACAATATGTTTCAATGGGGGGCTAAGCATAACTAGGAAGTTAGATGACTTATTAATAAATATAAGAAAACAAAGTAGACTGCTATGATTTACTTGATTTCGAAAGTGCTTTGAGCAGTGTATGTTAGCCTATTGCCCTACATGAACTTAAGTGTCAAAGAAATAGTTTTTGTTTATAAACAGTTTTCTTAAAACACGTCAAATAATTCTTACATTCAAAATCATATCGTAAGGGTTACCCTCAAGGTTTACAGTTCAAAGCCGATCTTATGGAACATTGTTGCAACTCAACTCTTGCTGAGATCCGATGGCTGAGTGACGTCATCTCGAAGTATGAACTCTCGCTTAGAGATTGCACGAGAACTCGGAACGGAGAAGTCGCACGCTGCGTCGTGCCAGATATAAACACTTTTCGTTATGTAAATATTCTGTAACCCGTTGCGTCTTCATTAAATATGTTTGTGTAAAGAAAGTATTTATCATTTATGGATTATTCCCTTCAAGATTTTGCAGATAGAGATGCACAGACGAGAATTCAACCAGTGGCCCTGGCAGAACCCATTGGGACAAGGTAAGCAGTTTCGTTTTACCTTGATTAATTAGTTAGAAGTAACGATAACGATAAGGAAAATAAATAACAATATTGTGGCGCCCAATGTGGGGCCACTAGGTAGAATTTGAACTGAAATTTTAATAGATTTTGCTTTAAGCAAAAACATGGATTTAGAAAAATTAAAAAAGAAACGATCTGCTATAAGAGCAGTAGTTACGAGACTGATAAATAAGATAGAAACAGAAATTGCTAATGAGGGGGATAAAAATGTAATTGAAGAAACGGTTGCTCAGTTAATTAAAGAAGAAGAACTAATCTTAGCGGATAATGGTATTGAAACTTTAATTGATGTAACAAATTTAGAAGATGAAATAATGTCTAGAGAAGAGTATAAAAGTAAAATTATTGTTTGGAAATTACGCGCGAAAAGATATTTACACACTAATCAACATAGCGCTAATTCTACTTCATGTGGAACTATCACTGAATCGCAAAACAAAATTAAACTCCCACTGGAAACGTTTTCGGGAAAGGATGTGTGCAGTTGGCCCGGGTTTTGGGCACGATTTGAGACAGCTGTACACGAAAACGAAAGTCTACATGCAGTAGATAAATTTAACTATTTAAAGTCAATTCTTACTTCCGATGCAGAAACTGCAATACAAGGGTTGACATTAACAGCGGAGAATTACTAGAAGGCTGTGAAAATATTAAAAGATCGCTTCGGACGCAAAGAACTAATAATAGATACTCACGTCAACAATTTATTAACTCTTGACTCCGGTTAAAAGGTCTTGCGATGTGACAGGACTTCGAAAATTATATGATCGTTGTGAAGTAAAAATTAGAGGATTAGAATCGTGTAATAATTTACCGGATTCGTACAGTACCTTATTGTATCCGATATTAATAAAGGTGATTCCGAATGATTTAGCACTAGAATTTAATAGGAAATATGAAGATGAAAACCAGACAAAAATCACAAATTTGCTAAATTTTTTAAGAAAAGAAATAGAAAGTCGAGAACGTACAGGATTTTTAGTTAAGCCAACAGATTCTGAAGTCACTGAAAGGAAATCCCATTTTGAAAATAAGCGGCAGTTTCGAGAACGTTTTCGAGACATTCCTTCAGCGGCCGCGTTAAAGACATCACTGTCTAATAGTAGTTGTTTATTCTGTTCTGAAAATCATACGTCAGAATCATGTCAAAAGACTGTGCCAGAAAAAAAGGAAACGTTAAAGCGAAGGGGAATCGGTTTCATGCGTCTCAAAAGCTTTCATTTAGCCAGGAACTGCAAATCGAAACTAACTTGTGGTATTTGCGATCGACGAAATCATACATTCATACATTCTGACGAAAGAACGCATCAGAAAAGAGGCCCGTCCAAAGGGCAGTAGTCTCCTCTGTTTCCGATTGCGAAACAGTAAATAACTCATTTCTTCTGACAGTACGGGCTGAAATTGTAAACACAGGCAATTGGCGCCAGCAAAGTGTTCGCTTGTTGTTTGATTTAGGATCGCAGCGAATATATATTAGGGAGGACATCTGTAAGAAATTAAAATATCCGGTTATTGGAGAAGAAAAAATAAAAATATTCTCTTTCGGTTGCACGACTTCTGAAGCGCAGAATGTTAAAAAAAAAAAAAAAAACAGGCTCATTTTGCGTAATTCGAAGTATCGATATGAAATCAAAAGAGAAGCTTTAATTATTCCTGTCATTAATGGATCACATATTCATTCCCCTAGAAATGAAATAGTTAATCTTATTAAAAAACAGGGCATACAACTTTCCGATGAATGGGGACAAGGGAATAAACCGCCAAAAATTTCTTTACTGATAGGAGCGGATTTTTATTGGAAAATAGTTACGGGTAAGGTTCACAGACTGTCCAATTCCTTAGTAGCGGTTGAAACAAAATTGGGTTGGACCATTAGGGGAACAGAAAGGGCTACGGAATTTCACCAACTAATGTGAATACGATGAAGGTTGTGGTTCATAATAATAAAGATACACAGAACGAATCACTGTCTAGTTTGCTGGGAGCTCGATTCTATGAGGATAAATTATGATTCAGATAAGGAACTCGAATTAGAAGATAATTTAGTTTTCGATAATTTCAAAAGATCTGTGAAATTTGAAAACAATCGTTATATTGTTCGCCTTCCCTGGAATCATTGCTAAAATTAGATTTAAGAGTTTAAGTCGTAGATTTCAGAATAATCAACAGTTCTATTACAGATATCGCGAAGTAATTAAGTACTTAAAAGAAGGAATCGCCGAAGGGACTAACATTGGAATCGGACCAAAAACGTATTTTATGCCACATCAAGCCTTTGTAAGAGAAAAGAAGGAAAGTGCAAAACTCCGTGTGGTTTTTGACGCTTCGTCAGATGCGGAGAATCGTTTGTCATTAAATGACTGTTTACATTCAGATACGAAGATGTGTCCAGACATCCTGGAATTGCTCCTTAAGTTCCGTCAAAATGGAATTGCGTTTACAGCTGACATCGAACAAGCATTTTTGCAGATTTCTCTTGCTGATGAAGACAGAAACGCAGTCAAGTTTCTATGGAACGATGGTGAATTAAATGGAACCAAAACAAAGGCTCTTCGTATGATAAGGGAAATTTTTGGAGCAACATCTAGTCCGTTTCTTCTCAGAGCAACTCTTAATGTACACGCTGACAAATACAGGTCGCAGTATCCGAACGTATTTTCCATGCTAACTGAAAATATGTATGTTGACGACTTAATCGCTAGAGCAGATGAAGAATCAGAAGCATTCGATGAATCGGAACATATTAAACGCATACTGAAAGAAGGTGGATTTAACACGCGGAAGTGGAAAACAAATGAAACGAATTTAAAAGGTATGGAATGAAGAAGACTTTTCACAAGATTCGATTTAAACTAAAGTATTGGGATATATATGGAATAGGTCAAATGATACATATTTGATAGAAATTGAAGATTTGGTAAAAGATGCCAAAAGAATAGATAACATACACACTAAAAGGGAAGAATATATTATAAAAGAGCAAACTTCTTTACACATGTGCTGCACAGTATAAAAATAATGTAAGGATAATGGTTCAAATTCAGAGAATGGGCCGCTTGGGAATAACAAGATGTTTTAATGAAGATGTTTTAGGACAATTTCTAAAGCTGCTCTAATTTGTATTTAGTGGTTGTGAACTAACTTACAAACCTTTGGTGGGACAAAAGGAAAAGTTATTATTTGATTTAAGAAATTGTAATGGTTTAGTAGATGACCTTGAAATACAAGTGAATGGCAATTATGTATAAATTCTTCTTTTAAAGGATGAGCCTTTTTAGAATTTTCTGGAGATCAAACAAGTGTAATCCATCGATACAGACTTACTATAATGCGTTAGCATTCCAAGCTGAAATGTATTACTAATAATGCGTTAGTATTACTAATAAAAGCTCCAATGTATTACTAATAATGCGTTAGCATTCCAAGCTGAGGTTTTAGCTACAAAGAAAACTTTGGAATGACTGGCTTCTAAGTCTACATCTGAAGAAGTAAATGTTTTCTCGGATAGTGAAAATGACCTGCAAGTGGTTATGTCCGAAAACAGTTATACTAATTTAGCTAGTGATACAAATAACTTGTTGTTGAAAATACGTTTGAATGAAATACAAAATTTTATTGGATTCGTGGACATACTGTGATTCATGGTAATAAGCTTTCTGATTTACAAGCTAAACTCGCTATTGAACCAGATAGTGAGGATTTTGATTTATCAGCTCCTTATGAAAGTTTTAAAGGGACTGTTATATGCAGAGGACTGTTATATTTGGAAAGAACTACGAATATGTGAAGAGAAAGTTCTACGTACTTTTCGATTTTCGAAAATGTTGATAAAAAGAGATGTACTGGACATGGTTACTTCAATGAAATTTCTGCAAAACATACACATGTTTCTGCTTATTATAACCGCTTTGAAATTAAAAAATAAGTTGCCAGTTTGTGAATATAAATGCTGATGTTGAACATGGGATTTTATATGAAAGTCAAAGGAATAGATAGATTAAATTTCTTCCAGCTCATGAGAAAAATTGGAATTAACATAAGACATAAATAAACTTCTTCAAAATGAAGTAACAAAATTGGGTTTGGTCCGAATTATAAAGGAAATGTCAAGAGATGAAAGTGCTAAACATTTATTATGTAAATGAATTTATTATTATTATAGAAATAGCTTACTATAAATTAGTAAGATTAATCAATCTGGAGACATATTTATATAAAAAGAACTGTTGTTAATTTTCAATTTTATGGTCTTTTTTAATTGAAATATTTGTTATTTTTGTTGTGCATAGAGATTGTATTATGATATAAGTAGTTCCTTGTAGAATTATTGCTGTTTTGTTTATATAAGTATTATTAAGTGTATTAATATAGGTTGTATTACATACTTTAATTTTTAAGTTCTTATAATCGAAATATTTGTTATTTATATTATTTATGCACCCTGTATTCTAAATTAAGTAGTTCTATGTAGAATTATTGTTGTTTTGCTTAAGTAACTATGATTAATTAACGTAATACAAATTGTATTATACTGTGTGCATCAAATTATACACACTTTGAACTCTCATAGAAAACTTATATTCCAACTTCCAAGGTTAATTTTTTTGGAATGGTAAAGTTGTAAGGTTTATTCTAAGTTGTTAACAGCTATCATTTTGGTTAAGTCTACTTTCCTATCGCTTCTAATTTCAGCTTACAAATTTCCTGCTAGAGTGTGTTTTTAGAATCGCGGTTAAATGCAAATGAAGGAAGAGCAGTACTTAAGTGGAAATTTCACTGACTTCGTGACAGAGCCAGAGATTCTGAGTAGCGCAGGTTCGCCTTTTGGCTACACTCTAAGCAAGCGGTTCTCAACTGGTGGTGCGCGTACCATTGGTGGTACGCAAGAGAAAAATAGGTGGTACGCAAAAGAACAAAGTATTTTTAACTATTCCATTCAAAAATTAAATACTCCAACATTCTGTTAAAGTTTTTTTCTCTAACATTCATAAATTTATGTGATCTGAGCTTTGTTCAAGAACTTTAGCAAAATACTTTCACAAATATACTTTTAGCCATAGATGTAACAAAATTTTCATAAAGGATGTTTTTAAAAGGCGTAATAGAAATGGATGTTGTATTTAATAGGAAATTAAAATAAGTTCCTGTAAAAAGATAATAGTATCCCATTAATTAAGATATAATAACACGCCGAACAAATATTAATTTAGAAGTCAAACAGCAAAAATCAGCATTATTTCAAATTTTCACAGTACTGTGAAAAGTACTAATCGATTTATTAGAATGTTTAAACTTTATTTTGCCGCCATTTTCGCTCTTATATTGCTCTATTTTCAATTAGAAGAATTTTTTCCGTCGATTTGTTGTCTCTAACAGTATGTATTTTGACCTCTTGTTGGTTTGTATGCCTTACTTTTCTACGCGATTCGAGACTATCGTCGTTTGTTTTTGAAGAACTTGTAATATATTGTGCATTAAAATATTTGTGAAAGAATAATAAAACAAACTTAGATTTTAAAAATCGAAAAATGGCTAGGATTGACTAAGTGGAAAAGTGATGATTGACAGGCGATGATTTACATAAAATTGTTTATTTAGTGAATTATGCTTGGTAAGACTTAGCATATTTAGCTGATATTTATGGAAACTTAAATGAGATAAATTTAGGATTACACGAAAAAAGTTTTAATTTGTTTACCGTTAGAAAATAAATGCAATTATGAAAAGTACTCGAGCTAATAATCAAAGATTGGATAATAATATTTTAAGCTTTCCTCCACATTTAGAAAGTTTTCTAACGGAAAATAATTTGAAAATAAAAGAAGAATTAGCGTCTGACATTAAAAACCATTATTTTCATTGGTAAATAATCTTGAATACTTTTTTTCCAGAGGATTACAAAAAGAAAAATTGGATTAGAAATCCATTTTGTTCAAACGTACCTGAAATTTTCTCTCGTGAGGAAAAAGAACAATTGATAGAAATTTCCTCAGATGAAATTCTAACTGAAGATTTCAAAAACACTTGCAAACTTTGGCTGAATCGAAAAAAAGAATTTAAAGGCATTTCATATAAAGCTATTAAATTTTTATTGCCTTTTTGCACAACCTATTTGTGTAAGCAAGGATTTTCTTTCATGTCATATTTAAAAAATAAATACAGAACAAAATTAAAAGTGGATCTTAATTTACGGCTAAAGCTAAGTGAAATAAGACCAGACATAAAGAAATTGATCTCTCTTAAACAGGCCCGAATTTCGCAGTAAATTTTAGAATTAAAGTATTATAACTTAAATTAAAATCTTAAAAATAATTAAAGTGGTAACCAATTTTTAAATCTAATATTTTTTATGAATGCATTTTTAATGCAAATAGCCAATAGGCTGTGAAAATGGCAAAATATATATTTTTTTAAATATTTCTATTGAGAAATTTGAAAATAATCATTGGAAAATATTGGTGGTACTAATGATTTTCAATTTTCGTTTAGATGGTACGCATTAGTTGAAAGGCTGAGAACCGCTGCTCTAAGCTATTACTACATTCGGACGTATTTCAGGCCCTTGATAGCTTCGCCATTTAGTTAACATTTAGGGGCCAACTCCTATAGAATTTCGATAGCTTCGACTATATCTTTTTAGTCAAGTTTTATTTCTTAGTATTCTTGAGTTCAAGCCCAAGTAGAGGCTTTTCTGTACGTCCTGACAAAAGGCCATCTGTAAAACTTTATCTTGAACAATAAAGGGTAATTAACCCTTTCAAAGTTTACGTGTGTCGCCTGAACTAAAGCGATTATTCGTTTACTAGTTCTCAAGGTTCTGCACACGTAGCTGTATATTCTAGGTTGGAACCTTATAAGGTTACACTCCAATTTGAAAAATACGTGTACTTTCTGATCATACTGAATGTTCTAAATGGTGTGTAAAGTAAATGTTCAAACACTAATCTTCACCATCCATACATTTATGAGTACGAGTCACGACTAATTCTGTACTTTGCACCAAAGTGTTCAATAAGATTTCTGTGCACATCGCTTAAATCTCATCCCAACGTGTGTCAAGGTTACGTGGTTTACGACACTAGGCCTCATTTTTTACTGTGCCACATAAAAAAATTGAACGGCGTTCGAGTTCAATTTTATGAATGGGTTTAGGAGATGGTTACATGTGAACGGAATTTATGGATAACATTGTTTCGTCGGATGAAGCGCAATTTAAACTTAAAGGGATTGTCAATAGGCATAATTATGTGTACTGGATTGAAGATAATCCTCACATTATGTTAAAAATGCAGTGCATTTACCTGGTGCAAAAGTATAGTGTGATTTGTCTCCTACGGTAATCAATGGCGAACCTTTCCGTTTTGAAGGTTATGTAATTGAAACGAAGTACCTAACAATGCTTGCTAATTCCATTTTTCCTGATATTCTGTAAAGTACGGTAAAGCCATGTTTTATTACCAACAAAATGGCGTCTCTTCGCACTATCGTAGGAATGTGCGAGAATACCTGGATCAAAATGTACCAGGCCAGTGGATAAGACGCAAGGGACCAATCAAGTTTTCTGCGCGCTCTCCAGACCTTACGCCGCTCGATTATTTTATGCGGCATAGTCAAAGATAAAGTGTACCATACACTGACTACCAATAAGTATTTGGACTCCTATGCAAATGACGATATCTGCGGTCCTAAGGTACGTCACGGACTACGCCGGTGTATATCGTGTAGGAAACAGCATCGGCTTTAGTCGCATGCAAGATGCCTCGCAGTTCGGAGCTCTCTGATTTCGAGAAAGGTATAATTATCGGGTATCACAAATGTGGCCGATCCTTAAAGGAATATCTAGCCATCTGAAGTACCCAAAATCGACAGTGGCCTATGTGATTAAGAAGTGGAAGGTGAGCGGTGATTGTCGGAATGTGCCCCAAGTCGGCAGACCAACGAAACTGTTAGATAGAGACCGACGAGTGCTGTCCAGAGAAATTCGAAAGAACTTCACCCAACCGATGGCCCTCATCCGCGAGGTGTATTAACAGGCATCCGAGAGTATTGCTTCAATGAATACCATCCGAAAGGAAGCACATCTGCTTGGTTTTCATTGTCGTGCTGCTGCCCATAAGCCTTTGATCACAAAGTCCAATCGCGCTGCTCGGTTAATGTGGTGCAAAGGACATCGAAATTGGACTGTAGATCAGTGGAAACGGGTTCTTTGGAGTGACGAATCAAGGTTCACCCTTTACCGTTCGGATGTCAGGGTCTGGGTCTGGCGTCTACCTGGAGAACGTCTCCTGTCAAAATGCATTGTGCCAACAATCAAGTTCGGCGGAGGTGGAATTATGGTCTGGAGGTGTTTCTCCTGGTATGGGCTGGGACCCTTGGTCTCCATTCATGGTAAGCTCAACTCCGATGCCTACTGCACTATTTTGGATGACAATGCGCTTCCTACGTTGTGGCAGTTTTACGGGTTGGACCCCTGTTACTTTCAGGGCGATAATGCCAGTTGTCATGTTTCGACGTTAACCAAGTCTTGGCATGGTGCCAATGGAGTTGATCGAATAGACTGGCCTGCCCAGAGTCCAGACCTGAACCCTATGGAGAACATTCTGGGACGATTTGCATCGCCGAATTCAGGGGTGCACTACCCGTGAAAAATCGGTGAAGGAACTTCTATGTCTTCTCCAAGCCGAGTGGAAGAAAATACCACTAGCTGTCTTACAAAGACTTATGGAAAGTATGCCCCGGAGGGTCCACGCTGTAATTACCTCTCGTGGAGGCTCTACCAACTATTGATTTTGAATAAAGTTAGTTTTTCTTTTCTATCACAGGTGTCCAAATACTTATTCGTAGTCAGTGTAGTAGACCACTTAACCATGACACACTTTGGGATGAGATTCAAGTGACAAAAATTCCATTGGACACTTTGGTGTGAAGTATGGCATCAGTCGTGACTCGTACTCAGAAATGTAATGATGCTGAAGATCACCATTTTGAAAATTTATTTAAACACCATTTGAAACATTCAGTTTGGCCAGAGAGTATATTTACTTTTCATATTGGACTTTAGCTCTACTTTTCCCAGAAATTTAACCTTGTCGGTTGGAAACTAAATTTTCTATGACAGTTCAAACTGTGTATAGATGTTTTGACGCACCTTAGTATATTATTTTATGTATGATGTGTTAATTATTCTAATTTCTACCGTTGAGTTATACAATTTATTAAATAAATATATTTGTTGGTGGCCCCAGAGGATCTTCCAAATTGAGGCCGTGTCTTAGAATGGTGTTTAAGGATTAAAATATGTAAGTATGGTTAGGCAGGATTAATTATCAGCCTTACCAGAAGATATTTTTCAGATAGATTTCGGAATCAAGTTTTCAGGAAACTTCTTCGCACAATTACAGAAAAACTATTGCAGAAATACTATTAGCAAATTTAGTACTGTAAAATTATACTATGGTTATAAATTGATTTCATTCTGTGATCTTGAGGAACGTTATATATTTCACACAATACATCTTATAAGTTTTAATTCTTGGAGGTACACAAAAGGAAATGTGAATGTATAAGGCATTTCTCCCAACTTCTTGGCATGCCTTCGTGGTGTGGTGGTGTGCACGCTGGGCGCGTAATAGAGGTCCGCGGTTCGATTCCCGGCGAGGCTTTGCTAACTTTTCATCTCTCCTGCTTCCAAAATACCCAATGTCTCTACAGTGGCGCCCGAACTAAGAGGCTGGGGGATGATGATTATCCACACCAAGGATTTGGCGACTGGGTCCCCTAAAAACCCCAGTCGCCCTTTAAAAGGGGGATTATATAAGGTGTTTCTCCCACGTACTTGGCATGCCTTCGTGGTGTGGTGGTCTACACGCTGGGCGCGTATTCCAGAGGTCCGTGGTTTGATTCCCGGTGAAGGCGTTGCTAATTTTTCATCTCTCTTGCTTCCAAAATACCTAATGTCTCTAAAAATGAAGAATAAAAACAAACAAAAACTTTATCGCGTAACGTTTAGAAATACCTGCTAACTGCTAATACTTTTAATCTGATTTCCAAAGCTTACATAAGATTCTAGATATTACTTTCGATTAGACGCCAAAGCAAGATACGGGATTTTACATGATTTTTACATTTACTTTGCAGCATTATGCAGTTTATTTAATGCACCTCTAACAGTTGGTTTTCATTATTTTATTATGCTATGAAAAATTTTTCGACTTGTGAAGTGTACTCTCCCATTTAAAAGGCGACTAGAGATTAGGGGACCCAGTGGTCAAATCCTGGTGCTGAATTATTGTCTACCGTCTTTTAGTTCGGACGACACTTGTAGAATCATTTAGAATGTTTTTTTCGATGTCAGGAAACTGAAAATGTCCCCAACTGCCCTTCCAGTTACACAATGAATGCATGCAGAAAGCGAGGAGAAAATACTTTATACGGTAACTGTTAAGAATGGGAGGGCAGCTGCATCAAGAAACCAGCGAAACAGCGATAGCTTACTAAGAAAGAATTGATCAAAGAAGAAAAGTAGATTTACATTACTGTCACAGAATGTTGAAGAAAAACTGAATAGAAATTAATACAGAAGCAAATAATGTTTGAAATCCTAAAAGGATTTCGACAATTCTTCTCTTCTTCTGAAGTATAATTGCAAGACTGGAGGAGAAAGTAAAGGAAAATCATTAAATAATATGAAAAATATATATATAAAGTTTAATGAATGATAGATTTTTCTAGTGATTTTATTTGGAGTCAAGTTACTTTACTCTGCATAAATTGATGAACTTCCACATATGTATAGATTATATCATTGTGATTATGATTATAAATAAATTTCTTTTAGTAAAAAAAAAAAAAAGGAATTTTTTCCTTATAATTTATCTTATTATTTTGACTTTTAAATGTATTTAAATGTGTATGCAGTCCATACGTTCTAAGATATAACCACAAGAAATAAAGCGGAAAATTAACATATGTGCACAAAGTCGCGCTCTGTGGCGGAGCACTGAGCTTAAGCAACATCGCTTGGCACACAAAGCAATGTCAAACAGAATATCTTACCTTTTCAGTGATTTCACACTTGTCATTTTTGCAGTCAGGGGGTGGTACAATGTCTTCCTCCAAAGCTACAAAGCCAGCGTCACCCAGATTATCTTTAGCTGATGTGCCACTCATGGAGTTCTGGCGACTGGGAAATAAGCTCACGCTTGTCAGAGAACTCTGGCGACTTAGGGGCGGATAAAGATGACCACTGTTTAAGGAATTGTGCCTACTACAAGTTGGGCGAGTTTCTGTGGAATCCCTTCGAACGGCTATGCTGCCTTCGATGGGAACAGAGTCTTGACTTCTTAAAGAATACTGCGGACTGATGTCCTTTTCAGTCAAATGGACTTCAGTGTCCTTTAAGATCACAGTGTTCCCCTCTTTCAGAAGTGGCACACCTCCATTGCAATGACGATGATTAAGGACATGTACCCTAAATGGAGAAATGATAGCAATCAGGATAGCTAAAATTCAAGATATATAAACCTTAGAACAAAAAGTTTGTATCACTTTATGTTTTTGTTTATGAGGCTACAACTTTTTACGCTGCAAGAATGTTATTGAACAATTAAAATGTAAATATATTGAAAAACAACAGTTAAAGAAAGACATTTATCTTATCTAAAGTGCACACAATGATCTTTAATACCTACCGAGTGGAATTTTTAGTTTCATTTAAGCTCTTTAAGGCGCCCGGACACTGAAGTTCTTCTTCGAAAATAGTATCTGCTTCTTCACAGTCTTTCAACTTTAATATTGAGTAATCTCCTTCTGTAAATTCTTCTCCATTTTCCTCCTCGCACGGCATCCGAGCGACTGCGTGCTGGAAATATGTTAAACAAGGCAAGATTAGATTTATCTTTGTTGAACAACCTCTTATTAAAATATAAAGTAAAACGTTTTGTTATCATGGTTAATATAACTAGTATTAAATTGTGTTTTCATGCAAAATACGCTATAGAACTGTCATTATGCATCAACTATTACGTTAAATCTCAAAAGGGACAATTCTAAATTATTAATTGTAAATCAAAAATAATTTTTAAAGTTTCATATCGTAAAATGTTAAACCACAGGCTCTGATATTTTCTATTCATTTTGGCACCATCACTCAATAAGCATCTATTCTTGAAAACATTGCATTTGTAACTAGTATTTCGGAACAGTTTATACGGCTGTAGTACATTACGGCAATTGTCAAATATTTGTATGCATACATATGTGACTTTACACGATTAATTACAAGTATCTTTCAGAAATCTGAAATTGGAAGTTGACAGGAATCACGTAATAAAAGTACTTTTAAAACCAATTTTGGTGCCATATCTGATAAAGTTGCCTAATTTCGCCAAAGAGACTGATTACCTACAGATTTAATTTATATTTATGCATGATCTCACAAGCTCTCTCATAAAATTAGGCAATAAATAAGAAGGAATTAGGATATATTAGACTTTTAAATTATTTACAAACGACATTAAGATAAAAGTAATATCTATCAAAGAGATAAACCAATCACATTCTCTCATTTCATCAATCTTTGATCAAGTACCATTCCATACATCTTGAAAACGTATAATAAATCGCTTTTATTTGTAATAAAATACTATAATTAACGAAATTAGTAAAAACTGGTGGTTTTCATTTCGGATATCATATAGCTGTTGTTCAATATTATTTCTACCGTTATTATTTTGAAATTAAAGATGATCAGATTTCGAAATCTCTTGCATCCATCATTTAAGTATGAATCAAACCTAGGAGACTATATCTGAGCGCAAAATCTGTGTATAGTTTTAGTAAAATGAAACCTGACAAACTAATATTATGAAGGACAAACTGTTATTCGATTTACTGTAACAAATATTAACTGTTGCTAACAAAACATTCCCAGTGTATTTATTCAGGAGTTACTATGAAACATCTTCATAATTAAATTTCTTCATCGTGAAACTAATTTACACATTTTCCTGGAGAAGTTGTATAAATAAAAAAAAACTAGTTAGCAGCTTAAAGTAAAACTCAAATAATTATGTATGGAAGATTACTGCAGGTTTACTGTTATTTGTAAAGATCAATAAATCATATTTTTTTTTTAGTCATCGCACAATTTTTCAGACTATAATGGGACTGGAGTAATTTGGAGTTTTTCTATGTATTGAAGAGGCGCTCATAAGACCTAAAAAGCTCATTTTTAATTTGTATGAAAATTAAGTTCTCTTTGGAGACTAGATTTTAGAAAATGTACAATAGCTTTGTGGCAGGTTCTATACATTTACATATACAAGCTACATTTCAAATACAAAAAAAATCAGCTTATTTTTCTACTGTTTGGAATATTGGGAAAGAAATATCAGCAGATGAAATATATACACTTTTCTCCAAACGTTTTGCATGATGCTGAAAAAATAGGATACCAATAGTCAATCAGTTCATGCTATTCTCTCAAATGTAGCCATGTTTTTGTTTTATTATGTGAAAATGTATTGTTAAATTAATTTAGCTGCTAAATAGTTGTTATAGTTCGCACTTTTCCCATGGCGATAAAAGCGTTTATTTGCAGTTTAAGTAATGAATTTCACTTTGCGGCTTGAACATTCCCCTTTTCTCTTAGAGAAAGAAGAAATTCCTGTGTAGTCTTACATACATATTATAGGTATTTACATACATATTGTTACAGATACGCAAACAATAATAAGGCGAAACGCGTGCTATGGAGAAAGAACAAAAGATCATTGAACAAATATATTCAACAAATGTTTTCCATGTGACTGCTGTTATGTCATATCTTTCGCAATTATGAAACACATATG
This sequence comes from Stegodyphus dumicola, assembly GCF_044657685.1. Taxonomy (NCBI): domain Eukaryota; kingdom Metazoa; phylum Arthropoda; class Arachnida; order Araneae; family Eresidae; genus Stegodyphus; species Stegodyphus dumicola. The sequence goes on along the minus strand of NC_140771.1, from coordinate 139,243,764 downwards.
GGACTCACAACATATAAGAAAACCAAACTATAGTCATTAAATATGGTCATTGTATAGCAATGCATAAAGCGTTATGCATATAAATTAGATAATTATGTTACATTACAGGTCGCAGATATTTTAGAAGTAACTTTACGCCATCACGTTTTATGTGCTGTGGCAGAAAACGCTGTGAGGAATATAATGCCTAATATCTCCATGAGCATGTTTTGCATAGGAATGGATACATTACCTTCACGGCTAAATTAATGTCGAAAGCTTCTTCTCTGTTTGGTAAGGGGGATGTAGGAACTGTATAATTTGGCACATACATAAGTAAATCACTTCCAACGCTTGTTCTCTGACTACGGGACAGAGACTGGCTACTTGAGTCTTGGGTAGTCATCGCAGTCTGAAAGTAGAAAATGGAGTTATGTTTTTGCTCACCAAAATACGCAAGAAGAAAGAAGAACACATAAAATGAGTACTCTATTATATTCCAATTTCTAAACTCAGAGTAATTTGTTTTATTTAAAAATTTTTATAAATTCAAAAGCATTAGCAGAACTGAATCAATTAAAATTTCTTTTATTAATCGTCATCATAATAATATTAATTAAATAGTTTTGCGTTAAGTTTCCATAAATGCGCTTATTGTATAAAATGTTCATGGAAAAATATCAATTTTGGTGGTGTACACTGAAGTAAATTACAATGAAATTAATGGGTGTTATGAATCTGCGTCTGAAATGAATAGAAGCGATAGAAAAACAAGTAATCAAACAATTGTATTTTGTTATTTTTCGTGGTGGATATATTCATTTCAGAAAATGCTTTGAACCATAATGAGTCATGAATATTTTATGCAACGCATGAGATATGCAGAGTGTTTCAGAAAATCGGTTAGAAACTTTCAGGAGAGACAGAGTACACCTAAACGATTCAAAATCACATATTAATGCATGGTCAGAAATGCTTTCCTAGAGCGGAAATGACAACACAAAACGCAAAAATAGAAGGACACGAACAGGATAAGAAAACATGTTTATTATGCTTATTACAAGAGAAAGCAAGGAAAACGAACAAAACAGAAAACGATTATCATCAAAGAAAGTGTTCGAAATTACGGTCCCGGACCGTGATGCCGCTCTCACACATCCGGTGCAGGGAAGATTTGGTGTTCTAGAAAATATCGGGCGTGCCTTGGACTTCCCCAGCAGTGCCGCGATGCGTGCAACAAGTTCCTTAGCACTATTAATGGAGGTTTCGTATACCAGTGCTTTAACGTACTTCCCCAGAGGAAGTAGTCAATGTAAGGGAGGTCTGGGGATTTTACTGGCCAATTCACCGGACCACCCTGCAGATCCCACGTTGAAGATGCGTTTCGAAAGTAATTTTCGACACTTTCTTTGATAACGACTGTCTGTTTTTATTCTTATTTCTTGGTTTACGCTGCACTAAGCGTAATAAACATATATTCTCACCCTGTTCGTGTCCTTCCTTCGTTGTGTTTTGTGTCGTGATTTGCATTGCTATATGTTGTTCCATCGTCTAATTGCACTCTATCTCTCATGTAAAATTTTGTAACCGATTTGCTAAAACACCCTGTAGATGAGATATAGATGTAACTATTTCGTTTGCTCTGTAAGGATCCTAAGTTTTACTAAAGTTTATTTTATTTTAAATCTTTACTATCACTTCTTATTTTCTACTTCCGGCCAGGATTAAAAGCTTTAACCTATTTATGCAAATTTGTCTTGCTAACGCCAAGTACTAAGTTGTGGCTTTTTGCCAAGCAAGAGAGAGGAAGGAGTTATTAGAAGCAGGCCGCTTGCCATAGTAGTTTTTACTCGGTTGCTGGTTGCCTGCACTAAGCGTAATAAACATATATTCTCACCCTGTTCGTGTCCTTCCTTCGTTGTGTTTTGTGTCGTGATTTGCATTGCTATATGTTGTTCCATCGTCTAATTGCACTCTATCTCTCATGTAAAATTTTGTAACCGATTTGCTAAAACACCCTGTAGATGAGATATAGATGTAACTATTTCGTTTGCTCTGTAAGGATCCTAAGTTTTACTAAAGTTTATTTTATTTTAAATCTTTACTATCACTTCTTATTTTCTACTTCCGGCCAGGATTAAAAGCTTTAACCTATTTATGCAAATTTGTCTTGCTAACGCCAAGTACTTAAGTTGTGGCTTTTTGCCAAGCAAGAGAGAGGAAGGAGTTATTAGAAGCAGGCCGCTTGCCATAGTAGTTTTTACTCGGTTGCTGGTTGCCTTCAAGGCCAGAGGTTTAGTCCTCTTGATAATTTCAAACGTATCGTAGTTTTAGCAGCTCTCTGTACTACATACGGATTTTGTTAAATAACGGCCAATCTTGAAGTTAGGCACTTGTATATTAATCCAAAGTTAGTTTTAGTTAGAGTTTTAGTTAGTAGTTTTATATTCTTACGTTCAGACCACAAGTGGTTGGTCTCTGTATTCCGAAGTTCCGGAAATCTCTGTAAAGATAGAAAAAATAAAGGGTTTCGTATACTCTTCCTGTGTGTATTGTCTACTTCACAATTTATTGAACATAGCTTGAGTAAGCTCCCTGTTCCGAGTCAGGACAGTTCATGTTTCCAAAGCAAATAAAGAGGAGTAAACGTCCTGATAGCTCTGCTATCTCTTTATAAAGATACGTTTTAAATAAGCAAATTGTTACATGCAGCAAATACTGTTAAATTTCGGTGAACAAATTGCTCCCAGAAGGCAGTTTAGATGCCATTAGCATATTATACGTAGAAAATTCCTTACTCTGAATGAAATAACAGTGGTGAATTATAAGAAATTATTCATTTACAGATACAAACTGAAGTTACATAAATTTCATTATCTCAGTAGAACCAAGATATTATCCAATGAATAATTCTACAAGTAAAAAATGAATTAAATTAAAAATGCACAAACATACCTATACAGATAAATATAACATTGGCACCGGTCATATGTTTAACAATGGAGGTGAAATAAGACCCACATTCCCTTTTAAATTTACAAAAGTCTTTGAAAATATTTTGAAAAAAAAAAAAAAAAAAAAAAAAACTTCCCAGAACCCTGTTTCTGAGGAGTAATAAGTTTTTAGTCAATTAAGTATTTATACTATCGGGTAATGAAACGCAATTGAAATTTTATAAATTAAATTTTTAGTAATAAATGATAGCTGTAGAAAAAGCGTATGCAGTTCATTGTGATAATAAACAGAGATCTAATAGATCTTTTTAACATAAATTGTTGCTAAATAAAGTTTTAACTCTCTCTGGCTATTAAAAAATTTCTGTGAACACTCCTTATTTAATTTTACTCTTGCATTCTCAGCTTAAAAAGTTATACTTGATCTGGATATGTTATTTTAGTCCTAACTGACGTAAAGCAGATTACCGCTCTTCCTGAGAATAATGTCAAAGTATAGAGAAGGTTAAAATAATTTTTTTATTTTAACATAATTTAGAAGATAAGTGCACGATCTTGCACTACCGTGACCACAGTTTGTGGGGATGCAAATAAATGGAGTTGTTCAATTTAAATCAAACATTGATACATCAAGGACTACACAATAAAATACTACTAGAAGCTGGCTAACTCTTTCTGTCAGAGCGTTAGAATTAAGAGTCAGCAGCAAGAACACAAAGCCAGCTGTAAAGCAGTTGTAAACAATAATTACAACTGCTTTACAGCTGGCAGGTACGTAACCAAGCAGCAAGACTCTCTGTCTTGCTGCCAGAAACACTCTTTGTCTCAAATTGAAAACCCCCAGTTTAAACTAATTTGCATCCTGACTAGGAATAAGGAAAGGAGAAGTTATAGTAAAGAATGAAATTATAAATAACCAGCCATCTGGTAGAGAAAATAGTTAAGAAGCAAATATATAACATTTTATACGTTTCAACTTGTCATTTACAATGGCATCACCTTTTTAACTTTTAATTCCTTTCAAACTCAGTTTCTCCCCCCTGCTCCCAATCAGTATAAAGCAAGCAAATGCATGTGAAAAATTTTTCCACAACTAAATTCTAATCAAATTACTACATAATAATAACGTAGATATACTAGACCTCAACAACATTTTATTTCAAGACTTTACCTAACGTTACAAGCTTAATTTTCAAAAAATTTTATAGTTTTGGTTTGAGTGCTTAGCTTAAATTCACTACGCTAGCTTTTATAGCAGCATATATCTTATACTATAGGACACATGACATTTTCATCAATTTGTTGATTTTTAGTCAACATCTTGATGAAAATGCCTATAGTATATGACGTAAGCTTTTACATTACAAATATTTTAGGCCTTATTTAAACACAAAAAAGTTGACACTAAATTTAAGTTCGTTTTAATATAAAAAGCATAAAAAAGGTACAAAAAGTTTAAAATAATTATAAAACAAAAGATTCTTTAATTATTTTTTATACTAAAAAATAAAAAATCAAATGACACTAAAAATATCAAAATATTACATGTTTGTAAAGAATTTGGAACTCTAAAAATAGCGAAATATTATATATTTTGTAGAGAATACATGAAGGTAAATGCCCTTAAAAATTTAAGATATTAGTTAAATTTCATAACACCCTGCTAGGAGGGGCATAAATTAATCACAAGAATCTTAAGTGAAATTCCTAAACTTTTTCAAATCCTACAAATATTCTCCGTTTATCATTGTAGTTGAATATGTAATTTCGTTTATTAATTTTCTTGATTGCATTATCAGAAAGTTTTCCATGATGTTTTTTAAAAAATAATCTCTTTCTCCATCATTTACTTCGATTTTTATAATATATGTACCACTAAATTTAGTTTAAAATTTCTCAGTAAGATCCGATTATATCTCAGGCTCTATATCTTACAATTTTAGAGTTTTAGGATAATATATGTGACTACTGATTCCTTCCATTTATTGGTAAACTTTTTTTTTTGAAGACTTTTTACTCAGTCCATCTATAAAACCAGAATTCGGAGGGAATATTACTATATCTAATAAAATAATCTAAAATGTGATTATTATCCAATAAGTTACGTTCCCATCCTTCATAACCTTTAATATTTTCAAATTTAATTGTAAATAAAAACAAATAATTGCTATTTAAATTATTTATTTTATATTTTACTATACGATTTTTATAATTTACAGATTTTTCTAAATATTCAATATTATATTTTGTAAGTAAATTATCGATTATGATTGTTAGTTCCATTTATTAGTAAACATTTTTTTAAATTCCTACTATTAGCTCACACTCTCCCTAAATCTTGTTCAAATTTTCAGTCGTTAATAAAAAACTTTTTATTCATCCGCTCAAGTTCAGATACATTTTTATAAACTTGCAATGGATGATACTTGATGTTAATACAGTTTTTTCACATATTAAAGTCAATTCCTTTTTTATTCCCGTTTATCGGAACTAAAGATATGACGTTTTAAAAACAAATAAAATACAAATAAAAATTTTCTTCGTTAACCTAAGTAGAATTGAGTTAAATTTTTTTTTATATGACTTGTTTAAGATATGCACATATGTGAGATCATAATACAGTACAAATTCTCTCTCATAATGTATTTTAATGAAAGCTTCCATCACTTGGTTACATAAGTTTGGATTGCATCAATCTACTATACCTTCATGTTTATTTAAAACGTTTTATCAGATCTTGATGTTTAATTATTTCATCCCAACCTACTACGTCTTTCAGTTCTTCAATAGTATCTTGTATAGACATTATTTATTTTTTGAAAGCAGGAGAGATGAAAAATGAGCAACGCCTTCGCCGGGAATCGAACCACGGGCCTCTCAAATACGCGCCGAGCGTGCTGACCACTACACTACGAAGGCATGCTATGGCTGGAGAAAATCCATCAAAAATTAAAATTTAGGCTCAGCAGGGACCGTATGGTGCTGTCTTGTTCGTTCCGTTGGTTGTGGTGGAATTATATATAGTCAGATATTCATGGTTGTCCGGGGCGAAACACAACCGTTGACGGAGTTGGCGAATTCAACGAGCCTTTAAACTGCTTGAGGTTTCTAGTACACCTAGAGCCTCAAAACTGCATATTCATATCCTTCCTTGGTTTTCCTCTGGTGACGCCTAAAGCCGACATCTGTATACCATAACGTAGTGTTAGCAGGCCGGATTGGTTGCCCGGTCTGTCTGAAAGTGCTTAAGTTCTGCTGTCCGGGATTGGTGGTCCCTCTTGATGGCAGATGTTTTTACCATATCTGTGGAATATGGGTGGAAGAACAGAAATGTGGAATATGGGTTGCTGAGTATTTCTGTCGACGCAGATTAGTCTTAGCTCGTCGGCTAAACCGATAGATTAGCGGCCTCTTGGATCGCCTCTAAGGGGTTGGGGCTTTTAACTGTGCTAAGGCAGCCTCAAGCTTGTAGGGTCTGAGCGCCCCTTCCTCCTAGTATACTGTCTTATTTGACAGAAAACTATAACCAGGGCAGGAGTTCGTCTCTGATGTTCTCTTCTGTTTTATTTGAACGTGAAAATACTTGATGCCGATGTAAGGGTAGACGTATTCGACAAATTGCTTAGTCCTTATTTTATGTCTGCTGTTGCAATCGTAGTAATTTGTTGACACATTTATCTTTTTTTGTGATTGCTTGTTATTATTATTTCTCTACATAGAAAAGATGTGCAATTACATATTATGTTAAACTTAAATTAACTTTTTAATTCGGAAAAGCGACGATTTGAACATAATTACTCTAAAATTGTTTACCTCTCATGTTTGAACCATTGTTGTAGTCTTCGCCGCGTAAATTACTAATATCTAAACCATTTTTCTCTAAAGTCTTTATGAATGTTGTTCGTCCTCCCCCGGTCGTATCTGTTGTAATAAAAAATACTAAAACCCTTTCTTCAATACTCATGTCTGTATTTTCTCTATTAAGGTACCTTATGAAAATTGATATCTGCTCTTGATGGCTGGCATCAGGGGTGCAATCAGTTTAAATAGAAAAATACTTTGCCTGTTTGGCCTTATTTAAATTAATCTACTTTATATTATCCCTTAATAAGCTAATTGTTTTATTTTGAATTTTTATCTCCAAGGTAATGAAGCGTATTTTTTTAAGTTTGAATTTTATTAATATGTAGAGACATGATAGGGTTAAATATTGCGATAATTTCTATATACTTTAGAAAATTATTATTTCTTTCGAATAATTTGTTTCTGGAACCTCGGAAGGCTAAGTTTTGTTTAGCTAAACACTGAATGGCATAGGTAAATCTTTCAATAACATCGCGCCACTGCTTAGTCTTTTTTTTTTTAAATAAAATTTGAAATTCCGAATTAACAGGTTTATTCTTTCGTAATCGGTCTAAGAAGTCGGATTAACTTTTTTGTTGTTTGACAAGATTCGACAAAAGTACAACTAAAAAAATTTACGTCTATTTTTGTCTTTTGGGAAACTGAAATTCGAAACCAGGTTTTGATAATATCCAAGACAATTTTCTATTAAGGCTTGAACTTGGGATGGGAATTCATGGGCTTGGGTATAATCCATTAATCTGACATCATCAGGCACAGGCAAATGCGTATCTACTGCAGAAATTGTAGGTTTCAACAGTATTTCTTCTGTTTTTTCCGACCAGCTGCATTGAAGTTAAATGTAATTCCCGGGTGAAAACACTTTCTAAACTCTTTCTGATTATTAGGCTGTTTTGGTAATTTCAGTGGTAGCTGAGATGTTGATTAATAATTAGTGCTAGTAGCGTTCGCTTAAATATTCTTTGGGTTTTGGAAAAACTTGAGTAATTTTAAAGTTCTGGCTTAAGTTTTCCTCTCACCTTCTTTTTCTTCATACATTCTGATACTCAAACAGTTTTCTCCTGATTTTCTTCCGACATCCAGGGAAAAAAGAAAACAGAAAAAGTGGAAGTAAAAATAAAAGTAGAAAATAACTATTATAAGAACTATTGCGTAAAACACTTCTTCCTTAAAAACACTCGGAAAGTCACTGTTTGAAATATTTTACCTTACTTCTGAAAAAATAGTATATCTTAAACCATTGCTTGGAAAATAATATGAATTATTAGAACAATACCAAATAACTCAAAGAGGTGGTAGTACTTTTTTGTTTATTAAAGCAAATGAATTAAATTCAAATTATGTATTAGATATCAGCCCTAGAGCATTTTTTGTGCCCTGTTGTAACCACAGTTTGATCCTTGTCGTAAACTACACTGCGAACAGCAATTTATTCAGTGAAACTTTATTAGATATGTATATTAATTTTTTTTTAATTTTAAGATAATAAATAGTGTTCAACAATATATTTGGTATCCAATACGTTTAGAGTATTATTTCGCTTTGCTTGCAGTGTTACTTTTTTATAACATGTTGTTGTTGACTAATGCTCACTTGTCTGACCCAAGCCCCCGAAATTTCTCGTAGCGAGGGGCGCAAGATACGCCTGTCGTTGGCAACAGCCTTGAGCACCTTACAGGTGACAATGCGAATTAGCTCTGTTTTGCCCCCTATTTTGATTGAGAGCGCCCTGGGGGAAGACGGGTTCGAGCGTTTCTCACCCTTCTTCTCCACCAACCTTTCGAGGACTTTCCCCTCGCATATTTGGAGTGCCCCCATGCTGCACGCACACTATACATTTACAAACATCCATGTCATCTCTGGGATTCAAACCCGAGCCCTTCGGCACGGCAGTATGTCAGTTCGGTGGTAGATAAATGTATGTATAATTCTTCAATAACTATGTTTGAGTGTGGTTTTTAACAAAGCACAAAATGTTTGCACATTTAGGCAAAAGACAAAATGTAATTTTCTTGGTTTTTCATATTAATATGTTAACAATGCTTCATTTTAAATGTAAACCATAAGAGATGTCCCTTTAATATCGTCACTACATAAAGGCGATCGCTAGACATTTGTACGAGGGCGCCGATTAGGCTTAGCTCGGGCCTGCTTGTCACAGTTGTCATGTGTAGTTCAGGCTTATCAGCAACTGCGTTTCTCTCGCTGGCGTCATTAAACTTATCAGTTGAAATATTAGAAGCTGTTGATTTTGTTCTAAAAATAGATGAGAGAAAAGAAGAATATAGATGTAGTGGACTGCCGTAGTCGTGCCGATGGAAATAAGAATTATTGTATTATCCGTAGCTTGAGGTGCATTTCCTTTACACATGTTACTGTAGATCGAGGCATAGATGACATCCTTTTATCGTTTGTTCAACAATAAACTTTATTAAGTAAACAATTCTTGTTTATTATATATTACAGGTACAGTCATGAATAGGTAATTCCGGCATTGTATCCGCCGGATGAAAAAACAATCTCTGCATAAAAAAAAAAAAAAAAAAAAAAAAAAAAAGGCGATGGCCCTTCAGCCACAAAAAATTCGGACCGTCCCGTCTGACATCCAGGGTCCAAAAGTCCCCTTTACCCCACTGGCCTCCTCGTTCCTCTTCTCTAATTTTTTTTTTTTTTTTTTTTTTTTTTTTTTTATTACTTCCATCCAACAAACCACCTGGCGTTAGCCAGTGATCGTCACATCGGACTCATTATTTTTTCCGGCCAGGCTTTTCCTTCTCCTGCGGCTATGGGCATTACAATAGACATCGTTTAAAATTTTATAAAGAACTTAATTCATTTAAAGCCAAAGAAATTTCTGAAGAAGAATTATATAAAAGAGAAAAAAGATTTCATAAAAAATTTAAAATTTAATGCTGTTGCAATTGAATGTTAGAAATACCATCCTTAAGTCATAAAATTTTCATCCTAAATAAGTGGTTTGTAAAAAAAAATATATTTTTAAAGAAATGAATGGATAAAGTTTAATAGTCTTAAAAAAGGCGCAATACTGTAGGATGGTTGCAAGAAAAAATAAATCCTCCGGAAATGGATCCAGGATGTCATCAGTATTGCGGGCCTTTAACAAAACTAGAAAAAAGATTAGATCCTGAAGTAAATAGAGACGATAAAGCTTGTAAACAACATGATATAAAATATAGTAAAATAAAAGATACAAAATTAAGTCATATAGCAGACCAAGAATTGCTAGATGATTTAGATGCGATCGAAAATCCAAGTATAGAAGAAGGAATAGGCAGAATTATTATTAAACCTTTTATAAAAACTAAAAAGAATGTTAGTATACTAATGTTGATTCACTGTCTCTCATGTAATACGAAAACAGAAGCTAAACATTATCATGAAAAAGTTTCAAAAAATGAAAAAATAATGGGAAAAAGAAATTGTGCCGAATGTGGAAGTAAAACGAGTACTTTTTTAAGGGTACAACCAAAGAATCTAGCAGAAAGACTTTCACCTTTAGATAGAGGAGAGTAGCTGGACATTAAGAAATAATCTTAAAAAAGAATACAGATTTTACTTAATTTTATGGGAGAAAAAGAAATACTTTAAATGAAGCAACAGAAGAATTTACTGAAAATTATAATTTAAAAAGTAAACTGTAAAATAATAGTTTCAAAAAATTTAGCAAAAAGCCTTCTTCCGATGGTGGGCTTAACTTTAACTATATATATATACATACCTTTAGAGCTAATTTTTCCCCACCGCCAGGGATTTAATCTTGGGACCCCTAAGTCTTTATTTCCATCGATTCAGATCAATTCTTGGCTTACCTGGAGGAAGACAGAACTGATGATCTCGTCGATATTTGATGTTTACGATGCTTTTAATCACTGTACACTTTGGGAATCTTAGATTCTCAGCTTAGCTTTTAGTGTACGATTCCTTCCAGTCCAAAGCCGACGGCTAGACTTTCGTTTTTCACCAACTTATTCATTTTCAACTGCACAATAGCTCCCTAAAAATATATTTTGTTTTCTCAGACTTTAAAAAATATATCCCCAAAATTATAAGAGCCTCTCGACTTTTCAAAACAAAGAAAACCACCTTCTGGTGCTCATTTTTCACCTGGACATTTAAAGTCACTTTCCCTACGCATTCGCACTGTTTGCCTTGGGCAGCGATAACTCTCGTTACTTCGAACTGTATTTTTTTTCGGCCGCTACATAATAGGGTTACACTTGGTCTATCAATATTATTTTGCTCCAATAAGTCTAACATACGAAGCGAATATTATCGCCATGTCAAATTAAAGCTGTGTCTCAGAAAACTGATCTTGAGAAGGTTAAAATAACCTTTCTATTTAAACAGAATTTCGAACACAAGTGCAACATCTTTTGTTACAATGACCGCAACTCATGGCGACACAAATAAAGCGAATAGTCCAATTTAAATCAAACTTTGAATACTGGTAAAAAATTAAATACTACTAGAAGTTGACTCACGAATTCTACCGGAACGTCAGAACTAAGTGTTGGCAGCGAGATTGCAGAGTCAACTAATTACAAATATGAGATCTGTCAGGAAATTAATCATTTGGAATGCACGCGATGCCACAAAAACTCTCTGAGTCAAATAAAAAAAATCTCATTTTAAACAGTCACTACTGATTTGCATTCTGGTGAAATATATGGGAAGGAGAAGTTATACTAAAGACTGAAATTATAAATAACTGTCTATAAACATAAAATTCCCTGCAAATTTGTAGTCAAGATCTGCCAGATAATCGATTTAAATCTCTAAAGAAAAAAAAAAAAAAAAAAAAAGATTTCACATCAATATTCTTTATTAGCGTGTAATAAAAGCATTAGCAGAAGCCGCTAGCTTAAACAGAATTAGAAAATCAAACAAAACTGCGATTTTAAGACAGCGAAAGTTTAGACCATTCTTGTTGATAGCTGAAAACGATCTTTGCGGCTGATAATTATAACCCACTGCGATCTTTCTTAAAAGATATAGAAGTACTTCTCTAGTAGATTAGATTAAAGTGTGGTTTATATTGACTGCTCTTTAGCAGAACTTGAAAAATGACCCCCAGATAAGGACAATAACTTGAAAAGTATATTGAGGTTACATATATTGAGGTTCTGTTACTGGTATTTTATGTATTATGCTACTGAGCTCTAATTAGTCCATCAATTTGAAATGAACTGAATATGGATTCATATGACAAATCTTCTGACAAACAGTTTGTATCTTTGTTACGTATAATACAACGTAACAAGTAGTGGATAACTGATGTTAAATAAAGTTCAACAACATTCATTCAATATACATTTTGCATAGTTTAAGAATCGTACAAGCATTTATGGATCGATTCTCAAGTAAAATACGATTTTTCGTCCCCTCATATCTTATATGCATAAAATATTCGAGTCTGATAAAAATTTTCATTGCCTAATTTATTATTAATCTAAATTCAAATTTGTTCTAATTTCAATATTTCTTCTAAATTTTCATCGCTGTATTTAAAAAATTAAGTCATCGCTTAAACTTTGCTATCAAAATCATTAGTCAAAAAGTTGCTCAAAATTTGTTTATTTATTTTATCTAAAATTAATTGCTGAGCAAAAATAATGAATAAAAAGGGGAAACTACTGCAATTACTTTCACGTAACTATTCACTAATCCATCTACGAATTACGTAATAAATGAAGCTTAACATTAGCTTTTGGAAAATACATGCAAGAACGAACTTACCGAGGTTTTATCTATAGATTCGAAAGACTGCCCTGGGACGCTGAAAGCCATTAGCGGAGTCAATCTGTCCTTAAGATCCCTCATTAAGGGCTCTAGAGTGTTGTTGGGAGAACCCTGAGGGGTAGCTGCCGTGTGCGTTATGATGGGGGGAGAACGCACAGCTTCTTGACCGTGATTTGGCCCGTTCTCTGGTGAGTATCTCGAATGACGGCCTAAGCAAAGAACAAATTATGTTATTTTTGTAGCAAAAGTAATGGTTTCTGAAAGAGAAGTCATTAATAACTTTTCATTCTCAGGAAAATACCATGCATGATGTAACATACAGAGAAACGCAATATTCGATGGGGAAGATCCAATACTTTGCTGATTTAAAGGTGGATTAATATGCTCTAAAGTGGGTAAAATGTTTTTCTGTTCTCGGGGAAGACATTTTAAGTAGCAGTCTTCTGTTTACATATGGGCTAACAGTGAATCAAATTCTTCAGCAAAAAATGGCAGCACGTAAGATTTCATACCCTTTTGCCATATACTTGGAATAAATGCGCTATAACTTAAAGATTTAAGGCTTTGATTGAAAGAAATGAGACAATTTAAATGCAGAATATTAATATTAATAGTTTTATATTTATATTCTATTTTAATGAAAAAATAATAAAAATGCTTCCATTTCAGAAAGGGATGAATGTTTGTTAACTTTGAATGTTTCTGCTCTCACAACATATCTCATAACTCTTAATTTTACAAACATTTATTTCGATGTCAGAAATTGATCATCATATATAGATGAATAAAATTATAAATTGAATTTTAACTTTTTATTGTTCAATGATTAAAGACTTTTAATGCTCCTGTGATTTGTTTCTCGCATCGGGGTATAGTCCTTAGAGGGGCATGAAATCTACTATCACATAACATGGATTCTCGACCACAGAGACCTTTCAACCATTTGATGAAATTACCAATCGTAGGCTTTGATGTTTTACAAATCAAGTGTCAATATGAACTGAAAAATGTGCTTGCACTCTGCGTCCCAGCGTACTCAATCCACTTCAGCATGGCAAATTTAAAGCAAGTAAGTCTTACATAGCACATACAAATCAGTTGTTGAAACAATCACTCGAACTGCAGAATTGGATGCTCCCCCCCCCCCGAAAAAAAAAATTGGTGCTCTTAACTTATTGGCACACATTTATTGTAACAACAGTCTTACAAATTTGATGAATCTAACTAACTAACTATATATATATATATATATATATATTAAGCAATTTAAAACCACTCCGGGCTCAACTGTCGACGTGTCAGTTCTATAACTCTCAACATTACGGCACAATAAGGTCCACTGCCACCATAAAATACATTGATTGAAATGCGTTCAAAACCATTTAACAAATGATTGTGACAAGGACAAAAGCATACCGGACAAGTCATTCTTTATGGAACGGACCATATGACATCTTATAGCTGATCTCTTATCTTAGGGTCCACGGTACCAACAAGTTTACGAAAAGAACATCAGAGATCATCAAAGACGGAAACCCCACTAAAACACAGATCAGCAATTTCCAGCTCTACACGGCACTCAAACGGCCGACACCACTGGCAAACTCCAGCAGTCAATCAGCAGAGAGCAGGCTTCAACCTTCCTTCTGGAAATCCATTCCTTCATTGACTGCCTCAAAAATATGCGGATCAAAAGTAAATTTTTCGTATATAGATTTAAACATAGTAACTTACTCATGGTAAAAACAAATAAAAATGAATAACAATTGAAGCACTCTTACAACTGACATTCTCGATGCCATCACAGAAAAGAACAGAATCGCTAATTAGCTGTGGGGCAAAACGAAAACTTTACCTCACATTTAAAAGACCAATTCTGAGGTAGTGCTTGAAATTCCTTCGGATTTGTAAAAATTATATTACTTCAAGATACTTGCATTATTTCTGTTTTTGAATCGTGGTCACAAGGTGGTTATCGAAAACGAAAACCGTGGTTATCGAAAACGAAAAGAAACAAATGTACCGACCTGGTTTCGTCTATGCAGAGAAAGTTTCAGCAAGGGGTTTATGATTGTAGCAAGATTTTTCACAATGATAAATTAAAATAAGAAGAGTGGAAAAAATGATAAAATCAACCCAACGTGCTACCAAGAGAAAGTTTTACACCCGATACTTATAGAAGAAATTCTATTTCTTCATCCTAATGACTTTCAGATAGTAAAATTTCAGCAAAACAAAGCAAAAAGTCCTACTCTGAAATGCGCTACTGTTTTCTTCGAAGCTGATACAAGTGCTGCAGATATGCTTTTTCAGCGTCTTCTTACAAAGTCCTCTCATATTTCATATAGGGACTACTGCGCCTCTGGTGTCTAGAAATGAGCTCTTTCCAAGAGCAAACCCACCATGATTGGTGGAGTCTGGAAAGTGGTGAAGAGGATTGGAAATCAATACCCTGGAAATTTTACAGAAAGTCCCTCTATTATGGAAATCATGACGAAGATGTATAGTCCAGAAAAAAGGCTATTAGATCAAACATTAAAAAAATATTCTTTACATTTTCAACATTAACTTAACGGCCCTGAAATTGTTCTAGAATTGCGCAAACTCCCTCTGTATAAATTTAACAAAAAAATAAATATTTGATTCAATTTTATGAGTAGCTGTTAAACATTTTGAAGTTTTAAAATCCTAAATGACACATTAATAAATAGTTTTTATAGGTTGGAGGGCAATAAAAATAACTGAAAGTTTTAAGAAAATTAGATCTTTTGCTATAAATGCTTTTGCTATAGATGAAGCGAGAATTACTTTCCTCTTCTTATATACTTATACTGTAAGGACTTATCATCTTATTCTAACCAATTATTTTTAGTTTATTTTTCCGTTCCCTCCTGATTTCAGTTTCCTGCCGGAATGTAAATTTTGTAATGAAGTAGATGCAAATCTAAACATATTTCAGAAACAGTATTTACGCTGCGTTTTATTAATTCGAAAAGAGTAGTAGCGGACTTAGTTCCGATGGTTATGCTGCGTGTTTGAAATTAGCTCTCTAGTCGGTGTTAGACACCTTTCAGTTTATAATGATATTTCTAGGCTCGGCTTTGCTGTGAGGAGCCGTATTAGCATTTGGTTAAGCTAAGGAGCCAGTAGTTAGATATCTCAATTTATTAGTGATTTGTTACATTCTTATTTTCTGTTAAATTTACGTTAGCCACAGGTGGTGTTGATTTGTGAGCACAAAGTGCGTGCATCTGTTTTAATTTAATTTAAATAAGAACGTTATTTAAAACCTTCTTCTGTAGTATTTATTCTTCAAGACATAGCGAGAATTCGCTACTTCGTCTTCTAGGTAGAGTGTATAGTATATGCTACGAAAGAGAACCCTGAGTCTGTAGATATTTGTTGTAATTCAATGAAAATGAGACCATCCGGAAATCATTCTCCGTATCTAATAAAGGAAGTTATTGTAAGACTGCATATGTCTTTCAATAAAATACTATTGGTTTCCACCACAAATGTTTGTGGCCACATATCTGTTATATTATATAGATACAAATTATTTAAAATACTCATTAGAGTGTAAGTAAAGTATCACAATCGTTCATAAAAATTCTGTGGATAGTTTACTATGAGGGTTTAACGCCATAAAGAATTCTCGATCAAATAAATGATAATTATTAAAGTTCAGATAATGGACCATCTTTAGAAAATTTAATGAATTAATTTTTAACTGGTTTCTGTTTCGATAAAGATATTCTTCTAGAGATGAATATGAAGTTCATATGAGCATCTATCATTCCTACATATTTGCAGAACTTTTTTTTGTTTTATATAAATTAAGTTAAAAATATTTTCTAAACCCGATGCATATGTATATAGCATTCATAATTCTTCATATGAAAATTTTACCGGAATGTAATCAGATATATGCTTTCCTATAAAATAACAACTTTTTCATATAAAATAACCACTTTTTCCTATAAAATAACAGCTTCGCCTATAAAATAACAATTTTGTTTTAAGCAACTTCAGTCCTGTTGAACATTTCAAGTTTTTTTTTTCCAAACGGTGCACTCAAATCCATACAAAAAGTTTAAAATCTTTAGAAAGAAAACAACAATAAAAATGTTACACTATGATTTGAAAAGGATTCAGATAATGTTGATGAAAAATATTTTAGTTAGGAATTAAAAATAGTTCGAAATTCTGAAATATTCTGGGTATTTGAAACTTTTTGTTTTGAAACAATAGTTTACGAAAATATTTCTAATGTGGTTTCTATAAGAAAGTGGTATTTACCACGAAGTCATGATAATGTAAAGGGGTCATCACAACCTTTGCATTGCAATAAGAACCAAACTTCTCACTCCCGAAAATGTTCTACCTTCCGAAAGGAAAAGGGAGGGATAAATGCTGCCTACACATGAAAATAATATTCTCAAAATTGTATTAGAGATACTGTGTATCTAATAATTGAATGTATTATGTTATCCAATAATAAACTTAATGTACCTTACAATTATAATTATGTAAATATGACTTGTATAAATATATTGATATTAATAATACTATATGTATATATTTAATAACAATATAATTTTTTGAACTAAGTCTTTGATCAATATGAATGCAATAGTTTGAGGAAGATAAATTATTCCCTTGGATTTTTAGAAATTTAGGTTTTATTCAGACACAAAGTTATGTAGTAGATGAATTAAATTTTTTCAAGGTAAAATCAGTAGTTTTCAAAATGCTAATAAATGAAGGAAATTTTATTTGATCATATTTTACAATTCGTCAAATATGTATACTGGATATATATATGTAATAAAAACAAAGTCAGAAGTAATGACCAGGAGGAATTTTGGTGGCGTAAAAGTGTTGATCAATAATGAATAGAAAATTAGAGATGAAGGCAGATTAAATTTTAATTTTTTATTTCAGCAAACATGTTGCGGCCACAATCAAGTTGGCACATTAATCGTGTCTATATCGGGAATTTTTACATTTGAGATAAATCTGCAGTAAGAAATAAGGAGCAGACAGTAGCAGTCCAGCCAGGCCAAAGCGTATAAAGCAAGTGCAACAATGTTCAGGATGAAATCTTAAGACAAACTGAGTTAGTTTTGGCTACAAATGCATTTTGATTGGATAGTTAATATTGCTGTAAAATTACTATTGGCTGCCTGAGTTTTAGTTCCATTTCATCACCAGGAATTATGTAAGACTAATATGACATGGATTAATCTAGAAATGACGCAGTGCAGAGAGAGGCTACTATTTTTAGAATTACGAAGGGAAATTTACATTGCTAATTTAATCTTTTACATATTCTTTATTTTTCTTACATATATGTATATGGTAATATGTATATGATATGCATATAAACATGTATACTGGATATGTATACTCATATGAGGAAAAGTAATTCGACAAGTAAGTGTATGTATATTACAAAGCGGGAAAAATCTAAAGTTTTAGCATACCATGCCGAGATGATTCTTTTCTGGGGGATTTCGTCTTTTTGACCTGCTTATGCTCTTCTTCATGATCAATAGATTCGTCACTCCTTTTCCTTTCATCCTGAAAAACAATTTGATAACAACGAAAGTGAAAATCGAAACCAGATTAAACAAATAATGCTTTCATCCATTGATATAAAATCAGGACAAAGAATGAATTCTTAGATTTATAATTTTCCTTTAATATTATTAGTAAATCATTTGTTAAGATTAATGAGGAAGTTTAATCATATTGTAAGTGCATATAACCTATTACTAGATTAAGGAAAAAAATGAAAGCGTTTCAGACTCACAGAAATAAATATTTTAGGAGTACCCGAAACGCATAATCGAAAGTGATTGCATTAAAATGCCATTAATGTTAAATAAAAACATAACTAATATCCCATAATAGATGTGAATAGTAGACGTAATAAATATCCCATCATAGACTTAGATATGCGGTAGACACTTGGAAGATATTTGTTTAATTTTTGTTTAGAACTGATTTGCGCGATGAAACAATACAAAACAGCTGCGCGATGAAACAATACAAAATATACTACTTTTCGGTGTAGATAAAAATAGATAATAAAATAAGATTGGCGTACAAGCATAAGGCGATCACAAACAAAGGAATTTCGAAAATTCTAATAACAAATGTTAGAATATATTAATATTCTAAATTAAATTAATATTTACACTTGTTATGAAGACAATTTTTGAAGAACAGGCGAAAAGACAGTTCAAAGCTTGATACTATATTATCAGAATGTCATTGCTTTACTATAGAAATGGTATTCAATCTTTTATAGTATTCTGTTCCTTCCTCGTTTATCCACGTGCATACAATTATATTTATACAATGCCTCCTTAAATTTTTCTATTCACGAGGTACACTTCAAAGAATTTGTAAATTTTCAAACTGAACGCTTAAGTGACTTAATTAAGCTTTATTATTAAGTTTATTATATGTAATAAATATGTTTTCAATATGTTTAATAAGAATAAATAATGAAAATGTTTTATTTACTTTATATGATGCATATGTTTGACGTTTGCAGTTCTTTCGTGTCACGAGAACTCAGCCACGCCATAATCGGTCTCACCGTAACTTTTTTGATATATTTTGAATCTGCTAATTTGAAGATGAAATACCCATTTCTGAATCTATGGAATTTTGCTCCTGAAACGAATCGCTTAATTACGAGCCTTTGCACTCGAAAAACCTCGGTTCGCAAACTTATGTGTCCGACCAACTTGTTTTTAATGTTCCACTCTCTTGTGATGCAAAAAGATATATAATTATCATCTGAAATGTATTTGTAATGATTTTCGTTATTTTTTTATGCTTCTGCTGAAAAATTCTTCCCTTTCGCCTCTGATTTTCATATCAATGGATTTATCAGATACCTACGTTTAAAAGCTCATATTTGTTTTCTCTCTCTACATTTGATGCAACATAGTGCTTCTGTAATCCTAATGTAATGCTCAATTTAATGATCCAATACGATGGGGTTATAATATAATGAGGTAATAACATACATTATTTTTATTGCTTATTAAATTATTAATTTAAGTTAACATAAAAAATAACACTTTTTCGGACTTACAACTAATATTAACAAATCTGCGAGTTTTTTATTATCTTAATGAACATACACCATTTGGAAGTTTTATAAGTAAAACTTCCAAATTTAAAATTTCCAAATTTCCTTTTTGTTAAAAAATATGAATAATCCTAAGCGTTATATCATTTCAGGAATTGATATGGCGAATTCTAAACGCAATTTGGGGTTTAATTTCTTGTTTATTTAATTTTTGTTTGAAAGAAATTTTTTCTAACTATACTGGCTTCCAAAGTTAAAGTAGAGACAGTAAAATCATCCAAAATGGGAATGTAAAGCTCTGATTAGCATCAAATTGCATATGAAAGTATCAAATGTGTTTATACGTGAGAGAAAAGTATTATTATGCACAAAGATGAAAAAGTAAACTATCTAGTATCTAGTTCTTTGAATATCAGCATTGGTTCATAATCCCTTCTATTCACGGAAATATTTGGCCTGACTTGAATTGCCGATTTGCCTTAGCCTTATTGCTCGGGTGAAGACGAAACACCCTCGTATTTATTTATTAATTATTGTTCATTGAACGGGAGTTGGTTTGTTCCCCTTGAGAAGTCAACTAATTTCCGATCAATGACAATGATTACATGCATTTAATTTAATTCTTGCCTTTAATTTATTTCTTTTACAATTAAAATTTTGTTATTCATGATTTAATTCCAGTTCCCGTTAAAACATTTTTAACATTTTACTTTCCAGTTTCTTCAAAACATCTTTCAAAATATAACTTACTAATATGGATTTACTCTTTTAAGATAATCCTACTAAAATTTAACTTAAGAGATAATATAATCAATTAATCAATATTTTTTTAGTAAATATATTATATATATATATATATAGATAGATAGATAGATATCGATATGAATATAGATAGATAAAGAGACACACAAACTTACTTAAGAAATAAACAGTAAGAACATGAAATATTGTTCTTCTTATAAGATTTACTCACCTCTGCAGAGAAGCCTTCCACTAGGATAGCAACCAGTAGATTGAAAAGAACGTAGTTTCCGAATGTCATGAGCGCTACGAAGTACAAAGCAGCCCAGTGAGACGTCCTTTCCATTCCGTTGAATAAGACAATATTCCAGTCTTCTTGAGTTAAGATCTATACAAAATTATTTGATTTATTCTTAAAATATCGCAATGCAAAATAACGAATTTGTAATAAAAGTTCTGTAACTTAACAGACAACTACTATAAGTTTTCTAAAATGATTTTATCAAAAGAAGACTATTTTGAATGCAGTAAACTATGAAGCATTATTTGGAATAGATTTACACTTTCCTTAGAATTCAAAACATAAAATTTTAGTTTGAAGCTTATGCGACAGAAGCTTCTAACTTAAAGCATAAAAATTTAGATCTCCTTGTGCGATTAAGTCTATATATTTCAATTATATCAATTTCAATCATATTATGCTCCGTTTCAAAAAATGAATACCATTATATATTTTAATTCTGTACGATTTACTTATTGCTCTCAGGATCCGTTTAAAGAAATTCATAAAATGAATTTTCCACAAGTTAAAATTTCAAAATAATAACTAACGTTTTGATAAAAGAAATCATGTCTAGAATCATTATCTATAGCGTCTGCAATTCACCATATAAGGCATATTACGTTACCCTAGTTTTAATTGAAAGCGCTTCAAGGAAAGATTATGCGAATGAATTATTCTCAATCCAGTTACAATTCAAGCCACAGGAGATCCAGATTACATATGTGATGTGATCTGGATATAAAGTAAAGATCCAACTATAATCAAGTTCATCTAACTGCTATCGAGTTAATGAGAAAGCGGCAGTAAATGTATAATGGAACACAGCTAATCCAGTGGCAACCAAGCTTATGAGATTGGGAAGAAGAGGAAACCCAGAGAATTAAACAAATTCTTGAAATTAAGTTTCTAGTAAGATTAATCCGTAGTAAATCAAAATTGTTCCAAAGATTAAAGTATTCAAGGTAAAATAGAATTCAAGTAATTTATCAGAAGATAGGAAAAGTGATTTCAAGGTCCAGTATCTTCAGTACGTTACATTAATGTTACTTAATGGTAATTAGAAAATGGGAAAGGATTTCAAGAAATTTTTCTGGACGCAATCCATTAAATCATTGTAAATAACAGACAAGATGAAAAATCGGTTTATGAACTCAGCTTTGATACTAGAACGATATTTACAAATCTTACAGCTCCAGATTTTATATTCACAGCGTTTCTTCATATTCTACCAAAAGTCGAAATTGAAGCATGTAGCTTAAAGAGCATTAAAATATTTTCTATAAATTTTATGAAGAGGTACTATAAAAATTCAAAATTCTTCTCTTGATTAATGTAATACCTAATTTCAGTTTCTTCACTATTCAGACTAAAGACATATATTTGATTTCACTATTACAATTTTGAGGATCTTCCTTATTTGGAAATTTTCTACACATGAACCTGTTATGAGGATTAACTCACTTTGCAAATTTTCGATCTGTTATAGTTAATTGGTTTGAAAGGAAGTTGATAAACGGAAAGGCGTTTCAATAGTTGACGTTCTTAACTAAAATTAACAATATTTTATTATTCTTGTAGTTTCAGTTTCATATTTCTACCGTCTGGTTTCTCATTCTCACCTATCTAATTTTAAATCTTTATTTACCAATTAAATAACAGTTGCTAATTTTCTTATTCTCTCAGCAAACTGGAGTTCATTTATTTCAAGAGGAAACAGTAACATTTGTCAGATAATTTTGTCAGATAAAAAACATGGATAGATAAATGGAGGAAAAGCAAACTCGTTTATTTCTAGTAGATCAACTCATAGATCAAATTTCTCAGAACTAAGCAAATATTTTTTACAAAAATGTTATAGAAAATATTTGATATATCTGCTTTTAAATTAGCAAAGTTTAGAAAATATAAACCTGAAGACATATGAGTATTAAAGTGTCGAAACGCTGCATTGTAATCAACAGATCTAAACAAACCAAATGGAAGTTCTGGAAATGATAAGGATGAAATGAGGTGAAAGGAAATACAGATTTTAAATTAAAAGAGTATATTAAATAAAATCTTCAATGAATGCAATTATTTAAAATTACACCAGCAATAATTCATATGTATAGAAGGATAAGGATTTTTGAATTACAAATATTTCGTGAGATTCCGTCTGAAATATTATTCTTTGTACGCCTCAAAAAAGAACTTTTGTTAAATAAGAACAGAAACAAAATTACTAAGATCATTTAGGGCTCAAATGGAACATGATGAAAGCTCAGAATCTTTCAGTATACAAGCTAGAGATAAAATAGAGTTATAAAAGATTAAGATAAATACTTTTTATTCAATACATTGACTTATATTTTGAGGAAGACAAAACAATGAAATTAAAGTTCAGATTTAATGATATTTAATAGAACCGAGGAAATTTTAATAAACTATGTGGATAAATTTCCTTATCTTTACACTTGTGGATGAAAAAAAATTGCCATGCTCTTATATAAAGATAAGTGATATAATGTGTTTAAAATATCTCAAATTAAATGTGTAATTTTCCTGCAAGTTGCTTAGTGTTGTCCTGTTTTTGAATATTCAATGATTTTTCTGTGAGTGGTTTACTGCATTCAAATTTATCTTTATTACTTAGTCCCATATTACGTTTTTCGCCTGCGCATCTTTTAAACCCTTTTTAAAAGTTGCGCATTTTACATTTTTAATTAAATCACACGTTTGATATTTTAGTTTAATTTACAAAGTATGAAAGTCCTCCCTGTTGTCCGAAATGTCAGAGTTATCATTTTATCATATGGTAGCCATACTAAAAAATTTGATATATTAAAATATAATTTTAAATAAATATGAAATACATGAGCTTGTAACGAATGAAGAAAATATTTATTTTTAAATCTGGCAAGTGTTGACATTATTTAAATCGTCTCTTGTATCCCCTTTTATAATTTTTGTTGCATATTTAATGCAAATACCTGAATTGAAATGGGGTTGTAAAAACGTAACGCTTTAATCTTTCAATGTTAAAATATTGACAATAAATTATCATTGTATATATTAGAGCGCAATAACTAAGTAAAGAAATATTCGCATTACAGTTGATTTAATTTTAAATTTGATAAAAAAACTTTTCATAATACATTAAAAACGTTTTCACCTTTATAAAAAATAGTCTATAATTTAACAACACATACGAAAATTTCAATATAAATTAATGAGACGTAACTTTTCAATATTATGCATCGTAGTTTTTTATAAATGAACTATGAATATAATTTACATGTCTTAACTTTTTATCAATATTTCAACATTTTTCTAAATTTTATAAAACAAGAAAACTGGGCACAGGAATTTGAAATAGTCAAATAAAAGCAATTATTACAGATGGCTACATTAAGTTCAGATAATACGTTTTTATGGTAAATGATAAAATCGCTACGCGTTACATGATTAAATTTGATAAATGGCTAACTCTGTCATTATCGCAAGCTGATCGTTTCGAAGAGCAGATCCCGAGTGGGGTATGAGCTTTTGATATTTACAGTTTTATGCTGCGATTTCACCACAGCTAGCAGATATAAGAAATCTGAAAGATATTTATGTATCGCCAAATAACAAAATAAATACACATGGTACGTGGACGGGATTGAGAATTTTACAAAAGATGTCCTATATTTATCAAAAAAGAATGATAATTATTTCTTATATTCGTATGTGTGTCTTCAGGAACAGGTTGATATTAAACTCTGTAAAGTAAGTATTTATGCTTAGATGTACGTATAAATATGCGTTTATGATAAAGTCCTTCATGAGCAGTAACAAAGACCATTATATATACATACAAAACATGCCATTTGCATATTAGAAAAAAATCAGCTGCTTCTTCTTAATCTTACCTGAAACACTGTAACCGTCGCCCAGAGAAAATTGTCGAAATTCATTCTGTCGCAATGGCAGTAGGCATCTGGCTTCTGCAATTCCTCACATGTGCACATACCGCGACCATCTCCCCGTCTGCAAAATCTACCTCCGAACAAATGCATGCCCAAGAGGCTACGGTAGAGGTAAAATGCTTGCATCATTAAAATGTCGCCTCTTGCAGCAGCAGTACCATTCACTGAAATGCTGCCATAATTTTCAGTACTAAAACCATTGACAGGGCGTTTGTAAAATCAGGTGGTAACTATTTTTAATATGTTACAGTCATATCGTTAGTAATTCCTTATTACAATGCGAAAAATCGAATTCTCGTACTGGATGATATAATTTAATGTTGCGGCTAGAATATCTCACGATCATACCACCGAATGTATAAACGCCATGTTTATTTATTTGTCTTCTTCGCGGACAGATTATCGATTCATCCAACAGACAGTTGTTGATTTGGGGATTAAGCCATTGAAATACATCACAGTTTAGGGCACAATTTGAGGCTTTCAGAATAGGCGTCCTGCAGTGTGTGATAAAAGGGCGAGATATCAAATTTATTACGTAATAGATAATTGCAGCAGAGCATTTATGCTGAAAGCCTCAATGAACATCAAACTAATCCTCTATCTTTTGTTCTTAAGAAGATGAAACCATCGCATAAAAGCAGAGACATTTAGTTTAGTCTATGTATGTAATTCAATGTAACATAATGCTGGATTTCAGTACAGTAATTTTTGATAACTTTGACTTTTTCTGTTTTGTTTCAAAAGAAACAAATACGTTCTACCGGAAAACAAAGACTATTTTACAGAAGAAATTAAAACAAGTAGTGGTGTGGCATTGTATTTTTAATATGTGCTTTTAGGAAGTAAATGCTTCTGATTTGTCCAAAAATATTTTTGATTTTTGTTTGTTTTTCAGGATATTCTGTTTCCAATTCATATTTTCAAAATTTGTTTTTCCGCCTTATATAGGCATTATTTTTTCCAAATAGTAAACTTGAATTTTACACATATCTAGTAATTTCATAAGTAAATAATTATTGCAAAGTAGCTTATTTTCTAATTAATTGAAAATTTTAGTATACTATAAAAACTTTACCCATTTTTGTCTTTCATCTTTTGCTTTGTTTTCTTTTTTAACAGCAATATGTAATTTTTTTTGGGCTTTTTGTAAATTCTGAACTTTTTTCATGTTGCAGTGTAAATTTTAAACAACTTTCATGTACACAATTTAGGCACAACTAATGAGAGGATAAAATTTATATTCCTTGATGGCAGAATTGGGGAAGTGAGCAAATTATGTCGGCGTTTTCAAGGAATTTAACAATAGATTAAAGTAAGTAAAAATTTCAAATTTTGATGTCAATAGAGATCTTTTTTATTTGAATTAAAAATAATTTTATTCATCTCAAGTCATTAAAAATTAGCGCAATCCTTCGAAGAATTTTACTACATAAATTTCAGAAAAAAGATAAGAACCGCTATAAATGAAGCATTTATATTCCAACCGTGGATGAACTATTTCACAGGGAATGAAACTAATTAGACTAAAGACATTAAAAATACAAAAGTTAAAAAAAAGTTCGCAAAGTATATAATAAAAGTTAAGCTATTTAAGATTGAAGCCAGGGAATAAACATTTAAAATTAAAATGTTGTAGAAAACTTTTATACGATAAAATGTACATCGTTTAAATGTATCTGTTGAACATTATTTGACAAACGTTACAGGAGTCCTTTCTTTCTCGTTGACTAGGTTTTTAATATCTTTAACTTCAAAATACTTATGTCTCGAAGAAATAGGAAGATATGATGTTAAGAATAGATATTTATTATTGTGATGAATTATCTAGTGCTGCTGGGAATAAAAATACATATCTTCTGCTACTGACACTCGAAGGATTTAAATCTACTCAATGGTTATCCTCAAAAATTCTCGGAGAAACCGGTGAGTGAAATTAAAGGTGCTAGATAAACATTAAGGATTTGGTTACATTGATATTTTCTTCCGAACATAAAATGTATTCTTTTCTTGAAAATAGCTTAACATGTAAATAGTTGCGAAAAATTCGAAACTCTTTAGTTACTGTACTAACAATTTAAGAACTAATTCCACTACATAAATGTGGAAAACAACTTATAACTGTTGTTTTACATCTGCCTTGTGTATTCTTTTTCAATATCGTTTTATAAAGTTGCAAGACCCTGGTTCCATTTTATGTCCGTTAGGTAAATGTGAATAATTTTTAAGTGATAAAAACTAGATATAAAGTGATCAAACCTACAGAAAGAGAGAGAGAGAGTGCAAGGGTATGGCTGATTTCAGAAGTTGTAAAAAGAATCCCCCGGAGAGTCTAATAAAGAAAATACTGAGAATTGTTTTTTAAATTTGAAATATAAAATTTTAAACGAAATGGGGCAGGTAGAAGCACAGACATGCTGCTACCTTTTGGCTCTCGACAGTCCTTTACTCCATATACTTGAATAACTTCATTGTTCAATTTTCATGGATTAAAATGCTTATGTATAGAAATAATTGTATAAAAAAGAATGAAGCAGAGATAAAAGTTTTTAAAATATATTCTGATTTAAAAAAATAGTACTTTGGTTGCTTGATACTATGTGATATTCATATTTAATGGCTGACTATTGGAAGAAATGTAGTGCTTTATAATGCTATAATTAGACATGAGAGTTCATACATATCCATCGTTAGCTTAATAATATTCACAAATGACTTTGTCCATTTAGATAAAGTAATATATTTTACATGTTTGTTTTTTCTTCTTTTTTGTA
Organism: Stegodyphus dumicola; assembly: GCF_044657685.1. Classification (NCBI taxonomy): domain Eukaryota; kingdom Metazoa; phylum Arthropoda; class Arachnida; order Araneae; family Eresidae; genus Stegodyphus; species Stegodyphus dumicola. The sequence goes on along the minus strand of NC_140771.1, from coordinate 139,216,351 downwards.
TCACAGAAAGTTAGATTGAATTATTTATTATAAGGCATGTTGCTAAGTAAAGATATATCGATTACTGTATTGGTCTTGGTAGGTACGGTATTGCATTTCTCACTGTTTCGGATATATTGACATAGAAACTAAATTCAGTCATACAGTCACATTTGTACATTAAATTAATTTGAAAATAAGCGTTGAGTAGCTTGACATAGAAATTAAGAAAGGATAAAAGGAAGAAAATTCATTTAAGGTTATAAAAAGAATTAAGAAAACTAAAACAATAGAATACATCAGTAAAATCTTCGATCAGCTAAAATTATTTCAAAATGCTTCAAGCAATTATCTCGAATCATTTAAAAATTTAGTGCTTACTTAAAAAGTTGTAAAAATAAAATAATAATGCAAAGCAGGTTTGAGAATTACTATAGAGTACAAAATGCGTACGTTATAAAAGAAACACTATCAAATGAAATCTTAGCAAAATGATTACATTTATCTAGCATCGCTAGAAATATCAGGAAACAAGAAATATTTAATACTAAATGAATAAGAATTCCTATATTTATTGAAACTTTAATATATGATTTATCTAAGAAGGATTTTTGAATGTGTATTTTTATAAAGTGTCAGTGTAAAAGTATATAGTAGTCCTTTTGAAAACTTTTCACATTTTGTTATACAAAGAAATATAAGTAATAAAATATGCACCAGCTATGTGATGACTGAATGGTGATATTCTTTATATGCAATTAACAGATATTCTTTGATTAGCCTGTTTTAAAGTGATTTATAAAGAGGCCCGGTGGCGCGGTGGCTACCGCATCGCGCAGCAGCACCCCAGGTCCGGGGTTCGATCCCCGAACTGGGCAAGGTCGACTCAGTCTTTCTAGGTATCCTGCGACCAAAATGACCACTTGTTCAGCGCATATGCTTACGCACTCCTGGGTCCACGGTCAAGAAAGCAGATTTCGGGGCACTGCTGGCCTTGGCCCACTAGGGCTGATTGCCCACTAGGGATGTTGCGCCACTGAGTTTAGTTTAGATTTATAAAGAATGTTTGAACATTATTTTTGTTCAGCTAAAACTTTTGAGATATTCTGGAAAAGGTCAGGAGACAAAGGAAGGGGTGAATATATTTCATAAGTTATTATATTTATTTTGCACACATGTAAAAATTTTTAAATATTATATCCTGTTTTATACAAGGAACGAAAAGTAATGTCACAACCCCATGCTGCCACCAGAGGTCATAATTATCGGAATTCTTTTTCTTTCCAGTCAAAAATGTTTTAAAAAAGGTATTAAATGTTTTATTCTTATGCTTGGACATAAGTAAAGATATATCGATTACTGTATTGGCCTTAGTAGGTACGGTACTGCATTTCTCAGTGTTTTAGATATATTGACATAGAAACTAAATTAATATTACCTTAATAAAAATTAAGGTACTTCAACTAAATTAATATTATTTATATAATTTACCTTTCAGGAAAAATCTTCGACTTCCAAAGAACTAATGCAAATACCTTTTATCGAAATTATTTTTTAAACCCTGAACGACGTTTGTTACTTTAAAAAGCGGAAGGCGCCAGTTTGTGGACATAATCCTTAACATTTCATATAGACTTAATGTACACTGGTGTGCAAAAATTAAGGACGAGACGGTTTTTTCAATATAACTTTGTACAAAAGCTTTCCAAATCAACACATTTAATACCATAAGATCCCCAATACGTAAGGACATGAGTAATGTAAGCAACACTTACTAAAAGAGAAATCAGAGGGATAAAAAGAAGCTTTATTGAAAAAATAGCATGGAGCGCAATGCGACTGAAGGCCGAAACATCCCTGTGATGGGTGTCCAGCAAGAAACATCCGGTCTTTAATAGGAGATATGATCTCCCCTGACTGCTAGGCAGGTTTCACAGCGTCTGCCCATGCTGAGAATGAGGGTGTCAATGAGTTGTTGAGGCATTGCTGCCCATTCGTCTTGCAGCGCCAATCGAAGCTCCGGAATCGTTACTGGTGGTAAGGTACGAGCTGCCAAGCATCTGCCTAGAAAATCCCATACATGCTCGATGGGAGTGAGATCCGGAGATCGTGTCGGCCAATCCATACGTTCAATATCCTCACTCTCTAAGAGCTGTTCGGCAGCTACCGTGCGATGACATGGTGCATTGTCGTCCATGAAAAGGAAATGCGGACCCAGAGCGCCTCTAAAAAGACGCACATATGGAAGAAGAATCTCGTTACAATAACGGGTCCCGTTGACTGAACCTGCGTCGAAGATGTGAAGGTCTGTACGACTACCAAGCATGATGCCTCCTCAAACGAGAACACAGCCACCTCCATACCTGTCCCTTTCAATGATGTTCGAGGGATGATTGCGGCTTCCTCGCTCTCTCCAGATGAGTATGCAATGAGAATCGCTACTCAGACTGAATCTGCTCTCATCTGTAAAGAGTACTCGTCCCCATTCATTGTCTCTCCAATTCCGGTGTTCCCGGCACCACAGAGAACGCCTTCTGCGATGGGCAGGCGTTAGAGGTACACACCGTACAGGGCGTCTTGCAAACAGACCACCACCGTGCAGTCTTCTGGCCACGGTAAAACGCGATATCGGTCGTCCAGTCGCCTGTGTCGCGTGTCTAGCGTTTTCTCCCGCTGTCTGCCGCCTGTTTCTTCTGGCCTGTAAGGCAATATAGCGGTCATCTGCGGGTGTGGTTCCTCGTGGACGACCACTATTAAACCCCCGGATAGCTGTTCCTGTAGTTTGAAATTGTCTCCAAAGTCGTGAAACAATGCTGTGAGCAATTCCGAACTCTGCAGCCACACTTGTCACATTGCGGCCTTCCTCACTCTTCCCAATGATTCGACCTCAGGTAAAAGCATCCAGATGTCGTCTAACAGATTGATTATTCGCTATTTTTCGCTGAGGCAGCAACTCGGTGTGATTTTAACTGCTATACGGCGAGCAAACTCTTTGCCAGAAATACTGATCTTACACCGACAACATGCTTTATACTACTCAGACACTCCCCCATTACGTCTACCTGCATATCTGGGCATGTGCTACCGTACATCACCTTACTTAATCTCCTGATTGGTCTTTCTGTACGCTCTGCCTCTTCGTTCAGCTGATATGCTAGTTTTTCGACTTCGTCCTTAATTTTTGCACACCAGTGTATTTTGATAATCCTTATTTAAACCTTTATATTAAGAATACATAAGAATTTTTATTTAATGAAATTTCAAATGCAATTTAAGAAATGTTGATCTGATTGGGAAACATGTTTGTAATTTATATCCCGAAAGATAAATTCTGTTAATAAAAAAATTTGCAGTAAAGCTTTTGTTACAATATAAATCTTCCGAAATTACTTTGCACTAAATAAATACACATAAATAATAAAAAGAAATTAATGAAAACAAAATTAAATTTGAAAAGGTAAAAAGTAAACATATCAGAAAATTTCCTTTCCATTAACTCAAATGTAACAGAAATGAAACCAGACTTTTCCTCTTCTCTCCAGATGAGATCCAAGTGGAAGCTTTCTATTCAATATAGAAGAAATAATAAGAAAAAATATTTTGCTTTTTGTTTTCAAGCCATAAAAGGTTTCAAATCTAAGTTCGCTGCCAGTTCATAAAATATTTTACGTTTACCAAATTAGTAGTTTTTAATTCTTTTTTTCAAATAAGACGTTTTTGAAATGGAGGATTTTTGGACAGTATGTATGAATCGATAATTCTTATGAATGTTTTTTGTAAACAACGATGTAGGTATCTGCTGCGCGAAATGCTTCAATGGTAGTAGAGAAAGAGGAAGCATTATATAGATAAAAATGCACTTTTGACTTGTGCAGAATATGAGCGCTGTGAGCGTAGAAAGTACAAGCAGCGAAGGGATAAGCAAGATGGCGAAAAGTTATCGAACACAACTATATGTCTTGTGCTGAGCTTTAATGAGAAATCAAAGAAATAAAGGGTTGCAAAAGGATACAATTTTAACGGGACTACTAAAATTCTAGCTAAAGACAACATCAATGGTTTAATATGTGCAGTTCCAAAAACCGGCTGCTTTATATTTAATTTCATTTAATATTTGAATCGAATTTTGTCTCTGAGTAGTTCGACGAAAAATTTGTTTTTCAAAAAGCAGTACCTAAAGTTTCAAAAATTATACCAAAAACCAAAATCTCAAAAACATCTTTCTTTCCCTCATTTCAACACAAAAAGTAATAAAAAACTTAAAATATAATCAAAACAAACAAAACCAAAAAAAAAAAAAAAAATTGACGAAACAAAGAACACAAAACATAAATATAATTGACTCTCTTAAAAAACTGAAAGTATTTTGGTCATTTATTGCATAGCCTGAAGCAAAATTTAAACTAATCAAATTGATTCCTATGTCTATTAATAGTATTTAATCTATAGGTTTTGATTTGCATTCTATGGATGTTGATGCGCCTTTCAACTGCAGTAAAGTGTCCAGTTTAATGTTTTGCATTAGTGAAAAAGCAAAGCTAGTTTTCTTATACTAATTTACATTAGGAATAAAGGTCTAAGTTACTAAGCTTCTATCCTGCTATGGGGTTCAGATATTTGAATAATATTGCTAATCGGAGGAAAGTTCCAGTCCAAAATTTCATTGGTATTAAAAAAATCATTTTCGAAGAGAATAAGAGCGAGGTTTCATCCATGAGAAGAAAGCTCAAGATAGAGGAGAGAGGCAGAAATTTTTAGGACGAGTACCTGAAACACTGTGACTATGGCCCAAAGCAATGAGTCAAAATTCTTCCGGTCACAGTCACTGTTGCTATCTTCTGACTTTTCGCAGAACTTACATCCGAAAAGGTTCATGCCGAGAATACTGAAAGTAAGCGGAAAAGGCAAACTTCCTGTTAGGTACAATCAGGATTTCAGGCAAGCAGTATAACATTCTGGATGGAATAATAAGGCGATTCTTCACCCACTGAACCATACTCTTATTTGTATGTTTGGCAATGCATTTATGGATCATTAACTGAGAATGATTTGTTCAGAACAGGGACGGGATGGAGTAGATGCTTGAAATTACAGGTCTAATTTATTTTCAGTTTCGCACATTTGTGCAATTTTTATTTTAATTAGCAGATAATTACTGTATTACATAGGATTACTCAATAGGCTGGAATCAAGGAAGTTCCTTGTTATAATGTGTTACATTATGATCTCATTTCACGACAATATACGTTTCGAGTATGACTTGCTTGAAATAGTTTTGAATAATATATAGATATTTTACTTTGACTAAAAGCTTTTTTTTTTCTGAATTTCTGTATATTAAAATTCCCTTGACATGCTAAACTCATTTATATTTAATATCAGGATTTTATTTTATGGTTTAAAGACTGCTTTATTGTCATATTGACAAATCAGAATGCTTTAGATGAATCAAAATTATATACAAGTTATGATTAATTTTACTTAGTAGTAAAAGTCATAAAAATATCTTTATTAGTTTATTAAGTGTCTTATGATAAAAAATATGTTTTAGTTTAAATCTTTCATTTATTAGTATTAATTTTTTTATTTTGTATTTTCTTCATTTATTACTATTATAAAAGTATTTGCATTTTTATTTTTAGTATTTACTTTAATATCTTCAGTTTACCACACAGAAAAGTCTACGGTAGCTTTCTGTTATACCACGTGACGACAATAGTTTAGCAGAAATTGCGCTTACAGACACGTAGTTCGATAAAAATATTTTGGAAGAACATTATTTATTTATCAGAATATTATTTATTTATCAGACTTATATTTATTAAGCATATTTTCCATATTATTTGACAGACCAGAAATGTATTCCGAATTTTTTAAAGAAATGTGCTAGAGCTTTGTCGAGCAAATTTTGAACTTCACGTAGATTTTTTATATATCTGTACCAAGTTATATCATTCTTAAAATTAAATCATTACCGTGAACTCTTATTAATGAACTCTCTTTTATTGCAGCATAAGGAATGTAATTTTCACATGCAGCTGCACTAAGTAATTGGTAGTTCATTGGTAACTGTAAATTTTGGTCTTTTTCTTTGATACCAATAATTTCTGGGAATGATAATATGTCCTTATTATTCCACCATAAATTTAAGACGAACAGAATAAGTATAAGAGTAACACAAACTCTTTTAACCTCAACAACGATTGAAAACGAAAATAAAAAAAGGAAACAGACAGTGTCAAAGAATAGAAACGGAAAATAATGTAGTTACACAAAAAAGAATGCTGCACAAAATACGATGAAAACATATGATAATCATCCAAAAGAGGAAAGGGAAACAAAAAAGTTATCACTTAGTCGGGAAAAAAGTATTTCCAAATTTCAAAAATTTATATTAGGTAATCGTTACTATAATAAAGAGATGTAAATGCGAATTGATTATTTTCGTAGACATGTTTATTACTGAAAAATAGTGCAAAAATAGTGAATTTGATTTGTAAAGAAAAGTGAAACAAAACATGCACATTTCCACATGCGGCTTTAAGTATTGATAGTAGAAACATAGTAACTCGTCATGCCAGAAAAAATGAACCGATATACGGAGAAAGGCGAACTACTAGGTGAGTGAAAAGCTACTAGAGGGAGATTTGGCATTTGTGAATAATAAGCAGATGCAGTGCATAAGCTTCCTCTTCCCGAGCAGAAAATTATGACACACCAGTGAAGATTCATTGATAATAAATTCTACAAATCATAAATATAGACACTAAATATATATAATTAATCTCACAAAATAGTACTATGGATGCATAACTAACTTCCGAATTGTGAATGCATTCCAAAATAAACACTTTCTATAAAAACATCTTTACATAACGGTACAAATATTTGAATGCAGTGAATCTGCTCTAAAGTGTGGTACTATGAATACTGATTTTAGAATGCTGTAAAAAATTTCAAACAAGTCCCTTATATCAATTTATAATATAATTCTAAATAATAGAATGCTTTAGATAACGTATTTAATACAATGCAGCATATTACACATCAGGTTGTAGCACAAGTAACATCAGTTCTTTATACCGGAGTTTAAAAAATCATGATCCGGCACATGGAGGGCGGTTTCATAAGAAGTTTGGAGTTTTTTCCATGAGTAACATAAATACAGGTCAGTTTCCATTAAAAGCTCCTCCCCAAAGATCTCTTTTCTCTTAACCAAATAGTTCTTATGAGCTTCACTAAAATCCAAATAACGTATTCTAAGCCAACTCGAAGAAAGCACTTTTGGAGTCGCTCCCCTTCTTCAAACTGGTGATTTAATTGTAATCAGACTGATGACAGTTCAGTAAAAGAATGATTTATACTGACCAGGTAGTAAAGCAGACTAGGTAGCCTAGAGCCACGTTTTGCATTTCCCAGTCTTATTATTTATCCGATGATGATTACGATTCAGAGTTCTCAGCCACTTGAACGAAAAAGTTGCCCAGAAGAATGTGAAGCAAGAAATCAAGCTCTAAGGCTTTCATAAAGGAATGGTTTGATAATCCTGATACTCCCTACTTTTTTTCCGTAATGATTTTGTTCATTATGATGGATGAATCAGTGCAAAATGATAATAGAGGGTATATGTTGTGTCCAAAATAAATAAATAAAAACTTTCAACAAAGATAACTAAAGACGTTTCTTAAAGAAAAAAAAAAAAACACCTTTGACGCGCACGCCTTAAATCAATACACGAGTTGGCGATATATATGCTACAAATGAATAATTGCGAATTATTATATGCAAGAGGTAAGTTGACGTTATTCACTGCGCCTGAGCTTTAGCAGAAAAATAATGTATTCAAACTTATTACAGATACAAGTTAAGCATTTGTACCAATTTTAATTTAACACTATAGCTTATGCATAAAATCTTGTCTCTTGAACAAATTTCCCTATAATTGCGAAACAGTGTCCATTTTTTAATGTTTATAGTAACAGAGCCTTACATAGTATCACAGAGAAATTAATATTCTTTAAACATTTTCGTTTTACAGATGTAATATTTAAAAGCTGGAAACATGGATTTGAGACCTTTGATTAATATTTTACAAACATTAGATACTTTCGTACTAGCAAAACTATCTTTGCACAATTTGATGATTTATTTTAACTAGAACAAAAGGATGACTTAAAAGTTCAAAATATATTTATTACCAAATATATATACTATTACATGCACGTTTTACTTTTTAATTAGATATTTATCCCGAAAATCGATCAATAAACAATAGTGTTTTTGTTTCTTTTATTCTTGCAGAAATTTCGTGGCGAATTATTACAATTTGGAACAATTCTTCTCCTTAGCAATATTTGTGGCAAAATGCTATATTCTTGTAGAAAGTTTACTATAATTTATTCCACCAAACGAAAATCCTACCAGTGCATTTTTAAAATCGAGTTTAAGACAAAAAAAATGTCAGGATCTGATTTTAAAAATACTTTAAATTTGAATACAACAAAATATAGCGATAGCAGATTTTTTGGCACGCAACTTGCATTCATCCCGCTCTCCCCCCAAAACAAAGCCATAAAAATATGACGTTGCTAAATTGAAAAATTGTGATGCATGTCGTTGCTGGAAGAACTCCTATTATGCTCATGGCTGACAGAATTTGGCGCATTATCAATATTTGATGACTTCTACTTAGGTGGTTGCAATAATATGTTAGTATTCTTTGTTAAACTAGCTGTTTATAGAGACATACTTTTGGATGTTTTTTCTGACTTTCAAAGACATAAGAGAATAAGAACGCTATTTGATAAAGCTTCTAACGGTGGAAGCTACAACAAAATTTCTGTACCTATTGAGACTGAACTAAAGTCAAATAAATTGTTATACCGTATTGTCATTATGTTGGTAAAGAAAAGACAATATGCATGTGCATTGTCTTCTAGAAAAACGAAACGTATAATTTGCATAATTAGGGTCATTTTGTGATATGGAAAATTTAATCGAATTCATGCGATAAAATATCTTCTTAAATTTTATTGATTACCTATTTAGCCTGTGGCCACCACCAAACATTTTGAGAAATAATAAGCTTGCAGTAAGCTATTTGGTAAGTGATCTGTTTCCGTGCAACCTCACTAATTTTTGTCTCAATTCTTGTTCTGTTTTTATATTATTTCATTCTCATCTATCTATGTCGTGTATAAATTCTTGGAATAATTTAAGTCTTACTGAATGTTATCCCCTTTTACCAATTCAGGTGCAGAGCAGAATGCTATTAAAAACAACTCAGTGTAATTACAAACGATTGCTGTTATCGGATTGTATTTAAAAACTGGCACTTACGTATTACTCCGTCCACTTTGAAAGGTAGCTACAATCGAACCATGAAAGTTGGCGCAGATTCTACGAATGATTCGCCAATCGTTCGCGCGGAATCCTGAAAACGCAGTTCTATCTGCAAATCTTAGAATAAATAATAGATTCGTCATTCTCTCTGCACAATCCACTAAATCGCCACTGCTGTCGAAGTGTTCCAGCCGCTTCGCTTTTGCGCTTCGTAAAAAGACTTTCTACTATCGAATTTCTACTATTTTACTAGGCCATCCGATTCTACCGCAAGCTCTATATAGAACGTTATGAGTACGAACTTCCCATAGGTGATTGTTCGAATCTATCGCTATTTTGTTGATCATATACAGCTTTTCTCAACAGATGTTAATTCAACAGATGTTAATTCTCTTGAGATGTAAATGTTAAAAATTCTTCCACAAAGTCCTCCCTCCCATTCGGCAAATATTCCTCGAGCAGTTTGCCTTAATTAAATAAACCAACCAATTCAACCAACTAGCTATAAGTGAAGTTAAATGTATTACAAATGTGATTCTCTAGGCTTCGAGCTCCTTTTTTCCAGAAAGAAGAAAAAATAACATTTCATAAAAACAAAAGATGCCTTATCGAGAATAAATCGGGGTTACATAGAATAGTGAATAGAAAGTGCAAATGTAATAATTTGTGATTATCCATAATTGGCATCTTTTTCGCAATATGCAGATACTGAGGAAGTTTCTTCTAGATTTGATACTTGCAGATAATTTTGTTTTATTAACTGAAATCGACACTGAGAACACGATCTTGGAATTTTTAAGTATCATTTTGCACAAGAATTGAACTAATGAATATCAAGACTTAAAACATACGCAGATTTGATCTTTAAAATAAGCAACCGTTTATTTAAAAGCATACCGCCATTATTTTGATTGACAAAGGTGAATTATAATTAAATATAAAACTATAGCCCCAACTGAACGATCTTAATAAAACGTAAAATGCAGTTTACTTAAAATCCCATAATTCCATTTGGGAAATGAGAAGTTGCCCTAGTATTCATTAATCGACAAGGCAAACTATTGGGAAGACTACTCGAATTTGGTTTTACACAGAAGTGATTAAAAATAGGACATTATATTTCTATTATTGATTGTACGCCTCAGGTAAATTGGCATGCATTTTCTGCAATCCAGATTTATATCAAAATGCCTGTTACATATTTGAACGGATTTTAATTTAATATATAACTTGTGTACGGCATCTTGTTCGTCAAACAAATTTCTCGACTCTTGCAAAATCGTTAAGAAGTAGTTCGATTTCTAACTGAATTTCTTTCAGCTGAATAATCTTTCAAGCCATCTTTGCAGTATTTGTAAGCCGTATTGATTTTCAACAGACAAGTTGTCCAAAATATGAGGAAGATGCAGTTTGAAATTCACTACTTTTAAATCAAATAAAAATTACACATGAAGAATATAAAATTTTAATAAATACTATAGTTTAGTTCTTTCTGTTTGCACTCAGTTTAATGCATCATCTAACTAATTAATATTATCAATTAAAGTAATAAATTTTATGCTCATTTAATATTAAATATGATAAACTACGTTTAGTACCAAAAGTTTTAAAGGGCAAAAATACATACAGTTAGCTTTTTGCTCATTGTTTTCTTTAACGATTCCCTTCGAACAGAACCTGCTCAGACCAGAGGTTTATGCACGTTTTATAGCCAGTGGCGTACACTGGTGTGCAAAAATTAAGGACGAAGTCGAAAAATTAGCATATCAGCTGAACGAAGAGGCAGAGCGGACAGAAAGACCAATCAGGAGATTAAGTAAGGTGATGTACGGTAGCACATGCGCAGATATGCAGGTAGACGTAATGGGGGAGTGTCTGAGTAGTATAAAGCATGTTGTCGGTGTAAGATCAGTATTTCTGGCAAAGAGATTGCAAATTATAATCGAGTTGCTGCCTCAGCGAGAAATGGCGAATTATCAATCTGTTAGACGACATCTGGATGCTTTTACCCGAGGTCGAATCATTGGGAAGTTGGAGGAAGGGCGCACTGTGACAAGTGTGGCTGCAGAGTTCAGAATTGCTCACAGCATCGTTTCACGACTTTGGAGACAATTTCAAACTACAGGAACAGCTATCCGGGGGTTTAGTAGTGGTCGTCCACGAGGAACCACACCCGCTGATGACCGGTATATTGCCTTACAGGCCAGAAGAAACAGGCGGCAGACAGAGGGAGAAATCACTAGACACACGGCACAGGCGACTGGACGACCGATATCGCGTTTTACCGTGGCCAGAAGACTGCACGGTGGTGGTCTGTTTGCACGACGCCCTGTACGGTGTGTACCTCTAACGCCTGCCCATCGGAGAAGGCGTTCTCTGTGGTGCCGGGAACACCGGAATTGGAGAGACAATGAATGGGAACGAGCACTCTTTACAGATGAGAGCAGATTCAGTCTGAGTAGCGATTCTCATCGCATACTCATCTGGAGAGAGCGGGAAAGCCGCAATCATTCCTCGAACATCGTTGAAAGGGACAGGTATGGAGGTGGCGGTGTTCTCGTTTGAGGAGGCATCATGCTTGGTAGTCGTACAGACCTTCACATCTTCGACGCAGGTTCAGTCAACGGGACCCGTTATTGTAACGAGATTCTTCTTCCATATGTGCGTCTTTTTAGAGGCGCTATGGGTCCGCAGCTCCTTTTCATGGACGACAATGCACCATGTCATCGCACAGTAGCTGCCGAACAGCTCTTAGAGAGTGAGGATATTGAACGTATGGATTGGCCGGCACGATCTCCGGATCTCAATCCCATCGAGCATGTATGGGATTTTCTAGGCAGACGCTTGGCAGCTCGTACCTTACCACCAGTAACGACTCCGGAGCTTCGATTGGCGCTGCAAGACGAATGGGCAGCAATGCCTCAACCACCCATTGACACCCTCATTCTCAGCATGGGCAGACGCTGTGAAACCTGCCTAGCAGTCAGGGGAGATCATATGCCCTATTAAAGACCGGATGTTTCTTGCTGGACACCCATCACAGGGATGTTTCGGCCTTCAGTCGCATTGCGCTCCATGCTACTTTTTCATAAAGCTTCTTTTTATCCCTCTGAATTCTCTTTTAGTAAGTGTTGCTTACATTACTCATGTCCTTACGCATTGGGGATCTTACTGTATTAAATGTGTTGATTTGGAAAGCTTTTGTACAAAGTTATATTGAAAAAACCGTCTCGTCCTTAATTTTTGCACACCAGTGTATATTAAAACTAGGATGAAATCTTAGCAGTTATTCAGGGAAAGATTCTCGCCGCTATCCTATTCATTGTGAAATGATTAGCCGCCCATTACAATTTGAACATCGACGTTAGCCGAGTTCCGTTAGCGTAGGTAGCTTTTTGCTATTCGAACCAAATGTGTTGTAACTTCGAGTAAGGTTTTGTGGAAATTTTAATTCAGCCAATCCATTGTAGCTTAGCAATGAGTTGCTGTTGACAAGGTGATGAAATATTTATTTTGTACTATTTTTAGTTCTAAAATCACGAGCAGTGGAAAAGGAAAGTTTTGAGTTAGATTTTAATTTTTAAATTTTATCTTCTGTTCATATTAAGCATTGAGAAAGTTAATAACCCACTAACCATTAATGCTTAATTTAAATTATTAAAGTTAGCCGTTAGGTTTCATAACAAACAGTTTTAGTTAAGTTAGAGGCATTTGAATGCTATGAGTCACTGTTATTTATCAAAGCTTCCACAGTCCGTTAAAAAAAATACTTTTTGCTTAATGATTTTTAAGATATAATTATTTGTGCATTTATTGAAAATTTATTAATCAGCTTTATTAATTTATTACGTTAAATATAAATGGAAAAAAAGGTCAAAAATGTTTTTTGGAAATTTACCTCCCTTTTAACCTTTTATTTAACTAAAATGTTTTACTTCACTTCTTACTGGTGTCAAATAAATATAACACATCTTAAACTACTGATGTTTGCAGGAGATGCCATTAACACTTAAGTAATGTAATAATTGGACAAACTAATTACTGAATTATATAAGCTTACTGTCAACTGATTTAGTTAATCTAATTACCGCATTATTAGTTACAATGCAGAAATCAAGTGCTGACCCTTTTCGGTGGTTATTTGATTTCAAAATTACAATTCGTTTCTTATCTTTTCAAGTTTGTTGATGATATTATATACAACAACTGCTGTAAATCTATTCGACTATCAACCACTGCATACCATAGTTCTTCAAGTATTACGAATGGTTACTGTTTTCATAGTTACGTTATCCATTTCCTAATTTTCCCATTTTATGTCTTGAATCAAAAATAATCCACCGGAATAAGATTAAAGAACTGGATCTTATGAGCAAATTTATATTTTTCTGCCATGTAGATGGATTATACGAAAATATTTGTTACCAAAACCTTTTATAGCTATTACAGTTTATAGAGCAAGGAAACAGATGAAATTGAGCCATGACGTTTCTGATAGCAAATTCGATGCGCTATCATTTACAGCACTAGAGCACGCTGTAAGGAAGACAAAAATTTCTTGTAATTTTTCCCCTGTTGCCCTTTAATAATTATATTTAAAGGGCAACTGGGGAGGGAAAAGACAGAGTCGTCAAATACAGGTTAACAAATTATTGCTGGCCACATTTTCATTCGGGCTCTTCTGCAGATATATCAAGTATTTATTCGGATAAAAATAAAGGCCACAAGATATAAGCTATTTTCACTCCAGAAAAATGAGTATCTTCTGGTTAGCCTTACGTGTTACCAGTTATATCATGGGAGGTAAAAGTGGGGAAAGCGAAGTTCCTTAACTTACTTTTTATACTAATTTTATATTCTTTAGTTATTTTTTACTACATAATTTTCAACCATGATTTATTCATATAATTTGGAAAACCCACAAAATCTCTGCGATGTTACAATGAGGGATCACGTTCATCATTATTAATGTCAAACATAAACTGAATTTTCGATTTTAATACAAAATTCCAATTACGTAAAGTACAACAGCTAGCTTTGATCAGTATTTTCAGAAACCATGTTAACTTGTGGTACAACCTGATGCAAAATATTTATCTAAAAATACAATAATTATACGTGCAAGTTCAATGACTAATGCTACACTGGCATTTTATAGTAATAATAGTAAGGTTATACATAAACAGCATACACACACAAAAAAAGCATGAATAGTAAAATTACATTTCATGATAGAAACTCTTATTTTAACAATAGAAAATTAATTATGTACTAAATTATTGCAGAATATATACAATTCGCTTAAATCATTCATTAGCCTTATCAAAATCAAATCGAAATGAGATTTGTAAGAAGACTGTATCAAAATAAAATAAAAGAAAAATATTTAAATCAGAGTGCTTTTTTATCTTCTTTCAAACACAGGTAAGCAGTGTTTTCATGTCTAAGGCTTGCCGATATTGTAAACTTGGTTTCTTTGTTATGATGATCCAATGGCTCAATTTAGTGCGATGTACATGTCATTAATTTCCGAACTTCTTCCAGTCTCTAATTAACTCGGGAGAAATATTAAACGTACACTGAACAAAACAAAACAAAACGAATATAAACTGGAAATCGATTCAAAACTCGAAGAACTGCTTTTTGTTTTTATTGAACAGAAGAAATAATAGGAGTCAGTAATATCGTCATACCTGATGTTCCCAGGAAGGAGAAAATAAACGTTGTTTCTGTTTGTATTAGTATAGACTAAATAACTCTACAAGTTCAAACTTGGTTTTTCTACTGAACAATACTTTTTGTTTCAAATTCAAATGTCGTTTATTTTTTTAAAAATGTGTTTTCTTCTCTCACAAATTACCTTTTTCGTCTTTACAACTTAAAATCTGAACATACATATTTCATAAATAAGTGTATAAAGCATTTAAAAATATCATACATATAATTCAGGGATAAAGATTTTTGAAAACTATGAACTACAAAAGTTGTGTTCAATCAGTGATGGCTCAGAAGAGCTGAATCATTGTATTTACCTGAAAATGAATATGAAGAGTATAAGCAGGGCGAAAAAAACTGCCACGTTGTCGACGGTCCTCAGCATGATGACTAACTGCCGCCGAAGAGCAGGCAAGAAGCGAACTAGCTTCAATATCCTTAAAAGGCGGAATGTCCGGAGCACAGATAAACCACTCCCGCTGCTCTGACACAGTTCCACTATGCTGTAGATTAGGAAAAAATGACAAATATTTTATGTTATAACTAACAAAATAACACTGGAATTAAACATCGTATCAAATTATTCCACAAAATCCTCTCAGAACGAGCATAATTTCTTGACATAAAATTATAAGTTTTATAAAAAGAGACAATATATAAAGATAGTATGTTACAGTTCTTAATAAAATTAAAGAATAAATTACAGCAAAAAGGATTGTGCCGATTTTCCTTTCCTGTGAGTTTTTCATCGTGATAGTTTCCGTCCAATCGAGAAAATCATGAAAATTTTTAATTATGTGGATATTAGGCTTAAATAGGTGTGATTCTTAATTACCACTTATGATTATTGACGATTGTTCGCTGACTTGCTGTTCTTCTCTATTTGTGAGCTTATAAGGTATTTCTCCCACTTTCCTAGCGTCTTTCGTGGTGTAGTGGTTCTGCACACTGGGCCGGTATTCCAGAGGTCCATGGTTCGATTCCCGGCGAAGACGGTTGTTAATTTTTCATCTTTTCTGCTTCCAATTAACCTAATTTGTCCTACAAGTGGCGCCCGAACTAAAAGGGTTATGGATGATGATTCTTCGCACCCAGGCTTTGGCGACTAGGTCCCCTAAAACCCTAGTTGCCCTTTAAAAAGGGGAGTATATAAGGTATTTCTCCCACCTTCCTAGCGTCCTTCGTGGTGTAGTGGTTCTGCACGCTGAGCCGGTATTCCAGAGGTCCGTGGTTCGATTCCCGGCGAAGGTGGTTGTTATTTTTCATCTTGTCTGTTTTCAAAAAGATACCTAATGACTCTACAAGCTTCTCTCTGCTCTGTCTGTCTGCTTTGTTGCTGACAAGTTTTAAGAATTTCGTAACTAATATTTTAATTTGACTTGCAGTATTTAAAAACAGGTTATTTTCGTATGTTATTTCATCTAATGAAAATTGAAATTTTATAATCGGATACCTTATAGTAATAGAGCTGTATATTCCTCAGACAAGCGGTATCTTTCGTTTTTCGCTCTGATTATTTTAATTTGCTGATAATAATTATCTTAAGTATCCAAAGGGCAAATTTTTTAGGCGTTTTTCAGGCTTTAATAATTGTAAATGGATATTCGCATAATGATTTGTGAGCGCAAGATGGAAAGAAGGGTAATTTTTTTTCAAATTTTTTGCTAACTAATAAATTAAAAAAAAAAAAAAAAAAAAAAAAAAAAAACAAGAAATTTAAACAGAAAAGAAATAATTTTTCTGTATCAGAATATCAGATTAGAAAAATTACCAGTAAAACTTTATAAAAAACTAGTTTATTAATGCCATAGGAGTAGTAGTTAACTACTTTAAAATTCTGTTAAGTGCTAGAAGTTGCATTAATTTTCTATGCTTTAGTTTCCATTTTACATTTCCATCAAATATTTATGAATTAAAAATATGAAAGTAAAAATTATTCCTCTTTCAAACTTGCGCTCACAATACATTATGCGAGTACCCTTTCACAATTATTAAAGCCTGAAAAACGCATGTCTGCGATGTTGTCGTCATGCGATGATACTTTATTTTTTACGACTATATTTTCGACGACGATGTTTTTAATCTGCAAAGTTTTTGAATCTTTTTATTTTCGACGACGATATTTTGTACCACGACGATGTTTTAGAACTGCGATGTTTTCTCTTTCCTTTTATTTTCTTCCACGATGTTTTGTGCCACGTCGTTTTCGCCTTGAGTTGTTTCGTCGGCGATGTTTTCGACGGACACGAAAATGCGGAATAGAAATTTTGAAACTTATCAGGGTTTTCATACACTTGTTTCTTACCTTCCTTACAACAATAACAGAAAAAAGCCAATTTAGCAGTTTCTATTAAAACATCTTAATTTTATATGATGCATTACTATATACAGGGTGTTTCTTTTTTAAATGGAACTACTCAGAGCACATTTTTCTGTCGGTACAGCGGCTGTTGCACCATCCGTTTACAGAAGGAAAAAGGACATCAGGCGCCTTTTTCGACTTGCATGGCCTCCTCGCTTTCTAGATCTAACCTCATGTGATTTTTTCCTATGGGGTTATTAGAAGTTCAAGGTCAATCTTGTTGGGGTCCCGACATAGACGACCTTAAAGGACAACATATCACGGGCTGGGCTGAGCATTCTTGGTGCTATATTATAAAGTATTTTCTCCCTGTTCTGAATGCCTTAGTGGCGTAACGGTTAGCACATTTGGCGCGTATTCGAGAAGTCCAAGTTCGAGTCCTGGCGAGGCCATTGCACATTTTTCACGTTTCCTACTTTGAAATAACCTGATGACTCTAGAATGTTACGTTCATCATCGAGAATGTTTCTTGCAGGATATCATGCATGACCCAATAGAAGGATGTACCTTCGCCGAGGAAGGGCTTTTATTGAATAAAGTGCTAGGTGCACTTAAATATCATCTTTGTAAATCTTCGGGCAGTTCATTTGCTGCATTAAAGTGGTGTTGCACTGAAATTTCTTCCTTGTTATTGATTTGTCTTCTTCTCAACTGTGTAGATTAGAAGAGCATCACATTTTTCCCTATCAGCAACTTACTGTACTATTTTTTTCACATGTTATCATTAGCTCTCTACCAAATAAATCGAGCTATAGATCAATCTGAGTAGCGTCAGTTTAATAAAAAACACCCTATGTATAAATAAAGCACCCTGTTTATGTATATATACAGGGTAGTTCAAAACTATATGTCAAAAATGTAAAGGCAGGTAGACGGGACCTGAATAAGCAGATTTCGTATAGGAATGTGTGTGCGGTAATGCAGCATTAAAGCGCTAGTACGCAAAGAAGTAAGAATCACAGGAAAGTGAAAAGACAAGTAAAGACAAAACAAAAAATATTATTAACAGTTTACAATAGGTGCTTGAAAGAGCGGCCACCAACAGCCATACAAGGTTCACAGTGGCTGTGATTGGCTCAGCGTACATAGAATAGACGTTAGGCATGTCGAGCACATATCCCCAGCAGCAACAGGCAGGCGGGCAACAAGACCTTCTCTGCAGATGTGACGGGACCCATTCCAAAAGAAGAAATCGAAGCAGGTCAAGTCAGGAGAACGCGGGGACCAGGAAACTGGCGCGCCCCGTCTTATCCAATGCTGGCCGTTGACAGCGTTCAGGTGATTCCTAACTTTCCGACTGAAGTGAGCTACAGCTCCTTCGTGCTAGAACCACATTTGTCTGAAAAGAACTGTAGGAATATCGACCAAAAGATCAGGTAAGACATTTCTCAAGATTCTCTCCCTGTACATCCTTTAAGTAGCTAATGCATTTCCTTGTGCAATTCCCATACATGAAATGCATGTCGGCATTCAGCTAGCGCAGCGCTTTTATATACCGTACTCATTAGCGCTCTCTATCGGCTCAACACGGCATTACCGCATACAAAATCTATAAAATCTATGAAAAATCACACCTATACAAAATCTGCTTATTTAGATCCCCTCTACCTGTTTTTACATTTTGACTTATGGTTTTGAACTACCCTGTATATAAAACTTTATTTCGACTTATCACTTAGCTGAATAAGATTTTCTTGATCTAATTAATTCTTATATTATGGAGCTGAAGAGCATTTATTTTGATATGAAACTATATTTCAATTTTACAATTCTTTTAAGCTCTCTTATCCAAATTTTAGTTTTTAATGAGCCTTCTTATCTATACATTAGCTTAATAATAATAGTATAATGCTTTACATTTCCGTGCACAAGTCTGTGTGCATAATTGTTTCCATAATTTACGTGCAATAATTATTTTTCATAATCTACAGTATTCGAATTACTAAGACTTGTAATATTATTCACATATACATTTGATTTAAAAGGAACACTAGAGAGAACGCTAGCTAGAGAAAATGTCCATATTTTACTAAATGTGGTAATGAGTTGTATTATCTTTTCTCAAACATACCTGAGTATCACAATAACACCATCGAATACGTTGTAGCCACTGCTGATGTAACCATACAGCCCTTCAGCAAGTATCTTGAGGCACATTTCAAAACCGAAAATTCCAGTAAACACCAAGTTACTCACTTCTACGATGAAGGTGAGTTCTTCTGGCTGGAAAATGAAAACGGTAAATTACACAAAAGTTATATATACATAATTAAGCACAAAAAGCACAAGCCCATATCATCTTTTATATTTTAATGCAATCTCTATAAGTATAGTTATTTGCGAGTGCATTTATGACTGAATAATATGAAAACTATCTGCAAAGAGCTATTGCTGCCTTAAACGTGTATACTTATTTATTTACATATATAAGTAATCCAATAATAAATATACTTATTATTATATATATATAAATATATACATATACTGTTATTACTATATATATATATATATTTGTATACTCAAGTCGGAGCAGATTATACCTTGAGTTTTGGAAATTTTCATTTATGCAAAAATTATCTTTGAGGTTCCCTATTTGCTTTACTTTTAGTTAAATTTCTTATAGAATAACTTAATTTATAATATTAATAAATATGAAATAATTTAATTTGGAACTTCATTACTTTGCTTTGCAACATTTATTTAGAATTTTGCTATTTCTTAACTTGAATAATTATAATAAAATTTTGGTACTATTGTTTGTGGACCGTAAAAAACTGCAGCGAAAATGTTTGGGCAAAAGTGCCAAATCTAACAAATGCGCACGTTTAACAGCGCACCAAATCTAGCGTACGCGCTGATTTCAAATTGCGTAAGTTTAGATAGTTCTATATTTCTTAAGACGCCATTAAAATACTAGTTTAGATTTTAAATCCTTTTTTGATTTTAAATACTTTTTTGATATCCTATGGATTTAACAACTTTTGAATTGCTTTAAGAACGCGTTTTTAAGAATTGCGCATACTCGGTATCCACCTACACATCAACCTATTTTCACTTACAAAAATATCCCAGAATTGCACAAAAATGGCACTGCGCACACCCTTGACTTCATCTATGTACACATCGACCAATTTTCACTTAAAAAGTAAAAAAAAAATTGACAAAAATCCAATTGTTTTTTCCTTTGTAAAATGCGCCAAACAAATAAGTGGACGATTCTGCACTTTACCGAGAATTTTGTCAAAGAAAAGTCATCATTCATTATAGAAAATTATGTTTGAAAAACCAACGAGATGATATTATGGTTTAGCGATAACTCGGTAGCGAAATAGCGATGCAGGAATCCGTTCAGTCATGCTTAGCCTTTTTTATATAAATTATAATAATAAAAAAGTATTATATGAAATCAACCTTTCATCCAAATTAAAACAATAATCTTTAACTATAGTTATTTACTATTATACTTCCTTTCTTGCGTTAGGGTTGTCGTAATTATTTTTGGCAGCACTGGCATCAACAATAGTTTGGCGAATTTTTATGGTCCTCAAAACCGAAAAATACCAAAATTTTTAATTTATAAAATTAGTTTTATTTTGTCCAATATTTTTTCTGGTTTCTAATTTCGAGTATTTTAATTTTATAATTGTTCAGTTTTTGTACATTGTGATTTGCTTAATGTCACGTCGGAGCAAATTATATCATGAACTCATGCCGAAATGTTTAAAATTTTGATAAAATTCCTTTATAATATTATAAGGTATTTCACAGGTTCGTGGTTCGATTCCCGGCGAAGGCGTTTGCTCTTTTTTCATCTTGCCTGCTTCCAAAAATATCCTAATGTCTCTACAATATTAGATAAATGTTAACGGTCTTGAATTTTTATTTAAAATTACTTTAAATGTAGTTGTTATTTGCACTTTATAATTTATTTCATGATTTTGTTTTGAAAATCATTCAGATATACTTCAGAATCGAGGCTCTGTTGAAAGTTTTTCGGCCGCTCGTTGAAAGAGCCTAATGAAATTTCAACTATTTGTTATATAATTTTATTTTGATTTCGTTTCACTATTGATTTATATTCTACTTGTTAGCTAAAATACTAGCGTTTTTGATTTAATCATTATCTCTTGGTTAGCAGTAATATCTAGTAAGAAGTTGTAGAGACATTAGGTTATTTCGGAGCATGAGACGTGAAAAATGAGTAGTGCCCTCGCCGGGAATCGAACCACAGACCTCTTGAATATGCGTCGAGCTTGCTGACCACTACACCACGAAGGCATGCTGAAAAGGCGGGAGAAATAACTTATATACTCCCCCTTTTCAAAGGGCGACTAGGGTTTTAGGGGATCCAATTGCCAAATCTTGGTGGTGAAGAATCATGATTAATCGCCTTTTAGTTCGGGCGCCACTGTAGAGACATTAAGTTATTTTGAAGCAAGAGGTGTGAAAAATAAGCAATGCCCTGGCTAGGAATCGAACAACGGACCTCTCGAATACGTGTCGAGCGTGCTGACCGCTACACTACGAAGGCATGCTAAGAAGGCGGGAGAAATATCTTATAAAGTAATAATATTTGTACACATATACAACATTACTGATGATTTTAATGCATATGCAATAATATGGGGTGAATTTTAAACGTATTATTTATTTTAACTGATTTTACATTATTACCACCATTTGTTGCTGCTTTCAGCGCGCAGCTGAATTAGGTTTTGAACTGTTTTTTACTTTCATTTATTACTTCCATTCCACATATGCAGTTATATATCATATATGTGAGACATAAATATACAAAGTGCTTAGGAAAGTCCCTTTACCCTGAAAATTCTTGCGAATGGAGAGAGCTACAGATATGAGAGTGAGGTAACGGTATAGTAAAACGACTGCTCCCGACCTAATGCAAACGACAGCAGCGCCCCCTAGTAGCTAAATTTGGAAGATAGGCATGGCAAATCGGAACTGAAAAAATCTGATGTGCACGTTACATGATTTCCTTCTACGGAATATTAAATTATAAACATTTTTCCTGCATTTCATTTAAACTTATTGAATTGAATTAAATCTATTTTGTAGATAGCGCATAAACCATAATATAATAAATGGAGTCTTTAAAATTCACTATATTTATTTACCATATCGACACTCTGGTGCTAGGTTCACTTAAAAGCGTTACATCTCCTTCATTTTACAACTCAGAATGCACAAAAATTACATCATCTGAAGAAATATCTAATCGTTGCCACATGTTTTATTCAAATATTATAATAAATATTATAATAAAAGAAATTAAACAAATAAAAAAAGAAGCAGTTTTTCTCAGACGATTTACCTAATGCGCATGCACTACTCGTCAACATTCTCCTCTGTCCCAGACAGATTGGCGACAACATTTGCTGCTAATACGAAACACTTATTTTCTCGAATTTCATTACAGATATATTTCTCATTCAATTAATTCATTTCTCACTTTGAGGCAAGGCAAAAATACATAATAACTCAAAATATCTTCATTAAAAATTGAAAGATATGGAAAAATATAAGACAACAAATACAGTTAAAACAATTTTTACAATTAAAATTAGAGTTTCTACGCAAAAACAAGCCATTCCGCCAGCAGGCAAAAAGGCAGATTTTTCGGTGCACAAAACTAGAAGTTTCCTTTTGGTTCCACTCGGCAAAAAGACACTGAAGGTGCAACAACATTTAATTCACTGTTTTGCTAAGTTTCAATTGTAAACAAATATGGCTGTTATGGTAAGAAAAACTAGACTTGCCGCACTTAAACTACTTTTAAATGGTTGATAATTCTACAACTATTGCGTATACATTAACTAAAGGCATAAAAACCTTAACCGGAAGATAAGAACAACATTAAATCAATCATTTTTAAAGCAAAATATGCGCAATTTATCAAATAAGAGTTAAAAAAAACTGAGGTGACGGAGCCGAGTAACATATATATATATATTTGGTGCGGCCGATTGCAACCAAAAAGGCAGATGCAAATTTACATGCTATAGCAGTTAAACATACAAAATTTGAACTTTCTAAGGCTACTCGTGTTTGAGTTATGCGAGATACATAGATACATACATACATACGTACGTACAGACGCCACGAAAATATCTCTTCTGAATCAATTTTAAATGAGTTTTATAATTCGTTTAGGGGGAAAAGAGTTCTTTATTATGTCCTTACATACAGATGTCACGCAAAAACATCTCTCCGTTTGCAAGAATTTTCAGGTTAAAGGGACTTTCCTATGAACCCTGTATATGTAAGATGTAAAATGTGAAATAAAGTAAGTGAAGTTTGATAATAATGCTTTTTATTTCTTATTTTAATTTGATAACATCTCCTTTCTGTCCTAAAATTTACTACTGTTTATATTATCTCAAAATTAATCCGCATCATGCCATTTTAAGTAAGCATAGCAATGCGGATATTATTTTTACAATCAGATTAAAGAAATTTTCGACTATTTTCACACTTGCTTTTTGTGCACTTACTTTCACGCTTTCATCTTGATCTGCTAGCGTGTATCATTCATTCTGTTTTCGTCCATAGTGTAAAGATGTGAATAGCTGTGTGAATTTGTGGTATGCATTTTGCACCCATAATGATAATATGATATACCCATAAAGAAGAATATGTGTCCTTATCAAGAAATAAAATTATATGTTGAATCTATGGCGACTCTGAAAGTTTTCCTTCTATGCATCTATGGCGCTACCATCTTGCCAGATTAATACAAGGAGACATCATTCTATCTATGTCGAATAAAGAATCATCAAGCTGTTTACAGAGTTATTATTATATATATAATAATATATTATTATATATATAATAATAATGATAATAATTCTGCATATAAATGTATATATATATTTTAATAAATTAAGACTGTTACAATAAATTTTTTACTTTAATTAAAATCATATTTAAAAATTCTTTTCAAAATTAAAATTAATTCTATTTGATACTTGCACTTGATATACATATGCTCTCAGAATTTAAATGATATTGTAGATTAGTTCGCAGCAATAATTAATCATTAATTTGTAATTCAATTTCATTAAAAATTTAATTAACTTTAAATCGACTTTTTACGAATAGAGAATGTTTGTTAAATTTAAATATATATATATATACACATTATATACATAAGTGTACCTATACATTTACACCACGTATCATATTTCAGAAAGTTTTGCAATATAAAAAAATAAAAAAGACCGTTACAGATGCTTAAAACCAACTAAACATCTGTAACGGTCTTCATAAATATTTCCTGCTAAAAATAATGATTTACAGGATTGCATTTTGTATTTACTAAAATAGCTACTTGCACGGCCAACTGCCTAAAATAATTAATATAAAAAAGAAAACATATGTAACAATTTTAACGAATCCAGCTAGTGAAATTTGAAAAAAGGATTTAATAGCTTTTGTTATAAATCAAAAGGATTGTTTTTTTATTACATTAATTTAATGAGTTCTTCCAATTCAACGACTGTAGACTTTAAATGCAAAAGAAATTATATAATAAGCTTTAACGATTACTACAGTTCACTTCATACCTCTCTTTTTAATAATAAAGAAATAACAAATAATGAAGCATCTGTATGTATGTATGCTCTTCGGATTATGAAAAAACGGCAGACACCAAGGGTTGAGCACACGTGATCTCTTACACGAACACAAAGCTCGAATTTTGAACTCCGAATTTGTTTTTTATTTATTTCATATTCCGCACGAATTTAATGGCTTTATAAACAAACTCGACGATAAAAATAATGTGGATCGACAAAAGGATATTTATGTTTACATTTAATAAAAAAGTGTTGCCACTTGGAATATGCTAAGCTATTTATGTTTCAAATTTAATCAGAAAACTCAGAGATTTAAAAGAAATGCGTTATTACAGCCAAAAATAAAATATTCTAATCTTGCAAAGCCAGTCATTTGTCATTAGGCAAAGCGTAAGATATTTAATTTTTCTTTTAAATTTAACGTCTACTAATAGTCTACTAATAGTACTTTATGAATTTCAAGATTATTTTCCGCCTCCCGTTTTGCCTCGTAACCATTGGAAGAACGACAGCTTCAATATACGGTATGAGTCCCTAAGTTTTTTCCCTCCTCTCCGTTTAGTGTGTTTCACTTCATGAAAAACGTGTGGATGAAAGCTGACATGAAATACAATCTCAGGTGAGGTGGAGAAAATAAATGGTAATGATGACTCGCATTACGATCGCAAATGGAAAGGCTCGCAACGGCCTTGAAGTGCCCATGTTATAGTAACAGACTGTAGCAAACCAAGTGATGTAAAAACAATAGATACATTTCTTATCCCTATTATTATTAATTACTAACTGAAACCATGAAATTAGAGTAACAGAGCTCAACAATATCATCATATGTTTTCGTTTTTTATGATAACTGTTTTAGGCAAGCGCAAACGGATAATTTTTTTAATATAAAAACTATTTTTAATTATGTCCAGAAAAGAATGGAAATGAAGCAAAAGTTTTTATAAGATTTCTTTTTCCTGAGCATGAAATCATCTCATTGTTTAAAAATTAAATACGGAGAATGAAATATGGTTCGGCTTTTTTTTTTTTTTTTTAGATCTTTTCAACTATACTTATATTACTTTCGTTCTGCTATTTTACTTTTTAATCATCTGATTGGTTTTATCCAGTCATGGGATTTTTGTCACTCCGCACATATTAGCTGATAATTTAAGATATTTTATCAAATTGCATAAAATATGAATAAAATTTAAAAAATTCAAAATTTGGGCTTTTCGGACAGAGGAATATGTATGTTCAAAGTGTGATGGCTCTAGGTGCCGCCTTTTTTTTTACAATGCTAGGAACATTGCATACATACATATTCTTCATTACTTAATTATTTATTATATTATTCATTATTTATTACATATTCTTCATTTATTTTTACAGAGATGAAAGTAAAGCATATTAATGCGCTTAAGTAAATAGCATTCTTAAATACTAATATATTAGAAACGTTTCGGCCTCGATTTAAGATGGAACGAAAAGGGATTTGAAACATCGATTGCATTTGTGCAGTCAGAGGTTTCAAAAATCTCTGCAAATGTCAGTAAATTTGAGTAAGCCTGTGGAATCTACGTAATTAGATTCAGAAGATGCTCAGAATTGATTTTCAGCAGTTTAACTTCAAGCAATAGCTGTGAGGTTTGCTAATAAAATCCAAAGCTGTTAAAAGCTTCATTCAGAATTAACTACTATAACTCTGAAATGTCATATTACGACTGATTTTATAAAAACATGCGTATTACCATAAATTAAATCGGTTTCATAGCGTTATTAATTGTGAAGATATTTTCAAATGAAACCGCAGATAAATTATCTTTTGAATCTCTCGAATTCAATTAAAAATGCATTTCAAAACTTTTAATTGAGTTCAAAAGATTGAATTCAATTAAAATTGTTTCTATTTAAAATCTTGAGAATTTTTCTTTCCTGACTAATTCGTAATCCTTAATTGAACGCATGATGGTTATTTCGGCCTCAATGATAAGCCCCTTAAAGATGGCCTGTGGTGGTAAACCTCAGTTGCCCTCCCCCATATGACTGCACAACAGCTTGTAGAGATTTCGGAGTCCACGCATTATTTTTATGAAAGGCCCCCTTCACGCATTTGGCATGGTAGCGAAGCTGCAGCAAAAAGGCAATCAATTTGCAGACATCAGAATACAGTAGCGACTGATTCTCCACTGTTTACTTTAGCATCGAAGTTTCACTAGATCTCGCGTTCACGAAAGTAAAACGATGCTTATATACCAAAGTGAATATGGATGAAGAAGAACGAATTACTTAAGCTTCAGCCGAAATAAAAATACAGTTGCGTGTACGCATGTTGAGAGATCCGCTGAGAAATTTGTTTCATTTCTTATTCAGGTGTTCCTTAATTATGGTAAATGCCAAACAACACCAATAACATACACGTTTTTTTTTAAGCCTGAAATTTTTGAAAATTTGTGGTATAATCTAAACGAATAAAAAATATTAAAAAAATCAAAATAAACAATAACAAAATAATCTATATAAAACACAGCTTCTGTTTCAGTATCTAAAAGAAATTTAATATATGTGGATGTCATAAGAACAGTATTTCCAGACACTACTAAAATATTCATATTCTCTTTCTTTTAAAACCTGTCCATTTATATCGAAAACGAGTATTAGCAATGATTAGATAAAAACTACCTTAATCTACCAAAAGAGAAATTACGAGGTTTCAGTTGCCAAAATAACTGCGATTTTTTTTTGGAATGGGGTTGCTAAGAGTCTAAGCTCATACACGGAGAAATGAAATCAGTGTCCAAATAGCTTGACATGAATTGTCATTCAAAGGTTTCCTAGGCCTTTATGTTGTACTTCAAAGAATCTGCTCTGACGCTTCGGCTTTTCGACAACAGACAAAAGACTTCCAAAGAATGCATCAACTAATCTCATGCTTTTTGAGGAACGAAAAGGACAATGAAAATCGATTATTCAACTAGAAGCTTGAGGAAGATGTTGAATTCAAATTCTTTGTTTCTGAATACCTTTTGTTTCAGACTGAAAAACCCAGAAGGAGTAAATAGATGCTAATTAATGCATTTGTACTTAGAAACAAAAGACCACCTACCTTGCATTGCTTCGCACTGTTTTGTGATAACCATTAACGAATTCAGATTTTAATCTTGTCCACTTTTTCTTTTATTTGTAATAAACAAACGAATTCTAAACGAATTCTTTTTAATAGATAATTTATTGCAATGAATGTCATCCAAGCATAATACTATTATTTAAGCAGAGTTTTTAATTTTATTGAGAATCTATGTCAATTACTGCAAGGAATTGAGGAACCATAAGTAGAATTTGTGCCCTTAATATGTAAATAAGCCTTAAAAAAGTTCAAAAAATTTTAAATCTTCTTTTTTATACAGCTAATTTAAAATTACACGATGCAAAATTAAAAAAATCATAAATTAATTTAATATTAAATATCTATTAAAACATATGTGAACTGCAACTCATATTTTATCGTTTAACATCTTACGAGGTTTCCTTTAGATAGATATTTATCGCGTTCCTTGCTTTAAAAGATTAAGCAACAACGAACAGACGACCGAGGTAAAAAATTTACAAATAAAATCTTATGGCAGATTTTAATGACCAACAATTTTTATGGTTAAGAGGAAATTTTAAAACTTTTAACTGGTACAAAAATGCCTGGCCCTGACCTTATAAAATAGCTTATAAGACATTATTTCCAATAATTTAGCATACAATACTTAAAATATAAAATACAGCATCTGCACTGCAAATAAATTTATTTATATGCAGAAAAAGTTATCAGAATTATATTTTCAAATTCCTCGCGGATACTTGTGCTGCAAATAAATCTCAGACGACAGTTATCGAAAGACATTGAAGCACGAAAAGCTAAAATAACGTTATTTTTTTTTTATTCTTTCCGTTTTTAAGAGATTTAAAATTGGAAATTCCTTTTGAGACACCATAGAATATTTTGATATTTTCCAAAGTAGATGGTTTAGATTTAATGATGGCAAACACGCAACGGCTATCTGCCTAAGGAAAAGATGCCTTCGTAGAGAACTTTCCAAGGAAATATGGTTCGCACACACGTTACACACGAGGAAAGCCATGAAAACACTCATGCAGCCATCCCGTTCGCCTGGAATCGCTCCTAAGCCCGAACTACCAGTGTTCAGTGACTTTATCGCTCGGCTCCTGGTGAACTCCCAAAGTAAATGCTATTGCTGAATCTAGTCATTGCATTCGGAATTCTGTTACGGAAGAAATTTTGCTGCTTAAGGTTTTATGAAGATATTCATTAAGGGAACTAAAAAATTCGCTAAATGATTAAATTCCTGAAAAATAAAGCTAATCGCACAAAAGCGAAGAGACTGTACTGTTGTTCTTGTGTTGAAATAGTACACAATCAATTTTGAAATTTAATTTTCATTTTGCCACACCTTTTGTAATTTTCAGCCTGTTTGGCAGTATTTTTGGACGAAATTTGGTTATTTTTCAGAAAACTGTGTTACAGAATAAAATTGTTATCTAGCTTTCTGCTTTTTATAATTTGTACTTTCTTTTTGATATCAAATGCAGAAACTCCCTTAACAGTCTAAAATGCACTCTTCTAGGCTTAACTCTTTTTTACTTCTCGAATAAGGGGCATTTCAATTTATGCATTCACATACTTGAATACTTGCTATTATTCCTGACGGGTCAAAATAGTTATACATAGTTAAAATAAAATCCCTTTGGATTGAAAATGTTTCTTTCGTTGTTAAATCATTTATCTGTATACCTAATATCATCATTCCGTTAAATATATTTTGATACTTACCAATCTAGTTTTATTCATTATACTGATTTTATACTACCGAATAATTTCGCGAATATAGACACTCGTTAGCTAACCATAGATTAAAATTTTAAAAATTTAGCTGAAAATGCTCAAATGCGAAAGCAACTATTACACGAGAAACATATATATCAGAAATCAAAGTAAAATGAGATTTGCAAAGACAAATGCTTCCTCACGAGGGGAAGTTTAAGAAGTGCTTTCAAACAGCGCAGTGTTTCTAATATGATCAGTATTAAGGAATACACCGTGAAATAATAAACCCGACTGATTTCGAGATATTGGTATTTACTTCAAATTATTTAAAGTAATTAGCTTCAAATTATTAAGTAATTAGCTTTGCAGATAGAATAGTACCAAAAGAAAATAACTTGAAATGTCGTTTTAAATAGATTTACTAGCATCAAGGAATTTATGTTCTTAAAGTGTAAGATAATGATAACTTTTTGGTTGTTTATGCGAAACAATAGTTTGACCAAAATCAGTTTTTATATGTAACATGTATACATGCTAATTCAGAAGTCAAACAACAAAAATCAGCGTTATACCTACAAAATACATGCATTGTGCATCTTGCATCGTACGTCGCCTTACGAAAGCACAAAACATTAAACATATCATGAAGCCTACAGTCAATAATAATAGTTTTGTGGTTACTTTTTAGGACCAGAGAATACGAAATTATTAGCCATATGCAACTCATGATATTAACAGTCAGCTATCAGTTGATTTACAATACAAATTATGCTTTAATTAAATCAAGAAATTAAACAAGGATGGCTTCAATATGTAGTTTCTGTATATGGACGAGAATAGAGAAAAGATTCGTTTTACCTGGTTGTGGTATTCGATGCCCATGCTGAGAGTGTTGACAAGAATGGCTGTCAAAATTCCTCTCTGGAAATAACGATGATCAACGAGTTGTTTTAATTTGGCTTGCTTCGGCCTCCACCATCGGCAGCAAAGGGAAGACCGATACCTTTCGATGAATGAGAAATCATCAAGATCACTGTCCGAGGCATCCTCGTTACTCCAGTCTTCTGGTCCGTCTGACCGCAGTGACGAGAACTCGTGCTCCGGGTAGCAGAAGATGAGAGTCGGTGCTGACATGTGCTTCTCCCCTGAAATTACGCGAAAATAAGATGTTTGTCAAACATCAATAAATCACGTAATAAGGATTTAGACATGATGAATATTAACTGTATAAAATATCTTACTTATGGAGAAGGTTGAAACTTCAGAAGCACAGAAATAAATAAAATTGAAATTTTAATTACGCAAAAAGTGAGCAAGTAATGGGCTTTTTTTCAGCTGGACCTATCGGTTTAGCTTAAAAAGTCTGTTAACGTTTTCTAAACCAGAAACAAGAAAAATTGTGTATGCAGTGGACGAGATTCCGATCTTGGATTTTCCGTCACCGAATAGGAGTATTAATTATTTGTCCCACGAGAGCTTGCATAGGGAATGCGATAATTCCTTATACTATTATCCACTCACTTAAAGGGCAGCTGGAGAGAGGCATGGGACCAGTCTTCCAAATCCAGAAGGAGATTTATTATAATCTGCCATATTCTAGTTCGAGTGCCATTGTCGAGACAAAGTTCTTTCAGAACAAAAATTGTGATAAAGCAAACATGGCCTTACCAGGATTCAAGCTGAGGATTTTCCGACTTTCAAGTGAACATGCTAATCTCATATACCATGACAACACACAGGAAGAGATGTGATAATTTCTCATTGGTTACGAGCACAGTGTATTTACAAATTAACTAAAGTAAATTAAGAAATAATAGTTGCATTTGCTGAAGACTTCTTTATGTGATTGAGGAAATTCCTATGAAATTAAAATTGCTTCGTTTTCACATGGAAGACAGGAGGGTTTTCAGTATATTAAGAACTATATTCGAATCTTAGTTCAGATAAAAATTTTACCAGAGAGCTCACAAATAATAGCTTTAAAATCGAAAACAATCTATTTGGGAATTGGCAGCATAGAAAAGGGAAAAGAATGTCTTGTCTTGAAAGAAATGCTAACTGATTTCTAAATCATATCCCAAATCAGCTAATTGATTCCTAGATGATGTTGAATAACTCATTTCAATGTACATTCAGCAATAACCTACTTCCAAATAACTCATTCGAGAGAGAATTTATCTGCGAAACATGAGAGGCAATTTTGTGACGCAGATAGTTTAATTTCTATATAATTTCCGTTACACAAAAGTCTATTATTTTATTACACAGAAATTAATTTTTAAAACTGCTATTCATTTATACAAGATTGTTTCAGATAAATCAGGTAGAGGTTTTTTGCTTTAAACTGTCATTTAGCAATCTAACTTCAGCGAAGGTTAATAAATAAGTCTGTTTGTTTAAATTTCATGAAAGGGAATGTTAATAATTCTTATTAAGAAACGTAGAGAGAAAAAAAAATAATTGTGAATAAAGCAGCGGTTCTCAACCTTTTTACTAACGCGTAACATATTAACAAAAATTGAAAAACTTTAGTACCACTATTACATTTTACAATGATTATTTTTCAATTTCTCAACAGATATATTAAACAAATATTTTACAATTTGTACAACCTATAATTCTGTCTGTGTTAAATATACAGACGAGAACAATATTAGATTGAAAATTGATTATTATTTTAATTATCAAAATTTAAGTTATAATACTTTAATTCTAAAATTTAGTGCGAAATTCGGGCCTGTTCTTTATGACTGGCCTTATTTCACTTAGTTTTTAACCGTAAATAAAGATCCACTTTTAATTTTGTTCTGTACTTATTTTTCAACTATAACGTGGAAGAAAAATCTTTGTTCACACAAATAGGTTTCGCAGAAAGGCCATAAAAATTTAATAGCTATATTTGAAATGTCTTTAATTTCTTTTTTCGGTTCAGCCGAACGTTAATAAGGGTGTTATTTTTGAAATTTTCAGTTAGTATTCGATCATAGGAAATTTCTGTCAATTGTTTATTTTCTTCACAAGATAAAATTTCAGGTACTTTTGAACAAAATTGATTTCTAATCCAATTTTCGCTTTCATAATCCTCGGGAAAATACATGTTGAATTATTTATCAATGAAAAACAATGATTTTTAATGTCGGATGCTAATTCTCCTTTCATTTTCAAATTACTTTCGGTTAAAAGACCTTTCTAAAAGGGGTAAAGAACTTAAAATGTTATAATGCAATTTATTGATTATTAGCTCAAATTTTTTAACCTCGCATTTATTTTATCTTTAATGGTAAACAAATTATCACTTTGTCCTTGTAATCCCTAATTTAATTCATTCAACGTTTCAAGAATATGAGCTAAATATGCTAAATGCGCCTGTGGACCTTACTTCGGAATGTAACAAAAGCGTTTCATGTTCACTGCCCATCTCTTGACATAAAATCGTAAATGTTCTTGAATTTAAAACACGGCTCTCAATAAAATTAACAATTTTCACAGCTTGATTCAAAAGGATGCTCATGTTTTGGAGATAATTTTGGCTACTAAATCTTTACGATGAATGAAGCAGTGAGTAAATTTAGTTTCAGGTGCGACTTTCTTTTATTTGAGAATTAACACCGGAATCTTCCTGTCAAAGCACGAGCTCCTTCATTGCATACGGAAATGCATTTATTCCAAGGAATATCATTCTCAGACATAAAAGTGACAATTGCTTTGAAAATTTCGCTTTCAATTGCTGTATCATGAAGAGATTCACAATATAAAGAGCCTTTAGCAATTCGTTTTTCTTCTTCAAAACGTATGTAAACTAATAATTGAACTAAGTTCGTTTTATCTAATTGCAATACGAAATACTCACTGTGTTTTATCTTTTGAATAAGTGCCTCTTTTATGGAATTTGCCATTTCAAGAATTCTTTGACTTAAGTGTATCATTTGATAATGGAATATTATTAAGTTCATTAGCCACTTTTTTGTTGAATAATGTTAAAACGACATCTTTAGCTGCTGGTAATATAGGGTTTTCTCCAATAGTGTGAGCCTGCCTAGCCTTGGCAATTCTTAGGCTTATTAAGTAACTAGCTTCCAAAGCTTCTTCACTTGAAATAACAAAAACCATTCGTTATTTGTTTACTATTTTTGAACGCCGATGATTTCCTTTTAAAATATTCTTCAAATTTATCCTTTAAATTAGCATGCTTAGATTCGGGATATCTTTTAAGAAACGATGGTTCCATACTTTGATTGAATAATAGTTCAACCGAAACAACACATTGAAGTTTGAAGGTCCATTTTATCTTCATTCCAAGTAAACCCAAATGATAACTAGCTTTCATTGTATTTTCTATAAACAATTTTTCTTTTCTTTTCAATATTTAGTGCTAGTAGATTGTCCTGGATCCATCACATGTGAATCATCACTTTTCCGCTTAGTCAATCCTAGCCATTTTTCTATTATAGAAATGTAGGTTTGCTTTATTATTTTTTCACAAATATTTAAATGCACAATATATTACGAGTTCTTCAAAAGCAAACGACGATATTCTCGAATCGCGTAGAAAAATAAGGAATACAAAGTAACAAGAAGACAAAATACCTGCTGTTAGACAGCACGTCGACGTAAAAAAATATTCTAATTGAGAATAGAGCAATATGAGCCCGGAAATAAAGCGCCATAAAGTGCAGACATGCTAATAAATCGATCAACTCTAATATAATTAACGAGATACTATTATCTTTTTATAGGAATTTATTTTTATTTTCTATTAATTAAAACATCCATTTCTATCACTCCTTAAAAACATCATTTATGACAAATTTTGTTATGTCTACGACTAAAAGAACATTTGTGAAAATAAAAACGGGTTATTTTCCCAAGGTCTATGAGCGGTTTTTGGCGCTGAACATAGCTCAGATCACATAAGTCTACTAGTGTTAGAGATAACACTTTAACAGCGCTGGGGTATTTAATTTTTGAATTTAATAGTTAAAAAGACTTTGTTTCTTTGCGTACTACCTATTTTTCTCTTGCGTACCATCAGTTGAGAATCGCTGGGATAAAAGATTGTTTTGCCTTCAAGTGTCCATAGCGTAAGAAAGAAGTACTTCCCGTCGCTCTAATGAGCGAAATAGTTTTAGAGCATTGGGATCTCAGTGCAAAGGAAAGTATATTATTTCGAACGAAAATCTTCCTTTGCGCGTGATTGTTAAAATAGATAGAGTAATCTATAATACCTAAGTCTAAAATCAGGGACAGTTAAAATATATAGAAAGGGGAGTCTTAGTTGAAGGTTAGATATGCGGAGGCTTTGAAAAAGTTTCCTTGTTTAAACATCGTGTCACTTTATTTTTTTTAATTGCCGTTGGAATGATAAGAAAATAAAATGCAGACAGATTATCTGAAAAGCCTATTACTTATAAAGGGACGCGTCGACTAATATCTTGAGTCTCCTGCTGCGAAGGAGAGTCTAAAAATATGTTTTTTACTTTTTCTAAGTACAACGATGGAAGGTATGGTGCACAATCGTAATTCTTGTATTCTGGTAACTGGGTTGAAGAAAAGTGACATGGCATACACGCACCAATGTAAGATGATAAAGGCGTGATTGCGTCAGAAGTTAGTTTTAATTAGTAATTAGATGAAGGATTCAATCGGAAAAACATTGATGGAAAACGAGGAAAGATTGTGAAAAGAAAATAAAAGGAAACAGCAGAAGAAATACAATAAAAAGATTAATTGAGCGCAGGACTATTATTCTAAGGAGTCTTGACGCGGCGAAGAAAAGACCATGATGTGATGGGTGATAAAATACCAATTATATTACCATTTGAATGATGATCAGGATAAATTCCAGACTTAAAAGACTTAGAGCGTTTCGACTTTGACAGTTTGAGGAGGCCAGCAACAAGTATGGGCAGCCCAGTTGGAAAAAGGTGAGAACGCTGCACACTGTGTAGTGGATTTCTTGCTGAGCTGGTTCCGGAGGCGGGTGCACTATAATCCCTGATGTATGTTGCGCTAGAATAGTAATGTGACGAAGTAAAACCTGTAAATCCATAAGCGAAGTTCTGGTACTTTGTCCATTTTTTCCCATCTCTGTGACAATTTGCGTGTAATGTTCCAATGTAAAGCATAGATTGTATGTTAAAATCCTGTACCTCTGTTATAGCCCTGCAGAGATTTATGTTCTCATTCAGAGATTGCTTCCAGAGGGCCCTCTGCGTCTTTACAAGCTGCTGTTTCGTGAGATAAGTTTTCCGATCGCTATCGGGATTGATGATCTTGGTGTTCTTGGATTTTTGGAACCCGCCGGTTAGTGTGGTGTCATATGCTACCAGTCAGGAGTACTTCTTGGAAGGGATCGAAAGCTGAAAACCAAAGATTTTAAACGCAGCTCTACTGTGCCTGTGGATGACTGCCCGCGAATGTACTTCTTACCTCCTTTTAGCACGTAGAAATGATTTTGTAATTTTTTAAGATGAAATTACTTTAATTCTAAACTCGGTGAAGTTTTTTTCTATGCCTGTCATGGATTTGAGTAATAAATTACGCATAATTAATGTATCGTATTTCGAATTTAATATCCTTCCAATGATTTTATAATTATATTTATTTCTCTATTTTAAAATAATATAAAAATGTAAGGAAATATTAGAAAGGAAATCGCCTTTTCTTTCAACACTCCAAAATGAGCAAGGCGTTAGGATTAATTTTGAAAGCAAATCAATGAAAGTTTCGGCAAACAAAAAGTAATCCAAGAAAAGAAAGTTAGGATTTGCAAGTCAGGAATATTTGTGAATTTTTGATAGGTAAAGCTGCAACACCCGAAAATTAGTTGAGGAGTCAATTTTTTCTGGTACAGTTATAGTAGTTTGATGTATAATAATAGTAGCTTGCTGTGTTCACAGTAAATGTTTACTCTTTTTGTATGCTTAAAGGTTTGTGGCGCAAAGAATAAGAAAAGAAGTAATTTGTTTGTCTGTTATAAGTAGATTTTACTTTTTGTAAACTGAATCTCTTTTAAGTGGAAACACAACTGTGTTATACAAAATATAGTAGTACGTTTTCATTGATGATGTTTTCATTGCATTAAAGAACCTTGGATC